>NC_045677.1:18326603-20826603 GCF_003331165.1 Xiphophorus hellerii | reverse complement strand
GCTCTTATTGCACCAGATTAGGACTATATCTGCAAATTAACATGACTGTTTCTATAATAGTTGATGAAAATTTTAACATTTTTGAGGATTTATGGATGAAACTGGAAAGAAACTTCATTCTAGAATAAAAGGGAGACAAATATTTCTGCTAAAAATCAATGCTGCTTAGTTAGGCTACAAGAGGAAACTGGTAAGTTTTAAAATGATTATAAAATCTTCCAGCTGTATGCGCAACACATTTATTGAACTCACCAACCTTCACCTGAATCTGACCTTTGGCTTTAAAAACATCCAGACCCAAAAGGCTTTTTGTGTTGGTGGAAAATTACATACAATATACGTTTTAACCATAAAGTTAAATGCTTTTCAGTTAATGGACAACGAACGAGACGTTACACAACCGACTGACCTGCTTCAAGGTAAATAAACTTAGATAACACAAATCTTTTGAGGTTAGGTTTGTTAAATTATTTACTCTTGTTGAATATATCATGATCTAAAACTAACAAAATGTCTTCTGAAGAATTATATTGATTTTGTCTCAAATAAAGAAAGCCAGTTGTGTCAGTAGTATAGCTAAACAACTGCAATGCACAAGTTTCAGCTCTTTTTTCGTTGCTTTTTCAACTAAAGGAAAAAAAAAATTAAATTAAAAATAAAACTAGACAACAAACCCAACCCTCCTTTGCATCTCAGCTCCCCAAAGTCAAACCCCGCAATAAAACCAAACAAAAAACCCCTCCGGTATCTATACCCATATTCATAACCAAAGCAACAGATCTCAATGACAGGCAAAATCAGTTGGCCAAAACCTCCCTAAATGTTCATTTTAATTCAGAAGTTTGCCTGTTTCTTTTGTTTTGGCTGAAAAATGTCTTAGGTATCTTCTAGAAGCATCTTATAATAGTTTGCTGGGATTTCGGCCCATTCCCGCTGGCAGAACTGGTGTAACTGGTTCTGGTTTATGTCTTTGCTCCCACACTCTTTTACACTCACACCTAGAATTGCAGATAAATCCAAACACGGATCTTGATGTCTTGAGTCATATTCAGTTTGTAACTTCCTCATTTTCACATAATGTTTTTTCCTCGTGGTGCCATCTTAGTTTGTGATGCGCAGCAAAAAGAATCTGATGCTGCAGCTCCTGTACAACAGAGGAGACGGTGTTTGCAGCCTTGCAAGCTTTCCTCCTAAAAATGCAGCTATAGTACTTCTATAAACTCTGCTTTAGCATTCTATTGTCTTTTTATTTTGTCCTTTCCATATTTTTAATGTTTATTGATTTGATCTGTACAGCACTTTGTCGCAGCTGTTGCTGTTTTAAAGTGCTTTATAAATTAAACAGTAATAGTTTATGAGTAGGGGAATAGTTCAACCACAAATCCTTTACGGATTCAACTATAAACTCGCCATATCCAGTCACTATTGCAGTTTCCTGTCTTACAGATTTAAACACATTTCTCCTTGGGATGTTCTTTGAATAACCATCAGAGCGGTCGGTTCAGTTCAGGTGGCAGATCGTCCTCGAGGTTTTGATCTCAGTCATCCCTCAGCAGCAGCAGGAAACATTCTCAAGCTCTAGTGCACGTGTGTTGCTGCTCACTTTCAGGGTTTTCCGTCCTCCCTTTGTGGTAATGTACAGCTTGTATATGTGCACAGCTGCAGGGGCATCAGCAGCAAGGCTGCATTTGCTCTGGCATGTGAGTCTTTACCGCAGCCGTTACACAACCTTTTCTTTTAGGTGTGGAGCTGAAATGTGAACCAGCAACAATTTGCTGAACACAAATCTACTTTTTGTTTGGTCAATGAAACAAACTTTTATGCCTTAAATGCTAGAAGATAAAAGATAAAATTCTGTCTTTTTTAAACTTTGAAAACTTTCTTTTTGGATGAAAACAGAAACAAGTGCCTGGTCATGAAAACTCAGTATGAGGATATTGTTTAATTTCCAGAAAGGATCCGCTGATTTCACATTGCTCAAGCATATTAAAGCTCCTCTGCTGCCCTCTAGTGGAGAAAAACACAGAGCCAACTCTCATATCTGACAATCCTAAAGGTAAAATATGTTCTGTTGTATGATTAATTCAACAAAACAGCCAACCTGATATTAGTATTTCAAACAAGAAACTATTTCAGTAAGTCAGTGCTCCTTTTCTGCTCCAAGTCAAAACAACAGATCACCTTTGCAGTGACATATTGTTGCCTTCACAAACCACAAGATCATAGGTCCACAGGGTTTCCCTAAGTATGCTTCTGGATGAAGGTCACAGGAAACTTATAATTGCCTCCTGGCGTGTTGAACTCTTAAACTGGAGTACCTGGAGAGAACCCACTCATGCACCAGGCGAACAACTCCATGCAGGGATTCAAACATAAGAACGTTTTGCCTGAAACATAATTGAAACAACCCTGCAATTTTATAATTTGTGAAACCTCACGGGACAGAAGACCAGCACAAAAAAGAAAATCCAAATACGCAATCCTTGTGATAAGATTAAAAGTGACCAAAACTCTCCTCAGGATCCACCTTTGCATGCTGCATCTTTAATACATTTCTCAGCTCTTTGATATTTCCTCATTATCCTGCAGCCCCTTTGGCTGTGCGCTCGCTTCTTTCCTTGATCTTCTGACCAGTCGAGCTCATTGCCTCCGTCCTGGCAGAAAGCAGCCACTGCTGCTTTAACGGGGCTTTGATGTGTCTGGCTGCAGCTAACAAGTCATTCCTCCCTGAAATACAAGCTGGATATATTAGCTGGAAATTGAGCCTTTTGATCTTTTTTTCTTCTTTAGTTTAATCTTGTTTGTTGTCGGAGGGCTTTGTCTGGAAGCAGACAGTATTTAATAGATTTCTGCATGTAAATCACTGTGTTAATTTTAGAATATTTGTGTTATCAAACAGCAACAGGACCTTTAAGATAATAAAATGTCAGGTTACCGACTCAGGTTCTAGCAAACACTTCTCATTTTTATGGTATCTAAAGTTTCCTGTGAAATTATTTAAAGTTTTTAACCTTGTCTTTGTATGTCCTTGCTGCACAAAATCCATTCCTTTCAAAAAATAGCGAAAGGTTTAAAATATTCATATTCCTTGAACTTTTCCACATGATGTTGTCTTGAAACCACAAACTTCAGTATTTATTGTATAACAATAAGAGTATAAAATTATTATTTATAGTGATTTATTGTTAGCTTATCAGGACTTTATACTTGTAAAATGAAAAGAAAACAATGCAGCATTTTTAAAATCTTCATAAAAAAAATAAAAAGATATCTGAAAAGTGCGGTGTGCATTTAAATTTAACTCATCCTATCATACCAGACCAAAATTGAACAGTCTGGCCCACATACAAAACTCTTTACTTCCCCTTGAACATTTTATCGCCAGGACAAAGTATGGTGGTGGCAGCAGCATCCTCTGGTGTGCTTTTCTTCAGTAGGGAAAGGGAATCTGGTCAAATTGAAATCCGAGAGATTAAGCCAGATAAACCTGGAAGAAAACCAGTTTAGCCTGGGGAGCAGGTTCATTTTCCAGCAAGACAAAACAATAAATCCCTTTGGAGATTAATATATTCTTTAATTGAATTTAGGTCAATTTAAAAGATTTCCATTAAAAATCTAATGGTGCGTTCTCACCAAATGCGTTTTGAGCGTCAGGCGCGTCTGGTTTACATTCAAAGTCTATGCAGAGGCGAGTTAAGGGCACCGTTCGCGGCGCGATTTGAACCGTTTGGAGCGTTTTGACGCGTCAAGGGCGTCCAACGCATCCAACAAATAGCCCAGCAACGGAAAACAACAGCTACAGCAATTTTGAAAAATCTAATGCGCCCTCGACTTGCCTCCACATAGATTTTGAATGTAAACCAGACGCATGAAACGCTACATGTAGAGCAAAATGTCAAGCGCTTGCATTCAAAGTGCACAGGCGCCGAACTTGAAGCGTTGGGTGCATTTTTGACCTGCGTAAACTGTCTTGGGAAGGCAGAGCATTTTCAGTCAGAGGCATTTTCATCTTCAGTGCAGTACAGACT
Organism: Xiphophorus hellerii; assembly: GCF_003331165.1. Classification (NCBI taxonomy): domain Eukaryota; kingdom Metazoa; phylum Chordata; class Actinopteri; order Cyprinodontiformes; family Poeciliidae; genus Xiphophorus; species Xiphophorus hellerii. Next base: position 20,822,575 of record NC_045677.1, on the reverse strand, counting down.
GCTGCAGAAAATTCCAGCAGCCATTATGATGTTCAATAACTCTTTGAAGAATCTAAATTAATGAGTTACAACAACCCTTCATTTCCCTTTGGGATTAATAAAGTATTTTTGAATTTGAATATATCCTCACCTTGAACATGGAAAAAAATCTTTGAAATAACTGAAAGAAACCTTGTCACGTAATGGGGGTATGCACACTTCTGACTGTAGATAAATCAGTGGAAAAAGCTGAAAAATTAGAATAAAAAAAGCACAAGTTCCCATTGCAGCCCACCTCAAGCAGCAGAACCTTCTGATAACTTTGTGACATTCCAGCCAGAGCGTCACCCATGACTCTGATTTGGTAATAACCGGCTTTGCGCCAGTAATAAAACTGGAGAAAGACAAAGAATCTCATTGATTTCAGAGATGAGCAAAAGCTTTGTGGAGAACAACATCTCTGAGTCAAACCCTGAGATCTCTGAGGAGAGAACACGGATCCACAAAGAAGAACAGAACCGGTAAGATAAATGTACTTTCTCTGACTAATTTAAACAATCCTTTGTTTTTAAAATGTGTAATATTTGTAGAATGGAACTGAATAACAGCAGCTTTTGTTGCTTTTCTGCAGGTGACGCAGCCTGCTCTTACCATGAGGGTGTTTCTGGCTTCAATTTTTGTGCTTGTAATCCCCATCATTTGGGCTCAGGTTCCCCACTGGGGTCCGTGTCCAGAACCAGAAGTCCAGCCCGCCTTCATCCTTAAACAGGTAACAGAGGATTCCTAGCATGAGTCCAAATTGTCTTTGATTGACCTGATTACAAAAGTTTCAACAGCAGTCAAGTCTCACAATTTAAGTTGCTTTTTTCTTTCCTTTTTCTTACCAAACATTAGAAATAAACAGCATTAAAAATATTGCAAAACTCTATCTTGGTGTCTTTAAAAATAATTTTACAATAGGCGTTAATATTTTTAAAACCTTTTTGAAAAAGTGAATTTAAAACATTTGTGCAAATCTACTTGCTGTCTAAACTGTGAAGTTATTATTATTACATGTTAAAATTTTACAAGTCATGCTTCACATTACAAAATGCCGGGAATGCATTTATCTGGAATTGTTAAAAATAACAAAATCTCACTGTGGTAAAGTTTTGTGTATTAAAACTGACATTAAATAAGATGGAATACATTGAACAATGAATATGCAGTATTTCAAAATCAAAAATAGTTCATGCATTTCTCCTATTTTAACACAAAGAAGCAACATCTTATCATTTTATCTGTTCTCAAACAGTGCAAAACTACTATTTAACTGAAATGGAACATAAAGTGATGCTTAAGTGCAGACTCACTAAGATATTCTCTAGCATATTGTCCTTGAGAGGAAAAAAATCGAGAGTGCAGGATACTTAATGACTTTCCACTGCAGATACAGAGCGGGCCTGAAAGCTAACCTGTCGCATGTTTCTGTAAACCCATTACAGTATGTAGATTTATTCATAGTCTCCTCTCACGCCGCTCTAAATTGCCTCTGAACCTGTGTGTCCCTGGCCCTCGCAGTTCATGGGGAGATGGTTTGAAATTGCCAAGCTGCCGGCCCAGTTTGAGAAGGGCCGCTGCATCGAGACCAATTTCACTCTGACGACGGACAACTCTATTCGAGTGGTCAGCTCGGAAATACTGTGAGTCACTGCGAGCGGGAACCTTGTGGAAATGTGTCAGGAGGTGCTTGTTGGCACCGTTTAGCGCTGCGTAAAACCTCTGTGTGTGTTTGTGTGTCAGAAAAGGAGAGGTGAGGAAAATCGTGGGGACTGGAGTGATAGAGGATCCAAAGAATCCAGCTAAACTGGGAATAACCTACTCCTACGGTCAGCGGGAATACATCGGAGTAAAAATTACCACCTCTTGTTTATGTTCTGACCTTTGACTTTACTCTCTGCGTCTATTCAATGTAGTCCTCCCTTACTCCCCTTACTGGATCCTGTCCACTGACTACGTGGACTTTGCCCTGGTGTACTCCTGCACAGACGTCCTCAGGCTCTTCCATGTGGACTTCGCCTGGATCCTGGGCCGCACCCGGAGCCTGCCGGACGCCACCGTGGAGAAGGCCAGGGAGACCTTCGCCACCAACAACATCGACGTGACCCGGATGATCCCCAGCAGGCAGCAGGGATGTGACAAAACTCTCTGAGGCTGCGGCGGAAAAGCAACACAAGATGGCGCTGTTGCTGGTGGAAGAAGAGAAACGATTGCAGGTTTTTTTTTTTCTCCCCACTCTTTACTTCTACAGAGAAGAGTTTTAATATTTCATTGCAGTTGTAATGAATAGAGTAATCTCAGCTGTTTGCTTGCTGATTACAGTACATAATCTGATATGAGAAGGCTTTATGTCTATCTGAAAAAATATTTGCTAAAACATTTAGTCTTTTTTAATCAAACATCTCTTATTAGGCAAGCCTCAGTGGACTAGATGAATTTTATTAGCAGGAAACAGCTGTTTTTTTTTCAGTGAAAACACATGATACTGATTGATCTATTAGTCTCTCAAACTGCAAACATGAAGGATCTCATTAGTCCTATTAGGTTCAGGGAAACATGTGATCTCTGTTGATTTTTTTGACAAATTAACGTGAAGCATTTTTCTGGGATTATTCACCTCAATCAGATGCCAGTTTTGTTTTTGATGACTGATATAAAACCTTTGTGGAATATGTATTAAACTGCAGAATATAATCTATGGATGCCTGAACAATAAAATGTGCTACTAGGAACAGTCTTCAATTAAACAATTTGCATAAGAGAATAAAAATGTTTTGAAAGTAAAAACTCTGTTTCAAAACAGTTAATATTTTATTAAATATTGAATCTCAGAAATTAAATAAATTTGCTGTAATTTTGTTGCCATTAACAATGTACTGATTTTTTTTTTTCATTATTCACTTTTAAAACAATGTGTTCATGCAACCACTTTACTGTCTCAATTACTTTTTGTTTGTAGCCAAAAACTCTTATCAGATTCCTGTTGGCTTTTAACTTTAAAGCAAAAAAAAAAAGAGAAGACTTTATATTGAAAAATAATTGATAGTTAAGGTCAAGATTATTCACACCTCTTGCAGATTTTGGTTTAAATTATTTTTTAAAACTTCAATCAACAGTCTTACTGGAAGTAAAGTAAATGTTTTTTTTTCTTTGATGCTCTTTTGATGTTGTTTTATTTTCTTTTGAGACATACAAGCACCATAAATAAACATTTTTGGTTGAATGAAAGTCATTTAAAAATGAAATCTGCAGTAATTTTGAGTTTATCTGTACCTGAGCTTGCAGACAGAGTAAATAACCTTGTTTTAAAAACAGCATTTGTGATTTTTACGACATTCAGCACAAAAATAAAAAGAAATAATAGGCATAAAAAGTTTACTTATAATAGGTATTTGCAAGTTTAATAGATGAAGTTAAATTATTGATCCACATTTACAGATCTTTGTGTAGAGAGGAAAAGATATCTGACTAAAATACAGCATTTTTCTTCAGTGCAGTGACTTGTGCACCTGTCTTTCTAACACTTTTGCTGTCTAGATTGCACAAACAAAACAGGACACAGTTGTTTTTTGCTGTATGTTTGCATAAATTTCTGCTATATTGTTGTGGCAGTTTTCATTGTTCAGCATAATAAGGAGGGGGAGCTGTCAGAGGCCACGCAGGTGGCGAAGAGCTGCGATGAATGATGCTCTCCAGGATGCATCCTGGTGGTTTTTCAGCAGCGGTGTGCAGAGTGTTCTCACACACACACACACCCACACACACACACACACACCACACACACACACACACCAGCATAAACATTCATAGTTCCCTTCAATAACAACTCAATGACTCAACCTACAGAGGCTTCGCTAGACGCACACAATTATACATGAAACTGTAGATTTAATTAGATGAAACTTACAGATCACGCTTGCTCACTAAATCTGAACAGCTCTGTGGGCTTTCCACAGTGAGCAGGCTTGGGCTGAGTGGGAGTAAAACCTGGATCATAGGGTACACAGCTCAGATGTGGCACTTACCCCCATAGAGAAGAATGTAAACTCCTCAGATATACAAAGAGGAGCTCTGCCAGCTTAAATACTGCAAAGAGAAGACAAGAAATCCTCTTAAACAATGTCAGGACTGCTAAAGCAAGCAGATACCAGGACAGAAATATTAAAATAAGTTTATAAAAACTGGAATGTTTTAGCTTCAGTATATTTTACATAATAGGTTAACAGTAGGTTGTGCATAATTGTGAATTAAAAAGTAAATTAACCATGGTTTCAAAAGATAAAACCAGCTCCTCTGAAAATAAATAACTTGTGAAAAAAAGTCCTGGGTGGATAAATCTGTGGTTGATGATTCTTGATTATAAAGTAGTTCATCAGATAATTTAGGTGTTAATCAGGAGCCAAATTGCAGAAAGTTCATTAGGAGCTGCTGCACAGAATAACAAGCTGTATACTGATTGAATGAGGAGCAGAGATTAGCAGCAGGAAGAGTTAATGATGGTCTAATAAAAGTGAGAGGCAGCGTTTTCTTCTCAGTCTGTTGTTTCAACGCTGTTTTCTAAATGTGTTTTTTAGTTGTATTACCAGTAAAGAGCAGACTGGCTTTGCTTTTGTTCCTGTAAGATGCATGTTTGCTGTCTGACAGGCTGGGGGAAGCAAATACTCATTCACACGTAAAGTTTTTTCAAGTATGTTAAAAGGTAAGACACAAACCATTCTAATCACAAGCCTAAAAATACAAACTTGTCGGACTAGTTAAAGATATTTCTGTAAATTTCAGGTCAAACATAACAAATACTACAAATGACAAACACTAGTATCTAATTCTACTTATTGAGGTATTAAACCCAAACCCGCTTAGAGGTGCAGCCAATAAACGGCAAGGAAAATGAATACCGCTCTACGATTGGCTGCTTTGCAAACGCCAGCCAATAGCGTGTCAGTAGCATCCAATATAAATTTCTCTTTTCAAAGCTGCATTTTCTTTTGAATATTTTAGAAATTATTTCTAAAAATATGTATTTGACTTGTCAAAGAATAATTTGTAGTAAAAGTCACAAAACAAACAAAAAAAAACAGGATATTCATCAACACTATAGCACTATAAATGGTCTCTACCAACATGTTATCGAAAGTCTTCTAGAAAAAAATCTCCTGGAAATTTTACTGTATTCCAGAGACTATATTTATTATTCAAACAAATCTATATTTCAAGGTTTTTACTCACAAAAAACATAAATAAGAAACCAAACTGACAAAAACGGAAAGACAAACCATAAAAGATCAGAATATGTTTGACGTGAATAATGAATAAATATTCTTGAAGTTCTTTTTTCAACTGATTCAAACTTTGAAAGCTCAAAGATTTCCACAGACTTTTCCCAAGAAAAAGTTCTTTCAAGCCTGATGTCTAACTCCTCCTCTGGGAAATAGGATTATACATGGTAGGAGGAAAACAGAAGTACAGTTGTGGACTTTTTATTTTTACTCTTACTATAACCAATAAAACAATCCCAGCTGTGTGGACAAAACTGTCAAGAGTCTCCTGCATACATGAGACACGCTGGCAGCAACCGCCTGCACCTCACCTCTGTTTCCAGTGCTGGGAAATATCACAACAAAAGTTTATCTCTCAGAACAGCAGGGAAAAGGGAAATTGTTTTGGCAAAATCACCCAACATCAGAATAGCTTTAATTTAAGTTTTCAAACTTCTGACTTTCAGGTGTTTTTGTAAGTTTTTCCTTTGAGTCATTTTTTTGGACAAAGTTTATAGGTGTGTACAAAACTACTTGAACAATATATTGACATGATTTTTATGTCTTTTTCCTTTTCTTAAGCTCAAAATATTAGAATTTGAGAGCAAATCAAAACAATTTGTTTGGAGGTAAAGTTGAGAAACTACAACACAAAAATAAAACAAAATTTCAAGATGGAATCTGAAACTAAAGTGTCAATCTTTCTATGCTACTATAGATTCAATACCGATACCAATTTGGCTGAAAATGTCAATATCAATATTATAAACTTCTACATTATGTATGTAGTTACTGAAATAAATATTTTGATAATATTCTGACTTATTGAATATGGATGTATGTTTAATCCCTATTAAACAGGAAATATTTGTTTACAGTGAATCAAACATATCCTCTAAAGTCTTTGACATATCAAAACAACAGTATATGCATATATGAAAATGGTTACATATACATATATATATAATTTACACATGATTCACTTTAAAAACGCATCATTAAGTCACAGATAACGTATCAGTAGAAGATTCAAAGATATAAAAGGAAAGGTTTCAACTATTGTTGAAGCAAAGAGTTCTCTGTGTCTTTATGGTTTTAATCTTGCGTCTGCAGAGAAAGCAAAGTTATTCTGCCGCAAAAACACAATATACTGGAGGTTACCCTGTGCATGACCTGAGAAGAGAATAATGTCACATCCAGGGAGTCCCCTGTGTCACAAATAAAAGTGGTGGGGGAGAAAATCCTACACTAATCCTAACAGCAGTTTCATGGGAATGAAAAAGTAAAATGAAAGCTCATATTTTTCTCAAGTCAATAACAGCCACAACAAACTTAAATTATTTAAAATGGCTGATACTTCAGTCTATTTTTGCAGTGTGCATCCAGCATTCCTGTGCAGCTGGATGAAAAGCTTCAGTCCGGTCTCTGCTGGGACGTGGGCGGCCAGAAAGCAAAATCTTTGTTCTGATTGCATCAGCTTCTCGTTGTGCAATGAGACTTCTGAGATTTGGTTAGAAAAAGATTATTTTTAAAGGATTCAAATACACAAAATTACATTTTAGCAAGTTCTAGGCTTAAATCTACAAGTACTGATATTTCGAAAGAGTTTGATAAAACTTTACACTCAGTGACAACGCTCTAGGATGTAACATTTGTTAGAAATGTTCAAATGCATTATGTCTGTTCCAGTTGGCTGAATTGAAGTGAACTAAGGAGGAATCTGTCATGTTCGGATAGGGGAATTGTCAGTCAGGGCAGATTGAATCTATTAGCGCTCAGTGATTAGCTCCTGGGCGTCAGAGCTCTTCTGTTTCCTCAGCAGGAAATCTCTTTACTGGCCTTGAAACCTACAGCGTTCCCCGCCCCTCTTTTATAAAACCCCGTTTCATGCCGGAGTGTGATCCCTGTCCCAAGGCTTCGCTTCAAACAGCCTCGGTTTCACACCATGTGTGACACAGATTCGACGCAGACCCCTCGGCGGGAGCAACGTGGATGTGCTTGGTGCGAGGCTCATCCGAGGTGACAGCGTTTATTCCCCTCTGATGTACATGTGTGCCATTTTACTGCCTCATGGACACGACTTCTCAATCCTCCCTGGCCCACATATTATTCATAAAGAGATTTTAAATGTTCATTAATCTGAACAATCAGGTGCATAATGCGCCTCGGTTCTTCCTCAGTCACAGCCGTAAATGGCTTTGCGGTTTGGCCTCATTTACTGTATGTTATGAAATATCCAGGCTACAGCAGCTCTGTGGAAAATAACTTTATTGGATTGTGCATCTCTCTCTCGAAGGCTTCATGAGGCTCTTTGCTTATTAGCATCTTAAAATGGCACTATTGCTATTGATGTTTTACTAGCTAAAATATCAATCTTTTGGAAGAAACAGATTTAGGGTGTAGTCTGGTAAACTCGGTTCGATTGGGGACAAAAATTGCAAAATTTGTTACATTTTCAGAACTCTAGCTCGCATTCACACTGCACTGTGTCAAATGACTAAAACTAACTGAAAAACCTGTTCCCCCTGTTGCCTGTGGGGGCGCTGCACCAAGAACTACTGAAGGAATCGACATAAAACCAACTTTCTTCTTCACAAAAAGTACACAAAAACGGAGCAGTGTCAGATTTTAGCAGTTGTAGGATTTCTTCATTGATATACATTATTAGTCTGGACATCGCCTGTTAGCCGCTAACGCTAGCGATGCTCCTGTAGGCGCCATTACTACGTGGTGAGTCTGTCCACTAAACCAGGCTGTTCTAATGCGGGATGAGCAGGAATCACAAAAATGATCGCAGCGCCTTCATTTCTTGCCCAATTTCTATAAACGTGGCTTAAATTAAAGCTGAGAAAATTGCTGATGTTTGTAAGTATTCTCCCTTGATATAAATCTATAAACAGTTTGGTTTCTATCAAGATGCAAGAGAGGACTAAGCAAATTTCTCCATCCTATTTGATGATTATGTTTAAACAAACGAGGCAATTAGTTCAGTTTTTGTCATTTATTAAAGGTTTAAAAATTACAGCTGCTGCAGAGTGCCACAGCAATGGGACAATAAGCTGACAAAAAGTTGTAAAACAACTTCAAACAATTTATATTCTGCTTTTCCTTGCTTAGTGTTGGCATGCAAACCCGTTGATATGACAACCAACACAACATCTTCGTTAACCAGAGGGCAGAAAGTAATACTGTATATTGACCAGAATGTCCTGCACTGTAGCCTAACTTCCTGCTTTTGAAACATGGTCTCTAGTCAGGTTGCATTCAGACAGGTTTTCTACCGTATTAAGAGTCCACTTCAACCGGTTTTTAGGCGGATCAGAGTTCAGGTTTTTAAGTCAATTTTGGAAATCAAATTTGCATTCATACCTCCTCAAAAACTTTGACTTTCTAGACAAATGGATTAGAGTCTGATTCAGGAATCTAATCCTGGGTTGGTCTGAATACACCCTTAGAGATTTGATGTCTCTTGTTTAATTTCAGAGAAACAAATGATCTTTCTGAATGTAATGTTGATGTTCATTTAATTTTGACCAAAATATGAATTGCATCAGCTGTTTATGCAAGTTACAAGGATGAAAGACAAACTTGTGGCAAGTTTTCTCACCTTAAAATCACATTTTATCACTTTTCCTTAACTGCAAATGTATTCTTTACACTTGTGCAATTAAATTACTGATACAAATACAAAATGCATCTAACAAGAGGAAATAAGCTACTTTAAAGTGCATGCACAGCACCGGCACCAAAACATTTAAAAAACCCAACAGTAAACTTGATATATGCTTGGGAGTTTTATGTGAAAGAATCACGTAAAGCGTGCTCCAAACATGTCGGCGATTGTTTGCGTCTGATATTTTATTTAAAAAAACGCGAAAATAAAAAGCTTCCAGGTGTCTGTGCTCGAGAGAACAGCCCACTAAACTCAAAAACCCTGAACACAAAACAGAAATTTGTCTGGAGAACCAACCCCATTACCTTTGCTGATATTTAATTCAGCCAACTGTACCATGTTGAATTAAATAGAGCTTAGTTCCTCAAGGAACTCAGTGTCAAAATAGAAATTCTAGTAAATGATCTACACCAAGTTTTTGCTGCAACATTTTTGCTTTTATCTTTATATTTGTTGTTCCATGGGTCCATTATCCATTGATCTGGACATTAGAAAACATATATACTGGAAACATTTAATTCCCTGGTTCCACAATGTCCCAAAGATGATTGTGGTTTGACAGGTTAAGACAGTGGCTTAAGTAAAAAAAATGCATAAAAAGAAAATAAACCCTTATGTGAACCAGCAACTAATTACACTAACAACTATGCTGTCCTGAATGTATTTAGCCTTATAGGAAACGTCCAAGCTCAACTCCACCTTACAAGTTGTTCCTTGTAAGTTTTATAATATATTTAAGCCTCTGGAAACTAAGCAGTGGTTCTTTATGTTTAATGTATCAGCAACAATCCTGACAATAAACATGGTAAGCCTAATGAAAAGTTTAATCAATGGGTACATTGTTTGCTATATTGTCCTCTACTGCAGATAATTAGGTTCATAAATATTTCATTGGTGACACGAAGGCTGCATCTGACAAACTGTCGGTGTTCATTTTGCTTGCTAGAGAGAAATGTTTCTCTTGTCCCCATGTGAAAAGCAAACATCTCCTACTGCAGACACTAATCAACATTGAATTGAAAAATCTTTTGCCTTATATGTTTTATTTTAGGTGTTGTACATTATTGAAGACTTTGTTAAAGTGAAACCTTCTCCTCACAGAAGAGTTGGTTAAACACATCTGTGTGTTTGTTTTTCGTTTTATGGATGTGGAAAGACGAGATGGAAAAGTACTTTTTTGGACATGTGTGTCACTTTGACCGGCGGAGGCTCTGCGTTTAATGAAGGAAGTGAGGCAACAAATGTCTTTGAGGTGGATTTATTTGGGAGCTCCAAATCTTCATTACACCAGCACCCTCCCCTTTAGTGAAACAAAGAAGCTGACATTTATACCTGAGGCAAGTTCCAACACTTCCACCAGGTAAAGGGGTGATCCAAAAAGAAAAGACAAACAAACACTACTTACACAAACCTAACAATAAATGATCCAACAAATATTTACATGCATGCAAATTATTAAAATTAAACTAATCTAAAGTCAATCAAAAGTAAATATAACTAAATATAAATCCTCAGAGTATTCCCCCTCTTAATGGAAGTTGGTATGCTCCAGGAGCATTCATCTCCCTCTCTGATCCACCTTGCTGAGACACACCCAGAAAGGCAAATACTCAATTAACTCAAATTGAACTAATCTAAATCAAAACGAACTGACATTTCCTCCTCTCTCCCACATTCTCCGAACAGGAAAGATGGCCAGTCTCCCCCCCCACAAAGAATGTTCACCAAATGTCACAATATAACTAAACAAAAACTAATACAAACACATTTGAACTGAAAACAACATAATATCAATAATCAACATGGGATGGAACCCATGGTCTCCATCACAATGTGGAATAAAATCTGCTACATTATCCCTCACATATCACGTTCACTAAATGTCTGTGCCACTGTTGACATACCTTCTACCCTTGTCTTAGGGAAAAATAGCCACGATCCATTTCTCCAGCTAGCGCTAGATACATAAGCTAAGTTACGTTTTTAGTTTGCTTTTTGATTCACACCTTCCAAACAAACTTTCTAGTTTGATTAAAGCGGATCAAACAGAGCTGGTGTAAATGCACCCTCAATCGGCATGCTGGATGCTTGAAATTAAAAGTGAAACTACCAAAACGTCCTGTCTGAATAATTTGACCAACAACTGTCCAACTACACATACTTTTAGTATTTAAATGTCATTATTAGCTTATCAGTTGATCCTTTGATGTGAAAAAAAAAAAAATTAAACGAGACGACATAAAAAAGTTATATACCTGGTTTTGACTGCAGCAGGACACTATGAATTCCACACCATTAATCCCAGTATGCATGCAGTATTCAGACTGAAAGTGTATAAGAAGTGGCACATCTACATTAAAAACATGACAGGACTTCATTCCACTTTCCCATGCTCAGATGCGGCCAACATTAATGTCTTAAAACATCAGTATATGTGGCAAGATTGGAAATAGTGATAGCAGCTTATATATTTCCTGCTTTGTTAATAAAATGCTCTGTCTTTTCACATTAATTAATTTTTGAAAAATGTCTCAGATCTGGATGGGTCAATATAAAGAGATTAAAATGTCCTTCTACCCCCATAAATGAGACAGAAACTGTACGAAAACAACTACAACTCTGGTTTTACAATGTGTGTAAAAAAAAGAAACAAACTGAAGTCTCTGTTTAGTCTCTTTTGAAGCTGTAATTAGGCGTAATGTACTGTTTTCTGTCTGGTTCTGTCCAACTTTGTTTTGTTTTTTAAATAACATGCTAGAAAAAAGGAGCATACACACAGAAGACACACAACCTTACAAATATACAGAATAGAGTTACCAACTATTCTCGTTCATCATTTCTTTATAATTGGTCTAAGGCAATAATATTTGACACGCATAATGCGTGCAACTTTATGATTTTACATAAAGTTGGGCATATGTATTTTATTAGTGGAATAATAATACAAAAGTAAGAGTAGAAATACTTCATAATAATACTAATAATGTAAAAGTAAAACCATGATCTGGTAAAACTACTGTTAAAAGTACATTTTCCCCACAAAGAACTATAACTGAGAAAATGTAAATAGTTACTACCCACTTCTGTTCACAACGATCAGTTTCAGAAATCAACATTTAAAAGTAAGTAATATACATTTCTATCACAGAAAAGTGTAAAAATACTTGCAGTGATAATTTATACTAGTGATTTTAAAATGGCACAGCAGACTTCAGAGATAAACAAACCAAAGGAGTGCGAGTACAAACATAGTGTGTGTCTGTTGCATTGCTTGGTTAACATGTGGTTGGTCTTTAGTGAGTGAAATAACTTGAGGTGGCTGGGTAGCCAGAAGTCGTATTCAAATAAAAGTAGTGTTACAAGAAAAAAGTAGGATGCAGTGCAACAGGTACTAGAAATATACACAAGTGTGTAAGCAGTTACTGCCCACCTTTGCTCGTCACACCCTGATTTCTCTTTGCATCTCTACTTTGAATCATTTTATGATATACAGGTCAACATTTGATGGCAGAACAAAAAAGAAACATTCACCGAAAATAGACATATAGGCATAAAAGCCCATCAACAGAGACTACTTTAATTTAAAGTAACACAAAATAGCCTGGCTCTGCGCAGACAAAATGTAAAGACTTGATGAGTCACTCTTGCAGTTTTGCACTTTGCAAAGACATATAACTTTCTCCTCACAGAAGAGTTGGTTAAAAACATTATGACTCCAGAAAAGACTGCAACATAGCAATGAAACTAAGCTGTGGTATATAAAATCCAATGTTTGACAAAATTTGACTTTTATTTTTAATATGTGTTGCTGACATTGGAATTAACCCTTAAATACTTTGTATTAAGTAACATGAAATTTAACAAAAAGACTTAAATTAGGTTTTCAAATAAGTCCCAAACTTCTGAACAGAACCTTTTTTTTTTTTTTTATACAGGGAGTGAAATTCTAATAGCACTAAATTCACTGGAAGAAAATGCGGCTAGTTTTCCTGGGTGCTGGTTTATAATGAGAGTTAAATGTCAACTACCTGCAGGAGGATGTTGCACATTTTCTGCTACGTGTTGATACAGATTCCTACAGTTTTCCTGCTAACCTTTAGTCTCATAAACTGTCACACTCACAGGAAGGGCATTCCCCAGGTCCCAGCAACCTCAAAACGAGCACAAGTGTAATCATTTCCCACTTTTGGAAATCTTTGTTTTCTATTTTATGAGCTTGTGGTAATGAATCCGTTGTTGTTTTCACAGATGACCGCATCCAGTCCACATGAGAACGGTGAAAGAAATCTGCACTTTCCTCCCCTTTCTACATACTTTGTGTGCAGCAATATAATGATTTACAGTCTAATAATATATAATTTTCTTTGTTAGTGGCACAAGTTTCAGATTTTTTTTTAAAGTAACTCAAACTTCTCCAGATGTTGTGAAACTCCCAACAACCCAGGGATACAGTATGCTAAAATTATGGGCTTGTATCCTGCTTGTGTTTTCTTCTACTCCTGGGGCTGGATTGAGGGTTTTAGTGTGCTTGGAAACACCTGTTCAGAGTTTAATTATACTGTAGCTACATAGTTCTGCACACAGACTCCATGTGCTGCCACCCCTGGAAATTCTGCAGATGGCATGTAATAAACGACGGTTCACTCTAACGGCTTAAATGATTTCTACATCAGTGAATTATTATCTGTTTGACTTTACATGTTCTGGTGAAAAATAAGAAGAACCCTTTCTGAGCAAAATGAGTTTCTGTCTGATTATTTTAATATCCTAAATGTGTCACCATTTAGAGAAAAATTACACCATTCTAATTAAAAATAAATTCAATTTATTCATTCATCATCTTAAAATTTAAAATCTTTCTGTCCTTGAAGTGCTCAGAAATGTAAATTAAGACTTCTGGAGTACAATAAAAGCTGAGCACTTGGGTTTAAAATGACTATTTTGCTTGCAGGTCTGTAAAGTTCAGAGGGACAACATTGTTAGATTGTTCCAATATCTTAAATATAAAACGTTTTGTGTTGTGTATGCTTATGGTGGCTCGTTACGTTAATTGTTTTAATGAGTTTATCTGATTTGATTCGGTTCTCGATTCTACAGGTTTATAGAACTTCACCTAATGAATCAAAGAATTTAATATTTAAAAACATTTTATCAGTCTTGTATTTAAAAGTTTTGCGATGACTGGAAAACATGTAGGTATTGTGAAAAAGCAAAACCAGAAGAAATCTGGAAAGAGGGAAACTTTAGTGTTGAAGCTCCAGCTCTGCATATTATTATTTGATTTACTATTTCAGATATGTTTAAAAAAATTAATATCAGAAAAATATTTTAAGTATTTTTAAGCTAAAGCTAAGTATCTTTCAACTAAAACCTTTAACATAAATTTATCTGCAACTATTGCAATGTCATCAAAAAAAAAAATCCCGTGAGTATAGCTTAGGTAATGATTTAGCAGACTGTGGGTTGAATCTGCACCGACTGTGAGGAAAAACTGCAGCGATGCTCATTAAACACAAAGTAAGCTCGGAGTGCAGGGTGAGCATCACAAACAGAAACATGTTCTCACCTTACTTGTAGTTCTCTGGACCTCAACCCGAAATCAGAACATGAACAACGGCGTTTCTGAGGATTACATCAGCCAGGCAAAAAAGTGACATTTCTACTGAAGTCGTAAGAGAAGTGGAATAGTTTCTGCAGTCCAGAAGAAATGAATTTTTTATGCATACATGTTTTTTTTGTGTTTAGATGGCATTTAAATGTGAGGATATCTGATAAGTGACTTCATATAGAGAAACTCTCTGAATATCAATACCAGATATGAAGGTCACATGCACAGCTATGTGGTATGTACCTTTATTACTATTCTGGGTGATTTTGTAAGCAAATAGAGGCTTATGGAGAACATAAAATTGCAAACAAGATTTTCAAAGCCGTCTGTACAGGCTCAGCAAAACTAAAAACGGAGCTGTCAGCAACGTCCAACAGATGTACGAAAAGGATTAGTATGAATTACTGAACAGCTTCGTTGCACAGTAACCAGTGCAACATCTTCTGACTTCAATATCGAAAAACCTAAACAGAACATCAAAGATCTGAGCAAGAGGCAAAGAAAAGTGTGATATTGAGTCACGGCCAAAGGTTTGGCAGAGGAGCAACAGCGGTGATTTTCCTAATGTAGTCACAGTTTATGTAGCTTTAGGTTGTTGTTTTGGTTAGATGGGTATAAATTCATTAACTAGTAGTTGAGGTCAGTTTTCTTGATTCAGGATTATGTAAGTAACGGGGAAAAACATTGGAGAAAAAAACTCGTTAAAAACTGCCACGTTCTATTACTTCTGTAGTCAATACCATTTTAGAAAAACTGCATCACAATGACAGACATGGTGGGAGCAGAATGATTCCAATTAATTATAAACAATGTATTAAATTAGAAATTTCTACATCAATAACTGTATTAATTTGTATAATAATTGTAGTTATTGGAACCATGAATTCTGCTCTCTACCTTTTTGACAGCAATTATGTCGAAAACACACGTGTGTGAATTAAATCAAGTTTAGTTCCTCTTCATTCAGCAAATCTAAATGAACATATTTGTTCTTCTAATTTTTTTTTAGATATGTTGTATATTTTAGTGAGCAAATTTCCAGTCTGCTAAGGACTGAAAATCACAGCCAAACTAATTTAAATAATTTAATTTAGGATATTTCTTCTCAGTCTGGACAAACCATTGAAAAATCCACATTTTTAGAATAAATATCTATTAGTAAAGACAAAAACCAAAAAAAAAAAAAAACAAGCTCAAATTGGCTACAAGTTGCCAGTTTTGACAGTCAAATCATGAGTTTTTATATGCTCTTTGACTCTGCTTAATCTGTTTTGACCATCAGATTACGACAGGATTATTCTTCTACCAAACACCTGCGTTTTATTTACCCTTAATCTCCAATGAGTTACACTTTTCATGGTTGTTTCTGGCTGACATCTGTCGCTGTCTGATTTCCAAGCACAGGCAGATACGGACTTCCTGCCAAGGAACACAACAGTATGTTTCCCTCAGTGACAGTCGCGTTAATTTAAAACTGTGAAAATTGCCAGGGCTGAGTCACCAGTAGTCAGACGGTTCCTGAGAGACACCTGTCCACAGAGATGAACGACCAAATGGTCGGCATCATTGCGGAACAGCTGCTGAAACTGGTGGACGTTTAGTTTTTCAATTTGAATTTTAAATTTAAGTTCATTTTCTGTTGTTACCAGTAGATGTGCAAATATATATAAAAACTAGAAATAATTCTGCCATTAATAGGCACATATGTTTGTTAGAGGGTTGCCTGCTGAAAAAGCAATACTTTTTTTGCCATAAGAAATAAATACCATTGAAATTTATGTTGGCTGTTCATTTGTCTGAAAATCCAACCCATCACTGTGACTCGGTCAAAAATAGCAAAATTATAGATGCTATTATGAATGAAAATCTGACAATATCTGTAAAATTAGGACATTAAGTGCCCTGGCACTAAAATTCCTGTTCAGACATGCAAGTCACATTCAGAGAGTCTGTCTGGAAGAGCAATAAATGCAGTAAATTGGAAGCAAAAGGTACATCAATAAAATAATTGGCTAGTGTACTGGAGGTTGATAATAGTAGATTTGAGCTCTGGAAGACAGATAAAAAAATGCCTGTAGAAGAAAGTCCTAGGAGCATGCATGTTGATAAATACTACATTTACATTTAGTGGTAACCTTTGCAGAAACTTGAGATCCAACTATCCACCTTATTTTCAGCTACAAACAACATTCAGATTAAAACCACAAGACATTGAGCTTCTTCCAAATGTTCCAGCTTTTAAATGCTTTAGTATCTTTCACTGATTTTGTGTCCCATTCAGCATAAAGAACTTGCTCTGCATAATGCTAGTCTGGTAAAAAAAAAAAGCTGACAAAATATAATTGATTTCATCTCTAAAGTTGCTACATACTTACTCCTATAAAAGTCCAAGTTAATTAGATGGTTCATCTTGATTTAGACTAAGCAAAATTGTCTAATCTCAACGTTGTGTTAGCTTGGATTTCAAATGATAAATTCATAAAGTCAGAAAAAAGTCTGTAAGCGTTGCAAAAATGACAAACATAAACTTAAACGCAGCTTGAAATAATTAAGCTTTTTAAGCTAATTTAATAAATGAATGTGATTTTGATGTAATACTATAAATGTGCCAAAAATGTTCTAAGTTCAGGATGAAAAATTATGAGAACAACAGTAATTATATTTACATATGTATTGTACTGATCCTTAGTTTGTGCATTAACACAAAGACGTATCAGCAAGAAGGTTAAAGCTTGAACCCAAATGGGTTCTACAAACAGAAAATGACCCGGAGCATTTCTCCAAATTAGCTGCAAATTAGCTTAACGACAACAAAGTCAGTCCGAAGTGGTGATCACCACAAAGTGTGTGTGTATAAACTGACACAGGAACAGCAGTGCTTTCACTGGGAATGGGTCAAAAATCCAGCAAACTATTGTAAGAAGCTTTGGGAAATACGTACAAAAGAAAACCAATTCCAAATAGGGAAAAGTATGCAAACTTCTGAATTAAAATAATAATAGGAAAATATTATTTTCAATTGTAACTGAACTCAAACATAGAAATGTTTGTTTTATTTGTATGTAGTAAATGTCTGGTTTCAACTGGATTGAAATTGTCAATCTAATCCCTTTTAAATACATAAACCTAAATACAAAGTGCAACTGTCAATGAGTAAAGGCCACAAATTAAAAATAAATGCCAGTCTTTGAATGTTTCAAGGAGCTGCTGCACCCTCAGAGGTTGGCTGCATGGTTTGATCTTTTTAAGCTTGTTTTCATCAGTTTCCACTGCTCCCACGGTACTCTGTACGTTCCTCTAACACAGACTGCAGGCTGTGAAGGCTACGTGGCAGAGCCCAGGCTTCAGGATTGTACTATAAACCCAACAAGCAGAGCTGTTTGTATGCTGGTCCTGAAGGCGCTGCCTCCTACTGAAGCAGCAGTTTGTTGCCTTTATTGGTACCCTGTATGAGGTGTACTTTGCCTAACGACTCAACTTTCCTTCATGTTGTTCCATATAAAAGATGCATGTAGAAGAAAAAAATGTTCAAAGCAGGAGTTATCAGTGCAAAACTTTTTTTTGCATCTTTGTGAAGGGATTACATAGCTTTCAAATCCTCAGAAGAGGATAACAATTGAGTGATTCAGCTGCAGACTCATTACACCAAGTTTGAAAGTTTCAAACATGGTGATGCAAAAACTACTTGGATATTCTTGTGTTATAATATTTGTCTCTCATTATTCAGTGATCTGATGCAAGACTGAAGTTGTTTAAGAAATAGTTTTATTCATTGATGTGAATTTCTGCAAAACAGCTACATTCAAATAAAATCTCAAGCACAAACAATATTTTCTCGTATTTATTGCTGTTTATGTATCTATAGGAGCATGCCAAGAATACTTGAAATACATTCTTGCTTTTTTTTGCCACAGCAATTCAAGCTTAAACTTAATAACTTCTTAACTTATCTCAAAACATTATGTCAAATTAACTGGAAAATCACCCCAAATTTCATCCCAGTAAGGAAGAAAACTGTGAGCTTCAGCTTGTCCAGGAAGAGAGTCGAGCTGCTCACCTTTCCTAATTACAGGATCGCTGCTGATTGGATGTTTGTCAGCACAGGAGCCAATCCTGTAGAGCCTGGCAGCGTGTTTTAGCCTTATGACATGCCTTTTTGTGTCTTTTAATGACCAAGGGAGGCTCCTTAAAAATGTTTCCCTGCTTGTCCGACTCATACGGGGGAGCAGAGAGCTTTAGGGTTCAGACTAGCTTGGAGAAGCAACCCCTCCCTCCAGAGAGACGCGCTGGATCTCGAGGTGATCCTAGGAGGCCAAATCCACTGCACCTTTGCAGGTAAGTAGTTATTTCTATGTTTTCTTAGAGAGGCTGCTGGCAACTTTCACAATTTTAAAAAGATTCACAAGCCACAGTAAAACTATTCATCTTACTGAGAGTAGCAGCTGTAATTCAACAGCCATCTGTGCAGCAACAGAAGACGGCATAACAAGCTTTTGGTGGTTTGATTGTCGAGTTCAGTCGCTGTATTGGATATTCTGATTATTTTCCATAATCCCTCTAAAGCTCTATTAGTGCATGTCCTCAATCCTCTCTATTGTCTCTGCATCAGCCGGTTAAATAAAACCCTTCACTTTGTTCTGAAAGCATTGTGTAATCAAGGATTTCCATTCCTAGCAGGCAGATGAAAAACTCTTCACAGGAAAGAAAGAAAATGAGAAGATCAATCCAAGTCGAGTTGCATTGTAATGAGTTACATATAGCACTGCCTAATGTTGATCCTGTGGCAACTCTGAGTATTGTTCCCTGTCTGTTCCTACAGGAAGCACAGAAAACAGAAAATGGCACGACCATCACTCATCCTCACAGGACTCCTGTTAGCAATTGTCTTACCAGGTGAGATGTAAATGACAAGTTAAAAATGCCGTTTTTTCTAATTTCTATTATTTATCATAGCTTTCAACCTATTTGTCTGTCAAGTAAAATATGAAAACATAAAGGTGGAGGAAAAAAAAACTCAAAGCAACTACTTTGAAAAATACCAGAAAGTTATTAAACGATTCAGACAATTAAAAGCTAAGCTATAATTACTAACTAAGAAGGCCTAAGTAATTTACTGAACATATAACATTGTGATAGGATAGCAAAAACTGTTTGAAAAATTAGCATTCTTCTCAAAATCTGCTATTTTGAAACTACAATATACGGTCTTATATTTCTGTCAATATTTGGCGATAAAGAAAATACAATTCTTTATTTTGGTAAGGAAACATATTTTCTTTACATTTGGATGTAAAGAAAATCCAAATACATTTTAATTACTTTACGACACAGTAGTAAGTAGGATTATATTCATGTTGTTTTAGAAGCATAATAAATGACATATGATGGAGAACTCATAATTGTTTACATGATATTTATGATTTAAGGTTCAGGATTTTTATTCAAGTATGTTGAATATGAAAATCTGCATCTAACCAGTAAAAACACTGATTACTTGGCATAAGTGTCCCATTTCTCAGTGACATATTTTAAAGATTAACTAAATTAAATAATGAAAGATGGAGGAAAAGGTGAATCCTGAGGGTGGTGATGACCTTCAGAAATGGGATTCAGCCTAAATGTCCTTAACATAACAAGTAAAAATACACCTAGTCCATTATAAAGCATAATAGTTGATTCCAACAATAGAGCATTGATGTCAATGTTTGAAATTGTTTCTTTAGCAACACAAAAACGCCTGTGCCTCATTTAAAATAACTGAAATTAACTGATAAATTGCTTTTGGTGTGATTTAACATGATCTGTTGTTTTACAGTGACTTTACTGTTGAGAGGCAATTGGAGAAATTTATTTCTGGACAAGGATATGTTTTTCTTTTGGAAAGTAAAACATCTCGTTAAGATGGTGTTTTTTGGTAGCTTTTAGAGATAAAAATATACATAGACAACTGGACATTGTAATAATCAGCTGACTTGGCTGTTTTTCTTATCACCATAAATGTCTCCATAAAACCCCTGGCAGATCAGAAGACACCCAGACTCCACCCCCCATTAGCTACATTTACAGTGCATGAATAATTGGTTTGTGTGAGGGCCAACTCTTTGTAGTTTTACAGGTAAACTTTGAGGAGGCCTCCAGCGGGGGCATAAACACCACCATTTTAGTTCAAAGCTAAGCGACACAACGTGCTTTAGGCTGGATGGAGGAGTGGAGGGGTGTTTAATTTGCAGGATGCTGCCTGCATCGGGGCGCCAGCGCTCCAGCACCTGCCGCTTTTCACCCGCCGGCTTATTAGCAGCTCAGCATTTTGCCTGATGCTGAGAGAAAGCCCAACATCTGTTTCCAGTTAGCAAGCGTTGCTGCTGCTGCTAATGTGGCTCCTGTTTGTGTTTTTACAGAGTTTCTGGGGGCCGTTCCAGTGGGGCAGGACAAGCAGGAGGAAGGTGAGGATTTGTCTGACGTGGCATGGAAAACTCAAGGGTTTCAAAATGTTCAATTAGTAAATGTATCGGAAGAAAAAAAGCATTAAATTCACTTCTCAGCATGCATGAACCTCATGCAGTTCACAGTTGATTTACATAGTATAGGTGAAGCCATAATATAGGTAATTATATTCAAATTAGGTTTTCATTCGGTGAGCTTTGTCTTGTTATTAATATGAACAACAATCAAACGTGTCTTTGTTTGAGATTAACATGAACTAATCTGAAATATGCTCATTAATATGAGGAGCCGCTGTTCTTAGCTCTTTAATTTAAGGCTAAAATAAACTCTTTTTTTTTAGGTTTTGGAAAAAATGTAGAAACAGATGGTTCTAAATTCTAGTGTCCTTTATGTGTTGGCAATGAACTATTTTGGATTTAGGTTTCATATATTTTAAGATTCTTTGCAGTATTACTTAAAGAGTAGGATTTGATGCAAGTAGAGTTAGGTAAAAAAGAAATAACCAGTCAGAAAAAGTTGATCTTCACTATAGGAACAATTTGACCTTTTGAGCTGTTGGTATAAACAAAGTGAAAAGGCCTTAAAATAGTGACATTTACAACACAAAATGCTCAAAAGAATTTACAGCACAACAATTAAAGTTATGTTTAAAATAAACAAGAGAAACAACAAGACTGCGTTATCATTAAATTACTTAAAATAGTGTGCCAATATAAATATAAAACCATTTAATTCTCAAAGCACTTACAACCGTTTATCTTCACATCTAAACAAAACTAGTTTTTTTACATTTACTCAGACATGTTATGAGATTGAATTGTTTTTGATTAAAAAAAAAGAAAACAAAAAACAAGTTTCAGTTTCCTTTTCAACAACTCAAGCTTTTAGGGTGTCGACAGAGACAAACATTGGCAATGAACACAACAAACTCCTGTACTTTTTTGTACTGTGTATGTTAGCTTTGAAATATAAAAGCAGAAAGCAAAGAAATTAAAATACCGCAGACAAAGCAGAACAAGCAACGGGAGAATATAATATAATATAATAGTGATGAGTCAGAGCTTTGACGTGTGTGATGAAACCGAATACTCCAGACTGGTAGAATGTATCAAGCGCTCTGAGTTTGTGAAAATGTTTTCACGGAAAGAAAATTGGCATAATAGTATAAACGTGAAATTGTCAGAGAAATGGGTTTCAGCCTCAGAAAAGATTAATCAGAAATTTGATCTAGAAGAGCAAGCCAAGTTCCAGTATTATTTACCAGTTTCTGAGACTTTCAGAACAGAAAAAATAAATAAAAAATCTCTTAAGATTCTGTATGTATTTCAACTTAACTAAAAAGAGTTTAACCAGATAGAGGATGGATTAAATTTAAAGTGGGAAGAAAGTTTCTGTACAAAATCTACAGAAACTCATCACCTGATGTAGTCTGATAAGGTACAGATGTAGAAGAATATACCACGTCATCTTCAGCATAAAAGCTAAACATTTACATTAGAAATGAAACAAATGAGTTGACCAAGAACAGATTCTTAGCTTAGTTGAGCATGGTGTAACCAATAATTTCTTAAACCTAGTCATTATGACTTAGTTTTGTATAAATAATGGGCCAATGAAACTTGCTTGTAGAGTCTTTCAACTTGATTTTGTGTTTAAGTGCCAATCTGTGCTTGGTGTATCTTACATGGAAACACAAATATATGAGCAGCTAATGTAAGATATTATGACTATAACATTATAAAATGACACACAAAAAACATATCCTTAAGTTCAACAAGATTATGCGAAGGTGTTTTAGCTTCAAGTACCCATAGATCAGGGGTGTCAAACTCCAGTCCTCAAGGGCCGGTGTCCTGCAGCTTTTAGATGTGCCTCTGCTGCACCACACCTGAACAGAATAATTAGGTCATTAGTAAGGCTCTGGAGAACTGATCTACACAAGGAGGAGGTAATTAAGCCATTTTGTACCTGTGGCACATCTAAGAACTGCAGGACAGCGGCCCTCGAGGACTGGAGTTTGACACCTGTGCCATAGATGGTCTTGATTTTGAGTTACTTTCAGGACAAACTGTGGCACTGTCCTAGCTAAGATTAGTTTATTTTCTCTGTTGGTTCTCTCTGCAGCAGCTGCAGTATCTGATAATGTGAAAGCAGAGGCCATGACCAACTTGAAAAAGCTGGTTCGCAACAGAAGGAATGTCCCCGTCGTGGCTGTGCCCCAGTTCAAACGTATGCCTGACTTCTGGGGATGGTACAAATACTTTATGGACACCCACAACCAGGAGGGGGTGAGTGGAGCATGTTTCAAATCATTTATTCATTTTTATCCCAGTCACAATTACGAAGCTCCTAGTTTTTTCCTTAAAACAATCCATCAGATTGCATTATACTGTTGTATTAAAATGCCTTTTCCCCATTGACTGCATTAAATAAATAATTTCAGGCAGTAAGAACATCGGATTGTTTTTCTCAAAGTTCCTCTTCCAGTTCAGATGACAACAATGAATGATTTATTGCTCAGATCTTGGTTGCATAAAAGTATTCATATGCCTTTGTCTTCTTTAAATATTTAGATATTTTTCAGTGCTTTATGTCCACGACATTTATGTTGTTTAAGTCAGGCTCATATCCTGCTTTAAATACAAAACAGGCTAACAAAAAAAGGCCTTTGGCTTTCAAGCTTTTGATCATGTATTAATTATTTTAAATTCAATTTCAGTGGCTTGTAAATTGTTTGAAACATCATTATGCTAATTTTAGCTGCTTTTGCCCCTGTTGTTCAGGTGGAGGACCTGGATCGTCTGTATCTGGCCTATTTGCAAAACAAACATAGGTCCGAGGAGGGGCCCACCTTCAACCACTACCTCAAACACCTCAGTGAAATATACAGAACCTGTGCTGATTCCGATGACCCAGAATGCATTGCTGAGTTTACCAGCAAGCCCAAAGCTGCAGTGGTCATGCCTGCCCCTTTCAAGGCTGCTCCCATCAGGACGTGCGACCCCTACCTTGACCCCTACTGCCTCTACCCCCTTTCATCCAAAACTCCCGAACTGGCTCCAGCTAAGGTACCAGCTCCCATCCTCGCCCCTGTGCTGTCCATGAAGAGCCCCAATGGTTACTACCATTATGGTCCAGTCTTGGAGCCTTTCCTGAGCCATGAGCAGCAGTCTGAGCTGCTCAGGATTTGCCAACCTGAAGATGTAGAATGCCTGCAGTATCCACCTGAGAGCAGCGTTTGGGTACCGCCCTGTGCTGGGTCCGGCTCCATCCTATTCTGCCCTCAATTGCGACCCCAAGGACCCTTACTGCAAGCCCCCTTTAGTGCAAAAGGCCCCCAGTGGCTTCTACCACCTGATGTACTCTAGCTGTGACCCATCAGTGGATCCTCTTTGTGTCAGTAAAGCTGCTCCTGCTCCCCTTGCAGCTGGGGAGGCACCCACAGAGCAGCACTGCAACCCTCTCTTTGATGTGGGCTGCAACCCTCTGAGCGCCACAAGGCTTGCAAGCCTCACCAAACCCGTCCTGGAGTACGCCCCCAAACATGCACTTCCTGTGGCTCCTCTGACTTGTGACCCACGAACCAACCCGTACTGCATACTGGCAGCTGCTGCCGCCCTGCGCAGGCCCCCTCCGCAGCTCCCCGAGCACCAGGTCTGAACCCAAAGTCCTCTTCTTAGGTTTGAATTACTTCTTTTTGACTAGTTCTCTATGGTCATGCTAACATATGACTTATTAAAATATGTAGTAAAATGAAATGGGTGTTGAATAATGCTTTAATTTCTTTTAGTCATAAATCTGCTTTGCATTTGTTTTGAAACACACACACACAAACCAAACAATCAACCAGGTCCGCTACCAGCTTGGAGTCCGTGGCAAGACCAAGGAAGGCTACGACTGCTATGTGCACTATGACAAGGACTGCAGCCCAGTCAAGTCTGGCTCTGAGGCTCCTGATGAACCCGTCTGCCACCCTTACGATCCTAATTGTGCAAAGTTTGCTCCACCTGGCGGCATTGAGGCCCCAAAGCCTGGAAAGGACAGGCATTATTCTTCCAGATCCTGACTGCGACCCCGAGTATGACTACAACTGCAGATTGCGCCGAGCCGAACCCGCCGCCTCTGCCGATGAGCCAATAACTGATGAAGAAAATGGTGCAAAGGAAGCCGTTGTCCACCAATATGCCATCCCACGCTTTGAGGACTTCCTTCGGGGTGTCCAGAGCAAGCACAAGTAAATCTTACCACCAGCTAGGCAGTCTTACAGGAGGGAATTGAGTTCATATGAACTTTGCAAGGCAGAACATTTTTATATTATCATTAAGACCTTAGCAAGATTCAAAAACAAATCCCAAAATAATTCAGCTTCAAACTGCAAAGCAGTCTTAAGTTCTTTTACTATATGTCAAAGATTGAGCCAAACAGCACATAGTGGTATTATGAGGAAATTGTGCATTAAATAGTTCATGTTTGGATCTTTGTAGAAAAGACATGTGTGTATAGATGTGTAATAGAGCAGTAGAATTAGTTCAAATCAGTGTTAGTGGGAAAGATGTTGCTGTACATTATCCACAATATATTTAATGTTTTCTTCAGTCTTCAGTTACGTAAAAACTCATTAAACCTCACCTGTTCAGTTTCTATCACGTTCTTAATACAAAAGATTGACTAAAAAAAATGATTAGACTTAATTTCTTGAAATGAAACAATTGTGTCACAGAAACATCTAGTTCAGAAGCTAAAGATAAATGTGACAATGTGTAGGTATGAGCTAATATTTTACAAATTTGACTCTGTTGCAGAGAGTTTATTTAGTGACTGTCGTTTTAAAGCATCGACTGCCAGCTGTTGTGGATAATGCCATTATATTCCTCTAGCAGATGGCGCGCCCTGTTGGGGTTTCACCATTTTATGTTCCAAATAACTAATAAAATAGCTCATTGTTGCATCCTGTATGGTTTATGTAAAATGCTTATGTACATTTACTATATCATAGCCTCTAATGAGTTATAAAAGTGCTAACATAATTCATTTAAATAGTGTTGTATTATCTACTGTACATATACTTGTATCTTAGTGGGATTTTGTGACAGACCAACACAAAATAGTGCATATCTGGAAAGTTTTTAAAATCCTTTAAGAAACTCCAGTGCACCCATTTCTCTTTCAAAGACTCTAAATAAGTAAAAAGAGTCCAGGGGTAAACTGTTAATCATACACTTTACTAGTGTGGCTTTTATGAAAGAACTGCCAGGAGCAATACTTTTGCAAGGTAGTATAAACCAGAATCCATCCTTTTTGAATGTTTCACCATCTGAAAACTTAATTCCAACAATAAAATTGGGCATAAAAACAATCATGGTCATGTAAGCTACAGCTGAGCTTGTAATTTTTACAATTTAGCTTTTTAGTTGCTTGTTCCCCGCAACATTTTTTGAATACATTTTTCATACTCTATCAATTTTATATGCTATAAACAGTATTCAAGGACAAAACCTACGAGTCGGTTTCCCCAGGTAAACAAACAAAAAGGACATCTAACCTCAAATCTAATTTTATTCACAATTTTACCAACACTCTGGCACAATGGAAGCAGTTAAAGCTATGCGAGTATCTGGAAAATTAATTATGGGGATTCAATAACCTCATTTATTAATTAAAATATAGGAAATCCTGCAACAAAAGGCATAGAATGAAAAAAAAACAGTGCAGGGAAAGCCACTTACAATGTTGTCATTAATAAGTTTGACAAAGTGCTTGGAAATTACTTTGTGTATTGCTTGAAACAATTGTAAGTCATTGCTGCACAGTATTAGTCTCTACCATTGGTGTTGGAACATTCTCCTTTCACAGCTAAATTGCAGTGTAGTAGCTACAAGCATCATCTCTTAACAGTTTTTCTAATTTAATGTAATAATGTAATGCTATACGATGAGTGGACAAAATTTAAACAATTCTCCTTTACTTAATATGTATGCATCAAACAACATCTGTGCTAAGGATGAAAGTTTAAAAGCAGTTTACAACAAGATCAAATATCAAAATTGATCTCACTACAGGACATTTTTATAATATTTAGGAAATACCATAAGAATAATTCTACTGTTTCCTAGTCTAAAATGGGCTAATAAAATGGCAGATTTGGTTCCTTGTTTACTGGTCAACATTATGAAGTTTCTGCATATTGAAGGCAAACAGATCTGACAGACGTAAAGACCCACAACCACTGAGAATAATGACAACCTAAAGACGGAGGATCCTGAAAGCCTCATATGTTGCTAACTCCAGTAAAGTGTCTCTTTTCATAAAAAAATTACCTTGTTTACAAAGTTACTTTACTTTTAATTCTGGATTCTAATTTTCAGAACATTATGAGGTCATCATTATCACATTTATCCCAACTTCTGCACATTTATGACACTTTGTGCAGCAAAAAGGGGCAAATATTCTAAAGCTCGTCTCTGCAAGCTGTTACAAAACTGATGACCCAAGCAATCCTGAAACGTCTGTATTGTTCCAATAAATTAGATTTACTCTGCCATTACTGTGCTGCACCATGCAGAGCTACTGTTCCAGTTTGCTTTCTTATGTCTGAATTATGCATCATTTAAATTTTATTTTTGCAACGTTTTAATAAAAAGCCATGGTAGTGTTCAGGTTAGGGTAAGAAATTACATTAAAGACAAAGTTTTGCAAAAAAGTGTTTATATCTCAGACAAAGTAATATGCAGCACATTATAGTCACTCTGCAAGAGTTACATGAAAAAGAATAAATTAATACAAATATTTAAACCACTCCACAGCATTATGCTTTCTAAAATAGCTTCAAAGTTGTATTTCATGGAGGGGAAAGATCTGGACTGGTTCGATATAAAGAGAAAAGAAGAGGAGGAGCGGCAGGATAAAACACTAAGATTATTTCCACGCTGCATCACCAAAGATATTCATTGTGATGTTTAAGAGAATTTGTGCCCCAAAAGCCAAGAACGTCAACAAGGTTTAAAAAAATAACTGAACTGTAATTCCTTCAGCACAGCATATATTGTTTTCCTTAAGGAAATTTTGTTATGTTCTCTGTGCTACTGTTTTTTTACTTTGTCAACAAATTACAGAAAAAGTGTAAACGTGAATCTTGTCCAGTCTCTTCCTGTTGATCTCCTACAATTACAATTCACAACTGTTGTCATCAAGACTTCAGCTATAGTTTATAACAGAGTACCCTGCTATATTGACGACACGACGAAGCAATTTGACTGTCTTATCCGTACCCAATGACACGACGACTTGTCATTCTGAGATACTGACATGTTCATCGACACATTTATTCTTGAGAGACAAACTAAGGATTTTGAGAAAGACTGACTTTTGAGGGTAATTCATGCAAAAAATCAACTGAGAAAACTCTAATTAGATTTTTTCCCCCCCCCCAAGAAACAACGTTCAATAGATCATTATATTTTTGTTTTCAGATAATTTTGGAACAGGAGACCTAATGTTTTTCATGCGGCTTCCAGCCAGATGGTGATCTCAGAGTTCATGTTCTCTTCTCTTCCATCTGTCTGACTAAATCTGGCACACCTTCACACTCTCATTCTCACGTCTGTTTTAATAAAAATAAACCCTCAATCAGTAAACATCTTTCTTTTAATCAAGCATTTTTTACGCAGCACTGGTTGGATCACCAGAACGCCTCCTCAGCGATACGAGAGAAAATCATTTCATAATCCGAGCTGCACACAATAGTATTATTAAAGATGAAACTGTGATACCTTTAGGTGAGAAATTGAATTTTTATTGAAGGTCGTCCTGAGGAGCAAAGATCAAACCGTGTGTGGAGGAGAAAAAGAAAATGTTTGGAATCAATTTCACGCCCCTGTGAAGAATAATTGCGTTGGATTGTAAGCGTTATGATATTAAGATAAGCGGCTTTTAGTGTGTCGCAGTGGAACGCATTTAGTCTAGTGGTTTATCACGGCTGTCTGCTTTGTGTTAATTACTGAATAAATGATGAACTCATCTGCCATGAACACACCCTGCAACTGTTTGTTGTTATTCAGATAGATAGATAGCATAACGAATAAAGACTTTTTAAAACTTGCTCATCTTGTTGTTTCAGGGAAAGAGTTTATTAATTATGTAATTTATCTCTATACAAGCCTTTGGTACAACCAAAAGTGCAAGTTCTTAAAATTTTCGCCATGTCTTTGTGTATTGTTACATCCCTAGTCTTTATGGTTCTGCAGTGTTTTAGACTGATTCATTGTGGCAGGGCAGCTGGATTTGGACTTAAGCTGAATCTTCTCCAATACCACTAGTGTTAATTGCTAACTTGAGTGGAAATCAATTGGACTGCTTCTCTTGTTTCTCATCCAAAACACTTCTCCAGCTCTGAACATGGTTGGAAGTAACAAGCTAATAAGTTGCAGGCACAACAGAATAGAAATAAAATTAGTGGTGGGTTTTAATTTAACAGTAAAACACCCAAAAATATTTTTAAAAGTTAAATGCTTTTCTTATATTTGAAAGGCTGAAGTAGGTTTTACACCTTCAGACGAATTTTGTTTTGAAGAAATGGTTAGTGAACATGATCCCATTCCTCAGGAGTGTGTGACCAAGCTGGTGACCATCATTAACAGGAGCCTCTAGGCTTGACTGGTTGTGCATTTTTTAGAAACTACTGAAGCATCTGTTAATTTAATTCATAGTTGTCTTGTTTCTTCAAATATCACTAAAAATAAAGCAATAGTCATTGACAGAATAAACTATCTGGCATTGGCAAGGAGGATTTGGTTTTTAATGGGAGCTGCTCAAAACATACATTTTCCTTTCAAATTTAACACAATTTCAAAGAAAATCAATAGGATTTTCTATGAAAGTGGGGTTCATTATCAAGAGGTGTTACAACAAAAAGAAAATCAAACATAATAATTTAACTTGTAAGTCAGAAAGGACATATTTTCTGAAAATATTTCTCTAGAAACATCTGTTAACAGAATATTTGAAGACTTTAGAGCTGTTGCCTCGCTACCAAGATACTACTGGCACAAAAGGTTTCACAACACGCTTAAACTTTAGTGTCTACTGCAATAGTAAGTGAACAAAACAATGGACTCACAAGATAATGGCCACAAATTTTCAAAATGAATGCTCAAGGACTGCCTCTTATTCCACTCATTTCTCACATAAATCCGTGAAACTATCCTTTTTGTTATGCTGCATATGGATATGGAATTAGATCTACTGGGACTGATTGAAAGTATCTCAAATTGATTAATCACAAGCTTTAATAAAAGGTGTTTATAGATAGATATCGAGCATTTAATGCTCAGTTTCACACAATTTGGCATCATTGCTAAAATACTCAATATTTTGTTTACACACACATGACTTACTCATCTAAGCTGAAAAAAAACAACATCTAGTTTAATTGCTTTATAACAAAAAATATTCAGCCACATTCACCTGTAGGTGGTGCTATAGTAGAAAATACATGTTTCATCTTATAACTCCAAAACTAGAAGTCACATTAACAAATTAATGTGGGCAAAGTTTAGAAAGATCCTCCAACAGATGACAAAAGATTAGTCTGGAATATTTTTCACCAGAAAGCTATAAATACCGCATTAGCCAAAATCAATTTCGTCCCCTACGATCAACTCTGAGCCAAATAAAACCTAGCACAAGATACGCTTGTTTTTTCAACGTCCATCTCAATGTGGCGCTGAAAAATTACAACATTTATTACGCAAAAAAAAGAGCCAAACTTATACCTCCACCTCGTCACGCAACTCCAACTTTTTCATTCTACTCCGCTCACAAAGCGTGGCAGCTTTAGATTAAAACTCAGATTTAAAATAAAAAGTTTTTGTTCTGCAAAGAATCTTTACTGTCACAAAGCCAATAGTTCATCTTCTGTCTCAATTTTACCTGAGATTTATATTCTGAAACCATCCTTCATTCAGAAGTACCCCTGACTGACCTAATGGACATATTTATTAATAACTCACAGGCAAATGCACTTTTCAGCTGACCAGATCTGAAGTGCTGCTTTAAGTGGACTCCCGAGCTGAAGCAGAGTGTTGCTGGCTTTGCTGCAAGCGTTTGAAGTTGGTGGCCTTTTTTAAGATGAATAAAGAATAAAAAAAACTCCCTTTTTTCACCTGAACAGGTCTGAGCGACTGCATGTAAAATGGAATTTCATTTTATTTTGTTTGCTGCTATTGCTGCTTGAATGAAGGGGGGGGCAATAAAATGAACAGGTACAGTATGGCTATAAATTGACAGGGCCTTGCATTCAGCAGTCTGTTGGGACCGCCACACTAGTTCTGCACATTGAGATTGAGTTTTGTGGTTCTCTCCGTTTTCTGCAGTGTGATGGCGTTTATGAAGGGCGATGGAAAAATTAGACGTTTTGCAGTGAGAGAGACTAAAACTGCATGTGAGAAAATGACTGTGACAAGCAGGAGGAGTGAGTCATTTAAGAGGTCAACGCTGCTACAGCTCTCGGTGTGCTTTTGAATTGATGAACTTCCTGCATTTAGATGTGCTTCATGCTGGAGTCTAATTCAAATCAGCAACCAGTTGTGTGAGAAAATCATCTGCAATTATTTCATTTGTCCAATTCTGGTTAATTTATGACTCCTAGTCTAATTAAATGAAAAACATGCCTGTACTGGTTTTGACTTTATTATGTTGTCTAGCAGTAAAAGCCACATATGCAGCTATGTGTGAAAAAGAGCCTAATTGTTTTCAACATGCGATGTTGGGAATCGGGGTTTTGGGGGGTTTCCTTTTTGCTGCTGTTTCATCCCTTATCCACCAGATGGCGTCTACAGGCGGAGGTTTCTCTGGAGGGATGGGCCTTGGTTCAGCGCACCGGTGTTTAATCACCTCTTCAGTCATGGAGCTTAAGAGGAGCGGACTACCAGTACTTCGTCGCTTGAGTGTTAGCCTATATGGTACTCTAAGCCCCTAGAGAGCTACCTCCGAGCCTTTCCAGAAAGATCCTCTAAATATCCCTCTCGTTGTTTTTCCTCCTACAGCTATTCCTTCGTGACGCCAAGCGGCCTCCTTGAAGAATCCTTCCTGGTTTGACTCACCTCGAGACACCACCTACCCACGGGTTGCCCGAGCCCCGTTTCCGTTCCTTCGGCCGGATCTCAAAGCCTCTTCCGGATTATTCGGCGGATTGTGGATCCGCTCCTCGTCTGTCCTCCACCACAGAAAACACTGGCCCGCTCTCTGCCGCAGCCTCCTCCGATCCTCCTGGATGCCACTCGAACATACTGTAAGCCAAGACCCGGTATCCACCGGAGTGCCTCCAGGACTGTCATCATCATTTTCCCAAGTAAGATCGGCTACTACTCTCACAGCTCCCATTTCCGATTACCCTGAACTTACCGAACTTACCATTCCCTCTGCTACTTCTCAGTGTGCCGGCCTCCCCCAGAAGCCCTCCCCTGACAGTTCGTCGTTCTACCCACCGAATCTGTGTTTACATTAATAAACTATATTTTGCTGATCTCTGTTCTCCAGTGGTGTTCTGCATGTGGTTAAGAAAATTAGACCTCACCATGACATGCGAGCGTTTCTGCCACTTCAAGTCTGCGGTAGGTCTCATAAAGAAAACAAGCAAAGAGGAAAAAACCCACTGAGACTATATTGTGTTGAAAAGTGTTGCTTCTGTTTTACAACTACAACAAAACATGTAGCTTACAAATTTATGGGTTTTCAAAGGAAAAGAAAACAACTTTTTTAAGAAAACTAAAATCTTGCAGAGCTTTCTCTTTCTGAGTCAAGGTTCTCAAGTCTGGTTAATTTTATAAGAATTTTAAAAAGAGGTCACTTTTTATGGTACTACTAACTAGTATTTTTTCTGTTTCTACAGAATGAGGGAGAGATAAGCAGGAGCCAGCACAGGACAGATCTTTCACAGTAACTTGTAAAACAAACTTCAACATAAAAAATCCAATATTGTAGTTACTATGAAAATAATTTCTAAAAGAATATATTAGTAATAGTTTTTGTCTTTCAGTTCAATCTGAGAGGCAAAAAGCAGAATGCATGCCACTGTTACCCAACAAACTTGATGAACTGAGGGTTATATGGTAGTTTTTTTTAATTCTTCTGTATAATGAACATACTGCACAATACTTCAATACTTAAGGTATCAAGTTACTTCAGGTAACTGCAATGGATAGCCCTTAGATTGAGTACATCACCAATGACTATAATATTCCGTTAAACCGAACGAGAATTATTTTAACATGCTCCATTTAACATTATGACTTTTATCAAATGGCAAAACCTATTCACAGATGGCTTTTAATTCTTTAAACCATATACATTTTTATAGTTAATGCTTTAACTCAAATACCTTGTCCCTTTTTCTCTGACAGTTTGTGCCTTTATCATATCAGTCAGTAGTTAAGTTTTCAAGTCCAGACTGAAAACACATCTGCTCTCCCTGGCCAAATTAAAGAGAAAAAGGTAAACCATGGAAGAAGATTGCTGCAGCTACAACTAAGTATTATTATAGGTTTTATTCATATTATTAGCCTTTTGCTATCTTTGGTTATAACTACAAATAAAATATAATTTAATATTTAAGCATTTTAGCTTTTAACTGTATCCACTGTTTTCACAGAATAATATTTTAACTCCTACACAAAAAATTTATTACAAAACTGAAAAAGGTGTAAAGCTGTCTCTTTATTAAGCTTCACACATAGGCAGCCATTACTTCCTCGCTGGATCTTATTCTTGTAATAACCCATAAATAATTGTCTATTTTACTAATAAAAACACCAAATTAATGCCCTTTGTGTGAAAACCATAAAAAATGGCAAAAACAATAAGTTAAATGTGAATTCAGTAGTGAATTCAGGCTGTTTCTTAGCTAGCTCAACACACATGTACAAAGTCCGTTAGCATTACCAATAATTAGCCTCGAGAAATATGTCCCGTTTTCTACACAATACTAATTACAAGCTGCATAACTTTACTCACTCTTGATTCAATAATATCTTCAACTGTTAAAGGATACCAATATATATAGATCAAAATACATTTTTACTTACCTGTGATTTAGAAAAGATGAGACGCACATGTTGAGCTTCCATTAGCATCTAACAGGCAGGTTTATTCTTCGTCTGTGTGCCCAACCTTCTCTATGCCGCCGATACGGTAGTCGCCCCCTAGCGGTTGTATTTGGAAACGCACTGAATAACTGAAATAAAAACTAAAAACTTATTACAATGAGAAATTAAGAATAGAAAAAGAAAAATAATGTTGCAGTCCTATTTTTAAACTTATTATTTTTATTTACTTATAACTTGTTTGTCACCTACTTTTGGTATTTTTCACCTTGGATGGCACTTTAGGGTGCATATAACAGGAAAAATCTAAAACTTAAATATCACACTAGATCCAACAATACTTCACACAATTACACAGTACCTAGTTCAATAAAATGCTAACAGACAACTTGGCTGTAATGTTTGCTGAACTATTCATTCCTAGTATTGCCCAGGAGTATTAAAGTCAACTTTGATGTTCAGCATTTGAAGTCTCTGTGTGGCAAAGGCTTCATGTAGATCCCTGCATAAAACTTTTACTTTTAAAAGTACTTCCAAGGGCAAAAGAAGTGTTTGAAACACTGATGAAGATGGATGTTTTTAAGCTGCTTCTTAAACATGAAGAATAAATCTTAAAAAATAGCATCTGTTTGATCTAATTTGATCCACTCCTCAGGTGTTGAGGCAAAGAAAAATGATATAAATGAAATCAGAGTAAAGAGGTCAACATAATTGCAACTAGGCAGTGATTAAATCTCTCAACAATCAGTTGGTCCACTCAAGAATACTCATAAAAAAGGAAGATATAGACAGTTGTCGGCTGCTCTGATCAATGTTGGCTGGCTGCTTTAATTCATTAACCACATGGTGCATGGGCTTTCAGGGGCAATCTAGCTTTGATTAATGGTGAGCTGCACTGACAGGCTTTGTCATCGATCTGTCGCAGCTCGCTGGCCCTGCCAAGAGAAATCGAATCTGTGGATAAACCTGGAGACGCCTTCTGCTGGGCGGCGTTGACTCACACCGGGAGAAGAACATGTACGGGAGGAGAACGGGGGGGGGGGAAGCTGAGGTTTATGTGTGGTATTTGCACTCAGATGCATTCGGTCTGGTACTCCAGGGACACAGACAGACAAACACACATGGACAGATGGAGACTTAAAGAAAGGCTGACGGGAATGAAACAGAAACCAGGAGATGGAAGCTAGCAGACGCACAGACAAACAAACAGGAGTTGGGGTGACAGAAGTCAGAGGCAGCTTTGCTCCGCTCTTGTAATTCAGCTGGCATTTCTGCGGGACTCGTAGACGGGGATTTTAGCTGACTAGATACAAACACGGCTTCGTGCTAAGTCCTGGCCTTGGAGGACACGGCGGGAGTTTTCTGTCCTGCCTGAATCAGCAGGGTCTGGGTGTTTGCTGACGGGGCCTCAGCAAATTCTCCACAACACCTTCCTCCTGGGAGCAGGAGAAGATCATTGCCTTCAATCAAGACCGCAGCCCTCAAATTAAAATTAGTGGGAAAAGAATAGAGTTTTGCTCAGTAACTATGGCAACTAAAATTGGCCATGTACACACTGAGTATTAGCAGGAATATACATGAGTTTAGGAGGGGGAAGTAGTTGGAAAATTTCAAAATAAACACAAACGAAAGTGTTTTAATGCCTGACACTTTCCCACATTTTGCCACTTACAAAATTTTTAATGTATTTGATTTGGGATTTTGATATTGTTGACCAACACAAAGAAGTGCATGATCGCAAAGTGGATGCAAAAGGAATAAATACAGATTTTTTTTTGTCAAGATTTGTGATGGAGTTACACCCAATGCTTCTGGTGGTCCAAATTATAATCTATTTCAAAAATATACGACTAAAGTAGGAACACAATAAGAACTTGATGTATGGTAACTGGGATGACAAGTAGCAGAATCAGAATCAGATACTATAATGATGCTTATTTGGTGACAAGCTACTCCATTCAAATAGTTAAATATTAGCAAACAGGCGATACAAATAAAAAGAAAAAGGCTATACATATGCATGGTATGATAAGTAAATTTAAAATAAAATAAATACAATAAGAAGTATGTATATAAAATATTTTAATCTATAAAGAAAACAGACAATAAGAATCAGATGAACAGGTGAGGAAACTGATCCGAGGCAAACTGAAGGAAGGTGACTTATAAAGGAAGAAGTGAACACAGAAGAAGCTGAACAGAGCAGAAAAAGATAACATTTTATTAAAAATAACACCCAACATCTAAGAATGAGAACACAAGAAACAAATTAACTGGCATCAACAACCATCAGTGATAACAACCAGCAACCAAAAATAATCCAAGTGGAAAAACAAAAGCAACACAAAGGACTTTTATGCCTGTAAAACTCAGAGAACCACAGTGTGAACTTGTCTTCAGCTCCTCGCTGTAATCACAGCTGCGGGGGGATAGATCTACCAGCTTTGCAGATCTAGATACTAGAATTGTTGCTTCATCCTTCTTTGAAAAATGTCTCCAGCTCAGTCATGTTGAATGGACAGAGTATGTAAAATTTTGTCACAGGATTCAAAATGCAATTCATTTTGGACTTTAACTAGGCCACTGTGACACATGAACGTTCTTTGATTCAAGCGTCTGATTGTAACTCAGACTGTATGTTTAGGCTGTTGTATTGCTGGAAGCTGAATCTCCACCATGGTTTTAAGTGTTTAAGTGTTTTGCAGCCTCTGGATTTCCACAGGATTGAGACAAATGTCCCAGCTTCTATGAACCACAATCTGGAACAAACTCCCAGAAAACTGCAAAACAGCCGAAACACTGAATGCCTATAAATCTAGACTAAAAACACACCTGTTTAGCATTTCCTTTGAAATATAATCAATAAAACATTAATCAACATTTTGATGTGTAACGATGGCACAATTCTATAACTATGTATTTTTTTAAATATTTTTGTGTTTTTTTTATGCTATAAAGCACTTTGAACTGCCTTGTTGCTGAAATATGCTATGCAAATAAACTTGATTGATTGATTGAAGGTACATTTTTCCACAGCATAATTTTTACCAGAGCAATAGCCTGAACTTCTCATCACTTTTCTCCTTGACCTTTCTGCTGCGTTTCTTGGTATTCATGACGCTGTTTGGCGAATATTCTGTAACAAACCTATGAGGCCTGTTACAAAACAGCAGGTGACTTCAGTAAATACAAGCCACACCTTTCAGATTTGAATTAGTAAAAGTTTTTTAATTCCACTTTGCAATCATGCCCTTCCCTGTCAAGTTTGTGGTTGTACTGAGAGAAAATATGGAAGGTTTCAAGTTGCTATGTCTACATTTTAAAGCAGAGATTTAATCCAACCAATTTTACATGCAATAAAATTTTATGCAAAGAAGACAGACAAGACAGTAAACAAAGCTGGTGCAGAATATCACCACTTCATTGATTTTCTAGTACTGAGTCATCCGCAGCAACAGAGAGTTTTTGTTGTCTGGCAAACTCACATTAAAAAGACAGAAAAAGTTATATTTTATCATAAGTCAGACTTTACAGAAACCTCTCCGCATTACTTAAGAGAACAAGACTGTGGAGAAAGAATGATCCTACGTCTATTGAGAGCAGGCTGTCAAAATTTTCAGAAGTAGTTGAAGGGAATATTCCCTCGGCAAAAGACATCAAACTCAGTCTGTTAAAGTTTTAAACAAAATACAGATGAGCATAACATGGCAACTTCAAATACTTTATGAAAATATGGGACACCTCTTTCAAGTCTGTTGAATGATTTCTGTTGTATTATCGCATTGAAAACAAATGTTTATTTGTGTTGAAAGCACATGCTGCCACTGTGCTCCTCTGCCTGGTAGTTTATTCATTATTCAATACTTTCCCCACTTTTAACAATGGAAGCTGAACTTCTTTACAGACACAAAATAAGCACAAAAGCCAGAGATTGTTATGAGAGGCGAAAAATTGAAGTTAGATTGCAAAAACAAGTGTTCAGTTCTGTCTTGGTTTGTAGCTGGGTGTGATTTTCGTCTGACTTTTAATGCTTGTTTTACAACTTTTTTTCTCTCCGTTTCATTTTGAGCTTCAAGCATCTTAAAAGCATTGGAAGACCCCAGCAGCCTTGGAGCCCCTGAGAGATGTATGGTACTGACCACATTATGGATGAAAAAACTACACACACTCAGATTCACTCAGATATACAATGTTTGGGATTTGCTTTGAAGCATTTGCCGCCCAGATTATCTCATTACTTGCTGAATCTTAAACTCTTGAAGTGCAAGCTTCACAGGTCGAGCTCTGAATGACTCGGAGATGGTGTTACAAATTCATTCATTTATTTGCAAGGACATCACACTTATGTCAATTATATTTCTAAATAAATATATTTGAACTGTTATAGGAATGTAAAAAAACAATACACACAAGCGTTTAATGATATGTTTAAAGGAATTGTTCACGCTTTGGTGGGAGGGTTTTGTTAAGTTAAAAGCAGTCAGTCCAGCCTGATTGTTTTAATCCCAAATGTTTGTGATGTAGCAAAGAAACTAACACCGAATAACTTTTTTTTTTCAGAAATATTTTGATGGATAACCCATGTTTCCTTGGCAACATGAGCAAAACAACAATATCCATTTAAGACTTTCATAACTCACAGCCCAAAGTTTCCAACGGGAGATTTTTCAAACAGTTGCATTTTATTAATTTATTTTTTTTTGTGGAAGATTTTCAAAAACAAAAACATGCAGATAAACTTTTCATTAAGAAATAAAAACACTCAGTTATTTTAATTTTCATTCTTTTTACAAATACACCAGAACCCCTTTTGTGAAAGAACAAAATGGAAAATCCTAGAGCTGTGCATAATGTATGCTGCCATTCAAGAATATATTACAGTATGCCTCTCGTCAGCGGAGAACAAAAGATGAAGCACGCGGGTAGCTCAGGGGGGAACTGAATAAGTCATCCAGCTGTGAGTGAAAGAGAATGAGACGCACCGGGAGTCTGTTCCTGCAAGGCTACTGCCACAGAGATGTGGAAGGCAAGTCTGGACGCCTTGGCCAGTTATCCTTCCTTCACAAAGCTGATAGTGTGTTGCTTTCACAGACAAAGAATGTGTCATCCTGCTTTCTCTTCCAGTCTGCTGAAGCAAACGCCTGACCTTCAGTAAATATGCTGCTAACGTCACAAAGCAGGAGTAAAGGACATGAGGTTATAAAAGGTCTTTGTTGCTGCCCTTAATCCTACATAGAAAGAGGTTTTATTTTCATTCAGGTATCTTTTTTTTTAAATGTTTGACAGAAATGCAAGAAAAAGCTGCCGCATTATACTCGATCATCTTGGAGGCAATAGAGGAATCATTGGTGGTACAGGGCTCTGCAAAAGTGTCCATACCTTGAACAGCATGTCATGTTACAGATGTATTTTATTGGAACTATTTGTGAAAGGAAAACAAACAGAAGTAAATTTTGATGCAGTTACAGTTTTAAGTATTTTGGGTATATCTTTACCCATTATTTGCTTTGTGAAATAGCTCAGGTTCACTCTGATTGGAGGGTTCACATCTGCATACAGCAACGTACAGCAAAGCACTAACACAACAGGAGGCTAATTTTACCAAAACATGTTAGCTTCCACACACCACAGGTCATATTTTCACCAATTAAAGTCTCTGAGTGATATTGTAAACAAATTTGGATGTTTATGTCGCTTTTGAATGAATGATTTTTCAGTTCATATCAATACAGGACTCATTTCACAGTAGATAGCACTCTCTATTTTCAGCCAGTTTCTAGCTCTCTAAATTATATTTTCAGTTGTTCAGTCCATCTTCTTTTGTCTTTCAAAATTGTGTGAAGATTCTGCAATCTTGTGAGCTACTACATTTGAGGAAAGTTTCAGAAAAAAACATCTCAGTAAATTTTTTGCCTTGCAAAAAATATTAAAGAATTCATAATCCTTAAACACGAAAAGTTTAGTGAAGCTCATCTATTACTTAACACCACTACCCAATACTTAATGAAAGCTTCGCCACGGATTCAAAGATATGTAAATGTTTTAGTCACATTTTCAACTTCTTTTACAGCATTTCAAAAAATGTTTATGGTCTTCTGATGTTTTCTCTAATTTGTACAATTCAGCATTCAGTTCAGTTCCTTCAGTAAAATAGTTCATCTCTGCAGTATATTTGGTTGAGTGCTATCAGTCTTCCTATGATGTTTTTAAAGGTTTCTGGTCAAAAATGTTATTTTGAGAATGACCTAACAAGTCATAAAA
This sequence comes from Xiphophorus hellerii, assembly GCF_003331165.1. Taxonomy (NCBI): domain Eukaryota; kingdom Metazoa; phylum Chordata; class Actinopteri; order Cyprinodontiformes; family Poeciliidae; genus Xiphophorus; species Xiphophorus hellerii. The sequence continues at coordinate 20,782,219 of NC_045677.1, read as the reverse complement.
ACTCTCCATCTTCTCTGTCCAGCAGAGAAAAACCTTGACAGTTTTTCTAATGTATCTCCATGCTGATGCTAAAGCTTTCTTTTCTTCCCTTTTCTCTGGATTGCTGTATTTATTCTTAAAAATGTTAAAGCTTCATGACATCTAAAGGTGTGCAACTGTATGAAAGACATAACAAAAATAAATTAATCATTATCACTGCAGCACAGCCTTTTATCTCGGGGTTTACGTGCTTCTCTTGTACTCTGCCTCTAAAGCAGATATCTGACCGGTGTGCAGCTTGGAGGCGTGCTCCGATGAAGCAGATGCTTCACAGATGTCAAGGTTAACACGTGCAAAGAGGAATTCACTTTTTGTTTAACAAGCTGTTGGGAACATGCCTCGGAGCCGCTGCCTTTGGAAGTCTCTGTCTCTGTATTATAGTGTAGACTTTCAATTCTTGCAGTCAAAGCTTCATATTTTTATGAGTTTTAGGGTGGGATTCAAAGAAAAATGTCTTGAGGAAACAGTGACAAAGTACACAGAGAACCAAGATGACTATTGATGCTCTTTTGAGTTCAGATTGAAGGCAGCTGCCATCCATGAAGGAGATCATTTCTCCAGATATAGTTGAAGAGGGAGCCGTGCTGACTTTTGGGGCTTATAAAAAAAGACCAGGCTCCTTCTTTTTTACTGGAAGCATGCTGGAGAGAAAAGGCAGTAAAGGAAAAGCAGATTGCTGGGTTGAAGATGTCAGAAATCTATGTAAATTATTTTCTCTGCAGCAATCTATAAAATCAGGACTTAAGATATACCTTTGTCACTTTTATTTGGGAATTATGTTCATCAGAGGGGATCTGAGTGATATTCCGGGTAATCATGAGGAAAAGGCCGGACGTGCTTGAAGGAAATACTCTTTCGGAGGATTCTGTGAGTGATGCTTGAAGTTATATGGCAGTGAGGAGACGAAGAGGAGGCAGCAGCTGCTTTTTCATATTTGACAGTAACAGCTTCTCAGCAGAACAGCCCTCCCATTAGAGTGAGGCCTTCCATTGCCTCAAAGCTATTCTCGCATGTGCATACTGGTCTATTTGGGGGAGAGCAAGCATGTCTGTTTAGGTTCGCGCTGCACCTCTAAGTGAAAGCTGGCTTTTAAAATTATTCTCCGCTTCTCATGTAGTTTGATTCTGGTGCATAGTTGAGGCTGCTTTCGGAAAGTTAACAAGGTTGCCTCTTTGTTATGGAGAAGGTGGCGTGAGTAGAAAATTATCTTGCTGAACACGGCACACACAAAGCGTTTGTTCTTCTGCTCTTTTGGCATTTGATAGTCAGCTGCAGGAACAATCAGACTTGGAAACACATGCCTCTTGATAAAAAAGAAAATATATGCATACCATAACCTCCTTTTGTTCTCTCAGGTCTAGCCATTTGCACACACTGCTCTGCTAGCAGTTAGATACAACGATTAATTAATAATGTGCTCTCGCTTATCCCCTGCAGTCATGTCCTGTATCGTCTGGTCTGCAGGGAGAAAGCTTCAGTCACACTGCATCAGCTTCCCACTACTTTGGGTCGCCGTCAGGTCAGTTCAACAGAACCTCTTTAATAATACAAGAGCGGCACTGTAGGCCTGGGATCCACATGTCGCGCACAATGAGAGAGTGCATGACACTAAGCTCCAGTCGGGTGCTCACAAATCATCATCAGCCGCCTGACGCATCATGAACCTAAATGACCTGACTTGAGCTTAGAGAGATAAATTAGGTCCAGGGAAGAGTGGGGTGAGAACAGAAGACAGTCAGGTTAAAGATGGCAAATCTATTTTTGTCTAATGTTTATGCAGCGTTCCAACATTCAAAGAAAAAGTTGAGAAATCTGAGAAGTGATGCTACACCCACTGTTTCACTTATAATCTTTGTGTGGGTTTAAATAAATGATGCTAGCAAAAAGTAAATAAATAATAGTCTGAAGGCCGCACTTGCTGCGAGAAACACTTCACTGCTCGTTATGGGGTCCGGCACTTTCATACACAGCAGTACACTTTCTTTAATCATTCTGCTGAGCGCTGCATGCAGGCCACGTGCACAAACACACACTGCTGTTAACGGGAAAGTAATCCTCATTTCTATCAAGGCTGCTTTATTTAACTGTTTTTGTTCTTTATTGAAAATCAAGAAATGCCTAGAAGGCCAGGTCCTACCAAACATTGTTAAAATAAAATAACACATTATCAGAAGATTGTAAAATTGCTAAAACACAACTTCTGAAAACATTTCACTGCAATACAATCCATATAGACGGCAGCATGTTTTTAAAAAAGACACAAAGCATTCATGGCAAACCCACACTCATATTTTTGCAAATGTAACAAAGCACACTCTGATTTTAACTTTGACCTACATCACTGTGTTTTTTAACAAAAAGTCACTTCAGATGGCCTTGTAGAACCACAAAAAGCTTTATTTTTGGTGTCAGAACATTTTGACCCATCCAAACTCCTGACCTTTCCTTTCATTTAGCTACTTTATTCTCCTGTACTCACAGTAAACAAGCATTGCTGCTGAGGATATTTAGCAAAATCTTCTCCTAATAATGCTTAATGTAAGTGCTCATGAGTATGTGGTAAAGGGTTACCGCAACCTTTGAACATTTCAAAAACCTACAGGAGGTTTAATAATCCCCCTGCTGCTTCTAAACGAACATGGGAGGGTAATGAGCGTGGGCATCCAACTTCTGCCTCACCTGAATTAATCAGGAGCATTAGAGTGCTCTTCAGCACGCAGGCTAGCATAATGTCTAATGAGTGAGAGTTAGAGCACATTGTGTCCCTGCTTGAACTTTAAACACTAGAAAAACAGAAGGAGAGAGGGAAGGAAAAATAACACCGTGTACCCCTTACTCTCTTACAAAGCGATGAGCTCTAAATGGAGCTAAAGTTGCAAACACAGTTTTCCGCTGAAACAAGAGTCAGTATAAAGGCCCGGGATCCACAGACCATATTGTGTTTTGAATTCATTTGCAAGGTTTGGAGTTTATTCTTCCATATGAACTTTGTCACTGCGCAGTAGGGCCTTGCTTTGTGCAGCTGGCAGTTATTCCCCGGTGGCCTTTAACACATCACACAGTTTGCATAGCAGGCAAGTCCATAGGTCTGCATTTGCAATTCAAAGCGGCTTCGCTCACACGCCCGCTGCAGAGTAATAGACTCCTGTCACTGATGAGTCCCTCAGGTGCACAGAGTGAATCCTCTCTCACATTCTTATTGATTGGCCTGGGAGTCCGACCTGATTTACATCGACAAGAGCATTGGGGCCCAAATGAAAGTAAGCATGTTTTCCAAGTTGGAAACACGAGGGCAACATCGCTCCTCAAACAGTCAGCTGGGAAGGTAAACAGTGATATATGGATTGAACGCTGGTGAAGACAGCTGACTGAGCTGCTTTTGCTGGCCAGTTAAATATCTGCTCATTCATTGTGCATTTGTTTTCCAAAGGGCATCTTATAGTTCTACATCTGCAAACAATTCTTGTTTTACTTCATTGCAAAGTTGAGTCTTTAAGGTTTAAATACCTAAACTAATAAATATTCGCTGGACATGACATAGTATTAGATTTACAGGCTCTTTTGTAGCTCCTAAAGTTGGTAATAAAATCTTTCATTGCTCTGTTGTTGTTTTTTTGGCAGAATAGAACTGTACTGTCAGTTCAGATTGGCTACAGTATGTGTTGCTGGAGAAAACTTCCCCCTGCTGGCAGTGCAAGAAACTGCAGGAGATCAACAAAGGTTGAAACAATGCAATGAAGTTGTTGTGCACAATTCAGAGGCACCGCATGATCTTCCAGCGTCCGTCTGATCTGACAAACAGGTAAATAATGCAGATCATCTTTTGAGGATGACCTCCAACAATGTTTCAAAACAGAGAAACACAATCTCAAGCAAATGTTTAAAGGAATTTAGTTAAGAATAAACATTTTCTCTGAAAAAAAAGCCTTTTTTCTTTTTTTTTTTTTACAACCATACACCTCAGGCAAGATGTGGAGAAAATGGTAATTTGTTTCCATTTGACAGAGACACCTGTAGGTGCAACATTATAGGTCCTTCCTTCAGTGTTGCTGAATGGCTGTAAGCAGCGATCCTAACAATTTCTGTTTTGTTTTATTTTATCCACGAAGAAGAAGCATCCAGTTCTTGTAATGTTACTGTTTTTGCCATATTTTACTGACATAATGATGACTGTATTTACTCTTTTCATAGTTATCTACATAATTCCTTCTTATGCCCCTTTCCTGATTGATACCTTTACACAATTTGAATTTTTTTAAACTTCTTTGCAAAATATGACTTTAGCTAAAGATGCAGAGTTGCAGAAGATCCAAAAAGGACAGCTGAACTGTCGGATTCTCTTTCCCAAGTAGACAGAATGCATAAAATTGTGAAGTTTGGTTGATGCAACTTTACTACTTTGATGATTTAAGACATTTGTTTTTCATTTGGATAACACAAGCTATGCATCACACAAATGGCAGAAATGTACAGATATTATTTATTAAGATCATCGGGGTTTTTTGGGTTTTTTTTTTACATAACTGATACCTGACATGGTCTAACCCTTGTGTAGTTTAAATCAAAGTACATGCAAATCCAGAAAAAATGAATAGCCCATTGCACTGAATCCCATTGAAAACCTGATGGTTATTCCACCAAATATTGATTTCTGAACTCTTCCTGAGTTAAAACATTAATATGGTTGTTTCTAAATGAACATGAACTTTTTTTTTTTTTTTTACGTCATTTGAGGTCTGAAAGCTCTGCGTCTTTTGTTATTTTGACCATTTCTCATTTTCTGTAAATAAATACAAATTTTTTACTTGGAATTTTGGAGACATGCTGTCAGTAGTTCATAGAGTAAAGGAACAATGTTCATTTTACTCAAACATATACCTATAAAAAACAAATCAGAGAAATCGATAATTTTAAGTGGCTTCTTAATTATTTCCAGAGCTATGTAACCTTTATTTTCAGGACTGGAGGTTTTAAAATGGATTTTTAACCTAAAAGTGTTTTATCCCCCAAAAGACAAGCATCTGTTTCTGCTGCCTTTAAGCTGGCTACACTGGTTTGCTTTTTCTTTCATCACAATTTCATTTCATTTGCACCAGAATTGGTTTGGACTGCAGAACATTAAACGGGATAACTTCCCTCCAGTTGATATTTCATTACCAATTATGTATTTGCAGAGATTAATAATACCTCAAAGTGAATTGGTGAGTGTTTCGGGTCAATTCATAGCGTGAGCCCGAGACCCGCAGCATCTGGTTGACCATATTCAGAATCCAAATGAAACAGATGGATTAAAGCCACAAGCCTTTTGGATCTCAGAGCTCATTTAGAAGTCAGTATCAAAAGTGATGCATGTTGCTTTTAAGGTTTCATAGGATGCAGCTGGAGGAGTTTGATTCATTTTTCAAAGCGAAATCTTCAACTTCCCACAAAGTCTTTGAGAAAGAAAAAAAGAGTTCAAACATGCATAAAAGCAGAGGAACAATTTGTTTCCAAGCACAAATATTAATGCAGAATTTGACAGAGGCAGATGAGGCACTGATGTAATTATGTCGTTGACGCTGGCTTCGCTTGGCATGAGCGCTGACAGAGCCGTCAGCTCGGGGAAATGTGAGTCTGAAGAATGTCAAGGGTTTTAGTTTCAGCAGAGAACACAGCAGATCTTTGGAAATGTCACTCTGTAAACACATTAAAAGGTTACGCTTCATCAGTCACATGCCCGTTGACAAGTGCATGGGACGTATGATCTGATGCTCGCTCGCAGACATACAAATGAAAAAGAAACTCACAATTCACACACACCCGCACACACAAGCTGAACTAGTAAATTACCTTTTCTTTAATCATTGCTCTATAGTAAACTGTGTTGTCTTCCTGATTCCCACAGCAGACAACTAAATTACTTTCGATGCATCATAATTTCTGTTGGAAATGGCAGCAAATGCAAAGCAAGGCTGCATAAATGAGGTGTGAGTCAAACATAACAAAAACAGAGCATCAGAGAAAAAAAGATGAGAGGGAAGCACTCATTTTTTCTCTCTCAGAGCTGTAATTTTAACTCCATTAAAATGCTTTTCTCCCCTCTAAAGAATCCTGAGTAATGTGGGCTGCATTACAACAGAACAAAGCTTATGTGGTGCACAAAGATGCATCACTCAGTCACCCGCTTCCACTTCCATTTCTGCATATCCTAAATTGTATTTAATAGCTTCAATCAGAGTGACGAGAAAGAGTCCCTGCTGCTAATGCACTATTTGTGTTTCAAGAGGGGACATTGTGGGCGAACCATCAGTCCCTTTGCCATTAACATTGCATTATATGTACTTTCCCCCCATTATAATTACAGCTCAGCTCTGCCAGAGCTCAGACTCACATCTCAACTTGATGCCAGGAACAAATGTATTTTATCAGGTGAGAGAGAGAGAGACAAAAAACAACTGACCAGCCATCCGCTCTTCCCTTTGCAGGATGGCTCAGCACTGGGAGAGGCAGCAAATGTATCAGCTGCAGAAGACGAGCTGCGTGCCAGATATTGTTGAACCATCGGCTCGGGGCCTGGGATGCCAGCCAGAGAATTACCATGCATCGTGGGGTGGAAGAGGGTGGAGGCAGATGAATGGGAGGCAGAGCCGTTTGGTCAAACTGTGCAGGAGTGGCATTTGCTCTGAGGTTTATGTGTGGCACTTAGCAGAGGAGAGTGGGGGGCAGTTTCCTTTGTGCTGACAACTCGGAGCACTCAGATGTGTTGTTCTGGGAACGGGAGACAACTTGTTTCTACAACTGGAGGAGGATGAAATCAGCCTCAGCTGTGATTGCTGACATGTATGAAACCTCAGGACTGAGGTCATAAAAAAAGCGAACGCAGGGATTTATTGAACCAATGAAGCTTTAACAATCTGTTTCCCCTTTTAAAATGTTTAATGGCATCCCGGAATAAATCCTGCTCCTAATAAAATAGAACAGGTAGAAAATAGCTGGATTACAGATATCTATTTAGTTTTTTTTCATAATAAAACGATACAACGTGGGGCTGAAAGAAGCCTCACAATAGAAGTGTTTCATATCAGTCAATATTGATAATCATTGGTTTGTTTTGTTGTTTTAAATATCTGAAAAACTTCCAAACTGGTGACATGATCTTTCCTGTTTAATCCAGCTTCCTCTCGAGTTGTTGCACTCATCTTCTCCTGTCACTCCTCACCGCTGTATAAGTTACTCAACAGGTTGTTGCTAGGTAACAAAAAAATTAGTGTGTTGCTCGGTAACCAAAGAGTGAGTGAGTTAGTTGATTCCACCAACCTAGCTTAGCTGGACATGAGAGGTCGAGCGGCTAAAGTCTTTCCTCTGCCTGCATCTCCCAGAATGCTGTGCGGCTCTAGATGGGAGTTCAGTGAAACTATTGAACATTCTATCAGACGGATTTTCTATTAATATTGATTACGTGTCTGTTGTGATATATATTGTTATTGATTCAGCCCTAATACAATGTCCTATTCCTAATCTTTCAAGATTGAAAAGATTAAATGCTCATTGAGTACAAGTATGATTTATTTGATTTTTTGCTATGATGTCATCTCCTGTTTTTTTCCATATTGAATGACTTTCTTGGCTAAAAGTTTGGTGCTTTGTACTAAGACTATGAGATTCTTTCTTCCTTTCTTTCTCTCTTAAGTTATTAGCACTTGTGGCCTGTATTCACAGGTACCAGACAGGAAATGGGCAAAGAGAGAAGAAGCAAAAACCCTGCAGCAAAGTCTCAAGGTCAGGAATCAAACGCAGGACAGACACATCGAGGATTATAGCCTCCGTATCCTAGGCGACCACCCTACCGCCACACCACACGATGCCCCAGACATTGTTCATTCTTCTGTTAACTTTGTTTGTGTAAATCTTTATCCATGCCCGTAACACTGTGACTTCAACTTGAAGATTTATTCCAGTGCTGTGTTGACAGACTAGCAGCTTTTTAGTCACTGACAACAGAGTTGTTACCACAGTAACGCATGCAGACAGGTAGGTGATGGATGAATCAGAGATGAGATCATTTCCAGGTAACTTTGTGAATGGTGAGAATTATTCAGATCCTATGAAAGAGCTGCAGTCCAGCAGATCTTTCAAGAATCATGGGTTGATGTGGAGCTGCTATTCTATTACACATGCATTTCTGAACTGGATTTTATTTAGGGGCATCGGACAAAAGGGGAGCTTTTGTCCGATGCATGCCACACTTTATCATTTATCTTCTAGCTCATACTTGCGCAATGCTCCACATTAGGACAAATCTCAATTAAACACAATAAAGTTTGTAGTTGAAGTTTAAAGAGTGTGAATACTTTTGTAGATCACTGTAGCTCCACATAAGTTTTTTAGATGAAACCTGCAGCTTTAACTATTTGTAACTTAATCCCAGGCAAACATTTGGTCTCCAGAAGAAGATTCCTAAATAAGATCCTTGCAGTTTCTCATTAAAAACTACTTTAAGGATTAATCAAGTGAGCCCACATAGGGTCTTATGAGAATATTGATGATCAATGAGGATGTCAACACCTGCCGTTCTCTAACAGAGTTTAAAGCTTGGTTAATGTCTGCAACCCTCAGGTGAGACAAAATATTGATTGAGCATTTTCCAGATCATTAAGGCAGCTCCAGGACATGGAAAGGTGCATATTTAATGTAAACTGGAAAAAAAGAAAAAATGAGAAAAACTTTTTCCCATTTTGTCATCATGTTTCATTTGATCGTGTTCTGTAAGGTTGACAGCTCCCGGGTTTGTGTTTCTTCTTGACGGAAACGCAAGTGGTCATGCTGTCAGGGAGGAGCAGAAGTCCTTGTTGTTGCTGAATCGTCTGTCGGTCGTGAGAGTGAAGGGTCCTTGTGGATCAATGACTTCTCAAGGGGCTGATAGGCAGAGGCGCGCACATGCAGGGGCAGTAAGATCTGTGTTTGGCTTTCACAAAGACAAATTATGTGATAGATTTTTATACAACACACAAGAGGATCCTTCATCAGACAGTTTTGTGTAGTAATGTGTTTGGGGTGTTGGATTTTGGATGTTGATAAAATCTTGGCATGTATGAAAATACATGCGCTTGTTTCTGAAGCAGCTTAGTAAAATGCAGCATGAATATAGATAAGCAAAACCTTTGAGATGGATTTTTGTCCTTCACTAAACAACTCAAAGCAAAGGGTGAGTTTTTTTTGTAAAATGTGTAGAGTTATGATACTTCAGTAAACAATGATATTTTAATGTTTTATGCTTCTTTACGAGGATGCCACTAAAAAAAAATAAAAGTTTTTCATAAATGTTCCTCTCTGATTCTAAATATGGCTCCGATACATCTGCATTTGATGTTGTTGGATTGCAATGCTGTTTTTGGTTAAATATAAAATAAAACCACACATTTCAATTTGAAATGAGTGGTGACACATAAAACTAACTTTTATAATTCTTTAACAATCACTAACATGTCTTTAAAGACTGTTGAGACAATAACGACACTCACTTTAACTGGCAGCATACAACTCTGTTCTCCCTAAAGATGCCCTGTTTTCTCTTTTTTGTTATACTTAGTGTTTCAAATCACAAAAAGAAGTTAAGAACATAAACTGATAGATACCCTGGCCAACTGCAAAATGCAGTTTTCAAATGAAAATATTTATTTAAAAGGTAAGAAACTATCCAAATCAAGTCACATCTAGACTTTACCACTGCCAGAATTACAGAATCAAGACATTACTTAAACAGAACCTGCCTGGCGACGTGAAGTAGAATAAAAGATCTTAAAGCAACACATCATGTTCGGATCCTTGGCACTTAACCACAATGAGAGCAATTAGGCTAAACACAATTAGTCTAAATGGATATTGATGATTCATCCAGGAGATAACAAAGGAACATCTAAAGCACCGCTGGCCTCATTTGCCTCAGTCAAACTCAGTGTTCACTGTTCAACAATAGGAAGAGACTGGGTAAAATGGCATTCGTTTTAAGAGTTTCATAACCAGTATGAACAATAAATAAATAAATGAATAAAAATGTCAGGCTAACATTTGCTAAAAACATTTTATAGGAAAATAATATGTAGGTTGATGGCAACAGAACAGAAAAGAAAAACCTTTTGGACTGTTGCGTAAGGGTCCATCAGGACTAAAACCAGCAGAAAAAGAATATCATACATACATTTACACTACAATGGTAGCAGTGTGATGGTGTAGGGTTGCTTTGCTTCTTCAGGATCTGAAAGACTCGCTGTGAATGTTGAATTTCACTCTACATCACAAAATCCTGAAGCAGAAGCTCCAGCCATTAGACCGTGACTTCAAGCTCAGGTCTGTGCAGCAGGACTATGATGCAAAAACCAAAACGAAACAACAAATTTAAAGTCTGGACTTAAATCCAATTGAGATGTTGTAACTTAAAGCAGCGCCACTTGTGCTTCAGAAGCCTCCAATTTGGCAAAGTTAAAGCAATCCTGCAAAGAAGAGTGGGACAAAATTTCTCCACAGGAAAGTGAAAAACTATTCACTAGTTGCTGCTGCCATTAATGTTGCTCCATCTATTATTAGGTTTAGAGGGATTACTTTTTTATTTAGGGTCAGGAGAGTTTAAATAGCTTTTTGCTTTCATAAACAAAATCATCATTTGGAAACTACATTTTTTTATTTTCTCAGGTTATCAATAGTATTAAAATTTGACACTTTTTAACATCACTGCTGAGATTACTATAGAAAGCCATCAGGAGATTAAACATTTTTACAGGCAAGAAATGCCTTCCATGTTGGTCTTTTTCATTAGAGAAGAACTTCTCATGTGCAGGTAAAACTAATGATTTTTTGTTGCTTGCATTCACCTCTGCAGGAGGAGCTATTCCTGAGCGTGATCAATCTGAGCTCAGGTACGACTAAATTAGGCCGTCTGGTCCTTACTTTTGATGCAGCTGATCAAAGATGTGCTTCTTTACATTCAGTGATAAGATTTCTCCTCACACTGAATGAAATGAATACCATAATGACTTCCAAGATGATCAAACTTTAATAAGAACTTTAATGAGACTTCGAACTAAATACCCGAACTCAGGGTTTTTAATTAGGCCGTCTGATCATCTCTCCACATGCCTTCCATCACAATTTATAAACTGAAGACCTGGAGCTTTGTCTTTTAATAAAAAATGATTGGAGAATTTATGGATTTCTTGTCTGTTTTACACCTAAAGATATTGACTGTGAGTTTTATCTTAAAAAGTGAGAGCAGAAGAAGCAAGAATTGAACAAAAAAAATTTATTGAGCTACACAATCTTCCTTTTAGAGGGAAAAAAAGAATAAATAAATGAAACTGAATTACTTATACACACTTTCGCCTGTTAGGTGCTGTTTGTTATTTCTTCAATAATTTTGCATTTTTTCAGAACTCTTGCTTGTTTGTTCTGCCAGAAACCTGCAAATATTTTATTTCTTTTTACTTTTAAGTTAAAAGAAACACTTAAAACTTAAATATCCAGTCAAATAAAACAATATTTAGACACATTTCAGCAGGATTTTTTGTTCTTTTTTTGGTTCAGACGAGTGATGCCAATAATTAGAAATCAAACCTCAATCAAGGTATTTGTTAGGCTTTTTATTTTTTTTTAATTCACAAATAAAAGTAGTAAAAGCTTTGTTTGCACTGAATCCTTTGCACGCCACACTTTTATTTAATGGAAAATGATTGCAATCTGTGGCGATGCATTCCATAATAGATGCAATAAAGTTTATGACTGCGAAGTAGAAAACCTCACTGGGTTCGGGGGCTACATTGGGAATCGAAAATATAAGAAAACAAAACAATGTCTTTCCGGAGGGATCCTCCACAGCCACCAAATCACGTTCCCCCGAGTTCTGAAGAGGAAATAGCTTAATGAGTGACAACGGAGGGGAGAAAAAGCCCCCATCTCTCCAGACCCGGACTGCCTGAGAAACTCCGAGCCAAGCCCGTGTCACGTGACTCAGCCACCGGCAGCGAGGAGCGAGAGCGCAGCCGGAGCGCCGCAGATCCTCGGTGCTCACACGCCTGCTAACACCAGCAGCCCTTCACCGCCCAGTTTCTTTTTAACTCAACCCTTTTACTCCCTCCCGGTGAGTACATTTTCCGCTGACCTTTTTATTAAGCACATTTTTACCTCATTTTTGTCCTCCTCCTCCTTCCTTGCCTCGGTGTTTCGCCAACACTGGGGTTAAGAGAGAGAGAGAGAGAGAGAGAAAAAGCAATGTTTTCTGGCTCCCTGCATGCAGTCATTGAAATCTTGGATGCTGAGTGTTGCTGCTCCGGCAACATCCGATGAGAAATATAAGCCCTACGTGCTCGCACACGCTCTTGATATTTTTGCCCCTCTTCTCTATTCTCCCTCTTCTTCTTCTTCTTTTTTTTAAAAAAAATGCAGCTTCCTAAAACGTGTTGATGTAATTCCAACATTTTGCTTATTTTCTGCCTTTTGCCCCTCACTCACCTTTCTCATCATGGCTTATTTTGGTGCGATTTTATCTGATTTTGAATTGTTTCTCTGCTGTTGGAGGCTGTACCTGTGCCAGGTCGCAAAAATGACTCTTTTGATTTTCACGTTTAAGGATTTTGCTTTTCTAATAGGTGAGAATTTTAACTTTTGCCAGAGTTTGTTTTGGTGTTTTCATTGTGCTTCTGTTTGCTTTTTGACTGAGCTGGATTTGCACTCAACTGACGAGAGGTTTCAGATTTTCTCGTTGAAGAAGAACACAGCTGAAGGATTACATTATTTATCCTTCAATAGTTAGAAACATTTTGATCTTTGTTCCTTGTTGTGTCTTTTTTTAGAGGACTTGTTGAAAAATTAAAGGAAAATGTACTGGTATTTCTTTTTATGTAAAACTTCAAACTTCACAAAATGTACACCAATAAATAGATGTAAACATGTAGATAAACAACACAATGACATGCAGTTAAACATGTGATGGATTTCATTGATCAACTTTTAGTTTCCACATCATCTAAATTTATGGTAATTGCCTGTTCTTCTCTTCATCGGTTCCCAAAAACAGGACAAGCTGATATTAGTTGTTTAATTAGTCAGGGTTCCTGCTTAGATACCTAGCCTGCAGTCTGCTGCTTAGCAAACAATATTATCTTAATTGAGGTTATGAGTGGAGTTTTGCTTTATGCGTTTTTTCGGGTCAGGGACATTTCCAAACAATCAAATTTGTCTTTTGTTAGTGTGAGAAAACTTGTGGACTATTTTGTTGACCAAATTCCCCTTATAGGAAAGAGATGTAGAGGGAGCAGCTCGAATGCTTTTAATCAATTCCTACACATTTAAGAACAAAGTTCTGTGTTTCTGAAACAGGAGAGTGATCATTATTAAACATGTCTGTTTAATAATGCTGTTTAAATATGCTTATGCTATAAACTTCAGTATGAGATGATTACTTGTAAATTACTTGATATCAAGAAAAGAAAAACTCATAATCAAGACATTCTTAGTATAAATCCTTTTGCAAGGTTGTTCCATTCTCTATTAACCATAGAATAAAGTAATAGTGCCCCTCCCCTGCCTGTTACTGCACATTGCCTGCAGCTGTCTAAGGGAGGGCTATTATAATCTTTTCAGAAATACCTATAGAACAATTTCAGTGGTTTGGAAATACACCAAGCTGTGACACAGAGAATCAAGGTGAAGAAACTACATGTTATTGTTCATCAAGGTCTTAAAGTCTGTATTTAAAATTTAAACTGCTGTTATACAGCTCAGTTCATATGGATTAAATAAACTTTAATGTGATGCCAAATAAAGTGCAGGAGGGACCTTTAAGTTTTCTCTGGATTTTTGGAGTGCCCCTCCCCCACTTGTTGTTACATGGTGCTGTCTAGCTAGCTGAAACAGGCTAATTTACTTTTCCCTCACTTAACTGAAAGGCAGATTTTGCTCTTTCAAATATTTCCACTGAAAAATACAAAAACACAAACAGCCATGGTAAAAGATTGTCCAGGTATGAGAAAGATTCAGAAGATGTATTGAAAACCAGAACACTTCACGTTTAAGGTGTCACCTCAATACAAAACATGTTGCTTCAAGTACAGATACTGGACTTAGCCTTAAGTGTAAAGGTACTGATGCAGATTCAAGACCAATATAAACTCAAGAATGTCTGTTTACTGATTTGGCTGTCAATCAAATTGCATTTGATGTGAAAAATGTATTGTTACTGTCAGAGATTGCTACTTGATTAGTTAATTAATGAACCCAACACAAATTTCTTACCCACGTTCATCCCACTATGGAAATCTCTGACTGGCTCCTGTCTTTTAAGTAACACTGATGTACTTAAAGTGTCTGCACCCACCAGTTGATATGGCAACAGGGAGGGGGATCTTCAAGGCAAATTCTGCAGCAATTCATTATGCAAATTTTGCTGACGGATTTGATTAATAGCTTGACCTCCACTTTCTGCCTGAACTCAGCCATAAAACCTGCAGGCGACAACCCCTCGTCCCACCCAAAATAAAACACACACACACACAAAATGTTCTAGAATTTGTGGACAGAAAGTCCTTGAAGTGACCACTGGGATCACTTCTTTAAAATCCTTGACAGAAGTTTTGTTCCTGAAAGCAGCTGGAGATGAGGACCTTTTCAATCATGCTCCAGAGATACCCGAGCAGGGGACATTCGACAGCTTCTCCCGCCTTCAGACTTTGCAGGTCAGAGGAAACAGGTGGGGGAAGCCGAGCATGAAATATGCTGCTACGCAAACAATACTTATCTCTCGCCGGGGATGAAGTGGGAGGCTGGCTCTGGAATGCACATGCACTGAATCCCTATATGAGCTCGGAACGGCGGGAGGAAGTGTATCCAGCCGCCGGTAGACCGAGTCAGTAATCTGTCACTGTCCAGTTCAGGCACGTCCTGCTGCACCCGCAGGTTGATCGCTGACCCTTAGCAGGTGCAAATACAGACGAAAATCATTTTTGAGCAGCCCCAGAGAGGTCAAGGAATGGATTAGAGGAGCAGCTTCCTCTTGTCTCTTTTATGTCCCTGCCTGGGAGAGATAAGCAAAGAGAAAACAGATGAAGGACTCAGACAAGAGAAAAGAGAGATGATGCTGGTGTAGGTGTTTCACACATGTATGAGATCTAATACACAATGAGGCAACACCCTCTGCTTCTTATTACATCCTCCGCTGCTGAATGCCTTTTTTCACCCATTTCAGGACATGGCCTGTGCGTTTTGCTACTGGGAGACAGCAGTTTAAGCCAGTGCGTGTGCCTATGCATGCATCTGATACTTGGGTTTTGTTCTGAGTGCCATTTGCCTTGCAGTGTCGGTATCTCAGCTCGGCGGCCAGTCGCTTTATATTCCCCCGCTCAAAGAGATGGAGGCTGATTTCAGCACCAGGGACAGCTGCCAGCACTTCATTACTCTGGCAGCTGGAGCTAGCTGATTCCTGCCTGAAAGTCTGGAGTGGTTATAGTTACTAACCCCGCGCCCTCGCCGTCGCACGTCTCTCTCTGAGCTATTCCACCTCCCATTCACAAAATCTGGGATGAGGTCTCACCCCAGATAAGAAGCAGAATGACAATACTGTTCCAGAACGAGTTCAAACAGGGTTTACGAATGCTGGAGTTTATTGTCTTTTTAAGACTCACAATCCTAAATCTGACAGGAAGCGTGTAGAAGCAACGCCCACATGCGACCAATTAGTGGAGCTTTTCCAAGTAAGCATTTAAGACTGAGCACCTTAATAAAAGTTTTAAGGTTGTGAAATACCGGGAAACATGGGAAAGCAGAGTGCTGATGAAATTAAATAATTAATTGTTTTAAAACTACTACAGTGGAGCAGAAGTGAAAAGGATTTAGATGTTTTCAGAAACAACACATTTCCTTTTAATTTTTTATATAATTTCAGATTGGCCTGAAGTTTCTAAAGAAAAGCTTAATGGAGAGTTGTTCTGGAGTCACTTTAATGCAAAAGTTTAACAGAAATCTTTTTTTTTCATTCCTGTTTCTCAACCTGTCAGCTATCAGAAGTACAAATGCCAAAATCTATAATAAGCATGCAGAAGACAGTGATCTGGTCACATGAGAACAAAATTAAACATTTCTGCCGTACGAAGTCAGAGTTACAATGAAACATGCCCACTTGTTAGAATGGACCAAAGTCTACATTTTAGTTGAGAGTTGGAAATTTCTGATCACAAATACTTTCCATCCAAAATAACTGCTCTTGAGTTGTTTTACAAAAAGGATCAGGTGAGAATTTCACACCATAAATCTAGAAAGATAATAGAGTCACTCCTCATAAACACTTGCATCACAATGAAGTGCTGCAAAATATTGACTCACAGGGTTGAGTTCAAATGTACACCACACTTTTTAGATCTCCATTTGTAAAATATGTTGATAACTTTGCATTGTTTTCATCTTATTTGGGATTCCTCAATATTTAGTATTGAAATAATATACATAAATATGTCTGTAGAGTAGTGAAAAAAAGTTAGATTATTTCAGTTGGTTGTTTTATGACATCAAAAACAAAGAAAGATGCATTTTTATCCAAGACCTCAAAATTTAGGTTGAAAAAAAAAAACCCAGTCCATTAAGTCATGAGAAAGTGCGAAAGTTGGAAGTTTCTCCCCTACCTTGCCGTCACAATCCAAAATGTCTCCTCTCCTTATAAAGCCTTCGTTGTACCTCATTACACCCACTATACTGCAAGTCTCCCACACTGAACATGTAATATGAAATATATTTGCCTAAGTTGGGCTGCACAATTACAGAAAATGGTAAATATTGAGAGGATTATCAATTTTCTTCTTTCCTCTTTCTCATCACTCTGATGAACTTTTGTCATTTGAACGTCTACTGCCATGAGTCTCTGTCCAACTGGCCAAATATTACATTAAAATGTTACATTAAAACGTGGCATGTCAGTTTATAACACTTGGAATGTACAATTATTACACTCAATCCTTTGCAATATGAATATTAGTCACACTAATATTACAATTGAGACATATTCGCAATAGTGCAGCCTTGCTCTTAAATGTTCATCGCTCTTAGTCACTGGCTTGGTCACAGAGTTTATCTGGAACATGGATAAGTTGAGTTCGATGTCATTCACAGAGTCAGGCTCTGACTGAAGGTAAAAGGAAAAGAGGATAACAAGTCACCAGAACTTTCTCTTGGTTCACTGTCATCCGCTTTAATTTTTCACAGGAAGTCCTTGAGATTTTCTCCTCTACACCTTTCTTTGAAGAAGTTTTTGATTAGGGAAAGATCAGCGTGTCCTAAAGAACTCATCTTTTTAGCTATTAATGCCAAAAAGATAATCAGACTTTTTTAGTTCACATTCTACAAATAATTAACACCAGAACTTTCTGAGACCCACTGAAAGCAGTGACTGCGACTGAACACAAATATAGCAAACAGATTGTAACACATGATAGTTAATGAGCTGACATCAAATATCCTAAAATGTTATGATATTAGGATATGATTTTACACTTCTTCATGTACAGAATATAAAAAATAAGAGTGAAAACAGTTCTCCTAATTCTTGTGTATGAATTCCTTTTCTAAAAGCAGAGTTTAATAAAAGCTTAAAAAATCTCAGTTTTATTTTTCATTCAGTGATTATGTAGACAAGAGAAAATATAGATATTTACTTGTAGTATTTTAACCTCACATGGTGTTAAAATACTGCAAGTAAATGTTTTTAAATTGCTTACACTATTAACAGGGTTTCCCTCAGTGTATTCTAAGCCTGGCGGGCCACCAGGCTTTACTTGTGCCCCCACCAGGCTAAGCGTTGCTTATTTATTTAAGTCTTTTTAAAATGTTTGCATTTTTTTAAGTCTTTGTAGTTGGTATTCAGGTACTAATCTTCCAATCTTTCAATAACACACAATTATCAAGTGATATTTAAAAATTTCCTGTCAACTTTAAACATTTTTAACTCAAAAACACAAGCTGCTGGATGAATGACTGCTCTAGCGCCCAACCGCCAGGCTTAGCAAGTTTTCTGGGGGAAACCTTGTATTAATATTGTCCTGAAGTTAATTGTATGGTTATGTTCCTATTACAGTGAACACACCAATTTAAATATGAAACAACTTGGGTTTTTTCTGTGAGTTAGGTGTTTGCTGCAGTACTGTTTAAAGCAGAAAACACTTTAAATAATTAATATGATTTGCAGATGATTTTTGAGTAAAATGCAAACACTTTGTGCCCAGTATATTATCTGATTGAGCCACATTGACTTGGTGGGTC
The DNA here is from genome assembly GCF_003331165.1 of Xiphophorus hellerii. Taxonomy (NCBI): domain Eukaryota; kingdom Metazoa; phylum Chordata; class Actinopteri; order Cyprinodontiformes; family Poeciliidae; genus Xiphophorus; species Xiphophorus hellerii. The sequence goes on along the minus strand of NC_045677.1, from coordinate 20,763,910 downwards.
ATATCTGCTTTTTGGCTTCTGATCAGTAAAAGTGTCCTGCTGGTGGAGAAGTTCATCTTAATAACAAAAAGACATCAGAAAAAAATTATTTGATCAGCAGGTTACAATACCACTGCACAAGACAGCTTTCATTCCTCATCCAAACTGCAAGTTTACACACTTTTATCAAACTATAAAGCTGCTTTTATGTTCTGTTAAGAAATAATTAATGGCCCACTCCTACTGTCAATGTAATTAGCCTAATAAATAAGAGTTGATCCAATTTTAGTACCCGTGTGGGTTTGGTCATAAGTGCCCCTTTGTAACCTCTTGGTGGGTAAGTGGTCCAAAAAAAAAAAACCAAATCAATGATTAACAGAAAACAACATAAACTCAAAGCCCTCAGCAACAAGCACAGGTCAGAAGTTTTAAGTCATTGCAGTTTTTTTGTATCTCTTTGTGAAGCCAAACTTTAAAAACAAAACACTTCTTGTTGTTATAATCTTAAAGTATTAAATGCAAGGAAGACAAATTGTTGTTCCCTGAAGAAAAGATTTTGCTGCTGTTGTCTAATGACATACTTCAGGCAACTGGGCCTCCTGTAGGAGGTGGAGAAGGTCACCTTCTGCTGCACTGGGGAATAAAAACAAACTGTAATGGCCATTTATGCTGGCATTACTTTCAAATAGGAAGGAGCTGAACTACTGCACTAAAGCATCAATTACTCTGAAGATATGACCAAAAATGGCAAAGTTACGTTTCTTATACAAGAAAATCCAACAAAATGGGATAACTTAAAGCAATTGTTTTGATTAAAAACAATCTGCTAAAATCATAAAAAACGTTTACTTTATCTAAACCATGTTTACATACTAGACTTAAAATTGCAAAATTGAAAAGCAGTGTTTAAGTTATTGATGGCCATCTGTTAATTAATATCATCTTTACCTCAGTAGGAGATATGGGTGATGCATTGTCGGTGTTTTTTGCAGAGAGAAATTTTTACAACGAGTCAGTGGCGACTTTTATATAAGCAAGGGAAAAGAGTTGTATCCTCCTTTTAGCCAGCTGACCAGCAGTAAACACCAAAAGGCAGGGGAGGAAAAACTCCGTTCACTGCGGCTCTTTCTTTGGCATCCCATGAAACTGCAAGGACAGTATGCCGGAAAATCATTTTAAAACCTCCATTTACCAGGTAGCTGGTCCATACCTAGAAAATACTAATTTAAATTTAGGACTTCCTACTGAATATTTAAACTAGAATTTTGTTTCAGGCATTTCCCCTGAAGATGTTTTGCTGCTGATTTGATAATTTACAGTTTCTTTTAGAGTTTTCTTTAAACAAATCTTTTAATGAGCTTTTTGTTGTAATTTTTATATCGATACCAAATTTATTTGTACTAATTTATTTGCCTATTTGGTTATTTGATGTTTGTTTATTTTTATTTTCATGCACCTTCTGTTTCTTACAGAAACAGATTTTTTATTATCTGCACTTCAATCTATTAAATCTTAAAAAAAACATTTGTTCATTATAATAACTACAGAAGATCCCTACTGCTGTGATTTGTTCTCACTCTTAAAATTGTCCCTTTGATACTAAAAGTATTGATGTGAAAGAATATTTTTACCTTGTTTTCCAATTCTTTTGTCAAGTGTGCATGGCTGCACCCAGAAGGTCATAGGTTCAAATCCCACCCTGGTATGTTTCTGCACAGGTATGTTTCTCCCTGTGCATGTATGGGTTTTCTCCAGAACTTCCTCCCAGGGTCCAAAAACGTGGGTGTTAAGGTTACCGTAATTGGTCTCTAAAATGTCATTAGTGACTGTGATGTACCGAACCTCAGTGGCAAGAAAAGATATGCACCATGGCGCACCAGCTTCCAGTTAAACAGTGACCCTAAACATACAGCCACCACTACAGTTGAGTGGTTTACTGTTAAAATGGCCCAGTTAAAGTCCAGAATTTAACTTAAAAATGTATGTCCACAGACACTTTCCATCTAATTTGACTGAGCTTGAGGTTCTCCTAGTGCTTAAAACTCTAAAAAACTAATTATATAGCAAATGTTACCTCAAAATCCTCTTCCTTTATCTTTTCATTCAGCATTTTGTCCTTTAATCTAGCTCACAAAACTCCAGCAAAAACAAACGCAACGAGCTCCACAAGTAGATCATTTATTGCTTGATAATTAAGTTTGAACTGCCCTATTTGAGCTGTTTATGAAAGGAGAAAGCGAATGCATCATCTGGAGCAAAAACTGTCTGCCATTCCTTTAAGTTTTTGTTCGTCTTTGTTGGCTTCATCTCAGAAGGCATTAAAATCAGCATTATTTAGTCGCTGCTTTTAGTCTTCCTGCTGTCGCTGATCCTCAAAAATCCGTTTTTTCATAGAATAAACTGAAAACAGTAGCAGCCTGTAATATTTAACAGCAGACTGAGGCCCATTTTCTCATTTAAATTGCAAATTGTTCTTCGAATTAAATTATAATCAGCTCTTTGTCATGTTGTTTTTCTTACTCACACTGTGGAGGCTACATTTTTACACACAAACATTCTGCCCTCGCGCATATTTTATATTCATTTGATATGTTTTTCACAGATTGCCCAGAATTTTCTCTATAGATTTACCTGGTTTCACCTCTGACCATTTAGCTCCCGCTGCTTATCATTACCGAGACTTCTCAGCCTGGTTTAATACAGAAAACATGTTTTATTATCAGCTAATTAATCACAGCTCCAGTGACCCAGTTACTTTAACATGGCAAGGCAAAGGCTATATTTGGCAGGTACACAAAAAGGGAAATTAGGGAAATGAAGAAATGTGTCCATGCCAGGGGATCTGGGAAAGCACATGTTCATACACCCTTGAGCAAAGCGGGGAGTCTCTTTTATAGAAAGATGTGGAGATGTGGGAGCAATCATTTATTTTAAGTGAATTCCTAGGAGTAAGAGCAGCAATTTCTTCATTAGAAAAAGACATATAACTTTCAGAGGTCAACAGTGTAGTGCATTCAAGAGTTTTTTGGAGTCAAACTTCTGGGAACCCAATATTGCTTTAAAAAACAACGCAATGATCCTCCTGGTATCAAAGTCACCTCCTTGGAAAAAAAAGTGAGCTAATGCTGTGAAAAGATTGCAAACTGACCTTAGATATGCAGTCAAAGCACTCCGATTTCAAAGATAACCGGCCTTTCTATTATTGTGCAATGCGAGATAAAACATCTTGCAGAGATATGACTTCATCCCGCTGTGCCCGTGCAGGTCACGCAGTGTTTTATCTCCCTGCCGTCGTCGTCGCTGGCCGGGGCTATAGGTCGCCCCAATCCGATTATGGTGCAGCTATAGTTTTAGGCGACTGATCGTCTGCCCTCAGTCTTCATGCTTCACAGAGGCTCCATATATATATATTTTTCCCCCCGCAAGCAGGGAGAGGGAAGGAGAGGAGGGAGGAGGGAGGGGAGATAAAGCTGATGGAAATTGGAGTGTATTTTCCCTACAGAAGCTTTTTGTGTCCCTGCACAAGCGAGGCCTCTAAGTTCAGAAAAGTCCCTTCATTAAATATATGAGAAATATGTAAATGATTACAGGACCGTGGAATGGTAATATAAAAGGACAGAGTGACAGTAATAATTTATAAGGCAGCACACTACCTGCCGCATCATGTATGCCTGCATATTCAATCTTTGATATTCTGCTCTGAAGCCCAGTTGTAGGCTGCTTGAAAGATGACTGGCAATACAAATGTCTTCATTTTTCCCCAGAGGTTGCTCATTCCCTCTGTCTTTATGTAGTTGCAGATTTTCCTAAGGTTGTGTAATTAATCATATTAGTATTTCATTTTGGAATTGCCTTCAAACTGTAACAAAAACATTGCAGTTGATTTACTCCATTCTGCTTGACTTATGTAATGTAGAAAACAACTGCAGAAATGCAGTGCAGTTGCATCTGATATCCTTTTAACTGTAGGTCTGCAGGATGAATCAAATTAAAATTGTTATGGCAATATCGATGTGTACAATGCAGCTATCATAACGAAGAAAGGGTTAGGAAAGGGTCAGGAAGATTTAGCTGAATTATCATCACATTGTTCCTCAATAGTACTGCAATTATACGTCTCCTATCGGACTGCAAATAATAATTATATTAGTAATCAATCATTCTATTGATTTCTATGACAATTAATCAGACTATAGAAGTTGACACATTTTGCAGATTTTTCCTTTTTTCGTCATAAAAGAGGCAACAGTGTGACTGGGTATTAGTGTCGGCCAACCGTATTGGCCACTGCAGTTTCCTGTCTGTATATAATGTGACTTTTTTTTGTTGCTACTGGGCACCTTAAGGTGAAGAAAAACTGGTGAAAATGTAGAAAAAAATTCTGTAAAAACTAAATAGAAAAAATTTGATTCAGAAAGTATCTTCATTATGCAATGTTTCCAAACTCAGCGAGGAATTTAAAAGAAATGATCACGATTTTGAGGAGTCCAGGTTCCCCATCTCATTCCCCTCTTATTATTTTGGAGGTAATGGGATGTAACAGTCTTTAACAGTCGCATTTCCTTGTTTAGATCCAAAGCAAAATGATTCCTGATACCCAGTAAACAGCTGCTTCAACACTGCTGCTACACTCTGGCTTCTCATTATGTCCATACAATTGGCTTTTCTGTGTGTTCTCCACGCTGATAAGCAGTTGTTACTGCTCATGTCCTGCAAGAGAGATTAGATTCCAGCGGGCTCCCCTGGGCTGGATTCAAAATTGCCCTGCACAGACCACTATTCATTAAGTCCTTAATTGCTAATTGGGGTCTTTGAATGATTCAGCACTAGCTGCTGCTGTTGGGGTATTAGCTGAGTAATTTATGGCAGTGAGAAGGCTGGAAAAAAAAGAGCAAGGGTAACAGAGCTGCTATTAGAAAAGGTGGCACCGGTTCCTGCATGGCGCTGTTATTACACATATCTCAGAATCTGTACATTGCTCTTTTTATAGCCAATTCTCTCCATCTGTCTGAGTTCAATTCATCATGCTTTATAATTATATTTAATTAAGCGCCGCTTCAATTAGACTGTACACTCCACTTTCTAAATTAATCTTTTTTGATTAAGCACATTATGTGGTGATTGTGGCAGTTCTTCATTTTCAATAATAATATTTCGTTTTCTTTTTTGAATGACAGCTAGAAAATCAAAGCAGTCATCTCAGCTGAAATCATTATTTCTGCACCAAATTCTGCCAGTAATAAAAGCTGGAGGTGATTTTTTTAAAGCTCTATTTTCAGCTATAATTTTAAGTCCTCACACCTCCTGCTGGGTGTATTCTCCCGAAGGAGCAGAAAAATTGGAGAAAAAAAAGAAAAAATCTCTACCTGGATTCAGCTGTGTTTTATAAATGTAGTTAAGCTTGTATATTCTCTCCTGCTTCAAAAGGAACAACTAAATGCGCTTATTATAAATAATACTTGCTACATCTGCGAGGTATGAAGCGAAAGCTGAAATAAACTTAAGAGCACTTTAGGTACACAAGCAGCGTATTCTACCAGGGATTGGAATTAACCAATAATCCCCTTGATCGGTTCTGATCAGTAATCTTTTAGGTCAAATACTGAATATCTAATTTATTTATTTCATTTGTTGAATGAATCAAAACTACGTGATTTCCAGTCTATAAGGGCATCAACCAAAAACATGTATTTAAATCTGTTTGTTTTTTCATTTTTTAAAAATACAAATAACAGTTGTTCAGGATCGCCTGTAAAAAGGCATCTCCATAGGTCAAAGTTCACATCTCTGTTGTTTGTGCTTTTTCCCTGAGTCAACCAGAAACTCAAAAAGTTCATCTACATAATTTGTGATGATTCTGCACAAAGAATGACTTTTATTCTTGTGTAATTTTTAACAACTTTGAAAGTGAGCACTTAAGATACTAGATTATGTTTTTTATATTTTTACCTGTAGGTCAGGTGGTTTGTAGCGCTTATTCTCAAAGTTGGAGTTGGGATTTTACTGGTAAAGCCAGGTTGATACTCAGCACATTGAACTGTTGCTGATATACTTTCACTAATGGCTATATCATAAAAAGTATTAATAAATGCATGAAAATGTAAGAATTTCAGGTTTTTGTTGTTCTCTTCTTTAGATGTATTAGTGTCTGTGAAGCTACTGAAGTAATGTCTGTTTCCTTCAGTTTGTGATATTAACAGTGTAACCTTCTGCCATTGTTACGCTCTGGGCTGGGGACATGAAAGCTTAAGACTCAGTAATTGACAGAGCAGAGTTCATGCACCAATCAAACTCTTAAGAGTCAGTTTGCCACTCAGTTTTTCATTGGCCAGAATAAACTCTGATGAAAGGAACATCAGAAGTGGGTATTGTCAAGGAAAAGACAGACACAAATGAATTTTGTTTAAATTGTTTCAGGAAATATATATTTTTTTCACTTTTACTTATATTTATATGTATATGAGCACATAAGAAATAGTAAAACATTTTTATTATGCATGAGAGATAAAATCACTTAAAATAAGGAGCATTTCTGTAAGACTCATGTTATCAGAACCTATTGATGAAGTAGTGCTGCTAACCCATGTTTCAGAGCTTCTTGTGAACGTAGTGTTTGCTGCACTTAACTAAATCTGAACATTAGAGTTAGAAAAGAAAGTAAACTATAACTGCTGTGAAAACTGATATCCAATTTTTAACCGCCATCATCCGAGTTTGAGTGAAAGCAGCATGATGGGAAGAAGAAGCTGAGTGCAGATAAAGATGGTGGGACTGGATCATTTTGCTGGCAATGTGAAGTGTAATGTAGAACTGAACTGCAAATCTGAAGGTCTGAAGGTCATGCAATGATGAAGTGGAGAGTCCAAATGCAGAGGAGGCAGGCAGGGGCGAATAAACTATGTTTATTGAAAGAGAAAAACTAAAAACATGCAGAAAACTAAAATCCAGGGAAAATCTGGAACAAGAAATCACAGGAGGCGCACGATATTGTGCCAATACACAAAGCTGCTGTTGAAAAGCCGTCGCGTGACACCTGCATGTTTTTGTGTTTCTCTTCCATAACAGGCTCAGGCGAAATATTCCTCAAATAAGAAATAAGTTAAACTTGTAACATTTAATTTGCTTATTCAGCTTTGCAGTAAGCAAAGTTTTAATTTACAGTTTGTAAAAAGGTTTAAGCAGAAAGTTTATTTGCCATCAGTAACATTTCATTTGTTTCTTTGGAGCTTTCATTGCTGTTTTTTTTCTTTCAGATTTATATAATATAACCCCTTATAGTCCATACATACATAGTCTTGTACATCTGTAAATAAATATTTATATCTCGAAGAGCACTTCTGGATAGATGCAAACTACATCTTGTTGCTTGTACTTGTGACAGTGCAATGACAATAAAGTTGAATTCTATTCTATTCTATTCTATTCTATATCTGTATATTGGTCTGTTGTTAATTTTTTATTTATTTATTTTTTCCTCTCCTGATGGATGGTGATAGGGTCGTGATGATTTGGAGCTTGGAGTCATGAACAAACCATGAAGTCGTCTGTTTTTCAACCTTTTCTAAAGACAAATGTGAGGCAACAAGTAGGAAAGCTAAAAGCCTCGACAGTGATCTCAGATGCAGCAATAAATCTACAACAGAAAAAAAAATCAAGGTGTTGCAATAGTATAGTAAAAGTCCAGACTTCAAATTGATTAAAATGCTGTGGGGAGATCTTTAATAGAGCAGTGTCTCGATGAACTGAAGGAATGGGGCTGAAGGACACTGGGCGATAAAATATCCCAAAACAAATTGTCTGTTTTTCCACCTAAACCAGCAACATCCGCCAGAGTGCAGAATGTAAAACTTCACAATCGTAGATAGGAACAAGTGCTAACCTCCGCACTTCCAAAAAACTAAAATAATAAAAAGAAACATACTTATAAAGCATAATATATGACCCAGCACAGATTGACAACAGAGCAGAGACTTTGTCTAGCTTATTTATTTTCTGTCTTTGAAAACTGCTGAATTTTGCACTGAGGGTATAAAAAGTTGAAATTTCTTTTCTTGACATCATTGACGTCTATTTTTTTGTTTTAACTTTTCACCCCTGAATGCTTCTAAAATTTGCACCAAGCTATTGCTTTTGGTTTTTTTGTCTTTATATAGTTTTCTCTTCATTGCTCATTCTTGAAAAAGCAGTACTTATAAATGAACTATAAAAGGAGAGATTTTGGAAATTTATATTTGAATGCATGTTTTTCTTTTTTTACATTCGATGGACCTTACCAGAGGGGCCGCTTTTCATTGGTTGATGTCCATTCTGCGTGGTCACGTGAGTGGCCGGCTCACAAACACGCTTAGCTTCTCGTTAGCTAAGTACAGCATAATGGCGGCACTGATACAACTTCTACACCTTGAAGTCTGTTTGCTACACAGTCTTACGTTAGCTAAACAGATCAATATGCAATGTGTCTGTATCTGACATACACTAAAGATTTCATTTTAGCAGAAAAGACTTTGGACTAAACTGTTACTCGTGTTAGCCACGTTAGCACCAAGTACAGCTAGTCAATCAACCATCTGTGTTCAGGGAAGCGCTGATTAATAATCGAGAAATAAATATCAAGCCTGGAAACTTGATATCGTAACGGACTGAATGTTATGTTTTTAACGTAACCTTTGCTCGTCTTGCGGGGCGCAGGCGGTTGCCACGGTAACAGGTGTGCTTAAACTACAAAGAGAGAGAGTAAAAAGGTAGGAGTGGTTTTGAGTTGATAACCTGTTCGGGTTATTTTATCTTTGTTTACCTTTGCTGTGGCGCATTACAGCCGCTGTAGTTTCTAAACGTTGGACTAATTACCTCGTTCGTTTGTGAGTTTACGTCATTCACAACAAACATCAAATAGAACAAATATATTTCATAAAATTTTAACAAACAAATGGCTTCTACCGCGATAATTATGTGAAATTAAATTAATTATATCCCAACTTCAGAAGATTTGCCTTTACCTTTACAGAGCTCTTTGGTTCCTGCTAGTCAGTCTGTAGCTTCTCATATTGACGTCATCAAACCAAATTTCAGATCTACCATAACTGACTGACACCTGCTGGCCTCAGGTTTGAAACCAGCTTGTGACTGAGAAACCAGTAACCTCCTCCCAGATGATGACATGAACTTGTTAGTTCCTCAGCCCATTGTAGTAGCTGATATATTGTGAAAATCCAGTAGAAATGATGCACTAATCGAGTCATGTTTACATAGCAACAACCGCTGCGAGGCTTTGCTTTTGAGACCTGTGGTCACGTGGGTCGGTTGTGGGCGGAGCTTGGTAAGGTCCATGAAAGAATATGTTCATTTTAGTTTCATTCTCATGTGTTGCTTGACATTTTTGTCATTTTTTATTTATCCAGACTTGAATAGTGTTAAATGACATCTTGAACTGTTAAAATTAAGTCTTTAAATTAAAAACATCCTTCTGATATCTCCGAGTCTCTCTTAAAAATACCAGGAAACAAAATAGTGATTTGCTTTATAGTGTGATATCAATCTTTTTATTGTGATAGGATTTTTTTTCCATATTGCCCAGCTTTAGCCTATCAACAATATGAACAATTTGGGAAATCACACAGAAGTGGCTCAAAGGGTGAACTAAATTTTTTCCATGACCGCACATTTAAATAACTTGAAGCATAATCATGCTTAATTCAAGATGTATAGCTTGTAGACTCTCAATCAAAAGAGCCACGCAATAGAAGAAAAATAAATGTTTTCAGGAGTCCTATAAAGTTGAGACATATAGTCAAGGAAGTTCAGTTTAAGTTAAGAGGACAAGTGCGAAAAGACAAATATGAAACAATGACTTTCCCTCTAATGTGCACTAGAAGTCTGTTGCTGTTTTCTCCAGAAAAAAAAAAATGCTGCACTGCAACATTTCAGTGGCAGAGGGTGAGTGTGGCCTGAATGCTTCCTTCTCAAGCGTTTGTCAGCATGTATGAGCCGCTTTCATCTTCCCGTTTTTTTCCTCAGACAGCAGCACAAGTCAGTCAGGATTGATCAGGGAGAGAGAAAACACTAAAATGATTACTTGCACCAGTTCTTTGCTTTTTTATCTCCCAAGGATTCCCGCTCTGAAGCCTCTGACAGTCGGTGTGAGAGAACCAAAGAGGATTCGTGAAATACCTAAACTTGGAACCTTTGCGGCGCTTGGAGGATGCTGTAGAAGTACCAGAGAGACAGAGAGAGAAAAAAACATTACTGTCAAGAGCTCTCACTTGGTTGTAAGAAAGACTTTTATGAGGCAAAACAGAGCACGTGCAGCAGACAACATGCCAGGGAAGAGTTAGGATGCACTCCCAGCTCCACTGATGCATAAAGATGTTTAGCATTCGTTTCTCGAGAATTAAGCGTGCCAAGACGAATCCGGCACCATCTCCACGTACGCTGCTGTCTTTCCTATCAGGCTGCTTTGAATTCTGGGTTTTCTGGCCTGGGACGTTTCTGCCAAGCCTTGGCTGGCAGTCATGAAAGGCTTTGAGGGTCTTAAAGACTCATGAATATTGTAAAAGAATAATCTTTGAAGTTTGCTAGAATCGACTTGAGAAACAGTTTGTTTTACTTTAATCGTTTAGTCATTCATTTAATCATTTAGGCAGAGTAATTAATGATAATTATCAAGGTAATCTACATCATTTCTTTGAAAAGAGAGTGAAGATTTATAAACACCTCCTCATAATATTCTTTAATTATTCTGCCACATGCAGCCTGAGGTTATTTAGAGTCTGATGCTTAAAGACGTTTGACATTTTTCTCAGACTTTATGGACTATGAACCATTTGTTGAGCTGATGTTCTGTGTCCACATGTGAGTAGCAACCAGCTTGAAGTTCGCAAAAAGTCCCAACAAACATCTTTTGTGTCCTTTATCTGGTGGTCCTCATAGATCTCATCTGCAACACTGGATTTGCTTGCTCAGCGTGTATAGGCTAGAGGATGGAGAGGAAATGATATCTTACAGTAAAATAAATGCACTACTTGTCTACATTTCTAGTCCATTGCAAAAATATTAATAGTACTTTTGTTTTTGACTTTTTGTCACCTGGCAATATACCTCAATACACTTGATGGGGATTTTATGTAACAAACCAAAACAAAGTCACTACTGAGTAATAACAATGACAATAACATTTACAAATAACCAATGTTTTGTTAATTTTGTCAGAAAAACAAAAAAGATTCAGTGCTTTCAAATAATGCAAAGAAAGCAAGTTCTATTCATTTAGAAACAATAATATTAATGTTTTAACTCAAGAAGAGTTCAGAAATCAATATTTGGTGGGATAACCATTCTCTCATTTTTTCCAGGGCTTTAGACAACATAAAATAACTATATTTAATTAGGGTATCAAAGTAGAAATGGTTGAACATTTTGAAAGCCTATACATTGTGCCCCTTCTGCTTTACTGTACGTAAAATCGTTATTAAATACATTGAAGTTTCTAGTTGGTCCATGAAAAAAATGTGAGAAAATTCAAGGGGTGTGAATACTTTTGCACGTTAGCTCAGGACTCATCGATTTGCTCCGTCCTTACTATGTTTTTTTTCTGCAAACCTCTGATCTGCAGTGGAATTGGGCTGTGGCTCAGTGAAGCTCAGTTCTGGCATTACCATATTGTGGAAAAAGTTAAACCACCTCTAATCTCTTTTTACTTAACTTCACAGGAGCCGAGCTTCCTCGTTATCTCTTAAAGTGGTTTTGATCAGCTGATCTCTGGGTTTTCTGAATGGTGTTCTCTGGATTTTGGCTGATTTTTTTATTCTCCTTTTCAGTCAGATACCTGAACATTTTCAGCAGACACATTGTGAGGACTTTGCCATCACCTCTCAAAGAATCCTTATTACATTTAGTAATAAATTTTTCTATTCTCTACTTCAAATAGATGTTAAGGCTGAGAGCTGCATGTAGAAATGAGTGCAGGAAAGAGACTGACATAAAGGGACTTCTTCCAAACGCACATCAGATGTACTGAAGCCTTTTGTGTTGAGGATTTTTTTCAGATTGCAAGGATGTGGTGACTCAAGTGTCACAGGAAACCAGTGAAAAGGGTGGAAATGAGCGTCTTGGAAGGTATAATGCTCCAGTTCTGCTCTGTTTGAGGAAACCATGTTAATTATAGTTATTATTACATACTTTTTTGTTATAATTTTTACTATAATTTATAATTTGTTCTTTTTTACCTTCAGAATTGCCTTTTATGTGACAACTTCACCTTTGTCCTTTCTCCTCTGACCTCTGACGCCAACAAGGTCTGCTTCACTGGAAATGTGTAAAGAGATACACTGCAAAAAAACAAATTCTTACCAAAATTCATACTTTTGTCCAGTTTCTACTGAAAATATCTTAGTACTCTTGAAATAAGAAAAACTTTTCAGCAAGATATAGGAGCTTGTTTTAAGTCAATAATTCCTTAATATTGGTAAAGAAAAGTATTGGTTTCACTGGCAGACTATTTAACTTAAGACAGTTTTTTCCATGTTATCAGTAACAATCTGTCAGTGGAACTAGTACTTTTTAAAAATCAATATTAAGGTATTTACTTAAAAACCAGTGCCTATATTTTGCTGAAAAGTTACTTGTAAGTTAACTTTGTCTTATTTGAAGATATTGGTACTAGAAACTAGACTAAAATACGTGGTGGGATTTTGTGTTTTGCACTAGTTGTTGGTAAAAAAAACAAACTTATAGGTTTGCAGTTTCTGAAATACTAAAATGTCTGAGCCATATTCAGTTTCCTTTCTGCCTCATTTGGACATTCGGTTTGACCTTCAGGAACTTGTCTTCACACTCCTGGTCGCCATGAATGAACTGAGTTTGAGCCGTTTGATTTGCTGATTCTCTATTCATGTTGCACATGTGTGCCTAATACGTTCATATTTAATACATTGTTTTTTTTGTACACTATTGGCAATATATTTGATTTTCATTGGTTTCTTGATCGTCTATCAGAGGCAGCAAAGTAACCTCGGAGGATATAATGATCTGGGGCCTCATGCATAAAGCGTGCGTGCGCACAAAAAATGTGCTGCGCCATATTTTACTCACAAGTCGGCATGTATAAAAATGAACTTTGCGTCAAACTTTGCGTAAATATACGCACACTTTTTCGCTGGCATAGTGTGTGAAAGAAAACGTGCGCAGCCACGTGCGTGCGCACGGCTTTATGCATCCGATTTTTTTTTTGTGCGCCGCACTTGTCTAAAATTTTACATACGCCAAGTTTTAGTGTGGAAACTGCGCACTCTTTTATGCATGAGGCCCCTGCTCTGTTGAAGGTAATTTAATCTCCTATACATATACAGATTTCTACACTGCTTTTCTCTGCTCAGTAAAAAGACTCTGGTTTGTTCAGGAAAGCTAAAATTATACCTTTTTATGTTGGGGGACTACTTGCTTTTAAAAGTTTATTACCTTTTTGCAGTGTTCACTGTTCAGTGCTTTTTAGAAACCAAAAATCCAGATTCAGTTACTTTAGGATAAACTATGCCTTACATGTCATTTCTTTCGCTTTTCCCTTTGTCTACACTTTCATTTCTGATTTTGATTTTCTGACTTTCACATCTTGGAAACATTTTAAGGGGGACTTATAATGCAAAATTTACTTTTTACACATTTTCGTGCTTCCATTTTGGTATCTACTGTTTCTAGAAACAACCTCGGCATTTAAAGAAACATCCAGGGTTGTGTTGTTTTGCCAATAACTTAAGTATTTTGGTGACTAGACAACGAGTTGATTTAAAAACCTTCTGAAAATAATATCAAAAATCAGCAAGTGAGCTTGAGCAGGTTCGATCAACTGGTTTTACTGCTGTACAATGGCTGCTGGAAAGTGTTTTGTTGTTGACTTTCCATTCAGAAACCACTTGCTCCATTCTTGATGTTTGTGAAGGAGGCTCCACTTCCTCTGCTTCTGGGTCTGACTCAGGGTTAAAGCTGTATTGCTGAACAGTTGCACATCTGTTTGCAGCCATTTTCACACGCATAAAGCGAGAGGGTTGACATGGGGTTGGAGCTTTATTGTCTTTAAAGTGACCAGAGTCTGTAAAACAACTCTTTCTGAAAGGAACTCCAAATAGGCAGAACTGAGTAAAATAAAATCTCATTATCTGAGACTGAGAATGATTTTGTGCAAAAAAAAAGAAAAAAGAACATGTTTTGTATAGCCTGTAGAGCTATCCTAACCCTGTTCAAAGCATAATAGGTCCTATTTAAATGTATTGAAAGTATTTTCACTCTAATAGAAGATGGGCAAAAATGGCTAGCGTATTATTTTCTAATATAATTTCACAAAAGCCTGTTATATTTATCTTTAATAACTTGAGACTCTTCTGATTAGGTAAAATTGCTTCATTTTGATCATTTTCTGAAGCTATGCACACAATCCTAGAGGTAAATGAACAGAAAACGGTGAGCACATGTGTTGGCAGGGGAATAAAGAAGCATAATGGCTGCATGTGGAGGAGGAAGGGATAGCTCAGATTCTTCCTGAGCAGCTAAATGTCTGGAACAAACGCGTTCATTTATTACCCAAAAATATCAAGGACCAGGTACCCTGACTGTGTGTATAAACTTCACGACCATCTATTCAGTGATGTTGATGAGATGCTTAAGGTTTGGATCAGACTGAGTAGTTTTTGTAATGTTATGAATGAACAGCGAGGCAGATGTGGCTCAGTTCTCTGTTCACTCGCTCCTGTCATGCACTTGATTGATTTTCTGGAGTCTTGGGACTTATTTGCTGCAACAAGGATCATTTGTCACCATCACCAGACAGCCTCTCTGTCCTTTTCTTTAAAGGTACCCTGGATGGTAGTCATGCATGGTTGTTATAGATTATAAAGGTTTCACTTTAAGAACAGAACCAGCAGATGGAAAAACGTAACGTCTGCTTTCAAACTGATGCTAGGAACAGAAGATGTGTGTGAAATTGGCTGCATAGCGATTTCTTTCTGTCTTTAACAGCATATTTTTTTCCACACTTTGTGCTCTCACCAACTACAGAACATTGCAAAAGTATTCACAGCCCGTAATGTTTTTTTCCATTTTGTCACATTGCAGCTACAAACCGAAATTTATTTTATTGGGATTTTACAGGATAGAGCAACATAAAGTTGTGTGTGTGTGTGTGCTGAAGTGTGTTGAGTATTTCTTTAGAACCCACATGAGTCAACACTTTGTGCAAACACCCTATGGTGCAATTACAGCAGCAAGTCTTTTGGGGTACAAGCTTTGTACGTGCTGAGACTGAGAGTTTCCCCTTTTTCTTCTCCAAGTTCAGACACAGATTAGAGAATGTCTGTCTTTTAACTAGGTCTAGGCAATTCATCAATAACAAAATTCTTGGAGACAGAAGAGACGTGACTGATATCAGTAGAAAATATGTCAGAATATCCTATAATTTCACTGAACTCCGATCCAAAACCACACTGCATTCTGGGAGATGTAGACAGAGGAAAGACTTAGTCACTCTACCTCTCACAGCCCAGCTAAAGCAAGATTGGTGGCTCAACTAACTCACTCATTCTTTGGTTACCTAGCAACAACTTGTTGAGTAACTTTCAGTTACCTAGCAAGTTGGTGAGTTAATGCCGCAGCAGCAGTTTCAGATTTCACAAACATGCCTCATAACTGCTTAAAAATAAACATCAAAACTATGAAGTAGAAAAGCAGTAAATGTCACTTCATCACTTTGGTAGCATATCAGATATTTAAAGCAAAAAAATTATCAACAATTATCAATATTGAAACCATTATATTATTCAGCCATATTACCAAACATCATAAAGTCTTGCCACAGATTATACATTTAATTTAGAGGTCAACCTCCGCCTCAGTTTCATGTCTTTCACTGCGTCCAGTCGGGTTTACACCATCCATCTTCCCATGAACTCTGATCATTTTCCCTCGCTGGAGAAACAACATAAAACCGCCACTGCCATGTTTAATTGTTTGATTATCATGTAAAGCACTGAACTGCCTCGTTTCTGAAATACAAATAAACTTGACTTGACTTGTGAGGATTGTGTGGTATGGGTGACATATAGTCTTGGTTTTCCACCATAAAGCTTGGATAAAGGCCAGTTTGATTTTGGTCTCAAGCTGTGTTCCCCAGACTGTTGTGACATGAACATCTCATGCCCTTCTTTTGGAAACTCATTGAAAAAAGCCAAATTTGTTAAGTTGAGTACTTATATTGTTCTTATGGACATATTCTCCAACCTGAGCTGGTACCATGCAGACATGGCTGCTTCCCTAAATAATTCTCTCTGAGCCAAACCTGTCAGGTTATATCTTGGCGAGCCACCATAATTATTTATATGACATGACGGCACACGATACACCAGGGGATATACAGTATGTGCACGTTGTGTTGTTTAAAAAATTAAAGTAAAGCACAGCAGCCTACAATGAAGAGAGTAGCCATGTTTAAAAATTGATACGCTCTTTCTACTTAGAAACTTTCATCTTGGAGAGATGGCTGCAGTGTCACAGTTCCCATCTCCAAGTGAAGGTGGATGTCAGAGAAACACTGCAAGAGAATAGGGATTTATTTCCAGTGTTTTATGAAATATACTGTTTATACAAATAGACAATTTAAAGTGTACTATTAAATTATTTGCATTAGAAACAAAACCAAAAATATTAATTTTGTGTTCTTACAGTGTAGTGTGTTAGCACATTAACCCTTAAAAACAACAATTGGTTCATCCATGCTATGTTTACTAATTGGATGACTTCTCAAGAATATTAACTTTCCCTTTAATTGATTTAGGGCAATCAAAGTAGAGGAGGCTGAACACATGCACACCACACTTTTCATATTGTCAGGTCTAAATACCTATTAGAGACAATTTAAACAAATACAGGAAAGACAAGAGAGTTAGATTCTGTTATACTCGCGAGGAGAGCAGACAGAGATGTGCTTTTAGTCACAAATCTCCAACCACTCTGCCACACATCTGTCTGTTCCTCTCTTTTATTGATCTTTAGGAAACCCTGCCACACGGGGCGCTGCAACTCTAAAAGGGTGGAGTCAAAGCATTCATCACATGGTTGCAGCGCTAAATAACATTCACTTCTAGACACATGTTATCTATATTCTAAATCTTTCTTTCTCCAGGCACGGTGTTGAATAAGGCACGTTTGCATAGCTTCAAAGCAACGGCTTTGTATCACAAAAAAGCACAGAGCAGAGTTTATTGTCAGGCATGTAAAACTCTGCTGGGAGCATTTAACACCTCTGTCTTGTAGGAAGTCCTGCAAGGCAACAGCTGCTGAGAGTAGCTGTCACCTCTATTTCCCAGGGAAGTCTCAGGATAGAATCAAAGTTATTTAACACACAGAAACATTATCTAAAATGTAACTACAAGGCTACATGATACAACAAATATTTGATAATTACTAATACAATTTACCTAACACATATGTTTCCATTTTATTTAACATTATGATCTATAGTCTTTTACATGAAATCCTGATGGTTCACTGAAGTTTAACTTTGTGAAACATCAATTGTTTCAAGGATTAAAAAACCACAAAGCAACACAAAGATATATAAGCCAGCAGCCATTGGGTGACATCACTTTCAAGCACATTGTAAATCGTATTTAATGAATAAAAACCAGTGTTTTCACTCTGCCTTCTAGCGCGGCTCTGCACACATCTGAATGGGGGGAAACTTATATTATCTCCCATTAGATCTACTTAAACCTTTTTCTTGCCTGCTTAATCTGCCGTCTACCATCTAATGGCCTCCCTCATGCACATTCAGTTCACTTCTCATCCATCAGTCACTTAGAGGGTGGGACGGGATGTTGAGGCTGTTCAGAGACAGAGACAGAGCGAATGCAGTGGAGGTTTGATTGGATTGACTGGTAACCCTTTTAAATGCAGGTTTCCTCGCTCTCCTCTGCTGCTAATTAAGGCAATTAACTTCTGAAAACTTAATAACAGCATTGCTGCATTATGGGACTATCAGTAGAGTTAAATTATCTTCCTTTTAAGGCCTTGAAATAAGAGATTTTTGCTTTTTTTAAAGAGCAGTGCGGGGATTTAGGGCGGATTATGTGTGGGTGGAGGCAAAGGATGGAGGTAAAGAAGAGGTAGGATGGGGAAAATTGTGACGTGAATGGAGCCCCGGAGGAGACTGCGGAGAGAGTGTGTCAATGTGTGTGTGAGATGGCGTTAAAGGTAAATACGATTCTGCACGCTTTCTCCTTCATCTTCAGAAGAAACAATGTGGAGACGTATTTTTAGAAAATACTTTCATATGATTTTGACTATAAACTCCTTTTCTACATGCTCTGTTGATGGCACCTCATAAGCTTTGGACTTATAGCATTTAGATTGGTCCTTATATGTTCTTTAAGTAAATGAACAAGCAAGAGATCTTTGAATCTTTTTAGAAATGTATGGCAACTGAGAACCTTTATCCAGCTTAACGATAAAATAGAAAATCTCACTTCATGTTGTTTTCTCCAACAATAAATTTACTTAATCCTTGATTTTGACTGGGGTGTTTTCACTGCATCTCAAATAGGAGTTTAAATAATTAGTTTTTTGCTTAAAATATAATCAGGGATTCAATTAGGACTTGACCTTTTTGCTAATTTGGTTATTTTTGGTGTTACTGCTGTCAGGATCCTGGGTTGTTTGAGTTGGTTTAGATTTAGTTAATAGATTGTTTTCTTTTCTTTAATTAGATCAGCTGTGTTTCTGTTTTGGTGCATTGCTGGGAAGAAATAGTGGTTACAGTAAAGTTCTTGTTCATGTCTTGGCATTGTGTAAAGTGACACACCTGCGTTCTCCGGACCAGCACATTTCCAAAACTCCTGGTTTCATAGAGGAAGTGCATCCATTTGGCAGCTGCTTTTTGATGCTTTCTTTCCTAAATCCAGTGGTTGCCAGATGTCTGGTTGTACACAAGCCTCATTATAAAAGTGTCCTGATACTCAGAGCCAAACAAAAACACAAAGACTACGACCAACAGGGAATTCCAAGAAGCGACTATCCTCAGAGTTTCTGCTTTCATCTTCATGTGCCACATTCCTGTGGTGACACTCGATGATCGTCCCCTGGGGACCGAGGCATGGCGAGAGGAGAGGGTGCAGTCCTCAGAGGGTGTGAAAAGCTCACGAAGGACTGCCGATGTGACAAACAGACTGCTTCAGGACTCATATAAGATGCTACGTCCAGTCCTTTTTCATCTCTAACCCCTCGGATCCAAACACTCGGTCAGGAACCTTTAGTGTCACACAGTGTGTCAACATGAAGGCAAATCCAGCTACAGCATGTTGTAGTGTGTCGGATACTCCAGCAGGTTTTCCTCATGAGTGTCTGAAACTAACAACATAAGACGGGAACATTCTATCCTGATGCTACACCAGAGATTATGTGTCTAAACAATAAGTGAAAAAGAAAATCTTCAAAAGTAGTTTTTCAGCTCAAAAACAATGTGCATTTCCGGAAATTAGAATATCATTAACTAGAAAATTTCGGAAGAAATTTAGCCGGGGCCTGCCAAGGCGCGCCCGTCGGGCATGGGCCCGGCGTCGTCACGCTACAAATCGGCGTCGACGCTAAAGAACAGCCGCGACGTAATCAGTGGCACGCGGAGAATCGCAAGAACGTTAAGCGAGGCGGACGTGCACCATTCAGTATTATAAAGTAAGTATATCAGCTAAAATCAGCAGAAACGCTAATGTTAGCGTCATTGCTTTCATCAGTATGTGGGAAATCACTAGGATATTTTCTGTAATTGATTTACTCCATTCAGTATACTAAACATTGCTATAAGTAAAATAAATAGCTAATAGCTTATTGAAGCTAAAATGCTAACGCTAATGAACCTTGCATTGAACTGTTTAGTAACAGTACAATGCTCATAAACTGCAGGAAGGCAGTTCATTAGCATTTACCTAATGATTTTCACAAATATAAATTTTCAATAACGCACACACACACAACATATTACAGTTTAAAAATATATATTGACCTTATGTTAAAGATTTCTACAAACTTTTTACAGGTAAAGTTTACAATGAACCAAAATTACAACATTTAAAGAATACCATAAATTTAAGAATCTAATGTCTCTGCAATAAAAAGAAATTGCTATCTTTTTTATTTTTAAACAACACCTCTTAAATACAACACCTTTTAAATAACTGATTTTATGTATTCAAGTTTTAAATATTACATTTGAGTTTGCATGGATGTAAAATTACTGCTCAGTTTAAAAATTGCGTTGTGTTCTGTAAATAAACAAAACACAAGCAAAATCAATAAACTATATGCATATTCCAGTATACTGCGTTTTGGTTTTACATCCATTCTATTTAAATGTAGTTTGTTCGTGCTTACCAATGTTTTCTGGCCGGATGTCTGGCACCGTTTTCCCCTGGTCAGTTCGTCGATGTCTGGTTTTAGTTCTATTCTGTGGCAATCCGCAAAACGGCGTGTAGGTTTTCGTCAGTAATGCGCGATCTGTGCTTGGTCTTGTTTAAAGTCATTATTGAAAACATCTGTTCGCACAGATAGGTGCTTCCAAACGTGGACAAAACACGAGCTGCATGGAGTCGAAGCTGTGGCATCAAATCAGGGGGCAGTAGACGGTAAAAGTCCTCGATTGAAACATCACGGGACTTCGCTCTTTAGCTTGTTAGCTTGTCGATCTTTCAGTTTTATTCGCTGGGAAAATTAATCATCAGCTTGAGGTGACTCTGCTGCACTCTAGTGGCGAGAAGCCGTAATGTTGGTTGGTAAGAATCGGAAGGCATTATGGGATATGTAGGTTGTAGTCAATTCGTGCTCAAAACCTATTTTAAGTCAATCAATGGGGCTGTAAAACGGTGGTAGGGGGGAGAGGGCGACATAAAATGACGTAGCCGGCCACATGTGGCCCGCGGGCCTTGAGTTTGACACATGTGCAATAGAGGATCTATCTGCTGCTCATGCAAAACAGTCTATTTTAATCCCATGTGTAATAGTCATTGGGTTAAATCAGTTATATAATGCTGAAAAAGCAAGTAGTTGATGTAAAAATATTCAAGGCTTTTATTTTGAAATGTTCAGTATGCTTCATTTCAGAGGGCCAAACTAATACCACGTGTAACAGTGCTTTGGATGAAAAAGTCACATAAAGCCAAAAACAGCAATTACCTGATGTAAAAATATTCAAGGCTTTTATTTTGAAATTTTCATCAAGCTTAATTTTAAATTGCCACACTAATCACATGTGTAACAATTGCTGGGTTAAATCAGTTATATAAAGCTCAAAAGAGCAATTTCCTGATGTAAAAATATTCAATGCTTTTATTTTGAAATTTTTGTTAAGCTTCATTTCAAAGGGCCAAACTAATACCATGTGTAACAGTGCTTTGGATGAAAAAGTCAAATAAAGCCAAAAAGAGCAATTACATGATGTAAAAATATTCAAGGCTTTTATTGTGAAATTTTTGTTAAGCTTCATTTTAAAGTTCAAAACTAATCCCATGTGTAACAGTTACTGAGTTAAATCAGTTATATACAGCCCATAGCAGCAGGTAGTTCTAAAGGCCAGTTCAGTCCTGATCTGTTTCAACTGAGGATAGATAGAACTACAGCGATGCGTATTCGTAGTCCAAACCAGCAGCCAATAGCCTCTTGAGATCCGTTGCTATGGCAAATAATGGTCTCAGCAGGGTGTGAGCTCTGAGCTCTGAGCTCTCAAACACACAATTGTGTGTTTGAGCCAACACGTTTTACTGACAAAAAAGCATTGGAAACAAATCCTTCTTGTTCGGGAACCGTAATACATATTCGAAAAGCGTTTCGAGCGTATGAGAGGGCAATGTGTCTTCTGCGATAGTCCCGAGATTCATATCTGTACCTCACTCAGAACATTTACAGCGATGAGAGAAAGAAATGTTGTGCCCAGATCTGAAATTCTATTCAAATACATGGGAGAGAGCCTCAGACAGCCTCAGAAAATCCTGTCGCATGACTTTGCTCTGAAGCACCGTGACAGAAAACCGTACGGTCTAGATAAATTTCGAAAACATTTTACCGGAGCAGACAGGCGTATCAATGTCAGGACCGATTTTGATACTAATCGTGCGATATTTGTGGGCGTGATGGCGATTTCAAAAATGATTTGGGCTGAAAAAGTTGTCTTCATCTCTCACTCTAATCAGCGAGAGAAGCACTGTAATTTTCGGAAAAATGAGAAACTTTGGGTCGCTTAGAGGCAAATTGTGGACAAACCGTAACTGGTATCGACGAGCCGTCTTCACTTTCGAAGAGATCACAGACGTATCTACAAAATGAAATTTGAATGGCATTTCTAGGTGAATTTGTGACGACACAGAAAATCCTCAAAAATAGGGTATTTCCAGGATTTTTCCCATTGACTTATAATGGGGGTTTTTTCGTAGTTTTTTGCGAATTATGTCGCCACGTTAACCCCAAATCCCACCAAAAATAATAGCTCCAATGGCGTGAATTTTCTGCACATTTTGATACCTCATTTGTAGGTGTGCACCCAGCGGTATGAGCCGCATTAACGGTGACGGAAGAAAAATAAAGAAGAAACTTAAAGAGACGCTTCTCTCCGACAATAGTAATAGGTTCCTGCCATTGCTTTGCATGGCAGGCCCCAACAAGTTCATTTATAACAGTAATTTAATTCAAAAAGTGAAACTTTTATATTATATAGATTCACAATTGAAATGTATTACAGAGTGATGATTTTACTTGATGATGTCTGTTAGTTCTGGTTAAGGTGAGTGAAAGACAAAAATTCTGTTTTTAGCAATAACAGTCTGTTTTCTCCATAGACCAGGTAAAACATTTATGATGTTTCTATTTCAGAAGGATGTGAAATAGACTGTTTACTAGCACAGTTTTTCTTTCCCCTCAACTTTACATTTATGCTGCTTTCATACAGCACACTGTGAACGTCAAAGTTTCTTGAGCAGTGACCTTTCGGTGGTTTACTCTCCTTGTCACTGACTGCTCTCTCCGCAGTCTTCTCTTTGTTTATGCCATAATGACGCTCATGTAGCTTTTCTGTTTTCAACCTCATAGCAATCTCTGTATCATGAATAAATATGTTTCACTTTTTGAAATAAATTACTGAAAACAACTTTTGAATGATATTCTTATCTGTTGAGTTTTACATGTATTTTGTAGTGGCGCTTTTGGACATTTTTTGTTATTTGATGGAACAATTTTTTTTCTATAAGGTGTCCTGTGTCTGCAGTCTTCAGAGTAGCTCAGACAGATGTATTAGCCGAGTTTTAAGCTATTTCCTCAGTTTATATCATCATCATCATCATCATCATCATCATCATGCTCTCCTTGTTAAGTTTGCATTTGTCCAGCAGGTCAAAAACAGCGGCAGACGGACGGGTTGACTGGCTGCCTGGAAACAGCTTAAAGCCTTATAGTATCTAACTTTATTCTGCATCTGGAAATAATATACCTTATAATCCAAGTAATCGAAATGTCTAAATATTAAAGAACAGACAATTATATTAGCTTTTTGTTAAATATTTAGTTATATTTCTCAAGATTTTAGGCAGATAAAAAAATCTGTTCGGGTAGCACAGCATAAACTTCTTACTATGACAACCATAGTAAGCAGTTTATTGTTTTACATTAATATATTCTCTGTGCTCCTTTCTTTGATTAGATCAGCTGTGTTTCTGCTTTGGTGCGTTGCTAGGAAGAAATAGTGCTTACAGTAAGGTTCTTGTTCATGTCTTGACATAATCCGAAAGGACGTAAAAATGAACACTGAAAAGAGAAGAGGACTCAGAAAGAGGAAGAATGAAAATAAGTGAGAACATTGTTGTGATATCGGTGTGCTGAGCTATTTTCAAACACGTGAAAACAGTTCACATGCACAGAAAGGCTCATCAGACCCACACGTCTGAATCACAGTTGCCTCCAAGTCAGAGTTCCCCTCACCTCCCGCCGACAGCAAACTGTCGCCTACTGCACAGACATAAGCACAGTTACGTGAAAAAAAAAAAAAAAAAAAAAAACTGGCACAAGCAACAAAACGGCTGAGATGCAGAGCAACGTGCTTTGTTACTGAGATATTTCACAAAGCAAATTACTTACCGCATTGTCCACCACACCTCATTGTCACCCCTGGCAACAGTTGCTGCTGGTCAGCTCTAAAAGTGTTGCTTTGGCCATCTAATGTAATTAAAGTAATAGAGTATGTTGTCTCTTCTTAACTCTATCAGTGTCACGTAACTAGGTGAATGGTCATGTGTTTAGGCCTGCACATGTGGAAGGAGATGTTTGTCTCAACATTCTGTAAAAGGAATCAGAGTAATACCTCACACAGATATGACTAATTTATTATGCATATATTTAGAGTATCTGCTACTTAAACCACAAATGATGTGTGCTACATCATTGTCATTCCTACTGAAAAAGACGTTATATTGGCCCATTAGTTTGACATTATATCAGGTTGATTGTTTCTGATTACAGCTTAATAAGCCTAATACTTCCAAGCGAACAGTAAGAGCTGAAAAACCTTTTGGATGAGAGGTGGAAAGACTTCAAGATACAAGAGAAGTCTTTCCACCTAGAGAAGCTCTGACTGAGTTTCTCTATAACCATAAAGAGAAATTTAAACTAAAAGTTTGAACCGCCACAATAAAACAAAAGTTTCACAGTTCTCTAAGGACAAACAGGAAGTTTACACAGAGTACAGGAGAGATTACAGCAGATGTACATGTAGGTTTCTACAACTTCATCTACGACTCCCAAGGTCATTCTTGCATATTTATGTTAGTTTTTTTTTTTTTTCTTTGAATGCATTCATTTGATAAGAGAAGCAAACAACATTACGAAGCACATTTTAACAAAAGCACCGCTGTAGCAAAAAATATATTAAATAAATCCAAATGAATTTGTATTTATTAATGTATTTCAGGTGTAGCAGGATTGTGTAGCTTGGACTTTTCCTTTTTTATTTGGATATGTAAATATTAAGTGCTTTTGCCAAAGGCTAGTGTGGAGGCACAAGATTAGCGACAAATTAATCATTAAAATCAGTTCAATTAAATCTGGCTTTTCAGTTTATTGATCTGAAAGATGAAGTACAATCCCTCACAGGAAGACCATATTTTATTTTATTTGATGCACCTGAAGGTGTCAGGTGCTTTTCCTTACCTATGAATCAAAATCTTGCAGTACTTACTAAGCTTGTCACAACAAACAATAGATTAATTAATCACATGACAAATAATGGGCATTGATAATTTCCAGTTGCATGATTGTTTGTTTTTCTCACGTCTCTTTTTCTTTCTACCATAGACTGAATGACAGACGTCTTCAGGCTGGTGGATTTGTCTCAACTGTTTGAAATACAATTTTGTTGACACAGACTCCAGTATCCATCTTATTTGTTGTTTTGGTTATTTTGTTAATTTATCTTGGATATCTAAAATGTCTTCTTGTTCTAGTATTAAGTGTTTGCTAAAAATGAACATTTATTAATCCCTGAGAGGGTGTACTTGCATTATTGTGCCATTACCATTACATTACTTTTAAATTGTCTCAAAACAACATTATTCTTTATTGCACTAACTTCAGGGTGATTTATCATGAAGGAAAGTTAGTTATCGTGACAGGTCTAGTAGTTATTACAGGTCTGTCCAGTGTTTACATCCTGCTGTTGGTCTTTCTGAGCCTGATCTCTGCTGTGTCTCTAAGCGGCTCGCTCACATGTATCTCCCAGCAGGCAGAGCTCCAGGACTAGGATGACTGGGAAGACCCAGACCAGCAACGTGACCAACAAGAATGACCCACGCTCCCTCAACTCCCGCGTCTTCATCGGCAACCTCAACACGGCCGTCGTCACCAAGGCCGACATCGAGGCCATCTTCGCTAAATACGGGAAGATAGTGGGGTGCTCCGTTCACAAGGGCTACGCCTTCGTTCAGTACGCCAGCGAGAGGAACGCCCGGGCGGCTGTGGCTGGGGAGAACAGCAGAGTCATCGCTGGACAGTCTCTAGGTAAGAACATATCTGTTTCAGTTTGTGAATCTAAGAGCTGCTGTACAGTGTGAGAAAACAAAAGGCTGCTTTATGTACTGCTTACATCAACTTGCTGATTGATAGTTCGACATGAGATGTGAAAATTACACGCAGTTTAACCCTCTATGGCATGACTTTTTATTTTTTGGGGGAAAAAATATTTTCCTGCATTCTTTGGGAGCTTGGTGGTCCCTAATTACATGTCAATCATAAAATCGGACTCTGACACCTCCTGGAACCAGATTTGGGTTTGTTGCCTCAGGGTAACATTGGTCTAGAACACCAAGATTTTCTACACTGATTATGAGAAATGAAATACAAATCAAACAAAAACTATATTCATAAAAAAACTTTTTTTCGGACAAAAATATGTCAAAAATCATGCCCCCCAAAAAATAAAATAAAGGAGCAATGTGAGGTACAGATATGTGGTTTGTTGCCTGAGGGCAACGCCATGCCATAGAGGGTTAAACTAATATTCTTTAGAAACGGAAACAAAATAAATGCAGTAGGCCAGGGGCTCAATTGTTTGGGCAGCACCAAATATTTTTCTTTCACATCAGGTGAGTTTTATTAATATTTAGTGATATTTATGGATATAAACAAGTTATAATACATCTTTTGGGGAACAACAAGGAGATACTTGCTGGGGGACACAATAACCCTTGGAAAAATAAATACATAGCCCACATCCTTCTAAGTCCGGCCCTGCTAATTTTACTTAGTTTCTGTTCACTTCAGTGTATATAAGTACTTTATACTAGCTATCTTGTCTCAGATAAAACCTTTTGAATTAATATATGTATGTACATATATAAATATATAAAAATATTTGAATATAATGCTACAATGACATTACATGTCATTAGTAATTTAATCTTTTGTTGTTAGTGACAACTGAAATAAGAGGGCGAATAACATCTACTGCTTCTATGTCACAAATAAATATGCACTTATAGGTCGTTATTTCAACTAAACATATATCTCTAATTTAAAAAGACATTTCAAACAGTAGTACATTCTTTACATGTTCTTGTGAGAGCATCTTTTTCAGCAGCTTTGTTCAAAACTTTATTACAGATAACAAATCAAATTTTATACAAACGCAATAAAATGTGAGTTTAAATAAAAGCGAGGCAAGAGTCATAAAACTGGAGTCAATACAAATAAGAAAAGTAAATTTCATATATACGTAAAAAAATAAACGTTAAAGTTGAAGATTCAGTTCGTATTCTGCGAGTATGAGATCTTTGAGCTTCATTATTGAAACCCCCAAACCCAGAAAGACAAACAAACACTCCAGTCGGAGTTTTAATATTTTGATCTGGCTCATACTGTTTATGACAAAAATAAAGAAAGCAATATATTTGCTTGGCAATATTAAATTGGACAGTTAAATCTTAGAAACCATTCCATAAAACTGGACGTATTTACTGTGAAGGTATGAAATCCTTAAAGGTAAAAGCAACACATAAAAGCGAGAAGATGAAAAGAAAGTGAGGGAGAGAGGGCATTCACAGCGCAATCCATATGGGAGTTTGATAGATCCCCGTAAAGCTTTCCCATATTACTTATTGATTTGTTCACAGCGTCATCCATGGAAAATAAAAGTCTTTTCTGCTTCCTCTTTAAAAATTAAAAAAAGCGCCGTTGGGTCACGTCTGTAACGTCACTTTGTCCAGCTTCATGCTGCTTTTTCTGTGAAACTGCATATCATGCTAACACTGCACACAGACATTAATAAATATTAATAAAAATAGGCCTTGGGATGTAACAATATTTAACTGACAGTTACCTTCTTGCATCATACGACATTAAATTTCAACCTCTTAAAAGTAATAGTTGACTACAGTTCATTGAAACCATAACCCAAATGAGTTTTTAGTGCTAATTTCTGCTTAAAACCCAGTAATGACTAATTATGACAAACTTCAGAATCGCAGATTTAACCACTAACTTTATTCAATTTAATTTCTTGTTAAACAAAAAAAATAATTGCTGAGGTTCAAACCCAGCATCAGAATGTGGTGCTAATAGAAATTAAGTGGCTTTAAATGGTGCATGTCTGTGGATGTCAGATGTTTCTTATAATCTGTGGAGGTTTAAACCAAATCATTTTCTCAGTTGTACAGATAATGGATAAAAAGAGCATTTACCAAGTGAGCTGCAGCTGTGTGGACAAAAATGCGTAGTTGGTGTCAGAGATCAGCTGAGAATCTACAGACTAGCCTGAGATGACAGAAAGAAATACAGTAGCTAAAGTAACCATTTATACAAGCAAGCTGTGCTATATACAATCTGTTAAAATGTTAAACTGTAACGGGAAATGACAAGCTTAAGAAGTAAAAAGTCACAGCAGTGAGCTAATTATAAAATTCACAGACTGGTTAAAATCTGATGAGAACAGATGGATTCATCCTGCTGCTTGTTTGATTGTTTTGAATTTAAGGTGCAACATTCATATGGTATTATGAGAATTTATCATAAAAATATTCAAACATGGATCCATTCTGCCTGGTGTTAACGCCTCAGGCTGCTGGTAGTGGTGCAATGCTGCAGGGAATGTTGCTTTGGGCCTTTTAGTGCCAATTGAATGTTGTTTATATGCCACAAACTGACTGACTTTTGTTGCTGACCGCGTCCAACTCTTTATGAACACAGTGTACCCGTTCTCTAATGGCTGCTTCCAGCAGGATACTGCACTGTGTCACAAACCTTAAATCACTTCAGGCTGGTTTCCTGAGCATTACAATGAGATCACGGCACTCCAGTAATCTACTAGATCTCAATCCAGCTGAGCACTTTGGGACAACTTGGAACAGGAGATTTGCATTGTTGATGTGCAGCTGATAAATCTGCAGCAAGTGTGTAACAATATCAAATCAATAGTACTATACAGCTTACCTAATAAAGGGGCCAGTGAGTGTTCATGGAGTTAAGTACAAAATTATTCATGCCTCTGGAAGATATAGATTTTGTATTTTACTAACTTGTTTCTCCTGACTATAAGTAGAATTAAAGGGAGAGTATTTGACTTTTTTGAGCTTTTTCTCATGTCATAATTTTATTTCCTCATCTAAAACATACCTGGAGTGCTGCTTTGATAACTCCCTCGTCCCCTCTCTGATACCCCTGCTACTCCTAGGCTAGCAACAGCATTTAGTAAATACCTAATCTCCACAATACAAACCATTTGTTAGCCCAACACTTAATAATGGTGGTAGACGCATTATTGTGATGACATGTTGAAGGTGTCGGAAAGCTTCTTGAAGAGACAGAGGTCAAATTCAAGGCATCAAATTTTGAAGTCAAATTTCTCATATTTGATATATCTAATATTTTAAACACAATGGAAGGCACAAGATGTCGGAGGAAAATGACCTGCAACCTTTCAATCTAATGATAATTATTTTATTTTTTTTTATTTGAGAACTTTTGGGTCTTTTTCTTTTCAGTTTAATTTAATATTATGGCTCAGATTTTTATCCATTTTCAGGCTTTTTTGCTGCAACATATGTGAAACGCATTACAATAACATTGCATAACCCTTTCCTCATCCTTATGTTGTATTTACTGCTAATAGTAAGAGGTTTTCTAAGTCAGGTGGAAGATTTCTTACATTTCATCAGACTGACTTCCTGTCAGTTTTACGAACAAATGGAGCTTTTAAAATGAGTGGCTCCGGGTCTCCAGGTCCTGATTAAGCAACATCGCCATGTTCAAACTATTTATTCAAATAAGTGCAGTACATAACAAACTCTGGCTTGAAAGGAACGATATGCCATTTAGCAGGGCTTTTTTGCCAACACTCTTTAGTTTGGGGCTGGAGCCAGCAAGTGATTCACTAAGCATAGCATAAATAATGGCAGGAGCTAGCGTGTTCAGTGAAGGTGGTTTAAAAATATGTCTGCTGTTGCTGGTTTTAAGGCCGCTAATGGAAATGTTGTGTCTATGAACTGTTTCAGTTTCTTAAAAGGGGCAGCTGTGGGGTTAGCAGGGAAACAGATGTGCCTCAAGGGATTCAGTTTGTCTTACAGCTATAAGCAAAAAGAGGATTGCTAGTCTTCACTGCTCTGTTTGTAATACCTGAATAAGATATAACTGTATTAATTAGTGAGCATTAAAAGGTAATGGTTTTATAAATAAAACAGAGTCTGGCTAATAGTTTCCCTCTGTGTTTTAGGCTACACTAAGCAACAGCTTCTTGCAGATATATTCCTACCCAGCAGGGTTTTTCAATATTTTGTCACATTATAACCACAAACAGTGTGAGTAGGCACAACTAAAAACCTACAAAGACATTATTATCCATCTGAATTGATGCTGAATGAGAACGTTATTCAGGGAAACAGTGAAAAGGCCTACAGAAACTCTGGAGGAGCTGCAGAAATCCACAGCTTAGGTGGGAGAAACTGTTGAGAGGAAAACTATTAATGCTGCACTTTACAAATCATGTCTTTTTTGCATGAGTTAATGGTTACACTGGATTTTAGTTTGGAGTATCAGGTTAAAGAGAGATGCATGCCACACTTTTTAGATTTGTGTCACTTTTCTTCCACTTCATAATTAATTATTAGTCATTAGAGTTCCTGTTATCCTGTTTGCCACAAGCTATCTAAATGACACAGTACATATTTCAGTGTCAGATTTGATTTAAAACCAATATTAAGGAATTATTTACTTAAAACGAGCCTCTATATTTTGCTGCAAAGTTACTTGTATGTTAGTTTTGTCTCATTTCAAGTGTCTTAAGATATTTAAATCTAGACCAAAAATACTTGGTAAGATTTTGTGATTTTGCAATGCAGTCTTATAAATCTCAAATTAATTTGAGGTTTGTGGTGGCAATGTGAGAAAATGTGAAACTTCTTGAGGTGTGAATACTTTTGCAAGGTACTGTAACTGGTTGAAGCATGTAAAGGTGGACCCAAATAAACAGTCCATTGCACCAAGTGACGGCAAGGAAAAAGTTAGACTGACATTATTATGACACACAATCTGTGTTCCTACCACTAATTTGAATGCAGAATTTTCAGTTTTTCATTTTCTAGAAACGTTTTTGCATTTTCTGTCAGAGCTGAAACCATTTCAATCTGCCAGACGTCCAGGGTACCTTTAAAGATAAGGACAGAGAAGTTGTCTGGTGATGGTGACAAATGATCCTCCTAGCAGCAAATGAGTCCCAAGCGTTTCGAAAATCAATCAAGTTTACGATGGCAGCGGACGATCTGAGAACTGGCCCACAGTCTGCCTCGCTGTTTCCAAACTAGTGAAGCCTGATCCAAACTGAGGAATCTGATCGACCTCACTTAATGGATGGCCACGAAGTTCACACACAGTCAGGGTGCCTAACATTTAGAGTTTTACTGAAACTTCATTTTCATTCATCCACGAAGTGTGATTCTCATAGGAGCTGAGTCATAAAACATCCAAAAGAAAAGACTGATTTTATATATATTATTAAAGATTGCATTTTGAACATTATTCATATGATTCTCAATGATGAATGGTAAAATCTTTATTGGTATTACAGCAGCTGAAACCTGTTACATAACAGCTGAACAGCCTTTTGCAGGTTTTCTCTGGTATTTGATCATTTATCTTTAGTGATGAACTTCTAGACTGGAGATCCTCATTGACATTACATCAATTTTTAGCTCCCTTGAAATGCATCACTTACAGAATTCAAGTCTGGACTTTTGAACATTAATATACTCCAAGTTACTTCTGGTCTTTAAACATGCAGACTAAAAGTTGTGTGAATTATTCTGCGCTTAATTATAATTACACAAAGCTGGAGGTTCAGTTTGACAGCAATCTTAAACATAAAGCCAGAACTATGATGTACAGC
The DNA here is from genome assembly GCF_003331165.1 of Xiphophorus hellerii. Classification (NCBI taxonomy): domain Eukaryota; kingdom Metazoa; phylum Chordata; class Actinopteri; order Cyprinodontiformes; family Poeciliidae; genus Xiphophorus; species Xiphophorus hellerii. The sequence continues at coordinate 20,731,998 of NC_045677.1, read as the reverse complement.
AGTTAGAATGGCCTAGTCAAAGGTCATGCCTGAATACAATTAAAAATCTGACCAGATGTGAACATTAATGTCCTCAATCCACTTTGACTGAGCTGGAGCTATTTTTGCAAAAACACTAAATATTTTGTCTAGTTTCTTGTGCAAATATCTTAGTACTCTTGAAATAAGAAAAACTAACTTTCCTGCAAGATATAGGAGCTTATTATAAGTAAATAATTTCTTAATATTAATGAAATGTACTTATTCACTTTTAACTAGACATTTTTCCATGTTATGACATAATCTGACAGTGGAACCAGTGTTATTTCATCAATGTTAAGGGATTATTGACATAAAATAAACACCTATGTCTTCCTAAAAAAAATACTTGTAAGTTCAATTTGTCTTACTGCATTTGTACTAAGATATTTGCACAGAAAACTAGACTAAACAGTTGTTAGGATATTGTGGGGTTTTATTCAATTTAAGATACAAAGTTAGTAGATGCACCTGAAAATACTTGTTACTTACAGCATACAGTAATTATTAGATAATGCTAAACCTATGTAGCAGCTTAATGTGATAGTTTTCCGGCTGCTACTTCTACCATTTCTCATAAATTAAGTCAGTTGAAGTTCTGCTCCAGTGGAAATAAATATTTCAGTAATATATAATGAGAGTGGAGCTATAAAATGACCCCTGAAAGAAAATGTGTAGCCTCCTCAGGCTTTCACTTAATGAGCTGCAAGAAAAACTAGTTGCAGATAAATAATCACTCTAATGTCAGCATAAATTCACATGCCCAATCTGCATGCACTTAAAGAGCCCCAACCTCATTGTTACACATGTTGACAAACAATATGTCCTTAGAACAAAGCTTCGCTTGTATTTGTCCAGAGAAAAATGAAAATATAGTAAATGATCCAACATTTTATGGGTGAGCAAATGTTTTCTTGTAGCAGCCAAAGACAAATATTCCTTTGCTTAACGTGGCACGGTGCATCCACAGAGTCCTTGTAAACACACAGACACAAACGCTCACAATAAATCCAGCATATTACCAATGCACCGTAAGTGCCAGAGGTATATTGCACGTGCCTGCAGTAATGCCTCCCTATGCTCTGGAAATGATCTCTTCTGCTTTTATTCTGCTGCCTCGGTGAAATTTAACCCTCCTCGCCTTATCTTTTATACATGAACTTGATATCTGATTAGGCTCCAGCGGCGTGCGCAACCTGCACCCTATGAGATTCCTTGATATTTTCTTCAGGACTTTTAAATTACACCCAGAGAGAAGTGGCGGGGAGCGGGCTGTGGCTGCTTGATGGCATGACATGTGACAGGAAGGTCAAACCTGTGACGCCCTGAACGCGCTTGGCCCTCTAAGGTTCCTATGCGCCCCTGCGCTTGAGTGGATTTAAAAGCTAAAAGACACTGAAGCTGCAACGATGTCTTTACACACTTTAACTTTTCCGAAAATGACTGGATTGCAATGGCTTCTGGGTAAAAAAGAAGCATTCACTCACAGTGATGGTGGCTGTTCTCACCCAGCAGCTACTTAACTCCCTGATTCAGCAACCCGGCATTCCTCCATCTTGTTCCTCCTTCTTCAGCTACCGTCTGGACATTGATGTATCAGTATAACCACACTAATGTTTTTATAATCAAGCATCTGTTTGATTTTATCTGCTTTAGGGTTAGCTGGTGTCAGAGATAGAGTGTGTTTGTCATCTCTTTGGTAGTGTGTGAGCGCCACTCGGTGGTTAAGATACGTACTGCACATCATCCTGGAAAATGTTTGTTTATAACAGAGGAGGGCAACTTAAAAAAAAACTATCCATAATTAGATCAGAAGAAGGTTGCTACTGAATTTGGAGAAGGTAATTAGCTTAGTAAAAAGTAAATAAATATAAACTGGACTTTTTTGACTTACATGTTATAAAAAAGTTAATTGTCATACATTAATGACAATAAACAAATCTAATTTTAACCTGAAATTAAAATCACTCCTGGAATATTGTGTAAAAATGCCAAGTTTTTAATGTGATGAAATGAGAGCATGATAAATAATCTCAGTGTTTTTCTGTATATAATTTTACATTTATCATGCGCAATCCACCCAAAAAGAAATACATTTTTTAAAATTGAATACATTAAAATGGCCTAATAAGCCCAGTAAATACATCAACATAGAAAGTAATACAGCATTAAAGCACAATTTGGTTCATTATCAGCATTCAATGCTGCAGTCTATCAGCATCCCAGTTCTTGACTTTGTTCTCCAAATCTTTAACAGTGTGAGGACATCTCATCTCAGATTTGGGTCCAAGTCATTCCAAAACGTACATTTTTCTCACATGAAGTCATGCTTTTGTTGATTTTGATTCATAGTGCTCTTGAAAAAAGAAATCTCTTTTCATCTTCAGCTTTCTGACAGAAAAGTAAAGGGTTTAAAGCTGAAACAATTAACATTTAAAACCGTCTAAATCAGATTCTCCATTATCTATGGTACATGCAAATCCAAGAGGGTAACAATGGATCAAAGAGTAAATACAACAAAATATTAAGTCTAATGCAACCAGTTTAAGCTAAATCAAAGGTGTACAAAGTTAAGAAAGGATTCATCATTATTTAATTTTTTACATCATAAAAACATGGCATGAAAGAAGGATGCATACACTTCTGAGTTTCACTGGGTTTATGCTAAACCAGAAAAACATATTACTATATATTTTATTCTTTCATTTACTTTTGAAGATTTTTTTTTTCAATAATTTGAAAACAATAATTAATTTCAATAATATTTATTCTGAAAATTCCCTTTTTATCGTGTCTGTATTAATGCAAATCATTAAGAGTTAAATAAATACAAGGCCTATTATATGACTGTGGAGACACTGAGACCTTCTAACCACTTTTTAATTTTAAATAGTCAATGTTTTTCACTGGGTGGAAAATGGCCAACTCATTCTTTTTATCCACACCTTCACAGATTAATACTCCACTTAATCCCCAGTAAAACAATATGTTTTGGATGTACTTTAATTTAGCCAACAGGACACTAGTTACCTTTTTAGTCTGTTAGGGTAAGGCTTTGGGTCTGTCAGTTGGATTCTGGGGATTGAAGTTGTATATTTTTCACAAAATTGTATATTAAATCACTACTTAAAGCAATGAATCTAAACTGAGGATGTTCAGTTGTATTTAGTTGCATTTTTACATTAAAATAAAATACATTATTAGCAACACAAGGATTATATGGATAAACCACACAATCCCTGCCTCAAGAATTCTACTTACACTTAGAATGTTCTAGATTAATATGAATGCTGATTTTGTAAAGTTTAGTTGATAGAATAGCGTAACAAATGCACTTAAGAAAAACCTTAATAGTTTTTTTTAAAGCTGAAGAAGATTTTAGCTATTAAAAGTAAAAATATGTACATATGGTTTGTTACTGGACTTTTTTATGGTGACTTTTTTTCTCTTTTAAAATCAGGAAAATACTTTCATTCGATTTTATTTATGTGTGCAGCAGCACTGTAGTGGTGTAACCTGTTCAGAATCAAAACAAGAAAATAAATTTAACAGAATTTTGTTTTCATTAAATTTCCAAAACAAAACAAAACAACTGAACCTCGCTTTATTTTACTTTTCCTACTTTGTAAAGCATTTTCACAAATCTTATGGTAAAATAAAGATCAGCTTCAATTATAAACTTGGTGGATCGTTTTGCGTGCTGCGTGTATGAACACTAGAGGGAGCTATAAGCGCACCTGTGCAACTTTTAAAATTCATGGATAACTGCATGAGAAGCGACCTTACTTCTTCCCAAAGAGGTTTAAATAATGCATAATAACAGACAAGCTTCCAAATATACGAATTTTAAAATAAACCTTGACTAAATATGCTGAAGAGTTGCAGATTTCTCATTTAATTTCTGCATTTGTGAAAGAACCTTTACTGTTGATGGCATTTGCATTTGATCCAGGAGTCCGGCCTTGACGCCATGTGTTTGTCATATTCAGCTTTCATTCTCTTTCAGTTTCTCTTCTTTTGTGTTTAGAAGAAAAAATATGCCGGTGGGCTTTTGAAAGCATCAGACAGAAACACAGCAACTGTAACCTCCATATTACCGTAATTAGATATCACAATTAGAAGACTCCATCTTCCATCGAGTCCAAACACCGCAGCCGCTGGAATGGCTTTGCCTCTTTGTTAATGTGTCTCTTCAGTCCAAAGCCAATCATCTTTAAAGGACTTTAAAAAATGCTTATAGAAGGACTGTGGCTATAGAGAGATGAACTGCCTGATGATTTGAGAATATTGCTGAAAGCTTAAAGGTCATGAATAAAAGGATTTTCTGAGTTGAACATTGAATACTGAATAGCTCATCTTTGTACGAAGCTCATGGTTTTATTTCCTACAAAGTAGCTGGGTTGCATTTGAAGTGTCCACATTCAATCAAATGCATAAAAAGCTTCATTTGCTTCTCCTTCACTTTTCTTGTAATGTAGTTTTTTCACCACTTTTATTTCCTTTCTTTAATTATTTTTTTAATGCCAACAAGAAAAACAAATGCATGTTTATTGCAGAAAAGATCTCTACTCTTTATGTATTCATTTATTCCTTTTCTGTGTGTGTGTTTGTTGCTTTCTATCATCAAACCATCACTCTGATGAAGTACTGCAGAGAGCAAAACATTTCATCCTTCATAAAGAATTACATTCCTCCTGAAATAATGAAGACATCTGTGCATAAAGGCAGAGTGAAAACTGCTTTTTAAAAAGCACTAACCTGCAAAGAAAATATCAGCATTTTATGTAAGTGTCTGAATAAATGAAATTATTAATGTCAGAATGCATGTAAGTCACTTTAACTCCAAGTCCTGTTGAAATTAATTTAAGCTTGACATGTTCAGTATTTAAATATTTTTCTCAGAGTTGATCTTTGAAGACAGAATTCTGCATAAATATGTTAAATCTGCTGGATAGTTTCAGAATCAGAAGCTCCATGGTTTCTATTAGATTTGCTATGTCTAGGCAATCTTTAGCTGCATGCATGTTAAAATGTTGGAGGAGAGAGAATCCTAACCCTTTAATTATTCATCATTCACTCACTCATACATTATCGATGTCTTGTTATCCAAGATTGAGTCACAACTGATTGAGGAGGGAAACCCAGATATCGTTCTTTTCAGGAACACTTTCTAAGTCATCATAAGGTGACAAAGTATATTTATATAGAGAGAAAGTGAGTCTCTCAAGCGGGCTGCACAGCGGCGCAGTTGGTAGCACTGTTGCCTTGCAACAAGAAGGTCCTGGGTTCGATTCCCGGCATGGAGAAACTTTCTGCATGGAGTTTCTGTGCATGCGTGGGTTCTCTCCAGGTACTCCGGCTTCCTCCCACAGTCCAAAAACATGACTGTCAGGTTAATTGGGCTCTCTAAATTCTTCCTAGGTGTGAGTGTGTGTGTGCATGGTTGTTTGTCCTGTATGTCCCTGCGACAGACTGGCGACCTGTCCAGGGTGACCCCGCCTCTCGCCCAGAACGTAGCTGGAGATAGGCACCAGCACCCTTCCCGACCCCATTAGGGACAAAGGGTGAACAGAAGATGATGGATGGATGGATGGATGGATGGATAGAGTCTCTCAAGCAAGTTCCTGTGGATTCCAAAGTGTTAGTATTTTTTTGGTGCGATGAAAGATTACAGGTTTTACTTTTACAGTTAAACTGGTGAAACTCTGGTAGAGTTTGAGAGATTGTGGGAATGTTCCCGGTCCTTATGTTGTTGATGGGTGTTGGAAAAAAGCCAGTGGCTGACAGGGAGAAGCTTGTGTGGAGTACTGGAGGGGAACTCTAAGCAGAACTTGATGTTTGAATCAGACTGTATTGATAAAACTGCCAATAAACTGTTAAAATATGAATAAGTAGCTGTCTCCAGATGACAACTGCTGAGATAAAATAATGTTAAACATCTTCTCACACCGATGGACTTTTGGCTGTTTGACTGATAAAATAATATTTAAACACACGACTGTTAGCTTGAAGGTTATATTTCTAGAGTCCTTGAGGGCCACATAAAGACTTCTGTTGGGTCGGATTTAGCCCGCGGGCCTCGAGTCTGACACACGTGGGTTACAGAGAGAAGAGTTTGATCTGATAAGGAAAGCTTTCTTCTTTTCTGAAACCAGGAGAAGAAAGCTTCTCTTTTGAAACTAGAAGGTTTCAGAAGGCATTGCCTGAAAGACTGTCTGAAATATGACCGCTACTGGTGAAACTCAGGTGAAGAGGAACCAGCTCTTTTAATTAGGCAGCCAGATGTGCACATTCAATAAGTTACAATAATATGTAAAAGGTTCATTAATTTCAGTAACTCCATCACATTGTATAGATGAATTATACACATACTGATGTTTTCAAGCTTCGTTTCTATTAGTTATGATGATTTTACGCTTAGAGTTAATAAAAACACAACATTTAAGGTTAGAACATTGTCAGGCCGATACAAAAAACATTTTTAAAACAGAAATGTAGGCATAACAAAATGTACGCTAGATAATTGTTTAAGGGCTGTTAATTTCAAAAGGTACTTTCAGTCTGATAGATATATTCCAATTTATTGATTATGCCTCTATATATAATCTAACTAATTTAAATTAATTATTTTATTATCTGCATATTTAACTATTTCTCCTGTTTGGGAAAGGAAGTCTTTGATCAACTACTTCATGTAATTTGTGACATAGTAAATAATTTAGTGCAGGTAAAACCAAAGGGAAAAAAATGAATAAAACGATAAAGAAATAACTCAAAAATAAACCGTTAAAAGTAGAATACATTTGGACTTAAATGTAATTAAAAAAAAAGATTACAATTATTTTAAGTACTTAAAAGAAAATATAATAACAGGAAAGGCTTAACATGTTTGTGAAGATAAGCATCTCCTGAATTACACAAGGTGTTAGCATGACAAGTCGGCTCCACCCACTTGCGGAAATAGAGCAAATCTCAGACAAACTAATAGTATTATAATGGCAGAGGTGGAGGAACTCAATGCAATAATAGACTTTAATGGATGTAAAGTAATAGTGCTACACACTTGTGTACAGTAGGTGGTGGTATGCACCTAAAGTTGTTTGAAATCCACCATAATAGAAAAGAAGAAGAACTTAATGCATTTTCCCAAGACATTTTTGAGTCATTTTTGCCTTGACGGCTAACACTAAGGCAAATTGTACAGGCAAGAAAATTCTCTAACAAGTCATTTATCAGGACTGTAAGGTTATTTAAGGGAAACAATGGAGAAATCAACATTAAAGTAGAAGTCTTCTTCAGCCAGAGGAAGAATGAGGGGCACAAAGTCTCATTGGATGAGTGTGAAAGCTGTGTTGAAAGCATTTTGCACGTACACAACGGGTGAGTAATCACTTAAATAATGCCAGCTTGTGAAAATCTGCCTTCAAGAAAATGCTTTAAAGTAAATATTAGCATAAAATGGTGCTTATATGTAAACATGGTAGTTACTGCAGCATGTCATCCTTCTGCCATAGAGCTACAGATGGAATTTACACACTGCAGTAAAGCAGCCATGTTGGATTTTGAGATTGAGGTTGGTCACCCTGTTGGAAATCTGATTTCAGATGATCTTTATGATTATTTCTACTAACTAACTAACTAACTAACTAACCAACTAACTAACTAACTAACTAACTAACTAACTAACTAACTAACTAACTAACTAACTAACTAACTAATCATTTTTATTTGAAATACAAATATACTTCTTTCTTTCTTGCTTGCTTTCCTTCTATCTATCTTTAATGCTTTCTTTCTGTATCTAATTAGTGAATTTAAGGTTCTTGTACAACCTGTACAACTATAACAGAACAATAAAAAAAAGCATTTTATTCGGTTCTTCTAGCCAACCAGGAAGAGTAAAAGGCGGTTTTAGATTAATTTGGGGCTGCTGCATCGAGCGCTCCGCCTCCCCGGCTCCCCCCCGCAGCAGGCGGTCAGATGGTTCGGTCCGCAGCGGCTCTGCTGGGGGTCTGGAGGTGCTGGTGTTCCGCCGCCAGCAGACAGTCCGCAGACAGAGAAAGCGGCTTCGGCTGCAACGCAGAAGCGTCGGGGTTTTATTCGCATCGACATGACCATGTACAAAGGCAGGCGTCGCAACCAGATATGTGAGTTGTTGTTTCTAATTAGTGAATTTAAGGTCGCTCAAGTTTACGCTTTTCACATTTTCGTTTTGTTGTTCAATTTTTAAGTTTTAGAAAAAGGATTAAAAGTTAATTAACCACGTTTTACGTTTGTTCATGTTGGATTTTCTTCAAATTCTGATAGTAATCTCTGGATTGAAGAGCCTGAGCTCTGCCATTAAGTCTAGTATTATTATTTTAACATGCCAAAACTATTTTTTGTTTGCTTTCAGTTATTCAGGAGCTTTTTTTTCTTTTGTCACAAGAAGAACAAGCAATGATGCAAATCTTGCATCAACACTAGCAGCGCTTTATCCAACACAGAAAACCCACACGCTTTCGTTTCCTGTGAACACAGATGTTACGTTGATAGTCAGTGAGATTGCTGCCTGTATTGTAGAGTGTTTGCTGACTGCAGCCTTAATCTGCTTGTTTTGTGAGTGAAATGAGCATTCAGGTTGTCAGCCTTTCAGGAAGGGGGAGTTGTTCAGAGGGTTGGATGCACATGGCCGCTCCAGGTGTGTGTGCTCCTGTGTCCTGCCAGTGCGGACAGACTTTTTTTGCATGGGTAATATAGCTGTGATTAAATGAATAATGCATGGTATTAATGAACCTCATATGCCCTGCATTCTACGTCAGTCTATTCAGGATGTACCTGGCCTCTGGCCTAATATAAGCAGGGACAGGGTGCTGTATGGGTGCTGTATTTTTACATGCACTTTGCATACATTTTGTACATAGTAATCACGTATTCATAAAGTAGACATAGGTGGATGTACTATAATTACAATGCAGAATATTCTATTGTAATTGCTGCAGGAGAAGGCTCCCCGTTTGTTTCAGATTTTAATCACACATTGGTTATTTATTGAAGACTCTCAGCTCAACAGTGCAGTGTCATGCAACATTATGTGATGTGTTTTATTTGATAGACCAACACAAAGAACACGGTAATTGTGAAGTGTAGAAAATTTATACATTTTAATATGGTTTGCAAATAAACATCTAAAGGAACTGGCATCCAAGTTACATTTCTACCAGCTTTGCACATCTACAGACTGAAATCGTATTCTTTGTCAAAGCTCAAACTTACTTAGATGAGATGGAGAGTCTGCCAACAACAATTTAAAGTTTCACAGCATGTTTTCCATTGGATTTACGTGGATTGGCTTCTTCTGCCACTAAAGGAGACTTTGATCTAAGCCGTTTCTCTGCTTGTATGTTTAGGATTGTTGTCCCGCTGGAAGGTAAAACTCCAACTCAGTAAAGTTTCTTCCTCGACATGTTTTCTTGTTCCTGTTGGGAAAAAAAGCATTCCCACAGCATGATGCAGCCACACCATGTTTCACAGTTGGGAGTTCAAGGTGTTAGCTACGCCAGACAGTTTGTTTGGTTATGAAGCCTTTGCAGAATGTATGTTCAATTAAATACAGGTGGACTATGTTTACTAAATATTGGTTTTATTTAGAGGTATCAGAGTGAAGTGATCTGAACAAAATGCATCTTTGAAATTTTTATTTGTGAAAAATGGAAACAATATCAATTTTCTTCTACTTAAAAGCTATGCACTACATCTTTTAGTTTATAAAGTCCAGATAAAATCCATTGGTTTTTTTTTTTAGGTTGCACTGTGACAAAATGGTGTTTTCCAGAAGGCAGTAAGCTTGTCTATCTACAGTTCCTATGAGCTGATCATGATTCTGCATGATCATGAAGCCTGTTGAAATTAACAGCAGATTTACATCTACATAAAACTGTTGTTTCATTTATCTTGTTTATTTTAAAGATCTTATGAGCTTGACAAGTTCAGGGAGGATCTAATGACATTAAAGCCAGTACCAAAACTGCTGTTGTTCTCACAGGTTAGTTATTAGCCATCAAAGAATATGAAGATTTTTTATTTATTTACAGCACAAAAATGTTCCTTAAAATGTTGGTGACATTTACATAACAGAATTAATAACAAAAACTCCTGGGCTTATAGTCAGTGCAATTGAAAACTGTAAGTGCTAAGAAACATCTAACTTTAATCAAAACAAACCTCACAAGATTTCAGCATCCTTGAACTTCTCTGTTTTGTTTTTTAGTAACTAAACGTCTCTGTATACAAACGAGTTCCAGCAATTCAAAAAGGCTTCTTGATCTGCAGAAAAGTTTGTCATTCTTTTTCAGTAACGAAAAGCAATGATATGCACGACTAGGGATTCTGTTGAAGTTGTTTGAAAACATGTTGAATTTCCTCAAACTTCTTAATTAGTCCTTTAGAAATAAAATATTTGATATCACTGAAGTTTTGTGAGCAAGACTCGCGCTACCTATCAAATTGAATATTGACTGCTGAAGGGACATTTGTTCATGGAGTTACATTTGTTATTTGGAAACTTCAGCTCTGATGAGTTTGAGATCCAAATGTTGAACAAGACTTATCTTAATTAAGAAGTATTGCCATTGAAGTGCAAGTTAATAATTCACATAATTTCTAAGCAATTTGTAAAACAATGACATTCAGGTATATTTAGGTCAAATAGGATCCTTCCTTCCATGTTCTTCTTTCTGGCTATCTCTGGTTTGTAGAGGTTCTGTATTTAAAGCCTGGTCACTGCAGAAATATCTTCCACAAATTCATAATTCATGGATAATGAGGACTGAGAACTCTGTAAATTTGAGTCTGGAAGTTTGGAATAAAACATGTGCAGGAACTCTGGATGTATGGAACATGGACGATGTTGCACTCCAAAGATATTTTTTAAAGATCCACGTTTCTACAGTCACCTCATGAGGGAGACACTGACTTTTTGGAGCAGATGTACAAGTGGTTTCAAGCAGCTGGCAGTTTGTCTTGCCAGCTGCTTGCAGAATGAACCTGTGGACATGTGGAAGTACCGGACCGGCTTCATGTGTTTCACAGCATTGCACATAAAAGCCAAGTTATTGCATCATAATAAAAAGATGCCAAAATGGAGAAAAAGATGGAAATCCCTTAGCAGCTACAGGAAAGATGAAAGTTTAAATCATCTGAATCTTCAGATTTAGACAATATGCTATTATGGGTTAATTTAAAAAATCAACAATACTCGTATTGTAAGGTAGCATGGATGTATTTGTTCTGTAAGTGTGTTTTTTTTAAAACAAAAACATCCACCTGAAGAGACTGAAAGCTGAAAACAACAAGTCCGATTCCAGTCAATCAGTAAGGTTTGAGTGCTGTCATCAGATTCCACCTGTGCAGAGTGTTGAGTTTTCTTTGATGTGTTGAAACTTCAACTTTCCATACATCAAAATTACCTTAGAAAAACTCAAAAAGGCATAAAGGAAGGTCACCGTTGCACAAAAATGGTAAAAAATAGCTCAGTCTCATAAAGGAGCATAATGTTGGTTGCAAAGATGATAGAAATTTTTTAAAAATATGACTTCAATTTTATAGTCAGGGATACAGTAACTAAACTAACAAAGTAATTTGTATGGATTTAGTTTTTTTTTTTTCATTTTGAAAGCACATAGAGGGAAAATGAGAGAGTAGGTTGTTCTGAGGTCGAAAAGCCATTTGGAAATGGACAAAAAGCAGTTTCTGGTACTGCTTAGGATGCTTCATCCCCTGATGCATTGAAGAAAACTAATGAGATATAGAAACTGAAACCTTTCAAGCTTAAATCTCAATTAATTTATGGTTTTGGAAAGAACTGCTTAAGAATTCAGCTTTATTAGAATATGATGCAGCAAATGTAAGGGAAAGTAACTGCAGTATTTATATGGAAGTGTGCTGTATGAGTGAGCAGAAACACAGCTCTACTTGCTTTAAAAAAAAAAACTTCAGAGAGCTCAGCTCTGCATTTAGATTTTAGGTCGGTAAATTCTACCTCAAATGGGCTGTAGAGCGGCAAATTGGCTTGCCTGGTGTATTTATCCTAGTTTTAGTTTATAGAAAAATGCAAATTTTGTTTCAAATGATCTTTTAGTTCATTCAAGAACCTTACAAGCTTAGACAAATTGATATATTGACTATGTAAATGTTGTTTATGTGAGAAAGTGTGCCTAGCTTGTGGTATAATTGTAACGGGTACATCAAACTCTGATTTCATCCTGCTTTGCTTTGACAGCTACAGTAAATGTCTCCATGCTTGAATACACATAAAATTCTACCTAAAACTGCAGCCCACTCCCACTCACTGTTCCTTCTCCTCGATCGGAGCCGTCGGTCTCTGAGCCCAGAGCGAGCAGACACTCACAGGTGCAATGAAAGAGACCCCTGCCCTTGAACCATGATGGGAGATTAATACAAGTCCCAGCTGTCAGATTTACAGGCTGTAGGTGGAATCTGTGGAGCGGTGTCATGCCGGGCGTCCCTCAGGTGCACATTTGCATTCATGCAGGTACCCTGGATGATCTCTTAATCAAACACAGCTCACCTGCTCTCAGGATGCGTATCATCGAGGTGATGGAGCTTCCTCTGTGCGAGGAGTGATCCATTTTGTGCCAAAAATTCTGTTCAGCCAAAAGAGGAGGAAGGAAAACAGCCTCCCCTGTTTTATTTTCCAAACAGCATTTACCACAAGGTCGTTTATGTGTTAAACGTTTAGACAGCGCACCGCTGCTTCACTCTTCCTGAACGACACAAAATAGTAGCAGAAGGCCTAAAGTCTAATGATCAATGTTAAAGTAACTTCTCTGGAAGTTGTGCTTGGCTCCACAGAAACAGCTGCAGTGCTTTCAAGGTTGTTGTTTTTTTATTTCTCCCACAGGACAAATTCATGTTGTGCTGCAACAAAATACATAAAAGAACAAAACCAGCAACAACAGTAGCAACAATAAATAAACATAAAGTTCATACAAAAAAAAAAAAAATAAGTCTCCGAACAAAGCTATTTGTATTCCTTGAGCCTCCATCTACAGTTATTAGTATTTTATGTATTAGACCCTTCTATGTAGCAAAGTGATTCACGGTCTTCTAACAGGTTTATAAATAAAAATCTGGAAAGTGTGGCATGCGTTTGCATTTATGCCACTTCACTCTACTACCATTAAATAAAATCCAGTGCCGCCAACCCACTTTCAGAAGTCGCCTTATTAAAAACCATCCACATGTGCGTAATTTCATTTAAGAGTGGCACAACTTCAAACTTACATTCTCATCCACCTAAAAATGGAAACACTCCATTGTGAACACAACATCTTCACCCTGAAACATGGTGGTGGCAGCATCATGCTATGTGGATGTGTTTGGTGGATGTTTGGTGCAAACCAGGTTCACATCTTGGCTAATATTGTTTATCTCTGGTTGTGAGCTTAGATCAGTGGTCATTAGTAAGAGACTTTTTATTCCAAAAATAAGAAGTTAAAATAAAATAAATTTGGTGCAGCAAAAAGACTGCAGTTTTTACAGTTACTCAAGTTACCTCAACTCATTGTACCCACCTCTGAAGATGACCTGCGATACACATGAAGCAGCCTCTGATATTTTTTGGCAACATCATGCAGTCTGACCCCTGCTGGGAGTGACGTTTAATTCTTCTGTTTTTTACACATTTATGAGTTTTCCCAGCTGTCTCTTTTCTGTCCTCCTCCTCCCTTTTTTCAGCGTTTGACTCCAATAAAAAGCTCATCAATTGCTGTAACCCGCTGCGTATTTATTGTTGGACTGGGATCCTGTGGGGATGCAGCAACAACAGTCTGGCATGTAACCAGAATCACTTGGTGTGAGTTAACATTAAGATTTAATGATGCAGAGCTCTATCAGTGCAACACGTTCTGATACTGTGTGCTTTTTGAAACTGCACACCGTGTGCCAGTTTGAAAAAGTCATGAGATTAGGGGTGGGGTTTCACTTTCCAGCAGTACCGTTAACATGCAACAGATTAATTTATTAGAATGGTCTAATGCATTAGACATTCTAACCCATTAAAGTTCAAACCCAAATCTTGAAGTTTGAAGTTCTTGGATGGTCTCCATTTAATCTGACTGTAGCTATTTTAAAAGAAAGAAGAAAAATCATTAAAAAAATTCAGTCTCTAGATGTGCAAATGCTTTGTAGCTGTAGCTGAAACAAAATGTGGTTCTACAAAAATATTTCCTCAGGGGGCATCAAGACAAATGCATACCAAACTTATCAGATTTTTATTTGCAAAACATTTGAAGGCCATCTTCCAAATTCGTGCACTACTTTGTGTTGGTCTTTTAAATAAAATCCTAAGAAGTTACATAAAAGTTTATGGTGATAATGTCACGACAGTTTAAACAGTCTTTATACAGTTTGTATACCATTGAACCTCTGACACTTTTGTGGATATTTGGTTCAAAACAATCTGAATTACCAGTTGGAGGTATTGAGATTAATGTGTTTGCGTTTGCCCAGTCCATCTAATAATCACCGCTCTGGGGCGCACAGAGGTAAGTGGAAACAGACAAATACGCCCTCACTAAGAGAGCAATGTACTCACAGGCTCGGCTTCATTAATATAAATGAGTCTTAAGTGAGTCGGGGGCCCTGAGGTGGAGATGGCTGTCTTCTTCAGGGATCCGGGTTGGATGGATAAAAACTCATCTTTTCCGTTGGAGGCAGATAAAGTTACACTGGGGTCTCATAAACCTGGAGCTAGTCCTATAAAAAACACTATGACTCATTTAAGAACAGACTATTTGAGAATAAAATGAAAATTAAAAGGAAACTAAATTGATAATCCAGATGGGACTTTCTTTAAACCAGTACATGAATTTATAATAGGAGAGAAAAAAAATAACTGACATTGATACAAACGATGTTAATGTCCACAGTTAGGCTAAATGGTCCCTTAATTACTTCTCATCAGTTCATTGTTTATATCCGCGTGTCCTTGATTCCAGGGAGGGCTGGTGATTATATCCAACCATACACACATGTACACACACACTCGGGACAAACTACAGTCAATGTTTTTGGACTGGGAGGACGCTAGAATACCAAAACATTTAAACTCCATGTAGACCAGCATTTGAAGCCCAGTACCTTATTGCAGCTCTATTTGTCAGTAATTCTTGCTATTTTTTAAAAACATATGAGGGTTTATGATGGAAATACTGAGAATTCAAATGAATGTTAATAGAAATGAGCAGAAAAAAGAACCAAGATAAACAAAATCTGAGGTAAATAAGTAAAAGTGACCTTCAATTGTCCCTGCTAGTAGAAATGTAGAGTTAGAGAATGTCAACGTTTCCTGCACAGCATGTAGAATATGGTAAAAGGTTTTATACTTTCAGAAAGCCTGGATTGAAAAACAAAACACAGTTGTATGTTTATGGAAAAAGAATTACTGCAAATCAATAGCCAAAGAAATTGTGTACAGCATTTTTTTTTTTATTTTAGCAGCTTTCCATTTGGACATAATCCCTCATTATAGTGAGACCAACAAGGGAACACAGCAGTCTTCAATTAAATATTAAGTGCAAAATGGAATCCATTGTGTTTTTCATCCAAGCCTTCTGTCCCTTTGCTTCTCTATTTAACGTTTAATGTTTCTTTGTATAAACAAGGTTTAGAGTCTAACGACCAGCAAATTAATGTAATGAAGATTTTAAGCTTCTGTCTCTGATGTTAAAAATTCTGTCATCCCAATTGTAAATTCTGCCATTTTCTGTTAAAGAATCAAACAATAAGGAATAAATGAGGAAGCATATGAGTGAAAGAAAAACTCATTATTAACTTGTTGGTCTCATTAAAATGATTGACAATACCATGTCCACCCGAAGGAAGGAGATTTAAGACCTGAATACAACCCTCTGTCTGTGAACGGCAGGCACTTCTACCTCGCACTCTCCTAAACTACACCAGGTGTGTAGCTTTGGTTTCTACATGTGATGAGAGCATTCCTTCTTAACTGTTTAGACGTAAGATGTTTAGTTTGCTGTGCCTCCTCAATTTGTAAAATCAACAGATTTTACCAAACTCAAGTCAAACCTGGCAAAAGATTTGAAGATGTTTCAAAAATAATTTATGAGTCTACAAGTGGAAGATATTGACAGCATCTACTAACATAGTCTGGTCTGGCTTTCCAAGCAGTTTAGCCCAGACAGCAGGACACTAAAAGAAATCTTTATAGACCTTAAAATGTCACAATAGAATAGGCAACATCCTTTCTTGTTATATGATCTGAAAGGATGTGACTCTACAGTAAGAAAGAGACTGTTAATCTTTACATATTTGAACTGCTCTAACATGTGCTTTAGGATTATGAGAGACCATATTTTTTTAAAAAATGGATCAGAACTGAACATAACAACTACCACAAAAAAACAATTACCAGCAAATTCACCAAAGACTGAATAAAAAACTCAGAAATGGAAAAACTGAGCTGAAGCAAAGCCCAGCTCTTAATTTTACTGAAGTTTTAATGGGATGTTTTGTATCTTGCTAAAGTCTCACAACTGTTGAACTTTATGGTATTTGTAATATATTTTATCATGCCTACGGTCTCTGTGTGGAATAAGCTTTCTCTGCTTTGCCACTCTGTAGGTCATCTGTCTGAGCTCAGTCTGCAGCTACAAGAGACAAAAGATAAAGAGCTTAGTTCTCACAGTAGCCTGTAGAGAAGCTAGCTCTCACAGTCTGTCTTATAAATATTTTTGCACTTCTGTTCCTTGGCATAAAAAACTTGTACTAAAGTCCGTAGGTTAGATCTTAAAATCTGAAAGAGCTTGCAGTGTTGCAGGTGCTCTGAGTTACAGTCTTTGCAAACCTTTGTGCAAGATATTCTGATTGAGTGATTTCCTTATTTTCCTAATCATATTTTATCCTCCACAGAGTTATTGTTTGGTGACCTTAAAATGTGTGAAAAGCAAGAAACTCTTTAAACATCTAACACATTAAACTGAGGATTTTAGCACATTTTTCTCAGGCTGATGTTTGCGATTAGCTGAAGTGTCTCAATCAAATTATTTCAGCTAACTGGAATAAGACGGGCTGCATTGTGGAACAGCTGGTAGTGGTATTGCCTTGCAGCAGGAAGGTCATGGGTTCCAATCCCACCCTAGTCTTTCTCGATAAAGTTTGTGTGTGGGTTACTCTCCAGGTACTTCTTATTTTTTATGAAGTACAATTTAATGACTTTGTCTTCTCAAGATACATAAAAAGTAAGCGTAGACTTTATTATGTGAACATTTCACAAGAAAGAATTCAACTGTTTAATGGGTGTTGCAATCTTGTCCAGTTTGAATGAATAACTTCTTAAATCTTAAAGGGACTAACATTCTGCTGCTTTACGTTACTATCAGAGAAACATCTTGTATTGTTCTAAAACACAGCACCACTGAACAATGTAGAGAACATTAAAATTGACCTCAAAGACATACAGTAGTAGTGTTCCACACACACACGCACACACCCCCACACACACACGCACTTATACAGAATCGTTTTACATTTAAAAAGTGAATTTCATTATTTTTTTCCTTAGACAATTAAAAAAACTCCAACTTTAATAGCTGCACATCTAAAAACAACATCTCCTCAAACAAATAAAACTGAGACTAAATGAAACAAAGTTTAGTTTTGGTAAAACAACTGACTATGGGTCACTTTAGTGTTACATCACTGGACTCATAATGCTCTGTTCTGCTTGGCTCTTACTAGTCTTGCAATCCACAAAGCAGGTTTGCAGGCATCAGATATCAGAGTCTAAAAGTTATTCCTTATAGCAGTTTTTCCAGCAATTTGTCCTGAGCAAGAGAACCCCTCAATAGTCACTCGCTTTGGGAATAGTCAACTTTCTCATACTTCTCTGTCACACCTTGAGTTAGTAGCTGCCGGGTCCTGCTGCAGCCAACCAGTTCATATGGTTCAATCATAAATTGCCTGTTAATTCCCCCCTCAATGTGATGCTGCTCATAGTTTATAGTATCCATCAAGTCCTAAGTGGCTATTGCTTAGCAACACAGTCTCATTGTGTTCTTCATCCAGTCTCAACTTTTATGGATGCTCGGGCAAACAAGTCTGTCTGCAAGCACACACACCCATATTCATGCCACTTTTGACTATGATTAGAATAATGACTGTAATTAATCAGAGGACTCTGTATGTGTTTGTGTCTGCCAGGGGGTGGAGGGACGGAGGTGGTCGTTTTAGAGTGCTTTTTAGTGCTCCGCTCGCTCTTTGATAATCCTAGTGGGGAACTAGAGGAGAAGACGCTCTAACAATGTGAAGCTTGCTCACGTCTTCCTCTGTCCTAATGATAATGGTACAGCTGTCCCCAAGCACCTCGGAGCCGCCGACACATCCCCACTCCATTAGGGACGGGAAGAGGAAATAAAGGCAATCTAAAGAAAGAGAGCAGATGAGGAAGGATGCACTGTGGCGAGTTTACGGAAAGTGTTTGGAAAGATCTAGATGTTTTCTGAAAACACCGGAGGAAAATGGAAACCTATCTAACAGGCTTTCTAATTCATAAGTTCAGAATGTTAACATTGCAGCTGAGGACTTATCATCTTATGCACTTGCTTCACCTTCAGGTACATAGACTTAACTTCATACCCTGTTGTGGCATGTTTCTACAGCCAAATCCCTAGAGCTGCAGATGTTTTATCATCAGTGAGTTTTTTTAAAAAGGTTGTTTGTGTTTTTGTATATGCCCTTGAGCAGCACTCAAGGAATATTGAGCTGATTTTGAGCAGAGGCGCTGACAGCAAGCTTGACAGACTGAATGCAATGATACGTGCCGGCTTTAATGCAGCACAGTTCTTGGCAGGTAGAGAGGGGATGTCAGTCATGATGGGAGCCGTGACCAGCGTACAGATCAGTCACAGTACTCTCCCTAATGCACTTAAAGGAGATTTCTTTGTTGTTGTTTTTTCCCCGCTCTGTCCTAACACTGACTTTGAGCTTTCTTTCTGTCTTGCATAATCTGGCTCTTTCCACTAATGAAATTCGCTGTCATCTCAAAGTTTGGCTTCTTTCCTGTTGTGACAATACATCTTTTTAACAACTTTGTATAACAGAAAATGTTCAGGATCTGAGTTGTTATTCAAGCAAGTTAAAACTATATAAATACAAAATAGCATTTCTGAATTTAATATAAAACAGAGTGTACTTGTTGAAAAAATTCTTTAATTATACTTTAAAGAAATTTGAAATGCAACCTAATGTTCTGGTTGTGTCCCTCTTGACAACAACAAATGCTGTCAAGCTGTGATGGACCGAGTTAAAAACAGGAGGAGTCACAGGACATATTAGAAAAATAGGGTTTTTATTTTAACCCAAAGATTATAAATAACAAAAGATAAACTGAGCTCATATAAGAGGTCAAAGAAACAAAACTGAACTCAGGCAAAAAATGTAAACAAACTGGCTGCACACACAAACATAACTGACCTAACAAAGAAATGACACACAGGGGTTTATATACTGGCTGATCAGACCAATTAAGACACAATAGGGGTAACTAAACAGAATACAATTACAAATAACACAAAAACAAATAACAGTACAGCTAAGTTTGGCTAAACTGAAGACCCAAAACTGAAAATCAAACATATTAAACTTTAAATACTAATATTTACTTAAATACAAAACTTATCTAAAGAAAGAAACTACAAATTCCCCCTGCCAGCAGGAACTAGTGGTGCAGTCCAATCAGCATGTAAGCCTGCTGAGCCCTGGCCCCCATCCTTTGTCTGGCAACTCCAAGGCAGGTAAGTACCGGCGGGAAAACAGACAGAGTTAATCTTAAGCAAACAAAATTAACTTTAAGTTGATATAAATACATATGCTAACTAAATGTGCGCGCTAACAAATAGAACAAATGCATTCAAATCAACTAATGTTTTTATTGAAACTAAAATGTTATTGTGTTTATATGAAAAAATAAACTGTGCGTAAAAAGAGTTACCGACATCAGAGTGTGGCCATGGATTTGGCCATCACACAAGCATTTCAGAAAACTGGCTGTAGTCTTTTACATCACAATCTGGCTCACTTTTCCTTGCTGAATTGTTTTGGCTGAGCCATATTTGGAGGGTTTTTTTAATATTTTTTTTAGCATTAATGACCTGTTCAAGGTCAGCCTGCAGCATTTCAATCAGTTTTTACATCCAGACCTTGACTATGCCTGTATAAAGCCAAACAATTTGGATGTGGACCAGCCGGTGCGCTTTAACCATTGTCGTTTTGCATAACTTAAATCATAAGGTCACAAACTGATGTGGTCAGGACGATAGAAGCACTGATACTTTCCAGACATCTTTAGAGACTTTTTGTCAAAAACTGTGAGTCTGAGTGGTATGGTTTTATACCTGAACTTGGGGCTGGGTGAAGTAAATCCGTACCATTTGGAGAAATCAATTGATTAGGCATTGTTTGTTCTAAGGTGGGCAGCACTGAGACAGGTTTTAGGCAAAATAATGTAGAATTAAACAAATTTACACAAAAATGTCAAAATTCAAAACCTATTTACACAGTTTATATGCAAAAAAGTTATTTTGGGGGTTAGTTACACTTTAAATAATTGCATATGTGTAAAATACCAACTTACCTAGAAACATTTCTCTATGCCAGTGTTTCCCAACCCTGGTCCTCAAGGCACACTGCCCTGCATGTTTTAGGTAGTTCCTTGCTTCAGTCCAGCTGATTTCAATTGATGACTGATTAACAGGTGTTTGTTGAACTGCAGTCAGTTGAATCAGGCAAGTTAAAGCAGGGAAACCTCTGAAACATGTAGAACCGTGTGCCTTGAGGACCAGGGTTGGGAAACATTTCTCTATGCTACCATTTCATTATTACATTTCGTATTTCCACACTGACTAACTGTCAGATTCATACAACTCACAGGAAAATCTAAAAGAAATAAAGCATAATTTATTTTTAATACATGAAGTCATGGAGGTTTAAAAGTGCTTGACAATCTGTAATTGTAACATATAATTCCAATCAGTGGTTCACCAACAATCGTCACAGACATGACTTTCACAACAATTTTAGGATTGCAATAATTTTTTGGAGCTCTTTCAGCAAACGACTAATGAGATTTTTAACATCAAGAGCTGGATGTCGATGTGAGGAATTTAATCTTCTCAGACAGTAAAGCTGCCCATTATTCTTGGCAAAAAGCCCCCAGTTCCTGTAAGTCCTCGAGTTTATTCTCCCCTAAGTAGCTCAGTTATATCATAAGACTGAGATGACCTCTCCAGAACCTTCTCATCTTCCTGCTGTAGCCAATAAAAGGTCATCTCGGGGTTGTGTTTGGAATAATTCTCATTTTGAAGCATTAAGTACGTCTTATTCGCAGCTTTCAGGATGATGAATGCAAGTTTTCCAACTTACTGAATTCATTTTGCCACTCTAGTTTTTTTAAGCTCCACATTCCCAAAACATCAGTAATCAACTTGTCATGCCAAGGAAGTTCAGTTTTGGTCTAATCTGGCTTGTAGGTTTGTCACTATCACTCAGCATATTGGAAGCAGAATGCTTTTTGGCACCAGCTTAGTAATACCATTCTTCTGGATCATGTGTTGCTCTCGTTTATCTTCAACTGTCTCCTTGAAGCAGTCGCGCTGTTTTTTTCCAGATAATCCTGTATGTCAGCTGAAGGTTTTTGTGGGTTTTTGTTTGTATCCCAAACATTTTCCTGTTCTACCTGACTGGTTTCTCCAGATTCCCACAATTTGAAGATTATTGATTTACATTTTAAATTGCTTGCATGTCTTCCTGTGTCTTTTTCCAGTTTTTTTTAATCTAAACTTTATTCTCTCACAGACAATTACTTTAATTTTGAGTTTTTTTATTTTACTTTTGTCTACATGGAAAAGCTCAAAATTAATGTTGAGACACATTATTATAAACAAACAGAAACTTTTAAGCTACAGTCGAGGTTGGGACTTTACAGAAACATAACGCTAGTCCATGTTATGCCTCCTAAATCTGAATGTGAATTTGAGATTATTGTCATGTTAGATCACCTAAAAATGTCCAAGGTCCAAACATCTGACCGGCATTACAGCTCCCAAATGAAATAAAATAGGAAAGGATGAGTACGAAGAACCACCAACACTTATTTATGTCATAGACTAGTAAACTAAACAAGTTTTACATAACCATAACCTCAGAGGGTCAGACTAAGAAAGAATCTATGGCAGTAAAATTTATATTTTTGGAATTTAATAAAAGCTAAAAGTTGCTGTGAGTATTTTTAATGGTTTACATTCTTTGAATTAAAGAATGTAAACGTAAATGTAAGGCTTTCAAGTCTAATACCATCATACTTACTGTTAAGCATGGTGGTGGTAGCATTATACAGTGGTTCTGTTTTGCTGAAAAAATAACTAAGATTAAGATTGATCATTAAAAACCTAAAGCCGACATGGCTTCCCTGCTGATGACATGTTTTGTCTGAATTATATGGTGGCACTCTAATAAATGTTAACCATGTATTTACTTCCAGATATCAACATGGCAGGAGAACCAAAACCATACAGACCGAAGATCCTCTCCAAGAGACCTCTCTCATCCATTTACAGGTGTGTGTGAATGGGTTTATATTATTTCAGTGTTTCATTTCAGATTTTTTGTTGTCAACTCGGATCATCTTCTCATTGTCTGCAGTCAAAGAGAAGGAAATGCGAAAGTCTATGTTGGTGCTTTTTAATGTTCTCTCTTTCGTATGTTACACGTCTTCCCTTTTCTTTACGAGCAAAAAGCAAAAGAGCAAACACAAAAATACAAGTCATCTTTTGTTATAGCTTTGTAGTAATGATTTTGTCTTTTTCGTTTTTATTGTAGAAATGTTGAATGAAGCCACAAGTTTGTTGACTTATCTTAATTTATCTTAATTAATGCAGATGATACAGGGAAACTTTTTGGACTTTTTGGTGTTTCTATGAAAACACAGATAATAATTTACTGCAGGATGGAGGTGAAACTTTCGAGGGTGGGGCTTGGATTGTGAGGCGTTCCTGTTATTATTAAAAGGTGCTTTCATATTTTGTAAATCCTACCTGTTTGAATGCAAAGTCAAGCAGATAGAACAATAAAACATTAGTCTAGAAAAAGACCAAAGAAATAATTCAGAGAAATTAAACTTTTTTGTTTGTGTACTCCACCACATTAACCCCTCAAAGCAACATAATGCTAATTGTATCTGCAAAGTTATATATTTTATTAGTATGCAATATAGCATAATTCATTTATGTTATATTATATTATTTCAAATGCTGGCAACAAAATGTTTGCACTGATTAGTATTTAAATTGCAGTCTTAATAAAAACCAGTAAAGTCCAATCACCTGCTGAAGATGAGAAAAAGCAAATAGTCTGACAAGAATGTTTGCAAATTTCTGATGTCAGCCGTAAGAATTTTTTTTTTTTTTCACAATTTGTCACATAACAGCTAATAGCTTCTTTATACTTTATTGCAGTTTGTTTGTGATCAACGTGGAATGTGAAATGGAAAGAAACGGATGCAGGATTTTCAAATGCAGCTATGGAAATAAAAAGTTTAAAACTGTGGCGTATATTAGTAGCCAAAAAAATAAACAAAATAAAAAATCAGACAGTATGACAGTTGGGCTTTGAAGGCCTCAGAGGTATTTTAGACAACATTAGTGAACAAACAGCATCATGAATACTAAGCAACACAGCAGTCAGTTCAGGGATCCAGTGCAAACTAGCCCATAATGGCAAACTGAAAATATATTTTCAGATCCATCTGGATTTTTTCATGTAAACAATTCAAATACACATAAGTATTCACAGCAATGGCTTAGTTCTTATGTGAGGTACTTTTGGCAGCAATCACAGCCTCAAGTGTTTCTTGGTATGGTATGTTTCTTGGGTGGCAGACCTGTTTCGGGGTATTTTCTACAATTTGTCTGTGTATATTTTCTCAACTTCAGTCAGGTTGAATGGACAGCCTCAGCACACAGATATCTGATTTAAGTCCGAGCTCTGGCTGCGCCACTAAAAGACATTTACAGGCGGCTCCTGAAGCCTTCCTCTGATATTCTGAATGTTTGCCTCAGGTCATTTCTGTGCTGAAATATGGTCTTCTCCAGAGGTCCAGAGCACTGTAAAGCAGGTTATCTCTCTCTCTATATATATGGCTGCTGTCATTTTGCCTTGTATGCAGAGTGGTTTATCAGTTTCTGCTATAACCCCCCCCCCCCCCCCCCCCCCCACCCCCACACACACACACACAATCTCAGCACGATGCTGCCACCACCATGCTTCACAGTAGAAATGGTGTTAGTCCGTGTAGTGAGTTATGTTTGTTTTTCTCCTAGAATGATGTTTGGAGTACAGCCTAAAACTTTGTTTCTCACAATCTGACAATCTCTCGGCTGTATTTCTGTTAAATTCAAGCAGACTACCGTGTCTGTCTGGCCACATTCTTGATCATCCAGTTAAAACTGGAGATGTATCTTTGTGACTATTAGGTTCTTTGTCCGCTCAGTGACCGATAGTCTTCCTCACTGAATTCTCAAAAAAAATGTTTTTCAAATATTATTAATGCTCCTGACAGCTACATTAATCATAATCACAAAAGAACTGGATCTACATGAATAAAGTAACATATGCTTTTAAAACCCTTTTGAGTGACAGTACACCTCATGTATACTCAAATCAAGAGTCTTCTCTAATAAAACCTTTAATAAGACGATGACATTTTTCCAAAATGTCAGCCTCTTACTTTAAAAAACACCACTGAATACATTATTCAGCCTAAATGCCAATGTTCCAGATTTTACCTCCTTTTTATGTTTCTTTTCTTGTTCCTAATGTATGCACAGAACACAATGAAAACGATGCTTGTTTTATTTTTGTCCACAGTGGCTATGAGTTTGACTATGACTACTACAGAGATGATTTCTACAGCAGGTATGTAAAAAGCTTCAACCTATCACTTCTTCGTCAGCAAGTGCCTCTCTTGTGATATTGTTGCCCTTTAGTGAAAAAATCCTTCCTGTCAATTTTCCATTTTTTGTGCAGAATAACCCTCATTTCCATCTGAGTAGTAAATGCATTATCATAGCCTTAATGAATGTCATATTGAGGAGATTTTTTCCCCTCTCCATTGGGCTTGCTAATGATGCTTTTATCCGTAGAATGTCAGATAGTCCCCTGGCTGGTCATTTGCGCCAGCAAGGCAGAGACCGTTCCCTAGTTTTGACATTTTGAGCAGATTGTTTACTTCCTCCCTGGTTTCTTATTTATAGGAGAGTTTAAATCTGCAGTTTTCCTTTAAATTTAAGGGGAATTTGGCTTATTTGAACAAGTTGAGGTGGATTTTATTAAAAATGTGGCAGTTTTAAAGTCTATCTTGATACTTGTGAATGAGGCAATAAACAGCATTTTTTTGTTTATAGTCAACCATGAGTTACTTTTCTCCATGTAAGACATCTTTTCTTTTTACATTTTAGAATTGTTTAAACATTTCTGTTTCCCAGCTTGATGGTTTCTTGTGCCTTCAGACTCTTCGAGTACCACGGCCGCGTGGCGCCCCCTACCCGAGCCGTCATCCCCATTAAACGTTCTCGGCTAGTTGTTCCGTCCAATCGCAGAGCCAAATCCTCCTTTCCGGTCAGAGCCTGTTCTTCTTCCTCTTCCTCCTCCTCTTCATCCTCCCGAGCAATCAATATTGGCTCGTCCATCACTGGTCCTAAACGTATGTTTACTTTTTCTCCCCCTTTTTCATTCCACTAATGAATTTTTCCTGCTTTGCTTGGAGAGAGTTAATTATTATGGATTGCTACAACTTTGGTGTTGTTTGTGTTGTTTTCCTTAAAAGAATGTACTCGCCAAAGTAAAAGCTGTGACCAGGGAACAAAGGCTTTGCAAATGAAAAAAAGTAAGTAAATTTGAGTAAAATATTAAGGTGACAAAATTACCTATATTTATAGAAGCATTTGACCATTTTCAGAAATTCTTTCCCATTTATTTTGATCTATTTTCCTTGAAATAACTTTTTTCTACATAGTGCTATAAAGATAAAGAAAAAATTATTGAATCATAATCTGATTAAAATATTCCTAGAATTGTGTCTGAAACCTAAATATAGGACAGAAAGTTCCATTGATTCCCGTTTCTCTCTCACATCAACATAGCTTTATTCCTTTACCAGCTTCAAAAATTTCACAGATTTTTTTGTGACAAATGCTAAAAAAAGAAAATTTATTTCGTTTTGTCCAACTTCCTTAATAGCAGTTGAAGAAACACTACTTCATTTCTGTAATAAAACAGTAATTTTCTACAATAGAAACACAGGTCAGTTGTTAATCTCAAATGCAGGTCACAGAAGCCAAGAAAACAAAATGCAATAAACAAGAATTTAATCAGGCTGACATAAAACTATGAGAACAACATTTGCACAAGTCAAGTGTAATGGTGGTAGAGTGACAGGTCTGGGCTGCTTTGCATCTTAAGATGTGCACACGCCGCACAATATTTTCAGTAGTTGTTTTCTGCTCCAGTTCAAACTGTACAACTTTATTGCAATAATTCACAGGCGATGAATCATATTCTCTCTCTATGACCCGGTGCGACCTTTCACCTTCCCATTCCATGTGGGTTCATGGATTCATGACTTCGGTGACTTGATGAAACTAGCGGTTCTGCTCTCTATCTTTCTAATTTCTACTGTTAGATGGTGATAAAAAATGGCTATATCTCTTTTTATGCAGTGGATTTAAACGCTTCTTTGAAATGCTGTTTGTTACAGTTATAGTATATTATAGTAAATACAGTATGGTGGTGGTAACATTCGCTTCACAAAACTGGGAGAAATTCACTTCGAAAAAGACCAGACTGACCTTCTCTTTGCTCCACTTCTTTCGATTTTTCCACAATAAGGTTGTTCAAAATGCTTTTTTATTGTAGGTAAGCTGTTAACCTGCAATAAAGAAATCAAATATTCAAAAACAGTCACACATCAAATCAAATCGTTTTATATGTTTGTTGATTTTCGCTTCCAGTTTTACTTAAAAGCTTCCAGACTGATATCAGCGACGATCCAGCCAAATTAGCAGTACCGTAATTCCTGCCACACTTTGCGCTATCTGAAAAATTTCAACGGTTTCTGAAAGATGAGATGTTGCACTTTCCAACCAATACCAGGTTATTACAGTAATTTCATTCTCAATGTAGCAGGGAGTGAAATTAATCTGAGGGGCACTCCTTTAATTATTGCTAGAAATTAAAAGTTCTATTTGTTATAGGATAAATGGGCAAATATATTTTCTCACAGGACATTGAAAGAACTTCGTACATTAAAATAAGCAAGAATACCAAGGCAGGAGATTTGAAACTTAGGTCTTAAGGGGTTTTAAAAGGTCTTAGATGTGCATTTGGTGAAGTTAATAGTCTCACATTAACTATGCTACTTTAACTTTATGTATGTGTGCTCACAGTGAAGACAGACCAGCTCCTAACCATCAAGAAGGAGCTGTCGCAGATCAAGACAAAGATCGACTCACTGCTGGGAAGGCTGGAAAAGATTGAGAGGCAACATCGCTCCGAGACCGGTGAGAAACAGCAGAGAGGGAGGGCAGAACCTGTCTGCTGTAGGAGCTCCTGTCAATGTATTAACTGGAAGAGACAAAAAGTGTTTGCATAATTTAAAGTATTGAACAAAGACACACAAACAAAAGAGGCAAACTAATTTGGAAATGTCGCTTCTATAAAACTGAAGAAAAAAAAAAATCTGTTTTGTTCTGGCATCGGCCTCTCACTGTCTGCGTTGTCTTTTGCCAGAGATGCAGAGGAAACAGGAGGAGGTGTGTGATCGTCTCCATGGTGATGCCGAAGACCACTCCGGAGGAGAGGAGGTGGAGGGAACAGCCGAGGTAGAGGCAGGAGAGATGACGGACGGAGGCGAGGATGACTTTGAAGATGAAGGAACCAGCGACATGGTGAGGAGCCGAAGCAGATAGTCTCTCTCTCTGCGAGGAGTGAGTGGGTTGTTCACTTTCTCAAATGAAAGCAATGTACCGTCTTTGGCTATGAACAGAAATTGTAGTCTGAGTTGAATCTGTGCCCAGTCACTAATATTTACCGTAAGCTATCCCAAGTGGTACAAAGACCGGTCATGAGAAATTGTAACTAAAACAGAACCTGTTTTATGCTTCTGTGTGATACGAGATATGATACATTTCTTTGTACAATTTAAAATATATGTCCTTATAGACACAATTTGAGATTACGAAACCTTTATTGAATTTCTGAAAACACAAAAAGGAAGTGATTTCAATGCATTTTTTGATATTAATACCACCTTAAACTTATACAAGATAAAAAACTGTTTGATCGGAGGCACAACCTGAAGCCATCTAGTTGTATAAATTTTAAGCAGTGGTTTCTTTACCAGTTATTTTTTATGGTAATATTTACCAATAAAACATCTCCTCAGATAGTTTGACAAAGCACATATTTGTGAATTTTGACCTGGTCATGTTAAATACTCCATGTCTTCAGGAGGTTTTTGAAATTCTTGATAACCTTGTAAACACATTACGTCAAATTGAGATGTAACAGATGTTGGTAGAGTGAGGATGCCTCCTAAACAAAAATGCAAAAATTGTTTCATAAGGGAGTCTCTCATTGTATTTTCAGAATTAAGTTTACATCTATAGCCTGATCATATAAAACAGTAAAATTGCATATATCCCTCATACTTTTTTTTTCTTAATTTACAAAACCAACTGAATAAAATGTTACATGTCAGAATGTCTATTTCTATAGATTATTGCACTGATTCCTCAATTACCTGTATTACAGATAGAGAACCACATATCGGACATTGACAACTGAATAAGGTCAGTGTTTACTTCGTTTTTATCAACATAACTCTCTTACTTATTTCTTTTGAAAAGCACCTGTAGGTGACTACAGATAATGACAGTCACAGAAACAGTTCAAGGTTTTAAATGTTTAAATCTACCATAAAGGAGACAGAGAATTTGAATTAAACAGCTTGAGACTTTACTCAGTGTTCTTCTAAATGACGCTTTGTTTTATTCATCTGGGAGAAAATGTAAGGCCCATTTTTCTGCAGCTATCACTGATGGCTGTCTGGGAATAAGGACGGATATGACCCTCTAACATCTGCACTTTTCATCAAATGACATTTAAATTTCCCCTGATTTACTTTATGGATACAAATGGCCATAAGAGTCAATCTAACTCTTGCCTGACATTTTGTTCCTGTTGTACTCAAGCTGCCCGAGAACAGAAATCTTTTATCTTGGGATTCTCTTTCAACAATATAGATTTATACGCTCAGATCAGTTTAGCGTTTTTAGTTGAGAGTTTTGATCTTGATTTCTGGATTTACAAATATATGGGAAATATAATGTAATGGGTGATTTAAAAAAAATTGAGGCCACTTTTAATCCCTTAAAAATGTCTAACCTTGTGAAATCTTCTTTCTAATGGCCCCAGTGATCTCTTTGGATGTTACCATGAAATTCACTCTCACTTCAGCAGTCACACCAAACTAAATGTTTAAAAGTTTAAAAAGGGAAAAACTCCCTCAAAATACAGAGTAAAAGTATTCTCGTTATGTGCACCTGATGGGATATATCTTCGTGTAATTATAGTCACTTTAAAGTAGTGAATAAATGTGGGAGTGTCCAAATTTAACTTCTTCCCAGAAACTGCTTTTTAAATGTTTTACAAATCAGTCTGATAGGTATTTTCTTATGTTTTCCAAACTTATATTAAGTTATTAATTAAATATCAATGCATTTTAAATATTCATAGGTAGGTAGATATATAGTCAGTCTTTTGGCCCTTTGTACTTTGCATATTTTCTTGTATTCATCCTAATTGGAGGATCCGTGAGCTTGAGCTGCCTGTTTAAAGTCATGCAGCAGCAGCTCATTGCTTTTAAGACCAGTCTTTATCTGGGAGAATGATCAGGGGCGTTTATTATTGGTAAAAATCTTAAATAGTAAAATGTTTGAGACAAAAGAGTCTCACAAGGTAGCCACCATTTACATGTGACTAAAATAATAAATTTCAAAGCACCTTCTTAATTTTCTTTTTTTCTTCCATCCACAAAGACGTTGTGACACTGGATACCAGCAAAATCCTCTTGATCAGGGAGGTGTGTTTAAAGTGAAAGGAAACAACGCGGGAAGTGACTGACAGCAGAGGAAGATGTTTTCAGACGTGTTGCAGCTTGTTTGCCTCATCCAAACATCACACTCCTGGTGTGTGCTTTATCAAAATGCAGGATATAAATATTCTCCAGAATACTGCAAGATGCAAAGAGCATTGAATATTCTCAACTCAGAACGGTTGCTTTTCTAAAAAATGCAGACAAACGCAGTATATTGTGTGCTTATCATCTATTGTTCTGTATTGTGCATATAAAATACAGTTATGTGAAGGGAAGAACATGAAATGGTCTCTTTTTGTTGTATTTTGCTGTATGTTCATGTTTCTGTGAGTCAGCCACACTGCAGGGAGAGAGATGAATATGAATGTAAGTTAAACTCGTATTTTTTGGCACCTGATGACGATGTGATTTGTTTTAATTGTACATTTGGGTGAAATCTACACATGATTTATACTGTGTTTCATGCTGTATTGGATGCATACCATGTTTCTCATTTGTTGTTCACAATAAGGAGCTTTTTAAAATTTATTTATATTCTTTTCATAGTGATCTGAAGATGACTAATTGTTTTCAGCATGTTCAAGGTGTGACTATTACGGATAATTTGTACTCATTGCATCTGTTGTACAGTCATGGATAAGAATTTTTGAAATAAATCTGCCTCCCATCCTTGAAAATGTGTTGTGGCTTATTTTCACAGTGTTAGGGAAACATATTCAGATTGTAGAGTTTATCTTGTGTTTGGAAAAACTGTGTTATTATTTTCAGAAAACAGCAAATTACAGAAGAAATAGACTCAAACTGGGATCACTGCTTGTGTTGTGACAGAGCTACTCTGCACTTTGTGATAGTTATATTTAGGATACATTTTGGAGTTTTTTTATTTTAAAATATTTCACAGATCATAACTACTTCTAACAGAAACTATTATTTTTGCTAAAGGTTGCAGCATTTACAGCATCTTCCACATTTATTTTCACTATTAGCACAGATAGTATCAAAAGCCTTAAAATAAAATAAGCTTTTATAAAATAATGTGGCACTGAAATTATTGGAGAAATTCACCTGTTTAGTGAAAAAAAAACTACTTTTTTCTGTTTTCTTCACTAAATTAGAGACACATTCTATAAAAAATGCAACCCAGTGATCTCATAGAATGTATAATGTTACTGTGATGTAGTGTATTGAAACCCAAAAGCACATCTGCTTTTAAAATAGCTGAAATAGAAGACAAACCTTGATCTCCAATAGTCTGGGCAATGGCTCCCATAGATGTGGTCAGGATCACAGATTGGGTCTTTAATCAACCAGTCTAGGCTTTTCGTATATTCCGAAATTAAAATAAACAGCAAATAAATATCATGGTACAGAAATATTTACAAATATCTACAAACAGAACAGATAGAGAAACAGTACTTACAACTATATTAAACAATGTTGGTTGTTCATAGTCTTTGAGTGGTGACAGTACGCTTATTTACCTTTGTCTTTAGTCTTGCATACTCATCATTTAATAGTATGCAGAATATGGTATACTATTACATACTATGTCTTGCTAGACTTTTCCACTGTTCTTTTTGGGTCAAAAGCAAACAACTTTTTGAGAAAGGACCTGGAACACAAATTGGAACCTCTTTTTTTAATCATCATCCAACTGAAAGAAATGATCAAATACTTCAAATTTGAACCATTTCCATGGATTAATTTAGACTGACATGTCAGAAGATTTAAGGGTAAATATCTGAATATTATCTGTGTAGCCATGATAGGAGTTAACACTAAACATCCTTAAAAGACAATATAAGGGGTATACATAACAAAAACACAGATCCAAGAACAGAATCTTGAAACACGCTATGCTTAAATAAATCTGAAGATGGTTTACCTTTAGATTTAGCAGCAAAAGTATTTCTAGACAGAAAATAAGAAAACCAATCCACTGCTGTATCAGATATATCCACCTAATATCTTCATGTTAGGTCAGTAAATGACAATAGAGTTAGAAAATCTAAACTGTAACCACCATGATTAAGTCTGCAAATGCTACTGCTGTCCAGATCAGAAATAGGTCATGAAAAACTGAAAAGAAAACATAACTGACAATTGTCCAATACATTGAATTTATTGGTTGCATCAGGTAACAATAACTGAGGATTGCTGAGTCAACAAACTCAAAGGATGGTGGTGGAAAAGCTAAATATGAGAATCATAGTCCTGAGAGGACCATGATACACATTTAAAATAAGGCGAGTTATTTGCTAGATATAATTTTACAGTGTTATAATTTTACAAGCAGACATTAATGCCATTTATGATAAAATGGGCATTATTTTATTCATCAATCTCTAATTCTCCCAAGAGCAAAAAAGTAAATTAATACATAGTCAAATGAATGTGAATGTCAAATTCAGATTTGATGAGAAAAATTTAACACCATACTAAAATATTGCCTACATAACGTTGTAAATCAGTTATGTTACAAATACACAAACAAAAGGTTTAAAGGTTTATAGATTTATACCTAATACATATAAAATGGATATAAATTTGATCTTGTTTATCAGGCATTTGCAGAGGTGTCCCTAAATCACAATTTTACTGCAGGATTTATTATAACCATTTTCCAACAAACTACAGGAAAAGCAATGTTCAAAAAGGCACATTGCTGTGCTAAAGGAACAAATTTTCTACTAAGGATGACTTAGAGTACTCATTCACATTAGACCTGTTACCTAATTGGAATTGAGAGTATCACTTTATTTTTAACACAGAGCCCTTATGAATCGTAGCCGTTGAGAAATGTGGTGGCCTGGCAGCAACAGATGGCATTTCTAATTCAGTCACTTCATTAGCACCATATCATCATTTTCACAGGTCAAGGTGGGCCACTGGCTGGTTTGCAGGTTTAATTGGTTCTATCACAGCTGGCCGAGAGCCAGTGAGTACAGTGATCAGTCATGCAGCTCCTATAATATGGAAGATGTTCAGGTGCGATGCACTAAATCTCTCACCGGGCTGCGAAGCTGCTGGAGGAATTATGAGCATAATAGGGGTCAGGATCTTTATGATTCAGCTGTGATTAACTGACGGTCATACAAAGAAAGCAAAGCATACTCCAAGTTTTGTCTAATAGCTCTCAAACTTCAGTGCTATGAATTTTGTCAGAGGAAAATAAAGCAGAAACAATGCATCTATGTTTAATCTATCAAAGCTCTGCAAATCATTTCAAATTTCCCCTGTATTGTATAGTTTTTTCATGCTCTTGTTTTTGTTTTATTTAGTTAAAGTAGATTTGTTTTATTCTGTCATGTTCAATGTTCAATTCAGTGCTTTTGTTACACATTTGTTACATCTGCAAAACAATTTAGTCATGCATCATCCTGACAGCAAGGAAAAGAGATTACATGACATTATATGTGAGTTTCTCTTTTTTTTTTTTTGTCTTTTTCACTCTTGTTTTATTTCAAATAAATAAATGTATCACTTGGGATTCTGTAAAAATAATAAACCTGCAATGATTGTTGCAAAGGATTATCCTCAGCTCTGTGTTTTCTGCTCTTTTCTATTTCTACTCCAAAAATATGTAAAAAATATACAATGTATAACTTAAAATAGTGCCGTCAGATATATTTCTTGTTATAATTGATTTACTTTTGATACCAGAAAGTTTCTTTACTTCAAAGGGCATTAACACAATGGAAAAACTTGTGAAGTCAAGTAAGCACCTTTATAATGATTACGATCAACCATCAATTATCAATGGCATTCTCATAAAAAAATTTTTTCATCTAAAAGACGTTTCCTGAGGAAAACTGCTGTAAATTAAAACAAGTCAATTTGTGAAATAAGAAGTGACATATGCAAATCAATGATGGATGAGTTTAATTAATGTTACTCTCTAAAATCTTTAAATGATTATGCTTTTTATGTGTATTTGTTGCATTCCCACTGCAATCCACACCTAGATCAAAATTTTCAGGTCAATATTCTCTGCAAATGAATCTATGAACTCTTATTCCATAGAAATACGCTGTGACATCAGCCACCACTGTTGTCAACTGCTTAGATTAATCAGTGTAAAGATGAATTTAGCTGCAGCGAGTACACTATGTGCACAACTGCTAGCTGTATTTTTGGTGATTAATTTTATTATTTAAAAAAAATGTAGTGGTGTCAGTCGATCAAACTATTAACAAATATCAGAGCTGAAGTGAGAGAGGTTGTGACTTTCTTAGGACTTTATATGTCTTTATATGTGCACAATTACTGGGCAACTATTATTGTGCAGAAAAATTGTGCAAATAAATGAAAACTTTATTTGATCTAATTTCCCTTTATCATTTAAAAAACAACCCATGACCAATACACCCTTCTTTTCACAAGCCTTCCCTTCAGTGAGTCTCAGTTTTTTTGACTTGTCGTCAGTTTTATACACTAAGCACAGCATTCCAGATTATGCAGTTTAATTGTTTTCCTTCTCCTTAAAGCTCCACCTTAACAGAACTCACAAAGTCCCATAAGAGTCTAAGTCTGGTGAAGAGCCTTGTCATTATTATTTCATCTTTTAGGTCTTTACTGGTGAGTTATGCATTATAGCGCTTTGATGCTGCAACTTCTTGCATAAAATCCACTTTTTCCTGTATCACTGTCTGAAGAAATGTCTTCTAAAAACTTGCCGTACCAAATCAAATGGCAAAACTGCCTCACAAGCAGGTATTTACCTCTGTGGGTCGGATGACAATCAGTTATAAAGGTGATACAGGTGTGTTGGAGGACGGATGCATGAAAGTTGCAGGATGGTAAATCTGAAGGACTGGACTTGGGCACCCCGATGTAAAAAGTAGTCTGTAGCAGCTGTAAACCTGGATGTGTTGGCTGAAATTAGGATTTTTTTTTTTTTTTTTCGAAACTGAAGCTCAAGGTAGCGTGATCAGCCACTGTGCTTGTCGAGTTTGTTTTCACTTTCAACAAAATGAAAATACTGATCCTCCAAGGCTCTGTCTTGCAAAGTGTGACATTTGCTGTGAATTGACCCTATATAGTTTATATAAATAAACTAAATTAAATTCCAGTTAATTAGCTTTGTGTTCATCATGTAAATTGCTGATGCTAACGATTTTGTTACCACTAAAATAAACATACTGTAAGTACTACCTCTCTGCCTTGATGCTGTTTTAGAACTATGGTTTGTGGGTGGAGCGCAGAAAACTTACCCGGATGTTGCCGTTAGCAACGTCATGTAAACAGGAAGACGCGGCGAGTTTAATTTTGCTCAGCGGTGCAGCGACATTAAATATTGTCAGAAACTCGCAGCGTGTCCTTTCAGTATATTTAAATGAACGTATACGTGAGCTATTGGATTGTTCCAGTAGTTTTGATTGCTCTCTGTGGATGAGTTGGTAATAATTTGACTTCTTTTAGCCCTCGGCGACTTGTGGAAGCTACATGTCGGCTAGGCTAGGCGACTTGATTTCTGGCCTGAAGACTTTGGGGATGTTTTCGCTGATTTCAATACAGTTTTCTGCACCGTTCGCGGAGTTTGGCAGTGGTTGGCTGTTATTCCTCTTAGCTAACTTCATAATGAGCAGTTCGACAGATTGAACTGGCAAAATACTGTTACCATGGGAGATAAAGAGCTCAGCCTTATTGACAAGCAGGTGACAAGGTAACGTTGAATAACTATTGAAAACATTATTACATTATTTATTTATTTGCATTAATGCGATGTATTTCAGTATTGCATTTTAAATAAAGCATGTAGTTAAAAGCACAGTTAAATTTGAATCGTAGCACATTTTTTAGTACGGTATTAGCTAAATGCCAATTTTAAATTTGTTCAATAATAAGGTCTACTAAAAGTTAGTAAATTTGAAGAAATATAACTTGGTAGATAGTACCAAGCTAAAAAATGAAGAAAAAAAAAAATATATATATATATATCACAAATTTTATAACTCACAAATTTTCAATGTCGGCCTAACTGGCGTTAGTTTAGCCCTGATATGTCTCTTACATTTTTAAATCAGAATCCATGTAGCCCTGTTGTGCTTATCATTAATAAGTATGTGAATTTCCCCTGATCAATGGGAATTCTCATCCTTTCCTGTTTCTAAATGTGTCAAGTATTAACATGTACTTTAATAAACACTTTTGAATTCATTAAGAACAGAAGTGTGGAACTTATGCTTTGATAAGGATGTTCTCATATTTCATGTTGAATTTAAAACTACTGTCTCTATAACAAACACTTTCTCCTATTATGTGTTTTAGTGCTTGGAAAATAAAAACTGAATCAGTCAAAATTGAAATAGACATATTGAACCTGAACAAAAATGGAAATTGGGATTGGCCAGGAAATACCTTATTGGTGAAGATCTTGTTTTAAATGATATTAATCACAACCATTGGGGTTTTTAATAACCAGAGCAGGTGGGAATGCGTTGAAGAAAGTAACTAATAAAAGTGTCTATAACCAGAACCAGTGGAAATACATTGAAGAATGTAATTAAAACAAAAATCTTGTATTTGTGTAAAACACAAGGCTGACAATATGCTTGGATTAAAGTTTTATCGTACTATAACTCTGACATTGCTTCCTTCTGTGTAGTTTAAAAGATGTTCCCCTGAGTCCTGCTGTTACGTCTCTTAATCTGCACTGCAATCACATCCCGAGTATCGAGGGCCTGTCATCTGCTTGGCATTTGCACCACTTAGACCTTTCTTCCAATCGCATATGTAAGATTGAGGGTTTGAGTTCCCTCACCTCCCTCAGGACTCTGAATTTATCATCCAACTTAATCACAAAGGTTGAAGGTGAGTGTTTTTCTTTCAAATTTTCCCTTGCTAAACAAAATGTTTGAGCTCCTTACAAGTTCTTGAAGTAATTATTTTTCAATATTCCACCTTTTTCAGGATTGAATGGCCTTGTGAACTTGAAGAAATTAAATTTGTCCTACAATCAGATAAATAATGTTACAGGTGGGTTAAGTACTGCTTGTGAAGATTTCTGATCTATCTGCACTGAGTGATACATTTCATGTTAACTATTCCTCAACTCATTTGTTTCAGGTTTACTGTATCTTCATGGCACTGAGTACAAACTGAAGCACCTCAGTCTTCATGCCAACCTCATAGACAGCATCGATCATCTTCTGCAGTGCCTACTGGGGTTACAAGGCTTACGAAGCGTCACTTTAAACCAGGATGGTGGAGACAACCCCATCTGCATTGCACCAGGTTGGAAAAGAAATACTACCTTTGTACATCATTAGCTTGATGAAAATACAGAATAGGAAATATAAAAGCTTGAATAGTCTGAACAAAAAACTGAAACCTGAATAGGTAAAGAAGTAAACAAGTATTTACCATATTTATAAAAAAGAAAATCAGATAAAGAAATCAATAGTTGTTCAGTGAGCCGTCTTTTCATCCTGCCTGGGTCTGTATTTCATGCAGTGATCTAATCCAAGAAAATGTTTTAAAATAGTTATTCATGAATACATATAGCCAATATGAAGAATGTCTTCGTACAACTTTTGTGGTTGTTTTGATTTATTTTTTTAAACAGATCTTTGTCACATCTTCCACATTGAAAAGTGTTTTAATTGGACCTTTGTAGGGCTGTGCCTGTGCAATGTTAGAAAAATCTTGCAATAACAGTATTGGTTGCTATAAATTTCTCTTGTCTGTATTATTATCATTATTATTATTATTATTATTATTTGCGTGTTTCTGACACTTGGTGAGCTCTAGCACCTTAGCCACTACATTTTGGGTCCTGTGTAGACATTTACTGCTGCAAGAATCGATCCAACAGGCTTAAGATATAATTGGCATGCAGGATGTGTTTTCATGACCTTTTGGTTTTTCTTTGACCGCTTAGGATTTCTATTTTCTTAACCTCTCTATAGACTCAGTTTCTGCAATTTCAGAGCACAACAAACAAACACAAAAACCAAAATGGTGTTGTAAGCGTAACTAACGTTCATGTGAATGGAAAACTCTGCCCGCCTACAGACAATTTTTTATTTTTTACCAAAGTGGGCAGAGCAAAGACACACAGAGGGTGAGGTCAAGTGTTTAGCAGAGGGGATTAAGTGAGACTGTGGTCAAGATAAGGGAAACACTGCTGTGAACTTAGCAACTTATATCGCCATATGTGGTGATTTCAGACTCCTCTTGGGACTTTTGACAAATTTAGTAACATCTATCTGTATTATTGTGCTTTCAGAGCAGAGAAGAGACCCATTCCACTCCACGTCCACATTCCGAATGAATCACACATATACAAAGCTGAGAAGTGCTATTGATCAATGCTTCTAACCCACCATGATATGGGCTCATGTCTAAGTGAGGCAGTCTTACCTGAACGCGGGGTAGTGTCATACACGGGGTAGTGTCAACCACTCTGTATGGTTGTAACCAATAGAAAATCTCAACTGTAGTTGCCTTCAACCAGGGAGGGCCTCACTAAGACATTTTTTGGCCAAATATTGCAGAATTAAACACATTTTAATGAAAAAGACGCAAAGAACAGGTGATTTAAGGTTTACTTACTCCTTGAAAGGTCTGAAGTTTAATTTAAAAATACATCATTTCATTATTATCCACAGTGGTGTTCTATAATTGCCAGCAGTCTTTTAGGTTTTATTTACATTGTGTGGAACAGAAGTACAGATACATAGCTGGTAAAATTTTCTTAGTCTGTTTGGAAGTATAAAAAAAATATGATTCACATCATAGTTGTTGCAACAGCTCACAGTGTGCATAAGAATATTGACTGTGAGGAGGATCATATAGACTGTACAAATTATTAATGCGAAGTACTGGAAAAATGTTATCCAGTGATGTGAGCTAGACAGTCAAAGTCGGTGTTTATGTAATATTTGTGCTGCTGTTAGTTTTGTTGAAAGCCTCGGAGAAAGTAGTTTTTGTAAACATGCTGGAGGTTTGTGTACTGTTTTCTGAAAAGAACAAGAAAAGTTCAGCCTAAGGACTAGATTGTTCCTTTTCTTCCCTTCTCTGCCCTCCCAGCTGTTGTGGTAAATGTTATTGAAGGCTTGCACTGCTACCAAGACATATTTTTATTTTGCTTTTCTTCTATTTAAAAACTGTGTTTTTTTAATCTCATTATTAAAAAAATATGAAATCTAAAAAACAAGAGCATGACCTTGCCAAATTACCCCATTTTGTGTGAATTTAATTTCCTATATTAATCATAAGTATTTTTTTTTGTTGTTTTCCGAGTGAATTAAAAGTTCTATATAACCAAATATTAACGTGATTTTATCCATACCTGTGGTACAAATTTGATCAGTTGATTAGTATTATAGTGTGATAGCTTTAAACAGATTAGTATTAATCTTTTTTTCATTTAATAAGCTCATCTGAGTTTAAGTCATTATAAAACTGATTATTAACTAAAGTCTGTTGTCTCTGTTTCTTTTCAGCTCTGTCTTTGTTATTTAGGTTGACAGACATTTTAATATTCAAAGTCTTCCAGTTAAGTTTTTCTCTGCTCATGATTAATTTACAGCTGGCATCAATAAAATGAGCTGTTTTCATTTTCATGAAAAGATATTGTTAACTTGCGTCCTTATCTGACTTTGTATACATATAATCTCATTCAAGACATTCTCCTGTTACACAAGCCACATAAGTTGTGCAAATCAGGATATGAAATAGATAAAATATGTTTGGAGGTCAGACTTCAATATATTTAAGATATTAACAGTTGTTTAATGTTTTTTATTTTTATTTTATCATAACGGTATACAGGTT
Source organism: Xiphophorus hellerii (assembly GCF_003331165.1). Taxonomy (NCBI): domain Eukaryota; kingdom Metazoa; phylum Chordata; class Actinopteri; order Cyprinodontiformes; family Poeciliidae; genus Xiphophorus; species Xiphophorus hellerii. The sequence continues at coordinate 20,691,971 of NC_045677.1, read as the reverse complement.
TTTCTAATGCAACTGTGTTTCTGCTTTATTGCAGAATACTGGGAAATTGTTATGGAGTCGTTGCCACAGATTTCTGTCCTGGATGGCCTGGACCGACTCAGACATCCTTCGTCTCCAGGTATAAGCAGTGACATCCCCGGGCTGGATGACTATGTGGACTTTTTGCTTTCCTCCGATACAAGCCACGGTGAAGCGGTAATCTGTCATTTTATTCCACTGTTACTTATTTGTACTTCATTTTGCTGACAGTGCTGATAGATGACACTCTAGGGTTCCAGGCAAAGCCGACTGCAATATACACATTCTGTCTTGTGTCGTGAAAAGCCATAAAAATTAAATTTGTGCCTAAAGCAAACTTGAAACCCTAAATACAAATATAATTGCAGGTTAGGGGTGCTGTCACCACGCCACGCATCGACAAGGCACTAACTCAGTTTCGGCAGCAGATCGCCTCAGAAAAAACAACAGACCCAGCCACAGGTCCAGTCACCCAACCAGTCCGTCAGAACTCCCAACCAATTTGTCCCACTGTTACTGTTTCACCTGACCCCATCAATGAAGAGCGCATCAGGAAGCTGGAGCACCAGGTGTCGCAGCTCATCCAGCAGGTAACATTAAGACTCATTAAGAAGTATTTTTGCATATTAGACTTTACTGATGGTTCAAACACTGGCATGATTTATCAAGGCTGTATCCCAGCTCAATATGTTATCCAGCTGTGTGGAAATATTTTAGGATTTCACATATTAACTTATAAATCAAACAGTATTTTGCGAAAGTATGCATACCATTCAACGTTGGAATTTTACATTAGAAACCAACACAAAGAAGTGCATAATTGTGAAGGGTAGTAAGGAGACATTCTAAATGATTTCACATTTTTTATGAAAAAAAAAATTAAAAAGTGTGGCATTCCATATATTTACTCCCCTTGAGCCAATACATTGCAGTCAACTTTTATTGCAAGCAACATATGCTTCACATATCTAGAGGCTTAAATCTTTGCCCTTCCTCCTTTTAGCTGAAGCTCAGTCAGCTTAAGTATGGATTTTTTATATGGAAGAAGTGTAGGAACCCTGATTTGATTGCGATAATTTACACCATTCCATTATACTGTAAGTCTGGCATTTTGTTTAATGTTATCTTGTTGGAAGGTGAAGTCTCTTTTTAGCCTCCAACAAATATTTTCCAGGTTTGCCCTGTTTTTAGCTCCATTCGTCTTGTCGTCAGCTCTGACACACTTCCTTGACCTTGCAAAGCAAAAATATTGCCAAAGCATGATGCTGCCACCACTATGTTACACTGTGGTGATGGTGTGTTCAGGGTCATGTGCAATGTTAGTCCAGGCCACAAACTATTTTTTTAAAATTAGGGCAAAAAAAATGCTTTGTTTTTATCTGCCCAGTGTCTGCTGACTGCTTCTCTAGTTAAAAATGCCCCCTTAAGGCCAGCTTAGGTTGATTGTAGTTTTTCAGTTATGCCATGTTCTTTAATTTTTTGGATGTTCAGACATCTCTAACGCTTCATCCCTTACCAGTCTACTTTGTTTCTTGGTATTCATGACGTTTTTGTTTATCGATTTGAGGCGTCTATCAAACCCCTGAGTCCTTGACAGCGCAGCTGTATCTATGCTGAGATTATATAACACAGACATATTGTCTTTTGATGGCAGTTGGTTGCACTGGATTTTGGAGAATCAAGGACAGAATACAAATGCAAGCCTAACTTTTTAGACTTAAAATAAAAATCCGAATTAGTGTAACAGTTATGCACTAATTTGTGTTGGTCTACCGTCATAAAATATAAATAAAATACATTGAAATCTGTTGTCCTAATGTCTGTCACTTAATCAGAATCCTCTCTCTGTGTCTCTACCCAACATGTATATTTTCTCTATATTTGCAAAGGCCCCTGCAGGTGAAAGAGTAGGTATCTTTACTTATGCTCAGACGAAGGTACGCAAAGCCAAGAGGGACACAGACCAGACATCAGAAAGCGAATGTGACGGGAAAGAAAACAAAAAACACACAAGAATTTCCAAATTCCATAACACGACGACGACAAGCACGACCACCCAGGAGTCCAAGAGCACCAGATCAGACAGGTGAGGCTGTGCTTTAACAGATTCATAGATCTTTGATTTTTTTTTGTAGTGGAGATATTTTATTTTTCTGATATTTAAATAAATATTTTGTGCATATGAAACATCTTAATCACCTGTGGAAAGTCCATGGAAATGTAGGAGTAGTTATTTTAAACATTTGCATCTTTAATAGTCATATACAATGCAGATGAGGTTATTATCTTACTATGTTTTGACTTCAATAATCAGTTACCTTGATAACAGAGGATATCCTTTTACAACTAAAACCAGGAGAATGATGTTTATTTTTTAATGACTCATCACATCACTTCCATCATTAATAACGAGGCTTTCCTGTTGTCCTCCCTCATCTCTCTCCATCAGTTGCTGACGACTTGTGCGCCATATTCTGCAGGCTCAAATCTGTCCACTCTACAGCTCCAATTTTACTCATATTTTACATTTGTGTAATGCATGCTAGGATTTTAAGCTTTGACTCCAGACATTCTCTGGAGATCTGCTCTGCTTTAGTTCTAGAGCCACTTCAATTCCTGTGTTTTGTTTTGTTTTTATTTGTAGCGATCAGGAGAATCGTAAACTGAACATGTCAAAGTCTGCTGTGGGGACCAGAAGAAAGGCTGCTGGAGCCAGAGCTGCACAGTCCATTTCTCAAACCTGGAAGCGACCTCTGAGAGCAGTTAAGACCTCTGGCGGTGTAACAGTCAAGTCCTCTCAAGAAGAAGAAACCTATAGGGTATGTTCTGCATGGTTCATCTGTTTGGATGAATGCTATCATTTTTTAGTAAGTGAATATATTGTAAAAACACAATAAGAAAATAAAGACTAAAGAATATGTCTCCTGAAGAAAACAAAAACAAATTGTCCTATTTTGTTCTTACTTTTGCTCAGAAACCTAATAAAAACCCAGCTATATTTGTAGCAGCAAAGTCCAATATCTGCTTGGTTATTACACTTTTAAAAAAAAAAAACAATGATCCAAACATATTTGTGGTTTCTGTTGCCAAAGAGCTGTATCTTTAGGTTATCTGTCCTGAGCACAATATTGCAAACATCCTGATCAGATTTCATCAGAGCTCTAGCTGTGACTTATCAGATGGTTGCTCTGAACCACTGCAAAAATAGTTTATGAACTTCTAACTTTTAAATTGAGGGAAACTGCAGCTACCAAACTACTTTTCTGTAAATTAGAATGTCATTGAAAATGTAATTTCTCTCAATAATTTAATTGAAAAATAAAAGTTTTGATTAATTCATTACTCAGAGCGATGTATTTTATATTTGCAAATAATTAAAACCTTTAAATTCATTTTCTCTGAAAATTATGATGATCACTATATGTCTGTTTGCTCTACTTCGTTTTATGAATTTAACATTTTTATTTTGCAATTTTATCTTAATAGTTTTATCCAATATGTTAATCTCTCCCATAGCTATAAGAATGTCTTTGACTCTGTATAAACCTTTACTCTTGACTTTTCTCAAACTCCATTGTTTATTTTATATTTGAGTAGATTCTCTAGTTGCATTCCACACCTTTTGAATCTCCCTCAAACACTTGAATGGACTTTGCTTCACATTCGTCTCTAGGCTGTGGGAATACTTCTTGCGAGTGCATCCTTTTCTACTACATTTTTCCTTCCTCTCAATTTTCCAGTCACATCCTTGGATACAACAATCTGTAAAGAGGGAGCTTCTTTAGCAACTTACCCTCGAGGAGGATGTCAGTGAATGTCTGCTGGTGATAGAATGCCACTTGTGCGAAAAGTGCACCTGAGAAAGTTTCTAGCCACTAAATATTCCACAGTGAACTTTTGATGATTCTACAACAGAGTGGAAGTGTTTCTGAAAGGACTTCCAGCTATGAAGATTTAGGCCATTCAGAATCATAGCGTACATAGTCAATAGCTACAGACCTCCAAACTTTATGTGACCTGTAGATTAGCTCAAGAACAGAGCAGAGAGATTCATAGGAATGGGTTTCATGGTTGAGAAACTTCTGCCAAGCTTTATATCATAATCATAGAGTGCAGTGCAAATAATTGAATGCAGTAGAGTAAAATTGCCCTACCACCTGACTCCAGAGCAGTGGTAGTTCTGGGGACATTTACACTTAACCTGCATTATGTGAAGTGTAAAGTTTAGTTCTTGCATTCTCACTAAAACCAGGAAGACAGAGCACATCACACCACTTCTAAAGTCCTTTCACTGGACCCCTGTAGCTCACAGATTAGACTTTAAAATACTGTTTTTAGTTTATAAATCAGACACTGACAAGTCAAGTCTTCTCATCCAGCATCAGTGCCTGACCTCATAAATAGAAAGAGTAATAACAACTTCCCAGAAGAGCTAAGGGTGTTAAAAGGTGGGCCACCATTACATTCAAGTCAATTGCCTGAGAATGAGATGCCACTAAGACTCATATGTTCATGAAGGAAATTGAGCGGATTCTGCTTATGGTGTAAATAATTTTGTGTGTAAATGGTCTGCATTTGTATAGCACTTTATCAAGACCAGGGACTTTAAAGTGCTTTACACTACATCCAGTCATTCACACATGTATACACACCCCCAGCACTGATGGTGGTGAGCTATACAGTAACCACAGCTGCCCTGGGGCAGACTGACAGAAGTGAGGATGCCATCCAACCGGCGCCACCGGCCCTCTGACCACCAGCAGCAGGCGGAGTGGGGAAAGTATCTTGCCCAAGGGCACAACAGCAAAGTGACTGAAACAGATGGACACTTTTTTTTTTAATGACGGAAATAAATGTTGAAATAAATAAGGTTTTTATAATGCTCTAATTTATTGATATATACTTATTTTTGTGTCACTTAAAGGAGCATTTCACAAACCAAAATTTTGTCCCTTTTGTTTCAGTGTCTTCATTTCTCAACCAACAACAGTAGAAATCTGAAGCAGCATATATAGAAACCCCCTCCTATCCCAGTGACAGACTGAAGGGCTAAAATTGGTGGTGCTCCTCTTTACTCAGTGGGGAGGGGAGTGTCTATGTGTCCAAATGTCTTTAGGCAAGACGACATGAGATAGTTAAAAATAAATAAATAAATGAAAAATATATATGTTGGATACAAAAGTGGCAGTGGTTGTGTGAATGTGGGAGTTAGAGAGACATGGTAAGGCACTAAACAATGAGATATAAGTGCACACTTATTCAGATCACCCAGACTCTTTTTTTCTTTAATTGTGCTGCTCAGATAATCATGGAGGAGCGCGATCAGGAAATGGAGAGGCGTTGGAAGGCAGAACAAGCTGTGAGGAAGCTGACAGAGGAGCTGAAATGCCTGCAGACAAAAGTCAGCGAGGAAAAAGACCTTCAGAGTATGGCCCTGCACACCACAGACAGGTAGGAGGGAGGCGCAGGTGGACATGAAGGCTCTGCACACAAACAGCAGCACAAAAACAAAATTTAAAATGAAATGAGGAAAACTAAGCAGAACTTGCATTGTGATCCTATAAAGATGATTTATTGTCCATCCATCCATGTTATTTTTACTGCTGTGATAAAGTGTTTTTCCCTTATAGATTTTTTTAATATAAAGGGGTTCACTTCAGCGCTTCAGATATTCAAACTAATTGGATAAAGACTAGCCCGAGTGATTAGAAAAATGTAAATTTTCAAATGATGTCTTTATCCATGAGGAGAAAAAATAGCCTTATTGAGACAAGTTATTATTCCCAATAAATGGGGAATAATAACTTCCCTATTAGTTATTATTCTAATCCTAATAAGTCCTCCTTCCATTCTTAGCAGAAGGAATGGCAGGCATTTGTTATGAACCTCCTCTTCCAAAAGGTTTCAATTTTGTCTCGTTATTTTGCTAAAACTCTTTGGAATCATCAATATTTTTCTGACAAATGTAAGATGGGCCTTTTCATATTTTGTTGTCACCAGTAGTTTTGCTCATCCTTTTTCTTATTAAATTTTGATCTCCTGAACTGCATGACGCTTGCAGTGTTTTGGGACATCATGATTGAATCACTGATGTGCCCCTGCTTCTCTTGGCTGACCGGCTTCTCCTGGGAAGCTTCATCACTGCTAGATTGTTTTCTCCAGTTATAGGTTATAGCTCTGTTTGGTTCGCTGGTGTCTCAAAGTAGTAGAAATGGCTTCATTACCCTTTCCTGACTGATTGAAGTCATTGACTTTCAGATTGTGTTTTGCTGATGTGTTTGCATTGGTATGTTTCAGTCATCAGAGATGTTCTATCTAAATCATTTACTATATGTGCATGTGTGGTACTAATCAATCTGTGAAATTGAGTTTAGCTTTCCAAAAAACAGTTGTTGAATGAAGGTTAATTTATGATCTTACAAGTGGCGGCAGGTTGGACCGGATGGCATTTTTCCCTTAATGAATGAAATAATCAATTAAAAACAGTTTATTCAATGTATAAAATTAAAATGAGGGAAAAATAGAAAGAATCTTTAAGGGAGCAGAAACTATTTAACAGCATGGTATATTCTCCAGTTCTAATTTCAGGTGTTGTTTCAGGTGCTGTGTGTGTTGTGTCTCCTCTGCACAAACAGGCATCGCTGTCTGGAGCATTTTCCTTGTTTGCATCGTTTTCCCATTTACATAAATTTGCATGATGGTGTAATTATGGGTTTGTGGCATGTATATGTCAGCAGTATTACACAAATCAGTCTCAGCTGTCACTATGTAACAACAAACACAGCTGTTCCTGTCACTATTGACACTCTTCAACAGACAGATTACCAAGTGGTGACTCATCAGTTCTGAGATCCGTTTGCTGAGTACGAGATTTTGGAGGCATTTTATTTACATTACGCATTTCCTTCCCTCAGTTATTTATAGCTTACATTTCACCTCCATCATATATATTTGTTCATTTCCAAATTTTGAGTCAAATTGTTTGTTTTTCTAACCTAATTTCAACCCAGATAAATTATAAACTCAGCTTGTAACTCTTGGTGTTCTGCACCAACCAGACTGAAGGAGCTGCTGCTGAAAGAGAGATCGGGACGCTCTGAGCTGCAGGCTCGTGTTGAGGAGCTGGAGACAAGGTGTCAGTCTCTTAGCCGGCAGCTGGAGCAGACCCGGAGCAGTGAGGAACAACACAGGGCTGCGCTGCGAAGACTGGAGGAAAGCGTCTCCCATGGAGACGCTCTCAGGGCTCGCCAGCAGGCTGAGGAGGTACACATTCTCTATAGGAGGGCTTGTTGAGTGACTATAGCATTATTTTGATGTTTTTTGTGTGACTATAAGTGTGAAGTGGAAGAAAAATGATAAAAAGTCTTAAAAAATAAAAACCAGAAAATTGTAGCTTGCATTGATATCAGGCCATGTGTATCAATGCTTTGTAAATCCATCTTGAACTGTAATGACAGAAAATGCTGCATACATGTTTGACTTTTTATTTCCCACCCAAAGCGTTAGATACAGTCCGAAGGCAAAAAAATTGTGTGATCTGAATGAGTCCATCCTCAAGCGTTTTGTTGCTCTGTTGCATCTTGGTGTGCATGATGCTGCTTCTTCACTTATATTCTCTAATGAACAGAACAGCTGGATTAATACTGATTTACAGTGTTTTATTTATAAACCTGATTTCTGAAGGTAGTTTGTTGCTCTGGGTTTTATTTGGGGGGTATTTAAATACAAATGCATAAACAATGTTTATTTTTTCTTATTTGTAAAATGTTCAATAGCATGTATTCTTATTATACTAACTTAACAACTATTTTCCGCTTTGTATTGGCCTGTCACATAAAATCTTGATAGGCTGAAGTTTGTGTTTGTACTGAAAGAGAATGTAAAATACTTCAGTACATCTGAATACTGTACGCTAAACTGTTTATTCTTATTATACACGTAAGGCATTTCATCAAATTAGAGCACAAAGTGAATGAAAATGTAGAAATTAAAATAATTCACCGGATGCTACAAAACTCCTCAGATGAAACGTCACCAGGAGCTGGAGAACAAGGCAGCAGCTCTGAAGAGGGAGCTGGACATCCAGAGAGTTTCTGTCCAACAACACAAAGACAAACTACAGCAGCTGCATGAACTGCTAGCATCCAGGGAGCAGGAGCACAGGTACACCTGATGGAAACATTATATCTAGTTTCTCACTTTTAAAATTGCTTATTTAAAAACACACACACCAAAAAATTCCTATTTATATCCTGCAAACATAACCACAATTCATATTTGTGCAAAAATATCTCTAGAAAAAAAAGCTATTGTAAACCTTTTCCGTTTGTCCATTTCTGATCAGGAAACAGTCAGAAAATGATTTGCAGCCTCATGTTGAGTTTTTGCTTCTGCATAATAACACCAGCATTATCTGCAACATTAATTGCAACTTTCTGGTAATTGACTAATATATATGGAGAAGGGTAGTGGTCCTAAAATGGATCATTGTGATACACCTGTGATACAACGTTGAAAAAATAATCTTTAACACATTACTCTTTTTTTAATATAGGAACAAAGCCGATGAAGGGTTATGATGAAGTTGAAAATATATCTGATAAATCAATAAATTTGATGGTTTTTGGATGTGTTTTTAGGTTCTTTTAGCTAAACGTAAAACACATGATAATATTCTTATGTTAAGGATTTTGTTGTGATGCATACATGTCAATATTGCCTTCCGATTCTCATCTTCCATCAGAAAACAGCTGGAGCTGCGGCTGCAGCCCGGCGGGGCAGATTTCCAGCAGGCGGTGTCAAAGGAAGTAGCAGCAGTGGAACAGAGACATCAGCAGAGGGAGGCGGAGCTGCAGGAGAAGCTGGCAGAGGGCAGGAAGCTGTACGCTGCTCTGGAGGACGAGTTCCGTATGGCGCTAACCATCGAGGCAAATCGCTTCTCCGAGGTCTGGTCTTACTAAGATGCCATAATGCATACAACATTTTTGATCAAATTAACCTGGTGATTTTCAGCAGTTATAGTCATTAGCCTGCAACCTATTTGCTTCATGTAATTGAAAAGGGATACCTGTTATCATTAATATGATTTTTTTAAATTTTTCCTGAAAATGGAGTGGACTTACTGGTTTAATTTTACTTAAGGAATCCTTAGTCCCATTGTAAGTATGATGGACATAAGTTTTTCTTTCTTCTAAAAGAGTATGGGCGCACTGATTGCAGTTCTCTGACCGATTGCTGATCACAAATCCTAAAAAGCCTGACCTGCCGATTCCGATTTTGGCCGATACCAATTTTTCTGGTCTGAAATGTTGCTAAATATAGCAAGAAAGTTGCTGAGTTGTCAACAGGTGGGATAACAATTGTTAACTGCAAAAGTGCAGTCATGACCTGGTGGACCGGTCTGTCAGTCAGACCTCTCTCACAGGAGAGGACTCTGGTCGAGTTTTAGAAATTTGCTGAGGTAGGTTATGGGATAAGATCACCCAAATCTACAGCTCTTCCTAAATTAAGGAAATCAGTGTCAAGTAAATGGTGCACTTCTAATTGTGAGTTCTTCATTCATAATAAACTATGTTCTAAATTGGTTTATACAGTTTAAGCGGATGTTTATGGACATCATTCCTAAAGTACAAACGTTTTTTCTCAATTTTAGATGATAAATTAGACTACACTGCTCCTGTTCTAGGTTTGAGGCGGTTGCCAAAATTATTTCTATTTTTTGAATTCTGCAATAATGACAGGCGTTTTTCTTTTACTTCCTATAAATTAAAAAAAAAATTACCTGTATAAAGTGTTTAAGAATTTGGGAAAAGCCCAGATGATGCTATCTTGGCTTTGTAAGATTCTGATTGGTTAGTTCCAAACATTTGACTTAATTGGAGGTACATGTGGGGCTGAGGTTTTAACTAAACACTGAATCAGTAAATAAAAAACATCAGACATGAGATTAAGCCTTGGATATAAAACGGAAAAGTTTAGTCTGATTTACTATCACTTCTATATTAAACGATTTGGGTCTGCACTAGTATGGTTTAAAAAATTTGTAACAAAAAGAGAATAACCTTTTGTCATGTTTCTTTTTATTAAGTAATTAGTTGTTCACAAGAGGTGGATGAAGAGTCTTCAGTAATTTAAACCTGCAGTCCTGATGAACAGCCTTACTATAACTGGTGAAAAAGACACCAGTGATCACTCCACCTGAAGCAGTGGCTTATCCCCAAAATGTGTTTTATTTGAAAGTAATTATTGTAGCAGCATATTTGAAATAATCTCATGTATAAAAAAGGGAACTTGCATGGAATAATGAAAAAAGCTGGAATATTGCTAGAGCCTTTATACTGTCCTGAATTTTAGACATTTTCTGTCTTAAACTGTAAATTATTACTTGGCTTTTTTAAAGTGAGTGAACTGTACTGACCTCAGTTTTTAAAGATTGGAGATAAAAGCTCAGACTCAGTTGGGTTCATTTGTTTCAGGACAAGTAGTCTTTGATTGCCACTGGAGGGAAGCTTTACAGAAGGACCATATTTGAATCAGTTCATACTTTTATTCAGGCTCTGAACAAAATGCAATCTTTTTTTCCTGATTGCCACCACTTGCACAATTTTGTCCTTGACGTCACTCAAGCTATTCACCTTCAAGAAACGTCTGAATGAGAAACAGATTGCTGGATGCATTTCTGAAACATTGCTTTGTGTCAAATCAATGAATGTAGAAACTGCTTTTTCCGGGCACAAGTTGAGACTTATGATGAAATGTCAAGTCTGGCAAAGATTAAATAAAAACTTCTCTGATATTTAAACGCTCAACTTTTTCTTCTGCAGGTGAAGGAGGCTTGTGATCATATGACTGCAGAGCTGATGGAGCTCAAGACGAGCCTTGCTCAGACCCAGCAAAAGGAGAAGAAATCAGGCGCTCTGGTGCAGGAACTCACCGCAATGGTGAAAGAACAGAAGACCCGAATCTCTGAGCTCATCAAAGCCAAGAAAGATGCTGTTGCTGAGCTCAAGGTGTGAAGCAAATATTTGATTTTTATTTTCAGATAACATCATTACCTGATTAGGATTTAAATATTACGTGTTGGACAAGCAGGATAGCATTATCTGGCCCCTTTTCAAAACCTGTCTCATCTAGGAAATGTAGTACTTTCAGATATAATAAATCCTGAATGATCCTGCTGCTTTACCATCTGCAAGTCTTAAAAAGATTGATAGTGATCATTAATCCAGTCTGTCTGTTCCTCTGCCAGAACCGTGTGCATTACCTGGAAGCAGAGGGAGAGCAAAGCCAGCGTTTAGGGCTGCAGCTCGAGATGCTGAAGAAAGAAAAGGCACGGCTTGTGTCTCAGCTCACAGCTCAGGAGTCGGTCATTGACGGCCTTGCGGGCTGAGAGGAGGATTTGGGGCCAGGAGCTGGCTCAGCAGGGTGAGGGAGATCCAGGGAAAACCTGGAATGCATTTCACTTGACAGTGAAGACAATGAAATACACTTTTAGGCTTTATATACCTGTAAATCCACAACAAAAAAGCTTGTAGAGCTAATATGAAGGTTTGACAGTAACTTTGCCATCTAGTGGTTATTTTGGGTATTGGCAACTACAAGGCAAAGAAAGACAATTTCTTTTAAGGCATTTTTTACATACAGTACCACAGTCATACCATGTTCTTTTTGTATTTTGCATTTAAGAAGGCAATATAGCTACTAGCCTGCATACCACAAATATGGCCTTTATATAAGCAATTTAAAGGGGGTTTGAGGGACATAATGTAAAATAGACTTTTTTGAGCTTTGCATTATGTTATACCGGCATTCCCTCATCAAAAACATACCTGGAATGTTGCTTTGATTCTTTCCTACATGCTTGAGGAATCCTTGAATCTCACATAGCAGCCATTATGGGATGTCTCAGCAATTTCTCCCTCAAAGCTTCTCCCTGTCACCAGACCAGCTGCTGTCACCAGACGAGCTTCCGCTTCACAGAACACCCCTCGCCATGCCTTCCCCGCTCAGCTCCTTCAGACTAGTAGCAGCCCCAACTTCCAAACACCTGGTGGAACTGTGCATCTGCTGAGCTTATCATACGAAGTATTTCTCAGTCAAACGGTTGTATAATATAGTAGAGGAGCACTGTTTAAGATGTGCTGACGGTTGGAAAGAGCAGTAGCTTTCTAAAGAGACAGAGGCCCAATTACAAGGCATGGAATTAGGAAGTCTATTTTCTTTCAAGTCATATAGTTAGTTGATCGTGCTATAAATTGGATCTATGTGCCTGGTCAAATGATACTAAAACTTTTTGGCCTGCCACCTCACAAGTATGTTCTACTCTATGTTAGTCTATCACAAATCAGTGTCCACCAAGCAAAACAATATAAGCAAAGTAATATGAGAGATATAATTCAATTTCTGCTTGTCCCTATTTCTCTCTCCCAGGTGCGTCGTTGGCTCAGGATCGTGGACGTTTGGAGGCCAGGATAGAGGTGCTGACTGCTGAGATGGAGACTCAGAGAAAACAGAACGACAGAGACCACGATGCCCTTAGAATCAAAGCCAAAATCGTGGATGACCAGACTGAGACCATTCGCAAACTAAAAGAGGTGCTTTGATATTTACTAAAATCTCTACTCTTCCAGCAGATTTTTCACATTCCAGTTATTTATCTCATCTCTTTGAGAAGCGTGAGAAAAATAACATCGTATTTGACGCAGAATAGCCTTAAGCAAGAGACTCTGGCTCTGTTGTCATCCATTGCCTTCCTGCTGTTCAGTCATTGCAGGAGCGTGACGATCTGATCCGCAGGTTGAAGGAGGAGGCTGTGCAGACCCAAATAAAGTTTCAGCAGCAGCTGGAGGGTGAAACAAGCCAGCAGGCCTGAGCTGAAAGAGCAGCTGGTACATCTTAGCCTGCGTAAAGAGGAGCTGAAGCAGCAGCTGGAAGATAAGGAAGCAGAGCTGGAGGATGTCAAAAGAATTTACAGGCAAATCTAAATAAGGAGAATGTGTGTCTGATAACATGCTTAAAAATGAGGTGAAATACAAAGAATTTGATCAGATTTAGATGAAAACAACATTGTATGCAAGTAGTTTCTCTCCTCTCTTCTGCTGAAATACAGATTTCATGATAAATGTTTCAAATTATTTTTGCTTCTTGTGTTAGATACAGGGATATCTGTTTTGTAATTTGTGTCTGAAACCAGACCTGTTTTCTATGCATCTCATCCTTCATTAGTGATTCAAACAAGAAGTGGCAGGAGAAGGCAGAGCTGCTAACTCGACTTGAAAGCCAAGTGAAGCGTATGAAGGAAAATTTTGATTCCAAGGAGCGCCTGCTACTGGAAGAAAGAGAGAAAGCATCAGAGGCACACAAGTAACTTCAGCAGATTTCTGTTCTGTTGTTCTGAAGCACTTTTAACATGATGTTTCTGCATTTGTTGCCAGACGTTACACATCTTTGCAATAACTTGCTGTTAACACAAAATGTAATAAAAAACTATTTTCTCAATCACTTTTATTCTATTACGAATAACTTTATTTTTTCCAGCAGAATCAGTTTCTGCTGGAAAGAAGATAGTGAATATTATTACACGAAACATAACATTGTATTTGACGCAGAATAGCCTTAAGCAAGAGACAACTGCACTAGAAAGTTGAACACTTGTTTCATATTAAACATTAAGTCTTCCACATAAATAACTTGCTTCATTTGGTATTGCCTCTTATGCAGAGCTGCAGTGGACAAGTTGCGCTGTGTGGATGATGCTTTTCGTCGGCAGCTGGAGTCTGTCCAGGCCGCACATCAAGCCGAGCTGCTGCAGCTGTCTAATGAAAAGCAAAAACACATAGAACAAGCTAGTCTAAAGGTAAAATATGGATTTTATTTCTTCATAAATTGTTTGTCTTCAAGGTGGAAAGAACAAGAGCTACAGCATGCTATTTTTGTGTGTGAAAGACAGACACACAAGCTGATACAATTCTTTAAATGTAACAATTTCTCTGGATCATATCAGTGTCATATTTATATTCTAAAAAACCAATGATATATTTTAAAAGATATGTTATGTTTGTCAGCAGTTGATCTTTTTTTAACATTTAAGATTTTTTTCTTCTGTATAAAACACTCAAATTCTAAATGTTTCTGATTATGCTGTGAAAGTAAAATATTAAAACTACACATACTTAAAATTTTTCAAAGGTGATAATAATTTATTAGGATGCTGTAGGTACAATAATTTTATGCACATGTCAGCATTTGTTTTGCTGTTAAGTTTCATCAGATGCTGTAACACAGATTGTCATTCCATCATCTTATTGTCTTCAGCCATGCTGAAAATAAAAAGTAAATCAGGGAAGCTATAGTACAAAGAACTGTAATATAGTTTTATTTTGTAATTGTCTATCTGTGATTTTTTTTTTCCATTTAGGTATATGAAGTAGAGGAAGAAATGCGTCAACTCCTGGAGGAGACGGAGGCCAGCAAGAAAGTCATGGAGGAAAAAATGAAGCGCCTTACAAATGTGCTAAAAGACTTTTAACACATAAAATGTCAACAACATGACCACCGGACAGTTTTTATGCTGAATTTATTTTTACAGATGCAACTGTATTTTTTTTAAAATTGTAAATATCCATATATTTTTAAAATTGTTTTTTCTATGTCTTATCAAATAAATTTTATTTTAAAGAGATACATTTATGAAGATTAATATAAGGGACACATTATATTGAAAATATAATTATTTATTCTCACAGTTCATTTGATTAATATTGCACTATTTTACAACAAATTAAGTTTTATAAGGTGAAATGTAAAGAATGTGATTTTGTCCAACTCAATTAATTTTAGTCCAATACAAAGTAGTAATGTGGTCCAACAAAGTTAGCTATTAATATACACCTGTGAAAAATGTGCCTTGGTCAAAATGTACAGAGAATTTAAAACCCTGAACACACTGTCCCCACTATGAAACACGGCAGTGGCAGTATCATGCTATAGGTAAGCGTTCCTTCTGCAGGGACAACCAAACTTGGACGGACGTTCACTTTACCTCAGGATGGTGACCCTAAATGGCTTACCGTGTCCTAGTCAAAGTCCAAAACGAAATCAGTTAAGTACCCTTTACATTAACCCAGTTAATTCTTGTATAGTTTTATTATATAGTCAGATACAGGTCCCAATTCATGCATTCTAGTATAATTTAAATAAGAATGCAGCAGGGATTTAAGTTCAAAAGTGTTAAAAGCCTGCCAGTTTACAAATAAATCATAAAGGGATATTGAAACGTCTTTCCTACCAAACAATAAATAGCAAATGTTTGTTTTACTAATTTATAATTTAAAGTATTGCAAAGGCTAACTTTAAAACAGTATATATTTGTTTAATGTCGAAACTTAGGATATATAATTGCTTAGCAAAGCTATGTTGTGACTAGTTAAAAATGTACATTTTACATACATTTATGAACATGAGTGTTTCTGTCATGTTATATTTATAGTAACACTTTTAGTATGTCAACCTTTATGGAGTATATAATGTATTTTCTGCAATACTTGCCTTAAACTGGGTCAAATTATTTGATTTGTTGGCAATGTCGCTCCGTATTGTTTGGGGGCGGAGTCTAAGGGGAGGAGGGCACGAGGTGGACAAGGGTTGCCATGGCAACCGTAACTCAACGTAACGTCCGTTCATTTAAAAAGACCACAGAGGCAGCGTAAATGCTGGTCCTGTTAAGGTAACAGACGTGTTATCTGTTAGTTGAGAATAATGGTCGCTATCTGTAGTTAAACGCAAGTAACTGACTAAAACAAACAAACAAAAAAAAGTGGGTGCTTCTCTTTCTAGAGAGAAGATGGAGTTGGAAAGGACGGTGACTGAACGCTCGACCTCGAGTCGCCATGAAAAAAGTTTGGGGCTCCTCACGATGAAGTTTGTCAGTCTACTGCAAGAAGCTAAGGATGGCGTTCTTGATTTAAAAGTGGTCAGTGACACCGAGAGACGACTCACATTATTTGAGTGTATATTGGGGCGGGGGGAGGTTGATCGGTGCTGTGCTGCCCCGCAGTTTTCTGCTGCTAGTTTTAACAAAGGGCTGTCCGACACAAGTCGTCAGGTGTATTTATGTATGGAACAGGTGCACTAGGAGTCCGCCATTAGGATTAGCCCATTGTAAAGCCGTCAAAAACAAATGAAAGACAAAGACAATTTGCAGTATGATGAAACGTTAATCAAACTTATTGTTTACAGGTTGAGTATCTTTAGCACTGGAATGTGAATTCCTGTGCATGCTGTATTTGAGAGAATCTGAAACTTTCAAAAAGTCAGTTTGTTGTTCCAGAAATCGCCAAATGCAAAATCCGTACCACAGATCTTCGTTGTTTATCTATTTCTGTAATAGAAAAGGGCAAAAGTGATTGACGTTTTTCTACAGGTAAATTTAAATAGTAAGCTGAAATTATTTCCCCTCCTCCTGGAATTCACTTTAACGAAACGTATAGACTGATTATTGGAGTCAAAATTTGTACTCATGTAAAAGTAGCCCTTCTTTCATATATTTTTACAGAGGTAAAGTGAATTCCAAAAAATTACCGAAGTATTTGGGGACTTGAGTTGTGAATCCTGACTAGCTGCTGTAATTTGTGAAAATGTTGTCTTTATACACAACAAAATATAAAGTTGTGTTTAAGTTCTTGTACTTGGAATGATAAAGTAAAATAATATAGAGAACATTTGGCAAAATACACTTTGCCAAAAGAATACATTTTGAAATCCTACTGTTCTGCACATCAAAAAACCTTTAATCTGAGGTGCCTTATTGGTAAATATAGGCTTACACATTTTTAAGAAAATTTATTAAGACACCATTAGGGTCAAACTATGTCTTATTGACAGGTGAATTCTGCAATATAATATGCTTTACTTTACTGTTCTGCTTTCAGTAGCACAAGGCAACAATTTTGTAGTGAAGCTGGTATGAAAATGTTTTTAATGAGAAAGCCCCACAAATAACTTTAGGTTTTTTGCATTTGCATCTTCAGTTCAGGAATCCTGCTTAAAATGTTAACATGTATTAGCACAAGCTTTGCAAATCATCCATTAAACTTTTATCTTCCAATTCTATCCATGAATCTATTTTTCCCTCTTTTCTTGCGCGCCAAACCTGGTTAATGGTTACAGTGGATGTTTCTTAGACTCTCTCCACTCCCTTCTCCTTTGTTACTTTATTTAAGAAAAGGTCAGTGTTTTTTTTTTTTTAAGCATAAGCTGTTCTTTTTTTTCTTGGGAGGATTTGGGCAATATTTCAGTGTTGTGCGTGTGTTGCTTTTAGATAACGCCTTTTATTTGCGGGCGACTTATGTCTCTGTCTGCCTGAATCAACAGGCTGCAGACAGTTTGGCAGTGAAGCAGAAGAGGAGGATTTATGACATCACGAACGTCCTGGAAGGTGTGGGGCTAATCGAGAAGAAAAACAAGAACATAATCCAGTGGAGGTTTGCAAATATTTGCTTTTTATTTTTAAATGAGCAAACCCGAAAGGGCAACTGCAGGCTGGTGAATCTTTGATCTTTGAATATTTAAATTAGAATTGACAATCAGTGGTTCTACCTTCTCTAAAACCTTTCTTCCCCCCCCCCTGATCAGGGGGCAGAACAACGGGAGCCAAAGTCAGGAGATGTTGGAGCAGATCAGAGTTTTAAAAGCCCACATCTCTGAGCTCGAGGTTCAAGAGAAGGAGCTGGATGACCAGAAGGCCTGGGTGGAAGAGAACATCAAACACCTCAACCATGATCCAGACATCTGCGCATATCCTTCGGCTCTTTGTTTCTTTTTTTTTTTATGTTTTTTTGTTTAATTGTTAATCCTTATTTTTTCCTGTTAACATTCCAACATTTCATTCCTGTTTTCTAACACTGCTAAAAGAAATTTCAGATTTTTTTTTTCACCTCAAGTGTTTACATTTGTCACAGAGACTTTTAAATCTTATTTCTTTCCAAGAAAAGTTGACGTAGTTTTGACGTTTTAACTCTGAATTGTTCCAAGGCTCATTTAATTCGTCTCACATGAAAGAAACCCCTGTCGGATTCTGTCAGCATTGTTTTCCTGTTGAACAGAAAGAGGCTATAAAAGGAGGATTAAAAATATAATCACTAATGACATTCGGTGAAAAAGCAGCCAGGCTAACCCTGACTCTCACAATGCCTAAAGCCTTTGTTTTTCCCTTTTATTGTCTCCTTTTTTCTCTTGAAGTTAATCCTGTTTCTTTAACATCTCTCCACCTATAAATTTGTGACACACGAGGACATCTGCAATTCTTTCAGTGGAGACACTCTTCTGGCTGTTGTGGCTCCCTCTGGAACCCAGCTGGAGGTGCCACGTCCTGAAAGGGTAGAGTGATTTACCAGCTTGAATAGAAATTAACATTTTCTTCCCTTATGACAACATTGACTAGAAAGTTTAACATTTAAAAGGTTCTTTCCAGCTTTTTGTTGTGTTAAAGCAGACCTTTCATCGCAGGCTGTTTGGTGTTTCCTGGAAACTAAATATATATAAAACTGTTGATGAAGTTTCTTTGATACAGTAAGCTCATGATCATTTTTACAGAGTAAAAGTGGTCAGAAGAAATACCAAGTGAACCTGCGGAGCCACTCTGCTCCCATCCAAGTGATGCTCATCAACAGAGAGTCCGGCTCCAGGGTCCCTGTGGTCTTTCCTGTACCACCCACCGACGACATTTGTCTGATGCCAACCCCGCCCAGCACGCCCGCCAGCCTGCAGAAGTTCCCCCTCCTAAACTGTGCTGCCACTACACCCAACCCCACCTTCTCCTGCAGCCAGGACTCCGTCTCCTCAGACCAGCAGATGGTGCTGCCAGACCTTGATGAAGAGCTGACTCCATCTTCCACCCCTGGTGACGTGCAAATGGGTGAGTGACTAAATATTCATTTCAAATTTTAATGCTCTACGTGTTTCCTGTAAGCTTTGGAAATTATTTAAAAAGGACTGAGTGCTTGAAGTGGATTCAACGTGTGATCCACCACAGCGACTAGAACTTTCTTTCTTTATTGTTTGCTTGCATGGGGACAATTGTTAAGTATAAACAATTACTGAACACTATGACATTTATAGGCTAAGCTAGTGTGCGGTGCACAACCTCAAATGTAACTAACATAAAGAAGTGCATAAATATCAAGCAGACGGAAAAGTAATCTGCTGCCTTTACTCTTATATGCCTAGATAAAATCGAATATAGCAAACTGACTTAAAATCACCTTATTAAAAAATGTAGCCCACCTGTGTGTAATTTAAACTCAGTATAAATCTGGCTGTTCTGTAAAGAATTGAGATATTAGTTAGAAAACATTTAACAACAGACTGCATCATGTAGACCCAAAAAACACAGCGGACGGGTCGGAGATAAAGCTGCTGATAAGTTGGTTTAAAAATATGCAAGATTTGGAGATCTTATGGCACAAGTCCAAACCTACCATAACCTGACCAGACACCTAAACTAACAGGCTGGGAAAGGAGGCTAATAAATCAGAACCCCATTGTGACTGTTGAGGAGCTGCAGAGATTCATAGCTGAGGTGAGACAATCTGCTGATAGCGGATCTGTTGGTCACTTCTCGGAAAAGAGTCTAAAAGAAAAAAATCATAACTGGGCAGAAAAAGCCGCAAAAAGTCAAATCTTACAACACACTGACCATACTACCCCTATGGTGAAATATGGTGATGTCAGCATCATACTGAGGAGATGTATGTTTCTTTAGCCGAGTTGTTACAAGTTGATGGAAGATCATTAGAGGAAGCTGTAGGGAAATACTGGCAGAGAGCTCCACAGCTACAACACAAGAGCCGGTTGGTGTCCAAGCATATTCATGTTTGAGTTGCCACATTAGAGTCCTTCAGAAGTAACAATCTACACTTCCGTAGATTGTTACGGAAGTGTAACAATCTACGGAAGTGTTGCACACACTTCTGAATTATTTTTTTAATTATTTTTTTTATTAAACCATAAAATAGAAAAAACGTGAATTGATTTTTGTGTTTGTAGTGTATACTGAAAGCACACACGGCCTTGTTACCTGACTGGACTGACTCCTATGGTACAAGTCACAAAACTCATCCCAGGAATATCAGATGTCACAGCTTTGTTTTTAACATGCCAGGACAGGAAAGTGAGATGTGACAATGTCTTGCAACTAAAATGAAAGTACTCTGAGAGTCATGATGTGTAGCTTGATCATCTATGTGAACTGAACCCCAGGGGTCAGACCTTACAATGGGGATTTCTATTATAAATGTTTGCCTAATTACAGCTACCATCTTTTTAAATTAACTTTTAGTTGTTAATGCTCTCGTTTGGAGCACTATTGTTTTTGCCATTTTTATTTGTTTGGAGAGAAAGTTGCATAAATTTATTAACATATTTAATAATTGCTGTGTTTACTGTTCTGCAGCTGCCAGATTTTTCCCACAAGTCATGAGAAACCATTATTTTCCATTGTGAAAGGGATTTCTCCATTAACAGTTTGATTGCCTGTGTTTCTGTAATTATGCAAGTTCAGCTGATGCCATTGTCAAAGCGAAACCGATGCAGAACTTTATTACCGGAATAAATGAGGAAATGGCAAAAACAGAAGATTTTTAGTTTTGTTTTCTTGCTGTTACACAACAAGGTGCTGGAAACTGTGACTAACTATAGATTACGGTGAAAGGTCTTGAGGTCCTAGTCTGTTAAAATTGCTTTATTACCATCTTGCTGTATATACCAACTTAAGTACTTTACCTGCTGGTTTTAAATTAGTTTTAGGATGGATATGAGAGTTGGAAAAGGTTTTAAGCACATTCGGAAGTGAATTTTCTAACAGCATTCCTGCTTGCTATTGTATTTCTGCAGAGTGTCACAGCGAGTCAGCAGCAGCAGTGTTGGAGCAGCATCAAATAGACCTGGAGGATCCAGAGTTCCAGTCTGTTCTGGACGTTAGCAGCCTGCTGCGGCTCAGCGCAGGCGCTGACAGCATGAGGGACGACAGAGAGGGTGAGGCGCTTTGCTGGACACCACATGCAGAGATAGCGATCATGGGTGGTTTAACGTTTGCTTTGCTGGCTTGCTTAAAGAATTTACAGTGATCATAAGATAAGACCACACTCCAATATAAACCCTTCTAATGGGTTGGAAAACCTCTCCCATCTTTAATGTTATTGGATCAAATTTTATCAGCACAAAATTACATTAAAAGCTACCGGTAATTATTATCCATTTGTTTTCATTGTTAACTTAGTCCATATTCATATCCATGTAAACATTGTTTTAATTATGTTGTGCTTGGTATCTTACACTCATTTCCAGTTTAAAAAAACCCTGCAAATTCCTCTGTTTTTGTCATGAACATAATTGGTAATCAGCTACAAAAATGGCCTTAAACCTAACAACGTTTTGAGCCAAATCTGATCCATCTAGATTTGTTAGAAAAAGGGCAATAGGTTTTTTTTGTGTTTTTCTTGCTAAAATCATCTTTGTTTTGTGCACATTAAAAATGATACCCTAAATTGATCTCAAGGTGATGTCTCAGCAGAGACACCATGTCTGGTGTGGGAATCTTTTCACAGATGATGAAAAGATACACCGGAGCAATTCAATGCAAGGATGAAAGTTATATTCTGTTTATAAGACAACAGACACCGGTACGTTTTAGAACTATTCTCAAATTGTGCCGTTGTCAGAGGAAATATTTGCTATTTTCGTAGAAATTTACAGTACAAACGCAACAAAAACGCTTCAGGTTTCACCAGAAATTGTTGAGTAAACAAGGTATAGTCAGAGGTCATGGTTCTCAGTGGATGAAGTTGGATTGCTTCCTTTAGGTTCAGGCTCTTCCTGAAGAGTAGGAGTTGGTGAACGATGAGTCTGCTTTGCATTGAAGAGTCAGCTGAGGCGCTTCTTCTGGGCAGAAGCAGAATTTGTTGACCCGTTACCCTAGCAACCAAATATTAGAAAAGAGGATGAATGGAGACCAATATGGTGTGTGGTTGGAGCCAACTGAGCTATATTTGAACCAAGCAGCAACCCAACTGATAAAGTTATGCCAGTCAATAACATCAGATCCTGTAAATCATTAAGTGTCTCAGGAACCTTGAACTTGCTAATTTGGTGTACATTTATTATTTTAAAGTTATGTTTTAATCGCTGTATCTCAGGGTACAATGAATTGAAAAAGTGAACAGTAGTAGTCACACCTGAAACTCGGAAACACAATACGAGTTACAAAGACGTTTATGGTGACTTCTACAGAAGTTATTAAACCTGCTTGACTGTGGAAGGTGGGGGTGGATTGATTTACGCTAAATTAGTAAAATCTTTATTTAATTTTTTTGTTTTTATTCTCTCATAGGAGCTGTTGACCTTATTGATGAACTAATGTCTTCTAATGGTGAGGATTATAACACCTACATCACAAACCTCTGAATTTGTTTAGTTAGATCTGGATACCTCAGAGTTTAAAGAAACCTGATTGGTCTGTAACTATCTTGGTCTGTTAGCAGTCGCCCTTGTACCAGGATTGTATGCATTTGTTTTACACACACATACTTTTGTTTAGTTTTTTGTGGTGTGTGTACTATCAGTCTTTCAATTTTTGCTTTATGTTATATGACACAATGGACTAATAGCTTTAAATCATTTCAGAACTTGATTAAGACCATGTTATCTATGCTTAAATTCTGGAATCGAGTAAAGCTGTACATTCTTTCACTTAAAAGGAAAATAACTTTGTGCCACAGATAAAATCTGACAGCCTGAACTTTAGCAGACTACATGTGCTTAGAGAATCTGTCGAATAAGACGGATGATCATGATTATGTTATCAATACCACATGTATCTCAGCAAATCCAGCGCAGTGAAAAGCAGCAACTCATTCCTACATTCTCAGTAGCATTTAAACATGACTTTTACTGGATACTCTTCTGGTCATTTTTACCCCAAAAATGTCTTTTAGAAATCTGAAATGAGTACTAACTATTAAGGCATACTGAGTCATGGCACTCTTCTGATAGATAGATACATATAAACCTTGGAGGTCTGCAGCGCAGTGTGAAACTGGCACCAGATTTTCTTTCCTGGGGATTTTTCTGATGTCTGAAAGTGTGTGATGCATTGAATGTGTTTTTAATAGCAGACATATTTCCCAGATTATCTCACAGATTCTGTTGTTCCTATGAACAGGTATAGACTACAGCTTCAATCTGGATGATGGTGCAGGAGTGTGTGACCTGTTTGATGTGCAGATCCTCAATTACTGATCTCTGCTGCCTGCCACAACTCTGCTGCCCTCATTTCACACACCTCCAAGAAATATTTCCTGTTATGTTGTTATTGCACAGTCAGTGCTTCATATTGTTGCCTTAAAACAAAAAACGACACATCTTTAGACTGCACAGCTGTGCATCAGACACGATACAGTGACTTTTGTCAATGACACCTGGCACCTGAATGCGTTCTTCATCAAATATATACATATTTTTAAGGAAGCCACATTTGATGTCTTTACTAAGACTTTAATGGTTTTCTGGGTAAATAAAAAATTCCAGACAGATAACATGTCTTAGAAGTAAAGTAAGATTAATCCTACAGCCTCTTTATATTTTTCCTCATCCACAGGCTTTTTTTGTCTATTTTTCTTATTCTTTTGCGGCTGGTTTTATTTCTTTATTTCAACCAAGGTTGGAAATCCAAGCTCTTTTTTTTTAATTGAAAAGCATCATTTGTTTTACAGTTCTGATTCAGAAACGTCTGATATTTAAGGAATAAATGTTTTGGTGTCATTTTGTTACTTATTATTGAGGGGGGGGGAAAAAGCCAGAAACCTTTTTCTATATTAATGACACTGCCAGTTTATGCCTCCCTTTTTCACAGCTGTATATATTTAACTACATTTTATTCTTAATTTAAGTTAAAAAAGCTATTTGTTCTAGTGTTTTGTAACTGAAACTAGGTTAAATGTCTTCATTTAAATAACTGAGTTTGCCATTTTTCTAAATTGATGACTATTCAGAGCCCTGAATGACATTTCTGTGTATTTATGTTTTCTAATTAAAAGAAGTCATGTTTCGTTGCACATAGTCATTTTTTAAAATAGTTTTTCCTGACTGAAGTTCAATGGTGGGACTGTTTGCGTTGCTGTGTTGGAGGCAGATTTGCTGTGTGATATTCCCATTGTTCCAGTTTTGACTTTGTTAATCACTTTAGTTTTTTGTTTTTGAGAAATAAAAGTAAAAATACATTTTATAAACTGAGTTAAGAGGCATGACATAAGTTGCAAAAACAAAGACTTCAAACTTTCTCATGTTTGCTGTGACTTTATAACTTATTTTGTTTATATGCACTTTTCTTTGCTATTACCACTACAATTTTTTTTTGTGCTAGTAAAATAATCACAAATAGACTTTTTTTTATATATAATATTGACCACTGTATAGTCTAACAAACTATACACTTTGTTAGATAACTTGACATCATTTTTAGAAAATCTTAGCTAGAATCTTTTAATTTTCAGCTTATCAAAAAATAAATTTAGAAAATCCATATTTTCTTTTATGAACATTTTCGCTACATAAACTTGACGAAGAAGCGTTTCACAGCTTCCTAATTTTTAAAAATCATCTTAGCGTGAGGAGGAAAACCATCTAAATGCCTGATAATGAAGTAAACATGAGCACAGGGTTGTAGGTATTAAGTCTTTACAAAGGTAATAACCCGTTGTTTCAGTCAGAATTTTGATAGTACTGTTTTTTTCTGAGCATCACAGGGTATTCGTATTGAATAAATGGTAAAACTAAAATAAACTGGGTCTAAAAATATACAGTATCTTAACAGCACTGCAATGTTATAAGCAGAAAAACTGTCAGGCATAGGAAAATGCTTCTTTTGTCGTGACGGACTTGTTTTTGACAGAAAATGTTATGAAATAACTGCTTTGATGTATGACTGTGTTCGTTATATTTTTACATTTCAAACCCAAAATTGGGTCTGTTTCGCTTCAGGAAGACGGTTTCCACAAACAACCTTCTGAAGCATAGCCCATCATTTGACCCAAATCAGATGGAATCCAGCACGGAAAAAAACACTTTCCTGCTAATCTAATCATTTAGGGTTTAATGGCCTGTGTTTGTATAAATGGTGTTTACATGAAGAGATTTCGTAATCAAACAAACTCGAATGTAAAACAACAGATTGCAGCAGATAGCGGCGGCTTCTGGACGATATGCTGCGTAGTAAATATTTAAACCTCATTCCTCTACTGTTTAACTGCACGCTTCTACTCCCAGCGCTCTGCTTGAAAACGTTCGTTATCAACTCCTACAACGTTACTGGAAGTGGTTTCAGTTGTGTTGTTGTTGCTGCTGTTATCTGAGAAGGAATTTCAAGGCGTGTGCAGAAATCTCTTCTTCAGATGTTCAAACAGTCCAGGAAATGACGAGGTTTTCCCGTTAGGCATAGAAATCTCTCAGGATGTCAAACCTCTATGAAGGATTTCTTGTTTTGTTTGCTGCAGCATCAAATATCAAATTGAAAACTGAAGCGACCTCAGAGAAAATATTTCAACAACAGCAACCCAGAAAGACAAATAGGCTGTACTCAGATTGAGAGGTGCATGCATGTGTGTCTGGTTAGCAGGAGGACATATGTGCACCATCAAGGAGACCTGGTGTATTTGCTCATGCTGATTATAATTAAAATGAGCAGTTAATTACCAGAACGTAACCCTCTTCTAAAAAAAAACAGCCTGTTCTTGTTAGAGAATCTAAAATGGAAAAACTTTACCTTGTGCATACTTTAAACTGTGTGGGTTGAATGGGAGGCAAATGTTTCCAGTGAAAATGGAGAAATATCTCTGACTAACACCTTGTATATGTAAGTGCATCAGTTCATTAAATGGTGTTTCAGCAAAGACGGGAAAACAAAGGCCAAGCAGATTAAGAATTGTGGTTCGTCCATTACTTTAGACTCAAATAAAAATGTGTTATGATTTGATTATAACTATCCCTTCATGCTTAGCAGGTTAGCATGCTATTGGGATTACTGTGTTCTGATAAATAATGCAGCATAATGGAGAACAAGCCTTTCTCATAGATGTCTAAATTGACACAACCTCTGCCAGAGAAAGAAAACAATAAAAAGACATTTTAGCAAGAACCCAATTTTAACTATTTGCTTTGATTTAGTTTTTTTTTTAGTTTTAGTAATGAAACACTTTATGTTTCAATAAGAAGGACATAAAACAACCTTAAGATTTCCTAAACTCTCCCGCCACTGGTACCAAAACAACAAAACAAGATTTAGATTTTTTTAGCTCATTTATTTTACAAAAAGCAGAGGGGAAAAACATTCCCAATCTAAGTTACAAAAATAAACAGGTAGTTTCTTTTAAGTAAGGGCTCCCAGTGAGAAAGTGGGTTTCTCACCACAATCAATTCAAAAATTCAATATAACTGCAGTGCGTTGAAAATAAGCTCATACATGCAATGTCAAATTATTTATTTGCTCTTCTGGCAATTTGCCTTTCATATTTTTTCCATACAGAGATTATGGAAGCACTTCTGTCAGTAAACACGTTCATGTAGTTATTGAATACATAAATTGTGAAGTTATACACCGAGTTTACACTTCTATTGCTATTAGTGGTTAGCTTGTCACTGAGCACAAAAATTATGCTGTTTGATTTCAACAGCATAATTTATTCTCGGCTCAGATTTTAGAGCTGAGAATAAAGTCCCAACCCATTTGAGAGTGTTTTTATTTGTGTGTGTTAGTAAGTGTTTTATTGTTGCTTCTCTAACTTTGAACCTCAAAAAGTCTGACATCCATGTACAAAAAGACCAAAGCGCCATCATATCCCTCAAAATAACAGTCTTTGTTGTTTTGATTGTTCCAAAACAAGTAGCCGCTACTTGTTCTTTGCTCACCATTTTCCACTTCAGTTCAATATTTGAATTCTCAAATGTTCTCCTTTGACTTCTCTTAAGAAGTTTCTTTTGGAAGCAAAAGTCCAATTGTGCATAAAGAAGTACTCCTTCTTGGCTGTGGTTTAGTAGCTCTACATGAAACACAATTAGCCTTTAGGCTGACACCTAAAGACCATTAAAGGCCTTTGAACCACAGCTGGAGAACCATTGGATTCACTCAAACTGAGAATGAGTTTGTCTCCTGGGTTGCACTATGAGAGTTAAACGACATATCCATCTCTTCACCATCTGCTGGAGTCTCTTGTGTCCTCCGGCTCCTCTTCCTTCTCTTTTGTCCAAACTTCTTAGCGACTTTTGCCATATGCTGCCTGAAGGAGGACCCCATGAAGGCGTAAAGGATCGGGTTGATGCAGCAGTGAATGAGAGCCAGGCTTTCCGCCACCTGGGTCGCGTGATCCAGTACCTTGCTTGTCTGGCAATGGGTTACAAAAATGTACACTGAATCTACGGCACGGTGCAGTTTTAGCACATTGTATGGCAGCTGAGTGACAACAAATACCCCCACTACTATTAGGAGAACACGCAGGGCTCTCCACTTCTTGCCTCGACTCTCGATGGGAAGGTTTCTCAGCGCTCTGCCGACAGACCAGTAGCAGATCACCATGACCAGGAGAGGAAGAAGGAATCCCAGCAGCACCTCGGCCACCTCCAGCACAGCTTTACCACTCCGAGCCATAGATGAAGGGTAGATGGCTATGCAAATGTTCCTATTGGATGTCCACACCACTTCTGAGAAGATTAAATCAGGCAGACCGAGCAGGAAGGCCGTTCCCCAGACAGCTAAGCACCACTTCCAGCAATGCCTCCTGTTGAAAAGCTTCTGCAGCCTGCCTCTGTCATCTCCACCCTGCACTCTGAGAACCGCCAGGTAGCGGTCCAGGCTGATGCAGGCCAACAGCAGCATGCAGCAGGTGAAGTTCAACGTGTAGCAGGCCGACACAATCCTACAGACAGGCGTCCCCCAACTCCCAGCCCCTGGCGGCGTCAGCGGCCCAGAAAGGCAGCGTGAAGAGGAGCAGCAAGTCGGCCACAGCCAAGTGGCTCAGGAAAGAATCCGTCATGGTCTTCAGCCGTTTGTGGTAGGCGTAACGGCCAGGACCAGAATGTTTCCCGTCAGTCCCGCAACTAGACACACACTGTACATGATGGGGAGGAAGAAGGCTGCGAAGGACCGGATATCGCCCTTCTCGCACAAGGCAGGATAATCCTCATAGCTGTAGTTGAAGCTGGTGTTTTCGTGATAGTAGTAGTCGGCCTCATGTGAGACATCCATGGTTACTATGGAAAGAGGTGAGAGAAGAACATTTTGAATTATTCTTAATATCGAAGCAATCACAGTTTGTTGCAACGAGATTTATTTAATATGTTTAAAATGATGTTGGCCAATGAACAAAAACAGCAATCTGTAGCATTAACATTTTAGCTCCTGTAGCAAATCAGCTACTTCATACATCCATAACTCTATAAGTCGTACTGGTTCCCAAACATCAAATCTATCCCATTATTCACAAGTTAAAATGACTGAATCTGAAGAATGATTTCCGTTATTTTAACAAGGCTTGTCAGTGCATGTGCGATGGAGAGTTGTTGCAGAGAAAAGGAAGAATAATTTACATGCCTTTTAAGGGACTTTATTGCAGTTTTTCACTCCAAAAGGCCATTCTGCTGCAACTTTTAGATTCACAAGAAAGTTTAGCAGATAATATAAAAATATATTTCTGTATTTACATATAAGTATTTTTTAATATGAAAGCTTCATCTTTAATTGTTTTCATTCTAGTGATTAATAGCTGTTTCACATTTAGAAGTTTAACATGATGAACATTCAGTATTGAACCCTATGAGAACTTCTGTAATGTTTTGATTAAAAGAAAATATGATGCTTAACATTCAACCCCCTTGATTTCATGCAAACAGAACATTATGAATAATATGTTCCATTTTAATAAATGTGTTATTTGAAGAAAGATGCTTTACTTTGGCTACAGGAAGATTTAAATGACTAATTATTCTCACTAATAAAAGCTGGGCTGAGCTTTCACCTGCATTTAAAGATCAGACATCTTTTAAAATATATATTTTTAAATTTTTGAGAACCTCAGTGATGAAACAATTAAAATATGGCAATTTCTCTGTGATGAAGAAGAAAAACAACAACAAAAAGGGTCCTGTGGGGAAAAGGCGGTGACGCAGGTCACTAGTTCATCAGGGCTGATTATGTTAAAGCTTTGCCACATGTTCCAGATGTGACTTAATTTTATAAAATTCTGCTGGTGTTGATTCAGGCCAGTTTGGATTTGGAACTGGAATTCCCATCAGGATTTGGACAAGATAATTTACATGTTGTGAAGTGACTTTGGGGGGGGGGGAGGCCTGTTTCAGTTTAAAATATGCCAATTGAGCCAAAGTGCTTTGAATGTATTCACAACTTTCCCAGGGAAAAAACTGAAGGACAAAATTGTCTTGGCAGAAATTGTAAAAAGCAGCTTAATTACAGTTTTATTCGAGGATCTCATCTTCTCCAAGACCCATTGAAATCAGATGCAGCATGTTTGGATCATCAACTTAGATTATTTTTTTACATTGTCTCAACCTTCAAACATTTTATCTGTAACTTTTTTATGTAAATGTGGAAGAAAATGGTGTCTACATTCTGGAAACTCAATAAAGATCACAAATGGTCTGTGCAATGTTCACATCAGGAATGAAACACTCAAAACAAAGATGTGATTTTCATTTTTTTTCTAAAACACAAAACTTTTTATCTGCAATTTGAATAGTTATATAATTTTAAATGGATTTGTCCTTTTAACCCACTGGAAAATGAACAACATATTGACTCAGTTCTTATCCTGACACCATCAGCTTGAAAAAACAAAATCTAAATGCTTCACTCTGTGCCGACTTTTCTCTCACATAGAATAAAAAATATATTTTTTAAAATGCTTGTCATTGTTCAAACTAATCAAACATTTTTATTTTATCTTGTTTTTCTGAGGGACACAAAAGAAACAGCGCCACCTATACAGTAGTTAGAGCATGCAGTGGTTGTAGATTAAACAGCGCTTCTGGTGCTGCAACGTGACTGAGTTGAGAACGCCTGGCTCAAACACAACTGTAAAACCATAGGAAACAGCTGTCCAAAGAAAGAGATACCAACTGGGTTTAAGGAAAATAAATACCAAAAGGATTCAGGAACCTTGACAAGATCTGTGTTTAAGAACTGCAGCTGGAGTTTCAGAAATATCCATGAAAAAAAAACAGGAGAAATGATAAGAGGAAACATATTGCCCAGTCATCTTGGAATGCATGGACAGGTGGAATATTTAAACATTTAGAAACTGTCAAACATTGGAGATAATTTAGTGGCATTACTTAAGACGTTACAAATAACAACTGCTCTTTTGTCTGAGTTGAATGTGGAGCAAGCCCTGCAGTAATACAAATGCACACAATGAACTTCCTCTGGTTCAGTTAAAATCTGTCAACGAATTTAAACTGAGATCTGCCAATGCTGTTGGCAGGATCTGTTTATCCTGTCCAGACCTGAATATTTCCACCCGTTGTTTTTACGTTTATATGTTCATAAGCTCATCTGCTTCTCTGCTGAAAGATAAAAGCAAAGTCCAGAAAAGAAGATAACGTTTCCACAAGTAGAGACTTAAAAACAAAATACCTAAGATTCTCTGGCTCCCCTCTGGATTTATTCACGCTGTGGTGCATTTAATCAAATTTGATCACTCTTTTTATTTGGGAAAATTTTCTATCAGCAGAAAACTTGGTTTACCGGGAAAGTTAAAGTTATTGAAACATGGGTTGTTATTTTGCAGAAAGATGATATTCATATAATTTGCATATTCTCTAATATGGAATATGTTTATAACACAGTATGTTATTGAAATGTTGCCCTTCCTGTACCGTGTTTTATTCTTTATTGTTTATATATATATATATATATATATATATATTATATTCTATATGCGAGTCTGTCTGCTCACTTTGCTGCTGTTGCACAGAATTATGAAAATGATGTATCCCAGTGTTTTAAATTATGCTACATCTGTTAAATGACAACACTAAATTTGTATTTCATTCAGTAAACTTTTCTCAGGAAGTGGTCATCGGTAAGCTCCTGCTGCTCTGCCTCGATCATGTTTAGTTTGAAGAAAAGCTTGAAGATTTCTTTATTTAAACATCTTGAGAGCAGCTGTTGATATTCTGTACCATCTCCTGTTGCCAATAAGGCAGCATTTCATATTCTGTACTGGCTAATAGGTTTCTTTGCAGGCAAAGTGGAAGTCTTGCATTTATAATATCCTGGCATTGCAGCCACCTCATGATGCCATTGTAAGGATCCCAGAGCCTTGGAAGGGAAACAAGCCCGATGGTTTTGATTGGAAACCCTGACCAACTTTTAAATGCTAAAGCGCTTTGTTTGCAATCATTTGTTGAAAATAACTATTAATTAACATTTTGTCCAGTGTGAGATTATGCTACTGCAGTTGAACATTAATTTGTTTTAATGTGTTTCTTCCGTCTTTGTTAGGGGTGCGTACAAATATGACTGGTTGAGTAGATCTTAACATGAAAGGAAAGGAAAACACAAAACATTAGCGATCGAGCTGCTGCTGAGAAACCGCAGCTGTTGATGATTAAAACGAAGAGGGGATTTGGGAGGCCAGAAAACACCAGAAGCGTTAAGCAAGAGCATAAACAAGTAAAACTGTTTTGTCTTTTTAAGGTGCAGAAAGGTTGAATGGCTGGAGTTGGTGGTTTACACATGCAAAGCATTGAGTAGGAGCTGGAATGGTGTGAGGTGTTGCAATGCATGGTCTTTATTTGGAGGTCCAGGCAGGACCTAACCTGCATGATAACCACAACATCCTGTTGCAAATTAGCATCCAAGCAGGTTTGGGTTTATCAGAAATAAAGAGACTATTCAACCTAACAATGGGTGAAAAGATGTTTCAAATCCAGTGAGGCATGTTTATCAAGAAATGAAAAGATGAATGGCTGTGATATTTTACCTTACCTGAGATGTAACAAAAACAATTCATCAGAACTTCAGATTACAATATAATGAAGCTTCCAGAAAGAATAAATAGTCTGCAAATCTGTGATAGGTGACCTGGAGGATATGAGTCAGTTTTTGAAGTTATGTGTTGGAAATGCCACAAACTGGCAAAACAACTTTGATAGAAGCCAAATGGTGACAGCGAGATTCCTGAGTCAGAGCATTTGCAAAACAGCAAGTACTTGCTAACTGCTGCCATGAAAAGCACAAGTGGTACAGCTACCAAAAATGTTCAAGGCTCATCAATGCAGGGAGCATCGACCGGAGCGCATGCTGCTGAAGACCTTACTGCAGAGCAAATGTTCATTTGAAAGGCATAAAAAGATGACAGCGCTCTGACAAACATACACTTCAGAACTGAAATGAATGACTAACCTGACAGCCTTAAAAAACGTGCAGCTTCTGGTAGAAATGTATAGGATGTAATAATCAGAACTCTTTTTTTAAAATACTTTGTCTATTTTAAAACTATTTAAATGGTTCCTTAACACGGAGATTAAATGAGACATGATACTCAACAGGACAAACACAAGGAGGAAAAATCCCTGAATCACTGAACTCATCACCACATGACACTGACAACGTACCAAGTGATTTTCATGACAGTGTTTCAGCAAAGTCAGATGTTCTGCTTCACCACAAGTATTTCTGAGGACTTGTGTCATTTAAAAAAATAAGGAAGGACTCATAGTGACGACTTGTTCCCAAAAACGATCTTTGTGATTTTTATAGTGCCTTGCATAATTATTTATACTTGTATGTTTGCATATTTTGTCATATCACAACACAAACTTAATTGGTTTTAACTGAGATGTTATGTGATGAATAACACAAAGTACAGAGTAACTGTACTGTGGAAATGAAATGATTGATTATTTTCAAAAAAAGGAAAATGCTGAATTAATAAAATTACCAAATACAACCACAAGTTTACGTAGTGGCAGCTACATTTAGGACTTCATTTACTAAATAAATACTAAACATATTGAGAGAAGCGTCTCATTCTGAGAAACTTCTCAGAGTAAAAGGACTGATGCATTTTCAGCAATAAACCATTTTTATAAGTGTTTCAGAGTCATGCTGTAGTTAATAATGATCTTCATACATTAATGCAGAATTTTTCATAAACATATTTTCTCTGATAAAATTTTACTTTAAGCAACAAAAGGTCATACGAAGCAAAGATAAAACAGTCTCATTTAACAACAAATGGAAAATTAAACTTCATAACACTCGTTTCTCACAGACTTCACAACTGAAATGAATTAAGAACTAAAAAGATGAACGATTATCTACTTTAATCCACACATATTAATTTGTAAGATACTCACTGTGTTTGGGTTTAGCTGTAGGTTTTCTGCTTTTCACACGTCTGCTCGTTGTGCTCTGCAGAACTGGGTCGCCTTGATTCAGTATATGGTGCAGCACATGTGGGCGGAGATTGGGGAAAGCTCCTCCAGCCTCCAGCTCACAAACATGACACAATATTTACAAGCAGACAGATTCAGTGCATGAAAGTTCAAACTCCAACACACACATCTGTGAGTCACATGTTACCCTGATAAACTTTCAACAAACAGAAACCGTTTAGTGTTATTACCTAGTCATTGTTCCCACTGTGCAAGACTGAGCTACAGTGCTGTGGAGAAACATTTGGAAGGTGTTTTCAGATGATGATACACGGAGCTTGAAAATAACACATCATCGTTCACAGATAGTTGAACACAGTGGTGGTAGAGTGATGGCCTGGGGCTGCTCTGGTTCCTAAGCTCACAAAATGAATGGAATGTGCAGCAGAACAGACATCCAAAACACACAACCAAGAACATAATAGGATGTTAAAGAAAGAATACTTTTGAAGGGGCCTAGTCAAAGTCCAGACTTCAAATCTGACTGAGGTGCTTCAGCGTGACCTTAGACAGGATGTTACTAGAAAAACCTCCGGAGTGGCTCAGTGCGACAAAAAAGAGTGGGACAAAATTTCTCCACAGATGTGAGAGACTCATTTGACAGTTATCAATATGATAGTTATCAAAAATGATAACTGGCAATTAGATCGGGCAACAACCAGGTAATGGGTTTAGGTGGCAATGTTGTTGTTTTTTTTTTTACATAGCACAGGTTTAAATATAAGACTGGATTTTGTATTTACTCAGGTTATGTTTTGGTGCTATGGCCTGACATATTTAAGTGAAACAAAAATACAACAAATCTGTCAAAGAGGAAACTCTTCACAGCACAACAAACTTATCTATCTACAAGTTAAAACTGAATCAAAATTAGGACTATGGGGATAAATTGGGGCCAAAAGGTTTGGTCAAAAAACTTTTTGTTTTTTGTTTGAAACTGAAAAAGAAAGATGTGAAGCTGAAGAATAATTTCTGAAACTGAAAAACAGATTATAACCTGCTTTTCAGATTGAAGGTTTTCTTTTAGTTTCAATCTTTTTTCTGTTTGAAAACTTTTTTTTTCTTTTTAATAAACTTTATGACCCCCACTTAGCTCCATATAGGACCATCTGTCATTCAGTCTGGTAACAGTGAAGGCCTATGACCACAATTTTAACTTCTTTGTTTTTCCCTGAATAAACAACATAGCTGCAATAAAGAAAGGAATTCAAACTACTCTTTACCCACATGTTTTAGGTTACAGCTCAAAACAACATTGTATGTGCCATAGATTTGATTTCTTCCTGTTTTCAATAGAACGTGGAAAAATGTTGACCAGATGTGGAATAGAATACTGTTTTCCTCTTATATGTCTGAACATAGATCTGCCAACACCTGATATACTTCTAGATCAGACTTTCTCAAACTGTGGTCCGTGAGCGTCCTCTAGTGATCAGCGAGGTACTGCATGTAAACGACAGTTTAATTGCCGTTATGAGCTCAACGTGCGATGCTACAGCTAGCTTACCAAAGTATTGTGTTAAAAATAGTGATAGGAAAACTGGCTTAAAACCGGATAACTCAAAAAAAAAATAAATAAGAAAAATAAAAAATAAAAAGCTGCAGATACCAGTGGAAAGAATAATACTACGGAGCCCCCTAGGGGACATGGGGATTTTTTTTCTTTTGCGTTCCCTCGCAAAACTTTTGCGTAGATGTCTCCCTGCAACCGAGTGCAACTGGCGTCTTTTTTTTTTTGTTTTTAAATGATGACTTCTTCTTCTTCTTTTATATTATGGCGGCTCGCAAACAGCTTTAAGGTGCATACCGCCACCTACTGTACACGAGTTGTAGCAACATTACATCTCTTAAATTCTATTTTTTCAATTTTGTATTCTGAAGATAAATAAATAATGCTTTCCTTAATCTGTAAATATCCACTATGTTTCCTTCATTTCCCAGTATCCCTTTAAGACTCCACTTTTGACCTGTCCTTCCAACCATTCTTCTCAGTTTCATCAGGTTCATATGTTTTACAGTTCATCAATATGTGTTCTACATTTTCTTTCTCTCCACATCCTTCACATTTCATTCCACCTTTTTTGCCATTTTTCTATTTCTTTACTCTTAATAAGTGATTTCCCTTCCACTTTCCCAAAAGGAATTGTAATTGTTATTGTCCCCTCTAAAGCCCTTTTTGCTCATTTGTCTGCCTTTTCATTGCCTTTTACACCTTCGTGTGCTGGTACCCAACAGAATCAAATATCAATGCCACCCCTGTATAATCTAAAAAACTGTGCTGTATTTCTAATACTACATCTTTCCTATTATTTCCTTCTCCCTGAATACTTTCCATAACTGCTTTAGAATCTGTGCATATCACCACCCTGCCTGGTCTAACCTCCTCTACCCACTGTAAGCTTAGTGTAACTGCCACCATTTCTGCTGTAAAAACAGACAGGTGATCTGATAGTCTTTTAGAAGTGTAAATTTTAAATTCTGGTATATACAGTATATTCCTATTCCTACACATCCTTTTAAATTCTTAGAATCATATGGATATATTTTAAGATAATTATAATATGAGTTTCTTAAATATACATCAGTCTTTACCCCTATGTAATTTAAATTCCAGTCATTTTTCATTTTAAGAAGTCTCATGTCTACATTTACCTCAGGAAATAGCCATGAAGGAATAACATTTTAGTCCATTTGTCTACAATCCATCCAAATCCATTACTCTGGAACTTTGAATATTCCCAACAGTTTTGTAAAATTGTTGAAGTTACATTTTCTTCCTTACTACTTTTAATTGTCATCCAATAAACTAGAGCTAATTTTATTCTTCTCATATCCAGTTGAGTCTCTCCAGTCTCTATTAAAAGAGAATTAATATGTGTCGTTTTCATTGATCCTGTACATATACGTAAAGCCTTACTCTGTAATCTGTCTTTTGTTATTTTAGCTGCTGCTCCATATATAAAACTGCCATAATCTATTGTTGATCTCATGAGAGCCCTGTATATGTTTAATAATGACTGTCTATCTGCACCCCAGTTATTTCCAGCCACAGCCTTTAGTAGATTTATATTTTTCTTACATTTAGTTTCTAAGTTATCTATATGTGTTTTCCATGTATAAGAACTATCCAACCATAGTCCTAGATATTTAAATTCTGCTACCCTTTCCAAAGGTTGTCCATATAATGTTATTGTTCCTATTTCTCGTATTTGTAACAACCATAAAACAAGACTTGCTTGCTGATAATTTAAAACCCCATCCATAAGATCATTTTTCTACTTTACTAATTGCTTTCTTAATATTTCCAACCACATGTTTTATATTCTTTCCCTTCATCCATATGGCCCCTTCATCTGCATATAGTGCAGATTTTATCAGTATCAGAAAAAATATAATTAATCATGATATTAAATAAAATTGGGCTAATTGCACTACCTTGAGGTATTTCATTTTCCATATTAAATTCTTTTGAATAATCATTCCCAATCTTCACTCTTATTTTCCTATCCAGCAAAAAAATTGTTATCCAATTATACATCTTCCCACCTATTCCCATCTGATTAATTTTTATAAGTAGTCCTCTCCATAATTAATCATATGCTTTTTTATATAAAAAAATATTACATTTTTATATGGACTATAATAACTTAGAATTTTAATATTTCCATATTTTCTTAAATTAAATATTTCTATAATAACACATTCTAATTCTTTATTCATTGGGTTTTTCTTATAAGCTATTCCACCTTTAATTAAAGTGGCACATCGTCCTCCACTACCATCACTTCTATCCTGTCTTTCTATGCTACATCCAGGAATCTTAAAATCTAGGTTAGGTTTTAAGCATGTTTCTTGAACTATACTATATCTGAGATTATTTCTAATTCATAAACAAACTTTTTAAATTCTTGTCCATTGGCAATTAAACTTCTGACATTCCATTGAAGAATATGTAGAACCATTATAAAGACAGAGATTAAAAAAATCCAAATCCCAAATGTTGCTCTTGAATCTCAGCATTACTATTTGTAGTTTTGAACATTCAGAGTGTGAGCAAATATTGATGAGTCGTCTTTTTTTTTTTTTTTCCTGTTTCTGTTGTTTTTTTAATATTACTTTACTGATAATGCTAAGAACACAGAGGTTTTCATTGGGACTCTTAGTTATTTAACTGACCACTTAAAATGACTTTTAACTATATGTTTAAAAAATGTTGTAACTAACAGATTGTATATTTACCTTCTAGCCCTTACAATTTTAGATACCTAATTCCAGTTAATTGCTGATTGGTAGCTATCTTAGTTTATTTTCATGTAAGCTTCCTTGTTTGCATTCAGAAAAACAAATAAAAATAAAGTAATTGTTTACATTTTGAGTTTAAAACCAACTTTTGCAGTAATTACTGAGGTGTTTTAACCCTTCAAAAAAGGAAGAGAAATAATTATCTTTCATAAATACAACTTGTGTGGTAACAACCTTTAAGAGGATTTGGAAAAGTAAATATTTTCAAGTGAGT
The DNA here is from genome assembly GCF_003331165.1 of Xiphophorus hellerii. Classification (NCBI taxonomy): domain Eukaryota; kingdom Metazoa; phylum Chordata; class Actinopteri; order Cyprinodontiformes; family Poeciliidae; genus Xiphophorus; species Xiphophorus hellerii. The sequence continues at coordinate 20,653,939 of NC_045677.1, read as the reverse complement.
CATCTTTTTTAAACTTACTACATATAGAAACATTAAGAAAATGGGGGTATGTTGACACAAATTAGTTGAAATATAAGCTTTATTTGACATGCACAAAAGCTTAGACAAAACAGCTTATTCAAGACGCAGAAGTCTTAACAGGAAGCTTTGAGGTATTTATTCATGACTTCCTTTGCACATAATGCAACACAGGAGCAATGCTGTAATTCCTTGTTATAAAACACTGTCTAAAATACATGTTTTAAATGCAGTTAATCCATCTGACAGATTATGCGGAAAAGAAACTTGCAACATGTGCAAAAGTAATTCTTATAAAATTAGCAATTTTCAGCAAAGCTGAGAAATCGTCTCCATCTGCCAGCTTCTTTTAGCTCTCCCTTTTCTTTCCATATGACAAGCAAAAAGTGGGGGAGACTGTGAATAAGAAAGAGGAAATAGAAAATTTCTAGAATCAATCTACAAATGCATCGTCCAGGTTTATTTGTCATCATTATGTTGTTTTTTCATTTGGCTTACTCACACCACTGATTCATCCAGTGTACACTTGGCTTTAAGTTGTCATAATAGAACTGAAGGCACCAGTGCTGCAACAAAAAACAGAAAAAAATGTATGGCTCATTTTAAAACATATTTCATATATACAGTTTTTCCATGTGCAGTTCAAATGAACTTAAAAACACTGGATGTTGGGGTAAAAAAATTGATTACTTGTATGAAGGAGGTTTGGGTGTTGGTGCTTGCACCTTCTGTAACACAAAGAAAGAAAGAAGTTTACAGAACTGTAGAAGTTGACTGATTGCACACACACACACAAAAAAAAACATTATTAGATAAAATACACAAATAAATTTTTGTATCCCAGTTTCTCAGACACAACGCAAAACCATAAAAGATTGAGTTTGGCCTCACCACACGTCTGCGTGAACATTTACCGCCACTCCGCAAACACGGGCTTCCTCCGGGAGGTTTGGCTTTTTTCACCACCTGCAAAAATGCAGGAAATGAATTGAAAAGAAAACATTATTTTAAAAAGTATTTTCCAAAGTGGGACTTATTACCGGAGGGTCCTGAGGAGTCTCCGACTCCATCTGCGTCTCCGTAGCTGTGATGAGCAGGAAAACCTGCAGGCACAACAGAGCCAACAGCAAACGTTTGTCCATAATGATCTGAGGAGTCTGAATCAGCTACAAGACGTGTATGTCTTTATATCCTCTCCACCAACAGATTTCATTCGCATTTTAAGTAAACCAGGAAACTATTAAACTGGGTGTGTGCTCATGAAGAAATTTGTAGAATTTATTTTGATGTACCCCACATACCCCTAACATTTACTTTATGTATGTTTATTTTCATCTCCTTCCTTTGCCTTCCCTCCTTAGTTATTTCCTGTCCAAAGCAACAAAAATAAACTGCTGAATTATACAGGAATGCTGCTTTTTGCACACATGCTGCTCATTTAAACAGATGCAGGTCAGTAAGTTACAGTATATCAGTAATCCAACAAAAAAGCAGAAAGTTATATATCAAGTATATTCATTAGATGCAGAAAGATATGTTTGAAGTGTTTGCTTGCCATTCTCCTGCTGACCCAGGATAAGTCATAAAAGGTCACTGAAAAGAAGCAGACTATTCAATGGGTGCTGCATCTGAGAAAATTAATGGAAAATTCATAGAAAGGACGAACTTTTTCTCTGACAAACTGTTAGATGTTTGTGAAGCAAAGTTCATGGAAGACTTTGGGAATAATTTGGAAATTAATTTCTCAGAATGTGAAGGAAGAGCAAAGATAAATGTTTTTTGTTAAGTTTCTTTTGTTGATGATAATTCGGATGTGAAATGTTGGTCAACTTTATTTTTTGCACTCATTCATTCAACGGAGGTGCAACCAAGTTCTCAATTTATAAAAAGCCAATATTTCATAATTAAAAGTGCTTTTGTAAATAATTGGTGTAAATATAGATCTTGGAGAGTATAAACATTTTATATAACAATGAATTTTTTCTCTCTTTTTGTGGTTGCTTTCAGTTTTTCACGCTTTCCAATCTGTTCCTCTTTTAGGACACAAGATAGCAGTGTTGCTCAGGTCTGTAATCTTTCGGTTTCCAACCTGAAAAACAATAAAATAAACAGGCGATCCTCATTATTAGTTTATTATGCAGGTTCTAGTAATCACTTAAACAGGAGATTAGTATATATAAACATTGTGATGACATGCAATTGTTTAGTACATTTTGTTTACTAAATGGGTCAAGATGGCTGCATCGAAGCATCCACAGCTGTAAGTTTGTCAGAGGTCATATACATTTGGCTTTTCAAAATAAAATAAAAAAATGACCTGAAAGAACGCCAATTAGCCATAATTATTGGGTCAAACTGCAAGTTCAAATAATGCCTTAATCAGCTAAACTGATGAGGATTAAATTATTCACTTAAGTCTTAAGATAACCATAGGTGGATTCATAAAAGTAAACAGAAAACGTTCATTTAGATGTTGAATTGACTGACAGAGTAACAGAGACCAAATGTTTATTGATATTAACCAGAATACATAAGCTGATAAATTAATCTTCCATAAACCAGTTGTGTGTAATTAAATATGAGCGTTGAACAGGAAGAAACTGCAAACTGAACAGGAAGAGCAGCACAGATCACCTGAATAACATTCAAGGCTTTAAACCCTCCTTACTAACTATTTCCATATGGATACTGTAAAGTAAAGAGAAGAGAAACAAAGAAACTTAAAATTGATTATTTTTTGATGCAGTATTTTGGCCACAAGAGGGCAGTGTTTTACAGGACTGAAAAGAATGTTTCCTAAGAAACTGGTTTATTTAGCTTCAGGTGATATTTCATCTTTTTATTTTAGTATGCCTTTTTTCCCGTCTACTTCTAAATGTTGCACCTTGTCTGTGAGCCCCAAGATGCAGGCTTTTGTCCCAAGTTCCAAATTACAATTCATAATTTTGCGTTTGGTTGTTTTTTTTCCTATTAAATTCTAAATTTAAATAAGGCCTATCTTCAATATTGTTAAAAATAACTAAAATATATTTTACTATTTCTGCTTTTGTCATATGAAGCCAGACATACTTGGGTACTTTTATTGGGGAGACCCAGATTATCTAGCCTCGCCTGCAGGTTGGCTTCAGGTTGACGCCTTTTGAGTCACAATCCGGATCCTTCAACCCATGTCACACTTACATACTTATGCAATAAATTCAACTTTTCCAGCTAGTCTTGGTCTTTTGACCTGATTAGTTCAGTGGCACCCAGCCTGAAACAAAAACATTTTGATCTGAATTTTCCAAATTGTAGACAAACCTTTACACATATAAAGGTTAGCAGAGTTGGGCACATGGTCTGCATGCAATTAACAGAAAAAGTACGAAAATATACCGAGGTAGAGCATAAATAGCAAACATGTCCACTAATTGATGTATAAACCAAAGCTGCTGTCCGAAAGTTGACAATAGATTTTCATTCAGTGGGCAGCAAAAACGTATTCTTACCAAATGGTGCCATCTAAATCCTGCTTTTACTTTGGAAAGTTTCCTTCTTTGCATGTCTGCATGAAGATGAAATTCTTAATTCAACTGTAAAAATATAATTGCAACAAAAAAATCTTAATAGGCAGATTTGTAATCATATAATCCTAGGAACACTTCAGCTGAGAGGCTGCGATAAGCAGAAAGTCAAGCACAGCAAGGATCAAGCGTTTGTCCACGACTGAAGCTCTTGATACACAGATGTGTGACGAATCTCTGAATGTGGATAACTGGCACAGGGGAGGCAACTTAAGAATGGTCTTCCTCCTTACCTGAAAATAAACATCTAATTAACTCATGCAAGACACTTTGTAGAGGCTTTAAACGGCTTTGCATAAAAACCGCGGTGCCATTGTAGGGGAAGCAGATGCATGATAAATCCCTTTATACATATGACAGAGCTTTGGATTATTTGCCTTTTTGATGCGGCTTTCAAATTTAAAAGTTCAGTTGCTGTAAGGTCCTTAAAAGTCTTTCATTAACAGGATCCCATCATTCAGATGGGAACCTTAAGGATTTAAGGTTCCCATCTTTGCCATGATTCAAAGATGGGAACCTAAAACCAACTTGGACATTACTTGTAGAGGCAATACTGAAAAAACCCCCCAACTAATTAAAGTTAGACAGAGGAGACGGATTGGAACCCATGAAAAATCTATGGTGTAGGGTTTACTTTCTAATTTGATGTATTAAATTTCTAAACAAACATAGAAGAAGAAGAAGAGTCTATAATTAAAAGGATCACACAAGGAAACAACATTTACAGTCATATTCAGTAAACGAGAAAATTATTGGAAACACTGTTTATTTCAGAAATTCAATTGAGAAAGTGAAACATGTTAATTCAATTAATTACATACAAGCTAATGTTGAAATCTGCTATTTCTATTATTTATGATGATTTTCTGCTTACATCAAATTAAAACACAGCATTTAAGATCATTTGCTGATGAGAGGAAGTTTGAAATTGGACTTCATCACATCCATTTTCTGGACTGTGATCTTCTGTCCTGTGGGTCAGATAGCCACATACTGAACATCCTCCCCTTTCTTTTGTTCACTGAAACAGAAAAGAAAGAGTTTCTCAGTAAGATAAAGACAAAGATTTGGCTCTAGGAACATAATGTCAAAATCTAAAAATATTTACATTATTTTGTCACAGGTCATGACAATTTGGGTGGCGGTTTCTGTAATTTCGACAGAAACAAAGAGAGGAAACTGATTTAGTTTTATTCTCTCTACAATAACATGAAATGTGCCTGCAGAGACCTAGACTGCAGTTTTCTCCTTTCATCCTTTGTTTGCAGCACAAACATTGATTTCAGAAACCTTTATGCTTTCTATTGAATGATTTCATATCATATTACCGTTAATATCAGATTCTCGATCAACTGCAAAAGAAAGAAGTCAGAGGGTAAGAAAATATCTGTTTATATCAGTGTTCTTAATTAATAAAAACACAGCCTAGAGGATAGATTGACATGGATTATTCTCTCGCTCTCTCCAAGCCACATACCGAACATCCTCCCCTGAATTGGGCGCACCAAGGTGATTGACGTTTGACTTTTTGTCTTCTCACATCCTCGCTTGTTCCCTTTGCCAAAGGAGAAAAAAAGAAAAAGGATGACCCCATCAGGAAGAATAAAAACAAAAATCTTTTTTTTGACCAAACAGTGTTTCACTCTTACTGAGCTTCAACTTATGACACAGACAATCTCCAGCATTAACACATTACTGCTGCAGCTGCTCCAATGTTCTTACCACGTCCAAAGTTTCCGGCTTTTGTTCGTCCCTGGTCACCAGAGCGGCTGCATCTGCAGAGCTGAAGGCAGTGATCAGCAGGAATATCTGCAGACTGAACAGGAGCAGCACAGATTTATTCATGGTGAAGTAAAGAGTCTGATGAAGCTGAGGAACATTCAAGGCTTTTTATCCTCACTGGCAGCGCCATAGCTCCACCCATTGAGGAGGGGACTCCAAAATAATAAGTTGTTTATGGTGAAATTGTGTTTTCTTCCCTCACTTTCTGGTTATGGGTCAACGCCACTCAATGGATCATTCAGAAGTTTATAAATAGAGCTGTAATCATTACCACTTTTAGATGGAAATTATGTTAAAAAAAAAGAGCTAATAGAAAATAGTGTTGATTGTAGAAGATGTCCTTGAAGAAATGTTAGCTGTAGGAACTGAGTCTGCATTAACTTTTGAACAGCAGAAAGAACTATTAATGTTGCAACATCAACAGTCATTAGAGCTTGAAGACAGGGTGAGAAAACAGGGACTTGAAAGGTAGAGATTAAATGATGCCTGTGAAGGCGTAGTTCAGGGCATTAAGGAGGGTATTCAGGTCAGGCTGTAGATTACCAGATTTAAGGAAACATTTTAATAACTGCTAATTTTCTGAGAGACACTTTGCAGGGACTGGCTTTACAGATCCAATTAGATCTACAATTATATGCAATAAATTGAACATTAGTGAAGAATTCATGTATTTCAGTAACTCAGTTTACAAGTTAAACGCATTATATAGATCCACTTTCCACACAGACCGATGTTTTAAAGCTTTAATTTCTGTTATTGATGATGATTTCATTCCTACACCTGATAAAAACATGACACTCAAGATCTGAATATTACATCAGACCAACAAATAAACATCCTCAATGCACAATACTGCTTTCTTACACCCACAGAAACAGATCTAAACAGGCAAGATAGCTGGGGAAGAACAAGCAATAACAAGAAAGAATTACTGGGGGCGGTGAAGGAATGATTTTAATTAAAAGTTTGGCAGAGAAAAAGTGACGGGATGTGTTTCCACGAATTTGCGATTCTTGGTAATAATCCTCAAGGCCAGGTACTCTTTTGTTCTCCTTCTTTTACTCAGACATGTTGAAGCAAAGACACAATTGTCTAAGAGTTTGCCAAGACACCACAGCAAAACCAAAAAAGAAAGAAAGAAAACACAGGCAAATTTAGTATCTCTCAGTTTTATCAGTGAATCCCACAGAACCTATTTATTTAATGGTAATTTTCAGTCGAACACCTTTTGCAGCATTTTGTTCAATGATGAGCATTATTGAGTCATTTTGTCACCAACTGGTAAATCCTGACTGAAAGGAGAGCTCCTGCTGTATACAGTGCTGTACAAACACAACATTCACCAATCAGAAGAAAGTTACAATTTTTAATTACCTTTAGGAAAGTTTTAAAAACGAAAAAGAAAGAAACATCTCCATGCTTGCATTTTGCCTAAATTTAACCAATCTTGACTCTGGTTGCTGCCTTAATTTAAACTTTCTTTCACAAATTAGCTAGAGGGTGTTCTTTACATGACTCTTTGATTATCTTTGATTTGATTATTTCACGCAACTTTCCTTTTCAAATTGGAGAGACTCACAAAAAAAGAGATGCAATTAGAAAGTTTTGTTTGACATGAAAGAATAAAGGTTTTGGCGCTCAGACGCCGGCAGAAGACTTGAAGCAATAAACTTGGATGAGCAGCCTAGGATGAGGATTAGAGAAGTTTTCCTCTTTGGGCCCAGACACTGATGGTGGAGACCAAAGAGAGGATGGAAGCCTGAAGGAGCCAGAAGAATAAAAGTGGAGAAAGGGTGGAGGTGAGTTGAAGCTTGGCTGGTGAGCAGATGGAGCCATAGATGGAGAGCCTTATAAATGGAGGCTTGCTTGATGATTGGCGTTGATGATTGGCGTTGATGAGTCGTTGACCGATGCTGATAGGCTGCAGTTGAAGTTCATAAAGCTGTGAATGGATGAAGTTTGAATTAATGCCTAGGCTTCACTTATGGTTTTCAATTTATCCATGTACATAATGAAACTCTTTTTTTAGGTTGAATTTGGTATTAGTCATTGATTAAACTTGTAACACATGAAAAATTTAACATGGTACCTTTTTGCATTTATGTTTGTAATCTGCTTGAATGAGAAAGTGATTTAATTTCATAGTAATAATGCGTACTTGCTACAAAACAGCAAATAACCATTTGTGCGGGACGGCTTTCCAGAAAGTGGGTTATGTGAAACTCTGTGTGTGTTGAGCTTAAATGGTAGTTTTCCATTCCAGAAAGACAGCTAAGTCTAACTCCAAGTAAATCACCATGGCAACAGTCTTGCTAACAGAGACATGTGCGAGAAGGTTTTGTTTAAAAAAAAAAAAAAAGGGTTTCTACCATTCACCTCTCACCTGAAGCTGCTTTCTGGTGGGATTTGTAATTCTTAAACCCTGATGTAAAAGCTCAAATTTTAAGTTATAGTCATTTTACCACTAAAGTTCACAGTTATATATTTTCATATCAGATTAAATTGTGTTAGATATTCTGCTGGAGCCTCAGACTGGGATTACATATACACAGTCAATAAAAACAGAGCTTCAGTGAATTCAGAAGAAATTCCAAAATACATATTTTTTATTTCTGAAACATTTAGTGTGTATAAAATAGCACTGAATGAATTTATTTGAGATGCATATTTTATTATTCTACTTGTTCAATCCTCTAAGAGCGATAGAAAGTAAACAGTTGGTGTTTACTTTGTATCAGGGCCTAAAGTGATGCCTGAAGGCATAAAGGTAAATATCAAATTTGGGGAGAGACTCCTGTGGGTTTTTGTGTTTGATTAATCAGACAGATGCTTAGTTCTGGGAAACTGGTTTAACAGCAAGCAATAGGGAGATCTAATACCAGAGGCAGACGGTGTGGAGTGGAGAAGATAAAGAGGCATTATAGTTCCAGTGGTTGTGTAGTCCGTCTCCGGAAAGTACAGCGCTCTCATGAGGTACATGCTAGGCTAGCTCTGTGTTGGTCTGCTAAATTTGTCATGTTTCCAACTCCCACCTCTGAAAAATATGAAGAAGCTAGCAAGTGAAATCTCATTTTTTTAAGAATGATTTTGTGAAACAAAATGTAATCAATGTGTCATGAATAACCAATAAATCTATCCTAAATTGTCTCAAGGAAGCATAATGGGTCTCCTTCAATGTTTTATACATCACCCATATTTAAAGGTTTTATGCTTTTCTTCAAAGGTTAACAGAGCAAATCAGTCACCAAAAGTCAAGGCCTGAAGTGGTTCCAGTTTTCAGATGTGGAGTTTGATTAATATAACACTCCCTGGATAAATTATTGGAGAAAGTGAAGTCACAATTATTGTACCACAAAAGTTAGAGCTGACAAAGAGCAGCTTGTGTTTCCTGGCTTTCTTGAAATCACAAGTTGAAACAGGAGCTTGACGGTTTGCCTGGAGGGGTAAGACTGAGTGACAAAAAGATTTCCAAGAAAAGAAAAATAGATTTCCAACAACATTTGTCCTTGTGTAAGCCGTATCTGTATCTCAGCATACAAAAGTCAATGATGGTTGACTTGCCAAGTCAGTGATAGACAAACCCTCTTTTGTGCAGAGACATGCAGAGATTTTTAAAGAACATGCAGGTGTTCAACATTTAAGAACAGTCTACGCTGATGAGTAGCTTACATTTCCAGTTAAAGACTGAGATGGAGGTAATAAAAAACCTGATTTAAAAATGTGACTACAGATCTGATTTAATTGCCATAAAAGTAACAAATATAACAGAGTAAAAACAAGTGTTTTTAATGATGATATATATATATATTTTTATCAGTAATGCCACTTCATAATTATTGCAAAATCTCTGCCTTTTGGATCAAATTAAACCAACAGTGATTCCTCATTAAAACTTTCTTTGTAGCAACCACTTGGCAAACGCAGGGAGCTCCAGTCAGGTGAAGTTTAATCTCGTCTGTGCTTGGCAGGGTTGGACTTGTTTAATCCAACAAAACCTAATTTCCAAAGTTTAATCACAGTGAAATATAATCATCATTGCGAGACTTTTAAAATGATATAAAACCAAACAAATAAAATTAAACAAATCAATTATCGCAAAAAGAAAAGGTAGTGTCTAACCTTTCAGCACATGCAGTTTTCCTTTTTAAACAAATAAACTAACGAGATTAAATCTCTTGTGAAATAAACAAATTACCTTTATCACAAAACAAAACTGTGCAAATTTATACCTTAGTCTGCTTTCCAAATGCAATATTTTCAAGATTTCCTTCTGTTTTTTTCAGTATCTCTTGCTTCTCAATGTGCTTGATAAAAACAGGAAGTGCACCATGCCACAAAAAACACAAAGAATATACAACTCTTCAAAATAAAACCACAAATGAACACAAGGTGCCACTGTTAGACCAGCGAACAAGCAGGACCATTTCAATCATTTGGTATTCATTTATATTAATTACCTCTTTTGTAAAGGAAATGTCAAAATTTAAAGCTATTTTCTTCATAGCTGTCTTCTCTACTGCTATTGTTAAACTTTATCTGAAAAAATATGGCTGAATTTCAAGAAGGAAGTGGTTGATGTAAAAGTAGGGGATTACACAATAATTTTCTACATCACTTCTATAGTAGATTACAGATTTGTCAAAGTAAAACATGTCTGATAAAGTTGTAACACCAGACATTAGTGTCAAAGCAGTTTTGTCCACAGCGAAGTCATCCCCATTACCCCTTCCATCTTAGCTAATTGCCTTGCTTCCATCTTTTAAATCTGAGACCGAACACTGAAGCTGTCCAACCACAGCAAGAAAACATAATCTATTATCTAGAAATCTGGAAATTTTATACTCTTCTGATCATCTTTGCATACACAAGCTATCATAAAGATCAAATAAATTCAAAAATAACTTAGCAGCAGTAGACCAAACTATTCTGGCAATCCCAAAAACACCAGCTTCCAGAACTGAGTCAGAACCAGCATAGACAGTGTAGATTTTCTCATTCTGGGCTTTAAAATCAGTAATCAGAGACTTCCTGCGATGGGCTACAGGAATGGAGTTACAGCGTTGATCACAGATCACATGACAGATGCTTTCTTCAGAAGTAATTAGGAGATCTAGTGCCATCTGGTGTTAAAAAAACATATCGCACATCCTTCAAGTATAGGTGGAAGAGTTTAAAATTATTCCACTATGAGTGCAGTGGGATTATGAGCAGACATTTTGAGACCATCAGTTGTATGTGCATTATGGGATCAGATGCACGGCGCATGTAAGATTTTTAATCCTGAATTTTTTAAATCCTGAGAAAGACAACAGATCCCAACAGAGAAATCCAGTCATGTACAGCAATTTAGCACAGCATCTTAACTTCAGTTCACACACCTCTCTTAATACAGATACACTTTAACCTTTATGCTCCGTCCTTTAATTGGGAATTAAACGATTTGTCAATTTTGACAAATCATTTCAGGACCATGTTTCTGATATGAAACATAGTCTACTTCTACTTCTACAACATGAGAAGTAGAAATAGAGCGGAGCTGCTGAAGTAGAGCCAATGGAAAAGGTGCATTAGATTATATTTGTGGACAAATCCACTACTTGGAGGTTTTTAGTCCTTCTTCTCTTCTACTCTTGCATTAATGCATTAAGGCCTTAGCTGAAAGTTTGTTCCTCTGTGTTTGGGCAAGATTCATAACATTTTTTTTTTTAAAAAGAAATTTCTGATTATGTTCTCTTAACATCTTTTGATACATCTGGATTCCTTTTTCTGTATTCTGTCAAGTTTTCCTCAGATGATGTTTGCAAACAATGTTGGAAGGTTGATGAGTCTCTCTGTGACAGCAGGGTTCTATTTTTCCCCCCCATTTGAGCAGAGTTACACAGTGAATGTTTGTGTAGATTTGCTATGCAACTTCTTCATGTAAGTATGGAAATAGCTATCAGTGTCTGTATAAAGTCTCAAATGTTCCTCAGCTCCATCAGTCTCAGCAGTTCATCATGGACAGATCTGTGCTGCTCCTCCTGTTCGGTGTGCAGGTCTTCCTGCTCATCGCTGCCTTCAGCTCTGCAGATGCAGCCGCTGTGCTGAACAATGATGGACAAGATTATCAGCCTTTTCTGCAGGTAAGAAACCTGGAGTAGCAGGCAGTCATGTCTTAATGTTATAGAGAAATAAAGTTTGAGAAGTTTATCAACTATTTCTGGAGAAATTGTTTAAAAAAAGTGTTTAGAAATTACCCTTGAACTAAAGGAAGACTCACAGCAAATTAATCAGCTTTATGAGCATAAAGAGCAAAGTTGAGTTAAAGGCAGTAATCCAGTGTTTTTGTGCTTTTTGAGAACAAGTCATTTTTGGATAAATATAAACAGATGCTCAACTCTGTGCAAAATAAATCTACAGGACTGTCCTGACTATCTTTATTTTGCCACAGAGACTGAACAACATTCGGGGAATGATTAACAGATCTATATCTAGATTTTATCGCCCCCGGTGTAGTGACTACCCTGGAGGCTGTGGGTTGCTCGGTCAGGTAAGAAGTGCATTCACAAACTGAAATCTTTCTTTTACATTAACAATGCTGATTAAAATTAATTTCTAAGAAATCTGTGGTTTCCTGTCAGATTGGACACTCAGAAGAGGTATATTTACAAGAAATCTGACATTTGTCTGGCTTCACTGAACACATAAAAAGAACAATTCACATTTTATTTGTCTGCTGACAGCATTCATGTTTCTGCAAACATAACAAGACGATTCGGGTTCTTTTTTTTCTCTCCCCTAAAGGTTGAAAGAACCACAAAACAACTTGGATGAAAGAGTAAATATTCTTAATGCTGACATTTAGAAACAATGTTCATCCATGAATTTAAACATGGTAGAAACTTTCAAATGTGTTTTTTTCTTGCTGAACAAGTTTCTGTTTTGTTTCAGTGACCAGGAGAAACCCAAGCCGGGACTCCCCAACTTTATTGTACCCCAACCATGTGGGGTACACTAAAGTATAACTACTTTTACTTTATTAGTTTATCTCTATATCTGTCACTCTGATGTATTTTCTAACTACCTCGTGTAATCTATGGTTTTAAAGGCAGGACTAATTCTCTCTGTTACAGTAAACAGTACAGCATCTCGCTTCTTAAAACTGTGGTGACTGGATTGTTTTTCATCTGTAATCATAAAGGCATTTTCAAGTTTCCCACACTTTGTAGTGCTGTTTTATTTTGTTTATCAGTTCAGGGAATTTCCAGCTTCATTGTAAGTTTGCGATTGTGATGAAAGTATTATCTATACAGCACTTTTCACAGATTAAAGTCAGGAAAGGGCTTCACAGTGGTCCATGAATAAAATCTAACATACAAAAGCTGACAAGAGGAATGTAATCAATCTTCAAAATGGAATAAATGAAATATTGTTGCTGTTGTTTCCTTGCAGTAAGAAGGTTATGGGCTCTCTTTAGAGGTCCCACCTTCCTCCCTAAATCCAAATGAATGCACTTTGGTTTATTGGATTTTAAGCCTATAGCCCTTAGCAGGAAGTTGATGAATGCCTGATTATGTGTCTGTGTGACTTTTTGAGGCTGTACTCACCTGCTGGAGATGGGTACCTGTGCCAAAACCTCCTAACTATGATAAGCACTCTTAAAAAAAATAATCACCCAACAATCATTTAAAATGTGTTTTTAATATAATAAACATGAAAAAAACAGATTTATTTCCTTGAAGCATTTCATTCGGATACAAAGCAAAGATTTACTTGAGATATTGCAATTAAGGAAGTTGATAAGGAAAAAATATTTAGGATTTTGGATTTTCACATGTTGGCAAGTTGTTTATATCATTTATCATATTTTCACCTTGGTCACACTGCGTTCTGGTTTCTTTGTCGGTATCTAAATAACAAAAGAAAGATAGTTTGATCAACAAAGGATCATCGACAGGTTCTGCCTCACATTGATGAGTACATTCAGAATTTAGCAGTTACTTTAATTTTGCTTTTTTAGTTTTTCTTGTTTTGTTGTTGATAGAAAAAAAGCTTACCACTTTGAAAGAATTACAGGACCCAATCTTCCACCCACAGCCCATCCCTCTTTGAAATTTAATCCTCTCCTTCCCTTTGCCTTCTTCCTTCTGTGACCAAATGGAAAAGAAACCTACCATTTAATTATGTTATATCAGGAAATGTAAATAAAATTCACTGCACTTTGTGTCTTAATCACTTCAGTGAGACTTCCTGTCATCTTACCAGATCAGCCAGCTGTTGATCATCTGTGAGGAGAGCAGCTTTCTCCGAAGACGTCAATGCTGTAGCGAGCAGAAAAACCTGCAGACACAACAGGCCCAACAGTAGAAACTTCTCCATGGCTGAGAAACTGAAGACTGTAAAGGTGTTTATATACACACTGGCAGCCAAACACTTGCATGTGAACAAAGAGGAAGTTTTGACAGAACCAACCTTTCTCAATCAAATGGCGTCAGAGATTTTTCATCAATCAAACGTTTGTTACTTCTGAAGACATACAATATCTGATGTTTTTGGTGAAACAATGCAGAATGTGGAAATAAGGAAGTTTGTGTCTGTCTATCACAACACTTATTATTGTCAAAACCATGTTATGACCGATGACAAATTATAGTTCAAATATTACATTTGAAATATACAATTTTGCACGGCACATTTTTCATCAAGCTGCACTTTGGTTAATTGACTTTTAGACCTATTGACCTTAGGAGGAAATGCCTGATTATGTGACTGTGTGACTTCTTGAGGGTCACACAGACATATGCAGGTGCATTTTTTAAATTGTTGAAAATCACACAGTATGTGATTGACTTAATGTGTGAATAAAAACTAACATGGAAAAACAGTACTTGGTAGGAGACCTAATGTATTCAAATGTAAAAGTAAAAGCAGAAATGCTAAATTTGTTCATCACAGACTTAAATAATGAGAAAACATTTTTCTTTTTAAATGGACATTATCAACAAACACCAAAAAGAGCTACGCTTAAACTACCATTCAGATAATCTGCATGGTAAACCACTGCAGTTCTACCACAGCACCACGGTCATCCTGTTTCTAGATTTCTACCTTATTTTCTCTGATTTGGCATCTGCTATTACCATATCATTGTTGTTAGTTGAAGACAATGTTTTATATTTTAGTGTTCAGTGCATCATTAATTAAATAGGAAAGCGTTCCTTCAAAGTTTAACACATTTTCATTTAATCGATATTTATATCTTGGAGCTTTTTTATTATTGACAGTGTTCTGTTGTATCAGATTCCTGGTCATAGTTTTGTTCTTGTTTTTCTAAGTGCATTTTGGGTTTAGAACTTTATTTTAGTGTTTGGGTTCAATGTTACTAAACACACCACCCTATATTTCAGGCTCCCATTACGTTCCACGATCCTCTCAAGTCTCTGTATTGCAAGTAAGTATGTTTGCTTGATTTAACATTTATCAGAATCTATGCTACTATTAATCTTAATGCTAAAATTATTCATACATATAAAAAGGATAACTTCTCCCAGCTACCTAAGTTCACAAACACTGCCTCATGATCACAGGCAACAATTTCAACTGGCATATTTTTCCCCAAATACAAAATCCTTGGAATGTCCCAGATAAGCTTCCAACTTTAACTGATGTCAAACTACATAGTTTCATCAAAAAACCTGACTTTTAATTGACCATTATTTGCTTTCTTTCTTGGACAACTTAGGGCCTTCTATGAAAATAGTCCATGGCAGCTCAGCCACTGCATTTTCAGTATGAAAAGGGTTGTTGAAGGGAATAAAATTGCAGTAATTGCTGAGATGACTTGTGAAAGTGGTCGTCATGTAATAGTGAACTTGAATGTTTGTGCTGACATGGGCTGTGGCAAAATGAGTCTCAGTATTTGACCACATTGTCACAAAGGGGTGTGGAAATCTGAGTAATTGCACCACCAACTTCCCAAAATACAATAAGTGGACCAAACAACATCAATCTGTCTGTCTGTCTGTCTGTTTGTCCATCTAGAAATAAATGTGAACAGTCACAATCAAGTTGCATTAATGTTGGTAAAATCCAGTAGTGTGGACAAGATAGCAAAGCAAATGTTTATTCTTATTTTGTTGTAGTTGAAATTCTACTAATGTGACAACCCTTGTGGGAATCAATATGATGAAATTAATTTCCAGCTTTTGCTTGTGACATTTCCACATTTTTTTTTACTTTACATCACTACTTTGCATCACCAGATATTTTCAGTCGACCAGTGAGTGTTTTAAAAAAAATATAATATATTGTTTTGCTCCTCATATTCATTTTCTTACTCCTTCTCATCTCATTAGATGTTTGGTGTAAAATCACAGCATGTCTTTCAGTTTGATCACACCTTTCCATTCTGTGAGATGTTGAGGTGAGAGTGTATGACTAATGAATAGCAGGAAGTCATTTTGAGGCACCAAAAACCCTTTTATTAAGACAATGCAGTCCAAATACACAAAACTTTAAATACAACAAAATAATCTCCACTTATTAATCATTCAAGCCATTGATAAAATAATAACAAATACATTTAGAACAGTGCTTTCATGTACAGAATCTTAAAACTTGATTAGTATAGCCAACAATACATTTCTTGTGGAGTGGAGTAGTATGTAAACAAACTGATTACTGGTTAAATAAACCTGGAATTTAACTAACTACACACTACATATTACAAAATCAGAATTTAATAAAAAAATGAAAATAAACTGTTATGTGAGAAGATAGTATTTTTTTCAATA
The DNA here is from genome assembly GCF_003331165.1 of Xiphophorus hellerii. Taxonomy (NCBI): domain Eukaryota; kingdom Metazoa; phylum Chordata; class Actinopteri; order Cyprinodontiformes; family Poeciliidae; genus Xiphophorus; species Xiphophorus hellerii. Next base: position 20,637,804 of record NC_045677.1, on the reverse strand, counting down.
ACTGACTTAACTTGACTGTGTTTTGTGAATGATTTTCTCAAATAGATATTTTATACAGTTTGACACTTTGCACAAGGGTTGAGGAATCAGTTTGAATCAGTGAAATTTGACTCCAAGACTGGATTCCTTTATATAAAGCTTTTGGGGAAAAAAAAATTTACAACAAAATTAAACCACCACCAACATGTGATCAAACAAACATCAGTATATTTAAGGAATTTTGTAGAATCAATCCAAAGTGCTACAAGTAAAATCTCATTAGTGAAGATTGTCTATCGCGAGGTATTCAGAAATATTTAAATTGTTCGGGTCCAGCTGGTGGGTACTGTTACTTGTTTTCTTCTTTCATTTACCATCTGTCTGAAATTTAAGTCAGACGTTTCGACACAGTGGTTTTGACACATTATTCCAACATTGTCAAAGAGTGGAAAATTCCTCTTGCTTTTCTGTTTTGTTTTGTCTTGTTTTTCTGCTGAAATCTCCAGCCTCAAAATAAAAAAAGTGCATGTTTCAACAGTATTGTGGACAGAAGAATGTGCTGTTTGTATTTATACAAGGACCACGTGAAAGTGTGCCTTATCTTCTCAGTTTTCATAAAATCTTGAAATCTCAAACAATGAACATGTACCCACATGTAGGCAGAGTTCCTGTTTTTCACTCTCGCGCTCTGTTCCTGTGTGCTTCAGCCGGTGCAGTGACCAAAAGGCTCTTCATTAAATACACTAGATCAGTGGTTCTTAACCTTTTTTGAGGTACCGAACCCATCAGTTTCATATGCGCATTCACCGAACCCTTCTTTAGTGATAAATAAAATAATTTTTTTTTTCCAAATTCAAGACATAGGTATATGTTTTTTTGCTGGTGCACAAAATGAGCCGTGCATGAACGTCACCTTTGCTCAAAGAACAAAACCATGAACTCATAGCAAGTTACAGTATGACTTCATTCTGGCCCCCCAAAAATATTTCGGCCCCATAAAAGAATTTCAGCCCCCAAAATATTTTTTTACTATTTTACTAATTAAAAATAAATTTGGATTTTTATCAAAGAATTACAATTTTTTTAATAACTTAATTTTTTTTATTTTAAATTTAATTTGTTTTTTTGTCGTTTTGAATCCACAAAATACTTTTTGGGGGCCAGAATAAAGTATTGCACAAATGACATACCTGCAAATCAGTGTGACTTCTGCTGTTGTTTTTGGGAGACCAGTTCAGAGAGGCTTGGCTTCACCTTGGCAAGTGCATCTTCAGAGCAAAGTCTGTTCATTTTCTTCTTTTTTTGCTCGACATATTTAGTATGGATTAAAATATTAAGAAAGAAACCACGCGATGTACAACTACAACAGCCGCTGATACTGCGTGCACTAAATTCCCCGCAGCACTGATTGGCTGAGCAATGAATGTAACATGATCCTCTGCAGCAAGTGATGGCCAAGGGGGGCGTGTCATCACGACTTTACACAAGTGTGTCTTTACCTCCGCGGCAGAGGCTCTGCTGAACCCCTGAGGCCGACTCATTGAACCCCTGGGGTTCGATCGAACCCAGGTTAAGAACCACTGCACTAGATGCTTTCCTCATTGTTTGCTAATATTTCTGTTTTGCCCTCTAATTATATTGGGACAATTTACTTGCCTTGTCACTGAGGATTCAGGCAACACTCCACAGGAATTTGTGTGATTTTGCTCCAGTCATTGTTATCAGATTTTCTCTCACGTTAAACTCTTAGTTGGTTAACCCCCTCATATCACTGCCATTATTGTTTCTTCCAAGATCACTTCTGCTAATGTTTGGTATCAACTTATTTTGACTGCAGGATGCCACCTAAACCATTTGCCTGCAACTTTTAGATGTGCCTCTGCTGCACCACACCTGAATAGAATAATTAGGTCATTAGCAAGACTCGGAGAACTGATCTACACAAGGAGGAGGTAATAAAGCCATTTCATTCCAGTGTTTTGTACCTGTGGCACATCTAAAAATTGTAGGACAGTGGCCCTTGAGGACTGAAGTTATAGACCCCTGCACTAGAGCCTTTAAAAATTAAAAAATATCTGGCGAAGATGATCAACAGCGAAGGTTTCAATAGTTCCATAGATAATGTCTTTTTGGTTGCACTCCTTTCGACTGCTATCATCAGTTTTATTTGTGTTTGTGTCAACAGTAATGCCAAAGTACTTGTAGAAGTTTTCCCATTCTGCCGCATCTCTTTGACACAAAACGGAAGAGCTGGACACCACATCTATCTTTTCACCCCTAAACACACGCAAACATTGCAATGACACAAGACACTTTCTACCATGACACTTTCCTTCCCCAGTTCCCATTTCCAGGAGTTTCCCAGTGTTGGACAAGGCCAAGAGGCACCAGCTTATCATCTGAGTGGCTCTGGGCCACCACTTCTCTGCAGCAACTGTCACATTAACAGCGTTGCATGACACTGCCAAGACCTCCTAAAGATCAGCTGTTTCTGTGCTGTGGCCGAGTTGTTTAGCCATTTTTGTGTCATTGTGTTTTTTGAGTTTACGTTTTCAATAAGGTCTGTCACATGTGAAACTATTTTATATGATTTGTTCAATGTTTCCTCATCAATATCTTTCATTTGCCTTATTTCATTGAAAAGCATGTCAATGCTTTTGATTTTCTCATCTTCAAGGCTACTTGTTAAATGATTGATTAGATCCTTTGTTTCCATTGACAAAGCTCTGTGATATAAACCAACTCAGTTCCTGATTGATGTTGGCTGAACAGACAAAGCATTAGGATTAACTAAGCCTGGCTGTTAGCCTGGTCTTTTCAGGCTGCACATGATAAATCATGGTAACTTTTGTGCTACTCCATCCATCCATCCATCCATCCATCTTCTTCCGCTTATCCGAGGTCGGGTCGCGGGGGTAGCAGCTTCAGAAGGGAGGCCCAGACTTCCCTCTCCCCAGCCACTTCTTCTAGCTCCTCCGGGGGAATCCCGAGGCGTTCCCAGGCCAGCCGAGAGACATAGTCCCTCCAGCGTGTCCTGGGTCTTCCCCGGGGCCTCCTCCCGGTGGGACGTGCCCGGAACACCTCACCAGGGAGGCGTCCAGGAGGCATCCTGACCAGATGCCCGAGCCACCTCAACTGGCTCCTCTCGATGTGAAGGAGCAGCGGCTCTACTCTGAGTCCCTCCCGGATGACTGAGCTTCTCACCCTATCTCTAAGGGAGAGCCCAGCCACCCTACGGAGAAAACCCATTTCGGCCGCTTGTATCCGCGATCTCGTTCTTTCGGTCATGACCCAAAGCTCATGACCATAGATGAGGGTGGGAACGTAGATCGACCGGTAAATCGAGAGCTTCGCTTTTTGGCTCAGCTCTCTCTTCACCACGACGGACCGGTACAGCGCCCGCTTGACAGCAGACGCTGCGCCAATCCGCCTGTCGATCTCCCGCTCCCTTCTTCCCCCATTCGTGAACAAGATCCCGAGATACTTAAACTCCTCCACTTGGGGCAGGACACCCCCCCTGACCCGGAGAAGGCACTCTACCCTTTTCCGGCTCAAGACCATGGCCTCGGATTTGGAGGCACTGATCCCCATCCCGGCCGCTTCACACTCGGCTGCGAACCGCTCCAGCGAGAGCTGCAGATCACGATCTGATGAAGCCAAAAGGACCACATCGTCTGCAAAAAGCAGAGATGAGATCCTAAGGCCACCAAATCGGATCCCCTCAACACCTTGGCTGCGCCTAGAAATTCTGTCCATGAAAGTGATGAACAGAATCGGTGACAAAGGGCAGCCCTGGCGGAGTCCAACTCTCACCGGAAACGAGCCCGATTTACTGCCGGCAATGCGGACCAGACTCTGACACCGGTCATACAGGGACCTGACAGCCCGTATCAAAGGGCCCGGTACCCCATACTCCCGGAGAACCCCCCACAGGGCTCCCCGAGGGACACGGTCGAACGCCTTCTCCAAGTCCACAAAACACATGTAGACTGGTTGGGCGAACTCCCATGCACCCTCCAGGACCCTGCCGAGGGTGTAGAGCTGGTCCAGCGTTCCACGACCAGGACGAAAACCACACTGCTCTTCCTGAATCCGAGGTTCGACTATCCGACGGACCCTCCTCTCCAGGACCCCTGAATAGACCTTGCCAGGGAGGCTTAAGAGTGTGACCCCTCTATAATTGGAGCACACCCTCCGGTCCCCCTTTTTGAACAGGGGGACCACCACCCCAGTCTGCCAATCCAGGGGAACTGCCCCCGATGTCCATGCGACATTGCAGAGTCGCGTCAACCAACACAACCCTACAACATCCAGAGCCTTAAGGAACTCCGGGCGGATCTCATCCACCCCCGGGGCCCTGCCACCGAGGAGCTTTTTAACCACCTCGGCGACCTCGCCCCCAGAGATTGGAGAGCCCAACCCAGAGTCCCCAGGCTCCGCTTCCTCAGTGGAAGGCATGTTGGTGGGATTGAGGAGGTCTTCGAAGTACTCTGCCCACCGGCCCACAACGTCCCGAGTAGAGGTCAGCAGCACACCATCCCCACTATAAACAGTGTTGGTGCTGCACCGCTTCCCCCCCCTGAGACGCCGGATGGTGGACCAGAATCGCCTCGAAGCCGTACGGAAGTCTTTCTCCATGGCCTCTCCAAACTCCTCCCACGCCCGAGTTTTTGCCTCAGCAACCGCCCGAGCCGCATGCCGCTTCGCCCGCCGGTACCCATCAGCTGCTTCCGGAGTCCCACAGGCCAAAAAGGCCCGATAGGACTCCTTCTTCAGCCTGACGGCATCCCTCACCGAAGGTGTCCACCAGCGGGTTCGAGGGTTGCCGCCGCGACAGGCACCGACAACCTTGCGGCCACAGCTCCGATTGGCCGCCTCGACAATGGAGGCACGGAACACGGTCCACTCAGACTCCATGTCCCCCACCTCCCCCGGGACGTGTTCGAAGTTTTGCCGGAGATGGGAGTTAAAGCTCCGTCTCACAGGGGATTCCGCCAGACGTTCCCAGCAGACCCTCACAACACGTTTGGGCCTGCCAGGTCTGACCGGCTTTCGCCCCCACCACCGGAGCCAACTCACCACCAGGTAGTGGTCAGTGGACAGCTCCGCACCTCTCTTCACCCGAGTGTCCAAGACATACGGCCGCAGATCCGATGAAACGATGACAAAGTCGATCATCGAACTGCGGCCTAGGGTGTCCTGGTGCCAAGTGCACATATGGACACCCTTATGCTTGAACATGGTGTTCGTTATGGACAATCCATGGCGAGCACAGAAGTCCAGCAACAGAACACCGCTCGAGTTCAGGTCGGGCGGGCCGTTCCTCCCAACCACGCCCCTCCAGGTCTCACTGTCATTGCCCACGTGAGCGTTGAAGTCCCCCAGCAGAACAAGGGAGTCCCCAGGAGGAGCACTCTCCAGTACCCCCTCTAAGGACTCCAAAAAGGGTGGGTAATCTGAACTGTCGTTCAGCCCGTAAGCACAAACGACAGTCAGAACCCGTCCCCCCACCCGTAGGCGGAGGGATGCTACCCTCTCGTTCACCGGGGTAAACCCCAACGTACAGGCGCCGAGATGGGGAGCAACAAGTATGCCCACTCCTGCCCGACGCCTCTCACCTTGGGCAACTCCAGAGTGGAAGTATGTCCAGCCCCTCTCAAGGAGACTGGTTCCAGAACCAGAGCCGTGCGTCGAGGTGAGACCGACTATTTCTAGCCGGAACCTCTCGACCTCACGCACTAGCTCCGGCTCCTTCCCCACCAGAGAGGTGACATTCCACGCCCCAAGAGCCAGTTTCTGCAACCGAGGATCGGACCGCCAGGGTCCCCTCCCTCTGCTGCCACCCATCCCACACTGCACCCGACCCCTTTGGCCCCTCCCACGGGTGGTGGGCCCATGGGAGGGGGGGCCCATGTTTCCTCTTCGGGCTGAGCCCGGCCGGGCTCCATGGGTAAAAGCCCGGCCACCAGACGCTCGCCATCGTGCCCCCCCTCCAGGCCTGGCTCCAGAGTGGGGCCCCGGTGACCCGCGTCCGGGCGAGGGAACACCAAGTCCAAAGTTTTCCTTCATCATTGGGGTCTTCGGGCTGCTCTTTGTCTGGTCCCTCACCTAGGACCTGTCTGCCTTGGGTGACCCTACCAGGGGCATGAAGCCCCAGACAGCATAGCTCCTAGGATCATTGGGACACTCAAACCCCTCCACCACAATAAGGTGGCAGCCCATGGAGGCTGCCACGATAAGGCAGCCCATGTTTTTGTTTTTGTGCTACTGTTTTTGTGAAACCAAGTTAAGGCCTAATCCAGCCAGAATGTCCAGAATATCCCAGCTTTATCCACTATACTCATTATGTGAAACAGGCCTCTGCATGTTGTTATCAAAGATTCAGCTCATATCCATCACTATCAAACCACAAACATAACATCTGGCTACTGATAAATCCAAGGAACATTCCAGGAAGTGTATTACAACAAGCTCCAGCTCTGAATCAAGATCTTTATCTTAGCCAGCCAGTTTTAGGACTTTTTGTCCTATTCTGTATCTTTGTCCTTGCCAGTAATTTGTCTCTCAGACTCCTGCATTTTGGCTGTTTACTTTGTTTTTCTAGCTAAAAACTGCCAGACTAATAACCCTAATATGTTGCCATATTATGAGACCGTATCTGACTTATTTAATCTGAGGTATGGTAGAATTATTTAATCTAAACATACCTATGCTGGCTGGTGCTTAATTCCAGGGGTGTATCGGTCAGAGACAGGTTGTACCAGTATTATATACAGTATATATACAAATATTGTTATTGTGATTCTTTTAACAGTGGAAACTGTAAATGTAAAAATTGATTCTCAGACTGTTTGTTATGATCACCAGACATTCCATGTAAAACTACTTCAGCAGCAATAACAATACAATACATGAACACAAAATGATAAATTAAATCAAATAACTGGACTTCTCTGTTGGGATCTGTTGTCTTTCTCAGAATTTAAAAAATCACAATTAAAAACTTATATGCGCCACTTGTTACAAAATGAGGAACTCCCAACTAGATCAGTGGGTGCAAAGTTCTTATCCCATAATACACATACAACTGATGGTCTCAAAATGTCTGCTGATAATCCCACTGCACTCATAGTGGAATAATTTTAAATTCTTCCATCTATACGTGAAGGATGTTTAATATTTTTTAAGAGGGCACTAGTGCTCCAGATTACTTCTTAAGGAAACCTCTGTCATAAGATCTGTGATCAATGCTGTAACTCCATTCCTGCCAGTGTTTTTTAACCCTGGTCCTCAAGGCACACTGTCCTACATGTTTTAGGTTTCCCTGCTTTAATGTGCCTGATTCAACTGACTGCAGTTCAACAAACACCTGTTAATCAGTCATCAATTGAAATCAGCTGGACTGAAGCTGTCATGAAGTGCGGTGTGAAGTGGTGAGGCAGAACGCGGTGGAACCAGGATGAGATGAAAAAATGTGGTTTAAATGATGAGAACGAGGCGCAAACAAATCCAAAACAGTTCAAAATCCTGGCAGCACAACAGAGCGGAAGGCAAAGGCTCAGCACTGGTAGCAACATCACATACGAAGGACAAACGACAACACACGACTGCTTAGACTAGGACCCGACAAAGACGCAGAGACACAGGTGACATTAAATACACAGGAGGTAATCAAAGAAACGAGACACACCTGGGAATAATCAAGGGGAGACAGGGCAACACGGAGACTCAGAGACACAGAAACTCGAAATGAATACACAGAAAAACACAGATCCTGACTGAAGCAAGGACATACCTAAAACATGCAGGGCAGTGTGCCTTGAGGACCAGGTTTGGGAAACACTGCGTGTAGCCCACTGCAGGAAGTCTCTGATTATTGATTTTAAAGCCCAGAGTGAGAAAATCTACACTATCTATGCTGGTTCTGGAGGTTGGTTTTTTTGGGGATTACCAGAATAGTTTGATCTATACTACCAAGTTATCTTTGGATTTATTTGGTCTTTGTGTATTCAAAGATGATCAGAAGAATATGAAATTTCCAGATTTCTAGGCTACGTTTTCTTGCTTGTAGCTTCTGTGTTCGGTCTCAGATTCAAAAGATGGAAAGTTTATGTAAGAAACTCATCAAGGAGGTAACATTATTCAAAAACAGCTGGAGAGAGATAGCCAGCTTTAAGGATAAAACTTTTATTACACCACATACAGTCCAGTCAGAAATTAACATGGAAAAGACAATATCAGACTTGAGTAAAAATTCCTTTACATCTTGTTTGTAAAGGAATGCTGTCTACAATCGTGGTGCATAGATGCTGAAAGCTGCTTCTCCTCGTTTGGTTCTGGTTCTGGGGATGCAGAGCAGACCAGAACCGGAAGACCTGAGAGGTCTGGAAGGTTGATACAATAAAAGCAGATCTTTAATGTATTGTGGTGCTAAGCCGTTCAGTGATTTATAAACTAACAACAGTATTTTAAAGTCTATTCTTTGAGCTATAGGGAGCCAGTGGAGGGACTTTAAAACTGGTGTTATGTGCTCTATCTTCCTGGTTTTAGTGAGAACGCGAGCAGCAGCATTCTGGATCAGCTGCAGCTGTTTGATTAATTTGTTGGACAGACCTGTGAAGACGCTGTTGCAATAATCAATACGACTGAAGATGAACGCATGGACGAGTTTCTCTAGATCTGGCTGAGACATTAGTCCTTTAATCCTGGAAATGTTCTTCAGGTGATAGAAGGCTGACTTTGTAACTGTCTTTATGTGGCTCTGGAGGTTCAGGTCAGAGTCCATCACTACTCCCAGGACTGTGTGATTGTGAGCGTGATCATAGCAATAGGTATTTTGTTGCATATAACACAGTAGGAGTGTAAACGGTAAACCTTTTATGGATGCAAACTCGACTAAAACCCACCTGTTTAGGATTGTATTTGAAACGTAATCAATTACAAATTTATTGATGGAACCTGACATATTGTCATGTTTTGATTGTTGAGTCTATGTTGCATTGTGTTTCTGTGTTTGATATGATATAAAGCACTTTGAAATGCCTTGCTGCTGAAATGTGCTATACAAATAAAATTTGATTGATTAATTGATTTGTTTAAGATGCAAACAACCTCCTTTGTCTTTCCAAGATTCTTGTCATCAGTTTAAAGAAAAACATTGAACATCTTTAGCACCTGATTAACACCCCTGCATTTTAAAACAACATAAAAAAAATGGAGAAAAAAAAGGTTTTTAACAAAATATGTGTAAAAATATGTGTAATTTTAAAATTTTGGCTTTATAAGCAATGAATGCGAGGTTCAAATGTGACTTCATCATCCTAGGTAAGTTACACAACTCTGCTTCTTTTCCACAGACTTTTTAATCCTTATATCATTGTGAATTATTTATTAAATGTGCAAATTATGGTCCAGAAAGCATAACATTTATAAATTACCATACTCGGTTTATAACCTCAATGTATTAAATGTTTTCTTAAATTCAGTAAAAACAAGCTTTAAAATTTCATAATGAAACAATGACAATAGAAATGAAAATATATTTCCATTATACTACCAGACTGAAATATAAACAGTGATTTAATGTTATTACTGCCACCATAAACAAAATACTCAAAATATTCTGTAAACTGGTCAAAAAATACATCTGAATATTTGAAGCGGATATTTAGATAAAAAGAACAAAATTGATTACTAAGGGTATTGAAACTTTAGCATATTAGACATTCAAAATACACTGCCACCTAACTAGTTAATTTGACAACCCCCAAAAATAAGTAATAAACTTACCAATAGCCCCAGATGACTAAAAACTTTACTAAAATGTAATAAAACACAAAAAAGTTACACATGTTGCATAGGTATAATACTGTATATTGTAGTCTCTAACATAACTTTCCCCCCCCAGTGGCTGCATGCTTTTTATCAATAGAAAAGGTTAAGCAAGAAAATAGATTTTTCACCATTTTCAAGAATATAATCAGCAATGGCTACGTGAATTTACCTACATTTTGCATCTATTGTTTTTAGTCAAGATTTACAACAACAAATAATCTATTCATGCCTGTATTTTGAATGTGATTCTGTTTTGAACACCCAAAAACCAGAGTTTCAGCACTTAAAACAATAAAACTATTAAAATATTTCAAGAAAGAATTACTTTATCTAAGCATCATGTCTAATTTATTTATTTTATTTTTTACCATTTTCACAATCAGATTTTGTTAAAATTCAATAGTTGCTAAAATTCAGTTGTATAAAGTCACAACAAAATAAAACGATAAAATGTGAATATTTTGAGGAGTAAAATCAAATGAATTTTTACTTTTTACTCTATGGGAAAAAATCTCTAGTGGGCAAAAATGATATTTCACAATTAACTTCAGAAAATGACCAAAAGTAAATTATTCAGCTGAAGTAATATTACAGCCAAAATGTTTTGCTTGGCTTAATCTAACTTCCTAAGAGAAACTTGATAGAAAGTATTTTTTAAAATAAAAACTTGAAGTCAGACAAAAGGGACATCTGCAACAGATCTGAATTAAAAATAGTCCCAATTTGCCTGTAGAATTTGTTTGACAGTGTAATATTGTCAATAATCAAAGTCTCTCTTTGATGATCAGGCAGATGGAAGTGATGTGTAGTTTCGATTCTTCTCGTTAACCAGCATCATCCAGAGTTTTCACTATGCAGGAAAAAAAACACACTTCAGTCAGTTAGGTCATACATGAAATAAATGTTCATATAAACATTTAATTATTAAGCAAAATACATAATAATTACAGTCATAAAATATTATTGAAATATTGCTATGCTGAAATAGATGATTTATCATTGGTAGGTCACCAGATAAATAATACTGGTGAAATTGTTTGTTTTTCACACTGTGCCACTTTGCTGAGAGGCTCTTTATGTCTCATGGATATATTGACTTACTATGCATATAATTGTTTATTAGTCTGAACGGTGTATTTCATAAAACTCAAAAGAAGTCTATAGTTGTGTTTATTTGACATCCGCTTTCACTTTAAGATGGGAATTTAAAGACTGTGGTCATCTCTCCCAGGATGAAGGTCTTGAGTAAAGAAGGATTTTATCAATTTTTTAAAAATGGTAATGCTCTTCCTTGTAGGCTTTTATGTCTATTGACCAGAGAAATTTAACAAATTTTCTAGAAGTTTACTTCAAATGGAGTTTCAGAAAATGTCATAGTGCAACAATGTAAAATAATAATGTAAAAGACTAAAGAAATTAACAGTAAATTATTTACAAAAGTTTGTTTTTCTTCCACCCACAGTATAAAAAAACATGAAGATTAGATTAATTCAGAATTATAAATGTCTCTTCTACTCTAAATTTCTAGTTTACTCTTTTTTGTGAGCAAATGATTGTTTGAAAGAACATAAAAAAATATTCTTACCTCTTCATGTCAGGACGCTGGACACCTGTTTCCTGTGTGGATCATTTTTATCCTTGTAGCCCTGGGTGTTGATCCACTGTGTGATTGTTGTTTGATGGTCATTTGTCATGACACCCTTGCCTTGAAGCAGGCTGTACCATTTCTGTACCATCTGTGTACTGTTTTCTTGAAAACTCTTCTCAAACATGGCAACCCGGGTTTTACTCTTCTTGTTTTGAACATTCTCGGTGTCAGTCAGCTGGCATCTGAACATTGCACTGAATGTCATCAGTTTAAAGGTTCCAACAACATCATCTTTGCTTATCATGGTAGCTAAGCATGATTTTAAAGCTTTTGGCTCTGGAGAAGATATATCATCAACTACATCTTTAAGGCTGCGATCAGTTGGTAACTTTTGGCCTTCTTGTTTCTCCACACCAGAAGTTTTGCTGGTATCTGAGCCAGACAGATATTTTCTCGCTTGCAACATTGCCACAGCCAATTTGCTCTTCTGGTTCAGTTTGTTAGCTTCCACTATGGTACTGTTTGAAGGCTGCTGATTTGCATTGACGGCTTTTTCTACTGCTGGAATAGCTGCTTTTTTTCAAATATCCTTTGTACTTTTCAACCGTTCCAGTTATTTTCTGCAGCAGGGTTTTGTTTTCCTTTATAATTCTTTCTGGTCTACCTGCCTCTGCCATGTACCAGTCTCCTCCTCTGATTGTTTCGGTTAACTCTTTGCGCTTCATAAAAGGTTCCCATTGCCCTGGTTGTTTGAGGAGCATGTTGACCTCCACAGATCTCAGGCGGTTTGCTTCAGAAGCAATCGCTGAATCACTGGCTTTTGGTTTCATGCCTCTTGCCATAGCATGGAACAGAGAACTCTTTTCTTTGCTGTCTATGCTCACTGCCTTATTGTCGATGAACACATCATAATGACCGTTAGGGTTTTGGGTGCTCTTTGGCCTGTAGATCAAAGTCACTGTTTCACTGGCAGATATGGTGCTTGGACTAACTTCCTGCATTTTGGTGAGTTTTCCATGCTTGTTTTCTGTAAGAATAACAACTCTAGTACCAGTGGCTTCAGACAGGACTCTGATATCAAGAATAGTACCAGCAGCTTTGTTATTCTTGATCTTTTCAGCATGTGATCTTGTGACTTGACCAGCATTAGCTGAAAGTTTTGCATTTGGATTTACTGGCATATTTACTATGTAGTTGTTGAGTTGTCCAGCTTTAAGTTTTTCCTCTGTCCTCTCACTCTTTAAGCCGGATTTGACATGTCGCCTGATGGCCTCATGTGCTTTGTTCTGTGCACGAGAAACAAGGTGACTGAAAAACTTCTTATTAAACACCTCTACCAAGGCATCAGCCAGTAAAGTGCTGAGGGTGTCAGCCAAGTCTTGTTTGAATATTTTCAGCATGTCAGTTTCTGAGAAAGTTAGCTCATTTCGCTTCACTTTCAAAGGTTTTTCTTTGATAAAAGTGTTCAGTTCGTTCTCAAAGTTTGAGAAAAACTTGTGGGAGAGGGTGAGTACTTCACCAATAGCATCTCCTGCAAGAATAAGATGGTGGGTAGTTTGAATAGCTGTCAAAATTACACGAGTTTTTCCTTTTGTGCCTTCTGTTGCGCTGTCAAGCACTTTGATGATTGATGAATTAAGCTTGTTCTGCCAACTAAGGTCTGCATATAATGGTTGTAGTGCAGTACTCCCCAACTGTTTGTAAATGGAAAGGAGGTCTTTCTTTCTGTCTTTGTCTTCCAGGACCTGGCGCAGTTGGTCTTTATATAGAAGATCTAACAGTATAACATTATCCACCAATGTAGCCAGGGGTTCTTTTTCCAGGCTGCTTTTCACGTCTTTAACAATTCCCTTTGTTACTTCATTTTTGATGCCTTTTAATATTTCTTCAAGTGCTTTCTCTTCTGCTTTCTCAAGTCCGTAAAACAGTGTTTCCTCAGCAATTGTTTTTACTGTATGTTTTAAAGCATTTTTCATGTTTGTCTTTGTGACGGTGCTTAAACTCTGTTTTGCCTGTTTGGAGAGAAACTTTGGCAATGCCTTCAGTTTTTTACCTATGGCTTTGATCGCTGCTTTGGCAGCCTTGAATCCCTTCGAAATTAGTTTTCCAACTCCAAATGATATTATAGAAACACCGATGGAAATGGCTTTTCCGATAGCCCAATCTTTCCAGCTGAACTCTCCTGTCACCATGGCTGTAATACCTTCAATGCAGTCAGATATTCCTTCTGTGATGAGACCCATTCCGATTTGAGCCAAGGTACCAACTGTAAATACAGTGAGCAGTGCTCCAGCAACAATCTGCAAAACTCCAAGCAAGAAAACCACCAGTCCTTCCCAGCAGAAACGAGGCTTCTCCTCAACAGAAAATACATATTTTAGACCTCGACTGTAGAGGTTATCAGCTTCTAACTGGAGAGCTTCATCAGCATCCGACACCAAGGAGAAAACAGGGGATTTTTTGACTATTGCATCCCTCCCTCTTTCTTTGATTTCATCAATCTTTTGGATGGCCTCAGTGATGTTTTTATCAAAGAACCTGTACATGCTGCACTTGGATGTCATCTGTTTTTCAAGGCTGGATGGTTCACCTTTGCCTGAGTCCACAGTGGCCATTTTAATGAACTGCAAACAGACAAGGCATTCTTCACTCAGATACTTGAGGGACTCTTGTGCCTTTTGTAGGTCTTCTTTGGCTTGAGTCAGGTAGTCTCCCTTTGACAGTTTAATAGTGCAGTATGCGTGACTGTAAAAAGCGATGGCTGCCCAACTTTTGTCTTGTTTCATAGCTTTATCAAACAGCCTGGCACTATTTTCCCATTTTTTATCATCCAAGAAAATGTTTCCAAAATTGATGTAGTGATAAATGCTTGAACATGGGGAAGTTTGAGATGAAGACTCTTGCCTTGCCACAGATAAATCCTTCTTTAGACTTTGGTGAAGTTCACTTTTCTTCTGGTGATCGATGTCTTCTGATTTAATTTGGAGCCAGATCCCCCAGAACTCATTCATGATGGCAACAATAACTTTTCTATCATCTCCATCTGTTTTCTTGTAAATATCATGAAGAGTCTCACAGTACTCAGAAAACAGCTCCTCACGTAAATTCATTTCAGAAACGTCATTCATCATTGAACTTATCCTTTCTGCTGCAAGTCTGTCCCTCGTGCTTTTGGCTTCCTCCAGAGATACAGCTGACCTGAAGTCATACTGCAGGTGTTCAGTGCATGCAATGATCTGAGCAGATCCAGGTTTCCCTTTTCGTGCTGTTCGACCAAAAGCCTGGAGTTCTACTCTGGTGTTTTCAGAGAGGAAGGAGAGGATAACAAACAATCCTCCATTACTGTTCACCTTTTTGGACACTTTAATGTCAGTGCCACGCCCAGCAAGGTTTGTGGCAACAATAACATCCCCAGACTCCAGCTCCTTGTCTATTTTGCTCAAACTTTCTTTATCACTGCGACTGTAGAGGATGATTTCACCTTTAATGCTGCTCTTCAGTTCTTCATAGATCTCTTTGGCTTTGTTGATAGTTTCACAGATCACCAGGGCGGCTCTTCCCTCTCTGTATGAATTTGAGGAAATCTGAGACATGACAACTCCTTTTATTTCTGATTTCCACTCTTTCGAAGTTTTTTTCAGAGTTCCTTTGACCTCATATAGTTTTTTCCTGTTGAATGTTGGCATTCTGCATGCAGATAGACTTGGATATAAATCCTGCAAAAACAGAATGTCCTTTTCAGTACCAAGAGTTCCTGTAGTTCCATATATTTTGCCATGGTACTTTTGAAAAAAGGAGATGTTAGAAATGTAGTTTGTCACTGCTGAAATTGTGCTCAGTTTGACTTGATGCTTAATCTCCACAAACTGCTGCAGACCATCACCCCATTTCTTATTCAGTTCAATGATGCCAGTGGATCTGAAGTCTACTGGACAGATATTCTCATTTTCTACAACATAGTCCCGTCCTTCCTTCAACCTGCTTTGCCAGAAAGGCATTCTCCACCCACAAAGGCATTTTGGTCTCAATGAGATTCCTCAAGAATCCAGGAATGCTGATTTTGTCTGTTTTGTCTGTGCATGGAGTGTACTGAATCTTCTCTGAGATTAACTCTGCAATGGGCTTGATGAGGACTTCTTCTGAGTTGTAGAGAGGACAACACAATCCTTCATCCAAGACAAGAAACTTTAGGTCTGGTATTTGATTTGTGTTGTAAGGACTGAGTTTTCTTGGACAAAGCAGTCCTTCATCATTTAATGTGTAAATTGTAAAACCGTAGGGGACATACTCCTCCATTTCTTCAAAAAAATTTATCACAGCTTCTTGAGTCACAATTTTCAGCTTTTTAAGGATATCGTTCTTGTCTCCCTTATGGATGTCCTCTGTAAATCCTTGTGGTACAGTGTTTTTTTCTTCTGCAATACGTAAAATGTCCAGTGGATCATTTATTTCACTTTCTTCTGTGTTTATTGAGTCAAAGATGGCCCTGAAGAATGAAGCAGGAGGACCCTGGACAAATGTTTGGTGTTCTGATGACAGAAAGCCATACTGCTGGACGTGTCCCCAGATCATTGCTAGAATAGTATTCAGGTGCTCCATGGAGACCAGGGGGCTGGACAGGTAAGTGAGCTGCACTCCCTGATCCAACAGCAGAGAATCCACTTCATCAATGATGATGCACTGATAGCTACGATCAGATCTAACATCTTTCATCTCAAATATCTGGCGAAGATGATCAGCAGCGAAGGTTTCAATAGTTCCATAGATAATGTCTTTTTGGTAGCACTCTTTTCTACTCCTGTCATCAGTTTTATTTGTGTTTGTGTCAACAGTAATGCCAAAGCACTTGTAGAAGTTTTCCCATTCTGCTGCATCTCTTTGACACAAAACAGAAGAGCTGGAAACCACATCTATCTTTTCACCCCTAAACACACGCAGTGCCGCAAACATTGCAATGACACAAGACTTTCCTTCTCCAGTTCCCATTTCCAGGAGCTTCCCAGTGTTGGACAAGGCCAAGAGGCACCAGCTTATCATCTGAGTGGCTCTGGGGCAATACTTTTTGTCAGCATAAACAGCATTGCATAACACTGCCAAGACCTCCTGAAGATCAGCTATTTCTGTGCTGTGGCTGAGTTGTTTAGCCTTTTTTATGTCATTATGTTTTTTGATTTCTTCTTTTTCGATGAGTTCTGTCACATGAGCAACTATCTTCTGTGATTTGTTCAGTGTTTCTTCATCAATGTCTTCCATCTGTCTTATCTCATCAAAAAGGGTACCAATGGTTTTCATTTCCTCATTTCCAAGGCTTTTCCCTAAATGCTGGATCAGATTTTCTGTTTTATATGACTCTAGTAAACTAATGACAGATTGATTTTTCTCATCTGTCCACTTGGAAGACACCCTATATGTTTCCATCAAATGTAAAATTTTCATGATTGAAATGCATCCCTCACCATGATGGTGATTGATTAATGCTCCAAGAAGGTTTAGGAGTTCCAGTGGTGACCAAAGATGTTTGTCTCCAAGATTTGAAACCATTTGAAAGACTTCAGTGGTTTCTTTAGTTGAGGCTCTAATTTGCTCTGAAGATGTCAAAATGCTGTCTAAGCACCATGTTTCAGCAGCGGACGTCATACTTTTTCCGCCTTTATTTTCACTGGTAACCACTTTGAGGAGATTCTCAAGAAACGTCAGACAGAACATGTCTTTAGGAAGAACTTCCTTTCCACTAATCTTCTTAAGGATTTTTACAATTTGTGCTTCTGTACTTGGACTTTCTTTTAAATTTGACTGTAGAGCTTGAAAAATGGCCTTGATGAACCTCTCTCTGTCTTCCATGTTTTCTGATCGTAATCTTCCCATGAGGTTTTGCAGGGCTTCTGCAGAACAAGCAAGAGATTCGCTATCCTTGAGCCTTGGCAGATCAAGAGTTTGTGATCCAATAAGACATTCTTCTTCAATGATAAATCCTCGTATGAGATGAGGAATCTGAGTTTCAATGACCTCTTTCCAGTACATGAAATAGTCAGACACAAAGTCTTGAAGTGTACCATAGATGACATCAGCTTCATAGATCGTCATAAAAGTTGTGTCAGTTTGTTTCCTGATATTTGTTCTGACAGATATTCCAAGGTTTTTGTAGAAATCAGACCATTCCTTAACTTGAGTTTTAGTGTCATTGTCAGAGTTTAGCATAATGTCCACTTTGTTCCCCATATAGAATTGTGCTGCAGCAAACAGGGCAATGACACATGGATCTTCAGAAGAAACCAGTTGTGGTATGTTTGTCTTCCCGGTTAGCACCAGCACACACCACTGCACCATGTGTTTCACTGTGGGCCACCAACTCTTTGCATCAAAAACTGCTTTGCAGAGTTGAGACAGACAGTTCTGCAAATTCTTTGTATCAAAAGTTTCAAAATTTAAAGATCCCTTGGGAGCATTTTCTGAAACCTGGAAAACACCAGTGATTACTGTTTTTATCTCATTAATCCTGGAGTCATCCAACTTCTGTGACATTTTTATGTTTGCTAGAGCTGCGTCTAGACTGCTTTCATCCCTCTTTTTGAGAATCTTATGGAAATCCTGATAGAAACTTTCTGAATTAGCATTGTCAAGAGCCTGAATAAGAGAGTGTCCAGAATCATCCGTCCAGCTTGGAGATATGTCATAAACCTCGACCAACTTTAGGACTTTTGCTACTGAAACATCTTCAGTGCATTTTAATGAGAGTGCTTTGAGCAGATTCACTGCCTCCATTGGTGTCCATTGGTCTATTTCTACAAGTTCAAGGATCATCTCAGTTGATGCAGAGTGGCTCTCTTTACCATTCAGATTGACAAGAGTCGACATTAGAAGTTTCAGACATTGAATTTCCATTTTTAGGACAATATAGAGGCTTTGCCAACTGTACCATGCATTGATGAAATGAGGATGCTCAGGAACTCAGTTGCAAAAAGCTGCTCCACAGTGAGCTCTGCCTTGGCCCATTTCTTTGCTATAATGACTGCATCAGCATCAGATTTGTCCTTGTCACTGATGTAGTACATCAGAGTAAGATACAAGGCTTGGGTCAACTCAAGATTCTCAGAAATATTGGATGCTGACTGGCTGAAGGACCCAACTAAGGACTGCACATGATTGGAGATATTTTCTCGAGAGACCTCTTCTGGTATCTCTACAGACAGCGCACACAGCTCTGTGATGTACACCTGAGCGTGCTGCAGGGTGCTGTCAGATGGCGGATCATTTATCCATTCATCAAACAGGAGTGTGTCCAGAGCTGAGAGGATCTTGCCCAGCAGATCGGCTTTTGGAGCAGTGAGAGTGAGATCAGAAGCTTCTATGTCACATTTCAGAGAGAGAATTTCTAGAAGCTCATCTTTACCCCTGTAAGATGTATAATCAGCTTCAAATTCATCCATGTGCCCAATCAGAACATTATGCTTGGACTGCTGCTCTTGCCTATTTCTCTGTTGTTTCTCATACTGCTCTTTGGCTCGTTCCTTTGATTCTGATATTCTTTGACTCAACTCCTCTTTCTTTCTCTCCTCTTCTTTCCTTTGTTGTTCTTCTTGTCTTCTTCTCTCCTCCTCTAACCTTTTTCTCTCTTCCTCTGTCTTTTTTTGCTCCTCTTTCCTCCTCTCCTCCTCTTGTCTCTTTCTCTCCTCTTCTCTCCTTCTCTCTTCCTCTTCCCTTTTCCGTTCCTCCTCTCTCCTACGTTCCTCCTCTCTTCTCCTCTCCTCTTCTCTCCTTCTCTCTTCCTCTCTTCTTCTTTTTTCTTCTTCTTCCCTCCTGCGTTCTGCATCTCTGATCGGCTTATAAAAGCAATCTGGACACTGGTATTGATTATCACAGCCAACTTGTCGGTAGTATTCCCCTCCATTGAACACATACACATGCTGCCCATGGATGACATCTTTTCTTAAATTATCGAAGGAGTGACATGGAGGCAAGACTCTGTTACACTTGTAGCACCTGAGCCTGTCGCCCATGTTTGCTTCTGATGGTACGTTTCCCATTTTTAAACATTTATTTTTAACTTACGCAACAGTCAGGTTGTGCAACAGGAGTCTACCTGAAAGATAACAAGAAAAAAAAAACATCTGTTACATTACAAAATCACATTTATAAATTGGTTTTGTGCAAAACCTATTTATGATATACTTTGATTAATTTGATACTGTCTCCAAAATACTGGCATTTGGCACTTGAAGGGTTTAAAAAACATTTTCGAAGACTCTTCCTCAGAGTCTAATTACGTTTTTTATTATCTTACTGGAAATAACATAGAGAAACACGTCAATTTCTGATGAGAAATCTCATAATTACAACTAGCACAGATTATTACAAAAAATACACTTTTTTGTGTTATATGTACTTTTCCTAAACTAATCAACTAATTCATTAAATAAACTAATATTGGTTTTTATAATTTTTAAATTCTAAAAAAATTATAACGTATTTATTTCATTCAGATTCATTTGAATCTGAATGAAATAAAACATTTTCTCATAGACAGCTTTGTCTTAATAAATAAAGAACTACAATTGTGTCAGTTCATACCACACCCGGTTTGTTAATGTTGATTAAAGTGGGTTCAGGTTATTTTTTCATTTTTATGAAAAGAAAAATCTGTTTTATATTTTCAATAGAAAATAGATTTTTTTCTTTCCATGACAGGACTGGATAGTGCAGTTTGAGTCAGTGCAGAAGGTTTCTTCACATGATGAAGCAATACAAAATAAAAAATGAACAATAGCATAAATTATGATGAGAGTAACTTACATACTGAAAAAAATGTTTTCCATTGTTAGACAAGCCTCACACACACTTGGAAAAAATAGTTGGTACCTCCATGTTAACAGAAAAACCCACAATAGAGATCAAGATCAAACTTTCACAAAATCATTCAAAAGTGATTTATATCAATATTTTATTGTTTCCACTTTCTGGCTGAATTCAAACTTTTAGGAGCTATGGCACAAGAGTGAACTCATGTTTGTTTGGGTGTAGAGTGACTGAGGTCCCTGGCATTATTCTGCTACATCAGTAATAAAATGTTGTTGTGAAAGTTTGATGCAGAGATAATAGTTTCTTTAAAGAAATGCTTTCACTTTGCCGGCTAATATTTCATTAAAAAACAAACAAACAAAAAAAAACAGACAAAACACAAAGTAACAGTGAAACTTCATCTTATTGTGAGAAAGTGTTAACATTTTATAGGATGTTGAAGATGCCTTTCTTATACAGAGAAACTGACTATTTAAAATAAGTCATAAATGATTAGTAAATCAGGAGGTTACTGTTTAGTAACAGCAAATATAAATGCAATATGTTCAAGTAAATATAAAGATGACATTTTTACAGGGATGGTTGTCTTTCAGTCACGATTTGTGGTTTGTTGCTTTGCCTTGAAGATTTTAAGTTTTTTAGCACATGCTACTGCCACACCCCTGAAAAAACTAATCTTAAAATGTATGGATGGCAATAGAAAACATATATTCTGTATAGAGTGGAAAAGCCAATGGCAAGCTCTGTGTGAATAACTGGTTTAAAAATGATTTACATCGCGCTTTGCTGGACCTAGGATGTGTTAAAAAAAAAAGCAAAGTAAATTATTTTACCAGCAGATGGATTGGCTCAGAGCCCAGTAAGAGGATCCTTTGTTATGAAAGTGCAGTTTGACAAAAGCGATGACAGAAGCCACTTCACAGCACTGAAATGAGAGGAGAGGTAAATTAGCACAGGCAAATATTTGGCTGTGCTAAGTTTTCAAACTTTTCTTAATGCATTTTAGATAGCCTCACAAATTTGTTGATCTGGCAATGACAGTTTGACAACAACTTGCAATCATGCATTAAATTAAAATGATTTAATCATTTTGCAATACCTTCATCTGAAGTCTTTGAGCACAAAGCAGGTGAACTTGAACTCGAACTCGAACTCAAACACTCCCTCTTGTGTGGTGTATAGATCAGTTCGACGTCTGTATTTAAAGGAGAGCCAGGTCCAACCACGCCTCCCGAGACTGTAAAATGACTTATGTAGTATCTTAATAGTGGCATATACTGTATTTTCTCAATGCAAATACTAAAATATCAAAATAACTTTGATGTGATTCTTAAGTCTCTCCAAACAATAAAGCCCAAGTTAATGTGGGTGTAAATGTATGCATGCTTTTTGTATGGATTAATTGCAGTCAAATATTACTGGATAATAATGCATGTTCTGGGTTTAAATTTTAACAGACTTCTTGGTACAGCCCTACACAATTTAGAAAATTGTTGAAAAGCATAAGGTAAAAGTCCTTAACCATCTTATAGCTCTGGACATGGACAGGTTTTCAAATTATTCTGACCATGTTTTCACCTTCAATTTTTAAAGTTCAAAAAGTGAATAACCTTTACTGAATGCACTGATTTTTACATTGATCTATATTTAAATTGCATTCTTTACATTATAAGTTGATTTTACCCACCAGTAGTTTTAAATTAAAGGCTGAATAAACAATCAAGTAATTTGATAACTTTTATTTATTTGCTTATCAAAACTTTTGTCAACAACCTGCATAAATTAGATTCTTAAATGAAATGGAGAAAAAGATATATTTCACAACTTTTTGGACTTTAGACAAGTTTACATTCAGGGTGAACTAGACATAAGGTCACCCTATCTGAGTATAAAGATAAAAGAACATGACAAGTCAAGTTCTGAGTCAAATAGTATGCACAACTCCTTATTTGGAAAATACAGGATTTAGAGATTTTGCAAAAGATGATCTAAGACAGTTTGGATGTCAAAAAAGTTGTAAATTGACTCAGTACAAAACTGAAATTCCTAACATTTGACTTGCGTAATATCTTAATAGTGACATATGTCACTATGTCACTTAAAGGTGTCTAACTTACACAACCAGGACTGTAGCTGGGTTTCTGCAACTTTTTGTAATTAATTCACAGAGGAAAGGCAGCATGGAAGCAGGACAAAAGTTGCAAATTGAGCTGGTAATAAGATTAGTTTTCATAAGGACAGGAGCCGTTTTAAAACACAATGGACCATTGTCCTCTTTCCTCAAGGAGTAAATTATTGTCAGTGTCTTCTGTAATCCAGGTTTCCAGGTTAGACACCGAACAAAAAAAGAGGGAGTTAATACTTTCAATAAACAAATAAAGTGTTTTATGTTGCCAATTAATGAAGTCAGGTCATGTAATTTGAACAAAGGGAATGAACAACTCAAAACAATAAGAATCATCTTCAAAACTAGAGGAGCTACAATTACCCAGTTGTCATCTGGGTAACAAAGCAGGATGCATTAGAACAGATACAGATGCTGCTAATACTATTAAATACTACTTTGTGATTATTTTTGTTCATGTCCTTGTTCACCCCCTGCCCTGGTGACTCTTTTATATTATCCAGCATTGTGTCTTTCTACTTTCTTTGAATTATCTTTTTCCTCACTCTACCAATTTTCACTCTTTTTCTTCTATGTGTTATTTTGTCTCATTTATCCTTTTTCCATTTTCTTCTAATTTCTCTTACTTTCTACACTATGGCTAAGTTGGGGAAATAGAGCAGAAGTGATGACGAGACTTAAAACAGATACTTTACCAGATATCAGAACAACTACTAATGCATGGGGTTAATAATTGTTGATAATGTTCACACACTTATGAGCAAAGTCTTTGTTTGGTTAATTATTGATGAAAAGATCACAGGTAAACAAAATCTTTGGACATTTAGTCATCTCTGTGTCTCCCAGTCTTGCCCCTCTAGGCAAACATTCAAGACCCTTTTACAACAAAAAAACTGGAAATCAAGCAAGAATAACCATCATTAACTTTTACAGGTTGAGATACAGATACGGCTTACACAAGGACAAAATTCTTGAGAATCTATTTAGCTTTTTGTCACTCAGTTTCTAGGGAAACAGCCAACCCCCTGTTTCAACATGTGTGATTTCAAGATAGCCAGGAAACACAATCTGCTCTTTTTTCAGCTCAAAACTTTGTGGTAAAATAATTGTGACTTCACTTTCTCCAATAATTTATTCTGGATCTGTCATATTAATCAAACTCCACATTTGACAACTGGAACCACTTTAGGCCTTTTGGTAACTGATTTGCTCTGTTAACCCTGGAAGAAAAGGATAAAACTTTTAAATATGGAAGCTCCATAAAAACACTAAAACAACTGAAGGGGACCCATTATGCTTCCTTGAAACAATTTAGGATAGATTTATTGGTTGTACATAACACATTGATTACCAGTTGGTGACAAAATGACTCAATAATGCTCATCATTGAACAAAATGCTCCTAAAAGCGTTCGACTGAAAATTGCCATTAAATAAATAAGTTTTGTGGTAAAAAAACTGAGAGATATGGACTGAATTTGCCTGTGTTTTCTTTCTTTTTTGTTTTGCCGTGGTGTTCATACATGGTACCTTGGCAAATTCTCATACAATTCTATCTTTGCTTTAACATGTTTAAGTAAAAGAAGAAGAAGAAAAAGATAATCTGACCTTGAGGATTATTACCAAGAATCACAAATTCATGAGAAACAGAATCTGTCACTATCTCTGCCAAATTTTAAATTAAAATCATATCTTCTCTGCTCCCAGTAATTATCTTTCTTTTTATTGGTTATTTTTTTCCAGCTATCCTGCCTGTGTGGATTTGTTTCTGTGGATATGATTAAAAGAAAGCAGTGTGCATTGAGGACCACAATTTAAATTAAAAAATATTTAGTTTTCCAGTTTGCCTAGATAGGTTTCATGGGCTCCATAAC
Organism: Xiphophorus hellerii; assembly: GCF_003331165.1. Lineage (NCBI taxonomy): Eukaryota > Metazoa > Chordata > Actinopteri > Cyprinodontiformes > Poeciliidae > Xiphophorus > Xiphophorus hellerii. The sequence goes on along the minus strand of NC_045677.1, from coordinate 20,613,609 downwards.
CAACATCATTATGATGTGTTAATTATTGCCTTCTTCTGTTTTTATGAGGAAAGTAATCTGGATTCTTGTCTTGTGAAACAGACATGAACCTACATGTATATTAATTATTGTCTTCTTTAGTTTAGATAAGGACAGTAATATAGGCTCCTGACTGGGGAAACTGAGATATTTATTGAGAATTTTTGAAAGACCAGCATCAGCAGTCCATTTTTAATATTTAACTGCTGTACTCATAAATTAATAGATTCATATTATGTAATTTTAAGTTGAAAGTGATAACAAAAATGTTGACTTTAGATAGCTGTGAGTAAAGTTTATAATAAAATATATGTGTACTTACAGCCTCACAGTGATCTTAGTTTATCTTTTTAAATATTCCAAAGAAAAATAGAAACCAGGAAAAATTGGATAAACTGTGATTTGAGATTCCTTCACAATTTTTTAAAACTATTTAGTTAAATAAAGAACTTTGCAATGAAAAAAAAAAGCAAACAGTTCTTATATTTTTCATATCAAAGCACACACACTACAAATTTCCTTAGGATAACACATCTTCTGGCAAGCAATAAACCACATAGCATTCTCCTTGATATTATTTAATAAACAGAAAGTTAAATTGTAGAGATTTATATTAAAAACTAAATACATATGTTGTGGGTAGATCAAGTAATTGTGCTTCTTTCTCTCTCTGGCGATGTCTTTATCCAACATTGCTTTATATCCTAGCAGATTTAATTCACAGAGAAGTTTTAGACCATGAAGTCCTTCATTCATCCGATTTTTATTTTTGGATTTCCCAATCTTATTGAACCAGTCTAAAGTTCTTTAATTCTCCACTAGATGTCCTCAATTTTCCACCTGCTCCTTCTTTTTCTAGGTATTCGTTCTCATCTGCCGAATATTTTTTAGGAAAGAAACAAATTTAATCTAAACAAAAAACAGGGGAAAACTTAATCAGCTTCTAATCTCATCAAATATAATTGCTGTCAAGAACTCTAATTTTAAAACCAGCATTTACTGTGGTTTTGTAATAGTACACTTTATGTACTGCGATTTTTTGGACCTGCAGCTCTTCAACTGTCCACCAGATGTCCTCATCTAACCAACCTGCTCTTATGTCTTTCACATCCGCTGCTTTTTGCAGGACATTTCCAATGAAGGAAATAATTCAAAGACCTAATCCTATATGACAAAAAACAAATGGAAAAAAGACTGAAACCTTATCAACTACTAATCTAAACAACAGGTCTTTCGCTGACAAGAACTCTGTGATTTCAAAACCAGACTTTTTATTAAATAGGATTAAAGACGCAGTTCTTCAATTGTCCACTAGTTGTCTTTATTTCATCGTTCTGCACCCATCTCCAAGTATGGCGTTCTAGGGTCCTTTAACTCCCGCCACGACAATTTAGCTGACCTTAATATTTCCTGTGTTTCATTTTGGTCATTATTGTTAAACTAAGTGTTGATGTGTGTATGATAGGCGTTTCTATCGGACAGTTATGTATCGCTTCAATACGGGACGAACATTTAACGGCCAAATATGGGACGACTCCGTATTTTACGGGAAGGGAGGCAACCTGATTCAGGGGTGCTGAGATACAGTTTTAGGGGTGCTAAAGCACCCTAAAACAGACCTAGATACGCCACTGACTCTTCCATCGATACTTCAATGTGTAATATGCTGTTTTAACACCAGATGGCGCTAGATCTCCTAATGGGCTCTTTGCACCTGCCGCGCTGACGTCACAACCGCATGCGCAAATGCGGCACTCTTTTTTCGGCTTTGTTACCATGACAGCTAGAAAAGACAAAGTCTTATTTCAGACGCAAATAAAACAATACTATGAACATTGCTGTCTTCCTAATATAATGGGCTTTTAAGTTTTCATGGATTTCCAAGCGGTCCTGAATTAAGAAGACGGTGGCTTGTAAATATCCTCGCTACCAGTTAAAGCTAACACCGCACAGCAAAGTTTACAGCCTTCACTTCACTCCGGATCAATTTCTTCAGCCCAAAGAAGAAGGTAAAGGAGCCTCCTGTGTTATTTCAATTAAATTACTTCTGTATTCAACCTGAAAAAGCGAGTTTACGGGAAGGAGAGAGCAGACCAAAGCCAGACAACTGAGCTAGTGATCCGCCTGTACACACTGCTGTAAACACCGTCCTGCTTCACAAGAATCATGCAAAACTAATAAAGCGAAGTAACACGGAGACCTTAAGGAACACGGCCATATTTTTCTAAAAGCAACAACTTTGAACCTGAACAGTCAGCTGAACTAGAACTCCGACACCAGAGCTGCTCTACTGTTAAGCTATGGGCTTGTTGTTCCTCAGGCTTCAGAAGCAAAAAGCCTGAACCGTAAAATCCCCGTTACTTGGTCTCTGACACTAACGACAATAAACGCACGTAATATACTTGAAAACAAGGTAAAAATATTGTCCGTTAGAATGGATGAAAAATGTTTAGATACATTTTTACAAGAAAAATGTCTAGCATAAGCTAAAGCTAATGTTAGCCACAAAGTTTAAAGAAAGTAAAACTCACCTTCGTATCTGTGTATAACGAGGCGAACATCTTAAAATCTTTCTCCAGCTTACTTGTCGGGGCTTCGGATCGATGTTCATCATTAATTGTTACCTTGGACAAGCCCTGCAAATACCCAGTGTAAAGAGCCTTTTTCAATAGATCGGAAAGGAGCAGCTTTTCCCCGAACCCGGAAGCTGAGGTGCAAAGAGCCCATTACTTCTTAAGGAAGCCTGTGTCACGTGATCTGTGATCAATGCTGTAACTTCATTCCTGTAGCCCACAGGAAGTCTCTGATTACTGATTTTAAAGCCCACAAAGAGAAAATCTACACTGTCTATGCTGGTTCTGACTCAGCTCTGGAGGTTGGTGTGTTCGGACTGCCAGAATATTGGTCTACACTACCAATATTTTTGGTAGTGGTATCTTTGGATTTATTTGCTCTTCATGATAGCTTGTGTATTCAAAGATGATCAAAAGAGTATTAAATTTCCATATTTCTAGGTTAAGTTTTCTTGCTGTGGTTTGTAGCTTCTCAGATCCAAATGATCTTTAAATGAGGTTTTTGTTTTTTTATCAACTCCAACTCGCTTTTTAACTGGGTTGTGTAAGAAACTCATTAAGGACATAACATTATTCAAAAACAGCTGGAGAGAGATGGCCAGTTTCAGAGATAAAACCTTTATTATACCCCACACAATCCAGTCAGAAATTAACATTGAAAAGACAATATCAAACCTGAATACAAATTCCTTTTAGATCTTGTTTCTATAATCCACCAAGATGCAAACAAACTCCCTTGTTTTTCCAAAATTACTGTCATCAATTTAAGGAAAACATTGAACATCTTAATCTCTTGATTAATACCACATTTTGAAACAACGTAAAAAAGATGCACAAAGAAAAAGGTTTTTAATAAAATATGTAAAACTCCCAGCATGTAAATTTTAAATTTTGGCTTTATAAGCAATTTATGTGAGGTTCAAATGTGACTTTATCATCCTAGGTAAGATATAAAATCCTGCTTCTTTCGTAGAGACTTTTTAATCCTTGTAGCAATGTTAATTATTTATTAAATGTGTAAAGTATGCACAAAGAATAATTTCTATAACTATTATTTAGTTTATCCTAAATGTACTAAATGTTTTCTTAAGTTCAGTAAAAGCAAGTTTTAAAATATCACAATGAAACAATGATGATAGAAATGAAAATATATTTCCATTATAGTACCAGACTGAAATATAATCAGTGATTTAATGTTATTACCGCCACCATAAACAAAATACTCAAAATATTCTGTAAACTGGTCAAAAAATACATCTGAATATGTGAAGCGGATATTTAGATAAAAAGAAACAAAATTGATTACTAAGGGTATTGAAACTTTAGCATATTAGACATTCAAAATACACTGCCACCTAACTAGTTAATTTGACAACCCCCAAAATAAGTAATAAACTTACCAAAACCCCAGATGACTAAAAACTTTACTAAAATGTAATAAAACACAAAAAAGTTACACATGTTGCATAGGTATAATACTGTATATTGTAGTCTCTAACATAACTTTTTCCCCCCCAGTGGCTGTATGCTTTTTATCAATAGAAAAGGTTAAGCAAGAAAATAGATTTTTCACCATTTTCAAGAATATAATCAGCAATGGCTACGTGAATTTACCTACATTTTGCATCTATTGTTTTTAGTCAAGATTTACAACAACAAAGAATCTATTCATGCCTGTATTTTGAATGTGACTCTGTTTTGAACACCCAAAAACCAGAGTTTCAGCACTTAAAACAATAAAACTATTAAAATATTTCAAGAAAGAATTACTTTATCTAAGCATCATGTCTAATTTATTTATTTTATTTTTTACCATTTTCACAATCAGATTTTGTTAAAATTCAATAGTTGCTAAAATTCAGTTGTATAAAGTCACAACAAAATAAAACAATAAAATGTGAATATTTTGAGGAGTAAAATCAAATGAATTTTTATATTTTACTCTATGGGAAAAAATCTCTAGTGGGCAAAACTGATATTTCACAATTAACTTCAGAAAATGACCAAAAGTAAATTATTCAGCTGAAGTAATATTACAGCCAAAATGTTTTGCTTGGCTTAATCTAACTTCATAAGAGACAATTAAGAGAAACTTGATAGAAAGTAAAAAAGAACAAAAAACTATACTATTGTTGAAATCAGACAAAAGGGACATCTGCAACAGATCTGAATTAAAAATAGTCCCAATTTGCCTGTAGAATTTGTTTGACAGTGTAATATTGTCAATAATCAAAGTCTCTCTTTGATGATCAGGCAGATGGAAGTGATGTGTAGTTTCGATTCTTCTCGTTAACCAGCATCATCCAGAGTTTTCACTATGCAGGAAAAAAAACCCACTTCAGTCAGTTAGGTCATAGATGAAATAAATGTTCATATAAACATTTAATTGTTAAGCCAAACACATAATAACAGTCATAAAATATTATTGAAATATTGCTATGCTGAAATAGATGATTTATCATTGGTAGGTCACCAGATAAATAATACTGGTGAAATTGTTTGTTTTTCACACTGTGCCACTTTGCTGAGATAAAAATTTGATTATATCTTTATCATAATACAAATTATGATCTGAAAGAGTAAATTACAAAGAGTAAAAACAATAAATGAACAAATCAAAGAACAAATTCTGTTTAATTACAATAGAAATATGTTATAGCTAAAATCTTAGGGATGCTCGAGGTCAAGCAGAACCAGTACCAGAACAATGAAATATCCATTATGTCTCATGGATATATTGACTTACTATGCATATAATTGTTTATTAGTCTGAACGGTGTATTTCATAAAACTCAAAAGAAGTCTCTAGTTGTGTTTATTTGACATCCACTTTCACTTTAAGATGGGAATTTAAAGACTGTGGTCATCTCTCCCAGGATGAAGGTCTTGAGTAAAGAAGGATTTTATCAATTTTTTAAAAATGGTAATGCTCTTCATTGTAGGCTGCTGCACTTTATTGTAACTTTTGCAACAACACATTTACACCTGTCTTTTGGAATGTTGTGTGCCTTTGCGTACTCTATAAAGAGCTCTGGTTGATTCCAGAGCCAATTTGTGGCCCTGCTGTTGACAGAAAATACAGTGAACAATACTCATAATAGTACTAATACTTCTTATCACAATAATGAACTATTTAGCAGTTCATTGAGGTTAGGATTGGTTAGCTTTTCACGTTGAACTTTCTGACATTGACTATACCACAAACTCAGCAAAAACAACCATCAAGCATAAAATTTTAAGTACGTCATGAATTTATTTATAGAGAAAAGAAGGTTTTTTGTGTTGTCTTTTTACACTTGATAGATGGAGCAATAACATCAATCTATATGTTTCATTTTGAAATTTATTTTTATGTCTATTGACCAGAGAAATTTAACGAATTTTCTAGAAGTTTACTTCAAATGGAGTTTCAGAAAATGTCATAGTGCAACAATGTAAAATAATAATGTAAAAGACTAAAGAAATTAACTGTAAATTATTTACAAAAGTTTGTTTTTCTTCCACCCACAGTATAAAAAAACATGAAAATTAGATGAATTCAGAATTATAAATGTCTCTTTTACTCTAAATTTCTAGTTTACTCTTTTTTGTGAGCAAATGATTGTTTGAAAGAACATAAAAAAATATTCTTACCTCTTCATGTCAGGACGCTGGACACCTGTTTCCTGTGTGGATCATTTTTATCCTTGTAGCCCTGGGTGTTGATCCACTGTGTGATTGTTGTTTGATGGTCATTTGTCATGACACCCTTGCCTTGAAGCAGGCTGTACCATTTCTGCACCATCTGTGTACTGTTTTCTTGAAAACTCCTCTCAAACATGGAAACCCGGGTTTTACTCTTCTTGTTTTGAACATTCTCGGTGTCAGTCAGCTGGCATCTGAACATTGCACTGAATGTCATCAGTTTAAAGGTTCCAACAACATCATCTTTGCTTATCATGGTAGCTAAGCATGATTTTAAAGCTTTTGGCTCTGGAGAAGATATATCATCAACTACATCTTTAAGGCTGCGATCAGTTGGTAACTTTTGGCCTTCTTGTTTCTCCACACCAGAAGTTTTGCTGGTATCTGAGCCAGACAGATATTTTCTCGCTTGCAACATTGCCACAGCCAATTTGCTCTTCTGGTTCAGTTTGTTAGCTTCCACTATGGTACTGTTTGAAGGCTGCTGATTTGCATTGACGGCTTTTTCTACTGCTGGAATAGCTGTTTTTTTCAAATATCCTTTGTACTTTTCAACCGTTCCAGTTATTTTCTGCAGCAGGGTTTTGTTTTCCTTTATAATTCTTTCTGGTCTACCTGCCTCTGCCATGTACCAGTCTCCTCCTCTGATTGTTTCGGTTAACTCTTTGCGCTTCATAAAAGGTTCCCATTGCCCTGGTTGTTTGAGGAGCATGTTGACCTCCACAGATCTCAGGCGGTTTGCTTCAGAAGCAATCGCTGAATCACTGGCTTTTGGTTTCATGCCTCTTGCCATAGCATGGAACAGAGAACTCTTTTCTTTGCTGTCTATGCTCACTGCCTTATTGTCGATGAACACATCATAATGACCATTAGGGTTTTGGGTGCTCTTTGGCCTGTAGATCAAAGTCACTGTTTCACTGGCAGATATGGTGCTTGGACTAACTTCCTGCATTTTGGTGAGTTTTCCATGCTTGTTTTCTGTAAGAATAACAACTCTAGTACCAGTGGCTTCAGACAGGACTCTGATATCAAGAATAGTACCAGCAGCTTTGTTATTCTTGATCTTTTCAGCATGTGATCTTGTGAGTTGACCAGCATTAGCTGAAAGTTTTGCATTTGGATTTACTGGCATATTTACTATGTAGTTGTTGAGTTGTCCAGCTTTAAGTTTTTCCTCTGTCCTCTCACTCTTTAAGCCGGATTTGACATGTCGCCTGATGGCCTCATGTGCTTCGTTCTGTGCACGAGAAACAAGGTGACTGAAAAACTTCTGATTAAACACCTCTACCAAGGCATCAGCCAGTAAAGTGCTGAGGGTGTCAGCCAAGTCTTGTTTGAATATTTTCAGCATGTCAGTTTCTGAGAAAGTTAGCTCATTTCGCTTCACTTTCAAAGGTTTTTCTTTGATAAAAGTGTTCAGTTCTTTCTCAAAGTTTGAGAAAAACTTGTGGGAGAGGGTGAGTACTTCACCAATAGCATCTCCTGCAAGAATAAGATGGTGGGTAGTTTGAATAGCTGTCAAAATTACACGAGTTTTTCCTTTTGTGCCTTCTGTTGCGCTGTCAAGCACTTTGATGATTGATGAATTAAGCTTGTTCTGCCAACTAAGGTCTGCATATAATGGTTGTAGTGCAGTACTCCCCAACTGTTTGTAAATGGAAAGGAGGTCTTTCTTTCTGTCTTTGTCTTCCAGGACCTGGCGCAGTTGGTCTTTATATAGAAGATCTAACAGTATAACATTATCCACCAATGTAGCCAGGGGTTCTTTTTCCAGGTTGGTTTTCACATCTTTAACAATTCCCTTTGCTATCTCATCTTTGATGCCTTTTAATATTTCTTCAAGTGCTTTCTCTTCTGCTTTCTCAAGTCCGTAAAACAGTGTTTCCTCAGCAATTGTTTTTACTGTATGTTTTAAAGCATTTTTCATGTTTGTCTTTGTGACGGTGCTTAAACTCTGTTTTGCCTGTTTGGAAAGAAACTTTGGCAATGCCTTCAGTTTTTTACCTATGGCTTTGATCGCTGCTTTGGCAGCCTTGAATCCCTTCGAAATTAGTTTTCCAACTCCAAATGATATTATAGAAACACCGATGGAAATGGCTTTTCCGATAGCCCATTCTTTCCAGCTGAACTCTCCTGTCACCATGGCTGTAATACCTTCAATGCAGTCAGATATTCCTTCTGTGATGAGACCCATTCCGATTTGAGCCAAGGTACCAACTGTAAATACAGTGAGCAGTGCTCCAGCAACAATCTGCAAAACTCCAAGCAAGAAAACCACCAGTCCTTCCCAGCAGAAACGAGGCTTCTCCTCAACAGAAAATACATATTTTAGACCTCGACTGTAGAGGTTATCAGCTTCTAACTGGAGAGCTTCATCAGCATCCGACACCAAGGAGAAAACTGGGGATTTTTTGACTATTGCGTCCCTCCCTCTTTCTTTGATTTCATCAATCTTTTGGATGGCCTCAGTGATGTTTTTATCAAAGAACCTGTACATGCTGCACTTGGATGTCATCTGTTTTTCAAGGCTGGATGGTTCACCTTTGCCTGAGTCCACAGTGGCCATTTTAATGAACTGCAAACAGACAAGGCATTCTTCACTCAGATACTTGAGGGACTCTTGTGCCTTTTGTAGGTCTTCTTTGGCTTGAGTCAGGTAGTCTCCCTTTGACAGTTTAATAGTGCAGTATGCGTGACTGTAAAAAGCGATGGCTGCCCAACTTTTATCTTGTTTCATAGCTTTATCAAACAGCCTGGCACTATTTTCCCATTTTTTATCATCCAAGAAAATGTTTCCAAAATTGATGTAGTGATAAATGCTTGAACATGGGGAAGTTTGAGATGAAGACTCTTGCCTTGCCACAGATAAATCCTTCTTTAGACTTTGGTGAAGTTCACTTTTCTTCTGGTGATCGATGTCGTCTGATTTAATTTGGAGCCAGATCCCCCAGAACTCATTCATGATGGCAACAATAACTTTTCTATCATCTCCATCTGTTTTCTTGTAAATATCATGAAGAGTCTCACAGTACTCAGAAAACAGCTCCTCACGTAAATTCATCTCAGAAACGTCATTCATCATTGAACTTATCCTTTCTGCTGCAAGTCTGTCCCTCGTGCTTTTGGCTTCCTCCAGAGACACAGCTGACCTGAAGTCATACTGCAGGTGTTCAGTGCATGCAATGATCTGAGCAGATCCAGGTTTCCCTTTTCGTGCTGTTCGACCAAAAGCCTGGAGTTCTACTCTGGTGTTTTCAGAGAGGAAGGAGAGGATAACAAACAGTCCTCCATTACTGTTCACCTTTTTGGACACTTTAATGTCAGTGCCACGCCCAGCAAGGTTTGTGGCAACAATAACATCCCCAGACTCCAGCTCCTTGTCTATTTTGCTCAAACTTTCTTTATCACTGCGACTGTAGAGGATGATTTCACCTTTAATGCTGCTCTTCAGTTCTTCATAGATCTCTTTGGCTTTGTTGATAGTTTCACAGATCACCAGGGCGGCTCTTCCCTCTCTGTATGAATTTGAGGAAATCTGAGACATGACAACTCCTTTTATTTCTGATTTCCACTCTTTCGAAGTTTTTTTCAGAGTTCCTTTGACCTCATATAGTTTTTTCCTGTTGAATGTTGGCATTCTGCATGCAGATAGACTTGGATATAAATCCTGCAAAAACAGAATGTCCTTTTCAGTACCAAGAGTTCCTGTAGTTCCATATATTTTGCCATGGTACTTTTGAAAAAAGGAGATGTTAGAAATGTAGTTTGTCACTGCTGAAATTGTGCTCAGTTTGACTTGATGCTTAATCTCCACAAACTGCTGCAGACCATCACCCCATTTCTTATTCAGTTCAATGATGCCAGTGGATCTGAAGTCTACTGGACAGATATTCTCATTTTCTACAACATAGTCCCGTCCTTCCTGCAACTGCTTTGCCAGAAAGGCATTCTCCACCCACAAAGGCATTTTGGTCTCAATGAGATTCCTCAAGAATCCAGGAATGCTGATTTTGTCTGTATTATCTGTGCATGGAGTGTACTGAATCTTCTCTGAGATTAATTCTGCAATGGGCTTGATGAGGACTTCTTCTGAGTTGTAGAGAGGACAACACAATCCTTCATCCAAGACAAGAAACTTTAGGTCTGGTATTTGATTTGTGTTGTAAGGACTGAGTTTTCTTGGACAAAGCAGTCCTTCATCATTTAATGTGTAAATTGTAAAACCGTAGGGGACATACTCCTCCATTTCTTCAAAAAAATTTATCACAGCATCTTGAGTCACAATTTTCAGCTTTTTAAGGATATCATTCTTGTCTCCCTTATGGATGTCCTCTGTAAATCCTTGTGGTACAGTGTTGGTTTCTTCTGCAATATGTAAAATATCCAGCGGATCATTTATTTCACTTTCTTCTGTGTTTATTGAGTCAAAGATGGCCCTGAAGAATGAAGCAGGTGGACCCTGGACAAATGTCTGGTTTTCTGATGACAGAAAGCCATACTGCTGGACGTGTCCCCAGATCATTGCTAGAATAGTATTCAGGTGCTCCATGGATACCAGGGGGCTGGACAGGTAAGTGAGCTGCACTCCCTGATCCAACAGCAGAGAATCCACTTCATCAATGATGATGCACTGATAGCTGCGATCAGGTCTCACATCTTTCATCTCAAATATCTGGCGAAGATGATCAGCAGCAAAGGTTTCAATAGTTCCATAGATAATGTCTTTTTGGTAGCACTCCTTTCGACTGCTATCATCAGTTTTATTTGTGTTTGTGTCAACAGTAATGCCAAAGTACTTGTAGAAGTTTTCCCATTCTGCCGCATCTCTTTGACACAAAACTGAAGAGCTGGACACCACATCTACCTTTTCACCCCTAAACACACGCAGTGCCGCAAACATTGCAATAACACAAGACTTTCCTTCCCCAGTTCCCATTTCCAGGAGTTTCCCAGTGTTGGACAAGGCCAAGAGGCACCAGCTTATCATCTGAGTGGCTCTGGGGCAATACTTTTTGTCAGCATTAACTGCATTGCATAACACTGCCAAGACCTCCTGAAGATCAGCTATTTCTGTGCTGTGGCTGAGTTGTTTAGCCTTTTTTATGTCATTATATTTTTTGATTTCTTCTTTTTTGATGAGTTCTGTCACATGAGCAACTATCTTCTGTGATTTGTTCAGTGTTTCTTCATCAATGTCTTCCATCTGTCTTATCTCATCAAAAAGGGTACCAATGGTTTTCATTTCCTCATTTCCAAGGCTTTTCCCTAAATGCTGGATCAGATTTTCTGTTTTATATGACTCTAGTAAACTAATGACAGATTGATTTTTCTCATCTGTCCACTTGGAAGACACCCTATATGTTTCCATCAAATGTAAAATTTTCATGATTGAAATGCATCCCTCACCATGATGGTGATTGATTAATGCTCCAAGAAGGTTTAGGAGTTCCAGTGGTGACCAAAGATGTTTGTCTCCAAGATTTGAAACCATTTGAAAGACTTCAGTGGTTTCTTTACTTGAGGCTCTAATTTGCTCTGAAGATGTCAAAATGCTGTCTAAGCACCATGTTTCAGCAGCGGACGTCATACTTTTTCCACCTTTAGTTCCACTGGTAACCACTTTGAGGAGATTCTCAAGAAACGTCAGACAGAACATGTCTTTAGGAAGAACTTCCTTTCCACTAATCTTCTTAAGGATTTTTACAATTTGTGCTTCTGTGCTTGGACTTTCTTTTAAATTTGACTGTAGAGCTTGAAAAATGGCCTTGATGAACCTCTCTCTGTCTTCCATGTTTTCCGATCGTAATCTTCCCATGAGGTTTTGCAGGGCTTCTGCAGAACAAGCAAGAGATTCGCTATCCTTGAGCCTTGGTAGATCAAGAGTTTGTGATCCAATAAGACATTCTTCTTCAATGATAAATCCTCGTATGAGATGAGGAATCTGAGTTTCAATGACCTCTTTCCAGTACATGAAATAGTCAGACACAAAGTCTTGAAGTGTACCATAGACGACATCAGCTTCATAGATCGTCATAAAAGTTGTGTCAGTTTGTTTCTTGATATTTGTTCTGACAGATATTCCAAGGTTCTTGTAGAAATCAGACCATTCCTTAACTTGAGTTTCAGTGTCATTGTCAGAGTTTAGCATAATGTCCACTTTGTTCCCCATATAGAATTGTGCTGCAGCAAACAGGGCAATGACACATGGATCTTCAGAAGAAACCAGTTGTGGTATGTTTGTCTTCCCGGTTAGCACCAGAACACACCACTGCACCATGTGTTTCACTGTGGGCCACCAACTCTTTGCATCAAAAACTGCTTTGCAGAGTTGAGACAGACAGTTCTGCAAATTCTTTGTATCAAAAGTTTCAAAATTTAAAGATCCCTTGGGAGCATTTTCTGAAACCTGGAAAACACCAGTGATTACTGTTTTTATCTCATTAATCCTGGAGTCATCCAACTTCTGTGACATTTTTATGTTTGCTAGAGCTGCATCTAGACTGCTTTCATCCCTCTTTTTGAGAATCTTATGGAAATCCTGATAGAAACTTTCTGAATTAGCATTGTCAAGAGCCTGAATAAGAGAGTGTCCAGAATCATCCGTCCAGCTTGGAGATATGTCATAAACCTCGACCAACTTTAGGACTTTTGCTACTGGAACATCTTCAGTGCATTTTAATGAGAGTGCTTTGAGCAGATTCACTGCCTCCATTGGTGTCCATTGGTCTATTTCTACAAGTTCAAGGATCATCTCAGTTGATGCAGAGTGGCTCTCTTTACCATTAAGATTGACAAGAGCCGACATTAGAAGTTTCAGACATTGAATTTCCATTTTTAGGACAAATATAGAGGCTTTGCCAACTGTACCATGCATTGATGAAATGAGGATGCTCAGGAACTCAATTGCAAAAAGCTGCTCCACAGTGAGCTCTGCCTTGGCCCATTTCTTTGCTATAATGACTGCATCAGCATCAGATTTGTCCTTGTCACCGATGTAGCACATCAGAGTAAGATACAAGGCTTGGGTCAACTCAAGATTCTCAGAAATATTGGATGCTGATTGGCTGAAGGACCCAACTAAGGACTGCACATGATTGGAGATATTTTCTCGAGAGACCTCTTCTGGTATCTCTACAGACAGCGCACACAGCTCTGTGATGTACACCTGAGCATGCTGCAGGGTGCTGTCAGATGGCGGATCATTTATCCATTCATCAAACAGGAGTGTGTCCAGAGCTGAGAGGATCTTGCCCAGCAGATCGGCTTTTGGAGCAGTGAGAGTGAGATCAGAAGCTTCTATGTTACATTTCAGAGAGATAATTTCTAGAAGCTCATCTTTACCCCCGTAAGATGTATAATCAGCTTCAAATTCATCCATGTACCCAATCAGAACATTATGCTTGGACTGCTGCTCTTGCCTATTTCTCTGTTGTTTCTCATACTGCTCTTTGGCTCGTTCCTTTGATTCTGATATTCTTTGACTCAACTCCTCTTTCTTTCTCTCCTCTTCTTTCCTTTGTTGTTCTTCTTGTCTTCTTCTCTCCTCCTCTATTCTTTTTCTCTCTTCTTCTGTCTTTTTTTGCTCCTCTTTCCTCCTCTCCTCCTCCTGTCTCTTTCTCTCCTCTTCTCTCCTTCTCTCTTCCTCTTTCCTTTTCCGTTCCTCCTCTCTCCTACGTTCCTCCTCTCTTCTCCTCTCCTCTTCTCTCCTTCTCTCTTCCTCTCTTCTTCTTTTTTCTTCTTCTTCCCTCCTGCGTTCTGCATCTCTGATCGGCTTATAAAAGCAATCTGGACACTGGTATAGATTATTATAGCCAACTTGTCTGTAGTATTCCCCTCCATTGAACACGTGCACATGCTGCCCATGGATGACATCTTGTCTTAAATTATCGAAGGACCGACATGGAGGCAAGACTCTGTGACAGTTGTAGCACCTGAGGCTGTCGCCCATGTTTGCTTCTGATGGTACGTTTCCCATTTTTAAAATTTATTTTCAACTTACGCAACAGTCAGCTTGTGCAACAGGAGTCTACCTGAAAGATAACAAGAAAAAAAAAACATCTGTTACATTACAAAATCACATTTGTAAATTGGTTTTGTGCAAAACCTATTTATGATATACTTTGATTAATTTGATACCGTCTCCAAAATACTGGCATTTGGCACTTGAAGCTTTTAAAAAACATTTTCGAAGACTCTTTCTCAGAGTCTAATTACGTTTTTTTATTATCTTACTGGAAATACCATAGAGAAACACGTCAATTTCTGATGAGAAATCTCATAATTACAACTAGCACAGATTATTACAAAAAATACACCTTTTTTGTTATAATGTACTTTTCCAAAAACTAACTAATTCATTAAATAAACTAATATTGGTTTTTATCATTTTAAAACTAATATTAAATTTATTTGAATCTGAATGAAATAAATAATTTTCACATAGACAGCTTTGTCTTATTAAATAAAGAACTACAATTAACAACCGGTTTGTTAATGCTGATTAAATTGGGGTCAGGTTTTTTTTTCATTTTTATGAAAAGAAAAATCTGTTTTATATGTTCAATAGAAAAAAGTTTTTTTCTTTCCATGACAGGACTGGATAGTGCAGCTTGTGAGTCAGTGCAGAAGGTTTCTTCACATGATGAAGCAATACAAAATAAAAAATGAACAATAGCATAAATTATGATGAGAGTAACTTACATACTGAAAAAAATGTTTTCCATTGTTAGACAAGCCTCACACACACTTGGACAAAATAGTTGGTACCTCCATGTTAACAGAAAAACCCACAATAGAGATCAAGATCAAACTTTCACAAAATCATTCAAAAGTGATTTATATCAATATTTTATTGTTTCCACTTTCTGGCTGAATTCAAACTTTTAGGAGCTATGGCACAAGAGTGAACTCATGTTTGTTTGGGTGTAGAGTGACTGAGGTCCCTGGCATTATTCTGCTACATCAGTAATAAAATGTTGTTGTGAAAGTTTGATGCAGAGATAATAGTTTCTTTAAAGAAATGCTTTCACTTTGCCGGCTAATATTTCATTAAAAAACAAACAAACAAGCAAACATACTAAAAACCAGACAAAACACAAAGTAACAGTGAAACTTCATCTTATCGTGAGAAAGTGTTAACATTTTATAGGATGTTGAAGATGCCTTTCTTATACAGAGAAACTGACTATTTAAAATAAGTCATGAATGATTAGTAAATCAGGAGGTTACTGTTTAGTAACAGCAAATATAAATGCAATATGTTCAAGTAAATATAAAGATGACATTTTTACAGGGACGGTTGTCTTTCAGTCACATGATTTGTGGTTTGTTGCTTTGCCTTGAAGATTTTAAGTTTTTTAGCACATGCTACTGCCACACCCCTGAAAAAACAAATCTTAAAATGTATGGATGGCAATAGAAAACATATATTCTATATAAAGTGGAAAAGGCAATGGCAAGCTCTGTGTGAATAACTGGTTTAAAAATGATTTACATCGCGCTTTGCTGGACCTAGGATGTGTTAAAAAAATGCAAAGTAAATGATTTTACCAGCAGATGGATTGGCTCAGAGCCCAGTAAGAGGATCCTTTGTTATGAAAGTGCAGTTTGACAAAAGCGATGACAGAAGCCACTTCACAGCACTGAAATGAGAGGAGAGGTAAATTAGCACAGGCAAATATTTGGCTGTGCTAAGTTTTCAAACTTTTCTTATTGCATTTTAGATAGCCTCACAAATTTGTTGATCTGGCAATGACAGTTTGACAACAACTTGCAATCATGCATTAAATTAAAATGATTTAATCATTTTGCAATACCTTCATCTGAAGTCTTTGAGCACAAAACAGGTGAACTTGAACTCGAACTCGAACTCAAACACTCCCTCTTGTGTGGTGTATAGATCAGTTCGACGTCTGTATTTAAAGGACAGCCAGGTCCAACCACGCCTCCCAAGACTGTAAAATGACTTATGTAGTATCTTAATAGTGGCATATATTTTCTCAATGCAAATTCTAAAATATCAGAATAACTTTGATGTGATTCTTAAGTCTCTTCAAACAATAAAGCCCAAGTTTTGGTGGGTGTAAATCTATGCATGCTTTTTGTATGGATTAATTGCAGTCAAATATTACTGGATAATAATCCATGTTCTGGGTTTAAATTTTAACAGACTTCTCGTTAGAGCCTTGCACAATTTAGGTAGAGAAAAAACTGTTTCACAACTTTTTGGACTTTAGACAAGTTTACATTCAGATTGAACTAGACATAAAGTCACCCGATCTGGGTATAAAGATAAAAGAACATGACAAGTTCTGAATAAAATAGTTTACACCACTCCTTATTTGGAAAATACAGGATTTAGAGATTTTGCAATCAGCAAAATCAGCAGTAGCTGATTGCTGATTTAGTTGATTTAGTACAAAAAAGCTGTAGAATTGACCTATATAATGTTCGGAGAATTTAAATTTTAATTCAGCTATGTGTTGTTCCATTATTTGTGGAACCTACAGGTAAGACTGCCAGTCAAGGTGTACAGTACGTTTTGTACTGTAGGTGTACGTTTTGTATTTGACTTACGTAATGTCTTAATAGTGACATAGTCAAAAAGGTCAAAAGGTCTTAATTACTGTAAAAATGGATGTACTCAAGTAATGTAATGAAAAGTACAAGTAAAAAGTAAAACAAAGCAAATGCAGTTTGAATGACATTTTTTATATTTTGGTAAACTTGTCAAATACACTTAAAATAATGTACCCAACCAAGTGCAGGCAAAATGAAACCTGCTAATAGATATACCTGCAGGCATCATTTAGTTAAGAAAATTAGGTGCTTTACCTATAGCACAAGGTTAACTTAACCTGCTTTACAACTGAACCAGCTTCTTAGTAAACCCTCCAGGACAGAAAATACAAAGTTTTTGTAAGCCTTAAGTTTTCCCTTCAAGTAAGGTCAGTGCTGAAAATGAGAAAAATAAATAGTACAGAAAATGCGGCCAACATGAAGAAAAAGAGCTGTTACGATTACTCTACTTCACAAATTAGTGAATCAGTCAATGCTACAGTCAGTAGGTGGTGCACACAACTGGTCATTATGCAAAAGAAAAAAAGAATTGGGAGGGAAATGCAGCTTATTGGCATCTGTAAACCTGGTTTTGAACTTGCATGCCTTTCCTATATTCGTTAAATTTAGTCTAAATTGCTATCGCTATGGCTTCTGTCCCCCCTTGAACAGAGGAGTCTAGGTAGCCTGCTACAGTCAACATTAGGCCTAAGCTAAATACACCACGTGTGGAACTGAAACAATACCAAACAAAGTTCATTTATGGTCAAGATTTCACAATAGTGCCTAGTGACCAAGCTATAGTTACTGAAACAGGAGGATTATAACCATTTCATAAGAAGTTACCTCGATGTGTTTCTTCAAGTTGGACGGGGAGTTTTTGTAAGATAGAATTTCCATGTGACTGCTACTGATTGCGAGACTTGCTTTGTGTTTAATGGGAGAAGCGAAACAGGTGTATCCTAATTAAAAGTAAAGAAATCAAGAAATGGTAAAAAATGTGGAATGAAGATAAGAAAGGAAGAAGATTATATGAAGTACAAAAGTCAGTTTGAATTCGAAGCATTAATGAACGAAACAGAAGAGAAGAAATAATAATTAGTAGATTAAGAGTAGGTCATACCTACTTAAATGACATGCTTTATAAAATAGGGAGGAAAAATAATGATAAATGTGAGAGATGTGGAGAGAAAGAAAATGTAGAACACATATTGATGAACTGTAAGTCAAATGAACTCGAAAGGGAAGAATTAAAGAGAATAGTTAGAAATATGGGGCATGAATGGAATCTTAAAGGTATATTAGGAAATGAAGGAAACATAACAGATATTCACAAATTAAGGAAAGCATTGTTTATTTATCTTAAGAATACAAAATTAAAAAGTAGAATTTAATAGATATGAAGTAATGCTTCTACACACTCATGTACAGTAGGTGGCGGTATGCACCTTAAAGTTGCTTGTGATCCGCCATAATAGAAAAGAAGAAGAAGAAGAAGTATCCTATTGGTGGTGATGAACAAGCCCAGGCAAGCAGGCTACGGACTTTGTTCGGTAGCCTACTTGAATACCACCAAAAGCAGGCAGAATAATGCTAGTTTACTTGCAATTTTTTATCAATACAGGCCTACTTTAATCTCTGAGCAGCTGACCCTTTAAAGATGTTTGCATGTCCCTGCATAAAATCAAGTCCATGCATGAATGCCAGTTGGCAATTATACTAGCTAAAGGCTTTACACAAGACAAAATTCTTCTCACAGTTGGTCGGGCTTTTTGGCACCAGCTATTCCCCTTTTACCAGCAGATGGATTGCCTCAGAGCCAGGCAAATATTAGTGCCCCCGTTTCAACACGTCTCAAGGGAAGAAAGGTGGGAAACTCAATATTCACCTTGTCATCTCCAGTGTTTCTAATAAACCCACTGTGCACTCACTGCCCCCAGCAATTCAGCTTGTTTTTTTTTGGTTGCCTTATCTTTCTGTCCGGGAAACCCATCCTTCATGAATCTGTTTTTATGGGTCTGATTCAAACAAACACACATTGCCCTGAGAAAGAGGACTGGCAAGCATAAATGTATATTTTATGCTTGTCATAAAATACACTCCTTTCTGGCATATAATCAATAATCAAATTTGACTACTAGCACCTCTTTACATGTTGACTTTTATGATGTCTCTATTTGATCTTTCAGCCAAAAGGTTGTAGTCTGCATGTTACATACATACCAAAACATAATCAGTATTTTGGACAATCTAAAGTTTTTAATGTTTTTACATTAAGCTTTAATTTAGAAACATTCCTCTCGAGTAACAGCTAACATAAATACATAATATGATTTTTACTTTACAACTTGAATCATAATATGTAAAACCTTTTTTGACTTATGGTCATGTGATTTTTGGCTGGTCTGTCTGACTGACTACTTGAGATAAATGTAGTTAAATGTATTTTCCCTCTTATGGAATCAGTAAAGCTACTTTTTTCTGTGTGTTATAGAAAACATTTAACAAATTACATAGATTGGCAGCAGGACCTGAATCACTGAGCTTTATTTACAATGTATTAAGAACCAAATATTAATTCAGTGACTTATTCTCACTAGTTTAATTTTCTCCTTTCATTTTTAAATGACTGGAATGATTAATATGTGCATGCCATAATTTTCTGGAAAATTATGGCATTAGAGGAGAGCCAGAACTATCTTCTAGGATGTAAAACCCATTTGACAAAGTAGTGTGATCCAAAGTTTCATAGCACTGAGATCAAATAGACTAAATCAATCTCAGTGTTGCTTTAGCAAGCCAAACTCAAATGTGTCCGGAACTTACACAACCAGGACTGTAGCTGGCTTCCTGCAACTTTTTGTAATTAATTCACAGAGGAAAGGCAGCATGGAAGCAGGACAAAAGTTGCAAATTGAGCCGGTAATAAGATTAGTTTTCATAAGGACAAGAGCCGTTTTAAAATACAATGGACCATTGTCCTCTTTCCTCAAGGAGTTGTTAATTATTGTCAGTCCTTCTGGAATCCAGGTTAGACACCGAACAAAAAAAGAGGGAGTTAATACTTTCAATAAACAAATAAAGTGTTTTATGTTGCCAATTAATGAAGTCAAGTCATGTAATTTGAACAAAGGGAATGAACAACTCAAAACAATAAGAATCATCTTCAAAACCAGAGGAGCTACAATTACCCAGTTGTCATCTGGGTAACAAAGCAGGATGCATTAGAACAGATACAGATGCTGCTAATACTATTAAATATTACTTTGTGATTATTTTTGTTCATGTCCTTGTTCACCCCCTGCCCTGGTGACTCTTATATATTATCCAGCATTGTGTCTTTCTACTTTCTTTGAATTATCTTTTTCCTCAATTTATGTTGTGTCTTTCCATTAACACTTGAAAACAGCATATAACTTTTGACTATGAAATTGTATTTATAAAGAAACAGCCTTTGTTTTATATATTCTCAGGTTTTTAATTTTTGGAAAAAATATGTTTCTAAGTTAAACTAATAAGGAATGTTGCTCTTAAGCAACACCTATCCTACATTTACAAAATGATCACAATTTTGTCACAATTTTTTTGGACAAATGCTTATTTTGGAAACGTCTCTCTGACTGACCTATCTGACATAAATGCATTTCACCTATTTTTCATTTTATAAGTAAAACAGTTTTTTATTTCTATGTATTCTAGCAACTATTTGACAAATTTCATAATTCAGCGGCAGGATCTTTAGAATATTGCCAGTGTGTGTTAAGAGTGACTTATTCACTCTGGTTTAATTTTCCCAATTTTTTTTTTTTTTTTACCAGATCCTTGGGTAAAACATTCAGTTGATTATTTTTGATAAAGATCATGTGCTAATGTTATATTTAACATAAGTCATTTTAATTCAAGCAACCTTGATGAAAATGATCTTGATGTGCTGAAGTTTAAAACTTTCTTAGCATAGCCCCCTTTTAAATGTTGAATACCTGCATATTCTTTAAAAATCTCTGCATGTCTCTGCACAAAAGAGGGTGTGTGACTGCAAGTCAACCATCATTAACTTTTACAGGCTGAGATACAGATACGGCTTACACAAGTACAAAATTCTTGAGAATCTATTTAGCTTTTTGTCACTCAGTCTTGCCCTTCTAGGGAAACAGCCAACCCCTTGTTTCAACATGTGTGATATCAAAAGAGCCAGGAAACACAATCTGCTCTTTGTCAGCTCTAAACTTTGTGGTAAAATAATTGTGACTTCACTTTCTCCAATAATTTATCCTGGATCTGTCATATTAATCAAACTCCACATCTGACAACTGGAACCACTTTAGGCCTTTTGGTAACTGATTTGCTCTGTTAACCCTGGAAGAAAAGGATAAAACTTTTAAATATAGAAGCTCCATAAAAACACTAAAACAACTGAAGGGGACCCATTATGCTTCCTTGAAACAATTTAGGATAGATTTATTGGTTGTACATAACACAATGGTTACCAGTTGGTGACAAAATGACTCAATAATGCTCATCATTGAACAAAATGCTGCAAAAGGTGTTTGACTGAAAATTGCCATTAAATAAATAAGTTTTGTGGTAAAAAAACTGAGAGATATGGACTGAATTTGCCTGTGTTTTCTTTCTTTTTTGTTTTTGCCATGGTGTTCATACATGGTACCTTGGCAAATTCTCATACAATTGTATCTTTGCTTTAACATGTTTAAGTAAAAGAAGAAGAAGAAAAAGAAAATCTGTCCTTGAGGATTATTACCAAGAATCACAAATTCATGAGAACCACAATCTGTCACTATCTCTGCCAAATTTTTAATTAAAATCATATCTTCTCTGCTCCCAGTAATTATCTTTCTTTTTATTGGTTATTCTTTTCCAGCTATCCTGCCTGTGTGGATTTGTTTCTGTGGATATGATTAAAAGAAAGCAGTGTGCATTGAGGACCACAATTTAAATTAAAAAATATTTCGTTTTCCAGTTTGCCTAGATAGGTTTCATGGGCTCCATAACCAACATCATTATGATGTGTTAATTATTGCCTTCTTCTGTTTTTATGAGGAAAGTAATCTGGATTCTTGTCTTGTGAAACAGACATGAACCTACATGTATATTAATTATTGTCTTCTTTAGTTTAGATAAGGACAGTAATATAGGTTCCTGACTGGGGAAACTGAGATATTTATTGAGAATTTTTGAAAGACCAGCATCAGCAGTCCATTTTTAATATTTAACTGCTGTACTCATAAATTAATAGATTCATATTATGTAATTTTAAGTTGAAAGTGATAACAAAAATGTTGATTTTAGATAGCTGAGTAAAGTTTATAATAAAATATATGTGTACTTACAGCCTCACAGTGATCTTAGTTTATCTTTTTAAATATTCCAAAGAAAAATAGAAACCAGGAAAAATTGGATAAACTGTGATTTGAGATTCCTTCACAATTTTTTTAATCTATTTAGTTAAATAAAGAACTTTGCAATGAAAAAAAAAAGCAAACAGTTCTTATATTTTTCATATCAAAGCACACACACTACAAATTTCCTTAGGATAACACATTTTCTGGCAAGCAATAAACCACCTAGCATTCTCCTTGATATTATTTAATAAACAGAAAGTTAAATTGTAGAGATTTATATTAAAAACTAAATACATATGTTGTGGGTAGATCAAGTAATTGTGCTTCTTTCTCTCTCTGGCGATGTCTTTACCCAACATTGCTTTATATCCTAGCAGATTTAATTCACAGAGAAGTTTTAGACCATGAAGTCCTTCATTCATTGGATTTTTATTTTTGGATTTCCCAATTTTATTGAAGCAGTCTAAAGTTCTTTAATTCTCCACTAGATGTCCTCAATTTTCCACCTGCTCCTTCTTTTTCTAGGTATTCGTTCTCATCTGCCGAATATTTTTTAGGAAAAAAAACAAATTTAATCTAAACAAAAAACAGGGGAAAACTTAATCAGCTTCTAATCTCATCAAATATAATTGCTGTCAAGAACTCTAATTTTAAAACCAGCATTTACTGTGGTTTTGTAATAGTACACTTTATGTACTGCGATTTTTTGGACCTGCAGCTCTTCAACTGTCCACCAGATGTCCTCATCTAACCAACCTGCTCTTATGTCTTTCACATCCGCTGCTTTTTGCAGGACATTTCCAATGAAGGAAATAATTCAAAGACCTAATCCTATATGACAAAAAACAAATGGAAAAAGACGGAAACCTTATCAACTACTAATTTAAACAAACAGGTCTTTTCGCTGACAAGAACTCTGTGATTTCAAAACCAGACTTTTTATTAAATAGGATTAAAGACGCAGTTCTTCAATTGTCCACTAGTTGTCTTTATTTCATCGTTCTGCATCCATATCCGCTGTTTAAGGACATTTTCAATTTTAATGAGCTGGTTTGGGTGAGTCTCTCTTTCATCCATGTCATAAAATTATGTAAACATTAAAACAGAAAAGGCCAAGTTGATGTTTAAAATGCAATACAGTGATAATTATAGTAAGAAAAAAAATCTATACCCCAAAACTAGTCTAACGTGTTCCTCACTGAAATGTCAATTTCTGACAAATTACTTGAAAATAGAATTTGTTCAGCTCTTCTGTTTTATGCGGTTCTCTATTTTGTCTTCTCACAAAGTGGCGTAATAAAGCCCACATCAATAGCCCCCTCTGCGAGCAGAGAAATACTGGAAGTGGAAACTAATCTGGATTTATCCAGATTTTCCTCTCGTAGAAAAACCGGTGGCTGCTGTAATCGGTGCTGCAGCATCTCACCCGCCGACCCACGCTTTGGTTCAACTTTTTACTTAATACATACAAGCTAATACTTATGACGGTCTTCATAAATGACCATTAAGGTTTCGCGTTAGCTCACAGATATGGATGACTGATCGCTTTCTTGTATCCTGTGCTGCCGTGAAGGGACCTGATAAAGAAACCTGTAAGTATTTCTTAGATAAAAATTTTTAAATAATACTCTGATGCATTCTGCCTTCGCCATATTATCAAAAAGTCCTCAGGACTCTTTGTTTTGGTATGTACACCTGTCTTCATTTGAACAAAATCTATAAGGACTTCTGAGAAGGTGTTTGATGACATCAATAATTTCTTTTTTTCTTGGGTGCCAAATATATTTTTTTCAATTCCAGTGGAGAAAAACTTGTAATATTTTTTACTCAATTATTAGAATATCATGTAAAACCTAGAAATAAACAACAAAAAAAGTATATTTACTCTACAAATTTTAGTTTATGGAATAGCACAGTAGTAATCTAAAGAATAAGTAATTGATTTTTTATTTTTTTGGATGATTTCCAGCTTCAGTGTGTCTTGGAATGTCTGATTTTTGATTTGCGTAAGGGATGTGACAGTTACAGCCCATGTCTCGAATACATCCGCGTGTTGTGGTTCTCTAGATAAAAGTCATACCTTGCAAATTTCCCTCAAACTTTTGAACAAGTTTTCCTACTTTCTCATGTCTTGTCAAATGTATTGTTGCTTCTGCAACAGTTTCTCCTACAACTCAACTTTCCTTAAATATGCTTGGTTCCTAGGACTCTGTCAACAAGTAGCTTCTTTACCTGTGAACTTTCTGGATTCATCATAACATTGCCGTAACATAAAATGACATTTCTGTACAAAAAATAACTTCTTCTGCAAGTCTTTTAGAATATGTCTCCAACAACCTGATAAATTTAAAAATTGAACTGGCTTTATAGAGTTGTTACTCTGCTGAAAGCCCAGTCTCACCTCTTTGAGTATCTAGCAGTTTTCCTTCCCTGAATACCTCAGTATTTAGCTCTAGGTGCTTTTCTGTCTCTTTTATTCTTTTATTTCAGAAGCTTACAGGCTTAAAATACTCCTTTTACTTGCTTCTCTTTATTTTCTGTAAGCATTCAGTATACATTTTTTAGGGGAGTAAATGTGTAGCTACAGGTATTTCAGAATTCTCCTCAGAACATTTTCAGATGTTATTTAGTTGCTCACCACAACTGGTTTATGGCATTTATAATGACGTGTAACAAAAACCTGCTCATATATTTTACTGCTTCTTTATTTTGTGCTGCCGACTTAAATATTTTCTTTTCTTTCAGATGAAAACAACTAGCTGAAGGGTTGTTCGGAAAAGTGAAGCTTTAAAAACAGTGGCTGCTGAAGATGGGTCGGAAACTGGATCTGACGGGCCTTACAGACAACGAGGCGGAGCATGTGCTTCAGGTGGTGCAAAGAGATATGAGGCTGCGCAAGAAGGAAGAGGAACGACTCAGGTCAGTCCTCGTCTCAGTATTGATTGTATCAGAAGGTGGAGTGGCAAGTCTATGTTTCTGCACTCATTAGTAGGTTTTCACTTTTGAACCATCCTAAGATCAATAAAGTTATTTATGCAATGAGTTTCAGTCCAACACAATAGATCATGTCAGTGTCATGTTAAACCTAAACATTCTCAGGTTTCTTTCTTACATTTTGATTGAATATTTTTAGTTTGTGGTCAAGGAGAGAAGTATGCATCCTGTGAGTGGGAAGTTTGTGCTGCATTCAGTTTGTCTTGAAAGTTCTGGGCCAGAACATTGGGATTTGCAGAAACATGTTTCACGGAAAAAGACCATCAGCAACATCTAATGATCGCTCTGAGGTTTAATACCTCTGGATTTGCCAATCAGATATTAGCTTATATAGTACCATAATGACACTATTTGCAATAGAAGCCAAAATAATTTATAATATCCATTGTATGAGTTTGAATAGGACAGATTCTCTAACTCCAGGTATTTTGAAGCAAGAAGGCATTTAAAAGTTTTACCACAGAACCTTTTGAGCATTGGCTTGCAGATAAATATTTTATTCCTGGGCTTTGTCAATGTTTTATACACGTAGAGTTCTTACTGTTTTTTTAAGTGTGGACTTCAAAACTGACTTTGGACATTCTAATTTTGGTGTTTAATTTGATTTTAGCAAACAAAAAGTGTGTGAAAGAAAGTTATTGTCATTTGTACAAATGATCTTATAGTATAATTTACTTAGAATGGTGCCAAAAAGAAGTACTAGTTGTTGATGCTGATTTGTGGTGTCATGAGTCTTTCATCAGCATTTTCTTTATTACCTAAACAACTCAAAAAATGTTGTTACATTCAGAGAGATTTTGAACTTTCAGCTTCCAAATAAAGGGAAAACATATTAAACAAACGTTTGAGCTGCAGATCAGTTTGCATTCAAAGCCTGATAGACTTTGGTGGAGCTTTCCTTCGCTTTGTTTTTGTTCCATGCTGTGTTCTAAAAGCAGGGACAGGAAGTGAAAGACCTTCCTGTTGTATCCAGAGCTGTTTCCTCAAAGTAACCATAGAGACAAAAAAACAAAATTTTACTCACAAAATTCAGCTGTATTTTGCAGGGATTAGACATCATTTGTACCATAGTGGAAAATAGTTTGTTCTGTGAAACAAAGCATAGACTTTGACAATTAAACAAACATTCTTGTTACTGTTATATGTAGTTTATTTTGATAACACAACGTAATGTATGTTGTGCTCAAAGAGGTAGCCCAATTAAAAGCCAGTGGAAAAATAAGATAAGCCTAATGGTTGTTATTTCCGTCACATTTCAACAGCCAAAGGCCTTCAATGGAAATTTTCCTTTATAGCTTTAAACAATTATTGTTTCTTTTGGCTCAACAGAAAACATTTGATCTTTATACAATACAGGCTCTTTACATGAACTCCTGTCTCACAAGTTAGAAACAATTATACAAAAGATTTAGGTTTTATGCAACTGCAGCAAATGTTTAGCAAAGGCCTTCAGAGTCTGGGTGTTTTATACTGGTAGATTTTATTGGTGATTTTGTGAAGACACAAATAAATAAAGATATGTTTCTGGTTCTTGTATATGTTTAACCTCATCTGTGATGGGAGGTCCAGTACTTTTCAAAAGATTTGTTTCTTCTGACTTGGCTCCCTTTGAAGTGACGGTTCTTATAGGACCCAAACGATTCTTCACTGAGTAATACTGAGGCTTTTCTATATTAGCCCAGTTTTGTAATAATAAATGTGTTAGCTTTTTATAGCTTTCATAAAATAACATTTGTAAAATTTCTTTTTTGTTCTTGTTCATTTTCTTTACAACAAATACATACTCCCTATGTTTAGTATTTTAATAATTTTTAATATCTGAACATAGAGTTTCAGATTTGTTGTTGACTTTTCTGTGTAACACATAATTCTCTTCTTTGGATGTGATCACTGTCTGGACTAATTGTGTATGAAATATGTCAGTTTTTGATTCCTGATCAAATCAAAATAATGTTAACTGACCTCTTATGATACAAATTATTTACAGGCGTTACAATATCTCAAACCTGCAGTTACTCTCGTACAGACAGTGGTTTCAATGCAATCCTTTAAGTTTTCCCAGTTATTTTTAACATATTTATTCCTTCAGATGTTTTGTTCCTCATGCATTGACTTCTTTTGACTGCATTGCATATACAGTATGTTATCCTTTAAAAACCTCTATTTGCTCTGTTTGCAGCAGAATTTAGATGCAGGCAACACTGTCTGGCACAGGCTGTTTTGAATCCCTTTATACAAATAATTACAATCCTTTCCATGGGTTCAGTTGACATCTCTTAGTTTACTGTCTGCCATGTCTAACTGTTTGCTTAAATAGTTTTTTGCCATTATAATGCCATACTTGTACAATTGTACAAGTACAAGACTTATATTTGAGATATTTTGTACCCAAAGACTCCACATGCTGAGACAAAGTCATTATTTGTTGAACTACTGGCAACAAAGTAGTTCAACAGCTAATCTTGTTGTTATTACCAGCCATGATCAGACATGCTGATCGCTGAGTTGCTTAACTGCTTTAAGTAATTGACACAACTTTATTTTATTGTGAAATGTGCTTGTTTGTAAATTATGTTGTTTGTAATTTTGTCACTTTTTCAGACTTTACTTTGTAAATTGTAAACAGGAGATCTTTCCATACTTTTGTCTTCTCACTGAGAAGTCGTTTAATACTAGCTTTCTCCTCAGAGTAAAGCTCATTGATAGAAAATAGATAAACACATACTTGATCCAACATTATTTTTGATATAAATTAATTATCACCATAGACAGTTATGGAGTGAGTACAGCTGCTCGACTCTGCCCCCTGTTGCTTATAAGCGGCAAAGCAGGGGGCTTTTTTCATAACACAAAGCATTTAAAACTATAAAACTCTTGTCCTCAGCAAGCAAATCTATAAAAAAAAATTTAAACTCAGACTCACTTTTGCTCTGTGTTCACTCATGAAAACAGATTTGTTAAATGACTATTATGGTTGGGATATATCATGTCTCTTCTTGCCTGTTTTCCTACATCCTATACGCTTGAAAATCTGTTTGATGTTAGCGTGTGAAAGCAGAGCTTTACAGCATGTTCTGTTTATGATTTACCATTCAGATATGTGATTGTTGCTGCTTTCTGTATTGCGATTTCCTTCATCGCTCCCCGTGCTTGTTACTTCTCTGTATCGCTGCAAACATCTCCGTCTTCCTTGCCTGACTGTGCCTGAGAGCGTGATGTCTGAGGGTTATTTTTATCAAGTATTAGGCTTCAGTAATGGACAGGCTGCTGCAACCGTTCCTGTGAGAGCCAGGCGTCTGAGGACAACATTAAAATTTTATAGTGTTATGGGGGTTATAAGTTTATGCTACTGGGAATTTCTTTTCTTGATTATAAGAGGGTTGCATTGCTTTGTAAAGATCCCTGATCCCTGATTCCAGTAGTTCCCTACTTGTAGTAACAAAGAACAGAAAGTCCTCCTTATAACCATCTTTTTTGAGCTTTAACTGTTCTATCTGTTTTCTCTTAAACTCCTGACAAACATTTCTTTTAAAAACAAGAAATAGATTTTTCAAAAACTGTAAAGTTTAATGAGTTTAAATTTTAAAAAGCTAGCTATAATCAACACATTGACTTGTTGTTTTTTATTCCCCCCTCATCTTGTCAGAGTTCATCAGTATTCAGCTGTAATCAACTGTACATGATTCAGTCATGGTCGGTGCTCCTGCTGTTCTAATTTCTTTGACACCCTTCCCTCTGGTGCGACTTGCACCAGTTTGTCGCTGTCTGCAATTATCTCTCATGCTCATCTTGTTAATTATTGCATGAGCTCAAAGTCTTGGTTGGGTACCTTTGCTGCTGTTTGAACATTTTTGTTTAATATTTCTACCTCTTTGCTGGAATAAATAACTGTCAAAATCATATAGTGAATGCATATTTTTTTTCACATTGCAAATCTTTAGTACTTCATCACAGAAAGTGGTTATAATGCACATAGTTTATATACTTAAAGTAAATAAAATGTTAAATAGTTTTTAAGTTACCGATAGTCGAAGAGTTTTGTCTTTCATTTATTTCAGGGTATCAAAGGAAAGGGGGTTGAATATTTACATGTCACGCTTTCCATACTTTCATTGGTAAAAAGAAGAAAAAAATTGTATCAATTCCCTTTTATTTCACAGCTCTGTGCTTCTTTTTGTTGTTCTATCCACTAAGCACATTAAAGTATTTGTATTTAATGCAACCACACTACTTACATAATATGTGGACATTAATAATTTTTTTTTTTTTTTTAAATATTCCTATTCTACTTGTAGTGTTTTGTAATTGTGTTGTGAGAGTGAATGCTAAATGTTTGTAGTCTGGCATCTATGAGAAACAGAAACTTATACAGAAACAACATTTCATCTTAGCACACTGTTTAAAATTCACATACAGCTTTTAAAAATGATGACTAATGAGCTGGTGGAAAACTCAAATACTCATCCTTATTTTCTTTTTCGCTTAGCATGTGACTCACACTAAAAGCTGACTTAATCGTCACTTATGTAAAGAAAAAACTCATACTGTTTACCGAACAGACTGGCATTTATTTGATCTGTTTCATTTCAGTTGTTTAAAAACCGAGGGTCAGTTTGGGGTTAAGTGTATAATCACTCCATTAGTGTCTTATCCACCAAAACAAACTCATCCTGCACTCACACACGCAAACGTCTATGTACCCAACTATATAGCTCTTTTCCTCTCTCTTTCTGCCTCTAACCATCCTCTCTCTCTACCTCTCCTCCATCCCCTCCTCCCCACAGTGAACTGAAGCAGGAGCTGGATGAGGAGGGCAGTCGCTGCCTCTTGTTGTCGCGGCAAGCTTGCTTCAACCAGCGCTGCTGCATCCGCTGCTGCTCCCCCTTCACCTTCCTTCTCAACCCCAAGCGCCAGTGCCGCGATTGCCGCTACAACGTCTGCAAGGCCTGCCGGGTCTACAGCAAGCGGGACAAAGCCTGGCTCTGCTCCGCCTGCCAAAAGAGCAGGTAAGGTCAGTGTGTGTGTGTTACACAAGGAGGTTGAATTAAATATGAGGTCATGACAGTGATGTCAAAAGTTATCAGGGATGATTTAGGTCTATGTCAGCAAAATTTCCAAAAGGGTTGCAACTAAAAACAAACTGAACGCGAACACAGGGTAAAGTTGTTACCCAATAATCACAAGAATCTACAGACTTTCCCTTTTTTAAAATATGGTAATGAAATGTTTAGCAAACAATGTCTGGTGATTGTTCTTTGTTTTTCGTGGTTGCAATAAATGTTAGGAATGGTCACAAGAGGCCAGAGTAGCCATAAAATATACTCAGGTAAGAGTAGCATTCGGTCAATATCGGTCATCTCACATTTAAACACGGTAGAAGTATTTGGTAAAGAAAGGATACTATACTAAAGGATTGAGTAATTGTTTGATAATAACATCTGATTTCATTTTCAAAGAAATGTGATCAAAAAGACAAGAACATAAAATTTGAAAGGTATTTTATAGAATAAAATAAAAAAATCTGTAAAATGAAATAACATCACTACAAAATAACAAATTTAGGTACAATAAACAAACAATTCTTTTTGGTAAATTAGTACTTTCAGTAAGTAATGCATCTGTTACAACAATGCAAAGTATTTCCATTGACGAGATATACTGTTTACTGCATTATCACTTTACGTCCAAATGGCTGATCAGACAGAAAATAACATTAGAACAATGAAGCGTGTGTAGACACATACATACTTCTCAATTAAAAATTTCTTAATTTGTTTGTATATATGCGCATTGGATTGTCCTTTTTTGGATAGAAAGCCTGATAAAGAAAAGTATATGACTTGCAGCTGTTGAACATTAAATTGTTGTTTGTCTTTAAGGTTGCTGAAGACGCAGTCACTCGAATGGTTCTACACAAATGTGAAGAAACGCTTTAAAAGGTTTGGCAGTGCGAAAGTATTGAAGACCCTCTATAGGAAACACCTGGCTGAGCACAGCGCTCTTTCCGAGCTTACTGGTAAGTTTATTCACTGAATAGAAACCTTTTCACATATTTTCTGCAGGTTCTAAACTATCTATAAGCTATCTTATATAGCTTTTAATTTGCTTTATATACAGTTAAGAAAAATAGAAATTAGGATTAAAATTTTTGCTTTCAGCTCTTTTAACTCCTATATAGCATTTTGCCTAAAATCTGACTTCAAAATGGTCTGAATATAAGCATGAGTCCAAATTAAGAGACATTAACGGATCACAGATGGAATTTACCTTTTTCCTTTTTTTACAAAAAATAATTTCTGTTATAAGTTTCAACTATATTTGGATTTTACCGCATGTCAGTCATTTCATTTCATCTCTAAAAATGTTACATTGCTCTGATTTATTTCTAATGCGGCACTATTTACAGGCTGCTTGAAGAACTACAAGTTTAGTTTTAAGTTTTGTTTGTAACTTTAAACAAAAATTATATACCAGTGACATCAACTTCAATCCAAATCAGAAAAGAGGTTTCATTAAAAGCTAACAGGCTCAGACAATCACATTAACAAAAGAGTATAACAAGAAATAAAAATATGTGCAGTTGCTGCAACTTATCCAAAATTATATATTAAAAATGTATTTAACAAAAGATATAACAAAATTGGATAATTTCAGTTTGATCTGCCCTATGTTTCATTAATTAAATTAATGTTATTTATAATAAAAAAATATATAATTATGTAGTGTTTAATTTCTACAGTTAATGATCTATGAGGTTTATTTCTTTACTCCAATATGAGTAAAGAATGAGTAAAGAGTACTACCTTCTACAGAGAAGGTACTCGTGACAACATAGAGCAACAGGGACTTTACCAAATGTTTCTCCAAAAATAATGATGAGAGGAGAACTGAGCATTTTGTAAACTCAAAAATCAGCTTTATTTTTCAGTCAGTGAATGCACCACTCTTAGCCACCAGATTATACGAACAGCAACACTTTCCATTGTTGACTTTGTGCGTAAGGGAAGAAGACGCAGTGTTTCAGTAACTAAGGTGTTTAAGATTAGGTGAAAGAAAGAAAACATTCTGATTTTGGAAATGCTGACAATCTTTAAATTCCAAATTTAGGTTAAGGATCAGTCTTCTGTGGCGATTAGATGGTTTCTGCTGTTTTAGTAATTGTTATTTGCTTCTGATTTGTGCATCTCAGCAGAATGGAGTAACTTATTTGGGTTACAAATAAAATACAAATGAAATCTTGAAATGAGCATTAAATAAACATCTAATTGTATTAATTTTAAACCAGGCTAAAAGTGATAAAAGTGAAGCATATTTCAAACAATCAAGAACTGAATATTAGATGTTGAAAAGCTGAGTGAGTGAAGAGTCATAAAACATATTTCTTGATGGAAATGTGAAGGTCATTTAAATTTTATGGTGGAGCCATTGGAAAAAAAATTAAAGATTTGACTTTACAATTATTTCTTCTTTATTTACTTCCATTGCATACAGATTTTTTTTTATTCTTCACCTTTTAATGCCATCTAATAAAGCATTATCGTTTCACTTGCTGGGTGTTTATGCCTATTTTGTCCCACCAGTGACGGTGATGAAAAGGGGCTTTGGTTTCTTATGTAATGAAACAAATTCAGTCAACCTCCAGGGAAATGTTTTCAGTCAAAGCCAGCTGTGGCTGATTGAGGAGCTTTGCAGGAGGCAGCCATGCTGAAAAGATATTTATTATACTGTACACGGTTTCCTCTAACAGCATCTGTTCCAGCATGTAGATCTAGTCAGGGGCAAAGCCGTAGCACATCTCAGCTCCATTAGGCCCCCAGACTCTGATCTGATTGAACTAGCAGAGGAATGTAGAGCATTATGTGTGTTTTTGTGGAGGAGAGGTCGCTGGCAGCACACGATGCAGAGCTGTGGATCCTGTGGGAGGATGACCGATGTGGGCTGACATCACGCCACCCCTCCTCTGCCGTTTGCAGCCCATGCTCTGTAACACACAGGGTCATGCATTTTCATTTGTTTATTACTGACCTGTGCTGAAAACAGTTTCCTCCCCTGTAAAATATGAGCAGCATATTATGACTCAGAAAGAAGTAGATTGATGCTCCCGGTGCTTTGCATAAGAACAATCGGAGCTGGATGAACGGCATCAGCAACGGTCAAGTTGACATTTAGAAACTGAGCAATCCTGAGTCTTGTGTAACATTTGTAACAATGACATGTTTCTCCAGAAAACTAAACTCACTGAATCAGGGCTGCCTACAGACATCTCCCTCTGAAAACTACAGCAAAGCAGCCTCGCAAATACAGCATACACTGTAAGAAAATGCAATTTACATTTCACTACATGTTGTACTTCTTTATTAACATTTTATCAGTACTATAGATTGACTCAAGTTAAGTTCCCACAAAATAAAATCATGTATCATTTATATGTTTCAAAGGAAATGCAACTTTTAGGAAATGTTTTATTTTTCAAAAACATTAGCCCAACGATAAGCTTTCCCAGTACACATACATTTAATTTATTACTGAGCTTATGCTACTGCAACAAAAGGTACATTTAGTTTAAGCCTTTTTAATAAATCTTCACTAGGGCCACAGTATATGTGGCTGGCATTTTAAAACAGAACCTGAAAAAAGCAGACTTCGGTTGCATAAACTGGTTTTGGGGTTGCAGTCACTTTCAGCTGCTGCTTTGCTCATAGGTCTGCTCTAACTCTGTGTTCTGGGACCGAATGAGGTCATAATCTTTAAATTACACAACTTAATAAACAAAAACCTGCTTGCACAACTAAAATACAAATATAAATCCTTCGTTTTACTTGATTCCATAGAAGAGAGATTATGGAGCAGGAAGTAGGAACTTTGGTTAAGATTTTGTAATTTTCCTAAAACATTAAAACTTAACATTACTTTGTCGGATTTGCCGTTTTAAAATGATTGGAAGGGACTCTGTCCGCCGCACTGTACTTTCAGACAGGAGTCTGCTGCAGACAGCTCAAGTCTTCCTGTAATACCTCACACGAGGCCCATCTAATGCACTTATGTAACCACAAACGGTTGCATTGTTGCAGGAATATTTGCATGACGTGAAAAAGAGCTCAGAAAAGGAAATACGAAATTGTGAATTAACTCTGTTATCAAATAATTCTCTACTGCAACCATTTACAGTTCAGTTGAAGTGATTTTCCTTATTATATTATTTGTTGTTTTGTTTTTTAAATGTTTGTGTAAACATAAGAAACTTGCCTGTAACTGTAAAGTAAAACATTAAAGTAGGAAAGCTGAGGGACTTAAATGTTTTTGTTGTTTTTTTTTTACTTCAATTTGTCATACTGCAACTCCAAACATCATATTTTATTGAGATTGCATGTCATAGTGGTAATAAGATGGTAATACAATTACATGTTTTTAATTGTTTTGATATTTTTCACTTTCACTATCTTAACATGAAAATTGATTGGCTTTTCGTTTGTGGTTTGTTCTTACCAGCTTTATTGAAACAGACATGTTTGCTCTTTTCCAGCTCAATCAGACTGACTGAACAGTAACCCAGAACATCAGTTTTCATGTCTTGCCAACAGTTTTGGAACTGGTTTGTTCTGGGTGATGACTGCACTACTAACACTGTGAGTTAGTGTGGAAATCAGTTAAATTTTGATCTCATCTGACCAGGGAACGTTTTCCACAGGACTCCTTCTGACTGTGTTTCAATAGTGACTTTCTTCTTACATTAAAATTGTGCATAACATAAAACCTCAATAAAATACAGTGAAGTGTGTGGTTGTTATGTGACAAAATGTGAAAATGCAATGAACAACTCACACAGTCAGTGATGAAGAATGTAACCTGGGATACACACGTTCAGACACATGTGGACAAACATGTTATTATAACCTGTGATATGTCATGCTATCTGAATGACATGAATGAAAACAAGGATTTATCCATTTTTATGTCTTTAATCCTTAATCTTATTTAAAGGTTTAGTGTGATGTGGTTTCAGGTTAAATCCCTGCCTGCAGTCTGTCTTTTCACACACTTGCCTATCAACATCTGTGTGTGTCTGCAGACGGCAGCGCCTGCGATGAGAGCATCTGCAATGAGGGCAGTGTCTGTGGGAGCGACTCAACTTTCTACAGGCAAACTGAAGGTGCCAAAATAATTTGATAAATCTCGACTCATGCTTGTTGATAGCATAGGGCTGATTTTAGAAATAATTGGTTAAAGCTGATTTTAATTTACAGCTGCATTCATGAAGAAAATGCCATGGTTGGACAAGACAAAGGGCATTTCTATCGTGTTTATCGTATTCTATTGAGAAAGAAGATGGACTAAAAAGTTTCTATTTGACTCAATGAGAAAATCAAGATTTCTTTTAATAGCAACAGAAAAATCAGAATGACATAGACAGATGTTTGATTAGTTTTCTTTCCACTTTCAGTTGTTCAATGTGTTATAGTTGGTGTGAAAAATCAGAAAATTAGCTTTTATAGCAGTTTATCAGCAGTTTGTATTTTTCAAAGAATAAATCAGTACAATCACAATAACTAACTTTATTAGTGAAGGTAGACTTCACCTTACACAGTAAGGAGTACAAGTTTGAACAATTGAGCATTTAATTAAGTGTTATATCAGCTGTTTAGTCTAACAGTTTATAACAGAGTTATGTTTCTTTTGGTGCGGCGTGGTTGTGGGGCGTATTACTTAAGAGCTTCAAGTTTTGGAAAGGCTTTCTTTTTTATTACAGCAAGGAAATAACACAGGAATTAAATGGTTCTGATGCTTTGTCTTAGAATCTGTGCAGCATCACAAACAGATGCAGTTGCTCTGTATATTCTTCTGCCTTGTCCTCACTTTCCCCCACTCTGCTAGTTCGCTGCACTAACAGGAGGAGCGCCTGCAAACATAAATGAAACATCGTTACCTGACGGCTATGCCTCTGTTTTCACAGCCGCAGGAATGAGGAAGTGAATATGAAGTTGACATGCACTGGATACGTCTTACACATACCTAACAGAGATATAAGCTGTTGGCGGCTTTTGTTTCATTCATGTTTGAAAGTTCGTGCTTCTGTGTTTGTGTTCAGAGCACAGCGTGGCAGAGACGCTCAGTGTGGCCCTGCGGGTTGCAGAGGAGGCCATAGACGAAGCCATTTCTAAGGCTGAGTTTGGCACCTCGACTCAGGTTATTCACATTTTCTCCTATATGATCGGTTTTAGGATAGAATCTTAAAAACGGTCCTAAATATTTAACGTAATTGTTTTACGCAAAATATTTAGGGCCGTTTCTTATGATGTCTGTGTTTTCAAAAATATCACTATGTAATGCACATTAGTGTCATAATTTAATCTGACATTGCATCTGCTTGCTGTTGGAGTCGGTTTGGATCAGATTAACTGAAACAATCAGGATTTAGACTGCTAAATGTAAAACTACAGTACTAACAGTATCAGAATTTGTGCCATAAGAGTTGCTTTTACTTCATTTTAGAAGACTACTCTTAACAAGGCATCCAAAATGACACAGTACCTTTCAAAAGTATCCATCCTCTGTAAAAGCTTTCAAATTTTGTCAGAATTCAACCACAAATTTTGATGAGTGTTATTGGGACTTTATGTGATAAGAACAGTCAAAGAAAGTTAATGCAGTTTTTGAACCTAAAATTCGTTTTAATGACTCTGATTAAAAACAGCATACAGGAGCTGAATGTGTCAGACTGATGAATTTTGACTAGATAACACCTCACACTGGTCATTGTAGAATGTTTTGAAAATATTTCAACATTTAATCTTCTTATAAATACTTATTGTATTACATTGTTCAGACTATCTCTAGGTTTAATCCTTAAGCGCGTCTCTTGTTAAGCGTCCCTCATCTAATCTGTGTTGGAATCCCAAAGCTTCTGAGTTCAGCACAGAAAATATGTTCAGCTTATAAATTTAGGGAGGTAACCAGCTTTCTTTATGCTAATGTTGGGCTCTAAAGCTTTCTTTATGATGTCTGTGTTTTCTCAGGAGAGCCAGAATGAAGCACTTTATTTACGGGAGCACAGAGGAGAGCTCGTCGAGGAACTGGCCCAAACCATTGTGCAAAAAGTAAAAGGAGCTTGAATCAGATGGTTTATAGCATCTAAAAAAGTTTATTTATCCTCTGTCTAGTAAGCTTATGAAAACTTCAATAAAAAGCAGCACAGAAAGGTTACATTTTTACCCCATTAACATGATGAAAATGCACAACTCATTTGCTGTTCCTTCTTCAGTCAGAGCTGTTTGCTAACAGCTAATCTTGTTTTCTTTGTGTGTAAGATCATTAGCAGGAAAAATGCTTTGGCTGAGATGAGGGCAGAATATGCCCATGGCTGGGTTTCTGAACAAAACACTGACCCTCATCATCGTGATTCTGCCTGCGATCAGCCCTCTGGATCCCTGAAACAACAAGTAGATCTCTGGGTAAAGAACTTGTGTTGTGAAAATTAATCTAACATTATTCTTTAGTGTATTTCTATACTAGATACTGTGTATATTGTTAGTTATCTTAAGGGCCTGAAGTGCAGGATGTACATAGCAGTCATAGGTACCTACACAATATGGCA
Organism: Xiphophorus hellerii; assembly: GCF_003331165.1. Taxonomy (NCBI): domain Eukaryota; kingdom Metazoa; phylum Chordata; class Actinopteri; order Cyprinodontiformes; family Poeciliidae; genus Xiphophorus; species Xiphophorus hellerii. The sequence goes on along the minus strand of NC_045677.1, from coordinate 20,575,831 downwards.
AGTGCAGCTACTATTCCTCTGTTGTTAAAGTGGGGAAGAAAACTCATGATACTTCTAAAGTCTTGGTTGATCTGTGTTTTGCTTCTTTTTTTCAACTAAACAGATGCAAAAAAATAAAGTTTTTATTATTTTCTAACGAAACCCAACTCTAAACTTGTTAAATTGATAAATTAGGTGTCTGTTCCAACAAGGGTAGTCAGATTAAAAAGACCCTTAAAAATACTAACCTGTTAAACAGGTTTTGAAAAATATTTTTTATTAAGCTTTGCTTTTAGTCGAATATAATATTCTGATCTTAACTGTCGTATTTTTATTTATTGCAAGGAGAAGAATAATCATAATTAACAGAAATAAAGGATGCAAAACATCTGTCTTTGTGTAAATAATATGTATACATAATGTGTTTCACTTAGTAAATTGGGCTACTAAAATAAATAATAATCTAATTTATTGAATATGATTTTAGTGTCTTTGCTAACTAAGTCACAAATATCAAAATGGACATATCTGGGTTCCTGATTATCCATAGTTTTTTAAGTATGCTGGGTGTCGGTTTACTAACTAAAAGGAAAAAAAAAGTGCATTTCTCTACAATTAGCCCTTGTGGGTCTGTTAACTCACACTGACCTCTGCTGGTGAAATAAGCTCCTCTAAATTAACAAGTTACAACAAAAGAGAAAGACAAACAGAACTGTGTTTTTCGGTGTCGTCTATCTCTTCTCAGAGATCACATTCAGCCTTCACGCTGTTGGATAACAACCAACCAGCTCTAAAACCAGACGTCCCCAAGGCCTTGAAGAAAGACGGCGGTGCGTCGGCCATGACAGCATGGAAGAGTGTGGATCGACTTGACAACTCTGGTAAGAGGCGACTTATACAAGCAAACAGCAGTTGAAATGCGGCAACAGTTCATTTTTTTGACTCTATTGAGGATATCAAACTTTTAAAAGATTAAAATAATAATTTAATGTTTAGTGTAAATACTTGTCAGGTGTAAAACTAATGAAAAGGAAAACCGATTTTATGTTTTCAGAATTTATTCTGTATATTGTTGTTTAAAAGATCCATCCGTCCGTCCATCCATCCTCAAACTTTGTACTCTGCGACAAAGAGCACTGAAACAGTGTGAAGCAACTTTGGAGCAGAACATCCTGAAACAGAGGATTTAACAGAACAACTGCTGTAGATATAGCAGTCATGAACTGTTAACTTTAATTATAATTTTTTCTTTGTAAAAACAAAAACATTATTTGTACCTAAAAAGTTGCAAAGATTTCCCGACAGAAGAATATTTACATCTTTACAGCCTAAGAACAGCTGAAACATCTTTTTAATTTGAATCTGACTTAATATTGCATCTTGACATGAATAATGCTGGGTGGATGTGTCTCTATTTATCTTGCATGTTTCTTGCTTGTCTCAATGCAAATGTATGTCTTCAGTGCTAAAGAGCCCGGATGGGAACTGGATCGCCCTGCAGACCACCCAGCTGTCCCGGCCTGGCCTCCTTACTAAGAGGAAGAGTCTGGTCTACAGTGCCTTGGAGAGGGAGTCCGGAGTGGTCTCTGCCTATGAAGGCCTGGGCTCTGACAGTGAAAGCAAATCAGAGCCAGACAGCAGCTGGGGTGCTGCTCTTCAGGAGATCCACAAGAAGATGACGAACCAGGATGATTTTGGTGACAACATCATGACTCTAACAGGCCGCCAGGGGAACAAAGATGATCCACTTTCAGACTCTGAGGGGAACTTGAAGCACAGCAAGCCTCTGATAGCCCTCCTAAAGCGGAAGATGCCTGCGGAGTTCAGGAAACCTTCATCCCGGAGAACCAGCATCATAGATGTAGACTTTAACTTTAAAGGAGCAGAGAGGGAGAAGGATGAGCTCAAGCTGCCTGATGAGCAAGAGGAGGGAAAAATCAGGAAATCAAGGAAAAAGAGGAGGAGTAAAAAAGAGCCAGCAGCATCTACTCCACCATCGGTAAGAAGGAAAAGAAGCTCAGCGCTAAACAAATGAGACGACTAATCACTTAAGCTTCAAAATGATCCCATAAAATTATTTCACTAATTTAGTTTGACTTATCTCATCAAAACAACAACAAAAAGTCGTATATCTTGAGATTACACAAGAGTTAAGAATTATTAAAATATGTTGGAGTGTGGTATTTTCTCTGTTAAATAAATGAGGAAATCACAATCTGCAGGGACAAACTTAAAAAGACTTAAAGGCAAGATCAGGACTTTCTAGTATCATGCATTCCTGGTACACACCTCCTTGTATTCACTGGAATTTAATGTCATCAACTAACACAAAGTATATGAGCTTTTACAAAAAAACAACTACAAAAAAACAGGAAATGTATGGCTTGCATTTGTGTTAATCCTCCTTTACTTTGATTGTCCTAAATAAAGTCCAGTGAAGCCAATCATCTTTAAATGTCATGAAATTATGAAAGGTTTGTTAGAGACCATTAGTGAAAAACAGCATCATGAGAACCAAGGAACACAGCAGACAGATCAGATAAAGTTATGGAAAAGCTATAAGCACTTAGTTGGTTGCTCTACTTTGTGTTGGTCTATCATATAAAATTCCAGTAAAATCTGTAGAAGTTTGTGACTGTAACATAACAAAATCTACTATTTTTAAATTGTGTTTTTAACTTTTGAACCTTACACATTTTCAGGATTTAAACAATAAGGAACCATTTTATTCACAACCCTCTGATGCTGCAACTCCCCACACCTCTGCAGCCACAACACCTGAGCCCTTTGACCCCAGCAGTGATGCTGTCAATCACACCGTCAACGACTTCACTTCAAAACTGAATCCATGCCCAGGCACAGTTTATGAATTTTGCCCCCGAGAAGAAGAACGAGATGAAGAGAAATATAAAAATAATGATGGACAGCAGGGAGAAAGGAGTCAAAGAAGTGGGTCTGAGACTGACGTTAACTTGGAGGAAGGCGAAAGAACAGGTGAAGAGAAAGAAAAAGATGATGGGTTGCAACACAGATTATGCAGTCTTGTTTCCCAAGCCAACCTTACGTACTTGTCCTCGACTGAAGATGAGTCAGATGGAGTGGGACAAAGCGAGGGGGAATGGGACATGGATGCAGACATGGATAAAGGGGATGAAGAGCAGGTGCAGATAGAGCGACTAACCTACAGGCTCTGTCAGCTGAAAAAACAAGTCAGAGCAACTCAGTTCTCATCCACTGAGGACGAGCTGGACAGAATGGGCCTCGAAATGGAGAACATGGAGCATGAGGTTGGAAAAGATGAAGATCTGGCTGTTAGATTATGCAGATTAGCTAACGAAGTCAATGCCAGCCAGTACTCATCCACTGAGGACGAGCTGGATAAGGCCGGAAGAGGAGAGGACGGGGCGGATGAGACGGAGCTGTGGAGTGTGCAGCCGGGAAGGACTCAGCTGCGGGATTTGGCCAGTTTAGTCAGCGCCTCCCAGTTTTCCTCTACCGAGGATGAGCTGGACAGACTGGGAAATAATGAAGGAAAACAGGAGCAGGAGGAAAATGGGGGCAGCAGGGATATGAGGGAGCTGTGGAAGGGAGAGGAATCAATTGGAGACATAGACATGGAGATGTTTAATTTGACAGATGAAACTGAAGAAAGGGAGCAAGAGAGGGGTGAGAGAGGAAAGTGTCAGAGAAAGGTTGAAGATGATGCAACCGGCGTACAGAAAGACAAGCGAGTAGCAGAGGAAGGAACAATGGGAATGAGGCAATTATATGACAAATACATGGAACTCTTTAAAGAGCCATCTGAAAGGAAAGAGATCACATTGAAAGCAGAAATGAAGACAGAGTTGCTACAGGAAGCAAAAGCTGAAGAAGAGACAGAGTCACCTTCAAAGGGGACAGATGAAAAGGTTGAACAAGAGTTTCTAAAAGGAAGCGAACAGAGTGAGAGAAAGTTCGAGACAGACTCAAAGAGTGACGAAGACGAAGCAGAATTTGACAGAATAATCAGCAGCATGCTGATGATGACTCTGGAGGACATGCAGGGAGAAATGATGGACAAAGCTGGACAAACCGAACAGAGAAAACCAGGAGAGCGACGATGTCGAGGGAGAGACCGGATTTAGTGAGAGGAAGGATGCCACAGAGGAAACACATGAGAGATCAGAGTCAGTGATAACAATATGCATTAGTGAGGAAACCAACGGGGAGATATCTGATAAAAAACAGAAAGGAAACAGTACAGGTAGAGATGAAAATATTTATGAAGAAAACCGTAGGGATACGACAACCATCACAGAACTCCAAATAAGTCAAACCAAACTGACAAGTCCAAAAAGTGAAGAGAAAAGTGAGAACCAGGATGGACGAAGAAGAAACACAGCCGAGTCGGAAGCAGCTGAGATGCACAGAGATAAAACAAACTGTGAGCAGAAAGACGGAGACGGACAAGTCAAGAATGAGCAGAAAACTGAAAACATGGAACAGTGCAGCTCCTGCACTCATCTGGGGGAGTTCCTCTCCCCAGAGGAGATTCACAACGTGAGTACAAAAGCTGTTTCAAGCATTTTCTTCTCTATAAAAGCAGGTTTAACAAATAAAATGATACATTTTACGATGCAGACATTTTGCAATATTCTCTTTGTTTATAAAGGTTTTAATGTCAGTTGCAGGCTTAGGAGAAAATTAATCAATCAGTTGAATGTCTGATTTTTTCTATTTTCCTCTACTGAGGAAAACATTTCATTAACTTCTACTTAATACGTTTATTAAAAGATCTTCAACTTTCATCGCAGCATGCTGAATTTCATCTCACCAGCTGATCCATCCAGATTTTGAATTGATGACCGAGTTGCTCTTACCACTGTTCCTCTGCTTTAAAATAAGCCAGAATTATTTTACAGTAATTTAGAATGACGCTCAGCAGAGGTTTTATTTGCTTACTAGTAACCTCACACTTTCTTTTCAACTCAACTAACTTCTTTCTCTTCTTCCCTCTTTATGTTCTGTCTTATCATGTCTGTGCCTTTGCTTTACCTTAACTGTAGGGTAGTGACATGGAGCTTTTCAAAACTATAGAGCTAATGTCATCTGTGCTGGAGCAGGTGAGAGTTGTTTAAGTATAACCCGAACCCATAGGATATTAAAATCTGAACGTATTATAAAGGTAGAATATTCACTTTCCTCTAAAATATGTATTTCTTATTTTCGATAAAAACATTTTAGCTTGTTGTAACTTGAAGCTTTTTATTCCTCCCTGCCACCGTCTTGCACAAATCAAGGTTTGTTTATTATAATAGGTTCAAAATTTTTGTTTGTGTTTTTGTTGCAAATCAATAGAGATTTGACCTTCTTGTGAAGTATTACCGATTTGTTATCTAACTGCAAAGATTAGAGGCCCAATCGCATTGTGAATTAATTTATATTTAGCAAAGATTATGTTTAAACAGTCGCGTATTTTACACTTTCTCACAACAGATTACTTTCTGACTCTCCAAAAACTAGCATGATGAATGCATTCGAGAGAAGTAAAGTTGCACTAAGTCAGAATTAGCATTTTAATTACTTACAATCTTTGATACAACTTTAACCTTTCAATGCCAATTTTGGACAATTGTAATCTGGCAAAAATGTTTTGCCTTCTTGCTGTGAGCAACCCCTGTATTATAAAGAGCAAAACTGACATTGCACCATGCAAGAGAGAAATAATAAAAATTTATGACTGAGTTAGTATTTTATTCTGACTGTAGAATTTTAATTCAGAAATTAGCAGTAATCTTTACTAAGAAGGGATTTCTGTGTGAATTCACTCTGAACGTTGAAAAAGTATTGATATGTGCTATGATGTTTAATAAAATACTATTTTGATTTAGGTAGCATTCAACATCTCAGTGGTTTCTTCGGCTTTAGTTTTAACCATTGATTATTTGGTGCAACCCTGGAGAAAATGGAAAAAAAATAATCTGTTGAGTATTTTCTTCAGTTGTAAAATATAGACTGTTTCTCCTACATTTATGAGTTAAAATAACTTGTCTTGGTTTTTGCTCCCGTAGCGATACTCTGCAGCATCTTTACGCAGCATCACCACTGAGGTGCTGAAGGTGCTGAATGCGACCGAGGAGCTGCTCCAGGGAGTGGAGGGACAAGACGAAACCCGAGCCTCTACAATCTCACTGCCCCCAAACACAGACCCCAAGAAGCTGGACCAACAGTTCTGGAAACTAGAGGAAAATGTAAAGTCCAGCTCATAGTTTTACCACATATCATAATTTTATACTTCCCACTTCTACAGCAGTCCGCAGCGTAACCTGGTAGTCACAAATATTGATTAAACTCACAAGTTTTAGCTAAAATGAATTATTGTGGTGAATCGGGAGCTTAAATATCTGTTTATTTAAGGCCAACAATGAAAATGACAGATATAAATTGGGCAAAAATGTCAGATATTATCCACTAAAATAAAAATTTAGAAGAAAATAAAAGGATTTACCTGGTTTATCTTTTTTCATTACTAACCAAGTGAAAGCTATGAAGTCAAACCTTAGAACTTCTTGGTAAATTAAAATTTAATAATAATAATTACACTCACTTGAAAGAAAAGTGATACATCTAAAAATAATAATTACATTATAAATATAAGATTATTCAAAATATAGAACCTACTGTGAACATGTACAGTGAGGTTTTCATAGGATTCAAAAATAAAAATGTACCTCCTTGAGAGAAGCATGCAGCAAAATATTTTTTTTAATTTGTTTTACAGTTCTTTGAATTAAGTCTGAATGAAGCTCAAAACTGAAAAGTGATGTGTAAAATGTGAACTACATATAAAATATTTGTCTTTATCCATAATTACTTGAATAACATTTTGTCAAACCAATGAAACAGTAAAGTTATAAGGTGTCTGAGTAATTTTGAAAATATAAAAATCATAAATTGGGATTTCTGTGGCTTGGTTTTGGTGCAGGTTTATGTGGCAGCTGGTTCTGTGTACAGCCTGGAGGCAGAGCTGAGCGACCTGGAGGAGTGCGCCAGGGAAATCTGCAGCTCCACATCCGATCTGGAGCTGTCTTTCCTGGAGGAGCAGGTGGCAGCAGCCGCCGCCAAGGTTCAGCAGTCCGAGCTGCAGGTGAGCTTCACAAAAATAAACGAAGGAACGCTTGGCATGTATCCTACATCCACGTAGATTATGGGACATTTATGTAAATATACATTTTAAAGTGGCTCAACGCACCTGCATCAGCAGTCATTTCTCTTGTTTATGATTTAGATATCCGACATTTCTGCAAGAATCGCTGCTCTGAAGAGTGCCGGCCTCAATGTGGACACCCAGAGTCGCTTCACGAAGACCAGGGCGGCCACAGAAAAGGTTGTTGTTGTCAGAACACAGAACAGTGCAAATACCAGAGAGGGGCGCTAAAACCGTTTTATGCTCATGTATGTTGTTGCAGTCTGTTACTCTGGACTCTTCAAGACATCTGAGAAGAAGACTACCTGCACCACCAGCGAGAGGTAACTTTGTATTTGCATTCAATCTTAGTGAATTCATCACATTGTAATTTATATTATTTCAGTTCACTGATTGATGTGGGTAGTCTTAAACAAAATGAATAACTAGGTGGTGTATATGACTCATGAGTGAAAAATATCACTCAAACTTTAAGGGTTACAGAAAAAATTCCAATTTTTACTACAATAATGTGACATAATGTCTGTATCCATACTCGTAGTATTTTTAAGCTTCAGAGCATTGTTGGTGTGCAGAAATTACACCAACAACTGTATTCTTTGGAATAATGTTGTCTAAAGAGAACCAAGTACAAACTCTTTGAACTAATTAAAAATTTGGCTCGCATTTGCAATTTGCAACATTTTTGTTAAAGTTTCGCAAGTGTTAAAATAATTCTAGTCTTTGTTAGTCATCGATTTAATTTGACTGTTATGCAAGGAAAATAGTAATAAAAAATTGTTCTAAATATTGTTTCGGTTCTGGATTTGGGTTTCACTAAAAATATCTGCACACAATATAGAATGTAATTTAATCACTTATTTTATTTGCAGGAAAAAACAGTGCTACAGTGTTCGTGGTACTTGTGAGACATTTATATATGAAGCCCAAGATTTTCCTGTTTGACTGAAATTAGACTAACTTGTGTCTCATTGTTCCTCTGAATTCAGATTGTTTTGTCTCTTCCTCATTTTAGAAGACAAGGAAGCCTAAAGCATCCAGTATCTGCATGACTTCTTAGACAGCAGTGCCTTCATCCCATCATCCAACAGACCAGTCTGAAATGATACAGTACATTCAAACACCAGCTGCCTTAAACTCCTCAAGCAATGTGAAACACTATTATGGACATATATTCTGCGTTTACATCAAGCTTTGTACATTAAATTGTCTGAGAATTTAAGATTTACACAGATGTAAAACAATGTATTGATGATTTTGTTTGGAGAAGTGTGTGCACAAGCAGAAAGCAGCCATCATTGTATAAAAGTCAGATGCATGAGCCACTTACATTAGCCCAAGCTGATTAAATAGTGACTAATGAAATTGGCCAATCAGAAGACAGATTGCTTTGTCAGCTATTAATTAGACGGCAGAAAAAGTGTTGGAGTGACCCAGGTTGTCTTCAGCTACTTGGAGCACAGAATAATGCAGTGCTGCCCCTCCCTTATGTGTGTTTTCCCCATGTTTACAAAAAAATAACAATTCTGCTGTGATTAAATATTTCCTGTCACAACAATCTTAGACATTTTGAGTGCAGAAAGTGAGTTCCCCCCATATTGTTTTTGTAAGAAAACACTATTTTTAAACAAAAGCTGGCTGGGAAATGGTTTAAAATGAAAGAAATCACATTTTCTCTCAAGTCTTTGTGTTTAAATCATAAGAGTTAAGATTTACCTAAGATTTAACTATCAGCCCTCCTGCGGTTTTAGCATGATTGGACAGCGGGGAAGCAGGGAAGCTGTACCATCAGACCGTCAATTTCCGAAACCACACAAAAAAAGCCTTGTAAAAGCGCACACAGGGTCAGTGCAACCCCGGCATACACAGAGTCTAAATGACTCCATCTATTAAGACAGAGGGACGGTTAAACATTTTGGGCAAAAATGTATGCCCATTCCATGATCACTGCAATACTGTCTTACCAAGAAAAATATAGTAAATTATAGATGTTTATATTTCATACGTACACAGCAGATAAAATAATTGCATTTTCAGGTCAAATATTTTGAGAAATCTTTAGACACCAACCTATCTGATAAAAGGAAGAGCACAAAGACAATCAAGAAAATAAGCACACGGATATGTAAAATATCTTTGCTTCAGCACCATAAAAACTATATTTTAAATCTGTTGCTCACAGATATCCTTTTATGATACTTCATATATATATAATGTGAAATCAATAAAGGCTAACCGTAGAAGCAGATACTAAACAAAACTGTAATACTCAAGAAATAAACAGTATGCGAACAATTATAAATTACACAAACAGAAAAGCAAGTGTAGCATGTTATACAACCTGTAAAACGCTTACATTTGAAATTAAAATAATTGTATGTAATCTTTAAGTATTATTCCCCTGTTGTGTATGTTCTAGTGTAAATTTTGTACAGCATTGTAATCAGTAAATGTTTTCTGTCTTTTAAGCTCAAAAAATAAAATAAAATTGAAAAGCTTCACACACCTGCTGCCATCTGGGAATGCTATACTCCGACGTAAACAGGGCTGAAAGGAACATTGCCCGTCAGAGGTGGGTGGGTGTCATGGGAAGGAATGTTGTCTGTGTTTTTGAGATCAGGAAGTGACACTCAAACATGACATTCCTCTCTGTGAAGTAGGTGCAAAAGGAAAATAAAGGGTATCTTTGAGGGAAGAGCTTTTAGCAAGATCACCTCCTGCTCTCTGGACTGAAAGCCAGAGAGCAGGATAAAACCAAGAGTTTCTTCCTTTTACATAAGACAGTTCAGCTCACCAAGCCAATGCACTGTTGAAATATCCTCACTGAGGTTTCGTGTTTTGTTTCTGCTCTTTGTTCCTAAAGTGAACTCGTCTGTTATCCGTAAGACAAAACAAATGTTACACATAGAACCAGCTCTGCCCTGAAGCCCAAAAAGACTTACAGCTTTGGTCAGGAACTTTCTGAGGCAAGAAAGCATTCTCTTTGATCGGGAACTACAAACCCTTCTTTCTGCTCGCTCTCTCTTCTATCTGAAATAACAAAAGATTGTTTGAGGTCGATGATGACAGAACCTTCTCTGTCGTGACCGGGAGTTTCCACTTCAGCATAGGATGGCCGACCGGAGCCCCGTCTGAACTTCAGGATTGGCCAGTGGGTTGGACGTCTCTGTGGAGGATTTAAAATGATAGTAGACTGTTAAAAAACTGATTGAGTTGGAGGTGATTTGATTAATTATTTTTAAAAAGCATTTTTTGATAGCATTAGGGGAAGTGATACATAAAGACACTTTTGTTAAACCTGATGTTGAACAAAAACCATTAATAACGTAATGTTGTGGTTTGATGCTTGAGAACTAAACTGGAATATTCTTGACTTTATAAGAAGAAGTAAAAGACATTGCTGTCGAAATACATTTTTTTATTTTTTTGAGGATTTTGGTGCTTAATGACAAAAACATTTTTGAGGAGCCACACTGACCTCCATGAAGAAAACACTGGCGCTGCTGGTGGGGTGACTGTACATGTAGATCGATGTGAGAACAGCTGCTAGCAGTACTATCATCATTATGATGACTCCTGCCAGGAGGCCTACTGGCACCACTTTCTCGCCCTCCTCTATCCTGTCAGTATTTCCATCTGTAGAGAAGACATTCAAATTGCTTATGAATTAAATGTTTTGGTTTTTTTTACAAAGTTTAATGTTATCACATAAAAATATCCTGTCAGGTACATCTAACGGTGTACCTAACGTTAGATGGTACACCGTCTAACGTGTACCATCTTCCCACATTTTTTCAAATGTGGGAAGAGGAAATAAGTTCTGTGCAGGGCTTTCAATAAGACGTCTGATATATGTCAAGAATATACTGTAGCTGCAGCAACACCAAATCAGCAGAAATAGTCTGTGCTCTCTTTAAAAAATTTCAACTAAACAAAGGCCATGTTCACACCCTTTTGCCTGTAGAGGTCAGTGTGTAGCTATCGCTGATAATAAAGGTGCAGAAAATTCCATTTAGATGAAAACTGCTAAATGATTTAAACTGATCAGTATTTTCAGAGATTTGGATGATATTTTCCAGAAATATTTGAACTTTACCATTTACAGGTGTGTTGGCTGGTGGCTGTTCACTTGATTTGTCCCTGCTGCCAGAACTGCTGTGTGATAAAAGCTTATTGGTGGTGGATGTCTTCCTCACAGGAGTGGGAGTCATGTTTAAGATCCTCTGCTGCTTTGAAGTGGATGTAAAAGGAAACGACATGCGGCGGGATGTTCCATTTTTGATGTTTGTCATCGGGAGACATCGTGGATCCGGCCTCTTTAACAACACAGAGCCACTGCGATTAAACTGGGAAATAAATAATGCTAAGGTCTGACTGAGATAAATTTTCTGTTACTAACTAAAAGGCAAAAATGTGAAGAACCTCCTCTAGGCAGTATTAAAAAATGAGGATCATTAAATGCTAGCTTTGGACAAAACCTTTGGATCCTTCCTCTTTTCCTTTTGCCCGGGATCGAGCGGCGTTCTCCATGAGCGACCCGCAACCGCGTGCTGTTAAAACGAAACAACAACAAAACGTGTTGACGTCACAGATCACGGAGTTTAATCTCATACAAAGCAATCGACAACAAAGCTGCAGAGGTACAGAGATATACATTTTATACAGACAAGAGAACAGACAACACGAAACACAAAAGACAGACAAAGGCGCCCAAAATGTGGAGGAAAAGATGGAAAAAAAACCTCTCCCTCTGGCTTGCTGACCTGTACTTTTTAATGAAAGAGGTGTTTCCCTATTTAATATATGCAGTCAAGGCGTTCCGTTCTTTGACCAATTAGAAACTTAGAAACTCCCGGAAACTCCCCTTCTTTACAGCTCCGATGTCTGGTTTTTATCTAACCACTTCGTGCCCATCTCCGTCCGACCTGGCCGAGAGGCGCCAAGAAGTCTGTTCTGCTCTCTCGGAATTGTAAATTTTATTGCTGTGTCTGTCAAAAGGGGGAGGAAAAAAGGCCCTGCTTTGTCTGCTGAATTCCCAACTGCTCAACAGAAACTATTCCAAATTAAAGTGTTGGCTATACCTTTACACATGTCGTGGATTAGCTATATTAAGCACCAAACAATAATTATTTTCTTTACAGCAGCCGAGGTCAACCCATTCCTGACGATTTCTGTCAAAGCCACTGGAACATCTGAGGAAGGAAGCAGTGGCTCCGTTATGTGGCTGGAAACACAAAAAATCATCCACAGCAACATATTTTGTAGAAGATTAGTAATTATCTGTTTACACTTTTGGAGACTGAATTAGAAGGTAGAGTGGGTCACAAGTTCAAAAATATGTAGGAAGTCCAGTCAATCTTTATTTACTCTTCCTTTATACAGGTGATTCTTCAAAACAAAATATCATTCATGTTGTGAATTCCTTAGGCTAAATATGTCTCCAAGATCTACTAGTTGAAACGTATATTTTAAAAATTACATTAAAATATATCTGAAGGATCTATATTTTCAGTTTTCAGTTCTCTTTGTTTTGTTTTTTCCAGGTTACCTCTGTAGTCGACTACACCAGCTGCAGTCAAACCCAATCTGAGAGGTGACACATGGGCTGCAGCTGGAGAACTGCAGACATGCTGAGAATAAAGATACAACAGAGATGTATAAAACGGAAGAAAAGCTTAAAACAGAAAATACCACATGGATGTTACTTACTTGGGAGAGGGAGCAGTTCCACTGCGGTAGAGTTGGAGATATTCGACTTTGGAATGTTTATTCTATGATACTCGTAGATGGTTCTCCGACGAACATCTAAGGTGTGTTAAAAAAAAATCCATAATATTTTTAATAAAATAATAACCTATTTTATAATAATGTCTTAAATAAAAAAATTATAGGGAGTTAGTTCACAAAGTAGTGCATAAAAGGATAAAAGGACGACAAAATGATAAATTGCAGGCTAAATTATTCAATAGTTTTTGTCTCCTATATAAAAGTTATGTTAAGCATTAAAACCCATTTCTTTTTTGCAGTTTCATATGTCAATGTGAGCAAGCATATATTTGTAAGTTGCACTGCTTTGAGCTTAGAGAATAAATCACAGTCTTACTATGAATCTGTTCTATGTTATGAAGCACCACGAACGCATCCGACAAGCCCACTTTCACAGGATGGTTCTCAGAACTGATGTCATTGACGGCGACAGGAATCTAAATGCACAAGACTTTCCATAAATATACGTTTTCATAGTAAAAAAGAAAGTAGAAACAAAATAGACGAACACATCACCTCTTTGTAGGCAAAAACAATCCGTCCATCACTGTGCAAAGTGGCCTGGAAGGTGAAAGTTCCTAGACTGATGCCCTGGAGGTGGACTCGGTTCCACTGAACGACCAGCGCAGTTCCTGAAGAGTGGACATAAACACAGGGTGAGGCCAATGAGACCATCAAGTTCAATAATCCACTAATAACATTATAGGTGAATGTCTAAATCTCACCTACCATTGTCATAATATAACACAGTGGAGTTTTTGGACAAGCTGGGGTCAAAGTTGGCCATCAAGGGAGCAATGTACTGAGTGGCTGTGAGCATCTGATGGATTACAGCTCCAGTATAAATGAAACCTGGAAGAAGAAGTTAGACCTGAGCCACTGGGAGAAATTCACTATAATCTACAATCAAGCCAAAATGTATTTGGGTTCAATGTAGTCTTTTAAATGTACAGTACGTGTTTGTTCTGTAGATATTAACATTTTGGAGAAGCCAAGCCAGAGTCTTGACCCTAAACCTGACAGAGAATCTGTTAAAGAAGTAAAAAATTAGGGCGATGGTAGCCCTTCAACTTCAAAGTCTTGGAGCTCATCACCAAATATAAATACTTCTGCAAATGTTGCTCAACTGCAACATCTTAAGCAACTTTAATAATAAAACATCATTTGAGTTGCAACATTTAAGGGACAAAAATATCAATAATGACTTGACTCACCTCCAGTGGCAACTGTGATTTCTTTCAGTGGGTGACCATAAAAAGGAAAGATGAATGAAAGATTCACTCTCTGAAACGCAAAGTGTAAAATTATTGATTATATTCTCATAGGACATGAAGAAACAAAGAGCAGAAACACAGAACTCTCATTTTGGTTCAAAATCTGAAAATTCATTGAGTTGAATTAATTTTAAAACAAATATCTACTTTGTACATCTTTATCTGTTTCTGAAGTTGAAATTTTGAGTTGGAATTAGCTGGATTTTAGTATTGTGGTTGTATATATTTGATATGTAAATATTTGATTATCTCATACCTCTGCTTGTCTGTGTGAGCTGGACAGAAACTGGAGGACTCTCCACTTTTCCCCAGTCTGTCTGACCGACATTCACCCAAAGGTATTGGCTTAGCGCATCTCCAGGACCGTAGAGTTTAGACGTGTAGTAGACATGGTCAACATCCTAAATCATGCAGCTGAATTAATTTGTTTCGCCTCTCCTCCTCAAACAATTCTTTAATAGCGATAGAAAATTCAATATTTTTATTCATTTAATCAATCTAGTTAAGAGACCCCTAAATACTAACATAAACAACACATGTATCAATACATATCAGATTCTGAAAAGTTCACAAACACTAAGATTACTTTAAGCCCTTTTTGAACTCTCAGATAAGTGTTTTCTCCACTGGCACATATGAACCACACGTGCAAAAAGAAAAAAAAAGTAATAATATAAAGTGACCGGGTAAACTTTTCTGTGAGTGCATAACAACTTCACAAAAGCAAATTATAAAAATTAAGATGTGGTTCAAGATTTTTGTATGCAGGTTTAAAAGGAACCTCAATAGTCAACAAAAGCTAGTATAGTTTATTTGCTTTTTAAAATCCATCTGTAAAACAATCTTACAACAATCAGGGTGGAATTGTCCTTTTCCTCCTCTGCCACCAGTTGAGAAAGTGGCTTGTGTTGGTCTCTATAGCGCTTAACTGGAGCTAAACCAGGATCCCTAGACCTTTGGTGTCTGTTCTGGAGATCATGTGGGACTGCATGCAATCGTCCCTCTGTGTGTGACAAAGAAGAGAGAAATGTTGGTCCATATCTGGATAATGACACAATGCCTGTTGCTTCAGATTTGATGGCAACGTGATGCAAATATTTTTTTCATCACATTCCAAAGATGCTCTGCGCAACTTTGATGTTTTTAGAGTGGAGTGAACCAATTGTTACGTTCAAGACACCAGTCTGAGGTGACTTGGAGCCATGGTGACACATTATTCTGCTGGGATTAACCTTTAGGAAATGGATCTACTGTATAAAGGGATAAACAGTGGTCAGCATGAATACTCAAGTTTGACACTTGAACATTGCTCAAATTGCATAAAAAGAGACAAAAGCAAGCAAATACAATATCCCACACACCATTACACAATCGCCAGTCTGACTGAGACATGACATACGCATTGCAAGTCCAATTCCCTCCATCACGCTCTGGGACATAAACAGTTCCCCAGCAGGTGCCATGTGATAAACATCCATCACCGTTCCTCCCCACCGTTAACAAGTGTGCATCCTATCTTTTCTCTTCACAGTGGACAGTGAAGACATGCTTCACATTCTTCACACCAGCAGATCCAGGACCAGGCATGTGAGGCAAGTAAATGGTGGGTGTTGTGTCTATATATCTGTCACACTGTGGTCCAAGTTCTATAAGCACCCGTCTGCGTCCAAGTGTGGCCAAGGCAGTGCTCTCATGCCAAACGATCTGCATGAACAGCAGTGGGGATGTGGAGATGGATTATTTGTACTGGAGGAAAAGCATAATGAGAATTTGCTAATATCTCCTACCTTTTTTTTTGAGTTGCCTCAAAAAAAGGTAGGAGACATTAGCACAACTTACGTAAACAGATTATTAAAGTTCACTCAAGTTTGATTTATTTTCCTTAGTGTTTTTCCAGTTAATTAAATTTCGGTACTTAACACTGTACATTTATTTTCCATTTCAACAAATACAAAATAAGATCCTCACCAACTGTGCATTTCTGTGGGATATTTATTAGGATTAAAATTGATAACTAATATATAATCAAACATACCAAATATTTCAGTAAAGAATATTTGAAAATATCCCTGCTATTCACAGAAAAATAATTCAGAATTTTAGGAACAATATAGCTAAATATAATTGGCATAACAAAGCATTTTTGAAATTTTTAAAAGTCCTAAAGAACCTGATATCAACCACTGGCAGATGTCAAATAATGGGACCAAAATCCAAAAAGCTTATTATGGTGCCAAGAATTGTTATTAAGCTATAAAAACCCGTTGCGGATAGAGCTTCATATTATCTGAAGAGTTGAGACTTAGCTTTAGATCACAACTGTGTTACATCTGTTGACAGTGTCATCACTGCAGTCATAAATAGACAGTTTCCTAACAAAGAAGCAAACAGTCCCACAGAACGAAGTGCCATTATTGTTCAATACCATGAGAAAACAGCAAATTATAATAATATAATAGAAATCTTTACCCAGAGGTGGAAAGATAGCAAAGTCTTTTAATACAAGGCAGCGCTCATTATTTGATTATCTGATTATTTTGACCGTAAATACACAGTAAATATATTACTAAATGTTTTATCTCTGAAAGTTCAAATTCATTAAAAACGTTTAAGCCAGAATATAATTTTTGACAGTGCCACGTGTTTTAAAGCAGACAGCATATATTTTTTTATTTGTGAACATACTGTATGATAAACAATATCACCCAGAAAAGAGTTAAGTGTTATTGAATATGTAAGCGTGAGACTTACCAAATGGCAATTCTTTGAAACGTGTTTGAATCTGTTGAACAAGGATCAGACTTGTAATTAGATGAACCGCGCTAATCCTCGCCATTCTTTCATTAAGACTCTGCCGCAAATAAAATCATAAATCCTCCAACTGCTGTGCCATAAATGAGATATCTAACTTTCAAGAAAAACAAAACAAACAAAAAAACCGTGTAAATACTTGATGAAAACACTGAGCGATGCTAAATTAATTACCTCAACATTTTACAAGGACATTTTGCCATTAAAAATAGCGCTGATTTTGAGCATTCGGTTGTCATCAGACCGAATGTGCGCCGGACTACTTTTTGATTATGTGATGCCGATGTCCAGACTCCAAAGCCGTGCAAATGTGGCGTTCAAGTGGTGTGGGAATTTTTAGAAAATGTTACTTTAGCTTTCCTTGAATTTTTGATTCCTATAGGGTAATCGTGTTACTGCTTTCAAATATCACATTCTTTAATTTTCCAAAAGGTGCTTCAAATTAGTTGTTCTGATGTATTTATTCGGAACCATTTTATTTCCATATACAGTATTTCTCAACACTGGTTCTCGTTTCAGGTAGTTTTCATCCCAAACTGTTTTGTGGACAATTTGAGCAGATCCGAAGCAACCATTTGACATACAAGTAGCCAGAATTCTCATATTTATCATGACAATGATATACTTACTAACTGCTAACTTCCTCAAGCGATGGTGATTAAAACAAAATCTAAACTCCAAAATACCACAATACATACCCTCTATCCTGTCCTCCTGAGGAGCCGATTCTGCTGACAGACATAAATGTTCAGAACAATTGAAGAAAAAATTAACTATTGACATCAAATACCACTTGCCTTCAAATACACTTTAATAAGCTATCAGGACTATTTAGAGTACAGTGGTAAAATGTCTGGAATACAGTTACAAAAACTTTTTCACTATATAATTTAATTAAACTGTTAATCAAGATTGAGTACAATCTAGTGTAATATATTTCAAGTATTCATTCAGGAAACCCAAATTTTAGTTTTTCAAAAATAAAAGAAACCGTGAGCCACAACCCCCTGTTCACATTAGCAGATGATTGCTCGTACTGAGCCAGGTTCTGCTGGAGGTTCCTTCCAGTTAACGGGGAGTTAAGATGTAAATTCAACGACGCAAGTGATTGTAACAACGTGCTTGTCCAGGAGTGAATGCTGCAAGTCAATGACTTGATGCAATCTGTTGGGTTTCCTTAGAAACTTTTTAAACTTTGAATAATTAAGCATACTTCACTTTGGTTATATGATTAAATCCATGACAAGAAAGCATTATACAGTTTTCTGGTTTTAATCAGACTTAATGGGTTACACTGAAAAGGAAAAGAGCATTGCAAAATAAAAAAATAAAAAGTGTTTTCACTGTGGCTTAACACAAGGACACTTTGGGTCAAAGCAGACTTGAAACGTTTAAAAACCATGTGAATACTTGTTAAACTGGGAAAAAAAACAACACAAAAGGCAGCCACTTTAATCACAAGCTCTTAGTGAGAGTTAATCCTTATTGATTCATTGCTTTAATGTGCAAAATAAAGTCACAATCTACTGCAAGGAAAAAAAAGAAAACCACACTTTACTAAAGGTGTTAAGGTCAGCTTACACCATACTACTTTTTAAAGCACAGAAGAAAAAAATCACATGAAAAAAAACCCCACAGCTTTTGTGAGAAGATTGTATTTTGTGTCATTTGCACTTTCTCACCCATGTGCTTTTAGTTAATTTGATTTCATGTGAATGAATTAAAAAGTATAAATATTGAGTCTTTCGGAAACCAGTCAAATTCTGTTTATCGGTTGTTTCAAGCACATTGATGAATAAATCGATATCGAAGGACCAGTATATATTTGTTAGGCTTTAAGATCAAACTATGAAACATCATAACATTAAGCTGATAAAATCCCATTGTCTAAACTGTGCAAGATAACCGTGTTACATTCCCAGTGTGTGTTTTTAACAAGGAAGATACACAAAAACAAACACGAGCATGGTCCAAGTTTCAGTACTGCACCATTTCTGTTACTTCTGGCCTGCTATATTTACTTTGAAAAATAGGGAATGTCAATATCATTTGGCTTTAAGGAGAAAAATAAATAAATAATGAAGCCAGATTGATCTAATGTTCACTTCAAGTTCATGGGCCTGAGAATTAGATTAGCACCAATATAGCACAGTTGTCATTAGCATGGTGGTTATTGTGTGAGAATAGGCTTCTGATTCCATATTTCTAACAAAGCTTTATACAAGTACGATTCATTTACCATTTCACCAAAAGTGAAAAATGTGGACAGAAAAGAAAAAAAACCCCAAAAAACAATACTCTGGAATAGCTTTCAGTGTAAAAACTCAGCATTTCAGGAGCTCAACCTCAAAGATGAGGGTAGAGTTTGCAGGGATGATGGGTGGATAACCCTTGCTTCCATAAGCGTAATCCGGAGTGCAGGTCAGCTTGGCCAACTGACCAAGGCTCATCTGTGGAGGTAGTGGAAAGAGAGATGGTGTAAACTCTTTAGTAAGAATATCCCCAATATGTTAAGCTAAAGAATTAGTCAATCGAAAACATATTTGTTCGCACACTAACCATTAAGTGCATCTCAAGCTTACATTAAAAATTTTTTTTCTTGATTATTCAATAGGTAACAAAAACAGAGGTAAGACTACCATCTGGCTTGAAATCTCAATTATATAAAAATTTGACATTTTTAATATACAGTATTTTCCGCACTATAAGGCGCACCACACTATAAGGCGCACCTTCAATGAATGGCCTATTTTAAAACTTTTTTCATATATAAGGCGCACCGCACTATAAGGCGCATAGAATAGACGCTACAGTAGAGGCTGGGGTTACGTTATGCATCCATTAGATGGAACTGCGGTAAAGGGAATGTCAACAAAACAGTCAGATAGGTCAGTCAAACTTTATTAATAGATTACAAACCAGGATTCTGAAAACTCCGTTCATTCCCAAAATGAATGAACAGCTGTTTTATTATTTTCCCCGAGGTAAAGTCAGTGACGTGGTATTTTCGTGACACAGTTTATCTTTTAACAACAGCAAGGTATAACATATAGTGGAGGGGAACGTTTCCTCGATTCAATAAACATGTAAAAAACAGTCTGATACTGTTGCGGTAAATCAAACGTTAGTGCGATCACAATATAGATCCACTTCCGCTATAACCATTGATTCGTTCATGTTAAATTCTCTCGCTGCTGCTCTATTCCTGTGTTCTACTGCGTGACTGATCGCCTTCAGCTTAAACTCTGAGTCGTAAGCGTGTCTCTTAATAGGAGCCATTTTGGGGTCTTTACACAAAACCCAGCGTGCACCGCGCGCTTCTTCTTCTACGGGGGAAAATGAAGTCGGCGGCTGCTTACCGTAGTTGCGAGACCTGTTGTGGCTCAATATTGGTCCATATATAAGGCGCACTCTTGGCTTTTGAGAAAGTTGAAGGTTTTTAGGTGCGCCTTATAGTGCGGAAAATACGGCAATCACAATTTATATTAAAGTTAATTACTATGAAATAAGAGATTGGAGTAATTTTGCGATACACCCTATCTTATTTTGTTGCCAAAAGTCTCAGTTTCCTATACACTAATAAAATCCAAGATGGAGATATGTCCTTTGACATCTTTACATTGGCTTTTCAGCTGAATACAGGAATTAACCAATAGAAATGGGTGAAAAATGAGTTTCATGACAGTGAAAAGCTCAACCATTGTTTAGGGAAACGTATTTATATAAAACATTAAAGAATTTTGAAACATCTTGGAAACATCTCTCAGCCTTTCAATGTTGTGGTGTTTGCACAATGTTTTACAGTGTAATCAATGCACAATGTTTTACAGTGTAATCATTGCTTGCTGTTGAATTGAATACAGAAAGACCACTACATCACAGGCTAATCAAGCTTTTATACTCATTCTGATATATATCAATATTTTTTCAGCATTTCTAATTCTTCGTACCTGAGCTACACCTTCATCCCAGCCGCGGATAACTTCACCAGCTCCCAGTTTAAACTTGAAGGGCTCTCCTCGGTCCCTGGAGGAGTCAAATTTCTTCCCGTTTGTTAGCGTGCCTGTTAAAAGAAGAAAAAAAAAAAACACTACAATTTGCTGTCTAATATTTAAATAAAACTAAGCTAAAACGGTAGAAAATTTTTAGCAGTTAGTTCGACGTCTGACGACATCGACACGCCTGCACTAAACATGAAGGTGCTGTCAGTGAATGGTTAGCATACTTAGCACATGCAAGACGGAAAGATTGGTTTGAAAGATGCTCTTTCTAGGCTTCGTTTGAGTGCTCGAATTAATTGCCGTTTTGTAATTACCAGGAAGCTAGTTCTGAATGTCGGAGAATTTTCATAATTTTATATCATTTTCAGACGGGAGTCGGGCCATCTGCCCCCGTGTTTCCAGGCTATGTGCTATGCTAAGCTAAGCTAGCTGGACCGTTAGCTTGTTATTAGCCGCAGTTTCTCTGCTTATACTCAAAGAATATTTCCGTTTGGTGGTATGATTCCCATTTGACATGACCGTTTATCATATTCAAAGTGAATGGTCGTTTTGTTTTCATCTTTTGAGGAGCGAGAAACGAAACAAAGCTCACCGACGTAATGCACGGCGACCATGCTCCCCTTCTTCGGAAAAGTATTTCCTGCAAATAAAAGCCCAAATTTTAATTCCAGTGCAGCGCCAACTGAAAATCACATGATATCCGGAAAACAAATCGAAATCAAAATATTTACCGTCTCCGGGTCTAAGAGTCTCGACGTCAACTCCCATTGTTCTCTCGATGCAGTCTTTCGTTTTCCAGGAGAACGGTGTGTCCGTGTCTTCAATGAAGGGCGGGGCTTAACTTGTCATGTCACGTGGTTTACAGGCGCGCCTTGTGTGGCAATATTATCCCGTCAAAAATAGTCCAAACAGGTGGACGCAGTTTTTTTCTTTCTTTCCTTCTTATAGGTACTTTCTGTCTCAGTGTAGTGACTGAAAGCTTATTGATCACAAGAATTTTGTCTCTAATTTTGTATCCTAAAGAAAAATATAAAACTTCAGATATCTCACAAACGAGATATTAACATGCATGTAAAGTCTTACAAAACCCTTATATTGAAGCAGAAAGACTTTCAGTATTCAAGACCCCGCATAATCTGACTAGTAAAGACATTATTGCGGGGGGCATTTAAAAGTATACTTTTGCGAGGTAACGCAAAAGAAAAAAATCACCATGTCCTCTGGGGGTTCTGTACTTTTCTATCTGTGATTATTGCCTTTTTTTTGTATCTGATCGTTCTCAAGGGATTTCTGTAATTTACCACAAGATGCCGCTCTTCCTTTGTCGTGTAAAACCGGAGTTGAGAACAACAGAACAGCTTAGAAGACAGTGCTGCGTATTGCCCAGCAACACGGAGAAACTTGACTTCATTATGTCTGATTGTTTAGTGGTTGCCATTTAGTTTATTTAGTGTTGGGGAAAAAAAACAGAAACATACTAAAACATTATTATAAATAACATGTCAAGACCCAGTTATATTTTATTCTTACACATTCTATAGTTGTTTTGATTAAAATAGGAGAATCAATTCTTTTAAATCTATAGAGCAAAGATGCTTCAGTAAGACTAAAACAGTGAACACATTCTCCACTTTGGAAAAAATTAGTCTCCAAAAGCTTTTACCAAGAACCAATTGCAGATACATAAGCAAGAATGCAAAAAAAATTCAAACAGAAAAAAATCACAGCTGAATAATAAAGTGGAACAAATATAATACATTTATATTCTACTCTCAATGGAGTAATGGAGTCTAAACCAGGCTAAGGGTCAGACGAGGTCTCAGTAGTGTGTCTTGATGGCTCATACAGTATGTTGAAGAAGGAGAAGTCAGTTGTATAATTAGGTTGTGTATCCTGAAAAAAAGATAATATGGTATAAAATAACATAAAATAAAGTTTGTAAAGTTCTGAGATCCTTACTTACATGTTGTGTGTGGTCGGACATGTCAAACATGGAGATTTCTCTGGGAACCTCATTATTCGTTATTGTCAACGTGTTCCTGTCAAATTAAGTCAATAACCTGTCTGTGCATACTTTAGTATTATTATGTATGCTATGTTCATATTAGAGGTAAAAAAAAACCAAAACAAAGCAACCACAAAAAAGCTTACATCAACTTCCATTTTCGGTTCAGCATGAAAAGGAACATAGTGATGATGCTTCCAATCAGCAGAGTCAGACCAACTGCAAGGCCAGCGGAGAGAGCATCTACAGGAACAGCAAAACATGGAGATAAATTTCTGACAAGTAAATTAACTGGTAATTTCTTCCCAGGAAGAACAACAATTGTTTTGCTTCTAATTAAGCATTCTAGGTATAAATAGTTACTTGAATTATTTGAGGGAAGAACCGAAGGCTCAGAGTAGCAGCTGCTCGGTTGGATGGTGATGTCATCAAGAGCCACGTCTCCCCCTGTACTCATTCCTCTTTGATACACAAACACAAACTGTGGGGAGTGAAAACAAATGCTCAAAGAAATATCTGGTAAAAAACTGTTACACATCTGGTTGCCTCTTTGAGAGAGGGGTCAACGATCACATTCAGGCTTCACAGGCTGAGCTGGACAATAGAATGTGTGTCATGTGACCTTCCAATAACATTTCTTTTTCATGGAGTTCATGGAGACTTTAGTTTCAAGACATGTATCATCGTAACTCTTCGTAAAAAGCAGTGGATCCTGCTGTGGGTTCTTACAGTGTTCCAAAGCTCTCACTTATAGCCCAGTCCTCGTTCAGCTGTCCCTCGCTTCAGCGCTCAGACAGGATTTTCAGGCTTTTGAATCTGCTTGATTATCCTTAACACATAATTAAAATTAAATTGCAATATAAAGTAAAATATCTCGGCTAGATTCGTTGTTTTGGGCTTTTATCAGACTCAAAAAGGAATGTTTGATCTGCGACATACTGAATTAGTGCTGATTTGAAAGAAGGAATTTCATTCACAGTTCTAAACATGACCTTTTCCCCTCTCTGTCAGTCTCTCATACATTGTTATTCTTTTTTCTTACCCCTTAGCTAAAATTTGAATACACATGAACAAATGTGTTCATTTGTGATGACATCATATAGCAACTTGTAGTAACTTTTCGGACAATCTCCTTACTGATGGGTGAGAAACAGTGGTGGCACACTTACACACAACGCTCTCAAAGAAGGCAACAGACCTACATACCACACATTTAAAGCAAAGAGTTGGTTCACTGAAGCAGGAGAAAATTTGTTTTCTGTAGGTTTTGAAACAAAATGCGTATTTTCTTTTTTGTATTTGTCTTCAAAATAAACCAAAAAATAAACCTACTGCTGTAATATTTGCAATATGCTTACAAACTGTGTTTATTTCAAGCTGTATGAAGCTAAAAAAGATTGCACTAAATGAAATACATTAAAGTCCAAAATTATTCCTACCGCATGTTTATAATCTTCCAACAGAGGCGTGTAGGTGAACGTTCTGCACTAAAACCTTAGCTTTCCTAACAGTTAATGCATTTATCAGAAAAAAAAAAATCTATGTTCATTACCCAGAACGCTTCTTCATGTTTAATAGACACACTGTCCTGCAGCCACTGGTCTCCACTGTTTCCTGCTTTAGTCCACTTCAGATATCCTTCCTCGTTGCCTCCATCATGCATTTTCCTATAAAACATAACGAGTCAAAATAAAATTAAACCAGGCCAATTTACACTAAATTTCTGTTTGATATAGATTTTTCTCAGACCTATCATTGATGTAGACATTCAGAGTCCCAATGTGGCTGCCATACATGTGGTACCAAAATGTAAGGCAGTGTCCCCTTGAGGATGGCTGGAACACGTCACTGACAAGGTAGGACATGTCTCCCCACTCACCCACCGAGCTGTCCACATATATGTAGTGACCTGAGGAAACAATGCCAACGTCCCTCATGTTTTCTATTACCGTCACATCGAATATGGATGATCTGTACATCAGACTAGTTCCAAAATTAGAAGTGCAAAGTAAAATCTGATCAAAGAAAGGCTAAGTAAGTGCACCTATAATCCAGACTATGAGTAATTTTTGTATTTTTAAACAATAAGATACACAGCATCAGATTACCATCAGAGGAATTAGTTGTGTGATCAACAGTGGGTCCAGTGTTGGGGTTTGGGGTAGCTCCTGCTCCAAGGAGCCAGTCTTGCTGGTCGACTCTAGCCCCCAAGTTGCTCCAGCTGCAGAAGGACCTCTCAAAGTCACAGAAACCATGCGGAGGGCACTGCGCATCTATGAGCTGCACATCGTCAAAGGCCATATCTCCCTCCAAGGTTGGGCCGGTCTTCACACCTTCCACCAATATCTAAAAGTACACAGTATTCCTATTTTCAGTGTAAATATTTCTTAAAATCAGATTTATTAATATTATTGCAAGAAAGGACATTTATAAAAGATTTTGGTAAAAAGGGTTGTCAGACTTAAAAACCAGTTGGTTTGTGTTGGGTAAATTGTATTTTTAGTAATTATCAAATATTTGTTGTATCATTAGCCTTGTAGTTACATTTAGATAATGTTTCTGTGTGTTAAATAACTTTGATTCTATCCTGAGACTTCCCTGGGAAATAGGGGTGACAGCTACTCTCAGCAGCTGTTGCCCTGCAGGACTTCCTACAAGACAGAGGTGTTAATTGCTCCCAGCAGAGTTTTACATGCCTGACAATAAACTCTGCTCTGTGCTTCTTTGTGATACAAAGCCGTTGCTTTGAAGCTATGCAACGTGTCTTATTCAACGGCGTTCTTGGAGGGAAAATGGCATCTAGAGCATAGATAACATGTGTCTAGAAGTGAATGTTATTTAGCGCTGCAACCATGTGATGAATGCTTTGACCCCACCCCATAGAGTTGCAGCGCCCCTTGTGGCAGGGTTCCTAAAGAGAAATAAAAAGAGAGGAACAGACAGATGTGTTTCAGAGCGGTTGAAGATTTGTAACTGAAAGCACATCTCTGTCTGCTCTCCTCGCGAGAAACAAAGAATCTAACTCTCTTGTCTTTCCTGTATTTGTTTAAATTGTCTTTAATAGGTATTTAGACCTGACAGTTTGTTACATTTTTTGTCTACAAATAAACATCATATTGTACATAACTTTAAATCAATTGCAATTTTAAACAGACTGTGCAAAGAACCTTTGAGAAATCAGTCCCTCAAAATACGAGTGATGTCTAAGTTACTAATGCTGATTCCAGTTTGATTTGATTGATGTCAGAGTGCAGAACTGAATTCAACCACCAATAACTGCATCAGCTGCATACATATTTAGCCTGCAAGGTGCATCTCATAGTTTCGATAGGTTCTGCATACTCAGTTGTTGATCTAACTTGTCTGGGGTTTTCACTCCTTACGATATTCAAAGTGGAAGAGAGACTGTATTAGCTGCTGCAGCTTCCTGTCCACTTGCCCTATGTGTCATGGCTAGACAGCTCTCAGTTTGGGAACGTTGTGTATAGTGTGCAAATGAAATACTAGTTGCTAAATTTTACAAGGTTAAAATTAAAGTGAGGAATTTATGCACCAGATAAAAATATGTATGTACAGTTTTTCTATACAATTTGTTAGGATCACATTTAAAAATTTCACTAACTGACTTATCAAGAAGTCATATCAAAACATAGAGTAAGTAGGGTTGGCTTAACCTTCAGTCTTCAGCTAGCCGTGCAGAACAACAGCAGCAGCCAGACATGAATGTGTAACTGTGAACAGTGAAGTGTCACATTTTTATAACCTTATAGGAGATTTTCCAAATATGCTAACCACATTAGCATATTCTAATACAATATGAAGTGGTAAAGCTTCATATTGAAGCTGCACAGCAAAAACTATGGTCGGGACAAAATTTCTGTGCTGCAAAGTCCTGAGATGCATAGACGTATGCATATGCATACAAAATCACACTAATGTTTATCATACAATGGTGATGAAAGAATGTGTGTTATTTTAATGCAATTTGAATTGCCTAAGTTTTTAAACATAGGAGGTCAATTTTATCTTAATCATAATGCAGTTTCAGATTTGGTGTGTGTATTGGTCAACTAATTTATAAAGTGTATCAGATCTGTACTGGGATACAAAATCTTTATAAGGCTTTCAGTAAAAACATCTTCTTCAGAAAAAGCAATCATGACAAATTGGAGCATAATATAAAAAATATATACTGCAGCAAAGTATATATGCAATCAAAACTTTTATTATGGCTTTAATAAAAGATCTAATCATGAACTGTAATGAAGTTCACTATGTAACTTCATTACATAATGAAGCTGAATTTGAGTGACTCACTCTGTATGGCTGAATCCGTGGCAGGAGCTCAGCCTGAGCGAACCTCCACAGCCGGCCCTGGTCTCCTGTCTGTGAGAAAATCAGAACCTCCTTGCCATCTAGACTCTGCTGATAAACATTCAGTGTGCCCATTCCTTTGCCGTACATGTGGTACCACAGCTGCAAACAAGATCCTTTACCTGAACACAGCAATAATGATACAGAATTTTACAATTATTTTTAACATAACTTAGCATTTACAAGAGTTTGAGTTTTGCCCAAATAAAGCAGCTAAAGACAAATAGTCCTCCAAACGTCCAATTCTAAATATTTTCACAGTGTAATGTTGATTCTCACTTTCACTGTATAGAGGCGAAGACATTAAAGCTTTTTGGCCAGCTTGGTCATCCATAGAGGAAGGCAGGTAGTAATAGTGACCCGTGGGTGCGTT
Source organism: Xiphophorus hellerii (assembly GCF_003331165.1). Classification (NCBI taxonomy): domain Eukaryota; kingdom Metazoa; phylum Chordata; class Actinopteri; order Cyprinodontiformes; family Poeciliidae; genus Xiphophorus; species Xiphophorus hellerii. The sequence continues at coordinate 20,548,062 of NC_045677.1, read as the reverse complement.
GGTGGTGTGGTCACTCTCTGGTCCTGTGTTGGGGTTGAGTGTGCTGCCCCACTTTCTGATCCAATCAAAGTCATCTGATGCTTCCTGCTGCCAGTTACAGCTGCCCTCCTCGAAGTCACACAAATCTAAAAAGCAATTTGATATCAAAGTTTTACTATTTTGTGTTTATGAAGCCACCCAAATATCATTTGCTGTTCTCATGAATTTAAGGATAACAGTTTTACTTAGGTTGTGCAATAATCGTACCATCACATAAAATGGAGTTGCTGTAGTTTTGGTACATGGTTGTGCATATTTTATAAAACCAGGTGCCTGTTGCTTTTCCCTTCACCCGTTTTTACTTTTGCAATTTTAGTAATTTTATACCTTACTATGTTAGGATTGAAAAAGTGGTCTACTACAAAACATCTCATCCTTACCATGCATCAGTTCTAACCTATCCCAGGGGGATAATAGGCACACACTTTGTATCACAATTGAAATAAATGTTCATTTATCCATTTAGCCTCAGGGAGGAAATAAAATATTTGCCATTTACATGATAAATACCATATCCACCTATCAGCAGAAAGTTATTTTAAGGTATTTTAGTTTAACCATGGCCCCATAATTAATTAAAAAATGTCTATAAAGAGAAATAAACAGATGTACAATGTGAGCTTTAGATTTTGAATGAATCTAAAAATTAACCATTTTTATGGCCTGATACCCACAATACCTCAACTCAGACTAGCAAAGTCTGAGCTTTACTCTGTAATGTCACTGCTTAGAATGGAAGAGGTGAGTATTTTTGATATTGGGCTTAAAATGAGAAATGTATAGTTTCTGGTGCAGTTTTGGATGATAAAAAGAAAAAAAAAAGGTAGATATGCTCCATTATGGGAATTTTGTGCTTCATTACCAGAATCAGGACAAGGTCCATGGATAAGTGAAATGTCATCAATGGCTATGTCACCAGCCTCTCCCCCCACGGAGGCCTCCAGAATCACTTGATGCACTCTTTGCAAGGTCACATGGCTCTGAACCAGCAACCACTCATCCCTTTGGCTTCCTGATTGTTGCCACACCTACAGGAAAGACAGGAAGGCTGAATCACTTAACACAATGAGGATGTGGGGAGGTTTTTGCAACCCGGGGGTATGCATCAAAACTGAGCAGTTTGCAGCCATTGTGCCATACACAAATATCATTTTGCAATCATCATTTCACAACTGTGAGAAAGTTCTTTTAACAGAGAGACAAGTAAGAGGAAACAGCCTTAAGTATTGCTCAATCAGCTGCATGGTTGTTTTCCAACAGTGCAGCAGAGGGAAGCATCCAGACTGCAGAGATACAGAATCTGATTGACTGCATTTAAGATGAAGGACCAAAGCTATACATTTATTTTGAGTTTTACCAGTATTTTGTTCAACGAGTCAGCTGACTTCAGAAACATCTTCATTGAACCCACAGTAGCTCCAAACATGTGGTACCAAAATGTGAAACAGTATCCTTTTTCACCAGCAGGTGGCAGCAGTAGAGACTTTAACTGTGCTGTGTTATCCTTCTCACTTGGATGAGAACTCTCAATATACAGATACTTCCCTGCAAAACAAATACAAAGACTTAGTGACCTTTGGTCCCTTGCTAGAACATATAACATTCCCTACCTTGTTGTTTGCTCTTATCTGAACTGAACAATTTTCACAATTGTAGAGACAACAAAAGAAAAAGGGCAGAAGAAAGAGACTAGCGAACATTTATGTAAAAACTGCCACAATGGTTTAGTCATGCTGCCGTTCTTTCACTGTTGTTGAATTATCTCTGACTTAAATATAACCCTAATTATTTGTTTAGTTAACTATTCTGTATGCTGCTAAAGTCAAAATTCTTTCTAAAAATGTCACTTGTGGTCACACATGCTCTGTCTCGGCAAACCCTTACAACTGATTGCTAGCACATAAATCCTCGCAAAGCATATCATATTTATGATTCACATAAGTTAAAATAAATCATATTTTTTAGACAGCTTGGAAGAATAATAACCTGTTCCAATGGTGTGGTCTCCTGCAGGCCCAGTATTGGGGGTTTCAGTGGGACCTGAGCCAATGCTCCAGTCCAACTCATCTTCAGCTCCCTGGACCCAAACACACAATCCATCTTCAAACGTACAGCCATAAGAAGACAGGGCTGAGGAAGAAAAAAATACGTATTGGAACTTTCTGGATCATGTGGGTCACAAAAACCTCAAATTCTAAAACTAAATAGAACCAATCTGTTAGGAAATTTGATGGAACCAAAATCACCTGGTGGCTCATAGGTTGTTTCACAGTTAATAAAGGCGATGTCATCCACAGCAACAACATGGTCTCCAGGAGAGCTGATGGGCCCTGTTGCTCTACTTACACTACTGAACCAAACCTGAGAACACAGATGGCAACACACATTTTTAAAATATCTATGTAAGCTACAAATTTTCCATTTCAAAGTTTTATTTTCAGCCTTAGCTTATATGGGTTTTCAGGGGGCAGTCTTTTTAATTTATGGAAACTTCAGAAAACATTTGTCTACTCCTAAATAAGTGGGTCTTCATCTATTCACAGCTAAAAAAAGAACATAAGAATGAAAGAATAACATAAAAACTATTGCTAGATATGGGGAACTAAAATAAATGAGTTATCGGAATTTAGACTTAAGCTCTTTGAAACAAGAATATTGTCTTATTTAGAATAATCTTGCAGACATTTACTAGTTTTGCATTGTGGTAACCAATAGCAACCATACCTATGAAACATACAATATAGGGAAATATATAGTATGAGTTTCTTATATTTAATTATGCAATATATTCTGCACAATCTGAAACATCCTGCATGTATTAAAATTAAAATCTAAAATGATCCTTTTTTAAAATCAGACAGTACATAATGCCCTGCCCATATGTCCATGTTTTTCTAACACTTTCTTAAAAACTGGAAAAATAAAAAGTCCCAAATGAAATGGTAAAAGTGTTGATTTAGAACATGAGTATATCCACCTTGTAGGTCTGCTGAAACAGGCCTATAGGCGTTTGCGCTAAGGTCCCAGTGGGAGACAGTGTTGTGACTGCGTGACCACAGGATTGCTTCACCACCCTCAGCTTGCTGCATAAGCACTCTGAGTGACCCAGTACTCCCTGCACTGATGTGGAAGTGAAACCTGGGTATGTGGAAGAAGGAAGGAAGTGGAGAAGAATGTCGGATTAGGAGGCAGGTTGCATGGCAGAGAGAGACGGGTTAGGGAGTGTTGCGTTAAGCAATTCATGCAACAGAATATTCAGCTGTAATTAGAACATCTAGATTTGGGACATTTTAGATAATGATTAGAGAGATTTTGTTACTTACAGTAGCTGACAGTAGGGCGATGAAGGTTTGAGTTGGGGGCTAAGGAGTTTGGCTTCTGTTTGTGTGGAATCCTGACTGAGATTTACTGCCATGTAGAAGCCTAAGAAAGAGAGAAGCCTAAATAAACAACTCTGCTTGTTACACTTAAGGATGGAGGAGTCTTAACTGCAATTGAAATCCAAAATATGAATAAAATGTGCAATCTCATAACACATAAATAAGGTCACCAGTTTGGGTAGTGTGATCTTCAGAGGGTTCAGTGTTGTTATTGGCTTTCTGTCTCTGCCATTTTGCTGGTCCATCACTGGCGTCACTCCACAGGCACTGATCCGTTCTCAAATGTACATGAGCCTGGAACAAGTACAGACGTTAGGGAGTATAGGTGCAAGATGAATAACTAAATTATTAAACTTTTCCAAACTTCAAAACTAAGAGATCATCTATTTGCATTTGATTATAAAAGCAACCAGGAGGAACAGATAGTAGATACAGTATGGTTTAATTATAAAAGAGATGCATTTTAAATGCTCACCACAGCCAGACTCATCTTCTCCTTCAGGGCAATCTGGATAATAATTACACTGTAACATCACAGGAATACACACTTTCCCAGCAGAACGCCTGCAAAAAAACTCATTATCCTGCAGGTACAAAGACAAAGACCTTAATTAATATATTTTGAATTTTCAAAGTAGACATTCAACTTACTAAGCTTTCACATACCTGGCAGGGACTCATAGTTGTGGTTGTTACTGGAGGTGTATGTGGGGTAGAGGTAGGCAATGTTTCGGGTAGTTTGCTGTTTTCAGGGTCAAAAATGCATTCCCTGGAGAAAGAGATGTCATCGAGGGCAACAAGCCCTCTTTCAGTGTCCCCAAGCTCATATCTAAAAGCAATCTGAGGAGGAGACATTTTGTTTTGTTATTGATTCTTCTTTTTTATGACAGGCATTTGTAATGTAGTCAGACTTTTAATACAAAAGACCATTTTGCGTTAGCTCCCACAGACCTTGCTAATGACTGAGGAGGAGAAAGTGACCTTTGCCCTCTGCCAACTGTAGCTGTGGGAGGATCCCCTGATCCACAGCATTTTGTCATCAATACCAGACATCAGTGTTCTGGACTTGGCTGTCAAGTGAGCTGAATCATCACTCATGCTGAAGTAAAAGAATCTCACCTAATAGTAAAAGAAAGAAATATAAGTATTGCAACATAAAAAATATTGTGGACTTTGATCAGCCAGCAGGGAAAGTAAAGAATTTATGGAGCAGAGACAGATTTTAGACAGGCAATAAAAATAGCAAATACTGAAACATAATTGTATATGTAATATATGAGTACAACACTAGTCATTATTTTTTTATACTACAAATTTTGTTTTCTTTAATCACCAGTAAAGATTCTCAAAAAGCCTTAAAATAAAGAGGGTTTTTATTACAGGAGTCTAATCCCACACAGAATAATATATATATATATATAAATCATAACCCAAAATCAATAATTTGAGTACATTTTTGTTGGTAAGGATAAATATCACATATTTTAACAACTTTTAACAAAATCCAATTCACAAATAGCCATCTTACTTTGTATGGCCCCATTTTGCCAACAAGACAGCACTTAGTTTTGTTTTTTATACAATGTTTTACAAGGTTATAACACACAGAGAGAAATGAATTTAATTAGTTACACAATGTGTACTTAATTAAAACTTCTAAACTAAACTAAAGCATTAAAATGCTCAGAGTAATTTTTTTAAAGGACCATCAGGGGTACCAATGAATATGACAGTGGAAATGTTATTAAAAACTATTATTTCTTAATGTTAGATTGCTGCATCAATTTAATAGATTTTTTCTAAAATATTCCGAGTGAGATTTTGTTAATATGTGTTTTATAGTTAGGTTCCAACAGATTTCTCTGTAGATGTTGTAGTCCCTTTAACATTTAATCATCTGTCTGGTTTGAAAATTGTCTTATTTTTAATTTATTTAATGGTGGAGAAAATGACCCAAAAGAACACCTAAAGATGCATTTTCCTTTATGTGATGCATGTAATAAATGAACAAGAGACTCACAGTGCAGTTAAAGCTTGGTAACAATGTCTTTGAAAGAATCTCAGATATCTGGCCCCTTGCAGTCAGGTGACTCCCAGGTGTAATATAGTGACCTGTTCATAAATAATAATAATAATAATAATAATAATAATAATAATAATAATAATAATAATAATAATAATAAAAACCATTGGAATACAACTGAAACTTAAAAAATATTGGAACATCTTCAGCTGAGACTGTAACTATTGATGATGAGAAGTGGTAAAAGCATCTCTGAGAGTTTATTATACCTGTGGCCAAGTTGTGAGTGTGATCCCTCGGAGGACCATGCCTGGGCCAGCCTTCCTCTCCTGCCTGCCGTGTCCAATCACCTCCTGGTGTGTCCACATCACTGTTTGCCCAAGAACACAGGCCTTGTTCAAAGTTGCAACGCTCCACCACACCTTGATTTTCTGTATATATAGAAAGTAGAGAAGGAGGTAGAGTTTGAGCGGCTTAAATTGTTAATTTAAAAAACAACAGATACATAAAATACTTTTTATTGTAGATTTACAGATTTAAATATCGAGCTCTGATGCTTTTTGACATTTGTGATTTTTGCGTCTTTACTGCTTTCAGCAGACAGTGTAGAAGCTCACCACAGTCATTCTCATCAGACCGGTCCCCGCAGTCATCGCTGAAGTCACACACATGGCTGGGATCAATACATGCGCTGTTGTTGCACATGAATGTATTCTCGGAACACGACTGGGGTTCTACAAAGGAGATCCAAAACTTTGAAGTGAATAGAAATTTGATTAAAATAAATTAGATAAAAGCGCTCAATAAGCTTGTGGCCTACCAGGTAGAGAGCAGTTGGTGAAGTCGATGTCATCTACAGCAACATGTCCTGGTTTGTTGAAGTTAGTAGAAGCTTCAAACAAGAGGGTAAAATCCTGGGGAATCCGGCCAATCACAACATTGCTGTGCTGCCACAAATCTCCATTGTTTCCAGCTAGCCACCACAATGTGGTGATCCTGGGGCCTTCCTTTAAGAGCACCTTTAGCTCTGACTCTGAAACAGTTACAAACAAGCTTTCACATAGGGGGAATCCAAAGACTTTATATTTCATAGATTTCTGTACCTGCAGACATACAATTATAAAACATACCCTCTCCATGCATGTTGAGGTAAAACTGTAGTGTACAAGTAGAGCTGGCCTCTTTCATGATGGGACTTTGCAGCGTAGCAGGACTCATTTCTCCCCCTCTATCAGCCTCCAATCCCATGTACCAACCTGAAAGGATCACCCAAGTCCTTTGTTTATGTGAAAACTTATGTGGTGCATAAATTAACAAAATACAAATCAGGGCAGAACAAATATTACAAGAAGAAATACTGATTTGTTGTAAACCAACAGATTTCAAAATATGGGGAGAAGAGGCGCTTTAAATCTTAGAATTAACACTTAGAAAACTAAAACTCTGCTTTGCAGACTTGGAAAAACATCAAAGATGGAGAGATTTTCTGTTTAGCACAAGCACTTAAATGGCGCAATCCAAACCCAAGCAGGGATGAGGAAACTGTGGCTAACAACACACAGCATTCCTTGCATTTGCAGCACAAAAGAGGAAACAGAAAAAAAAGTCATATTCAGCTTCTTTGTTTCTTCTAACAAACCCCTCATTATGATGTTGGAATCAGGTCTTTATGTATTGTGGAGAACTGACTCCCATAATGGCAGTCAACATTGTTATCTTTGATTTTGGAGAACCTTACCCAGCTCAGTTCCTAGTGTGTTGTCCACAGAGGGTCCACTATCCACCGTGCCGTTCCTTCCTCTCACCCACTGGACCTGTCCAACGCTGATATCCTGCCAGTCACAGGTGCCATTTTCAAATGAACAGCCCTCAAATCCTCCTGTTTCATTTTCTATAAAGAAAAAAGTTGCATTTACCACAAAGTATGCTTATATTAGAAGAAGAAGAGGACGACTGAAAATAAAAACATAAGTACCTGGGCATAGACCCTCTGTGATACTGATGTCATCAATGGCAATAAATCCCTTGTTGTTGCTTTCTGCCTCAATCATAAGCTGTTGTTGAGAGGATGCAAACAGCTTAAATACGGCTGCTTAAGTTCTTAGATGTAATGGATCTTCTTACATTTTTCTATTTACAAGAAAAATTCTACATGATTTAAAATGTGTGTTACAAATATTTCCTGGCTCTTTTACAGAGATTTCCCAAAACATGATATAGGACAACTAATTGTCTTCAGAACTAAGCCAATCAGTAAGAGTACACCCACATGCAATTTAATCTCAGTACAATTACAGCAGTGGTGTGAAGGCCTCAGAGGTTTGTTAGAGAACATTAGAAAAACAAAGAGCATCATGAAGACAAAGAAGGAACACAGCAGACAGAATGTTGTGTAGAGGTTTAAAGCTGGGTTAGGTTATAGAACAATAATCACAAGATTTGCACACAATAACCAATCATCTAAAAATGGAAAGATCATGCCTACAAAGACTATGCGGTCCATCAAAGCTGACAGGCTGGTAAAGAAAAGCATTGATTGGAGAAGCAGACAAGAGAGTCATAACTCTGGAGAATATGCAGAGATCTACAACTAAGATATGAAAATCTGTAGACAGAAAAGGTATTAGTCCTGCACTCAACTATTCTGTCCATTAAGGAATATGGCATAATGAATGCAGTTAGTCAACAGTCCTCTGCAGAAACAGGAGTTCTAGTCAGATGAGACCAAAATTGACCTTTATGGCCAAAGTGCAAAAAGACCCCATTCCTCACCACAAAACATAGAGTTGGAAGCAGATATGTGGGGATGCTTTTCTTCAGCAGGAACAGTTAAAGTAGATGGATGGAGCTAAATATAGGTCAATCCTACAAGCAACCCCAGTAGTACTTGCTAATGCTAATTCCACAGGAAACGCCTGTCACAGGCCACATAAGACTTGAGGTTCACCTTCCAGCAAGAAAAGAACATGAAACATGAGCCCAGAGCCATAATTCACCAGGTTTAGATCAAAGTCCACATCAGAAATCTAGCTCCTAATCTGTGGCAATGAACTGATCACTGACGTTCAGATGCTCTCCATTGGTTTCTATCCAAGAACCCACAAAAATAATCCCAAGATTGGAGAATACCAAATCATATTTTATTAGAAAAAAATAAATTCTTCTATTCCCTGCCTTCAGTTTCACAGCTACACGCTACTTTGACCTGGTCTATCAAATAACACCCCAATACAATTCACTGAAATTTGTATTTCAGTTGTTCACATGAATGTGAACAACTCAATGAATTTTTATCTGTTGCGAGGCATTGTAATTTATTCCAACTGTGGCGATTGTTTTGATTTACCTGAAAAGGTTCGGATATGTCAACTGACTGGGAGAATCGGGTCCAGCTGCTGCCACTGCTGTTGCTATGAAACATTAGAGTCTCCTCTCCTTGGTCCGAATGTGCAAACAACCTTAATGTGCCAGAATCACTGAGAGAAAGAAGAAAAAAAAAAAAAAAACACTTTTTTTTTTACATTTCTGCAAAATGAAATGATTCATTTTCCAAGATTTTCTGGAACAATCACTCAGAGTGTTCTCATTCATTTTTCTGGGAAAATAGCTACTTTCCTTGTTTCAGCTTGTAGGAAACAAACTGTTAGGCAAGATTCTTACATCTTTTGGGCTGCTGTTAATGGGATAAAATTATTCTCTTGGTTCACTGATGAACTCTGATACACAACTTCTCTTAGTGTTGCACAAAGTGAAGCAGGTGATTCATGTCTAAATGACTTTTGTTCGCACTTCCTGAGGAAGTTAATGAGGAAACAAGAGGATAATGTCCATCCTTGTACTTTACTGTCACTCAATCTAGGTTAAAAAGCCTTGATGTGATATGTTTGGGGTATTCTATGCTCACCTGCTACCCATATGGTACCAGAAGGTGAGACAAGATGGGGTGTCCTGCAGTTGGATCCATTCAGACACAACCTGTGCTACGCTGTGTTGGCCTTGGTGCAATGCTGAGCTCAGCAAAAACCAACCTGCAAGTAAACAGAAGGTAAATGTAAAATCCAAAAAGTCAATGTCTGACAGCTGTAATAATTTATGATAAGTTTACAAGTAAATTATGTAAATTGGCATAAGCTGGGGCAATATCAGAAAAAATATCTAAATCTGTCAGTTTTTAATTATTTTTTAAAGATTCTGACAAGCCGTAGTTGCAACAGGATCAAAGTGAAGTTGAAAATATTACTTTATTTAGCTAATTGGGATTTATTACAGCACACAGAGGAGGCAAATCTTGTCTCGGTCACAAAAACAAAGTCAAACTGAAAAAGACCCTGTATAGGAGACTAAGAGAGAGACTTAACCAAAATAATAGGATCTTGAAACAAATAAGAAACTATTTCCCTTTTTACAATGTAAAAAATTATTTTAGCAGCAGTAAGCATAAATTTTCTTTGCTAGTGCAAATTCGAGAAAAAATCCACCAAGTTTAGGTTCTATATATTTAAAGAAATGTGTTTTTGTTTTACAGTTTCAAAAATGCATTTCCTAATAAAGTGAAAAAAAATAGCATGGTCTGTTTCTATTTTCTGCCTTTAGTTATTAGTTAGCAATAACAAAATGCACCTTTCGGGAATTAACCATTTTACACACTGCAGCATAAGGATTACCATCTGAGGTTTCAGTGGTGTGGTCCATTGGTGGTCCATGGGAGCCTCCGTGGGACATGACCCACCCATGTCCATCTTCTGTGTGCACAGTTGACCCATGTGCATTGTCCAGACTCAAAGTCACAGCTGGCAGAAGTAGAACAAGCTCCATTCCTCACAGAGAAATCATCTATTTTTACAGTATCTTTGGTGCCAGGCACATGAACGGACTGAAATACCACCTGAAATGATCAGATTTATTGGAAATTGATAAAAAAAAAAAAAGGTCAATCCTGGTTACAAGCTTTAAACAATGTATTGTTATTAATGTTAATTTACATTAAAAGGTGCAGGTGAGGACACAGTGACCTCAGCCACTTCCCAGTGTTTGGAGAGGAATCCAGAGCGACGCCAAAGGACATCGCCAAGCTGCCCACTTCTCAGCACGTGAACAGAAAGATAGCTGGAGGTCTCTGCAGGCAACATGTACCTGAAATAACATGCAGATTTATACCCAGACTAGAAGATAAATTAGACAGTTGTGTATAAATGAGTGTGTTAGTAGTATTGGACCTACCAGAAGCGTACACACATTTCTGTATCTGAGGAGTACAGTGGGGAGAGCAGCTCAGCTGTCTCCTTCTGCTCAGAATCTGATATCATCACAGACATGTAGAATCCTGCAAAATATACAAGAAAACAGGCTACTTTTTGCAGACATGGAATGTTTTAATCTTTTAACAATAATTTGTGCCCACTACTTTTCCCGTCCCTGCATGGTGTACAAATAGTCTTAGTGTAGAATATTTAAGAATCAGTAAAATTACCAACTAAAGAGATTAGAGGACAATAACATTGCTTCATTATAATATCTGATCAGTATGCCTAAGCAACATAGTTTATCATGATGCTGTAGTTAGCAGCAACCACTGGTGTTTTGTTCTTTGTCCAAAACATTAAAATTGCTGTTGCCATGCACAATACACTCTGCAGCACACAGTAAAAGTTATATCATTTCACCTCTCTAAGGCAAACAAATTTTTATTAGATTTGCATTTTTAAAAAGATTTTTCTTTACAATTATTTTTTAAGCAGTTATTTTAAGGTTTTAATCAACTATACACTTTTCGATGATGTTTGTATTTATTTTTTTTCCTTGCCATTTGGTCCCAGTTTCATCCTGAAAATTAAGTTTGCCTTTCAGAACAGGAAAGGTTTGATCAGCAATGACTTTTTACATCACAAGTGACATCTATAACAGCATAAGTGCATTCTTGCATCACTTTGTAGTTGCACTCTGACACAGTTCAGTACTGACCATTTTCAGTCCCATAAGTCTTATCCACATGATGCTTTGTTCCCCTTGTGCGATTCCAGCGACCCCTGTCACTAAGGCGATTCTCAAATTCACACCAGTCCGAATCAAATCCACATTCATCTGAAAACAGATTTAATTTGGAAATGCATTCAAAAATCAAACTGTAAGAATTTGGCCTCATTTTAACCTAGGTGTTTACATACTCTGATTACTGCAGCTTCCCGCTCTCACTGTAATGTCATCAATAGCAATGAATCCATGACTATGGATGTTCCTCTGCCCACTGAACTTTATCTGTTAACAGATTAATGAAATCAAAGTGAGACGGGTAATATTTTAAAAGCCAATCCATGTTCTGGATTCTGTTTGTGAACTAATCAATTTAAAGATTTTTACATAATAACATACGTTTAGAAAACAATGTTGGCTGCAAAATTTAAAGTGACAGCAGTGCTGCAACAGGTTTGAAAAAGATGAATATATACTTTTGTAAACAATTACCTGAAGTGCATCAGTAAAGTTTACAGCTACTTGTGTTCTGATCCAGTCCGGGTTTTGGGTTCCTTGACGAGTCCAGACCAAGATTTCAGAGGACTTCTAACATGGAGTAAAATTCTGTGAGAAGTGTATTTTATGCAACAGTTGCATGAAGCCTATTTGGTTACATACGGTTTGAATCAGCAGATTCAGGGTGGATACTGACGGCCCCATCATATAATACCAGAATTGAATACAGCTCTGTGACCAAAGATGAGAGACAGAAACCGAGGTAACAGCCTTCTCACCATCCTTCAAACCAGATCCATTCAACAGTAAAAAGAAACCTTTGTAAAGACAGAAGATAAAAAAATGTTAATTTGGAAAAGCATGTCAGATTTCTCCATAGTTGTTCGTTTAAGACAGATTATTTTTGTGTACTGGAAAATACACAGAAACCATTTTGCTCATCTACAACAGTTATTTGGTGAGAGAGTACACACAGGAAATGTTGCCTTGACATCACAGGACAAACAATTATGCAAAGGCACACACCCATAAGGCCAGCTCAGATGGAAAAACTTGACCTAACATGCAAATGTCTGTGGACTGTATCAACCCGGACAAACCCGGATGCTTGTAAGGAACATGCACACTCAGTCCAAAAATACCCCTGGCTAGGATTTTTTACCCAGGATATTCTTGTTCCAAAACAACAGCACTAACAACTGCTGCATCATTCAGCCAGGTGGTGATTTGTGCCGTCGTCAAATGGCAGTACCTTGATCACTGTCAACAGTGTGATCATACTGAGGCCCATTCCACACGCCCTCCACTTGAAGTCCATTGCTGAGAGTCCAGCTTATATCATCAGTGTCCTCCTGGACCCAGTTACACAAACCTGTTTAACAAGAAGCACACATTAGACAAACTGAACTTCATTAAAAAGTCAAAAATTTCATCAAAAGAACCCAAAAAGCAAAATGCAGATGTCTATGTTACTATGTTATGTTACTTGAACTTCAATCTTTGAGTTTGACCTTTTTCAAAGCTGCAGTCCATGTTAGAGGGTGGAGCACTGGTAGTTGTGGTGGGAGGGTTGGTCGTGGTGGGGATAAGATCTTCACAAGATTTGCCTCGGATGATATGGATATCATCTAGTGCAAAACTTTGGTCGTTTCCAACTGGACAGTGGGCTTGTAAAATAATCTGCAGTCAAAAGTACAATTATCAGATTTTAGAGCTTTAAAATAAGTTCAAGCACAAAAAAACAGCAATAATGAAAATGTGAAATAAAATTCTAAATAAGTAACCTTGTGAAGACTGGATGAATTGTAATTCACTCTGTCTTGAATCCAAGTGGAATTCATGTAACCATTAGTACTGAATAGGGGATGCAGAACACCAGCCTCACTTAAAAACACTGTTAGTGTAATGTCTGATGGTCCTGAAAGCACCAAAAATTATCAGTGAGAAAACTAAAGAATTTTAAAAAGATCATATTTACAGATGGTCAAAAGAAACATTTGTTTCCTCAATAAGAGTGACAAAACTAAAAACTGGATGGATGCACAAATTTTAACTGAAATTTTGCACATAAATGACACATTTAAGCACAAACCCTTTTTTATTTGGTAACTAAAGTTGGAACGTTCCTGAAGGACAATGATTTGAATCAACTAAACAAACCCCAATGAAATGATGCACAACAAATAGATAAGTCAAGATAAATGTTTGTTATGCCAAAGTCAAGTCTAGCTTCAGAAGTAATTCAGATTGTCCTTCATTTTGGTTCAATTAAACATTTTTTAAGAGGAACAGTGGGCCAAAATTCCTTTAATGGTAATGTTACAGACTCATACTCTTCTATCCTTTTTCCAACAAACTTTAAAAACAATGTGACAAAGAAATATGTTAAGATTTTTATGTGAAGTTTCTGGCAAATACAGAATTGTGAGCTTCTGACTCTTGCTGACATAAAAATGGTCCAGCTGAAGAACTATATATCATAATAGTAGAGAAAGAAAATAAGCACACATTAAGGGGGGGAAAAATCAATGCATTTGTATGAGAAATTTGGTGGAAAACAAAAGCATTTTAAAGAAAGAACAAAATTATCTAATGCCATGCGTATCAGGAGTCTCTAAAGGATTTCCCAGAAACACAATGTTCCCTAGATGTAAACTTCAGGGATAAGACACAAAACCAAAAGCTGGAAAAAATACAGTAACTGATTTTTATAAATTGTTAAAGAAAAAGTAAAATGTACTTACCAATACGCCATCCTTGAGCGTAGTGCCAGATCTTTATGCAAGCCACTTTCTACTGCTTCCATGGACTCACTCTCCAACTGGGACAATTTCTTCTTTTTCAGACTTAAGGGGCCTTAAAAATGCAAAGTGGCCTGTGGCAACAAAATGCATCATATAAATAAACTGAATTTATTAATTAATTTCAAACATGACTGAAAAATATACAATTAAGATAACTTGTCTTTCTATTCAAGAACACATTAACAACTTTAACATTTTAGTGAGAATTGGCTGACTTTCAGTTATGGAAGCTGTAAACTTTTAAAAACTGCTGGTTCATGTCCTCAACCCAAATCTCGCTACAAAGCTATATATATATACGAAATGTGACACCTTTGTTAGTAGCTAATGTTATCTTAAAGGACTGACTGGGGTTTTAATCACAATTAGGCCCTTTCTGTGTGGAATCTGCATGTTCTCTCCACTCCATCTTCTTTCCACGGTCTAAAAACATGAATTTTACCATAACTGGCACTCAATTACACATAAGTGTGTGCTTGTACACCAGAAGAAAGACATTGACTTTAACTGCGAGTTCAAATGGATTAAACAAGTATAGAAAATAGATGGATTATTCATTTTAACCACCTTTACCGTAATTTTTTACATCACTTTCCACCTCTGACTTAAATTAACACAGAACCGTTTGACTTGGTTAGTAAAATAACTAGCAAGTTTAGGAGTGCACCTATGAAAAAGGAGATAAAACTTCTACAAAGTTAGATCATGATTGTAAGAAATTCTGCATGATGTATGATTGCTCACCTAAAGGAGAATTTGTTGAGTGGTCTCTTGTAGGAATAAATTGTCCATCACTTTGGCCTGAGAGCCAGTCCCACTCTACTTCAGACTCTGCTGGGGGATTGTTTACCCAGCCTGCAGAAGTCCATCTCAAAGTCACAAAAGCCTTCAATACAAAACACAGAAAACACATTACCACAATCAAACTGCTTTAATGCTTCCAAACATGTCTAAATATAAAGCTAGACCAAATTTATTTATTGTCAATTACCTGGTGGGGGACAGATACCATTCAAGATGATGAGGTCATCAATAGCAATATCTCGCATTGGTTCATCTCCAGCTATTGCTTCAAACACCACCTGGTAAGTAAAGAACAAACCAAAATTTAATCAAATGTTTTAGGCATTGTTTGCACATAAATGTACTGTGGGATATAGATTACCTGTCTTGGATTAAAGTAATTTTATCCATGAAATTAACTCCAGAAAAAGAGAAGAGAGATGCTACGTCCTGATTTTTACACGGTACTCATACATCCATTTTAGTTAATTTACCTGACTCCAAAAAAGCACATTTTACCCACAATAACAAACTGATAAAATAAAGCCCCTTGAATATTTTCCTTTTAATAAACCAATTTGATTTTGAAAATATCATTAAAACCCATAAAGACAAGAAAATATACTTCTGTGAAACCATCCAAATGTGTGTAATAATCTCCTTTTTTATATTTTCATTTATTGCTAAAATTGATAACAGGAATAAAATGAGTTAATATTTGGTTAAATTTTCCCCCAGAAATCATAATCTGCAAACATGACTATGGTAATGCGAGACTGGGTAGCTACCTGATAATTGCTTTGTGGATTGTAAAGTGTTACTCTCCCATGCCGCCAGTGCGATCCCTGATCGCCTATTCTTGTCCACAGCTTGGTGGCATTTTCTTGGCTGTCAGTTTGAAGGTAAACACTCAGTTCACCCACTCCCGTTCCTTCCATGTGATACCAGAACATTAGGCACTCCCCATCGAGCGGTGTAGGCTCCATCAGAGATATCATAGCCCCTCTGTATCCCACAGAGTGTTTCCATAACCCGGCACTCAGGTAGTAACCTGCAAATAGAGAAAAATGTCTCACAGTGTTGTTTGGATGTACCGATTATTATACAGTAAACCTCTGTATTTTACCGGAAAGTGATAGACTTATCAAAGTAGTGAATAATTGTAAAGTGGAAGGCAAATTGTGCATTGTCTTCAAACTTTTTTACTAATGAAATGGGGTCTATATACTGTGTAGCATGCATACAGTAGATGACCCTCTGTACCCAGGACAACCCTAAATCAAATTCAGTGCATCTTCAAAAGTCAAACATATAAGTAGAGTTCATCTGTGTGTAATCTAGTTCAAGTTTGTTAAAGAAAATTAGTGAACAAAAGTCTCAAAATCGCCAAGGGACACAACAGACATGTCAAGAATAAAGCTGATGATAAGCTTAAAGCAGAGGTAAGATATAAAACTATTTGCCAACATCTCACAGAGCACTGCTTAATCCAGTGGTCTAAAACTGCATTCCTCGAGGGCCAGAGTCTTGCAACTTTTAGATATGTCTCTGCTTTAGCACTCTTAGCTTCAATTTGAACTCATTAGCAAAACTTTGTAGAGCTTGACTGAATGCTAGTAAGGCAGTTTAATCATTTAATTCCAGTGTGTAGAACAAGGGACACATCTAAAAGTTGCAGGACTCCAGTCCTCAAGGAATGCAGTTTGAAATGACTGATTTAATCCTTCATCTGAAAATGGCAGGACATATAGTACAACTAAACAAATTGACTAAGGAGGTCCAAAATTATCAGCAATGCATTCTATAAAACTGTCTCTTATGGGAGAATGCTAAAAAGAAAGCTTTTTGTTGACTTTGTTGATTTGAAGTTCTACTTGCAGTTTGCACATCATTCTGACCTCATCTTTCCAACGATAAAACATAACGGTTGCAGCATCAGACTGTGAGGATTAATCTCTGCACCGTTTTTTTTATTTGTAAAGAAAAAATAAAACCACTCCCTTACGCATTACAATAAAACCCTACTTTGTGTTGGCCTATCAAACAAAATTACATTAAAACACCCTCAGGTTTGAGTTTATAATATGATGGGAACAAAAAAAAAAAACACAACAGAAAGGTTGGATGGATATTTTTGCAAGATGTCATGTAATGAAGCTGCAGACCTTGCTCTGTCCCCAGAGTGTGATCTTTGGTGGGACCTGAAGAGTTGGCTGGCTGGGACATGCCTGTGATCCGGTCCCAGCTGAAGCTCGCAGAGGGATGAGGCTGCATGCCACAAAGAGAACCCTGGAAAGTACACTCTCTCTCAGGTGGACAGGAGCCATTCAAACTAGTGGCCACCTTAACGTCATCAATGGCAATGCTCCCCTGTGTGCCGCCCACCACAGCTTCTATAATGAACTGGAGAATGAATTGAAGTGAAGATTCAGAGCATCAATGCATCCTAAATGTGAATACACAACTCTAAATCTACATGAAGGTGACTTATTTATTTCTGATAATTAATCCTCCACAATTGGCAAACTATTTTTAATTGTCAAAGCAAAAATATGTAAATCATAAACTGTAATGACCTGTATTGGTCTGTCGCTGTTGAAGGTGAGATCTGCAAACCGCCATTTGTTTCCCTGTGTGCCACTTCGCATCCAGACGATTGTTTCTGGTTCCCCAGAGTGTTTAGTAATAAACCTCAGGGATCCTGATTACAACAGCAGAAGTTGTTGTAATTACTGATACTTTATAATATTACTGTACTTTATGATAAAATGCTAAAAAGCCTTATCTTATTTGTGGAATAGATGTGTGCAGGGAACCACATACCAATGCTGTTCCCAAATATGTAGTAATGGAAGCTCACACAGATAGGTTTGGCCGGCAGGTTTAGGGAGGCTGATGAGCCTGGCTGATGATGATATATTCATTTGGTTCTGAGCTTTTATAAGCATGAAGTAACCTGTAGAGAAAGGAGAAACAGAAATACAATTCGCTTTATTTTTTTTTTAATTCCACAACCAATCTGTTCATACAAATATGCAGAAATTACTGATCTGAGTGCAAGTATTTAGAGTCAAAAGTATTAATACTTCTTTACCCTTTTCAGACACAACATTTTATCGATCTAACATTAATTTTAAGTACTATAACAACACAAGACAGTACTTATTCAGAAAACCCACAGACAATACTTTACAAGAATCTCATTTCATGGCGATTGCAACAACAAATCTTTGGGGGTAGGTTTCTAAGAGCTTCTGACATAGAAACCTGATTTTGTGTAAACATTTCTTTGTAAAAAAGCTTTAAGTCTGGACAGTGTGGGTCATTCCTCCTTCATGTTTGCTCAGTCCCCAAATGGAGTTTGGAAAGCTGCAAACTGGACTTCAGGATTCTTTCAAACATGATTGTCTTCTTGCTGCTTTAGAATGGAAAATTTGTGGAATGCATGACTAACACAGGGGTGTCAAGCTCCAGTCCTCAAGGGCTGGTGTCCTGCTCTTTTTAGATGTGCCACAGGTACAAAACACTGGAATGAAATGACTTAATTGCCTCCTTCTTGTGTAGATCAGTTCTCCAGAGCCTTGCTAATGACCTAATTATTCTATTCAGGTGTGGTGCAGCAGAGGCACATCTAAAAGTTGCAGGGTAGGTGCCCTCCAGGACTGGAGTTTGACACCTGTGGACTAACATATCTAAACCAAGCTGATGTCTTTACCAGGGGTCTCAAACTCCAGTCCTCGAGGGCCACTGCCCTGCAACTTTTAGATGTGCCTCTGCTGCACCACACCTGAATAGAATAATTAGGTCATTAGCAAGGCTCTGGAGAACTTATCTACATGAGAAGGAGGTAATTAAGCCATTTCATTCCAGTGTTTTGTACTTGTGGCACATCTAAAAACTGTAGGACTGCGGCCCTCGAGGACTGGAGTTTGACACCCCTGCTAGTAGCCCCTTCAGAGTTACAATGATCATCCATGCCACTTCCTCTGATTAATGCTAACACCTACTTTTTCATTCTAATTCACAATTGTGCTACTTTGAATTAGTCTCTCACAAAAAATCCTAATGAAATACATTGTGAAAAAGTTTAAGGAATATGAATAAATTTGCAAAGCACTCGTTGTTATTACCCGTCTGGTTAGTTTAGGTTTGTTTTTATGATATGCAAGTTTCTAAAAACTTTGACCATGAACTGAAAGTTTTAATTTCTCACTTCTCTCCTCTCAATGAACTCCTTATTGCAATGCTTACCATTCCCAGTTAGGTCGTCATATGCCCCATTGCTTCTCTTCCACAACAGACTAGCTGTGTAGTCATGGTACCAGGAACAGGTATCCTTTTCAAAATCACATGAGAGGTTGCCTGATTCCTCTGGGATGTCTCCCTCTGCACAGTTCTCAAAGCTGATATCATCCAGCATAACATGTTTTTGTTCCCCAAATGAAGGCTTGAAAGAAAACAGCAGCTGTGCAGAGAGAAGACCTTATATTTGTTGCAAAATATCAAAAATGCCTTTTTAAACACTTATATTCAGGATTTTTCTCCCATAATCTGCTATACTTGAGATTAAATATAAATATCCCAACAACATAAATGCTTTTCTTCGCTAGTACAATAAAAATATTCAGAACTGTATTACTCATTGTCCTCAAAAAATGTAAAACAATGCCCTAATCTTCCATTTTAGAATGCAGTGTATGTGTTTATGCTTTCAAGTGGAAATTTTTCTGAAGTAAAGACAACTCAGTATCAGAACTTAAAACTTCTGTAATGAATTGTAGTATGCAAAATTTCAAATACCCTCAATAAAATGTGTTTAAAAAAAAACTTAAAATAAATATTATATTGCTGCATCATAATCTTACACTACTTTTAAAAAGGTGAATAAAGAATAGACACTAGAGATTTGATTATTTTATTTCTTCTTGTGTCGACTTGAATTTATTGTTTTGTCTTCTGCCATGGCAGAAGACATGTTTTTTTGTTTTTGCAAGTTTTTGTGTTCAACATTAGATATTTTTTATCATCTACTCCACTGTTCTGCATTTTGGTCCACAATGAACCTCCACCAAACATGACATGGACAAAGATCAATAAAACCTGGAAAACACTGCATGAAACAAAATAGGATTTGTTGTTTTTTAAGTCATCAAGGTAAATAATAATTTTACTTTCTAAACAACAAATGTATATATTTTTTTAAAATCCACAGAATAAACACGTTTCTTTACCAACCTGGTAGCCTCCTGGTTGATTACCAATAAAAGCCGTTGCATTCTCCCAACCATCAGTTTTTATTTTGGAAATCTTTAGTAAATCTCTCTCAACTGTGCCTCTGATCATTTTTAGTTTAAGGGATGATGCTGATATTGGGGATGAATTGTCTTCATAAATATGATACCAAAAACTGAAACATATGTATGAAGAAAAGCAGATGACTTTTGGCACAAAAAGGACAAGATAAAGATCCCACAATTTGTGCTAAATAATAAATGTGAAATGTTAGTTCTTGTTACCTGATTTGGCATGCCAAAGCAGCCAGCTGGTTGACAGGATACTCCAATGTGGCTTCATATAAGAAATTACTTTTGTCACCATCTATATACATGACATATCCTGAGCACACACAAAAATAAAATAAATAAAAAAAAGAAGAAAACATCTGCTTCTTAAAGTGTTTTAAATGCTCACAATGCATGCTGACAGAGAATTAATTAAAAAAGGAACACTAATGATTACCCCAGGGGGTCCCTGTGGTGTGGTCCTGTCCTGGTACTGAGGTGTTTACCATCTGCCGTCTCCAGCTGTAGGATGATTCTTCACTGGTGTCGTTCCAACCACATGTGTGATTCTCAAAGTTGCATGAACCTTGAAAATAATAATTAATGAAATACTAAAACAAAACTTGATGAAGCCTCTTTGATAATTATATTTTGATTATTTTTTTTACAATAAAGATGAGTATGCCCAAAAGACATATTATCATCCCAGCCTTTTGAAAAAGCGTTGTTAAATTATATTTTACTATTACGCACCGTGTTCCGGCTGGATGGTTATTTGTGTTGCGTAAATCTCTCACTTCCGCCTATGAATTGTAGACGAATGCTATGTGCTAGCAGCTATGGCTAGCAGCATAATCCTCAAGTTTGGTCCGGGACAAGCAGGGGGGGATTTCATTGACAGATGAAAATGTCTGCGTTTTATCCTACTTCTGGGGACGAATAAGCATGCCTAAAATAACAGGCGCAACGCATGAAACATGACAGCCTTTCTCCAACCGGAGCTGCAGCCTGGCGGCTGGTTCGGAGCGAACGACAGGGAAGTGCGCCGTTACGTTTTCATGCAGGTGGATAGAGATAGACTGAACACAGTGGTCTGCTGTAGCTAATTGTTAGCGTAGCTTTACAGACAAAACTGAAAATAAATTTACCACCATCCCGGTCACAACAAATGGGTGGCGGAGCGGAGCATACCTGGCAGGTGTGTTTCTGTGCATGAATAAAGTAACGTGGTCACGACAGCTATAACTAACTGACTGTGAGAGTTTCTTAAATTGACTGAAGGTGAATACACTAAAACTGTATAGATATATTTTTAGAAGTGTCTTAGTGAGCCTGCTGCTTTATTATTAAGTTGAATATAAGTTCGGATCTTGTCTAAATTTTAAAAAGTGAGCTTGGTATATTATTTACAGGTTAATTTTCTAAACTCCAGGAAAGTATTTGTTAGGGATGCACAAATATGAAAATTTGGGCTGATGTTGATATCCGATATTAATATTGCTGTTATGGCAGTATTTATCAATATTTTGTTTTATCAATTTTTCTTTATCTGGTTACTCGATTAATCAGCAGAATAATCAATAGATTACTCAATTACTACAGTAATCATTTAACAATAGCCCTAATTGAAATACATCAATTGTAGTTGATTTGAATTTTGCAACAAAAAATTGCTTTCTCCTATTATTGTTGCATTAAGCAAATAAAAACTGTTTTCCAAATTCTAATTGATTTTAAAATAGGAAGGAAAAGTTTTTTTGGACCTAATATTAATAAAGTGATGTCTTTTTTTCAATGGTGTATATAAAAATCTGGTTTCAAGTGGTTGTCCATGACAGGAAGTAGGTAGAGAATGAAGTCTGATGAATGTGTCTTACCACAAAACTTGTCATCTGAGCCATCTTCACAGTTCTCTCTAAAATCACAAAGTTTTTGAGCAGGAACACATTCTCCAGATTTGCAATTAAAATTCCCACTGGAACAGCAGAACACAATAGTTCCCAGTCCTGATAACAAGTAGAAATGTGAAATAGATGGAAAGAAGTTCAACATCCAATTGTTTTGAATTACTTGATAAAACAGAACATTGATGTTTCCTACCTGACAGAAGCACTAATGTGTTCAGTATCATCTCCAGTCAAGATGAGACAATATTCTGGGGGATTCCAACAAAAATACAGGGTCTGATGCCTAACACAACATATCTTTCTAAGCTTTCAACAAACACTGAGCTGGAATAATCTAAATGGCATCTTTACTATATTAGATTAGCCACAGCTGCAAAACCTTATCACCAAATGACAGCTTAAAGTACAGCATGCACTCAGTAACCTGCAACGTTTGTCATCATGCTTCATGCTGCTTGTCTTTATTTGAAAGTTAAGTAAGACTTCAGATTAGACAACCTAGAATAAGCATAAATGTTTCAGATAAAACTAATCTAAAGTTTTATAGCGTCCTGTATGAAGGTGAACTTCGACCTCCCTAACTTCAAGTGCCATGCAGAGCTGAGGAAAGAGTCAAGGTTTTATTTTAACAACATTATGTAAACATTAAATCCAAATATCTTAATATGCAGGAGAATAATCTGTGAAAAGGTACAGTTATGAAACTCGTCACAAAATGTTGGTTTTAACTTTTCTTTCAGTGCAAAAGAAAAAGGGAGACATTTTTTGTTTAATTGAAAAAAAGGGGTAATAACTTGATGATCAGTTTTACAAACAACCTTTTGTTTGGGGATCTGGTAAAAACTTTATTGCTTAGAGTTATTTGCTGGGGTGTTTTAGTAAAATATGGATTTTTAGTGAAAAAATAATATCCCACCAAATTGCTGTTATGGTAGTATTTCCATCCATCTCTGGATGGATAGTTTATGTTTTGCAAAGCTGAGGTACATTTGGTAAACTGTAATTAAGCTTTACATGCATTTGTCTCTTTTCTGCTTCAGCAGACTCACACAAAAAACCCTGCAGTTACAAAGGTTGATATTTCAGCAAAATACTCCAACTCAGAAGAAAGGAAAATAACCAAAGAGGAAGTGAAAATACTAAATGCTATGAAAAATGTAAAGGAAGAGATGGACATCTGAATTTCTCCACTCCAACACAGGATATTATGTTGCTTCACTCAGGATGAACATAATGTTGTTTATATCAGCAACATTAAATGCAACTCTTTTCTCAAATCCTTATGAAAGACTATATGCCTCCTTACATCTGTTACAAGATGTAAAGCTCACTATTGCAAATGTGGGAGAAAAGGAAATGCATCCTCCATCATCTAGTCCTTCCTGCTTGTCCTTGTAAGGTCCCATGGGTGGAGGAGATTTGTTTTACCAGACTTAATTTAAAATTGAGGATTTCAGATTAGTTTGGAACTGAACATCTCTGGATGGATAGTAAGCCCAAACTGCAAAAACAGTCTGTAAAAAGCACTTTTGTGATTCAAGAACCATCCAGAAACTGTTGCCAATGATTGATGACAATGTTCCATTCAGTTTAGCAAGGTATGTTATTCATTAATGTACTATAGCTTAAAGATGATCCAGCCAACAGGACTGTTACAGAGTGACTGCTTTTTTTCCTGCTGTTTATTAATTGATGTATTTTTGTGTTGGAAAAGCTTTAGTTGTCATCATCTTTGATGTACAGTGAAGGTCAAACTCAATTCTTACAACACAAAGTGACCAATTATCAGCCAACATTTAGACACGGGATCCTTAGGCATAGGAAATATTTTGATAAATAAACTCCAAATGGGATTGCACATAATTACATAGTTCCATAAAGTTGGAGCTGCTTTCATCAAGTTGGAAGAGCAGCTGTGTTTCATATGGATAGTTGTTGGTTCAATTCCAGCTTCCTTACATATCAGTCTAATCTTGTGTAAGTCACCTATCCCCTAACTGATTACTAATCTACACATCAGTGTAAGAATGTTTGAGCATGAGTGAATGTGGTTTTAGTGAAATTTCGAAATTTTCTCGAAATTCCGTGAACGAGGAGTACGGAGCCTCGTGCCAGAAGCCCATTAAAATGCTGTCTACATCGTTTTTAAACTGTGATTGTGATCGTGAGTGGGAATAAAAATAGCAATAGGTATTTTGTTCCATATAACACAGTAGGAGTGTAACAGGTAACCTTTTATGGATGCAAACTCGACTAAAAACCCACCTGTTTAGGATTGTATTTGAAACGTAATCAATTACAAATTTATTGATGACTTAATGTCGTGTTTTGATTGTTGATTCTATGTTGCATTGTGTTTCTGTGTTTGATATGATGTAAAGCACTTTGAAATGCCTTTCTGCTGAAATGTGCTATACAAATAAAAGTGTTATTTGATTTTTTGATTTGATTTAGTGGAAAAGAGATTTGAGGTCATAGAAAGAGTAGAAAGCACTAGAAAAAAGCTCAGTTTAATTGAATCTGAGGATTCAATCCAGAAAACTAGGTAAGAAGTGGGATCCTTGGTGGCATGTGAATTTTGCTTTGTTTTTTTCATACTCATAAAAAAAACTTCATATATGACCCAGATGTTAATGAAAACACATGCTGTGTAAAAACATTTGCTTAAGGCTGCTGGATATTCAAAACTCTGATAAGGTAACTAAAAAGCTAAATCTTTTCACACGTTTTGCATGAACACATAACAGTTGCTAATTATTGAAAACAAAATCTTTAGTTGTAGTTGTTTTGAGTAGCTGGAAAATGGATGCAGTTGCAACATAAGGTTAAGTCGTGTCAACCTAATGCCTCAGTGTTTTTTTTCAAAGTGCATTGTGGTCCAAAATCTCAATCATTCACATTTCTATTAAGAACGTGCTAAATGTTTTCTTATTTATTTGTGTTTACCCAAAGTAATTTTTTTCCTATAGTGAGTGGGGCCAGCTTTTTCCATTTCTGGAGTGTAACATCCTTGCGAGGAAAAAAACATGTTTGTGTACTAAATGTTTTCTGCATGAATTGTGCTTACCCAAAGCAACTTTTTTTGCATAATGAATGGGGCCAGCTTTTTCCATTTCTGGAGCGTAACATCCGTGCGAGGGAAAGGCATGTTTGTGTATGTGTTTTTGTGCATGCTGTCCTTACTTCCTGCTTTTTTTTTTAGCCAGAAGCAAAATGTTGAAATGTGCCAATCTGAAACATGACCGTTTCTCAATGAAAAGAGAAAAAAAGGAGAACATGTCGGTGTGCTATTAAGATTCCCTCCTTTTCATGTTTGTACTCATATGTCCTCTGCTTGCAATGCAGGGATGATGTCTGCTGCTTTGGGACTTAGAAGAATGTCACCTAAAAGGATTGCTCTTGCAGCCCTTGTGCTCCTCATGCTAGCATTGCAGGGATCGACAACATTAACAAATGGTATTGTGTAACCTATGTTGTTCTGTATGTCACTTATTATTATGTCAGATTTTGGTGATGATGTTTCTTGTGCATTTTTATAGATAATTATTGGTGCAGATTTGCTTATAGAATGCATGCCTGAAAATATATTTAATAGCTTCAGATATCCTTTATTATGCTATATTTGCATTATTTTAGCATTTATTTTATATGAAACATGTAACATTTTGACAAATAAGCTTATAAGGTTCTAGTTGTGGCAGTTTTAATTTTATTTAATGAAAAACAATACTTTTATAAAAGAATTTTCAAATAAAGTGAGAAGTGGTATTTATATTTAAGTCACAGAGACATGCAAACAGACAAAAAAACAGACATTAACAAATGCATAACCCCACTTTGTATTTAAACCTTGCACTTGAATGACTTTAAATTTTGCAGTGATACTACAGTGATACTACAATTATATATATATATATATATATATATATATATATATATATATATATATATATATATACAGTATATATATAAACTTTAAGGCATAAAACCTGTTTTATTTTAAATGTTTTTCTTTGCAGATTCCCCATTTATTCTGATGAACAAGGCCACTGGGTTTTGTTTGGCTAAAAGAGGTACTCGCTGCACTGAAATTCGCTGGACAACCGGTAACCGGCTTTTTGTGGTTTCGACCAAGAAATGTCTGGGTGCTCAGGGCAAAAGTGTAGGGAGTGAGGTGAGCCAGTACGACTGCGACGAAAAGAGTGACCTGCAGAAGTGGGTTTGCCAAAACGGAACCCTGCTTAATCTGAAAGAAGCAGCCGTTCTACATTGAAGTCAGAGCAGATGAATCAATCGTTCTGTCCAAAACTGTTGGGCCAAACAACCAACTGACCATTGTGGGGACATCTAGTGGGGCCTGTACAAGAACACACAGAGGTACAAATCATTTGTGTTTGTGACTTTGTGGGTATGTGGAAGTTGTAAACAATGAAACTAATGAACATCAGTGAAATGTTCACTTCTTTTTTTCCATTTCCTCAAAGTGGAAAATTTGTAGTAAAAAATACTTAAAAGACATGAAAATAATTTTATTCCCTTGAAAAACTGGGTGACTTAACATGAAGAACCTTTTATTTCCCCTGTAGAATATTACACAATTGGAGGCAATGCGTTTGGCAAAATCTGCATGTTTCCCTTCATGTACAAAGACCGATGGTATGGAGACTGCACCACATATGACTCCAAAACGAAGCGCAGCTGGTGTGCAACTGAAACCAAATATCAGCATGAACAGCAAGGATACTGCCCAACTTCTTGTAAGTTTGCCAGCTCTTTCTATTGCTAAGCTCTGCTGGAAATGTCTTTATATGGAAAACAATGTCTTGTTAACAAAATATGACAGTTCTGGCTAATTTAGTCTGATTGAAATTACATGAGAGAATTACATCCTAAGCATTTTATCATAATATGCAGAGATCTGGTAATGACCATTTTATGTGGTTTTGATAAAATAAACATCTTAAACATACAGGACACATGCCATCAAGTACTGAAATTGCCGATTACACTTCTAATAAGACAACACTTAAAAGAAATATAGTGTCTGATATATGTTTGAACACAAACAAAGATAATAAAACAGTTGTGTTTTTTTATACCTGCACAGCCACAGAACACTGGAACAGAAACTTTGTTACAGGAGCTTATTACCAGGTGAACATGCAGGCAGCTCTGACCTGGGCTCAGGCTGACACCAGCTGCAAACAGCAGGCTGCGTTTCTGGTTAGCATTGTCGATCCTGTCGAGAAGGCCTTCCTCACAGGTAGGTGCAGTCTGTTGATATTTTAAATAGTTTTACAAATGGTTTTAGTTTTGCAACTTAACTGCTCCCTGTAGCACTTTTTTATTTTACCAAGAAGTGTTTTTTTATATATATATTTTGATAATATAGCATAATAACCATGCTACCTCAATGCTAGTGTTTTTAAAATAGTTGTTATAACTTGAAAAAGAAAAACCTAGGGAGGCAACAATAACTACAATAGAGAAAACTGAAATAATAGGAATAATATTCCGTCTTGATAATGACAATAATTTTGTCAAGAAAAAGTAGCAACAGGAGCATGTCCTTGCGTCAACAGACCTTCCTCCATTTTTAAATATTCTCTGTGTCTTTATGTAATTGTAAGCAAGAAGGGGAAAAGTAACCTGGGAAGATTAAAGCCCATACTGTTTGATCACTGTGCTCTGCAGATCTATGCTCTGTTTAAAAAAACAAGTTTCACAGCGACAAGCAGAAATTTCTCGTGTGTTGTAGTTTCATCCATCATTTATCCATTGTCCTCCAATCCTGGCCTAAATGGTCAATGACCTGTGACTTTTGGGTTAGTCCCTGGGCCAACACATGTACATTAAATGGCTGAATTACTTCCTGCTAATGAGCTCATTATTTGCCTCTGGTGTTTTGAAGCAGAGACTCTTCTTAAAGTTCCAGGACATTAGCCCTTGAGGCCTGGGTCTGAAGACCCCTGGTCTATATTCTCTTGTCCTAGCAAATTATTGTTTAATGATATTATTTCAACATCATCAAAACTCCAACATTAAATGTTAGTTAACTGTGGCTAAATAGTCTACATAGAAAATATTGTAGTGGTGCAGTTTTGCTGTTAAGCAATGAAAAAGAGGAATTAAGTATTCACTTTTCTTTTGTTTTTTTTTTACCCTTTCTGCCATGAAAACATTATGCAACTCTCAGGACTAACAGGAACAGGAAGACACAAGCTTTGGATTGGATTGAGTTTGGGCTCAGAACATGGCTGGCAGTGGACTGATGAAAAGCCCTTCCGTTACATAAACTGGGATGCCGGTAAGTTATGCATCATTGCATCATTGATCATCTCAGAAGTAGAGTTTTCCTGATCAATATGAAACAACTGAGGAGTTGGTGAAAATTTCAGCTGTAACCATTATTTAAAGGGAATGTTTTACTTAAAAACTTAAATTCTTAAATTCAGCCTGTTTTAAGAAATTCAAAGTTTTTGATGCATAAAAATCTAGTAAATTGTAGCCTGAAACAAAAACAACACAGCTTGAATTGTAAAAAACCCCAGATATTTGAAATTTTACTGAGTTAAAGCTTTTCATTGTTTTTTCAAGTGATGTTTAGATGAACTTATCTGATCATTAGTTGCAGGAAGTTATGTTGTGAGAAAAACTTTCGAGAAACATAAAATATTTGAGACTTTAGCTAAAACTTACTACAAACCTTAGAAAGCATTATGGAGACTGTTATTAGATATATTTTTTTAATAAAATAAAAATTTATACTAACAATAATATTTCTCTAAAATTTAAGAAAACCTTTGTTAACACCTTAACACTAATATGTTCATATTATTTAGACTGTGCTATTGTTTCCCTTTGGAATGTTTCTCTTATTAAAAAAGCTGTGATGCCATTTCAGGTTGGATGTTTAATATCCCTTCTTCAGTTGTATTATTTCAAATCACATAAAGATATTATTTGGATCATTTGTCCTAAGATTACATTTAAAATGGTACCCTAGGCTGTTGTAGACAGGACGCATCTTACCATGAGTTTGTTGAAAAAAAAAATTGTTTTAGCTACTCAGGGAGACTTAATGTTCTGGCTGATTTTTGCTACACAACTTCTGTAAAGGCCAACAAATATCTGGTTACTACTCTAAAGTTACATTATTTGTCACTGCAGGCTGTATTAAACCACCTGCTCAGCTGTTATTCTTTAATTTGTTTCACATCTACCAAGAGATGAGTAAAATTTTAGCCTTTTGTGACAGACTATCACTTGAACAATGGCCTTGGAGATGGTGCTCTTCCAGGACCCATTGTTTGATTGAAAACCGATCAGGCTGATCAGTCAAAAAGGGAGATTGATACACTCTTGCTTCAAGGTTGACTCTTGGAGCACAAGTTGTTTATATAATAACATCAGCAAATGTAGTAATGTTCTCTTGTGAAAGTGATGATCTGTAATAACAGGTTAAAATATGCAAAAACAAAAGCTATATGGAATAAAATTGCCACTGTTTCCATATTCTTGGAGGATAGATTGCTGTAAATCAGGTGACTCAATGCAAAAACATAATATTAAACATATGTTTTCAACAGTTCATATTATAAATGAAGCTAGATTGCATGCATAACTAGGGATGAATTGGATGAGAATCTACCTAATTAAATTAAATTCTAATTAAATTTCTGTGAAACTCTGTACTTAACAAACTACTCATTTTTGACTTGCGACATGTTATGGTCGTATATGTGATGGTGCCTTTTTCTTATAATTTCCTTAGTAAAGTGTAAATTTGACTTAAATTACCATATTGTTTCAGGGCACCCACTTCCTAATCCCGGACACAACTGCGCAGTTCTTGACACCTCTGGGCAGTTCTCGTGGCAAAGTTCCACTTGCACAAAGAAACTTGGCTACATCTGCTACAAAGGCGGAATCCCACCAGCTCCGCCACGATGTACTGAAAATTACTTCACACTGAAGAATTTTACATTTGTATTTTCTCTGCATCATTACTTCAAAGAACTTTGTCATTCAGTCTCTGTATGTTTGTTCTTTTCATCAGTTGAAGAAGGATTTTGCTCAAATCACTGGATCCCTTACAATGGACACTGTTTTTACCTTTACCGCACACCAATGTCATGGTCCAATGCTCTGACAGAGTGTCGCAAAGAGGGAAGTGAACTCGTTAACATACGCAACATTGAGGACCAAAGCTTCGTCATCTCTCAGCTTGGATATGGTACAAGACATTCTTATATTTAATCACAATATTGCGTGCTGGTCTTTTGTTTCAGTGCCATCGGAAAACAATTGAAAAAGGCCTTTTCCACACCAACAAGGCAGTATTTGTCCTACATAAAGAAATAGTTCGTCAGACACTGCAGAAGGAGAAGACATGTCATTATCAATATGTGGTAGTGACTTCCTCTTAAAAGAACAAGAAAGAGGCAACATCAACCTCTTTGCTATCCAGAAATTACTTTAAATTTGATTTTTCAAATGATTTTCGGCAGTATGATGGTTAAACTTGGCATTTTCTGTATGTGTTTTCATTTTGAATGGCACAAAATAGCCAAGACTAGAAGATATATAATGGCAAACAAAATGAGTCCATCTGCTTTAGTAAAAATAAAAATAAATTCTCACAGATTTTGCAAATTGTGCCTTCTGCTAAGGTTTAAAACACCTGTGAATCTACCAACCTGTTACTCAAATTACATGTAAGGACATAAGTTTGCCCATTAAGCCATGCTGTTTCCTTCATTTAAAATCTTGTTTCAAACACTCCAATTGATGAAGAGACAACATGCACATTCAAACACGTGCATACTGAGACATAATTATTTCCATGTATACAAATTTTTGTAGATATTTTAAAATATTTCACTCTTAATGTCCATAGGACCCTCTGATGAGCTCTGGATAGGACTGAATGACAGAACCACTGAAGGGTTGTTTGACTGGAGTGACCACACAACCGTCACCTTCACCAGCTGGGAACCTGGAGAACCCACAGTGTCCACTGTTGAAGAAGATTGCGTTCTCATTAAAGGAGAGGTATGGAGCATCTGCATTTGTTTTATACACGTGTGCATGTATTTTACATATACACATATTATATATTAACTCTATTACTATTATTATCTATTATCAGTAAGACTCACTATTGTCACATATTCACATATTTCAGATAATATTCAAATGTTTGTTTCATTTTATTTGTCTACGTTTTTGCAAATCTTAGAAAAAAGAGATCAGAATGCATATCACTATAAGAGGAATTTATAACTACACAAGGGACAAAAATTTTCTTTTACCTCTTAAAATATTGAGGTTATAAATTGGCAACCATATAATTGATGAATTATATGAATTGCAACCTAGTTACCAATTCATATAATGTTTTTCTGACTGGAGTATACTACTTTTTGGTATTCATATGTACTTAGTTTCTGCATATATGTATATTTTTCTTGCTATACAATTGTGATGAATAGTTCAGTTGTTCAAATAAAATCAAATTTATTGATCAAATCTTACATAAACATGAACAAAAGATAATATTTTCAGAATAATTTGTATTTGCGCCTCTTACTTTGCCTCTGATCTCACGTTAGACTGTTTGAAACAGGATCAGAGAACAGAAGCAACAAAACTAACAGCTAAATATGAGCACTGCTGTTATTTTTGTCTACTGTCTTATACTTTCACAATTTTCATTATATGTTTTGGGTTTTTATATTGAATATGCAAAAGCTTTGCCTTGCTAACTGCACCAAAAAGTTGTGATAATTGATCACAACTTTTAGGTTGTGATCAATTATCATGCTTTTTTTGTAGTATTACCAAACACACTTCAAAAAATATATTATATTGTTGTAAATGGTTTTAGTACCATCCACCTTTTAAAACACTTCACTTTACTTTTTGCAGAATGGAAATTGGGCGGACCGTTACTGCGATGAAAAGCACGGATATATTTGTATGAAGCAAAATGCCATTGAAATAACTGGAGATGAAGTGGAGTTACAGTTGGATGTCGGCTGCAAACTTGTTAGTGAATTATGAATCATATGTTTTCAATATCTATCATTTTACATGAGAAAAAAAATACATTACAAGATTACAAGGTTTGGTATAAATGTTTGATTCTAATCAATGACCAAAATCTTTTTAGGGCTGGAGAAGACATGGCTCTTTTTGTTACTTTGTGGGTACTGAGACCAAAACCTTTGAAGAAGCTAAAGAAGACTGCAGGAGCGCAGCTTCCTACTTAGCCGATGTCTCAAATGGGTAAAAATTCTCATAGTGTTTCTGAGGCAGACTGTAGGTATTAAAATTTACCCAACAATATTTAACAATTTGACTTGCAGCAATGGTTCAGAAACATTTTAACATTCAAGCCCAAACCTTAAGACCAGGCAGCGACTTTTACTACTGATAGATGAAGCATAAATACACAGATTTATTAACTTTTATAAATACCTACAGGGTGGATAATGCCTTCCTTGTGAGTCTGGTAGGACTGAGACCGGAGAAACACTTCTGGATCGGTCTCTCTAATCAGAATAACCATGATGTCTTTACCTGGACCAATACAGCAGTTTGTGAGATTTACTCACTGGAATGGTGGAATGCCAGGTATGGATCTCTGTGAAATATCATTGCTCGATTTAAGGCATACAAAGCAGAAAACAAAACAAACACAGACAAAAATAAGACAATCACTCTTATTTCATGAATCATTTAGGTAACCTACAAGGTTGTGTTGCTATGGCGAGTGGGGTTTCGGCTGGACTCTGGGACATACTGCCCTGCACCAACAAGGAGAAATACATCTGCAAATACATGGCAGAGGGGGTAGTTTCAACAATACCGCCCCAAACTCAAACTCCTCCCAAGTGTCCAGATGGTTGGAATCGAGTGGGAACAAGAAATGTTTGCGCGAAGGTAAACAAAAGTAGCTTAGTGAAAGCAATTCACACGAAAAGATTATATTCTCTTAAAATTAATTTGTGAATATTATTATTATTATTATTATTATTTGAACTTTATTTGAGGTAACTTTTTTTTTTGTTTTTAAGTTTTTCACAGGACCACGTTCAGAGGAGAAGACCTGGTTTGAAGCCAGAGATTATTGCAGGGCTATCGGAGGAGACCTGTTAAGCATCCACAGCTCTTCTGAACTATTGGTTGCAAGGTAATTACTGAACACGTTACTTCAAGTGATCGAATGTCCTTTTTTCCCCAGACAGGCCCACTTTTCAGATTCTATTCAAAGCATCCAGGGGGCATTCTTTGATTGATGAAAATGTCAGAGTTTTCATCGTTTTTCAGGGAACCAATAGGCATACCTATTGCCTATTGGCAATAGGTATTGCAATAGGCAATACATATTGCAATACCTATTGCAATACCTGCAATACCTGGTGTGGTGCTTGGAGCAAGACAGTCTTACTTTCATGTGATGTCCTCCCTTTCCCGATCTACTACCTAGTGACTGGTTCTTATCCGTTCATTAAACAAAACATACTGTGGCACTGTGCTATAGCTACAGCGCTGCAGCTGATGTTTCTAAAGTGCAAGTGCAGCTTTATGAATAAACCGGAAAGTAAATGTCCTTTCTTACTGTCCCGGTTGCAACAAATGATTGATGGAGTGCACCATGTCCATAGCTGGGACAAGAGTTTCTGTGTATTAAGAAGGTGGCAACGATCCTGTAGGTCACATGGACATAAAAACTATGAAAAGTTTGTGCAAAGTAAACTAAACGTTTATCTATTAAAATGACTGAGGAGGATGAAGGCTAAAACTAATGACAGGAGCTTACACATTAATTTAATAGGTTTCTTTGTGAGGCTCCTTTTAATTATTTTTATTATTAAATTGTATATATCATATTTTGTGTATTTTTTCTCCAGACTGACTTAAATAGTGTGCTATTATTACATAGCTAAGTGTTCTAAGTTGTAGAGTAATTATCAGGAATGCAAGATATGAAAATTTGGGTGCTGCTGTTATGGCAATCTTGATATTTTCCTACACTTTCAACACTGTGCAAAAGTGATGACCACACTATCTACTTTCATTCTCTACTTCAGTTAAATGTGCCACAATCCTGTTTTTGATTACTATTTCATGTCTGAACAATCACAAACAAGATGGAAATAAACAGTGGTTGTTCATATTGGTGCAGTTCTGCTTATTGGACAGATATCAGAATGTGATTCCAAATGCTGTGGACTTTGAGTTCTCCTTACAACCTTAGATTGTCTTCTATGTGATTAAATCTGTGAATGTATTATGTTAATTATATCACGTAAATAATTAAATGTGTTTTGTGTCTAAAAGTATGTTGGACTTAAAGTTTCACATGATTAGGTATTACAACTACTTGGTGTTTATTTACAGTTATCTCCTGGCTGCCAACTTCTGGTCTTAAAAAGACTAGATGTTAAAAATAACTACAGGCTTATACGTACAGTAACTATTTTGGAACTCCTAAACCCTCCTATATACAATTAATAAAGTGAAATGCAGCTTTATGTCAGTTGGCCCTCTTTGATTTTTTTTTTATTCTATCAATTTTGACGCAAATTAATTAAAGTATTTGTGGGTCCTAAATCTGTGCACACCTGAAATTGTGAGTCTTTCGAGTTTTAAAATGAGACATAGAAACAGATCTCCTAAAATAACACAATACACAAGTAGCACTGCATTTACCCACAGCTAAAAACTGTTTAACACATGTATTTCAGAAATTCTTATGAATATAGCTATACATTCAAAGACAAGAGCTGTCCTGTTCAGTATATTAAATGAGAAAACGTACCCTATGCTAAAAGCAATTATTTTAGAGGGGTTATGCTGTTTCCACCTTATAAACAGGTCAGAGGTGAAACAAAAGGTAGAATTCATTGCCTCTTTTAGCTTAGTCCACTCAGCAGCTTATTTGCATAATAGTGACATAGCCCTGAAACATCTCATTACTAAAGGAGCTCATAATAGACAGATCTGTGAATGATGTAAAAAATAATAATAATAAGCACGTTTTGTACAGCCACAGACCTCCTAGTTTAATAGGTACCCTTTAACAGGAATACATTATATGCTTAAAGGAATTTTTGAATAGAAAATAGAAATTTTTGTGATAAATGTTTCTGTGGAGTTCATAAACCAGTCGTTCTTATAGCAGACAAACCAAGCACCAGCTCAAGGTTGTGGTATCTTTCACAATTGTCTTGGGTGTTATAAGTTTTACCACATGTTTCAGGGGGCGGATAGATTCAAATAATATGCTGGTACTCAGTAATTCACTTTTTTGTAATCTCTAACAACAGCTCTATCTTATACCAAAGTTTAATCTCTGTGACTTGTGTAATTATGTGCCTACAGCAGAGGTGGCAAAGCTTGGATTGGACTTCACTTTGA
Source organism: Xiphophorus hellerii (assembly GCF_003331165.1). NCBI lineage: Eukaryota > Metazoa > Chordata > Actinopteri > Cyprinodontiformes > Poeciliidae > Xiphophorus > Xiphophorus hellerii. Next base: position 20,512,449 of record NC_045677.1, on the reverse strand, counting down.
AAATCCAAACGGTTATGTATGGACTGATGGAAGTGCGGTTAGTAGATTTTAGTTTTCCTTTTTTAAACCAAATATCAATCTGTTCTGTTTTAGCTAACATTTCTAAAATAAAATTAACGAAACACTCCTTACTATATCTTTTTCTTGTAGTTAAACTTCCAGCACTGGCAGGAAGGAGAACCAAGCAACGTAAACAACGATGAAACCTGTACTGAATTTGTGTTGTATAACTGGGATGAGCAAGGCTCCTGGAACGAGCTGAATTGTGAAAGCTACAATGACTGGTTGTGTCAGATTCGAGCAGGTAGAGAGAAAACTATACCTTTTTCTAAAAATATATTTTGATGGTTGTGTGTGTTTTTAGTTCAATTTGTTTATATTACATAATTATATAGAGATAAAAAAAAAATTCCTGACTTGGATCCAGTCTCACTCAATGGCTGATGTCACAATTTACAATGTGACATCAGACAGATATTCAAATGCAAAAAATTAAGAAAATAGCATATTTCCCTAAAAGTACTTACATAACATTTAAACTTGCTTTGTGTTTTTGCAGGAGCAACTCTAAAACCACCTCCCAACAATACAGCACCAGGTAAGACTACATTGACATTGTCCTTAAAATTAAAATGCTGAATCTAGTTTAAATATACTAATTGAACATCTAACTCACCATAATAGCTCTGGGCTGTGATAAAAGAATGCAGATTAATATTTTTTTTTCCATCATAGAAAACTAGCAATTACTTTTAATCCATGATTGGAAGAGGGAAATTAGTATACTTAACATACTGAATATACTTATTGCTGATGTTTAACCCTAAAAAAAACATAACCCTTACAAATTTGTCATCATATAACAAGAAGCTCTTCAATGTTCATTGCTAATAAGCATTGTTACAAAGAAAACACCAACCAAAATGTCTTTTCTTTTTATATGCCAGATTAGTAACTTGAATAGTAATGTCACATCCATTCAAAATCTTTACAGAATTTAACACCACATTAGATGGTTGGCTTATATGGAAAGGGAGACAATATTTCCTGAACAGAATGCCTAAATCTATGGAAGAGGCTCGTGACTTCTGCAAAAGGAGACATGGTGACTTGGTAGTAATCAACAATAAAGAGGAAAACATTTTCATATGGAAACAGGTGGGTAAAGTCATCTTACTCCACAGCACACTTATATGGCATATATGCCTATTCATATACAGCATTTACTTTGCTTTTTTCTACAGATTTCAAGAGGCTATGGGTCATGGTATATAGGCTTATCAGTGGATCTTGATGGGTCATTTTGGTGAGTATTACTAATACATACTCACTATGTATATTACTTAAATAAAAATTGTGCAATTTTATTTTATTTAAAAAAAAATATATTTTTAGGTTCCTTTCTGTTATTTGATTGTGACAGAACCTAATTGATTCAGTTAACCTGACTGTGTAGTCATGGGGGAGAATGCATAAATAAGGGACATATTTTGTCAGCCACTGAGTCTCTTCTATGTCAAAGGAATTTTTAGAGAATATTAAGGTTTTGTTTGAACTGTTCTGTTAAGATGTTAAGATCAGTAAATGTCTGACAACATTAGATTTGCTTTTATATAGTCTTTTGTGTAAAGGTTTCCGAGTGAATAGTCAGAGCATGGCTTAGAGAAATGTGGACTTCTGCCCATTTGAAACAATTCTAAAGTCAAAAATGTCAGTCTTTGATGCGAATGCCAGTTTAGAAACATTTAAATCACTGTTTGCATTAAATAAACTAATTCCTATTATATTTGTCTAAGGATCCCAGAATGGTTAGGTTTACAACTTAACAATGTTCCAGTTCCAAGTTTGAGTTCCTCCAGACTTTGCTCCTTTTTATGATCAGTGACCAGGGAGAGTTACCAATATAAGCTAAAACCTGTTTAATTCTCACCATTCTGTTCCATAGCCATTACATTAATTACAATAATATAGCATAGAAAGCTCTTTTCACATAAATATACATTACTCAAATGGACTGTCTGTGGTACCAGGTGGTTGGATGATACTCCAGTGTCTTATCAAAGATGGGATGAAAATCAGCCGAATTCCAATGCCTTTGATGAGAACTGTGTTACTATGGGTTATCATAAGGGTAAGTAAGGTTATCACAAATGTGCATATTTAAAAAGGTATCAAACACTAACTGAAATGTCTGAAAATATTAACATAGTGCTTCAAAATGAAGATGCTATTGAGTGAATCTATGATGTCCATGCAGGATATTGGCGTACTTCTAACTGCGGAAGAGAGGCTCAGTCCATTTGTGAAAGATCAACCTCACCACCTGTCAACACCACTGCAGCGTCCAACAATATCTCTCAAAGGTGGATGTCCACAAACATGGAAAAAATTTGGTTCAAAGGTAAAAAAAAACAACAACCCAATAAACCAAATCTAAATTAGATTGTGAACCTATGCCAGCAGTCTTCAACAACAATCCATGAATGCCACTGTTCTGCATTCATGGATGCATCCCTCCTCTTAACACACCTGAATCAAGTGAATGATTAATTTACTGGTGTCTCATATATAAAGGATTGCATAGAATTTGTACTAAAAGTGTACGTATGCCCATATGCAGGAATGGCTTACACATTATTAAATCCATGCACACATGACAGAAAGCAATTTTCTGTATCAAATTCTATCTCTGCTAGAGCATCAAGTTTGTGTTTTATAGATCACAACCTTTGAAATGACACCAGACTTGTATATAGTTATTCCAGACCCTCAAAAATGCTTTACAATAAAATCAATCATTTCCATTCACGCAAACTTTCATACGCAAAGGATGGCGAATTACTGGAGCGACAGCTTTTGTCTCCAGTAGGTGAAATGTGGTGTCCATGGGCAAGGACACAACCATGTGAATGGAGCAGGAATCATGTCTAATGATTTTTATGGACAGTGTGGTCCAATTGGCATCTTCATTTTGAAGGGATCCTGGAGCAGTTCAAGCCAGATACCTGGCTTTTATTAAGAATATATTGTGTAGGATTTTAACATCAAGCTTTGTTTTCTTTACATATTTCAAATGTTTTTGTTGCCAACAGTGTTACAAAATAGTAAGTGACCGCAAGGTGACTTGGGAAGGTGCAAGAACACAATGTGTCAATTTTGAAGCCAAATTAGTTTCCATTCCTACAAGACAAGTTCAAGGTTTGCTCTCATATTAAATATTAATATTCACATCTTAAAAAACCTGTTATGTTCAGTCTGAAAAAAAAAACCTAAAATTTGATCTTTGAATTTCCAGCATTCTTGATCACTAAAATGCTTACTGCAACAAATACGGATCTATGGATAGGATTAAACTGTATAAGGCAAGATGGATTTTTCTGGAGTGATGGAAAAACAAGGCAATACACCAACTGGGGTTATTCTGTAAGTATATTCTCAGTTATACTACTGTGTTATGCTTATCAGCAGGGTTAATATGAATTCCTAATTGTCTTATAAATAAATTAGTTTTATTAAACTAATATGCAAACACATTGTTTAAAAACAATGCATATTTTTTGTCAGCTTTTGCTTTACTGTACTGCAATGTGAAAAGAATATGATTCAAAAGCAAATGTTTCCATGCAGCAGGTTGTGTTTTTCCTGACCTCGTGTGGCTAAGAAATTATATTGACTGATAAGGACTAAAGGACTTATTTTTTCCTTGTTTATTCACTCTGATCTGTAAGATATTTAGTATTTAGTTAGGAATAATAAAAGTACATCAGTTCTTATCAATAGCATCTGCCTTTGCCCTTTAGAAAAATCAGAGACGTCCTGGATCATTTTATCAAAGATGGAATGAGGTAATAAATAAAAATAAATCTTACATAAATGTTTTCCATTTTTGCTTATTATGGGTTTGAAGGTAATGATAAGTTTTAACAATATTTTTTTATTACTCATAATCAGGAGGAGTGTGTGCTGATGTCCAGCAGTTCAGCTTTCGGGGTTGGTAAATGGCTGATAAAGTCGTGCAATGACACAAACGGATACATCTGTCATAAAGATATCAGTGAGTTCAAGCTTTTGCTGGTTTGGAAACATTTTGATGCTTATAACCTTCAACAGCTTTTCACTGAAAATAAAATTGCTTTTGCTTTGCTCCCATCAGATCCGACTATTTCAGATAACTCAGATCCAATCAGTCCTACCACTTATGAGAGTCTGGGAAATGACAGCATCAAGGCTGTGACTCAAAATCTAACATGGGCCGAAGCCAAGAAATTGTGTGAAAATGATAAGGCCAACCTGGCTAGCCTACGAACCGAGTGGACAAATGCCTATGTTGAGTTACTGGCTTTGACTCTCAAAACTCCTCTGTGGATTGGACTTAACAAAGATGAGGTAAAGAGCTGCAGAGATCTGAAACCCAGTCATAGGTTGTTTCAAAGTTTAATAATTTGGTTTTAATGTATAATTGTGTTTGCTCATTCATTTTGGGGTTTTCTAACATGCTTAAAAGAAATCCTTTTCTTAATAAGAAATTTGTCCTTGCTTTCAGACTCAAGGTTATTTTAGGTTCATTGATGGCTGGCACTTGAGCTCCACCAACTGGGCCGAATTTGAACCAAGCAGGAATAAACCGTGTGTGTATGTCGATGTGGATGGAAAATGGCGGACAGCTTTCTGCAACCAGACTATGAACAGCGTCTGCATGATGTCAACAGGTGTGACTATTATGGCAGGATTCAGAACAAAATGATATAAAATTCAATCAGCCACTCAACTCATCAAAATCCAAATGCGCCACATCATTGGGTTGCTTTTGTTTGCTCAGCATAAATTTATATGCACTTGTGATTCAGAGCAAATTGCAGGTATAATATCAAGTTTTAATGAATCTCTGTTTATTCAGCTGACTATATTGTACTGTAATTATATATTATTTTGTATTTTAACAATTTAGGCTGGTTTCAGTTAAATGTGGAGATGGCTTTGGCTGTTTGGTACTGAATAATCTATTTTAAATGTGTAAGAGAAAATCCACCAAGACTTTAAGGTTGTACAGTTGTGCATCTTATAACAAAATAATAAAATGGAAAGAATTAAAGAATCTCCCTAAAACACATGTATTTACAAAGATCAGTCTTAGCATATAGGTGTTGCTATCTTCCAGGTTGTAGAAAGTAGCAAACAAACAAACACGCACAACTGCATGTGAAAGTAAGGATAGTTTAAATTCGTTTTTTATGTCCATCACAATCGATGATTTCTTTTCTAGATGTTGCACCTACAGAGTCCACTGTATTTCCTGGACGCTGCCCTGAAGACACCAGTGTGGAGTACCAGGATAGTTACACCTGGTTGCCATATAAAGGCAACTGCTATCTGTTTGTCACAGATGAAATTGAATGGGCAGATGCAGCTAGCAGTTGTGTAAGACATGGTAAGATCAGTTTGTTTAAAATTATGTGGTCAGTTAATATAAGTAAAAAAAATATCCAGTAGATGCTGAGAAGTTGTCACAACCAAATTATTTTTGATGTTAAGGTGGTGTCCTGACAAGTATTGAAGATCCCTTGGAGCAAGCATTTCTTAAAAGCAACATAGAAGTATTTCAAGACAGCCACACCTCTTTTTGGATTGGTATATTTAAGACACACAAAGGTAAGAAGTTTTTTAGCCTGCTAATTTTTATATAAAGTGTTTTATTAAATTGTATTTGCAAATCACTGAGAATGTACAACTTACTGCAACACCTTTAAGCCTCTTGGGCTTTCAGCTGAGCCAACTGAAACATAAAATATTATAATCACTTCCTTAATTTTAAAAGTGTTGTCAGCATTTTGTTTTTTTTGTCATTAGGGTCGTGGGCATGGCTTGATAAAACTGTCCTCGACTATATCAACTGGGGTGAAGATGAACCTGATTCTGATTTTGGAGCCATAACAACTAAAGATGGGACATGGAGTTCAGGGCGCAGATGGCACGACAGAGCGTATATCTGTAAAACACCCAAAGGTAAGCTGCTTTATGATAAAAAACACATGATCTCATAACACGATCAGGCCACTTTAGAAATCCCATAAAGAAGAAAAGTTTAAAACTCTTTCAAGACTGATTGGAAGATTTGTTTGAAAAAAAAAAAAAAAAAGCAAAACAATGAATATGTAAACAATAAAAATATCACAGTGCAAAAACCTGAAACCTTTTCAAGAAGTTTAAAAATTCAGCTTATCTTTACATATCCAACCAAAAAAAAAACACTTGTTTGCTTTGGTGTTTTGACTTTTGTTTTTCAAATGTTAAGCACAGCGATGGAGGGTTAATGATTCGGCCTAATTCTGCTGCCACACAACCTTGACCAATTAAATTCACTGAGTCGACCTTAAAATGATCTTATTGCATAAGTATTCTGTAGTAAAAGATACTACGGAATACTGTAGTACTACAGAATACAATACTACAGAATACTTTATGTATGGCAAAAGTCATACATAAAAGAATGGCAGTAATTGCTGCAAAACTGAATTAAGAAGTTACCGAACCATGAAGTGGGATTAGTTTCGTACACGCAGTTCTTCCGCTTTGACTAGATCTTTGGTTGATACATACTGCCAGTGGAATCTGTTTATTGCTGTGTACACTTGACGATAAACTTCATTATCTGGTTTTTGTTAGACTGTATCTTGATGTATGGACACAAAACTTCAAAAAGGTTGCATATATTATTTTGTTTTTTGATTCCATGAAGAACATTCATTGATAAACTCTGTAAACTCCAGTGAAGCTGCTCTAAATTACACACTTTACAAGATGTAGACTACAGCTGAACTTAAGAAAAGAGATTAATTATTTCACCCTTTTTTTTCCTGAACAGTTATGATGACAGATACAGATACAAAACCCCGTAAGTTGAACCTCTTACTGATTTGTGCAATTTTTGATTACTTGTATTTTCTTCCAATATTACAGTCATATGGCACTGAGTAAAAACTTATCCCTGTCTACTTTTTGCATGTACAGAGCCTCATGCAGGAGACGATCCACGCAGTCGTGTCCACACAAGTTTGGTGGTTGTGATGCTTATTGCCATCATCTCGACAATGATTGTTGTCGCTTTCTGGCTCTACAAGAGATCTCCTCGTCCCTTCCCCACCTTTGAGAATCCATTGTACTTCAATGGCGAAAAATCTCAGCCTGATGTGGTCGACACCAATAAATTGATCGAGAATGCTGAAGTCTCCGAAGTCTCCCCAGAAAATCCAGAGCCCATTTTCATTCTGTGATTTAGGAGTTTGCACAAGTTGAAGTTGTACAAACTAGTCTGAGATTAATTTTACTGTAAACACAACTATGCTTCAGTATTTTGTTTTTAATGCAAACAATAAATATTCAGTAATTTAACAATAACTGTATTTGTTCTTTCTCTACCCATGGCAGAATGTATATATAGTGGCTACATGTGAAGCTCATTTTCTAGATGCTGTTTATTGCTTTTACTGTTTGAATGTAAAATGGAGGACACAGCCTGTCAATGTTAAAAGAAGACATTAAACCGTTCACCATAATATACTGTTCATTTTTTATTACATTTCCATATCTGTTTAGGATTGAGTAATGTCAGCACTGTAATTATTGATTTCTTTGAATGAATTCTGCATAATGATAAAGAAAACAATAAAGAAAGCAGGGAGAATGTTTCTTTCCACTGTAATCATGTTAGAGGAAGTCACAAAAACTTTCCCTTGGCACATTTATATATGGCAGCTCTTAATTTAGTACAACACATTTTCATCAGTAAAGAAGACATTTCCTGTCAAATTCTGTCGAAAGAAATCAAATTTAGACTAAATTTAGTGGCACTGCTTATATGTTAAAAATTTAAAATGCATATCTTTAAAGTACATTAAGTGTATTTGTAATAAATTGATCCTATATATATATATACTGTATATATACGTATATATACAGTACAGACCAAAAGTTTGGACACACCTTTTAATTCAATGAGTTTCCTTTATTTTCATGACTATTGACATTGTAGATTCACACTGAAGGCATCAAAACTATGAATAACACGTGGAAATATGCACTAAACAAAAAAGTGTAAAACAACTGAAAATAGCCCTTATATTCTAGTTTCTTCAAAGTAGCAACCTTTAGCTGTGATTACTGCTTTGCACACACTCTGCATTTTCTTGATGAGCTTCAAGAGGTAGTCACCTGAAATGGTTTTCACTTCATAGGTGTGCCCTGTCAGGTTAATAAGTGGGATTTCTTGCCTTATAAATAGTCATGAAAATAAAGAAAACCCATTGAATTAGAAAGGTGAGTCCAAACTTTTGGTCTGTACTCAGTTCAGACCAAAAGTTTGGACACACCTTCTCATTGAATTCAATGAGAAAATGTGTCCAAACATTTGGTCTGTACTGTATATATATATATATATATATATATGTACATATATATATATATATTCTGTATATATACTGTATATATATATATATTCATGATGACTGTACTCCGAGGTAGCGGAGTAGTGCTTAGTGCCAATATAAAGCAAGAATGTCTGTATAAGAACACAAGAACTACTACAGGCAAATGACACAAACCGAAGGAAGGTTTCTGAATTTTGGTTTGAAATACGATCCCTTATTATTAAAAGATAACACCGCATATTTGCTCCCCTGGATGTTTACAGTCAGTTTATTCCTCCGCTGAAAATAAATGTACTTGAAAGTGTAACACAGTTTTGCCTTTTTATTTAATTTTCCAAAAGCTACATTCAATGGCAGACAGTAGTCTCACAGTATAAATATCGAAATAGACCAATCACATGGAACCAATTCAAGGCATTAACAGAAAAGATTTGCTGAAGTTAAGGTCGAATATCAGAATGGGGAAGTAGACAGTAAGATAAGTAGGAAATAAAGTGGCATGTAATTCACAATGTTAGTTTGTGGATTAGGTTTAAAAGCAACGTCTGAACTGCTTGTTGTTCAGATTGTACTTTGTTAGCATGTGTTTGTGTTGTGAAACAAGACCAGACTTCAACTTAAGCCAGAATTACTTATATCCATGGCAAATTTAGGTTTTCTTGTATGGAGGGTTGAAACGGACATAATTTAAAAAATCAAAAGAAACAGAAACAGAGTTTTTTATTTCCATGTATTCATTTTACATTTTTGCGTCATTTGCTACAGATGTGCATTAATGTTCACTTGATCCTGAGCCTTTTTTGTGGTGTTAAATATGTGTGACAACATAAATTGAAGTGAATAAATTGATGGTTAATGTGCTTGGATGATCTAGCAATGTTAGCCCGTGTAGTATTTTTCCATGTTTATCATCCATATCTTTTTGACATTTTTAATATGTAATTTTAAATAACTTAGCAAATTCAAGTAGAAAAAGAGAGATTATTTGTGGGGTTTTTTTTTTGTGCTTTATGATTTTACCTGTGAAAGGTGCAATTTTCCTTATTAGGTAAGAGCACACTTAATGAAGAGCTCTTCCACTCTTAAACTTTGCTATGGCCTTGAGAAATAATGGTCATTAATACATTGTAATGGGCAATGCACACATTTACTTAAATGGAAGATTGTGGAAAAATCAGCTTTGGTCCTTGCAGAGACTTGTGAATCTTTGTCAATGTTAAGTTCCTAAACAACAAAAGTTGTTAGAAAGTTCAATGTGACTAAAAACTTATTTCCAAACATTGTAGAACACTATTCCTGTGAAATATAATGTTTTTCTCTTTAATAAAAGTTAGATTTTTGAATGTTTAGCAGTGTGAACTTAATGAAATGTTTTCCAGAGAAGTAAGAAAAGAAAATCACAGTCAGCATTATGAAGACTTCCCTTTTTGCAATTATTTCCCAATAGTTTCCAGATAATTTCTGAAGCTGACATCTACTACATTGGTCTAAATCTTTGTAAACCACAAAATAAATCACATCCCTAACTGTCTACTTTTCATTTTGTATGATTCATAATGTATTGGAGACAGTTGTTGTAAATCTAAGAAATATAGCTTTCAAAGACTTGAAAATCATTTAACTTAAAGTCAGTGCAGTTCTTGAAATGCATGCTCTTTGAATTTTTAGTGACTTTCTATGACTTTCTATTAAATTGTTATACAAGTTAATGAGAAGCACTTGATGTTGATGACAAATGAACAGTTGGCTTTCTGATAAGTTATAGTCTTTCTCAAAACACTCTTTTGCAACCACAGGAAGTCAGTCTGTCTGTGGTCTCCGTTTGCGCACATATTTCCCTGTCTATTGGGATGCAAAGACAAGTTATAGCCCGAACTTGGTGCACAGAGTATCTTTCTTAGTACCAATTACTCATTCAAAAATCAGGAACTACGTGGTAATTGCTTGTTAGTCAGAAGCAAAAGCCACTAAACTAACCAGACATAACGCTGACTAAATAGAAAGAATAAAAAAAAAAAAGAGATGTGATGACGTGGCTTGACATGATGCGTCTGCAGATAAAAGCCACAATCTCTTCATATTGACCAACACAACTTCTTGATTTTGTGTAGACATTACATGGATTAAGCTTTTGCCTGGGAAGAAAGCTTAAGAAGAATCATGAGGAGCACATGTATGGTCACTGTGCTCCTACTGAAAATGCTACAGTGCATGGCATTAGATGGTGCAGTATTCCAACTCTTGATTTCAATCTGTTTCAGATTTTTTAAACAGCAGTAGTTGAATATAGAAATCTGTCTCTAATTATTGCTTTTATGTCGGTATAATATAGACAAAACATTTTCTAATAGCTGACTACTGGAATATTTATGAGAACTTTTAATTTTTTAACAATTTCTCTTTTCAGATTCACCATTTCAACTTACCAACGCAGCTGGTTTTTGCTTGGTTAAAACGGACTCCATTTGCCAAGAAATACGCTGGACAACTGCTGACCGATTGCTGGTGCCTGGGAAAAATAAATGTCTGGGAGTCCAGGGAACAACTGTGATGAGTGAAGTAAGCCTCTATGATTGTGATGAAACAAGCGAGCTCCAAAAATGGAACTGTGCGAATGGAACCCTGCTCACCCTCCAAGCGAGCACCGAGCACAAGCTATTTGTTGAGCTCCAAGCAGATAACAGAGCTGTACTACAGACAACAGCAGGACCCAACAGCAAACTCACGATATCAGGGACATCCAGTGGAGCTTGCACAAGAACATACAGAGGTATAAAACTGCATTCTTCGCAAGATCCAAGTAACTAATTTTTAATCAGTATCAAATGGAGTACTTAATCACAACTATTTTTTTTGCTTTTTTTTATTCACTTTTCAGAACTTTATACGATAGAAGGCAATGCAGCAGGAAGGCCCTGCATGTTCCCTTTCTTTTATGAAAACCAGTGGTACTCAAGTTGCACTTTGATCGACTCCATAAATAACCAACACTGGTGTTCTGTTGAAACTAAATACGAACATCAGACATGGGGCTTTTGCCCAACAAACAGTGAGTACTGAAGAATCTTTTCATCTTAGTAATATAGTACAGTTAGTGTTTTAAATGCATGTTGTTATGCCATTTTAAATTAAAAAAGCACTTTATCATTAGTGAATGTTGATCTCTTAAAAAAAAAAACTTGAGAAAAGCAAAATAACATAAATATGCTACCTCGGTAAATTGGTAAATCTTCATAAAAGTGAATGAAACTCAAGGCTGGTTTATCATAAGCATAAAAACTATAAAAGAACAATAATAAAAGTGCTTTCCTCACAGTAGGAAAGGGTTTGGCAGATAAGTTTCCTTAAGAAACAGGTTTAACTTTTGAGGATTGTAAAGCATTTAAGAGTCTTGGGATGCCCCCCAAAGTATGCACTGAGGCTCAACTCGAGCCACCAAACACAGATGTATGTTTGTATGCAGACTGATATTTCTAACAGCACTTGCTGGGTTTGAGTTCACAAGCTTGAATTATTTCACTCTGCAGCTAATCAATCTATACAATGTAAAAGTTACATTTCTTTGTTTGAATTACTGAAAAAATAAAATTTATTTGCCATTTAACCCCTAAGCAGTCACCCTGAGAATGCGTACATGTTATATCTGATATCCTCATGACAGATAAGGTTTTTTTTAAATTTAGTTAGGTGAACTTGTATATAATATTTTGCAGATAAGGACAACTGGATCAAACATCCAGTAAGTGGAGTACTTTATCAACTGAACACCAATTCTGCTTTGACGTGGTCAGAGGCTGAAACAAGCTGCACGCAGCAGAGTGCCTCCTTGCTCACCATCACTGACCCCCATGAGCAGGCTTATATCACAGGTTCAGTGACTTATAAGAACTCAGACTGGCAAGAAAATACATGAGCTCTTCATGGTCTTTCTTTTTAAATGTTCTTTTATTTCACTCTTATAGCGTTGCTCGAGCCAGCAGGTGCCCACCAAGGATACAAACTTTGGACCGGGCTGACTCTGGATTCAGAACATGGCTGGAAATGGTCTAATGGGGACCCTTTTCGTTACCTTAATTGGGATTCAGGTAGGATTTTTCAGTGTCATATTTTGATAAAAATCACAAGGTTCACAAATAGCTTTCCTTTAACTTTTTACAAGCTAGTGTTGCTTTTGAGTAACTGTTCTTGTCATTTATATACAACAAAAACTCTAGCCACAGCTTTGTATTTACACAATCATTTTCTGTCAAGATTGAAAACTAAACACATTACAAAATTAAATCCTGATGTGAATAAATAGTTATAAGTGACGCTGCAACATACCTAACATTGTCCATCATGTTGTTTTAGGACACCCAGTTAACAATCCAGCACATACCTGTGGAATGATGGATGGAACCGTACGGTACGCATGGCAAAGTTCAATATGCAGCAAGAAATTCGGCTACATCTGCTACAGTAAAGGAGTTCTGCCTCCTCCAACCGAGGGTAAGAAAATTTTTATCATCAGTTCTGGGAGAAATAAAATATGCTTATGATGTTGGGTACTTATATTTGTACATTCTCCTTTTTGTGTATCCTGCAATCAGGTCTTGATACGGGACATTGTTCAGCACCATGGGTTCCATACAATGGTCACTGCTTCCGACTTTATCAAAATGCACAAAGCTGGTCTGGAGCTCAGACGGCTTGTCGTAAAGACGGAGGGGACCTTGCGAGCATTCGCAATATGGAGGACAATAGTTTTGTCACGTCTGAGCTTGGATATGGTACCCCTATTTTATATCAATCTTTCTTCTGGTGGTTTCTTAGTTTGGGGTTTTCTTACACTTGACAAACCATCTAACTGCTAACTTGAACATAAATTCAAGCTAACTATTTTGCCTTTCCTTTTAATCACAATAAGGAATTCGCAAACTAAGCACATAAATTAAAGTTTATAAAGTCCCATAAACTAATGATAGATATATAGATGTATAATAGCCATTCCTTTATTTATTTCCGCTGTCTGCAGCCTCCACTGATGAGCTTTGGATTGGACTCAATGACATTAAAACAGAAGGCCTGTTTGACTGGACTGACCACACCACAGTTACCTTCACTAGCTGGGAGTTTGGAAAACCACAAGGTGCAACTAACCAAAACGATTGTGTTCTTGTCAGAGGAGAGGTGAGAAACATTATGTTCTCTTTTAAATGTGACAAATCTGAATCTGGTCTGGTATGGTGAAGCTGGGCCAAAAAGCAAAGCTCTCAATTTACCAATGCATTTATAGTCGCTCAACTTATGAGATAGGATCCATGACGGTAGATGAGCTTCCTTTATAGAACATCAACTGTTTCTCCACATAGAAAAGAGTTAGTGGAGGTAGCTCAAGGATTTGATCAGGTTGTCACCCATTTGGAGATTTTTCAAGTAAATCTCATTGATAGGAGAACCAGAACTCATTGAAGGTATTCCAGTAATTTTCAATAAATTAGAATATAAAATCCGATGAGTCTTGTTTGTCAGATTAAAAGTACCTTTTGACAATAACAGCCTTTAAGCAAGTTTTAAACATACTTTTCATTAAGCCATTTGTGTTTTTAAAAATAGTTTTATTGCTCAGATGTAATACTTTCATTAATTGTAAGTGAAAAATCATCATAATTTGCAGATATATACACATTCAAACATCCATCTGCGTGTAATTAATCTATAAATTATTTTCACCTATTCATTAAGTTCCTAAAATAAACTAAATTTTCTATATTATTTTGAATGGGTCTGCATAGATCCAATCTGTGTATTTGGACAATATAATGTAAAACAAACTGTATATTTTCTTCTTGTAGAATGGAAACTGGGCTGATCGTGACTGTAAGGAGAACCATGGCTTTATTTGTATGAAAGCCAGTGCTTCTGAACCCACTGGAGATGAAATACAGCAGGATGCAGGTTGCAAAACTGTGAGTGATTTTTTTCAAGTCTGGAAAAAAATGTTTTGATATTTTATCTGGCATAAAAGCAAAAGAGGGAAGACTTCAACAAAGTAAATGTTAAAAATTTCTCAGAAGTGCTGAAAACACAGAACACAGTTTTCATAAGTGATAGAACTAGAAATTCCCAATTTCTAGTTCGTTTTGCTACCTGTTGTGTTGTTTTTTTTTGACACAAAGAGATGAAAATGCACTTTTTATTTTTCTTGAAAAGGGTTGGAAAAGATACGGTTCCTACTGTTACTTCATTGGAACGGAGAGAAAGACATTTGGAGATGCAAAAGAGGACTGCAAGAGATCAAATTCTTACTTGGCAGATGTTTCAAGCAGGTATATATGCATATTTTTACAGGAATGTTAAAAAAAGAGAGAGAGAGAGAGAGAGTGAGCGAGGCAGATTTCTAACACCAAAGAGATTTTGTGATACTAACAAGAAACATTTGTTTATAAGAAACATTGTAAAAATCATGAAATACAATTAATTTTCTTGTGAGAATAAACAAATTAAACAAATTTAAACAAAAGAAGAAACAACTGGTCCTCTGAGATAAAGAAATGACATTTAAAAAGCCTTAAATGTATAAAAACACATGAAATGTTACACCATGTCGTTCTGTATAATCTTAGACCTAGTAGGACTACGTAGCAGCAACATCTCATTCATAAAATCTAGCTGTTTAACTAATGTGAAACATACTGTAGCTCTATCATGTTATTTAAGAAATATCTTTACATTATTGCATCTAAATAGCTCAGTATTTAGGACTAACACACCTAACTTAATCTTTATATTTAGCTAAATTAACATATTCGGTAATTCAAAATCAAATATGTAAGTTAAATAACAAAAATCATTCAGTAGTACAGCTTCCAAGGTAGGTGCAAGTAAACAAAAGTGGTAAATGATTTATTATTTTATTGTCCATGTTTCCAGGGTGGATAATGCCTTCCTAGTCAGCTTGGTGGGCCTCAGATCCGAGAAACATTTCTGGTTAGGGCTTTCAAACCAGAAGAACCGAGACGTTTTTGAGTGGACCAGCACGGTCCCTGTGAGATATACTCACTGGAACAGGGAAATGCCAGGTACAAAACATCTATGTTCATATAATGTGTTTGAAAGTAACTTTTAAAATGACAGTTTTTAATTTCTTTGGCAACAAGGCCACAACCAGGGTTGTGTCGCAATGACCACTGGTAGCACTGCGGGCCTCTGGGACGTTTTGCCATGTACAAACAGAGAGAAGTACATCTGCAAATATCAAGCAGAAGGGGCAGCTTTGACTCCTGCACCAACAACTGCTCCCTCTGACCATTGTGCAGATGAATGGACCAGAGTCCCGACAAGACCTGTCTGCTACAAGGTGAAATTTGATGTTTTTAATGTATGCACTGCTAAACTGCCATGATTTGTCAACATAAGCAACAATGTCAGTTAGACAAAATAGCTGATTGCAATTTTGATTGTTTAAGGTTTTCGAATAATTGAAACACTAATAATATAAGCCTCAATGGCTGCTTTATAATAATTTGAAACCATGAGTTTGCCTTTCTGAGTGTGACTTTTTCCCGTTTAACTTGTTTGAGGCAACCTGCACATTTTCTCATAGTTTTGATGATGACAGTGTAGTGATAAACAAAATACATCAGAGGGTGAACTACAGTCTGAAAGGAGACATCACATCCACTCGAATTTTGCTCAATAATAAAATGAGGGATGAATGGATGCAGACAGATAACAGGAGGTGAACTTCTTGTGTTTTTAGGTATTTTCGGAGCGTTTAGAGACTAAGTCATGGTTTGAGGCCAGGGACTACTGCAGAGCAATCGGAGGAGACCTACTAAGCTTCCACAGCGCTGCTGAGTTGAATTTGAATAAGCAATCATCTAGGTACAGCATGACTTTCTTTACCTACTGCCATAAACAGCTATTTTTCAATGAGATGCACCAGAATGCTTTTTTATGTTGTTTTCTTTTTCTCTTTTTTTGTTTACAAAATGATCAGTATCCCTTTGGTATTTTCTCAGTAATTGCTAATAAGGCTGAAATCACATTATGGATAAGAAATATGATGTAGCATGCTTACATTATAAAATGTTGTGTATATGTGCCTTTACAGTGAAGTATATTTTTAGGGGTTGTCCATAGTATGCCTCTGTGGGATGCATAAGGCAAGACTGCAAGACAGATTTAAATGAGTAAATACATTTATTAAGCAATGAAAATATATTTAGAGATTAAGCAAGCCCAAAATTTAGATTTTAAGTTAGCAGAAATTAAAAGGCTGGTTGCAGGGACAAAGCCAGTGAAACTAGAGTCTCTGAGCCTTTTATAGGAGTGCAGGGAACTTTGCGTATTTGTGAACAGTGGTCTTACAAACCGTGGTCTTCATTCATACTCATCCATATATGGGAGCCTACAGCTGAGGAATGTGTAGGTCACCCAAAGCACAAAGGTCTCATCTTGTATTTGTTACTGAAACTTTAAATATATAACTTGTTTCCAGATACCACTATAGCAGGTATTCAACACTCTGGATTGGACTTAGTGCCAGTGACCAGGGCACTGGTTATGTGTGGAGTGACGGATCCCCAGTGAGTAAACTATGTCTTTCTTTGCAGGACTTCTTAGTCCGTGTCAAAACTATTTACGCATGTCTTTATCATAATGGTTTCCTTAACAGGTAAACTTTCAGCACTGGCAAGATGGAGAGCCAAACAACAAAAACAATGTTGAATCTTGCGTTGAATTCTCTTCACGCGATTGGGATGAATCAGGGTCTTGGAATGATAATCAGTGTGAAACACGTAATGGCTGGGTTTGTCAGATCCGTACAGGTAAAACGTGGCTATGGCATACAGTTATATAAAGTTATTCTTAAAAACATTTAATGTTACCAAAGTTCTTGTTATAGTTCCCAGTTATACCATATCTTTTATGATTTCTGGTATGCTTTTTATCTATGTGTAGGATTGACTCCAAAGTCACCCCCACCCCCTCCAACTCCAGGTGAGTGTACTATGTCATAACTTGAATACAATAACTCAGTTTTTCAATTTCAGACGCAATAGTCAACAAACTTACTGGCGGTGACTCCAATCATGCTTGGTGATACCCTTGGCAAGCCCCTCATTCTGTGCGCATATTTTTGCTCTCACAAATAGAATATTACTTTTTGAAATTCGCAAATCACAACTGTGTTGTTAACAATCTGTGATCAGTCTGGGTTTGACTGGTTCTCTTCCGGTTCAGGTAGCAGGTTCTCCTTGCAAAAAGAGTTTAAATCCTGAGAAGCGCCTTTCTTTATATGTTTACATGTCTGCCAGCATTTCTCCCAGAAAAAATGCTAAGCCCAGTGGTAGGGGCGCCAAAATGGTCCACCAACGGGCCACCATGTTTTTTTTTTGTTACCCCTCCAGGGGGTCTTTTTGTGGGCTCTAGTGTCCTTTATATGACAGTAGACTGACAGGAATGGGGAAGGAGAGGGGGGAAGACATGCGGCAAACTGTCGTCGGGTCCGGGATTCGAACCCGTGCACGGCCGCGTCGAGGACTCAAGGCCTCCAAATACGGGTCGCGCTAACCGCTACGCCACCACGGCACGCCCTGGCCACCATGTTTTTGTAGTAAAAAATGTCAAGTTGACAGGAAATGTAGAAATATTACTGGGTAATTATAGGTTACTTGTTGACAACACTTATAGAGTCTTAAAAACAACAAACAAAAATACAATTCAAATAAATAATCTAATATTTTTGCACCTCTGTTAAATCCAAATTAACTAATTAACCAACGGCTTTTCAAACTCTATGTGATGCTGCTCATATTTAGAGCTGACTCTAGGCATAAATGAACTAAGCAGCTACGTAGGCATAAATGCTAACATTTTATCACAGACCATAGATGCAGAATTTTAACATTTGCTTATTGAGAATGACAATGTTGTTACATTTGATTTAATGATTTCTGCGTAGATAAAAAAAAAAATGTTTTAAATTATTTAACATTTAAATTTAAGATTTAAATGTGGTATAGAAGTTTAATGAAGAATCTTAGTTAGATTGTTGTGTTACCAGTCTGATGCGATGAGTTTAATGTTTGTGTTTGAGCTCGGTTTGTTCACAAATACATTTCAGCAAATTACAGCCATCAGTGATTTCTTCTAAGCTCTGCCAGTTAATCTAGGGCTACAACCTGCCTGTACTGTATCAGACTTTACTCATATAGAGTATCTAATATGCATTATTTGCTATGGCACATGCGCAGATTACAACCGTACCGCTGATGGTTGGCTGCAATGGGGGGAAAATCAATACTTTTTTGAAACCCGGGAAATGGCCAATGAAGACGCTCGGAAATCCTGCAGAGAGAAACATGCTGACCTTGTAACCATCAACAGTGAAGCAGAACGTGTTTTCCTGTGGAAACAGGTATGCTTATTCATTCTTCGGTATGGCACAATTCCAACAGCTCATTAAAATATAACTACAAAATACAATCAAACTCAAATTTAGCTTGTCAAAAAGAAATTAACATTCACCAGATTTCAGTGAAATTTTAATTTACTTTAATCTATATTAAAAATTCTGTGAACAGAGAGTTTCAAAATCATTCATACCCTTTGAACTTGTTTGCATTTTATCATAAATATATAAAATGTATTTCATTGGGATTTTGTGAGTTAAATTCACACAAATGTTCATGACATTGTGAAGCTGAAGAAAAATAATAGATTTAAACATTAAAAAATGAGAATCTAAAAAGATTAATATTTGTTTTCAGCCCCCCTTTTATTTGTCAGTGTTAATTGATCTTTAAAAAGTCTGATCTGCAGATTCCAATTTTGGCCAATCCATATTTTTTTGTCTGAAAAGTTAAATTAAATAGTGATAAAGTCTCTAAGTCTCTCTCATGGGATAGTAAAATGTGACAGTGAGGTTTAGGTAGGTATAATTGGTGGATAAGATTGGTTTCCTATGTAAGTTTTGGATGATCTCCCAAACCTAAGGAAATCAGTGACCAGTTTATCACTGTTTATGGTAAGCATTTTTGCATATCCGCCTCAAGCTAAAAAGCACCTGAGATTGGAGTGTAGACTTATCTTTCAGCATGAGAGGGGAGAGCTAAAAAATCTTGCATCATGTAGCGTGTTTTGCCCTGGCTCAATAACAGATGAGACCTAAAATCCATGCCCGAAGATTAAAAATTTCTTGCTACAGACATTTTTACTGGGCTATTTTATAAAGAAGAATGAATATCACCCACTATATTTATTTAAAGCTGGTCTAGATACACCCCAAAAGACTTCAGCAATCACTTTGGAATAGAATATTAATTCCAGGGCTAAAAATAAATGTAGTAATTTACAACATATATAAAAACAAATGATAAAAACAACAAAAAAAGGAACTATCATTTCCCATTCCTTTCACAATTAGTTTGGAATATGATAATTATATTTATTTCATTTCATTTTTTCCCCTTTTGTAACATCAGTATTACAAACTTTGTATTTGGATTATAGTTGAATCTCCTCGTTAGTATAGTGGTGAGTATCCCCGCCTGTCACTGCGGGAGACCGGGGTTCGATTCCCCGACGGGAGTGAAGTTTGTTTCAGGTCCCTCTTGAAAATGAGATCTAGATCTCAACTGGGGTTTACCTGATTGAATAAAAAAATAGTTTCATTAAGTTCCTCATTTGACTGAGCCAAATTAAAAACTTAATGAATTGGCAAAAAAATAGGTTATATGCAGCAGGATTAGAATTGTATTTG
Source organism: Xiphophorus hellerii (assembly GCF_003331165.1). Taxonomy (NCBI): domain Eukaryota; kingdom Metazoa; phylum Chordata; class Actinopteri; order Cyprinodontiformes; family Poeciliidae; genus Xiphophorus; species Xiphophorus hellerii. The sequence goes on along the minus strand of NC_045677.1, from coordinate 20,492,277 downwards.
CCTTTTGCAAAGTTCACTGAAGTACACAATGTTATGAATTTACACTAGTTATTCCCTTCTGAATTTATTGTTACATTACTCTTACATATTCTCCTGCATTCATAAACTAAAATAAGACTTTGTTTGAGTATAGATATCCAAACGTTCTGGTTCTGTCTGGATTGGACTAACTGTGGATCTTGACAAGTCATTCCAGTAAGTATATGTTCCAAACATATCTGGGAAAAAAGGAATATCAATAAATCTGTTTGCAAGCTTTCTTCCAAAACACTGTAACTAACTATAATGGTAATAGAGCAGATTAATGGATTAGTGTTTTTTCCTTTGCCTGCTTGACCTCGTCTTTCCTTGCTTTAAGATGGATGGATGGTTCTCCAGTAATTTATCAAATGTGGGATGAAGGACAACCTGATTGTGTTAATTCTGATGAATACTGTGCTGTCATGAGATCGTTCCATGGTGAGTAGACAACTAAATGAAAATAACTGAAAAAAACTATTTTATATGTGTTGTCGTTAGTAATAGGAGCCTTGATATTTGGGAACATTTTAATTGGAATGACCGTGATGAACTGATCATTACATCTTACATCTTTTGAAGTTTGACTTCTTTTGTGATTTTCTTTTTTCTTGTGACTAAAAAGAACGTTCTTTATTTTGTCCTTCTGATTGTATTTTTTTTAGATAATGAAGCAAGAGAATAGGGTACTGCAGAAAAATGGTTCACCAGCTTTTACTCATTTAAAAAATACAGATAAAACTAAGACCAGGGGAGGGATTTGAACTATTAACAAAATAGTTATTATTATTATTATTATACTGCCATAATAATACTACTGGTATTTTCTTTTACTTTATTATTTCACATTCACCTACACCCATAGATTTTCTTCTTACTTATCGTATTTTTATTTTAAGGGCCAGTACAGAAAGGTTCAAATCATAACAATAATGAAGAAATCAGAAAAATGAAATAACAAGCTATCTGTGTACAGCTAAGAAAAGAATATGAGTAAATTTTGGAAAAATAATTTTAAAAAAGTACAAAAATATGTAAACATGAATAAATGTCACCAATCCCTATGTATATATACACACAAAAACGTGAAATGTATATTGTGGCTTCCTAACTTATCATTTATGGTTTCACAGGGTTCTGGCATGATTACAACTGTGGATTTGAATTCGGCTCTATTTGTAAGCGCAGTAGCTCACCTCCTGTCAATGCCACCGTGGCTCCTACAGTCCCACCTAAAGGTAACTGCAAAGAAGGCTGGAAGAAGGTCAACTCCAAGGTGAGAATTATCTGAGTAAATAATGAGAGAAAAACATTCTCTTGGAAACAGTTGAGATGAATTTTCTACAAGTGATAAAAACCCGTCTGTATCTCTCATAAGAATGCAAAAAATGATCTTGAATGACTCATAAAATTGTTGGAGTGATCTAAACTGGCCCTCTTCCCATTGGAGCTAAATCGAATGCATTCAGTTGGAATATACACAAGTTGTAAATTAATTTATCATGTCTCAATTTCAGTGTTACAAGATCATAAGTAACGAAAACCTAACATGGCTTGATGCAAGGCAACGATGTAAAGACATGGGAGGAAACTTGGCCTCTATTTCCTCAAGACATGAGCAAGGTTTGTTTTCTCATAAAAGTTTTAAACATTTACTTCAGTTCAGGTTATTTGCTACAAATATATTCACTTGAGTATTTTGCTAAGCCATCAGCTAGCCATCAGCTTTGCTGTAGTTCAGTTATCATTGAGTTCTTACTCCTATTTATGCTTTTTTTCTTTGACTACTAAACACCCTCATTAGAAATATTGTTTGCAGGTCTAAACATAATTGGGTTTAAACTGGAATGCAAAGTGATGGAAATTTCCATGCCAATCAGAAAAGCCAGAAATTTTATTATGTTGTTGATCTGGAATTGTCTGGGATTTTAACGACTGTTTTCTGTTTTCAGTGTTTTTAGTGTCTGAAATGGCTAACACACCAAATAGAGACCTGTGGATTGGTTTTAGGAACTCGTATAGCGATGGGTTTTACTGGACTGATGGACGGCCAAGGTCTTATGTCAATCTTGATTTTTATGTAAGTAAACATTGTATATTTGTGTTGTCAATTTGAAAATGTTATTACTCAGACAATTTATTAAATATAACATTTTGTTTTATATTTTATTAGCGAAACAGGTATCCATCCTTTTCACACTATCCACACCATTATGGTCATATGGTAAGATAAAAACATTCAGCTTTCTTTGTGCAAAATCAGTGGTTCTACAATTTGTCTCCTGCTACAGAAAAATGTTTGACTAATGAGTTGCTACTGCTTCACAGTTTTAGCAATCTTTACGAAAATGTTACTTGATAATTTTGTTTTAATCCCATAAATATTGTGAAAAATAAAGAAGCATTTTGTAGTTCGTTTACTTAGTGAAGAAGAAAAGCTTTACAATTAACCTAATAAAAACTAACTTTTGGTTTTCATATAAGCCAGGTAACCTCCTATAAATTTGCATGTGTAACTGCTTGAGAGCAATTTATTTGTATATTTAATATTTTTAAATCTTGACTTAAAAATTTATATTTGAAGTGAAGATTTCTAAGCGATTATTTATTTTTCTTTTTGGATTCTTTTGCAGCATTCCTATGATGAAGACGTAAGTAATTCTTAGATTATTTAAATTTGAATAAACAGAAACCAGAAACCATTCCTTTTGCTAATGAAACAAGCTTCGCTCTGACCCACTGGCAGACAATTATGTCCTAATAGTGAGGGCTGTAGACCAGGAGTGGGTTGTAGAGTGGGACCTAACAGGGACTCAATGAAGAAAATATGACTGAATAAATATTATCTCTCTCTGTAATTCTGTTCACAATTTTCTCAGTTTTCCCCTGCGGGGATAAAAAATGTTTCTCTGATTCTGAGGTATACAGATTATAATAATCTTAAAATGTTGGTTTATTTTGCAGTTGCTTGTAACGTTTCGAGATGAGGTGAGTATTTTCTAAAATGTAATTTTTACCATTTTACACTTAACCTTTAAAGGTTTTTTGAACTACATCTGCTAGCCTGTCATTTCTAACAGAAAGAGTGTGCTGTGATCAACGCTAATCCTTCACTTACAATTGGAAAATGGATATCTAAATCCTGCAATGACACCAATGGATTTATATGTTTAAGTGGCATACGTAAGTCATTTAATGTGGTTCCTCCTGATAGTTTTCAAAACAGTAAAATTTTCACTTGCCTTACTTGCGTACTACTACACTTATCTGTCCCACTTTTAACTTTCAGTCCAGGTCTAGTTTATTTATCTCTGTGAAAAAACAGCAAATGATTGGTAAAATTGCAAACAAAATTTGCATAATTAATACTTGTAAATAAGAATGTGTAGTTGTGAATTGATTTTTGTAACCTTGTAAAAAGGATTTTCTTTTCTTTCCTTTGACTGATTGGCCAATCACAAATGTAACAATCCAATAAGATTATGGCTGGGCTTGGCTGTTGCAGCCACAGGATCTTATTAAAACCATTTTGATTGCATAATCCTTCTACTTTGCTCCAGATGTCCAAATTTACTTACGTGGTTGTTTTTTCTCCTGCAGCGAAGTTAGTTTTAAGTTAGATATGTGACCAACATTCTCCTCATGTTTTACTACAAGCAGCAATGGCTTCTCATGCAGTGTGCTGTTACAGCATGAGATATGTCACTTGGGAAGACTCAAAGTACTTATGCAGAATGCATTGGTTCAGTAAGGGACCACCAACAAATTCCAGTTGGTAGAAACATATAAACAGCTCAAACCCTAAGCTCAATATCTTCCAAGTGACCCAAACAGTGATACTGAATTATGTTGCTACTCTACACTAATGAGATACACCTGATTCTATGAGATTTTATGGATCTCCTACTGAACTTCTCTGTAATCTTAGTGGATCGTTAAATTTTTAATTGACATGGCATTGACCAATCAGCTGTAAAAAATTAGTACCTGCAAGTAGAAACTCACACGAAAGCAAGGGAGTTTTTTATTTGCATCAGTAAAAGGACATCAACAAAAAGAATTTGTAACTTGAATAATTATTTTTTACAAATACAATTTTTTTTACACAAATTCTTTACTGTGGATGCACAAAAAATGTTTCTCCATTTTATTTTACAAGGTTACACAACTCATGCATTCTGATTTACAAGTAGACAGTATTTAATTATGATCATTTATAATATTTAAATGTATACATCTTTAAATGCACACTTTTGCAATGACGTAAGTACCATGATGGAAAACTCAAAAAAACGTTACTTATCATTTCTATTCTGAAACAGAACCAAATAAATCTGATACAACTAAACCAACAAATACAGAGAATTACTTCAAAATCCTGAATGATTCCATCAAGCTTGTTACCCAGCAAAAGAGTTGGTATGAAGCTCAGAAGACCTGTGAAGCTGAGGGTGCCAAGCTGGTCAGCGTGCGGAGCGAGTGGACACAGACCTACATTGAGCTGCAGGCTTTGAATCTTAATCGTTCTCTGTGGATTGGACTCAATAAAAACCAGGTATGGTCTTTAAAGCCTCTAAAAGTAAACATTTATTCTAGATTCCATTCAAGCTTATTAGATGTAATGCTTTCATGATAAAATGCTCACAGGGAATTGACGAAAAGCAAATTTTTACAGGTACAACGCCTGTCTAATGTATTAAGTGGAAATATACTGTTACAAGAATTTCAGTTTGATCAGTTGAAAAATGTTTAACAGATATTTTAGATATTTAACAATGTTTAGCCCTTTTTACCAAATTACACTGAATGTTTCTCCTAGAGTAACGCTTTAATTGTAAAACAAGATATTAGCATGTAAGAACATTTACTTAACACGAAACATGTATTATCTCCTTTTTATTTTTTGGATGTTTTTTTTATTTACTTTCAGACTAATAACTACTTCCGATACATAGAGGGCTGGCCAATGATTTTTACCCACTGGGATGGAAATGAACCACGTAAAGATGGAATTTGTGTTTATGTGGATGTTAATGGAAAATGGAAAACCAATGATTGTAATCAGAACTTCAGCAGTCTTTGCATGAAGTCCACAGGTAAAATCAAACTAAATATATTCTAAATAAACATATAAGCAAGTACATCCCTTAATTTTCTTAAATCCACACTTTGCTGTTTAAATTTTCTTCCATTTTGCTATGTAATGCTGAATAAATTTTAATAAAACATTTTTGAATTATTAATATAAGTAATTTGTACCACTGTTTATATAATACACAGACATACCACCAGAAGTTAAGTCAGACAATTTTCCTGGAGTTTGTCCAGAAGACCCGTCTCCAATTAGGTCTGGATATGGGCTTTCTCGGCCTTCGTTTGGCCAAAGTCGGTGGCAGACCTGGAAACCTTTCAGAAGTTTTTGCTACCTATTTTTCTCTGAAATAAAAGAGTGGCAAGATGCAACTACTAGCTGTCTGGCACATGGTAGGTGTTTTCTGTGAAAAATCTTTTCTGCAGTAGTTAAAATTTATGTTGCATTCACAAAAAATAACTACTGGTGTGTTCTGTGAAGGTGGGACCCTTGCCAGCATTGGAGATCCCTTGGAACAGGAATTCATACTTAATAACATTAAAACATTTCAAGACACACACACATCTTTTTGGCTGGGCCTGTTCAAAACTAATAAAGGTAATGAACATCACGAAAAGGCAGTCTTTAAAGGAAAAACTATCTAAAAATGGGTTTTCTATGTTTTACAAACGTCATTTGTTGTGTCTAGTCTTCTGCTCTTTGAGTCAATTACATTTAGCGAGTTTTAGATTTTGAACCTAAATGTGTGAGTTTAGGATAAACTTACTGTAGTAAGCTGTGTCAACATTTTTTTAAATTTTGTCAAACCTCTAAGTGTTTTTAGGTTAGCATTTAAAAAAAAAACTGTAAGCAGAAAAAGACAGGAGTGGGAACAGGTTTCCCAGAATGCTTAGCAGCATGTTTTTGTATCCTGAGATGGAAGTGTGTGAGATTGATCTGACTGTTGTGTGTTATTAAGGCAAATGTTTATTTTCAGCAATTGTTAGCTTACAAAGCTTGAGGATAATGTCCTGTTCACACTAAATATTTGAGAGCAGAATTCGTTGTAATGTTTAATAAAACTCATCACCAGATCAAAAATTTTGTTCATGCAATTTGAAGCAAGAATTTAAATTATTCTAAAGTAATTATTTAACCATTTAGTTAAATAGGTAGTTAATTAAAATAATCTTGTGTTATTGTGAGTGAAAATAATAGAGAAATGTGGCTCTTTAACTAGGTGAGGGCAGTTTTTTCTTTCATATTGTGAAATAATTATTTGGTTTAAATTGCACCATTAAGTTAAAGTTCACAAGATTAATGAACTTAAAAAACAATTATGAACTTTAATTTTGGAGTTAAACCCAAAACAATTTTCTTGTTGACTGAAATTGCATTTTCAAGGCAGCAGTTTTTCAAGTTTAACCACATTCAAATGTTTTACAATGTATTTGTGTAATTTTATTTATTTGTATTTTTAAACATTTTAGATAGTCCATAAAATACATCAAATAATAAAATAAATATCTGTCTATCCCCAGGAGAATGGATGTGGTTGGATAAAACGGTCATGGATTTTGAAAACTGGCAAGAGAATCCGTCTCGCTCCTTCGGTATGATTAGTACATCAAACGGGAAATGGCATACGGGGAATCGATGGCATGATAGACCATACATCTGTAAAGCAGCTAAAGGTAAAACTTTACCATGAATTAAATCTCAGCTGTAAATATTTTTTTTCATTCCATTTTCTAAAACTATTTAGGGCATGTCAATGATGGTAAATAGCAACTATTATGTGTTTCACTTCTTACTTATGAAAAGGGAAAAAATAGAGAATAGCCTTAATGTTAAATTTACTTAAATGTTATTTTTATTTATTGGAAATGCGTCACATTTTCTTGGTGCTTCACCAACTCTTTGAAGTGACCCATAGTGGTCTGGAGTGAAGTTTCTAGCAATGACATTTTGAAGTGACCTGGAACTGCTTTTCCTTCAGGTCACTTCCAAAATTTTGTTGCCAAATCTTGAGATCTAGTGTCATACGCACCGCTTATCCTACGTAGCGAGCACACTAAAATCTCCAAAGATTGTTTTTATGACCTGAGGGTTTTATGACCTGATTAAATCCCTGTTGGGTTCTGGTGTTAAAAACTGATGTATCAAAGGTGGTTCTATAACTTTGTATTACTCTTCTCTCAATTTCTTTCCTTTTCAAGGAAAGAAGTGATATCTCACATAGCAATGTAAGATATCACAACTGCCAAAACTGTGTAAATTAACTTTTTTTAAACTCTAACTTCCAACTGTTGTGCTATCAAAATCACTTCAATAGCATGTCAGACAGTTCCCTAGCAATATACTTCTCATTTTAGCTGTAGTAAAAAGATTGTAGTGTAATTAATTTTATTATCTTTGGTTTTATATTTTCTTTACAATGTAAATTTGATATTTACACCGTATCTAAATAAATATTTCTCGTACTTTTCCTCAGTTTTTTGAAACTTTGTTTATTTGTTTGACTTTGTTAAAGAGCATATTGATACCTCTTTCATTCTTTTGAGGAAAATAGCTGCCTAAATGCTTACATTTCACAGTAAAAGACACATAGACTAAACAAACACGGTCCTCTCAACATTAGAGTGCAAGTAATTTAGAAATGCAAATAATTTCTAGCTATTAAAAAGAAACCAAAGCCGCAAATTTTTTGATAAAGTTTTCTTTTTCTTTCCAGTGTTACTTTCAAAGCCATCACCCACACCAAGTAAGTCATGCTTTCATCTTTTTCTATTTGGGAAAAATATTTTTGTTTCTCTTCATCTACTTTTTTTTCTTTGTAGATGTTGCCACTAGTCCTCAAGGTCGGAGTCGCACAGCTTTAACTGCTGTGTTAGTCATTGCTGGGATCGCAACGGGAGCAGGTATTGCTTTCTTCCTGTTCAAGAAGTCTGGTCATCAGATGAGAATCATACCAATCCCTGGAGGGTTAACGGCCTTTGACAACCCACTTTTCAACAGCAACCAGTCACAGAAAGATTTGGTGGACGCTAAAAAACTATTGGGGAATGCAGATGAAGATAACAGTCAACCTGTAATAACTATATAATTGTAAAAGACAGCAGATGGTGCATGGAAGTATTCTCTGTTTGGGCTGCTTTGGATTTGTACAGTCATAAAATCATTGTAAATGCAAAGAATGATTTATACAAGAAGATGGTGTAACAATTAATTTACTGGAATGTGGCAAGTAGCTTGTATGTATATTGTATTCTAACTACTGCAAAAGCTTAATTGCCAAATGAGAAAGAAGACATAAACACTCATTGACTCAAAGTAGTCATTCATTTAGAAATGATACAACACCTCTCCAAATATTATTGTTAGAAAAATTTGTTTGCTAAAAAGATCAACCAAGACAGAATTCACAAAAGTTAGAGGTTCTATAGATCTTTGATTATAATTCCCAGCATGGAGAAAATGCAGAGTTACACAATTGGTAGGTCAGAGCATTCTCTGACTAACAAAGGAAGTTATCTTGCTACATTTCCTACGTGATTTGTGCAGATGTAAGGTGGTGTTTTGCAACCCTGCAAAAACACCTACGACCAATGGTTTCTTGTCTTTGCTGACAGTCTTCATCTCCAGCAGGAAATGAACTTATGAACTTAGCTTCCTTACATCTATAATGCTGCAATGTGTAAGTTTCACTTCAGCCGTCAATATGTAATGTTATTCTGAAACCAGGAAATGTCTAGAAGCACTAAGGTCAAAAGGCAACAAATGAGTAAATGATAAATCAAATGAATGTGATCAATAAATGATAATTAACTAGTATTTTTCCAATCAGTTACAAAAAAAATCATTGCAAGAGATTATACATTTTGAAATACTAATGTTATATGTTGTAATATTTACAGTTGATTAAAAAATTGCTTATGGGAAATTATACACTTAGCAATAATTAATGTAAAAGCCTTTGTCCTGCCATTACAGTCATCAGTGTATGTTCCTACTGGTATTATTAAAGAGGAATGATCTTTGAAGAGGTTTTAAGTGATTGGAGCTCCTAAGGTCTTCCTGCCATCACCCTAATCTTTAGCTTCCTCCACAAATTCTCTGTTAGTTTTAAATAAGAAACCTAGTTCCACTTTGAAACATTAATATGACTCCGAGGTAGAAGAAGCACGTAGATAAAAATAAAAACATTGCTTTAGATCTATATCTGACATGGTAATCAGTGATATTATGCTTAACAGAAGAAATCCATCAATATTTTAAAAAAAAAATCAAATTAACAAAACTTCCTTTCAACTAGTTGCTTTGGTAAAAAAAAAATGAAATCTGCTAATAAAGGTATTCATTTTTCAGTTTTATTTTCATTTTTATAAAGTTGACCATATTGTATAATAAGTGGGATTTATATAGAAGGAATGTCCCTGATCTTAAATCTGTCTGAATGATAACTTTAATTACTTTTTTGACTATATAATTTTATTGATAAATTAGATCTGTTTTGTAAAGTGCCTTCAAATGAAATTTGTTTGATATGAATAAATCAAAATGATTAAAATTGTATTGATTTAATTTGTGAATTCAATTAAATCATTTTAATTTGAAGGGTCAGAAAAGCTATAATTTTGGTGGGGAATTTTACACAAATCATCGGTAATTATTCTGTTTTGATAATATAATAAATGATTATATTATCAATATAATATAATTGATAATATTATATTATTATCAATACTAATATTATATTATATGTAATATAATATAATATATAATATATATATTCTAATATCTCTATTTCAACCTGGAAAGACTCACACACAAAGAGCAGCAGTTCGAAAGTTTTAATTGACATGGCGCTCGGACTACGGCAGAAGACGTGTGTGCTGAGAATCCAAAATTTATGGTTCCAATTCTAACTTCCTCCTGCCGCATGTTGATGTTGGGCAAAGCACTGAACTCAAAGTTGTTTGAGGCAGAGGAGCTCAATTTTTTCACAGATTAATTGTCTCCTAGTATACAGTCACAACATAGTTAAAAAATATGTCTATGTATTATATAGATGCGTATTGATCTAAGATAATTGACAAAGTGTAACAATGAAGAAGCTGGTTCCCAAAGTGTGCCAGGGTAGCTTTGCTCTACAAAAATTATATCTGGAAATGGTAGCTTAATTGCATGAATGATTATTAGCATAAGTTTAGATCTGACGTCAGAATAGACAGATGCATAAATAAAATATTAACCTTCATCCACCTGGGTTACTTGCATGAGTGTCTGTCTGTGTGTGCTAGTTTGTCATCTGGGATAACAAGACGTTTTAAATATGAAAAGAGTTGAAGCATGCATCGCCCCAGGGAGGCAAGGAGTGGGTAGCCTTGAAATGAATGACAAAGAAGTTCTTTTTACCAGGACAAATACTTTCAGATTGTTTTGGTGACCCCTGATGTACCCTCTCAAAATTTTAATAACTTTGCTTTTCTTTGAAAATAATCATGATAATTGTTCTGTTCCATTTTTGTTTTATTTTATTTCATTTTTTTAAATTAAACCTCGGTAAGAGTTATTGTAATGCACAAAGTGTTTCTTGGACAACACAACACACTTGAATGTGAACTTGAAGTATTAACTGAATCAAATTAGGAAATCAGAAACTGGGTTTGAGAAATTAACAATGACAGTCAGCATTCTGAAGACTTCCTTTTTGCAAAACTTGCAAAAAGGAAGGTTTTTAGTTACCTAAGGCACAGTGATTTGATTTACTATTAAATTGTGCTGTGCACATTAAACCACAGTTTGACTCACTTTCCTGTTTTTTTGGATTTCTTACATCAGATTAAAAAAATAGAGAAATTGTGAAAAGCTTGAGACATTTACCCCTAAGGTGAGTTTATAGAAATGTACCTTTCTGAATTTATTTCAGTGCTTTGTCTGGTTGTGTTGAGTCCTGCATTGAATTTAGGATGATTATTTTAGCAAATATACACATTATAAAATTACTTTCAAGTTATTAAATAGGTTAAAATGTTTTTTTATAACCAACTGCACACTGAAATACTTGAAAATGTGTTGATATGATTTTAATCAAAAATAAATAAGTATGAAACAAGTCTGTCAGAATTCTGACTTTAAGGAAAACCTTGAAAAGTAGATTTAGTGACGTGTTGCAGCGGAATAAGTCAGTGACTTTAAATCCTCCACTTTTCTGAAATCTCTAACATCACTTCTACATTTTCTGCAGGCAACGTATGGATTAAATGCTCAACTTTGGGGCATTTTAAAGGGTCATAATGCTTACCTTGTGTGTGATCCTGGGGCTTCTTTTTTACAAATTCCCTTTTATTGGAATCAAATGGTACAGTATTCCCGCTTTTGATAGCACAACGTTTGTGAGTTTTTGGTAAAATGCATGGTTGTAAGCTTTGTTTTCAACCATTGCATATGGAGATTTGAAACAGTTTAACACCAGATTATTATTTTTAATCAGCTACTGTTATTGTATTGTAGACTTTTTTTTTTCTTTTGCTTTTTTTTAGCTACTCATTGAACTGTTTTGAACAATTTCTCTTTTCAGATTAACCATTTTAGCTTACCAACACAGGCACAGATTTTTGCTTAGTTAAAACTTGTAGCACGTGCGACGACATACGCTGGACAACTGGCAATTGACTGCTGGTTCCCAGGGTGAATAAATGCCTGGGAGTTCAGGGCAAAAGTGTTGGGAATCAAGTAAGCCTATACAACTGTGATGAAATAAGTGAACTCCAAAAGTGGGAATGTAAGAATGAAACGGTGCTTGCCCTCCAAGGCCAGGAGCTTTATGTGGAGCTCAGAGCAGATGGACTGTGAACACCACATCTCTGGTCAAGAGGACACAGAAACGCTTGTATTTCCTGCAGAGGATGAGAAGAGCACACCTGCCCCCGCCCATCCTCAAGACGTTCTACAGAAGCACCATAGAGAGCATTCTGACCAGCTGCCTCTCTGTGTGGTGTGGAGGCTGCAGCGCCTCCGACTGGAAGAACGTGAGGAGAGTGGTGCGGACAGCAGAGAGGATCATCGGGGTCCCCCTTCCCTCCATTCAGGACATTTCATCCCAGCGCTGCGTGTCCCGAGGCCGAAACATCGTCAGTGACCCCTCACATCCCCACCATGGACTGTTCTCCCTGCTGCCCTCTGGAAAGAGGTTCTGCAGCATCTGGTGCAGGTCCACCAGGTCCACCGAAACAGCTTTTTCCCACTTGCCATCAGACTGCTGAACTCTTAACTGGACTGCACTCAAAAACTGGTCTCCACTTCATACCTTGCACATGTACATAGCTAAATAACTTCTATTTTACTGTCATTCCTGCACTTTATATTTTATATTTATATTTACATTTATATTTTATATTGTATTTTATTTTATTCTGGAGTAACCTCATAACATTGTTCTGAGCCGTATGCAACGAAATTTCGTTCTGTATACATCCTGTGCATGCAAAATGATAATAAAGTCAGTCTAAGTCTAAGTCTAAGATAACCAAGCTGTACTATCAAAATCAGCGGGACCCAACAGCCAACTCACCATTTCAGGGGCATCTAGTGGAGCTTGCACAAGAACCTACAGAGGTAGGAGACTCTGTTGCTGTTTTTCTTTATTGTTCAAGGCTCTATTGTGATCTTTCTGTTTGTTGTAAGGCTCTGTACTTCTTTAATTAAAAGGATTTAGGTGTGTTCATTAAATCTCTTCTATGTTTTTATGTACTTACTTTACAGAATTGTATACAGTTGAAGGAAATGCAGCAGGAAGGCTGTGCATGTTTCCCTTCATGTACAAAACTCAGTGGCACTAAAGCTGCTCTTCAGCCGACTCTGAAAGCGGCAGCCTTTGGTGCTCGGTTGAAACATTTGAAAATCAACTGTGGGGCTTTTGCCCAACCAGCAGTGAGTACTGCTACAAAGTTTTGTTTTGGCGATAAGAGAGAGACATATTTACAGTGCTTTCTAAAACTATTCATACTGTTTGAATATTTTGCAGATTTTATTGCAGACCAGCACAAAATATTGGCTAAGGGTGAAGAATAAGGAAAATGGTGTAAAGCATTAGTTACCACTTGTTTAATATCAAACATATTTTAATATCAGACAAAAACAACCTGAGTAAATAAGAACATTCAGTTTTCAAGTTTCGTGATTTCATGTATTTAAAAGCTATGCAAAGTCAAGCATTTATATCTTTAATTTTTTGGTCACTCAGAATATGGCTTTGGTTTAGAAATGTGCTCCAAACCCACTCCGAGGCCTGAAGATCTAACGTGTTAACAAATACAACATGGATCTTTCACATGAAATTCCAAAAAATAATACACTGAAAATTAAATAAATATGTAATCTTTCATAGATAAAGACAGCTGGATTAAGCATCCAATAAATGGAGCAGCATACCAGCTGAACACCTTGTCTGCTCTGACGTGGTGGCAGCAGAACGCTTCCCTCCTAAGTATCACTGATCCCCATCAGCAAGCTTATATCACAGGTAAAGTGATGAAAAGTCAAACAAACGCATTCATTATCAGATGTTTAGCTCTTATGTATTTAGTGAGGCACGTTTCATGAAAAAGCTGTTTGAACTCATCAAACTCATGTTTGAACTGTTCTTTGTCTCTGCTTCAACAAATAAGCGCTTTACCTCCACAATGTGCTTTTAGCAACATGTTGCCACCTGCTGACAAAAGCAGGAAAAACAGCCTTCCTAAAATAATGGCCTATGTCATTTTTTGCCAAAAGTGATTTCTGCAAAAAGTGACATCATCCTTTGGCAAAAAGAGGTGCAATGTTTAATGCAATAACTGTTCAGTTATTTGGAAATAAGTAGAAATCAAATTTAATTATTCAATTAAAAACAAAATCAAAATACTGGATTAAATATAAAGAGAAATTGTGCCCATTTTCTTAAGATTAAGATCATAAATAAAATCTTTATTTAGTACTCAGTTCAGTTGAGCTTCAGACAATGGTTGACAATCATAATTTATTTATTTCGTCTTCCATCTTTGACTTCACTCTTACAGCACTACTCGAGGCAGGAAGTAACAAGCAAAGGCATAAACTTTGGACTGGGCTAAACAGGAATATACAATATGCCTGGGGGTATACACAATATGGCTGGAAGTGGTCTAATGGGAACCCGTTACGATACCTGAATTGGGATTCAGGTAAGTTTTATTTGTGTTAGCACTCTCCATATTAAATCCATTTTTGTGTTAAATAAAACCCAAGACATTTAAGTAAATTACAATTCATTTCACATGGAGATGGTGCCTATGGTGCTTATACTCACATCCAGTCAAATTCATTATGTCACAGCATAGTGGCTTAATACTCAGAGAAATATAGAATTTATTCATAACTCATTGATGTTGCTGTGAGGTTTTCATGGCAAAGCTCGAAATGTGACAACAAACTGGGTACATCTGCTACAGTAAAGAAGTTCTGGCTTCTCCAACTAAAGGTAACAATAAAGTTCTAAATCTTCTCTGTCAATGTAAATTAAAACACATTTTCTGTTACTTCACAGGTCTTGACGTGGGATTTTGCTCAGCACCTTGGATACCTTTGTAGCCCTCACTTAAGCAATATTAGTAAATAAGTGAGTTTTGGGTTCTTTACTTCAGTATACTCTCTACTATTTAATTTGAATCTCTCTAATGCTTTTGGGTCAATCAGCATTTGAACACTACTACAGTAAATTACACTACACACTGTGTAAAGTAAACTCAGTAACCCTTTTTAATTAGGCAAAAATAATAATAAAATAAGGAAATGGCAGGTTTTTGGGTTTCAGGCAAAACAGAGTATTGTTCCAACAGTACAATGAATCTGCATAAACAGTGTAAACACCAGTTATATAACCCACTATTGTAAAAATCTAACCTAATGCCGGCAGAAAATATACTCTACGTTGCAGGCCTGTTCCGATGCTCATGCATGTAGGAATCCCACCGACTCAACAGTTCAGAGCCTCTTCACTCAATGAGCAAAATATTAAAGTACAACTCAGTACCTTGTGTAATCGTGATTTTCCACAGATGAATCCGGGCAATACTTCGTCCTGTGTTCAGAAGGACCTCAAAGCGATCCGAAGAAACAGCGGTTCAGGAATGATACAGTTGTGTGGTTTCCATGTGCTCCACATCTACTGGCCCTCAGTTCCCACGTTGCCAGAGGTACTCTGAGCGACGCGGGCACTCAGAGTGACTATCTGGAGTCCGCTCTCGTTATCCAATCCGGTAACGATCTTCTGTAAACCTTTAAGTTCCACTCTAGCAGCGAAACAGCAGCCTACAGTAGTCCATGTTAGCGAACAGCTAGGTTAGCTTTGCTCTAACTCCCGAGTAAATACAGCGGCAAAGAAACAAACATACAGACCAACAGCTTCTCTTTGAAACTCTACTGTGTCCTGCTAACTTGCATACTGTATATTGTAATGACGTCAACACCGGAGATGTAGTCCCGCCAGACAGGGTTTATTAGAGATAGGTACAAGCTGCTATTTCTGAGGCTGCAGCTCACGCCTCTAACAAACGGGCACCATCAACCATTAGCTTCATTGCTAACTCCCCTCTGAACTCTCTCCCACATCCGGTTCCGGTACTCCCGCTCCACCGATCCCCCGCCCACATGACAGGCCTATCACATGTGAGTGGGAGCCAGCAGAGTCAGACAGGGGAAGCCCATAACTCTCTAACAGAAAGGATCACAATGCAACTTATAACAAATACAAATAACCCCAGCAGAACTAAAACACAGAATCGTTACACTACCCCCCCACTACAGAGTTCCTCGCCCACGAGGGAACAAACAAAGTCATCAAACCGTCTTGGGGCCCTCCTCGTCCGCTGTGGGCGAGCTCCCTGTGGCGCTTCAGACGGCACCGCTGGGACATCATTCCGCAACAGCGGTATGGCTTCTGGAGAAGCTGGTAGCGATACTGGCGACCCCGACTGATGGCCTTCTGGGGCCTGTGGTGCAGCCCTGCCTTGGTAGGGGGCCAACCTGTCCCTGTGCAGTGCTAGTTTTCTCCTGTTCTGGAGCATCTGCACTCTGTAAACAACCTCCCCCATGCGCTCCAACACTCTGCAGGGGCCCACCCACTGACTGTCCAGCTTCGGGCAACGACCCTTCTTTCTCCGAGGGTTGTAAACCCAGACCAACTCTCCTGGTGTAAAGTGTCGGCCCTTAGCTCTTACATCATAGTTCCGTTTTTGACGCACACCTGCTTGTTCCTGTTGTCTCCGAGCAAATGCATGTGCTGTCTCCAACCTATCCTGAAGCTTTCTGGCATACTCAGGACCAGCTGAAACAGCAGGTGCATCCGGAGGGCGTCCAAAAGACAGTTCAGCTGGTGTGCGCAACTCTCTCCCCAACCTGAGGAGTGATGGAGTGCACGCTGTGGAGTCCTGTACAGCTGAGCGGCATGCCATTAGCACCAGTGGAAGGTGCTCGTCCCAGTCCTGCTGATGCTCCGCTGTGAGAATGGCCAGCTGCTGTCCCAAGGTGCGGTGGAGTCTTTCCACCAGTCCGTCGCTCTGGGGATGTAGTGGTGTTGTTCTTGTTTTCTGGATGCCAAGACGGCTGCACATGACAGAAAAAACCCGTGACTCAAAATTTCTGCCCTGGTCACTATGAATAATGTCTGGCACCCCAAACCTGCTAATAAATCCCCCCAACAAGGCATCTGCCACTGTCTCTGCCTCCTGATCAGGGATGGCGTAGGCCTCTGGCCATTTTGTAAAATAGTCAATAGCTGACAGAACATAACAGTTTCCCTTGTCTGAGCGTGGCAGTGGACCCATAACGTCCACCGCCACTCTTTCCATAGGGGCCCCTACAACAAACTGTTGCAGGAGGGCATGCGACTGACCTGTCGGCCCCTTCCGTGCTGTGCAGGGGTCACAGCGGCGGCAGAAGTCCTCCACGTCCCTCCTGCACCGGCCCCAATAAAACCCCTGCCGGAGGCGGCGGAGTGTTTTTGTGACGCCAAAATGTCCGGACCCAGATGCTCCATGCATGGCCTGCAGGACTACGTCTTTCAGGCCTTTGGGGACTACAATTTGCCACCGCTCCTCACCCGTGGCAGGGTCTTTCCATGCCCTCTGCAGCACCCCGTCTTCCAGACGCAGAGCCTCAAACTTGGACCACAATCCTTTAGTTGCCAGCGAGAGCCCAGCCACCTCCTCCCATGGTGGTTTCAGTTGTCTCTCCACCCACTGTAACACAGGCTGGATGTCAGGATCCTGTTCCTGTTGATGCCTCCAGCTGTCTGTGCCAACCGCCTGCAGCTCCCTGCAGATTACTGGGTCACCCCGACATGATCCTGGCTGGCTCCGTTGCAGCTGTTCCTCCTCCAACCTCTCCCTCCGGTCACAGTAACTGCATCCCCCTGCAGCACAAGGGCGACGGGAGAGGGCATCGGCATTAGCGTGCTTAGCTCCAGCCCGATGGACAACTGAGAAGTTGTAGGACTGCAGCTCTTCCAGCCACCGAGCCACCTGACCCTCAGGTTCCTTAAAAGACACCAGCCATTGGAGAGCAGAGTGATCAGTCCTTATAGTGAAGGGCAGGCCACACAGGTAGTACTTAAAATGACGCAGAGAAAGCACCACCGCCAGCAGCTCCCGCCTTGTCACGCAGTAGCGCCTCTCTGCTTTGTTAAAGGCCCTGCTAAAATACCCCACCACTCTCTCGCCTTCTTCCCCCAACTGGGAAAGGACACCCCCGACTCCCACGTTACTTGCATCCGTGTCAAGAATGAAAGGGAGAGAGGGGTCAGCAGGAGCGAGCACTGGGGCCTCAGTCAGACTTTGCCGCAGACAGTCAAATGCTCCCTGGCACTGTTCGGTCCACACGTAGTCTCGGTTCTTCTGGAGGAGTTGGAACAGGGGAGCCGCTATACTTGCAAACCCCCGCACAAACCTCCTGTAATAAGAAGCCAGGCCCAGGAAACTTTTAAGATCTCTCTGGGTTGAGGGGATTGGCCACTCTGCCACCATCTTTACTTTGTCCTCCATCGTGCTGATTCCCTCCCTTCCAACCCGGTGACCCAGAAATGTCACTTCTTGTTGCATGAAATGACATTTATCTGGGTGGAGCCTCAGCCCTGCTGCTCTAATTCTCTCCAGCACCCGACGGAGTGAACCCAGGGCCGTTGCAAAAGAGGTGCCATGGACCAGTATGTCATCCAGATACACCAGGCACTCTTGGCGAGGGATGTCAGCCAGCACCCGGTCCATCAGTCTGGAAAAGGTGGCAGGGGCATTGCACAGCCCAAATGAGAGCACTTTAAACTGCCAAAGTCCCCGTCCCGTGCAAAAAGCAGTCTTTGGTCTGGCACTCGTTGATAGGGGGACCTGGTAATAACCGCTGCGAAGATCCAGAGACGAGAACCAGTTGGAGCCTGACACTAGGTCCAGTGACTCATCGACCCTAGGTAGTGGATATGAATCTTTTTCTGTCACCCCATTCAGCGGCCTGTAATCAGCACACAGGCGCCACTCTCCATTCTTTTTGGGCACCATGACAACAGCAGCCGCCCAGGGACTGTCCGAAGGCTCAATAATGCCAGCCTGCAACATGTCCAACACTGCCTTGTCACATGCTTCCTGCCGGGCCAGGGGGAGCCGGCGTGGCCGACATTTTATCGGGGGTGCATCTCCTGTCAGAATGTCATGCTCCACCAACCGAGTCCGCCCCACCTGGTCTTCACTCAGAGCAAAACTGTCCTTAAAGTCCACGAGCAGCTGCCACAGTTGTTCTTGCTGCTGGGTGTCCAAACCCCTACAGTTCTCTGCCCAGATCCTCCGCATCATGGTCACCGATGCATCCTCTGTCTCATGAGGCATCCAAACTGGGGGTATAGGGTATGTAGGTGTGGGGACTGTTGCGGCAGCAATCTGGTTGATCTGAGGTGAGATGTGCTCAACAGCTGCAATCTGAGGTTCTGTGTGACAGACCACGGGCCCCAGCAGAACTGGGTCAGGAACTGCGGGCATCAGCGGGATGAGGGGACCTTCTTTAAAGCTCCATGTCCCCCCTCCCAAATCCAACTGGCACCCCGCAGCCCTTAAAAAGTCCAATCCTAATATGCACATGTCCTGCACCTCTGCTACCCACACGGGGTGGGTGATAGATCGGCCACCTACATTAACAGTCATTGTCCCCCTCCCCTTCATAGGTGCCATGTCCCCTGTGACTGTGCGCAGCTGCACTGTAGTGGGCTGAATCCGAGTCCAGTCTGGCACCACATCAGGCCTCACTAGCGTTACTGTGGAACCAGTGTCAATCAGGGCCGTGCAGGGAATTCCTTCCACTGTGACTGGGACATAACAAAAATCCCCAACACAGGTGCGGCCAACCACTGCAACCATGGTCAGTTGGCTTTGGCTTGAGTGCATGTCTGGGGGAGTCTGGGCCAGGACCCCCTGATGATACTGTCGGGCCCTGCCTGCTGGCAATGAAGGTGTGGAGGCTACGGCAAGGGTCTGCGATGCCTCCCCCATGCAGACCCCGTATCGTTTCCCTGCTTCTTGACTGCTTTAGGACACCGTCTGAGGAGATGCCCTGGTTGACCACAGTCCCAACAAAGGACAGGGGCTGCGGAGGAGTCCCTCGTCGACTGCAGCGACACCGCTCGAACCATTTCCGCCAACTCTGAGGCCCAAGCAGGCTTCTCCAGGTTCCACTCTGCTCCCTCCGCAGATCTGCATGCTGGTGGTTGTCCTCTCTGGTCCTCTCCAGCTGCTACTCCAACCAAGCACTCCCTCTCCACAGCTAAATCCAAAGCATCCTGCAGGGTTTGGGGGTGCATCAGCTGGACCTGCACACGCAGCTCCGGAGGTGACAGAGCTCTGATGAACTGATCTTTCGCCAATTCGTTCTGTACACCTGACTGCATGTGTGCATACGCCCTGCGTGTGAGGCTCTCAATGTCATTAGCTAAAACACGCAAGGGCTCACCCGGCAACCTGCTCCTGCCACTGAGTTTATTTTTAAAGATGTCGGGCTGTACACATTGTCCAAACCGCCTCTTAAGAGCTCCGACTAAGGCATCATAGTCTTTTCTGTCCTCTGAACCAAGCAGCAATAAGCAGTCCAATGCATCATCTTGTAGGCAGAGAGCTAGCTGCAGGGCTTTATGCTCCACTGTCCAACGTCCAGCCTGTGCCAGTAGCTCAAACTGTGCATGGAACGCCTCCCAGCTTGACCTACCGGAGTACTTGGGCGTCTTCAACTGAACAGCGATGCTATGGACGCCACCATCATTGCAATAGTCCTGCCCGCCACCACACTTGTTGACAAGATCGTTCGGCGCTTCCTGGGACAATGGCGTCGACGGGCGCAACTTCGCACCGGCACCCAGGCCTGCTTCGGCAGCCATTCTCGCTGCGGAGCCACGCAGGGAAGCCTTTGCCCGAGCCATTTTATTAAGCTCCGCACCCCACGCCTCACTGTCCTCCTCTCTTTCCGACTTAACTCTCAGGTGGGGAAACGCGCCGTCCATGACGCTAATGCAGACGGCGGAGAAAACGAGCTAACAAGACCCACTCAGCTCCGCTCGTAATGGTTTACTTCTGACACCAATGTAATGACGTCAACACCGGAGATGTAGTCCCGCCAGACAGGGTTTATTAGAGATAGGTACAAGCTGCTATTTCTGAGGCTGCAGCTCACGCCTCTAACAAACGGGCACCATCAACCATTAGCTTCATTGCTAACTCCCCTCTGAACTCTCTCCCACATCCGGTTCCGGTACTCCCGCTCCACCGATCCCCCGCCCACATGACAGGCCTATCACATGTGAGTGGGAGCCAGCAGAGTCAGACAGGGGAAGCCCATAACTCTCTAACAGAAAGGATCACAATGCAACTTATAACAAATACAAATAACCCCAGCAGAACTAAAACACAGAATCGTTACAATATTATAACTTCTCCTTACGACAAGTCTCAGCTTACTTACTTCGAAACCAGCTAACTGCTCCTCCTCCGCTATCACCTCTCTCGCTCAACCAACTCTCTGCTCTCTTCTTCTTCGCTGTTTTTTTCTCTTCACACCTGTGCTACCTTCACAGACCGTACTCCCGTAGGAAAATACAATTTTCACTGGCAATTCCCCACAAAGTAAAGATAACTTATTTTAAACAATGCAAACATATTTTTATTAACTTTATATGAACTTTGAGATGTTACTTGAAACAAAAGGATATAATAAATGAACTTATCCTTGCTATTTATTATCTTATACATCTTTTATGTTTTTACTATCCAGGTTACACCTTATTTATACTCGTACTGACAAACCTGGTCTGATGCTCAGTTAGCTTGTTGGCATGAGGGAGGGGACCTTATAAACATCCACAATGTGGAGGATCAAAGTTTAGTCATCTCTCAGCTTGGATATGGTACGTTACTACTAAGCAACATGAGTAAACTATCTGCTTCTCAATTGCCAGCTTTAAGCAAAACTTTGCAAACCTCACTTTGTTGCTTGTTTACACAAACAAAACAAAAAGAGTCAGTGACAAAAACAAAAAATAAACACATTCTGTTTCAAATATGATCAAAATTCAGTCTATTCCAACCTAGTTACAAAACGAAACTTCATACAGTTTGTTAGTGAACTTTATTACATTGTCATTTTATAATTTTATTCAACTGACAATATGGAAACAATGACTTTTTTTTAAATCTGCAGCGTCCACTGATGAGCTTTGGATCAGACTAAATGATAGACAGAGAGAAGGCTTGTTTGACTGGAGTGACCAGACCACAGTTAACTTCACCAGCTGGGAGTCTGCACCAGCAGCTGGAACTGACCTTGACGACTGTTTTCTTATCAGAGGATATATTTATATTGATTTATGTGTTTATTATAAAATCTATACAGAAGAAACATTAAATGGTGTACTTAGAGACGTGCTAAGTACACGTTTCTATGTACACTTAGTTATGTACAAGTAAGTAGAAATGCACCTATGTACAAAGCAAGAACACTATGGAACACTTAATTAGTACAAGAAAAAATATTCTTGTAAAAAATTATTTAATTTGTCTCAAAGAGTTTGAGACAATTTATCTAGATACTCTGTTCAGAATGTTTTTGAATCATAATGAATTCGTTTACCTGTCTGAAACATCAGCCAAGTAGGAACTGGTTCTTCTGCAATGATCTTTTGCTTGATTATATCTTAGACTCAGTCCCAATAGAGTAGCAGTAGGAGCTATGTCTTTTCCAACCCTTTCATAGAAAATAAAAGTTACATGGTCATGTTAGTACATGATTTCCCCCTTTGTTTTTACTACCATGTAAGTATTCTAAAACGATTCTATATTTGGAAGTTGGATTTCCTCTTAATGGAAATTAGACTTTTATTACATTCTTAAGTGAGAGTGAAATTTCTGCCTTGTCTGCCTTTGTCTTTTCCTGCACTGAATTAGAAATATTTTCTTGCCTGTTTCTCTAAATATGCTGCTTTTAAGCAGGTTACATGACATGAAAAAGCAACATTGTTTTGAATTAGGTGTCAAAAATGTTATAAAATCAAAAGAGAATTTAACTCACACGTTTGCATCCCAGATTGAGCTTTACTCCATCTCCTGAGGATTCAGAAGTACTTTTTTTCATACAAATGAAGCCATGTTCTTCTTCACAATGTCTGTCAATCCAATATCCACCCTACAATAAATAGTAAGCGATGTGCACCGGTACAGTAAACATTAGTGTTCAAGCAATTTTGTCTTTGTGGTCCTTAAATATTAGAATAAACCAAAACTCAATTTAGAAAGTAAAAAGTCACACAAGGGCTCCTATCCTTAAATGAAATGTGAGACAGCATATAATATATTTTAATGATTTTTAACAATAGAATACATATCTGTCAAAATGAACTTTTGAATGCTGTACAAAATTATATAAACAAAATAAATCTACAAAGGAATAATCAGTCTTGTTTACTCAATGCAGTCATACTCATTAGGTCTACAGTACTGAGTAGTGTAACAGACTCTCAAGTCCTCCCTTCATTTAAATAGCAAGGCAATTATGAAGTATGTACAAATGCATAGATTGTATTCAAGCAACATGTTTTATCACAACAAAATGCATAGATTATTCTGCATACACTGAGTGTGACCACAAGATTAGTCATGCTTCCAGACAGACCAAATGCAAGACAGCAAATAGGTTCAATCGTTTTCAAAAGTAGAACAGAAAATATGTTTATATTAAAATTATATGTATCATATTTAGGTTTTAGTGCTTAAAGTAAAATAAAGCGTTCAGAGACTAATTAAAGTGCAAATGTGAAGAAAAAAATTGCAATAGGGAAAGACACATAAAGTGGTTTCCTGAATATGTAATTGAAATATTCAGAAAGAAATGTGGTTTTTTTGTACAATGTTGAAATTTTGATTTGTACAATTTTAATTGACTTCACTTTAAACCCAATCCAAGGTAAAGATGAAATTCAAATATCTGCTACATAGAAATTAATGAGCAATTAGAACTTTGTTAGCTAAACTTTTCTATATATGATTAGCTATTTCCAGTTAATTTTTTTAAGTTCTCTTCATGATTGTGGTTTTGATTAAGGAGGAAATTAATGATTTTTTAAAGTTTTTGGTGACTGATAAATGTATTGCCTATAGTGTTGATGACATAGACTTGTAAAAGGTATGTGCATTGTTTATCATATTTGATCAATACATAAAGAAGAATTGACAATAAAAATGGAATACAGAAAGAACTGTTTTGTCATTTTCATTCATGTTAAAATTATACTGAAGAAAACTTTCTTTTGTCCAGACAAGCGTAAAAAATAAGAAGAACCTCAAGCAACATCAGCGAGGATAAAAGTGTCCAATTTCTTTTTTGTAAAGGGTTTAAAAATAAATGCATGTGGGATTATTCAACAGTGTTGGGCTGAAATTGCTTTTAGGTATAGATTTTTCCACATTATTTGCTCCAGGTGGCAGCACTGTCTCTGCATCTAATTTATAAAGCAAACAGCACCGATTATGTCATAGTGCAAACATGCCTGTCAACAATAGTAGGTTTGTGCCAGATCAATAATGCAGAAAAATAATGCACAACCCAATTGTTACCTTCAGCCACAAACACAGCAGGCACATAATGTGAAAGAGAAAAAGACAGACTTTTGTATTACAGAGACCTCCTAATGCTTGAAGAATCATCTTTTTCACCTCATCAAAGTTGAAAAACATTTAGGGATGGCAATTTTAAAATATTTATTCAATGTCAATAACCTGCACAACTACAGATGCAGAGGGACAGTCATGAGACTGAAACAAAGATGGCTAGATTTTATGTAGCGTTTTGAAAATTTATTTGACGATTACAGAAATCATATGAAAAGTCAGGCACTCCTGAGTCAATGAAAGGTTCCATCTATGCCATCATTTTATAAAGGCTGTAGTGCATTGTTTTTATTTTCTTTGTCTGATGTGCACTTCTTACAAGAATTCATGAGATGTTAAATGTTTCTCAGTAACTACATGTGGTAAAATCCAATGCTTTTAAATTACAAAAACTGAAATAAATATTGGAAATACTTCCTATACATGCATGCATAATGCTTTATTGAGACTTGGAAAAGTTGCAGAGTCTTGTAATTTGCTTGGCAACATAGTTTGCCAAGCAAATCCCCCTTTGAGGGTGTGAATTAGAATTTGTAGTTTGCTTCTACTTTTGTGGAAGATAAAGTGAATCTGTGTGGACAGAATGCTGTGGTGTTTAAGAGTAATAAACAGTATGAAAGAATAGACTACATTCAAAAATGACTGTTTCACCTATGAGTGCATTATAAAATGGGAAGCATAAAACTGCATCAGCTTGGGAGTAGAAACATGTCAGTCATCCATGTAAGAATCTTTGTGCCACTGACGTGCATCTCTGTCTCTGATTCGATCCCTATCGCTCTCCCTGTCCTTGTATCTGTCTCTGTCCTGATCTCTGCCCTGGTGGTGGTAGCCGTGATGGTTGTGTGCAGGATAGAGGTCTGCATGGTGTGTCCGTGTTGGGATATGCTGGTGATGCCTCTGATGTCGGTTGCGTTCGTTGTGCTCCTGCTCATAGCCTTCCCTGTCATGCAGCTGGCCACGATGGCGTTGGTGATGATGGTGATGATGGTGGTGGTTGCTACTGTGGTGGTGATGGGTATGACCCCGGTGGTTGTAGTGTATCTCCTCCTCATCGCCCTCCACCACCACTTCCTCCACCTCGTCCTCCCTCTCCTCATGCAGGGGTCTCCTCGGAGGCCTCTGGCTGTAATCTCTACCTGACTTTACATTCATGCCACCAGATATTTGGCTGTGCTGGGCGTAGCTGTGGTGTTCCATCCGGCGGTGATGGTGGTGGTGATGGTGGTGGGTGTGCTGTGGTCTTTTTGGTTCTGTCCTCAGAAGTCGCTCCTCTTCTTCCTTTCTTTGGCCTTCGTCAACTCTGTCCTCCTGATCTGGGGCGGGTGGGGTCTCCTTGTCTAGGTGGTTCTCACGTGAACCCTTCCTCTTGGAGGCACCTGGCTTCTTGCTCTTCTGCTCATCCTTAAAGGAAAAGGACCAGATGAATATCATTTAACTAGTCACACAATAAAATTAAGTAACGTGCAATTCCAAATCACAGAGAGGATGTGGAGGTCAAGGTGAACAATGAAAACAATGTGAGGAAGATGGATGACAAATTTTCAAAATGACAAGATGGATCATTTTCATTTCCAGCTTAAATGTAAACTTTGACCTGGATTTCTTCTGGATTTGTTTAAAAGAACAGACATGATTTTGTGAACATGTTTAACCTATGGTTAAATCCTCACATGTATTGTATAGAAAACCGAGACTTTCAGTTGCTTCCATTCACTGCTAATAGTTTACATAACCACTGGTCAGCTTACTTTTTAGACCACAGTATGTCAGGTTTTTAACCCTCCTGTTATGTTCCGGGTCAAATTGACCCATTTTAAAATTTACAAATTAAAAAAAAAAAATAGAAGCATTATTTTTGCATGAAACGTTTTCTATTTGTCTTAATAGGTGCACTCTAGACATACAACCCCTGGCAAAAAGTACGGAATCACCAGTCTTGGATGAGCACTCATTCAGACATTTCATGCTGTAAAACAAACTCAGACCAAAAACATGATACAATATTAAGGTCGTTCCAAAGTGCAACTTGTTGGCTTTCAGGAACACTCAAAGAAATGAAGAGAAAATATTGTGGAAGTCAGTGAATGATACTTTTATTGACCAAGCACAGGGAAATAAATATGGAATCACTCAATTCTGAGGAAAAAAGTGTGGAATCACTCAAATTGGAGGTAGAAAAAAAAGGACACACCCAGTCTATTTCCTTTCCCTAAATGGACACCTGCCCCAGATTAGATGTGCCCGTTAGTGTGCAGTTCAAAACACCTGCAGTCATGACACCTTGGAGGGCTGCTGGACGAAGTGGAGTGGTGAGAACCATGGCTCCAACAAGAGAAATGTCCCTTGAAACAAAAGAGAGGATTGTGAAACTTCTTGAAGAAGGTAACCCTTCACGCATGGTTGCTAAAGATGTGGGCTGTTCACAGTCAGCTGTATCCAAGATATGGACCAAATACAAACAGCATGGAATGGTTGTTAAAGCCAAGCGTACTGGTAGACCAAGAAAGACATCAAAGCGTCAAGACAAACAACTTAAGGCCATTTGTCTTGAAAACCGAAAAAGTACAACTAAACAGATGAAGCATAAATGGGAGGAAGTTGGAGTCAATGTATGTGACCGAACCGTAAGAAATCGCCTAGAGGAGATGGGATTTCAATACAGGAAAGCTAAACGAAAACCAGCATTGACACCTAAACATAAAAGAACGAGACTCCAATGGGCTAAGGAGAGGCAATCATGGACTGTGGATGACTGGATGAAAGTTGTCTTCAGTGATGAGTCAAGAATCTGCATTGGACAAGGTGATGATGCTGGAACTTTTGTTTGGTGCCGTTCCAGTGAGATTTATGAAGAGGCCTGCCTGAAGAAAACAACCAAATTTCCACAGTCCTTGATGATATGGGGCTGCATGTCAGGCAAAGGCACTGGGGAGATAACTGTGGTTAATTCTTCTATCAATGCACAAGTTTACATTGACATTTTGGACAGTTTTCTCATCCCTTCAATTGAACAGATGTTTGGTGATGATGAAATAATTTTCCAAGATGACAATGCATCGTGCCATCGGGCAAAAACAGTGAAGGCATTCCTTGAAGAAAGACACATTCAGTCGATGTCATGGCCTGCAAATAGTCCAGATCTCAACCCAATTGAAAACCTGTGGTGGAGATTGAAAAAAATGGTCCACAAGAAGGGTCCAACCAGCAAAGCTGATCTGGCAACTGCTATCAAAGAGAGTTGGCACCAAATTGATGCAGAATACTGTTTGTCACTCATCAAGTCCATGCCTCAAAGACTGAAAGCTGTTATAAAAGCCAAAGGTGGTGCAACTAAATACTAGTGATGTATTTTGAATGGTCTTTTGTTTATGCGTTTTTCATGATTCCATACTTTTTTCCTCAGAATTGAGTGATTCCATATTTATTTCCCTGTGCTTGGTCAATAAAAGTATCATTCACTGACTTCCACAATGTTTTCTCTTCATTTCTTTGAGTGTTCCTGAAGGCCAACAAGTTGCACTTTGGAACGACCTTAATATTGTATCATGTTTTTGATCTGAGTTTGTTTTACAGCATGAAATGTCTGAATGAGTGCTCATCCAAGACTGGTGATTCCATACTTTTTGCCAGGGGTTGTAAGTTGAAAATTTATTCATTTTACACATTTGTACCAAACCCTAGGTCTACTTTTTACATCGATACTGTTCGGGTCAATTTGACCCGGCAGTCAGGTTAAAGTGCAAAAAAAGATTTTAAAATGTCCAATTCTATATGTTTCCTTGCAGTTATGAACCATATTTCACCACACACACACTCACACACGCACACACGCAACCACACACACACAAGCCCACTTTCTCACTATTCTCTTTACTTCACTAGGAAACTGCGAGAAAGCAGGTGTTCACACAACCTTTGACGGGAATCTTTTCTGTTCCTGTGGACAAACTCCACCCACTCTGAGTGACACTCAGCAGAAGTGGAGAAAAACATAAATACTCTCTGCATGACTCATTTATCTTGATTTTAATCAGCGGGTCAATTTGACCCAGAACAGTATGTGTGTCTCAAGTTCAATTATAAAGATCACCCTTTGGTAAAAAAAAAAAAAGTATAATATAAAATAATTTACCAAAGGTCAACTTCAAGGAAATTATTGTTTTTTTGTGTCTAGGTTTTTTTCAGTGGACATTAAAAATCTAAATTCCATTTTTTATGTCCAAATGAGTAAATGAGCAGGTTGTCGTCATTGATCCTTAATTTCTGAGAAATAATAAAACATCATTGCACAAATATTGATTGAAATGGTTAGTATTGGAGTTAATAATCAGATACAAAAATGTTTTTGAGGAATTTTTTGGTTTCTGACACTATTGCATGATTAAACACTCCCTGGGTCAAATTGACCCACGAACATTTTTGCTGTACCCTAGAAACGAACATAACAGGAGGGTTAAAATAAAATTATTTCTATCAAGCAGTCATCTAACTATAATAGGCTATAAATTACAGACATTACATAAAACCATGTAATGATTCTACATCATGTAATGATTCTACATCATGTAATGATTCTACATGTTTCCCATACCTAAAAAACGAGTATAGTAATATTTCAATAACTCTCACTCACCAGTTGTTGGCCTATTTCATTTCTTCTTCAACTTTGCATAGTAATAGGATGAGAAGACATGAAATTAAAATGTTAGGTGGACTGGTGGAAAAACGTACAGATGAAGCAAAGATAATGATAAAAAAAAAATTCTCTAAATTTAAACAAATATTTGTACACATCACATGAATGAGATGAAGTTTGATGAGATGAGGTGATAGGAACATTTTACATAGTATTTTATATATTTCAGTATGTTTTCACTGTATAAATTGTGTGTTTTATGCACCGGTACTGTTGTTGGAGAGGAAGGCAATGTGTTCTCAGCCAGCTGTGCTACAAGTGCATTTGAAGGCTCCATCTCTGGTGGATGCGTTGCTCTCCAGTAAGATTCAAGGTAATCCGCGATGTGCTCACAGGCATCAGTAAGCTGGTTCTCGTCTAATATGACATCAAACATTTCCTACAGACAATAGTAGGTGAGAAAGAAATAGAACAAAATGTGAACACCAGGATGCATGTGTGTTAGGATGTTTAATGCAGGAGTAAGTTTATTGAAAACTATAGCTGTACTGTGTGTCAACAACTATCTAGAAAAATTAAACCCAGAAAAATTAATACTGCAATGTATAGAACTTCACTGGTGGTCAAGTAAGGTGGGATGTAAGACCGATTAAAAAAAAAATTTAAAAAAACCCAGCATTTGTTATTTTACTGCACGTTAAAGCTACTCAGCATTGATTTTAATAAAGTATCAAACTTGGTCTCGGAGAAGATAAAAAAATTACTTGACATCAACACACGGCATTAGCCAGATTTTCATCTCTTGAACAGAAAAAAAGCAGTTGTAGTTTTTAACAATTTCCAGCAGATGGCGCTCACCGGCGGACACTGGGCCAGCTTGTCTGCTGCCACAAGTTGAACGTTAAGATGTTTGGTTTGAGATTTTCCTCTTGTCTTGATGAGTCTCGTCAGCACCTACACAACACAAAATAGAACACAACTTTAAAAAATGTAAGTATCCTATTTCTTTTGACAAATACAGGGCAATAAAAGGTGTACAGATTTAGAGAAATGCATTCTATCAGGTAGTGCATGGGTGACTGATGAAACCTACTTTTGGTGAAGATATCTTCACATAAACAAGAATTGGAGCAAGCGAAGTCTTGGACACTTGCAGTGGGTGGTTAATCGTGTCTGCATCCAAAACGACTAGCTGCATGCTCCGGGCCAGCTCAAATATACGCTCCACCTCCCCTTGGATCTGGGCTGCAGGAACAGAAAATGTAAGCTTCCAACTCTGAGACAATTTAAAATATACATGATGCAACAAGATCTCACTGGAAACCTCTAACTATGATAGTACACATATTGAGACTGGCAATAGTAGGAATGTTCTAGATCTTTATAACTTTATTCTCATATTTTATCTTATTTTATACTATTATAGAAAAACTATTACAGTAACTTTAAACAATTCAATAATAATACATTTAAAAAGTTGCCTTACTTTTAAAAGATTATTTATTTTAGATTTAAATCTGTTAACACTTAATTCAACACATACAGTCTGGCTTCATAGGAGTGTTCAATTATTTACAAAAGATTTTCTGCTTTACTTGAACTTGTAAACAACTAATAAACAAAGCAAATGACAATTGACATCAGAAATAAAATGCATGTAAAAAAAAAAGCATGTTCTACACAACAAAAGAAAATAAGACCTTGGCAGCTCTCACCAAAAGCCTTGCACTAAAATATTTAGTTTTTTGTTATTATTATATGTATAATTTCTTCCCACCACAAAGATAGATGCATCAAGATTTCTTCAACTCATGGCAGGAGTAATATTAAAACTTGTCCACTAGAGGGAGAGCGGGAAAGGACATCAAGTTTTAGTCCTAAAACATATCTGACAACCCACTCACACAAAAGCACTTCAATGCACTTTAGCTATATATTTCAAAGCTGTACAGGATGAAGTCAGTTTTTGTGTAAATGTACTATAAATGAAGCACACAGAAGTGAGAGGGTAGCAGCAGCTGAGACAAACATGGGGGAAATGAGAGAAAGAACAGAAAGGAGGTGGAGCTGTCAAAAACACAAGGAAAACCAGTGCTTTCAGTCGTACATACCGGCAGCATCTGGGATGAGACGGCAATGAGAGAGACAAGAGAAAAGCAAGTAAATCTTATCCCTGCTCTTGTTTTAACTGATTTCCTCCTCTTCTATTGAAATGGGTAGAAAGGATCAGAGGGTAGACAGCGAGATGGTTGTGACTAATCTACAGTATAATGTCACAAGGTAAAAAAACCAAACTTATATGCTTGGTTTGAACAAGAAGAAACTTCCTAAAACTAGGAAGTTTTCTAACTGACAAACTGCTGTAGTTTAAATTTCTGACTAAGATTGTGCTGGTTCTGATAGAAATATATGAGAATAAGCAAAGCCTAGCAGCTGCAGATCTGTCGATGCGCCGCTGTTAGGTCTGATTGGCGAACACCATCCTTTTAGCGATGGGGGGATATTATGAATATTTGCAGTAAATATATTTTATGGCATGGTGAACCTGCTAAAAACAACCAACTATTGTTTCAAACATTATTTATTACATCCACTATGTCTGGGAGATAAAAGCAAATAACATTTCTCTTAAGTCATTTCCTTCTCAAAGCAGGAACATGCAAGCTAAAAGCTGCTGAGCAAGAAACAAGAAAAAGCATCAGAGGTCTCAAAGCTCTGAGGATCACAGTCAGATTAAGAACCCACTCAATCCACTCAAACCAAGGTAAGCCTGATCTGTGGAGGCTACAGGCTAGTTATTGACTATGGTGTTAGTAGCAAAGCAGCTTTCATGAGACATTCTGTAAAATCAAAGTCACAAAAAGTCTATCTCTATCTCAGCATCACAAAGTCATGACTCATTTGAAGTCTGGGTTACCTAGATTTACCAACGGTTCTCTGAAACATCCTTGCAATAACCCACATCTTTGAGATAACAGTACAAATATACTCAACAGAATAGAACACCCATCATGGTTCCAGATTTAGGATATGTTTGATTTAACCTTGTGGCAACTCTGTATATTTAAGGCAAAAATTGAGCAGCAATGGAAGCCAAAAGACAAAAATAGCTCTGACACATTCACTTCAAATTAATTTAGACAGAATGAGACAAAAATTAATTAGGACTTTAAAAATGTGGGGGATGCCACAAGGGAAGTCAAGTTTTCCAGAAAGCAATTATATTAACTTGTTTTGAAACTGATTTAGTTGTCTTTTCCATGAGTGAAGCTATTAGAGTTGTGTTCTATCCATGTATTTCTATTAAAATGAAAGAATTCCCAAGGATAATTAGTGCTCTGTACTGCCGGATGATAAACTACAGACCTAAATTAGAGCGTGTGTTGGACCGGTCCATTAAGGCCTTCTTGCCAGGGTTGTTGAGGATAGAGCGTTTCGCCAGCGAGATGTCAGCCGTCACCCTTGTAATAGTGATTCTGAAAAGAATACAAGAGAACAAGCATTATTTCACAACTTTATTAAATTTTACTGTGCATTAAAACAGGTTTGATAATGACAAAGAAAAACTTACCTTCCTTCAAATCTGTGTTTTAGAAAGTCAAATAGTGCTTTTTGCATCATGTCGGTAATCTAGAATTACACAGAAAAATAATAATTCAGCTTGATTGCTTGTTATTGTCGGTGCCATACTGACTCGCTTGGCTCTTAGCTGCTACTATTAATTTACAAACTACTTGCAATTATCATTAACTATGCTCTCTCTTTGTTTTTCTTTGTTTAGAACATACACTTGACCTGGGTCGCTTTCCTGACTGGAGCTATTGATAGAGCTTTGCATTTATTTTGCATACTCGTTCTTATTCTTTCTTCCCATAGACCCGACCTGGTCCTTTTGTGTTTAGCTGAATCTCCTATTTGGATGTCATCATTGACAAAGCTTTAATGAATTCCTTTGTATTTTTCTTTTTCTCCTCCCACACCTTCCAAAAAGGCACTCTAGAACCAATGTTTCCTCTTTTACTTAGCCTGTTTCTGCTGGATGGATTCCTATTGAACAGGAGATGCTCCTCTCCAATGCTTGTTCATATTGAAAGATGGCTCTCTAGGCATTTTATTTAATTTGTCGTCATTTAATTATTTTTAAAAATTTTGATTGAATTGGACTGTACATACTAGAATCTAAAAATGACTATATGATGAGATGTAATTGGAAAAATCTGGATTTATTTCATTATTTGATATGAATTAACCCTGTTTGTCTTCAGGTGACAATTGTTATGATTTTTTGCTAAAAGTATTGAGTTGAATCAAATGTCAGAAGAAACTCACCTCTAAGCCCTTTAATGATGGTCCCATCAGAACCACTGGTCGCATTGTTGGCACAACATCATACATGGTTACCTGTTCCCCCTGCAGACACAAACACATTGTATGGTTTGCATGAAATACATCCATTTTGTTATTGTTATAAGAAAGTTGCATTTTGTCTCTCAAGTCTCTCTCAAATGCCTTAGTTTGTGTTTTAAATAAGCAGGAAAAGCAATACATCTAACACGAATTTGGCATTCAATTGTGTTTTCTGTAAAGAAGAAAAAGTAACTGAACATTTAATGAGTTCAACAATCTGAAAATTTCAAGTTGGGCTTTGGGTTTGCCGTACAAAGAACATCTGTTGCATTAGAATGTTGAATTTTCTTGTTCCCTTACTAACCATGATCTAATATGTCCAAGATCTGAACAAAGATGTTTAATAAGCAAATTGGTTGGTGATGCAGTTGCAACATGTCAGCCATTTGTCAACATAACCACCAAACATTTTTGTTTCTAGTCTCTTATTTATGACATTAGACTAAATCTATTTTCATTGTAACCAAACATGAAGGAATAGGAATCCCATCTGGGAACTGAATACTTTTATACTTTAAAATAAAGTATTTAATATGTATGTATTAAGACAATGAATCATCATTAACAACCCTTATTGAATGGATCCAGGCATTTCTAGAAAGAAATCTGTGTTTAAGAGGAACTTTTTAGAAAAACCAGGTTTATTTGAACGGTGCCTAAAGTAAAGTAGTAGTGCCTAAATCTGATGTGTAATGAATGTGAAGCAAAACTTTATGGTTCCACAACAGTTATACAATTTAGCTTTGTCCCTTACCGGCTTCTTTTTCACCTGCTGGTTGGCTGCTCACAAAGAAAAAAAGAAGCCATGTTAACTTAATTATCATTAAGGATAGATTTTACCCATATGCATTTAGTCTTATTCGGTGCACAAACTGACCTTGTGAAGGAGGAGTGTATTTCTTTGAGTTCATATCTTGAGTTGCTTGAACTGCTGCTTTGCTGAAACAAGACATGAGTTATGAATTATCTCACAGAGGTTTGATAAAAGTTCACCGCTTTACTTATAAAGGTCTACAGTCAGTGCTCAATAGGCGCTGGGTAGGTTACACCTGAGATTGGTCACCAGTCCATCGCATGGCCACACAGAGACACCCAGCACAAACAACTGTTTACACACACACAATTAACCTAACAGTCAAGTCTGTGTTCACAAAAGAAATGATAAATAAAAACACAAAAATCAACCAAAAATAAAATTCAATAATATTTTAATGGCTGGATCCTACGTCTATTTGCTAATATCAGAGATATCAGAGTAACTCTCTTTGTTAAAATTTTGCAAGGTGAGGTTTACTCAGTTAGAGAAAAGATTGCTAGAAAAATGAACATAATGAGAAGTATAATGACTTAAACTTGTCTAAAGCTGCAAATTCCTCGTGAACAAGCAAATGGCAACAGGACTCAGTTCAAATTTGGTTTCATCTTCCCACTGCTGTGCTGCTGGCTTGTTTTGAGGGATAATTTTCACCGTTAAGATGTGTTATTTTGTAACAAGTTTGCAGATTTTTATCCCCAGTGGTTCTTCCAGGTTGATCCTGGTTATCAATTAAACCAGGAAACTGAGTCTGACTTATTGGATTAAGAATATGCACAATTTTCTTGGTACTATCAAATCTCAAAGACATTTCACAAATATTTTCTAAGATTTGTTTTCCAGGACCCAGTTGAAATGAACTAGTATTGATTTTAAAATTTCTTCTTTAATACATTGGCTTTAGGTTCCTTCCTTAAAAAAATGCAAACTGTTAATCAAGCAGTATTGTGTGACTACCTGGCCAAAGCCTTGGCAGCTTTTCTGGCTTGGACTTCTCTTCTGATAAGAATGGTTTCCAGGTTAACCGGACTGGGAACGAAGCCCACCACCCCATCCTCCTTCACCGGCCGTCCGATCCACCATTCATTGTTAAATTTCTTCCAATTGCAAAGCACATCAAACAAGACATTGAACTGTGAATAAAAAAGTTTAACACTGATGTTCCCCATAATTATTAATCAGTGTTAATTATAGAAAATGCATCATTATATGTCATATCTATCAGAATAAATATGGAACAAAGCTTAATAAAACCAAGTTTTTCTAAAGACAACAGTATTGTATGCATGTCAGTCTGTGAGGATAATTATATTTTTTGAGATTCAATGCATACCTCTTTGACATGCAGGAAGTCTTTGGCCTCAAATGTGACAGCTTGGCCTGGTACAGGGACGTTGTCGTCGTCAGCTGGCATGTAAGAGAAGTTGCAACGTACAGCAAAGGCCACAGGCTTGTACTGAGGACATAGGACAGGTGCTATAGTTATTTAAAACAAGAAGCCTAAATGTGCAAGAGCTAGAGCACTATAAGTGATGATTTGTAAAAATTAATGAAGGCTAAATTTGATATATGTACTTCAGTTTTACTATCATACATTACTGAGACAGCAGAGCTAAGGCTAAAGTTGTAAGTAGCATTTGTTATATTCACACTATGACAAATGAGTGTGAACAAAGTGTATTGTGTCTTTATCTTTGCTGTAGGTTAGCCACTGTCACAACATTGCTGACTGAAAAACTTGTTGCTGATGTAATTCTATAGAAGTCAAATGTCAGTAGCATAATGATCAAGCTGCTAATTACTTCACTTTGGGCAGATGCGGCTTTAGGGCCAGCAGAGTTACAAGCTGAGGAAATTTTCCATGTTAATTATGCAGCACCGGTGAGAGTACATAAAATCTGTAGAGGAAGATCTGCTTCAATATTCAACAGGACACATCAGCAGGGGTTGCTTAGAGGCCCACCTTAAAGTCGAATGTGACACATTTGTAATGATCAATGTACCATTATATATATATACACAGTATAGATAGATAGATAGATAGATAGATAGATAGATAGATAGATAGATAGATAGATAGATAGATAGATAGATAGATAGATAGATAGATAGATAGATAGATAGATAGATAGATATCTACTGTATATGTACATATATCACAGTTGTAACTATAATTAAAACGTTATTTTAAGCTCATTGCCTCGTGTTTGTCATTGCAGAATTGTTTGAAATCTGTTAGTTGAAGTACATGAATTGAATTGAATCAGGAATTATGAACGTTCAATATTCCTTTCTGTGATGTAATCTCCTTTTGGACAGTCATTCTGTACATCTAGTCTGCATGGTAGAAACGAAGGAAATGATGCAACAGCACAACAGTACCTTAGCCTTTTCCAGCTGCACCTGGGCGTTTCTTTCCTCAACGATATCTGAGTCCTGACGTTCTCCCTACAAACAGAATATAATCACAATGTTAAGTGGAACGTGTGGAGTTACATAAAATTATTAAAAAATATACTGTCATTAAAATACATAAGGACATTTTTGCGCAATGTCTTATTAATTCTATTATTTTGTGTAGAGTAAACTACTTTATCTCCAATCAATTAAACTCATCATGCTTAATTTACTTAATAAGATGACACTGAATGCACCTGTTAATGCAAGGCGACAAATAAATAATCAGATAACTTTGTGGCAAGAAATGCAGGTTGATCCCAGAGATGAACTTGGTATTTTGGAATTCCCAAATTAAACAGTAAATAAATCCAGAGTACCAAAACATAATGTAAAAAACTGAACATTCAAATTATTAGAAGAAGAAAAAGTATGTCAACACTAAAACTAACAGAATCAAGATCCAAAACACACTGAAGTTACTGATTATGTCAGCATGTGCTCTGGGCAAATCACAATTGAACTCAAATTCAAAAGAAAAATATGACAATTTTTGCCATTATTTGGGGGTTTAAACATTTACTACTGAACTTTGTCCTAATTGGGAGTTTAACATGTGCACAGTCTTTGAAGTAACCGCTGTACACCGTTGCCTACGTGCTGATTGTTAATGGTATTTGTAATTATCTTTTTTTTTACAACACAAAATGTGAAAGACCAATCCTCTATGCTAGTTAAAGTCAGTTAATCTTTATAAAATGTTTTAGACTGATTGAATGCTTCACTGATAAACGTTTGACTTAAGAAAGTGTCCTTGAATCACTTTAACATCCTCGGATCAATTTATCTTGAAACCCCTTGTCTTTAATTTTCAGCAAGTGTTGCCACAGATTCCCTGCGCTGGATGCTGGAGTTGCTGTGCCATGTCTCTCAGAGATTAGATTGTCCTCTCAAAGACATGGCAATTAATGGCCTTCGTGTCATAGCCAGGGGGATGGCACAGCCTCTAGTGTGCACTCAAGATATTCACTTAAATCCTATTGTCACAAATCACCTCCTCAGTTTCAACAACTTAGTGTGGTGCGTTTTAACACAACAGTGTGTCCTCTCATGTTAGTTGGGAGAATTTGGCTTCATCACAAATTAAAGCTATTGCCCTATTTAGTTTTCATTAACTGTGAAAACTATGATGTACACAAAATGAAAATAATTTCTGCCACCTCAAAAAAAATGCACACCAGATATCACTGCACAGTAGTACAAGTAGTTAAAAAGAGACATCATTAGAAGTTCAGTACACCATGTTTCAAATTATTATGCAAGTGATATTTTCTCAGATTTTCTTAAATGGTCAATGCAAATGATGGTCAGTATAATTTTCAAGTAATGAACTATTACAGTATAAATCAAATTTTACTGATCAAAGCTCCCCATGAGAACAGTATTTTTTTTCAAAAGTAAAAAACTCAAAATGCACTTTTCCAAATTATTATGCACAGCAGATTTTCTAAACATTTTATGGATTATAAAGAACTGCAAACGGTCATTCTTTGAATGTGCAGCATTAAGTGGTCACATGTACTAAAATCAAAGCTATTTCAATCAAAAACATCTTAACCGACAGAGTTACATGTTAACATCGAACCCCTTCTTTGATATAACCTGCACAATTCTTGATCCATTGAACTTGTGAGTTTGTGGAAAGTTTCTGCTTGAATTTCTTTGCAGGAGGTCAGAATACCTTCCCAGAGCTGCTGTTTTGATATGAACTGCATTCCACCCTCAGATCTTCTGCTTGAGGAAACTCCAGAGGTTCTCAATAGGGTTGAGGTCAGAGGTCAGAGGAGGATGGTGACCACACCATGAGTTTCTCCCCTTTTATGCCCATAGCAGCCAATGACAAAGTGGTATTCCTTGCAGCATGAGATGGTGCATTGTCATGCATGAAGATTATTTTGCTAAGGAAGGTACTGGCTCTTCTTTGTGAACCATGAAAGAAAGTGATCAGTCAGAAAGTCCCATATACTTTGCTGAGGTCATTTTCACACCTTCAGGGTACTCTGAAGGGGCCGACCAATGATTCTCTCCCCATGATTTCAGCCCAAAAAATGACTCCACCACCTCCTTGCTGACGCCACAGCCTGGTTGGGACGTGGTGGCCATCCACCACCAATCCACTACTGCGTCCATCTGGACCATCCAGGGTTGCACAGCAGTCATCAGTGAACAAGTCTGTTTGAAAATTAATCTTCATGTACGGCTGGGCCCACTGCGACCAGTTTCTGCTTGTGAGCTCTGGTTAGCAGTGGCCCAATAGCAGGTTCATGCACTGCAAGCCTCTGGAAGATCCTCCATCTTGAGGTTCCAGAGGCACCAGCAGCTTCAAATAACTGTTTGCTGCTTTGTAAGGGCATTTTAACAGCTGCTCTCTTAATCCGATGAATTGTCTAACAGAAACCTTCCTCATTATGCCTTTATCTGTACAAACCCATCTTTGTTCTGAATCAGCCACAAATCATCTTCACAGTACAATGATAACTACACTATCTGATGATTTTTGTCAGGAGAGAGATCCTTTCTCTTTCCCATATTGCTTGCAAACCTGTGGCCTACTTAATAATGTGGAACATCCTTCTTAAGTAGATTTCCTTTAGTTGAGCTCACCAGACAAACTAATCAACCCACCTCTCTGAAATTAATTATAGTGATTCAAAGAGCCCTGACACAATACCATCTATAAATTTAATATCACAACAAAAAATGTTATCTTTATGACACTTAAATCCAATTTGCATAATAATTGGAACACGGTGTAGATGCACAAAAGTTGAAAGCAGAAAAATAAACTTTTGCTAACGGTTTATATTTTGAAAATAAATTATATCAAAATGCATTAACATTATTAGACACAGGACAAGGACACAGAGAGGAAAGATAAGAAAATTCCCCTGGGACAAAATTATGCCCATTCATGGGTTTTTGTTTATCCATGCCTGGTGTAGACATCTGTTCGCGCAGCACTCGCCTCTTCTGCAAGCCAATGTCACCCAGCCAACAGTGTAAAACAGCCCCACCGAATTAGACATGTCTTTTTTTCATTTACATGTAGTCATAGTTAAAAATTATTTGTTCTTTTCATTCACAGGATATAAAACGATCCTCATCGGAACACAAATTACAATTTTCACCCTTTAGGAGGGCATTAGCAGCAGGGGCTGTACATTAACAAATAATCAAATAATAATATGACAAGCTCCGTACATGCATTACTTTTGGCAGCTTGCTAAGTTGAAACTTCTAAAATGTGTGTGTGTTAACAAAATGATAAAGAGGAACTGACTGTCATTTAAGATAAGCCCAATCCAAAGCAAGAGGGAGGAAAATGTGTGTCCCCTGGTAAAGCTTTTCAGAAAAGGGAACATCATCCCAATAGTCGAACAAGGTGATGGTATTTGTTTTGCGCTTCAGGACCTGGATTACTTTCCAAAATTGATGGTCCCTGAATTCTTATAAGCGAGTGTCCGGCCATCAGTTTGGATTACGCAGCAGGACATTGACCTAAAACATATGTGCTAGTCTACTTCTAATTCACTCAAAAGAGAGAATTTAGGGTTTTGAAGTGGATATATTTTTTTTTGTTTAGTTTAGATTGAGCTAGAGTGACATGATCTTTAACAAGTTATTAATGTTCTAAAACTCTCTAAAGTGAATTAGTTAGACCCATTCTGTGTGAAAGAAGGGACCAAATTCCTCTACACCAATAAAAACATACTTTTCCATTTATCATGCAACCATATTTAGGTTTAGAGGGAGTTTTTCACAAACTGTCTTGTTGGATTTGGGTAATTTTTTTCCCCTATTAATAAATTAAAGCATCACTTTAAAGCAAAACTTTGCTTCATATTTACTCAGGTTGTTTGTTCTGATATTAAACTTTTATCTGAGACACTTATGCCGAATAAAAGTGAAAACAGAAAGATCCAATAGCTTTTCAGCACTTTGTAGCAAATGTTTGTATTTAACCAACTATGAAACACAGTGATTGAGGTTTGGTGCTTGGGGCTCTTTTAGTAGCCTTTGGAAGTCAAAACAGTTGAAGTGTTATGAAGTAAACTTGGATGCCAATTCAATGCTGAGTCTGGGTCAATACTGAGTAGTTTATTAGGGCAATATTTACCACCACGAGTCAATCTGCAAAAGATGGACTGAACTAAAGAATTAATGACCCAAGAAACCTCCACCATCAAATTTGGATCTCAGCAAGAGTAATGGTGTGACGAACTTCTAGGAACTATGTATAAATAAGATTAACACACAAAATGGAGCTCTTAATCTCAGTGTTGTCAAGATTCTAGTGAAAGAAAACTACTTAAAATTATTGTCCCATATGTGGACTTTCAAATTATTGAACATTATAGGGTGTATTTCTTTTCTTTGTTTTGTACGCCCCTTTCGTATTTTGACACCTGCAAGTTCTATGTTCTTCATTGATCTCCCATCCCAGTCAGTCATATTTTCACCATGATGAAGAACCAGATCATCATAATTATAATACTCTGTTAAGAAATAAGATGAGTCTCTCGTGGGGCCCTTCTCTAAGGTCTCCTAGTAGTCTGTTAAACTTGCTTAATCTCAAGTTTAACAGACGCCAGTGTTTGGACATGGCCTTGAAAAGGCAACGAAAGAAAAAGGAAAAAAAGAGACAGCTAACAGATGCTTTAAAGTCATTTGAACTCTGTCTCCCATTCTGTCTACATCTTCTCCGACTTCCTGCTTTTAGTGCAGCAAGTCAGCTTTGAGCACCTCTCAGTTGCATCTGACAGGGAGAGAAACCTCTGGAATTATTTTACTGCTGTACACAGAAAATAAGACAGCCTCATTTCACATGCAGTCAACCTGAAACAACAGCAACAAATGCATGAGAAAGTATTTGCGGCAATGAAGGCTTAGGCAAAGTAAAGTGAAGGACAAAGATAATGTGAGCAAGTAAAACTGGATTCCATGATGTTCAACCTGAAGGTGACTCATTTTCCATTCAAAAGTGTTTACACAGCTCTTTTGGTGTATGCCAGAGAAGTGCATTAAGAAGGAAGCCTCTCATTGGGAAGATGAAAGTCCCTCATAGGAAATAATCAGAAGAGTCAACTGGCTGACCTGTAGCACTGGCATTCCTTAAGAGGGCGAACTAAAATGTAGAATGGGTCCTTTAAGAATTGCAAACATAAGGGGTATTGCTACATTAAAGATGATAGCAGTGGGTATGCCTTTCCTGGTCAATTTTACAGTTTTCATGAGTATTATTCTCATTAAGACCTAAATTTGTTTACATTTCTAGAAAAACAGTTAGGTTACCAAAAAAAACAGCAAAACCAAAATTCTTCTGAGCTTTTGGTTAAGTGAAGATTTGTAGGTAAATTACAATTGTAGAGTTGTCTGTCTACCTAAAGATGGTTTTCTTGTTGCACACTAATTTAACAGATGGGGAGATGTTTCCATAGCAACCATTCAGAGAAATTTGTCACCTAAACACAAACATCGCCCACAGGAAAAGCTAAATCTCCCATTACAACAACTCATCAAAAAAAAAAAATCTCTTATGAAGAAATTTTAGACCTTTAATTCATACTGCATGCTGTATGCAGTATGAATTAAAGGATATAAAGTCCCTTTCCAGTGTGTATAAACTGTGTGTTTGTGTGGCTGGTTGTTTGTCCTGTGTGTCTCTCTATGTTGCCCTGTGATGGGCTGGCGACCTGCCCAGGGTATATCCTGCAGTTTGCCCAATGACCACTGGACATGGACACTAGCGCCCCCGTAATCCTGCAAGGATAAGCCGGTACAGATCATGGATAGATGTTTTAAGATCTGCTCTACAGATATTTTCAAAGGAAGTTGATGCATTAACATCCTCTGTTTCCAGATGTTTGTCAATGCTTTTCTATTTTAAAGTCAGTGCAACAGTTTACTAATCTAATTGAGACTAATATAATCCACCAGTTGGAAGTAAGCCCAGATCTCTGTATATTGTTTTCTTTCTGCATCAAAGGGAATATTATCATTTTATCTGATTACAACTGTGC
Organism: Xiphophorus hellerii; assembly: GCF_003331165.1. Classification (NCBI taxonomy): domain Eukaryota; kingdom Metazoa; phylum Chordata; class Actinopteri; order Cyprinodontiformes; family Poeciliidae; genus Xiphophorus; species Xiphophorus hellerii. The sequence continues at coordinate 20,449,646 of NC_045677.1, read as the reverse complement.
TCTTATAGTCCTCTTTTTGTTCATTTGCCACTCATTAACGTTTGGTGAATTAGTCCAAAGACTGTGAGGATTTCTTTGCCACGCAGTCATTTGATCATTAACATTTGCGCATTTGCATAATGTGTGTTCTCCAATACACTTTTCTCCGATCCCTGTTTCATCAGCTGCCTTGCATAATTTGTCTGAAGGAGAGACTGGCTGTGTACCCTCTGCCTGGTGCTACTTTGGAGTAGATAAGGCAGCTTTCACATAACATTTTAGATATTCTATTACTCATTTAAACAATTAGCAAACTGGCTTGTACAGCTTGTTTGATAATAGTGCTTTTTATCGTTACTGTTTATGTATATTTCTTTCAGAAGGAAGTAATATGTAACACATTCAATAAGTCAAATTACTAAAATATACTCATGATGTGTAACATTTTAATCAATGCCTAATTGTGTCTTGGTCCTTTCCTTTTGTTCTCCAAACAGGCCTAAACCACCAAGACAAGACTACAGTTAACCACTGATGTGTGCTACCTTAACTACCACCAAGATGTTAGCAGCAGATCCCTGAAATCCTGTAAGTTGTGAGGTTAGGCCTCTGCATATCTCACTTTAAAATTGAGGACAGGGAATTTGGAGACCAAGTCAACACTTCAAATACCAACGCAAGGTTATAAAACTATTGCAACGTGATTGTTGAGTGCAGAACCACTAACTTTATACATATTACTAAATCTTGTTAAAATGTGTTTAAAATATTTCAACAGTTTTGTTGCATTCTGAAGTAGTTGCATTAACAGTGCACACAGTACCATTGATAGGTTTTCCACCATATTTATAATGAAATTTATAAAAGTATCAGTGACAATTATAGAAAGGGAATTGACAACATAGAATATGTGGATTGGGATTATTAAACTCCCATTAAATTAATGTAATCTTAAATGTAAGGTATTTGGTGGAATAAAAGCAAATTGGGAAATAATGTGTGAATGGATTTCAACATGAATAAAAATTTCTAAGAATGATTATAGGCAACAAACTCTTCTGGATGTTACAAACCAAATATTTAAGATAAAATCTTATCTGAATCTATGACCACTCTTCATAAAAAGGGACATGTAGAGTAAGAAAATGCTTGTTTCTATTATACTGTTCTCTTAAAATACCATATATCTGTTCAGATTTAGCCGAAGCAATCGATACAGATTCAATAATATAATAGAAAGAAAAAATTGTTAATCGCTGCACTAGGATTGACTCCAAACTAGTCACATAATAATCAGCAGTGAATCCCATCAGTAATATTTTCAGTTTTACACATTCAAAGGTGAGTAAAATATCTGACTAATGAAGTATGAGATAAGGTAATGTTGTCACTGGGTGATTGTTGGTTCTTCTTTTCTGAACAAGCAGCAAATGCTTCCTGTAAGTCCACATTTCACCTCCCAAGAACTTGTTAGTCTCTCATGGTTGAAATATCCCTGCTTTGCTTTAACAGCCTCCTGCTTTTATCTGCAGTGACAAAAGTTCAAATTATTACACTTGCTCTTTCTTTTTGCTATTTCAAACAACTCAGCTTTGAGGACAAAATCTTTGCTCTCTGTCTGTAGTATCCCACCCACTAGTAGGTGCCTGATGACAAGATAGTCATTATTAAACACGTTAGTTTTTAACAATGACTATTTCGGTGGTCATCGTTTTATGTTAGTGGTCAGTGGTCATCGTTTTATGCATGATCAGCACAAAATATGGCATAAAAATAAGAAGTAGACCTTGACAATAAGGGATGTGAATGTGAATAAATATTAAAGTGTATTCATTATACTACTTTTAAGAAATGTAGCTAAACTCGTTACGAGGATCAGTTACCACTTTTTGCTGCTGTCCTGAGGTTAATCACCCCGATATGTCTTGGTTTCTTATAAAACAATGACTAAGCACATTCTCTTTGCTTTGGAAACATTTTATAGTTTCCAATTTTACTGTTATAATTGCCCAGTTATTCATCAGAAGAAAAAAAGTGAAACCAAAGTCATAGCACCAGAGACAGAATAATAATTTAAAAATCTTCTAGGAGAAAGGCTGTGTGTGTCCTAAGCCTTCTCTCTCTCTCACATTTTCTTCCTGTGTCTGTCCGGGTCTCTGTGTAAGGAGATTAAGATAGCATGCGTCAATCTAGGATTTAGGTCCAAAGAGACAAATGCAAATTCCACATAGACTGCCAACCCTGCTTCCTATGACTATGAGCCCACAAGTTCAAGCTCCATCATCACAGACAGACGAAGACTCCATTAACTGTATCAATGTAATTTAATGCTTGACTTTTAGCTCTTTTAATAGATATAGTTCTGGATGTTCCTCAACTCTGTACATGATACAGTGTGCTGCAATATGGCTGGAAGAGGGAGGTCTATTTCTTTGTATGGATATTACTAGGAAAAAAAATTGTTATGCTTCTTAGAAATAATTTCCAATTATATTTGAACTACCTGTACTTGAAACTATCTGCAACTCCTCTGTACTTTATAGTCACAAAGTAATAACACATATCATATATATATTTTATATATATATATATATATATATATATATATATATATATATATATATATATATATATATATATATATATATACAGTACAGACCAAAAGTTTGGACACACCTTTTAATTCAATGAGTTTCCTTTATTTTCATGACTATTGACATTGTAGATTCACACTGAAGGCATCAAAACTATGAATAACACATGTGGAAATATGCACTAAACAAAAAAGTGTAAAACAACTGAAAATACCCCTTATATTCTAGTTTCTTCAAAGTAGCAACCTTTTGCTGTGATTACTGCTTTGTACACACTCTGCATTTTCTTGATGAGCTTCAAGAGGTAGTCACCTGAAATGGTTTTCACTTCATAGGTGTGCCCTGTCAGGTTAATAAGTGGGATTTCTTGCCTTATAAATAGTCATGAAAATAAAGAAAACCCATTGAATTAGAAGGTGTGTCCAAACTTTTGGTCTGTACTGTATATATACTGGAAAAGAACTGAAAACAGGTCTAACTACAGATAATGAAACCTAACAGACAGCTCTAAAGTCTTATTGCTCTACTTCATGCTTGGGAGTAGAACAGATAGTGTAATACCCCAGTAACAACTACTAAGAGGCTTTTCCTATTCTAAGTAACAAGCAGTGGGCCAAACCTGCTGCAATCCAAAACAATAGGTCATCCAGTGACAGATTTTTTTATTTATTTATTTTCTACCTTTTTTTGTTTGTTAAACTTGAAGTTAAACTCAAAAAATTAATGTCTAAGGCTAAACAATATGAAGAAGTAAAAGGTTGAGGAAAAGTCACTTCAACAACAGAGAGACTTTGAAAACAGTGTTTGGGCTGGGTTCAGTGGACAGTAAGATCGTTATAAATCAGCTTACTGAGTAAATAAATCAAATGAAAACTTCCTGTTTTGTTGTTTGCCGTTTCACAGAATGCATTTACACTTTCCTGTCTCCTTCATTAACGGACAGCAGGTTCTGCAACATCCAATGTTTTGAGTTTGGTAAAATATAAATACATAAATTGGATAAAGTTAGTGACATACAGTGAACACATCTTGATTACACTTCAGATTTGCATTTGCCTTACACATACATATCTGAAAAGGGTTGTGTTAGCACTAGGTTCACTTGAGTCAATAATTTGTAGGACAACCTTTCCCTCCAATTACATGTGCAGATATTTTGTCTCTACCAATTTTGCACATTTAGAGGCAAAATTGTTGCCCATTCTCTTATCAGAAATGCCTAAGCTATGTCATATTGGATAAAGAGCATCTCTGAAGATCAGTTTTAAAGTCTTGCTACGGATTCTTAACTGGATTTAGGCCTGGAGTTTGACTGGACCATTCTAAAGTGTAAGTTTTTATCTGAGTCATTTCATTGCAGCTCTGGGTGAATGTTCAGGGTTGTTTTACTTCTGCAAGTTAAACCTTCATACAGTGGATGTCTATAGCTCCTCCAGTGCTACCTTGAGCTTCTTGGCTGGTAAATAAAAAAAATACTCCCCTTGTCAGTTTCTTCAGAACTTCAGAACTAGAAGTTCTGAAGTTTTTCGTCTTCATAATGCAATTTATTTTATAATGTAGAAACCTCTTAAGCAATTAGAGATAGTTTTTTTTTATATTGGACTGACTAACCAATGATTCTGAAGCCAATTGGTTGAAGCTGCAGTTCATTTAGGCCTATTAGAGGAAATGTGACTGTTTTTAAAATTGTTTGCAAAAAAAATAAATAAATAAACAAAAACCATAAAATATTGTTCTTTCACTATATAGGCTAATTAGGAACTACTTTGTGTTGGTCAATTGCAGAAAAGCCAGATCAATTACAATAAAGATTAGAGTGGTATCTATTAACGCAAATGAGTTTGTCTTTATAAAATTATCATAATTAAAAAAACAGATACTGTTACAGCTTCAAAACAACAGAACTGATCAAAACTTTCCTTTCAGAAAAGTTTGATCAGTTTAACTCTCAATAAGTCCCTATTTCCAGTTGTGATTTTTGCCCTGTTTTGTTGTTCCTTAATCCATTTGCTGCTTCTTCAATGCTGAAGCAAATGGGAATTCACAGTCAGCCACTGGCAATTCCCACAATATGAGAGAGAAAAATCAAGGAAAGAGATTTAATCCCTCTGATCCTCAGACTATTAGTTATGCAACTCTCTGAAGTCTGTCATTCAGCAGGACACATGGCATGATACAAGCATGTGGAAACGCAACTCTCTGCCCCTGCAGCGCTGTGGCTGTTATAGTGAGTGCAATGATGTGGAAAGGCCTAGCAGACGGGATTAACGCCCAGTGCAACAGATGGTGTCTTTTTTACGCTTCCTGTTCAGCACACACTCGCAGATACACACTTGCAGATACAGGTAAAAAAATAAATAAATAAAAAGAAGCAAAACAAGAGAATCCTGGGAATTTTACCTTCTTTTTGGGCGGCATCGTTGAATAAAAGTGTCCACCTGCGTTATGCCTAACAACCAGACTTCACCGTTCACCTGGCTCCAGTGAGTGATACATGAAGCATGCCATGAGAATGCGCTTACTTCCGTTTAATGTGTCACATGGATCGATCTCTGAGCAAAGAAAAGTCCGCTCTTTGCGCGCTGTTTTTAGCGTAAAATTTCCCAAACGAATCGCGACGCGCAGGACAGCACTGGAGACGAGTTTGGAAGCTGCGCCGTGTTGAGTTGAGGATAGTTACCCTTTCCAGAGTCCTCTGGGTATTAAAGGCTTATTTCTCAGTGTGGCATCTGTTGCGCCGCACACCGCTCACTCTGACCTCAGGCTCCCGACCACGTCAAAGTTGTCCCAACCTGCCTGTTCGCTCCATACATCCAGAAATATTTCAAGGTGAGAAACGTCTCATTTGTGCAGCAGATTTCATCCTCGGCAAGTGTGACGCTTGATGAATGTGTTTGTGCATCCCGTGCGACTTCCTGGGGTCTGGCTGCACAAATGAGAATATTTTTGGCCCGGCTTCAGGGGAGAGAGATGGAATTAGAAATCAGGCAATAGATAATGCCTTTGTGCGCCCTGTTTACAGCTCAGGACACAGACAAACCCAGCATTCCTCATCCGGAAGGGGTAATCATGAGATTTTCTCACCACTAACACTGTGTTCAGCTGCACGCGCACCCACACGCACACAGAATGATTGTTATATGATGAGGTTATCCCTTCACTGCGTGTGGACTGCATATGGCCGGACATCACTGCAGAATCCCGACAGAAGGACGACTGGTGGCGGTTCTTGCATGAGTGGCGCACTGGGCTAGACCCTTTCAAGAGCCAAACGAGCCTCAAATTATAATGTAAATGAGTAATTAAGCACATGCTTAAATATGAAATAATCTAATTTACATTATAGGATACAAGCACTGAATGAATTGTTTCTTTTAAATTGTTTAAATGTTTAATTTTTAAAAATAAATATGGGAAAAATGTTTGATTCTAATGTATGTCAGCAGGATATATAATTATCTAGGCGTTTCATTATTTAACTGCATGTTGCAGCACTTCAAGAGTTTATTTTCATCAGTCAGCCTTTGTCAGTAGATGAGTTGAAGGTTCACTCATCAGATCTTATTTTGTGAATTATTGTGGCATCTTAAATAATCATGATGGGCCAAAGCATAGAAAATACGAAACAATTTTTAAAAAATGCTAAATACTATATGTGTCGGAAATTGTGATTTAAGTTAATGATTTCCACAATTAAGTAGGCATTTATTTGTGTATTCAATCATTTTTTGGACTCATTTAAATAATCAACTATGAAACAAGTATTTATAGATTCATATTTGTACTTATTTAATGCATTTAAAACAGTTTTTATAAGCTATCATATGTCTAAAAACATGCTAAAGATTTTATTCATTAGAATGTTGCACTGTTGGTCCTGAATAACACCCTCGTTCTGCACTCAGTACACAATATTGAATTCACAAAATGAAATGTTTATTGTATTTTAGAGATTATTAAAAAAATACTTCCTTGTGCCTTTTTTAATTTAATAAAACAAAGTGTGATTTTTAAAGAATATGTATTCAGAGCATTCAAATTGGTTCTTAATATTTATGCCGTCTTAATATAAAGTTTTTTGGGGGTTTTTTTAATACCAAAAGATAGTAATTAAAACCCTAAAAGACTGTATCTAAGCATTGTGTTACATTTTATTCATTTGTTTCTGCATTTTCACTTTTCTAAATCAAATGTTTTGGCTGCTACATTCACCACTCTTCTAAAGTAGGTGATGCAGCAAGACCCATTGGTCACTGCAGCTGGTTCCTATCCACAACTGTGCAGGGTACATCAGCAGATGGGTGATGCAGTGGGGTACTAAAGTCCTCTGGGAGAGCTCTGGGAGGGGAGAGACACAGATGAGAGGTTACATAATTGAAAATGGAAAAGAAAGCTCCATGTCTGTTGTCAGCTTGGCCCAAGCTTGTGACCTCTGGGTCAGACATAAATGTCTGCCTAAAGTACTAAAGCACAAAAATCTTTGTACTCACAGACACAGGGAGTGTATGTGTTCCGAATCCACATATTTGCCACAGTTTTTATAGCAATTTGACAATTTTAGATCTCTTCTCTCTTTTTTTAAAAACCTACTTCTGTTAATTTTATTAGCCATCATTTACATTAATGTTAAGAAGACTCTGAACCAGATGCTCTTATATGCTTGGGGCTCCATGTCTGTTCCTGGTAGTCTGGTTTCTAATCCTGTCATTATCTTCTCCTTGGCCTTCAAATCTCCTCTTCTAAATAGTGATACCAAGACAAACAGATTCACACCCATAAAGCACAACTTTAAAGCAGTTCCCCCTAAGCAGTTTCACATTCTGTCATTTTACAGCCACAGACCAAAATGTGTTTTCTGTTCATTTTATGATGGACCCAAAGTTAAATTTAATTGTAAAGAGAATAATCTTTAAAACCTTTGTAAAGTACACTACGAGTATGGCATGCATTTGTTTTAGGGTTCCACAATGATGTTCTCCAAACATCATTGTAAAGGAATATAATTATATCTCAGAATATATATGGGTATTCTGTAAAGAGCTTCAAAGATCTAGTTTAGATCAATTCATTCATATGTGTTTTAGTAGCAAATTCAGAATCCACACCTAAAATCTGTAGTAATACATGAAAATCGATTTAAGCCAATCTTACAGAGCTGGAGCTAGTGAGTAAGCTTTGCATTTCCATTTTTCCGAGCACTTCCTTACCACTTTATATAAATAAACACGCTGCTTTGAATTTTGCATTCAAGAGAATTATATTTCCTTGTGTGCAATTCTTTTGTCTTAAGGTTACAAATAAGGTTTTATATCCACCATGAAAAAAACAACCCAGGCTGGTTTAGAGTCAGTTGTATTTCAACTTTGGTTTGGCAAGCCAGTGCCAGACCAGTTATAGTTCTAGTTGTAAAAATAGATTTTGGAGATAGTAATATTATTAAGCAGCCAAAACACACAAGACAGAGACTGTTGTATGTGGGCTGATTCTAATGTGTTTTTCCCCACAGTGACTGCTTTGATGGGTTTGTACAAATAGTTTGCTAAAATTTATTGATTTTTTTGGAATAACATTTATGATAACACATTTTTGGCCTAAATAATGTGTTTTATTGTTTAAATATTTTAAATCAATCCCAATTTTCTCTTTACTACGTTTTTATACACTCATAAAGTTGTGATTTTCAGGAGTCTTTCGGGGGATTTTCTTTTGGCTTTGGCTGCTTCAGTTTCACTGCCACATATGTACCTGACCACTAAAGCATAATGTGTAGTTTAGCTCAGATAAAGTTTCCAGGTTTTTACCAAGTAAATGTTGGTATTTTTTTTCTAGACAAATTACTTTAGAATCTTTAAAAACACTATGAATTTATAAGGAAAAAAAGGCAAGGGGAACGGAATGTTCTATCGACTGCCTTTTCTCTGGTAACATATTGAGAAGTTCTTCCAAGTCACCTGAAAGAGCTTTATAGGCTCAAAAGATATGCAACATTCATTAAATTTCTGCATACATCTCCTCAGAACCCACTACTGTCAACCCATGGCTTATCCACTCTATCACACGTGTTCATGTGCACAACTCCGCTCACACATTCATAAACAAGCCTCCGTCACTAAGCCTCTTACAATCAGTGTGCTTGTATGTGAGTGTGTGTTGTTATTTGAGGCCAGAAATGCATGATTGGGCTTCTGGGCCAGAAATGGATGGCACACACAATTACCGGCAAAGCTCCAGATCCTAACCTCTTACTCAGTCCTCCACTTTGTCCACACAGCTCACTAACGTACATCTGCTTCCAGTCTAAAAACAGAATCCTGACTCCATTATTGTAAGCAAGGAAGCCGAAATGCTGTGCTCAGTTTGCCATTTTAAACTGTGGCAAGTAAGTTACACCCATTTTCCCTGATTTGAGATGAATCATTGTCTTCCACAATCTGGCTCTCTAATGCAGCTGTAGGTTATGTTTGCCTTGGTAGGAGGGTGTGATGCTCGGAGCAGAGGAAAGCTAATAGCTAGTTGGTTGATCACCATCTGTTTCATCTGACTTTAGCTCATCAAAGCAACACACGCTGAAAATGTTCTCATCATTGGGATACAAGATTGTGTAGAACTCTACAATTTCACAATTGTTTCAGCTGAAGAGGAGCCACTTCCACCGAATCATCTGGGCCGTACCTATCGGCATCATTTGCTACAACTTATCTATCAACTGTAGCTCCACCAATAACGGAGAACGTTTTTGGATTTTGTATCTGCTGACAGAAATGAAGATGACGGGTTTGTGTGCTTTCCAGGTTTTGTCATTGTTTTAAAACTTCTCTTCAAACTTCAAACTTACAAACAGCTGTTCTGTCGAATCTGCTGCTGAGGCAGAGTGACACAGCATCTGGCATTCTCGTGCATGTTTACTTTCCGGAAAGCTGTCTATTATGAAATCTGTCCTCTTCAGGTAAGGTAGTTGTTCACTGATAATAACTTATCCAAGTTTATGCTGGAGTACTTGGGTCATGCATCAGAAATACATATAAAGAAGACTAGCAAGGCCACATCTAAATGGCTGAAAATGCTCTGGAGTGGCCTAGTCAATGTCTGGACATAGATCTGATGAAGAGGTTGTGGCAACAGGTCAACAGGCCATTTAAGCTTGAAAAAACTCCAATTGTGGCCAAATTAAACAAAAATCGGCAATGAGTGGAGCCCATTTCTTTCACTCTGATGTTAAAGACTAATTTCTCAGTTACTCCAAACACCTCCTGACAGTTTCTACCAAGAGTTATTATATTTTAAGTACTTTGTACTTACTCAGCCAGTTTAGTTTGGTTAGCTTTTTTCCTTTTATTTTAATAAAAGGATAAAAGTTCATCTTTTTATTACTCAATTAGAAAAACAAAAAGCAGCAGGATTTGTATGTAGTTCGTTTAACAACAATCTTTTGAAAATAACCTTCAAAAATATGGACATGTGCAAAAATGTGTTTTTGAGACTGAATTTGTCTTAAGACAGTAAAAGTTCGCTGTTGTCCCTCTCTAGTGTCATCTACTGCAGTTAAGATGTCAACAACTTGCAGTCTTTTTCCAAGACGCTAAGGTAAAAATATCGGAACTATCCCTTTTAATCATCTTTGGTTGCACAACTGTTCAACACAAAACTGCTGAGGGGCAGAAAATACCTTCCAAAATGGTAAATTACAAAGTAGTATGTGAACAGAAAAATAATCTCCTTGTAAAAACTGCAATAACCCCCTTTTGACCAGATAACACTAACAGCCAGAAAAAGTCTTTTAAATGAACACTTCAAATCAAGCAACAACTCTCCCCCTCTGTCCTAGTTTCTCTCCTCCCCACATCCAACCTGATAAGGAGCCAATACTCACCCAGGAGACGTTCTTTGCCTTCAGCAATTTGGACATGGCCCGCAGGTGGAAAGACAGAGAACCCGACTCCCGACAGACTCAGTCACATGCAAAGACGCCCAGACTGCATTTAGCAGCTGTGGCAACATCCTCCAACCTCCACTGTCTGCCCCCTTTGCCAACAAACCTCCCCAGATTTACATCTGCCTGAAGCCTCGCCTGCCCATCAGACCCAGCGAAACATTCTGCAAGGAGGAGGAGGAGGAGGAAGAGGAGGAAGAGTGGGAGCCAAAGAGAAACAAAGACGAGCTCCAGAAGTAGCTGTCAGAGGCAGAAATAGAACTTGCATAAAGTTCCCTCCGTCTTCTGCCTGAATCATCCTCTTCTTCCTCTTTGTAGATGGTTACCTTATCACCCTTAAATGACTAAAATCCAAGAGAATGTGAAGGTAAACATCTATCTAAAGCATGGCTTAAATGCTATGAGAAAAAAACTTGAGTCAACTTTGCTCTCCTAACATCTGGGGGAAAAGAGATGGAACATGAAGGAAGAAGAACAGTGAGGAAGAGCGATGATTGGAAATTGAGTAAGGTGAAATCAACCAGTTGGAAAAGAGCACAGCAGGTTGGAGGGCAGGGTGCTGAGCTCCAGCTTTAGATGAAAGAAAAACATTGTTTTCTCTCCAATGTCTTTTTTTCATTCCATACTATGTCAAACAGAGAATAACAGGGGGAGGATGAACCTATTCAGCCTTCATGCCTGTATCCCTGCCTGTGTTATCTTCTGCTGTGATTGTAATCTGGCCGATGAGCCTCTGATTGGTCAGGCAGGGAAAGAGAAGGATTGGTAGAATCAGAGATTAATGGAATTATACACGATCGCCTGTTTTTCCAGACCTAAAATCACATTCAAATTGAGCCCTTTCTGGAGCTTTAGTGACAAAACATGATGTGAGCAACTCTGCAGTGAACTTTGCACAAAAAGGAAGAACATTTATGTTTGGGCAATTATTTTGTAGTTGCACAGATGCTTCTTGGCAATACAGCTTGTTTTATTATTTTATAGTCCATTTACTTCCCTTTAAATTGTGTCACATTTGTGAGAAAAATATATTTGCTGGTTAAGCATCATAGTTAAGTATATGGGTTTCCTTCCATAAAAAAAACTTGTCAAATTCTCTCTGCCTCTTGTTTAATGATTTTGATTGGAGTGGATGGCTATTATGTAAAGAAAGAAAACATATTGGCATTTTAACAGCTTATTTAATTTAATAAAAAGAGACCTGAGTGTGAAAAACCATAAAGGGAAGTATAGATGCTTTTTAGACATAAGTATTGTCAATAAGCAATATAAAAGGGATATCCTGCTTGATTGTAAAAAGAATAGATTTATGGCCTACAAAATATCTCCTTTACATTTTTTGCACAAAATCATTCTCAATTAATGAGATTTCACTTGCTCAGTTCTGCTTCTTCTTTTTTTAGTTGTTTTAATGTTTCTTGTCATGCCATGCCACACCATTCAAATTAACATTTACACTCACACTTTATACATGTAAAGTTTTTAAAATTTTGTTGTGCTTTCTTTCGTGCACAATGACAATAAAAGGAATTTTGATTCTGATATGGAAATATCTGCAAACAGATGCACAACTACAGAAGAAGTGGAGCCTCAAGCACAACCATCAAGGAGTCAGCAAGAGATTTTTGAAGGGAACTTTAACAACAAAATATTTGTCTTTTCTAGCCGTCACTATACACCACATACAGCAGTCAGCCTCTAAATCAGCTGACCAAACATGCTGGAGCTCCATTTGGGTTGCTAGGTAACAGGCTGGGCTACTTGAGGTGGCTAGGTAACGGGAGAAATGTCCACTGATTGTGACTTAGTAATCAAGAGGTTTTTGTAACAGCTAGTTTTCCAGATACCAAAAAACATGAACTTATTGCCAGAAAAAAAGTTGAAACTATTTTATACTATTTCTTGGAGCAGTAGAGACTCAAATGGAAGTATAGAGCTACATGTGACTCATAAATATGGGCACATAAGTATTTTTGAAGGATTATAAAGTGAAAAAATAGCACAAATTGGTAATAAATCTGAACTGTTTAGCCTTTACTGAGCTCAACCTTTTATGTTGGGTTTCAGTAACAGTGCTCTCTATTTGACTACACAATGCAGATCATAATTCAATAAAATATGATTTTCTGTTTGAAACAATTGATGCTTTTATATTCAACAGTCTTTACCAAATTATGCTCACATACATACACGTTCATCAATGAGTCTTCATCAAATGTGAGCACCAGGTATCATTTGTTGTTGCGACTCTGCTTTTATTCGACCTGATTTTCTAAGCTCCTTTTTTTTCTGGCTTGGTGCTGAGGTGGGCACTCATGCTATGCAGCGGTTACAGCGCGCTGTAATCTGCAAGGTTTTAAGCTGACAGTCGAGAGAGTGCCGAGGGCCAACAGTAAGCCAGCTTCATGAGGGGGAAAATATGGCGACGATAAGGTTTTCTGCAGTTGACGCCATCACAAAATGCACAGCTCTAATTAACATCATAATATCAGCATTAACAGGAATTACCAAAAGAAGTGGAGACACATGCAAAACTCATGCAGTAAGTAAAGATGAGTTGGAGGAGAAAGTTAGAGGAAAAGTAGAAAATTGAACAGAGTCAGAAAGAAAAAAGAAAAAAAAGACTGCAATTTCTGTTCAGTCCGGTCATCGACAGATTGGTAAACCTAAACTTGTCCATTTTTTGCCAATATTATTCCATTTACAAAATATGTCTCTGGAGCCTCTAGAGCACATGTGTCAAACTCAAGGCCCGCGGGTGGCCCGCTACGTCATTTTATGTGGCCCTCTCCCCCCCACCACCGTTTTACATCCCCATTGAATGTCTTAAAATAGGTTTTGAGCACGAATTGACTACAAACTACATCTCCCATAATGCCTTCCGATTCTTACCAGCCAACATTACGGCTTCTCGCCACTAGAGTGCAGCAGAGTCACCTCAAGCTGATTATTAATTTTCCCAGCGAATAAAACTGAAACGTCGACAAGCTAACAAGCTAAAGAGTGAAGTTCCGTGATGTTTCAATCGAGGACTTTTACCGTCTACTGCCCCCTGATTTGATGCCACAGCTGTTTTGTCCATGTTTGGAAGCACCTATCTGTGCGAACGGATGTTTTCAAAAATGAATTTAAACAAGACCAAGCACAGATCGCGCATTACTGATAAAAACCTACACGCCGTTTTGCGGATTTCCTCAGCACAAGAACTAAAACCAGACATTGACGAACTGACCAGGGGAAAACATTGGTAAGCACGAACAAACTAAATTTAAATAGAATGAATGTAAAACCAAAACTCAGTATACTGGAATATGTATATAGTTGATTGATTTTGCTTGTTTTGTGTTTATTTACAGAACACAACACAATGAGGATGTGTGTGAGTTGGTGACAGGGTGAAGAGGGATCAGCTTTGTGTTCAAGGACAGGCAACGTCACCTCATTGTTTTGTTCTTATGTGAAATACATGTTCGTTGTGTAATAAATAACGAAAAAGTTTTGTGAATGAAGTTGAGAGTTAATATCAAAACTTGTTTTTATTCTTTGTCTGCTTATCTTTAAAGCAGACAAAGATTAATTTCCCCAGCGAATAAAACTGAAACATCGACAAGCTAACGAGCTAAAGAGCAAAGTTTAGCTGAGCAGTTTAAAAACATTGTAATTTTTAAACTGAGCAGTAATTTTACATCCATGCAAACTCAAATGTAATATTTAAAACTTGAATACATAAAATCAGTTATTTAACAATATGAGGTGTTGTTTAATTTATTTTAACATTGTATTTTTATACATTTATGCTAGGGTTGCCCAAGTCTAGAGAATCTCGACTGGTTCAAAATCTTCTGTATTGATTTTACTTGATTTCAGTGAGAAATACTTCATCAAAACATATTGATTGATAGACTTTAAATATTTTGGCAACTATCCAAGTGAATGAAGATCACACTTGGGTAGGGTTAGATCAGGGTTCTGATCTCAGGCAGCAATTTATCAATATCTATAAACTCTCGGTAGCTCAGTTTATGACATGCTAATAACACAAAACATTACAACTCTGTTTCATCACAAAACCAAAGTCATATAGACTCACTAAGTGTGTCCATGATACGGACAACAGGATGTGTCAGAACCTTAATGCAAAAAAAGTTCGAAGCCATTGTTTTTGATCCGAAAAATATATGGTTAGAAATCAGCAATGAAATAGAGTGTATAATATCCATTAAAGTTTTTTGTCAAGTACACTATCCATCCATTCATTTTCTAACACCCTTGTCCCTAGTGGGGTCGGGAGGTGCTGGTGTCTATCTCCAGCTAACGTTCCGGGCGAGAGGAGGGGTTCACCCTGGACAGTCGCCAGTCTATCGCAGGGCAAGAACACCCACAGCTGTAAAACATTGCCAGAATACTAAAACTACAGAAAAAATCTGATGCAAGCTTTAAGTTGTTGTAGATTAATGACTGTTTTTGGTGTCTATTAATCAGTCAACTGCAGCTTATTCAAAATAAAGTTTCTTTACTTTGTTGCAAGGTACTTTAATTCATTTGTGTATGAGTAATACAAATGGTAGGTGACCTGAAGATCTTTCCCAGTCATATTAAATACTCAAAGAGCTTTACACTGAAGCCACATTAACACATTCACACTCATATCTATATACCAATACTCAGATAAGTAGGCAACTGGGGTTGAGTGCCTTGCCATGGGAAACACTGACATATGACAGAAAAAAGCAGGACACAAGCCCACAACCTTCCAGTTACAAACTCTTTACACCAGTAAAAAATCTTCCAATGTCTGTTACAAGAGGATTACTTTGGAAAATAAATCTGAATCATTACAGTAAACCTTTAGACACTCTTTAAAAAAAAAATGTAATAGATCAAAGCCTGACTGAGAATAAATGAAGAGAATAAAGTGCAAGAGTCCTCAGTCTAAACTCACTGTTTGTGTAATTGAGCATGCAAACGTACTGCAGATGAAAGACGATGCATAAACGCACATCTGAATAAGTGAATTAACTGCTATACCCCCCTGTAGCCCCTTTGCTCTACCCCGCCGCAAGACTCCACTGTTGCTATGCGATCAAAAGGGTGCGTATAGATCCTGCAGGTGATGCTGCCACTTACATAGGTGGACTGCACTCTCCGCCAGTGTCCCAGCCCACAGCAATGCATCAAGACATCAAGTTTTAGGGAGAGAAGGGGACAGGCCAGATGAGCCTCCCGGTTGGGGGATTAGGGGAGGGTGTCACTTTAAAACCAGCTCACAAATTTCACTTTCACGGTCCATTGAGAGAAGCTCATCAGGGAGTTTGGGGATCCCGTGAGAGACGAAGACTCCAATCTACAAAGTCCACAAGTTGTCGAAGGGGTGGAGAGAGAGGGGAGGTCACCTGGGGAGTCAAGTGTCTGCTTCCTCTTTTGGTCCAGGTGAGACTGACAGCATTTATCTAGATATCCACCACCTATGTAGAATATGTCAGTCTGAAGAGCAGCGGGATTTCTAAATCTCTTGGTGTGAATATGCTCACCTCATCTTTAAAAGAACAGGTGGTTCATCTGTCGGTCTGCATATTTGCCCTTCCATCCCGCCTCACCTCTATCAGTGTCTCAGCATCCCCTGTTGAGAATCCTTCAGCCTGCACTTCAGTTCAAACACCGAGAACAGTCTGCTGCTGGAACTAAATATCATTTTCTTCTCTGTGAGACTCTCAGCGCTCTTCAGTCTCTCACATTAGTCTAGTCAGAGATCCTGCATCACTCCATATCCATCTTGTGCTCATCCCTCTCTCTTAAGCTCACTGTAGGAGTCCAGAATCAGACAGTTTCAGGTTCAGTGCTCTTCAGTCTTCCTTTTCTTCCTCCTTAAAGATTCCAGCCTTGAAGCCCCTCCTCCTTCTCAACCACTGTCTCTCCTTCTCGCTGCGCATGCCGTTTCCTTCACCACAGGGGCACTGCCTCTTCAGGGGCGTTTCAGCTTACCTGAGTCACTCTTTGCGATCCTGTTGCGACTGTCTGTGCACGTGTATGGGCTGTGTGTGTGCAGAGGCTGCAGCTGAAGTGCTGCCCCTCTCTGTTGCCATGCTAGAGCCGGGTAACATTCGGCTAGCGCAGGAGAAACACAGCCTGAATTCAAATGCATCTCCAGTCTGTCAGATTTACAAAGCCTCCTCTCCTGCTCAGCAGCCCCCGATCTCTCTTCTGTCTCCCCCTCCCTCCTTCCTCCTTATCTCATGATCTGCCCTCTCTTTATCTCATTTCTCTATCTTATTTTCCTAATTTCTGTTCACCTTGTCCACTCTAAGTGCCTCTGCTGTTGTTCAATTTTGAGTAATTTTCTTTTAATTTTGTGCATTCTTGTATAGGGCCCAAAAAAAGCTTTTTTCCCCCCCAAACTTTTTACCAACTATATACAACTTAAACATAATTCAGATTAAATTAAATGAAATCTGAAAGTATTTATAGTTGTAGTGAACCACTTGATTGTTACACACTGCTTTGTGTTGATCTGTAATATAAAGTCCCAATAAAATACACTAGAGTTTTTGATTGTAACATAACACAATATTTTTTCAGCTTTCTTTGAATTGACTGCACCAGTTCTGAGCTACTTGTTATGACTGTACCTGTTACACATTTGCTTTGTTTCACAATGAACATTACTTATACCTGAACTTAATTAAAAAGATACAATTGTCATTTTTTCTTCTTTGTTAAAATTCTCCTCAAGGTAAATTTTCTACAGCCTAATTGTGCATAAGCAAAATTGGATCATTAGTTATTATCTTGTAGCCATTCTCTAACTTATGTTTAAGATATGTAATTCAGTATTTAAATGGACATGGTATGTTTTTTTCCATTTTGAAGAGTGGCTAAAGATATGGGCTTCATGTTTTTTCTGCAAGAGAAACAGGAATAAATAAAATAAGCAATGATAAGCATATTTTATCAAGTGTTATTTATGCTTACAAAAAGAAATGGCATTGTCATATATGTTTAGTATTACTGTGAAAGGAGTTATATACTACAAAGTTTGCAGGAGATTTGCATGAAAACTTTATTTGAAGTTGATAAAATGGCAAATTTTGAACTCATCATTGATGATCAGGGATCTTCGATTCTCTTACCAAGAGAAATGGTGTCCAGACTGCTGTTTTCTTTGATCATTTTAAGCATTCAGTCTGTCATACTGATGAGAAATTGTCCTCCATCACACCAGCAAGCTGCACTCCAATAGCAACCATTATTTGTAATGCGAGCTGCATTAATGCCTTATTGCAGATTATGGTATGAATTATTGAGAAGCAGGGAGATCATGGCTGTGGGGATATTAGGGAAAGTTAATTTCAGTTTTTATGCTCATAAATGAAAGCCATCCAGATCAGGTTCTTTACTGTTTGAGCTACAGCTGCTTGGCTGATGTTTTATCACTTACATGGTGTATAAGGTCTTTAACAAGTTTCTCCCAGGGCTTCATAGGAATGAATTATTTCCTCACCTTATATGACTTTATGTTTTTCTTTGTCAGCTGAAACTAATCTACCACAGGAAGAAAGAGCATGTGAATCACGGGTGTAATTCTGTTTAATGTGTCCTGGTAGGGGTGCAGTATAGTTACTGCATTGTATCGGTGCAGCCACTATAGAGGTCTGCACTGATACAAGCTCAAACATTCAAAAGAAAACAAAAGGAAAGGACTTAAAATCTAAATTATCTTCAAAGCACAGGCAACATAAAATATGATTTTTAATTGATTTGCTTCATGTTTCACATTGTTTTAATAAAACCTTGATTCCTGTTCTGCCAGAACTCAAGTCTAACTACTCTTCATCCTCCTTTAGTCTTACATTTTGGTTATCAATGCGCTCCATTTACTTCTTTCCTGATTCCACTGCAATAATTTATTCAGTTAATTTTTAAAAGGTAATCTATTACCTCTGCTTAAGTTATTTTGGTTAGGTTTTGTCCTTTAAAGATCTCGGAATCATGTTTTCATTCAACTAAAACCTAAGCAATTTCAGCACGAAAGTTTTTGAATTTCAGTTGTTTTTCTTTCAATATTCTTACCTTGAGTTAAGCCTGTTAATAGATAACTTCTCTTAACAGCACCCTCACATATTTAGTTGTATAAATCTAAACATTTTCACCTGTGTTTTTTTCTCTATCAATAAATATGTAACTTTAAAACATTTGATTACTTTCTGTGTTTACAGATGTAAGGATTTTAAAGATTAAATGTAGCAAGAAAACAAGTTCAGAAAGAAAATAAATACGTACAATATTTTCCAAAGTACAAATGACAAAAAATATATGTGTGAAGTTAGTGAATATCTACCACATTATTTTCTTTTACTTAACAGTTATGCACCATATTTAGGCCTGTCATATAAAATCAGGATACAATACAGTTGATTTGATTTAATTTGACTGTAATGTGACCAAATGTAAAAAAAGCTCAAGAGGTATCAATACTTTTTCAAGGAAATGTATAGATTTAAAGAAAGACAGACATGTTTTTTTTAACATGTAATTGACATAAATACACTCATACCCAGTCTATATGACTATATGACTGGGTATGAGTCATATAGACTGGTTAATAATTAGGCTAATAATTACACAAATGATGTTTCAGTAGGAGTCTATGGTGCTGCTCTTCAAAGCCAACAGTTCAAACATCCGCAGGTGAGTTGGGGTCTTTACGCTCCTCCTCAGAACATACTGCTTCTTTTAAATATCCTCAGCTTGGTCATCCATGTGAAATAGATAAAAGTTAAACTTACCAGAACATTTTTGAGAGGATATAGCAAAGGTGTTACAAAACCAAAAACAATAATCAGTGCAACTCGAATGATGAAGAAAGGAAGATCCTGCAGCATAGCTCCAGCAAACGGCAGCAGGAAGCTGTGGGGAGCAATGATCATGCGGAGACAAGAAAGGAAAGCCAGGATGTAAACTGGGAACACCCAAGCTGAGTAGAAAATGACTGGCTCCCCGGAAACTCGTACCATCTCCACTGTGTCCAGCCAGAACAAGAAACACTCCACAAATACCTCTGCCCTTCCATCTTTCCTCCACAGGAAGCTTAAGGGACCCGAGTAAGGCATCAGTCGTGGGGTGGAAGAGTACAGATACGAAGCGTTTGGTCGTGTGCTGTGAGGGGACTCAGTGGCACCCTGCCTTTTGTTGGTTGTGCTGCCATTTCTGGCCTCTGCCTGGCCTGGGGTCACACTGTTCTGGCCTTCATCAGCTGGCAGCTGGCCTGAAACACTGGTCACATGTGTCAGCTGGGTCAGGACGGGTCTTGACATGTCGTAGTCAGAATCCATAATATTAGCTGCAAATGACAATACTAGATGTTAAAGCTTAACAACACATTGTTATGTTTAAAGTTTGGCATATAACAATAACAACAGCAAACTGAAACTGGAAAGCAACAGCAGATAATGAGGACAAAACAAATGTCTTGCCTTTCATTCCGAAAGTGAAAATACGAGATTATATGGCTTTGTAGACTCATATTGCTGTGGTGTTGTTGGCATAGACGTGCATTTTTTATTTTTTTGCTGCTGTCCAGCTTTTTCCTATCTTACCATGTATACTGGAATAATGAAAATGTTGCTGGAGTTTAAACATGAGAAACAAAAGATGATCATGTGAACACTAGACCATTCGCCATCTTTTAAGTGAGCAAGTTACTATTAAAGCACAGTTATGAATAGTATGTGTATGGTGGGATCAAGTGTGTAGAATTCAAAGCGTTCCACTGCTTTAGGATTAAGTATGTTTGTTTTTCAGAAAAGTCCCGCGATGCCCTTTTTGTTTCATACCTGAGAGTCCACTAACCGTCTAGGAAGATTATGGATTGCTCTTAGTGTGCCTTGAAAGTGGACAGATGAATATTTGCAAAATTATTGAGGAAGTAAGTAATGTTGTCACTTCTGCTTTGAGTTTCAAGTATTCATCATACCACAAGATAAGGGAACTGTCAGGATTTGTGAGATTAACATTGTAGCGGTTATGGGACACCACTACAATGTTTGAGTTGTATATTGTCAATTCTGGGGCAGAGGCTCCACGTTACAGATGAAGAACTGAGTTGAACTTATAAAAAAATAATCTTCTAAGTTGAAAGCTTACCTTTACCCATGAGCTTGTGAGGCCGTATCCTCTCTATGATATCCACACAAATCAGGGAGAAAAGAACCAAGGAAACAGGCAGCTCTGTGAAATGGTCGAGTTTTTGTTGCTTGTCCAGCTGGACCTACAGTTCAATAACAGCAAAATGGATATTAACATCTTCCCCCATGGAAGTGCTCAGATCATTTTCTAAAGTGAATTTGCAAGAGAAATGCGATTTACAGTAGTTTTGCTGGATTTCTTTTGTAGCAAGTATAAACAAGGTGAAGCATTTTGTGATTACAATGTCACTTTGATTCCAATTTCCTTATTTAGTGGGAATATAAATCTGTGAAAAACAAGCTTTAAGTAAGCTACTGCTTTTAAATCCAACTTTAGCATCATGAATAAAATAAAGTAGTCATTTCCTGGATGACTAACACTGCATCACATGTGGAAGAAGCATGCTTGGGTGTTCTTTACAAGACTTTGTCACTCCATTAAGGTTTGCATTTATTTGCTTCCACATAGTTGTCTCATGGACTCATGATGGTATTTAAGCCAGATTCTGGTGTGTACTTAGATAAAGCCATTGTAACACTTTTTTTGTAGCCACTCTTGTAGATTTAGTGTTTGGTATCATTGTCCGGTTCAACACCTAACTCCAGTCAATCTTTAGCCAATGGATAGAGGGCCTCATGAGTGACTCTGTATTACACATACAATGAAATGGAGGGCTAATACAATGTACAAAGACATTACACTCATATGTCACAGTGCTTAAGTTCCAGACAGTCCAAGATCAAAATGTCAAAGAAACTTGGTTATTATGATCCATTTATTTTGTTCATCTCAGGATGTTGAGTGCCATTAAAATTTGGGTTAATGGAAAACCTGTTTTTCTTTACTATCTGTTACTGAGTATCTAATATAGACTGCACAGTCTTGTGACATTTCACTGCCCTGGTCTGACTTGCAATGGTGACAAAGTCCTGCTCACTCTTTTGTTAGTGGTCAAACACATCTGGTTTGAAAACTGAACATGAAGTCGGTTCTCAGTTCTGAGTGTTTACAATTCAGGGGCGAAAAAGTGATCCGTTGTGTTTGGTGTATCCAATCTTACTAACTAGTCATTGTGCTGTTTCAATTAGTTGTCAGTTTATTCATTAAACATTATACTTCAACAAACATATGAGCAGAAAAGTAAGCTTTCATCAGTTATTATGCACAGACTTTTCCACAGTCTTCGGAGAAGTCTACTGTCACTTTGACATTCACTTTAGTATTCAAAACTATATATTTTTTTAAAATATAAAATGTGGGATGTGCTGCTTACATTGCGTGACATCATATGAGAAATGTTCTGAATGTTAGTGATTAAGTTTAATTTAACTCAATAAGCTGCATAAGTTGCAAAAGAAATCTACAACAACTCTTCAGCACACTGTAAATCTTGCAAATGTAGATACACAAACTAAATCTGTCATTTGTCATATATCTTAATGTGTTTTTAATGATTGACCAAGAAGAGTAACTTAATGTCCAGCTAATGGGGGTCCTAAACAATAAATAACAAAATCGGTGCTTAAGTGTGCCAGATTGACAATAACGGCTCTAAGTATTCAAGATCTTGTTTTTTCATCCACAAAGGGATGATAATGTGGGCTTGCACCTCAAATAGGTTATTTAAAGAAAATATGAGCCTCTTCAAGGACCCAGCTGGCGTATGACAGAACAACACATCAACAGGTCCATCACAGAGACAGCAGTGATCAGTCTTGAGGGAATTACCTTGGAACTGGCTATTAGAATTGCAAAACATGGCAGCGTTGACAGCAGAAGATATGCCAGTGCTGTCGGTCTCCTGAAAAGTGAATAAGGTTTATGTTGTTAGGGTCATTGAAATATGAGAAATGTTTTGCAATCCAATTTGATCACATGGCACATTTATGTACTGTCTTCTGGTCATTATCAGTGTAGGAGTGGTTATGTGTGCCTTCGTAATGTTGGGGAAAAATAAACTCAAGCAATAAAATCCGTCAATAAATATAATAAAGAACCTTTATGCAGTGAAGAAAACTGTTATACTTCACATTCACCGGCTTTTTAGGGAAACGTACATAAAGAGCTGAATGGAAGTGATTTGACTTCCAAGTATTGCTACTCCTTGAGTATTTGTTTTTTATGGAAAACATTTAATCACACTGCCACTATTCTCTTCAATGCGTATTACTGAACTTTCCCAGAATAGAAAAACACAATAATTGTAAACCAGTAATTTTAAACTGAAAAAATTTAAATGTATCCAAACAATTTTTTGATACTGTTTTGTACAGGCTGTCCTTCTAAAATTTCTGTATTTTCCTTCGTCCATCAGCTCATCAACTGACAATTCTGTCGATGCAGACGTAAAGCATCCCCACAGCATATTGCTGCCACCACCATGTTTCACAGTATAATTGGTATTTTCATGATTATGTGCAGTGTTAGATTTCAGTATTCTGCATTTATGCCAAGAAGTTACATTTTGATCTCATCTGACCACAGCACCTTTAGTATATTTGCTGTTTTCCCTACACTTGGTGCATATTGCAAACATTTTTATTCTTTTTTGCCATTAGAGACACATTTGAGGGGAGTGGAGGCAATACAATCCTGAGAACTGATTCACCAAACTGAGCAGAGGATTTCTGCAGGTTATCCAAAGTTACCAGGGACCTCTTTGTTGCATCTCTAACAAAAGTTATACTTGCTAAGTGTATCCAGTTTGATGAATGGCAGCTGATGAATGACATTTTTTTATTTAACTTGTGCTGTTTCTCCTGTGGTGTCTGTTGTCTTCCATGGTCTTTGTGATGTTATCTTTCCAATAATGTTCTCTAATAAACCTCTGAAGCCTTCACAGAACAGCTGTGTTTTTTCTAAACATCGCAACTCTATTTACAAATGAAGTTGAATGCAAATGTAGGGATTGGTATCATTATAATTTGTTTAATTAGGGAAATGAGCGAAATTATGCTTTTCTTTTCACTTCAGTGTGTAGTATGTTCTACTTTATACAGGAATGAAACATAAAATAACATACATTTAAATTTGTAGTTGCAGTGCAAAAAAATGTAAAAATATTCAAGGAGTTCAAATATTTTTACAAAATATACACCAATATGCTCTTAGCCACACTTGATGCAATCAATAAAACAGATTTCTGAATTAGTTACAAGTTTTCATTCCTCCACTGCTTAAAGCTCAACAGATAAAATATTCAGGTTTATGTACACTTTTAGAAAAATAGAAATACCTGAACTGATTCTATTCAATACTTTTAAAATATCAACAATAACCTACAGGGATTATTCTGCATCACAATCTACCTTTTGAGCAGATTATTTTTGTAATACTCAACAAAGGACTCCAATGTATTTCCCTGAGAATTCAACATATTTTTTTTGCAGCGTTATTACTTTAGTTTAAGCCTCAAATGTTCCTGATAATCTAAGATTCATTTCAGTCCTCACTAAGACAACTGAAGACAAATCATTGCAACTCACCACTGCGTGATCTCCGAAATGAATCTCCGCTTCTTCAGGATCACGTATTTGAGAGGAACCCACACCAGCAAGGTTGCAGAGGTCACATAGGCAATAGAAGCCGCCACCACGAGCCAGTAAGCAGTCACATTCTGTCCTTTCACGTCTCTTATAATCCTGGCAAATCTCTCCATGACTACAAAAACAGGGACGATGAGAGCTGCAAACTGCAGCACCTCGTACACGATGAGCTTGACCGTCTTCCCTGAGGGCATCATCCCTGAACGCTGATGGCTACTTGGAAATTGGAGCTTCAGACTTTGACAATCATCTCCCTCAGAATGTCCCTGCAGGAATGTTGAACTCTGCTCACTGCTTACACTGCACTGGAGGTTGTATTGTTTTACTGCCTGCCTAATGAGCTGGTCACATTCATCCTTTTACAGTTACAAAAACAGAAGCAATCCCAATCACATAACCTCAAGAAGAAACTGCACAGTGCTTGACTTATGCAAAAGTTCTATAAAATGTAGTTACACTAAGATCAGACATGCTCTAACTTTCTTTACAGATAAAGAAATTAAAGCTTGGTCACATTGCTCTATTTGTTTATGTTAGAGGAGCAAAAAAGGAATGGAAAACAAAAAGCAGAATTTCCCAAAAAGCCTCCGTTTCAAATGTCACGGCAGATTTATCTTTTCCTATATCAACAGCTAAAACTACGTCTCCATCTAGTGGCAAAGAAAAGTCAGCTGCTACAACTGGAAAAGGATTGATCAAAACAAAAGCCTAGTATAGGTAACATTTTAATTTAAGCACATCTGTACACATATTGTTACAGATACAAAGTTTTAATGTTCACATCAAGCTTAAATGTTCAAAACTATCCATTGGTATATATATTTTTAGAGCATTGCTGCAACCCCATGATGGGACGAAACCCAGGGCAGCCAACACTGTCAAACATTTAAGCTCTACTGAAAACTTATTTAAACATGCAATCATTACTGCAAAACTGATGCAGTACTATGAATATGAAAAAAGAAAAAGCCACACACATTACTCTGTACACTTGACCTGGTTTTATTGTATACCAATTATTAGGTATGGTTAAAATAATACATAGAAACAGCAGAGTACAAGTTTGGACAGAACCTTTACAATAACGCTGAGATTAAATTTAAGAACAGGCAGCATCTCAATCCTGTACAAAAACAAAAAAAGTTACATTGGGGCTGCAGTCCAACACTGTGGTGCAATAAAATGCTTGGTTCGGATGACGTATGACAACAAACTGGCTCCTTCTCTCCTGGTCCCAGAACAGCTACTCTGGTTGAACACGGTCGATTTGACTCATTTAGTTTGTCTCAACTATATTAATATTTAAATAAAATTCTCCAAAATGGAGTCTGAGTACCAAGTCTAAATTAAAAGTTGTTTTGCATTCTTAAGGTGGCACGCGGATGGCAAGACATTTACACATTTGAAACAAGAAAAAATGAAATCAGAAATGTTTGTCCAGAGTACAGAAACTTGTCCCCACTCTAAAGTTTACTTCAGCATTCGTACTTCAAATTTCCTTCACAAAGCATAGTTAAATATAAAACACAAACAACTTTAGTTTTCCATTTTATTAGCTTATTGAAAATCTGTTTTTCCAACCAACAAATCCTTCTTAAAGACTTGCTACATGTAGAAGTCATATAAATTATTCAGGACTAAGAACACACTAAATGCATCATCTAATGTTGGGTGAGAGTTAGCAACTAAACATCTTCAACTAATGCCTCTTCATCAGAAACTTCCCTCAAGTCTGAGAAAAATCACAGAAAACACACGTGGGCTCGAATTCAGCCAGTTCTAATGTCGCCATTTAACCTACAGTACAATAAGAGAAACCAGTCCAGGTTCTCGTCTGAAATATACAACTAAGTTAGGCAGAATATCGCACATTCCACTCTATTCTTTGAATACATACATCCTGCAATACTTCATTAAAAATATCATCAGAATAATTAAGCATAAATTAGAAAGCGCTACAAAAAACCCCAAAAAAACAAAGGCAAACGAGATGTTTAAGAAAAAGAAAAAAAAAATCAGTGGGGCTCAGAGTTTTTCCCCCGTTGTAGCCAAGCTGGTGGTGCACGCATGTTAGCACAGCCCTGATAAACACAGAGGACTGCAACCCTCTGAGAAAGGATGCAAAGCTGCTTGGATCGAAAAGGAAAATGGGCATGTAGGGATGGCTAATACACCTTTAATTCACCAGGTACATGCAAAGACTGCAGAATTTAGTTTTATGGCTGCGAGAGCTGTGCCAACACACAGCCAACCTCCTGGGGTCTATTTTAATACAGTATATACAAATGTCATGTTCATGCTTCTGCTGTCCTTGTTTTCTTTCCCTCCAGAAATCAAAGAGGCTTCAGTTTTCAGTACTTCTTAAAGCTTTTGTGGCAAGAACGGGGCTGAAATTGGCTGTAGTGGATGAGATTACCGTGGCACCCTGAATGTGTCTCAATGTTAGTGTTTTAGTCTACATACAGTGTGTAGGCCTGTTAGTGTTGTCAAAGAACTGCTGTGGATTTCATGCGTTACGTGGATTATCTAAATTATTATACAGCAGCTGCAGTTACACTTGTTTACTCTAATTGGTAAAACTTGTTTTGTTTACAAAAAGCTCACATTTTTAAGAAATATGGGACAAATTCTAATAATCACAGGTGAATCTCAAAATTATGTTTTAGGTGTTTGTTTCTGCTCATTTGGATGATTATGGCTTAAAAACAAACTCAAACGCGAGTTTCTAAGAAAACTTATTTTACATTTTGTCCATGTTATGGGCAATATAACCATGAGGAAGACCCTTACATTGACAGTTGTCCAGCACTCACAGTCAATCTTCACAAGGAGAGTACAAAACAATAATTTTAAAAAGTTGGCTATTCCTCTCAAATTCTCATTAAAGAGTTTGAGTGGAAAGTTCAGTGGAAGGAAAAAGTGGAGCAGAAAAAAGGGATACTAGCAACAGTGAGAACACAGTGTTGAAAGGACTGGTGAAGCAAAGTTCCTTCAGCAATTTGGGTGCATCCAAAATGCTTTTCTTTTTGTTTTAAATGAATTTTAAGTTATATTCTAATTTTGTGACATGTTGAATTTTAAGCCACAATCATCAAAATTTACTGAAATAAATGTCTACAACTTATCATTCTGTGACTAATAAATTTATTCAGATCCACCATATGGATTTTACTGGTAAGCTATTATAACCTCTAAGTGTAAGATGAGTCTACATGTCCAGATAGTGGCAATCATATTTAGAAATTCAAGATTCGAAAATAAAGAATTCAAATGATATTTTTTTGTTTACAAAATTATTTAAAAACAGGTCGGCAAGACCCTTTTAAATGGGTCTTTATAGTTTTTGAAAAACAAACATAAAGTAATAATAATGTCCATAAAACTTTAAATCGAGCATTGCTTAATTATTTATAGTCAGATTTTGTACATAAAAAGTGGATTTCATGCTGGCCGGATTTAGATTAGGTACTTAGAATTATACCATGAACAAAACATAAACCAGCCCATCTAACAGCAGCCGAGGAGGTAAAAATGTGCAAAGATGATCAAAAAAATAATAAATTAAAACCTTCAAAATGACATACTTGTCAGCTCAAATCAAAACCTTTTGAATACCTCATGACCAACAGAAAGAAGTAACTGTATTCTCACATGTATATTTGCCAAATAAAACACAAGGTGCACCAAACGCCAGTGTTTGCCTGATACAATTCAAATTATCAAACCTGCTGCTCCTCCTTAACGGGAACAAGAATGAACTACTTCTTACCGTGGGGTGGCAATGTGTGTTTGTTTATCCTATCTGTAAGGAGGAGAAGGAGGGGGGCCTATAGCAAGGCTTTCTCTGAGTAAGGGGCCTGCGGGACGTCTGAGGGAGGTGCTAAGCTTGTGCCAGAGGGGACGCTGTAGTTCGCAGGAGCTGTGCACGGTGCGGGGCCCGCAGCACTGGCTGGGTTTGGGTAGGACTGAATGTCTGCTGGAGCCATAGCACCAGGCGCTGCGACGTAGACCGGTGGCTGACCCATGTACATGTGGACATCGCTGTGTTGAGAGTAAGAAGAAGAAAAAATAAATAAATGATATTGAGGTGGAATGTTTGAGCCAATTTCAGTTTACTATAAAACGAGGTCACAAAGTAAGAAACGGCTACAGAACTGGTTTTGAGTTATGAAGTTATTTAGTTGATGTCAACAGTATTACATTTTATTGGGAGCTTTTGGGGCTTTAAATGACCAGTCTCACGAACACATATCTGATTTATTGGTCTATTAGGTGCTTTCAACCACTGGCTTCAACAGATGGAGTTCTAGTTGCTGAAACCTGATTATGATTTGTGACATGATCTGAACATTTTTAGGACTGCCATCTTTTTTTGTCTATTCAGCTTGTTTAATGCCTGTATTTATGTTGTTGTGGAGTCTTTTGAAATATAACAAAATATAAGACTTGATAAATGAAGTTATTCTCATAAGTCTAATTGTAAATACTACATAATTTAGAAGTTGTTTCAATTCTGCAGGAAAACAGCTAAATAAAGAGAAGTATGCAAAAACAAAAAGGTGAATATTAAAATTGTAATGACTTTTGAAGAATCCCAAATTTCCTGTGAGGGGCATTCAAGTCCTTAAAAACAAACTTGCAGGGAAATATTGAAAACAATAAGACAAACAAGCTTCCAAATACAAATGGCAAAAGTCAGTATAAAAGTGAGCATAAAAATCAGCAAATAGAACACATTTCTAAATTTAAAATAGAAAGTTGGATTCTGCCCATACTTGTGTGTGTTAAGATGTAACAATCTTAACATTTATTACAAAATTAAACACAGAACAGCGACAGCTTAACAACACATTTAGAAAAAAAAAAAAAAATCTACTAAAATTTCTTATCTTCCATTTGGCTTTAAGAGTAAAAATCAAACCTCTGTTTGAAAAGTGAGAACACTATTAGAGTGGTACCAACAAAACTCTCAATAAAAATGACAAATTGAAAACTACAATCAAAATGATGGGGAAAGAACTAACCTAATGACTCAGACAGCACAGGAAGAACATGTAGGCTAGAAAAACTTATATTCTTAGTGTATCAAGAAAGAGATTTATGTTTCAGAAACTCACCTGGGAGCTGGCTGACCCGGAATGGGTCCTGTGGGAAGCTGCTCCACAGGAACCGTATAGCCTTGCACCCCGGTGCCGCTCATGGCATATGTCCCCGACGCGGGCTGACCAGGGTAGACCTGCAGAGATAGAAACATCCACACAGTCCGTACAGAAACCTTATGAACAGCACACGTTTTGTAACAATAGTTAGTGCCCTTAGTGTGGTTTATAATAAATAAAGAATCCATCACATTAGTTTAATTCAAAAACTCAACAGCCACATCCCGACTGCGTCGCAATCTGACTCTAAACTTTACCTGCTGTGCCGCGCTAGCATGCTGCTGCACGTAATACTGCTGGCTCTGCAGCTTAGCATACATGGCATACACTGGATCTTCATTCATCAGCTTTGCGTATAGAGACAACGCTTCCATGACCTTTACGTTTAGCTCTGACAGCTCAGAGTGCTTCCTGATGAAACAAACCAAAAGGGGAAAGCGTTAGCAACCTGTCATTCATTATTAAATTCGCACTGGAACTAAAGATTTATTTAGCAGGATAAAGCTGCATAGTTTGGAGATAGATTAGAAAGGACAAAAAAAAGCACTGAGCTGTACAACGTGGTGATTCATATGAGGATGCAAAACAAAAAAACAACAACAAAAACAAATCCATGACTATTTATATAATGCGGCATAGAAAAGGCACCATCATACCTGTCTATGTCCTCCAACTTCTGGTCAATCAGAGGTCCCATTTGATTACATGCACCTGAGGAAAAACAAAAATAAAGCTTATGTGTTTCCTCTCTGGTAAACAATAAAGAATTCTAACTTCATTCTATACCACTGATTTAATTTATGATAAGTTTTGTTTACCTTCTAGCTGGAGTAACTCCACGCTGTCCGACTGGTTGTCTGTAGGATCTGCACTTTGAATCATCTGGAGCAGTTGATCCATTTTGTCCTAAAAAGGCCACAAGCTCATGTGAAAAGTTAAATCTACACAATCCTTATGAAAACTCTGAAATTTAGTAACACCACTGATGTTAGTGTTAGCAAGTAACAACTTTGAAATATCATAATGAAGCTCTTTACTGATGTAAGTCACAGAAGGGAACTCACCTCGTCTATATATACAGGCTCCTGTTCAGGCTCTATTGTCTCCACCTGGATGTCCTCGCTGAACTGTACAGTCTTCTTCTCTGTCTTCACTGCAAGTACACAACAACATGAGCAAGAGTTTAAGCACAAAACAATTCTTGTGTAGGAACTACTAAAAATCTGCTGTAAGTTTTTGATGCAAACATCAGATTTTATGTGAATATATGGCTGTTTTCATTTTTGTAGTTTGTTTTACCAGTTACAAACAAAGAATAGACTCAAACTTTTGTTTTAACTTGCAATAAAAAAGTATATTAATAGTAGGACAGCACAGCCAGTAATAGACAAAAAAGTAAAGCACAACTGCCAAAACAGGGGCATGGTCTTATATAGACTGATCACTTCTATACCAGTCTATACCAGCAACTGGTATAGACTGCCAGAGACTGGTATAGACTGCTAAAATTGGTCATTACTGCATTAAGGAGGATAAAGCAACAAAAAAAAAAAACCCCGCCTGTCAGCTGCTTATTACTAAAAACACAAAGAGTGATGGTGTGAAAACTAACAGCACGCCACGCATCACTCAAATCAAGGCACTGCTGTTTTAAAACTTGTCGGTATGTTTCAATAGCAAGTATTTTAAGCAGCTGACTGAAACATGGTTGCATAAAAAAAACTGAGATTTCTTCTTAAATCTACATCACAGAATGAAAACAATAAATTAATGTTATGGCTAACACTTAAAACTGCAATTGTAAGAAATGTTTCAGCTCAGCAGCAGCCAGAGTAGTTGCCAGTTCAAAATACCAGCATTTACATCACATCAAATGTTTTATTTCTAATTGTTGCATAAATACAACAGCTTTTTGTTCACCATACTGGTTAATGCTGTATGTGATTTTTTTTTTTTAAAAAAAAGGAACCAAAGTCAAAGACTAACAAGAGTAACTGAAACAAGTGACATTTTTCAATTCTACTATGCTATGTTATATGATCAACCTCCTTTCTGTAGGGTTGAGTCATACAATTTATCCTAGTAAGATTACAGCACAGTTTATTGAAATCATTTTAAGACAACGCACAAACAAAATCTGCTGACATTTTCACAGCAAATCAAGAATATAAACAACTCATGGAAAAGACACGGCAATGTTCTGAAGAAAACGAATGGAGAAGGAGAGAAGGTGTCAATTGTGCGAGCACACAAATGAATTGTACAATGAAGCTGTGTGCTAAGTGGGAACTGTAGCCAAAAGCTCTACACACTTTGTTTGTGACTACATGAACACATAGAGGGATGCTGTTTAATGCATGACTGGACCAACCATCAGGCACTGGAGTCTTATTTATTTATCTTATTTTAGTTGTTCACTTGTTTACAAGTAAAGTTTCTTTCACTCCAGGATCCATAAAGCTGTGTTACCATGACTGAATATAATGAATAGAAGAAGAATGAGTGATTTCTGAATAAATGCTTTGCTGATCTTAATACTCACTCATCTCAGGTTCTGCAGTGAGATCAGCGGTGACAAAGTTAGAAGGGAACAAGCCGATTCCCTGGTACGTTTCCCCTTTCCACCAGTTGGGGTCACTAAAAATATATCAACAACTATTTAAGGATCATGGCTACAAGAATCATGGTGAATGACCAGTTTATTTAAACAAAACAAAATAATAATAAAAAAAATATCTCCTTAGTTAGAATTTACATTGGCCTTTGAAGAGAAATTTCAATTTGTCAACTGTCTTGCACCACAAGACAAATAGAAAAAAAACCCTGTAACTTTAGAAATGTTAACTTTCAGACTATTTGTTGAATGAAGTTCACCTGTCGTCCAGGATGGTAATGATTTCTCCGGACTTAAAAGTGAGCTCGTTGTCTTCCGCAGCCTCGAAGTCGTAGATGGCGCGGACTTTTCTGCCGTCGGACTTGTGTGTAGAGAGAAGAGAAGTGCTCGGGTAAAGGCTCGACAGGGACGCCTGCGGTTGCTGTCGTTGCTCCTTTAGCGACAGCTCGATAGCTGCAGACAAAGAGAAAATGCACTTTGTGATTTTTAAATTCATTAGACTAAAGAAAATTTGCAAAGGTATGTATTTAATAAACATTTTTATATATTTGTGTTTATTTAAGATTTCCTGTGGTTTGATCATCAGCAGAAAAAGCTGTAATTCGCTGTGGCCATTTTACCTTTGGCCAGATCTTCTTCCTCTTTTTTGTTTGTGGTGGTGGAGGGATCCTTTGCCACCAACGCTGGACTTGCTTTTGCTTGCTCTGCAGCCTGGAAGAAGATAATCACACATCAGATGACTGAATCATTTTTTAGCATGCTAAATTGCACATTGGATCCACTGGTACTTAAGGCACTATGAAGACTAAATGTCACATGACTCAATGCACTGCCAGCAGACCGACCTGGGACCCCACAGCTGGGAAGGTGACCCCTTGCTCGCGTAGATTCTTGATCATCGCTGAGATCAGGCTGAGCTGCGGATCATTGCGGAAGTCCTCTGCCCACTCCACCATCAACGCCTTCAGCTTTTCACACACTTTCGGGTGACCCTAGGTGCAGCCAAATTAGAAAAAACCCCCCCAAAAAACATATACAAGAAATGACCACAAGTACACTATGTTTTTGACTTGACATTATGCAAAATTAAAATTGACCACACACCTTATTTAAGACGTTACTGACTTCACTGGCGAACTCTCTAGAACAAACCTCCAAGTGGAAGATTTTACCACAATTTGAAACACAAGCGCCGAGGAGCTGTGTGGACAACGACAACAGGAAGCAACGATCAAAGAGATGCAAATTTAAATTCAGACATGACTAAAATAAATCTTGTATTTCAGTGATTTCCAAATACACACAGAGGTTGGGCAAAAGGATCTTCTTTTTGAGGTCACAAGACTTTTGCACCATCTATCCATTTGTCACTATCTGTTTATCAATATTTGTCCTTAGCACATGTACAAATTAATAATGCAAAAAGAACTAAAAAGAAGTCTTTGCAGGAAAAGACCCCCTTTGAGGTCAAGAACAAACAAACATCCCTAAAAGGAAAAGCTTTTTGTTCCTTTGAGGTTTTAAAGAAACCCTTCCTGGAGCGATCTTCAGATGTTGCTTGTTTTTTATACTTCCTGACTTTTGCTTGATCAGGCTAATAAATAGCTGCTACATTTGAAGACATAGTATCATATTTTTACTTTTTATCTCAAAGCTATCCAATCAATTTTACAATCAAATGCTAATTCTATGCAAAGAGTATTTCTTTATAATATGCTGCAGAAATAATCCATGTTTCCTTCTGTAAATTCAAAAACTATCAATAAATGTGTGTGTACATAATGCCGGCGGGTGTCCATAAATGCCTATACCACAAGATGTTTTAGTTCCTTTTTCATTTTCCAGACAATTTCTTTTTTTTAAAATCTGTTCCAAGATTAATATTTCAGCAAAATGTCTGATGTTTAATTTTGCACCTCTTTTCTAGAGGTTTGGGGATGATCAGCAACTTCCAAAGAACACTTTGTTTTGGTTCCCATATATCTTTATATGAAATGTGTATGTTGACATTCTTCACTTGGCTTTATTTTACAAAGACGTTTCTCTTGCATACGGTGAAGAATCTGCATTAATCTGCTGCTTCATCACACTGCTTCGCAGGCCAATCTTGGAGCTTGTTGACAATCAGCAGTTTTTGAACTTTCAAGCATCATATCCAAATTAAATTTATTTGATTTTGCTTCCCATACATGAAAAATGTGGAGCTGAAATCTCCATATAGAAGAGCTCATTGCAGGACAATTATTTGTACAAAAACAAGGTTTTTCTTCAGTCTTGATGTAAGCAGCCTTAAATTCAAAGATGACAGGCTTTTTGCTAGAAAAGCAAACACCTATACCAGCATCCAGTTCCTTCCAGACTTAACTGTGTGCCAAACACTGCTGTTTGTTTACAGTCTACTTACAGTCAATGCCTGCATGGCTACGTGGGGATCCTTGTGGTTCACTCTTCTCATTATGGAGCGGAGACATTCTTTCGGCCTAAAAGACAAGAGCAGAACTCTGAAGAAATAAACAGAAAATTTACAGAAGTATTTACAACCCTTCAGCTTTTCTACATTTTGTCATGTCACAACCACAATCCACACCACACTTTTAAGAATTTCTTTGTAAATCCAAAAGCTTGTATTCACAATTATGTATTGTGTTTTTGTCTTTCACATAACATTTCAACAACATACATCAAAGTTTGTAGGTTTTCTGGTCATTAAATGTGTACTTCATCATAAAAACACTGCATGTGAGCTCAAAAAACGGTGAAAATGACAAAAAAATACATTTTTCTACTTCAAAATAAGGAGGATTAAGTTACCCAGTGCGGGACTGCCCTATCTTATCACATATGTCCAGAATGAGGCCCCAGTCCTCAGCTGTGTTCATCTCACTGGTTGCTTTCTCTGCAGGAAAGATACACAGCATGCAATACAGGCAGAAACCAAACAGATCACATCATTATTTTTGTAATATTTTATAGAGGAAGGTATGAAAGAGAGGCTTTGTTAAAAAAAAAAAATATATATATATATATAAATAAGATTTAAAAAAATTTATTTGCAAGAGGTGTGTCCAGTTTCTATTTATTTGCTCATACATTGGTGTAAACAAATTTCTGCTTCTAACTTGTCTGTGAACTAAACAAATGGGTGGATTGTCCAAAACTGCAAATGAGCATAATCATGAAATGGAAATCTAACGGCATAACAGAAAACATCGTCATGTCAGATACAACATATCAAATTCAGATTCTAACATAAAAATATATATCAAATGGATAATTAAAGGACTTTCATTCATTTGTTTTCAAAGTTTGTTAAGCCTCTTTATTCCTCTTTTTAAAACATCAGAAGAAATTTTAAAGTCTGCCACACGTATTTACATGTCAAAATATTTCATAATAAACTGGATCTTTGCATGTGTAGCAGGAGCTCGAGGCATTAGGTATATTATGTTTGCAGCAAGCCAGTATATTTTAAAAGAATGACGTTTTAACTTAAAGGGAGAAATAAAACTATTGCAATTAGTATTTGTTTTTCATTTTGGTTTCTTTTAAAAGAAGAAAATTAATTGATACCATTGGCAAGAACAGAATGATAATAAACATAAGTGTAGCTTCCTTCACAAAATTAAACATTTTGAAAAAGAAAATAATTAGTGTGAGTATCACAACGACTATATTCCAATTTATGTTTCTAATATGGCCCATATATTTAAACTGTTACATCAACAAGAGAGAGTAAAAGCAATTGACTGCATATATTTGTTACACATCTACCGCTCTATCAGGCTGATTAACTAGTCCTGACATAATGTCATCAACTATTCATTAAAACAGGGGTGTCAAACTCCAGTCCTCAACGGCCACTGTCCTGCAGTTCTTAGATGTGCCACAGGTACAAAACACTGGAATGAAATGGCTTAATTACCTCCTTCTCATGTAGATAAGTTCTCCAGAGCCTTGCTAATGACCTAATTATT
This sequence comes from Xiphophorus hellerii, assembly GCF_003331165.1. Lineage (NCBI taxonomy): Eukaryota > Metazoa > Chordata > Actinopteri > Cyprinodontiformes > Poeciliidae > Xiphophorus > Xiphophorus hellerii. Next base: position 20,413,669 of record NC_045677.1, on the reverse strand, counting down.
CTATTCAGGTGTGGTGCAGCAGAGGCACATCTAAAAGTTGCAGGGCAGTGGCCCTCCAGGCACTGGAGTTTGACACCTGTGCCTTAAAACATAATCAAAGATAAGCATAAAATAATTAAAAAAAACACGACTATAATTTTAAATTATGTTATGACAAAAAGCAGGGATTCAATAATAATAATAATAAAAAAATCCTAATAGCAGTTTAGCCTAAACTGCTATTAAATGCTGGGTCAGATTACATATTAGCCCTATCTGTATGGTGCTGATTTTCCTGCTCACTGTTTATGCCAATGAAGTGGTTAACCACTCCACACAGAACAAAGAGAGCTGGAGAAATACAGCGTAACTTCATGGTTTCAGATAACACCACATCCTATTTCACTTCCACTTTTTGGTTAATGTCGGGCTGGTTAACCCACACGGTGGGATACAGATGATGAGGCAGGGAGCTCATTAGCTGCTGTAGTTAGCTGATGACTGCATCTGATCCCCACTTCTGTTTACAGTTACGCTATCACAACTTAAATAAGAAATATCTATCGTCGCATTTGTAATACTTTTATTTTATTTTTTTGCTAAACGAATGTAAGAAATTTTCTTTTAGAAACAGCAAATGATCTGAAAGGATGCGAAACCCCAAACAAAGCTGTTTGATCCCAGCTACTTATGTTAGCCTGATTACTCACCAACATCTTGGTCAAAGGGGTTGGTCGTGAAGAGAGGCATCGCTAGGGTGTTGACAACAAGATATTTCTCCTTCCTTTAAATATTGTTTTTTCCCCCTCCTCTTACTTCATCCACAATAAACACATAGTAACATCAACTACATAGATGTCAAATGGAGCTAGCTGATTCTTTTCTACACAGTCACTCCTTCTCTACAGACGGCAACAAGCGAGGCATGCTGGGTAAATGAAGCAGACAGTCTGGTAACGAATAAAACTGTGACACCGACAATAAATCCAGCTCTCAAAGTCAAACACTTATCAGTGTCTAAAGTCCCTTTAAACGAGAAAAAAAAAATAATCAGGAGATACAAATTTTCTTTGCTGTGGAAAAAAAAAAATATAGCATGTCATCGTCAGGTGACGTTGGTCACATGACGCTATGTCGTGTTTATGTTTAAATGAAACTGATTACAAATAATTTTACAGCAGTACGGATTATAGGTGCATTCTAAAACAAAATAAGTGAGTGTATGTCTATCAGATTGAAGAAAAAAAGCAAAAAAAAAATCACTAGTTATTTTACACAGCTGTTTAGAAAGGCATTTTTAAATACTCTATAAAGCTCACGTAGCCTATACTATAGTCAGTTTATTTGTTCGCATTGCTGTCGTCTTGTGAATAATTATTTTATCAGGATAAAACACAAGCTACGGTAAATATGCCCTTGTGTGCCCAAATGATCAAAATGACGTCTTTGTTTTCATTCATTAATCTTTTTCTTTGTATTTACATTAATTACATTTTAAATTATGTTTATTTTATTTTCTCTTTAATATAAACATATGTTTATATTAAACATATGTTTACAGTAATTAAAGTCCTCCTTTAAATTGTGTTTATTGCACAGCTGAAGTCATTGAGAGGCATTTCAGAAATAGACTTAGAAGACATTTTTGAAGGTAAACAGAGAAGAGTGCAATGGCCAGATTTTATTGTCAAATATCTCCGAAGATCATTTCAAGCCACAATGCTGAAAAAATCCATTTGGTCTGTTTGATGTATTCCAATAAGATGATGATTATTGTATTGTCTTCAGAACTGCTACCTCTCCTGCTAGTGTGCTCACAAATTAACCAGATGGAAATCTTACACAGGGATAAACAGATTTCAAGTTAAAACTCTAAAGACACATTAGGTCAAACTTAGCAAAAGCGCTGCCACCTATTGTTTCTGTGCTGTTTATTGAGGTGGTAGTAAGAAGGTGAGGTTTTGTCCTGTAACAAGTGGGTACCAGTTCAAACCTTACACTGTCCATCTCAGTCATCATGTCATAGGGCAAGATTCTCCACCATCGTGTCTACTGGTGGTGGTCAGAAGGTCTGGTGGAACCGATGGTATGGCAGCTCTGCTTCTGTCAGTCTACCCCAGGGCACCTGTGGCGTATGTAGCTTATCAGGGTGTGACTGTGTGTATGAATGGGTGAATGACTGTGTAAACCCCTTTGGAGTCCTCTGACTTGATAAGATACAATACTGATGCAAGCCATATGGTTGCTGTCATCATTTGCTCCAGTTTCACCATGATTAGAAATATCTGTTCTGGTTTGGGGGTGATACGGTTGGGAGTCTAAATCTGGCTCAGAATTGTAAGGTTTAACCCCTAGCAACTGAAGTGGATAAGAGGTTTGATAAAAGTCTGTCAAAAGTAATTTGTCAATGAGATGCTGTGGTGGTACAGGGTTTAAGCACAACCCAGATAAGGAGGGCTTAAGTGTTCAGTGACCTTTTAGTTTCCACAAAGAACTGTTTCAGTATCCCATGGAGCTTCAGGGTGAGTTGTGCCCTGTGAGTTGTGCCAGATGGTATTGAGTATGCTAGCTGCCATCCACAGTACAAATATGCTTAAGTGTCAGGTTTATTGGTCACACCAAACTGTCCTGTGATGGCCTAGCCACTTGTCGTAACAATAGCATATGTACCAGCCTCCCAGCAGTCCAATAAGGATGAGTGGTTATAGACAATGGATGACTGTATGAATGGAGAAGTAAGTGTCTGAAAGGCCTGACAACTGTGAGTTCTGATACCTCAGATTCAAATGGTCAAGATTGGGTTTGTGAAAAATAAGACACTAGTCTAGGCAATATCATTTCATATAAACCTAATTAAAAAAAAAAAAAGCAAAACTCAGTCATTCAAAACAGAGCATCTTTATTGTTTTATTGCCGTAAGTGTCTTGGTTGATCATTATTAGCTTGGTGAATTAAAAGAGGGACCATCAAGCATCAAAACAGACTACAAACCACAACTTAATAAGTAATACATGGTACAGTAAAGATACCTTTAACATCAGTGAGTGGCATTGCAAACATTTGTTTCCATACTGTATTTGACATATTGGATAACTCTCTTTATACTGGTCTAAACTGAATTTACATGTTTTAAGAGCTATGAAATCGCTGACAGGTAAGATTCTAAGTAATGTCAACCCTAAAACAGCAAAACTGCTCTGTGCTCATAATAATATTTATGATTGGAACCTAGTAGTTTATGAACAGTGACATTTACTTGCATTTTACTTATTTTCCCATACAATATTGGATTGGTTTAGTGAGTAAATGTGAGTGCTTTGCACTGCAAGATTTTATAAGGTACATCATCTTATAAAAAGCTCAGAATCTATGAAATATTACAAAATAAAAACAGTTTTCACCTTTTCACTCTCCAAAATATGACAAAAAACCTTTTTTGTATTAAAGATTTCCAAGTATAAAATCTGCAAAAGTGTTAAGCATAGTAATAATGCAAAATATCAAACAGTACCAAATTTTATAAAATACTATTTACAGATATACATGAATAGAACTGGCTGCACCAAATCCTAATTTGTTACAGCTTAAAGACATAACTACAATCTCATGATACTTCTGCACCAAATCTCAGCTGGTATTGTAGTGGAATATCTTTGCTCCTTCTTGGGTTCCACAATTTGTTTTAAAGTGCCTTGAAGAAACAACAGGCACTAAAAGTAATTATTTAGAATTGTCTTCTAGTCTCCATGATGCCTGACTGAGCCGGCTTTATCTTTCAGTCTTTAAGTTGAGCTCCTTCCTTCACATGATGTTTTTGCTGCACTCTCAGCTTCATGTATGGAGGAAGTAGTAGATGGGTGCTATAAAACTGGAACCACCACTATGAAGAGAAAAACATGACATGTAAAGCATATAATTAACATTTATTTATTTACTGAAAACAATGCTTTTAAAAGTATTTATACCCCTTAGACTTGATCACATTTGACACATTACAACCACAAACAAATGCTTTTGATTGGCCTACATGCAAAAGTCTGTGTTTAGAAAAAACAACCAGCACGTCACCATCAACCTTTCGTTACCCGTTGAGTGAATCATTTGGTGTTAGGATTGAGCTGTTAGGATGGCAGAGCCAAAGCTACAATAGATCAAAGAATGTTTTTGTGCTAATCCAGTCAATGTACAGACTTATTAAAATTACTACTTGAAAATTGTTACTGACAGACTCTCTTCATTCAGACTATATGAGCTTAGCTATTTTTGCAAAAAATAATAAACTGAAAACTGGGGGAGAGGGGGAACCTAGGAGTTTTATGTGAAAAATATTCTCCACTTCACAGGATGAAACACACTAACATACACTTAAGTTTTGGCTGTTGCATGACAAAACATGCAAAAGTTTAAGGGGTTTGAATACTTGTAAGAGGGAAGCAAATTCTTCTGCCTTGATGTTATGAGACAGAAAAGCATACTTTGAATGCCTTAGTTAAAATTTAAAAAAAGGTATAAACAATTTTGAGACACAGTATTAAGATTTTAAGTAAATACTGACACTCGGATGAACGTTCACATATGAACCCAATGCGGTCTGTGCAGTAGAAATCATTCCAGTTAGCATTATGGATAAGACCCGCACAATCCTCTCCATTTGCATGACCGTGAGTCCAGTTATCGGGCTGACCAGGTTTCCAGTTTCTGATAATGACAATGCAAATTTGTTAAACTTATTCATGCCAGTATGAAGAAATTCAAAAGGAAATTTATGAATTTATGACTCACGTAAAAATCGGTATGGTTCCATCCACCCACTTCCAGACATTTTCTTCTTCCTTGTCAGTAAGACCCAACCAGAAATAGTCCTTTGAAATGGCATTTCTTATGAATTGCTGGCGAAAAAATAAGAGAGAAATAAACATTTGATTATTATTTTAAATAATTGGTCTAATTATGTCAAATGTGATTTCATCTCTACCTGTTCTTCATTGTCATTGATTATGAGCATATGGGATGTTATGTTTTTACAGAACTTGTTTGCTTCATTAAAGTTGAGTCTCTGGGAACCAGAAGAAAAGTAGTAGCAGCTGTCCCCAAACTTTCTGAACTTTGGAGGACAACCTGGAAAACATAAATATAAATATTATCAAGTGAAATTAAAATATATGTGGATGCAAACTGTCTCTGTCTGGCAAAAATCTCATCTTTCTATTCTTAGACATTTTAGTTTTCTTGTAAAAACTAAAATGACTAAGTTTTTACAACAAAAATTTAGTCACTTTTTCAATAGAGTTTATTTTTTTGGAAAAATAAACTCTATTGATCACCCTTCACATTTGACTACGATGTCATTGATACATTTCCCAGTAAAAAGCATCAAAAAGAGCATGAAATTTTGACCAAACAGTAGACTGAATTACATTTTGAAGCAATATTTTCTGAAACATTTTTCAAAGATTCAAGGATTCTGTTTGGAAGTAGGTAAATTCAGGTTTTCAACTGACGTGTGACTCACCAGGTGTTGGGGTGGAAACAGCAGCTGGGGGCTGTTCCTGTGCAGAGTCTTTTGATTTCTCTGTTGGTACTGAGGCTAAAGTCGGTAGGGGAGGTTTGATGACTTGAGGGGCTCTGGTTGCTTTTATATTGACAGAAGACACAGGGCCAGGCAAGCCTGGAAGGCCTGGAGGACCAGCAGGGCCAATTGGGCCAACAGACCCACGAGGCCCCTCTAAGCCTGGAGGTCCTGCTGCTCCTTTAAGTCCCTGTGGCCCTTGTGGCCCTGGCAATCCAGGATTTCCATTGGCTCCAGGGTACCCATTTGCTCCAGGGTCACCTTTCTCACCAGGATTTCCAGGTCTGCCTCCAGAGCCTCTAGACCCTTTAGGTCCTGGAAGCCCCCGAGCACCAGTGGAACCTTTTGGACCTGTCGCACCTGCTAGTCCAGTAGGACCTCGGTCTCCTTTTGGTCCAACCAGGCCTGGAATTCCTTTGTCTCCTTTATCTCCCTTCTGTCCTGTCTGGCCCATCGGCCCTTGGGGACCTTTATCACCTCTGGAGCCTTTTGGACCTGGCGGACCTAAATCAATTAAAAAAAAACAACAAAAAAAACTTGTTTGTATTGGGGTTCTATTGGATCTTAATGAAGAAAAGTTAAATTGTATCTGTACAATTTATACTTCCATGTTTAATGACTTTTAGGGAGAAACAGCTGTGAACAGTTACATTTACACCATGAGGCAATATTGCAATCAGTTAAACGTGCTTTCTTTTTTGTCTACAAAAGTAATACCTAAATGTCACAATATCAATGTTGGTTGCCTATAACTAATGCACGATTATTCTAAAAGCAAAATATTTTCAAATAGATCATTAAAAATGTTGTTTGATCTTACCCTGCAGAATGGTGAAGTTTGTAATAAGCTGTGAGTGTTTGCTGTCTATCAGCTTCATCTCCTCCATCACATTGGACAGGTTGTTCACCTCTTGGTCCAACCTGGCTGCAAGCTCATCCTGCTGTGTGCGCAGATCTTTGCTGTTGGTGTTGGCCTCTTCCATGGTGGCATTCAAGTCTGCTAGCAGGTCCGTATGCCTCATCACTGTCTCAGCACAGGATCTCAGGCCGGACAGGTCAGAACTGATGACACCCAAGATCTGCGTGGCAAAGCTCATGTTTCCTGTCACACGGTCCATGGTGTTCTCATGCTTGTCCAATCGTACTTCCATCTCATCAAACTTTAATGAGGTGGCATTATCATTGTCTCTCTGGCGATCCATCATCTCACGCAAGCCTTGGTCATAACTCTCTGTGATGGCTGAGGTATTCTGGATTTGGATGGCCAAAGCATTAAGCTGGGTTCTCAAGTCATCCAGTGTGTCTCCATTGGAGCTGGCCAGGGCAGAATTATTTGCAGCCAAAACCTGAAGATTCTGGACCTTTTCTTTCAGCCACTGTGAGTCTGAACGCGTATGATTGGCTGTTTGCTGCAGAATCTGATAGTCATTCTTCAGTTTCTGCACCGCCTGACTAACATCTTCAACTGTCTTCTGTAGCGAGCCAAGCAAGTTGCGCTGCTGTCCTTGGGTGATATTAAGTGAATTGACATTCACTTGAGTCTCACTCTGCACTTTGACCTGCTCCTGGAGCTCAGACTGGAGTCGTGCAGTGTCTGCCTGGAGGTCGTCAATCATTCCACTGTAGGAAGCCAAGGATTGATTGATCCCACGCAGTGAGTCTGCGTTGCCATCCAGAACACTTTGAAGCGAGACATGGCCATTCTGCATATTGTCTCCTGTGACTAGCAGGTCTTCTAACATGTCTCTGTTGCTTGTTGCTCTACTGCTAATGTCTTTCAGTTGGTTTTGTAACACTTCCAGATCTGATTTGAAGGTATTGATTTCACTGGTGGCATTGAGGGACTTCTCTCCTGCTTGATCATCTGTAAAAAAAACCAAAAAAACAGCTAGCACTAGGTCAGAAACATTTAGAGATGTACAAATTAGTTTTTTCTGTTGAATGGTATTACTGCCACTGAGAAAAATGTGTTTCTGAACACTATCCAGTTATAGTAGGATAATTATGGAAACACCTTCATAGGACTCTAGATGCCACATGATATTAGGTCCAGGATTTACATGATTGCATCACATTAGTTGTCGTCTATGCATTCGTTCTACACCAATGGTGTCAAATGAGTCACACCATATCCATGTTGAATACATTTAAGGCGGTGAAGCAGAAGCCTCCCATAACTCTCCAGCTAGTCACAGAAAATCACCACATCTCAAGGACTGGACTGACTTTTCCTTCTGTGCAGTCCCATTCTTGTTTAGGATCCTTTTTGGAATATCCATAGTATTAATGATTTCATCCACAATATGCAGCAGCATCAGTATCTCTACATGTCTTCTTAGATCAAGTATGAAGTAAACCATGACCAGTTAATGTAAATTGTAATGTAATGCAAATTGTAGTCTTCATTATGAATGCAGCATACTACCACAAACACCTAGAGGAAATTACATGTATTTGAATATTGTACAAATGTGCAATTATATTGTACATTTGTACAATATATTACATTGTATTATATTGTACATTTGTACAATATAATGGAAACACCTTCATAGGTAGAGATAGTGTCAAAAAACTTATTTTCTAACAGCAATATGCTTTCATTTTTTTAACCAATACAACTTTTTTCCTTTAATCTCACACTTGACAATTTCAATTTGAACTGACTATGATGTTATATTATGAGGATTGCAACAAATAAAAGAGGAAACATTTGGTGTAAGTGCTTTGACCAAGGTTGTAGTTTGAAAAAATGAAGGAGCAAGATTATCCCAATGCATTACACCATGGGTGCCAAACCTGAAATAGTTTTTTTTTTTCCATTAAAGAACAAAAAATGTGTATGAAATTATATGTTTTAGGTTGATGTGATTATAGACCAAAATTGCTTCAGTTCTTTGCTTTGATGGATTAATGAATGTAATAATAATAATAAAAAAATAATAAATAAAAATAAAAATAATAATTGTAATCTGGTGACCAAGGGGAAAATTGGCTTATTCCGATCTCTGATCAGGTGATTGGTGTACTTCCATAAATATTATGTCAGACTCAATATCAGGTTCAATTATTGTATGATAAAGCTCCAAACAGTCTTACCTAGTTTCTTTAAGTCTGTTTCGACAGCATTGATCTTGCCTCCATAATTCTGCATGCCCTCTGTGACATTGTCCATCCTTTGGACAACTAGAAAAAGGGCAAAGAAGAGATTGATTGGAAGAGATATGTAGAGAGAATATCACTTTTTTAAATATGAAAGTGTTAGAAGGTAAGCAGCAAAAAGCATTAGTTTAGTTTTTGTTTTATAAACATGACATTAATTTAATTAAACCAGCAGAGGGAGCTGCTGTATTCTTCCTTCCACTGCAGCAAGTAACCAGGCAACTGAAACTGTTGACTTGCCAAAGCTAGAGGCTGAGATGTTCAAAAATTCCACTTCACAAGAATAAATATGAAAAACAGCTTAAATTACACATCACCACACGCTAAGTCCAACTGTAATTTATCTTCCCCTCTTCTCCGCAACTAAAGTTCATCTCTCATTTGTGTTTTATTTTTTTGCCAGTAGGTGGGTGTCTCAGAACTCAACTGGAAAGCATCCCAAGCGTTTACTGTTATCATTCCAGGAGTGACAAAAACACAAAGCAAAAACATACACTTAGGCCAAACATAACAAAGTCACAGTTTGAAATACCTCTTGGCTCAACGCTGAGAGACTGAGTTGTATCTTTTTCTACATCTCTCTAAAGTCTGTCCAAATCAATCTAATTCTTCAATGTATATTCAGCAGTGGCAGTGGGTTTCAAAATGTTTAAAAAACCCTAAAGTATTCTGTCATATTGCTACCAAAGTTTAAATCTGATTCTCATTTTATTTTAATGCAAACTGTATAAAACAAAGTGAGACATTGTGTGTCTGGGTTCAGTCAAAGCATGAATGATTAAATTAAAGTCATTAATGCATTAAATGAACATTTTCATAAAAAGTCGGAGAAAGGGTCAAAGCCACTGCCTGTCAGCTGGCTGAAAGAAGAATTAAAACTACAGTTGACGAGATGCAAGTGACCTGTCTATGAAGCAACCTATTCCTGATTGATTTGCTTATCCAATAACCCAACCAGCTAGTATCAGTTTGTGTCAGTATCAGTTTCAATATTTGTTCTATTTTAAGGTACAAATTGTAACATTTTGGACAGCAAGCAGCTGAAGAAACAAATATTTAAAATTTTAGATAACACATAATTTTAAATATTTTAGTTACATTTCCTGTAAATGCTGTGAGAGCTGTGTATTTATTTTAAACATTATCTCAGCGAAAGAACCCTATACCAGACCTTGCCTAATTTATATCCCACTCCTCTTCTATGATTCAATAATTAATATTGAATCATAGAATATGATTCAATACTCTGTATTGAAAAAGCAAAGCAATTTTTTTCCAATGATGATTGAAAATGGTGAAAAAATGGTGAAACTATTTTTGTATGAAAATGTCTATTGATGTCCAACTGGGCTTGCAAAGTTGTTAGCATTGATCAAATTGGCAAACTATTGTTCAACATTTTCATTTCTGGACAGACCTAATCAACTAACATAGAGTACTCTTCACCATAATTTCTTAAACTAAATAAGATGTCTATTAACCTTCAGTGTTTGAAGGACTGAGGCTGAAGTGAAGCTTACTTTGGCATTAAAGAGCATTTGAAGAAAGTTTGCTAACCTAACTTGCTGGAGCTGGTGCAGACACTTTGTGACACAGCAGGTAGCAAAAACACATCTCCAACAGGGTGAAGTATTCAAATGTTGACATTAGGCTCAGTACACAGAGAAGACCAAAGAAAAGGAGAATACAGCTTGCAATGGTTTTCTTCAAAGTTCAGCTGTTTTTGACACTTGTGAATGAACTTGTAGTTCACGAGACAACAAATTGGTCCCGAGTAATAAAATTTTTCTTTGGGTTGTTAAGCTGTAGTAGTCACTGCCTGGTCATCTGGTACACATTAGAGGCAAACCATCAAAATAGCATGGGCTCCAAGCCAACCCACCCATAAAGCTGGAAACCTACAACAATTCTGACAACTTAAAAGGCAGCAGTTAGCGTTAGATCTCAACTTGTAGACGAAGGCATTTCGTACTGCCAAAGAGAGCTTTGCAGTGCATTTGGACAAGGTAATACTTTAGAAAATTTTGCTCAGATGTTTTGACAGGTATACAGTACAGTTCTGGATATTGGACAGTTCTCACTCTGCATTCTCTTCTGACAATGCTTTGAGGTACTGGAATGTATCTCTGTTTTTATTTAATGTCTTCTAAAACATTAAATAAAACATCTCCAAACACTAAAACGCTTTGCAATGAGGTCACTGTCATACACAGGGTTTTCAAGTCATGACTAATCTTTAAACAAAATCATACCAGTGAAGAAAAATGTGTCACAAAGGCCTGTTTTAATCAGTAAATGTTTCTCTGAACTGTCTTATTTTGCTGATGGGACTGAAATAATCTGAAATTCTGGATTAACTCAAATTGCTTTGTGAAATTCCCTGATCTGCAAAACACCAATTTTACCAGCAGAATTTATTAAAAGGTTTCCAGAGGAGTCTGAATGTGTCTTTGTAGATTTGTCACAGTGTGATATACTGTGAAAATTCCAGTAAATGAATGCGGGTGGTAAATCTTTTTTTTAGAAAAGGTAAATAAAAAAATAACACTTTTTATGTGTCTTTCAGAAAGTGTACAAGATCTGTAACACGTAATATAATGTTAGTTTACAGAGTGTAACAGTTAACTTCCTTTTTAACTTACCTTTGTACCCAAGGACAGTCACTGCTATAGTGAGCAGCGCGCAGAGCACATAGAGGAGAGCGATGGCTGCCCTTAGTGCCCAGTCATTTTTACACTTTGTGCACTCAGTACCCTCCTGAATTCCTGCAAGACATAACAGGATATGTGTTACTAATCTGTCTACAGAATGCAGTAAGTCAGCTTAGTCATATTCATGAATAACAATGAGGGCCAACTATTACTACGTAGCCAAAGACGGGAGGCAAAATAAAACTAAACAAGCCAAGAAAAAGTGAATGCACTCAGTGTTTTGTTTTCTTTTCATAACTAAGTTAAATCCAACATGTCAACACTGGGACACCCTGTACTTTTTGTCAGCCAAGGCTGAATTGAAAACATTTGGACGCGTGAGGAGACAACACAACTCACAATGAAACTGCAAACACTGTCCATGTGCTAACCATACCACAACACCGCATTCCTTACCGCCAGCCGATCTACAGCAAGATGACAGAGAAACTTTTTATAATTCATCTCCCAGATGTTCACTGAAACATTTTAATAATCCTCTGAAACAATGATTCAATGATAAACATTAAGCAGGATGTTTACTTTAGTTCAATAGAACTGACCAAGTTACTTCCAGCAAGCAGAGCAGGAGAACAGCTGGCTGAGACAGTAATGGGTATTATGGGAATTGAAACCTACTGAAACTTAATGAACTTTAAATGAAGATATGGCAGTTTATGTGTTTCAATATGGTGGAAAAATAAAGTGTTTAAAAAATATTTTAGACATTTGGACATTATACATGAAAGAACATTAAAGTATTCAATGTGATTTCTTGGTTTTCCATTAATACATTTGACAAAACTGCAAAGTTTTTTCCCCTTTGTCATAATGGGGAAAAAATCATAATGGGGCACTTATGATTAGTGCCCCATTATGAAATAAGTCCATGGACTGATTGACTTACATGTAAGCATTTTGAGGTTGACAGTTAAGGGGTTAAAACAATATTCGGTATACATATCTGTAGCATCATAAAATGTTGAAAATGTGAAGCACTGAATTCTTTCCAGATGCACTGTGCCTTAAATGTATTTTATTGGGATTTTACACAAAGGGTTTTCAGTTTTACTACAAAGTATTTGCATTCAGCCCAACTAATCAATAGTTTGTAAAACTAACTTTTGGTACAACTTCAGCTACAGGTCTTATGTGGTATGTCTCTACAACCTTTGACCATTCAAGGAATGAACATTTTGTCCATTGTTATTTGCTCCAGCTCAGTTAAATTCTCAGTAAGATTTGGGCCATGATTTTAACTTAGCCATACAAGCAAATTAATATCCTTTAATCTAAACAATCTCACTATGGCCCTGGCTGTGTATACAGGCTCACTGTCGAACTGGAATTCTGACATCCACTCCAGTCTCAAGTCTTTTAAAGAAAAGCATCACCATTCTATGTCCACCAACATCCATCATCATGGGGATGATTTGTTCAGGATGTGTTAGTTATGCTCCTCATTCTACCTGTACAGCAAGGCAGGGAGCAAAAACGTAACTAAGTCATGTAGATGACACATAACCACATGTGTAAGACAGTGATCTGGTCAGAGGAGACCAAGACTGCTCTACATTTGAAATGCTATATCATATCCTCAGGTAACTTTATCCTTTCACACACAGCAACTTGCTCTGTCTCTTTAAGTCATGTCAGCCATGATGAAACTGCAACCAAGAGGCTCTATCCTTCCCAGAGATGGGTTGGGCAGGACCGCAAGAGGAGTACTGGGGTTTAGCCTATCAGTTTTGGACCCACACATCTGTACAAACATCTCTTCTGACCACCTCAAGGGACCCATTTATGGACCAAACTTGAATACGTAGGTCTGTATGATTTGTACTAAGAGCTACATGATGGGGGCGAATGCAGAGAGCTTGATCAGAGAAACCTCCCTCTGTTCCTTACCACATGCTGATGAAAGTACAACAAAACACCATGTAAACAGGCGGCTAGACGGCTGCAGGTCATGGGTCAAGAACAAGGGAGGGAATAGTTTTTTTTTGTCTCTCTTGATTAGACTTTGAACCACAGTTGGAGAACTTTTGTGTTTATCCTAATAGGTGGGTCACTTAATTTCAAATACTACCTACCAATCAAATCAGTTATTCCTCTCATATTTCATTTTCACTTATATAACTCCTACATATGCACAACTTCAAGGTATGATGCACTGTCATAAAAATACTTGATCAAACTGTGTAAAATTCTAAACTTGGTGGATTTCTTTATGACTGCAATATTATTTTTGACAACATTTCTCAAAAAAAAGTTGCACAACATGGAAAATTCAGATATCTCTCTTTTCACATCGACTCCAAGTTTAAATATATAAAAAGAATCCCTAGTGAGGTTAGTTTATAGTTTTTTAAAATAAAAATCTAGAATACTGCAGATAATGCATACTGTAGCAAAGGTCAATCACCTTTGGGAATAGAATGGATGTTCAACTTAATTGTCCTCCATAAAAACAGGTGTGTTTCTGTGTTGCTCTTATTTATGCACATACACTTGTGAACATATCCGCTGATTGCACATAGATACAAACACCTCCAAATATGCATGCATATTGTATGTCTAACATAAAGACCACTGAGGCATATGTATAAATAAAATTATATGTATCCCCAGATAAAAAACATTTATAGTAATATACACATGCACATACAGACATATTCAAACTCATAAAACAAAGCATGTTGCTCTAACATTTGTTATACACACCATCAAAATTTAATGCACATTGCGTTATCAAAGTTGGCAGAGACAGGATAAAAAACAGACTGAAACTGACCATGTTCTCCCCTCAGCAACACGTCAAGCAAGATGAAAGCAATGAAAATTCAGTCTGAAGAGTCTAGTTTTGACTCTTTCCAAAGGTGGAACATTTTCCATTCCTGTGCCTGTCTAACTTTTCAGCTTGCATCCAAAGGTTTTTGCTTAAAAAAATACAGTTCTGTCTCATATGGTGAACAGACTAAAGATGGTGAGTAAAGGTTTCCAGTGAAGGTGCAATGCTTTATTACTCTGGTTTCAGTAAAAAAACTTCGAGGTTCCTTGGAAGAAATCTTTTTAAAGGCCAAAAACTGTATATATTTGGGGATACTGAGGTTTTTGTCACGTGAAATCGTATAAAATAACAACTTAGAGCTAATTGAAATGTGTTATGCTAGGATAAACAAAATCTTTCAACACCAAATTTGAAAGAAATATTAAACAAAGTGTTAAACTACTTGGTTTTTATTTTTGCATGTGTTTTATGTCCTCTGTGTATGCTGTGTTTTCAGATTTTTCCATTCCAGCCACCTGTGAGATTTAATGTGAGTCAGCAAGTTTCTTATGTTTCATAGTACGACTGTTCCTTCTTACTTTCTGAACATAAACTATCACAGTACATAAACACGCTGACACATGCATCCCACAGACTGCAAGAGAACACACGGCCTGGTGCAGAGCACAGGAGGGCTGAGCCTGTTGAGAGTTAAGAACCTGGACAGCAGCCAGGACGTCCCAATCAACAGGCTGGACCGGAGCCAAATAATTTCCAACAAGTGAATAAATGCCAGAAAAGCTTAGAAGAATCCAACTGCTAAACTATGACTGATGTTTCAGGCTTGAAGTAAGACATTGTCTGTATTTATATTAATAATCTCAACATTTTAACTTAAAGTTATGAAAAGTATGCACTTGTGCTTTAGGACCTAGACTAATACACATGGACAACAGAACCGTTTCCTGCAGCTTTTTCCTGTCAAATGCCAATGAGGCTGGCACTTTTTTTCTAAAATTTTTAACATCTACAATTTGTACAACTGCTTCATGGGTATAAACATGAGGAAATGAAGGTGATTAGGTCTTGTGATGTTTTTAAGTATTTGTGTTGTTTTTGATATGCTACTGTTCATGTATGCTGGAGACTGATGGCATGAAGTTCAAAGTGTCCTGCACCATTGTGACTAGGTATGGCAGCTTTCCATGCTTGAATTTTTCATAATAAAGGATCCAGTAGAAATCTGGGAATACATTTCTAATGTTCCTTATATGTCATAGTGTATGCTATTTATGAAAATTTTTGATGTATAGACACAATCTAAGATTTTTGCAACCATGAATAGTTTCAAGGACATAAGTACCGTAGGTTTAGAGGATCGGTTTCACCACAACTTCACGGTAAAAATAGAGGAGACGAAGATGAAACAGAAAAACAGTAAATGGACGTCAGTTTCCTTTAACTTTACTTACTAGCTTCTGTGAAACTATCTGTGAAACTTTGTACTATGACTAAAAAAAACAACAAACCACACTAACCCACCATTTCCAAGTACCTGCCATTAGACTAGCATGCACACACCATCTCACTCCAGGCTGGCAGTGGAAATTTCCATAGCAACACAAAGAAAGCTTGTACAGGCTTGAGTCTTTTTTGTGTGAAGAGCCTTTGTGCAGAGTGTTAATACTGTGTCATATTCAGAAAATGGGTGGCTACCACAAAATTCCTTTGACTTCACCACCTTCTACTTGGGGTTGTCGGAAAGCTAAAAATGTTAACAATTAAAATACCAGTAGTAATATAAACTGACCTCAAGTGACAATCACAACATAGAAAACTTATTTTTTTGTCTCACATTGCATGAAGGAAGAGACATACAGTATGTCTTTAAAGTAGTTAAGTTGTGTAATGTTAATTCTGCACCTAAAATCTACAATCAGAAATCCCAATAACAATTTATTCACACATTGTGGTTAAAGATACACATTTACAGATACAAAAAGGTTTGGTTTAATCCAAAGATTTTAATTAAAAACCTATCATTTCAAAGAGACAAGTTATCTGCAGTGGAAATTTGAGACAAAGCTATACAGGAAAATGATAACTCTATCATGTAATGAAAAAGTGCCATTGGATGGTGACCAGAGCCAGGCTGTTAGCCAGTAGATTGGAAAATTCATGCATACAGGGCTCCTTTTAATGTGAAGAGCCTTTCTCTACTGTGTGGTTAATGGCTCAGCGGGGATCAAGAATGTCTGCCAACTGGATAGTTGTCTGTTCAATACTGTGCTTCAACAAGCACAAGTGTCCTTGGGCAAAACGCTTATAGAACCGATCTGCAAATTGGTGTTTATGTGAATTTGGCTTGCAGTGTGAAAGTGTTTTAGTCGGTTGTTAAGACAAAGCAAGAAGTATTCAGATTTAGACAATTTAGCATTTAAAAGTACAACAACATGTAATTACCTCTGCAGTCATTCAAGATGGCTGTGGGACAATTTTTATCCTGATTATTTTCCTAACCTGCATCCATTTTATACCCAGAAACCAATCTTTTCTTCTGAGTTGTACTCCACCGTAACACATCAGATTTTAGACTTTTAAAAGATTATTGATTAAATAAGGAAATAAATTATCGCAAAGATGGTTAAACCTCTGAAATAATGGAATTAAATTTAAATGTGATACTTTTAAATACGATCAATTTATTGGTAAATAATTTTCTAAAGTTTTTAAATTACATTTCTGTTGATGCACAAATTACAAGATATGACCCATGATCATCATAATCCTGCTGGTAGATATAGTTTACCGAACATACATACCAATATTTTCTTTAGATGATAGCAAAGGTTTTTATTGATTGTTATCAAAAAAGGAAAAACACCAAACAAGGTATGCAAAAATCTAACATAATGTCAATATTAAATGTCCCGTGTGCCAGCAGCTCTGTCTCTCAACCAGAGATTGAGAATATTATGAAGAATGAAATACACTGGAGGCATGTAGCGTGCTTCTAACATGAGGTTTTCTTGCCACTTGCCAATAATAGACTCCAGTGACATATTCGGTCTTGGTACAATTCCCCAAGACTTTTCAAGATGAGAACTAATGAACATCCACCCTGCTCTGTGTTCAAATGTATTTTCTGCAAAATTCCCACTGACTAACCCTTAACTAAGTGGAGCTTTTTAGTAGTGTCACTACCTAAATTGGTGGCTTAGATGTGTAACACATGCAGATGGCCGCCTCTGTTCTTTCAAACAACAGAGACAAATTTCCAGAAGGCATTCTAAGGTCGTGACTTTTCAAATAGGACCTCTGTATACCTGAGATTTTCCTCCATGTTTGCACCTCCAACCCTTGCCTATGTTTAGTCTTTGTTGCAGAAAGCTATTGTTTCTAAAAACCCTTAGCCAACGGGAAGACTTTCAAAAATTCTGTGTGGACTGGATCATGTGTGGGCTCTATATCCAAAATTATATTCAAAAATTATAAAATAATAATAATAAAAAAAAAACGTAGATTTTTTATGGATTGTTTTTACAAAAAATGTGTCTCTTTGTCCTGACTTTGTACATGAAGCTTATAAATTGAGCAAGAAATATTAATGACTGAGAGAAAATATAAGAATTAAAAAAAAACCCAACAAAGTTTACATTTGTTTGGATTGAGTATTTTAACCTGCTTAGATAATACTAACAGTCTCCCTTTCAGGAATTTTGATGTAATAGTTGTCAACAGTCTTTGACTTGTGTTATTTCTCTCTTTTGGTTTTAATTAGGTAACAGGTGGTGCCATTCATTCATTTGTTGCAATCATGTTAAGCCCACAGCGATGCTTATTAAATACACTGAAGCTTTGGTGTCCTCCTCTGGCCATTACAGCTAGCATTCTCCAGCAGGAATGTTAACTGGAAAGCATGAGGGAAGCTACCACTGCAACAAATTACTACATTAGGTTGTCTAAATTGCTGAGTCAGTCATAGCACGTCTGGACTTTCTGGGTTTTTTTCCTATTCAGTCTTCACTAATAGGTTTATGATTCTTTAAAACGAGCCCCAGAGCTCTCAAACATCTGGGTCTGGTTAAGGCTGAGCCAAAAGAAAGGACACATGAAAACATTTGATACATCATTTCTTCATAGTAAGCATGACAAGAATGAAGGGGTTAAGTCTTAAGTTTGCCTTATTGGAGCTATTTTCAGTGTTTTTATAAAAACCACATTCACAGCTCTACTCACTTCCCTCTTACAATGATAATAAAAAGCAGTGGGGTAGGCTTACAAAGGAATGTTAAGGTGATTAAAAAACATTGACACATATTGTGTCCTATGATGTGAAAGCTGAGATTGTTTAAAAAAGTGAAAAAATGTATATCTATATATGTTAAATATGATTGAATCAAATTCAAATTGATTTATCTTGTTAGTAAAAAATAATATCTTAGTATTATTCAATGATTTAATCCTAATTTGATAAGGATGGTGATTAGCATTAACATTATTTAATCTGCCAATTAAAATTTACAAAAAAAATAATTTATATAATTTAGGTTCAAAATTCTAATTTCCACTGAAGCTTTGTGGGGAGAAGAACAAAAGCAGAAGCAAGTTCTATATTTTAATGTCTGAATGTTGGAATGCAATAACTCCTGGCCACCATATGAGACTGTAGTATTTAAAAGCACAGGGACATTCTAACTGATCAAAAAGTAGGCTCTTAAAACTGAGATTTAAAATCCAGTAAAACAGTGAACATGGAGTGGATTAGGTGGCATTTTCTCATCACATCTGTGTGTGGTTACATTCAGACAGGCTATGACAAATGGGCCATGTGCTGTAATCCTCAGGGGCAGATTTTTGAGAACATACACGAGCTTCTTCAACTAAGCTGCACCACTGTTTGGAAAATTTTATGATGTTGGGTTGAATATCAAGTGACTCTCTTTTTTCAGTCAGTAGCTACTCCTAAATCGCATTCTTTCCTCCCTTTTGTCGTGAAGTGCAAGATGAGATATTACAGTTTGGGTCACATCTGCTGGTTAATACCAGCTCAGTGATGCAATTTAGCTTGTCATTTTAACTCGTTGAAATAAAGTGAAATTATGGCAGACAGATTTCCTTCATTTTGCTCAGAATTCATATTTACCACAAAAGTAAAATACATTTTCTCACAACCCTGAATTATGCAATATATGGTTTCACATTTTGACACATTGCAACCACAAATATCAATTTATTTGACTTAGATTGAACATGTAGACTGTCACAGAGGACAATCTACAAGTGATATTTACAAGCGGCATATCACTTTCCTTCTAAAACAGAAAGTGATATTTAGTAAATTGTAGTTTGTTCATGTGCCGCCTCTCCATTACCAATGCTATGCCCAATAAGTGGCAATATGAAGAAAATGACACAATTTTACAAATTCAGCTTAAATGTACATCAATTAAGCCACTCCTGCTGTCTTGATATCTTACCCACAACTTTCTTCAAGAACGTTCTGCCTCTAAAAGATGATTCAAGTAGTAAAGTCATTCCTCTTATCAGGTGTTTTTCCCTAGGCACTAAAAGCAGCAGCTATCAAGCCAGTGCTAAAAAATAACAATCTGGACAAATCACTACTGCAAAATTACTGCTGATGAACCTCTCATTCATCAGCAAAATGACTGGAAAAGCTGTTTCAACTGTTAATTAGCTTAATACAGTATTAACCAACCACTTAAATGTCTTTTAATCTGGTTTCTGTGCTCGATACAGAACTGAGACTGTTCTCGTCAAAGTGTTCAATGACATTTACATATATGTAGACTGTGGAAAAACCACAGTGCTGGTACTGCTGAACCTCAGCGAAGCAATTCGACACTGTTGACCATGAAATATTACTGAAAAGACTGGAGAGCTGGGCTGGACTCTTTGGTCTACCTTGACTGGTTCAAGAATAGGCAGTTCTTTGTGTCATTGGGTAACTTTTCATCTGAGTTGACAAAGATTGAATGAGAGGTGACCCAAGGTTTCACCTTGGTGGCCTTCTAGTTTAATATCAACATCCTTCTGCTAGCTAAGATTATTATAAGTAACAAGATGAATTATGCAGATGATACACAATTGTACACATTTACATTAGTCATTTTCTTCCCCTTTTTTCCATTTCTGTCTATTTCATAAAATCCCAATAAGATATATGTGTAACTTTATGGATTAAAAATACTTCTGAAGGGCTTTGTTTTGTAATCATGATAATGATTAAGATAGTCCTGTCTCTGAACCATATTTACTGCTTTTTTTACTGACCACAACCTGAACATTAATATATTGTAATCTATAACAATATAGACAACTTTCAGAGAGTAAACTTTACAGTCCAAACAGATTGCCTAAAATATAGTTGCATCCAAAACACAATACGAGAAAACATTTCTTTTATCACTAATTTTCATTCACTAATTAATTAATTAGTTAACTAATTAATTAGTCAATTAATTAGTGCATGGCGAATTGGTTAATTAACTAACCAATTAGTTAGTAGTTAATTAGTCACTCCTGCAAATTAGTTAATTAATTAGCCAATTAATTGGTTGTCCTCTTCAGAACCAACACACTTCTCTTTAAAATGCAAACAATTTGCAATAAAAAACCTTCTCTTTAGAAATGACATTTTTACAAGCGTGCATGTAGGAAAACATGGAAGCCATAACTCAACTTTATTGGACTTGGAACATGGGTAGGAATAGTGAGAAGGTTTTGTTTTCTTTTCTAACAAAGGTATGTTGGAATGAGTTTATTTTATTAAATCCTCAGTGAAGCAAAGCAAACTGACCATTCATATTCATACTTTGAGTGTCATTCAAAATCTGTTAAAATGTATTACATGTGTTCCACAGATACACACGTTTATGTATTTGCATATATTGCTGTATATGTAGCTTAGTTAAAGTTTTTATCAATAAATGATTAGATAAGTGGGTTTGTGTAATGGCAACGTCAGGAAAATTAAAAACTGTGGCTCACTACACACAAAACTATGTGGACTTCTTTCTGTTATACAGAAAGTCTTGATGTGAAATCCTAAGAGTTCAAACCAAACAGGACCTCTTAGGCAAGACACTGAAAAAAAATCAAACTGAGTGCTTTCATTTCTTTGGACTCTTTTTATTATAAAATACTAAACTTAAAAGCTTTGAGTCAGGAAATTTAGTTGGCAGATCATTTTCTGTTGCCTTATGTAAGCAGATCACTTTTAAAAGTCCTTTATGGATTCTTAGTCAGCAGATTAGTCATGATTTGATCAAGATACAGCAATTAATGATAGTGACAAAGTGTTTAGACTTTTGACATTTACAGAGTCAAAACAGATGTTTGATTTAGCTGACAACATTCTTTTGAATAGAGGTTTGGAAATAATCAAGCTTTAACTTTTGCAAGTAGCCGAATTATAACCTTAGGATCGGCTAAAGTGGGAGAAAATGTGCTGTCAAGAATATTAAAATAATGACAATCATCTTTGAGAAGGAAAATCTGAGCTCTGTGGCTTCTGAGGAACTCAGAGTAATAGGAAACCCCAGGCAGAAATGGAAAGAAAAAAGTGTGAAAAAAAGGAGTGAGTGCAACTATTCACTGATGTCTGTTATATGAACTCATTGAACTGTTTACTGTTTAATGAGTTGCATTGAAAGAACAAATTACAACAACCAACATCAAACAACAAACCGTAACCACTAACATTAAAGCATCACTGTGATTCATCTACGGAAAAACTGAGATTCCACATTTTACATCCAAAAGATTTCAGCACTAATTAGGAATGAGTAAATTACTCATTCAAAGCACACAGCTACAGAGCAGGCTAACTTTGTGGGTTCCACTATATTGTTTTTATTGGATGGAGGTAATGTGGAGGACGGTGGGAGGAAACTGGAGTACCCGGAGAAGCATGTAAACATGTAAACTCTATGCAGAAAGATCCTAGGTAGAGAATCGAACCCAAAACCGTTTTGCTGCAAACCAACAATTCTACCAGCTGTGCAACTGTGCATAAATTAAATTCAACCAAACTCTATTAATTCAAGAATACAAAGAAGAGTGCCTTTCAAAAACAAAAATTAAAAAGTGTGTTATGAGTTACGACTAGAAAAAAAGTGGTTGAGAAGAACACATTGGTTAATAAGAAGTGTAAAAAAATCATAGCAGTACCAAAAGAATGATATAATAATGCAATATAATGCATTTTGTGATATAAAAAAAACCTCGGATAATTAAATAAAAGATAAATATGAATTGATTGTTCCTCAGGATCCAAAGATAAAAATTGTAAAAAAAAATCTTATCCTTTCATATCAAAGCAATATTACTGTTGCTATTTAAACTTCTTTATACACAGTGTAAAGATTTAAGGATCTAATTATTCTCATAACAACATTACATCCAAGAAAAGCGAACTGAACTGTGTAAAAGGTAATTAAGAGCTATAACTTTGTGCTCCAGATGTTCATTGTTTGAAATATTTCATCAAGTTGCTAGAAAACTTTGCCAATTGCAGTGAACAGTCTTAATCTGTCTCTGGCGTCTGTTCAACTCACTGACTGTTAAGCAGCACGCACATACAGATCCAGTAAAGAAGAAACTTCAGTAAAGGTTGTACTTCTGACTTAAACCCAATGTGTTGCTTTGTTCTACACAAGATATTATTTCTTTTCTAGGAATGTAATTCCTTTGTTACCAGAATGCAACAGTTTGCATAAAAATGAGCATTGCATAACTGTGAATAATAATAATAATAATAAAGTTATTAAATTGCAACCATGTGGGGGACAAAAACAAGAGCAAACAAATGAAAAAAAACATTACAGTTTATATAATGAATCCCAGCGTGAATTCTCACAGATATCTATCTGTGTCCCTGGAAGAAATTTTAAATATCAGAGCCTCACTAATTTTACCCTCCCAACCACAACATGAGCATAAATAACCGAGACATGTTTTGTTACTTTGATTCAGAAGACTTCATTATACTCTCATGTAAGTCCAAAACCGCTGTGTCTGTGAGCAGAAGTTGAAGAACACTGGAGTTAAATCTTAGCATCCATCTGTGCAGATGGGATTTTTTGTGGTTGTGGCTGCTGGCTGTGCAGCCCACCATGGAAGCAATTCCAAAACTGAATCAGCAACAACCTTAGCTCAGCCTGATGTACAGCACCCCGTCCTTTCTGCAACCCTCCTGTTTATAAGCTTTATCGGCCAGCCGAGCCAGTAAAACCACAAAGCGTGGACCAAACCAGCCGTCCAGCCAAGAATGGCTTTACTTTGTGGGAAAAGACACTGAGCACAGGGAAGATGGTATCTGAGTTCCTGTTTTACTGTGGTCCATATCACAACCAGAGAAGAAATTATGCAATGCACTAGTAAAATAAGTCTTTAGAAATTGATAACACATGCAAACTCTCTAAGGTACAAAATACTGAAGGAACAAGTTACTAGGTCATTACCCTGCCTTGAGACATCTGGTTGTTTGTCATTCATAAATCTTTAATATTGTGCTGACATATGGGGCTGACATCCAAATAGGAAGGCAACAAAACACACTTGATCTCAGAGTTGTACCACTTCAGAAGCAGACAGAGAAACAGGCACAAACCAGAGAATTAAGATTAACACCAAATCGGGAGGCGTCTGGAGAGTGAAGAATTTTTATGTAAACTTCAGAGTTCCGATAAGATCTTGGTGGTTCCCAGCATTAAAGCTGGATAGACCATTGCAAATTGTGTCCGCATATATGCAATGTATTAAACAAATCTGTGTTAAATAAATACACATTGTATGGTAGAAACTTCTACCATACAATGTGTATTTATTTAATCTTGCAAGTAGCAATAAAAGACACATGAATCGTTTTCACTATCAGCTTGAACTGGATCATCCAACCTTTGGCCAGCTTAAATGTTCCTTAGATGTTCGTTTAATTTTTCTTTGAGACTCTTTGGTTAGCGATATATTTTCTCCAACCCTTGTTCAGCCTACAAGGCACTGGCCATTGTTACAGGGGCATTCCCATTACTTCCATGATTGCATAAAGAGTTCACTTAGATACAGACCATGTCATCAGGATTTTCACTCACCAGCAATTTTTTAAATACTTGGTATGTGGTTAGACCCCCTGCTCCTTCAGAGCTGCCCCAGACTGTTTATAATATAGATTCAACAAGGTGTAGGAAACATTTTAGTTCATATTGTCATGCAGTTCCACTACATCCAAAAGATATCATATTAGCTTCAAGTCTGATGACGTTGTAATGCAGTGAACCAATGGTCAGAAACTAGCTTGAGATGATGGAGGTGAATTGTAACTTGGTTACTACCAGTCAACTAAGAAAAGAAACTCTCATTTTTATTGGCAGCAGCTTCTAGAAGTGCTTCTAAAACAGGAGAAACCCTGATTAAATGAATAGAAGGCACAATTATGGGAAATTGTTATGTTTCAGAAACTGAATTCATCTCCTGAGCTGTAAGCTTGACCTTGATCTTCAAATCTGATTGCAACACATAGAGGTGAAGTTAAACCTGGAACACTCTGTAGGACTGAACATTGTGTAGTCGACCCCACAAAAATTACATTTTCCATCACTGTTCTTGTGTGAGAATGTGTGTACGTTATCAGAAAAGATCATGCTTTCATTTATCTTTTTAAACATTTGAGAACCTTGCAAATGGAAAAACTCCTCGCTATTAAACACGATAAAGCCAATCCAGTATGTTGGTAGAGGGCCAATGTAAGCACAACCACAGGAACAAAAGCGCTACAGTCAGCTCTAGGAGCTGGACGGTGAGCAGCACTATAACTCATGCCAAAACAAAACAAACTGAAAAAACTTTCTTTTGAACTTTCTTTGTATTATAAATAGAGGATGCAGTGAGGTTTGAGCTGGACTATTTGGGACCAGCAGGCCTCCCTTGGGCTACACAGTATTGCAGAGATAAATGTACAATTTCTTCACTGATAATTAACTGAGACACTTCTGATATTGAGTCTGTTATTTCTGTGACGGAGCCAGACCTGGCTTTGGACAAAGATCTTGACAAACATCTATTATGTGAGAGAAGACACCCTATCAGATGACAGCGGGTTAAAGGCGTTCTGTTGAAATTGGCCCAGATCTCCCATGGGGGCCAACAGGGGAGTGGTGAAACAGAAAATTTGATGAGGTCGGTTAAGCTGATTCCAGTCAAAAGCTACAGCAGCAACATATAAAAACCACTCACACACAGAAGCTCCTCTGCAAATGCATTTTTTAAATCATTTAATAGTTTGAGAAAAACTAACTCTAGTTTATTGCATGAAGGAGATTCTAAAAGAGAATTAAAAATTCAACCATTTGATAAAATTTTTGTTTCACTTTTATCAAAAGTAAATCATCCATCAGTGCCTCCCATGGCTTTAGCAAATCCTGTCTAATACAATGTGCCAAAGAAGAGTTTGTCAAGTTATTACTAACGTCTGCATGTCAGACGCACAAAATAAATAATAGAATCAGGAGTTAATCCGGACATAATTGCGCTAAGGGTTCTGGATAGTTGACCTGAGCCCCATCTAAGTCTGTCCTCAATTTGAGCAGAAATGCTTGTTGCATACTTTGGATTTTCTCACAGCAGGATGCAGATATTCTGCCCCTGTCTGGCATACATTATGCCTCTCTTCTATTGGTCGATTAAGTACTAACCAAAGATTATGTGACTGATAACAGCCTGAAACAATTTGAACAAATCATCCAAGCAAATATTATACCTGTGCTGTTTTATCTGTGTACATCAGATAAAACAGAACAGATACACACACGAAAAGAAAGCATTGTTTCTGCTTTCCTCTTGTGAAGTTAACCTTTTTTACGTTCTCTACAATGCTCTGATGCTTGTGCTTTTTTCCTCCTTCGACTCCCCCCCTCTCTGACTGCTTTTTATTAAAAACACAAGAGTAATCTTTCATTAGGATACCAGCACACACACTGCATGCATGCCCTGGAGTGGGGTTGTAAGTAGAAGGCAGGCATTTTGAAGACATTCTTTTCTCATAATAAAGTCCCCGTAAATTAAAGCCACTTGCTGTTTTGCTCCCAAAAATAAGTCAGGCAAGGAATGTGACTCCTCTGCTCAAAATAAGTGTTGACAAATGTTTCCCCACTGAAAAAAAATACAAAATGAAAAAATCTAAAATCAAAAACAACCCTGACAATATAAAAAAGTAAGTTGAAAAATGTTTTAAAGAAAAAAAAAAGTTTCCATCCCTCTTGCCTCTTCTCTTGCTCACAAACCTGGATCCTGACTCCTGTACACGCCACCTCTCCTGCTTTCGGCGTTTACAAGTTTGCATTGAATAAACTTCCAGTACGGACACAGGAAGCAAATCAGCAGCGTCTCAGGTTTGGATTCACAGCGGAAAAATAAACCCTCTGTGGAAAGCAGATGCCAGAATGAGTTATGTACTTCATTCCCCTCCTTGCTAAAAACATATGAATGGCAGAGCAGCCAGAGTTTCTGTCAGTGCACAAGTATGTGCAGTAGACGAGGAGTTTACATGTTTGGAAAAGGCATTTGCTTTTTTTCCCCCATAGATGAAAAGATTTAGTTCAGAGCAATAAACTGCGAGCAGGAGCCATGAGGTTTTTTAATCAAAGGGCAAAACAAAAGCTCAGTTACTAAACTTTTTTTACATTTTGTCACATTTTTACTATCACAACAAACATCAGTGCATTTTACTGGGATCATATAATTAACCAACAGTAAGTAGTGCATAAGTGGAAAAGGGTGGTTTGCGTTTGTACTCAAGTTTTTCTACACTTTTTACTCTCATCTGCATCATAGTTTTTAGACCAAGATCTCAAGATTAGAAAATTTCACGGAACACTGTTCATAATCTGTAAAAGAAAAGGGACCTCAAACCTAACAAGACATAAACGTCCACCAAAACTGACAAGCTGGGCAAGGAGAGCATAAGTCAGAGAAGCAGCTAAAAGCACAACTGTAAAAATAAGGGAGATGCAAGAATCTGCCGTTCAGGGAAATAAATCTGTTGACAGTATAGCTATTTGTCACACACCATACAAATCTGGCCTCCAGCTAATAATGGCATGAGGAAAGCCGCTGCTCAAAGAAATGTAAATTTAAAGTCTACAAGTCATGTAGAAGACAGCAACCATGTGAAAGAAAGGCTCTAAAATGCAACAGTTTTAGCCTACACACAAAGAACTATGAGCAAAAAACTAACATTGTTCTTCACCATGATCACGCCATTCCCAGAGTGAAACATAGTGGTGGCAGCATCATGTCGGGATGCTTTTCTTCAGCCTTGTCAGAACCGATGGGAGAATAGATGAATATAATAATGTACAATCTTGAAACATAACCTATTAACTCAGACTGGAAATGAGATCCACCTTCAAGTAGAACAGCAACTGCTATGACAGAATGGTTTAGCTTGATGGGTAATCATGTGTTAGAATAACTCAGTCAAAGTTCAAACCTAAATCTTATCGGAGAATCTGTGGCGAGACTTGAAAACCCACGTTCACTGAGACTCTCCATTAACTCTCACTGAGCTTGAGCTATTTTGCATAGGACTGGTAAAAAAAAATCAGTCACTAGATGTGGAAAGTTGATAGAGACATATCCCAAAAGATTTGCAGCTGTAATTGCAGGGAAAGGTGGTTCTACAAAGTACTTAAAATCTCAGTACAATACTTTGAAGTTTGTGGCTGAAAAGAGTTAAATGGGTGTAAATACTTTAGCAGAGTGATGTATTTCTCCATAGTATTTATGCTCAGTCAAAGTAATTACCACATAATGAAGGCTCTGTGAATGTTTTGTAGGAGTTTATTTATTATCAGATACTTAGAAGATGGATTTTATGTGGCTGTGATCCTTTAACCCGGGAGCTGATTGTGTACAGCTGTTTGGTAACCAAACGTCAACCCTATACATGAAACATACATATGCTCAAAATAAATAACAAATGCATTAATCCCATTTTGGTGACTGTGAAGTTGTCCATAGCCAGACAAATATTTAGTTTGGAACCAAGAAAATCCAAACTGTCCACTTATTAAAAGCATCAATACATGCAGATGTCAAGCAGGCAAGAAGACTGTATAAACTAAATGTGGTGACATAAGGTCTGTGGATTCCTGCTGCATTCGCACCTCTTGGCATATGTGTGCCTAATGCTTGAGCAACATATAAATGAGCACTAAAACACCTCTTAAACCAAACAACCTCAAGTGCAGTAACTTGATCTTTGCAAAAGGCCCCAGGGTCAACCAATACATCATCCAAAAGTTGAAGCAGAACAAGCCAAAGGAGGTAATTACACAAAAGAAGATGTGCAGGAATTTTGGATCAACTTTGCTGATTAGTCAAGTTGCATTGGCTAATTGGACAAAAGACATTGCCTTGCTTGAAAGATCAAAACTCCCACTGCATTGAGCCCTCAACAATGTACAGCATACTTGGTAAGGATGAGAAAAAAATAAATTCATCTTTTATTAAAATAGGTTTAATTTTACACTTATAATTATAAGTACACTTATACTTATACTTATACACTTATATTAATTAAAAGAAAACAAACAAAAACTGAGAAATATTTTTCAACCTAATCATTGGTGCACACACCTTGCATTGCTAGTAAAATATATGAAACTAAAACATGTCATTCAATTCAGAGCAAGTCACTGGTGTGAATGAACTAAAACACTCAAGCGGAGAAAAAGTGAGTAGAAAAGTTGATTCACAAAATAATAGTTTTGTACTGAGTGAAATGAAAGCACTCTGATATTGTGAAAACAGTGCAAAGTCAGCAGCTGGTCAGGAACACCCAGAAGTCTGTGGTTTCCATTTTTACTGTACACAGTAGTTGTATAAAAAGAAAAAGAAACAATGTAGGAAAAGGCCAAAAATGAGCTTGTTTCTGGGAAATTCTGGTTTCTGTTTGACCTCAAAGATTAGTGTAGGTGGGATCTACTCCAAACAAAACACAACAGCCCCTAAATTGCAATAACTTGTATTAACATTGTGTCATTGGGAGTTAAACTAATTGGAAGAGTGGTCAAAGCTAGAAACGAAGGAGGCAGCCAATGCTTACCAAACCGTTTATAGCCGAAGGACTGCACCTCCTCTTCATCAGTAAATTCGTCTGCAGAGAAAAAAATAAATTAAGGAAATAAAAATTTATTTAATTTAAAAACATGAAACAAAACAATAAATGTTTTAGCCTTCAGAGGTGCCGGTCGTTTAACATGGTTGGTTATGTATTTTTATTCACATTTCTGTAAACAAGCTACATTAAAAAAAAACTAAATGAATACTATGTGTTGATAAAGGTTATTTTATGCAACTTAGATCAAAATGACCTAGACAGATCATAGAAAGAAAAAAATGGACAGTTCATAGGATAAAAAGCCTCCATTGAGAAAATGTGGTTTCGTTTGTTTCTGGGAAATGAGCTTCTAATCACAGTTACCACATAGCAGACCCCACAATGAGCTAAAGAGTGATATGAATAATCCAAGCTGTTGTAAAAGATCCAAAGGAGGAATTTTGGCTTTCCCAACATCTCCACTAAACATTTTCCGGTTTATGTTTATGAGCGACATGATTGTGTTTGTATCACACTTGGACAATATGAGCGTCCCTGGCTGCTCAAGAGTCATTCAGGGGAAATCAATGCTTCGCTTTTTATTTCCAAATGGCTGACTTAAAAAATGTGAATCAGAGTGAAGGTTGTTTGGATTTAATTTATAAAGGCTACAGCTGTACTACTTCGCAGGAGGTTGCTCAATATTAACATTTCATCAGATGGGAATTTCATTTGTTTTACAGTCGAAACTGAGGGACCTTTCCCTGTAATCTGAACGCAGAGCATTTCAGAAGTATTTCATCGTTACACAAATGTGGATAAAACAAACTATTTAAAAGAAAAGTAAGACCACTTTTATGATATCATGCTTAATACACCGTATTAATGCATGTTGACATTGACAGCTGGCAATCCAAATAGTTTGGGTTTTGTGGTTGCAAGGAATTGCCATTGCCTGAGTGTGGTGTGCCAGGTATAAAGTTTTGTGGAGGTTGTTTTATGATGTGGGATTATTTTTTAGGGGTTGGCCTTTGGCCTTCAGTTATGGTGAAAATACGTCTTAATGCTACTGCTTACAAAGAAATTCGAGACAATTTTATGCATCCAAATTTTCAGAATGAGTTTGGAGAATTCACCAAGCAAGGTCTAGAGGAGAGATTAAAGTTAGTGTGGAGGAACTTCAACTGCCTGTCAAAACGTCTTGATTTCGATCTTAAACTAGAGTTAAAACTACAAACCAGGTTTCATCTCATCTAACCTCATACATGCACTTCTGGAAGAATGTTAAAAAATTCCAATAAACACACTTACAAACCTTGGGAAGAGCCTTCCCAGAAAAGTCGAAGTTGTTGTAGCTGCTAGGGGTAAGCCAAATCTATATCGAGATTAAGGTATCATTACAGTTTGTATGTGAATGTCTGAATGGGTGTATGTGCGTGTTTGTGGCAAGCATCTTGATATTTTTGGCAATATAATGTAGTATAGTGTATAAACTCTGCAATCAGTTTTAACCCACTGTAAGACCAACAAACACTGTTAATCTAAAGTAGGATTGTATCCAAAACATGTTTTCTTTTAGAAAATCTCCAGTACTATTCAAGTGAATTTCAATTGGCTTTCAGTTAAATAATTAAAGCTGGATTTTAAATAGTCCCCTTTAACACATTATTGGGGTTTGATGTTAAGTCAGTTACATCGTTCTTCTGCTAGCAATCTCTAACTGGTTTTCTTCCATTTTTTCCAAGTGTTGGGATCTTACACTTTGACACACTAAATTTCCCCTGTTAAGTAAAACCATCCTCCACAGCATGCCAAGCATGTTTTGAAAAGGTGGTGGTGTTTTCAGTGTTGCAGTGCTAGTTTTCCAACAAATTTTGTCTCGTCTGAATTTGCTGTCTCCTAAATGTCTCCTGGCAAACTGGGAATATGACCTCTAAATGCTTTATACAACAAATAGTGTCTCCATTTTCAGGCTGTGGATTAAGCAAAGTGCCATGAGCTACTCTAAGCTTGGTGTTTTGTTTTAGAATCTAACCCTGATTGAAAATTTTCCTCAACTTTATGCCAACTGTGTTCCTCTGTCTTCATCATGCTTGTTTGTTCTATAATATTCTCTAACATTTGTCTGAGACCTTCAAGCTGGCTTCATGCAGAAATTATGTCATTTGCAGACATAAAGGGGATGGAATCTGCTCCCCATATTTCTTTTAGATATTTATTTGCAAAAAATAACAACAACAACAATTGTGTATCATTAAATCCGTTCTTATATGTGGCTTGTAGCGTGACAAAAATGTAAAAACATTCAATGCGGTGTGAATACTTTTGCAAGGCCCTGTTGTTATTCTCACAATCTACAGTTTTCCGAGAACGACCACAAGGGGGCAGCGTTGTTGGGATGTTAATTATTTCCCACAAGTTCATAGCCTACTGACTTACCCAGAGAGGCTGGGAACTACATGCCTCAGTCTTTATTTAGCAAAGTCCAACACATCAGGGAACCACATGAGCCTCGCATCCAGGCGAGTTTATTATAAGCCTTTGTTTACATCAGCGCCAGCGTGATTCATACTACGTATTTTAGTGTTTAAAAGCAGCAGGAGAACAAGCGAGGCCACAACGAAGCTTTTAATATGCTTAAATTAAAACTGACTCATCAGTTCCTGCAGCAGCACTTGATTTATCTGAGCCAGGGTCAATTTTTAAAATAAGTGCATGAATGAGAGCTACATAATCAAGCGCCATTTGTCCAAAGTCATGTGCATAACTTCTGTTTGGGACAGCAGTTTTTTTTTAAATCTGCCTTTCTGTCTGATGTTCATCGGTGGACAGATGCAAAACAATTTCAGGCAAAAGCTTGGTAAGTGAAACCAGATGTTAGAGTAGTAACCCACGCATTCCTCTCCTCTTGTCCCAGAGCAGGAGAAAGAATGAGCGCAGGAAAATGTGACAAGAAAAAAAAAGAAGAGAGAACGAGTAACAATTGATCAGTCATCACTGACACGTGGCGTTTATAAGCCTGCGGTCGATTTAAAACAATTTTAATAGTTATCATTAAAGTGAAGCCTACCTTTCATTTTGGTTCGCTGGAGTCTGTTTATCTATTGGTTGAAGTCACTCCAGCATCGCATTGGAAGTTTGCCATAAGGCACCTTGAATCTGCAGGTATCACACTGTCCTCGTTTTATCAGCAGGAAAAACAATTTAAGAAAATGAAAAAAAAAAAAAGAAAAAATAGGAGGCAAATCCAAGTGTTTTTTTCCCCCACTGTGTAGCTCTCTCTTTCTTCTCTTTCAGTGCAGGTATTGCTTATGCTGCTGCCAAAAAAAACAAAAAACAAAAAAATTAGAAAAATGAATAAATAAAATAAAAAGAACTTTGTCGAAATGATGCAAACTTCATATGAATTTCCCTGGCTTCTGTCAGTACAGAGAGATGCTGAGACGAGCTTGACTCTCTGTCCTACTCGGATCTGAGGTGGTTCTCCTGCCGCTGCAGCAACAAGAGGAGCTTAAAAACTTAAGGAGTCCTAACGTGAGAGGAAGTGCTGCACGCACTGCTTGGAGAAACCACGAGCCCCTCACATCTGTGCGCACCGTCTGCACACAGCTGCTTTCTTTGCGTGCGCTGCTTTGTGATTTTAAACATCGAGAATAATTACATTTAATGACGACAAACAAATTCTGATGACACAGTTTGAACTTGTATAACATGGAGGTTTGGATAAGAGAGAAAATAAAAAGGTGTGAAATGGATCTAACAATTTTCTTAAAAATGCAGCACTTATAAAATATTTTTAAAAGCACAGCCTTGTTTTGAAATTTGAAATAAAAAGCAGTAATCTCCAGTTCTTATTTTGACTTTACTTTGACTTTTCTAAGCTGGATAGAGTCCACCTGCACAATGCAAGCTTAGTGTAATGTTTTGGCCACTTGGGGGCAGTAAAGATGATGATGTAACGGTGATGTTGGCCAACTATTTTCACACGCAGGACTTATTTTGGCCTGTTTCAAGTTTGGTCATGGAACTAAGAGGGAAATTAAATAAGGGACCAAACATGTAAAGGGTTCAGTCACAGAACTAAAATATCCTTTCTTGCGGTTCAGTGGTGAAATTCAGGACATAAGTACATAAATGATAGGGCCCAGGTTTGAAAACGTTCTAGAAAATCTTTATCATATTGTTCAAGATAAAATTATATGAATGACGTGTAGATATAATATAAATCTATGACTAAATTTAGAAAGTTTGATTAAAGTGATTACTTG
The DNA here is from genome assembly GCF_003331165.1 of Xiphophorus hellerii. Classification (NCBI taxonomy): domain Eukaryota; kingdom Metazoa; phylum Chordata; class Actinopteri; order Cyprinodontiformes; family Poeciliidae; genus Xiphophorus; species Xiphophorus hellerii. The sequence continues at coordinate 20,380,110 of NC_045677.1, read as the reverse complement.
TAATTACTTAGTTAATAACACTACATTAACCATCATATGCTTTAGAGATTGTTTCAGCGTTAACATTTCTTAGAAAATGTTTTGTAGTTTGAGTAACTGCATTGATTATGTGGATTGTTTGAACCTTATTCCAGGATTGATTTCTTTTTAGGTAGTTCACTGGAATAGACAAATAAGTTCTGAATAAAATAGAATAACTTTACAATTAAAAATAAAAAGCAGGACACATTCATTTTCATATGAAGTCAAAAACGTTGTAATATGACCTCATGAGGGGCCCTGCTTTAAGCAAAAACACATTTCTCATCTCAGTACTTTTAATGTGACCACATGAAGCTCCAAAGGATGCTGTGTCCTGTCAAACTGAAGTTTTCTGTTGACTGAGCAACACTTAACGTTTCTCATTTCAGTTTTACCTCAAAGAACATCCATTCATCAGCCCTGTTCATTGTGAAGCAGTTTATGTCCTTCATCTATTTGTCTCCCAAACTAAAACATACCAATGTGATCATGTTCAACAATTTAGTGCCTAAAACTCTTGTTTTACGTTGATCTCTCTGTGATTAATTGCTTGCCTGCAGTCTTTTACCACTTGGAACTTGTTTTACTATAAAGTCTTTTTTGTGGTCTAGGTGGACCAGGGGATAATATCTGGTAAAATATTCTTCCTATGGTGTTATATGAACCAGGTGCTGAAAATGCCAGCAAGGGCTAAAGTTCTGTCTGCTTCTGATTATGATCCTTTAGGACTCAATTTTCTGGGTCACAGGCTCTGCAGAGAGCACAATTTTTTTGGGAGGAGGAGGAATAGTTGCAGAGAAAAATCTAAGAACAACGTCCTGTGTCACACATCGGATTCAAATCTGATGAGGAGATACGTTGAAATCATTTACAGATAAACAGTTTTGGTTTGTCAATGCAAAGAGGTTTAGGCTTGAGAAATTAGTCACATCCCATTAAATTTTTTATTCTATTGTCATATGACAACCACAACTTTTATTGAGTGTTACTGGGATTCTATGTGATATCTTAACACATATTAGACTCTAAACTTGAGCTTGTAGGAAAATAACAAGTTGCTTTTGTTTTTGTTGTCACAATAAAAAATCTGAAAAGTGTGGTGAGCCACCTTGTGTCAATGTTTATGTGTCTTTTACATCAGATATTGTGATATTTCTCTATCAGCTTTAAACATATAGAGGCTGAGATTTATTCTTCTTCATCATTCTGCTTTACAAGACAGCTCAGACTCAGTCAGACTTGATGATAACTATCTGTGAACATCAGTTTTCGAGACTTGCCACAGATTTTCAATTAGATTAAAGGTCTTCTGGGCTTTGATCAGGATGTTTGTCAATCCAAACCATTTCCATGTAACTCTGGTTGTATGTTTAGGGTTGTTGTCCTCATATTACCCCACCTGATCTGTGAATCTCTGCAGTTTCTTGAGTGTTACAATGAGTCTCTTGGCTATTTCTGTTTCGCTGATGAATACTCTCCTTGCCTTGCCTGTCACTTTAAGAAGTGGACATACTGTATAATTGTAGATAGTTGGAAGTTGTACCATATTCTTTTACATCTTTCTCAGATGATAACTTAAGGATATTAAATAAATGGGGGCTGATGACTACAAATGCCTCACACACTTTTCAGATACTTATTTGTAAAACAATTGAAAAACAATGCATCATATTTCCTCCACTTCAGAATGATTTGCTATTTTGCATTGATCTATCAAACATTGAAACTTGTGGCTTTAATGTAAGAAAATGGGTAAAAGTTTGGGAAGTGGAAAAGCCTTCTCAAAGAAATGCTCTTGCAGTAGCAAACAATGGTAGTTTCTTGGTTTCCAGAACTCCTTGCAGTGAAAATCAGTTGGGATCTTAAATTAAAATCATCTTGTTGATCTAATTTCTTCCTCATTTAGAAATGTTTCCTTTACCCAAACAAATTAATCATCAAACACCACAATAACTAAAACAATAAAGATGAGCTCACTGTGATGAAACATCTTCTGAATGCGTTTGTATTGTTAGGACCAAGACCTCGACGATTCCCACTGACAGATGATTTAAGAGCTGATGCCACAGAAGCGCTGCACATGTTTAGCAATCAACCATCTTTTATTATTTTTTGGTAACTAAAACTATTTCCAGCCATTAGATGCTCATTGCAAATGACCAAAAACTAATTAGTTTTGTGAACAACAAGCAGCTCCTTTGATATGACCACTTACGCAAATCCTTCCTCTGAGCATGCCCAGCGGTGGATTAACGGGCATCAACCTCAAGCAAAGACAGTAAGAGGATAAAGTTCACGTAGGACGAGCACAAATAGACCTGAGCAGGTCAAGATAACACAAACACTTCTGTTCACACAAAACACTTTGTTTTGTATCAGAAGGAGGAAGAGCTTCAGTCTTCTGCTGGTGAGTTGTTTTAGTTCTGATGGACCAATTTCTTTTCAGTCCAAATTTTTCAGTCTGATGTAAATTTTACTTGTACTTCCTATTCCCTTAGTGAGATTTCAGTACATCCGACTCTTTTTCATGATTTGAAAGAATTAGCTAATTTACCTGCTCCTTTACAGTGAGATATCTTCCTTACTTCTAAGATTTTTAGAAGTAAGGAAGAAAATCCTTACTTTTAGAAGTAAGGATTTTTTTATCATTTGAAAATGTTACAAATATTTGGTTCCATCTAATCCATCTACATCCAGCTAATATTTTAGCCATCTGAAGTCTATAAATAAAGATTAAATTTGATGGCAGCAGGATTTAAACAAGCAGCTTTTATAACAAGTTTAAACCCTGGCCTCAAATGGGTGCATCTCCATTTGTGCTAAATCTTCATTTGGTTGCCATATTGTAAAACTCCAAACTATAACTGGGGATAAAGCAAAGCAGATAGGGGAGTTCAGATGCTGAATCAAATTTTTTTAAAATATACTGTATATATATATTCAAAATTTGCCTTGAATTTTTATTGTTTGCTTGTTTTCTGAATATTTCCGTGACTTGATGGAGCTCGGTCTCCTGAAACAGCAGACGGTCGCTGACGTAAACACTGTTTTCCTGCTGAGATGAACCCAACAATGTAATCTATTCAGGGCTCACACACTTATGTTGGTCTCTTTGCGGTATGGCTTAGACTAAAAACTACAGTCAGATGTGAAAGCCAAAAGAAGAAATATGGTTATAGAACAAATGAAATGCAGTGAAAAACAGACCTTCAGTTTGCTTAAAGTGCTACAAATAGGAAAGACATGCAGCCATTTAAATCTTCCTAAACATATTAATCTCTACTTATAACTGGAACTTTAATATATAAATGTAAGAAAGTCAGGGTATTTTTCTTTCTTGCCAGCAGAAGAATTCATTTATTACCAATTAATTCTTTAATATTTTTGCTCTTGAAAACTATAAACAGAAATGTTCATGTGTGATCAAACCAGGAGAAAAGAATTTCCAAGTGACTTTACTTTGTGAGCAAATGTGTAGCACCACCTAGTGGTAGATTTGATAAGTGCCTCTTGCGTTAAATCACAGTCAAGTTAAAACCCTATTACGGTACTTCGATCAGATTTAAAACAAGTGGCAAAAGTATTAACAAATCTAGATTTTTTCCTCATATTTTGTAATGTCAAAACCGCAAAGACCAGTCCAGGATGTCCCCCTCTCTCACCCAATGACTGCTGGAGATTGGCACCAACCTGCAACCCTGCGGCTTAGGCAAAGGATAGATAACCATAAAAGTTGCAGATGAAAGTGTTTTTTCTCTACCAACTTTGCATGTTTTATCCTCTTTCTTGTTGCAAAACCTCAAGCTCAGGCAGGTCAGATGGAGAACATCTGTGATTATCAGTTTTCAAGTCTTGGGACATATACTCAATTGGATTTTGTCTGGACTTTGACTCGACCAGTCCAACACATAAACAATGTTTTCATCCAAGCTATTCTTTATAAAATATAATATTCTGTCTAATTCGTGTTGGTGCCCTGCTGGAGGATGAACCTCCACCTTACTGTCTATTCTTTAGCAGCATAAAAAACATTTTCCTAAAGGATTGCCCTGGATTTAACTCCATCTAGGTTGTTTTATTACCCAACACTTATTTAAACTTCTCCAGAACATTTTTTCCTGACTCATCTGCTCATTGTTCTTAATAATGCTTCGTGTAATGTTTTCTAACAAACCCTTTAGACCTTTGCAAAACAGCCGGATTCATACTGAGATTAAATTACACATAAGTGGATTCCATTTACTCATAAAGGTGGCATCGCACATCAGTTAGTTGCAGTGTATTTTATTAATGGGTGTCATAGTAGAGGAGTGTTTTTATGATTTGTATTTGTAAAAAAAACCCAAACAAAAAACCACTCTGACATGCATAAAGTTGACTTTTGCTATCAGTCATCAAAAACTCCTGCAAAAAAAATAAAATAAATGAATAAAAAAAAACTTCTCTTTTCTTTGTTTCAGACTGATTTGAATCACATCACAAATCGCCACTAAGAATGAAGTTCCTTCTCAGTTTGACGACTCTCGTCGCTGCATCATGTGTCCTTAGTTTTGCAGACGCTGACCAAATGAATGTCTTCTCAGAGGACATCTTAAAACGTAAGTTGGCAAGTCAGAATCTTTTCCAATTCCTGTTTCCATTCAGACAAAGAAAGACTTAATATGTTCCAAATATTCCTTTAAAATCGGTTCACACATTTCAAATTTCTGTAAGTGTGAGAAAAGGAAATATTGCAACGTGTTCATTTTTTGCCTCAGAGCTGTCAGAGGATGGTGAGAAGCTTGTGAATGAGGAGATGAAAAGAGCGCTGTATGGCGTGAAGCAGATGAGGGAGGTGATGTGGAGGAATGAGCAGAAGCATGAGCACCTCATGAACTCTTTGAAGCACAGCAGTGACAAGAAGAAGGCGAGAGAACTTGCCTGACATAAATGAGAAAAAAAAAAAATTATTCAAACACGATGAAAATATGTTACAAGCTTTCACTTCTCCCACCAGGGGGCAGCCCAGCTAGCAAAGGATGTGAGTGAGAAGCTGGAGGAGGCAGAGGAGCAGTGCAAAGACTCCCTGCAGTCAGAGTGGGAGGAATGTAGACCCTGTCTGGAGGATGCATGTAAAACCTTCTACACCTCCACATGCCGCAGGGGCTTTGCTTCTTTCCGCAGTAAGGTATGACAACCTTCTTCTTACAATGTCAAAAAAGAATTAAGAAGTTGAGTTGAGACCTTCTATTTTGCTTTGGAATATAACTGAACAGCTAGTAATCGCTTACTTAAAAACCCTGCAGCATGACAATACAAGCTCTTTTATAATCACGAGTTTCCATTTATGACTAGCTGTCCTGCTGAGCAAAATCAGAGTACTTAGTTTACCTCACAAGTTGTTTTCCTTGGTCTTTAGAGGCCTGGAAGGTGTAACTACAGTGTCCACCAGAGAAGAAATAATATAAAAAACAAGCTAATCTTCCTTATGTTAGAGCCAGTTCAGAAACGGATCATAAAACAATGTGAAAACAGACGACCAATAATTTCCTCATTTACCCACAAAGACGAGACATTAAACAACCACAGATAGGGGCCCAACATACAGTTTCAATAAATTCAGATTTTAACTCAATTTTCTCTGCATTTGCAAAGAAAATTATGATATATTAAAGTATGAAATTTCTGTCTTTTTTGTGTAGCCACATTGCAACCACAAGCTTCAATGTATCTTATGATTTTTATTGCATGATATATGAAATTTAGTAAACAAAGAGACCTTGGATGCTTATACAATGCTCTCCTTGCTTGGTGTCTATATTTAGGTGGACAATTATTTCATGTTAGGTTTGTAGCGTGCCATATTTTTACCACTTTCAGATAACTGCCTCCTTTCCCAGTTGTTAAATAATCTCCTGGCAATCATCTCACAACCGTCAAGCTACAAGGGAGGATAGAGGTCAAATACTGGAACTGCCATAACGTTCATGTGTTGCAGGTTGAATCCTTTTTCCAAAGAGTCTCCAGACGCTTTGGTCCAAGAGAGCGCCCTCTGGAGGCAGGAGACATCTTGGTGAACCAAAGTCCTGACGAATCAGAACCAGATGTAGTTCAGATTGAGAATTCTTTCAAGCGAGTTATGAGCAAGGTGGGGACCCTGGTGAACTGCAGCATCGCTTTGGTCTCCAGGATGAGCAGCAGGCTTGACGGAGTCCTTCAGAAGGCTTTCCTGAACAACACCAATGAACTGTCAGAGGAAAGCGCTTCCGATCCATACTACCCTGGGCGCGACTCCGGCTTCCTGCAGGGCGTTGGGCTGGAGGAGGTGCTGGAGTCATTCTTTGACTTTGGAAAGAGCGTGGTGGAGGAGTTTGGAGCTGTGGTTACCCAGGTGTTTGATGATATCCATCAGACTGTGGAGGAGGAGACTAAGAAAGGTAACTCAGGTCTTTTCACGTTGCCGATGCCATACATGTGCCATTGGACCAGAGTTGTGTGGATGTAATTATATGCACATTTTTCACTTTTGTCCAGAGATAAAAAGCTTCCCTCGCTTCCTGCAGAACAGGAAGCTGTGCAAAGACCTCCGCAGGCAGACATCAGAGTGCTGGCAGCTTCAGAACAAGTGTGAGGCCTGCCAGGGAGCTTTGCTCACAGGTGAATCGCCTATTCACTCAAAATGTATTATTTTTGTCCAGCTGACACCTTTACACACCACAGCTCATGTTTTCATTTCACCACAGAGTGCACCGGTGTTCGTGAACTGCATGTGGAGCTGGATGAAATATCCCAGCTGCTGGATGTCTCCAAACAGCAATATGATGAGATCTTGTCCATTGTCCAGCATCACACTGACGAGACGGTCAAGTGGCTGACCAACATGGCAGCCGAGTTCAGCTGGGTGGCTCAGGCTGTGAGCAACAGCAGCACTCCTCAAAATGTTTTCCGCATCACAATGGTGAGTAGGCAGAGTTGACAAAAACATGCAACAGACCAGAGGAGGCAAAAGTATAATTGAATAAGCTGTGAATATGTATTGGATCATGTTTTCTCCATGTTCCATAAGTGAATTTATTTCAGCAATTCAATTTAACAGGTAAAAATCTGAAAACCATAGGGAAGATAAAACAATCAGACATCATCCGGAAGCTCATTGGTAAAGACGTTAGCTGCTCCCAGAGTGCTGCATACAAACATGACAAAAGGTTTAGTGGAAGGAGAATCTGTGGTGGACAAAGGTGCACGAATATCAAGAATAACAGACATGCTTACTCTTTAACAACTCCTACAAATCTATACCCTGCATTCTTTGCAGCTTTGATTGTACCCCTACAAGCAATTTTAATTTGTGCTGCTGAATTCATTAGATATTTTCTACAGAGCTGTAAGAGTCACTGTATCTAAAATATTTGCTATAACTGCTGCATTTCCAGTGCCATTCATCCCTTCGAAGCAGAAGCAACATGAGAAGCATCTCACTTTAGTTAAGAAAAAAGGAGTGGACTCCTCCTCAGTGGTTCAACGTCCTTCTGTAATATCAAAATAAATTTACCCTCTTATCTAGACAACATCCCGGAGTCTGGAGGAAGAGTGCAGAAGTACAGAATCCCAGCTGTTCTTTGCTCAGTGTGAAGTGTCCACACTTTAGGGCAACAAATAATCAGCTGGTGTTGGTTCACTATGTTGCAACACGTCCAAAGAAAGTGCAACCATCAGTCAGGGAATTTTACATTTTATGCTGTTTCCCACAGAGAATCTATGAAGTCTTGTCAAAAGGGAAATGAAACATCAGAGCCAACAATGCAGAGCAGCTGAAGGCCACATTTAAAGCAGCAGAAGTTTTCTCAAAAATCTCAGCAGACCCACAATCCAACTGTGTCCCTACTGTAGTAATATGTGCAAAAGTTAAACTGTAAAGCAACATTTCCTTTCAAATCTTCTGTTCTTATTAGTCTTATTTAAATTCTCTAAGATGAATTTCACTATTTTCATTAGCTATTAACCTTAATCATCAGCATTAACAGAAACAAAGACTTGAAATATCACAATATGTGATGATTCGGCTTCATAGAGCTGAAATCACAGGCTTAAGATTACCAGCTTTATCAGAATGTGTTTCTGTTCCGAATTTATTAAAGAAACATTTTTATTGATATCCTGAATTTAAAAAGGGGATGCGTCCGTGTCTGCAAGAGAAAATGCAATTATCTTTTCTTTTCTCTAGGTGGCACCAGAGAGCCACGAGGAGCAGAATATGTCTGCCACTGAGACTAAGGTGGAAGTAAACGTCCTGAACTCTCCCCCACTCACACTCAACATCCCTGGAGAGCTCGAGCTGCACGATCCAGCTTTCATCCAGTACGTGGCCCAGGAGGCTCTGGACAAGTACAAGGAGATGGTCAGGTGAGTCTCACTTAACGGCTCAGCTTTAGCAATGTGGTCCACTTCTTTGATACCATATAAACCATAAACTCTTGACATTCTTGCTCTGTTGCTTACAGTACGTTTTGTTTCCCCAACAGGATTGAAGATGCGTAACACTGCTCCGTCTTCTTTATTTTCCGCACTTCATAGTAGTAAACATCTTCGTGTTGATATCCGAAGACACTACAGCTGTAGCCAATATCTATCTGACTCTTTCAAGTTTTCTTCTTGTTAAATAGTGTAATTTCACAAAATATGTTCTATTCACAGACCAAGTGAAATGAGACACTTTCTGAATTTTTTAGTGGATGTTAAACACATGAAAGCTACATGTAACATTTAGTTTATCATTTTATTTTATTCTGTACAAAATCATATTAGTTAACATTCTCATAACTTTCATCATGTGTACCCACACTAGATCAGGTCTCACTCTTAACAATCTCTTACATGAATGATGCACAGAAAGAAAAAAAAAATCACATCTTCAATATTGTCTAATTTCTCATACTTTCAAGGATTCTGTACCTGTGAGAATTTAAACAAATTTTGACATTTGTATTATTTATTAAAGAACTAAGCCATGGTCTCTGTTATGTGCTTGTGTTATCCGAGTTTTATTAGATTAGGTTATGAGTGTGAAAGTGGAGGCAAATGTCACATACTCAAGTACAGAACCTCCTCACATATGTGTAAAAAAGCTCAAAATAAATTCATCTTTTATTTGCAGTACCATATTTTCATACTAGCTGTAGTTTAACAGTAGAATTTGAAGATTTCTATTTTTTAACCTCCGTTCCCATCCTCCTCGCTGTGTGGAAGTGGAATGATAAACCTGCATCAGTTTCTGTTATTTTAAACTTTGCTTTGACTGTAGACGTTGCTAAGAGTATACATGTGACTTACTGTAACCAATTTGTACCTTGGTTACATAAGTAACCAAGGTACAACTGGCATGTTCACGTACATTTCCCATTTTGAAGAGAGTTTATTAAAAATGTAGTTATATGCCGCAAAACAAAACAAAAAAAACAACAGGAACATATTAGCTAAAGCTAAAATGTTCCTCAACATTTTGATCAATTTAAAAAGTACATCATTCATTTACAAAAATTAATAAATAAATGTGACTTTTAAAATTAAATAAATTTGTTAGGTATATTTAGGGGAGCCACAAAATGTAAATTCCTGAATCCGCCCCACATAGGATGTCATAAATTGCCAATTAGAAATTCAATACCAACTAGAAATATATATTAATAAAAACAAATAAAAGAGCTAAACTTATTTGAAAGTTATTCTTTTTTACACATTTACCAAAAGTCTTTCCTGTATGTTGCTAATTAATTAGCTTCCTGAAACTGTTATTTAATTGTGAGCAACTCAAAGTAAAAAAAGAAAAAAAAAGTTTATTAGTGGAGTTATCCACCAAACAAGACAATTTGACAAATTAAATCAGATAATTTCTTTCCCTAATTGCACAGTTTAAAGTTCATTTATAGAAATTGTTCTTTTTAAAAAAGATAATTAAAAAAAAAAATCTATGTAAATGATCAAAATGTTGTTTTAGGATTACCAAATTAAAATGACAAAAAAAGAAAGGCAAAAAGGAAAAACTGAGTTTTCAGTTCAAGTTAAAAATCATATAAAACCGATCTCTTTTCCTGAATTGTCCATCTGATCACACCTGCTAAAATATGTTTTTAATATAAACTGTATGTGCATCAGCTTTGATCTCTCAGTACATTCTTACATCCATTCAGCAGACCTTTTTATTTAATTAGCCACATGCTTTACACTCATATCACATACTCAAGTTAACCAGTTATTGGTCGCTTAGAAAGACGTCCTTAATCCACTTACGGATTCAAACCAAACGATAGTTCATATAAAAGATCTGGATTCAGATTTAAAAAATCTGACTTAATAAAAAGAGGGAAATTGTAAGAAGGTGGGAGAAAACCATCATTTAAAAAGTTTAGAGAGGAAAAAAAAAACAAAAAAACACCTCCATCTGTCTGTATCACAGTGTTGTGGCCAGCTCACATGAATTTATTCTGATAGTTTCCCAGAGAGTAATATACCCATTTGCACACTTGGTCCCATTGTACATCAGGGACAATCATTTTCAGAGGCCAGTGTTGTCATGGCCTACTTTTTAATTGCTTTTTTAGTGTAAAACATTTTTTTGATCTCCACCAATGTACCTTAGAGTTTAACCTAAATCCCAGGACTAAAGGTTGTCCCCAGGCTGGTATAGTGGCTCCGTAGCTGTAAAGTAGTCTTCCAGGAAGGACTGGATGTATTCGAACGTCGGTCTTTCGTCTGGCTCCTTCTTCCAGCACTGCCTCATCATCTCATGCAGCGACTCTGGGCAGCCCTGGGGGCAGGGCATGCGGTAACCGCGATCTACCTGCTCCAGTACCTCTCTGTTCACCATACCTTGAGAAACAAAGAATCAAAATTTGAGTATATTGAAGAAAATACATTCTAGTAAATAAGGCTTGCACTTCTAGCGTTGCTTGGGGAATCTCGGGGTTGGGAAATTTGGGGTTTGATTAAGAGATCTGAATGGTATCAAAGTTGGTTAGTCCAATCACTACTGTACCCCCAACCCCAGAATTGGTCATTTGGCCAATTTGATGGTTCTGGGTAGCTGTCTGCCCCAAAACTCAAGCTTAACCATTCATCAGTTTATACACACTTGAGGGATGTTTCAGACCCACTTTAAGAACCAAACATTTTAAGTAATTTTCTACATTCTACTCAGAGTCCAGTTGTTCATGTCCTAGAACAACCAGACATAAATTCAATTCAATTTGGCAAGATTGAAAAAGAAAAATAATAAAATCGCTGGATGTACACTGCTCATGTTAATCAAGAATAGGCAAGATTTCAATATTGAGACCAGTAGAGACATGCCCAAAAAGGTATGATCGCATTGAAAGAAAGTCATTTTCTTTCCCCTTCAAAGGTTATGGACTACTTTGTGTTGGTCTGTCAAATAAAATCTCAATAAAATACTTGGAAGTTTTGTTGGCATGTAAAAACATAAAAAACCTTTTTGGTATGCTTTTATAAAACACTGTATAAGAAGACTGACCACCAGTAAAGATGGTAAAGATCTCAGACAGAGAAAAAACAAAAAAATGTAGAGCAGAAGCAGGAAAAAAGATTAGTTGTGGGGAGGGAAAAATTTGGCCAACACATGTTTTTCAAATCCGCATTACCACTATCCTCAAATAGTCAGAGAAAACATGGAAAATTTTATAATGTCAAGAAGACTTATTTGATTAGATGATAAACACAGCATGTTGTACTTCTGTCAACTGCCTAGAGAAATTGCCACAGAAGCCACTGTTTTAAGAAGGAGAGTTTCAGAAAACCTGAAGGAAGCTGGGCTGTTATTTCCTGAGAGACCTGCAGTAAACTTTTAAAGCAGCAGCTCTGACAGACCAAAGACATTGTTAGGAGTGTTGGCATAGATGCCCCAGAGTGGTTAACATGCTGCCATTTGTCACCACCAGCATTGGTGTCAAGCAGAATGCCAATCAGAGCTGCTTTATCCTTGAGCTGTGGATTCCGCTCTGAGACAGGAAGACAGCGATGCTGAACTCTGTGACACGGCACAGAGACCGCTCCACTGGGAGCTCAACTGCAGCTAAAAGAGGTTATGACAGAATCAGTGGCACAGCCGCGGCCTCATCCCCCTCCTCTCTGCTCCGCTGTGGGAGAGTGGGGATCAGATTATCTCGCACTGGGAGAGAGAGCGGCAGGGCTCAGAGCAGCTGCTGATTCTGGGATACGATAGCCCAGTGGTATGCCGGATGCTACAGTGTTAGCATGATTTATGGCTTTCATCTTAAAACCTGAACTCCTAATTAGATGTTTGGTCATCCATGTTTAGATATATTTATTACGACAAAGGTAATTTAAAGAGGAAACAATGTCATGATCCCATTCAACATCTGCATCAGAACATTGGATTAGAAAATTAACCCCAGTCCTACACACAAAAGAAAAAAAACATAAGTGCACATCACACGGCTTAAAAAGGAAACAAGGGCAGAATTAATTAAACTGAATGATTTGAAGTGAAAGCAAAGCCACCGTAGCCAGATGGTCTGGCAGGCTGACCTGGTGGTGCATTCAGAACGCTGATAAAAGCGCATACAGACAGCCGAGCTCAGCGTGCTCCGACTGGGAGAAAGAGATCACATTGGTGGAGGGATTTTCCCTTGACTGACAAGTCACAGGACACTGGCTTTGACTCAAACCAGTTAAACCCATTTCTATTCTGATCCACACAGGGGAGATAATAAAAGATTTAATTGACAGAATTAAAATATGAAGGGGGGCGGGATCCAGAAGCAGCACATCCTTATAAGACATCTTTCATGTGTATGAACCTCCATGTTCTGCTTACCTGGGTATGGAACTCTGCCCTTTGTTACCAGCTCTGTCAGTAGTATTCCAAATGACCACACGTCTGATTTGATTGTGAAGCGGCCGTACAAAGCAGCTTCTGGGGCCGTCCATTTGATGGGGAATTTAGCACCTGGGAAAAAAAAAAAAAGAGTAAGTTAAAATTTTAAGCATGAGATCAAAAAAAGAGGTAATTGTACAAGAATAATAATAAAAAAAGAAGAAAAATTAAGACAGGTATCATTTCACTCCTACCATTTTTCATGGTGGGATGATTATATACAACATGCAGCTCTATCAGTCCCACTTTTGAATTCACTGCACATTTTTATCTATTCCAGATTGATTCCACATTTCAAATACAGGCTCTAATACACACATATATATCACATCCTTAATAATTGGACAAAAGTTCTTTAGCAACTTAAAAGAGAAACAACATTCTTTTAGTAACCATGAAGTAACCACTTCCTGGATGAGTTTGGTTTGAATGTTTAGCTGCTGCTGGTTCTGCTGATGGAACCAGAACCAAATCAGACAGAAGCAGGAAGAAATCTACCCCAAAGAGAGCTCTGCTAGGGATGCAGAATTGGGTCTGATTTCACTTTTTAAATCCCATCATGGATTCTGTTGAGAAGGGAGGCATCCAGAAGGTGCATGTTAGTGGCTTCCTGGCCTTACCCAACCCTTATGTGTAATAATCTAAAGCAGTCTTTCAAAGGTATTAAAAGATAGTCTTAAAAATACATCAGCAACCATGTTGAGTGCACCAGTGGCATGACGGTCCAAACACGCACCTTGACGAGCCGTGTACTCGTTGTCCTCTATGAGCCGAGCCAAACCAAAGTCTGCGATCTTACAGACCAGGTTGTCCGCCACTAAAATGTTGGCAGCTCTGAGGTCCCTGTGGATGTAGTTCATTCTCTCAATGAAGGCCATGCCGTCTGCGATCTAGGATGTGCAGCACAAAATAATGGGAGGACGTGTCAATGTGAGGAATACCCCATAATACTGCCAACACCACATTTCACTGGTTCTGTACAGTTGATTCATTTCTATAGCATAAAAATCCTCCCCTTCATGATGTTTGCAGCTGAGCAGGCAAGAATTTTATATAATTAAATGTCTTATTTAGCGTACCTGTGAAGCCATGTCTACCAGCTGTGGAAGCTTCAGATGTTTTCCATCTCCTTCTTTCAGAAAGTCCAGCAAACTACCTGTCAGAAGTAAAAAGAAAAAAGAAAAAACAACAAAAAAAACACTACAGTTAAGGAGAATCAACAAACCTGTGTGCACATAGCTAATGTACAGGAGTCTATGAACCAACCACAAAATATATGGCAAACAGACCCACTGAGGAGACATGAATGTTTTGGCACAGATAAATGTGGGACTTTTGTTCCCACTAATCTCAATCCTCATATGGATCTTTGCAACTAAAAAGAAATCTACTTTTCTTTTACTTTGTAACTAAACTCAAAACATTAAATCCAACTTAATGATCATGAGTTACACTGATGGAAGGTTATGCAGCACAAAACAATTATTATATGTGGGAAAATGTTTAAAATGATTTTCTACTTATATGTTAAGAGGTTATTTTAGCAAAGAAAACCACACCTTTTATAAATAAATTTTGCTTGATCTTCAAGTCTCAAAGGTGTGAGAATGTTCTGCAGCAGTCATTTAGAAAAGCAAAACAGATTTAAATAAGAAGTTAATCACCAACGTTAAATTGGCTTCTGTTAAGACTGAGGCAGAGAAAACACAATACAGTACAGGTTATTCAACTTCCAAAAATTATGTTATATGACTTACAGTTTGAGAGTTTCATTGTTGGTAATGCAGTTGTGTTCATAAATATAGGAAAGATTTTTTATTTTGTGTGTGTAGATACTGGCGAAAACTATTTCTATGCAGCAAATTTTTACACCTTACATATATTTCCCTTTTGAAACTAACAATAAATTTTGCACACCATGTATGGGAAGTGTTCCTGCTTAATCAGAGCAAAAACCGTCTGCTGGAGGGAGGAAGTGTCACCTTTAAGCAAGGACAATCTGTCAGGACTGATTGAGATTTATTGTGTAATGACTGGTTGGCAAAATAAATGTGCAAGACGGAGGGGGAAAATAAAAAAAACATGTAGAAGCAATCACCAGCTGGTCAATCCGCAGTCTGAAATACATCACATTCAGTCTATTTGCAGAATAAAATGATGCTGTTAAGAATAAACTGTCGCTTTGCATTAAAACAACCGCTGTTATATTCGAGTTAGCCATATGGTCAATGAGGGAGCGCATGCCGTCAGCAGTGCTCCAACTGATGAGGACACCATTTAGAAATGCTGTGCTGGCAAAATCCCTGCGGATATGAAGTCAAAGTGGCAAGGGCAAACTCTGAGTAAAAAAAAATATCAGACAAACATCATTTATGCCAACGTCCAGATGTTTGTTTGAAAGGAGGGAAGTCTTGCTCTTTTTCACAATGTAGCAACAACCTTCCAGTTCGCAACGTACAAACTAGCGAACCAGTTTGCCACTATGTAGTTGTATTTGTTTCCCACTATGATAAAGTCTAAGCTTTACGTGAGATTTCTAACTTTTGTTTTAAGTCTTTTTAGTGCATATAAACTTCTGAATTTGGACAAAGCTAAAAGATGTTTTGGACAATATCTCCTCATTCTGGTATTAAGCAAACCTAATTAATGTTGCTAATGCTAACTGACCTAAAAGTCTATTCTGAATTGTCAGAGAGACAAAAAAGTAGTTACACACCTTTTTATACAGTAAGTGTCTTTCTTGCACTAACTGTTTTATGAAACATATTTTTAAAGGAGGCAAATATGTCACTTTATAAAAAAAATTATGGTTCAGTAGAAAAATCTGCAAGGTGTATCAAAATCTGCTATAACATTTTCCAACTTATGCCTTTGAACTCTGCTTACCTTTACCCATGAACTCAGTGACAATGTAAATGGGCTCCTCAGACACCACGGCATAAAGCGGCACCAGCTTATCGTGTCTGAGTTTCTTCATGATCTGAGCTTCCTCCAGGAATGCCTCTGGGGACATGGTCCCTGGTTTCAGCGTCTTGATTGCCACTTTAGTGGTTCCATTCCATGTGCCTGAGTAAAAAAAACAAAAAAAAAAACAAGGCATAATCAATAACATTTTCCTATGAGGCACATAAAATGACTTAATGTGATCCTTTGATATTGCTCATTTCTGGGAGTTCTCCCATGTGCACAAAAAGACATCAGCCACTTCCTGGTTGGGTTCGACTTACTCATGCCCTGCTTACGTACAATGAGCCGAGGCTGGCCTTTATAGATGACTCATACTGACCAAACTCTACCAAGCTGAAGGACAAAGTAGGGCAAAATACACTCAGCATGCCATCTGAAATCAGAGTGACAGTACAAATGCTCCAGAAGCGTAGAGTAAGAAAGATTGACAGTAAAAAGTTGCAGCAGAGCAGGAAAAATCCTGAGCAAACAGAGCAGGAAGAGGCAGAATGAAATTCCTGGGATTACCCAGCGGAGGCTTGCATGTCAAGGCTTGCTGCAGGCCAGCCTTGGTTAAAGACAAGAGTCGCATTCGCTCAGAGGGGCCTGTCTGAAATGTAGGCTGGAGAAATGAAGCGTATGACGTGACCTGTGGTTACAGAACTCTGTCACAAAAAGAGCCAACAGCTATCAAAAATCAGCCTTCAGTATTTGGGCTGGTGAAGCAGCATGATGATCAGCTTCATTACTGACACACACCAATTAAACAGAGTTTACACACGCCAACCGTGTTTCACATTAAAACTGCATCAGCTATAAATAATGTAAAGAGGATCTTTATCTCTGTGTGTAAGCCCTAATGGCTGTGTTACTGTATGCCAACAAAGCTATTTGCCTTCTTTATTTATTCATAAGCCAAGTGTCGAGTATCAATACCACTAAGTAGATTTATCCTCAAGTGTTGCTGACATGGGCAGTACAACATGAATAGTTAAGGGCTGTGGAAACAAATGAATCCCTTTGTGTCCTACAGAACAAATCGGAAAGAAACATAGCAGTTAATGACTGAAACATGATTTTAGCAGATAAATGTGTGAACCATCACTCTGAACACCCCACTGCCAGCATCATGCTGTAGCGATATCAGCATCATGTACTGCTTTGCAAATGCCAGCCACTAGCAAGGAAGGTCACACTGTGCCTATGTCAAGCTATATTTCATTATCAAAATTGTAGATGTGCTCCAAGCAAAAATACGTAAATATTCTGCGAATAATTTGGAGTTATGTTACACAGAAACATCCATTAGTAGAGTGAATCTGCAAATGGACAAGTGTTCACTTGGACAGCAAAGCTGCTGTGTTTTAATAGTCATGTGCAACTCTGACAAAAGCAATGGTATTTATGGAACTGTACACCAAAATGAATAAAACAGAGAGATTGAAAAAGCACTCTATAAAAGTTTGCTGAGAATATTTACAAAAGTTACTTTTTTCACTTTCAGCTGACTATTTATGGTAAAAATACTCCACTGAGCTAAGAAAAGCAGCTACTGACGTATTCCTCTCAAACCCGCCTCCAGAAGCCAGGAGAAAGCCTCTAGCTGAGTCACTTGCTCTACGGTAAGTACCAAATGTATTTACAGTAAGCTCAGGCGCATCACAGTTTACCCAATTAATCTCTGACATTCAGCCTTATGCTTGAGTGCGGTGTAATCTGCGCCTTACCCATCCAGACTTCCCCGAAGCAGCCCTGTCCCAGTCTGACATCCAATCGGAGGGACTCTCGGGGGATTTCCCAGGCATCTTTAGCAAGTCCCTGAGTTTGCGGCTTCACCGTCGGGCACACAGTGGTCAGCTTGTAGCACAGACCGTCCACATGTTCTGGGGAAAAAAATAAAATAAGACAAACAGGCTGGAGTTACAAAACAGTCATGATGGACCTACGGAACAATAATCAAATTGGATAAAACAGAACATAAGCGGATGCACTTTTTTTTAATTTAATTGTGAGAAAGGTGGAAAACCAACAAGTCGTATTCATTATCTGACAAATGAATTAAATCCTCAATATAACCGCTCTCTTTAAATTGGCTTCTGCCAGGAGATCAAAAATAATTTAGAGCGATATGAAGGAGTACCGAATTTTGAACACAGTTAATATTTATTACTTGAAACTTTATTTTTTTAAATGACCAGACATCAATATATATATTTTTGAATTTTCAATAAACTCTTTGTAGTACATGCGTTAACATTCTGCCATGCTGTCAAGCTTTCTTGTAACAAACCAAAGGGGATTTTTTTTAGCAGCAGCTGACTGCTTATCAACTCTGTACAGATCAAAAGATGCATTTTAAACATTTATCTTAGCATCACATGATTTGCTTTTGGGGCAATAATGTTAACAAGATATTCTGCTCATTACAAATTTGTAACATGTAAGATTTAAAGATTTCAACCACAAATTTTTGGGTCTTGTAGAAAATGAGATAGACATCTCTTAAAAGCCAATAAAACAATGCTGAAGGACTGTTACTTTTGGGGAAAAAAGTGGTTCTTATTTGGAAAATTAAAAAAAAAATCTTCAGTCAGAAAAAACAACCAAACTCTTCTTATAACTTCTGACCAATAAATATTTATTGCTTATCATTGGTGATGAGTTCTCTTTAGCTCTTGCCACAGATTCTTATATATGAATACTTTTGGGATTTACTG
Organism: Xiphophorus hellerii; assembly: GCF_003331165.1. NCBI lineage: Eukaryota > Metazoa > Chordata > Actinopteri > Cyprinodontiformes > Poeciliidae > Xiphophorus > Xiphophorus hellerii. The sequence goes on along the minus strand of NC_045677.1, from coordinate 20,361,537 downwards.
TGTGACACAGCACCAATGAGAACACAACCTTTGTGACTAGAAATACACTTTTACAATAAAATAACTTAAAATAAGAATCGTTTTTATGAAATTCAGTTTCTAGTTTTAGAAGAATTTTTACATTGTCTTCTTTTCAGAATTGCTTCAGTTCATAGAAAATGATCAACATGACTAGTCATGACTTTAACAACTTTTTGAAGTACCACTAAAATGTCTGATCATTTTAAAAAAGTACTTCCCTTTTTGTATAATTCTGTTTTATTAAATCCAACACTGTGTCATGAGGAATGCGACTTTACCAACCCGAATCATTTTGCCATTCCATTTTTAAGACGCATTCCAGTGGTAACTCTTTTAATCCCATTTTGCTTTGCACATTTATAACCCCTCAACACTCTTAATATACTAATAAAATTCTGTCACCAGCTCTTGTCTTATCTTTAAGCATTGCATGGTTTATTTTTTATTCTTTCCTGATAAAATGTTCAGGGTTTCATACAATTTCTACGTGTGAATAATATTTTCCTCTACAGATGGAGGGAGTCTGAACTATTTAAATATGACCTCAATCTATGGCAGGTGCAAAATAACATTCCCTCTCCAAGACCATTGCTCATGTCTTTCCTTCCTTGTCAGCACTTAAAACAAAAACACCGCCCTGTTTCACTAATTATATTCATATCCTGGTTACACAACCGACAAACACAAGACATGACAGGTTGGAAGAAAAAGCAATTTAACCCAAGGGTTCTGTTCATAAAGGAAACAAATATTTGTGAAATGGCTACCTGAGAAAAATGTTTTACAAGGCAGCATACCTGTGTAATGTTTCACCAGCATCTGTAGTGACATAAACTGCGCTCGTGTAGTAATGTAATAACCCCCATTATCCAGCTTGCGGATCTTGTAGTGTTTGACGTTGTCTCCCTTTGTCTCGTCCCAGTCACGTAAAGAGAGAGAGTAGGCTCCTTTAAAATCCAAAGACATGAAGTTAAGTGCGGATCTCAGCAAAAATGGATAAATACTGGAGCAATGCATGTTGCCAGATGTAAACTGAGGAGGAAGTTTGCATTTCTAAATTTAATCTAAACATTTACAGAAATTCAGAAGGAAAAAGAAATCAATGTTTAGCTTTATGAGTGGGACATCAGCATTTACCCTTTCACATGCAGACTTTCAGAAGAGTCAAAAAATTCATTGCATTTAAACCAACTAGATATATAAAGGTCTTTCTTTGCCTAGTTTCTTTTTGAATGCATTATGTTACCTTTTGTTGTTTCGCTCTCTCTTATTAAGAAAGTACCCCTCTCATTTCCTGGTAGCAATAAGAGACGCTCAGTGTCTTTTCGGCTCAATTTCCCAAAGTACCACCTGCGGAAGAGGGGGAAGGGTGTCAAAAACTTGAACAAACTGTAGACGAGTGTGAGACGTTCTTATCAACAGAAGAACAACACATTTGTGATGCAATGTCTGAAAGTTGGACACCTGTCTAGTTCATGCCGTCTTAAAAATGGATCTGAATGTTTTTTTGTGCTTCTCATACGCTGGTAGCAAGTAAATATTGTGCATGCTCTAGGCACTACTGCTTATAACCCGATCTAATAAATATTTAGAGATTTCAAAAATTGTTTATTTCTATAAATAAGAAATAGGCTTGCAGCTCTAGACAATCTTACTTCTTTGAAAAACAGAGCACAGTCTATTTCCAGACACATCAATGAGTTCAGTCAGTTGTTTCATTAGGCGGTATCGCATCCCGTCGATAACAGGTGCTCACTTGAGTTTTTTAGACGTCTGGTGAAAGTAAATTGGCTGCTTTCCCCCCCAGTGTTTAAAACATCCGGCATTAATAAAACTGTCAGCGCTAAAGAGGAAAAATATTTTGTTGTCACACCTTGAGGAACTGAACAATAAGAAAACATAAGAAATTTGTTGTTTTTCCTCATTCCAAATCAGATATTTTTCATCTTAATCAGAAGAAAATCAGAAAAGAAGTTGGTAAACACGAGACTAACAAGTCGAATCTAAAGTTTTATGAAAATGCTTGAAAAAGTAGTAATTTGGCTTCTCACTCTTCAGACTGTATGGAGTCGGCTGGGGCCACATAATTGCTGGGGATGTAACCATTCTCTCCTGTGTTGATGGAGCGGGCCTCCCACCAGTCACCTTCCCTGAGGAGGCAAGTAAATCACCAATAAGAAGCATATTAAACAAACAAAAGCATTAGAGAGAAATCCATTCACTCTCGTATTCAGACTGCACAGCATACATGAAGATAAAAAGAAGCAAGGCCATTTCACGCGTCACTCGTATTCTATTGGGGCGGAGTTTAACCTTGAGTTAGAGCCTTGCTTTTCTCATCTAAACCTCTGCAGATAGAAGCATTAACCAAGACTTCAAATGGAAGTAAAGCAACAGGCAAGCAATAATCATTGTATTTATGGATATGGGTTGACTGTTTTGTTTCTGCTGGTCTTATTAATGATAAAATTATGTTTTGTACCGTTTAGAAAAGTGTCATGTGGTGAGAATATTAAATTCTTGTTTGAATCAAAAACTAAAGACAACTTTACAACAAGGCATCAAAAGTATCCTCGGGCTGGTTAGAGACCCAGCCTATTTTTGATACACAAAGATTTTCTAAAGTGAATTAGAAAAAAACAACTGCTATATCACTTCTATTTTTTTTATTTTTGGTTTATTATCCCTCTAATGCAGGGGTGTCAAACTCCAGTCCTCAACAGCCACTGTCCTGCAGTTTTTAGATGTGCCACAGGTACAAAACACTGTAATGAAAAGGCTTAATTACCTCCTCCTTGTGTAGGTACAGTATGTTCTCCAGAGCCTTAAAGACCTAATTATTCTATTCAGGTGTGGTGCAGCAGAGGCACATCTAAAAGCTGCAGGGCAGTGGCCCTCCAGGACTGGAGTTTGACACCTGCTCTAATGTGAATGTGCCACACACATCAGTGTTTATTCAGAGAGTAGCGCTAGATCGGCTCTTCTCCCACACCCGTTGCTACACACTGCGGGTCTGCTGGCTGAAAGAAGGACCGCACAGTTTTTACTTACTTAGAAAGAACTTTAGAAAAACTAAGATGGACAAATATGGGAGTTGCAGATATATCTGGTCAAGAAAGAACTTGGCACTATATAGTTATATAATATATAGTTATATATAGCGCAAACATCTAAATTCATCAGATGTTTTTTTTTTTTTTTAATGCTCTTAAATATCTGTTGTACATTTATAGGTACATGATCAAATTATCTTAAAACTCAAATTTCCCCAGTATCCCGTGGTGTGCAATATAGTTGTGCTAAACTCATTTAACATGAATGAGTTTATTGTTCAAAAGCCCATTTTCCCTCTCTATAAACAGCGACTGATACTTCAGTCCAAAACAGAGTTTCTGGAAAGCCGTCCCTTTCACACAGAGACGAGACGAGAAACAAAGATTACTGAAACTGCCTGTAGAAACCCAGAGTCTTGGATCAACTCCACAAAATTTCCTAATTGCAATATTTCACAAATTTAATATTGAATTTATTCAAATTTTCCATCTGCAGCTGCCACATTGTGGAAATCCTGAACAATGATCATGGGAAAGTCTGGTATATTTACTCAAGGTTCCCCAAACTGTGTGAATCTGGCCAATTACAGCCACAAGTCACTGTAAATATGTATAATGAAAAAGTTTTTAAGCTTTGCTTTTATTAAATTTAACCAATCAAATCATGCTAAATGAAATATTAAGTCAAATTTAATCACTGAACAGGACAAAATTGTTAGGGATAAATTAATTTTCTTAATTGATGAGACGTTTATAAAGCTCTAAAGAATACTGACATACAGACGGTTATATTTTTTTAAAAAAAAACAGCACTTGATCGGAAAATATACACTCCAGAAAATGCTTTCAAACTTTACAAATAAAAGATTACTTAGAAGAAACCCTGCAAAAAAATAAAGACATCAGATCCTAAATTTATCTGAACCAAATTCAGTGAGATCAAAAAGCAGATCTGAGGGCTTAAAATTAAGATGAGAGGAGCAGGGATGTAGAGACAGTGCGTCTGGTGGCATTTTGAAAGAACGTGGTTTAATCTGTCCTCTTCCCTCCTCTGCTTTGAAAGCAGATGGCATTTTCATCACTATAAAAGCCATGTGAGCCAGACAGCGGTGGGAAGGGAAGAGCCATGTGATGAACTGAGGAGCGCAAACTTGGAGCGCTGCCCATTTTCTCAGCTGTGCACACGTGGGAAAAGATTACAGAGCAGCAGCTGATGGGGAGATGGCAAAAATGAGTTTTCTCTGAGTAATTTATCATCTCTTTTGCACGCATAATCCACATTGTTGAGGTATTTTGTAATGTTGATTAGATTGACAAGCTTTATATTTGATTATATTCCAATACTCCAGAGTACCTGAAATTCATGTTATGCATTACAAAAAATATGTCAGGTTAATGTTATTCAGTTAAACAGCATAACTCAAATTTTAGCCACTAACTCAGAGAAAAGGTCTGTGCCGGTGCAGGTGAAAAGCAATGGGAACTTAACAGATGCTCCATTAATGAAAGCCATTAACCCAGACAGTTCTCAGCCCTGATATCAGACCTCAATTCAATAAGGGATTAAACAAAAAAGCTGAAAAGAGCACAAAGGAAACCACGAACAGACACAACCACGCAGCAACTTTAGTTATCCCCTGTAAAAATACAAGTACTCACGTGTTGTTGATAATCTGAAAGCGATCCCCTTTTCTGAACGACAGATCATCTGACGTCCTTGCTTCGTAATCATACAGGGCGACAAAAAAGGTCACTCCACCTAAAAACAAAAACTGAGGCTTAAGTATCTAGAAATAATATATGGTAAATACAGTTTAAAAACAGTTAATTTTCCACCTTAACCCTCCACTTTATACAAAAAAATATTACTTTTTAAATTAGTCGGTCAAATGACAATTTCAACTGATCAAATAATAAATCCTATATATTAGATAAAATATATCTGTTTTGAAGTATCCCACTTCCTGTGGGTCAGAGTGTGCTCTAAAAATACAACTGGACTGCTCAGCTGTGATTTATCTTGTTTATTGTTTTTAGGAACTCTTTGGGGATGCAGATTATTCCCACAGCATATCTCAAACTCGTCTTATGAGTGAATCATGCAATCTTATTCATTTATAATAAAATATTTTAATATATGTTGTGGGGAACAGAAATACAATTTATATTTGATATCAGGAAGGCTGAACATAGTACAGAAAAGTCACACTGTGTTACCCTTTTGAGCTTTTAACTTCTGCTCGTCAAGGAATGTCCACATTTTGGAAATGTTGGGAGTCTTTGAGAAATTTCAAAGTCAAGGTACAGGTCAACATTCTCCATGACAGAAGAGGTCAACTCCAGTCCTCATGAGCCAGAATGCTCCATGTTGTAGATGTGTCCCTAATTCAACATGCATGATTCAAACTACCAGATTAGCATGTCAAAGTTCTGCAGTAGCCCGCTTAAGAACCATTCATCTGATTCAGGTGTTCTGAACCAGAGACACAGCTTAAACATGCAGAGCCCTGCATCTTAAAGTCTTGTTTTAGAAAGAACAGATGAAGTCTACTGTTTACAGTTGAAAAAGCTAATCACGCTAACTGCTCATATGACAAACACAAGCGAAGATCTGAGTGTGACATCACTCCCTCATCAAACTTTTAACTTCCAAAGATACAGAATCAACACTATATGCAAGAACATGTTCTTTGTTGTGACATTTCCCTCTAAGCACTGCTATGATGATAAAGTCACAAAAACTCATCTCAATTTCTGACCCACTGCTAACTTTTAACATGCATGAAGGAAGTCAATGAATTTTGTGAATTATATTCCCTTTTTTTCTCCGTTCAGGAGAGTCTATGCGTGCTTTGCCTATCACAGACCTATTTTTGTTTTCTCTTCAGCCTTGGTGTTTTGCCTCACTCATTTCAAATGTCTAATTTGCATAACATCTGCTTTGTCTAACACCCTGTGAATAACAAATGTTCAGCTGCAGTTGTTTGAGATGGATCGACAACAGAAGGAAATGTTGAAACAAGGCAGAGTAAAAATCTTCGATCCCTAGAGGATAGAAACCAGCAGGTGTTGGTGAAGAAATAACAAATAAACTTAAGATAATTATGTTTCCCCAAAATAAAACAGATTGTGAGGCACCCTTTGAAAACGGACCTGTGATCACAGCAGGAAAGGGGTTGTTCACAGTCACGGAGGTGAACGATGTCGAGGCTCCACCAAAGGGGGTCATGGCCGAAGAAACTCCACCAAAGGGTGAAAGGGCAGTGGGGTGGCTGTTGTTCTGCGTCTTCATGGCTGGTGATTGACCCATAATTGTGGGTTCTGGCCCATAGTGGCCCAGGTGAGCACTGACTGGCACCACATTGGAGTTATCGGGTTGGTACTTCAGTGCCGGGCCCTTGGCTTCTTTACTCCTGACGCAACCCATCGTCAAGCCTGCAGGGAAGAAATATTGAAAATGAAAGCACAGAACTGTAGTTATTTTGAACTAGTATCCAATTTGGGTGGTGATAAACTGACAAAATATATTCTTCAAAGAGGATGTAAGAAATAGTTAGAATAGCAACTACAGTTAAATCTAAAGTTCTTCATCCTCCTGGCAAATCTAGGTTTAAAGAAGTGTTTTCATTTTACCAACTTGTTTCTTCTGACTGGAGATGATATTAAGGCTTTTTGACCAGACCAGAAACCCAGACTGAATCTGAGGAGGCAGCTAAACATTAGGGTGGCAGAACAGAGGCCTTCCATCTTCAAAGTCTTGGTACTCTTCAACAAAGACAAAATCATAAAACTACCAGAGGAAACATGCAAAAAAAGAATTTCCTTTTAGTAATGCCAATACAGACATTTCCATTAGTTATTAAACTGGGTGTGACTGGTTTTCACGTGGTTTGTTTAATAAAATGTAAATTAACAAGTTCTTCTTACCAACTTTATTGTTCAAAGGATTTATAGATGTGAAGATTAGATACTGGAGAAAGTGTTGACATAACTTGACGTAACCCGTCCCTCCCCTCCCTAGTGCTGTGTGCTTGTATTGTATTAAAAAAAAAAAAAAAAAAACCTCCTGTTGTATCATCACTTTTTTAAAATGTTTACTCTTAAGAGAAGTATTTTCTGCGATTACATATAGTGATAGATTTATAGCCAAAATGATGCAAATAATTTTGCTACTTTAATCCTCATTGTCATATTGATTACAAAATATTGAAATGAAATTTTACATTTATGTCGACCTCTAATTTAATCACACCATTGGTATACGATTTAAAATAGGGGAAAAAACATTTCCTGACATAAATTCTCTACTGCATGTAAGTCTTATATCTTCGGCAACCATTTCAGATTTTTATGATTTGATGGATAAAATAATGTTCAAAGCATGCAACTGTATCTTCAAGTTCTATTTATGTGGCCCTCTAGAGTCTTGAGAGTCACCTAAATAGTTATGGAGGGCCGGATTTGGCCCGTGGACCTTGAGTTTAACACAGCAAGTTCTAAAGGAAGTGGGCAGGACCTTAATCCGCCGATGACTGGCTGTATGAGTCGTGCCACACCCAGTAGGAGAGTAAACACCGTCCTTTATAAATCAATAATTGAGATTATTGCTACATCAGTCCTGAAGAGAAATATGAGCTGTGTGTAGTGTAGGAGTTGGTGCATGTGTCATCAACTGCTGCTGAACTCAACACCGACGCGTTTTTCTGTCACATTTGGCCTCTTCGTTAAAATTACTTCAGTACGGTTTACGTGTGTCAGAGCTACAGATCAAATCAGAGAGCGTACTGCTTTCAGTGACTCATATCCTGGTATCTGACAGACGTTACGACAGTTTCGAGTACCTGCATGTGACACCTCCCACAAGTATGTAACAGTGTGGACTGCATGTCAGAACGCAGGAAAAATATTGCATATGCTGCAGCTGCCTACAGCATAAAGCAAGTAAATAAAAAAAACAATAATTTTAGAAAAAACATGCATATTGTGCCCTAGTGAGGGTGCTCCTATCCTTGGTATGAAAATAATGAGTCGATCCTTGTGTCTTACTCTCTAAAACTGCTATAAAATTACCTCAAATACAAGAATTTGATGGATCCAACTAATAGAAGAAAAGAGTTGAATTTGGTGCTACACTAGCCAGGCCATTGCAGTCAACATGTTCTGTATGAAGCAAACCATAGAATAATGAGCTGGTTTTTACCAGGTTAGTGCAGAGTAACAGTGTCAAATATTGCTATTTGCTAGTATTTTTACTATAAATGCATCAAGATATAAAAAGAGGTTTTATTGAAGTCTATAAAGAAATTGTGATCATAAGTGTTCAGTAGTTGTCTGGCATACCTAAAATTATAAATGTTCAAACAATATTTAATGCCAGTTTTCTGTTAAATTTATGTCTTATGTTACAAAATATGTTTATATGGTCCAAAATGCATCAAGAGAAGATAAGAGGCATGTTAGAGCAAAAGACGCAAAATGTAACAAAAAAATATTTGATTGACTTGAAAATTCTTTGCAAAGTACCTTGACATGACATTTGTTATGAAATGACACAATATAAATAAACTGAATTTAAAAGATTTTTTGTAAAAATTAATGGCAAAAAGTTGCAAAAGGAAAAAAAAGCACAAAAATGTTGAATAATTTTTAAATAACAAATTTGAGTCAAGGTAAAAGAGAAATTAGATTTTTAAGTCTTAATAGAGTCAGATTTTAATTGCAACCATTTAACTTTTAGAATATGTAATGTGTTTTATCCAGTCATCCTCATTCTATATGTTGGCCTTTCTGCAACAGAAAACAAATGGTTACATTTACTGCATTTGGAGTTAAAAAAAATGAAATTCTTTGAAGCAATTCACCAAATGGTTTCCGTAAAACAGCTTTGCATACACAGAACAAATGGCACTGTCCTCCTTCCCAGCTCAAACATTAAAAAGGACAAAAGCATAAATTCTTCCAACAAAAACTATCCATTTGTAGATTACATTGTGGCCTCAACTGTGAGCTGAAAAACGACTAGCTAATCAAACTTTTAGTAAATATTTGTCAAAAATGAGACAGTATAATTAGCATTGTGTCTCTTGTAATTAAAAAAACAACACTCTTTCCAAGTCTTGATTAATTAAAGGGAACTATTTGATCAAAGAAACCAAACTTAAGGCTGCTCAGAGCAAGTTAAATTGTTGTACTGACTTGTAAAGCTTGGATACAGTTGAAGTCCAACATACCACAGCATACTTTTGGTTTTCTTCTCGGTTTTGTTTGATTATTATGCTTTTATATCATTATAACAATATTATATTGTGACAAATGGAGTGAAGGAAAGCTCTGTTCTTTGTAGACTTTGGAATAATTAGAAACATACAATAGAACATATTTAAGAGGTTCGGTAAAAACTCCCCAATAGCATTTAGACTCCAAATCTGCTATATGGTATGGGTATATGGTGTTATATGGTAACAACAGAAAAGAGGGTTATGTGGACTTCTTGTTTTGGGCAGCAGTCCAACTAAATTTCAAATCCAACAAAAATTTACTATAATATGCCAAATGTGTTGAACCACACTAAGACTAATGGCCATGGCCTCTGAAAAGCTGCACCAAACCTGGGGAAGTCCAAGAATCAATCCATGGATCTATTTGTAGGATATAGAATATTGACTTTCTTCTAATGAATAAACAGTGTTAACAAAAAAACACAAAGGGAAGAGAAGCAAAATAAATGGGAGATCAAGAGGTTTGCCTTAAACTTTTTTTTTAGTTCAGCAGTTCTCACAACTTCAATTATGTAATTCTCACAACAGATCTCTCTAATGACTGCCATTTTAGTTTTATTTGTTAAACAAATTCTTATTGTGATAACTACAAGAACAAGTGCTAAGAGGGTTTGCAGCGGCAGAGGCAGTGATTTCTAAAATCATGGTCAAATGTATATTTTATGTTGGATTTTAAATTCTGTACTAGCTTTCTAATATCAGCACCAAAAAAAATGCATGACCTTAACCCTAACCCTCTGACCCCATTACTTCCTACATGTCAGATTCAGCCTTATCCCCAATGTCTGCCAGACTCTGTAGCTGTGCTTACAAAAAAATAGCAAAACAGAGAAGAGTCCCAAATGAGAAGAAAAAAAACAGCTCAGTGTTAAAAATTTCAGGCAGGCTGTGGCTAACAAATGTAGAAACAAACATAGGTAAGCATTTTCCTGTTATTCAAAAGTTTTACTTGGAAGCATTAAATGTCTGAGGCAGAAAACCAGCATTTTCTGTATCTTTTGACGACGTGTTCAAATATTTTGATTCAAATTAACAAAGAGTCATATCAAAACACAGAGCTAGCATTTGCATAGTGGTTTACCTAATGAAAACATTGTCAATACGAACAAGATGTGAGCTTATTGGAAACTGTTGAATCAAATCCATCCTTAGAAACAAATTAAAAAAAGCTACATTCGTACTGTACTACTTGGGAACTGTCCAAAAAATAAAACCAGGGAACCACATTATTATTCTTTAACTGCGTTTTCAAGCCTAAACATGATTTTGTTATTGCAGTACCAGATGATAGATTAGTCCTAATCAAATCCAAAGTATCTGAAAGGCTTTATAATATTGTAGTTTTTAAGGATTAATACAGGAGTTCCTGACACAACTCAATGGCCAATTTGTGTTGTTAGAGTGCAGCCTGTGGTTTTATGTTAGCTGCAACCATACTTATAAGCAGAAAACTGCCAATTTTTGGTTACCTCAGAGCTTATTTCCATGCAATTACATTCAGAGTGAGAGACTGCACTGACAGCTGAATTTCCCTGTGTCTGTGTTAGTCTCAGTTTATACGGCCGGACAAAATGTTCTGTTGGCTTTGACAACACAAAATTAAATGAAGTCATTCTGAAATATGCCAAGAGTTCAATTATCAATGGGTCAACATGCTAGCTCTACCCCAGTTCTTTAGTGAGCTGCAGAGCATGAAAACAAACATATTCCCTGAAAATATTAATTGAAAGACTAGACTTCGTCACGAATTTTACATCCCCAATACTGCTCATTGGTGATTCTGGATCACTAACATCTGAAGTCAGTGTGATATCCACCCCTTGATAAACATGAGGAATTTAAACACGTTTGTAGAGCAGTGATTCATTCTGAGACCGTTATAAACCAATCACAAGCCTGAACAAGCCCACATCAGGTGAGTATTTGTGGTTTGTCAAACTGGTTCAACGGCCTACACTTTTAGTCAAGAAGTGAAACTCGGACAAAAACAAGTTACTGGTGAGAAAATATCATGCCCAGAATCTCAGGAGAATGTTTTGAAGATTTTCTTATCTGGTAAAACTCTTGAGTTTTATCAGTATATCTATTTGCACTCCCTAAATTCTCTGGATTCTTGTTACGTTAATCTTGTGCAAAACATGTTTTGTGTGAGCTTCAAAAAGTTACATTGCAAAAAGAAAACAAAAGTGTGACATGATCATCTCTCATAATTTAGTCCTACAAGAAGAACGATACTGGCTTCTCCCTTCTCAGTTACATCAGCTTTTTCATGTACACAAAACAAAAGCACCTAGTGGAGCTTTCTCAGAGGAGCAACACGCAAACAAACCCAAGCCCCAGATAACATAACAAAAACACTGAGCAGAACAAACGCTTGTAAAAATCAGTGTCCTTACACTGAAAGTCAAAGCTAAAAAATTAACCAAAAATACACCAATTAAAATTTAATTGGTGTATTTTTACCACCACAAGATGCCTCAACAGTTTTAAACACGCAGCCACAGAAACAAAGATCAGTCAGTCTTAAACATTTAACAAAGCAGAATGAAACCAGTTTTAAACAAGAAAATTGTTTGTGACAATTAAAAAAGAAAATGCATAAATAAATATCACAAAAATTCCTTGTGGGACAACTCAGCTTTATGACAAATTAAATTCCTTGCACAACACTGTGTCCTCTCTGTAATGGTCTCCTAAATGGGGCTTTTATACACACAATGACATAAACAGAAAGAAATGTGTTACTCTTGTGCTTCAAACTCAAATGGTGATGCAGGTCACATATTAAAATTCAGCCCCTTTAGCTGCAGGTTATTTTCTTGTGGATGGCCCAACAACAGTTTTAAGGATAATGAACTGTGAAGTTTTGACTTTTTGAGCTTCTCAACAACTCCTAAGAACTCTTCATAACACAACTAGAATTTTTAATAAACCTCAAATCGCTTCAGTCTGTAATTTGTTCTGACTTGAGTGTAGTATAACTGAGTTATGCCTACTTGCATAAGTGAGTTATGACAACTGAGTTATGCAAGTAAGCATTATATGTTTGCTTTTCTGTTTATAACATTAATCTAACAAATTGGTCCTATACCTATAAACAAGAAAAAAATATCAGAAAACTCTGCCAATACATATTTTATGGGGAACTTCTCCCTCACAGTAACAATACACAAAAGACACCGTTATTTGGTCAACTGAATGCTGGGGCCAGACCCCATCCAAGGACATGTGGAGCTTCGTGCCAGACAGCCTGTGATGCCATGTCAGATTAAGGAGACACAGGCTGTTGCTTCCCACAGGGCCCAACAACAATACTGCAGCACTACAGGCGGGACGCTTTTCTTTAGCTGCCACACATCTAAACTGAGAAAGAGAAACAAAGATTTTCTGAATGCATCCTTTGAAACTGTCATCCTGAAACTCTTTTATCATGAGAGATTTCTACAAGCAGCCTCATGTATGTCAGTTCACTAGACCAACATGCACAGATGCAACAGAAGATTGTTGCACACTTATACTTTTCGTGAGATGAAAAATAATGTAGACCCAAACTATAGTGAATAATGAAATAATATTAAACTCTGCAGAGGCCGTTTGAGTTCCCACCTTATGTAACCTTTACTGTCACTGTGGATTAATCTGAGACAATGGAGACCTTTGCGGATTCAGAAATCACCACACCACATAAACTGAGGTTTTTATTTCACAGAAATTAAGGATGACATAGTTTCCCTTCCTGGAAATGTCTTGCAAGAGAAATAAGACACCCCAACACTGTATGGTTGCTGTTTTTAACCATCCTATAAAGATAAGGGTTTTGTCTGCACACACAGAAAGGTCCATTGAAATGAATTGGTTAATAGCTGTTCTGAACATGCATAATAAGCCATTTCAACACATGCACCACATCTGACATTTTGTAGTTATTTCCCTGATGGCAGCTCATGAGAAGACAAATCAGATTACATCAGATGAGTCTGACCTTCAGTTGCTTTGTAGTACATGTATGCACATGTTACACTATTGCAAAGCACAAATAGTAATGCTAATTCAAGCCAGTACACATTTTAATTTGTATAATAACGCATGTTCTGCTTATGAAGTGTTAGAATCTATTTCACAAGGAGAATCCAACCGCAAAGTGATTCTCTTGATTTATTTTAGAAAAACGGTGCGTTTAGAAAAGTATTCACACTCCATGAACTTGCCAAAAGGAGCTGAAAAGTTGGGATTATGGACCCCTGACTGTTATTCAGGAATGGTACGAATGTGGCCTCCAGTAAGTGGCAACCAATGCGAACCCAAACTTTTTGTAATTTTTTAGAATGATATTTACAGTGAGAAAAGTAATCTTTAATTTGGGCCATTAGTTTTATGGCAAAATAATTCATTAAACTTGGCTAAATATACCAAGGGCTTTTGAAGTTCTCATCTTTGCTGCTGGGAAAAGACAAAAAATGTTTTCTAGAGCAACAAATTGTAAACATTTGATGCAAAGTTGGGAAACTGTGCACCTGACCTTTATTATAGTAAACATCTGAAATCCTTTCTCAAACATACAATAGTTTGTTCTACTTTACTTAATTTATGGCTGAGTAGGAATAAATAAAATTTGCATTCAAAATATTTTTTTATTTTAAATAGGAACATAAACATGGCACTATGAACTGTTAGCATACTGCATGAAGGTTAAAAAGAATCCAATATTAACATTATCTGACTAAGACATTTTGAACTTTTTTCAATCATTGCTTTGAGTAACCATTCATCACATAAAAACATAATACAATATTTCAGAGCGTGCAACAAAAATTGAAAAACTTTAAGAATGCAATTTTGCAAAAATGATGTTAAAAAGCTTATTTGAAAAAAAATGAAAAAGGAGAGATGTCTATTTCTTTTTAATCAGAAATAAACCCGTGCAAACGCTTTCTTGAGAAAGATGCTACACTGTTCACATAAACAGCTGCAAACGGAAAAAGAAAAATGCAAAAATAAAACCTGTGTTCACACCTGTCATTAACATGTGTCTGTGGAGAGACGATCGCAAATGAGGGGCTCTCAGTGGGTCACACACATTCACACTTGTTATTAGAATTCATCTCAGGAGTCAGATCAGCACTCACTCCAGCATTTTGCATGCAAATAAACCTCACTTCCGCTTTCAATGACCAAATGGCGTTTAATTGGCAGGTGGCAGCATTGACAGCATTAAAGTCAGATTGTAATGATAAAAGCCAGTTTGAATAGGTTGTGATAAGAAACTTCCTTTTCTTTGTTTCTTTGTTTGTATGAATGACATCTTTCTAGTAAAGAACTTCAGGCATGTACCAGGCCGTTTTGTCAAATGTCTTGAGAGATTTACTCGATCACTGCGGCATTTCAAGAAAATCCTCGTGAGCTTCTGCAGTAAGCAGCCCCTTTGAAATAGCTCAGGGGTAAATACCAGCTCATAAAATCTACAACCAAAACTATTTCAGCAGAAACCAGCTCCCACTAATCGAACCGGGTTATTCTCCATGCTGCGGCTTGTCCTCATCTTCAATCTGGGCTGCCAGCAATGCCAATCACAGTGATTGGAGGGAAGCGGCCAGCGGGAGGGGAAGCGGGGAAGGCGAGGGGGGATGAAGGGTTGGACTTCCTTCCGAATCCATTCATGCTTTTTGAGGCCACCTGCTGTGCCTGTCAAAGGCTGGGGGAAAAAAAAGCGAGCCATCTTTCAGCTATAAAATTGAAGAGCAGCTCCCACTACATAGCTGGGAAATCTTGCGAATTCTCCTTTTGCAGGTGGGGACGTCCCGTGACAGCCTAGGTTCTCTCTGTTCCTGGCACAAAATCGTGGAAGTCTCTAATCAGCAAATTGTAAATGATGATGCAGAGTCTTATTTGTGTCATGAGGCCACCCAAGGAGTATGTGAGGATCCTCAGCAGCTCTAGTTAAATCCAAAGTCCCTGAACCCCGGCCAATGCCACCTGTTCCTGCTCCTCACTCCTCCGCCAACAGTCCTCTTGCTTCCAGCTGTGAGCGAGTGCCTCTGTGTGAATGTGTGTGGTTATGTGTGGAAGTGGAGGAGACACAACTGTCCGGCCAACTGGGGCTGTACTGACAGAGAGGGATTACCGTGGAGGAGGATTACTGGGCCACTGGAGTATACCAAACAGAGATATTCAGTAAGGGAGACAGTTATAACAACAACCATTGCTGCAGGATGTTAGGAGTACATGAGGTTGAGATCTTCCTGCTCCATATTGCAATGATTTGTTGAAACTAACCCGCATTTTCCTATGCGTCTCCTTGTTATTCCCCAAACTTCAGAAACTCCATCTGTAAAGTCTTGATGAGGTGTGAGCATAAAGATGAACCCATTGGTTAAACATTAAAACTATGAGAAATGTTATACATGTCTGACCAATTGGGCATCCAAGTAATCCTTTTCAATATTGCACATATCTGTACAGAAATCTGCATATCTTAGGGGCACCTTCACAATAAAAGCATGTGAGAATTCAGAAAAACTTTTGGAAAAAGCTTAAATAAGAAGTTTTGGAGACTCCCATGGGTATTGTTTTAAAGGCCTCCGACAGCTGAGGCCTGCAGCAGCTGATTGAGTATATTCAGAGTGTGTGTGGGGGAGAAAAAAAAATGGGTGAGGCAAACAGAAAAGAGGAGATTGTTAACTCTTAATTAGCAGGGCAAATAAACATTTCTTAAAAACTCAAAATGCAGCTCTGAGTTGTTCTGTTTTCTCCGTGTACAGTTCATTTAGAAACTGCTAAATAAATAAATTCCGACAATAATTGTTGTGGCTCTCCTGAGGACATTTTAACAAACTAGCTTGGAAAACTCGAATCCCGGAGCAGATCGGAGTAAGCATTAAACCGACTTTAGTGACATTGTACCACACCAAAGTTAACTCTCCTGCTCCTTTCACCAACTTTTACTGGCTGTAGACCGCAAGGCCCTGCTCACTCCACTTCCACGACAAAACGTGACTTTCCCGTGTTTCTAAAGGCGGGCATTTCTTACCTTAAAACCAACCTTAGCAGCGTCGTACGTCGGCTACATGCGTCCTGTGATCGTTTTCCCCCCCCTTCTGTCCTCCAACACAAGGCGCTTTGTAGTTTCTCGTGGAAGAATCCAAATAGGAGGAAACAGCCGACACAAGCGCTCTGAACGTGGAATCTCAGTCTTCCGTCTGTCCCATGCCGATTAACTACTTCACCAGCTCCCAATAAGTCCTTCACTAGGGTCCTTTCTTTGTATCCCTACACAGAGAGGACACTCAGCCACGCCAGAAAACAATGCTTAACGTGGCGGTAAACACGCGAGGTTAAGTGTAAGGAATCGCCGGCGGATGGTAGGTGAGGGTCGCCCAGAAAAGACACACAACAATAGCAGGACTAGTACAGAGGAGAGGCAATGAGGCCAAAGAAGGAATCATGCTGCGTTCACGGGTAGAGATTAGACTCGGAACATACATGTTTGGTTTAGGGGCTAATTTTTTTGCAGCGTGTGAGATACATGTATGTTATCTCAGTTCTAAAATAAATATAAAAATAATAAATGTTACGGTCCTTCAGTGGCTGCTGTCGTTCTCAGCCGAGCATTTCCACCCGAAGTAGTGAAAATTACGCATTTTACTGTAAGAAATCCAACTAAATAGAAAACATGACAGAGATTTGTACTGACTGAAGCTCCTTATTTTTAATCCATTTATGCTCATTTTCACAAATGGGGTTTTCTATTCTGTTCTAATTGTATCCTTTGATATTATTCTATATTTCAGATGTACACCAGAAACGAGCAGCCGTTACAACATTTATTTCCATCAAGAACAAATAAAGTGTACTGTTCCAGAATAAGGATTAGTTCAGTTGATCATCTGTTGAGTGAGTGAGAAATATAGCTGTCAAAAAATGCTAAATTAAATTCATATGTTCTCATCTCTTCAATCTTAATTTAAAAAAAAATGTTTACCAACAAATTACAGTTTTACATTTGCAGTGATTGTTTTACACAGGTGACTAACAATAGATTGTAATATTTCTATCTGAAAAACGTTTTGAAGCCACTCATTTTTAAAATATTTATATAAAAAATGAACAACTGGTTCTTAAAAAGGTGTCAGCATGATATAAAGTTTCCAAAAGGCAGATTACTTAAGCAGAATTTCTCCTGCTGAAGTAATACGCTTTCCTGTTTTGTTTTGATCAATTATTTTATAATATGTTTATTGAACTTTTATATATAATCAAATGTTAATTACTGCTCAGTTTTTCACAAATCAATATAGATGTTTAATAAGATATTAATTGATCTGCAACAGAATTTTCTACTTTAAAACATACTTGTTCTATTAAACTAGTTTTATGACATCAAATGTATTGTTTTTTGTCAGTATTCCCCATAATAATAGAAAATATGTTACTGTTTAGTGCGGTTATAAAACAGTTTGTCCTAAAGCTAAACTAGGTTGTAAATCTGCAATTTACAACTGTGCAAAAACAAACTAATATGTCCAAACTTTATTTCACAAACTACATTTGGAGAATTTTGTCTCGATATGTTTTTCTTTCTTTTTCTTTTTTTGTGCTATATATATTTTTTAATTGAAATTAGTTTCCGGTAGTGTTATTTCCGACAGCACTTGAAGTTCACAGAGAATCTTGCTCAGTGTGTATCCAATATGGCCGACGTCCCTGTGTATCACAATAGAGTGAAAAAAATCCGGTCAGTCTTTGAGCTGCATTAATACTACACATGACATTTATACATCCTAACAAAATATAGAGAAAATATATTTTCAGTGCCAGAACGTTTAATAAAAATTAAATTGGAACTGTTGTATTTCTATGTTTAACCTTTGAACTCAATTACAGTGCAAAGGTGTTTGCTGCCCCCTACAGTTGTCTTTTTTCATCTACGATTTGGCTCTACTGCCTGAGGCACCGACAGTGGAGCTCTGCAATGTCCCATTATGCTTCTAGAAAATCGTGTTCTCGTTTATTTTTCACACTGCTTTGAATCCATTTGATTCCCATTATCAGTGCACTATACAGAAAGTGTGGTGGAGGGAAAATATTTTGAGGAGAAAATGTAATCTTGACATTGCAACTTAAAAAAATTACTCAGAGGGTTTGCAGATTAAACACTTTCTGCTGAATTTTTAAAGGTTTTGAGGAAGGATTTGCTGACCTCTACTGACACTAAGTGGACAGCATGCAAATTGTGTCTTGCTAGAGATATTACAACCTCACACACACACACACAGGGAAAGGTTAATATTAAATCAATTTTAAGTGAAGGGATTTTTTGTTATTATTATTTTAAGCTAGTTTAACTAATAAATTAATTAATCCTTATTGATAATCTTCTAACTTTAATTCATTAATTTTAATGAAAATAAACTGTCATAAATGTACTTAAGGCACTCCCTCTATCCTGTTCCTCTGCAGATTGTTCTTCATCAGTCTGTTCACAACAGCAAATCACCAAATGATTTCAAAGGCAGTTTTTTATTGTGCTATCAGTCCACTATGAGTTTGTCAACAATGGATTTTACTCTTGTCTTCCATAAATGCCAGATTTGTGGAGTGCATGACTATTAGTGTCCTTGTCAACAAGTTATCTTATCATGGTGGGTAGTTATGTCTTGCTAAGCCGTACTATCTTTTCATTTTCAGTTGATGTACTGAACAAGATTGATGTTCAGTGCTTTGGATACAATTTTCACATCTAAACCCTAAGTAAAGATATTATATTACTTGTAACCTAAGCAAAAGGAAAAAGGTCATTAAAACCTTTTTTTTTTTTTTTTTGCCGTTATGCACTATTGTGTGATGATAAGTCACATAAAATCCCCCCCAAATACTTTTAGGTTTATTTCTGTAACCCAAAAATTCTTAAAATTGTGTAAGGCACTTTAAAACTCTAAATAATTTGAGCTACATTTGTTGAGCTTAACCAGACATTCCTTGAGATGTAAAATTAGCTCTTTTGAGCATTTATTTATTTATTCCGCAAATCGTTTTGGTTTGATTTAAAGTTGGATTTGAATAAATCGTTCACTTTCTTTCACACCTTCTTGCATCTTTCACATTCAAAGACGTGCACGCAACAAAAACCCCCCGAATCTCATCAGTATTTTAATCATATTTCACTTCTTTTCCTCATGATGGCGCCGTTTGCTCAGGGTACTGATCCGCATCTCCACCTGCTGCACCGAGCAGGCCTAATATTAGTAGTCAGCTCCAGTTCAGCGGTATGGGCTTTAAGTTGGGCGTTTCACAGCATCACGTCCTAAGAAAAAAAAAAAAAAAAAAGTTGTGGATCAGGCCCCTCCTGGCGGTGACTGGGTCTCTTCGTCATAATGCGTCAGCCTAAACAAAACGCTGACGTGCGCCTCTCTGGCAAATTCTGCAGGTTATTGGTGAGCTTTAGGTGTGATTCAATCAAATCAAAAGATCAGCTAAAGCTCCCTATGGGTGACCAGGACGAACCCCCAAAGAACCAAACGCGTCTATATGATTAGTCACGTTTTAATGGAGGAATTCATCCTTTAAACTCGGCATTCTAAAACTCTTTCCTTTACATAAGCCAATAAACAGGAAAGTTTAACTCTCATCATGAAGTGGGCCATTTAACTGAAGGAATGGATGTTACTAGAAAGACTTAAAGATTGGGAGACATTTAAATATATTGGAGGATCCACACCCAAACCAGAAACCAGGAGAAATCAACAACTTAATCTTGCTGTTATCATATAAATGCTATTCAAAAGAAGAATACAAGATAGGGGGCCATTTCTGGATATAGAAATGGACTGCATAGAGATTTCTTCAAGATAAATTAATCAACATGACCTCAAATACATTTTTAAGGTTCAAGATCTATTAGGACATTATCTTTCATTTATCCAGTATTGGGTCATAGGGCTCACAGGTCCTGAAGGAACAACCAGACAGCTCTTTTCCCAATAACACTCTCCAGCTCATATTTGGTGATCCCAAGGTGTTGGCAGGCCAGAGGGGATGTGATGGGTTTGCTTCGTTCCAAGTATGTGCCTGGGAAATCTCCAAAAACGGAGGTGAAAAGAGGAGGCATGCTATTCTGGTTTAGGATAAATCCAAAATCATATACCAGATATACTCAGATTATGTGTAGTAAAGGGAAAATACTTTTGTTATAATGAATTTGTCATTCTGTCACACTTTTTACTTTTACCTTGAAAGTTTTTCAGTATTAGTTGCGTGACTTACATATTACATTGCCCTATTTATTTTTAAATAATTGAAAGCTGTTAAAAAGTAGCTACCAAAGGGTGCAAATCTGCAGGGTAAGTGAACTAAGCAATTGCTTGGAGCTCCAAAGCCAACAGGGGGCCCCAAATGCATGTGGACTGTAACACAAGTCATGTTTGAAAATGTGTTTTTTTCCCCCCTCCTCGCTTTTAAAAAGTGTTACATCAGAAAAATCGTGCAAAGGAAAGATGTGTTGTCCTCGATATTTTAAAAAAAAGGTTCTATGTAAATCTGCTTAGTAAGAATGTGAATGCTTTTTTGAGCAAAATAGCTACCCTATTATCAATGTGCCACCTTTCAACAAGGCACAACCACCTATACTGAGGGAAAAAAAAGAAAATAGTGCAGTAAAGGTTATATATGATGAATTGAGCATCAATGATACAGAGGGATTTTAGGCCTGCAGTGAAGTTATATGTTTATGGCCTGAAGAAGCCGTGGATTCAGGAAATCTCCCCCCAATTTTCTGAATGGGAAGTAAACATGATGTAAGCATGTGGTAGTAAATCGGTGTCGGATCCTTTAAACTTGACATAAACTGTGATGCAATTTGGATTTTAAAGGAGGTGATAAAGTGTTGTACATTCATGATGTAATGATTTATTGGAAACGTTTAGCAAAACCCAGCAAGGTACTTCTTTGTATCATAAATGATACATTAGGCTAATCTTACAGCAGAAGATATCTCTATTGATCACTTTTGCAGTTTCATGGAATCTGTAAATTCAGCTGCATGTTTACTCCATAAAGGAGCTTTTTGCGCACATTCTAATTGTTACACAGTTAGTGATCTCAGAAATATTTGTAAAGATACACATGATTCATTTGCAACAACAGCTCCAGACCTTTCTCAACGTTTTTCGTTTTTTGAATGTAAACAGTGCATTTTAACCACACAGTGGCATGCTGTTTTAATAAAACGTGACATACAGAAATAGAATCATCACAAAACCTACATAGGCTGTAGGTTTATATCGGAAAACGCTATCCTGCGTCACCAGCCCCTGTTTAAATTCAGGTCCCTTATGTATTTTAGAAATCCAAGAGACCTTGTACTTCAGCTGTGTGGCCATTAAAGCCACCACACACTCGTTACCGAACGAGCAATTACTGGAAACGATTAGAAAATGCGACTCTGAAGTCTGGAAGCGTCGCAATCTGAGCCGATTCATTTCAGCACCGGACAGCTCCGGCGGTCCCCAGAGGCCACGTCTATCAAAGCCACATGGTTACATGAAACCACCAGATGTACCAGCAAAAAAAAAAAAAAAAAAAAAAATCCCCTTTCAGTGGTGGTAACTAAACATTAATCTGTGACGTGAATCAAAAAGACCTTGAAAAAGTGGTCATAACATCTGAAACTCGTTTTTTTTTTTTTTTTACGCATACCTTCCCCTACGTTAGCAAAAAGCTGAAAGTTTTAAAGTAAACTTCAATCTGTGGATGGAGGGGGGGCGGGAGTCTGATGGATGCATCGATGAGGAAGGAACTGTACCATTATATTCCGGGAGGAAGACTTGATGACGTCCATAGCATCCTTAATGTGACTTGGTGAAGGGAGGAGGAAGAAGGGGAGGAGGGAGGTGGGGGCCAAGGCTTACGATGCGCGGATAAAAATCCACGGCAATCAGCAGCGCAGGACAAAAGTTTGGAGCAGCGCTATGTAGAAGAACACCTAGCGCAGAGTCTTTTTTTGTTTGCGACCAGGCTGCGTCCCTTTCAATTTCACTGTGTCTATAAAAGTGAGACGGGCTGCACTAAAGAGTGGGGGAGATCAACACAAGGAGACCCAACGGAGGCGCTTGAGCCAGGAAAGAAGTGCTGTGAGGAAGAAACACCGTGTCTCAAACTCTCACACACGCACAAACAACAAAGCCGCGCCCGGATCACAGCCTACACAGCACAGCGCTACACCTGCTTTCCTGCTCTAGGTATGTGCGCCTTTTTTCCCCCACTGTCTAATACAATTTTTTTTGTGAGGAAAATCTGAATCTCAAACTTTCACCACAAAGAAAAAAAAATACCCAAACAAAACCTAAATCGTTTTATTAAGGCAGCATGTGGCTCGCTTTTTTCTTTAGTTAAAATAAATATAAAAACCAATAGCAGCCAGCGTCTGTTACTGTGATTAAACAAAGAGTGTTCATTTCTCAGCAGAGAAAGTAACCTGTTTCCTGTCTGTATTTCATCAACAGCATGGCCAGTTCGAGTAAAGCCACTTTAATCTTGCTCATCTACGGAATCTTAATGCACTACAGCGTCTTCTGTACACCTATAGGACTAAGTTACCCTAAGATCAGGTAGGTTTGTCCTAATCCTTCCTTACTGAAGCTATACTTCTTTAAATTACTCATTTCAAAATTGTGTTTAACAGCATATTTTTCAGTGTTCCAATCGTACTGTTATCCTATGTCTTTATTTCAGACAAGTGCGCAAATATATGCGCAATTTTAGAGCGCTGAGCTGGAAAAAAAACCAAAAAAAAAAAACATGGGTGTGCAATAATTTCCCCAAAGCACACAAACGCAGGTGTTCAGTGGAAAATGCCTATGGAAATTGCGTACATGTATCAGTCCGGTGGGACGGCTCACAGAACTCCCCCTTATTAAAAATGAGAGAGCAGTCGGTGCGCTGGATAGCCCTTGGGATGACGATGGACTGGCGTCACCAAGGAGAGGCGAGGCAAAACGAATCGGAGAGCTCTTCCCATTTAAGATTTATTTCTTTTCTTTTTTCCTGCTAAAAGCATATCCAGAATTAAATTTGGGCGTGGTTCTCTTCGATTCAGAAATTTTGCAGCTATTTTTAAGCAGTCTTTTAATTGATTTATTCCCCCCATTCTCTTCTGAGGCTCCACCGCCCACACTCTTATAGCCTATAGGCGATCTTTTTCAACACCTATTGTTTCAATTTTTTAATAATTTATGTGTCAGAAGTCTGCGCTGAAATCATCAGCAGTAGCAAGTTGGAATATAAAACAGATTTTCTACCAGAAGGAAAAAGGGTTAATTGAAACGCTTGTCATTTTAAGTAATTATTTTAAAAAAAAGTAACATTTTAATACTTCTCTTACTTCATCAGAAACACATATGGCGTGCCTGCTGGTTTGAGGCACGCATCTTATTTTTATTTTATTTTATTTTTCTACTGCATCGGATTTCTGACGACTGCCTTGCACATTGCAGACTTGAAAACGACGCGTTTGATGAGGATGGCAACTCTCTGTCCGACATGGGCTTTGACAGCGACCAGCTTGCTATACGAAGCCCCCCATCTCTAAACGACGATGCGTACAGCCTGTACTACCCACCAGAAAAAAGGTAAATCCCACTTGAATGCGTACTGCAGCTGGGACAGAGAACCCCGTGTAATTTGTCCTGTCTTACTTCCATACCGAGTAGCCTCAAGTTGTTGTTTCCATTCTGCTGAACATGAAGATCACGGAGGGAGAGCATGTTAAGGCTTTTTTTTTTTTTAATACTGTTGATTTATTTTTTAAAATTGGTATTATTATTATTTTTGAACCTCATGCCGATGGGTGGGGACATTTTAGGCTGTCTTGAATCATTTTTGTCTGCGCCTCTTTTTATTTCATTTATCATTGTTTCTGTTATTATTATTTTTTCCTTTAAGTCTCTGATGATCTATGTGTTTTTTGGCGTTTTATCATCTCAGACCAGAAAGGCATGCTGAGGAAGAATTAGGTAGAGCCTTGAGGGAGATCCTGGGTCAGTTAACAGCGAGACATTATCTGCATTCTCTGATGACTGTTCGTGCAGGGTAAGGGCATTTCTCTTCAGCGTTTTTTTTTTTTTTTATGTTTCTGCGCTGCACAACTTCAGGCTGCTTGCATCACCCATTATATGTGCGTGATTTTTATTTATTTGTTTATTATTATTTTTTGTGTTGCCTGTCCATAAAACCCTCTAGAGGTCTTCATTATGCATATAGTGTTTCTGTTTTGCAAAAACGAAAGTAATAAACACAGGAGTCTTATTCTAAAATTCCCTGCAACTGAGGTGTGATTGCACCATTCATTTCTGAATTAACTGTCCTAAGTCTATGCGCTAATGAAAAATCATGCGTCAGAATATCCATTGGGCTTCAAATGAATAATTGATACGCTTCTTTAAATCAAATGCGCAATTCGGTATTACCATATTTTCCACATATTTAAAAGAAAAAAAAAAAAACGAAAAACAAAAGAATAAAGGCCCAACTGTTGATCAAAGCGTAATGATAATCAATCTCTGTATGTAGTAGTAATAAAAAAAACAATTTAAAAACACAAATTTATGCTGAACTTGCTTGATTAACGAATCTTATCGTGATTTCTTCCGTTCTGTGTCTTTTCCCCCCGATTATTTTTCAGTGACGACAACAGCATGGACGAAGAGTCAGAGCCCCTGTCCAAAAGACACTCAGATGGGATCTTCACCGACAGCTACAGCCGCTATAGAAAGCAGATGGCCGTGCAGAAATACCTGGCAGCGGTTCTGGGTAGAAGGTACAGACAGAGAGTTAGGAACAAAGGACGCCGGCTCGCCTATTTGTAGCTCCGTTAAAAGAAAGAAAAAAGAAAGAAAAAGCGCCCAAAACTGCCCTCCTGTGTATATACATCCAGTCGTTAACTCAAAGTCATTCAGATATATCTGACCAACCAGTGGATTGCGCCTGTGTTCTTTCAACATGTATTTATGTATGAAGTAAAGCCATTAAAATGAATATTTTATTAATAATATCGTTTTTTTCTTTTCCCTTTTTGTACAAAAGCACTTGATACCGCACAGTTATAGCTACTTTGTGGACCAATATTTTTATTTTTCATGTTGAGATGTTGAAAACAACAGAAAAAAAATGACAAAAAAAGATGATGATGAAATCAGAAAAAAAAAGATAGATGTGCACCTTCAACGTTTATGCGCTTGAAATCTCCTAAGGTCATCCACATATGCAGAAAATAAATAGATTTTCAAAAGACAATCAAAGTATTGAATGTTACTACTTATTTTTGTAGTCTATTTTTTTAGTGTTGTTGTTTTTTTTTTTGTTTTTGTTTTTGTTTTCCAAAAGCAGGCCCAAAGACGCAGTGAGCATGCTAAGTGAGGCACATGTGGGCTTATCATAAATGATAGATGCTACCCTCTTTTTTCCATTCTCCCTTAAATGGGAGCTCTGTGGGTTTGGAGAGTTTTGCTACCCCTCCAGGGCGTTAAAATGAGATGGTCTCTGTTGGACAGCTTTTCATCTGATGGATATATGGATGATTTACACATCCATCCATTCTACTGGTAAAATATACCCTGTTTGTGTAGAAAGTATGGATACTCAGTCACACATGGGCTTTTGCAGGGGGATTATTGCCTTTACAGGAGATCTGGTAGCAGAAATCACTGCCTGGTTACTTGCCTCAAAGTCATTTCACAGTAGGAGATAAATCACGCTCTACAGGACTGTGCAAAGAACGTTTGATCCTCTCAGTGTTGTAAACCAACAGAAATATCTGGAAAATTGTGCTTAATCTGTTCATTGTATGCAGGTAACAGAGAGAGAAAAAAAAGAAAAGCAGGAAACAAAGCACAAAGGAATCATCAGAATCCTGGATGCTGAAAGAGGATATTTAATTTTTATTTGGTGCATGTGGAAACTGACACCTTGCTAATTCTCGCATAGAGACTGCATGCCTATGTGCTTTTATTGCTATTTTTGTAAAGTGGGCTGCGCCAAGCTCATTTCCGAAGCCCTCCCCTCTGTTATATTGTGACAAAAAAATGTGAACAATGAGGGCTGGAGGTGGTAGATACTGGAACTGCACTGACTTGTTGAATCTTTACCTCCCCTGCCACTGTCATGGTGGATATAACAGAACGCTGATTACTTTTTGTCTTATTGTAGCAGTTTTTTAAAATTTAGTTTCAGTCTAAATGGCCTTTGCTGATTTAGTGCTGTGTTCAACTGTTAGTGAGAAGCTGATCTGTGTCGGATGTCTGCTGTGCAGTGAGGAAAAAAGAACGAGAACGAGTGTTAGGTTGAGATATGGAGATGAGAGAGTGTAGAAGAAGAGAGGGAAGGAGAGGTTGCACAAGAAACCAGCCGCAGCACCTCAAGAGTCAGGGAAGGCAGGATTTGTTAAAAACAGAGAAGAGGTGAGGGCTTCTTCTGCCTCAGTGAGATTAGGGTCAATGAGTCTGATAAAGCAGAATATCAGATGTTGAATTCCCCTCACAGAGGTTTTCCTGCGGGATGATAGGTTTTCCCTCTAACGCCAGAACACAGCTGAATGAAGTTCACCCCTTCCAGCAGACAGGAAACCCCCTATGACTTTTTATAAGGGAACATTCCAAGTATTTATTCCCTAGTATGCAATTGCAGCTTTGTGCGTACTCTTGCAATCGAATCAGCGGACTGTGTTCTCCCCATAGAAAATAACACACTCGTCTTTTAATTCGGCTTTAACCCACAAGCTTTGTGGGTATGCGTGTGCATGGGGTGTGCGTGCGTGTGGGCGCGTGTGTGTGTGTGTGTGGCAAACACACATATATGTGTATTATGAGTGACTGAACACAGACGTGGAGGTGGAAACAGCTTTTGGCTTTTGTGCCTTGCTTTGATGTGAGAAACCTAAAAAAAATGAAAAGAATAAAAAAAAAAGAAACCTAAGAAAAATTCGCCACGAGTGACAGATGGCAATTTCAGTGGCCCTACGATGCTGCAGTCCATTAGCTTACATTGAAACTTCCTTTTACTCTGTTTAATTGCTCAGCTTAGTCTGCCCTAACAGTAGTAGAATTAGGCTTTTGTTTTCACAGCATGGCCAATGAGTTTTTTTGAGTAAAAAAAAAAATATTGTAGACAAGAATAGAATGTATATGTTGGTGGAGCAGGCAACATGCGTGTGCGTGTGTGTGTGTGTGTGTGTGTGTGCATGAGTTTGAGTTGTTTAGTGTCTGTGAGAGTTTGTGAACAATGACCAGTGTTTGTTATTGTTGATTATGAGGTGTTGTTGATTATTTTGATATCGGTCAGTAACTTATATGATCAAAAAATAGCCCCTATATATATTCTTTACGACTCTGTGCAACACTATTTCGAATAAATAAAAAAAAGGGTCTAAGAGCATAATAACAGAGATGTTGTTAAGATAATAGAAAATGCCTGTTGTTGATAGTTCTGACAGCGCCCAACGCCTTACTTCAATGTGTAAACTCTTATCTATTTGAGAACATTGTGTTTTAGAACTTAACCTCAGTGCAAAGTGGCATCGTTAAACACACACAAGTCCTTATATGGGGTTCTTACGTTTCTCAATGTCATGAAAGTGTTGTAAGATTTGTATGAATAAATTTTTGTAAACAACAAAACCCTTCCAATCGATGTCTAATCTTTGATACTTCACCCTTCCGAGAGGATCCAACACAAACAGTTTAGTCACACACAAAATGACTCTGGACTTAATATATCTTGGGATTATACGATCAATGTGTACCTCTGAAGACAGATCATCTTCCATTGTAAACACAAATATAAACTCACAAAAGAAAATAGGCTTAGAAATTCTCCAGCAAGTATAGTAAAAAAGCTCTAGTGGAGTGTGTCGATTTCAAGTCCACTTGACGTGAATGCACTCTTTTCATAGCAAAATCATTAGAAATGAAAAAAAAAATTATCATGAAACGAACTTGAAGCACACATGAAGCAGAATCCAAATGGTGTTGTTTATCACTGATTAAATGGTAAAGTGTATGTATTCTAAGAAAAAAAGGGGTTGATATTTATTGGTAGTAAAACTTAATTTAACCAACAACGAACCATCGATCATCACAGCCAAGGAAAGCTTCGACCCTGGACTGAGCAGCAGAGCTCACAGAGAGGAGACCACTTCCCTCCTGTTGTAAGAGCCATGTCTCTCTTCCTTCTCCATCCTCGGCCTTGGAGGAGCAGCTGTGTCCCGCGGGAGAGGAGGATGGGTGTGGCGTCGAGTTTGTGTGTGATCTGATCCTCATCAACTGGGAGGAGCGTGTGTTGTGCGTGTAGGGGTGTGTGTGACTGCACATTCACTAGAGCTCAACTAACCCAATCAGAGAAATGTTGCATGGCAACGGTCCACAAAGGGACACAGTTGTGTGTGTGCGTGTGTGTCAAGTGTGTTTGCTTTTGTCTGTGTGCAGACCTTGGTCAGAGTCTGCATTGGAATGGAGTTCTGCGTAAAACCTCACATATGTGACTCGAGAACAGAAGATTTTAATAAGATCCAATTATTGGAATAAACACAAGTATCTTCAGCATAGAGGAGCACAGAACATTCATGCTCTTGGACATATATCTTTGTTTTCTCCCCTCTTGAACAAGCTGCTTCATGATGTTTGCCCCACTGGTATGAAAAGGCTGACAGATTGTCAACTGTCAGTGTCTGAGCCACCTTTGGGAAATATAAGTTGTCTCCATTCTTTATTTACGCCCTCCTGTGGACTTTTCAGCTGTCAAAAATAAAAGCAGGGATGGGACTCTTGACAAGAGAAGATTCACAGATATTTATTGCAGCTTTTTTTTTCTTACTAATAAAACAAAGTATATGAGTATGGATCAAAAGACTGGGGTTAAATGTCCAAACAAACAAGGAAACAAAAAAAATCACATTGGATTTGAAATGCAAGCTCCCATACGCCCACAAGTGGATATCAAGGCAATTGCTTCAATTTGTTGGCACAGCACAGGACTGCACATGAGGGCCACCCTCGACCAATTTGTACATAATGTACATTAATGCCTGAATCAATAAAAAATGACTCCTCCCTCCTCTTAGCGCTGCTTTGCTTCTGCTCTGTGGCGTGCATCGCTGCACTTCTCATCTCCCTATCATTATCTTTGCTCTGATTGATCTCATTTTCTGTGTCTTTCAGGAGAGCAGTTTCTTCTTGCAGATGAAAATAAGACAAGCTCACACCTTACCCAGCTTTAAGGGATGCACTGTGCCTAATAATCTTTCTTCTGGCTCTAGACACATCTTAATCATGTTCCAAGTGTCAGAGGGGAAATGGTTGAGGGGCTATTCCTTGGAGGATTCCAGCATTGCAGCCACACCCATCCTTCTTTGTTCCAGTATTTTTGAAGAGTATGTAAAGCCAGAAGTGTGGATGCATGGTTGAAATGGATCTATTGTTTGAGACTTTACATTCTCTGCCCTTTACTCACTCTCTCCCTCTCTTGCTGTGAGGTTTTGTACAAACACTCCCCTCCTCCTCCCAAATCTCTCTCGCATTTTCAGGGTTGGA
This sequence comes from Xiphophorus hellerii, assembly GCF_003331165.1. Classification (NCBI taxonomy): domain Eukaryota; kingdom Metazoa; phylum Chordata; class Actinopteri; order Cyprinodontiformes; family Poeciliidae; genus Xiphophorus; species Xiphophorus hellerii. The sequence goes on along the minus strand of NC_045677.1, from coordinate 20,331,612 downwards.
ATAAAGAACTCATGAGACAGGCCCAGACACAAGTGATGATGCAACCATCCTCCCACCCACTGCACTCCTCCTGAGTGTCAACTCATGAATTATTCAGTGGTTAGGTTTGTTTTATTTATTATATTTTTTGGGGGTGGGGGTTATAATCCGGCCATGGCTTTAATGGGACTCCTGAGCATGGTAGCAATGATGCTACTTTTCTCCTAAACACAGACTCACAGAGAGCTCTGTCATATCTGTCATTGAGCAGGAGGTACTCTGCTGTAAACACAAGCCCTATGAGAGCAACAGAAGACAAAGAGGGAGAAGTGAGTGAAGAGAAGGAGTTGTGGGCGAAGGTTTGAAGACATGGACCACTGATCAGGAGATGTTTCCAGCTCAGAGGGTAAAACTACCTCTGCTGACTGACTAACCAAGCATGACCACAACTATCTGTCATTTATTGCAATGTTTCTTGGCCAGGAAGCAAAAAATAACCACATAGAATATTCTTAGCTACCAAATTTCAAAAGTCTTTCTTTCTATTTGCTGCGGGAATCAAAGGTTTCTATCATGCAAATGAACTATTTTGGGTTGAAATCCTGAGAATTCATCAGCAAAATAATCAGGTTTACTTCATCCCAGAGAGAAATGGTTTTCAGTTTTTCTCAACAGGTTTTGGTCTCAATTGACACTCTCATTACTAGCATACTAGAATATCATCAAAATTCGGTTTATTCAAGTATTTTGAATAAGAAAATGGAGCTCATACATTGTATGGATCAAATACACTTAGACTGATGCAATTAATTTAAAACTTTTGCTTAAACACATTTAACACTTTAAAATGCTATTTATATAAGTTTTGATGATAATGGTTTATAAATAATAGTAAACAAAAAGTTAGGTTCTCAGAAACTAACACAGAATGTTAGTTTATGTTATTCCACACAAGCAAAGTAAGACAGAGAGAAAAACGAAAAGTAGGAATAACTACAATTTTGAGAGGACTGTGAAGTAAAGCCAATTTAAGAGTTTGGAAGAGCTCATAAGGGATGGATTCCAACTCAAAACTATACTTTTAAGAAAGTCATATTTGATAAATTCATGTTCTAAAGTACATATGATACTCTTGTTTTAATGTTAAAGTCTGCTATATGTTTTGATTATAGTTTTTGAAACCTGATCCATCGTTGTCAAATGTTACTTGACCCCTGATTTTGTTTTAGTGACATTCTCTTCGTTTTTCATCCTATTATGTACCCTCTGCTAAACTGCAGAGTTAACATTATTTAACAGAGACCAAGTTTTATTAGAAGTGTGCACATAATGCTTGGTTTCCTTCTGCTTTTTTATTATGCTTGTGAAAGAAAGTGGTTGGGAAACAGCAGGTGCTCCACAGCAGGAGAGTCTGCTGGTTTTTTAACTTCTTGGGATGCAGCGTGCTAAGAAGTTTTGTGATGCACCCTATGGGATCACAAAATGTCCATTTTGGATACCATTTTACAGTATGTATTTGTTGTGAACCACAACAATTGTTGAATTTTGAACTAAGAGTTAAATGAGCAATGTCACCTTTTGCCGTTTCATCACTTTTGTCATTTTTGCTTCTTGCTCATTTAGTCAAACATTACTCATAGTGCTTAGGGCAAGGTTGTGCAAACACTGAATTATGTATAATTAGCTGCTGGGTGTAAAAAAAATAAAAAAATAAAATAAACTTGAGATTTGTCAGAAGGGATGTATTTATGCTCTTTGTAGTCCTGCCCCATGTTTCTCACCAGGATATAAGTACAGAATCTTACTTCTACCTACAGATAAACACAGTTGTAGCATCTAAATCTTGGGACAGATTTACTAAATGGAATAAGTAGTGTTTTCCCAGTTCATTCTTAAAAAGAACTACCGTAGTTATAAATTCATTTCAGTCAGCTAAAATTATTTAATTTGTTTTAATATATCAGCAGCTAAACTTCATAAGCTAAGTTCACATGACTGGCTTGAACCAGTTCCTGCTTTTTAAAAATACATTTTATGAAATGAAGCTTATAAATAGGTCATAACATCATTCACAAATTAGCATATCAAGGATTGCGTTGCCTAACACAAATTTTATTCTCTCTTGTTGTCATGTCCCACATGAGCCATTTCCTATAGTGGTGTATCAACTAGAATTGATGCTCTCATTCCCAAAGTGTATTATTTTTGTATTAAGAAAACAACATTTTACAATTTTAATGAAATACAGCCCATTTAGACCATTTTCTGATTGCAATGACTGCCATCAAGTCATTGCAGATGAGATTTGTTTTGCTCTTTTAGATGTTATTATTGTCAAAAACAAATAGTATTACTAACTAACTACAAGAAAGGAAAGTTGTTCTTTATTAACACCCAAAACACTAATGTACCTCACACTTTTTATATTACTACATCCAAAATCAAAAAAATGTTACAAATTCAATAATGTATGTCTTAGGAAAGCTTAAATACCACATTGTTTCTCTTCTTGACTGTGTTTAAGAATATTAGCCAACAAAATCTTCAAGACAATGTATGTATTATTGTTTTAGGTGCTAAAACTGTAGGATGGTCTGAGAGACAAGTTAGATGGTGCAACATCTGTTCATGTTTGCTTTACCTCCTATCTATGGATAAGAAATTTGTTGAGCCTTCTGTATGAAGGAAAATCTTAAGATAGTGTAGTTAAGTTTAAAGCAAGGTAAGATGCATATGTCTATACATTAAATTAATAATTTAATGTATAGTATAACGGGTATAAGGCTACCCCTCCCCCCCCACACACACACACATGCACGCATGCACACAGACACGCACCCAGCAATCACTCAGCTCTCACCTTGACTGAAAATGCTATGGATCTTTTTGCATCATATATTCAAAGTTCCCTTCTTAAAAACTGTAAATCTCCCTTTTGCTATTAAATTACTACAGGGTGAAGTGTGTTCACTTTATGTTCATTAAAACAAGACACAGCACAAGCTTCTCACAAATGTGAACTCCTCTATTGAACACATTCATGTGAATGTGTCCACACACAACATTGGGGATGAGAGGTAATGATGACACAGAGAGAGTGAGAGGAAGAGAGACTAGCTGTCGAGTATGAGAGTAAAATTTGCACCCTAACACATAGCCTGAGCTGATGTCTCTTCTCTCTCCTTTTAATGAATGCAAGTTCAATCTGTGTCATCAAGGCAGGCAGTGCTTGTATGGTAGGAAAGTGTTTAATATGTCGGCAGAACACTGGCAAAGACAGAGGGATTAAACGGTATTACTTCACGGGCAGAGTTGCAAACCAGACAGCCTCTTTGGACAATGAAAAACAGTATTGTCAGGAAAAAAAAATCACTGGAGAAGAAGTTATTTTCTTGGCTTACAGCCAAATCTAGCACTGAGTTACCTAATGGTTTTTATTTATATCAGAAATAGATTTAAATATAAAACATTCTTTTCCATGTTCTTCGTTATGATGCTTTCAAAAAGTGGAAGTCCTAGAACTCTCCTTCTCCTACTCCTCACTTGCACAACACAAAGGTAAGTGTTCACTTTAAGAAGCTGACGCACATAGCCGGTACAGGCTTTCCCATCTTTCACACGTATTCAACATTAAAGTAACTGCCTGTCAGCAAGCAACTCTTTGGGAATTGTGTGTGGCAGCTCTATAAAAAAATGAAGCTCTGTGAGAGGGAAAGACATAGTATAAGAGGAAAACGTGGGGAGGTGCGGCAACCAACCAGGCTCTTCATTCACACCTGTGAGCGACATCCTGTACCCCCTGGGGAGGACAACAGTCAAATATCATCTAGCTCCCCCCTACACCCTGTTCCCTACTGTTGAACGACTCCCCTCCAACTTATCCCCTTTCATAATAGAACCTTTGTTTATTGATTGAGACATGGCTGAAAACAGCTATACTCTTTAATCAGTAATCCGTGATAGTCTTTGTAATCAAGATCTGTCATTCACATTCTGTTTATCAGACTTATAATCACAGAAGAGCTTACTACATTTCTTTTGTTTTTTGTAGACTAATAGGGTTAGGCTTCATTAATCTGCTAACATTTAACTTCAAGCACTGGGTATCCCTCTACAAGATTCTCAAAACAGTTTGCTGGATTTCTGGCCCATCCCAATTTAGGTCAGAATAATTCTGGCCACATGTGAAGATTATTGTCTGTTGTGGTAAAGAAATACAAAACATTCTGGTCTTTTAAGATGATGACCAACAAGAACTTTTAATAATCTTGGACCACCAGGTCTTCTTTGGATGATTTTCCAGCATGGTAAATTTTCTTTGTCTGCTCCTCATTTCTACCTTCTGCAAGTCTTTCTTTAAATTTTCTCTTTGTACATCCTAGATATAAAACAACATTACTGTAGACATTTCAACTAATAGTCAACATGCTTAGTGTAGCACTTTGCATGAGAATGACAATTATGCTGATTTATGGAGTTCTGCTTGTTCAATCAGTTTATTACAGTAACACAGAACAGGAGGGTATACCGCAACAGATAATGATCCTGATGAAGACAAAGCTAGGGCACCATGAATTAGTTAGAGTATTAATTATCCTACCGTGTCTTTGAGGATATTCACTTGCTTGCACTCTTTTTCCCTCTAGGAACTTTATGAAAGCAAAAAGCCTTGTGCATCAAAATTCAGTATTAATGAAGCATCAAATGAGCACCTATGTGATACACTAAGGACCCAGCACTAGTTCCAAAGTTGTTGTTTTCAAATTACAAAACAAATCTTTATGTGGAAGAAGGTGCTTGCCAGAAACACAGAACGCAGTCAGAATCAATAGCTTCATTTTATAAAAGACAGTCGGCTGAAGTAAAAGTGCAACCACTCTACGTTTTTGAATGTTCAAATCAAGTCAATAAGAGTTATGCAATCTGTTTTCATGTTCCTTCAGTGCCCTAGCATTAGTTTGGTGTAATAAACTTAATTACCCAGAAGTGTCCAAACAAGACATTTCTCTTCAGCTTAAAGACTCACCTGGCAAGCAAATTACCAATAAAACATTTTACTTTTCAGTCCTTTGGCTCAAATAACATATTAGTATGCAATAGCACCATGCCTGAATGACTTTTAAGTCAATCTGTATTGATTAGCTGTTTCTATCCTCCGGGGAGAGCAGAACATACAACCATTTTTCCAACATAGATAAGGTTACATTCCTACACAGTCCTTACATGGTGGAAGATATTGTGAGCTCACAGATGTCACCCAGAACATGACTAAATATAACTTTTAATCGTATTGGTTCAAATCATCTTGTTTCAGTGATTTCAGTATGAGACAGAATGTTAACAAAATCTGTTTTTTGGCTGGTGCCCATGCAGTAGTTTACTATGTTTGAGTGAAAACAATTTGTCAGACCAGGAGGCATCTCTATCAGATGCTCTTTCTACAGTTGCCTAGGTTACAAGCTTGTGTGCTTATCACACCCTTAACTACAAAAAAAGCAGAGGGACTAGTAATGATATGTGATTTTTATTTGTTCAACGATATATATAGACTTAGCGCATATTTTTCTTAATATAAAGTTAATCTAGCTGAGACACAGATTAATTAAACTCCTTAAGACCTCTTTTAGATTAGCTAAAATAAGAGTAGGCAGTGATTCACGTATGAATAAACTCAAAACATATTCGTTGGTTACCTGGGAATCTTTTGTCAACATTAGTTTAGCAGTTTAAACACAATGCTTGTGAAGTTGTAGCAAAATGCCCATTGTTGGGCTGTGACAGTTAAGTCACAGTATTTGGTATGCTTCAATCCATGAAAATAAACATATATAACTCATTTTTTTAAAAACTTTGATCAACAGTAAACAAAGACTCTGTCAATTTTTAGAAATTATTTGAGTATACTATGATCTAACACTTAAAAAAGAGAACAGCATAGAACTGACTCTGGATTTGCTTGGGTTTTTTGAATAAAGTAGCATCTTAATCAGGCATAGCCAGTGCCTGGACAAATAGACTATACAACAATATAGCCAATTGAAAACACTTAGCGTTGATATTTAGACAATTTTAAATCAGGCTCAGACTAAAAATATGTTTAAAATCTCAAATTTAAAATCTCCATGGAGTTATTTCGACACTAAGATAAGTGCAGCTACATAATACTTAATTACTGCTGCTGAAACTATGCATTCGGTATCAAATGTTTTTGGTGTGGCCTACCTATTTTCTCCACCATAGCTGCATGAGAAACACCAATGTGTCCAAATAGCAGAACGTCATGATAACTGCGAGTCCTCTGTTTTCATTTGGTGTCACTTTTAGAAGTTGTGCTAGGGAACAATGCATTGTGAACGTTCTGCTAATAAACACTCAGTGTGAGTTAAAGCTTAAAACCAGGCTGTATTCATTCAGGTAAGCATGCATTAACCAACAAGGCTGTACCAGGTATTTTGGGAATGAATACATACACCCTAATCATATTTCAGTCACATCTCAAGAGTACTGAATGGTACTGAATTGTTTTACATTTTCACTCTACATGTACAATAAAGGTGTTGCACTATTCCAGTGCTAAATTGTGACAGAATTTTATATCCCAAAAATCTGTGGCAAGCTGGAGTATTCACAGTGTTAGATTAGTATTATTTCCTTATGCTTAGACCCACATAACATATATTTTTTTAAATGCCAGCATACTTTACAGGACAGGAAACAGTGTGACTACATCTTTACAAAAACATTGCCAAAAATAAAATTATGCATTAAGTCTACAATAAATCACAAAAATATGGTGTGGGTACTACTAAGTCTATGTTATGTTTATTTATATTTGATAAGCACACCAGCAAATGTTGTGAGGGCTGAATGTTTGTTATTCTTGGACAAGACTCTTGCATGCCTGGCCTTCTGTTGTGAGCAGTCAGTGTCTCAGCAGTCAGAGCAGTCAGTGTCTGAAGAAAACAAATACTTTTGGTTATAATGAACAGTTAGAGATCAGGAGTAAAACATTCAGACTAGTAGAATAAGCAAACATTTATGACTTTAGATGATGAAACGGTCCACCTGAACCCATAGAAACTGTTTGTGTCTTTTTGGACATGGTCAGTGAGTTTCTGGGTTCGTCTCTGTTGCTCTGTTATTTGTTGTCGCTGTAGAACAACTCATGCTTGTTTGTTTGAAGGCTTGGCAGCTGCTGCATTTCAGTGACATCATCATGCTGGCACAGTCAACGCTGACAAATGCAGTATGATAACATGGCATTGACAACTAAGAACCAATGATGTCTGCAAATAAAACAAACACACTGCTGAGAAGCACCTTGATTTTATTTTAATTAATATAAAGAAAGAACATTATCTCAAAGGTTTCTTAAAAATGGTTTCCTTTATTGGTAAAAAAAAATAAATCTAACAAGACAGAAAACACTGAATCTAATTTTATATGATAATCATTCGCCTTTGTCATGATAAAAAATAGTGTCAGACTAGAATCATTATCACTTGCTCTATCTTCTCCTATCTTATGCATGTGTTAAATTGACAACTGACAATTTCTAAAACACACACACACCCACACCGTGCATGCCCCCCCCCCACACACACACGCCAGCACACGCCACACACACACGCACATTAAAGATCAGGGATTTGCATTCCTGCCTTCTAAAAAAAGAAAGGTGTGGGAAGCATGACTATAAATATATGATGAAAATATGCAGAAAGTTTCCTAATGTCCCAATTCTCTTTGGTAACGTTAAGATTTGTTCACTATGTGCTGAGATGGCTCAAATATTAAATCTCTTGGCAAAACAGATTGTAGCAGGCAGGTGAAATATGCAACAGATGTTCCTTACAACAACTTAATGCCATTGTTAAGAATTTCACTTTATCGTGTGATGGACATAAAACAGTTTAAACTCTGCACATGTAGAAATAATTAACTGAACAAAAACATAGTATCAGTGTGGGAATGACTGATTTCATTGTAAAGAGTTCTGAAAAGCCCTATGTAATTCTGATGTCATTTCATTTCAGTTATTTTTGAACTACAAATGAAATCAAAACTATTGCCTTTGTAACTATGACAACAGGATTACAGGAGCCTCTTAGTACAATGAACAAAATTTAAGAACTGAACTGAACTGAACTGACAGGGAGGACACAAAAAGAGCAGGAGTTAGTATGATATGAGAAAAGTGGAGAGATTATATAAAGAGGAGATGTGATCAATGACATCAGTTTATAATTGGGGGAATGTCGAGCAGCTGTGAGAGAGTAATTAACACAGACAGCTGAGGTGTCCACTTAGACAAATCAAAAAAGGAAAAAGTCTAACCCTAAGATAGGGGTGATCCAGAAGTTATCAAACCAAAACCCAAATGCAGACTCTGTCTCTTTGCACTTCTTTGAAGAAATGAAACTCTCTTAGCACATAGTAGCTGACTTTGGTTTGCAGTTACAAATCATGCAATTCCTCAAAACAATTATTTACCTAAGCCGACCCTCACCATGTTAATACTAATAGATGAGACATCTGAGGGTGTGAGTTAATGGCAGCATGGGTGTAATTATGCTTTTAGTATCCAGCCCCCTGCCATTCCACCCTCCAGGTCATCTTCCTTATCTAAGGCTGACTGCAGAATAACTGGACACACACTGAGAAACAGCTGTCACTCAGTTGAGCCTCATAGGTGTCCATCACAAAGGCCTGTGGATCCAGATTTCTCACCATCTGCTGCTGTTTTGCTGGAGAGCAACACAGGCAAGCCTATTTCATGTCTCCTGCTTGGTGTGGGAGGTATCGTCACTGACTGACAGCAGCTTGTGAGCATGTTCGGAGCCATATGGGCAAAAACTGACTGTCGCATGTTGGCAAAAGGCAAAATTATTACTGCTTCAGTTGGAGTGTTAAATTAACACTCTGTCAGACAGCTGCCTCTATCGGCACATTTAAGAGATTTATGTAAAATTCTAAACCACCAATCTTGAGGCAAATCATCCTTATGCTTTTAATTGAAGAAGCCAATTTAAATAGCTCTTTTGATCAATGATCAATACAGCAGGATTTGTTTCGAGCACTCTGGTTGTATTCACACCTCACACATTTGGTCTGCTTTAAGCGGACCAGAGTTCTTTCCCCCATTTGGTCTGAACCTTTTGTGCAGGTGTGAAAACTCTCAAGCAAACACTGGTGTCTACTGAACAACAGAGACCCACCTTTTGAGGTGGTTTTGGTCCACTTCCAAACAAAATAGAGTGGTTCATTTCTGTAATACAGGCCAGCCTTGATCCAAACCAACTAAAAGAAAAATATCTTTTTGAACATGATAAGCCACTGTTTCTGGACATCATGGCAAAAACAAACGCTTGAATGTCGCTAATTTTACCACAATGAAGGAAGGTGTATGTAGAAACACTAAACCCACAATTTTACAATTGCATGCATGGCTTTTAAGATGAGAAGATAATTGTAAGCAAAATGTTAGTGAAGACACACAATGAACGTGTTCAGTACTATTTGCATGTCTTTATTTGATTTCTGATAGTTTTTTGTATATTTGTAGACCTTTGTTTTACTAGGGTTTTAACTGTTTTTACAATGTGTCGTTTCTTGTCGTTTCTTGTTGGAACAAATTGTGTATACTTATAATACACAATCAAGGGTTTTTGTTTTTTTTTTTAAATGACACAAATATAACCATTTGGTACATTACTTCCACCACTTGAGTGCCTGATAAGTCTACTAGTTTGTTTAGATTAGCATTCAGGTTGTTAAGATTGCAGGACTCTGGGTTTTCTGATTGGTTTAGGAGTTTGAATTACAAACTAATACATTTACAGAATCAGAGATGTGTCCTTTTTGCTATAAGAGAAACTGTTTGTGGGGACTGTACTGGAAGCCCGCCACTGTTTATCAAGGAGAACCAGGTCTGAATAACAAGGTCTCAATGTAGGCTACGATGTGTAGATTTTTGAATAAAAATGTGTTTAGAAAGCTGCATACAAATGGTCGAATGTTTGTGAAACACCCTAATTAAATGGGCTGTGAGATGAAGTAATAACCAACCAGTGTGGACCAGGAATAGTTGCTTCTCACTTCTGACAGCCACAGAACTACTGGGAAAATGTCCAATTTCTGTATTTATTTTAATGTAGTAATGTTTCCTTGGAGATACACACAATGAGATCTGGAAAGTCCTAAAGAGACAGTACAACACTAGAAAAGTGTTGTACTGGTTTGTTCAGAAAAATTAAGACAGAGAAACACCGACATTCCTAAGCGACGACCCTATGACAATATAAAACTTTACTAGCTCAAAAAATCTTTGTAACGAATCAAAGGAAAAGGATAACCCATGAAACACATTGCCAAAACAGTTCTCACACCTCCTTACAGTATGTACTCACACAATACATACTCACCCACACATGCTCATTAATGCTTCTCTCCCAGACTCAGTTATGTGAAAAAAACTCATCACAAGGACACCATCACAGAAGAGAAAGTTGACTTTAATTAGAGCAACCTTTCTGTATGTAAAACAAAATGTTGAAAGCTTTAAATGTGTTAATACACACACAGTCCAAAAATAAAAGTTAGTAAATTCTTCCCTTTAAATTCTGCTCATAGTAGCTATTGTATAAGAACAATGATTCAACAACTGCACATAAATCTATACTTTATTAAAGCTTAATACAAATGAGCTTGAGGAAAAAATACACAATATGTACACAAAGCTAATTGGTAAATACACATTTATATAACAGTAAAAAATACTTGTAGGACTTCATCAATCCAATTATGATCAAGACTCATTTAAAGGCTGAAGAAGCTCAACCAGATACCTGTTGCTGGCCAGCTGAGATCCCGTTGTGGTATGGCGCTGATTTTCTTGAAAATGTGGTGTAACTATTGAGTGGACTGCTTGGAAAACTTTGGTAAAGTAAAAGACAAATCTAAATTGTTTTTTACCCTTTGCAATAACTTTGATAGTGAAAGCAAGACTATTTTCGCTGCTGCTACTTCTGCATAGAACAGGTGATCTGTTCTATGCTATGGTCTCTAGTTTATGAAGCAGGAAAAAAAGCTTGTTCTTTCATTCCTGTCTGCATACCATTAAGCTGAACCTTTAATGAGGTATTGAACTTGAACGTGATATAAAAAAAATATGTGTTCCTAAATCACTCAGCTCAATATTAAAGGGGAACAATTCTTAGTGTGACAGTTCTATTTGCTTTTATGGTACATTTCTTTGCAAAGTTCTTCTGCTGGGTTTACTGAAACAAAAGTTGTGTTTATATCATACATTTTCAATAGCTTTAAAAACGGGGAAAGTATTGAAGACAGATTTGAATTTAATTTAAAAATAATAAATAGCAACAAAAAAATAAATGTTATTTTAACAAAGTTCAACTCCAAATTGATTAAAAGTATCAAAATAAAGTGATTAAGTGCATCTTATTCTTTCTCTTTTCAAATTCAAATGCATTTTGTCCTCTGCATATTTTTTAAACAAGCTAACTTCGCTGCTTGATATTCTTTTGAAATAGAATTCTTTTACATGAGACCAAGACCCGAATTGAACATGCAAAGCAAAATGCGCCGCTGCAAAAAATGCCTTCAGTTTATCCTGGGCACAAATTGAGAGAGTATTGATTTTTACGTGCAACAACTTCCTTGGTCAGCAACATTCTATTTCTGGATGCATCATATCATCAGGAAGCCAACGAGACTTGATTTGCGCTGAGGGACATTACATTACCTTGTCTTCCCTCCAGTTCCAGTGATCTATTTCTATCAAAGCACTCCAAACTATATTGCCATTTAAGTTAAATTTAGGTTATCCGGAGAGACTGCATGAAGGCAAATCTCATTGTTGTTCTGCTGTGGAGGCGGCTCTGCATCCTCCCCATTAATTGCCTCTCCTCTTCAGTATTCCTTCTGCAAGCAGTCTCATCAGCCCGTGTGACACATTACCTAGCAAGCATGAATGAAAACCGATGGTAATGAGGAGTACTTTTTCTATGCGTCAGCAGACACTCATATGTGGTAAAGCGGAAACGGGAACTTTGCGTCTTGTGCCGGAATGCTTGAACGTTTAAAACAACTGCAAAAATGTCAATTTGATCTCCAAGAGCTTAGGATGCAGCAAATCCTCAGATGAAATGGGATCGGAAACTCTTGAGTGCTTGTCAGTCTGAAAGTGACTGATGAATTTTTAAAAAGAGTGTAACTTATAATCTTACATATGGATTTCAGTACGTTTAAAGTGATGATAGAAAAATCAGCGTCAAAATGCAATACTCTCCCAGAGAGAATTTTCCATTATTTGTCCTTTCCATGTAATAGTAAGGTGTGAATGCAAAATTTGACAAAAACTTTGTGGCGGATATTTTTAATGATGGTAAACCTCAAATGAAAACATTTTACTGGTCTTTCACACCCGCTTTAGAACTTATGGGGGATGATCTTTCCAATCTGTTGCACCCAGACTGTCGAATGTAGCCTTTTTCTGTGAAGTTTAAAATCTGTGGATACTTTTAAAGAGCAGCTACGCTCTGGTGAAAATGCGTTGCAAGCAGCAGCTAAACAGGCTACAAACAGGTGTGAACAGAAAGTGATTAATGATTACAGAAAATCATTAGTGCTAATTCCAAAACACAAATGCAATTAAAAATGCTACAATCACAAAAAAATAGAAGCAAAAATCTACAATCAAAACAAATGCAAAGGAAAAATGCTGCAACTAAAGGAAATAGGAGCAAGGGGGAAAATGTTGCAAATAGTAAACACAACAGCAAATATGAAATGCTTCAAACTTGATCCAGAAAACTAATTTGCTCAAGGCCACTAGCAAGTGTTGACCAACAAATCAAATGGAAATCTCAGAGGTTCTTAGTAAAGAAATACCTTATACATAAAGAGGTGAACGCATGTGAGCTAGTGAAGTCAAATGGTCAAAATAGGTAAACAAAAATCAGCATCGGCAGCAAATTCTAGGTTAATCTGGTGAATTTTATTTTTTGTATTTTTTTAGACTCACATCCATTTCCAGCATCTGAAATCTTACTGATCTTATACCAAATTGGCAAAACACCAGTACTTCAGTATGGAATAATGGAACAGGTCAAACCAAACAACAAAATCTTAACAGAGAAATAAGATTATTAATCTAATTTATAGACTCATCTACATATCTAAACATTTAGTACAGGGCAACTCAAAATGTTACTAGAAAAAACCCCAAAAAACAATACAAAAAAGAAAACCCTTCATTTGGTAGAACCCAGTGGTGCAATCAGTGACATCACACAACCATTTAAGCAGGAAATGCTGGGCTGCCCACTCCCATCCACCTGCTCAGACCATAACATCTAAAAGGGGCAAACAATGGTGAGTAGAAAAGAAAAAATAATTTACCAGAAATGTACCTTGAAACAAAAGAAACATTCTGTAACAAGGCAGCCTTTTGCAGCTGGATTTTACAGTGAGGATGAAAAGTTGAGGCAGAGTCAGGTGGAACAGCAGTGGTTTATTCTTCTCACAGCATCAATAATCATTTCACAGGTGAAACTGCAGCCTTAAATAGTCCCAGCTGTGATGGACCAAACCACTTTTAATTCACAGGGAGGTCTCAATTCACCAATCTCCACCTATTTAAATAAAATACCTTTTTATTTAAGGTATGTACTAAATACAAACATTTACACTTACTTTTTATAAATATTTTATGTTTTATCATTACACCATAATGAAACACCACAAAAACCCATACACCCCCCCCCACACACACACACACTTTTCAATGGCCTCTCCTGGAACCTATAAATGGTGTCTGGACCCCTGAGGCAGTATTTGTCCAAACACCCTGAAGAGGACACAGACAAGACAGGTGAGTCACTTAATATTAGCACTCCACATTTAACAGATTATGCACAAACATTTGCTCAGTTTTACCCACCAGTAGCTCATTGCTCTGAGTAACAATTATCCTCCCTTCAAAGGCAACCACCTCACTTCTCAATGAGGAGCAGCTGTGCAGAGCCAGAACAAAAGGCTACATGCTAACCACTAAAAATACTCTATAAATACAGTTAAAACTTATTGTGTGCAAATTGTTATTAATGTGCAAATCTATGTGTGATGCCCACGGGTGTGTGCTCACAATAGGAAAAAAGGAGCATGCATTTCTTTAAATGTTTATGGGGTTAATGACGATGGGTGTAGTAATGGTGTTTCACCAATAGGTGGCGCATGGAGGCTCTGAGCTGCCTGTTGCTCTGCCGTTTCTCATAAACTGAGAGAAATGGGAGTAACACAGACTGCGTCTTCCGCCATGCTGTTTTTCAGGTGAGAATAACCTTCAAGTTTGTTTTAATAAAGTACTTTTGATTATTTGGTACTGTTCGAGAAATGTTTAAGGAAATGCGTCAATGTGTGAAAGATATTGAAAGAGTTTTGTTGTGTTTCGGAGCCAGCAGCGGCTAGAGGAAGTAGCTAACATGCCGTGATGCTAGTTGGTTAGCACACTGTAGCGGCGGATAATAGCGGGATATACAGGTGCAACCACTAACAGTAACCGCTTATAAAGGACGTTGGGATATATATATTCCATGGTATGAGAGTTATATGCTGTTATCAGGCTCCAGGGTTTATTTGTGTTCTAAACACTGGTGAAAGGTTAAATTGTGATGTGATGCATTCACTTAATTAAAGTAGTTTGAATTCTAAGATAATTATGCCAGTTTACAATAACTTTGAGATACATGCCCATGAAATATGTCACTGTGTGTGATTAAATATGCATATAAAGTGCAGTGAATTGAAGGTACATGTTACCTGAGGGAATTGTGACAAAATATAATGTTATGGGATTATTTCTGGTTTAAGGAAAGCGAATGTTGATGTTTATGTCAATGATGGAATATGTCTAATATGTACAGTAAATTACTGAGCTATAAATTGGGCTGTATTGACAGTTAAATGAGCTGGTTTGTTCAATAAATATAAGCTGAGAGAAATTGGAGTAACACAGACTGCGTCTCCCGTGTGCTCATTTACATTTACATTTTTCAACTTCATCTGCTGCTGACGGGTCCGGAACCCTGGTACCCTGTTACATATGCTTAAAGTGCAGTGCTAAATAAAGTGCCTGTTAATAGAGTGCAAAAAGTGCTATACAGTGACTTAAGTAAAAATAGTTCCAGTAATAAAGATTTCTTAGTTACACATTCGTATTCTGCCAATGGTGCAGAAGTGCTTTAACTAAAACATATATATTGATGTAAACTGCAATATAATGCCACCACAAGCAAACCTGGGATGGTGTGTGAAGCAAATTTGCAGTAGGAAATGTTTCAATTAAAGTATTATGACCCACTCTAGAAATTTAAAATAAATCAGAAGTAAGAATAAGGGACAAACAGTAAATAAAAATTGAACCACTTTATCACATTTCACATTTATCCACAAGAAATTAGGAGGAAGGATTATATGTTTTCCTTGATGTCTTCTTCAAACTTGAAGTCTTTCTGGCTATTTAATATTGCCTACTCAAGACTCCCCCTAGTGGTCTGGATCACTGTTTTTGTGAAATGAATTTGCTGTTTTTACTATTAGCACCATTTCACCTTTCACTTCCATCCTGTGATCGGAGCGTTTTTTGTTTGATTGTAGGTTTTTGCTTCTATTTTCTGTGATTCCAACATATTTTGTTTGCAGCACTTTTCTGTTGCGTTTGTTTTTTTTGTGTGTTTTGGAGTTTGCATCATTCATGGGTTTTCAGCTTGTTTTGCTGTTTGCTGCACTCTTACACCTGTCAGCCACCATACATCTGTTTCAGATATTTATTACACTAGGTTTGTATCCTCTCCAAAATTGGGATGACAAATAAAAAAGAAAGAAAGAAAAAACAAAACTTGTGTAGTTGTTGCTTAGTTTTGATAGTTAAGGTATGACCTTTCAGTTTATATCCTTAAGTTTCATGTCAAACCAAAGCCAGTGGTGTAGTCAAGCTTAAAGCAGCGAGAGACACTGATAATATTGGATTTTCATAAAGACCACCTTGTGCAACACCTGAACCACACCTGTGGTGCTGGAATGCAAATGAACACAGACACACAGCGTCTGTGTGTCTTCAGAGCAAATGTTGCCGCTCTTTTCTGCACAGTGTAAGTCTTACCTTCACTCCCAAATAGAAAGATGTTGAATGATTTCTGGAAGAGCTAGGCTCATTTTAAATTTATTGTGTAAAGAATGAGCTGCTTTTTTACTTCTTTCATTCTTAAAAAAAGTAACATCCACTCACATGGCTGGCTGAAACATTTATTCAATAAGAAAAGGAAAAAAGTCCTGATAAATACTTAAATAAAAATCAATACTTTTTCTTACTTTTTAAGCCTTTGTAACAGCCCTGAGACAACACATGTCCCATTTTACCACTGTGCGAGAGATTTTGTTAACTAGACTTTAAGAATGTCTACTAATGACAGTGTGAAGAACAATTTCCCTGAGCCAAGAAAAATCCTCTCCAGAGAAAAGCTCTGAACAATCAATGAATTCTGATTAAATCACTTATAGCGACGGTGAGGGGCCGCTACAGATGAGACGCCTGTCCGAGAGGGACGTGATGTGATTCATGACAACCTTGAGAGTCATTCATTCCCTTTTGGGCGGTCATCCCTCCGAACTTCTGGGTCAGCCCCGTGATAAATATAGATGTTGACACACAGATTCTACCAGTCATAGGGGCAGACGACTCATGTAGTGGGTGGGCTGAATGTGGCCCCGTGTCCACACCTGACACCCTCCAATTATATGTGACAGATGCTTGGCGCGTGTACACGCACATTAATACTCTGCAGGGTGGAATCAAATCTCCATATACGATATCGGGTACCCCTCCACCACCACCAGCCCCCTACAGCTTCTTTTCTTTTGTTCTCTGGATGTAAGTGACCAGATGTGGCCTTACTACAAATTTAATAAGGATTCTGAGATGTCAGTGTGTGTGGCTGCCTGTTGTAAGATACACTTTAACATTTATTGAGTTTGTTAGATAGATTGCTTATGTATTACACTTATATGCAACTGAATAAGTGTATATGAGTATGTGTGACATTGTGGTGAGAGTGACACACACGTATTAACCCTATATAGATTGGTTTCTCCAGATCATCTCATTAGCAGGCTCCATGTGTCAATAGTTAATCCCTCAGTCTCTCAAGGGATGCCCCCCGTCCTGCTACCCTCCTCCTGTCAGCCCCTCATCACCACCTCCACAGATGGGACCTTTTATTTCCCCACAGAATACTAATGATGCCCATTGAAGGATTCCAAAAGGCTGGTTTCTCCCCTTAATACCGAACGTGGAACTGAATGGTGTAATAATGCAAGCAGTGGCCAGGGGAGGGAAAAAGGAGGAGTTTAGGAGCAAACAGACAACAGCTAATGCAAACAAAGATTTTCTCCATTGATGTTTAAGTGGCTCCTTTTGAATTCATGTTTTGTCCGTCTTGTCTAATAGAACAATATAATAATAGACCTTTAATTCATCAAATTACCCAATGTACAGAGTTTTGGATGGGATATATTTATTGAGAACGTACAATCATTAATATAGAATTGGAATTGGTGTGCTTGACAACTATACTTTCTGTTTTTAATAAGACAAAATTACAGTAACTCATCCACCTCTCTCTTTCTCTCTGAATAGCAATGTATTTAGTTAAATTCACTTTGACAATTGCATTTAACACAACAACTTATGAGGCCAAAAATAAATAAGTGCAGTAGACAACATAGAACAGGACAGCTTTTATGGGGATTTTGATTTCATTTTCCATCAGGACTTGACCCTTAAAGATACCTTAAAGGTTTGGTTTAATGACCATGATGTTATTATCCTTGATTGGTCAGCAGACTTGTTTGACCTAAATCCCTCAGAATTGTATTATTAATTGGAAGCTCAGAGAAATCAGATCCAACAATGCAGATGAGCTGAAGGCCATTATTAAAGGAAACTGGAGACCACCTCCATGCATCAATTGATGCAGAAAGAGCCGCAACCAAGTAATAAGTCCATAAAAATTTCAAGTTAAAATGCCCTTTTTTTTATTGATCTCATATAATATTCAAATTTTCTGACACTGATTTTTTGGGATTTTGTTGCCTGTAAGACATAATCATCAAAACACTAAAAAGAATTAAGAACTTGTGACATTTTACTCTGTATAGTGAATTGACATAATATGAGTTGCACTTTCTGGAATGAGTGAAAACAAAATATTGAACTTTTCACAATGCTCTATGAAAACGTATGATAAAGTTTTATTAGTTGTACTTCTGTACAGTCATATTTAATAAATTACAATATGTTCTGATTAACCTCATTTGTCAGATGTACTTTTTTAAAATGACAACCTTTAAGCAGGTATTAAGCATTATTCAAAATGTTTTTACTAGTCTGATGTAATACTGGAATCTTAAACTGTTGTTTTTATTAGCTGTAAGTGGGGCAAAAAGGGTAACAGAAATACAAGCTTAATTTTTTTGTAAAATCAGAGTCTGTAATTTGAATCAAATGAAATTAACGATATAAAACAATGTTTTTCACAATTTCTGCGTCCTAGCGTCTCTCATACTGACTAGCGTACTTTGCCGAGCTACAACAGTTTTTTTCTTTTTGTGTGTGTGTTTTCACAAGTTTGCAAATCTTCACAGTTTGTGACGAAGCACTCAAATTAGCTCCCAGCATTTCTTAATCCTAAATGTTTGATGGCAGCTAATTTTTTATCCTGGATTGAATAAGAAATTATCCAATCCAGTCTGATCAAGCTGCAGATGCTCCTCTGTATAGCACACCACACTGCAGCTATGCTGTATCTAAGCTGCAGCTTGTTTGTGTCTTTCCAGTTGATGTGTTCGTGCGGCCTGTTTCTCTCTTTCACATTTTCTCTAGACAGCGCCAAAGCCAAAAGTTACAGTTATTAACTGGCTGATTCAGACAAAATATGAAGTTATTTTTTTCTGAAAATAACACAATTTTTTAAATCTTTAAAACAGGAAGAAAAACAAAGATGAATGGATGAATTAAGAATGCAAAAGCTTATTGTACAATTCAGCAGATCAAGACCTGCTTGGTCTACCCAAAATACTGGTCAGCAGGGACCTGAATCACTCCATAAATTTCCATTTTACCCGTATTCTTTTTCTTTAACCTTCACCAAAGTGCTTGTGTTGTCTGTCTTCAACTATTGACACGACTATGGATGCAAACCTCAGACTCTGACGTGACACAACAGTCTAATGTAATTTCTTGAAGACAAAGTGGTTTATATTCAGAGTGGACATTGAAAACCATCAAAAGAAGGATGATTGTAATGAGATAATACCCATAATAAAATAAAGCTGGGAAAAGTTGATCATTAACCTCCCATATTACAGCAAAAACATTCGGTTCTTACTGAGCCGCGAGTGAAATTACAGTGCTGTTAGAAATCTGAGGATATTGCAGAGATCCCTTATCTGTCAAGAAGCCACATAGAGGCACAATATAGCCCAAGTCTTCAAATGAAGAGTTCATGAAATAAGCACCGAAAATGAATAAAGATGGCGAATTGGTGTCCCACTACAAATTTTAACTATGGTGGGAAATAATTGGCTTACTCGGTGACTATGTTGTCTGTGCAAAACACAAGATAAAGTCTAATGATTCTTAAGTTGAAATGATCAAGAAGAAAACTGAGGACTTAAAAGTAACTTTTACAACTCACTCACACAACAACCTAAATCAGATAGGCAAAGTTATCTCAGGTATTTTTCCAATAGAATAAGATGGCACAGAGTTAAAGGCACAAACTATTTCTGACCCACATAAATAGAAAAAATGAGACTGTGTGGGGAGTTCAAATAATGCAAAGCTCCCAAAACAAACTAAACTGTTATTATAAAGCCAGGTTTGTATTTTTTGTGGTAAAACTAAGATCTTTTTTTAATAGTGAAAAATCTCTGTGGGTGCATGATGTGTAGGGATGCACCAATACCCGATTTATTTTTAAATTTATTTCTTGTTTTTTTAAACTGAGTAAGAGTTTAAAAAATGCACCCTAATGTACTTGGTATTGGCAAGGTAGTTACAGTCATGCTGCTGTTAATTGGTTTTATCAGCTTAGCTTCTGTGCGTAATGGTTTTCTATTTATGTGGCTCACATTCAGTTTATGGTGCATTAAAGCTGCTAACTGGGTTACATCATTAATGCTCAAACTGACAGGCTACTGACGTCTGTTACATTACTCTGGTACCGAGTCCTGTATTTTCTGAGCACTTTATGAATAAAAGTACACATATGATATAGGACAGACGCCTGATGCTGGTATCCATATCAGTGCATCCTCGATTGAAAAGAAGCAGTTGTTAGTAACCTATAGACAAAGTAAGGTAGCTATAAAAACTTTAGATAACATGACAAAATTGATATAGACAGAAAAAAAACCCCATAAAGGACATTATTTTTTTTAAAATTTAAAACACATTCCCCTACTATTGCCTTCTTTGTGGTCGGCTGAAAATATTTTCAGTTAGAGTTCAATGTTAATGAAGCTGTTACATATCTACTCCTCAGAAATTTAATAAAGTGGTTAGACATATTTGCCTCAACTTTACACTGGCAGTGTTGCCATTTTACGAACTCTGTTAACCTATCTTGGCATATCTCTGTTGGTCTCTGTCGTCGGCTGTGTCAGAGGAAGTGTGTCATCCTCTCAGGGTCTGAAAAGAAATGGAGCCGGACATTTGTCTGAATGAATATTGCATTTCTTTCCCCTGCAGTCAAAGGTTGAATTATTGAAGGGAATGCACTTTCAAAAACAGGTCCGTCGAAGATACAGCAGACTATAGCCTTTTGGCTCATTCTCTTTATTGTGGCGTTAAAGAAAGACCTCTGCATGAGCTCGAGAGATGGAAAGCGTGGTGGAATTCCTCCCTGCCGGCTATAGCACAGGCCGACTCGTCTGCCTGCAGAAGCAACAGATGGCTGTGGTCTTTGGTTGCTAGGAAACTGGTAATCAAATACTTTAATTCAGATTGATTTAGGAATCTGAGGTTTATTAAAAGAAGGGTGAAGTCTTTTGTTATTCAGATGGCAGGATGTCTCATTTGGTAATACGGTTGGTAAATATTTGCTTTCAAGGCTGGATGCAGACTTGGCATTGTGCTCTGGACAGGCTGCAGATTTGTGCAGAAAGCCGACAATTGACTGAAAATGGGTGACAATATCTGAATGATAGAGGAATGAATGAATAACAGCAAAAGCAGAGAAAGCTGAATATCAAATTCAAATGTGAAATTCTTTAAGAAATCAGTTTAGTTTTGTTTGCAGGTTACGTCCTGCTATATTTTACCTTAAGTTTTTAGTCTTTGTCTGAAATTCTATCAAAACACTTTACAAAGTGTTTTGTAAACAATTTAAGTAATTGTTTAAACAATCTTTAAACAATTATTTAAAGATTGTTTAAGATTATTTAAACAATCTTTAAATAATTGTTTAAAGATGCAATCAGGATAAATGTATCAAATTAAGTTATAATCAAAAGTCTCAACAGTGTCAGAGGCTCACAGTTTCATAGTTTAGGAGAACAAATTTAAAAAACTCAATCCCCTCTAGAATTTGAGGTAGGAAACATCTAAGAGAAAATGATTGGTTGACTGAAATGCTCTTGTGGACATTAAGAAGATCACATATAGGATAAAAGACAGAAATACAATCTTGAAATCAATCCTAAAACACAGGATGCCAATGAAGAGAAGCCAGAACAGGAGACATTTTTAGTACCTGATAAAAATTAGCTGTTTCATTTTGGATAGTTTGTAGGCAATGCAGAGATAATTAATCTAACTTATCACATAAGGTAATAACAGCATGACTCTCTTTTTCACGCTCTTTGGTTGGCAACTTGTCAAAAAAATATTTCACAACAGCATTTATCTGTTTGCCTAGTTTAAAAGTAAAATCAAAACTACATCTCAGATTCCTAACAGCAGAATAGCTGTATGAAACCCAGGGGCCAATATCTAAAAATAATCAATCAACATTTTGCAAATAGCAGTAAACTTGCACTATATTCAGTTGACTTAAACTAATAGAATGTGATACAAAATACTTGGATGGTTCAAATAAAGAATTTAAATAAAATGTTACACATTTTTAAGTAGATATTTTGCATATATTGTTGTTTTCTCTTCTGATGCACCTCTTTCATCAGAAGAGATACCTCAGTTTACATCCAACCAATGCCTCATTTTTGATTAAAACAAAAACCATGACAGAAAATAATATGATGCAAAGTGAATGTGATGATAGGACTGCCATGTCTAGTGTTGACTGATTTGTTGATTTGGCTGCCGTTGGTGGAGGAATAGTTAAGCCCCCTGTGATGCTGCAGTGTTGCAGTCGGTTCTCTCAGTTAGAGGGACTGATCAGAGCTGGTATAACATTTCCCTGGAGAGTTCATAGATGGATCTAAACAAAAGACAGACCAACCTGCAGGAAAAACAGGTTGTATCTGTTAGCACCAATTTTTCAACAAGAAAAAACAAAACTACGATTTAGTGTTTAATCTAAATTTCTCCATATACTATTGCAGAGCATTATGTTTTCATTTTAAATAATGTAAGTCTGAGATATGATTCATAGACAAAGAAAAATAGATAATATAATGTGATGAAAATGCTTATCTGCACATACCACGATGGCAATTCCTTTAAAGCAATCTTCTCACAACTAATCTGAGGTTGCCACAGATATTACACCAACCATCTTCCTGTTGTCTTTCAGTGTTTGAATCACATAATTTACGGTATGTAGCACCTTCCAACAACAACTCGCACTGAGGGCTTTTACAAAGTCAAAAATTAAATGCAAAATACTATAAAATAGATGTAGGGCTAAGCAAAAACCTAATAAAAACTAAATTAAAAGAAAGTAAAGAAGATATAAAAATACTAAAAGACAAACATCAAAAGTCTTTTTAAATAAATTAGTCTTACTCCTGACTTTGACCAAAAGCAGGTAAGAGATGGCGTGCAACTCATAGTGAATATTATTTTGTAGTGATGGGGCAGCAACAGAAAAAGACCGACCCCCCGTTGCTTACATTTTGATCGAGGAACCTCCAGCAGACCGTAAAGCTCTGTTGGGGTGGTGGGTTTTCAAACAGTTGGGTAAGTAGAGTGATGCAAGGCCATGTAGTGCAACAGTTTAAACTGTATCCTAAACTGAACCTTCAGCCAGTGCAGAGCTGGAAGGGGTGATATGTTCATGTTTACATGAGTTAGTTACTAAGAGAGTGCCAGAGTGTTGTAGGAGCTGTAAACAACAGATTGAAGACTGGTTGATGCTGACAAACAAAGCATTATAAATCTTTCAAGAATTTCTCGTTTTATAAAGCTGGACAGCTCCATCTCCAACATCACCTTTCATTGTATCTGCTATCTGTTCTCAGTACATGTCCAAACTACTTCAACCTTATCTGTTTGATCTGTTCCTCTGATCTGCAAAGCAGCCCCATTGACTCTATTTGCAAAGTAGAAGACTTATTGCATTTTTTTTCCTGCGGTGTATGACAGTAAAAGTGACTAAACACATATCTACAACAAACTTGTCAGATTTCTCTTTGTAAAAAAGTAACTTAAAATCATAAATTGTTTTGGTTTCACTTCACAATCTCTGTCATTTTGTGATGACCTGTCACCTGCAACAGAGGTGTTCTTTTGCTGTTCTCACAGCAAAATTTAGATGCTTCAGGGATATTAATGTTCTTTCAAAGCAGTTTAATATACTAAGCAACAGGAGATCTTTGGTTAAATTCTGCATAGTCATTGAGGATAGGCAACACTAATGAACAGTATACTATTGCTATAACTCAAAATTCAGCATTTGCCAATTATTTTTGAAAAAACAGTAGGAAATCTCATAGTGTAAAGCAGTTTGCTGCGTATTGCAAAGTGGGATTTTACATTTAAAGATTTATTAAAGCCTTATTACCTGTTAACTGTACTTACTGCAAGAACTGTAATATAAAAGCAATTATCGTGACTTTTTCAAATTGTAGAGAGCTATTAAAAGCATTTACTCATTTTCATACCCACATTTGACATTTTCTCTATCATGGCCAAGATATAAAAGCTCTCTCATTTTCTTCTTTCTAAGAATGTACATGATTTTTTTTCTATTGTCAGGGTGATTTCCTTCTAATCACAAACCATTAGACAGATTTATAACCACTTGTCAGATTTTTGCCCCCTCAGAGACATTTTCTGGTGGCAACACGTCAACAACCTTGTGACACCTCAAGTCCCAATCCACCACCATTCACACACCAGTGAACCACGAAGCAGATGGAATAACAACTAAACATTTAAAATAAAACCTGCACCACAGCTGCAACGGCACATAGCTTGTTTTGGCAGCACAGGACCAAATATCCTTTTCCAAAATCTTTTGCTTCAAATACATAAAGGGCAGATGCTAAATTTTAATAAGGAGATGCTAAAATGAAGAGCTGTTTTTCTATGAAACTCACAGGGTGTCTAGTGGACCTAGGGGAATAAGGGTTACATTGCTGCAGGCTACCACTGCACAAACGCCAGAGATGATGGTTACTGAAAAAGATGTGTAGTTTATAGAGTCTCTGGGGCCAGAGCTTCACAGGAAACACTTTACTTTCTTATGAAGTGTAAGCTAAAGCAGGCTTACACATTAGATATACAAAAAACAATTAATCTTAAAGAATAAAAAAATAGAACAACACTACAAAAACCTAAAGAGGTAATGCTATTTTAATCCAAAACAGTTTCTGGTTTTAAGTGACAGTTTCACAATAAAAAAAGTCCATCTGCTTTGTTTTTTTTTTTTTTTGGTTGCTTATTAAGAACTGTGCTCATAATCATCTAAAATAATGAGTGCTATCTCGTAGAAGTGTGTGGCCGCATCTTGAGTCGATAAATAGACTGCACCATCTAACCTCTTGCTCTTTCTGCGTTGTAGCACTGTCTGAGTAAGTTCCTTCGAACTAATTGTGTGCTGAGTGTAAATATAAAGTGACAGTTTTTCTTATGTTTAGTTGGGAAGAGGACACTTTATTTTCGCTGCTTGCTTTAATAAGGAAAACTTTGTTAAATAGCTTTTTCAAGGCTGATTTTGGACTAACAGCAGCGACCTGCAGAAAACGCTTAATGAGTCTTTCTTTTTAACTTAATTTAAAGTAAGACTGTTCACATGTATACTCAACTGGATACAAAAAACAAGTCAGACTGCTGGCAATGAAAGCAAAAACAAACTCATCTTAATACCAGCTCAAACCCACACTACATAAGCAACAACTCAGTCCAAAGTAAACAGAACTGAAAGTTTTCTCCTGGAAAACCATTCCATGTGGACTCTTTCTGTCCTTCTGTTTGCTGGAAGCAGACTGCAGTGGAGAAGATCATTCAAAATTGACTGCTTGGCAAAGACCCACTTATCTAGTATGATGACCCCAGAGAGAAACTGAGACAAAGAGTTTTCAGCAGTCTTCTGAGTCTTCACTATGTAAACAGCTGTTCCCATCTCACTTAAGTGCTGTATATTTTAGGAAAGGTAGACCTGAACAACACCTTGCAAATGTACATACCATGGACAACACAGCCAGTCATTAGGTGCAGGATGCAATTATCCTACCAGGTCAAATTGTTTATATTAATAGCTAAAATTATCGTTTCAAAAACTGCATTTTGTTTTTACTCAAGTTATAATTTTCTTACATTAATGTGTTTGATCATTTGAATTACTTAACTGATATAATAAAAAACAAATGAAATCTCCTTAGGGCAAATACTTTTTTCACAGTGCTGTAAGCGTGTTTAATTCAAACAGTAAAGGTCTAAAAACGGGGAAAGAGTGTTCAATAAGCTCACATACTGAGATGTAAAGCTGCCTTTGTGGCTTCCTTATTGCACTCAAGTGTCGTATGGAGCACCAAAGCGCCTTAAGCCACTTGGGACCTTTGCTACAAAGCAAGATGAGTGGCTTAGCAAAGTAATTTTAGGTTCAACTTTAGGTTTCAAGTGTCACAAAGTTGCATCAATCTCAAAAGAATCTCCAGAGGATTTGCAACCCTTTGTAAGGAAAACATACAAAAACTAAGTCCAAAGGTTTACCCAGTACCTTTATCTGTCCTTTTACCAATGGAACTTAATTCAGGTTAGAATATCTTGCTGAGAAAGAGGCAATCCTTTAAGAAGCTGATACGACATCAGTTGATATGAATTTCTTTTATGTAAACTACACATTTCATACAGTTACTTTTGCTACTTTTTTGCAAATAATCAATCATACAGCATTTAATTTACCAGAAGTGGACATCACAGTTATTTTTGTTCAATTATAGATATTCACATTTGTGAGGGAATTTGCAAGACTGTGGCCTGCCCTTCATTTCTAAGTGTACAATTGAAAACTCATTATTATAAGGGATAAAAAGCTTTACTCTGTAGCACTCCTCCAACACTTTAGAAACTTAGAACTAAAGCTAAGAATGATTGGCAAAGAGTGAAATGGGATTAGGCATAAGATACTTCTAACTTGCATTATTATACAGGCCTACAGACACACAAAAGACTCTGCTTGATTATTTCCATTGTTTTGGATGCATTTTACAAACCTCTTCTGTATGACCTTTATGTAACTTTGTTATAGACTCACAACAAGAAGCTCCTTGGGCTAAATAATACCTGGAATGGAGTATTTCTCTGAGTGGAGCTTGGATGTTTTTGTTTCCCCCCCCTCAAGACTTAAGGTTTCCTGACAAAGTCCAATAAGATGCTTGTTGTGTTAATTGTGGAATCTGATTTGCACTCAGGAGTGAGATGTTGCATTAGAAGCTGTTTTGCTGATACATATCTGCTTTACATTTCTTATCCAACCCAGCCTAAAAATATATATATCATAAAAAATAAAAACAAAATTCCTTTAAAATTATGTTGTTTCACAAAGTGAGATATCAGTTTATTGAATGCAGCCTCATATCAATATGCAAGAAGCTTAGGCTAAGTGTCGTAACTAAGTGTCGTAATTTGTCGTAACAAATTTGAACTCAGGTGCATGTTCTTTGTTGCCACTTGTCTGATATCTTCTGGTATAATTGTTTGGTCACTTCTAGACAAAGTTAATAGCATGCGGTGAGTTTTTAGACACACATTTTCACATTTTCATCAACTCCTGTAACATCTGGTGTCCCTCCAGGCTCTCTCCCAGGACCTTTACTCTTTATCATACACTTTTAGCAATATTTTTGGAAGTTTGATATTTATTTCATTGCTATATTTTTTCCACAAGAACAGTCACACATTTAGGCAAAAGAATACCAGAAGCTAGTTTAAAACTACAAAAAGACTGTATTTTTTTCTGTAAGATTCTAAAGGACGGTTGAGCAAATATTGTTACATACTATTATTAAATGCTGACATTTAATAACATCATATAGATAGCATTTCATAACATAACATTTCTTTGCTGTGTGAGCTTAAGAAAATCCACAATATATTAAAACTTGTGCACTTAATCTATATTTTCATAAATCCCTAAAATATATATGCTGCTACCAGAGAGAACAGTTTAAATGCATATTTGCTTTTTGTTATTACATTCATAAGCAGAAACTGTCCTGACTCATCATTGCAGGATATCAAGTTGTGTCTCCCACAAACCTCACAATATATTTACCTGGTTACGCTGTAGTGTGGTTATATTTGTAGAGTGTAATAAGAGAACTCGGGACACATCCTCGTGGGAGGCAGCATTGAGTCTTATGGTGGAGTAGAGACACAATGGCTCTTTCCAAGTCTGTTTCCTGCCTGTCAAAAACTCTAAAATCCAGTTTCACATCAGTGGTTCCAACGCAGGCAGCTGCAGCTTATTGGCTACTGTCTAAAGAATTATGATGTTGAACATAAAACTGAAACCCAGACAGTGCAGTTTGACACATGAATCCTGAGTCTCCAGGTGAGTGAGAGGAGGATGGATGACAGCTCACACTGCATCAGTCACAGAGCAGCTTCATCTAAACTGGTTTAGCGATGCATTAGGTGGGCAAAACAAAATGGATGAGTGGATGTTAATGCGATGGGTGTAATGAGTTACTCTGCTTATTACATTTCTCTGAGTGGATTGCTCAAACTCACACGGTGCTTGTCAATAAGTTAACATGCAATGCTTGTTGCTTCAAAGTGTAACACTGGTCCCTGAAGAGCAAGTCACAGCTTGTGACAAGCTTGCACAGCTTGCCTTATTAATTTGAAAGTAGAGCAAAGAGCTGCAAAGTTGAAGCCAAAGATCTGGCTCTCAAAGGTGGTATCATTATCAAACTGGAAGGTTTTTCTTTGCAACTCTCAGATGATTCATTAGAAAAAAATATCCAATACCCAAATTTTACTGGGAACTGATAAACTTTACACAACCATAAATTTGGTCTTTGGCAAAAAAAGAAAAAAGAAATTACAAGCAACAGCTGCAGTGAACGTCGTATCCCACCTACAGCCCAATGACTGCTGGAAATGGGCATTAGCTCCCATCATCGCATGCCACATCACACACTGAAAAAAGAGAATGAAGCTCCAACTTAAAAATATTGAGATAATTTGTTACATGTAATCAATCAAGTTTGTCAAACTTACTTTATATATGTTTGTTTAAGTAGACAACTTAATAAACGTAATATATTTACTTGGATAAGCTTAATTTGATTACTTGTAACAAATTAACACTTTTTTTTATTAAGTTCCATCACCTGCATTACATATATGATGACAGCAGGAATATTTAGCAGACATAAATTTGAACAAAAATTATTTAAGTTTTACTTTCTCAAAGAAGAATATGCGACTCAAACTCTGATGCAGTGTAACTTTTTATTTTATAGTCAGGAGTGCTACACTTTACTTTTCTTCAGTTTAGAGTTTGTGAAGAACGTTCAAAGTCAAACTTTCTTAGTTATCTTTTAACTCCGGCGGCCTTCTCTGCTTTGTTTACATCTGTGTGCTGCAATTAGTAACTAATTGGTGAACATAAAGAGCCAAAAACTACAGAGACCGGCATTGAAAGGAGAAAACAAGAACGTCTTTACAGAGCCATGTGACTGGGCATTGATTAGCAGAAAAAAAAAAAATCAGAAGTTAGTTTAAACAATGTTGCAGATAATGTGAAACAGTAATGCAGACAGTTGTTTATTTATTTTGTTAATCCACATTTCGCATGCATGTTCACACACAACTGTCTGCACAGTTCAGGGTCATTCGCAAATTTTTCCAAATACGAGGGCAATCAAAGACAAAAAATAAATGAAGTTCTGAAGAAAAGTGGTCAGATAGCTCTTTTACTGATAGTCGGGTTTTAATATTTTCTATGTTTAAAAAAAGTAAGTTAAGACATACATTTTCCACCTATTGTTGATGGATACATTTTTTGTTCTATTTTTATTTTAATTTTTATAAAATACTATACCTGTCATTTCAGTGGAAGTACCTAACTGTAGTTAGTACAATATTTATCAATAGGTTTTGAAAGGCTGGGCTGCTGTGTGGCGAATTATTTGTGTGACGACAACGATAACTCAGGAAATGTGTGCGAGTCTGTTCAAGTTCAACACTGAAGAAGACGACGTTAGTGGTCTTGGCGTGCAGGAGGATGAAGAAGAAAGGCATCAATAGCTTTTCCTGATAGGCTTCTCTATTTTTTTTTCTTAAGCAGCCATGGTAGAGGCACTGTTTGGAAAAAGCATTTATGCTACGAATCTCTGTATGTTACCAGTATTAATTACAAATTAATAAAACATCTAAGTGTGAATATCTCTTGTTACAATGCAGGACACGCTTATAAAAAAGAGCAACCTGTATGTACTTTAATTATTTTTCAAAGTTAGTGAGTGTGGGTTACGTTCAGGTGCTGTCCACAATCTGGATGTCATGGTACATACAGTATGCCCACAAAAAGAGAAATGTCAAATTCATTTTCTTTCTCATAACTTTATGCGAATTTATGTTTGTCACCAAGTCCATTTGAAATACATAAAATTTTGTGCTTGTAACTTCACAAAATATTGCAAATTTCAGTGACTATGAATGTTTTTATGAAGCACATAAAATTTAACACATATAATTTTATGTAAAGCAAGTGTCCAAGAGTGGATAGCCCTCACGCAAAACTGAAAAATACGACAGTAATCATGAACATTAAGTTGACAAGAAAGTCATTGTGAATAAACCACAGACCATTCTGTTGCATGTTGCCTCTGACATTATTTGACTATTTTTCACAAGATACATCTTTATATGTAGCCACTTTTTGACTCTTTTTAAAGGGGTAAGAAAGACATTGTAAGCAGAAACACATCGCCGATGGCCCTTTTCACAGTCAGAAGGAGGAAAAATGGGGCAGACAAACTTTGTCTGGATTGTCACATTCTGGATGAATAATGCCTCCTACTGTGTTTGATTAAACCAACAAAACCTCATTTATCTCTTTAAAAAAACAGTTTGTAATCTGATTACATTTTTAATCAGTGAATAATCCAATGTCCACTGAGATGAGCTGTCGCCTTGATGCTGCACACCCTATTAATTTAGACACAGCTGTTTCATCTGCCCATCTGTTTCAGCTGGCACTGTGTGCAACTAACAGTGCCGTGTTGTGTTGAATTTTGTTGGTGGTTCTCTCTATTAATCTTGGGAGTTTCCATTATTTCTCGTCTGCCAAGTCGTGATTGCCCGAATGCATCCAGGGCTGGCAAATAAACTTCAGGGATCTCTCTGTGTCCTCTGTCACTGAGTCTTTGAAGGATACTTCAGCCGCAGAGCAGGGAGTGGAGCAGGTCGTTGAGAGTACAGATGACTGAGCACTGAGAGACACGTTAAGCTCTAGCTTCAAGACAGCAGTCAGAGTAAGCCACACAGGGAATTTGCAGAAGTGAAATGACATTCTCACTACACCCAGAAGGGGGTTTGATTCTGTTTTTTAATTTTTTGGAGGGTGTTTGTGTGTAGGAGAGGGGATGTTTCATTATTTGTTGAGTGTGATTGATGCTAAAGCAGGAGAGGCGTGTCACAAGAGTAAGTTTGCAATGACAGTACAATTCTGACATGACAACTACTTGGAATCTCATTTATATTAGGTCAAAGACACATGTTCTAGTTTTTGTAATTGTGTTTAATTTGACAGGTCACCCACCTGTTAACATCAATGCATCTTAGGCTTTTTTTAAACAAACTGAGTGCAGAAAAAGGCTTGTGTGTTGAGCTAACTCTATCCCCAGTTTTCCCACTCCTCGCCATCACTCCAGTGGAAGTGGACATGTGACAAAATGTTGTAAACAAACAAAAAGAGGAAACAACTAATGATTTTCTTTCATATTTATATATATGTTGACCACCAGGTCAAGATTTATAAAAACCCTTCAAATTCATTATGATTTTACAGCACAATCTTACACAGAAAATGTATAAATATAATCATTTTACTTTTGGGAATTTTTTCTATTCTCGATAAAGTATCACAAATCAAATAATACAAATCAACACATAAGGATTAGTATTAATTATTGTGAATAAGGCATTGATGAATTTATAATGTGTCTTTCTAAATTAATCAAAGCATTGCGTAAATAATAATCAGTAAGAATTAATAAGAATTGATAATTTCCTTTCATCTCTGACCATATTCCCTATCCCTGCTAAAGAAAAACATCCCAACAACATAGTAGCGCCACCCACCATTTTTAACTACAGTAATATACATTCAGGGTAATGTGTCATCAAAACAGACACAACTCCTCCATATTTACTATTTCCCCATCATGGTTTGTGAAATGCTGTAAATGGGATTTCTTATGGCTTCGTGTTGTCCAACAAAAGGCTAAATTTGTGAAGTGGACCACTAAGGTTTTCCTAACAACTGATTTCCCTACCAGAGCTGTGGATTTCTGCAGCTCCTCCAGAGCTACTATGGGTCCCTTTACTGCTCCTTTGATTAATTAAAATAATAAATTACACAGAAGCTGACACTATTTATAAATAAAGTAACTTCTGAAGGCTCTTCATTGAATTGTAATTTACAGAAAGTGGAGTAAAAGGATTGAATGAAAATACACATCACACTTTTCAGTTTTTCATTTACAGAAAAAAAATCATGTTGCATCTGTTGCACAAGCATATAGTGCTTTGTGTTGCTCTGTCAAATAACTCAATAATTTACACACTGATGTTTGTGGTTGTGATGTGACAAAAATATAAAAAGAAATCTACAAAAGTTTTAAATATCTTTGCAAGGTACAGAAACTGACTCTGAGTAAAAACTTAATATCCATCTCCAGTTTCCCATCTTTTGTTTAGCATTTCCTGGGGACATGAATACATTTCTTACAATGTGTCTATGAATATGAATCAGTGGGTCCTGTAATGGTGCCAGCAGGTACCCAAATAACAGATGGCAGAGATGTATATATCTTCAAAGCCGGATGACCAGTGGGAGCAGCATGGACCTAACTGGGTTCTACCCAACACTGATTCACTGTTGCATTAGTCATACCATTGGACCAAAGGAATAGCAAATAGGCTGGACCTTATTTTCTTTCTGTTGTGAAGTAGATAATGGGAAGTTACTGGGCAGAGGTCTGGCTCTTCAAAAAAAAAAGAAAAACATCCAAAAAAGATCGGTTTAATGTCTGTTGAGCTATGACAATGGTAATATTGTATAAAAGTCATGTTTTACAAACTAAAACGAAACTAGAGCAAAAGAAATGTTTCAGATTTTTATGGCAACAAACTACAATTTTACCAGAGGTATTGTAGGACTGACTGGCTCTTCATAAAAATACGTTTGTTTGTTAGCAAAATAAAATAAAAAAAAAACACCTCACTGAGATTTAAATTGTTATTATAATTATAAGGAAAATGGTAGATAAGATACTCAAGTGTTGTGGGGATTTTTGAAAGACATATTAAAAATTTAATATTTCCAGTCAATATCAACATTGGTACTAATGGTCTTAAAATCCGATATTGGAAAATGTAAGTTGCTGATATTATCTTTGGCAATGTGTTTTTTTATACCTGAGAACGGCTCTCGGAACATCTTGGGTAATGAAAATTGGTCCAATTTGGTCCATTTGAATTTTTTCATAAGATTATGTAAAAAATATATATAATATATTAATTCCCCTGACCTTTATTCTTTTAAAGGGATCTACACAAGTATCTAATTTTTTCACAGATTATCTGTCTCATACTTTACTGTCAGAATATAGTGACCGTTTTAATAAATATGTAAAAGACATATTTATATTTATATAAAAGTTACCTATTGGAGATTTAAAGCTTTGAGTAATGGAAGAAAATTTTGTATGGAAATAAAATTTATCATGCCTGAAGTCCTGCCCACCAACTACATTTGATTTGATTAGTGTTTATTTCTACAAACATTTTACCATAAACAGCATACTGTCATGCTCTAACTTAATCTCTCAATCCCAACGTTTACACAAAAATGTACCTTTAATTGCAGAAATGTTTCATTTACATTTTTTACTCTTATTTTGTTGAATAAAATATGTTTGGCTGTAGCTTTTGAGTAGATAGTTTGTGAACCTCCTCTAATGAAGGCATTTGGCTAAGAGGACTGCAAATCAAGCCAAAGTTCAAATTATTCATCAAGCAAAATCATGCATTTATCAGACCCAAAGGGGGACATTTACATGAGGACATTCTTGTTGCACAAGCATTTAACTGATCTGTACAGATTACATTACTAGCCTTGTATGTCATAGTCTGGTGGTTAAATTAGAAGATGCGTTCTGATGAGGATCATTTGTCAGATTAAAAGTACTCTTACAGGTGTAGCCTAGAAAAGGGCAACGAGTTGGGAACAGGCATGTTGAGGGACATGAGAAACTGAGAAAAAAAAACAAAATTGATCATTTTAAAGTTATAAAATGTATCTTTTATGAGACTACAGACTAAGTAAGAACTAGTTGTATTTGACATTTTTATATGTAGTTTCAAAGAAAAAGAAATGTAACTACCATTCTTTTATTATAACACTGATTTTAAATTTTAATTATGGTTTGTCCACTGTTTCTGGTACAAGAGCATCACCACTGTCCTCCCGGTGGGGTTACTGTAGAATTGAATCTGTTTGTGACCTGTGGTAAGATAACAGCAGCTATGTCTGCTATCCTGCAGCTGCTGTCTTTAAGTGGTACACTTTGATGACTTTTTTTTTTCTCAGTCCCTCAACATGCCTGTTCCCAACTCGTTGCCCTTTTCTAGGCTACACCTGTAAGAGTACTTTTAATCTGACAAATGATCCTCAACAGAACGCATCTTCTAATTTATTGAACAAGACTGTACATGTAAAACCTAAACCCGTCTTCTGTTGTATATAATACATAAACTTATCCTGTAGTTATTCACAGGCAAAAACCGAATCTGAAAACTACTTACCTAATTATTTTCTGATAATCAGGGGGTGCTCCAACTTAGTAATTTTGATCTATATGACTAATTTTCTTAATAATGACATTTGGAATTTATTAATAGTTGTTCACATGTTGTTGCACAACATTTGTCCAAAAAATATTACTAAAATAATGACTCATTCTTGTGAACCCAATATCGTGTATTGTCTAATCTCATGAACTGCATGGACCATTATATCTTTCCACGCAATCCTGAGTTAGTAGTTAATCAACAAAATGGAAAGTTGTATTCTTCAGAATTGCTAATGTAAGAGAACAATATGAAAAGAGTAACAGCTTGGATCAATATTTTATTTTTAACTCTTTTCCTTTGACATGTAGGAATCAAGATTCCTGTGTTCTGTAGGTTTTGTCAATGTCTATTTTTGAATGTGATGCATGTAGTTTTTCTGGCTTGTTCCTGCATGTTCTTTTGTTCACGTACAAAAGAACCTGTCTGCCACTGTGTGGGTTTGTTAAACCCCTGTATATTAAAATAAGGTGATCCGAGGGAGCGGGTCGATACAACTCCTGCCCACCAGTGTCACCCTAAAGTCTTACGCTGTATCTCCCCAGATTTGCCTGCCTGAAGTCAGCTTTGGTAATCACAGGGATCACATTTCTGCACAACTTTAATCATACTGGGGGCGGTTCTCAGAAGCAGAGTGTGCAGTCATTGAACTGCTGACCTATGCAGGATAACAACTTCTTTAATCTTTGGGTGACAGTTTGTGCTTGTTCTGAACCCACAGGCTTAATTTGAGACGCAGGGGTTCCAAATGCGTCATATTTATGAAATTAGTTAAATTTCAACGGTCGGTGCCATGACAGGAGACTATATACGAACATCAACACAAAATCCAGTTATTTTTTTCTGCATTTCACCACAATGTTCATAATTTAATGACCACAGCAAGCCATTTTACTGAGTAGAAAGTAGAAAAACACAGAATAATTGTTCTGTTTTTGTGGTCCAATATTTATATCATGTTCTACTGCAACTCAAGAGGTATCTGGGGATTTCTGGACCTGGATATCATCTCTTTTCTTCTACCAACACTGGCTGTTTATATGTACTTTAATTTGTGTGTGCAAACATGTTTAAACACAGGCAAACGTCAGTCAAACATACACCTGTCTTGAAGTCATTTTAAGCTTTTAAGTTGAGCCTCCAAATCTTTTCCTCCTCAGTGCAAACCTAAAATATCCACTTACGATGGCATTTATGGATTTCAAATATTTAAAATTAGATCTAGAGCAGAGCCAGAAAAGTGGCAACAAAATTAAAAAGCTTAAATAACAACGTTAGTAATTTGCATGTGGGCCACATCAATGAGCAAGAAAAAAAAGGGGTCTGACGCACAAAAAGATGCACTGAAGGTGATTTTAACCAATAACGGCTCCAAGCCTCTGATATATGCAAAACAGAAAGATAGAAGATAATGAAAGATTAATGAGTAAATCTCTGCCTATGAATATTTGAGCATGGGAAGTCTGTTTAATACATGATCTCCTTGCGAACGACTTCCTGTACATGACGCCTCCACCGCTGCCGCGTCGAGCAGGTTCAGAGGATGCTTATTAGTTTTTCAGATGAATAGCATTTTCATTGCTCTGCTCTCCCATGATCTCCTCTCATAAATCCTCCAATATTGATTTTTTTTTTGTTTAAGTTCTATATGTATGGTTCTTGATATAGATAAATAAATAAAGACATAAGGAATGATGGGATGTGATGTTTTTTAAGGGCATTTCTTGTTGAGACGTAAAGGCATAGCTTGATCTTTACATAGGAAAAATAATTCAAAAATGTGATACGCCTTGAGTTTATTATTGTTTTAAATATTTAACTAGGTAAAAACAATTGGGATTTAAAATCTAATTTACCAGGCTGTCTTAAAGGGCTTCATATCTTGCAGCAAATTTGTATGTTTTTTTATGAGGACTTTGAATAACTAGATCAACACAGAAACTTTTTTACAAGTCAAAAATCTGCAACATTTGGCAGACATTTGAATATACTAATATTAAATATTGTTCAACCTGTTGCCTTCAGTCTTCAGCTAATTATTAAATAGAGTTCCCCTGAATGCAATTCAATCCCCTTAATTAACTAAGTTTTTCTGTGAAGTAAGCAGAGATTTGTTCAAGAATATTCAAGAAGTTGGAAACATAAAATGCTAAACACACCATTAAACCCTGTTTCATAGCATAGGTAGATGGAGCAGGATATTCCTGAACAAAACTTGTTAGAGCTTGAAACAGACCCGAATTTAATAGCAAATAGTAGGAAAAGTAAATATCCTACATTTTTTATTTCCCATCCTTAGGCCACAAAGTGACCCTTGAACTTTTGCTTCAGAGGGAGTTATCCAATGACTATGCCCTCTATAAGACAACACTTCAAACAATACTTAAGTTAAACATTTTTATAGGAACTTAAGGCAGATAAATAATACAGAATAACAAGGACACTGGCTTCAGAATGAAGTTTATACCTGGTCAGATTTTGACTACTGATTATAACTTATGTAAACTTTGATGTAAAGACACAATCCTTGGTTATGTATTTTCTCTCTTTAGCAATTTTATGGAATTTGTTCCTAATTGCATGAGTGAATGCAATTCACTAACTTTGTGTTTCTTCCCCACATAAACACAAAGTTGTTCTGCGTTCTCCGCCATTTTGCATTCCAAAATACTTTCAGTTTGTCGATTCTTGGGTGACGAGGGCCACACTTGACATAACGTGGCTCTGCAGCTCACATCTCTAAATGCTTTGGGGGCTGACACACAGCAAGGGATCAAAGGATTAGTTTCCATGAGATGGGTGTTCTTGGGAGCCGTAGACGTGCCTGCCCATGCTAAGAGCGGGATTACGACGAGGCAGACAGGAGCTCTCTGGTCTGACGGGTGCCAGTCCGCTCATCCGGTGGCTCAAGTTGGTGACAAATGGAGAGCGCTACCGGCAAAGAGCCCTCACATCTTCAGCTCAATCACATTGAGTCAACACAGGAACTCACATTGTCAATCAGGTTTGCTCATTTATGCAAACCACAGCCAATACGTAATCTGTTTAGACCTTATTTTAAATATTTTCATTTCATTGGTTTTATGTTTCCCATTATGAGTGTGTGCTCCTGTGTAATACTATGACTCATTTCAGCTTCTTTTATCACATTACATTTGACAAAAAAAGTATTTTTTAGAAGATCAGTCATGTTACTTTCAGAAGCCTTTTTGTCAAGCCTAATTACAGCTCTGACATATAAGGCTCAAATATAACACAGAAACATGTTTTAAATTTTTGTCACAGTTCTTCCCGTATAAGAAAGCATGGATTATGTAATTACCAAAAAAGCGTGGATGGACATATTTTATTCAAGCTGCTGGTTAGATTTGTCTCTGACAGAGCCTCTGAGGTTTCTTCCACTATGAAAGATATTTATAGATCAGGGGGTATTTTCACTGCCTGTGGAGGGGAAACCCTGAGCTGTGAAGATGATTTATAGCTTTAATGAATGTACAGCAGAAAAGCAACACCAATGGGACAGCTGGTCTAAAACAACGCTAGGTAAATTTGATTTTTGGCACAAGTGTAAATCAAAGCTTTATTGCAAATATACTCGCAAAGTTTATGTGCAGAATTTTGTTCTGTGTACATTTTGGCACCAATTTACATCAACAAATCTCACAATCCTTTTGTTTGGTACCTCCAAGCACTGTTACAGTCTCATTTGTGATTCTTGCATTCAGCTTGATCAGAGCAGCTGGGAAAACACCGGTGACAGCGGATGTAAGCGGTGCACAGTCTTTCCCCCCTACTTTGCATGTCATCAAAGTGGTGGTCGGGACTTCCGATTCCCCTGTCTCCTTGGCAGAGTATGAATAATGCAGCAGTGCGGGGTTGCCTGCCTGCCAGAACAAGTTGATAAAAACAGCTGGGTAATGCTGCAGAAGACATCACTACACCAAAACAGGACTAAAGCGGCTAAATATAAGTCAGTTTATTTTATTCAGTGAAAAATAAATAGAGGGATTTGACCATGCCAGGGTAAGCTGTGGAAAAAACAAGCAGGGAGGACATTGGATGGGGCATTGGCATTCTGTCAATCATATCTACCTACATTGTTTTTATCAGTGTTTTCCAGTGATACTCTTTCATCTGCTAGTCTCTTTGCCTCAAAGTAAAACACCGAAACAGGACAAACAACAGTGGTAGCATCTGCCTTGAGATCTGCATGACAGACACCAGATTTGCTTTTCCAAGCAAGAACTTATTCCGGAATAGGAGAGGTTTTTGATTGTATTTAGACTGTACAATCATTTTATTTATTTATTTATTTTTTCTAGTGGATTTTGTCTGTAATTTTATTGGATCTGAGTTACAGTTTAAATACAGTTTATGTCCAACAAATTGCTCCGGTAAAAAAAACCCAAAAAAAAACCCAGTGTGGGCTGTGGATAACATTTGAAACATGGTGGTGACAGCATCTTAATGTGTTTTTTAACACAAAGTTTTGGAATGTTAGACACTTCATGAAAGTGTGGTGTGCACAGTTGCATCAAGGCTAGCTGGTAAGTTTTGGAAGTTCTTCTTCTGCAGAGAATTATTCTCCTTCAGAGAAATGTTCTATGGAGGAGAGTAATTCCTTCAGCATCCCCACAGTTTAAGTATGTGGATATTAGATTGTGTTGCAACTCTAAACTAACCTGACGGGTGCAAGGAAGGATGTTTGTCCTGTTTGCCTCTGTGTTGACCCAGTAATGGAACGCCGCAGCAGCATTTGCTCTGCATCTCATGAGTGCAGAAAATAGATTGATGGGTGCATTTATTAGGAAATGTCAAGAAAATCCGAGCTCATCCCACTTCCCCATGCTGGAGATTTTAGTTTAACAGTAATAATAAATAAAGTTATCTTTAAAATGAATCACTCAAGTGACATCTAGGCCCAGCAGTAGACTTAAGTGTCAATAAAATAAATCTGGTTGTGTGTGTTGTTTTTGTCTCATGCAAACTTTGCTTTAATTCTACTTTTTTCTATCTAATCATAAGAAATCATAGTCAGACAGAGAGAGTCATGAAACAGGAAAAGCAGGTTTCCTGGAGAAAGAGGAAGTTTCCAGCCTGCAGATTTATAAAAATAGCTGAGACTATTTCTTATTTTAAAGCATGAAAGTTTTAAAGAATTAAATCTAAAACATTTTGAGTAATTTGATAAGATTCAAAGTAAAATACTTATATTAATAATGGTTTACTTGTAATAATATTTACTTACATTTGTGGGAACACTTACAAGAAAAACAAGTAACTGTAACTTTGGCATCAAATAATTAGAATCATGTATTATTCTTGGTTTCTTTTCAGAAAAACATCTGTAATAACTCACATTAGGATTATAATGCGAGTGATTAATAAGTTATGGTTATAAAATCATAAATGAATGCTAAATCAGAGAAGCTAAAGAAAATAAATGTGATAAATATGATTTTGACATTGAACTTGAAATGGTGTAAAAAAGGTGTAACTGCAATTAAACATCACTGATATGTTGGAGGTAGATAGTAGGTGAAAGGTGAACGGTTAAGGGAAAAAGGGGAACTAACAGGAGAGCAGAGATGATCAACGCCTTATTTAGAGAAAAGGTGAAAGACAATAGACACAGGAGGTTGAGCAACCCTGAGACATTAGCACAGACATCAGGACATAATGTCTGAAGGACAGTGATGGATGTGAGGTCATCTGTCTAAGCAGACAGCCAATGAAAACGCACCAAAAGGGTGGATAAACCCTATAAAAGGTAGGTGCAAAAGAGGAACCTTTTGTTGGATCCTCCGGGCAGCTTCGAGCCAAGAGATGGACAAAGAACTCTGCAGCTGAAGAAGAGCCGGGGCCACGGAGCCGAAGACTGTCCTGCTCATGGAGACCAACCGGTCAGGCCCACAACCTGTGGCTTCAAATCGCACTTCTCTCATCGGCTGGGTTCAGACCCCAAAGACAAAGATGAAGACAAAGACAAAGGCAAAGACAAAGAAGAAGAACTGGTGCCTTTTTTCCTGCCAGCACCAAGTCCTGTGTGACCTCACCATCCATGCGGAGAAGAAGCTCATCAGACCTACAGAGATTCCTGCCTTCGCAGATCAACATCTTCCTCCTGCTGCAACATCTTCATCATCATCAGGCCAGGTCTGGGGTTCGAAACGTCAAACTCCGTCCGTCTCTCTCAAAGGTTCCCTTTTTCAGTTCTCAGTGTCAGCAGTAGGGAAAGATAGACTAGATGATTGATTTTACTTATTTGATTATTTCTGCTACTGAATTAAGCTGTACTGACCCTTGCAAAACTGCCTTACTAATAAAATATTTAGCATAAAGAAAATCTAAAAGATGTTGTGGACATTCAGTTAATGAGTCACCTTAAAGTTCTTTGATGGTTGTAAAATAGCTGTGATGTTTGATTCTGGAGAGGAAAAAGTTTAAAATGTTTTAGGGTTGCTGGTAGCCCAATTTAAAACTCATCCTTGGGACTCGCCCGAGTCACTAAAAACTACCTGTTCATACAAATGCAAGTTGTAAAATAGAGAACGAGCGACCGTTAACAGGTGTGCTTCTGTGAAACTAGTTGGCTGTAGCTGCTCAGTCTGGCTAATTCACAGGGGGAAGAAGGGTGGGACACCTGGATGTAGGCCGTCAGAAAACCAGGCGAATCGTTTCTCGAAACCAGCTTAAACAGAGTTTACTTCAGTTCTGGACAGGGTAAATCCCGGCAGATTTAGGAAACTCAATTAACCCGTTAGAAGGAGAGCTGGTAGCACATCTCCCCTCTCAGAAGAGGAAGCAGAGAGTGAGACAGTAGAGACAGGAAGGAGGGGGGGGGTGTTGCGCAACAACAGAAAATACCATTCAGCATTTTTGCTGGCAATGGAAGTCATTGGCACTTGTGAGGTCATACTTAATAAAACCTGTAACTCTATAGTTTTTAAGTAAATTAAAAATAACACATAGCCGCAGCTTCAATGGAATGTAGCTACAGCTTAACAAGAGATATGTACAAGCACAGCAACATATTCAAATTAGTGTTTACAAAAAAATAGATACAAAAATGTTATCTTGAAAAATAAATTGTTCAGTAATGAAAACATGAAAGTTTCTTCTTCAGTTTCGTACTTACGCTCCAATAACATTCTGAACACTGCAGTCTTGCTCTTGTATTATTCTTGACATCTTTATAAAATGTATATCTTGCTCCTGCTTTTAGGCTTTCCAGGCTTTGAAAATGTTTCATTTATCTGTTATACTTCTGGGCATAACGGGGTTGTGGATGTCGCCTTGCAGCTAGAAATCCTATGTTTGAAGCCCAGCCTGCTTCTCTATGATGGACTGGCCTCATCCAACGTGTGCTGCATCTCTTGACCAATGTCTGCTTGAGAAAGACATTAGCTCCCTCGCAACATTTCATGGATAAGCAGGTATAGACAATAGGTGGATGTTTTAATTGCTGATTTCAGAAAGAATACAGAGAAGTGATGAGAAATTTATTTTTAAATATAAAATAATGTGAAATATGCAGAAAGAAAAGCCAATAAAAGTGAGGCTATAATTCTAATTAAAACAAAAGCATAGTTTACTAAATTGACATAATTGTCTATACTCAGAAACATAAAACATACGCTATTCTACACATAAAATAAAGATAAAAAAGAAACGGAGAAAGACTGACTTGTTAAAGTAAAATGAATGTTTCTTCGAGTGATCAGAATATTTTCTGTCCTTTTTTCCACGTCATAAAACAACCTCCATGAGGACAACAAACAAACATCTCCAATTTTAATCTGCTGAAATATTTGCTTTTAAACCTCCACCTGTGTCCTATTGTTTTCCATTTCTTGAATCAATAATCTTCAGACCACCTGAAGTGAAGATGCATCCTGGCTGATCAGATTAGATCTCATTTCCCAGTCCGGTATGTAAATAGGGACGTAGCCTGGATCACACAGTCAGCTTTTAGCTGGGCCAGTAGCAGATCATTAGCACGATGTGATCACAAATGCATTCTGAGACCTGAAAGATATTATGATGCATTTGGACATTAAAATGTTTCTGATCCACCTGAGTCCAATTTAGATTGGAATAATTATTTCTAAAAGTTCAGTAAAGCTAGTAATAAAATAATTTCTCATGTTTCAGAGAACAGTATCGTTACTATCCAAAAACGTGTCCTGATTTTTTGGATAAGACACAGAGATGGAAAAACACATGACTGAACAATGGACTCAATAAATTTACACCCGAGTTACAATTTACTGAGGTTTCATGTTGTAC
The DNA here is from genome assembly GCF_003331165.1 of Xiphophorus hellerii. Classification (NCBI taxonomy): domain Eukaryota; kingdom Metazoa; phylum Chordata; class Actinopteri; order Cyprinodontiformes; family Poeciliidae; genus Xiphophorus; species Xiphophorus hellerii. Next base: position 20,288,771 of record NC_045677.1, on the reverse strand, counting down.
AATCGGATTTGTAGAAATACAATTTTAACATGACATTGAAGCTTTTATAAAAGCTTTAATATAAAATAGGTTTTAAATGTTTGCTAAAATTATCAGATTCTCATGACAGTATAGTATAAGACAGATAATCTGTTGCTCACACTCTCCTCCTTGCTCTTTGCTGTATTACAGTGTTTTCCTGACAGTAGAGCCTGTCATAATAAAAAAATGGGTAACACTTTACTTGACGGGTTGTGAATAAGGTCATTCGGTTTATCATGACACTTTTAATACAAAGTCATTAACCAAGAAATCATGATCTGACCTAAATTTGTTATAAAAGTATTACTGATTAAACTAATTATGTAGCTTTATGTTATTAAAGCTAAAGTTTAATCAGTAATACTTTTATAACAAATTTAGGTCAGATCATTATTTCTTGGTTAATGTCAAGTTGTCATAACGAAAACATTTTCAATAATGTCAACTTTGTATTAAAACTGTCATGATTTACCGAATGACACTTTATGACAACAGTCATACATATTCATGAAGTCTTACTCATGTTCATGACAGGTGTTATGTCATGTTTATGACAGTGTCATGACAGTCTTACTCACAACCCGACAAAAAAAGTGTTACCAAAAATTTGTTTATTTTTTTATTATTATTTTTAATAAAAGTTACATACAGCAGCTTTGAGGTCATCTGTCAGACAAGGTTTCTACTTAGCATGAGGGAGTGGGGTCCTATTGTTAGAGATGCTTTTCCAGCTGCTGCTGGGTTGTTGACTGAGAAGCTTTTTTCTAGTTTCTTGCTAGTTTCTCTTAGCTGCCCTGATGTCCCTGGTCAGTTATTGGGCTGCTTATGCAAGTAATGTTTTGGTTGTACAGGTCTTGATTGTATCAGGCCTAATCAAATACGAGAACTGCAATAAACAATATTTACAAATTGCACAAGGTTCTCCCAGTGAGAATTATTAGCAAATCTATACTAATACATAAGATATTTAGACTTTCAACTTCTGTTGTTTTCAGTGTTTCCATACTGTGATGTTTGTCTAATAAATTACGTACTCTGAAACCTAACAATATTTAGTTTTCAAATATGAAGGTCTGCATTCCTCGTTGGTCATTTGGAAAAATTCACTCTTTTCCTTCCCTAACTTTTCCTCAGCATGAAAACTTTATCTGCGTTGTGTTTTGTTGCAGCACTGACCTACCTTCTGTAGAGGTGTGCAGACAAATGTACTGACATTTTCCTGCAGAGCAGAGAACAAAAACTTATTACTCAAAGGTTCACATTCCATTTTTATTCATGAAGCAAGGAGACCCAGACGAAATCTGAGAGTATTCAACAGAGTGACACAAGGTCAGCAGCACGGTCATGAAATAAAAAAATGATTTTCTACTCCAGTTTTGCTGCTATGTCTTGACTGCTAATGTGTGATTTTCGGTAGTTCTTGGTTGTAAAAATACATATTTTACTATGCCTTAATGACAAACTAATTTTAGAAAAAACATGGAAACACTTTTTTAACCACAACGTTCGTTCTGAAAGTCTTATAAATGAACATACTATCATAAAATGCTGTGACATTTGAATGCAGTTCTTCATTCCATCAACAGGTTGTAATTTCATTGTTTGCTTTTCATTGACACAAAGTCTATAAACCTCTTCTAATTTCTTTATCTATACACCAGAAAAAATAAGCTAATCAACATTTATTTCTGTAAATATATTTCTAATGGCCCTATTGATATGAAATCCACACCATGTAGTGGTTTCAACGTACAAATTAAAAATAACTCTATAAATAAGAGTAATAAAGTGGAATGGCATATGGAATACATATTTCACACATAAAGGAAAAGAAGGAAGAAAAGGACATACAACTGCCAAGAAAAAAAAAGAAACTGTATTTAGATTAAGAAAACATCCATATCTGTGAAAATTAATGCCACCTACTTATGGCCTTTACATAAATTGCCATTGCTATGGTATTGCACAAACACATCTGAAAGAAGAAGAAAAGAACTTTTTTAAACCGTAAGCAACACTTCCAATTCCTTTTGCAATGTTCTTATTGTTACAAAACAGACAGATTGCAGTGGTTACAGAAAGACTCCATCATTTCCAAGCTATTCCATTTGACACTGTTGGTATCATGGAATTGTTTGACCAGAAACTAGTCAGGGGCAGAATTTCTGAAAGAAAAGTTGATAGGATAATCAGAAGAACATAATAAATAATGCACTCTGCCTTTTCTCTCTTTGCAAAACTCCACTGCTGACCATTCCAGTGTAATACTGAGGGAACGTAGCATGATGACCATTGAAGTCTCTGGATGTTATTGCAGAGATGGTTGGTGTATAGATAGCACCAGAAGTAAAGTTTGGAAGTGTGACTACTATGGTGTGGGACTTCTTATCAACATTTAGTGACAACAGATTTCATACAAATGAAGAAAGGATGAAAAAACTGTACTGACACATTCTGGATCAAAAGCAATGAAACGAGGGTGTGAGGATGCTGTACATGCTTCAGCAAGCTAAAACATAGAACCCTCTTCCATTATGTAGGTTGCATAATACTCTCAGCAAGTCTGCAAAGCAGCAGCTAGATTTCCTGACTCAATTCCTGTGGCATGCTCTTTTCATTATTCATAAATCTATGTTTTATAACATAAAAGTCTTTGATGCTGTGAAAATGTCCACAAGGTAAATGGATTTGCTGATTTGACTTGGCTGCTGTGTAATGAATTTAGTTGTAACATGCTTACTATGTATTTCCAAAACTATCTCAGTCGAATGTGCTTTATTTGTGTTGTTATTACAACTTAATCATACAGCTTAGTCTCCTGAATCCATATGTACACAAACATAGGTCTAAATACTTGCAGACGTGTATGGTTTGTGTGTATATGTGTGTGTTTGTACATCTGTGGCATGAAATGAATGCCAAAGGCTCACTACGGTTGCCATTCAGGCAACTGCAGTAAAAAAAATCAATCCTTCCTTTTCCTCCTCATATATATAAAAAAGGACAGAACCTCATCTGGTTCTGGTGTGCTGAAAAGCTGTATGCCATAAATTCTTGCTTCCCATTACAGCCCTCTGCTTTTCACCATGCCAGTCGACAGAGAGGTGGCAATTTAGAGTGACACACAGCACTTTGAGGGTGCAGCAGCTTTAAGGTTTGAGAAAAGGATATTTGACCAGCAGGACCCCAATTTGAATCTTTGAACTTGTTAGGAAAGCCTGGGTGGCATAACCACCTGAGTCTCAGTAGCAACATTTGCCCACAGTTTAACTAAACAGAATAAATCTAGGAAAGTCTCAGAAATTGTAAGAAAGCAGGAATTTATTTTGCCTTCTCTTTTGTATAGATAGTATTCACCTTTGTCCATGTCAGTGTTTTATCTACTGGCTCTCAATCTGCAAAATAGAAAAAAAGATTCCATATTAATCACAATGCTAATGACTTCAATAGTGAAGAATTGTTGAACTATGGACATCAGTCTGTTTTTGATCATTACTTTTGTCTTGATCATTAATAATCTAGCATCTCTTTCATGAAGTTGTCTTTTTCATGAGTTGTCATGGGTATTTTTTGCACAAAGAGGGCATAATCCAAGTGTAAGAAATTTGCAACATTATTTGCATGTCTTTTATAAGTTCATAGTTTAGTTTAATGGCTATTTTCAATTATTCATTAGATAAATGAATTAATCAAATCCTCTCGTTATAACCAGACTCAACTATAACCCAAGAAAAATGTGAAAGAAGTTTTATTTGGGTGTCAAGCAGCCTCAATGCAGATGTTGATGACTGGCTTTGATTCTTGGCTCTGGTTCATTTCCCATGGATTCTGTGTCTTTCTCTACCACACGTCCTGTCCAGCATTTGTTGAATAAAGACAATTTGTGCATTATAGAAGTGCATTATCTACTGACTGAGTTTAAACAAAAAACAATTATGAGAAGTGTTAATTTCATATCTTTTTTGATTATTGTAAATTTAGGTTCAGTGAAACCCGATATCCAAAAATATCCAAAAAGACATTAAAACATTTTGTCCCCACTTTAGGTTAGATATGATCAACTAAATGAATTCCACTTGGAAAAAACTAAAATAACAAAACAAAAATTATTATTATTTTTTTTCATAGAACAAGGATCAGAATACAAATGTACGCCACACTAAGATTTTAGTTTTTTTTAATTAAAACAAGGAGTTGGTACCAATTTTGCCTTGCAGTAAGAAGGTCTCAGCCTGGGGTCTTTCTTCATGGAGTTTGCATGTTCTCTCCTTGCATGTGTAAGTTTTTTGCTGGCTACTCTGGCTTCCTCCCACAGTCCAAAAACATAATTGTTGGGTCAATTGATTATTCTAAACTGCCCTCAGATATGAGTATGTGCATCCCTGTGGAGATATTCACCAGAAAAAACAAGGGAGAATAGACAATCGAGGGATGAAGTAGAGTCAGAAAATTATCTTTAGACTTCCTCATTATTAAAAAACTTCAGTTTTCTAAGTGCTTCAAAACAGATGGAAGAGCATTTTTAAACCCTCTTCATCCCAGATCACTAAGGTGTCTTGCAGCATGTGGCAAGAATAATGCCTTGGAATAGAAGAAATATCTTTTTTTTACTTTTTCTGACTGATTTAGATGAGAGCAAGTGAACAAATCAAACCAAGAATAGCTTTATATAAAAAGTGCTTGCCAATAATAAAGTCTGTGTGTGGACAAGACAGACCATCTGACTCAAACATATAAGAAGCAACTGTGAGTAAGAGATCTAAAATTAGTAAGAAATCTCACAACACCATACATGGCTGTTTAATGCATCGTACGATGATGCACACTTGCATATATCATCAGCATGTACACGCAAGCGACTGCAACATAATTCAGTAATAAATGAATGCAACCTCATGATAAAACAAATGAAGTTGATACACATGGAGAAGAAATAAACGGTTTATTTCTGCTTGAGGCTTGATGAAATCTGTTTTGAACTTGCCTTTCGACTTTACAACTTTCACCTGTTTCAGCGTGCAGGAGGCCAAAAAGCAAGAAATTCAACATAAAGTCATGTCTTGGTAATACACTGACACTTCAAAGCTAAGTTGGTTATGTGAAGTCTGGCATTATTTTTAAAGAAACAAATAAATAATTCAAGAATAGATTAAAGATTCAATAGTTTACTGCTTTATCACTGCAGTGAGATGGAATGTGTCTTTGTGAGGTCTCCACTTCCCCCCAACGAATGGACTGAGGAGGAGTGTAAGGTGTCTGATGCAAGGTACCCAGGTCCTGTAGATCCAAAAAAGCTTAAATAAATCAAACATGGACCAGTATTGGTGCTTCATTCTTATCCATCCAAACAGCAGTGTACAAGAAATGTCATTGTCTCTGGTAAAACTTTAGAAAAGTTCAGTTGGTCTACACTTCTTTCTTTCAAGAGCAGAAACTTTCCTCTTGCAGTCTCACATGCCATCATTCTTCTGTTGTTGTTTATTTAATCAGTAGTTATAATGTGTGCATAATATTTTAATTTAAACTCTGCTTTCCAATTCTTCTAAGTTGTGTCCTACTTTGCCTATATCTTGACTGTGATTTTAACTGTAAAATAATTTGACTTTTTTTTCAAATGGTTGCGATTTTTAGAACTAGTACCTTGTATTTTGTTAACTATTTATTTTTTTGTTAACTGTTGATTTTGTCACAAATGTTCTACATACAGTACGTCTAAGCATGGCAACATGAAGCAAATTTTGTGAAATGCCGAGCCCTTGGATAGATATAACATATTTGTAACATTTATGATGTGACTTTCTTGTTTGTATTGTTTGTATACTAGCTTAACGAACAGTATGTGGTGCACTGTTGTGATGTTCTTATGACACTTTCACTGTGTATCTGAGATTTGCAGGAGTTCACACTTCTTTCATTGTGATTGCTTCAGTTGTAATTTTAAATTAAATAACATCTAAAAATAGTCGACAGTGTGTAAGCCACTATTTAAATACAAAAAAAATCATAAAAACTGCCAGAGGCACAGAAGACAGGAGGACTTGCAGAAGACAGAACTAAGCCCCACATTGTGTTTGACTCCTCAAGCCTTTGGGTCATGGGGATTAAATCTCCATTAGACAAAGTGACTGCAAAGCTTAAAATGAGATTATGTAATGCTATTCCTGAATCACTGCTATGTAGCTTCTATAGAATTTTCAAACCCGCTAAATTTTCTTCATGTTATAATTCTATTTTGACATGACCAATAAGTCGATAAAATTTGGGCATTTCTAAAGATGATAACTCTTTTAGGCAAATTGCATCTGTGCTTTCATACATCTCACTGATTGAATTGAAGTTAAATCAAAGAAAAATACACTGGTGCTGATCCCCGTTTGTGTTGTATTAGGTTTTATTTACGTTTCACACTCCTAATATTCACAATTAGATTTGCATTTTATACATGGGTTCTTTCCAGGTACTCCTGCTTCTTTTCACAGGCCAAGTACACCTATGGTAGGTTAAGGAGTCAGTGTGTGTATGGTTGTTTGTCCCATGTGTCTCTCTGTTGTCTTGGGATGAACAGGCAGTCTCTCCAGTGCGTACCCCGTCGCTCACTGACACACTGACAGAGATAATCATCAGGTCCCTTCAACCCTGCAAGCATGAGCGAGTGCAGACAAGGAAAATAATGGACATTTGCCTGGATAAAATTTCAAAACGCTTATGAAAGAAGAGCAAAAATTATTTTAATTAACACATTAGATAAAAGCAATTTCACACAGTGAAACTATGTAATACACACCTGTACTTTTTAAAGTATAGTTTCACTATTATGTAAACTAATTTTGGCATTTTTGCATAGGGTTGGTGGATTATCTAAGCAGTTTAGAAAGGAAGTATTCATAAGTTAGAGCTACAGGCTGTCACATGAAAATTAGTTTTTTTTTCCAGCTTCTTTCACTCAAAGTTGTAATAATTTAACGTTGCAAAATTGAATAACCTCAAAGTCTGAAAGTAATTAGACTTAATGAAACAAGTGAACATATATAGATTTTATAAAAGATCATATTAGTTAGATTTTTATTTCAACTCAGTCAACAAATAGTTTTGTATGGTACGCAACTTTAACTGCAGCAACTGCACATTATTACAGTAGGAGAGGGAGATGGCACCAGTTAAGCAGCAACAAATAATAATTTAAAAAATAGCTCAGTAGGCAAATAAAAAAGTAACAGACAAATTTCTGACAAACTCCAGACTTGTTGCTAAATGTCTTCCCTTCAACCCCACACGTTTTCATAGACTGATTCAAAACATTTGATAAGTTATTTGTTTCAAGTGTGGTTCAAAGACACAACAGCAGTGGCCACTTACCACCAACTGTGATGCCAAAATCAATTTACCATCTTCTTTATCTCAAGTCCAGTGTGAAGCTCTTTTCACCTCCTCAGCAATAATGACTCTTTGGTGTGTGAATGTAACTCACATCTGAACTCCCCACATTTAGTATGCATCAATATCTCTGTGACATGTGACACTGCTGAGGTATTTTTTTTTTTCCCTTAACCTGTTTTTCTAAATGCACTTGAATATGCAAGAACATCAGTTTTAATGCACAGTTTCTTGGAGTGAGCAGTCAATGTGAAATGTTTTCGAATTTGGTTATGAATGCTTGAATGGTAGTGCTTGAAGGCAAATTTCCTCTCCTCCTTCTTACTTGATATTAATTTTTCCTTTTCCTTTGAGGGTCACCACAGGATTATTATGGGACTGAAATAAAATTAGGTGATGTGTGTGGAGCTATTAGATGCACTCTACAAAACATGCTTTTATAAAACACAAGATTTGCTACCAATACATGCCCCCCGGTGACTGAATTTACATCCAATTACACAAAAATGGTGTTGCTTCTGTTATTGTTGTCAAACAGATACTGAAGCATAAATCATAGACAAAGTAGATTTTTTTTATTCCATCTTAGCATTATTGGTTTGGTTCCTCATGATGTCTCTCTTTCCCATCTCATTTTTGCAGTGAATTGTATGAGGGGGTATAAGGATCATTGAGGTTAACACAATAATGAAACAATAATGTGGCCACAGAAGAGTACATTTCCACCCATGCAGACATTTCTAGAGTTACAACTCATAGTTTATGTGATTTTAAAAAATTGACTGATTTAAAAAAAAAAGTTGTAAATTTGCAAGAAAAACAGGATAATTTTCCATGGCATAAATTTATCAAAACTAGGAAGTTATCTGACATTATAAAGTCAAACATTTGCAACAAAAAATACCAGCAGTCCTCTAACATTTAAGTGGTAAATTTAGATCATATCTGGATATGCTATCCAGATATGCATATAGGCTCTTTTCCTGTACCAGAACTACTTTCAGGTGCAGATTCGATGAAGAAGTGTTGCAGCCTTTTCCTTGTTGTCTTGTGTATTCTGGATCCAGTTCAAGTCATTCATGACGAATCTGCTCCTGGGAGATGTGGTTTTGATACCGGATGTCCACTTACATGTTAAAAAATATCCAGTTATAATACTCAAGTATAATTTTATTCATCCAAATGTATTACCTTTCAAGATTAGAAAAAAACCTTGTGTATTTTTTTGGAAATGTGTCAAATTAATCTCAAACATTTTGGCATACCTGTACTCTTTTGTGGCTACAATATTTTCTTTTCTATTTTGTGAGAAGACAATCAGAATACCAACAATCTGTTCAAGTTAAAAGAACCACAGTTTGTCTAAATCTGACCTTGATAACACATCTGTCTGCTTGTGGTGTGATTGCATGAATAAAAGAAGACTTCGGGGAAGCTCTGAGAAGCAATTGTTGACGCTCATCAATTTGGAAAAAGATAGAAAATCATTTCTAAAAAGTAGAAATGTTTAACAGCTTAGATGGAGAGATTACTGCATTAAAAAAACATATTAATATATGATATTGATATCTTATTAAATCATATTATTAGTGAGATGTTACTATCTTGCTATGAGAAGATAAATGATTTAATCAACCATTATTTGTTACATTAATTTGCCCTTTATATTTAAATTACATAGCAGTCCACAGAGGGCTCCTGACCTAAAGCAGCTTTGTTTATAAGATTGTTTTTAAGTCCATGTGAATGGCAAGTGTTGTGCTTTCAAACACTAATCATAATTCCTCTTTAAGGACAATTAAATGTCTATCCTTTTCTAAACTTTGAGAACCAGTGTTTTCATACTATGACATAAACATATGACCGGTTGTATTCTTTCCTAACACATTCCTTTTTCTTTTTGACTTGAATGTGTTCAGTTATTTATGTAAAAGTGAATACAGTTCAATTTTGGAGAAAAAAAAAATCTAAAATGAATCAGATGAATGATTTATCTAACCACAAAATGATGTTTTGGCATGTGAGAATGCAGTTTGATTATTAATAACCTACATGTTAGTACAGTCATATGTCATTGTACTAAGTTGAAGGTTCTCCAGGAAGAGACTCAGAGGAAGTATTGACTTCTGTTTCCTGTTTCTGTCCATCTGGAAACATGATTCGCAAGCTGCATCTCAAAAACAAGGATGGTTGTTTTTATGACATGAGTAGGTGTATGGCATGCTGAGGGCTCTTGAGTCATTCATAAATGCCTCAGAAATGGCTGGCCACGTTTATTCTCTTCTCATCCAGAGGCTCCATCTGTGGGCTCAGTGGCCCAGTTACGGGTTTCTCTCACGCTCCTTCAGCCCTGGCTCATCAGGCACAATGCTGCAGTCATAATCCTTCCCCTGCCTCCTCAGTCAGCTGAGTTTCTACCTACAGTTTGTTAGCCAGACTTACCGTCAACTTTGGAATCCCAAGCGTGGAAATCCAGCAATGGACAGATATCAGTTAAAGCTCTAGCAAGCCCACGCATCCCCAGCTCCTGCAGCTCAAACATTTCTAGAACAACACTCACATGTCTGTCTTTGCACTGCAATGCATGTGAGTGACAGTGTGCAATGAGAAAGGAGGAAAAAACGGAATCTGTGCTAAAAACAAAGACGTCTACAGCAAGACTAAAAAGTTAAGATGTTCTTAAATTTTGTTTCCTGCATCTGAGATTTACAGCTTAATGTTTTTTGTTTGTTTGTTTGTTTGTTTTTTCCTAGAAACATAGTGCCATTACTTTTAAACAAATTTAAATAATTAGCTATGGGTGACATTTTTTTCTATGTAAAGTGTTATTATTTTTTTAATTTTCAAAAAAATAAAGTCCATATGAATTCCTTTAAAAAAATGTAACATACTTGCTAATGCATAGTGTTCTGTATCCAAAACAACTGTTAATCAATACATCAATCAGCAACAATCAAATATGAAAATTGTTTTGATATTGAACACTTTAAACTCCACATTGTGGATGACATGGACTCCGTAATCATTTATTGAATAACTGTCTACTTGAATTGTAGAGACCTTGCATCAGTATTTCTCAGTCTCTATTCTCATAATGATTAAAATCTTAAACTGAAATGTACAAACCGCCTTTAACTCAAAAGTTAGATGTGAAAAAAAATAGTTATACACTGCCTGGCCAAAAAAAAGTGTGTGACCAAAAAATGGTCACACTCTCTAATATTTTGTTGGACCGCCTTTAGCTTTGATTACAGCCCGCATTCGCTGTGGCATTGTTTCAATAAGTTTCTGCAGTGTCACAAGATTTATTTCCATCCAGTGTTGCATTAATCTTTCACCAAGATCTTGTATTGATGATGGGAGAGTCTGACCACTGCGCAAAGCCTTCTCCAGCACATCCCAAAGATTCTCAATGGGGTTAAGGTCTGGACTCTGTGGTGGCCAATCCATGTGTGAAAAAGATGTCTCATGCTCCCTGAACCACTCTTTCACAATGTGAGCCCGATGAATCCTGGCATTGTCATCTTGGAATATGCCCGTTCCATTTGGGAAGACAAAATCCATTGATGGAATAACCTGGTCATTCAGTATATTCAGGTAGTCAGCTGACCTCATTCTTTGGGCACACAATGTTGCTGAACCTAGACCTGACCAACTGCAGCAACCCCAGATCATAGCACTGCCCCCACAGGCTTGTACAGTAGGCACTAGGCATGATGGGTGCATCACTTCACCTGCCTCTCTTCTTACCCTGATGCGCCCATCACTCTGGAACAGGGTAAATCTGGACTCATCAGACCACATGACCCTCTTCCATTCCTCCAGAGTCCAATCTTTATGCTCCCTATCAAACTGAAGCCTTTTTTTCTGGTTGGCCTTACTGATTAGAGGTTTTCTTACGGCTACACAGCTGTTCAATCCCAACCCCTTGAGTTCCCTTCACATTGTGCGTGTGGAAATGCTTTTGGGTTCACAATTAAACATACTCCTGAGTTCTGCTGTTGTTTTTCTTCGATTTGATTTGACCAAACGTTTAAGTAATCGCCGATCACGATCATTCAGGATTTTTTTCCGACCATATTTCTTCCTGGAAGACGATGGTTCCCCACCATCCTTCCAGTTTTTAATGATGCGTTGGACAGTTCTTAGCCCAATTCTAGTAGTTTCTGCAATCTCCTTAGATGTTTTCTCTGCTTGGTGCATGCCAATGATTTGACCCTTCTTAAACAGACTAACGTCTTTTCCACGACCACAGGATGTGTCTTTTGCCATGGTTGTTTAAGAAATGAGGAGTTACTCATTGCATCAGCTGGGGTTAAATAACTTGTTGCCAGCTGAAAGATAATCGCCTATGCAGTACGTATCCAATAGGAGGCTTGTACCTATTTGCTTAGTTAAATCCAGGTGGCGACTTTTTTTTTGGCCAGGCAGTGTAGGATCCAGTGTGAAGAGTGTTTAGTAACATAGACAAACTATTCACATTGTGTTACAAGAACTATATGAATTACAGAATTCAGTCAATGACTTATTTATTTATTTTTTACCTTTAATGTGTTAACTTTCATTTGATACTAATATAATAACATCACTAATGTAAACTGTGTACCTTCATGTTTTTTTAATTAAATTTTTACTCCTGAATTTAAGTTTGCGAGTCTTATATTTGTTGTGCAGATCGCTGCCTGCCCAGTCTGGTTGTGGAGGTTTCCTACAGCCAAAAACAGAGAAGTAATCTCATAAATCAACTGTCTTGCTAACTACCTCACTGTGGTAAAATGCATTTAAATGAAATGGCTTCCATTCAGAATAATCTTTGTTCATATCAGATAACTTTTTTTCAAATAGGTAACAGATTAAATCTGTCATACTGAACAAGTCTGTCCTGGATTGGAATTGTATTCATACTGACTGGATCTAACCAGTCAGTATGAAGTGGATGCAAAAAGTGTTTATGTTTCATTTCATTTATTTAACCAGGTTAAAGCCCCATCAAGATCTAGATTTTATTTGCAAGGGGGATCTGTGGTGGATTTGAATTCCACAATTTTCCAATTTTTGTTTAGCAGAAAAGTACTTTTGAGCTTCTTTCAGCTCCCTTTGCACACATAGCTGGTGTGGCTGCTTTATGTGGCAGCTGCTGGGTCCCTTGTGTGTACAGATCCTATGTGTTATATATTGAGGTAGTGTAATACCAAAATGCAGGAAAGAGATAGAAAAAAAATAATGGTTAGAATCATGTTTTAAGAAAAATAAATACCTGTGAGTGAAATCTTTGCTGCAAAATTAAAGGTCCGCACTTAACCCTGTGTGGTCACTCAATTCATTGATTTTAAAGTCATCTTATCCTGCATAATACCCAGACTAGTGGGGGATTCTTGGCAAAGTGGTCAAGACCTGAGCCATGATCAATAAGAAAATGGCATCAAAGGGCTTGTTTAACGAGATTTGTTGGCTGTGATCCGGGCTGCATCCATATCCTACAAGTGTGAATTTCAGTGCTTTCATCTGTAAGTCATTTTCTTGTTCATCACATGAGATCTTTTTTTAGGGGAGAAGAAGGAGAATGGTTAGTCGGACCGGGATTAGATGTTTTAATAATTCATCAGTGACATATCGTTCCAGGAAATTAGTCTTTTTTAATATATTCCTAATGGCCCACTTAAAGGTTATGTCTATCAGATGGCTCTAGCTGGAGACGTGGTGGCATTTTAATCAGCAGAGGTGATGTTTTTTTTTCAGCCTTAACAAATTACCATTCCATATTGCAAATTTCGCTGCTATCTCTTCACCTGTTTATTTTAGGAATGAACACTAATCGAAACATTATGAACTTCACAAATGTTAAAGGGATGTTGTCTGAAGTGACAAAATAAAGAAGAGACTTACATTGCTCAGTCATTTCTGCTAGAATACAAATGGAATTCATTTTCATTTTTTGGAGTTTCATTTTTCAAAGAAATAAACAAAGTTGCTGAAAGGGCAACCAATCAGCAAAATCCATGTGGATATGACATTTCCAGCCAAACATAGCTGGCAAAACAAAATAATTATAATTTTGGGAATAAAAAAACACATAGCTAACCTTAGGCACATTCTTATACGTACCATAAGATATAGATTTTTCCTCACACCCACATGTAATTATCAGAAAACTCCACAAATACTTTTCTGACATTTAAGGGTGCTCACAATTGGTGTCCAAGAGAAGGCCCCTATATTTTTTGCAGGTAATGAAGGTGCTTATTATAACCCTGGACTCCCCAAATGACCACTCTGACTGAGATTTCAAAATTTCTTTCTTTCTCATTATTATTTTTGTGGGCTTGCTGCTCAGAGTCTGCAGGTGGTTGTTCTGGTGCAGTGACCAAAGTCAACAGGGCACATGAATTTATAATGTCCCGAGCACCCTCTGGGTTGTGATAATGTCAGGTGCCAGGGTTATGGCCAGATGAATTGAAAAATGATGACAGTGATGAAAAATACATGGGAACAGTGTAAAGGATGACCTCTGTGAGAAATGGTATATTTCAGCTGTCATTTTTTTGACAATTTCCTGCTGTATCTACTCAAGATGTACAGTGCAGTGAAAAAGTATTTGTCCTTGCTCTATGGGTCTTGTGATTTTGCTTCCAGTCACATTTAAATGTTTCATCTGACTAATTTCTGACTACTTTGAGTACATAAAAATACAAGAATTGTGATACGTTATTACAAATGTGATAAGTAGTCACACAAATTTGCCCTTGTTGCATCAAGGTTGGAGCCCCTCCATCAGGCATTTGCGATATTTGTCACCATGTCTTTACATCACTGTGGGAAAATTTTGGTCTACTCATCTTTGCAGAATTGTTTTAACTGAGCCACGACAGATCTTGCCACAGATTTTTGAAGTGTTGTGGATAGTCATTGTCTTACTACATAAAACAAGCACTTTTAAGGTTAAAGAGTTGTTCCAGGTTTTTTGAAGTGAGATTTTGTTGAGTTAACAGAAAAATGTAATGGATGAAGCTAACAGCCAGTAAGACTTATGCTGTCTGTTTGACTAAACTTTTGCCATTTAAAACGTCAATTTAAACTATTCATATTAGTGGCATAGTTTAGCAGGATACAATTTCTTTGGTGCAGTTTTTTTTTCCCAGCCAAGCAATATCAGTGTTTCCATGTGGAGTTGTCATGGTTAAATCTGTCGTTTGTATTATTCCACCTCATCAGATGATTTGGCAGATCAGCAGAAGGTAAGAACTTTAAAAGCAAAATAACATATTGTTTTTGATACTGCTGCTCATCTGATGCAAAATCTTTTCTTTGTAGCTCACTTTTGGAAGAGCTTGACTGTAGGGGGGCTGAAGAGTTACAGCTGAGCTGGCAAAATTAATTCACCTGACAGGCTCAAATAAGGTAACTCCACATAGAATGCATTCAGCTGAAAAAACAGCACTAAACATAACAAAGATCTCTTTTAAAATCCTACTATTATGGGTGTTGAACTCCAGTCCTCGCGGGGACGTTTCCTGGCTCCAACTGCTTTATGCATTCCTGACCCAAAACTGAGAATCAAATCAGCATCTAGTCAGATTTTACAATTAATTAATTGATTTAATTGTTTTCAAGCAGTGATGCAGTTAAAAGTTGCAGAATGAAATATGAATAAATATGTAAGGAGTATATACTGTTTCACACCACATAAGCCTTTACATTGAATTTTAAATGTAATCTTAGGCCACTTGCATTTTAAAAGAATGAAAGTGTGTGCATTTTATATGAACTAGAAAAGAGAATCTTTGTAGGGAGAGGTAAGTCGAGACAAAAACACAACACAGACAAGGGGTTCTGCTGAAGTGTTATTTAGCTCTTTAACCATCTGGATCCTCTCAGATTTCTTAAGCTGCATATGCAGCAAGATATGACAATCACTCTGTATCTGAATTGGAAGTACTATATCTTGTTTTTACCACCCTAAATTTATCACAATATATTTGAGTCTGCTCAAATACTACACTGCTGGACTGACAAACCCAGCAGTGCAGCTTTGTAGCAAATAGGTGGAAAAAAAAGCTATTTTCATGCTGAGGAGCGATTTAATCTAAAGGAGTAGCAGTTGGACCCGGTGACCTGCTGAAAGGTCATGTGTACTACTACTTCCCTTCCCAAGAGCAAAACTAACACAGACAAAGCACCTCATTAAAGCATCCCATGTCCTCACACAGTGGCAAATCAATGGAGGCCGGCCATTTTCCGTCTGAGAAATGTTTCCATCTCTTTGCCTGCCACATATTAAAATATTGATGCACAAATCTTGTTCCACCAAGTCTATTGAAGGTGATGTACTGTAAAGTTGGAGAAACGTGTCATTTGTAAAAGTCATATTTGCTTTCTTATCTAAGAGGCAGAAAGACAGGTAATTAGTTCTCATAGTGATGAAGGTTCGTCTTATGTAAAGTCTAGTATTTAACGACCTTGTTAGACTTTCCGCACACATTCACCATTGGTTCTATTCTAATTAGACTCCAACATTTGAATGACCACTTTCCAGTTTTTTGGGGGGTTTTTTTGCAACCCTTTAAAGGTGTCTGGGCTGAACTCTCACTGATGACTATTTCTGCAGTCAGAAAAACACATGGGAAAACTGGAGCTTCTGTACTTGGATTGTAAATAAGGATATAGTTGCAGTGTGTCTCAGGAGTGATTACACCCCTTACATGTTTTCATACTTTTCACATTTACAAACTTTAGTGTGTTTTATTGGAGATTTTTTGATAGACCAGTCCCAAAGTAAAAGGAAGATGATACATGCTTTTTACTTTTTAAAGAACGGACAAGTGTGGCATGCATTTGCATGAAATGTTTCTATTTTGGTTCTCATCAATAGAATCTAGTTATACAATTTCTGTAAGAGCTCACTTAATCAGCACATATGCTATGTAAAGGCTTGAAAGGCTGTTTTGAGAAATACACCAAATATCTCACTCAGCGCTGTTCAATTTATTGACAGAAAATGGAAACCTAGCAAAAATTGTTAGGCCACCTCATCTGACTGTTTACTCATTGTAGAAGTAGCCAAATAAGGCCATGGTAACTCTGGGTGAGTTTCAAAGATTCGGATTTCATAACCCAGGTGAAAGAATCTGTCAACAGAAAAAAAAAAACTAGTTCTGCACTCTACAGATCTAGCCCAAGTAGAAGAGCAGCTAGAACAAAGCCAGAAAGACCCACATGTGCATGTTAATTGTTAGGCAGAGGACCAACTGAACACACTCTCAGTCTGTAGAAAGTTATGGTAGCATCATGAGGACACTCTTCTTCAGCAGAAGAGGAAAACTGTGGGGAAAATAGGTGTAGCTAAAGACATTGCATTTCTCAAATAAAACCTATTAAAGGCTGCAAAACAGCTTAGTCTAGAGTTCAACATTCAGCAGGACAACAACCCTGAACATATAGTCAGTGGTCAATAGTCAGGCTAATGGTTTCCATCAAAGAATGTTCATGTAATGGCCCATTCAAAGTCCTGGTGTAATTGCATAGTGTTGCCCTACATAACCTGTATTGTCTGTTTGCCACCTTTGCACTCCTTTCTTTACATTTGAAAATTATATATTGTCTTTCCTTCCATTAATCATTATTTCACAACTTTGTGTTGGTGTTTTACTTAAAATCCCAATATAAACAAGCTGAGGTTTATCACAAAATGTGAAAGCGTTTGTATTTGTGCAAGGGATTGTAACAGTAAGAAAAGCCCAGCTTCACATAATGAAAGCCTCTGCTGGTTGATCATATCAGGCAAAACAATTGGTTTAGTTTTTGTAGAATTTACATAACTTACTGCACATCTCCTGCAAACTGAAGAACACAGCTGACTAATTTGTGTTTTATAGTAATGTGAAAAATGAGTAATACTCCAATGCTCCAAGTGTACTTTGCTGAAAAGAGAACATGACCAAAACATGAGGAAAAAGAAGATGGAATATCTCACAGAAGAATCATGATTTTTTTCATAAATATTGCAAGTAGAAAATCTTTAGTTACTGATAATTTTAAAACATAACTGCAAAAATATATGCCTTTAACCAGATGTTGATCAAAAACTTTGAAATAGAATGTGCTAGTTTATATGTTATCCCATGTTTTTTCTTCCATGAAGTATACTTTTCAGCTATTTAAAGTACACTTCAAATACCAGAACATTCATGCAAAACTCCCTAGTGAGAAAAGATTTCTTTGGCTGAGATCAAAATGTGGCACAGTCACTGCCAGCTGTCATATTTAGATGTAAACTGAGTTTTAAATTAAGGGGAAATGGAGAAATCGAAATCTAGCTGGTTTGCAAAATTGATGACAGGCATCCTAAAATGAACAGTGACACGCTTGCTCTCTCCCTTGCCACTATGTCTCTTGCTAAACTGTAACAAATTGCCCACAGACAGGCCTGGTGTATGCTTTTTGACACTCTGCTAACCTGTTTTGAGAGAAGGGCAATATTGAAACGTAAGAGGGGAGGAGAGTGCAAACCAAAGGACAAACAACAGACAATTTTGTGGGTATACAGTGGGACAGCAAGGTAGATCTGTCTTCATTTGAAGTTTGTCTCTGGCAGAGATTGTGTCTAAGAGGGCAGCCCTGGGCTCATGCTGAATAAAGGTTATGGTGGCTGTCTTCTCTCCTGGCAGGAACTGATTAAAGGGAAGTCTTGTTGGAGGTCCCAGGACTAACTGAATCTTAATGCAAGTTGTAGGCTCTCCCCAGTAACTGTGCTGTTGACACATTAAAGGGCCTACCGCAATTCTCATCTAGCTCTGTGGCTTGAATTTATGTAATTTGGTCAGATTATGCAGTTGGTTGCCTAAAATGTTTGGATATTTGCATAACATAGCATGTGGATATGCTCATTTAGAAGACAGAATAGTGAAATATGATGCACTGTATTTATTTTGCTTCCTTTTAAAACTCTAATTATGAAACTTTGATTAGTCAAGAGTCCATCCATGAACACAAGTCCTATTAAAAAGAGCTAAAATATGCGAGTGCACTTTTTTCTTGGCAATTTTTGACAAAGACCTGAGAATATTGAACACATTTGTCTCCTTTATTTGTCATAAAACACTGGGCTACTCTTGGTGATGTGCTGAGGTAATTGATTCATTTTCAGTTTCCCTTCTTGGTTGTCTGAGAAATGCATAAATTGAGTTTGACCTCCTAACACTCCTCTACTGGATGGAGGTTTAAATTGCAAAAAAAGTTACAGGCTGGCAATAGGGAGAGCGACTGGCGTCTTTATTGCCTGTGCTTGGCTTGCTTCAAATCTGTCTGTCAATCCAGCAAGCTTGGTTAACACAGTTATAAAATATCCCTAAGCACCGATGAAGACATTATGGAAGTCCTCAAATGCAAGTGAAAAAATATATTTTGGCAAGAGAAAAAAACTTGTTTTGAAAGACCCATTTTCTAAGTCTAGTCAAATTTTTTTGGGACAAATTTGTAAGTAAAAAATAAATAAATAAAAAAATATTAAAATTTTTCAAAGTTTTTTTTCCATCAACATTTCTTTCCTTAAGGGGAGCAAAAGAGTAGGAATGTACAAAATCTGACCAATTCTGCTATTTCATCAAGTCTTTCTGACTAAAAAAAAGTTTTCTTTCATCTTTTCATTCTTACTTATAATGATGTATTGGGAGTGATAGTTTCCTTTCCTCTTAAGACATCAGTGTGTGTTTAGCTGTGCTGTTGCTTTGAACATAGAGGCAATGAATGGAAGCAGCTAAAAGTGTTACTTTTCTACACATAGTCTACCTTTTACTTGAAACGATTCACCTATTTTACAGTATTGTTAGAAGAAATACTATTCTGCAGCAGCTAGTTATCATTAGTAATATAAAAGGCTTATGTTTGGAGAAAACAGTTACTTAGAAAAATACAGAAATTTGAAGATGTGTACTGACATTTTGCTCTGGCTGAGGACACATACACCCCCACACATGCACACACACAGAAAAAAACAAATAATGCAAAACAATGTATTTTCTAACTAAAAAACATGCTAACCATGTAACCTAGTGACTTATTCTGGCTTGAACTGTGTTGTGTCTTCGTCACAAAGTATTGTTCCTTACATTTAAGTACATATTCAATAGTGTAACTAGTGTTAAAATATTTTTGAACTGAGACACCGCTTTATGGGCAAGGATACACTTGTTTGCATACTTAGTTTTTAGAATATCCTCCAAATTATAAGTTATTGCTCCACGACATTGCATGCAATACAGCAAATAGCAAAAAACTAAAAATCTTCAGCTTACATGACTTGACATATTTTGGAAGTAAAAAGTATGCAAAGCATTTATTTTAAAGCTTAGTTCAGGAATGTCATTTTTCCTGGTTTTTTTCATCTTTGTCCGTTCGTTTATGTTTGCAAGTGTCCATATTATGTGTAGAGTTAATGACGAGATTTTTCAGCCTTGTCATGTACAGTATAAATCATGTGTATTCACTGCATGTTTGAATTTTTGGAAAGATTCAAAAAGATATGCAACCTGTTGACAAGAAGCAGCTTGTTCTGTCCTTGGAGACTTTTTTTGTTTCGTAGAAGCAGCAGTAAAAATGTTTCCAGCGTAACTTTTTTTTCTCCATACTGTATGTTGAAGTTATTATCAGGAGTTTTTCTTTCTTGACAAGGTAATTGGCTTGGGAAGCTGTTATATATGTGTTTAGTTTGTATGTGAGTCAGGGCCTCGGGTTGTATATATCAGAGCACCCTTGAGACCAGGAAGAAATGAAATCCTGGCTCGAATGTAAGTGAGAGAAAAAGTAAGGAGTGTAATTCTGCAGTATGTATAATCTATCATGCCGTGGAGGAGCCACATCTCTTGTCGTGGCATTCATTTATTTTAGTTGTATCTTCATCTAATTAAATGTAGATACACATCTTTTAGTTTTTCCACCTTAAATATCTCAAGCTGATGGAAAAAGGGATTGTTACATAAAAAAGCACATACCTCTACCTTGCATCATTATTTTCACACCGACAGCTTAAGTGTTAATAGTCTTTTAGGACCTGAATGCAGATAAATTTGTGCTGTGGTGCAAATATGTATGTGTGTGACTGTGAGACTGTTGGCTGCAGCAGAGAAGGAGTGAGTCATAGCCGCAGCCAGCCATCAACCACACTGGCACAGCACTCAGACTCAATCCTCACGACAAAGGACACATGCATCTATCCATCTTGGAATCCTTTCTTGATTTTGATATTTCATGTGTCTGCACTGTGGACCTTAGCGTAATCCTCTGAGCTCATCAGAAACACTAATCAAGTGAACATGATAATTCTGAATTCATGACAGAGTAAACATGGTAAAGGGCATGTTTCCATTAGCTAATGCAGAGGCTTCCTTATTACTTCCATCATTTGCTAAATGACAAACATGGACACCTCAGCTTTTATTACTTCACAATATACCCACAATATTTTACAATTAAAGCAATGTTTTTATCATAACATTTAGCACAATTTTACAGTCTTTTTATCACATTCTTATTTGAAAACTGTTTGAACATTTGAAATTTGCTTACTTTACTTTGGTATTGCTGCTTAAAATAGTTGCAGTAGATACTGACTTGATATTGAGAGGAAGTGTCTGGAGTTATTCTCCATTCTAACATAATACAAAAAATGTTCATGTTGTTTATAAGTTAATGAAAAGTAAAACAGATTATGAATCGTCATGTACAAATAATTAAAGCACACCAACCACAGTGGTGTTTGCTGTATTCAGGCATTGAACCGCTGAAAGGTTGGTGCAGAATATTTGCCTGTAAGCTACCACACTGAATTAGTCAAAGAATAGCTGACAAGAATCACAAGCGTTATGACTTCAGGGGAGAAGTGTTTGGCAGAGTAAAGCATGCCACAGCAATTGAGGGGCAACTCATACTTATTTAATGTGAAACCACATGCATGCTTTTCCCAAATTCAGGTGCGTGTCTGAAACGTAACACAGCGTGGAGAGGAGACAGCAGTTAGACGTTATCCATGTGCAGCTAAGCTTTGTTGGTGGGATGAAATGGAAAAACAGTGAAGGGAGTGTGATTCATACTGATTTGGCCTTTGATGAGTTGAATAGACCACACAGAACAATGATCTCTTATGAAAATATCTGTACATCCTGAAGGTCGTTAGGGTTCAACTCACTGAAAAACATGCATCCAAAGTTTGAAAAACAAAACTGACTCAATGTATTGGCTTAATATAATTTAAGAGCAACATAACTTTACTGATTTTATATCATTTCATTCTTCTTATTATATATATATATAATAAGATAATGCTCCTTAACTCTAAGGGTATTTACCCCAGAAATGTGTCTTTTTAATTAACTAGACTTAGACTTAGACTTAGACTTGTACTTTATTGATCCTTTGGGAAGACTCCCTCAGGAAATTGAAGTTACCAGCAGCTCCCAGGCAAAAAACAAAGATAACACACAGTAAGCAAAAGTGCAAAAGAATACAAAATACAAATTAAATACTAAGGTACACACTAAATGTGAGTAACCAAAACCTTAAATTATGCAAGAAAAACCTTAAATTAAATTAAGGTTTTTAAACTAAGTATGCGAGTTATGTTCCTCATGATGTAATCAATGTGTTTTCCCCTTGTGACAGTTTCAAAAAGTTTATTAATGGCTGCTGCAAGATGCTTGAAAATTGTGAACAAAAAATATTTGTAACATCACAGTCACTCTGCTACAGTATGCTATATTTCTTCAGTATAATCAAATACATGTATTGAGTCTTTTATTTGTGTTATGAATAAAACATTAGGAAGTTTAAAACTGTTATTTCCTTTTTATTGTCTGAACAGCTTTGGGATTGTTCACACTTCAATATTTATGTAAAAACTCTACAATAAATTTCAGCAAACCTTGTTTGAAATTGAGTTAGGCCCAGGAGATCTCTATAAAAGTAAAATTTTAGGAACCATATATTTTTCTTTTTAATTGATCTATTTCCTGGAAAATCTCTGTGTGGCAAAACAAAATAAATGGATGGACTGCTTACTCTGGGCATGCCTTTCTTACTTTTTGCATCAGACTATCTGATGGAAGGGAAAAAAAATACACATTTATGGGTTTTCTGGAACTAGACCACAAATGTGAAAAGTGTTTCTCTGCAGGATTGTATTTCTCAAATAAGTTTAAGACTTGAAGAAAATCTAGGAAGTCAACAAAATCCTAAGGCTGTGAATTTGTTCATACAGGTAAGATATTCAACGCAAAAAGCATTTATCCACGTCAACATATGGTGTGTGGACTTTTGTCTCCCAAATGTAATCATCTTTCCCAATTAATCACCACGGGTGATCAGATCAGAGCTTATTATGTACTATCTAACCTTCACCTTTCTATAATCATGGTTAATTATGGTGATGCCATGATTTTGGGTAAAGTTTTTGGAATGGTTTTATCATGGGCTGGCTGACCTTGTCACTCTCTCTGGCACTGAATCACTAGCAGTCTTACTTGGCACCAGAATTAATAAGTTCAGTCCAGAAAACAGCAGCGCCTGCAGCAGACCTCAGCCAAGCAATGCAGGAGACAAAACAGGGATGCACAAGTTCTCAGATTGTGGTTAGAAATCTAATTTATTTTATTTGAAGGTGCTTTTCCTGGCAGTCACAGGTTTTTATTCATCCGCTATGGACACAAATATCATATCAGGCTTTTGAACAAAAATAAAATAATTAAGCAACATACATCTTCAGTGATTTAAAATAACTGGGTGCATAAGTTGGACTTTATTATGATTTTTATGTTTCAAAGAAAGTCTCAACATTGTGGTGGTAGTGTTTTGTTTCTTTTTTAAACTTAACCAAATTTGCTTGTTTATTAATTGCAACCCTTGAAAAAGAATGACAAAGATGCAACATTAAAAGACAAAATCATTATGATAACATGACAGTTATGGATATAATAGGTTCATAAATCCCTGACCAGCAATTTAAATTGTGGTGTTTGCTACACATATGAGTCGATGCTGGAAAGTGGAAAAAACAAATAATCAAATGTAGTGTAAACTTGGAAACAGCTGGTATGAGCGTCTATGAATATATAATCAATGTCACACATTTATCAAACTTTTCTTATTTTATACTTCTGTTCACATGCTCCAGTTCTCCACCAACTGCTACAAAACTTCGACTTGTTGTTTACTCAAACTTCAATTTAAATTAAGCTGAATTAAAAAAAAAAAGAGAAAAAGAAAGAAAGATGAAAACAGCACAATGAACACATGCTCTATCATCATGGCTCCATCCTTGTTAGATGAACAAGTAACAGGCTGTCTGTGCTGGCTCACTGGTGTTGTTGACTGAGGCACCTAAAGCTATTGTTAATGTCACTGGGACATGTTAAATTGCTCCTGCGAGAAAAGCCTGTAGGGAACATGGAACAATTTATCTGAAAACAGAGATGGCACTAAAGAAAAAAGAAAAAACAGGCTTCTGTTAGGCAGAAATATTACTGTACTATGTGGCCTCATGGTTTTGTGAGGAAAAATATGTCATACACATTCAAAAAACTAGTGTGTTTTTAGCAACTATTTTTAATCTCCAACATTTTGACTCACTCGGTATCCCTGTGACTTTCTAATTAAAAGGTAACTGACTAGCAACCATATATTGTCAGGTAAAGTCTTATTTGGAAAAGTACATATTTGGAAAGTGGCATTTGCTTAACTTGGGTTTTATACGGCTGAATAGATTTTAAATGTCACTGTTACAGTGCTGGTCATAAATAATGTTTTAATAAATTATAGAGTCAAAAAAAATCATTGTACTTTGTTAGGTTGATTCTGTGGTAAAATTGAGTTTCTGTAATGATTCTCAGGTTGATGGTTTCAACAAAATTATAAAAATAAAAGGCAATGTGCCAACTTATGACAAATTAATATTTTAAAAAGTGTTTTTTATCTTTACATTTCATTTTAATTATTGAAAGTGCTATTAACACTTTCTGACAACCACATGAAGAAATCTTTTCCTGATTTTCCTCAAATGAAAAAGTGAACATACCAGAAATTTCTATCATGGCAACCAGCTACCAGATTAACTGAACAGGTTGAGGCTTCAGAGATCTCTTTGATGACGTTCTATAACCATTAAGGCAAGAGTGCCTTCACTATCAAAGAAGAAAGTAAGATTTTTATGGACATAAAGTAGGATACATGTAGTACTCTACTTGATCTTAGACTTTCCCAAGTTCAAAACTGATCAAAGGATCCTGACACCTGTGTGTGAGAATATCCATATGCACACGTCAACCTATAAAAAGAAGTCCCACTATTAACTTTTTTAGCCTCGGCATTTTCCATTGAGAAATGCTGCCAACAGATTCTTTTTTTGTATCTCTTATAAATCTGAAGGTAAAGTGAGAGCACAACATGAGATATTTAGTGGGATTTCAAAGTTGAGCGACGCTTGGAAAGGTACAACGCCGGCTGAGCAGATCCACACCTAAGCACACTGTGCGCTCACTAATAGGCTTCTGCTTCCTGCTGCTTGCACTGTGGTGTGTGGATGTCAAAGAGCATCTCTGCTCCCTTTCATATGCAGTGTAATTAGCCATCACTAGACATGCATGGTGGTTCCGAGCTGACAAATCCGAACAGAAGAGCTGAAGAGTTTTGATTTAGTAAACATCTGGTCAAATTTGCAACAAATTGCATTTGGTATCAGCCTGTTGGTGCACACATTTACCAAATTGTGGTATTGCTTTTGAATGAGTCAGATGAGGTTTATTCTTCTTGGTTGGCTAACTGAACCAAGTTAGCCAAGAAACAATATTAGTGATCTATAGCAGTTAATTTCTCTTGAAAACTCTTTGTCCAGACATTTGGCTTCAATTAGATATTCCTCCCCTTCATGTTGCTTCAATGACATGTGACCTAGAATGTCCCTAACAAGCCACAGACTAGTTTGTTAATTGGAGGCAACACGTGCAAAGACAAAATACCATGTTGCCATCTCTTTGCAGAGGACTCTTAACAAAGACAATCATGTTCTTCTCTTGCACACAGTGCCTTCCAAAGTTTCCATTCACCTTAAACTTTTTTCCAGTTTTATTACAATTAAAAATGTTTTTGTATTTTAGCACTTTATTTTGAAAAAGGAAAATTATCCATGTCTTTAAAAAGTATTTTTTTAATACAAACCTAAATGTCTAGTCTATTAATATATTTCCATTCACTTAGCTTGATCTGTGTCTCAAAATAACATTTAATTCAACCACTGCTTCTGATGGCACCTAATCCAAAAGTATATCTTACCTGCACATTACGTAATCTCAGTATGTAAACCGCTGGTCTGTGAAAGCCTCAACGGTGTGTGTGAACATAAAGACAGCACTATTAAAGCTGCAGTATGTTTTTTATGAACAATATGTTTTTTTACATATTTGTTAAAACTGTCACTATGGCACTCTGCCTCCTCCCTGCAGTCCTACAGCTAGATCAGAAACAACGAGAAGGAGGGTGTTAACTCTGTTAATCACCCTCGTGTACGCAAGGCTCAAAACCTTCCCCTTACTCACTGCTATGCTACAGCTGGTTAACCACAACATAGCCTGACATGAATGCTCAAGCGAGTTAGCATGGCCACCAATGATGGCGGATAAACAATTTTCCTGTAATTGTAAGTTGTTGAGCACATTGAGCAGCGTGTGAGCATGTTCAATTGATTTCATCTAACCAAAAAGCTTATTTCTATGATAAAACTATGCAAATGGAAGATTAATTTTAAAACAAACTTTTTATTTACATTTTAATTTTAAAAAATGGCATGTCTAAAATCACATAACATTCTCAACAATCAATAAAAAAGCCTTTGTTGACATTACTGCAAACCTTTGAATTTCTGACCAGTGTTTTGTTCTCCAGTGGTATTTTTACATTGTCTTTGTCTTTGAACTCCAAGTCTTTGAGGTTGGAAGGGCTCCTTGCCATCACACTAATTTTTAAGTGCCTCCATAGATTCTCTTTTGGATTCAAAGGCTTGGACTGAGACACTTCAAAACCTAAATATTACTTTCATTAGATGATGCTTGCAAAGATTAATGATTCATTTAAACCTAAAGCTAAATCTGCCTGGGATATCGATATTTTGGGGGCAAAACTGTAAAGGCGAATCCACGGCATGTGGGCACATTTATACATTGTCACACAGTCCCTAATAAATCTCCACAGCTCAATTATCTCCCCAAATACCAACATACCTCACAGGCTAGCATTGGGATATAAATCATGCTCTTCCCTTACATCTGGTCTTAAAGATGCACAGAACAAGCTCACAGGGTTGATGAGGATGGGACGGTGGGCTGTTTGGGAGTTAGAGGAGATTGAGAAAGGAAGATGGAGAGGTGAAGCCAAGGCGTTTAGCCGAGCCACAGTGGCAGGCTTTCTTGCTAACAGTCATTTTTCTCTATCAGGCCTGTCACACAGTGGGATGTTCTAAGCAAGATTAATCTGTGGTACAGGATGCAGGTGACTACTGTGACATTTGTCATGTAATAGAAGAAGCATCACAAAACACACTTGCCGGCTATCTGGAAGGAGTGGAATGCAGAGGAAGGGGCAAAAATGCTTAATCTTTTCTCTTCTTCATCCGCTCAGAGAGCTAAAATGATCAACAAGTAGGTTTTACGCTGCTCTATTGAATTGGTAAAGATTCTGTCTTGTTCTGATCTGATTCTAGATCAAGTGACATTTGCTGACAAAATGATGAAGGGAAACCATCTGCTTTTATAGGACTCTATATTGGACACACATGAAGCACTGTGTGTTCATGTATGAAAAGTCTAAAGAAAAAGTGTTACGCTTCACAGCCAAATACTCCATTAAGGGTTCTGTTAATTAGGATTCACATTGTGGGCGAGTCTATAGGCTTGCAACAAACAATTAGGGTGCATTTCAGCGTGAGACAAGTTAACGCTCAGAAATAATGATCACGTCAGCGATAAAGTGGCCAGCAGCCCACAGCTTGATTAGCAGGGGCAGCCGCTGACAGGAGCCTTCACACACTACAAGAGCTATCTGGATGCCATTAGTTGTCACCGTGCTATCAAACATTGTGCAGGAGTAAATATAAAAACCATTCAATATGAAAAAAAAAATAAAAAATGCTTTTTCATTGTTAATGCAATGTTAAATATGACTGTTCATATTAGATTTTTTTTCTGCAAGATTTTCAGCTGGTGTTTGCTTGTTTTTTTTCTTTCATTACAGTAATGCTGTGGTCAATTTGCTGGTAATAAAGACAGCTTTGCAGAACCACCAAGCATAGTGGAGTTAAATACAGGACAGGCTCAGTCAAAAAATAAAACAACAGAAATATCTGGATCTTGGGTTGTTTTTGGGTTTGTTTATTTCTGTGTTTCTTAGTTTCTATTCTTTCAATAGATCAGCTATGTTTCTGTTTTCCTTTGCTTCAGTCCTTTAGTTACTTTAGTTTTATTATGTTCCTTTTGTCTAGTTTTTTGTTAGTATTAGATTCATTTTTCCTAGTTACTCAGTTTGTGTACCCTCCCTTACCCCTGTGCCATTTTCTCTCTCTCTCTCCTCAGCCTGCCTTCTGTTCTCTCCCCTCACACCTGAAACCCGTTTCTAATCAGCCATCTGTTCCTTGTTCAGTAATCAACCTCACCAGTATATATACACAACTCATTCTCAGTCAATCCTGGCTGGTTCCTTGTGTTAAATCCTATTACAATCCCCCATTATGTGCCTTGTGCCTGTGTTTGTTCCTGATGTTTTGTTCTTCTGGCTGGTTGTAAGTTTTTTGTTTCTTCATCATTTTGTTTCATTCAAAACTTCTACATCAATTCGACGCTGCAGCCTCTCTGCATATGGGTCCAATTCAAAGTCACTTCAACAGGACAATTAAAAAAAGGAACAATGTGGACATTTTTATTAACATTCAACTAAAAAATGTCATGTTGGATATCACTTTAATCTTTAGCTCTCTCCACAGAATTTCTGTGAGATTGAAATCAGGACTCTGCTTGGCCACTCCAAAAAGTCACATTATTTTCAAAGATGTTGGTCAAATGCAATGACTGCTTTGAATTTAAATCTTACAGGGGTATGATTAATTTTGGGCTTAACTGTACAAATGGCAATGTACCTTTTGGAGTAGGTCAAGCTCCATAAACTTGAAATGGTTGTAATTAAAGCACATTCATGTTTTAGAATTTAACAGCTTGATAATTTGTGGGAAGTTTTTCTATTAATAGATAATCTCCATTTAATCTAGCTTGAGCTAAGAAGCAAAAAAGAATTCATTTTTTTGTTTGCTTTTATATTTACAAAGCTGGTAGAGACATACTCCCAAAATACTTGCATCTGAACTTGCAGCAAAATATGCTTTTATAAAACATCTACACATGAGGGGAGAGAAAAAAATGCATGCCACACTTTTCAGATTAATATTTAGAAACGCAATGTTGAAAACCACATATTCTCGTACAACTTAAAAAATTTGCATTACTTTGAATTTTCAAGTTGAAGCTTGTGATTATGACATGTCTAAATGGGGAAATAGTTTCAGAGTTAGAAAACCCTGTGAAAGGCTTGGTGTTATTTTATGCCAAATTTTTCAATAAATGAAGCTATTTAATCAAAGCAGTTATTCTTTCCTATCATATAAACATATCAGTTCTGGTTGCAGAGCTGTGCTCAATGCTGAAGATTATATGAGGATATTTACTTGGCTCTTATTGAATTAACAACAGTTATGATTTTGTGCTGCAGCCTTTTATTGAGTTACAACATCTAAAGGAAGGCAATGAGAAAATCATGGAGCTAAAAGTAACAGTGGACAAGAAAACAGAAATACTATTTGTTGAGAAGAAAAAATACGCATAGAATGTTTATCCATTTGAAATGATAACCATAGGGGTAGTTCTACTTTGGTAACAGTCTTCTGCTTGTTATTTTGTGCTCATTCACATTTCGGGGGACATCTACGATGCCTTTTTCCAAGTTATGAGTCATCCCACACAAAATCCCCGTATTACAAAACAATTAGGTCCAAAACCTCCAGTAGTACTGCAGGGATCCAGTGCTCACTAGTGCTTCTGTGAGAAAATCGAGGGGGTGAGGGCGTCTTGAAGGGAGGGACAAAGGATATGAGAAGGCGGTAAAGGGAGTGAGGAGGGCAAGAAAAACAGTATGACTCACATATAAACAGAACCACTCTGGAGCGAAAAAAGGGCTGTTAAAAATTACATTTTCCTTTCTGTTTCTTGTGTCACTTCCTGTTCATCAGATTACCTTTGATGTTGTTTGTGTTATGACGGACAAGTAACGATGAAAAATTGAGACACACCGCTTCATAGCGGGGCTTGGTCCCACACATACTGGCTATTTTCTCCCTTTTGTTTTTATAGTTCTTCAAATAATCAGCAGACTAATGCATCAAAGGCCATTAGATGTGAAGCACTGGTGTCTTCTAATCTAAATTTTGCTAATTCGTTTCCCTTGTGGGTCTCCTAACAAAGCCTCTTAAAATCATTGACTGATAATGAAGCTCATTAGTGCAGCCTCGTATTCCGCTCGCTTCCCTCCTTTGCAGCGTACTTATTCTTGACAAGCAACACTAACAAGCAGCGGTGGATCTCAATGAGGAATTTTTTGTTTATTCAGAGAAATCATGCTGAGCCTTATTATTTTTAGAGCAGTGGGGCATGAGGATTAACCATTGATTGTTGATCGTTTTACTTAATTAGTGGTTTGACCATTCCACATTAATTTGGCTTCAGATTCATGCTACAAAGAGACAGTTAAGGATTATTTTTTTAATAAAGCTTTTATTAATGAAGCTACCTTATTTAGTTATTATTTTTATCCTTAAATAATCCTACATTTGCCAGCTTTCAACTACACTCTGATGCACTGATCAGAATTACATCCATATGGATTGTAGTACCAATGAGAAAGTATTATCTGACTCACCATGCATTAATCAATTATTGCTTCAGACGATGCCTGCTTGTACATTCAAATTACCACTTCCAATCTGTTAATCCTCTAGCGATCATGACACGCATATCTGAGTCTAACAAGTTTGTGCATAGACCAGAATCATCACAAGGCAGAAATCACACGGCTCTGACAGCAGCTACAGCTGAGCATCATGCAACTTCCGTCAGTGCTGTGAAAGCAGTGATATTGATCCGGTCAGACCTGAGAAGCACAAGAGATGTTTGCGTGTTTTGTAGACGGCGACTAATGAATTTCTACAGCGTTCCACACTAATGAATGTCAAAGTGCCATGAGTTCAGGTGGTGAGCAGCTGTAAAATCTAATGAAATCTCAAAAGCAGCCAAAGCTAAATATCAAATTATAAAAATGGTGGTATTCTCTTGGCTGTGTTATGTCTTTGTTCACATTGTTTGTGAGGATTTTGTTAAATATAACTGCCAATTACATCTGTTTTATGTCTCCAATATCACATTTTCATTACCCAGATGCAAGATGTAATATGGATCTCCTGTCAAAGCGCCGCATTTAGCCCCCCGAGATATGCCATACCTAGACTAGCATTATTTTCAATGGTCAATCACTCCACCGTAATTAAATTTCCCCTCAGTTTTGGCCGACATTCTCCCCCATTTCAAAACTGGACATTTGTCTGTGATAATGCTATAAAAACAGTTCTATGACAGCTGAAATTGAGTTTATACCTTTCTCATTTTTAGTAAAAGAGAAGGCTGCTAACTGAATCCATCCTTTCATCTAACGCCATTTCTTCCCAGAGCTGAGATTATGTAATTCCTTATAATACAATAATGGACATAACCAATACATTCATACAAGTGAGCACAGAGGTGCTCTCATTACTCCAGGCTTTCTGTCTCCCTTGTTTTTTCTACATTATATTAAATTACTTTTAGTAATTGTTTCCTTTGAATTAACTCTCCTTTTTATCAGCGGTTTAAAGCACAACCAACTCACAAACATCTTTTGTTTTTTTGTAATGCCAATCCTGTCATGTGAAAAGTGCAAGGAAGCATAAACACAGAGTAAAAACTGATTGTAGAGCTTCTTTTGTGGATATACATGCAACTTATTTTGAATGTAGGAATCTAACTTAGTATTCACATCACACTGAATTAACTTGTAAATTGATCTGCGCTCTAGCTGAGGTCAAGCTATGGGTGGCATGTTCAAATTAAGCAACAGTAATACTCTAAAGGAATGAAACATTTGTGTTGCTAGGCCGATTTCCTTTGCTAATGAGAAGTGTTGTCTGGTAAATCTTTAAAACAGTTTGGACTAACCTTTCTGCTCCTGGAGACAAATATGAAGAGTAAAGTCTCAAAGTTCAAAATCAAGAAACTCTCTTTTTGCAGTAAAGTTATAATTAGGAGGCAAAGTCAAAGTCCTGAAATCTAAGTGCTTAATCAAATATGTTTTCTGAGCTGGTCAAGTGGGACATGGTGACTAATTAAAACCAAAGTTTTAATGACAAACTATTAGTCACAGTGTTTGTGGATGAAAAAAAAAAACTGGATCTATTTTTGTCATAGTTTGTGATGTAAACAAACCCAACAGTAAAAATAAAAAAGTAGCTAGTTACATGAAACCATAAGTAAAAGCAGGCTTTCAACATACACACACACCAGTCACTTCAATTGATACACACCTGCACACAAAAAGAGAATGACAACGGTGAAGTTCAAACTCCGAACTAGAATAAGGAAGAAAGTGGATTTAAATGACTGTAAACAAGGCATGGCTGTTGGTGCAAGAATGACTTGTCTTGGTATGCCAGAAATCACAGATCTACTGGGATTTTTATGTACAACAATCTTAGGCTGGCTGATAGCTGTACAAAAAAGGGAAAAACTCAGTTGTGCAGCAATTGTGGGGATTAAAATGCCTAGAGGATGTAAAAGGTCAGTGGTGAATAAGCAGATTTCCTCAAGGTGACAGAAAGGCAGCAACACCTCTATTAACCACTTGTTTGGAATAGAAATCTCAGCCCTTAAGGGCAGAGAGTCCCTTCTGCTCACAGCACAGTGAACAACATGCAGATCCACTGGTCTGCTCTGAGGCCTCGCAAGAGTTTTTCATGTGAAAATTCTGTGAATGGTGCCGCATGCTAGTGATTCATAGTCCAGGTTCAATTTTCAGAAATATCAAAGAGCAGCAGTTAAACTCTGGCTGCCTGCTTTGTACCATTGCCTACCCAACTTTTGTGATGTTTCTCAGATGTGATATTTCTTTAAAGTAACTGGTTTTGTTTGAACTCTTTAGTCTTTTGATAAAAAATTATCAGAAAAAATGTGTGAAATAGTTTTTTGTTTACCTGTTTTATTAATATTCCTGCAGTTTATTGTGTTCTTTTTGAGACATTAAAGCCAAACCAGGGACAGAGTGTGCAAAATACACAACGGCTAGAAGAACTAAACTTATGTTTTAACCCCTTAACTGTCATGAGGACACTGGCATCCTCATGAACCCACTGTCTTATATGTAGGTGTTTTAAGAGAGGGAGTTAAAGGATAGCATTGTCTAAGTGTGTTTTCTGACCAAATAAACATCTTACTCTGGCATCACACAATTTTAACACACTGACGGAGTGCTTAATACTGTGGATATAGGCAAGATGTTGGAAGAGTCACATTTCCATTATTTGACATATACAATTATTTTACATTGTTCATTGTGTTTTTTTGAAATCCACAGTCAATGCAGCCATCTACATTGAAATTTTAGAGCACTTCAGGCTTTATTCTGCTGACAAGCATTGTGAAGATGCTGAATTAATTTACCAGCAGGATTTGGCACCTGCCCACATAACTAAAGGTTGCAAAAGCTGGTTCAAGTACCATGCTGTTGTGTGCTTGACTGGCCTGCAAACTCGCTTCACCTGAACCCCATAGAAATTCTCCATGCCATGTCACTTTGACGCAGAAATTTATGCAAAAGGAGGCCTAGCCAAGCACTGAGCTAATAGAAATGAATATTCTTCTCAGAAGCATGACATTTATGTTGAAAATAATTTAGATTGTTTTCATGTAATACTCTAACTTTTTTAAGACACTTACTTTTTGGTTTTCATTATCTTTAAACCATAATAAAATGTAAAAGTGATAAAGGCCTGAAATTTTCAGCTCTATCTGTATTTAATCAATATATTAAATATATATTATATTAATATATAAGTTTAGCTTTCCAAAAGGAGTAACAAAAACATTGTACATTTTCACCATATTTTCATTTTTTGAGATGTACCTGTATGAATAATTGAAATGACAACACATGATATATCATCAGTCATTTACACAAGAGTCGATGAAACACCTGTCAAATATCTGAAGCTGTGATGAAAGTTCATATTTGTTTTCTTATGAGGGGATAAAATTAAATCAATCAACACCTTCTGTGGCAATGCAATTTCCAACATATGCTAATGTCGTGCATCCCCACTGTTACCTCTGTTATTACTTACCAAAGTCAAAGAACACAATTTCTCATCTCAAACGAAGGAGGATCATTTCCATCACTCTCCTTTGTACTGGAACATTGCAGACACAACAAATGATTCTCGGAGTACCTGTGAAAGTGAGGATCACCATAGTTACAAAAGGTGTATGGAGTGAATAATGAGAACAAGAGGAGAGTGAAGAGGAACATAATTTCTTCCAGATCTATTTTTGGCTATGATAATTGTAATTTAGAATCAATAACAATAAGATTCCGCCTTCTTCTTGCTTCCTCTCTTTGAAGTCAGAAGTTGTGCTTCCCTGGGAGATGAAAAGTTCAGCTTGCGTGGTTTTGATGCAAATGGGGATCTGACTCAGAAACCATTGAATTTTTAAATGGATTTCCGGCTTTAAATTACTATGCAATAAGCACACAATTATCTTTGTGAGCAGAAGGCTGTAGTCTGTCTTGCCACACAATGCAATATTGTCTGTTTGCTTTGACAGGTGTTTCATAAAAGGCAGTTATCTTTCTATTTGGGTCAAAGTCATGACCCTTGTTGGACCTTCTCCTCTCTGGCAACTTACTGTGATGACTTGTGGCAGCATCATCTGCTACAGCTTATTTACCTCCCAGCTTCAAAGAGAAAACACCACGACAGCTGCAAGTCCATCTATGACAAACAACCCACCCACACTTTTTGCACACATCAGTGCTCACACACATTCTCGCACACGCCATGAAACCAATCTTTAGGCAGAAAACAGCATTCATTAGCGTGTTCCTCACTAATGCTGATTTCCATGTGTCTTTGATACATTTCCTCTGTTATTGTTTCTGACACTCCAGCCCTGCAATTGTGAACCCTCCAGGTAAAGAGAATGATATTAACCTGACAAATGCAGTATTTTTCTCTGTCAATCAGCCAGGTGAGATAATGGAGAGTAATGTGCAACTACGTTTGTAACTTATTGACTTTTGAATTAATGCTAATAAATGAGATTAAAAGTTGAAATGAGCTGCATATAAACTCCTAAAGAAAGCGGTGTTCATCCTTGGAGATGTTAGACGTAAGCCACAAAGGAGGATCCTTGATTCAGCCCACTCAATATAAACACTTTAGAAATGCCTATAAAATTATTTGTAGGAGGCTGCACTCATGAATGATCGATAGCAGTTAAAGGCATTGTTGCGTCTCTCACCTGTTCAGTATTGGCAGGAATATTAGAGAAATTTAAGAGGTCTCGGCAACTTTGCATCTACTATGGTAGCCCCACATTATTTAAACTGAGGGAGTTATTATTGTCTCCTATGAGAGTTCGGGAAAATGGCTACATTTGTCATTCTACGGCAACAGATAAAGTAAAAGAGGAAACAAAAATTGTCTGAAAAGATTTGGTCTGAGCAAACCAACAGCCTCACAGGGTCTCGTAATGGGGCTGAGCAAAATAAGTAGCTGTTTTCAAAGAGAGTATAAATACCCTATTAGTGGTTTAAAAAATATCAATGTCCATCAACAGATTAGGCAAACAGTATCTATGAGAAATATGTCTGATTTCTCTTATCATTCTTGGAAGACGTTTGGTGCAGTTAAAAATAGATATTTCACTAGATGTGCACTGTTTGGGACAAACAAATTTTAAAAGGAGAGAATGGTCCAAATTCAAATGGGCTTTCAGAAGGCACCAGGTTTCAAAAATGAGTTTGGAAAATTCAACCTAGCCCAATATGAAGGAAATATTCTCTCTCTAAAATTTAAACTCCTTTGAACAATGAACATATGTAAACTATGTCAAAGTTTTAGTGATAATATGATTTGGTTTTGTTTCTAATAATGTTATTTAACAAATTTGCGACTTTTTCAGTATGGGCTTTCCATGCCAAAAATATCAGTGGTAAATCTGAGTCATAAAACAATATCCTAAAAGTATCTCAGAGGGCGAGATGAGCGAGCAGTGTCATGCTCTGGGAATGCTTTTATTGTTCCAGCGAAGTTAGGGAAGCGATTCATCATTGATTGTCAGCTTGATGGAGCTAAAAACAGAGAAATCGCATAAGAAAACCTTTGGGAGGCTGTGAAGCATTATAAGACTTGAGACAATGATTTGGCTTACAAATGGAAAATGGTTTCAAGCATTTAGCTCAGAGTTAAAATGGTTAGGATTAAAGATTACTCAGGTGTTAGATTTTCCCAGAAATCTAAAATTGACTTAACGATTATATCAAGACTTAAAAATTGGTTTTCACAAATGCCCTCTGTGAAGTCTGACTGAAGTTGAGCTATTTTGCAAAGAAGAATGATCAAAATTAAAGTAAAGAATACGACACGTTTTTCCACAAGTTAACTTCTGAACACTAAAAGGTTTCTATTCAGTCTGTGCCACCAGGTCCTCTGACCAAGCAAGGCAGATTAAGCGCCTTTTCCGAGGGCACAACAACTGAGATGGACAGAAGTTGGTATCGGCAACAGGACAAACCCACACCTCCTGAAACAGTGTTGCCCTGTTATAACTATGGGGTAAGAAGAACGCTGCTCTTTAAATTTGTATTGTTAAAATATCAGCCTTTTTCCCCAGATAAATGACTTTGACTTTTGGCATTATCTGCATGACTATTTATTTTAAAATGTTCAAAAGCCATTTATTTTGTCAGTAGCCCACCAGGTTTTCATCTAGAAGTAAAAATAAACTAGCGATACATAAAGTAAAATAAATTTTAATAAACATGAAGGAAAAGGTGAAGAGTCTGCACTAAAAGAGATATACACATCTTACAATTATATTTATATGAATCCCTCAGTTTCCTCTGTTGGCTTCCTACATTCAGTGCAATTAAACACCTAGACATTATATGTGTGCGTCTGGTGGGATGTAACACTGCAGGACAAGTTCGATTTTATCAAAGCTTCAACAAATTTGCCCACACACAGACAGAAATAGGCTCTGTGAGCATCATCAAAGAACGTAGGAAACCTCCTTTCTTCTCCTGGCAGCAATACAATAATTTGTTTAAAAAAAACATGGGGAAACAGTTTTCACATGGCACAGAATACGTTTTTGGGTTTTTTTGCACTCCACATAAACAATTTTCTCTCTGGTGCATTTCCCAGAACAACGTGTATTTAGGGCTTCACAATAATGCATTAATTTGAGAAACATTTTAGAAGATATTTTCTGGACACACAAAAGTGCTGGTAGGCCTTCCATTTTGAACAACTGATTTGTCCTTCAGGGGCCCAAATATATATATATATATTTTTTATTAAACATTTTCATTAATGAAAGAACAAATCCTAGTGGCGACTTATTTTTGTGCTACAATATCACATTTGACTTTTTTCACAACTTGGTGTGAAAAATGGTGCATTAACATGGATGACTCTGAAATTTGCATAAAGTCACAAGGATGCAGTCTTATTCCTTCCAGCTACACCATTTAGGATGGATGAGTTTCTTTTCTGGGCCAACTAGAGGGTATGCAGCTATTAGAAACAAAAGTTCAGATGGCTATAAATGGAAACAACCTGAAGAAGATCACCATTCAAGGATGAGTCATACAGGCACCAGCCCATCCCCAGAGGCCCTCGCTGGGCAGTGCTTTATTACCTCCGCCCTCCAGGAGTTGGGTGGGATCTAAGGAGCTTCTACAGACTGCGCTTGTAGGGTCTTCACTTTGCCTTATATATTTGAAACTACTTCTCAGCTACTCAATGTTCAGTTTTCCAGTCACTTGTTTGTATAAGAGCCATTGTTATAAATAAACATGTCTGGTGGAGGTGGCTGTAACAGAGTGGGTTCAGTGGGAAACGCAACAGGAAGAATTCTGAGGATGATTTATTCTGCTTTTTTTTAATCCAAGAAAACTACAAAAGCAAAGGAAAAAAAAGCAACAACAAGAAATGAAAGGTGTGACTTCTTTTTGGGTTTTTTATATACATTGTTTTTCTAAATAAATCATATTCAGATGACTGTTTTGTTGGGAACAACAGAGCTCACTTCAAAGAGAAATGCCTTTATTAAATTCATGTCACATGAAATAAAAGAAGAAATACCTCAGAGAAATTGATACGAGAAGCAGGAAATCTGAAGAGAAA
This sequence comes from Xiphophorus hellerii, assembly GCF_003331165.1. NCBI lineage: Eukaryota > Metazoa > Chordata > Actinopteri > Cyprinodontiformes > Poeciliidae > Xiphophorus > Xiphophorus hellerii. The sequence continues at coordinate 20,250,811 of NC_045677.1, read as the reverse complement.
AGCTTGAGAAAGAGTTTGCCTGACAAAAAACAAAACTGATGAAAAGGTTAACACATTTTCGGCTTGAGGTCAACAATCAGACTGGCATAACAAAAAAAAATAACATGCAAGACAGTAAAAGAAAAACAACTCCCAATATATTGTCAATGTCACCTTTTTGTATAGTACATTTACAAACAATAACAGTTGAATAGTATTTCACAATTACAGCAAAAATAGTTGTGATAAAAAATAAAATAAACACCACAGAGTTATAATTTCCAAGAAGTATTTAGAATGTTATACTCAGTCAGAGGTCAGAAAAAGGGATGAATTTTTAATCTGGACATGATTCCTTGAAGCTGAGAGACATGTTGAAGCTTTAAGAAAAGTTTTACTATTGAACTTTGTCATTAGTTATCTATGTGGATATTACAGCCCTGTAGCATACCACACAGACTCTTTAATGGAAATCATATTCCCATTCCTGAAGCATTTTTCCTTCAAAAAGGAGCATAAAGTGTGACCTGGCAGCAGAATTCATCAGAGCACAGTCCAGTTGAGCAACAGTATGATATGCTGGTAAAACAACTGTGATCTATTGAAGTGAGGGGACAAATAAACAAATTACACTTATTATATTTTTGGTATGATCTTAAAAGAATGTAAAAACAAAAACATTTTCTGTTGTTTCAACTTTAATTCAGTTATGTGGCTTTCTTCCCAGTGGAGTTCTTGTGCTCCATATGTTGTTCACAGGAGAGGGTTTGAATAGCTACAGATAAAATGGGTAGGGGTTGCTTATGTGAGCATGTACATTTTCTGGCCAGAGGCAAAAATTGCCTTCGAGATGCACCAAGCCCCATCAGCAACATATTCTTGGTGCTGTAATTCTTTTTTCACAATACTATTACATCATGATCTCCAGATTCACCTTTAAAGGCTGTGGAGGAATCAAAGCTCTGATTCAACTATTCTCTCTCCTAGCACTTCATGTTATTGATCAGGTCATTTGGACCTTTTGATAAGGTTGGTTTTCATTTGGATTATTTTTGTGCAGCGCAATCTGGTTTCAGGGTGTCAAAACTACAAGTATAGTTTTTTAGTGTTCTAAAGAAGAAGAGCAGAAGAAAGAATAAGATATTGTGATGTCTGTTATTAGCAAATTATTTCTCAAGGTATATCTCAAGGTCTCAGTAACATATCTACACACCCACATTCACACAGCTGCCCTGGGGCAAACTGACAGAAATGAGTCTGTATATACACAAGGCACTATCAAGTGGGTGAAGCATCTTGCCCAAGGACACAATGATCAAGAGAGGGGGTTTGAACTGCAACCCACCAGTTACAGGACTAGGAGTTCATTCCTATTAAGAAACAGAGTCTGTGTCTTAAAAAGCATACTGAGCTGCCTATATTGATCCATCTATTCATCCATTTTCTTACAGCCTTCACCCATTGGGGTCGGTAGGGGTGCTGGTGCCCATCTCCAGCTGTCATTGGTGATAGGCACCAAGGCCCGCGAGTCGCGGGGTACAAACTGGACAGGTCACCAGTCCATCGCAGCTGCCTGTATTCTGTCTATAAATTGTAAGGCACCCTACAAGTGGTGCTTCTCCAAGCCAGGAATAGATATGTTTTTGAATGATAATAAGTCATATCTTGGCGGTGTATGTTTAAACATAACCCAGCCAAATATATGTGGGCTGCCTGCACCCCTATAAAGAAACACTGTAACTATGTTTCTAAAGGAAACTCTCCTATTGGCTTTGATTCTCCCAGTCTTGTGCACTGGTCTATAACAAAGACTTGTTTGTCATAAATCCTCTTTTTATTCACCTAAGCCTATCAGTCTTTACCACTACATCTCACAGAGGCTTAGTTGTAGACAATATGAGAGTTAGACTGAAGCTTGTGTTGCAAACTGAAATAAGCTTGAATGCTATATGGATGTCTTCATGGTTTTGATTCCCAATTTTGACTTCTGTCTTACATACATATGTATTATCAGATGTGAGAAACATTCAACACTTGTAGGTTCTTGTTGTTTGCTCACCAAACACCAAGGTATATAACCCTTTGTCTGTGGTCTTATTGCTGGGTCACTGTTGAACTTTAGGGTTATGATTTCAGCTTATCTGATGAAATATACAGTAGCTCTCAGCACTATATCAGCATGAAATTATAATTTTAGGGGAAACAAATCTACTGTGTGTTGGTCTCTCATATAAAATCCCAAATAAAATCCATTGAAGTTTGATGTTGTGACAACACAATAGGCACTTTAGATTCTCCTCTTCACATTAGTTCTATCTTAGTTTCCTTATGTATGGAATATTCTACAGTATAATAAAAAAAAAGAGTTTTTTTTCAACACTTTCACTGTATTTACTATAAACAATTGAAGTGCAATCAAAGCTGGAACTAAATAAGCACAATTGTTGGAAATATGAGTAAGCCACAGGAAACGGGAATTGTTGTGTTACTGATGAATCTCTAGAGGAAAGTTTAAAGTGGACAATGTATTGTCTCAGATTTCCTTTTTTTAATTTTTTTCCCAAGTCAATATCTTTCCTTTTCACTTTCTGTATTCAGTTTCCAGCCAATTTAGTACCAAATTTAATTTTGAGGCATATTCCATTTTCTTCTCCTCTAAAAGCTCCTCTCATTCACAATTTCTCCACTTTCCCCTGACAGCTCTATAAACAAATCATTTCTTTGTCACCGGATTTTTACAGTGCTGATGTCATCGGTCAGGCTGCATCTCAGATTTATTGGCCTGTCCTGCTCTCTCTCAGTGACCAATCAGATTGCCATCAGAGATTCCTTTGTCAATCGGTATCGCTTTCTTTTAAAGAAAAACATTCACTCTGCATGCGGACTCTGTTAGAATTGATGATGCTTTTGTTAAGCATAAATGAGTCTGTAGTTTTTAAAACCCTAGGGGTACAGATTTAAAAAAAAAAAATCAGAATTGGAAATGCTAGTTTTGACATCTGAACATGCCCTCAAGTGCCCCGTTATGTGTGCGAGTAGGTTTTGTTTGATGTTGGTTCCGTAGGAGGGGCATCATTTTTGCACTGACTCAGGGGAGAACAGCAGGGCGCCACGTAACAGCAATGCATCAATAAAACATTAGGTTGAACTAATCTGGGAGCAAAGACGGAAGTTTAGAGTGCATTCTGCAGCAAACCAAGTGCAAGTGTAATTGGGTTGAGGTGAAGCTATACTTAGGGCGCAAGCTGAAAAGTAAAAAGGTGCTGTTCTACTTATGTAATGAATGAAAATACTGCAGGAGTGGTGGAGGGCAGACAGGTAGCACAGAGGATGAAGAGATTTAAAGAAGAGGAGCCTGGTAATTACCAGTCATGGAAGTAATCTAAAGGTTGATCTAACTGAGGGAGATCCAAAGGAAGGCATGGATCTCAGAACCAAGAGACCAAAGGATGACCTTTAAAGCTGTATTATGTAACCTTTATGAAAATACATATATATATATATATATTTTTTTTTTACATATTTTCTAAATCTTTCTCTATGCCTTGGCAATATAACATGAGGTAAATAATCTTTTAAAAAAAAGAACTCTTCATCCTCCTCCTTGTGGTCCTACTACCATCTGCAGAAATGCACCATTTCCAGTCAGAAGCAACCAATTAGAGCCAGCAGGCACTGTCAATCATCCTCATATACATGCTGCTGCTGTACCAAAGGCAAAGAAACAACTTACTATTACAGGTAAACTGTTTACCCACTGTCATTGGTGACCATCCTAACTAGCCTGCAGGCTCCGATGTGGGATACTAGTTGTAGCATAGTAGAGAGCAAGTGGGCGGGTCTGAGCGCATACATGAGCTTAATTGACAGCATTATGATCTTCCTCCTTACTCTGATTGGTTGTTTCTGAGCAAGATGTGTATTTCTGTAGATGACAGTAGAACCACTGTCAGAGGCAGAGGAGTTTGCTCTTTTCACAGATTATCTATCTTATATAATACTGTCAGGGCACAGTAATACTTCCAACAAATGTGTAAAAACATTTTTTTATGAAAATTTCCTACAGCAGGCTTAAAGGAGGACAAGAATAAGTTATCAAAGGATATAAACATGAAGCTAGCGCTCAAAAAACTCAGAGGGCTTGGAGTTCACCGCAAGAATTGAAACTCAGGAGTCAAACGATTGGTAACCAACTCCTCTTATCTTCCTGACGATGAGCCTGATGAATTTCAGGTGCATAGAAGCACACCTGCAGCAATCATCCCTCTAGTGGAGGCCTGCTGCCACAAGGTGGAAACCTAAGATAAAATCTGAGAGAAATGAACCACAACACAACACAGTTGACCTGTTTAGGTTGGTGTGGGGCTGGAGCTTAGCTGCTCTACTATTCATCAATAAAAAGGAAAGACACCCAGTGTACCAATGAATCAACCACATATGTTTTTGTTCCAGTAAACTGGACGGAGCCTCACAGGTGTCAAACTCCAGTCCTCAAGGGCCGGTGTCCTGCAGTTTTTAGATGTGCCACAGGTACAAAAAGCGGGAATGAAATGGCTTAATTACCTCCTTCTTGTGTAGATAAGTTCTCAAGAGCCTTGCTAATGACCTAATTATTCTATTCAGGTGTGGTGCAGCAGAGGCACATCTAAAAGTTGCAGGACACCGGCACTTGAGGACTGGAGTTTGACACCCTGCTGTATGTGCTCAGGAATAACAACCATACTTTACAAAAGAAGACTTCTATCACAATTTGGGGCTACGGTACAAGTTAATGACTGAGCATCATACATTTCTAAATTTGTATGAAGATTTTATATTATTCCATAACCCACCTGTTTTGTGTACTGAACTTATACTTAAATACCTGGATGAGCGCCATATTTTGAGCCAACTTTCAGTTAATCTTGATGCAACTTTATATCACTAAAAGTGAACTCAAAAGTTAAAAGTTTTGCTATAAAGTGACAAATTCTTACATAACCCAGAAAAAAGGTACGAACAGTGACAAAAAGCTAATCTTTTCATTCTTTTCAAATGAGCTAAGACACTCACAGATAAGAATGACAAGCCCAAATTTGATTACTTGATGTCAAAGTAGAGACTAAAATTTGAGTTTTTTACCTTGTAGCATCACCAAAGGATGTTTGGGATAAAACATACCCTCAGGGTCCAATTTGAATTACAAATCTGTCTGAAAGGCTTTTTGTATTATCCAAAAATCTATTTTAATATTTAATACCGTGTCTAGGAATACCCATTTACTGTGATAGCAAGGCATTTCATAAGCCTGTTGTTAGAAGTAGAAAGGGAGCATGAATTCACAAATCAATGGTAAAAATGCTTTAAGGACGAGATGTAAATTACTGCAGCAAAATAAAATTATATATATATACTGTATATATATACAGTACAGACCAAAAGTTTGGACACACAGTTGTGTCCAAACTTTTGATCTGTACTGTACATATATACAGTATATATATATTGCACACAAGCCATTTAACCATTAAAATAGATCATGTGGGAAGAAAGTGTGCAGCTCAAATATGCTGAATAATTAGAGCACATGCAGTTTGGAGGCTTTGACAACTATTTAAAACAGCAATAAAGAATGTGCAATCCCCAGATCTAAGTGTTTGTAAGTAGTTTTGATGGATCACTAAGAAGATTCTCTGGCCTGAAACTGCCTCAGGATGTCTGGGGGTTGAAACAAATCATGGCTTTCATTTGCAGCTTGGTACCATCTTGCCAAAATTGCATTTTGCTTTATGGCACAACAACAACTAGATTATAGGGCGCTTTTATGGCATGTTTTGTTTTCTCATTCTCTATCATGAGCACTGTTTAAAAAGTATGCTACAGGTTTATTGAAAAGTCAAAAAGATGAAAAACAGAAAAGTGGCTTAAAGATCTAAATATTATGCTAGTGAACTTCACATTTCATTAAAGACAGGTCATGAATCACATTAAATTAAAACATTTTACACTAAAATATTCGAATGTCGTTTTGTAATCATTATTACATTTGTTAAGAATACCTACTGTCTCATCTCCTGCTGCCAAGTTATAATGCAGATGATAAATGTCAGTAAGAGACAGAAGAATGTAACTATGAACATGTGTTGTTAAAAATAAATAAAAATAAAGTTTAAAAAAAATATATTCGAATGTCTAGGCCTTTCCCATAGTATTATGTGTCTCAACTTATAGGAAAAACGACCTCTTATAAGTAGAAGTTACAGTTTTTCTTAAACATGTACACATCTTGTAAAAATATCCCATTCTATTATTTGTATACCATTGCACAATGACATCCGTCATCAATAATTAGAGTGAATGTGGGACATTAGTAAAATTGAATCCCTCTTCATATTTAATGAAAAGGCTAGAAAATGGTAAGCGTTTAATGTTACTTTATCCAATGCTGTTACAACATTGTTTATTTGGTCAATGGAAAGCTGAAGTGTATATTCCAAACTTATACATACATTATTACTAAAACGGTTTGTTTTCAGGCTCATTTGCTTGGATTAAACACAGGTAATTTTGCAGAAATAAATTATTCACTTTGTCATTTATTTTATGGTTATTTCTGATATAATATAACATTAACATATTCCTATCAGAAATAACAAGGCAAACAACTCTGAAGAAACATAGGAAAATTACATTGTCGCATATAACAAAGCACTTTCGCCTACTGTGACCAAACATCCACTATGGCATCCACTTTCACAAATCAATGAGGTAGTGCAGAAAACAGTGGAGGCAAGTCAAATTACAGTAGTGAAGATCAGCAGAGGCAAACTCACACAGGGAAATCAAACAACCATAGAGACAAACCCACATGGGGCCATTGAACGCCTTGTAAACAAGTCTGTGTGATGCCATACCAGATTCCAGGAGGGTTTAAAAGTTTGCAAGCATATAGAGTCCGATTTCTCCTAGGAGATTTTTGTCAAGATGTAATCACAAAACATTAACAAATACACACTTCACCTGTTCTTTAGTTGTTTTTTTTGTTTCCCCCCCATGTATTATGATTGTACACTCTACAGAAAGTATTAGCAGGAAAAAAAAAAGGATTTCCAGTGTGTTCCAGTGTTTTAATGTCAATTTTAACAATGATTTAAGGTATTTATAGGTCATTATAGGTGTAAACACAGCTGAGCTTGGTGCAGATCAAAATAACAAAAAATAAATACATCTGAAGAAATACACCAAAAATGATTACATGCATCCTTTAAATATTCTTTAAGACGATTTTAATGTCATTCATTTAATAATTCAGTTTTATGTAAGCAATGAATAAACTGACAAGATAATTTAATAGATGGAAACTTGTGACCTTTTGTGTCTGAACAGGATGTGTTAACATAAATTTAATCCAAAGCTGCTGGCTCATTTCTTGCTCTGAGGACTCCCACTCTCACTTTAAGAAAACTCTGGGCCAAACAGCCCGTGGTCGTTTCTGAATGATTCAGCCCTGAGTAGGTCTCAAGTGATGCGATATGTGATATCTCGTTTAGCCTCTGCTTGAGTTTGCCGCCAAGCCTGAGTGTGGGCTAAGACTGAAAATAGCAGGGTGTTTACTGGAGGAGGTCAGGTTGCCAATAATAGGAGCAGTCTATGGAAAAAAGAAACTTCTTTGCTCTTGAAGTTATCTCACAAGTTATCATCAAATTGATTTTGTGTTTGTCAAAAGTTGGCTCTGAAACTGTAGCTGCTAAAATCAAGTTGACCTTGTTTCTTTGTCTTTGCTGGACTGGTTTATATTATGTTGGTGTTTTCATCATTATTTCCAGTTGTACCCTGGTGTCTAAGGTCCTAGAGGTCAGGAGCTTCTGTCATGGTCCGGTATTCTTTAAAATGTTTCATATAATTTTTAAATTAGAAATGCTTAGGGGACTGTGTTAATTACTAGGAAGAACATGAACATTTCATTCAGCAACAAATACTGAATTGCTGTTGCTTTACAGCAAAGCATGCCTAACTTTTAACATCAACACAAGTGTTTCACAGTACTTTAACTTTTAATTGCAAAGTTTCACAACTTTACATCAGACATTTTTGTTCATTTGGACCTACATGGCTTAAAGCCTGGCAGTGATTAAGCTGGAGAAGCAGCAAATCTTTCCACAGAAAAGAGTGGCAATTCAATCAGGACAAAAAACCTCTGGTTGTCAAGCAACACCAAGGACACAGCATTCTTCTGCACCATGCTATTCAGCTGTGTCATGAACTGTAAAGGCATTTAAATGAAAATCACTGCCAAGGATGATTACAACCGTTTTGAAAAGGCTGAATGAATTGTGGTTTTCACCCACGTTTCCATCTTTGTTTGCTTCAGTGAAGTGATGAGGACGAGATGTGACTTTTGGATTAATAGTGTCATCTTAATGACAATGAATTCTAAGAAATAAATTATGAATTTCTAAGAAAAAATGCTTTATGGCAGAGTTAGAAATTGTCTAATTTCTAACTATGCCCACTGTACTCACAGTGGGCAGAATGTTGTGACAACAAAAGTTCACAGGCGTACTAATACTTCGGAGACAAAAAACTAGAAAGACAATAGAAGTAGAAGAGGTTCTTGGCAAAGTTTAAACGTGGCATTTAGCGTTTAAATTAAAAAGTGTTGATGACATTTTAGTAAAGGTTCCAGAGTCCATTGATTTTCAATGCAGATTGTTTTTGTTAGGGTAAAACAGGGTCCAAAATCCTTTCTTTGAAATCTCTGAAATACTGCCAGAGCTTTTTTTTTCTTATGTGAACATCAAATATTCAACATCTTTAGTCAGGGAGAACTCAATACAAACAGCATATTAAAGTTAGGTAAAGCTAATGTTTCAGATTTATTCCATGAGTGTTACTCATTGTCATGGGGCAACTTATCCCACTTGATGGGATCCTCTTAGTTAAGCATTAATTTGACTTAATGGATGTTAATACAACATGTTCAGGATTACCTTTAGCCATACAGAAGTGTGAAGTGGTGTTTAATATAACTTCAAACCCTTGATATCTATTCACTTAATGATACTTGGGAGATGCTCCAGGCCTTATATTCAGTCTCCACTGAAATTGACGCTAAGCTTTTATCCTCATAAGCAGTGCAAGGAAAGCAGAGATATCAAAACTATTTCGGTAACAACATATTATTATTGTATTTGGCTTCAAAGCAAAAGTTTCTTAGCTTGAAGAATTTATTTCCTGGTGTCTTCACAGAAAGATCAAATAGGCTATTGAAAATCTTGTAACATTTTCTTCAATTTTGTGCTATAGATCAACATGAAGTACCATATTAATTGTAAAGTTACACATCAGGTAAAAAATTGGGCTTGATGCTATCAATAGTTTTGTCTGTCATCACCTCTTGATTTGTTTTTTACAATAATACATAAAATAAAAAAAGATTCTTCTATCAAATACTGAATGAAAATATGAGATTTATATCACCTAGAGTCCTCAACTGTTAAACTACGTTATCTGCCCACAAGGTTCCACCAGGTTTTTCACCACCATCAATGCAGACCAGACTTTTGGGATTTTTTATACTGTTTGCAAGAGCAGAGATAAAAAACTCAAAACAGACAAAGAAGATGGGATTACAAGCAGAAACAAAGGAAGAAAAACTGTCTGGTGAGATTTGCTCTTAATCATGCTTAGACAATTTCTAACTCGACTGTCTCAAGTACTTAATGGGTAGACACTGGAAATTGTTCTCCCCATTGTTTTGTTTTATTGATATATATAGTACCTAATACTCAGAAATTAAAATTGTTGATCTTTTCATGTGGTCTCAGTGACCAGAAGACCCTACAGTTGGATACTTATGTGTCAGTAAGGTCCTTTTGGTTTGTTTGGTGGACACACAGAAGTCTGTTGGGGGCCTGATTGTCTGACGGATTGAAACAACAAACACAACAAATATTATAGATAGTAAATATGTCTCATGCGAATGGAGGAAAACAATCAAGATTCAAGATTACTGCCATTTCTGATTTTTAATTTGGATTCATTGTAAAGCAATTAATCAATGCTAAATAACAATATTAATGAGCAAACAAAAAACCACCTTCAGCACAAGTAAAACCACCAGCATTAGCAAATCAAATCAGTGACTCAAGACAGCAGTACATCTTAAATGAAAAATATTCATATAAAATGACTAATGCAGTTTAACCTGAGATTAATTACCTCAATATTAGTGACACTTTATTGATGTAGTAACATGTTAATTATTACCTACTATTATCTACTTCATTTGTCAGAATATAAATAGTATTGAGATATTATCAAACTGAACAGCTTAAATATCACAAAACTATTATTTCAAAGTTTTATCTTTCTCAGTTGTGTAAAATGTGCTTGTAACCCATAAACTTCTTGTAGAGTATTCATATTTTGTAAGAGTTTGAAACTTTCAACATTATTTATGGGATAAGACAGCCTGACTTAATGTACCGTGTTTCATCATTCTTCACCTTAAAAATGCGGTTTCCCATTTGTTATAGTCAGAAACTTGGTTCACCGTTAGTATGGAAACCAGTTTTCTGTGTGTATGTGCCTGTGTTGGAGTGATTGCTTTGCTTGTGTAAAACATCAAAGCATTTCTATGGAGAAATATACAAAAAATTAGAACAATCTCACCTATCATAATATGTTAAAAAAGCTGTTTTTTGACCTGCAGTTTGTCATCTAGTTTAAAAATCCAATATGAGATCTAAGGAATATCAAAGAACTTAAACTTCGGTTTAGTCTAAAATAAGAGTTCAAATGAGCCATGACCATTTATTGAGCAAAACAAGTTGATCAAAGCACACTGCTAGGAGAGCTCTGAAACTATGTGCATTTCAAGATTTAGAGTCTGTCTCCTTTTTCATGTATCAGTGCATTTCTTTTGTCGTTTTACATCCAGTGCCCTGATTATATTGATGATGGACAATTATCAATTTGTTGTCATCTGTAATTTCTCCTGCTAGATATTATTACATTCCACTCACTCATGTTGTCCATCTGGACTTTTTACTCATTAAAATGGGTTTTGAATTTAATATAAATCATGCTGTAAGGCTGAACCTTGGGAGAGTTTGCAGCTTTTTTATGCCCAGACCACAGGCAACCATCTGTTAGCTACTTGTATTTCAGTACCATTACAGTGTCCACTGGGCCCCCTCAGGGCTGTGTGCTCAGCCCATTGTTCCATACAGAATACACCCAGAACTGCAGATCTAAATAAAGTGCAAATCATATATATATATTGCTAAGGAAAATGATTATTTAATGCTAAAAATACACTTAATCTTACGACATGTGTAAAGGTATAGCCAATACTTTGGAACAGCTTTCTGTGGAAAAAGGGGGAGCTCACAATAGCAGACATTCAAACAAAGCAGGGCCCTTTTCCTCCCCCGCTGACACACAGAACAATAAAATTTACAGCCCGAAAGGGGTCAGAGACTTCTTGGCGCCTCTCGGCCCGGGTCGGATGGAGATGGGCACGAAGTGGTCCGCCTTTGCTTAGATAAAAAACAGACACCTTTGCTATAAATCAGGAAGTCACAACTTTCTTTGGGGGTCTGAGGGAGTTCTAATTGGTCGAAGAGCAGAACGCCTTCTTTGCATATATTAAATAGGGAAACGCCTCTTTGGTTAAAATTTCAGGGCAGCACCGGAGAGGGAGAGAGAGTTTTTTTTCATCTTTTCCTCCACATTTTTGGAATATATATATATATATATATATATATATACAGTATATTTTAATTTACATAAGTATTCCACAGGTGGCAGGGCTCATCAGCAATGAGGACACACCTTACTGAGCAAAAGCAATGAAGCTGGTGAGATGATGTCATTCAACAAGCGAAACCCCTCCATATAACATCAAGAATGTCCAAAAGTTAGTTTTCTTTCTAATAGTATTACTGCTTAACAAACACGATCAACATTCACTGCCTCTATATGCTGTCAATTCAACAATAAACACATCTATAGTTGAATAAATTATTTTTGATAGATGTTTTAAATACTAGATAATTATTTTTTGTAATCATTGTAAGATTATTATTTTTTATTTATTTATTTATTTTAATTTGAGATTCAAATCAAGCTTTACTTTCAATCAAACTTTGACCATCTCTTAATCTTAACATTGACCCAATTTGTTTTTATTTTAATTTCATCTGTATACAAGTAAACCTCACTGAGTGGTGAGGTTGTGTTTTCAAGAGCGACCTGTTACTGGTTGCACTGGACTTGTTCCAGTTGGCAGCCTTAAAGTTTAGTGGATATGAAGCGTCTCAATTTGGATCAAGGACTTTTTCTGACATGGTGCAACATCACTGTCAGTCTACGGTGATGTTGCACTTTCTTCACTGTGGACAGTAAAAGTGATGGTTCAGTTGTTTCCAGTTCATAGCAGACTTTGTCGTTTGTGCGTTACATCAAGTCTCATTCCTCTGATTCATTTGAGGGTAATTGATCTTCACGGAGTTTTCTCAGTATTAACCAATCCAATAAGTGCATACAAACAAATCTTTCTTATTCAGACAAATAAAAATGTTTTTAAATAGGGAGTGAATCTGCCAACACATCCTGATCTGGCACATTGAATGGATTTCAAGGTGAAAACATGCTGGTCAAAATTTGACAGGAAATGTTTGTTTTTAGTCCAGAAACCAGCCACCATCAGGTAAACATGTTTTATGCTTCCTGTGGTGCTGTAGAGGACATAAGAGGACATGGAACCTAATAGCCAAAAATGTAAGCTCACCCAGGCAAGCAATCTGGTGAGCAAATCTTTGGACAATCTTTGGAAATTATGTGATTTATAAGTTCTATTTCTTAAATTTCTGCTGCTACTTTTCTACTTATTAAATGAAGTTAAGCTAGTTTTATTGAGATTGTTGAGCATTGATCGGACTACCATGATTTCACTTCATATATTTATGCCTCTCATAGCAGAAAAGTATTGCTTCATTTAATCCTACACTCAAGGATGGGCTTTCAAGGACCGTAGACATTATATAATCCCAATGCCTGATAGTCAATATGAAAAAACACATGAACAGTTATGTAAACACTAAAGGGAAGAAAATCCATATAGAGCCCTATATTAATGTGTTTTGTCACTTAAATTGGATTCATTAAACAGCTCAAATAGGAGCTAATAAAGTCTCCTTGCCATTGTTTGGCATTGATTTTACTTTGTGAACCCTCTTGATGGCTGGAACATCAGCCCATCAGAAAGGTGAGTAGACCCCCGTGTTTGCTCATATGTGTGTCACAGCCTCAGCAGCTTTTGCTGGTGAGTTAGTCAATGTGATGTGCAAGGCTTTTATTAAGGCACCTCTGCGTTTGGGGAGATCTCATCTTAACTGACCCGTGGTAAGTTGAAGTTATTAAAACAGTCGCTCCTCACCTTTTTCCCCTCACCAACCTTGTCCCTGCATCCACCAACCTCCCTCGGAGCTGCACACCTACTTGATCACTTTCTTTCTGCTTTGACAGCTCCCTCCCACTCGCTCTCATTAGGCCCGAGCAGCAAAGCGCTGCGAAGGCCTATTGTTCCTGTACTGTTTCTTATTATTATTATTATTATTATTATTATTACGATTCTGCCCCCCCAAAGAGGCGCCTTTTTGGGGGCTTTATCATATTCAAAAACTCACCAAACTTGGCGGTGGCGACTAGAAAATTTAAAAATTTTGAATTTTAAGGTTGTCGCAAAAATCGCAAAAAAAATTGCTCAACGGCGGCAACTAGCAATTTTCTGTTGACACAATGGTATGAACGTATTTCATCGTAGAGACATGAAATTTGGTACACTTGTAGAGCTCCCCAAAAGACTCAGAACTTACATTTAATGTTATTAGCCAACTATCACAGGAAGTCGGCCATTTTGTCTTGAACGTCCATTTTTTACCTCGATTTTGACGTTTACAGCCTTCGTATTTGATCGAACTCCTCCTAGGAATTTCGATTGATCGACTTCAAACTTGGTCAGTCTGATGATAAGGCATGTTTGATTTAAAGTTATCAAATTGGTGAGTTTTGGAGCATGTTGAAGGGGGGTTAGCAGGGGTCAAAGTTCACCTACTCGCCATGAAACACGAAACTCTTATATTTCCTATACAAAAACACATAGAGGTATCAAACTTTCAGAGATTGATCGACATCGGGTGTCCTACAATACCCTGTGGTGAAATTTTTTTTTTTAATAGGCCACGCCCCCTGAGAGCAGGAAGTGTCATGTTTTACTGTGAACGGTCGCTATCTTAGCCCTTTGACCTAATCAACATGAAACTGTGTCCAGAGACAGAAGACATGTTGATGTGTTGTGGATTCCAACCCCGACCGGCTTTGACATAGCAGGTGGGCGTGGCGGCGTGGCGAAGTGACCTGTAACGCCGTTGCCATACGTTTGGCTCTGAATTCCACAATTTCGGGCCCAGCTGCTTCAAACTCACTAGGATGGATGCTTGTACACCCACCGACAGGAATTCATAACAAAATTTGGTGGGCGTGGCCTAATTTCTCTATAGTGACCCCTAGAGTATTTTAAATGAACAGCCCCAGGCCATGCTTAAACCTAGAATTACGAAACTTGGTACACATGTGTATCTTGTCAGGACGTACAAAAAAGTCTCTTGGAGCTATGCTCTAAACCCAACAGGAAGTCGGCCATTTTAGATTGAAGTTCATTTGACCTCGATTTTGACGTTTACAGCCTTCGTATTTGATCGAACTCCTCCTAGGGATTTCGATTGATCGGCTTCAAACTCGGTCAGTCTGATCATAAGGCATGTTTGATTTAAAGTTATCAAATTGGTGAGTTTTGGAGCATGTTGAAGGGGGGTTAGCAGGGCTCAAAGTTCCCCTGTGATCGACTGTGTAATATGTAATTACAAAGGGGATCCTTTGTCATTCCGTAGGGCAATGCTGCCCTCTGGTGTCGAATTACTGAAATAATGAAACTATTTCAGTAATGTCAGTAATTCGACACCAGAGGGCAGCATTGCCCTACGGAATGACAGTTCAATGTTGAATTGAAGAGGAAAAAATTAAATAATTTGTAATTCTAACACAAAAACTAAGAGAGACACCAAACGTTCAGCTATGGATAATCATCGGGTGTACAATAATATCCAATGGTCAAAAGATGACATCACTTAGGCCACGCCCCCTGACAACAGGAAGTCTCGTATTTTACTGTGAACGGTCGATAGCTTCTGCACCAAACTTTGCACGAGTGACCCTGGTGGGATCCTTGACGACCCTATGTCATCATATTATGACGTCATCTAAGCCCCGCCCCCTCCGAACAGGAAGTGCCGTTTTTTTACTTGGAAAGCTACGTTTATGGCTCTCTTGACCTAATCAAGATGATTCGGATGAGAAACTCTGTCAATGCTCGCTGCTGGCTGAACCGTGTGGGCGTGTCCAAATGGCGAATATCAGTCCCTCGCCATATTCATACGTTTGGCTCTAATTCACACATAGATCATCCGATTGGCGCCAAACTGGATATGTATGACCTTTGTTCACCTCTAAAGAGCCCGACGGGTTTGAAATGTAAATTGACTCCACTGCGCCCCCTAAGTTAATACATGGGCTGTATCTCCTCGACGCATCGACCGATCTGCGCCAGATTTTTTGACAGTCGTCGGGGAGCGCTGCCGAACGCATTCACGCGTGTCGCCTGGTGGATGGGTGTGGAAAATGCGCGACAGCTTCTGCGGTGGCTAGCGGGCGGCGGTGCTGGAAACTGCGGCGGAGCTTCTGCGGTGGGGAGTTGGCTGCGGCTCTGGAAATCGTGCGAGAGCTTCTGCGGTGGCTGGAACCCCCGCGGTGGCCAATAGGCCGGAGCGGCGCTTGCTGCGAGGGCCGCCCGAGGCTGCTTGCAGCTTTAATTCTTCATTATTACTCCTTTCTAAGTCTATCTTGCACCCCTTTACTCTCATGTTACCCGCTACCCACAGAGTCCCAAGGGTTTTCTCTAACTCTGTAAACTACTTTCAATCCTTTCCCCATCCACTGGCCTGTCAATTTACCTGTCCTTTGTTGCCTGAACTTGTCATTGCCTTGTAACAAGGGATTGTTTCCCTGGGTCTTGTGACAGTAAAAGTGAACGCTTGTCATATTACAGTAGTTCTGTGACAGAGCGACTCTCTCTATCTGAGGAGGGCTTAGATACTTGTTTTTTGTTTCTCTACTAGCTAGACCCCCAAAAAAGACTTGTAGCATGCTGTTATTTTTAGAGTATCAGTTAGAAGTTGCAATACTTTTAACCCATTTCTTATGAACATCAGGTTTATGTGTTCAGCCCGAAAACTAGAGCTGCAATGAGAAAAAAAACAGCTGATTATTGGACAGGACTTGATCTCTGACCAGTCAGTTAGAAGCTCACAGATCAGATCTTCCAATACATTAAAATATTTTGTAAGTAAGTACCATGAGGTCAAGGTAACACTTTTCAGTGTTGATGTTGTCACTGAAGAAAGAGTTTGAGTTGGCTATTTTCTTTTTCACTGATGAGCTTATGCTCATATCTTTGGGGAATATGGGCATATTTTATTATCTTTTTAAATAAAATGTTAACTTTGATTTTATTATAATTATTTTTATTGTTCTCTTTGCATGTGCTTATAATCCACTTTTAAATCACAGATATTGTGAGTATCGGGGAGGTAGTATATAATTAAATCAGAGGAAGAACAAAGATGTAAGAAGCGATTTAATAGGAAACTTATGACATGTAGCTGAAAAGACAATGGAGTTCAACAAAGTTGTTCCTTTTTATCCCTTTTTAGATCTCAACCTCTGTTAAAGTTTCATAAACCCTAGCTGAACTAACAACACTAATTGCTAATGTAATAAGACAGCTCAAAATATGTATTTTCAAATCCCCATGCATACTTTGAAATAATTAAAAAGCTATGCTCTCTTACTCAAAGTCAAGGAGTTTTTCAACTATGAGACTTGTATCATTTTCTATTTTTCTGAAAATTAATTAAATTTATTCTGGCAATTTTTCCTGGGTACTTATCTCCAATGTGGAGTTCATTGACTCCTCCCACTGAAGAGGCATCAATCAAACTTTGGAACTTAGATATTGTGATTTACCCGTTTTAACCTGTTTCTTATGAACATCAGGTTTATGTGTTCAGCCTGAATACTAGAGCTGCAATGAGAAAAGAACAGCTGGTTATTGGACAGGACTTGTCCAATAACCAGCTGGTTATTGGAAATCATATTATACTGCATATAATATGATGCAGTATTATACCCCCTCGACCCGACCCCTGATAAGCGGAAGAAGATGGATGGATGGATGGATGGATGGATGGATGGATGGATGGATGGATGGATGGATGGATGGATGGATGGATGGATGGATGGATGGATGGATGGATGGATGGATTATAATCAACACACACTAATACTGAGTCATTAGACTTTACGTTGCCACTTTGGAGCTCTGTCTTCAACATCTTTTAAGGCAAGAAGCTAGACAACTGTGATTGAGATTAAAACCCACTCTTCCAGGTATGATATTGTGATTATTCACAGTATTTACAATCTGAAGCTGTGCTATAAACACTTGGAGTAAAAGGTAATTTGTGAAATTCACAGATGTTTCATGAATGAAGCCTGAAAAATAAGGAACATTAACAAAGAGAGGAAGCAACAGCCTCATACGAGTGTCTTAGAGCTCAAATGATATCAAAAACTAAAGTATTACTCTGAAAGAAGAGTATACTCCCTGCAAACAGGCATTCAAAATTTTAAAGATATTCAGTTAAAGTTAACAGAATTTGAGCTGTAGACTTTTCAAAACTGATATGAATTAATTATAATGTTGGAAAAAACTAATGTACCAGTTCCTACCAGTCTCACTTCACAAGACTTCATTGTAAATAAAATTACTACATTTATCTGAGAGTCTTTTATTATAACCATATTAGCTGTTACTGTGGTAAAAGAAGTGGGAACTATTACTTAATTCCCGGTAATTGTTCCTATTATCAAAATGCAATTTCAATGGGCGTTTATGACAAGAAGGCTAGAAAACCTTTTGTAAATACTGTTTTCATAATTCAAACAAGTAGTTTTTAGAATATTTGTTGTCTGGTAAAAGCATTACCAAAAGCAGAGGTTAGTAATTGACCACAAATTCTTAATTAGTGCATATCTTGTTGATGATATTATGTACTGAATAACAGAGAAAGGATTCACACTCTTAAAAAAAAACAAAAAAAAAACAATCCTATATCTTTAGATCTGCTTTCCAAAGATGGTAAAACAAGAAAATGTTTCATCTTTTATGGAAAGGTTGGAAAATACCATCTAATGGATTCCACTGAGAGAGAGGAAGATACTGCAGTCTTCCAGGTTCTTAAAAGACTGCAAGGCACAATAGATACACTGAGCAGCAGGAGTGCTATTAAATGGATCCAAATATAGTATGGAAGAATCACATTGCAAAAATTATAAACTCTTTTCTACATGTAAGCAGATATGAAAAGGTACCAGGGTGTATTCCTGTTTTAGAGACTGTAAAGAATAGGATTAGACTTTCCTCAGCTGCATTGTTCTGCTTAAGAGTGAGCTCTAGTGGCAATTTGCTGAACAACAAAACGACAATAATAATGTTCGTCTAAGTATAATTTCATCAATGGGTGGTAAAATTAGACCAGGTATGGGTGAAAAAAATATTTTGAATTTGTTTTGTCCTTCTTAATCATCAAAAACAGCAGCAAAGACATTACATGTCAAGAATAATATGACGAGGTGAGTTAAGTTGCGAAAAAAAAAGCTGTGGCATTGAACATGGATTTTAAATTTGCTGAGTAAAACATCACCAGTATCTTTTCCAAACAAGATATGGCTGCTCAATAAATTTTAAAGTTCCTGTAAATGTCAGGGCTGATATATTGTGTTTCACAGAGGGAAAAACATCTCTGATTTACCAGCACCAAAATAAAACCTTTGTCTCTCTAAATGTGTAAAATATAAAAAACTTCCAGGAAGCACTGATTCAAAAGGACTTTACAGGAGATTTGATAAAGGAAGTTTAATGGTTCCTGCAAAGTACTTACCAGATCACAAAAACAAAACAATAATTGGCAGTGCAATGCAGCCTGGAGATTTCACTAATGAGAGCAGACAGAGGGATAAACTGTTGATTTATATTACACTCACAGCTAAAAGCCCTATAACTGCTTTCACTTGGCAAAACCTGTAGATTCAATAACTGAAGTTGGCGTTAGTCATTACATGGCGTTTTGATCTATCTAACTTGGAAGCCACAAAAGTATCAAAGTCTCAATTTTCAAATGTGTTCACTGATGTGAAAAATAAGTTTTGTAGTTTAGACATTACCCAGAATAATGCTGATTTATGCACAGTAGAACAAGAAACTTTCAGTTTGGCTTTTTGTTATTGCTTGGCTTAGGCAATATAGAGCTTTCTCTCAGGTGACTGACTGAGAGCAATTCAGCAATAAATCTCCCTCCAATACAATGTTGTGCTCACCTTGATTAAAAAGCGTAGCTATCAGACACACAGCTCATTCACCTTTAGAGGATAATCTTTGCCTCCATACAAATCACCGAGGACAACCGGCTTTTTTGCTCCCTGTGTGTCTCGCACAACATTGCCTCTGCAAAACTCATGTTTATTATTCATGTTTATCATCACACCACGTCTGTTGTTTGCTACCAGTTTCATGGATGGGCTGGCAGCAATTTAGCCCTGCTACATGAAACCCCGCTTTACCGTCAACACTGAAACAGATCCCACTTAGTATAAGGCGGCCAAGCACATTAATGTGTGCTCACAGAGAAGCACGTGCCCGCACTTTCCTCAACTGCCAGAGGACCCACCCACACACCAAACATTCTGATACTGGCACACACGCACACATGCCCGCACACGCCCACACACGCGTGCATGCATCAGCTGCAGGAAATACCTGTCAGTCCACAAATCCTCTATACCATGGGCTCTCACTCACAGGTATCACTCTGCTCAGCAGAGGGAAGAGGAATGAGAGTAATTGCCTCACAATGACTTCATTGCTTATTAAAAACCTATTAAGGATCTAATCTTCTTTCCTGGGTGCTGATATCACAGACAAAGAGATCATAAAAACACAGCCAGGTGTGCACAAGTCGCCTCAGTCAACATTTTCCTATGTACAAACTATGGTTTGGAGAAATTTAATTTGCACATTAAAGATGAATATTTTCTGCTTTTGTCTGGTATCACAGAACTTGGGAATTCAGATAAAACATGTAAAACGTTGAACAGAACAGAATCTAAAACAGCTGATAATACCAAAAGGGCAATTCAGTATATGAAGATGTGTCACTTTAGTGACTCACAAAAAAAAAACCAAAATAACATTTCCATTAACTTACCACTGCATGAAAAGCTCAGATACAATATTTCCAAGCAAAGAAAATACAAGTTCATTAGCCATTTCTTTCCATTAATTTATTTTAGAGCTGCAAAATATTGCAATTTAATGTGGCGAATACAATTTACAGGACTACTTGGGAGCAATATTTGGTAAGAGAATATACTCCAAGACCATACATGCAAATTCTTCAGGTACAGTCTTAGTCTTTTGCCTTTTGGAAATAGTTTCACCCTTGATGTAAACACATGATGTGCATTTTTGGTGGCTAAGATGCAAAGGTTCAGAAAGAGGTTTGAGAGCATTGTGAGGAAAGAAAATACAGAAGAGTCCAAAAAATGTGTGTTAATCAATACCACTATTGCAATACACAGCAATAGTATTATTGCGCCATCACCAATTTACATTTGTATAGTTGACTGTACAAAAAATAGAACTTGAAGGGCAATTTGCTTGGTGGTGGACTGAAATATCCTGGGAAAGTCTTTTCAGTTCAATTTTGTTTTATTTAAAAACCACCAAATTAAAACAGATTTCAACATAAGGCACTTAACAAGTCAACAGATCCAATTCATATACAGTTTTTATGTCCAAAACAATTAAAATCTGTGTATTTCATTCCACTATTTCACAATTTTAGCCACTTGCAGAAGTACACACAGCCTTAAATGATTCTAAACTGACGTTAGTGTGGCTGTTACACGTAAAGCCCTGCAAAGCCTAAGACCAAGAATATGCTATTCACCACTCAACAAAAGCCTTGTTAGAGTTAAATTATAGTAATTATGTCATAAGATAAAATGTTTTTTTCTTTTTTTACACCATAAAGATGGGAAAATCTGAGCCCATCAGTGGAATAAATGTGTAAAAAATCATCAGCTACAAGATTATAATGCGTATGAAGCAGAATTATCTTTATTGCACAAGGTCATGCAAATGACCACAAACTCGACTTTGGTTTCACACATTCGCCTCATATAGATGTCAAATATTTTTAAAAAGAAGCAAAGAGAACAATATGTACATACTTGTATATGTTAATGTACAGTACAGACCAAACGTTTGGACACAACTGTGTGTCCAAACTTTTGGTCTGTACTCAGTTCAGACCAAAAGTTTGGACACACCTTCTCATTGAATTCAATGAGAAGGTGTGTCCAAACTTTTGGTCTGTACTGTATGTACAGCCAATATTTTTTAAAAAAAGAGAAAACAGGTATAAATGTACAAAAATGCATATTTTTATGTGACATTAGAGTAGCTGACCTGACTGTAACATGTCCATTGTGTTCATCTGAAAGAGCCCCGGGGAAGAAGCTGTAGAGCTGATCCAAAGGTCTAAGCAGTTTGTGTCCATAATATTTGGGGCCTGTAGCCAGTTTCCTGACTCCATGCAAGTTCTGGATGGAACAAAGTAAATTTACTCTTCAGACCTGAATGTTTGTTGCAATACGGCCTTTGCTGTTCTGTGGCTGAACCAATGCACACAGTGGTAAAGGAACACAGGCAAAAATTAATAATGACTGCAGAGAAGATGACCAGCACCTCTAGAAAATACACTCTTTGCAACCAGCAACTCATCACCATTCTGGATCAGACCAATGACAATTGTGTCATCTGCAATCACAGACAGGTTCCTGAATTGCAGTCACTACTGTATGTCCTCTTTGACAGTATGCCCATTTCCTCCATCTAAAAATATCCAGACGATCTGGAAACTGAAGTTCTTTTAAACAGTCTCCTGATGCTAGGATCTTTACTCCAACTCCTTTGAGTCCAGGAGTTTGTAATAAATGTTTCCCAGAAGTATTTGATATATATTAGGATGATGGCTGCAGTAATTTCTTCAGGTTTAAGGCAATAAACACTGCAGCCATGAATGAGTCAAAACAAATGACCAACCCAGAGAAGCTATCACTGCATTTAACTACATAAATAGAAAGGGCAAAGGTGCATTCCAGGAGGTCAAATTAGCTGGCTAAAGTTAATCAGTTTGTTTCCATGGCCACAGTTAATATACAGTAATTTGTATTGTTAGATGATGTTTAATGTACAGAAAAAACAGATTCAACTCCTGCATTTTGAATCACTCAGTATTAGTGAGTAACTGTGTTGTTCTTAGCCTTCTGAACCAATACAAATCAGCGTAAAAGTTTAAATGTTTATATCATCACTATGAAGATCAGGATTCTTCACCAACATCCAAAATAAATTCCCAGTAAAAAAAACAGCAATAGAGCTTCCAAAATGAACAGATCTCTTCTTAGTAATGCTAATAAGAAGAGAGATGTTCCATACTGTCTGGGGAATTTACAGTCATCTGCCTCAGGAAGGAATGAGGTAACATTTTACCTACACACAAATATCAAGGAAAACTGTCAATGTGAACCATGGACACACAGTAAAAGGATGTTCAGAAGGAAAGAAGACATCCAGCTGTTCTACACTTATAACAATATGGTTCATCCATAATGTATAAAGTCTTTCCTGGAAAATTGCAGCACCATGAGACTGCTAAAATGATCCCCTGTTGCAAAGTGATTTCATTTTCTATAGAATATATTTATTTCATCATGCACTGGAAGTTCAGTTTTCACCCAGGTGATAATATTGCACTCATGTGATATTGTGGCCTGGATTACCATTCACAGCACACATTGCCGCCCAGAGTGAAGTGATACCCTTTAAATCCTGAGCAGCTCTATGTCTTAACAGCCAGGCTTTGATTCTGAGGACTTATCCACCCATCATTCCTTCGCCTGTCTCTTTCTCTTCTCGTCTATCTGGTTATCAAAAAGCATTAAAGCAGCGTCTAAGACCCGTTGAAAGTTCTCCCTCTACAAAGCAGTGTTTGATCCTGCCACTCCTGACCACTTCACTGACACCAAATGAACTCGAGGTATGATGGATGTAGTCAGTGGCCATTTTACACTGATGAACTCAAGCATGACTGTCTTTTGCTTCCCAGAATGTTGAGTAAGGCGATTTCTGAAAATCGTTTTTGTAATTCATCTTACGGGAAGAGTATCATGTTAGTAATAATAATGACATTACATTGTTACCAGAAACCCAATATTATCATATTAACACTGATATATTCTAAACAACTTTCTTTTGTGTGGGGAAAATATATATTTGTATGTAATGTCTGTCAGAACAACAATGTATTTACTGTACATTTGAAGTTCAGCACATAAATAAAATATACTCAAACACTTTTTGGAGAGTTTGTCTTTTTATTTTCTTTTGGAAGCAGTAGCATGTATGAATAGTTTTCCTTATGGTTATTGTCATGAAAAAATTAAGAGTTTTGAGTGATTTCATCAAGGGAACTAATAATTGTGACCTAACCATTGATAGATTTGATAGAATTTATTCGGAATTGGTGAATTACCTTCAAGATTTTTTTCTTTTCTTTTTTATTTACCTTATATCATTATTTAAATAAAAAACAGAGTTAAAAGAAGTGTAAGCATAACCCTTAGTTTTTGTATTTGAATAATTTCTACAGTAGTCGGACATTGCACATAGCCTTTTCTGATAGACATTATTTTTTGAATTCAAATAGAGATAGAGACTGTGCATCAGGGGGAGCTGTGGTGGCGCGAGGGTTAAACACAACTCACATATGGAGGCCTTAGTCCTCAACGTGGCTGTCTCAGGTTCGATTCCTGGCCTGGCGACCTTTGCCGCATGTCGTCCCGCTTCTCTCAATACCCACTTTCCTGTCAAATTCACTATCAAATAAAGGCCTCTAGAGCCAATAAAACCAATAAAACCTTTAAAACAAAAAAGACTGTGCACCAGTCCTTCTGGTCCCACATCAGTGCCTGATCTCACCATTGGGTTAGTGGAAGAATGGTTAAAAGTTTTCCTTGGGAACTCTCCTACACCTTGAAGACACGTTATTCTCAGAAGAGTATTATCATATCAAATCATTTGTGTTAAAAATAAGATGATAAACTTTTATGTGGGTGTAAAATCAAGTGACCTAATACGTTTTACAATATAGTGTGCATTTTAGATGAGTTACTCTTCACTGTGTGTATTTTAAAAGGTACAAATCCTGATAATGGATGACGGAGATCCTACACAGACAAAGATAGAAGCTATTTTCTAAGCCTAATGATACCTCATGGGACATGCATACTGTATGTCCTGTTGACAGCTTTGACAAACTACCAATCGCTCTCCACTCTGAATTATGCAGACAGAATTAAGCAGACTTGAGACGTTATTATCTACGACTGGTTGCTATATGGACAAATATGGATAAATGCAATTTTTATATCAGCCAAACTTTTAACTATCATAGCAAAAAAGTTGGAGTTGTTCACATTAAACTTTCAAAACTCCATTGTAGCTTTATTCATATAAAAATTTAAATGTAACAGTCGGAAAGTAAAGAAAGCTCAAAAGATAAATGTAGTGTTTCAAAAATTCCTTACAGGAACTGATTAAATAGGAAAATATTCATACTAGCTTCTAAAAACTAGACCAAAGCAAAGCAGCAGACTGATATATGATTAAGGTCAAAAGCAGGACAGTGAAGTAATTGTTCATTTTAAAATCTAGTATCACAAATCACAAAGTTTTCTCAGGTAGTTTCATAATCTCTCTTGTATAAATTTTTACATCTCCTGAAATTTATTCATATTAGGAGTTTCACCCAATGAGCCACATTCCTCAGGAGAAAATAAGACCCCACTGCACTGAACCTCATTAAAAACCTCCTAGGTTATTCCACCAAATACTGATTTCTGAACTCTTCCTGAGTTAAAACAATAGTATTATTGATTCTAAAGTAATATAAACTTGTTTCTTTGCATTGTTTGAGGTCTGAAAGCACTCTATTTCTGTGATTTTAACCATTTCTCATTTTCTGCAAATAAGTGCAACATTTTTGCTTGGAATTTCGGAGACATGTTGTCAGTAGTTTGAAGAATAAAAGAACAATGTTCATTTTACTCAAACATAAACCTATAAAAAGTAAAATGAGAGAAACTGATTATTTTAAGTCTCTTATTATTTTCCAGAGCTGTATATGACATATTAAAGTAACACAAGACAACCAGCGAAAGGATTTATATAACAAACAATACACAAAATACAAAAGACAGGGCTTGTTTCACATGATGCCTTGTCATACAAGAATGACTGAAAAGAAAACACAAAGAACACATCTCTAAATTAGAGAGTGAAATCCCACACAGGATGGGGTCAAAACTAAAATGAAAGGAAGTAGAACATGATAAAAAATATATTAAGTTATTATTATAAGACAATATTATACGACTACCATGTCCAGCTTAAGGACAGGGTTTCACACTTCCTGATAGACAGCAGCATTACACTCTAGTGCCTTAGGGAGATTGCTAAATATTGTTTTATCAAGTTCAGTTTCCTGCAATGCTTTAGCTATAAACTCTAAATAGCAGTGATACACTAAATCTTCTGAATTTTTATATTATGCTATTGAAAAAAATAACTAAAAGGCTGCCTTTGAATCATTTATCCTCCCAGCTTTGCTCTGGAGGACAATTTGAGTTGACGGAGTAAACAGATGTGCTGAGCTTATGGTGTTATTTTGTTGGCCCCCTTTTAATGCATGAAAGGATAAAATTGCACACAATAAGGAGTTGTGAGCATATTTGCTGGTCTTTCACAAACCCTGAAGGAAAGGCACCTAGTACTGTAAAACTCAGAGAATTGTAATGTATTACATGAGAAATGTGTGGTGTCATTTATTATTAATATTATTGTATATTGTTTCCAATAACCTGTTACTGGAGGAATGAATTGTGAGTATCAACAACCTTACACTTTAACAGCAGATAAATTCACAATTTAATTTTGTTATCCCCAATAAATCAGCAATTTCACAGAATGAACAGATGTTTATGTTTATCAAGGTAGTACTGTGCATGTACATGTTTCTCTGCAGATGTTACACAGTGTAGCTAATGTGTCCATAAAGTATGCATACTGGGACAATGAGTTCTTGATTTGAATTTTACTGATTTACATTTTTACATGCTTCAAGTCATATGAGACCTGCTCAGGTAAATCCTTTTGTGAATTACAACCTAATTTAGAGAATTAGTATCAGTGAACTTTCTTCCCATAATGGATTTATAATGAACATAAGCATGTAAACATCTTACCCAAAGCATTAACTTGCCTTTAATTTTGCAACTGTTGACGGACTCGCTGAATTAAAAATGCAATTGCTGGATGAAAGTTTAATCAGCAGTGAGCTGTTGCACACTCCAAAAGACCAATCCACCACCAACCAGGGGTTGTGCACTATTTGGAGCTAATCGGTGCAGTCATGTCAGAGGCTCCAGGAGCATTTATCCGACCCATTATTCGTTAAACCTTCTTGTAATGATGCATAGAAATCTTTGCACAACATGGAAGCTGTCCAGACAGCTTCTCAATGATCCTGACAAAGTGAAGCAAAAACTTTTAAAGTGCACATCTGCCTAATAGCATTGTTCATTGGAGGTACAACACTGTCATGTTCTTTGACTCTTACCACAGACTTAATTAACAAGAGAAGGAAGTCACCCTTTTCCTAATGTCAGCCTAAAAACCTCTCTCCAGAAACCAATTACCAGCGAGTGAGTTTGCTAATTCGCTCTGACATGTCTGCCTGCTTGAAAACACAAGATGGCCGAGACAGAGTTGTGATGAGGGATCGGAGGTTCAGGCGGTGGAGAAATGAATCGTCCTCCTGTTTCCACTTCTGTCATTGCGTGTTGACCTTAAACTCTGATGTGGCTGCCTTTAGTATTCTGCGTCCAACCTGCTCATCCATCACACTTTTAAGGTCAGTTTCTATTTCCAGTCACTCCATCAAAAAATAACCCGGCCCTATTTATAACACGACACAGGCAGAAGGGTTGAATGATAAGCACTCTCGATAAAGAACAGTATAGACGCAAAATGCAATTAACATGACATTAAAATAATTATTTTCTTCATCACCGAAGGGATCTGCATTGATAAGGAATTCTCCTATTAGGGTGATTCATCTTAAACCTTTTTACTGATATTTATTTCACAGTTACCAAAGTTGCTTGTATTAAATTGAGAACTGATCTGAAATAATTGTGACTTTATGTAAACGGAACTGATCAGATTCTAATAAATTAATTGTTTTTGGATTAACAGAGATGATTTATAATATTGATGACATGGCTGATGACTCAAGGTGGCCTTGTTGCATGCATAAAATCATGACCATACACTGCTGACAGCAACTGATACTAGGTTCTAATTAGAATAATATTCTGCTTAAATTAAATGGTTATTTCAATGATTTTTAGGGGATCTTTAATCTTTGAACTCTCCTGTACAAAATCTAAAATATTTAGACTGCAGACATTCGAGCTGTATCATTATTCACTGAAAATAAATTATTCATAAAACCTTTGTTCTCCTTTTACAATATATTGCCAAAAGTAGTGGATAACTTGGATAACCAAGTTACACACACACTGCATCTAATTCTCAATACATGAACTCAATACATGAACATGAACTTCTCCTTCTCTTTATTTCATTTTAAACAAATCACGTGATTACTTTGCATTTATATTAAGCATTTTAGTTTCTTTTGGTTTCATATGTTTGTTTTGTATGATTTTAATGTACAATTTAATCATGTTTGAATTTGAAACATTGGCAACTCATTTTCTACACTAGTGCACGGTCATGCCCCCAAAGATTATCCAAAAATGTCTTTAAATAGACTCCTGCAAATAACAAAAGAACAAAAAACATAATTCTTCTTCCACCAAACTTTACACCTGGCAAAATGAGCTCAGAAAAGTATTTGTGTCATGCCAACTGTCAAACTCCAATTCATCTATTGGTTTACCAGAGCAGAAATCATGATGTTTCACCACAGAGACGTCCATTAGCTCTGTGCTACACTTTAGATTGCACATGGTGTCGAAAGTTTTGGATTCAGCTGTTCAAGTATGGAATCCAGTTCCATGAAGCGCTCTCTGAACTGTTCTTGAGCTAATTTGAAGTTTATATTAAGTTCTGAGGTTTGTAGCTATTAACTCAGCAGACAGTCTGTGACTTCTTCGCACTACTGCACCTCAGTCTGTGCCGGTGTGCTGCTATTGTTCTTATTTGCTATTTGCAAGAAAATGTAAATTCTCAACTAAATACAATAACGTCAGCCTGTCCCAGTACCAAAGTTATATTTACTGTTTATTCTTTTTCAAATGTATGTAGAAGCGGTGTGTATATCTAGATACAAGAGCTTATAAAAGTGACTGAAAAAGTTGAATACAATGATATGAAAAACTGAGCAAGTACTTTTGGGAGAGTAGTTTAAATAGATTCTCGTAACATAATAAATAATATGGTGTCATACTAGCTGTAATTGACATGAACTACCAGTGACTTTTAGGTTCTTCATGCATACCTTCTTCAATTTTAAAGGCCAATAACAGACTAGTCGACTCTATATATATATTCATAAATATTTTTACTTTTCCAGAATCTTGTGTCTTGCAATATTTTCGTGATAACGTGAAACCAGCACATCTTTGATAAAAAACACAGCATTGCTAGCTGCAAAAGCTTAACTCAGTCTGTCTCTGAGCTCTTCTTTTATCTGTCTTTCATGTTTCTTTTCTCTTATATAAGGCCAAGTCAAGCGGATAATGATCTCCTGCAATACCTACAATCTGGAGATGCAACAATTGTTCTTTCAAGACAGACTAGCAATAATTTTGTTAGATTGCAAAAAACTACAAAAACAGCTTGTGGAACCTAATGACTAGAACAATGTACAAACAGCGTCACTGTTCCCGTGGGGTCTCCCGCATTTACAACCAGCTGCTGAGTAAAATGTGCAGGTTAATTTCTAAATCTTGATAAATTGAAATAAAAAAAAAACATTGGGTTATTTTCAAAAGTCATTGTAATGATGACTGTATTATATTAAATGCAAGAATTAGAAAATGATTCTACACCTTTATACTATATATGTGTGTAATTTTTATGTCCCCAAAGTTTCAGTTTAATGTGCCAATTCATTTAAAGTGCTCGTGCAAACATAACATCTTACATATTTGCTCTCAAGATGACACCTAGTAAACCCGACTGTTTTCTGTTCTGCTTATTTGTTCAATTATTTTATTTCAATTCACCAGTGTTAACCAATGGTCTATAAATCAACTCATGTTTTTGCATTTTCCTCATCTTTAGGGATAAAAGGTTCCCTACTGAGATGATTAGCACCATCAGCTGTTTTTCAAGTTTTGTAGAACACCTGATGTTTGCATAACAGCACAAAGAACATAATTTCAGCCGTTAACAAAGGAACAAAGGGAGACAGCAACAGATGATGTGTTTATGTTTAATACAAACTGTTCAGATGGCTCCACGGTGGCCGAATATGACACAGTGTTACTGCCTTAGAAACATTGTCATCTTGGTCATGTTAATGGAATATAACCAGCTTCTGAGGCTGCAGGCCCAATATGTGTGAGAATGTGTGTCTGGGTGACATAAGAGGCGTACTGCCATCCATCACCCACACACTGTCAGCAGGGGAGCTAAAGAATACACACATATGAAGACAAAAACACACAGCCACAATGTGGGCTCCAGGCTTGAGGAAGAGTCAAACACAAACAATTATAAAAAGTTCTCATCTTTTTCAACAAATGTTCCTCCTCCCAATCTCAGACCTAAAGGTTTTGAACCATAACTGTGATCAATTATCACAGTTATAATTGAGTTATAGTTTTTTTTTTCCATGTAAGATTTGAAAAAATAGCTTTAGAGCCGGAATGTGCTTTTTCCTGCCCCATTGGAGCAATTATTGTAATTCATTGAATATGAATGTAAATCCCACATTTGTCAAACATTTAGATATGTGATAAATCATTTAATACCATTAATTATTTTTTGTACATCACAATTTGTGTTACTTTGTGTTGGTATGCAACATAAAATCACAATAAGATCCAGAGTAGTTTGTAAAAAAAAAAAAAAGTCAAATAAAAGATTTTGCTTAAATTATAATCATTTTAATTTCTAATTAACTGTGCAAGGATGATTTTCAAACCTGTAATTGGATGCACCTTGTCACTATTTGGCCTTACTCATTGGTAGTTAAAAAAATGACATATTTTTCTTTCTGCTTGTTCCAAACCACATCTAAACTTTGTGCAATATGTCCTTAGAGAGGACTGATAAATAACAGACCTAAATAAACAAAGTAGTAAATTACCTGGCTGGCTGCCAAGACATCTCTTAATATCTCATAGCTCCATCGTTGGTACTTTGTGGCTCTAATTAGAGTCATAAGTTGATTCTTTGCTGTTTTTGTTTTCAAGGAAGCAGAGAGGCATGAAAATGTCTGGTAGATTTCCTGCAGCACAACACTTTTGATGTTTAGACCTGTCAAAAGATTTGTCACTAGAATCACATAAACATTTCTAGGGATTTTCTGATCAAGGCAATCAGTTTCAGTCCTTAATTGCAGTTTAACTCCAGATAACTATTTTTGTTGAACTGCTAACTGCTATTTTTTTTTTTTTTTTTAAAAGCTTCTTTTCAGACGCATAATTTGCCACAGTGAATTACAGGAGTGGTGTGCACTTAGTTTTGTTTATCTAAACCATTTTCCCCAATAATCTAAGTGTTTCTCCACATTTGTAATTGTTATTACACTGAAGAGGGGATATGGGCTGCTGTGACTCCTCATCTGTCTATGTAGCATAACCTGTACTTTACATTGTGCTCACACAACTGTTGGTGTTCCTATAAAGTTTGATTTTCACTCATATCCAGGGTCTGGGACTGGGCTGCCATGAGCTGTCATCAAGGAGGAACTGCAGATCATTTGGGTAAATGAGCTAATTGCTAAATGCCAATTTTGACACATAATCGGCAGGTTGTAAGCTTCCCCGACATGAGATTACATACAGGTGTTGATAAGGCAAATATTTGCAGGTAGGAAATGACCTTGTTGACTGACCAGGCATTACTCCCATTTCAACTCAACAAGTGTAAAAGGAAGCATATCAAGATAAAATACATTTTTTGAGGTTTATATCGTGATAATATTATTCCCTCATCAAAAACATATGTGACATGTTGCTTTGATTCTTTCATGAATGTTTTTGAAAAATCCTTGAAGTTACCTTGGCAACAATTTGGGATGTCTTGTTCTCACAAAGTGTCTGCAAATTTTTCAAATCGCATAAACCAAACACTGTTTTGAGAAGAAAATGCATTATATAAACCTGCAATGGGAAATCCAAGCCTCCTGAATCTCTTTGTATTCACATCAACAATGCAATCAATATTATTACTTTATCTAAAAATCTAACATTTGATAATGTGAGAAGCAACAATTTAAGGGGTAATGCCTTAACCACATGAGGTTGCCTGCCACCTAGCTGGTTTTGTTCTTTTTCCCATAATGGGTGCTCTTCAGCAGCTCAATGATTGTGTCAAATATATGACATTTCTAGTGACAACTACAGTGTCAGGAAGTAAAAACAGCATTTTTGTGTATAACTCTAACTGTAATAAACACTTTTTTGATATGTGTTCTTGCTCAAAGCAAAACAGGACAGCCTTGTCTCATTAGTGTCTACGCCCACTGGCTGGCAACCCCACATCCTCGTGAAAACCCATGAAATAATAATGAAGAGACAGCCATCTGTTTCCTTCCTTCTTTTTTTACTTTTGGACTTAATATAGATCTTAAATCCCCCATTTCCTGTGCTGAAAACATAGTTTGCGGTGTAGCAGGGGAAAAGTGAAGGTGTGAAATGAACGCAGTCCAGGGGATGCTCTTGGGCACCTTGACACCTGCCAGAGCTGGCTGTCTGACTCTTAGCCTCGTCCCTGGCAACAGTCTTGTTTTAAATTAGCTCATTTGTGGCTACCTGTGTTCATGGGGGTGGACTGTCAAGAGGCCATGGCAGGTCATCAGGATGTAGTGGGTTGTCTTTGCCAGCTTTAGCCTTATCCACAGTCGTGGCACTGTTTGTCTTAAGGTTTACAGTTTAGTGTTGTGCTTGTTTTTATTTTTGAAATAGTTTTTCAGAAATTTGCAGGACAGTTGTTTGTAGAAAAAATGCTGGAATCTCGTTGGAAAGATTATCTGTGGTTATGAGGTCGAGAGGTACCTAGATATGAATGATACTGTCCTCTTATGCTTCTCTCTATGTGACTGTGTGTGATGTGTCAACTATGCCCAAGGCTTTTCCTCAAGCCCTAGCCTCAAGCAACTCATCTCATTGCCTGAGGTGCCAACACTAAAGTCAAGGGGAGCTGAAAATAGGAACTACCGGATGCAATCCAAGCCAATAGTCTGTTGTATTTGGCTGCTGCTTTAAATAAACCTTAAACTTGTAGGATGAGAAAATAAGGCATGGGACAGATCAGTGCATTGGATTGGTCCTTGGCCATCAAAGTAGAAAAAAATCCTGACAAAACACATTAAAATTTACAGTAGTTTGATACCTCATTTTTAGTAGCATAAGATATGTTTGACTAACATTTATACATTAAAAGACTTTTCTTTCTTTTTTTAAGTATAAAATGCAAATTCTCAGGCCTGTGGAAAAATATTCATGTGCTTTCAACTTATTCAAAACTAAAATAGTAAGGTTACAACTACAAACATCTGTTATTTATTGGTAATGTGTGTAATAGATTAACACAACATGCTGCATCTTCATAATACAAAAGGAACCTGAGATTTATATGAAAAAAAAAATGGTAAAGCTTGGATTTGAATTTAAATTCAGCCAATGGCCAAGTCAATGTATAGAACCAAATCCAGTTAATAATATGTGGCACAGCTTAAAAATTTAAAATAAATCTGTATGCAGTCTGACTGTATTGTAAAGAAGAGCAGCGGTCTTCAACTCCAGGCCTCGAGGGCCACTGTCCTGTAACTTTTAGATGTGTCCCTGGTCAAACACTCCTGAATAAAATGACTGAATTACCTCCTCAGTATCCAGTCAAGTTTTGCTAATGACCTCATTATTTGACTCAAATGTGTTGAAGCAGACACACATCTAAAAGTGAAATTGAGACCGGCCTTCGAGGACTGGATTTGAAGACCCCTGCTCTAGATCTTTTAAAGTAGTTAGAGACATAGTCTTAGTAGTGAATGTGGACAGATGCATACAAATGCAGATATTTTGCTCTGTTTTTTCCATGAAATTTGCTTTCCTAAATTATGAATCATGTTCCTTCTTCCTTACTTTAAAGAATTTGACTAATGTTCCAAAATATGGAAAAGTTGAAGGGTTGAATATTTCGGCAGGTTACCCTATGATGATGCATTGTGTTCAGTGGTGCCAACTGTTTTAGAAAAGACTAGATTAACAAAACATATGTTTAGGCCATTAAAGTAAAAGCTAAATCCCTGCTTACACATACAGGATATTTCCCTGTTATTTTACAGATCTCAAAAAAGACCAAAGTGAGAGCAAAAAGCTGTTAATGGCATTGCGAAAAAAAAAAAAAAATCTGGTTTGTTGAAGGTCAGGCTTTCTTGCCTCGCAGGAGAGTCTTTGTCTATTATTTCAATAGCAAAGTATTGACTTGACAACATGTGGTCGTCTATTCAGATGGAACCATGGATCATTTCTTTCCCAGGAGCTCTTAGTGGCCCTGGCCAAATGACAAGCAACAGCTTGGCTTATAAATAAACCCCAGTATGGTGCATGTGGAAAACTTCGATCGCTTCATTTGTGACTCACAACAAACACCTTCACTTGGTTTATTCTATATCTAACATTTTCCCAATTTTTTTGAAGCAAATATATCTTCTTTTTTTTTTTAAATCAACAGTTGAGCCCCATGTACAATCACAACACAATGAAACGCTTGACATACAAAATATTAGACTGCCACTGTTTACTTAATACAGGTGTATGCTCTGGAGGACTGTAATGGCCAAACACTTCTAAATATCACAAAAGCCATCCTGTCATTGCTGGAGGTAATGCCTTTTGTAGGGTAGCTGATCTGATTACTATGATTTGTCATAATGCCACAGCTGACATTTCATCATCCTTTAGAGACCATAAAATGGTTGGGAAGCAGCCTCCTATAATTTAATTAAAAGAAAACAACAGCAATCCAATATTTAATAGAAGCTTCCAATATTTGCACTACACACTGAATCAACTCACAGAAAACTGTTCTTATGCACAGTTGGAACCAGATTTTTCCATTGACCAAAGGATACATACGTTATTTTTTTGACTTGGGTTAAACCTTTTGGGCTTAACACAATCTTAAACCTAGAGGAGAGATCCATCCTTATCTTTACCTTGCTACATCTCTGAACCCGTCCTCTGGTCCAGCAGGGTGAAAATACAATGACCTTCACATAAATCTAATTGCAGCTGCTAAAGGTGAAGTGAATACACATTTTTCAGTTTATACAAACAATTAAAGAGAAGCTACTTTCTAAAATTCCAATGACACAAGAACAGAACATCTGCGTATCATATCATAATCTGAAATGTTCATATATGGACATTTAGTAGCATTTCCATACATTGGCAACTGCATTGCTAAACAAACTACTGTTTCTGATTCCAAGATTTTTTTTCTAAATTTCAGAGAAATCTATTACAGCCTGGATCAGCAGGAGATCAAACTACATAATGTTACAGTTGTCCAATGAACTTGGCATAGTTTATTTAATTCCATAGTGCTTGAAAAAAAAATTGATCTTTTTTTTATCTGAAGCTCAGATTGAAAAAAAAAAAAAGCAGCACTTTTCCTTCAGACTCTTTCCCTATTGGGCCAGCCATTGCTTATAAATAGAAATGGAAAAGAACTGCGTATGTAGAATACAAATTTATAATGAAATTGAGGCAAAATTCTAGATTCTACATGTTGTAGAATCTGTAATTTAACAATATTGAGGAAAATTGGCTAAATTGTGAAAAACTGGGATTCAAATAACAATAATGGCCAGAAAATGTAAGGCCATATTAACTGACTTGTTGTGAACACCAGTATATTAAGGTAAAATTAGCAGGCCTTAAGTCCATATACTCTATTAGAATTTACAAATTAGTTGATGAATGTTTGGTAAAATGAAAGTAAAACACATGCTCTGTCCTTTCCTTGAGTTTTGAGTCATGTTTTTGAAATATGAAGGTGAAGTCACTTTGTTCGTGAGCAGAACAGCATGGCTGCTGTTAGATCATGGATTCTTTGCTTTTGCCCTTGTTGCTTTTTGGTCTATCAGTATGCAGCGTCAAACTCTGCAAGTTGCCAATATGTCTGCATTCCAATGTCACCAAGGCAAACCTTTTTTTTTCCTTCTTTCTCTCTCCTGGTGATTAATGCAGCATCAACATTTAAAGAAATAACACTGTGTGCGCTCCAATGTGTGCTTGTGTGTGATCGACACCTCCACAGCAGATTTCTCCTTTTGCATAAGCACCCACACCTCTTTGTGTTTTGTCACTTTGTGTTTGTAGTGGGTACTTTGTCACATTGACAATGTAGACAAAGTCAGTGCACAGTTTGCTAAAGAGGCAAATTTGACACTTCTGACACATTTGGAAACAAAGAACAATTGAGAATTATTGTCCTGATATGAGACATCGCACATGCTCTTCAGCTAAGCCTTCTGTTAGCCAGATTACGTCTCAGCACTACAGATATGAGTGTTGACCTTTGGCTCTCAACCCCATCACAGCAAGCACTCAGACAGTGAAAAAAAGTTTCATGGGAAGATCAAATAAAATCTTTTACTTTTTGTTCAGGTCCAACTAAGAGAGTTGACTCACCTCTGTGTGAGCGCGCCATTAAACGAGCAGATATTTTGGTGTTTTGTACCTGGAACGTTCAATGAGTCTCAGTCTCAGACAGTGAGTATAATAAGAAAAACAACACCATGCTGCAGCCTCCGTGCCTTGTGCTCCCCTTTGGATCATGCTGACCTCTACTCACACCTAAGCGCTCAAAGGTAGCTTCTCTAATCTTGCTAACCATAATGCTTTCTACCAACCCGTCTCACTCTGGTTTGCTGCTGATCAGCCCCCCACTACCACGTTCACTTTTCTGTGATCCCCTCCCCTCGCTGTCTCTGTCTGTTCCTTTACTCTCTCCTGCCATCACTCCCACTTAAACCCAGTACGCAGGGGGCCTGACCGAGAGGATTGATTTCCAGTAAGGTGGTGTCTGGACGCATTCTGGTGTTTTCCGGACACGTTCATCCTCCTTTATTGCACTCTAATCCCACGGGTTGACCGTGTCTGCTCCTTTGGCTTTGCTATAGACGGGCACACACAAACACATACACAAAATCCATAAAACCTTGTAAACAGAAAAAAATATATACACACTCAGGCATGTGATAATCACAGGACAGTAATTTTAGGATTTCTTTCTACCCTCCATGAGGCCCCTTCTTAATAGCTAAGCATTGTTATTGCCTTCTTTGTCTTAATAAATTTTATTGGTCTTTCAGAGGGAGGATAGACTTACTGAACGATAGAAAGCCATTTAATTTATAGCAATATACCTGTGCTGGAGCTCCACCAGGAGGCTTTAGTTGCCCGCATTTTGCAGCAGAAGAGTGAAAGTTATTTCAAACTCCAGTGACCAACGCATGGCAAACACAAATTTTGACCTCTCAGCCTCTTGGTACCCCGTCTCCTCTGCAAACCAGCTGCTGAAGGGATGACGAATCCTCACAGCGAAAATCCCAAATCAGCTTCTGAGGCAGGCACCCAAGAGGTTGTGCCCAATTAATGCAGGGGTCAGTGTTTTAACAGAGGTGCTGGCCATAGTTGCTATTCAGCTTGCTATTCCGAGATCAGGACCTGGGATAATGAGATTTTTTCGCACCTGGTGATTACAACGAGCAGCCAGCCAGAAACAAAAACAGAACAGGAACGGGAGGATGTGCCCACTGATGGGGTGACTGCTCAGATCGAGCCTCAAAGCCTCTGTCTTTTCGTGGCCTGGATCCTGCCTGTTGTTTCCTCAGATGCCATAGATTTAAGAAGCATCACGTAAGTCCATATAGGCTTATTTCAATGACACAGCATAATTTGCTCATTACAAAGAAAGCATGCAAAGAACTTCACATATCTAATGAGGTACATACATTTTGAGTTATAAATTTAATCCAACTTTGCAGGTCATTCTGAGAGATTGAATTAAAGCAAACCCTTTGTTCAAGTTCAAAACATGACAAGTCAACAATGGTTTCCAGATGTAATTTTTTTGATTAAGTTTATTTGAATAAGTTCTGTGTTCAGAATTTAAAACATTTTGACATTGTGTACTCCTCTTTTGTAAAAAGAAGAAGCACAGCTTGACTGACTTGGAGTGACCACTGAGTTTGCTGAACAGCTGTTGTGCAGAGACGCCACCTTCATCAAGTGTCAACTGACCTCAAGTAAGGCACTGTGTTCCTCCTGCTGTAGTAACTTGAGATTTCATTTCCCCTCCACTTTCCTCTCTTGGAAAAACATTTAGGATTTGAATTCAGAGCTAGAATTTTTATTCACTTTGACCTATGCAAAATGTATTTGCTCATGACAATTAATACATTTTTTAAGCCGTTCTAATTGTTGTAGTTTAGCATCATAATTTTGTCTTTATTCATTCTTATTTTGTAAGTTGTTTATAATTTAAATTTACATTTCTTTTGCTTTATTTTAGTCTTTCTATGATTGCTTAATTTGTTGTATTAAGTGTTCTCTGCTAACACAAAGCTGGCAAATGTGGAACCAAATGTCCTAAGATCTCAATTATTTCCACATTAATTACATACTAAGGACATGCGTTGACAAATCATTTTGGTTCTTTAGCTTTAATGTTTTGATTGTCTTTATCTTCTTACATTTCTAGGTTTTCTGATTATTACTGCACTCATTTCATGATTTTCATTGATGCTTTGTTGTTATATTTATCTATCACAATGTGTTATTCCAGTGTTTGAGGAGCAGCAAATGTATTTAGTTTAACAGAGAATAATTGAGTGATTCCAAATGTGTCAAATAAATCCAGTTGTTCAGCTGTTAGTTTTTATTTTGCATTTAACCAGCAATTAAACAATTATTTCCAGCTCAATGTCTTCGCACTGCAGAAAATTAATCTTGAATGTTTTTTCGTTAAAGAAATCCAAGAAAATGATTTGATTTGAGTCCAATATTTCATTATGCTTTTTAAAAGTTTACAGTTAAATTTGTCACTTTGCCAAACTTATCTTAAGCCCATAAAAAGAAATTATTTGACCAAGTGTGTGAGGCAAATTTGTAGCTTTCTTGTTAGGATTCCTCACACATAGAGGGGAGCCTCTCTCTAATGCCGTTGTGTCTGATCCTGCGCACATTGGCTGAGTGAAAATGCTGATAGCGTGACATGGGTTGATGGGGTGCTGGTCTCCAGCAGCTCAATAATGATGAGATAGATATATGACAGCCAGTCACAGGAGAGTGTCAGCCTATTTGTCTTTCTGTCTACACAGAAAGATGGATGACCCTTCAACCCCACATTGGTGGAAATATTCACAGTGCTGCTATGCCATGAGAAGCTCATCATAATCCCTCATCTCAGTGCCCGTCACCTATCAACGCTGCATGGCATGTTTGGACTGAGTTAGTGAGCGGTCTCTGACATCTGGTGAAGATTTCACAAACCGCTTTGTGGGCCACTGGCCTTTATGATTCATTCATTTAAAATGAGTAATGCTTAGTATTAAAATGAATAAATACTGTAACTCACGACAATATTTTTAAAGGCGAATGTTTCTTCAGTCAATAGACAGCATCACCACTTTCAAACATCATCACTAAGTTTATAAATAAGTCACTATCGACTTTTCCAAAGCAAATAAATCATACAAAGAACTTTCGGAGTCAGGCACTCAAAACCACATGTGTACCTATCATATAAGGACAATTATATAACATTATCTAGGCATACCATCTTCAACACTGTCACTTTCTGCTGCTGTAAACAGACACTAAACATTTTTAATGGGTCTGTGTCGAATCATTAATTGGTTGCTTATACCTCATAGACACCAAATATGGATTTAGTGATACAAAGATCATCTATGCAGGAAATGCTGATGAGCATTGTGGGAGTTAACAGGTTAAAGAGACCAGATTTCTCCTCACCCAACATAAGTAGTCTCTCTGTTGGAAACACTTTTTGTTCCAGAACCTGTTAAAATCATAAGGAACCACTTACAGCCGGGGGAAAAGCAGAAAATACAGTTAACATGTGCAGTCACCTTGGTGGTCTTGCTGTTTGTACCTCAAACAGGATATTAGATCAGACCACCAAGGCGACTGTAACCATAAAGAGTTCTGACTAAGAAATGCTGTTTTTATGGTGTTTTTTTCTTTACTTTGTCCCTTTTTTCAGTACAAATCATCTGTTGATGTTCACAGGTCATTTAAAGTGGTGGTATCATGCAAAAGGAACTTTTTTGAGCTTTATATAATGTTATAACTTTATTCTCTCATCAAAAACATGCCTGAAGTATCGCTTTGATTCATGTTTGAGAAGTCCTTGAATCGCAAGTGACTCAGGGGGCCAAAGTGATTCTTCTGACAATGTGATGCTGAAGATGGAGTATCAAAAAGAGTGGGAGATTCTTAAAGAGACAGGCTAATTTCAGGAAGTCAAATTGCAAAGTCACAATTTTTAAATGTTTTTTTTTTAATGTAAAGCTTCATAATAACTGAAGGTAACCTAGTTACATGGTTGTCCTATAAAATTGCACTATGTGCCAAGAAAATGCATAATACTGCCCCTTTAACAAAATGATCCCATAATATTAATAGAAATAAGTGGTCAACTGCATCAAGGACCTAAAGAATGAAAAGAATAGTTTTTCCCCCTACATTTTAGTTTCGAATTTTCCTTCAAAAATGCATCGTTAATGTTCAGCAGTTAAATTTTTCGACAGAACTGGAATTTTTCAAAATTCATTTCACTTTCTCTACAGCTCTCCTCTAAAAGGCCCAAACTTCAGAGTCAGCCAACTGCCCGACTTCAAGGACTTGTACAGAGTTTGGTTTAGTCGTATGTTGTGCAACACTGAAGTCTGCCATGGCTACCATGGTAACAGCATGTTGTGTGTTCTGGAGTTCAAAGAAAGAGAAAATTGAGTCTATTAACGATGTTATGCCAGATCTGTTAATTAAGAATACATATAGTCTGATTCTGTAACATCTCTGGAGCCTTCACATGTTCACCCCATCAGGAACATGCACTATTTTATCAATGCAGTATTATTTATTTATTTTACAATCAGATCTTCTACACTTTATTAATTTATTAAAATCAATCAAATAGTGTTCAGCAGTAAAATTGCCTTCATTCAATACTATCTCATCACAGTATTGATGAAACACAAAGAAGATATTTCAGATTTTCAAATCCGATTTGTTGAGGCAGAAATTATGGTGACAAAATGAGAATTAAACAACCAGACATGCGTGAGCAAACTTGTTATGACATATTTATTAACCTGCAAAAAGTGAACTAGTACCTACTAAGCACAGCTCAACATCGCTTTT
The DNA here is from genome assembly GCF_003331165.1 of Xiphophorus hellerii. Classification (NCBI taxonomy): domain Eukaryota; kingdom Metazoa; phylum Chordata; class Actinopteri; order Cyprinodontiformes; family Poeciliidae; genus Xiphophorus; species Xiphophorus hellerii. The sequence goes on along the minus strand of NC_045677.1, from coordinate 20,209,831 downwards.
GACACACTTTTAGCACAAGTAGGCATCCAGCTGGTACTACGGAAGCCTATTTCTGCCAAACTTGTATCTTATAATAATGAGATACTGTCCCATAATTATGGCCTAGCTGATTTATTATTATGACTTAGCTATGTCATGATTATGAGATAGTTTTCTCATAATTATGAGATAACTTCAACTGGTTCCCTGGCAGTATGGGAGAGATAAATTTGGCTTGACAGAAAGAAATGGATTTTGTTAACATCACTGAGGAATTGCCTCCTTCAGAAGTGGTTTTACAAATATTGAAATCTTGCAGGTCTTGGGAAATAATTTCATAATTTCAAAAATACTGCAGAAGAAGCAGCTTTGGAGGGGAGAAGATGAGACAGTTTGTGTTGTTATCATTATGAGATGGCTAAGTCGTAATTATTTCTCTGAGCTTGTCTCACATAAACACATTCACAGTGTCATAAAACAGCAGGGGTTTGGTTTTTGATTCTTTGTTTCTGTATTACATCTGAATCTCATCAGGATCAAGCTTTCCTCCTAGCCTAAATCATAATCTCCCTCAGGGTCATAGCAAGTCATAAAAAAAACCCAGCTTCAATTCTATAGGGAAACACTCTCAAATAACTGCTGTTTACTATGTTTTCCCATTATATAGTCCATCTAAAATATGCAGGACACATTCCTTTGGAGCCAGAAATGTGAGTCTCTGTTTTTAGACATATTTGTCCCCTTTTTTTATTTTACATGAGGTGTGTTCAACTCAAATTTTATCCTCTTTTACGATTTTCTGCCATAGAGACAACAGACCTAGGAGGGGAATTCAGACTCTTCAACATATTCCAGCTCCTCCTTAGCAATTATATGTCACTTTATGTTGGCGACATCTGTAAAATAGTTTGAAATGTGTGGTACTAATGTGTCAAGATGTGTAAAGGTCCAACAGGAATAAATACTTTTGCAAGACATTTAATTCTTTAAGGGATTTCTGGATTCGCCCTTTAGGTTTCCTCCCACTCAGACATTCCCGGAAGAAACTTAAAAGGAAAGCAGCTTCCAAATCAGGAGTCATAATCAGCTCAGCTGTCTCTTTCTGTGTCACAGGAAAAATAGCTACAATCTGTGCTCTTGTAATTTTTATGAGCAACATAAAAATGAAATGTTGTTTAACACTAAACATCCAGGCAATTAAAAGTGCATAGACAATAAAGTTTACTAACCATCATTATGATGAATAAATAATAAAAACTTTAGAGATAAAAATTTATAAGCTGGAGAATAAAATTTATCCTAAATGCCACTCAAGAAGAAACAATGAGGTGATAAAACTAATAAGTCCCAGTGATCAGATTCAGTTTACAGAGAAGGTGGAGGCACTGCTGATGGTAACAGGGTTCTTGGAAAATGTTAAGAATTTGCAGTATTTAAATCTCTAAATGACAAAGCCGCCAACAGAAGGCTGGGAATGATAGTTTGAAGTTTACCCTGCTGAAATCAACAATTATCTCCAACTGATGTTGAATGTCATGTTATGAAACCAAGTTGTGAGCTGTTCACATAAACTAAAGCATCATGATCAAACTTTATGAGATAAAAGTTAACACTGAGCATCCTTTAGGTGATCATTGTCTCAATGAAAATAATTTTTGCCTAACTCTTATGATTTTTGTATCTCTGTAGGAATGTCCACATGCAGGTTTAATAATGTGAGAAAGATTACTTTATTTTCCATAGGAGTCAACATCAAAGCAGATAAAAAATATTTCAGTCTTTCAGACTCAGTTTACAGAAAATGCACTTTCTGTAACTGAAGATGACACAGATCTCAGTTTTTGAATGTTGTTTTAGTGGGAGATCACAGTAGAACTCAACTGTCTTACTGTGACAGATTGATGGATTTTCTTCTGCAGCTCAGAGGTTTCTCTTCCACAGCTGAAGTGCAGTGTTGAATTGCATGAAATGAGAGATAATGCTGGAACAAACTCAAAAGATAAAACAAAGTGGGCTTCTGTTTTCCAGACACACACACAAAAAAACATCCAAGAACTATTTTAAACCTTATTATCTATGCAAAAGTGCAGTACTTATATCCATTTAACTTTTTCACATTCCCTCACATTATTGCCATAAACCTTATTTTATTGAAATTAAAATTTTTGATTAAAAAAACCCAGTATAAAGTAGCACATGGTTGTGAAGCAGAGGGGAAATTATAAATTATTTTGGTAATGTGGATATGTTACTGATGGGTGGACAAACGGACGGATGGATGGAGAACCAATTATGTATCTTCCTGATTGAAATTCCAAAGAATGCTTGATTTTTTCGTGAGGAAAAATAGCCTGGAATACATTAAAACTTACATCTCATCTTTACTATTATCCAATTTTCACAGTTATCACAAAGTCTTTTGTTTAGGTTCTTCAGCAAACCAGAAGATTGGTATTATACTGAGATTAGGGGCTGCCTCATCCTAACATATTAACTCATTAACGGCACTAATAAATGTGAGTTTAGCCTTTATCTTTGCTTTGATCTGAAAGGACATTTTTAATGAACCTTGTTTTGTTTTTTTCAAATGTTTTTCTTTGTTCTCTCCTATGGTTTATTAATCACTGGGAAGCAAAGCCCATTTAATTTAAAAGCACACTTTTTCAAAAAGTAAAGCAAGTTCCTTTTATCACACTGACATTGCAACATAGGAGCTATCTCCTTTACTATTTTGTGTTCATTGCAGAAGCTTAAATCAGGTCTCCTGGGAAAAAAACACAAAACACTTTTCCATGCAGTGCAATGGCTTAGACTTTGAGTTGTCTTGCTGATTTAAATTGGCTCTGGGCCATAGTGTTGCTTTAACTTTGGAGACATTAAACTCCCTTATAGGTTGTTCAGAGTAACACAGAAGGAAGAAGGGACTCATTCAAACTGATATACTGTGTAATTTGCTCTCACACCTGACAATACACCACCCTGTAATTCCCCATATAAACAAGAAAGAGATTAAATGGCTTAATAGCTGTGACAATTAATCTGAGAAACAAAAGTCACATTAAGTTTGTTTGAGTGCCATGAAAGGCCTGAATGTAATAAAGTGTGTGATCAAGAGTTTTCCCTGCATGTAAATCTGCAGGAGCTTGTAATTTTGTGAGTGTGATCTTCCTGTCACCTGCTTCTCCACTTCTTTATCTTGCTAGAGAACTTGGAGCGTCTCTCAAGGCCGACTGCTGCAGTTCCCAGTAACAACATGTGACAAGTCATTTATCAGTTTGCCGCCATTCCTGTCTCATTTTTTAAAGCCTCTCTGACTGTTTTACTTCTCTTTTCTCCTTTCTTTTTTTTGTTGCTGTGACGATAAATAGATAAATGTCAGCTGAGGAATGCAATCACCATCCCACATGTTTGATCACAGGCTAACTGGGCAATTCAATAAAGGACTCTGCCCCAGCTGGAGTTTTGTCAGGCTTTTGTATGAAAACACAATTCCTCTTAGTTAGAGGTATTGATGTGTTGCTCCAATGCCTGACTTGTTGCTCAAATCCCCTCATCCTATGCCGCTGAAACAAGCCAGCTCGGAAGACGTAAAATCATTGTCAGCAGTCGACTGTAGAAAGACTTCACTGATCTCTAATAGAGCTCAACAGAAAATTTGTTTCATATTAACATTTACTAGCCTTATTGAATGGGTCGTCACTCATCAGAAGGTAGGCAAACACCAAAAATAATTGGTTAGGTTGGCTTAATAAATTTCTAAAAGTACAGCTTGGATGTGCTTTCTCACTCCGGGGAAATATTCTCTCATTACGCAGTGTGTGGGGGAGGAAGGAGGCAGCAATAAGTTAGATTTCATCCGAGGCTCAGGAGAAAATGAAACCTTCCAATGACAGTAGAGCATGTTATGTTTTCATCTGCTTCCACCCGTGGAGGAAAATTAAATGAAAATTACCGCATGATGCTTTCCCTCCTTTTCTTTCATTTGCTCTGCGACAAATTGTTTCCTTTACAAAATTTAATATGAATGGCAGTCTTAACTGAGCTAATTTCTTTATAGTTACATGATCACATGTTGAGCTAAAAATAAATGAAAGCACTTTTTGGTTCAGGACATGAGAATATTGTTGAGTTCGCTCCAATTATCACTGCCTACAAACCTCAATATAATCACTTAATAAAGATGTTTATTTCTCTGAAATATTTTCAAATTCAAGAAGCATTCCATGTAAAATGGTAAAGAAAAACTGCAAATACTTTTTTTTAATGTAAATTACCATAACATAGCATTTTTGTGACATTTATAATGCAGATTCAAAATTACTTAAATTATATACACAAGACACAATATGTATGAGCATTTTTAAGTTATGCAACAGGGCAGTTATCCAACCCCAACAGTACACCCACCTATGAAGAAAGAAGCAAAGTAAAGTTTTTGGAGTGGTCTAGTCAAAGCCAGGATTGAAAACAACCAATGCACACACAGACACACGCAAACCTTAGGGCAATTTAAGAGCAACCAACCGCACCACCATGTTTCTCTTTTCTTTTTTGTAAAACTGTTGGAGGATCTGAAACATGTTGGTTTGACAAAAATTATATGTTTAAGCTAAAAAAAATCCACATTAAAAGTTTAAACTCTAACCAATATTTAATTTTTAATCTCACTGTGTGATTTGTCATTTCAGTCTTCCCATACATGTGGGACAATGAATGCCTACTATGTCTACAAGCACTGCTTTTGTCAATATGAGTGGGTGATAAGCACTTTTACATAATTTGGTACAATTATATTAGATACATGCTATATTAGGTTTTGAAGCACCCAAGAGAATAAATCTATTTCAATTGTCTTCAAGAATACAGAATATAAGATTACTTTTATTCTTTGTTTTTTTTTTTTCTTTTAGTATTTCCTTTTTCAGTCTATAACCATTAGCATAAATCTGCTCTGGGATATATTTAACAAACCATTCCCATGCATCATCACGAGACTTCCACTGAATTCAGTGAATGGAAATCATCCAACTGGAAGACCTTTTTTGACACAATTTGCATATCAATATAGGCATCCAAGAATCAAAATCCTCTTTTTTTAAAAGAGATTGCATTTTGATGAATTCTCATTACAGGACTGCTGGCTATGGGTCAAATGGAAATGTCATCACAGGCTGAGCAGAGGCTGTGCGGCAGGGGCGCTCTCCGACGGGCAAACAGTCTTTTTACAGTTTGAACACCTTCTCCTGGGAGATGAATCATGGAGTTCGACAAAGAGGGCAGATGGTGAGGAGAGGGTGAATGAGCGACTGACGAGGTGCCAGTCAGCCTTTTTCGTTATCACCTAATATAGCTGCTATGGTGTTACTCACATGCCATGATCGGTTTTAGTCAAACGGTTATTTTATTTTATTTATTTTTTGTTAAAATTCAGGAAAACTCACAAACCAGCACAATTATGAATAAAGTAGACATTTTTTTCTTTTGTTTTTCTTTTTGCATTAATGGTGCCAATGGGATAAATCTATACCACCCATTTGATTCATACATTTTTTCTGTTTATGCAAGTTCTCTATAAAAGTGTTGCATGTAAGAATGTAGATTGATTCACTGAGACTTTTTCCAACAATCAACTTCCCAAGCTATTTGAAGAATCTGTTGAAAAGGAAAAAAAAAAACCAGAATAACATGTAAACTGATTGTGGAGGATGGGTTACCGGTCGGTGGCCTATGCCTCTTGAGGGTAAGTGTTTTGTCTTAATGTATGTTGTTGTTTCTAACTTCTATGTATAACCACTTTGAGCTGCCCTTGGATGAAAGGTGCTATGTAAATAAAGTTGCCTTGCCTTACCAAATGCAGAAATTATACTTCAGCTTTCTTACTTTTAAGTAAAAGGCTCCTGTAATTTACTTAAAAGTGTGTGTCCTTGCATACCATCGGATTGCAAAGCAGATAATTAGCACTGTACATAAATGAGAATGGTAATGTCAAAGTCAACTTTAAAACAAACGCACAGCACCAAAGAGATGCTGAGCAAGAACACAATAGTAATTCAAGGCCCATTAGTGTGACAAAGATAATTGTTATCTTTCCCTTGCAGGTTAAATATGTTTGATTAGCCAAATAATTGACAATAAAAAACTATTTCACAGGGCTGCACAGTGGCGCAGTTGGTAGCACTGTTACCTTGCAGCAAGAAGGTCCTGGGCCCTTCTTGCCTGCAAGATGATTCTCGGCCCAGGGTCTTTCTGCACGGAGTTTGCATGGTCTCCCTGTGCATGCGTGGGTTCTCTCCGGGTTCTCTGGCTTCCTCCCACAGTCCAAAAACATGACTGTTAGGTTAATTGGTTTCTCTAAATTCTCTCTAGATGTGAGTGCGTGTGTGTGTGTGTCCATGGTTGTTTGTCCTGTGTGTCTCTGTGTTGCCCTGCAACAGACTGGCACCCTGTCCAGGGTGTACCCCGCCTCTCGCCCGGAACGTTAGCTGGAGATAGGCACCAGCACCCCTCCCGACCCCACTAGGGACAAAGATGTCAGAAAATGGATGGATGGATAGAAGCTATTTCACTCTTAATCTCTTAACATCTTCAAAGCATGAGGCTTTTTGTGTAATGTGATTCACTTTTTATAACGTTATCTGAATTGACTTTTTCTCCGCTCTCAGTGGCATTGAGTTTTGAATGGAATGAATTCACTGAAGGACGCAAACATGGTGAGCTTGACTCAGGCTTTTTCAATAGCCCCTTCAGCACAAATATCAAGTTTGTGTCTATTCAGCTCCACATTAGTGGAATCTTAGTCGAGGTTGGGAGCCAAAACAGTTCAGAAACTTTACCTTTGTCGCCGTGGAAACACTTCTGCCATTACTTCAACTTCAAGGTGCACGCTGCCTCCCATCCCACTCAGTGCCATCTCTGTGTACTCAGCTTATACAGCCGAAATATTTCACAGACGAAATGCTGCGGGGGGACAACGAGGCTAGTTTGTATATTGGTTCTCACAGTTTTGCATTGTCTGTTTTGATGAGCAGGAGGTCACAGACGACGACGCTGAAGCCGATGTCCACTGATGTAGAAGTTCAAGCTGTGAGGAGAAAGGCAAGCGGTAACGAGCCACCTGTAGTGTCGCTGGCTCACGAGTCTGGAGTGTCAATCCGGTAATGAGGTTTCATTCAGACAGAGGCAGCCCCTACATCAGCCTCATGTGTATGGAGAAATATCTGTTTCACCACAAAAACGTTGTGTATTTGCCTATACAGTCTAATGATTAGCACTACTGAAAATGAGACAAGGAGACGGGGGCGTGATGAAAAGTGGAGGGATGTGGACACGCGCTCATACTAATATCTGATTAATTACATCTCCATTCTCTGACTCCTCTTTTGTTTGTGTGCAGGGGGGAGCCGAGGTCCACCGGCTGATTTGGGAATGGTGTGCTAATGCTGGGGAGACATTAACCCCTGATCCCTTTTGATGCGAGATCACTTGTCAAGCTTTAATCCCTAGAGCACTGTGGCATGTCTCCATCTGCCTGCCAATCTTATTTCCTGGATGGCTTGAACGCTTATTTCATTTTAGCCTGTTTCACAGCCTCGTATCGATTTTAAAACATCAGGTCAGAACGTAGATTGAGGGCCCTTCTCTGAACACTGGTGCACATAATGGGCTTGTTGTGCTTTGCTCCTAGTTGAGTTTTCTTCTCCTTTAAAATATAATTCCTGGATAACATATCCCATTATGATTTGATTTTTCATGTTCAGCCTTTGCCATTCAGTTAATTTTTTCCATCCCTTCAGCACGGTACTTGTGCTGTATGATCTTTTCCTCGAGTTTCACGCTCTTTTATCTCAGTTTGACTAACCTTTCTGTTTCCTGTCGTTTATTTCCCCTGTTGCATTTTATACCTAGTGTGCTTCTTCTTTCTGTGGCAAAAACCAGCAGATATGAGACAGCAGCAGGGTATCTGTGGCGGCGTCGTCTGTCTCTCTGTCCCTTTGGTACATTAGCAGTCCCTCACCATGTATTATTGATTCCCTCCCTCTAATCACTGTCTCCAGTGTTGCGGATGAAGCTTTACTATGAGCAGCACCTGGACTCAGAGGAGTTTATAGTGACCAAAGGTGTAACTCTGAAAGACAAAGAAAAACTAAAAACAACAGGTAAGCTTGTAATAAAGCTCTATTTCAGAGGAGTTTAAATTGACTATCTTTATGATGTGTTCATCACACACTTTAACAAAAAAACATTATGAACTGGGGCAGATATAGCGATACTCCTTCAGATTTAACCGTGGGATTGTTTTGTAAGGAAACAACTGAAGAGTGCGCACTATCATAGGCAAATCCCTTCATGCGTCTTTTATTTTCTCAGTTCAAAGAGTCTGAACGGCGCTTCTCTCAGAATACAGAAATACTATTCTCACTCAGATCTTTGAAACCCACAATTCAACAGAAAAAAAAAAAAAAACATTTTACAACTGATGCTATTTAGAATTTTAAAAAGCTCTACATTTCTGCTAAAAGATCAGCAAACTCATCTGAGAGTTTCTCTCTGGCTGTCTGAGTGTGAGCACAGCTCTGTTTTCTGCTTGTTGCTTTTTCCTGATGCAGCAAAATGAAACTTTTTTAAGAAAACCACACTTCATTATTATGAAGATTACATAAGCCGGCCTGTAATAATGGTGCCTTAAATGACATTTTTTCCTTTCTCTTCAAATTGGCTGACTAGCAAATCCACACACAGATACAAATTTGTATTTCTGAGGTTTTTAATATTTCATATTGATTTCCATTCATTATAGCAACTCCATTTGTGCCTAAACCTAATGCTAACCCTAAACATACAAATGGAGGTCTGATACATTAAAAGCAGGCTTTGGTCTCCATAACGCCTATCAAAAATGGTAACTGATTACACCAGAAATGTCCTAACAAGATAAAACAAAGAAGTAGACATGCATGCATAAACACACACAAAGGAAAAGCTGCAGGTTAAATTGAGAAGATAAGACCTAATTATAAGTGATCAAATTTAAAACCTGTGAAATCTTCTGAATTACTTGATCATTTTTAGCCAGTAGTTAGTTAGAATTATGGCTCTTTTACAGATTTGTTATTTTCAAATGTATTCAAAACATCAGGAGTTACATCTGCTCTCCAAATTAAGAAAACTAAATGTGGTTTTTAATCAAATATATTTATCTAAAGTCTTTCACAAAACCAGATTTTTGCACTTTTATTTGAGGAACAAAAACACAAGAATTTGTTTCTGACCAGTTTATTACATATTCTACATGAATTCAAGTGCTAACTCTTCCCTACCACTGCAGCCTTTGTCAGTGGCCTTTGGCCCACGTTAAATTTCTGTCCAATCACACAGAAGTTGTGAGAACTACCTAACCCAAAGTTTGAAAATACAGTATATTTAAAATATATAATTTTATTCTTGCAGCCCTGGCAGATGGAATAAATTTCTTCTGTTGTAGGAGTGACTGAGAGCACAACCTCTGGTACCAGTGAAAAGTATAGTTAAGCAGTTTGTGTTGACTACTAACCATATGTAGCAAACTATATCGTTAAGTAATGTAGCTTTAGCAACTTTGAAAAATATACAGTTAGTTTTAATTGAATAAATGTGAAGTGATGTAAAACTTTATGTCCATCTATTCATTGTCTTCTGCTTAAGATCAGGTAATAAAGGGTAATGGCTCCAAGAGGAAAATTTAGACTTATCTTTCTGTAGTAATCCTCTCAAGGTTATTCAGGGGATTCTAAGATGTTCTGAGGAAAGAAGGCACATATAGCCATTCCCAACAGGTTTGGGATCAGTCCCAGAGTCTCTTCCCAAATGGATGTAAAATCAAACTAATTCAACAAACTCCTTTTGGTGCAAAATAGAATCAGCCCTATATGTAGGACATTCTTTTTATCTGCTTTTATCTGGGATGTCATTCTTTTTGGTCACTGTCCAGCTCTATACTCACAGCTATATTCCTGTGTCCTTGCTTTCTATTTCCTGTTTCCATTCATGTTTCTCACCACATTCCCAACCTGCAACTGAAAAAGTGATACTTAAAAAAGTCAAACACAAAGTTAATTGGGTCCCAAGACACTAAAAGCCACATTACTATCCATGTAAGACATATTTTACCTTTCATGATAGTGCAAGAGCATCCCACTGACTGCACTCCTCTTGAGGATGACACTAGAAACCAAACCCAGTCGTGTGTGATGCTGAGGCAAAACCATGGCTCCAACTTTTCATGAGGTAGATAAGATTATGTTTGCTGCTACTGTGTATGTGCTGATACACATCAGTGCTTTCTAGATTGTTCATAGCTCCTCTACTTGTTAAAATAGAGCTGAAATCGTAGTTAAATCCGCAACTATAATTAACCGCAGGACATTGATTCAGACCTATCCTCCTAATGTTTGAAAAATGAAGGTATAATTATGTCATAAATAATTTAATGTTGGTGTTACCACAGAATTTGGATTTGCTTGCAAGGGAGTTTTTGTTTGCATATAAGAATTCAGGGCTGGTTATTGCTCCCATGATCTGCACAACCCATGATAGTCTGTAGAAATGAAGTATATAAGATATGTCATTCAAATAAGAGACGTGCCACCTCCAAAGAGAAGTAACTTAGGTTAAAGCTCAAGTTAAGCCACAAATAAAGAGAATATAAATATTTATAATATATTATAGAAAACTGTCAAAAATCCTGTGAATTAAGATGGACAAATAGAAATTCTCCTTTAAGATTCACTCTATGATTCAAATGATCAAGTATTCCACTGAGACTGTCTGATTTTTGCTCTAAACATCTTTCACTCTTGGCTAAGAAAAGGAAAATCTGACACATGCTTTGTTTTAATTTAGATTTTAGACAGTAGCAGCTGTGAAGTGCACACTGTGTGGCAGTGCTGATCATATGTTTGCGTGAGAGAGAGGAGTCTGAAAGGTGAAAGGTTCGGATTGTTGCAGTGGATCAAAATATTCTGTATAATCAAACAGTCTTGTGTGCCATGAACTGAGAATGGCTGATTAAAATCCATTTCAGTTTTAAAAAGTGTTTATGATAATATTTGGTGAAGTAATTTTATGTAGGAAGTTGGAGCCCATGAGTTTAATTTTTACTGCCAATACTAAGATTTCCTCTGTTTTCTTTTCATACTGAAGGAATCCCTTTTGCAGCGATTGCGTTTTTAGGTTTGTCTCTTTATTGGAAGGAACAATTGTTTATTTACTTTTTGTTTTCTTACCCACAGAAAGTACTGCTGGCTTAGTACTCCTTTGTTTTTGTCTGTATGCTCTATAACGCTTAACCCCCAAGTGTTTGCAGCACTCATACCAATCCTGGTTCTTCGTGTTTAAAGAGAGTGATTTCCTCCCACTTTTGCCATATGCTTGCTCAGGATGAGGGATTGCTGCTCAGTCAGTGAGTTGATACAATCAGCTGGCTTCTTTACAAAAGTGAAATTTTACTAATTGCCGTTAAAGGATCAGATACATTTGATGGTATTATTATTATCCCATTATATGATTGGATTTTAGTTGAATGGGTTACAGCTTCCGTCAAACAAATTTGAGTACAATTTGGACAAAGCTTTGTTTAATTAAATTGAAATTTTAAAACAGCATTACAAATTTCAAGAAAAAACTCAAATCATGAGGAAATTCAATGCATAAAAACTTGATTTTTTAATTTATTTATGTGCCTATCCTTCCTCTTAATATTCATGCATTTTCCGTGTTTTTGGCTATGATGACACAGCTGTCCTTAATCAAACATAATTTGCATACAGTCATCTGACAGGTATCAATCTGTAATGAAGCAACGACATCCATACAAAGGTCTGACTCTCTCCATGCCTTTGACAGAGATTAGCTGACAGAGCTTAGAGATAGAGCTCAGATTTTCACTGCCCTTTAACTGTTCTGTTAGTGTTTGTTCACCGTCTGAGAGACAGATTTCTCACAGCAGGGAATCAATTACATCCAAACCACTATGGATCAGAGACCGTTGGGGTTCTGCATTTTCTCTTTTTCGCCATGTGTCTTACTGAAGAACAAAACATCCAAAGTTTTTTGTCTGTAAGGGCTGAGTACGTTTGTGTGAGTCTCCGGCGGGTGCATTGGCTCATTGCGTGACACATCTCCAACAGGGGGTGGGCTTCTTGTGGGAGGAAGAGGAGTGGCCCTGAGGGAATGTGCAAGAAAAGGTGGCAATACACAAAGAGGTTGTATAAGTCAGAGCATAATAAAGTGTCTGATGTCAGGCTGACATCACAAACACCCTCACTGGCCACACACTCAACACAAACATTAACATAACTCTTAGTCATGCTGCAGCTTGATAAAGTGGATCAATATAAAAATCTTTTCTTATGAACTGAAATGACAGGCACCTCAATCTCGTTAACATGTTTATCACCTTGAAACTATAATTCCTCCACAAACTTTGTGTTGCCCTAAGAAGATCGTCACTCTAAAGTTGACTTTAAACCAAACTTTCACATGTTGAAAAGATTGCACCTCTTTTTCAAGAAGTGCAGCATTCAAGCCAGACCTCAGGGTTACTTCTTTTTTCACACTTTTACACAAAGCGCAGATGGAGAAGTGTTTGCTGCTTCTCAACAACAAAAGGCACAAAACCTAAAAGAGGCTTACGCAACCCATGTCTGATTCATAAGGGTCCTTGACTAAATTACTCATGGTTGGAAAGAATGTCACTGCCTCAATAAAAGGTGATATTACAGAAATTAAAAGAGATTGAAATACAGGAGAAAATCAAAGAGTATGAACGATGAGAACTACTTTAAAAATTGAAGGCTGACTGCAGACTTTATGTGGGAAATTGCAGGAGAACTCAATCCCCTATTAAAGCCAGGCATTTTTTTTACTGCTATAATTCCTTGTAGAAAAGGGACAATATTTTCTAAGTCTTAAGCCTGTCATAAAACTTACAATTTTTGGTCTTTTCTGCATGTTTGGGTTTTCAAGTAGTGGTAAGATACAAATACACTCTTGTAGGCAGACGAACAGTTGAAAGGTGACTATTAAATATTCATTCAACCAAGACAAGATGTTGAAGATGTTGTAAGAAGAAAAGGAAATAATCCTCACAGAGCACAGAAAGAAAATAATCAAACTACAACAGATACGATAGACTCAATAGAAGCCATTTTACTCATTTGGATTTGCATATTTGTTGATTGGACAGCCATGACATGTAGATCCTATTCCACCATTTCCCAGAGGTGCTCTATTGGACTACAGTGGCCACTGGAGTACAGTAAACACATATTTATGTTGAAGAAATCAGTTTGAAATAGCTTGACATTTTCGTCATCAACAATACACAAGTTGTCTGCTTAAACGATGCTAAAGTAGGCCAGGTCAATATACTCCTACCGTTCATTCAAGGTGGAATGGATCAATGTCCTTCATGAAGTTTACAGCAAATTCTTACTTTGCCATTTAAACTGAACTGAAACTGAGAGTAATGAGACCAGGAAACACTGTCCAATATTGGTGACAAAAATGAAGAACAACTCGTAGCTCAGTTTTCTGTTGTTAGCCAACAAGAGTGGCTGCTTCAAGGTTCAACATGCTGTGCCTTTATCATAACTGGTTACTTTAGCTGATATTATCTTTCAATCATGTTGAATGAGTCTGCCTATTTCTCTTTGACGTCTCACATCCTTCTTGTAAATTTAAGAGATGAATGTGTATGAAAATAGCGGTAGAGCAGCAGTTTCTGAAATCCTTAGATATAATCATCTGGAACTAAAAACCAGCCTGTCTCCTTTGTCCAAGTGGTTAGCTTAAACTCCAGCCTGCAAGTTGTCTTCTCCATATCTGGATGCCTTGATATGGTTGGTGCCATGTGATTGGCTATTTGACAAACAATTGAACAAATTTATCTGATAAACGGGAAATGCAGGTGTTCAAAAACTGGAAAACAGAAACAAGTCTGCAGGAAAAGTGAAAGAAGATTTAAACAACCAGTGGCATTAACTGGACAGTTAAGCAGGAAACAAACACAAGAAGAACAATGATCGTTTACAAAGCTGAAAAACTAGTCAAGACAAACAGGACATGAAACACAAAGAAAGGGGTCTTGAGAATACCAAGTAAAACATGACCTTAATACTTAAAAAAAACAAAAAAACATTGAATATCTGGGAAAATCTTTTTTCATTGCCAAATATAGTCTTCCAGTGACTGTGATTTCTTTGCTCAGAAGAAAATCTATTGTAAATCAAAACTAATTAAGTCTATACAAGCTTTTCAAATTCACCCAAAATGAATACTCTGAAACTCTTGATTAGTTCAATTACACCAACAAGATTTCAGTCACATTTCCATGGACATTGTTTTGTGGATGTCTTTCCCATTTTCAAAATTTTCCACCATATTAAAACTTTCTCTCTAGTCAATTAAAGCAGCATCATATTTTCTTTGCCGTTCCAACAAAATTTGGTTCTCTTTCCTTTTTATTTAGCTTATTGTAAATAAATGGTATAGGATGAAAACAAAAAGTATGTCACTGGGTGTTATCATTCCACAGTGTGTTTATCATAACCCGACACACCAAACAGGAATAATAGCAAACAATATGGCTTAACATTGTAATACTGTATTATACTGAGCAAGCTAAGGTTATACCACTGAGGTATACTGTTGACATCCATGGTTAAAATATCTTCAAAAAGCTTTAACTCTACACCAGATGCAGTAAAGATGGCAATAACCATTACAGTACTGGAAGTTGGTTGGTTGTAATCGTAATGGCTATTATTATTCATGTAGCAACATTTTCAAAATAATAAAAACATTTTTTGTCCCATGTTGACTTCAGTAGTTTCTTGCCATGAATGAACCCCTCATGAAGCACACAGCTTTTCATATTTGGTCAAAAATGTATTCAGCGGCACACAACATCAACTCTTGTTGCTCTGCAAAAATTATGAAGAACCACTTTAGGAATCAAGAAGAAAATCAAGTGTTGAGATTGATTGCACAGTCCCCTCAGAGCTCTGCTCACAACACCTTGCAGTCAGTCAATGATTTTAAGTGAGAGCAAGCAACACAGGAATAGAATACACAGAGGAACCTTCCACGGTGAGCCTGCATGTCTTCTAGTTGAGTAAGTATATCAAGAGAAAACGTAAAACCTAAATAAGTCACATTCGATCACTCTGCCTGAAAGTAACAAAGTAATAATATTAAAAGCATAAACAGGTTTTTGTCTTGGACACAGCACTTTCAGTGGGTTGAAAAAGAGCATTTCCAAATCCAATGCTGTCAGCAAAACAAGAAAGTGACTTAACTGTACTCAATGCAGAAAGTCAATATCCCCGGCATTTTCCAGGTGAAGTCTGACTTATGCCTCCCACACAAGCCCACTCTACCACTATCACAATGGCTTCAGCAAGGGGGGTTCGGGGGATTTTCCAAAAGTAACTATTGTAATTCAAAGTTGACCAGGTACTTTCTTGTCAGACGAACAAAGGAAACTGACAAGATAATGCCATGGAACAATATATAAGTTCCAGAAAAGCACCAGGTAAATTCCTTGAAAGTTTCAAAGAATTACATTACGTTTCCAAGCAGTGTTCCAGGAGACTCCCGAAAGCGTAGATACCCAGTAGGTTCAATTAAATTTTCATTAATATATAATGTAAATTCCAGGGAGTGCTCTCAGTATGAACATGATAAATTCCACAAAAGTTTGATGAAAACACCTGCTAAGTTAAATAAAAAAAATGATCCAGGGAAGCTGTCAGAAAGAACAGTTACTATAAAATTTTCATTAGAAAAAAAAATTTAAATTCTGAGAAAATGTTTCTGATAAGTACATGGTTCAGTTCAGTGAAATATATAGTAGACCTGGTAAGTTCTGGGAATGTTCTGTGCTCTAAGTTGTGAAAAGCTAATCTTTAGTTGTTGTTTTTTTTCTAAGTAACCTTTGAGCAAGTTCAGGCAATATTACAAAGTGATATTAAATGCTTGGTGTCATTAAGTGGAATAAAAATAATAACTAATTCCTTGAAGTCATTGAAGATGCATGTGTTTCCTTATGTATTCTGCTTTTCCT
The DNA here is from genome assembly GCF_003331165.1 of Xiphophorus hellerii. Lineage (NCBI taxonomy): Eukaryota > Metazoa > Chordata > Actinopteri > Cyprinodontiformes > Poeciliidae > Xiphophorus > Xiphophorus hellerii. Next base: position 20,193,750 of record NC_045677.1, on the reverse strand, counting down.
GTTTTCTTGAGACCACTTTGCTATAAAAGCAAAGTTTCCAATTAGCAATGGTTTTATTTTTCAGCCTGCATTTTCATTTCCTGGTGCCACCAGCAATTATGTGCCTTGCCATCCTCAAACAAAACAACCTGATTACCTGAGTCAAAAAAATGTAACCTCGACTGCAACAAATATTATGTACCTATCACACACCTGCATGCACACAATCGCTTGCTGATAAGCAGATGATTGTTAATGAAGCTCAGTAAAAAAAAAAAAGAGCTCAAGAGCTAAGATATAATGTGACACCAAGCAGCAAATACCCATATAATCCTATTTCTTTTAGAGGAGATAATCCTGTGTTAGCTGGATAAGTGTCAAGGGAAGTATGGATGAAAAGAAATGTTTTTAACTTATCTTGATTGCGATGAAGATAGTGTTATTTTATAGAAAAGACAATCATACATTTTTATTAAAAACAAACATAGCACAGGTATTTCTCTTTTTGGATTTTGCTTTTTAATACAAGATGAACACCAGCTAGTACTAAAAAAAATCAATCTGTAAGAATAATCCACTCCAGATATGTGTAAATGTAAGAGAAGTACAGTTGAACAAAGTTTGTTCAGATGAATGTAGTTCAGGGAGAATAGATCTTTGCCTCACTGGTGGATTCAAGATCGACTTAGGCATTAACATTTCATGATTCAGGGAATTACCTGACTTCAATTTGTCAGGCTGATGATAAATGCAATATAATGACTCCTAAACTCCAAACACCACATTTTTGGATTTATAAGGTATAAAAGTGTGAAAATGTACCTTGGCATTAAAAAGCAAGGCAGTATTTCAACGTTATACATCATTTGAAGGTGTATACGCTTTAAATAGGTTTTTGGTCCATCTTGACTCTTGATCTCTTTTTAATCATTTCTAAATTTTTAAAGTAACTTACATCTTTTATGCTCTCACCATTTCACTCTAGCTGTTAAATTTGTAATGGCAAATCTATTGGCAGTAGCAGTTTATAGCATTTTCTGTTACTGTTACTGATTCATGCATACAAAAGTAAGTATGAATCAAGATGTCGTTTTATGTTAATGTTTGAAAGCAAGTGCATTGTAACTTCAAATGTGTGCATGTTTTATTGTTTATTTTTAAATGACCTTCATTTTGCAGCACCATAAGTATCATGGACATAATTGTAAGTTAATAATGAGGCTATTGAATAGAAAGCAGGACTATTTTTACATTGTAAGAAGAAAAACAATGTGCTGTTGTGGGAGAAAGAAAACTCTAGTTGAAAGTAAAGCTAATAATTTGCAGGACTGTAACATCCATGAATCGGACAAAGGGCAACTGAAAACCTACAACTTGATGCTTCTGCTTCAGTGCAGGGAGTTGAAATTTAACAAGACACAAATGAAAACCAGCTATGAATTCAGGATTTTTCGCGATTTCATACATGCACTATAATGTTTCATCCCAAATTTGTACTCATGAAAAATCTGATCACTTAAGAAATACATCAGAGAGCAATAGGAAAACATGACAAAGCCCCAGGAACCTAACAGTGGTTCCTGAAAGAAGAACACTTTTTAATTTAGGAATTTAAACACTTCATGATATTTGATTAATTAAGTCTTGTTAAAATAGCATTTTTCTTTGTCACAGTCGCCCTGTGCTTGATCAAGGTTTGCTTTGATGGTTTCCATAGAGTTTTCTACAATTATTCTGAATCCAATTTTTGGAGAACATAATTTTAATTGGATCAAAGGACTCTAAGGATCATAATTATGAATGAAAGAATGGTACTAGATTTTAATTTAGCCAAACTATTGTCAAGTCCCTTGAAGTGTTTTCTGATTTTTCACATGTATAAAAAAGGCAATGCCACAAGTACTAACTAAATCATTAAAATACTTAATTTTTAGCTTTATTCATTTTGTCTCAATCAACCATAAGTCCATGCCTCCCATCAGTTTGTCTAAAAATGTATCATCAATACCAAGAGTTTTGTTGGTATATATACAGTATATACTGTATATATATATATATATATATATATATATATATATATATACTGTATATAGTAATTATACTTAAATCACTGCTAAAATGGATAATTGGGGTGACACTTAATTATGTTAGGATGAGAAGTACCACTCAGCCTCTTTGAAAACAATATTGCGATATTAAAAATAAACCACTTAACACCACAAGAGATCCCTGATGTTAGTCTTCACCAAGCTGGATTCTCTTTAGACATGTCTTTACCAATATACTCTGTGAAATGGGTTAAAAAGGAACAATATTTATAATTTTCCCTCGCCAGGGCAGTGCTTAATTCAAGGATCACCATTCATTAATTTAATTACTCACCGGCCGAATGGGCCGACCCACCTGAGGTGCCCTCAGCTTTTCCTAATTTAGCGCGTGGAGGGTCATGTGGATTCAGATCATCTGTTGTATTTGCTCAGTGGCTCCCAGAGACTTCTCAGCCCCTGACGCAATCTCACCTCATTAACATTTTAGGTGACGAGGATGTCAAGGCCATAATTAACAATTCATGAGGCCGGCTTATAGCTATATTAACATTTTACAGCCAATAAATCACCTCCTCTAATCTGCTGTGTGTATCTCTGTGCTCAGACTTGTATCTGCATGGATGTGGGAGGCTTTGTGTGTGAGTGTGAGTTGGCGTGGGTGGGTGTGCATTATTTGTGTACATCCACAACAGCCAACAATATCTCGCCCTTTGTCTCCAAGCTCATCTCCGTGTCTGCATCTGACCATGACATTTGTTTGAACTTTCCCTTAATCTTGTGTTTTGATTGTGCCATTGGAGGAAGACATGTTGATTATTTTTCTTTATCAGATAAACTTGAAAAATCAAACCTTTAAAATAGATCTGGTAAAGTTATTCACCAGTCTTTCAATAAATAATATAAAGGAACTAATCGTGATAAGGGTCACAGATAATTGCTGAATGATTATGTTTTTTATTTTCATTTGCAAAAGTGAGCAATAAAAAGTGACAGTACCAGTGATTGTTTGGGTCCTTCCCAAATAATATGCAAACATCATGATGGATCTTTTTGACTGGCAGTGTCAGGTGAAATTTGCTTGACAGAAGGGACGTTGTGAGTTTTCTTCATGCGGAGTAAATGACTTTATGGCATCACAGGCCTATTATTGTAGATGCTTAAAGTGGACAGATTACAACAGTTATAAGCAAAATATTACAACCAGTGGAGCCAACAACAATCACAACTATAACAATTAGTGATTCTGGATCAATTTATCCCTTTTACAAGTCATATCCCCATTTCAAAACTACTCTTAACCAGTCCATTCTTTGCTACTTCCATTTTGTACTTGTTAGCAATCATGTTGTAGCCCTATACTTACACCATTGTGAATCAATTACACAATGCTGTAATTACACAATTCTGTTTTTTATAGCTACAAAAAACGCAAATTTTATTTTTGTAGCTAAATACTTAACTTCCAAAAGCAGGAAGAAGATAAAAAGTGCTTCTAATCTTTTCTTCGTTAAGCTAAAAAGCAGATAATATGAGTGGTACAACAAGACATGGAGGATAAATCTGCAATAGCACTAGAAGGCAGTGTGGTAGAAATGATTTCTTTAGGTGAAACAAATTCAGACTCCTTTGCACTAAGCACATCTTAAGAAATCTTCTAAGAGTGGATGAATCAGCCAGCAGTGGCAGATGATTTCTCAGCTACTTCATTGTCCTATGAAATGTTTTTGTGTGTCTGTAGGAAGTATGGTATAGATTCAAACATCTGCTTCTATGAGGTTTCATAACAAATAATTAAAATTCTAGTCAGATCCAAAGAGCTTTACAGTGAGCATATAAAGTAGAATGCATGACCAAAACATCTCAGTCGCAATACTGAGAGTTAAAGGAGAGAAAACTGAGTATATGACTTCAGTATCCTTAGGCAGCCCCTTGACCCCAGGTTGAAAAGTCCCCATGTGGGCTGCGTGCACAGACCTATGCCCTCCCACTGAGTCACCCGGTGAAAGTGAAGTACAAACAGGGCATGATGCACACGATAACCTGTGGTGACTGCCTGCCAAATCAAAGAGATCCCTTCAACGGTGTTCACTCTCACCATAGGTGTCAGGTAAGCATCGAGAAATAAATGGATATTTAGTGTTGAGAGGCCTCAGTTCCCACAAAGTCTACAGGGTATCTACAGTATATGTTCCAGTTACATCTGCTTGAAATTTAGCATGGATAAAAGGAATGTTTGCGTGTGCAAGTTTGGTGTCAAGGATCTGACACAGAGCACAAATGTGCTCCTTTTAAAAGGAAAGTCTGCTTTGTGTTGTCTCAACATCCGCAACCCCCCATATCCTCCAGGCAAGCCAGCCCGTTTAAGGTAAAAGATCAAGGTCACAGCTATGATGAATTTAAAGGAATCAAAATGAGATGGGGCGTGTGTAAAATGCATCTCTCTGTGACAAATGCCTTAGATGCTGCAAGGGATTCTCCACAGCTTCAATTCAGACCTCTCCAATTCCAATCAGTCCTCCTGACTTCTGCAAAGTCGAAAAATAAGACATCGATCCAAGAGGGGCGGAAAGTAGAAATATCCCTAGGATTTATGGGTGAAACCATGCTGAGATCTTTTATCCTCTTAATGAAAGATATAGCTTGGTATTTTCCTTCAGTTGTGACTCATCTGGCTTCATGCTCCCTATGAATGTCAGGGCAAACGTGAAGTTAATGACTATTTTTAACTTGAATAGAAGACAGGTGTTATACAGCCTGATAATGTCAAGACAGGAGATTTGGTAAATCTATCAACAATTTAGTCAGTGAAAACAAAGTTATCTCTTGTAACAACAGGTTATGAATGCTAATGCATAACAGAAAAATCAGAACATGGCTCTGTCTTTTTTACTGTGATCCCAATGTGATCTTCATGGGGGATGCAGATATATGAATCCAGAGCTCATACTGGAGATAACTGGCATTAGCATAATAAGGTATTGAAACTGGAAATATAGCCGTCATATAGCAGTAATGAAATGTTCTGTACTCAGCAAAGCACTTTTGGTAAGAAAAAGCTCAGAGTAAAAGTGGCTTCTTTATTGCTGTTATGCTGCCCTCTTCTGGTCACTAAATTCACCAATTGACTCATGAAATAAGCATGAATACGCTTTTACAAATGAAATAAGCCTTTGAGTAGCCTTAATAAAATTCTGTGTGCGATTAAATTGGAAATATTAAAGACTAATTCCTCTGTTGCTCATTCTGTTGCCAAAGCTGAACTCTGAGCAAACACTGTTCATCTTCATAGTGTATTCCAGCATCCATTACTTGGCAGACCTGGTGCTGGTTGTTTGACGAAACAGTGCGGTGTTATTCTGGGAATAGCTGTCTCTGTTCTGACAACAGTTCAGTCAAAAAAACATGTTCGGTGGTAAAAGGTTGTCTGGGGTGGGAATGAGCTGCATCTATTTCTTCTGCTGCCCAGCATCCTTTCTGAATCCCAGCAAACACTCCGACTTTATTTACAGTCCTTCTCAATATTTCCTGGTTGCAGCCGCACCTCACCTCCCCTAAATACTGTCAGTTATTCTCTTTCATTCCCACCTGCCTGTACAGTGCTTGCCAAACTATTCATACCCTTTGAACATTTCGTCACATTTTTTCATGTTTCTTCAAATGTCCTTGTATTTTATTGGGATTTTATGTGATAGGGTGGCACAAAGTAATGTTTACCTGTGAAAGGAAGGAAAATGATAACTGCAGTGCACATTTGTACTCATCCCTCCATGGCTTATGGTTGGCTTCAAGCAGGACTTCTTTTGGCTTTCTTTCAGCATTGGCATTCTTCTTCTAGATTACTCAACTAATAGTTGTCCTTTTGATAGATTGCCTTCAGCTGAGCAGTGAAACACTAGAGCCCCTCCAGAATTGCAATGGGTGACTTGGCTGCTTCTCTGACTAAACATCCCTTAGCCTACGGGCCATTTTAGGTGAACATTCATGTCTTGGTAGGTTTGCACTCCTGTCTCGTCAAAGCTTGGGGTCTTGTTTTCTAATATAGCTATAAACATCTTAACTTTATCTTAGGGCTGTCTGGAGTGTTCTCTAACAAATTCTGAAGTATTTACGCAACAGCTGGTTGATTATATTTAAAAGTTATGTGAAAAAGATTGGCTATCGGATGAATCAAAGATGGATAAATACAATTTCAATCATAATTATGCATTACCCTGTAGGCCCTTTGTGTAAAATGGCAATGAAATATATTTTAAATTCATTTTAAGCACTGTACCCTTTTCACGAACACAGTTTCACAGCATCACAGTGCCTGCGGAAGCTCACACTTTGGAACAGTGATAAAACACTGGCAGTGTATCGGTGCCCTGAGTGCTGTGAGCCGCAGCCCTTGTATATCCACTTTCCCACTCAGTGCACGTTAAAAAATCTGCAAATTGCCTAAAATTTGTTTTAAAAATTTAATTGGCACCAATGAGCTGCAACACACATATTACAAAACGTACTAGGAAGGGGGCAAACAGAATGTAAATTACTACTGTTATCCCTGGCTATGAATATCATTAGCACCAGCAGAACACGCACCTCTTTCAACTCCTAAGCACATTACCATGTTATTCATCAGTGAGGTGTGAGTTATTGGCTGATAACTGTCTCCGAGGTGGCAGCGAATGGTGTCCCCTAAAACAATCAGCCCACGACTTAAAAGAGTAACGTAATTAAAGCCAAGCAAAGTATTAAAAGTGTCAGAGAAATCTGGGTGCGTTTCTTTGGAGGAGGGTGTAGTCCGTGAACGTCACTCCCACAGAGTTGCAGTGACTGCGGACTTCCCCAAAGTTCACTTTTTGGAGTTCAGCTGCAATGCAACTTTAGGTTTTGGCCGCGTAGAGCACAATGATGACAGGGTATCGCCTAGTTTATTTTTAAGCAAAAATGCATATGTTAGCACGTTTGTTAAATAAGAAAAATAGGCACCAAGAAATGGACTGGCGGTGGACTGTTTTTACCCTGATCCTAAACTTTCACTTCACCTTTGGGTCCCCGTCTTATTATGACTTATTCCACGGGTCTGCGCACACTGGAGCGGTCCACAGACACAGAAATAGGTGAGTGGCGTGTTTTTCTATGCTTTTAAGACGAATGTGTTAAGCTACCTAGTCTATTTGAAACATATCATATAATGGGGGTTTAAAGAAAAAATGTGTTAATTTTCTGCGTAGCTCCAAGCCAATAAAAATGCGATAAGTTTCAAATTTCTGACTGACACCAGGTCTGTGAATTTTTTCTGCCTCTTACGTTTTAAACTGTTGTCTTTCACTGCAGTTTTATCAGGCTGCTCCTAAATGTGGCTCCACTGTTTCAAAATAGGCGATAAGAGCTAGATAAACGCTGGAATGTCGCAGATTACTCCTGTATCTCATCAGCAAGAGAGTAAACGTTTAGTGATATATTAAGTAGAATAAATAACACATTCATGATAAATAGCTTAAGGGGAGGGACCTTTTAGTAGAAATACCTTACACATGTGGTACTAATTAAGTTGCTTTCTTTATGCAGTATCTCTAACTTCTGTATACCTCCATTCACAGGAACTGGTGCGCCTATGTGGTGCAGAGGAACGTGAGTTGCGTGGTGCAGGGGAATGGGGCGAGCTTCCAGGAGCCTGTGGTGGCCCCCTGCCCGGCCTACCAGCCCGATTGCCAGCAACAAGTGACGTGAGCATCCAGGGAGCAGGGAAATGGGGGTTGAGAGTGAATGTTGTTTTTTAGATATATAAGGAACATTGGAAGCAAAATGCTTAGTTGAAAATCAGCTAGAGGTAGAAATATTAACATTTGCTGAGTAAAAACCAAACAACAAACAACAAAGTAAGTTGATAAAACCAAGCATGCATGACATCCCTCCCCCCCAACAAAGCCCAACTAAGAATGCAAGAAGACATGTGGGGGATGTAGCTAGCTTTCGTAGATACAGATTAGTGACAAAATCACAAGTTAGACTCAATGTCTTTAATAATCTTTTTTGTGTACTATAGAGGGATCGCTTTCATTTTCATTTGTAAAAGGGCACACAGTTTATTCCTGTGGTTTGAAATGCAAATCCTAATTCCCAGTAAATACATCATAATTTCAGAACAATAATTAATTTAAATCGACAATACTGTGATACAAGACTTTTATGTACAACTCAATAAATACCACTGTTCATGGTGTTGGAGATAAAATAATCTCTACCAGTAAACGCAAGCAATAGTTGAGATGATTTTCTGGAAGATATTGTGTCACAACATAAGGATAGGATGTTCTGTGAATCATTTTCAGTTCAAAGCACGTGCAGTCTGTGGTTTAGGTTTGTGGTCCACTTACATAAAGAGATGCAGCGAAGCCCTGTGATGTGGAAATGTTTCCTGGAAGCTGATCGCTGTTAAGTCACTGGGCCGCAAGTGTCTGCGCAAAGTAGCAAGAGAGATTCAATTTATCTTCAGCTAAAATGATATTTGACTTCACATTGAAGATCAGGGATGAACTATGAATTGATGTTGCCGCACAGGTTTTCATTTTTTTCTGCTACCTAGAACATTCTTATAAGTAAGTGTTGGGAGGAGATGAAGAATTTTTTCAAACATGATTTTTCCAGATGTTCTTACGTGACATGACCCCAGCCTGCAGAGAAGTGATATCATCCAATATTTTACTTGGGAACATTTGTTTGGCCTGGAAAAGGTATTTTTTCAACAAATACAAAATGCAGGGGACACATAGGGGATAAATGTTTCCAGGAAAATTAATAACAGCAACAATTTTCATAATTTGAATTGCAAAATATCCTTAACATGGGAAGGAGTTCTATTTGTACTCATAAGTCTAAGTTTCCATTTGGAAATGTCAAGGACTCCCCTTGAATTCAGGATTCTGAATGGAGAAGTTGGACGTCGAGGGCTCGTATAACTCAGTTGCGTATAGCCACGCATGTAAAATGGAGTGAAGGTTATAGGTATAATCTATTTATTAGCCGCTTAGATAAAGTTGGATTATAATTCACCTGTTTCACCAGATTCTATAAAAACTTCCATAAACTAGAATGTTTATTTCTAATATAAAATGCGACAAGCAGGTTTCAAAAGACAACAGAATCATGTAAAAATAAATATAAATTTTGAGTTTTGGCTATTTGTATTTCTCCACTTGTATTTTGATTACTTATTTTTTATGCTAAGTTTAAACTCTCTAAGGTTTGAATGCCTCTTTGCCATCTACTTTATATTTAGCGCTATCAACTGATTGACAGTTAAATTCAAATTCAGATTGGGACTGTGACTATACTGCTTCATACAGCTGATATTACTTTCAGTCAAAAGAAACATGTTTGAGAAATGTAAAGATTTGGCCAAACAATTTTGGGCTTAACTGTATGTGTGTATCTTTTGTTTCTAAATACATTTTGTTTCTAAATATGTAGCTTGCATTACCAGTGGTAATGCAAGCTACATTACTAGCTGGTAGTTAGCACCAAAACAGTTAGTAAAACCCACTGGGTTTTCTGGTTTGCACTTAGAATTCGGGTCTGGTTTCATTCCCAGTTTCAAGCTCCAACAAATCAAATGCACCCAACAATTTTTTACTAAAGAAAATGCAGATAGTCTCATTTTGATGTTGACATCTCAAAATGCTAAACATGTTTATGATTTCCCTTTGCATTACAGATACCAAACAGTGTTTAGACCCACGTACAAGATTGCTATCAAAACAGTTACTCAGTTAGAGTGGAAATGCTGTCCTGAGTACAGAGGTCCCAACTGTAAGGATTTAAAGCCACCCACAGATCGGCAAACAGTGCAGGGAGCATCGTCCCTCCAACCAAATCCTGGATACTCACCCAGACACACACAGAGTAAGAAATTTATTTTCTGTTCCACCTTGAAAAAGAAAACTCAAGAAATATGTTAATTTATTGATATTTTTTATAGAGAACATAGGCAATGATGCACTTTTTGATTGATTATATTTTTATAACATGTCGGCTGATTATAGGGGCCGAGAGGAGGGAGACTCCACATTATGAGACTCAACATGGCGTCACGGATAAGGTGCGTTTTCTCGAACGTGAAGTTCAGCGTCTCTCCCAGACGGTCTTGGATCTTCAATCCACTTTAACAGGATTAGCCACCAACCTCCGCACAGACCTTCAGGACGACACAAAAAAGATGCTAGAGACACTCCTGAACAACATGCGTCCTCCAGAAACTAGCAGCAATGCAGAGGAAACTCCAGTGGTAATAGACGGGCATCAGGCAACCAGGGGAGGGATTGGTGGAGAGAAAACCCTTGAGAAAATTGAAGCTCGCTTAGATGATATTGACAATGCTCTGCGAAACAAGGATGAAGCTTTGGAAGATCTAAGGGGAATCACATTAAGTCATGAGGGGCAGATACGTGTCTTAATGGATGCCTCTCAGTCTCAGACTCCAGCCATAGCTGATTTTGAAGGCATACAAACCTATGTTGATGGAAAAATTGAAAAACTGAAGAAGGAGCTGGACGAGAATGTAGAGGAACAAATGGTCAAGTTACAGAACCTTTGTAATGACAAGATCTCGGCAGTGCAAAAGACTTGTGAAGATAGCCACGACCAAGTTGGTGTGAAGTTGAGCAAGCTTCTGGAGAGCAAAGAGGCTGACCTGAGAAAAGAGATCCGAACAATACGTTTGAACATGGCTGCTTCAGATGGGCCTGTGCAGACTTCAAGACAGACAGAACCATCTGAAAAGAAGGACTACAGCGACCATAAAGACATATGGCGCGAAATTGATCGCATAGCAGAGGCTCATCGAATCCTTAATGTCCGTTTTGACAATGAACTAGGTCACTTATCATCCCTTCAGGAAATTGGCGATTTAGGTGTACTAATTCAAGAACTGGAGGCACGTGTGAATATTACTGAACAAAATGCAGAAACTCATTGTTTCTACATTGAAGATAAGCTAACACGGATAATTGCAGATGAAGTGGAAGCACTCCGGCAATTGCTGGATCAGCGCCTGATCACAGCTGAGGACCAGTTCACAAACATCCTGGTGGAAATGAGCAACAACTCCTTCCCAAGAGTGTCTGGCGACTCGACGGCTGCCCTAGAGACAGAGATCAACAATAACAAACTCCTTCTGAAGGGGTTGAATCAGAAAGTTAAGGCTGTTGAAGACTTGTGCTCTGCTGGATGTTCAGGCTCTAAAATTACAACTGATCAAGGTAGGATTGCATTCATGCCCGGTCGTGTAGAAAACATTGTGACTGACCTGAATCGTTACAGCAATGATTTGGATGTTCTTCGCACAGATGTAAGTTCTAACACACAGAAGCTCAAACAACTGGAGAATCTTTTTATAAGACAGCCAGTTGGAAATGAGAGACAAGTAAAGACCACAGAGGATTTCCAAAAGGGACTGATAAATCTCCAGGATAATGTTCTTGCTTTGGCTGGTGCAGTTACTGGGTTAACTGACTCCATGAGTAAATCTAAGCAGGATATCCAACATATAAGCTCAACGTGCTGTAATGCAGAAGTAACTGGCCGTGGAATGCCATTACAGCCCAACTTAGCTTCTGTTGATGGCACCAGCCGCCAGATACAAGAGCTGAAAAACAGACTTGATACACTTAACACACAGGTATCTTCTGAACTGAACAATTGTAGGCAAAATACTGATGGGATCTCAGCAATAGGTGGACGTGTGAGCCGCCTCGAAAATATTTGTGGAAGGTTGGATGGAGTTTCTCTTAACATCAGAGAATTGAAAAATGGACTGGAGCAACATGTTGGGGGCCTGCAGAACTGTGTCCAAAGGATGAACGTAACTTGTGGAAATCACGGAGCAGAGATCACCTCACTGTCGAATTCCTTGCGGAAACTCCAGGCACAGATGTCCATGATAACTAAGCATGTTTTGAAGGATGTTGCTGCTAAAGAGCCAGGTAAGAAGTCTTTTTGATAGCATCACTGGTATTATTTAGGATTTTTTTAAAAGGAATTCTGACAAAAAAGTTCAATATATCAATTTTAATGCCAATCAAAATGATCTTTGTGAAAGTTTAGTAAGGTGGTATGATTTATTGATATTATGTCAATAAGCTATGTATAGTTGGTTGATTGATTGGTATATATTTTGAAAAAATGTTAAATGTAAATGTATCTCTATATATGGGTTGGGTCACACAGTGGAACAGTTGTATTGGCAATACTGTTGCCTGAGGTCTTTTTGTATGAAGTTTGCATGTTCAGCATACAAAACAGATGACTGTTAGGACCTCTCAAGGTTACCATCAATATAGTGCCTCTGACCACTATATTCAGTCACTTCAGATAGTGGTCTTTACAATCCTACAAGGATAAGCAGTATGAACAATGAATGGGTGATTTTGGTGTTACAGGTAGGGCCAACCATAGACCTAAGACAGTGAATACTTTAAATACAGTGGACTCCTGGTATTTGTGGGTAACTATGGTCCATGCTTATCATAATATGAGCCATTTTATAGCACAATCAAGCAGCTATGTTTCCTTCAGTTGGTAAAAAAGTGCTGTGTATGTCAAACATGACTTAAAACAACTTGGACTTCTTAATTTGATGCCTTATAATTGAGAGTCTTTCTTGTATTGCCAACAACATTGCTGCAGTACTGAGCTTTGGTAGTTCATGGTAGTTGTCCGTGAACATCCCAATAAATCTTTGCTTATCTGAGCACTTGGGTTGGAGGGATTCAAAGACATTGATTCCAAACACACCATAAAAACCAGATTTATAATGAATAAAGCAGACTAATAGTACTTTTTATCTAATCTTTATCTAATATTGGCTCTGACCTTAACCCTGTTGGACATTTATGAACAATGCTTTAAAGCAGTGTTTTTTAATCTTGGTTCTCAAGGCACACTGCCATGCATGTTTTAGGCATTTCCTTGCTCCAACACACGTGAGTACAATTGATGGCTGATTAACAGGCTTTTGCTGAGTTGCTGTCATCTGAATGGGGTGTGTTGAAGCAGGGAAACATCTAAAACACACAGGTCAGTGTGCCTTGAGGCCCAGGGTTGAAAAACTCTGCTTTAAAATTGGTATGTTTGTCCCTGCAAACATGCCAGCCACTTTAAATAAGCTCTGCCAGTTCTGATAAGAACAGTGGACAAATACGTAGTCAAAACTAGGCCATGTGGTTTCTCTGTAACTTCCCAAGCAACATTTATCCAAGTATTAGTGGAGATATGTGTAAATATTTAACTCTATATAATTTGGACTCTTTGTAGTTTTGAGAAATTCCACATTGAACTCTTAAATAAACAAAAGCTTTTTTCAGATCCGTTTTTTAAAAAGCACATTGTTAATTATGAAGACAGATTTACATCATTTTTATAGTACTAACAGAGAGAAAGAAGATTTAACTTATTGTCACCATAGAGCTATACGAGCTATGCGTAGACAACAATATGCCTCCTGGATATAAAGAGGGACATTTTATGCAAAATGCATACCACAGCTTTAACAATATAATCATTTAGGAACTAAATAACATTTGTATCTGTGTAAAATGACCTTACTAAAATAGTTAAAATGATCAAAACCTATGTATTTATCTACTACTGGCAGTAAAAATATTACACATGGTATGTTTGGCTCATTAGCCAGTTAATATGATATGATATGATGACAGTAATTGGCTTGAGATTATGGCCCATTTTTGTCTCTTGAACAAACATTAACAAGCAAGTGCACAGTAAACACTCCCATTAGTGCAGCCAAGCCAGAAATGAATCAAATAAAATGAACAGTTTTATCTAGAATAGCAGTCTTTTTCAGCTTTCTCTCTTACATCCAGCATTTAGATTTATTAAGTGTGATTAACATCTGTGTAAGCTCAAATCTTTCCTCAAGATAATCCTCCATGTAATGCATTCTGCTTTACTTGGTTTAAATGCAGCACTGGAGAAGGAAATGATCAGATCTCGTGAATGGCTGCAGGGTATTTCCCATAGTGGGAGGGCGTGAGTTCATTGGGCCTCCTGTGTTCGCCTCGACTGTGTCATTCAATATGTCCTGACAGCATAAAGGAGAGGCCCGACTTCCTGTGACTTGTGTTGGGTTGAATTCATTTGTTTTATTATAGGAAAAGAGGTAGATGAATAGAAGGATGTAGTTTTCACTACTATTGATTTTTCCCTTCCTGCTACAGTCTAAGTGCACAAGCAGACTGCTCTATCCTCGCTATCTCTTCAATGGCAGGGTTTCTTTTTTTCACCATGATGAAGGTTTTTTTTTACTCATACCACAGTACTTTAGACCTTAACCTCAGTTCTGATTCTTCCAGTACATACAAACATACATTAAACCTCCCTTCCTGCTCTTTTTCTCCTAACACATTCCCACATACCAACCTCCAGAGATTCTCGTAGGGTGATCTCAGTCTGATGCGTGGAATCTGGTCCTCATTAAGAGCCCTGACTCACTCACTGCTGAAGTCAGTCTTAAGAGAATGGGGAGAAGCAGGGCTCCACGCCCAGGACCAGATGCTTGAATTACCCTGAGATGTGATGTCACAACTGGGGCCCCTATCATCGGTGCCTCCCTTTATTACACCATCGGTCACAACAATAACTTGATGGTGAGCTGAGGAAAAGAAGTGTGGCAGATGGATGAATGTTTGTAGTGTAAAGGTAGCATTAATGAGGTTTATATTCCTTTCTAGTTTTTGCCAGCTACAGATGGCTTCTGAAACTGATTTGATTTCATAACCTCTGCAGCTTTCCGAGATATTTGATCCAAACTCCACAATTCATCTGATTAACTGTGAGAGGTCAAACAAGAACAGCTCCTTCTAGGTCATATTCTTAAGTAACAGTGGCAAACGTATTCACACAGCTTGAACCTTTTTCTCAGCTTTTCTTTAAGGAATACCCCTCCAAAAAATATTTTAGTAGTTCATAATGTTAAAATGGAAGTAAAATGGTACATCTTTTTTTCTAAAACGGAAAAAGTAAAGTGTGGTGGGCATTTGTATTCAGATTCCTTTCCTATAATACTCTCAAATAAATCCAATTGCCTTATTAGTGAAGGGCTTTTAGAAGTTTCTTAGAGAACATTACTGAACAGACTGACTCAGAGACCAAGGATCACATCACACATTAAAATAATTTGAAGATTTTTTCCATTCTTGTTCTCAGTGTGATTGGCTAAAACTATGCTTATAGCTGAATGTTTGCATTTGACACAACATAACCTGTCTGACACTGCAGTAGTAGACCATCTTAAATTAGCTAAATGATTGGCAAACAGAGGCTCTGCTCTGTCTAAATGTAGCAAACCTCTGACCTCTGGAGCTCTAAGATAAATTAACAGCAACTTTATGTCAACTTGTTGCCTGGTAACTGGTTGTGGCCACACAACTGCGTGTAATATGCTGAAATGACATGGATAAGATATTTTTACCCAATGTTAACAAACCCTGCACTATATTTGAATTATTTCAGTGTAAGGAAGCTGACTACAATTTTCTTTTTCTATTTATGACATAAAAGCTTTATAGTAGAAAAATAATATTTTGTATTATATATGCAGCGTGACTGGTTACAGGTCAGAGCACTGTCATTAAAATAAAAAGTAAACTATAGAGTTTTAAAAAATATATTTTAACAAACATTGTAACAGATGAGTATATCCAAAAAAGGAACAGTAGGTGTCAGATATTGCCTAAACTTTCAAAGCTTCTTAAAAGTGATATTTTAAAAAAAAAAAAAAACTGTGTCCTGCATCTCAAACAGACATCAAAAGCAACTGATTGTTATGTTGGTGTCAGAACTTTGTTACAAATTAAACAGTGCTTAAATATTTGCTGCCATATTTGTTCTCATTAATGGTGACAAAATGATGGCACCTTCTACTTTGGCATCAACTGTCTTCCGTTGCTTCAGCTGGTTTTATGCATTCCCAATTTGAATGTGGTGAGTGTAAACCTGACCCAATACCAGTAAATCCTCATTGCTTTACCTCCATCTGTAGCAGATCTTTCCAACCTTTCGGGTTTCACCCTTTCAAGTTTATGGCAATTTCTTGGCTCCCACCAAGTGGAAAGTTTATGCAGGGAAGAGGGTGTGTTTTGTTTTTTGGTCTCTTGTTCACACCCCGATTTATGTAAAGGATAGAACCAGTCACAGTCATGAAAATGTAAAAAAAATAAGCCTCTATTATTTTCTAGCAAACAACCAACTCTGCCTGTAGCTGGGCGGCAGGAGACACTCCATGGTGTTACACCCAGTGATCCTTTCCATAGCATCAAAAATGCTGTTTTAAAAACCTAAAAATGGAGCCTAGTAATCTCTCTGAACGTGGCATAGTCCAGCATAAAAATTTGCACCCTTTAATCCTCATGACATAAATTCACTTAATACCACAAAACAACTAAGTGACATATGTCCACCACTAATGCCTGTATGTGCATATTCAACACATACCAAAGTTATATTGGAAACACAGCTTTAATCCTAATAATGACTTAAATCCACCTAAAAACCACAACACAACTAAGTGACATCTGTCCACCATTAATGCCTGCATGTGCATATTCAATACATACCAAAGTCATATTGGAAACACAGTTTTCAAGTTGTTAAGCAGATAACTCTAAGCTTTCTACCAGAGCACATAGTCAACTAATTTACCAACTAATATCGACTTGTTTTACTTCCAGTGCTCATTTGTTAAAAGTAGAACAAAATATATTATATTATGCACAATAAATAAACTTTAACAGCCTCTTTAACAGGTGATCAAAATATTTTTTTTCTTTAGTAAATAAGACAATGCTGTTCAAAACATCTAAAATCAGCATGTTACTTTGGTCAACAGTTGGAATAATTGGCTGTTCTTTTAAATGTTTTTGTTTTAACTTTTGTGTTAATAGTATGTTACAGTGGCGTTTTAATCAAACACTAAAATCATACTTTGCCGCATTAGTACTAGTATTGTTCTTTGGGCAGCATCCTGAATTTTGAAAAAGTGAAAAAAAATTTCACCTTCTGAACTTGTTTACCATGCCTTGGGCAATTCTGGAGTATCAGGCCACAACATAGTAGCTATGTTGATACCTAACCTCTGGCACTATTTCTTAACATACCTAAGAAAATAAAACTTACACAAGTCCTTTGAGTGTAATTATCTGTTTCTTGTTCGAAAAACAGTGCAATGCAATGTGTGGTTCAAAACTCAGTGGTTTCCTCAAGCTTGGAAAGGACAAAGTTTGAACAGAGATAAAATATCCACAAAATTTCCCAGCTCTCAGGGTGTGGTGTTGGTTTCCTCTCAGTATTTGAGCTCATGTTCTCCACGCAGTCATATGACGACCTCGAGGAGGTTTAGAACAGTTGAAGCGTTGTAACACATAACTAAAAGATTAACGAGAATAGCCTTGCTCTGTCACAGTGTGACTGCTGGATGAAATTCTGTGACTTAAGTTGCAAAATGTTGGCACTGCTGCAGCTGCAGATGTTTAATTCTGCCCTGACAACTTGAGTCTTTTAGTGTTTTCCTCTTCCTTGAGGTTTACCAAAAGGGGCTCTTTCTGTATTTACAGTGCTTTGCAAAAGTGTCCACATCCATTAAGTGGTACAGCATTTTGTAACTTTACAACCACTAAAATCAAAAGGATTGAGATTTTGGGAAATTGGAAGATTGGTACTTGGGATTTTATGCGATAGCCTTACTCACAGTAGAGCCTAATTCTTAATTGTGAACTGAAAGAAAAAACGATAAATTATTTATTTTTAAGAAATCAGACAAAAATCATAGAGTGTAATTATCTGTTTCACTCAATAATTTGTCCTCTTTTTGTTCCAATTATATTTAATGTTGTTTTTATCATTATTGTACAGCTACAATTTCTTTAGGTCATTCTTCGTAAAATAACAAAATCTCATTTACATTAAATAGGGAGCATTTGTGAATATTATATCAAAGCACATATCAACTGCATTTTGTTTAGATTTGTTAGAGTAAATTTTACTCTAACAAAATTTAAATTTTATGTTTACTCTTAACATAAAACTATGTTAAAGTAAACATAATTTTGCAAGGCACAGTAAATATTTAAACATTGAAGGTATCTGAAATAATCCGAAACATTATTTCGGAAACAATAGTATAAAACAATAGTATGTTTTATACTTGAATAGTATAAAACATACTATTCAAGTATGTTTTATGCATTTTAGTCAGTTTCTCTAGTTTTACAAAGTGAAGAATCAACCTTTTTGTACTTGTTTGATCCTCAATCAGCTTTTTTTTTAAAAGCACTTATCTCTTTCTTTGGGTCTCTCTTTACTGTCTCACCAGTCTCTGTCTGAACTCTTTCTTTTCAATTTGTCCTTCCAGCAGCACTAGAGGACTTCTCTTTCTCCTCTCCCTCCACTTTGTGCTGTAAGAGTATATTGACAGAGGAGGCCATCAGTAACCCAAAAAGAAAAGCAGGGATAAAATAAAGGCTTTGATTTCATGGATCAATGCTTAGCAATTGATCACTCTTGCTTTTTATTGGACAGACAGGCAAAAAGATTATGTGTCTGCTGTGATGAGGAAGTACAAGAAGCACAAGACATAAAAGCCTCTTTGAAGTCAAAGGGTGTCTGTTGGGAAAGAATGGAAAATTGTATTTGACAACCCCCCTATGACACACACACATACACACACGCCTGCCCTGTATATATTTAGGCACTACCAGAATTTTGAGGAGCTCTTTGACAGCAAGTGTTTCCCTGGTGAGGTATCTAAAGCTGAGAGGTGAGGTGTTTCCATTTCTGACCCAGGAGCCCATCTGGAAGTCTTCAGAGGAGAAACACACACACCATAGGAGACAGTACACAATTAAAGCTTGCCGTCATTAGTGACATTGCTGGAAAACAAGGGGTGGAGGATGAAATTACGTCCATGTGCACAGCGAGAAATTAGAATAAGAAATAGAAACACGCATTCCGGACTGTGAGTGATGCCGCATTGTATTTCTGTAAGCACCACGCCCTGCTCTATGGCCAGACCCTCGAGACCGTTTTCCATTGCGCGATCAGTCTATCTAATGCAATAGTTCTTGTTGCTTTTACGCACTGCTCCACACTCACAAGCTGCCACCTAATTCTGAGGAGGCGCAAGTGACGAAACCATCCATCTCCCCCCTGCCCTGTCTCGCCCCTGAATGTTAACATCTGGTTCTGTGGATGCTTTTCTATGTATTTGAAACTGTTGTGCCTCTCTCTCTGTGTGAGTTTTTTTTTTCTCTTTTTTTTTCTAACTCTGCGGTTGCCCCCTCAGCGAGAAAAAAACAGACTGAGAGCTCATGGGAAATATGCACTCTGGCAGTCGGTATTCTGAAGGAGGCACGGGGAGGAAATGAGGAAGAGATTTCTGATTATCTCAGAGCAACATGATTGCTGAGCTTAATTTATTTCTGATTATACATGTGGCTTCTGAGTAGTTTGTGGTAACATTTGAGGGAAGAGGGGAGAATTTATTGGCAGTTGATGATTTTTTATTTGGTAGTAAAAGAGAACCTGGCAGGCTGCAATATAACATAGTCTTAGATACTCTACGACTGATCTCTGGCTCAATTTACAATGAAATTACCTGTTACCGTTTGATTTATTTTAACATATCTGAAAGAGGAAGGGAAAAATCTACAGAATTTGACACAAATATTTATTTAGTGAGATGATCCTTTACACATAAGGGCCCAAAATGACAAATATCTAAAATGCTATGAAAAAGATTTCTTTATCTATAGCCTCAATTTAAATCTATAACAACTTAAGTGAAAAGTCTTATGTACATGTGAATCCAGCCCCCTTGACTCAGCATTTAGTATCACGTTTTATTGCAGTTACAGCTACAAGTCTTGTTTCTACCGGCTTTGCACATATGATTGAGAGCGTCTGCTAACATCAATTTTCAATTGTATCTAGGTCTGGGCCTTACCAGGGGCCTTTCTAGCACATACACATGTTTTATTCTGAACCATGACATGTTTTTTTTTTTGTCCTGTTGAAAGGTGAACCTGTGCCCAAGTCTCAACTATTTGGCATCTAACAGATTTTCTTTCAGAATTAGCCTGTATTTAGCCCTATCCATCCTCCCATGACCTCAAACAAACCTCACACTTACTCCAGTCTGACTGTATTATTCTATAATCATGTTGTGTTACAATGGAAATACCACATTCCCTGTTATGTATAATGATAGCTTTCAAAAATACACAAAAATGGAATTTTTCACACTCCAAAATGTACATGTTTTGTCTTCGCTAACTAGAGTATATTCCCTGTTTGCTATATTTCCTACATAACTTTTGGCTAACTTTAAATGGAACTTGTAGGATTTTTTTTTTTTTTTTTGTTTTTGCCAAAGGTGTAATTTATGCCACACTTACATATAGGTCAAAGTTGAATTTAAGTGCATAACTGACAGGCCTCAAGAGCGGTGACTCTAAACAGCTCCTCCAAAGCTGGTTTGGAGGAGCTAGTTGCATCTTTGATTAATGCTCTCAGGGCCAAGGAGTCAGTTTAGCTGGATGGTTTTGTCTTTATAATTTTTGAATGTTGGTAATTTCTTTCCCTGGTTCTCATGATGTTCTTTCCTCATTAATATTCTAACATGTTAAGCTTTCACAGAATAGCTGAATATATAATGAGAACAAAAGTACACCTAGTTGGAGCCTACTTTGTATTTGACTTAAAATGACTTTTGGGGTATCGAAGAAAAGTGGGCTAAACATGAATGCAGAGCACACTTTTTAAAATTATAATTCTAAAAAACAATTTAAATTTGAAGACCACATATAAATTTATTTCCCTTTCACAATCATACACTGTTTGTGTTGGTCTATCTAAAAAAAAAATCCTATTAAACACAGAATCTTGTGGTTGCAATATGACAAATTGTGAAACAGTGACAGCGGTACTTTTGCAAGGCACTGGAACTTAATCTGTTATTTAAAATAATTGGCTGTTTTGTCTGCTTTTTTACTAAATTTATTTGAGCTTGACTGCAGTGAATGATCAACTACAGTAAAACTGAGCAGGAGAAGTTTCTAAAGCCCCAAAAAGCACATTTGGGTCTGTTTGTACAGAACACGTTCCAGACAAAGCAAAGACACACTCTGTGAAATTCAAAACTGATTTAAAACTAATCTCAAGCCAGATGGTTGGTTACACAGAACCACCTGGGAACTATTTGGAGAAGGCCCTCTATGTTCGGCAAATACAGTGTATCATTGCAAGGTTTCATTGATTTAGAGCGTGGATGGTGGAGACTGTTTCTAAATTTAAAATTCTTGCCCACACCAAGTGATGGAAAAGCTTTCATCTTTAACGATGATTATGCAAAAACACGCTTTTATTTCCGGTATAAGGCATTCATTAAGAACGCTAAAGGCAGCCGGTGTTGACTGTTGTTACACTAACAGCTTTCTACAGTCATGATGCATTGTCCATAACTTTTGTGATTATATATTAATTTAACAAATCCTACATAAATATTTTTTCAAATCGTTGATTTAATGTATGTAAAACAAAAAAAAAAAACAGCACTAGGTAATATTACTAATTAACAACTGGTAGTTAAACATTTCTCAACATTTTGATTAACAAAAAGTTTACCATAACACTTTGGTTACATTTATTTTGTAGGAATTGTTAACAGTGCCAAGGATTGTAATAGAAGTCATTTTATAACATATTATCATCTTATAATTCTTTTCATTTTTTTCCCACTCATTACATGGACTAAGTGTTTGCATCTGTCTAAAATCATTGCAAGGTGACAGTATGCTACTGCAATGAAAGATTAGCTTATTTTAATGAAGTTTATATGTGTTTATCATGGGTGTGAATAAGTGTGCCAGCAGATGCTTTGGATGCAGTAGGTTTTAGGAGTTGGTGTTAGCTGTGAATGTCAACATCTTGAGCTCCTTAACATGTTGCTTGATCCAGAGCGGTGGGGCACGCTGACCTGCTGGAAACCACAGATTGAGACAATTTGCATGAGTAATTTGACGGGAGGGTAAAAAGAAGAACACCTAAATGCTTTAGGGATTTCTATCTGTTATTGGCTGCTTTAAAGACGTCACATTATACTTTTTGTGGATCTAACCTTAAGTTTAATCAACTTCTGTGGGGCATGTCAAAATGTTTTAAAAGTATTCTTCAAAGAAGAGTGGGCCGACATTTATCTGCAGAGATGTAAAAGGCTCATTCCCACTAATGGCAACTTCCTCATGGCAGCTGCTACTGGCAGTTATAATACTGCCTATTATAACTGACACAAGTAGTTATAATAGGCAAAATACATTTTCATTTCAGGCTACATTAGTTGGAAAGCTTCTTTCCAAGTAAATTAATTAATCCTTTAAAGTGTTTGCTGTTTGTTTTTTGTATTTTGTTAGGTTATCTCTGTCTGATGATAAAAAAATATTTGATGGTCGAAAAGTTTAAGCAGACATTTGACAGAAGTATTTGGTACTGAAGTACGATGCTCTTTTAGCCATAAGATTTGTTAGTTTTTCTTTGTCCTGTTATCAACACAAATGAATTACTTGCGTAAGCTGACTATCAGATGGTTTCTGTGTCAGCAGACTGCTGATTACCAGAAGCATGTGATGCGATGTAGAAAGTGGCCTTTGTGACTCCAGCTATGCAATAATATTTCCTCCATGCTGAAGCCATTGTTATATTCCATGTAAGAAACAGTAAAGCTTGGCTGATGTGTGATATTTTAATATTTCTAGTTCACTGAATGCCATTACTTTATCTATTCTCAATATAATCAACATCACTCCCTAGTTTTCTGCAAAAAGCATCAAACAGAACAATTTATTGTAACTGCATTGAGAGAAAAGTCTCTCTGACCTCTAGCTATTAGAAACAGCTGGATCAGTAAAGAGATATTCAGAATATTTGTCCTCAGGACACTCACTGCTTGCTTTCACTTCAGACGACACTTTTGTGATGTCCTATTCCTTCAGGAGATCCAGGAGGCAGTGATGTTGTCTCCTTCTTCACATGAACCTCCTTGCTTAGAACCCTTTTCAGTGCCTGCTTTCATGAAGGGTAATGTGACTGAGAGGTGCAGTGATAGGTAAAACTCAGTATGTCAACTAAATACAAACTTTTTATTTGAAGATTCATAGGACAGGAGACATGTCCAGGGAGATACTGAAGGATTCCTATTTTGTACATCTGCCTTTGTACTGGTTTGTAGGGAAATGCTTTCTGTTCAAGTGAAAGTACAAGTGAACTTTACATTTTCTGCTCTTTTGTTCTCCAAGGGATGACACTGAGACCAGATCGCCCCTCTTCTTTGCCTGATACATCTCAGAGAAGAGCCCAAATCAAACAAATCCACTTCCCCGTCATCATTCCTCCACCGTCCTCGGGCTCCAACCAGCCTACACAGGGCAACAAACATGCAATCAGGATCAGTAAACCAAACCAGCCATTGAATCCCCAGCATCCCCGTTTGCCGACGCTGCCTCTGGTTCCTGTAAGGCCTGTGGTGGAAACAGGAGAGGCCGGACCTCCGGGATACATCCGACGACTCAATGTGCGCAGAGGAGCTGAGGACTCATTGAGCAAACCTGTCCAAGGGTTTGCTGGAGCACCAGGTGAGCTCTGCTGGGGTTAAAGTTCGGCTTATTGTGACTATTACTGTGTTGTTTATTTTTTTTAATGATCACCTGACCATTTCGGGCTGAAGCTTAGATGGTTTGAACACAATCTATCAGTGCCACAATTTGGTCAAATAAATATCAGGTGAATTGTTAGGAATATATTTTGCACAACCCAGATATTTTGAGTCACATTAAGCAGTCAGTACACTGAGGTGAATGAATCTTTGTTTGTGTAGACAGAAGGTCTGCATTACGTTGCATGAGGCAGCATGCAACTTAATGCAGTTGCATGCTGCCTCAACGCATCAAGTCGTAATTCACAAAGTTGCAACCAACCTCCTACGCCTTACCAACCACCAAACTCACTCACATAATAAAATAAGATGCTAAATGGCCACTTCTGGAGTCACTGATTAGTGGTTTCTGCTTGGCTCATGTCATTGCATGTGAAAAGGTGAGTTGAACAATCTGTTTTACTTTCTGGATTGTTTTATTTACCGTTTTATTTACTATATTTCACACAGTAAATACAGCTTACTGTGTGAAAATACAATAAGCTGTATTTTCACATGTCGGTAGAAATCTAAATATTGGCATAAACATATTACATTTTTCTAAATAAAGCATCATCACACCATTTCACTATTTGTCAACTATTGTTACTTTTTGTTTGACTTCATAAAGAGTAGTAACTAATCTTAAATGTTCTGTTTGATCCTCTTTATTAGTACATCTGGTAAAATGAATGCTTGTATTACATGTAGGGTAAAGAAGGTATGTAAAAGAACAGGCAAGTTCATTTTAGATTATAGTTTTTTAAGCTTTAGGTAGGAATAAGGTGCATAGGAAAAAAAAATCTAAATCTAGCATAAGTGTACATGATTAAAAACCTACCAAATAATAAGTAAAAGCCTCTGTTTTAAATGTGAATTTGATCTTCTACTCCATCCACAGGCTTTACTCTCAAGTTCAGTTACATGGGGTTTGTTTATTTCTTCTGAGCCTGACATGCATAACACATAACAAGGCTATAAATTACATAACGTTATAAATTTGCATTGGACGTTCTGTCATCCCCATTAATTGTTCTTACAGCTTGTCCAGGGCATGTCAGTGCAGGCCAAATCCAATAAAATAGCAGACAACAAAAGGAAACAGACTTTGCTCTGGAGTTAATTAATGCATTGTAAATGCGTTGCATGGACAAAGTTTAAATAACAAAGGAAACAAAAATAAGACAAAGGCTTTGTTCTCACCTTTATCTTGTTT
Source organism: Xiphophorus hellerii (assembly GCF_003331165.1). Lineage (NCBI taxonomy): Eukaryota > Metazoa > Chordata > Actinopteri > Cyprinodontiformes > Poeciliidae > Xiphophorus > Xiphophorus hellerii. The sequence continues at coordinate 20,168,768 of NC_045677.1, read as the reverse complement.
GGCAGTAAAGCGTGGAGAACAGCCTACATCAGTTATAATCGTACCTTATCGTGTGGGAGATCGAGTCATGTGCTGCCAGTGAGCTTCAAAATCTTAACCCAAGAGACAAAACTTATTTTCAGAAATAACATTTCTTGTGTTTTACTTGTAGTTTTATGTTTATTTGGGGGCGAGGATTGTTCTTCTAGATTCTACAGAGTTAATATTCAACATAGTTAAAATAATAAAACATCTTTATTCATTTTTTAGATAAAACTCACCAGGATTAGAAACTCAGCAAACTTAAGAATTTTATTTTTAGACATTACATATGTTTTAATTTTAATTAACATTCTTTCCTAACTTCACCCCACAGGTTAGAAAACATGGAAAACTGCTAAAAATTGATTATCAAAAGTCTGAAACAGAGAATCCAAAGGTAGAAATTAGAATATTTGACATGTTTCCACACCTCTTTAACATTTTCACATTTTGTTACAATACAGTCATACACTTTACTGCTTTTTATTGGGAACTGACATGATTGAAAGGAAGAAAGGATTGAGTTGCAACATTTTCTACAAATAAAACTGAAATGTGTAGCATGCATTTGTATACCCGGACGTCAAAGAGCTGCTGGAATTCTGCCGTAATTACAGCTGCAAATTGTTTGCGGTATGCTGTTTTAGCCATTTATCTTTGCAAATAGCTCAAGCTCAGTCAGATTGGATGTACATCGTCAGTGAACATAAAGTTTTAAGATTGTTGATCAATCTAACTCTTGAATAGACTTTTATCTAACATTTCACTGTAGCTCTGGTTCAGTGGTTCAGCTTCCAGTTGACCTCTGTCTCAAGTCCTTTGCAGCTTCTAAAATGGTTTCTTTTTTTTTCTGGATTGCCCTGTGTCTAGTAGTTAATCTTCAGCATAGTTCCATCTTTATATGAACTCTTGCAATTTTCCATTTTCCTGCCGATGGAAGCAAGCATAATGTAGCCACTACCCTACTCCATAGTGAAGGTACTGTATTCAGGATCATGTGCAGTGGTAGTTTGTCGTCACACAGTTTTCTGCATTACACAGAGACTCAATTTTTAACTTTATTTGAATTACTTTGAATTGGTTTGTGATGTAAAACCCAGATGAAATAGCATTAAGGTCCATAATTGTAAAGTGACAAAATATGTACCAGGTATGGATATTTTGCAAGTCTTGTGAATGTTGTTTTACTTTTTCTACCATCTCTGGCATGATATTTAGACATAAAACCAAACTACTTCTGGCAGAAGCACCCTAACTCATCTCTGTCTTCAGTTGATGATAAAACATAATGTGTTTGTCATCTGTCTCTTCCAGGCTATCCTCCTCTGCAGTCTATGCCTTCCGAGCCTAAGCCAGCCAGTCAAGGAGGTACGGTAGCTGTCACAGTGCATGCATCTGCAGCTTTTCTTTTACACCAAAGCAAAAAATAAATAAAAAAATAGCTGGAACAAAGCTGTGAATAATTTGTAGCCTGGAAGTGCGAGGGAGTGGGAACTGGATGTGTTTTTCTCAAGAAGGTGTGGGCAGATTGTGAAAGATTTTAAGTTGTATGCAGGCACCCGGTACAAAGTTTTAAACTGGCTCTGATAACTGATTTTATTTAAATTATTATTGCAGATCATTCTCAGCTTGCTGTGCAATTGAACTTTACATTGATGCTGAAGAGAGAAGAAATATAAATAAAGCATTAATGAAAATAAAAATGCCCGTTTTCAAGTTTTCTGCACTTAAGATAACATTTTGACCACAATGTCTTACTTTGTAGCTACAGTAACACCAAAAGCGCATTTGAGCCCGGTGAATCCACATATATCAGAATCGCCAGGTAATCTTTCCTCAAACTACCTTTCTATTTAATATATACTGTATATATATATATATATATATATATATATATAGTACAGACCAAAAGTTTGGACACACCTTCTTATACAGTGGGTTTTCTTTATTTTCATGACTATTTATAAGGCAAGAAATCCCACTTATTAACCTGACAGGGCACACCTATGAAGTGAAAACCATTTCAGGTGACTACCTCTTGAAGCTCATCAAGAAAATGCAGAGTGTGTGCAAAGCAGTAATCACAGCAAAAGGTTGCTACTTTGAAGAAACTAGAACATAAGGGGTATTTTCAGTTGTTTTACACTTTTTTGTTTAGTGCATATTTCCACATGTGTTATTCATAGTTTTGATGCCTTCAGTGTGAATCTACAATGTCAATAGTCATGAAAATAAAGGAAACTCATTGAATTAAAAGGTGTGTCCAAACTTTTGGTCTGTACTGTATATATATATATATATATATATATATATATATATATATATATATATATATATATATATATATATATATATATTGCATTTGTTTTCAGAGTTTAATATTGATCCCTGATATTGTACTTGTTATAAGTTTATGATGAGGTTTATGTAGCAATATGTAAGCCTGTGTCACTCTTCCTGATCGAGATTCAGTGAACAGCAGTATCTCTGCAGACCAGTTCTCCTTCTCCGCCGGCCTCACACAGAGCCCAACCTTCAGTGATGATGTTGCCATCGTTCTCTTTAACAAGGTGCTAGTCAACGATGGAGGACACTACAACCCCCAAACAGGTACAAACCCATGTCCACTTTCACCTCAGGATTTTTGGTTGTTCATAAATCAAACATTAAATTCTTGTAAAAATATCAGAAAGAAAAACTGTCACATCTTCAATGTCTCGGAAAAGTCTTGATGCCTCTTGAACATTTTCTAACTTTGTCATGTTACAACAACTTCAAAGATCATTAATTTAACAGTATCGGCACAAAGACATCTTAAAAAGCAAAAGATAATGCTCAGGCCAAAAGAAATTCAGAAACAGAGGACCTAATTCAATAGTGTCTACTGGTTACGACAGGGTTGCAAGCTTTTGCTAACATTTTGGAACTCCAGACAACCACAGCAAGAGCCATTATCCCCAAACTGAGGTGAACCTTCTCAGAAATGTCCGCCCTACCCAAGTTAGTCCAAGAACAAATCAATGACTCATCCAAGGGGTCAAAAGAAACCCCAGAACAACATGTAAAAATTTGCAGACCTCATGATTCCACAATGAGAGACAATAACCATTTATGTATTCTATTCCAATCCCAGCTAACCCAAAACAGGAACAATTTATCCTGTTTTAGTGTCAAACAGTAAGACAGAAGGTTAGCTTGTCTTTATTTACAGCGAATGTTTAAAGTGTTGAGATGTGCTGGTCTTTATACAGGGTTCATCCACAACACATAACAGCATGTTGATGATTATTCAGTGAGTTTAACACTGGAAGTACTGGAGGATCACTCTAATATTACATCTTTTTTTCTGTCTACAGGAGTTTTTACTGTTCCGCACAGGGGCCGATACTCGATTTCAGGCTTGCTGACTGCAAAGCAGGGCGACTGGATAGATGCAGTGCTCTCCGTTTCAAATCGCAGTGTACACAGACTCAGGAGCTCAACCAGGGCCTCGGACGGTGCTAACTGCGCCTGCGGAGGAACCGTGTCCTTCAGTCTGATTCTACCACTGAGGAAAGGAGACCGTGTCAGTCTGTTGAGGACCGAAGGCCAGCTGGCCTCGACTAACTCCGGGGAGGTTCTTTCCACCTACAGTGCCATTTACTTGTACTCGCCAGCGGCCAAAAGATAGCCAGAACGCAGTTGAGACGCTCATTATCAGACGCCCGGACTGGACGGAATGATGAAACCTTATTTTACACTGACTTGCTGGGATGCTGCAGATTAATATGCTGTGTTGTTGTGTGAACACTCCCAGTAATATGTTCATTTAAGAAGCTGTTACATTGCAAGCCACTAATAGAAAGACACCTGAGCTCAAGAGGCAGGGTTTGTATCTAATATATTGTTACAATGAAATTTTGTATCTATTGTGAATTGTTGTTTACCAATAAAATGCATAAAAACTTGACTTTTCTGCAACAACAAAAATGTCTCAAAAATATTGTCAGCTGACAATATTTGAGGCTCTTTGATATGGGAAGCTGTCCAGGGGAGCATGAAAAAGAAGAGCAGAAATATAACTTGTTCTGTTGCGATTTCATCCCACCCCAGAATCTGCAAAGAATTTTAACTGGCTGGGATGGAAACTGAAGAAGGAGTTCAACCATGCAAGAGCTCTCATTGATCAACGATGACTTGAAAATATACAAGGCACAACTATAAACACCTGTGCCTTGCAAAAGTGTTTACACCAATTTTCTTTTTTTTTCCACTTTTTTGTTTCTGGGAACTTAATTGTGTAACATTATACAATGTACAGATTAAATTAGATTTAATCTGTCATTTTAAATCTGTCAATTTAAAATGACAGATTGAAACAAAGTTGTGCGTATTTGTTAAGTGGAAGAAAAATCAATCGTACATAGATTTAAATTTTTAGGGAATTACAAATCTGAAAATCGGTACGCATAATTTTCTAACATTTTCTTCCAACATAAAATTAGTGGAATCGGTTGTCAGCTGTTTAATTTCAAGGGTCAGGCAAAGGAAACAATCCAAGAAGCAGCAAAGAGGCCTGTGAAAACAATGGAGGAGCTGCACCAATCCACAGCTGAGGAGGGAGGATGTGTTGACATGGCAACCATTAGCAGTGCACTCCACACAAGATGGGTGAAAGAAAAGGCAGAAGAAATCCTGTTTAAATAACAGCAGCAAACGTGTGCTCTGTTCAGATAAAACCAAAACTACAGTTTTGCTCCATGTGTGGCAAAGTCATTCAGGACATCATTTTCATTGTTAAACATGGTGGTGATAACATCTTGTGGGACTGCTTTTCTTGAGCAGGGACATAGATGTTGGTCTGAGCTGATGGGAAGATGGATCTAGGGGGTTCACTGTGTTGCAACAAAAAGAGGTTCTATAAATGGGTTTTTGATTTTCAACAAAAAATCCACTCTACAATTATTCTCTACTTGTGTTGTTCCTAGAGAGATCCTGAACATAAAGTGTCACAATGAGAAAAGTTTAGGAGTGAATACTTTTGGTTTGTATTCCAACACAAAAATAAGAGCTTCCTTTTTTCCCTACTGTGTACAAAATACCAAGAAAGAAACTGCAGATGATTAACAAATGTATTGTAAATAACATTAAGATAGAGAGATTGCAACATATTCTTTTAAAATGTCAAACTTGGCCGCCTTCAGAAGATGTTCTAAGAAAGACGAGGTTAGAAGGCAAAAATACTCCCTGCGAATATTGCGTAAAGTGGGTGTGCATGAAAGTCTCCCCCCGTCACTCCTGAGATTTGGAAAATGTTCCAAAGGCAAGAACTTTCTAGACATCAATTCAGTTTCTGTTAAGCCCTAAAAGTCAGACTCTGGTTTTAATTAAAAACTGCTCTGCTTACTGTTTCTATTTGATGTTCAGTAAAATTTGTGAAATATTTAACAACCTAAGGGAGTTGAGCTAAAATATATTTTTAATGCATTTTATAAATGGCATCAAGTATCAGGCTAAAAGTCGAAGCAACTCCAGCAGCCTTTGGTTTTAAGTTTTATTGACTTGAAATGAAAAGCAATTCAGAGACAAATGGATTTAGTTAGATATTTAATACAAATAAGACCACAAGCCACATATTGCTAATTTCATCAGGCCTGTATTTTTCTTCTTCTCACCAGAGATTTGTTTCTTCAAACATACTTTAAACCACATCTCTATACAAATCAAACACAGCATACGTATAAGGTGTTTATATTTGTCAGAAACAATCAAAGAGCAAGCGTTACATCCAAACAAAACAAATTATGATATACATTTGTAAGAAATGACATGAACAAAAAAGGCATCGAGACAGAAAAATGTGATGATCAGCATATACACCGGATCCTTTTTCACAGCAGTGAATATGAACATTTTATATTATATATCCTGGAATCATAGAGGATGAAGTGTGATTCTTTCACACAAGATGCTTTACTTTCATAGAAAGAATGAAATTCCTTTTGTTAATTCTAAGATAAACGTATCTAACTTCAAACTTTGTAGAGAAGAAGCTAAGGAATCAAAAAACACACATCATATATCACAAAACATCAGAGCAACATTACTCGAACTAAGAGAAACTAGATGTAGCTATAGCTTTTACGTTGTGCTTTTTTTCTTTTTTTTCATCCACGTAATCTGGTTCCATTTGTTCCAACTCCGTCAGTTCTCTAAAGCAGATCCTATGTCGTACTCGGGAGAAAGATATGATCCTGGTCATTAAATCATGTTCTTCGAAATCACACATAAAGCCAAGGAAGAGCTTCAAAAAGCTTCCCGGACAGAGTCAAGTATATCCTGTTTATATCCAAACTAGAACTAATGTCTCTTCCTCTGCTCATCGAAGAAACTCCATCGGTTCTCATATCATCTGTCATACAAATAAACATGCAGAACTACACACGCATAATGAAGCTACAGGGGGGATCGGAATGATAGCCTTATGTTAGTTTTAAGATTTCATTCTCAGTTTTGACTGGCAAAACAAGAAAACCCTCCACTGTTAAACACTTCTTCAAATCATTATATTTGAGATAAAACTGATAGATGTTAAAGATAAAACTAGAACTCTTGATTTTGCAATAATGGCATACTTTAGGTTACTTCCTATGAAGTGCATGTTGGCTACATGCAAGTGTTTAAGTCTGCAGCTTAGACAAAGTGCATTGGACAAGTCTCGGAAAAGCCACTGAGGGAGAATAAAGGAGTGCAGAATACTGCCACCCCACCAGCAGCACTCAGTGATTTAGGTAAGCACACATACATGCATGTACACACACACACCAACATCCTATAATCTTTCATAGAAGAAGCTTTCAAACGGAAATCCCTAATTTTTAAGCTGCTTTCGGATCAGCCCATCTTCGCTGTCGCAACTTGAGCGTCATCGCTTATATTTACATGTATTAATACTAGAGCTGTGGACTTTGAGGTTTGCTAGGAATCTTTATGTGCCTTACATGTCGAGAGCTTCACCATTAAATAAAATAAACAGCTTGCTGTGGGAGACATGACTGAAGAGAGATCGGACAAGGCTGAGCAGCTCTGGTTAAGCGCGTAAGAATTTGTGGCCAACCACACAAAATACCATTTTAAGCATTTTCTCATTACACTGGAGATAAATTACTTTTTTCCTGACAAGCAATGGAATTACAACAGAAATCAATAACTTAATATATTAATTTTAAATAATGACTGTTAACAGAACACATCTGGTCTGTAAAGCTTGTACAACAGAACAAACATTTTACAACAACCGCTGGACAATATACCATGAAGCTGCTTCATTTTTGCCACAACTAAGTGCGGATCCATACATTCTTGGCATACTCTGAGTTTTTACCTCGATTACAAACAATATCAAACATAACTCACTGGGCATGTAGTTCATGACCTTTAGAAGAAGCCAACAGAAATGTGCGATGTGATTAAAGAGTGTCAGAAAAATTTTACTTCAAGCAGCGTTGCTACAGTAGGCTCCTGCAAACTAATGAGTTCGAGCATCACGGTTGGGGAAATCTGACACCAACCAGCTATTACAATCATTGTTCACTTTTTTGTCAGGTTACACTACGCCTGCTTAGTGCCAAACTCCTCTCACACAGTATAATTAAGAAATGTGTAAAATGAAATGAACAAAAGTAAACTGAGTGCCTTCTGAGTTACTAAACGTATTCTGTTTGAAAAATATATTTATTTTAGATTGCTATCCCTGCACAACTCAACTACAGGCCGGTCGTCGAGTAGAGCGACCTGGCATTAGTAAGCGATTAGTCCGTTTTCCAGTGGTGAAGTTTCAGCTGATGTTAATCTCCACTCGTTAAAATAAATACAGTTTTCAAGTTATGTTTTAGTTTAGTCTTAACCCTGTTTCTCTGGTAATCGTAGAGCTTTGTGTGCCTAAGTGCTATTGGATCCACTCCACATGTGTTTAAGTTTAGTCCCACATAGATGAATGGTTGGGTGAGTGTGCAGCGTTAGAGCGGTTCATCGAGGTTGATTTCTGGTAGCGGCTGTCTCCAATAACAGAAGGAGCTAAATTCAGGCATCACAAAGGCTTCGTTCTGCTCCTTACTCAGCAGAGGGAAAACGTGCTCCACCAGCTCACTAAGTCTGCTGTAGCTGTGGACGGAAAGAAGCGTGTTAGCGAATTTTAGTCAGACGTTTTATATTTATAGAAAAGCAGCTTACAAGAAGTAATGTACAACATTTATCCAATAGTAAAGGACCCCCAACATGCATTTAGGTAATGACTGATTACTAGTATGTAGGTATAACAAGGTTTTGAAAAGTTATATTTTATTGTAAGAGATGTTTTTATTTGATGATTGAGAGTAGTGGTCGCTCTTAAACCAACTTAATTTGAATCCAGGTGGTTCTGTTTGGTTAACCTGTGAGCAAATGGAAAACTGAACTTTTGTTACTTTAAATAGGACCAGAAGCAGCAGAATTGCTGTTTAGTTTTCAGCTTGGCCAGAGTTCACAGTAGTTTTTTCAAGACAAAGACTAAGCTAAATGTCGACAAAATAAGTGTCCACAGAAGCATCATTAGACAGACTGGAGAATAATTGAGACAATTACAAGCATGAGATACTTAAGGATGCAAGTTTAGAGCTTTGATGTTGAATGTGAGGAAGTGAAGAAAAGTCCCTGTGACACCGTGATTTGCAGTATCAATGAGATCATTCTTTTTTTTTTAATTTACTCACGATGACTTGTTGCCCTTGGTCTGCTCCTGGATCAGCTCCCCTTTGGGGTTAACTGTGAAGATCCGACACAGCGGGACGCCAACCTCTTTATAGGCAAAAACATCCTGAATGGAGACAATGATAAGAGGCTTACTGCATATGCTGAAAATTAGAATTGAAACGAATCCAAATGAAGTGTTAAATGTCTTGGGTGTGCATGTTCTGCGGACGGAAATACACATAAGGGTCTCTTCACCCTCTTTTAAAGAATAGGGTGAAATTATAACCTCAATAAAGAACATCTATAAAAGCCACACGAGAGAAACGTCGATAACCTCACATAAACATCCACACTGATATGTCACTAACATTAATCACATATTTCCTGTTTTTGTTCCTCTAAGAGCATTCGATGGAAATATTTCAGCTGTTAGAATAGATCAGCTTTTGTGTTTGTTTATTTAATTTAGTTTTTTCCTGTGCTGAGCAACAACGTTTCTATGGTTGCTTCATGGGGTGTATGTGTTTATACAGCTGAAGACAGAAGAGGATGATACTCTGCCCATGCTTCCCTCCCTTCCACATGAGGTCACACAGACTCAAACTTACCAAGTGACCTCAACTCTGGTTCAGCCCTTTACTGATTCCACTTGTTTGTGTCTGCTAACTGATAGCCAAAGAGTCATGTTGACATTGCAATACACCCTTGAGTGCAACAGCTTGTAATATAAAAAAAAAGAAAAGGAAAAAAAAAAAAACAAGTTCATGTAGAAAAACAAGCACTTCAATATCTGGCAGTCTGAGCTTTTCTAACACGCATTTACTCACATTAGCTCGATTCCCAAAGGCAGCATAGAAAGGCTGCTTATTATTCTGAAACAGGTTCTTGATGTCTGTAAGGCATTCGATCTTGAAGATCTCTGGTTTTTTCTCGATGACCTCCCTGAAAAAAAAATAGTTTTATGAGTCCTCTGTTTGCTACCATATTAAATCAGAAGGTTTTACGTCAAACATACTTTTTAATAATCCATTCTATTAAATTTATCATTTCAATAGACAAGAAAACCCAACCCAAAGATACCAAGACCCCTTAAGAAGTAAAATACTTTGATGAACAAGGTTTTTACAGAAAAATGTTTGAAGCAAATAAAATAAGACACTCAATTTGAAAAGGCAACATTTGAAAATTACCAACGTCCATCGGATACCAGGCTATAGTACGTTGCCATAACAACTACAATGTATAGTCTTCAAGGTTGTAAAACATTCCCATGGCTCTGACGCACGACTCAAAATACACCTAAGTAGTGTTTAATTAAAATATAAACACTGATCTACTACATACTTTTGCAGCATTACTTTTTCAGATCATATCTGATGATAAACCAGTACAGATTGTTGTATATTAAAAACAGAAGATATATGAGGACAAAATGATGTACCAAAGCCAACAAACCACTGACAGTGAAGTCCACACAAATCTAGCAACTCTGACAGAAGGTGAAGGGCCACACTGGTTCAACAGTCAACAAGATATCATGGGTAAAAGCAAAAATGCTGCAAGTATCCAACGCTAAATGATTTGTTTAAACCCCCGATACATCTTGTTGATCAGAAAATATGATTTTTTTCTGTCTGAATCTATTAGCAAATAGAATTAAATTGTCATTTATACCCCGACTACAAAATATCAGCTACGATTCTTAACGTACATTAGCTCAAGTCTTAAATAAACATAGATATGTATCTATTTACCTAAGAAATAATCCAAGTTTAAAGAGAGAAACGCAAGGTTTGGTATTATGTACATGAGAACTTTCTAGATGAAAGTGTTGGTCATAATCACACTTTATTGTACCTGTGGAATGCAGAGAAGAGGCTGCTAGGAGACAGCATGAGCGGTCCTCGTGGCAGGATGATGCCTCCATCATTGACCCACTGCAGGTAGCCTCTCGTCATGTCGGCCATGCCGATAGCCCGAGCTGAGCAGTACAAGAATTTGTAGCCATTCCTGCAAATGAGAGAATGAGACTCAAAGTCTGCACAAACCACCACCATCATCATTATCATAACCCATAACTTCTATATAAAAGTTCCAAGATTTTTATTGTTACTTAAGTGCAGATTTATAGACTCTGTCCTAGTCACCAAGGTTTCTCCTGTGTGGCGGTAATTTTTCTAATCTTTACTAAAGCAGCAAATATAAGACTACAAATTTAATTACTGTCTTTTAGCAAGAATTAAGTCGTGATTATAATTGAGCACACTGAGTCATCCACTTCACAGCATCCCACGCAAACACTGAGAGGAAATATCAACTCCTCAGAAAGCCAACTGGGAATCAAAGACGGGCACTCCTAACCACTGACCAAACATTCATTCTGTCCCTGTAATTAATCCCGGTTGTTGTGCACTTACTCGGCCACAGAGTGGTACAGCTTGGCAATGCCCTGGTGGGTCCAGTCTTTCCCCAACTGTGGGAGAATCTGTCCAAAAACATCTGATCTAAAAAACAAACAAACATTATTGACATTATGTTGAAAAAGCCTCCAAGTGGGAGGCAGACCACTCAAAAAGCAAAATGGAAGAAATGTAAAGTCACACCTTAAATATACAAAGAGAAAAATGTATAGGATTCTTAGTACAGACTGTTCAGAGCAGGTTAAATAAGCCACACCCCACTACATTAACATTTCATCATGAATATAAAACTTTATGGGATTTCCTTTGCTAATGAGAATTACTGGGCCCATAGGGAAGACACAGAGTCACCCTCAGCTTATGGCTGTGTGCACTGACAGAACGAGATGTAAATGGGCTCATTATAGATCCTGTACTTTTCAACCTGTTCTTGAAAGAGCACCACGTCACATGCTGGCCTTGGGGTTTGCAGAGATAATAAGCTCCAGTCGATCTGGACTTGTTTGATGTCAAATGTCAGAGAACAGGCATGAAATAAGCTGCAGTCAGTTTTGGTTCAAAAGAGGAGCTATCGGTGAGATAATTTACTAAAACAGAAATAACATTCTGGATAGTTTTAAGAGACAGTAGAGATTTATAATGTACAGTACTGTTGTAGTCTTGACCAACATATTTGATGTGTAGAATTTTAGTGATGGCACTCATCAAAATGTAATGTTTGTTCAATTGTTGACTGTATGGCATTTTCTTTACAATTTTGCATTTTTATTATGTAAAGCACCGTGAACCGCCTTGCTGCTGAAATGTGCTATACAAATAAACTTGATTGGTTGATTGAAATGGGACTCGCAGCACAAAAATTAGATTCTGCTCATGTGGAGATGTTTCCCCATCAGCCTTGTGGTAAAATATCAACAAGATGAACAAGTGACAATATATGTGAACACTGCAGCAAACCTTCCACACGAGTTACACATATTTATTTATAGCGTTATTGTCTGTCCTGCAGTCTAATCTGATCATCTAAGCTGAAAGCCATTATTGTCACTGATATAACTGGAAGTTATATCAGTGACAATAAAGAGTGCTGAGCTACAGATGGTGCCTTGCTAAAGAAAAAAAAAAAAAAAAAAAATGTTTCCACTTCTGCATAATGAATGTTTACAGAGCAAGATCCAAGACTGACAATCTGAGCCTTCACTGATTTTAAAATAGATCACCATTTTGCAGCAAAAGTCAAAGAGGCTCCAGCATCGCAAAAGAATGAATCGCAGTTTCTAAAAATATGCAGTGTGGTGAGCCAGTACATTTGCATGTATTTATACAAAAGAAACTCAATAAAGTGTTCCAAAATTAATCCCCCAACTCCCCATATGTGCTGCACTAAATGAAAAAAAATTAAAAATACAAGACAGACATAGTTTTGGACTTTTATTTCCTACTGAGACTTTAAATTTTCTTTTGAGACACCTACTTGGTAATGGTACCATCAATGTCAGAGATGATGACTTTGTCATCCCAGTTCCACAGGTAGATGGTCCCCTCACAACGGCATGTGCCTTGGTACTGAGTGGTAATGCTAAATGTCACGTCATTTGGTCCCTCCTTTAGTTTCAAACTAGCCTGGGGGAAAAAAAAAAAAAAAAAAAAAAAAGAAAAACAGAATGAAAACTGTGAGGCCATCTGGAGGAAAAATCTATTTCATTCACAAGAAAAAAAAAACTAAACATTGCAGACCATTGCAAACCCTGCAGGCAATGGTCTGCTGAACAAACTGTTTAGTCATAATGCAAAAATCTGCACAGGTCTTTAGAGCCCCCTACTGGCACCAAGCGTGACAATATATAGCCAGCAGGGGGAGCTCTAAAACACAGAATAGAGGCTTAGACAGTGGAAAGTTCAGTTACGTGCACTATCAAAGCACTACAACGTTTCCTAAAATGAAATTGTGGAAAAAAAAAAAAAAAAGAAAAACTATAATGAGACAATAGAACTATTCTATTTTAGAAAGCAACAAAGCACTTACTATCTGATCTGAGGAAAGACGTAGTGACTTCCTGTAAGTGTGGGGGGTGGGATGATGTCCATCTGCTGGCTGCAGCCTCTCTTGGCAGGACGCAGCACTGACCTCCTTGGATTCCTCATCACTTGATGTGTCTCCTGCTTTTGGCCTACAGGACAAAACAGTTATGTTTATTATTTACCCCATGAAATACTAGTGAAAAAATAAAGTGATAAAACGTATATTAGACATTAAATGAAGTCACTTTATAGTTACAGGTTGCAGGTAACTATAAAGTGACTTTATTGTTAGTTTAAAGTTACAATAAAGTCACTTTAAGCAAAATATCATAGATGGATGAACTTATTTCAGTAAGTCAATTCAAAAAGTGAATTATTAAAAGATGAGATTATTAATCTTGATTTTGAATTATTGCTGATAATCCTAAATTTTGTTTGTATAAAAACAGAATATTTAATAAGACCAATAAAAAACATAGATGCAAACTGTTGAGGAAGACGACTAATTTGAGTCGCCCAGCAGACTGCCCAGCATAAAAAGGTCAATGATGAAGCTTGATGTTCAGTATCGTATTCAAGAATGTTAATGTAAAATTAAATGTGAAAAAAATGTATCCCCTCTGTATTTCATCTTACAATGTTGCAAACTACATTAATTCTCAATGTTGATATTTAGATTGGACTTTTTCTCATTTTTTTCATGAAATTCTTAACACACATTACAACAGTATTCCTCCGAAGTGCTGTGTGTGCAGTGAGTCCGTTCAATATGTATGTGCACCTGTACATTAGTGTGTCAAGTCACCCAAAAGCAACAAAGCATAAAAGAGGTCTGGATACTCTTTAAGTTTTGTTATGTACTGCAGTAGCAGAATGATGCAGGAGAAGAAGAAGAGATCTGTTGGCAGGGATCATGATGAGCCAGAAAGAAAAAAACTACAGCGAACCACCCCTCCCCCCAAGCTGTTAAACGCACTCTGAAGTTAGACAGGTGTTCTATCAATGACATTTTTGACCCACATTTGACTGATAAGCTACCTCCATGTGTTGATGTGCTAACTTAATGCTAAACCCAAAATTCATAAATAAATAAAGATAACTAGATCACTTATTCAAAGACGAAATCCATAAATTATCCCAAAGAAAGACTCCTTTAATGGCAGCTCTAGCATAAAACTGTGTGCATAAAGTATCTGATATAACATGAGTTTCAGTTTTTGAATTGAATAACTGAAATGACTCTTTAAAAATCTAATTTAATGAGATGCACCTGAATTGACAAACATCTTTATTCCAATTCCATACCAAGTCAAGATTTAGTTTGCTGTTCAATATTTCCACATTTTTAAACATGAAGGTATAGTACATACGGTAAAGACAATTTCTCATGAGAAATAGAGGGTTCTCCTTCCTCTAACTGAGACTCCTCCTTGGTTTCAAGCTTTGTTTCAGACTAAAGAAAAAAAAGAAAAGAGAAGGGATTAGGAGCAATTAATGTAGCTTATAATCTAGGTTTGGTCAAACATATTGCTAATAAAATGTGGGCAAAGTGTTTTCTTGCATTACCTATGAGATTATATACCTACCTGTTTGACTGAACTATCTGCTCTTTTTCGCCAGAACCACCAGCGACCCGATTTCTTTGGCATTTTCTCCTTCATCCAAGCCTCCTCTGTAGCCTGTAAACAAGAACAAAAAATACTTACTACCGAGTTAATCATTCTTTGAATTTGGTAAATAATTAAGATGCAAAATAAATTTAATTAAAAAATTACCTTTGGTAAATTCTTCTGAAATGCCTGTAGACTTAGAATCAAGGGTGCAGCTAGTGTCCAGTTATAATACCTAAAAAACATACAAAAACTAATTTAGACACATGAACTCCTACAAAACAAAGCTTTCAAATTAGATAGAATAAAACAAAAAGCTTACAAACCTATTTCCTATCTTTACAACCAAGTTAGGGTTGTCTATGATGGCTGGATTTTCAGCAAATTCATGATATGTGATGATATGTTCCACAAATTTTTCTGCAAACAGATAGGATTCAAAATTAATTACAAACATGTATCTAAACTGGTAATAAAAAAATCTGTTTGTGTATAAAAGATCCTATGACAACATAATATGAATGTCTTATTATCTGAAAACAGCAGGCAAACTTTATTGCTGACCTTTGGATATTTCAGCATTTTCTGTGAGACCTCCACATAGAGAAAGAGTGACATCAGGGAGGTCACTGGCCGAGTCAGAAAGACATTCTGTCCCGCTGTCAGCAGCTGCACTACCCACGGACTGTGGAGACTGGGAACCAGAATGCATCTCTGAGTCGATCCAGTGCTTTGCTGTTGCCTCAGATTCACTGATGGAAGAAAGAATGAAGAGATCAGAAAGGCAGACAAAAAGTAAGGATGTTCAAAGCTGTAGGTTGAAATTGATATTATTTCCAGTTTTAAAATAGAGCACGTGTTTAATAAATAAGAAGTGAATGTATTAAGTGTTTTTGCGTGAACAAACCTCTTGGGAAAATATCTTGCAGCCACATCAGGTTCAAGAACATTTAGGTCATCTAGGTAGATGTCCTCTGGACCCTGATGCTGACTCCTCTTTGGGACTCCTGCACATAAAACATAAAATCACTTGCTACTTTACAATGACTTAGGAAAGTATTAACAGCCCTTATACCTTCTTACAATTTGCCAAATTACAACCATAAACAATGTATTTTTTGAGATTTTGTGTAATTAAACCAACAAAAGTAGTGGATAGCTGTGCCTTTCTATTCAGCTACCCTTAGGCAATGCTTTGCTGAATCTGTTACAATTGCAGCTGCATGTTTTGAATTTTATTTGATTTCTGCCCTCTGGATCTCTATGGGTTGGCAACACAAGTGAGCCAGTGGCAAAGATGAACAATGTGAAGTCTACAGAACAGCGAATTTATAATGAGGTTGAGAAGACAGGGACTGTTTACTAATTAGGAGTCATTTTTTAAATTTTATTTATCAGCAGGAATCATTTTTCTTCTACTGCATAGTTATGCACTGCTTTCGTTTGGGTCGATTATAACCAGTTATATTAAAATACACAGAAGTTTGTAGTTGTAATGTGACAACATGTCAAAGTTCAAGGGCTTTGTGAGACTCTGCTTATATATTTTTTTTATTCACTGCAAACCAGAATGTGTAACACCCAGTGTACCTTTCTTCTTGGAGGGTGAATCGGTATGCTGGCTGTTTGAAGGGGTGGAGGTGGTCACGTTGGATGGAAGGACATCAGGAGGTTCTGTTGGAGTTAAAGGACTCACAGACATTACGGTGCTGATGCTTGATAGACTATCAGGTGTTACAGTGGTGACAGGGGTACGTGGCTCAGGCTTGACTATGGTACACACTGAGGGGCCTCCATCTTCCTTTTCAGTCTCTGTTTCATTCGCCATAGCCTCTGAGCTGAGGATGACGCGGAAGTGGGTGCTTTCTGATGGGGTGATGGTCACTGTCTTTAGTGGTTCAGGTTTTTCTTTCCTTGTGACCTAAACATTAAAACGACAGATGTCACTTCAGAAAACATGGCAACTTGGCATCTGCTGTGACTTTTACAGGAAAGAAGTGCTTACCCTAGTTGTTTCTGGAAACTCCCCCCAGGTCCACTGCATATGGGACTCAGCCCTCAGCAAACTCTCTGAAGACTTCATCACCAGTTCAGAGTCACTCTTTGGGGAAAAGGCCTGAGACAAGCTGTGACTGAAAGACAGGAAGTGAAACACAAACAATGAGCAAAACATGAACTTTTTATGCATCTATGCTAAACACATACTCGAGATGCAAAGCTTAGCTTTACACATACCTATCACCTGATGGCCATTCACTGTCAGACAGGGGGTAACCTTCCAGATTATGTCTGACTGTAGGCAGTTTGGGGTCAATGTCACGGATTGTTGAAGTTGAAGGTGACCTACATCCAGAATGCAAAATATATATAAATATATATGTTGTTAAAAGCCTTTCCCAGCAGTCCTTGAATCCAAAAACTACCTTGATACATGTGGTGCAGATTCTTCATCAGAGCTGAGATCCATCTCAAAAATCTCTTCGTTTTGTCCAGTGCCCGACACAGAAGTGGTTGTAGCAGCGACAGAATTACCAGAAGACACCGGTGGGGTCAGCTCTTCTCTGCGAGGGTCTCCTTTGTGCTTCTTTCTTCGTCTTTTTTTCTTTTTTGTGGCAGTGGCACTGGGAGCAGGGGGCTCAGGTGGGTCTTCTGGGTCGAGAGGATCATCATCATTTAGATCTTTAGGTGCCCGGTTCTCTACCTCCGAGATCCAGAACAGGCGACTCTCAGTGGGTATTGGGGATGTGGCCAAGTGGGCAGGAATAATCTGCTGAAGAGGAAATATGTCAATATACGCCTGAAAGCTTAAGCAACAACAAAACAATAGATGTAGAGATGTAAGTACCAATGCAATGCAAGTAGCTGTCACAATAGGAGAAACATTTGCAACTGTCAAATGTGTCAACTGAACAAAGTGGGTGGATTTCTCAATACAGACCTTGCTGTTTTTTTTACAAACACATCAGAAAGTGGTTTGTTGAAAAGGGGATTATAAACTGTTTAACTTCTTCTCAAATGCAGTATTTGGAACTTGATCTAACATTTTTCTTTCAGTCATAAACAGTTTAACTTTATTTCCAAATTAATGATGTGTGTATTTATTATGCTTACATTTTCCTCTTCGGCTTCCTGGACAAAAAAAGCCTCTCCGTTGTCACCGAGTTTCATATGCAGGTCTACAGGATCACCATTTACTTCAATATCAATCTGAAAACATTAAAGAAAATTCAGGCTGATATTTGTAACAACATGAAACAACATGAAAACTAAGAAAGTAATCAGTTATATTGGCAGAGGGTTTTATAAGAAGATTTTGGCAAACAGCGGTTTAAGATGGCCCAGTTTGAGGCCATTTGAAAGAATTTCCCTTTTAGTCTAAAACTCAAAAGTTGAGCTCAGTGAACACACCAGGCTGAGTGCAAAAATATATTTAAAGGCAAGATGTTTTCTCTACTGCATGCCAAGACTTGTCTGTGGTTCAGTCAGGGGGCAAGAGATTGAGTGACAGACGTTAACAGGAAGTTTTAACATTGTGCAGGTAAGTTGCTCCATTTTGTTCTTTCAAGCTTTCTACCTGAAGGTCAGACTGGTCCAAAAGCTAGCTAGCTATATAGCTATATAGATATATATCTATAGATATATGTAGGTATCTAGATATGTAGATATCTAGATATGTAGATATCTAGATAGATAGATATCTAGATAGATATCTAGATAGATAAGATACATTTAAAGAATATACTTTTTGTTCATGTTTGAATATGAATGTAAATAGTTTGGAGTGCTATTTTACATGAGGAGCAGTTCAATATGTATGCAATCAGAGACATTACAGTGCTTCATAGATGTGTTTATGCCTGAAGGCAACAAAAAGAAGGGATGTAAAATGGGAGACGATTAAAAAAAAGCAGTTAGCTGCCAACAGAACAAGTTGTAAAACTGTTTTTTTTTTTCTCTGCTGTATTTTTCCAAAGGTATTCTTTCTCAACTTCTCACATGGGGACAGATTCATGTTTAGTTAGGCTGGGCCAAGCACAGTCTACATTTTTTTCTGCCAAGAAAGCAATGGTTTAATCAGCTATGACAATCTAAAAATCAGAAAGATGGCACTTAAAGTAAAAAAATACATAACTATTTAGGTAAGCTCATGTTTCACCTGAGGGATTATAAATCCTAATAAGCATTCAAGTACCCAGGGCTTTTATTCTGTGGAGCAGCCAATAAAACAAGGCTTTTTGAGTTTGCTGGGGAAACCCAGTGGAATGAAGCCAATTCTGTAATTTAACACCACAATGAAAAAAAAGTAGTAACATCTGTAAAATACTACAGAATAGGCTGGCTATGGCACACAAGTGCTCTGCAACATGACACCATATCATCAATATTGGGTTGAAAACCACAGCCACAAGAACGTTCTTTGTCCACCCTTTAATAGATTGCTGCTTGGATTTTTCCATGTGTTGTACTAAACTTTCCAGCAGATGCTGGATTCTCTACAGGTTTGAGATGAAATTTCACCTGGTGAAGGAAACTATAGCAACTAATCTGAGTGTGGCTTTGAATTTCAGGCTCTAATTAATAATGAGACAGAATAAATGAGGCTTCTCCTTATCCACTTACAGTCAGGGAGAGGTTAGATTCACTTCAAGTGGTTAAATTCAGTCCAACAGCTCATTGCCAATATCATCCTCGAGCTACTTTTCAGTACCTTCTGATGTTATTGATTAATTTATTACATGAACTTGCATTAGTTTCACTAAATTAATTTACTTTCATATTGCAAAGCACAAATTAGATGGAAGATATTAGCTGCCATGGTAAAATTGTGTTCAATAAATATTACTTTCAAATGGAAGGAATACTTTGTGGTTGTCCATCCAGAGTGACTAATTAACTAATGTTGAAAAATGTCTGCATATAAGAGACAAATATATTTCATGAAATAACTTCCCAAAAGGCTATAAATACACAAAGCAGCAGTCCTCACTTATTTGAAAACTGCGCTTAGTAACAGGTATAAATGTTCGTTACACAACAGCCCTTCTGTGAGCCACTGAGGACCTTTTCTTCCCTCCCCCATGCATTCAAGTTGTAGAGCAGTTGCCATAGAAACAACTCATTCATTCCTCTCCAAGCCCATCAGCATTCTAGCTAAGTCGGTAGACAGACTCAGGTTCAAACAAATTTTTCTTGTATACCAAGTTAAAAGGATTTTTCAGAAACTCCTTAAACAAGCGCTCCACTCAAATGATATATTATAAGTATAGGCACGGATATAAAAATATTTCATTCATTCATTTGAGTAAACCAATGTAAATTTTTACTCTAACCACATTGATACATCCACTTTCTAAACAAAAAAAAATGAGAAGTGCAATTTCATGGTCATGACAAATTAGTTTTTATCTGTATGCTTTTTCTAAAATTTGGTTAATTTCTCTGCTCAGATTAAAAAGACAATGTACTAATGGCAAGTGAAACTGAAGTTATGCTACGCTTTCCAAGTTATACAAACAACAGCTCACACATTCATACAACTTGCAATTAAACATACCAGTAGAGGAAACTGAAATCGAACGCACAACTCTCCTATTGCAGGACAAGACCTCTTCTTGTTAACAGCAATACTGACATATTTTGAGCCTTTGTAATTAGCATTCTCTTAGAGATCATTTTCTCATTGTCAAAAAGATTGAAGAGCTGACATTTTAATCCATCTTTAGCAACTTGTTTTAGATATCTGCACATCACAAGACATAAGGGAGTTTTGGAGATCCTGAATGGTTATCCCTTTGTCTCTGCATGTATAGGACAGTGTTTAAAAAAATATGGAAAAAGAAAACTCACAATTCATTTTTTAAATTGTATTTTAACTTTAAATGCCAGTCCTGATTTTAATGTGCCGAACATAAAAAAGATGGGCATGCTACAACAGACTGATGTAAATCTCTCTCCTGATACTGAAGCATCACTACCAAACTGGACGTATCCTTCTGCCCCTTCTCAGCAATTAGGCTAATGAAAAATGTGCTACAAAAATAGTTTTTACCCTAGTGAGAAGCAAGCACTCAAAATAACCTAACTGTTCCAAAGCCAATATTAACTGAGCTATCTCGGAAAAAAAAGAAATGGTCTCAACTATTTTTGGGAAAAAAGAAGCATCTTTGTTCTGCAAGCGCAAAAGATTCCACTGGCGGAGTCGCATGTTGTGATCTCTATGTATAAAACTTTGTTTGTTTGTTTAATGGAAAGCCAGAGCCTATTCTTGTGGATGATAAAAACTGCAGCATATATTCCTGACAAAAAAAATTAAAAAACAAGTATGCATCTTTAAGGCTGCACCCAGTAATCTATTTTTGTTTTAATAAATGAGTTGCATCATAACAGTTGATAAGGAACGCAGATTTATGGACAAAATAATGATATACATCTTTTTTTTAATTATCTGTATGACATGTTTTACATAATGAGTTCATAAAAAAATACTTTCACATCAGAATTATTAAATATAGCTGTTCACAGGCAGCGAAGTGGTCCACAAAACAATTCCTAGAGGATCACCTTCCTCAGATTCTGTTGTGGCCATGCTTCGACACACACGTTTCCAATGGTCGTTTTAATTCCCTGGTGTCATGTGCCACAGAGGCCTAACAATAACTCATCCATTCAAGTAAGGTGTGGTTACATACAAAAACATTTGAAGGACAAACTATTAGACGGTGGTCTTTCAGGGCTGGAGTTGGACACAACAAGTGCAGCACTAGTTGTATGCAATCAGTTGTATAACTTAGTTGCATTAGTGTTATTCTAATCAAATTCTTTGCATCACAATAAAGTATGTTTTCATAGCTCTTTTTACGACTGGAAAAAAGATTTTAGCACATCAAGGGAGCAAAGTACAATGTTATGTAATTCAAAGTAATGTTGATAAGCTCACACATACCACCTGAATATCCTTAATGACACACGTACTATTTTCACACATAGATCCAAAGAAGAAAAACATAATATTGAGGAAAACCAAACTACTGAAAACCAACAACTGACTTTTTTAAACTGTTATGCCTGCAGATTACTTATCCATTGCCAATTGACTCATGACTGACGCAGGTAGGATGAAAAAAAACTATCAAGGACAGATAAGTGAATCGTTTCATCTTTCAGTGATGGCTCAAATGAATTCCTTCGTGCACACTGCTAGCAAAAAGTTTTAACTTTTTGGTAGACCAAAAGCTGCTTGCTTGTAGAAGGAACCAGATAACAGCAGTTGTACCATGGGGGCGGATCCAGAAATATGCTTTTGGTTTCTTTTATACATTGCTGTTTTTAACTGTGTAACAGTTAGTTATAGAATTTGATTTTGATACATCTATGTTGAAAGTTAATCAAAAATGTCCATGTGCTAGGCATGACAGTTTAAAAAGAGAAAAAGTTTATAAAAAAAAAATCTTGGTGCCAAGACTTCCACCTTGGCACCAAGATGGAATTCAGTTGTAAATAAAATAAAGGCAATTATTTAATACATCTTGAAATGCTTTTTCCACAAGAACTTTAAAACCATCAATCTACATAAAAGTATAAAGGAGAAAACTTGAGGACTGAAAAGTTAAACTTACTACTTTTTCTTTAGAGCGCAGGACACCCAGTTTGCCGAAGCGCACGTGGAACGGGGAACACTGGTAGGTCCCATCTCTCTGGCGGACAACAACAACATCAATACAGCCCGACAGAGTGGCCTGATTGATGCCTTTATACAGTTCTTTGACTGTTACAAGAACTTGACCAGCCAATTGTCCCACGTAGTTCATGGTGTCCGTCTTCAAGGGAAAAAGAAAAAAACAATTTTTACTTACATTTAAAAGACCTTATAAATACACAAAACAATACAGTTCAACTGTTTATGAAGTAACTTTGTCCTTTTTTTTAAACTTTTCCTTTCAGATTTTAGTTTTCTCTCTGCTTGCCTTCGCTACAGTTGTTTGTCTGAACCTAAAGACTGACAAAGAGCATTGTTTTCCTATCTCTGGCTACTGTCCAACATGAGCAACAACAGAGCGAGCAGCAAATGGATGGACCAAAACAATGAGATAACCCCAAACAGAGGTCCCCACTGCTCTGCAAAAATGGAAGCAGCTGACATTCTGCTTACAGCCACAACTCCCAGCGAACTGCATTACTCATGTTTTACTGCCTTATTAAATTTGTAAATATGGTTGAGAATTAGTATTAAAATGATTTTCAAAACATAAATCCTTACAGATATATTTGTTTAAGCAGAAAGTTATTTTTGCAGTTTGCTGAAATTACTAAAGCAAAGAAAATGGCATACAGGCCAAGATTGAATTTGATAAAGTTATTGATGCACAGCAACAGAGGCTGTATGTGTAACCATTAACTTCACAAATAAACATGATTTCAGTTTTCTGGGTCAGGGTCTAATTTGGTGAAGCCAGTAAATAAATTTCCATGTTGACTTCATCATGTTTATATAACCTGATTTTTCCCAATACCACAGTAACCTTTGTTCGCAATCTCACCATGAGAGGACTAACAGAGGATTTAAGTGGGAGCAAATGGGGCAATTTTTCAAGGGCAGAATAAATAAATATGAACATTTGGTGAGATATTAACCTCATTAGAGCAAGCTGCTAATGTATGCACCTAAATGTCACCAAAATAAAGAAAAGAAAACCATTCAACACCAACATGTTTCAGTAATGGAGGCAATTTTCCATGAGACTAAATAAAAAAACAAATGTGTACACATAGACCAATGTTAATTTCATGTTCTTGGCTCTCTTTCCAAACAAGTTTCTTTTACAACCTATAAATTTTGATATTGAAAAAGATAAAAACATATAGACAAATAATTTCCTTGGTGTTGAACTTGCTGATATTTTCCAATAAAGTTGGCATGTTAAGAGCTTAAAACAACTTGAGCCAACATACAAACTAATCTTCTACATTATTAAATACAAGTGAGAAGAGGTCAATGCTAGCAACATGTTTTCTGCTGACCACGAAAGTTGCTTTCCAATCACTCATCATGTGAACACAATTGAATAAGAGATGTACTGATAGTTACAGGCTTTTACTGACCACTACTGATTTCCATTTTTCTAACTGCTAAAACTGGAACTTTAAAGTTATATAAAATTACACATTAATTTGTCTAAGGCTTGTTTTAAAATCAAAACTTTAAAGCAAAAAAATACTGACAGTAAAATAAAAAGAACAGGTTTCTGCTAGAAGCAGTACCTTTGAATAGAAAATTTTATATGTCCATTCATGTATCAAAATACATATTTAACTTTATCAGATTTTTACTGAATTCAAAATTATATTTATCAAACAACAGTAAATGTGTTATATAGTTTTATTCCACTTACAGGCAAATAGAAACTAAACAAGTACAAACAAATTGATGCATTCTTTTCCATCAAAAGTTCAATAAATTGCTAAACATTTTTTGTCAGTGTAACTACAGTTCAAACCATTTTCAGATTGGGTAAGATGCGCATTAAAACAAGGTCAAACCAAAAAGAGAAGAGCTTGTCTGGGAGACAGTAAAAAAATCGTCTCGCTGGCAAGGAGAGTAAAAAAACTCATTTAGAAACTATAGTTAAACTAAAAGTGAAAGACAACGGTCACAAGAAAGCTGTAAAATTATAAATTCAAAGGTCGGCTCTTCTGAAGGACAACAAGAAAAAATCTAAAGAATGCATTAACAAAACTGCACCATATTAATATAGAGAATGAGATGAAAAGAATCAGTCTTCAACATAAGCAGACATGAGGAGAAGGTCTCACGTCAAACATGTTTGAACTGTTTCAAACCATTGCCCTGTTCTATGAACTAAGCAAAAACATAGTTGACTAGCAGAGTCACAAATTTTAAAATCCCAGTCCCATTTTCACAAAACTGAGTTCTTGAAAAACATTAGGGTCTCCAGTCTTTTACCATAAGCTGTGACCAATTACAAAACCCTTTCAGACTCACCAGGGACCAAGATGACCTCAGAGAGGACGACTCATCAGCTTCACTATAGTCTGTGTTGTCCTCTGTGTTGCTCCCCAGGAGTTCCCAGCTTGCCAGGGATCTCTGCCTCTTCATCTCAATAAGTGGAGCAGGAGGCCGTACATGACAGACCTTAGGATACTCTCCTGGGACCAATACCTTTTGCCTTTGGATTCCGGCGATAGTTTAATGCTGCCATGCTGAATCCAATATTCAATAGGACCCACCTA
This sequence comes from Xiphophorus hellerii, assembly GCF_003331165.1. Classification (NCBI taxonomy): domain Eukaryota; kingdom Metazoa; phylum Chordata; class Actinopteri; order Cyprinodontiformes; family Poeciliidae; genus Xiphophorus; species Xiphophorus hellerii. The sequence goes on along the minus strand of NC_045677.1, from coordinate 20,143,738 downwards.
CTCACCTTTGAATGACTGCCCCCGAGGTAAATACAGATACGTTATCTGGAACTTGTGGCAATTGTGCAAGACAGTCGTAAACACTGCCATCCTTCTTCTGGGATTTTCTCTTGAGAACGTGTACTTGTACTCATCCAGTCAGCTGTCAGGGTACAGCGATGTAAGCCAATGGGATGGGATCTTCACAGTGGCAGTGTACGGCTGATAAGGTGAAGCTATTTCCTCTGAACGAATACGCAATGTTTTCTTCTGATAAGAGTAAAAGCTCAGGGGGGAAAAAATACCAAGCCGCTGTCGTCTGCACCATTTTTCTGTCACATGTACATTACAATCTTCACTGTGTGTTCTTGTTATTGTGCATAACTTATCAAAAGCGAGATGAAGGTGAACGACACCAAGTTGCTAAGGTCAGCCTATAGTTGAGCCAGTGTGCTGGACTTCAACATGTTTTCTGCTGCTCGTTATCAATAAGATGTTTCACCAAATGAACAGGCGATTGCAAAACAAACTGCAAACACCGAAAGCATGAGAACATTAGAAATGATTGAATGTTTATATTCAACAGTCTAATGACAGATTTGTGGGACTAACAGATGAAATGCAGTCCAACTAATAATGACAAAAACATGTTTTTCTCATCAAGGAGCTCTCCCTGATCTGGCCTCGCGAATCACTCTGGCTAGTCTGGGTCCCCACTGACTACCCAGGATGAAAATAATGCAAGAGGCTGCTCCAGAAAGGGCCTCAACCCCGCCGTCTCATCTGCTCAGCCTTTTGTAAACAAACCAAAAAGAAGCACTTGGGCTTATAGAGCTGAGGACTTATTTCCTTGTTGTGCTAAAACTCATTTTGAAAGTAAAAACAGCAATGAAGTATAAATTAATAAATGATCATATTTTTTTCAAATATGTGTAATGATACACACAATGCCTAGGGACATACCAGGATCTCACAATATTAAAATGGGATAATTTTCTCATCCAGAGGAAGTGTCTCACACAGCATGTTTCATTTGTTGTCAACGTTACTTCGTCATGGCTAAATTAGCATTTAAGAACCCTCATGGGTATACAGTAGATAATAAATAAATGGTGAGTCAAAAACAAGAAGAACAGTATGTAAGCACTGAACAGAACATTTGAAGACACTGAGTAAAAAGTGTAAGTGAAAAGGTTTTCCTTTGTTTTTGAAGGAATTTGAACTAGATCAGCTGCACACCGTTATCTAAAGCATTTACACTGATCGAACCAAAACTGAAAACTCTATGAGTTGTGTTAAAATAGTTTGTGATCTACAAAACGACTGCTCTACCTACAACAAAATAATAATCCATCAACTTTTTTTTCTCCTGTAGACATTTAGATAATGTAAACATCAGATTCCCAGCTTCAGCAGTTGGCCGTTTTGCTGTTATCAAAATAACTTGCACTGCTTAAAATTAAATATTGAGCTCAAAGTCTTTTTTAGTGTAAAATAATTTGATCAAGCCTGAATAATTCCATACTGATATGAGATTTATTAAAATTCAGTAAGTACATTTTGGAGTCAATCTTTTGTATGGGTGACATCAACATGTTTTCTTTGTAGTATTCAACACTAGGCCTGTTACAATAAGCAGTAAATCAATTAATCACATGATATATTAAAACAAGCTTAATAATATCCATTAGCATTATTTATAGTTTTTCTCTCTCTATTTCTAAACTGGATGACAAAAGTCTTCAGCCTGGTTTATTAGTTCTCATCTAGCCATTTTGTAAAGGACAATTTTGTTTACAAATATTTTATAATTTATTTTATTTGTTGTTTTGGGTGTTTTTTGTTTGTTTCCTTTGGATATTCAAAATGTCTTCTAGTACCATTGTTAAATGTTCATTAAGATTTTAAGTTTATTGCTCTTTGACAATGTGTTTTTTCTGTATTATGTCATCAGCATTATATTACTTGAAAATGGTCAAAAAAAAAACATTGTTTATCTCAATAACTTCTGGGACCATTTATCGACCAGCAAATTTTTTATTGTGACAGGCCTATCGAACACAGGGTAGATTTTAGCTAAAAATTACCTTTGATTTGTGAAACATTTTAAAAACATGTTGAAGTCTGATCTTATATCCAGAACAAAACAGCATAGAAAGTCAAAGTCCTGTAAGCTGAATGTATTTCACTTCTAATGATAAAAAAACACTATAATATAAGCACATGAAAGGTAGCAAATAACCAAGCTACATAAGTTAGTAGCAATGAACATAGAAACCTTTAACTTGATAAAAATATTTAAAATGATTATCAAAATAAAATCTTATAGAATTCTAAGTATATCCAGAGTCATCTATAATATGACTTGTAACATAATCCCAATGTGACTAAGCCAAATAATTCACTGACTAGGTTCATGTTACACTACATCAAGCATAAACACAAAACTGAATTACCTCTTCCAACTCATTATGTGGGTATAATTAAACCAAGACGACCTAAAACAGGCAGAGCCGTCTTCAATTTTTCCACATTCCGCAGTGCTAATAATCCCTAATATTCCTCTAAAGTATCATTTCCTTGCTTATTTTCCACAGTGCTCCAAAAATTCCTAGCTGCTGGGAATAAGTCATTTACAAAACAAAGAGCGTAAATGTTAAGTCTGACATTTTCAAATCCTACCTCTTTTATATCAGAAAGTAACGTTTTTTTTTAAGGATACCAGTCCTTGCTCTTTAAATAGTAAAGAGAGTAAAATGTGTTGATCACTAAAAACGGACGCCAATTAGTAGGATTTAGTTCAATTTAAAAACCAGGGTTTCCTCAGGAAATGACATACGCAGTATTTGTATATAACTTCAAATTTAACTTGGCTCCTGCAGCCCACACCCTTTTCAGGAAGTTTAAAGAGTGACACAGTCAACAACATCAGGACAAGCTGCCCTGTTATTAGCTTTAGAAAGCATAAATTTATGCTACTCAGGTTGAAAGGCTTGCCAACTAAAACGAATCATTCATTTACTACTGGTGTGCCAGCCTGAAAGGTTTGTTAAAGTGACAAAGTTTTGATCAATCTAGAAGGAACAACAATTTCCAAATTTCCGGGCTCATCGGGGATATGTGATTATATACAAAAACAACAGGCATACGTTAAATTCACTAATCACCTTTTGTTGAAAAATCTGTTGTTTTTTTCCTTATTTAAAAGATATTAACCATGAACCAGTATGAGATTCTTACTGAATGATAAAAATGAGATGCACAATCTAATTGCTTTTATTGGAACGAGTGAAAGATTTATTTCTACTTTAAACAATACACCATATTGATTAGAGTCATAAAGCCTGCATCATTATAATTCTAGAAATTATTTTCTTAAATAAATTATCTGAACCAGTTATGCACTTTTAAGTGATAGTGACTTCAAAACTGTTATACTAGAGTTTCATTAACCCATTCACACACAAAATGCTCACAAATTCATACACCAGTACAAAGCCAAATAGACAACTTGGAGGTTATCGTAGTAGTGTTCTATTTCATATTATGCCTGAAACATGCCTTCAGCCATTTTGGTCTTTCTAGAATAAAACTGGGAGTGTAACAAACTAATATCAGGCCTGATTTATCAACACTGTCCACTTGCCTGTGTGCCAAAAATGTTGTCTACTGTCCATTCAAAGGTTAGATTCCACCAGAAAGCAGGTAAAGAAGTTGAGGGTTCAGATTATGAGCAGAAAGAAAATAAAGAAGAAATGCCACTTTTTAGGAAATAGAGCACTCATGAGATCTGGTGCTTTCTTCATTTTGACAATTCATCTCTGATTAACCACAAGGAGATAAAGTGAGAAAACACTTCTGTCTTACAGTTCTTTCAGCCAGCTGATGAACAGAGCACAGCAACATGTGAAGGAAGGGCAGTGCTGGGTTTTCTCCATATACCATAAAACAAACAAAACAAGGTCTGTGGGAACAATTAATGGCTACTGGTTTGGATCAAATTAATTTGAATTCCTATAAATGACTCATCACACTTACTTTAATGAACTATGCTTATTATCATTGCGTTATATTTTGCCTGTAGATAAAAAAAAAAAAGCTGAGCAAATGGGTAGTTAATTTGCTTAAATACACAACTAAACATGTCTGGCTCAAAAATAAGTGACTTTGGCTTCAATGCTTAAATGGCACTATATGTCAGGACCTGATATATACTGGTGTTATTAAATTTGAAGTGTTTTAGTATTGAAGTTGCTGCATAACAGTTTGAGTTACAAGGTGCTTGTGTTTTCAGTGTCCCCCAGATAGGTGTTTTGTTCGGCGGTGTCAGCAAGCTACAACTCCTGTAACCTAACCTATTTTAAATCGCAAATTAACACAGGTCAGCTGATCTTAACACCGTGTACTTTGCCATCTTCGCACTTATAAACATACATCTGAAAATTATAATAGAACTCATAATATTAGAAATCACAGCTTCGACAAAAAAAAAAAAGAAAAAGAACAACGCGATACATTACACACGCTGGAATAAAACAGGCGGAAATACAAAGAGAAAACGAAAACAAAAAATAGCATCCGCTTTGACCCACATTGCTTCTCGGTTTTACACATTAACTTCATGAAAACGTGAATGAAAAACAGTGGAAAGCTGGAGAGATTGAAATGAATGGAGTCGAGGCTCTGCTAAGCTCAGCTAGCTCCATAGTTATCGCCTGGTTGGAGCTTACGTTACCGTTAATGTCAAACGGACAGGCGTTAGGTAATGACAGCAACTCAGTCGGCAGATGGTTTCGATGAACACTCGGTAGGTACATTCATTAGTTTGATAAATAAATGACAAACCCAGTAATTTTGGCTCGCAGTCAAACTGCTTCCATATAGCTAAAGGGCAGGTTAGCCAGCTTAACATGCTAGCTACCATTAGCCATGGTAGAATAAAGAAATATACGTTAACATGCATCTCAACAACATTAGTCCAAATCATTCACCTAATACGTTCTTACTTCTCGGTTCCTTGAGCCTGACTGCTGCCTACTCAGGAAAGTTGTAATGTCTTCAGTGAATCCCCATAATTTTCTTCGTGAAACTCCTCTGAAGCCTCTTGACGTGTCCCTGTTTGGACCACCGTGACCGACTGGTTTGTGTGTAAGTGTGTGTGTGTGTGTTGAGGTGAATAGACACTGAGTCGGCGCAGTTGGTGGGATGGTCGACAACTCACAGCTGACTAATTATTCCAGTAGTCAAAAATACATTTCAAGAGCGGCGAATTTTAACACAAGGTTTATAGAATTATATTGAACTTTGTTCTTATGTTATCAAGCACAAAACAATTTAAAACTATATACATTGTAGTTTGATTTGGTTTCTTTTAACTTGTCATATTATGTGGGCATGTTATATTTTTTTATTTTACTATTAAGTAATTGTTTACTCTACCAAGTTTATTTGTTTGTATTACTTGCAGTATATTTCAATCTCTTGTCTCAATATGGAGCCATGCTTGTGTCGTTTGTGTGAGATATTGCTTTTTAGGGATGTGTGGATCTGTTTTTTATACCTGATTCTGGTGTTCTTTTGCATCCTATTTTCCACATAAAGATGCACCAATGACTTGACCAGAGATCGGAATTGGCCAATTTTCTCCTGAAAATGCAAATATTTGAAAACTTGTTTTTTTCTAATTCATTGTGTAAAGTCAAAACTAAGAACTCTAATAATGATCTATCTATAAATACACAAATCAACTGCAACAACTAAAAGAGGCATGAAAATGAATGTATTCATTTAACAGCTTTATTGCACCAGCATGTGCCTTGGTAACATTATTTAGAGACAGCTCAGCAAATTATCTCCATTTTCTTCCTGACATTTAGTCTTTCTTGTCCTCTCTGCTCTCCTCATCAGGGTTGTACACGCTGACAGTGAACTCGCCGGCCTCCTTGCCGTACTTGTTCTTCACCACGAGGGCGTATTTGCCGGAGTCGGCCGTGGTGACAGCTGCGATTGTGATGCTGGCGAACTTGCCATGCTCAAACTTCAGCATGTAGTGGTCGTCCGACACCAGCTCCTTGTCGTTCTTCACCCAGCACACCTCAGGCGCCGGCTCGCCCCACACGTTGCCAGTCAAGTTCAGGGACTGAGAGAGAGAGGAGAATTTGTTTTGCAAGTTTTACAAACAGGCATTTGGCAGGAGCGTCGATCAGATTTCAAAGAAAGGAGGCACTCAAAGGGATGATACGTTGATGTACAGAGGTCAATAGTATGTTTGCAGTTAACACTATTTAATTTCCTTACCTTGCCCTCCTGGATTGCAACCACATCTGGCAGGCCTCCAACAACACGAGCGCGGTCTAAGCAAGAAAAACAGGATCAAAAGCTAAGAATGTTTACCACATTTTGTTTTCCTGCTTTGCACTTTACTCTAGTAAGTATTTTAAAAGAATTTTTTATTTTTTAATTGTGAAATAAAAGAGAATTTTTAATGCACAAATATTAAACCAGTGTAAAATATGTATATGTATTGCATTGTATATTTCCCAATACTTTTTCCTGGGTAAGAATGTATGAATCACTGCATCAGTTAGGTATAAGTACTGATATATAGCTCATCTGCATGGTTGGGAATGTTTTTCCATATTTCTCTTGACAACACACAATGAGGCTTTAGGTCAAAAGATTTTGCTGAACAATCAAGCACAGTCACACAATGGACATTAAAAACCACGGGAGAAAGCCCAGCCTGTGCTGATTTGAATAGAGCAGAATAACTTCTCCAGTCAGCCCAGGGATTCTGGGACCTTGATTTCCAACTGAAAAATAAAGTGTACTTTGATCTGAAAAGAGGTCTTTTGGAAGAAAAAATCATTTTTTCTCCTTCACAGAGTCAAGATGATTCAGACATTGTCTTTGTTTTATAACATAAGTGATACAACAGTGACTCCAGCTGCAGTCCACACTTTGTGAATCTTTCCCTAATTTGAAAATTTACTTCACAATTTTCTCGAGGCAATACATATCCTTATGTTTTCTAATACATTTTACCTTGCACTTAACTTTTGTTAATATGTGTGGATGCAAAACTCTGTAGAGCACAGACATCTGTAACAATAACCTTTACTGGCTTACTCCTCTTGTGGAGAGTGTCAAAAACTGTCTAGCTGGACACCTGTTAACTCAGCGGATATCTCCATGATTGCATAGGCCACAACATGACTATAAAACAACATGCATAGATTAAAACAATTTTTATTAGTCTTATCTAGTACTCTACTTGTCAGAGAAATTGAATTTTAGGTTTTTGGTAGCTGTAGACCATAGTCATCAAGATTAATAGGAATACATGTTTGAAATACATCACTCTGTGAGTATAAATCCAGAACATAAGAGTTCCAATTAAACTGAGAAATGTTACATTACTTTATGAAAGACAAATTCCAGTAAGATTAGGAAGAATAATAACTTACTTCTTTCTGCAATTGCTGCCGCTCTAAAGAAAAGAAGAGACAAAAGATTGTCAGAAGTGTCTAAAAATAGTATTGGGGTATTAATTAAGTTACATAATAATAGGAAATGTGTTGTGTTTGTCTCAAAGGTTCACAAAGTACACTGTAGGTTTGAGACAACTTTTACTATTTTTGCACATAAATATCCTTGAATACAAAACCCAGAATCACACAAATGAACAATGGAGTTGGATGAGTTTATTTACTTACTTGAGCCTTTGGAATTCTTCAAATGCATCCTGCCATGCTGCAAAGCAAAAAAATAACATTTATAATATAATTAGAACAAGACTAATAAAGCACAACTCAAATAGGATGTAATTTTTTTCTAATTGTAATGAGTAATTGTCTCCTATTGATTGAAAACTTTGACTTACCCTTGCCAGTCAGATCCAAGACTCTCTTTACTCCATCCTTGCCATCAAAGATATCCATGGTGTATTTGCCCTTGTCCTTCTCTGTGGGTTCATTGATCTTAAGCCAAAGCTGCTCCCCTGTGACGCCGGACTTAACTCTCTCTGAAGCTGCAATCTTGGCATCTCTGATCAAGAAATCCAGAGCAAAAAGATCAAATAGCTTCAGACGGCCTTTTTAGCGAGACTTCAAATCCAGAACACTGAAATGTGGTAGTTTTAGGGGTCAGCTTCAGTCCCTCTGCTACAATAGTTTTTTTTTTCCAATTCTATGTTATAATAAATAACATGTTTTGAACTAAACAGGGTTTGTTCTGATCTTTTTCTTTTCTCAACATAAATCTGAAAGTATTTTGATAATCTTTCTAAAGTGTATGTATTTATAGCATAATGTTGAGAGCGGACCCTAATAAATATAAGAATAAATTGCAGCACAAAATTATGTTCAACTATTAAAGTTTGATGTATGTTGATCAATCCCTTGATACTGATACAGTAGGCCAGAGTTCCTGCTTAATGCTGTGAAATATATCTATGATGTTAATTTTACATACTTGTGAAGCCAGCCGACACGCAGGTTCTCATCATAATATGTCACATTGGAGTAGAGGATGATGCCATTTTCAGAACTCTGAATTTGAATGTCACTGGAAGAATTGGCTGCAAGGAAAATAACAAAAACAGTCTCTTCTTTAACACCTTGTGGAAACTATGAGAAAATTGTTATACAATTAGATAGAGCATTTTAAGAAAATTGCACACACTGATGCACTTTTCATTTTGTATGTTTCCCTTAGGAGTTGTTCTTTAGCGTGAAAAACTACTTACCAATAACTCTGAAGAGCTCATTCATTACAGCTTGGTATCCTGGGGAAAATAACAGCAATAATTCATGTGACTTTTAAAAAAATAAAACCTTTTATGTAACTTTAACAAATCTTCACTTTTTCTCCTAATTCCCTGCTAATGAAATCCACAAAGAGTACTTCACCTGCTTCTGTAAGATTGAAGGCACTCTTATCTTTTCCTCTCTCGTCTCTCAGGAAGACCTCGTAGATACCTGCGTCTTGCTTGGAGATCTAATATTTAAAAAAAAGTCACATAAGTATCCTTAGGGCAATAATGATTCCCCTTCCAAATTAAATTAAGTGGAACACAATATAATTCTCGAGACAGTCAACAGTATAAAAGGAACACAGTGACCAGGTAAACCGAAAAGCCAGGCTTTTCTGGCGCCCATGATGCTGCAGGCGATAAAACATGAAATGATGGAGGAAAACATGAAAAAGGTAAGACGACGAGGACACATTGAGACATTAAGTGAAACTTATGACAGATAGATTATGTCCAGACTTTAGGCCTTGGTGGCAGGAGAACGTCCTTTGCAGATGGTTTTTTCCTTCCTTTCTTTTGCTCTTGCTTAATAACCCACTGTGAATTAGACAGATGAGACAGGCAATGCAAATGTGACTGACCGGAGCTTATGCAAAAACACCAACCCTTTGGTGTTGAGTGACGTATGAACAACTATGATGACAGATCAATATAACTTCTCTGGCACTTTCAGGCACTTCAGTCAAAGAATCATGAGTCTGACAAAAGCAGTTACTATTCTTTAATTAAAGTGACCGGAGGAGTTACATTGAATTGAGAGTTAGAGATGAAATGAATGAATGGATGAAACACACAGATAGACCACATGCTGTAGGCTCAATATATAGTTCCAGTCAGAGAATTGGATAAACTCATTATCAGAAAATATTTATTTATTTATTTTATTTTTGGATTTTAGTGATGCGTTTGACCTGTTCTTTTTTCACAGTGGTTTAATAAGGCAATATATACATTATTTATTTATTTATTTTTTGTCAAAGATCCACAAATTAATAGATTTTCTGTAATTCATAGAGGAACAAAATTATACTTGCAGTCTAAAATATATAGATAAACCTCCAGTGACATTTAGTTTACAGTTTCTAAGTTCATTACCAAGAATTTGGCATAAAATTGGCTGAATAATTGACCACTTTTATTTTTATTATTTATAGAGTTCATTTAAGTTAATTGTATGGTTTCTTGTAGCAAGTAAGAAAAGCATAGTCCACAAGTTTTAACATGATTGAACAGGGAGCTTTAAGGAAAATGTTATAGAAGCTTAACATCAGCCTGCTTTATACATTTCACTTTAAGGTTGAGCTCAACATCATTGTTGAACACAAAGAAACTGTCTTTCTCTGTCATAATCTTTAGACCTTGGAAGTTGTTCTGAGCTCTGAGTTTATTCCGTGTTTTATTGTGTTTAATAAAAGATTCATTCCTGATCAGTTATTTTCCCATGTGTTCCCTGCCCAGTAATTGTTACCATTCTCCCTCAGTAACTGTGGCACAGTTCATTTTATTTTACTCATCTGTTCCTCGCAACAGTAGTCATTGTTCTAGAATTTAATCTCTTTGTTTTCAACCACTTTTTGTTGGATTCTTCTATTGTAAGCCAATTTTTTCTCAATTTGGCTTCCAGTTGGTCTCAGCCTGTGTTTTACCGCAAAATGAAATCTCTTCACCATTATTCTGCCTACCTCCTGCTTATGACCCCCAGATGAACAGAAATTGGTTAGGATATTCAAAAGAAACCTGTAGTCTGCTTAACTAAAACCTGTCATGAAGTAGGAAGCTGTCAAAAGTGACCAGTTTAAATCGCCATAGGTTTGTTTTAGTGCTAATGAATAGAAAACCCACTACCTCTTCCCAAATTAACACATTCAGCCATCACTGAAAATTGTATCTGTATGTATGGAGAATCTAAATACCTTCTGGAGAAATGTCAAATATGTATACAAAATTGTGCCAGAAGCTTGCTGGCACCAAACAGGCAGAGAAGAACTTCAAAATTTAAATATTCAACCAAGAATAGAGCTGTATGTTCACATTTAAGCCTATATATATAATTTTCACAGTTTGTGGATCAAAGAAAACTGCAAAAGATTCAAACCAATTTTTCCAGTTTTTTCTTTTTTAGATGTGAACATTGTGTAATCTCTCCACCCCAGATAAATACTGTACTGTTCAAATGCTTCAGTAAAATCCAAATTTAATATGACTTCTGTTTGAAATGAATTAGTAAATAAAACTCTGACTGGAACTGGGCTGAAAAAGATACAATTTGTCAGAAAAAATAGAACAATTTAATGTTTCTTCAGACTTCTGACTAGAAATATTTGCTGTTCTGAGTCTAGCAGTGCTTACAAGAATATACAGGTATAAATATGTCTATAAAAACATATAAAATGATCTTTTATTCTGTGTCAGAGGTGTATGACTAGCAGCACATTTTGTAAAGCTCTAAAATGAAAGCAGAGCTGAATCACTACAATTTTAGCTCTTAACTCATAAACACTCAACTCCTCACAATGTACACCGTCAGACTGACCTTTCCAATATTAAAGGTCAGGTCGCAGTCCTTTTTCTCGATTTTCGCAGCATCCTCATCATCCTCTGCAATCTCAATGCTGTCCTTAGACCATATGATCTCAGTCCCTGGTTTGATATTTCCAAGCTGTAGAAAAAGGAGGTGATCAACAAGGGTACATGAATTAAAAATGGTAATATTTTTATATTGTTAAAGTTTTTTGTTTCACCTTGCATTTTAGCAGCACATCACATTCTTGAGTGACAGTAAAGCCAAGGTACTCAACAAAGTGAGGACCTGTTTATTGGAAACAGAAAATAGTTAAAGAAAAATACCAATAAGCAAAAATCTTAACATGTTACAGATAAAGCATTACTCCTTACCTTGTTTCCTGACCCATTCTGCTCTCTCAAACTCAGATTTCCTTTGTAGCTCCCTAAATTCTGGATAAAAAAAGTGCAGATATTCAATCCGAGACCATTTTTAAAAATCTTAGATAAACTTATCACCAACACAAAAATATAAAGAATGATCTGCTGCCCCTCAGTGGACACATGCTTTACCTGCAGAGTACCTTATTCGTCTGTCGTTATAAACCATCCGTATTTGCAGATGTCTATTGTGTATTTGAGATCTTACCATCTCCAATTAGCACTAGACTTGTAGTGCCCTTAGCCTTGCCATCCACCAGGTTAAAGGTAAACGTTCCTTCATCAGTGACTTCCAGAGAGTCCATAAATAGTTCTATAAGCCCGCTGGACTTGTCGAACTTCATTGTGTATTTCTGCAGACAGGGAAGCACACAAATGCACATATTTCAGTACAAATGCTCACTAGAACAAAATATGTGCATTTATTGTTCCATTTATGCCCACCTTTCCTTGCTCAATGATGACATCATTGAAAACATACTCCACTTGGCAGGCAGAAGTGAATTTCTCCATCTGAGCCCAGAACCGCACACAGCCTTTCTCAAGCAGCTCCATGGCCATTTCATTCTTGAAGGGAATAACTAAAACATTGAACAGGTAATTGAGCAACCAAGCACAAAAGGAATGACTTGACTAGTTTTGTGCGGTGTAAGTAATATCTTAGACTGTCTCTATAAGTTGTTTTTCCAATTTATATCTGCATAAATGATAAATAATTGCATGTGTGATATTTGAGCTAAGATTTAATATTCACCAGGGAACTTGTGTTCATGGCTAAGGTCCAGGAGACGCAGGAGGGCTGTCAAACAGGAGAACAGTAAGACAGGAAAAAAAAGTTGAATAATATCCATTCAGTCAGCCACACACATCCTGGTGTATGAAAATAATATCAAGCAGCTGTTCAAGCAGGCTAGGACAGACAAGTATGCACTGCCAAGACTGTGGGCTGACTCACCCTCCTCAGTGAGAATGTAGCTAGAGGAGATGCCTTCGGTGTTGGTGACCATACAGGAGAAGGTGCCCAGATCCTCCATAGAGAGACTGTTAAAGATAGCTCTGGATCTAAACACAAGGCAACAACCATGGGAAGTGAGATAAACAAAGGAGCTTTACTTATTTAGGCTGATGAGTCGGATATGTTGGAGAAACACAGTGAAAAGTTCACATACATTCATAATGTACATAAGATTTATGCATGCCATAAGTTTCTCTTAGGGATGGATTAAGAATAACAAATACAGCTCCAGTGGTTTTAAAAACAAAATATGTACATATATCAATTACTTTTTGATTTATTGTCTCTTTGCAAGTTGCATTCTTCTTGACTTCAAACTTTCATGAGCCATCAACAAGCAACAAACAAATTAGTGGGCTCTACTAATTCTCTCAAGAAGTCAAATACCTAGCCAAAATTATACAAGAAACCTATTCAACCCATACAACAAGCATGTGTACAGGGGGAAGTTGAGGAGAAAACTATGAGGACTGGAGACAGCTTGTTCAATCAATCCTTATTTTAAAGTCAAAACCAAGAAAATTTGAAATGCATGTAGAAAAGCTTAAAATTATTCTGATATTCATGCCAAAGTTAAGCGTATATAAGCTTCTTGCTGGAATCGTGTGTAGGACTCAATCACAATGAGGACACATACTTGCCGCCCTGGGTGGCAATAGTGAGACGAGATGTGTCTGTGATTTCCTGGTAGTTCTTGAACCAGACAAACTGTGAGCCTTCTTTCATCTCAGAGCATTCAAAAATCATAGAAATGACACCGTTGTCATCAACATCCACATAAATCTCCTTGGTACCTAAAAGAAACAAGACCAAATAAAATAGTCAGTTCAGCAACAGATCATCAAAATGTATGTAACTGCAAACATAAATTGTCAAAGCTTGCATTTGTACCAAGCAATATGTTTTTTCTCTATATTTCTAACTTGACATGTGCAAGAATCAAGTGAGACTAAATGTGTGACTTAAATATCAATCGCACTCACCAGGGCGAGTCTGGGCCAGAATTGGACCCAAATCTTGGGAGGGTTTCCCAACTCCAACAAGATTCTGAGAACGCACACGGAAGACGTAGGATGTTCCTGCTGTCAGCCCAGTCACCTAATTTAGCACAAAAAGAGTCGGAAAGGAGGCACTTAAAAACAGTATGTTTCATTCCCTCATCTAACTATGCTTATCTTATTTACTTTCATGAACTTTCCCTTGTTGGTCTTCTCATGCACAGCCTTCCAGCCTTCCTCGCCTGCAGACGCGTCCTTGATGTCCAGGTAGTAGCCGTTGACGGGGCTGCGTCCATCAAACACAGGAGGTTCCCACAAGACCACAACAGAGGTGTCACGAACCTCCATCACATAGAGACCAACAGGGGGTCCTTGGAAGATCAAAAACCAAAGTTGTATCGCTTGAAGAATTTTTCTTCAACAGGATGAATATTTTACTTATACTTATTCTTACAATGCATACCTATTTTACGTAGAAATTTCTTAAAAGACTGAGGAATATTAGGTATTTAGCATGAGGCAAGAGAAAGAACTAAATCCAATCATCTTAAATCAGATTAGATGTTAGATTACTCCTCAAAATGGCTGATAAATTTTCACTGAATCAGATTAAAGGTTAGGCAATCAATCATCTTTTTTTTGCCTTATCAAACTACAATCTTGTACCTGGGATAGTAATGGTCCATTCCTTGCACTCCAAACTTGCAGTGGGCAGAGAGGGTTTACTCACACCTGCCATGTTCATTGCACGGACTTGGAACTGATAGAAGACGTTTTCCTTCAGGTTCTCGGCCTAAAGGAACAGAACAGATCAAGATGCAGATTACGCAAAGCCACTCTTTTAAACTAATCAAGTCAGTGATGAAGATGTTTGCACTTGTGAACAACAAGAAGAATAAACCGCTTGACATTTTCAGTATGAATTTACCTTATAGGAAGTTGTGGTTAGAGCCTTTTGGTTCATTTCGTGCCATTTTCCATAAATGTTCCCCTTCACTGTTCTGTAATCCACAAAGTATCCTCTAATGTCGGCTCCTCCGTTGTCAGTGGGTGCAGTCCAACCCAGAACCATGTAGTCCTTCACGGCTTCCAGTAGGTTCACATTGGTGGGGCTTGCAGGTACAGCTGCCGTCAGCAATAGTGGTGAGACAAAAGTGATTAGAGATACCTTTTTATTTAAAAGACAACAACAACAACAACAAAAAACAATAAATCAACAAACTTTTTAATTGCCTAAGTGTTTTAATCTTTGTGATATTTATTGTTGCAATTTTTAGGTCATCTTAAATCATAAGTCACCAGTGAAGAGGCAAATACTTTCTGGACACACAAAAAGTACAAAAGCTATTGGTTATGAACTTCACACACAAATGCAACACACTGTTTTGAGAGTTGCTTAACTGGGTAAAATACTTACTCTCAAGGGCAGAAAGTCGGCAAGTGTCATTCTAAGAAAATTACTGGAGACAGGCGAGACTCTCCACAGGAACATGCTGTTTCAAAACACACTGCTTTAGCCTTCAGCTTGGTCATGCACCAACAGGCTCCCTGAAGACTTATCAAACAGTAGAACAAAACTCCAGCAAAATCCAGTTAAAAAGAAATCAATACTGACATGTAGTAAAGCATCTTAAAACATTAGCTAATGTCTTTGCCTAAAGAAGGCAAAGAAAATGGGCGGAAATGGTTGCATGTAGAGTTAGAAATGACTTTTTCCTCATGCAGACACATGCTGTATTAGTATTCAGTAAATGCTTTTCTGTTTGCAGCTCAGGGGAGTTAAATTGTGAAGTGATGGTAAAAGTAAAAATACATCCCTTAAGGGAGTTCTTCAGCAGGATTTCTCTTTTAAATATTTAAATGAGTCAGTAATTATTTAAACCCATCCCAGCAAGCAGGAGAGCAGGGTCAACGCGTGGGCCGAATATGACAGGGTATGTGAACAATGGAGAAATCATTTGTAAAAAGTTGCACTCACAGATAGCAGCCTGTACAAGCACGGCATCAGAATTGGAGGAGTTCTGGCTATATCCAGCAGCGTTCACCGCCTTTACTCTGAACACGTAGTTGGACCCTGTGGTGAGGCCGTGGCACACAAACCTGAAAGGAATACATTTCAACCAGGTATATTTTATTGATATATTCTGCTGGCCGCCAAGGGGTACTTCTCCTCTGGGGGAAGAATATCTATTAGGATTCAGCTGTAAGGTCGTGTGCAAATTCTGGGTAGTTCTTTTGCAGTGGATACACACTTAAAATGGATTGCCCAAAACTATGAAAGCAACTGTAGGACATATCCCAAGACTAATTCTAATTTCTGTGGCTTTGAGGAAAAGCAAACATTTCCCACCTGGTCTGCTTGACAGGTTTATTGTTACAAGGCATCCACACATCAGTTCCCGTCACACTAGATTCAATGTAATAGCCAACCAAGTGCTTTACATCCTTAGATGCCCCCCAGGTGACAACCACTGAGGTATCTGTGTTCCTGGTGGCCACTGGATTGCCTGGGGCAGAGGGAAGATCTGCAGGAAAATAAGACACAAAATGCGTATTCTAAAGGATGTCATTTATCGAAGTTCTATAAAGATGAAGCACTTGGATCAGAAACAGGACTGGCATAAACTACAGATATTATCCTCTTAAATAATGCAGCAGGGTTCTCTGTATGCAAAGTCTGTAGTGATGCAGCTGCAAGCTTTGTCAGCTCACCAAGTTTGTCACCAACTATGGTGTCTCCGGTGGGTACGGAGGGCTCGCCCACGCCAGCGGAGTTGCAGCATCGCACACGGAAGTTGTATGATTTACCCTCTGCCAGGTCAAAGATCGCAAAGCGAGGGGACTTCACTGGCATCCCAGTGTTCACCCTCTGCCAGGTGTCTGTCCCTTGAATACACTGAGAACAGAGAGCAGGAAAACTTTTAAAGTTGAAGTTTGAAGAGAGTGCAGATGCTTATAAAAAGCTAATTATGTTATATTCAGCCATATTCTGTTGCAGGATATTTCACTGTGAAAGACCGGTGGCCTATCCAGTGTATAATGTGCCTCTAAGCCCTTAAGTCCTTGAGATATTTGCCAATTAATCCCAGAATAAAAACCTTTCACACATAATATTTGCTGGCTGACTAAGGGGAAAACAATGTCTCATCTCTTGAGGGGTTTGCTTCCTATGCTAAATGAACTTAGATGTGTGTTCAAATTGGTTTTCTTTGTCAACAATATGACAGTACTGACAAAAAATAGATAGATAGATAGATAGATAGATAGATAGATAGATAGATAGATAGATAGATAGATAGATAGATAGATAGATAGATAGATAGATAGATAGATAGATAGATAGATAGATAGATAGATAGATAGATAGATAGATAGATAGATAATCAATATACAACACCTGCTGAAGTGTGAATAGATTTGTTCCTAAGCAACAACAAGCTCAATATCTAATGTCACAATGGTCCATACAGTTATATATGAAGGAATCAAATATTCATGTACTCTCCTAATAGTTTGTATGTTATCAAACCTGAACAACACAGTGTTTATTTGTGATATACCTTTGTATTTGATTAAATGCAATTATTTTATTATTGGCTTGTATTGCAAGTAGTAATTTGTCTGGTACTGAAACACACCAAATCCCTCGGGTTAATCGACTTGAAACTAAAACTCAACTCGGGTGTGATGTCATTCCCATATAGAGGACAAATGAATGAAAGCAGCAAGAATGTCTGAAATAATCAATTGGAAACCTGGGAATATGCATATTGTGGAAAGATAATAAAAAAAAAACATTGCAGGAAAGATTATTAGAAATCCAAATGAAGTGACAAATAAGGCTAGCATAAAGGACAAGCAACTATATGAAAAATGTTCTTACTTTCTCAATGTAATACATGACTCCCTCATGACCCCTTTGCTCTGGGGGCTTCCAGGCAAGCACCACATAACTCTTGGTGGCCTCAGTGACCACAACATCAGTAGGTTCTCCAGGAATCACACCCACTGTGTGGAAAAAAAAAACACACTCATGGTTTACTCCAAAATGGTAATCTAGACTTACAGTATGTATGGTAACTGGTTGGCACAACAGATGACTCAGTTAAAATGAAAATAGCAAGCGTCCTAGTTGATGTTTTATCAACACTAGCAGCAATGTAGAATTTAGTTTTTTTATTAGACTTTTTAGTTTTATAGATAGAAATGAGCCAACACATTAATATGTATACTTAAAATCTGAAAGAGAGAATCAATATTTTAAATAGTCCACCTCTGTTTACCTAGAATTTGATCCAACCAAAGCATTTGAGGGATGTTTAAAGCTGGTTTGGGCAGACACATTGTGTTGAGTTGGTGTTTGCAGAACTGAAAATTATGATCTTTTAGAAGGGAGCTTGCAGTAAAGAATGTAATTAGAGGACAAAATATTTAGCAGTAGTACTGTATATTGAAGAAATATATGCTGGGTCATAATCTGAGTCACATTATCTTACACTTTACATTACTATTTACCATTTAAAAAGTCAATGTTAGGTCACATTAACATGACAGGTGGTCTAAATTACAGCCCTGAAAGGCTTTCTGAAATTTATTTGCTAAAATGTAAGACATTAAAGGAGATGCAACAGAATGTGCAAAAAAGTTCTGTGGGTTAATTTCAAATTTATTTTGACTAAATTAGAAATCAGTAGTGGTGATTCCCAGCTTTACTCAACTTTATCAGGAAAAATATCACATGAATTGTTATACCAGTGGGTTCCTCTTCTGTGAACTTGATCACCCCAGTCCAAGGTGCCAGTGGTCCAGCTGTTATGGAGAGGACAATCATCAGCAATTTACATAGAGAAGGGTGTTAACAGGTTTATTTTATGTCTCAAACCTCTGAGTCGAGCTCGGTCTGAAGGATCCATGGCAACCACAGGATCAGAGATGCGGGATGGACGACTGACTCCCACGTTGTTAAAGGCACGCACCCTAAAGACATAAGAACGCCCCTCCACCAGCCCTGTAACAGGGAACCGGGCGTACTTGACTGGGGCATCATTACACTGAGCCCAGTGATGGGTGCCCACTTCACACCTTCCAACACAAAACACCAACATATATGCATGTCAGTTGTTGAAATAGCTTTTTCTAAAAAGTAACCTGCTGGCTTACAGTGCTCTGAAAAAATATTTACCCCCTTACAGATTTCTTTGGATTTCCTTTTTTTGTAACACTTAAATATTTAAAATCTTGAACACATTTCAACATCAGACAAAGATAACTGGAACAAATACAAAAAGCAAATTTCCCTTTAAGGCAGCGGCTTGGTATTCTCCCGTAGGAGCTGCTCCAAGTGAATAGGGAACAGATGGATGGATGGATGGATGGATGGATGGATGGATGGATGGATGGATGGATGGATGGATGGATGGATGGATGGATGGATGGATGGATGGATGAAAGGATGGATAGATGGATAGATGGATGGATGGATGGATGGATGGATGGATGGATGGATGGATGGATGGATGGACTGACCACTGTCAGCAGTGAGTTTTTTTGTCTAGCAGCTCCCTAATAGATACTATTTTTATCCAGTACTCTTCATTATAATTTAATTAATAACACTAAAATTAAATAAGGCAAAAGAGAATTGCATTCTTTTAGTTGTAGTTTGGAGTTTTTGTGACCTCCAGATGAGCCATTGATGCCCCTTTAGAGTAGCTTTGGTTGGCATGTTACTCCTAAGAAGGTTCCCCACTTTTCCATTTCAGGTGTATGATATTTAAATTTCAGTCACAATTTGAAACATTTAAATGTGATGAAAAATCAGGGAATTCCATGGGGTCAGATATTTTTACAGCACTGTGACAACTGAACAACTGGAAGAAGTAAACAGTTATGAATCAAAGAAGTTTGGACAAATGTCAATACAATAAATACTTTTTGTATGTATTTCAATATAAATACAAGTTTCTTGTGTGCTCTAAATGCAGAATGAATTTTAATTACTGAGTCTTTCTTCACATATATTTCCAGTAAAATACATTAAAGCTAAGCAACCTGTCGATGTAGTATCCGAGGATGGGGCTGCTGCCCTCCACTGCTGGCTGCTTCCAGGTTACCACCACATAGTCCTTGTTGGCATCGTGACAACGCACATCCAGGGGGGCCACGGGAACCCCCTCAAGCTCCACATCAGCATCTGGTAAAGCAAGAAAAGCACAACTATGTCAACGGATCCACTCATACTTGTGGTGTTTCTAAATTAGGTGGATCTTCAGTATGCTCTCAGGTTTCATTGCCTCACTTACAGTTAATATGGCCTCACTGTAACTAACTGAGATGCATCACATTATGGTCTAAGAAAGTATTCAAAAAAACTAAACTATGTGAGAAGTTTTAACAATTATCAGGGAATCACTCATTGTATCCACTTTTTCTGTAAATTAAACCAACTTAGTGACAAGAATGACCAGAAAAAAACCAAACAGATCTGCCATATTTCTATTGCTTGAGTCTGAGTATTTTTCAGTGCAGACGTGAGACAGTTGTTTGTTATGTTAGCAACCCTCACAAAATTATCTCTGTTCAAAGGCTGAACTTTTATTTTGCCATAACATTTCCAGGCAATGAATTTAGGTACTTTACCTTTGACAAATACATAGGCTGAGTAGGAGTCAAAGCCGGATTTTGTGTTGACGCGCAAGGTGTACATGCCCTCATCTTCCTTGTTAAGGTGGGTTAGAGTGAGAGTGGCGCGTTCTCCAGACCAGTGTGTGTGCACCCACTTGGAGGGCTTCAAAGGTACAGCTGACAAGAAAAGCAAAAATAAATGACTATTACACTTTGCTTTAAAACAAAGACAAAAAGTTATTTGCATTTAATTTTCTAACTTACAGTTTCTGTACCACACAACTTCAGGCTGGTACTTTTTCACAGTGGGAAAAATGATGACAGTGCAGCCCAGACTCAGTGTTTCCCCCTCACGACCAAAGGCCACTTCAAATTTGTCAATAATGCTTGTATGAAAAGTAACCCCATGCTCAGGGCAAAAACCATCTGAAAACAGAGAATAGATACCATCAAATATTATTTTTTTTAAATTATGTCCTATGTTTTCTTCCACTATTTGTGGTCAATGATTGTAAAATACAAATTATGCTCTATAGAACTGAAGACACATAAATGTAGAAGCTTGTTATCATTGTAAGCATTTTACAGTAAAAATGATAATAAATAGTCATTTAAAATCTTTTTTTTAAAGCAAACGTGCAAATATTACATATAAATTTGTCTTACGTGGTTTGGGATCAAATGGACCTTCTTCTGTATCTTGGAACCCTGTGGAGAAATTTAGATCTATAATTTTGTGTGACAAAAATTCTTGCAGTATAACAAACTAAACTCACAAAAATTAATTTCCACTCTCTAATTTTTTCTTGACAACTGGCCATTTAACAATATTTGAATCCTGAGAAAAATGCTCTTATAAGCAGCTGTCCATGCAGCAAATAGCGTCTAGCACTTCCACATACAAGTATGCTTAGGTACAAGAACTTTTCAGCTTATATATTAGCTCAGTTGTGCTGGAATAGCCAAACCAGCAGCATATGTTGTTACTCAGAGATCTTCGTGGTGGAAGTACATATTTTTATGTCATCATTAGCGACACAAATGTTGTTAATGACAACATAGGTAGATAATATCTGACTATTATCTACCTACATTATAGGTAGGTAACTAAAAAATAGGTTGTCATATAGATTCATTAAATATGACAAAAAGTATGGGTTTGCATAACCTTTTGACACAGTAAATAACAGAAACAGTGCTAAGTTCACTAGCTGCTAAAGTGCTAATGCTAGCCTGTATAAAAACAGGGTGTGTTATTGTTTATTTTGCCGTTTGTGACAAAACTACTATTTTCCGTTTTATTAGGATCTTTATTTATGAGAGACTAAAATGTTCTTTGGTGCTGCTTCATTCTCTAAATCTATTGCTTTTGTTAAAATAAAAGCAAAAGGTACATCCATCTGCCACAAAAATGGAGAAAAGGGCTATTGTGGCACTCATAGCCCCCATCTGATGATGATGCTTGGAAATGTAGCAAATGACGCAATTATAGATCTCATCTTTTATCTGTAATTCCAGGAGTCATTAGCTGCAGCTAAGAAAGGTAGAACTACATGTAAAAGAAAACACCTACTTTTGACAACAACAGTAGCTGCAGAGGATGCTTCCCCTTTCACATTGAGAGCGGAGACATAATACTGAGCAGTGTCCAAGAAATCGCAACTAAAAATAAAATGCAAGAAATGAGCAGTCTGTTTACATTTGACAAAGCAGAAGGTTGAACATGTGGATTATTTGCATAATGGGTGATTGATTGGAGCTGAAGCAATGCAGAGTGTGAGGTGAATGATTACCTACTTCTTGATCTCCAAGGAGTGCATGTTGTAAGTGCTTTCGGCTGTGTACTTCTCAGGATGGGCCTTGGCATCAATCAGCACATTGTTCTTATACCTTCAAAGCAGTTTTAAGATTTTCATTAACTTTTGTAGTTTATCTTTCTGACATGAAATTAATGTGTACAATTTTTATGCTGTGGTTCTTGGAAAAATTGTTTCCATTGTTTCCTTTGAATTTCCACATGGTAGCTGATTGTTGTGATCAGCCTATTGTAATAATAATGCTACTAAACTTAAACAGTAACTTACCAAGCAATCCTTGGTTTTGGCCATCCGGCCACGGTGCAGTGCAGCCTGACTGTTTTGCCCTCCCACACAGTCTGTCCACGGGGCTTGACAATAAACTCCGGAGGGTGCGTCAGCCTATCTGGGTGCATTTTCTTACGAAACTCTGACCACTCCTCCAACTTCACCACGATGGGGATCCCATGTTGGGATAGAAAGAGTAAATAAGGATTGGCTTTGTGAGTCCCAATTAAGTGAAAACAGAATAAACGGGACTTACCGCTCTGTCAAATTCCATGCGCTCTGCTGATTCCCTGACATGCTTTGATCTTGTTTTCTTTTCAACCTTTACCTCCATGGCCTCCCTGGCCTCCCTGACAAACAGGTTCCTCATTGCCACATAGTTAATACCCTCCTCTGTAACATCATCCTCTTGAGCTTCCATCAGTCCCCGTACGACGTCATGGCTAAGGAAACCAAAACCACCAGGATGTGAAAGCAGAAAAATTACTTCAAAATGCATTTAGTGTTTAATAAAAACAACACCGGATTTCTTGTACTCACTTTGCTCTAAACATAGGAATGACGTAGCCTATTACTTCTTTGTCCTTGTCCATGGCCAGGTAGGTACGTTTGGCTCTTTTGGGTAGCGGGCTCAGTTTAACCACCTGCTGCCCCTTGTCTATCTTCACAGAGGTCTTCAGGCTTAGAGGTAGGAGATGACATCCAAATTAAAAACAGTTTGTCAATAAACTGCTGTATAAAGGTGGAGATGTCAGACTTCAAATAAAGGACAAGACATTTTCTTTGAATTCAAAGCTTGCTGTTGTGTTTTTTATGACTGAATTTACATAATTCAATGTCCAAAAACAAGATCTAAAGTTGTGAATTTTGTGTTTGTCCCACACTGGTTGCAAACACACAAGAAGGAAAGGTTTGTAAAAAATATCTTTGCAGAAATTCTCCTAATAAAATCAAGCACATTCATTTAGCTAAATCCCCAAGCCAAGCTGTTTGGAAAATATAAATTATTCACCATTAGGCAGAAGTAAGGCAGGCAACAGTCGCAGACAGATTTAAAAACAAAAAAGAATCAAAATGAGAAATATTACATTTCACTACAAATTCTAAAATACATTCTTATCTCTTTACAAAAGACTTGAAGGGAAAGTTGAAAGTTTATCAAAAAATTATTGTCTTAAGAACTGAAACATTAAATCAGCTTATGAAGTACTGCTAGAATTTTTGTAAAAGCTCTGATCTATTTTGATATGAGGAACGTAGCGTTCTGTTCAGGGCTGCACACCATGAGTGGGGACACCATAAGACAAAAAGGACCTTAGCATAGAACAAGTTTGAAAAGTATGATATAACGAATCTGCACATATTTGGACTGAATTATGCTTTCTAGATGCTTTTAAAATCCCCCAAATTCTAAAACAGAAGACATTTAGTTTTCCAAAATTTATTGTTTAAATCTGTCTAGCTCATATATTTATCTGTCTATATAAAATAATACAAGGAATATTTGTTCATTCTTAATATTTCTGACATCTAATAAGTGCTTTTTCCTTGACAAGAATGAATTGTCAGGTAATAAATTATGTGTTTGGTTGTGTTTTGGGGGAGGCTAAAGGAGCGACCTGCTCAGGGCAACATTTGTGGAAGAACCGCCACTGGCTGTGATGTAAGTTCCACTTTTTAAACTGCCAGCTGACACATTTGTTTGTAAAAATAAACACAATCATCCAAAAAAGTTAAAAAAAAGAAAGAAAAGCTGCAGTGCATTTCTGAAATAACTCCACTTGCTCATTGGCCTTATGTATACCTCCTTAAATAAACATGCTTGTTACATAAAGCCATCTAAAACCAATTCTCCAGTTCTACTCAGAAAAGATGTTGCATTTACTTCCACCCTCCAGACCCTGACTCGACACTACTCTCTGACTCATTTACCTCTCAGACTTTCTTTTTGTTTGCAGGGTTTATAAATGGAACAAAAACTAGCGGATATGAAGCGTGGTGTAAAGGTCCACTTTAAAGCCTTGCTTTCACTTAAAATATGCCTTCCTCTCTCTAGATGGCTTAACGCAGGGTTGGATATCTGTTTCAGACTTACAGGATCATGGTCACGCAGTATGCTGGGTGCAAGTCACAGGAAAATATCTGAAGTGAGTGCGTTAAGAAGTTATTTCCGCTGCTGACTCACAAGGTGCACTGAATGGGCACTCAGGGGCATAAAAAGTTTTTAGCTTAAAGTCGAAGAAGAAATTATGTTCCACTCAGTCACATGAATTCTATAGGGAGAAATATTTTCACCCTAAAGAAAATTAGAAACAGAATGTAGTTCTAGAAGCATAAGAGCACATACAGCCAGTATCGTACAGCTGCAGTGGTATTATTTACAACAGAGTTAACCTTTAATGGGGGTTTGGGAAAATTTCCAGTCTTTCAGAGAGTGTATTTACAGTTGGCCTGAAGGCAATGCTTCATGTCAAAGAGTTCAGAAATAGCTCAGCTGTCTATGAATACAGCTGGCAGCTCTCAGTTGCAGCTGAAATTCTTTCCCTGACCTCATTTAGAAAGCAACATGTCCGACATGTACATGAGCCCCACTAAGCTTAAAACAGACAACAAAAAAACATCTTCCCCTTGGCTACAAGGTGAGTGCTGGTGGCACAATAGTGTCATTATATGTACCAATGTACCAATCTCCTGCGATGGACTGGCAACCTGACCAGGGTGACCCTGCCTCTTGCCTGAGAGATAGGCACCAGCACCCCTCCTGACCCCACTACGGATAAGGGTGTAAGAAAATGGATGGATGGTTGGATGGATGTACCAATCTCTAGTAATGTGATTTGGAAATTGTAAATCCATTGACTTTGCATAATGAAGCCTTGATGTCTTAAAATGCCTAGAATTAAAACAATTATATGTTGTCTGAAAGATTAAGGCAATGTTTCCACCATATCTGAGAACAGCAATACTGATAACAGTAATTATCTGTTTGGTGTGTTGAGCATTTCCAAGCTGACATCTTAAACCCTTTATTCCATAATGTAAAGTTGTAAATGTAAATGCAATGTAAATGTAAAGTACTTTTATTTAAGCCTTTTCTTTGAAGAAGAGAAGAGTTGTTTCATTTTATTCATTAGTATAACTGCATAGAGTCAGCAAACACCTTTTCATATTGCTCTACTCCACTCACAGTCATTCTAAAATACAGTAACAAACCAGGTAAATTAGTCTGAAATATAGATTTTAATACATTACATATAGAGATGTCTAAAACTAGGGATAATAGGTAACAAATTAATGTCACAACTGTTATTATAGAAACTGCAAGATTCAGCGTGGAGACAATTGTCTTCAAAAGACAAAGACACGTTTTAAAAATCATCGAAAAAATACATTTTAATCTGATTAGAAACTTAATTACAAAACAGTAAACTAATCTAATTTAGGCCATCAAGTTCAGTAAACATGAACATACCTTTTTTGAGTTGTTAAGACAAGAGTTTCAGAATTATGACAGTAACAGAATTACAATAAGCACAACTAAAAGAATGAATAACCAGTTTTTAGATTTGAAAGGGAAAAACAACTCAACAATATATCTTCATAAATTTGGATTGTAAATGTTCAAATAGTGAATCTTGCTAAAAAAAAAAGAGAGAGTATTTGCTTAAACCTAAAAGAATATTCTGACCTGGTTTTAAGGAGAAAAACACTGTTTTAAAAAAATAAATAAGGAAGAACTCTGAGTTAGAAAAAAAACTTGTTCTTTCTGCACTAAGGTGCACCTCAAACTGCTTGCTTAATCATACCACCAGACTCCAAGTAAAAATGCAAATATGTCTAGGAAGCTACATTTTAGGCACCTTGATTAAAGGTGGATAGCAACCCATATTCAAAGAAGTTTGCTTTAGCTTATTTCTTGCTGTTATTTAGAGACTATATTACTTTGAGCCTCTTACCGATGGCTGCTGGTCTTGTGAGTTGAGAAGGCCTGCTTGCTAACAGACGACCTGGTGCTCAGGTAATAGCTGCTCTCATAGTGCTGCTTCTCCTCCAGCTGTTGATGCAGCTGCAGCTTCTGCTGCTGCTTCTGAGTCACTTGCACTGATCCTGACATCCTGAAGGGCCGCTCCGCCAACTTACAATGGCTGCCCTCTAGTTTACCCGCTCTGTAAATCAATCTCACTGTTATTACGATAAACTGATTTCTGAGCTGGAGGTTAGGGGAAAGCAGAGCATGATCATTAGGAATTAGGAAGGATGGTTTAGGGAATTAGTGACTGATAAAAACACGTTGTTTTCTTTTTCCAAGTCGAGGTTATGAATGGTTATGTTTTAACAGTTGAAGGGTTAGCTCTGCCCAGGATCTACCTCTACTGTGTTAAATGAAGCAGCGAGTTGTAAATGAACTGCAGCAGAAGTTTTCAACATTCACTATTTTTATTTTGTGGTAGTTTAATTCAGAAAATCTCCAAAAGAGGAAGATAAATCACAAAAATACTGTGATATTTATCTCTACTATGGTTATAAGCTATTCAATTATCGTGTTTAATGTAATGTATATATGTATATAATGTATGTATTTTTATGAAGAGGTCTTTTTATTAGCTTATTAATACAGAAAAGAAGTACATAATGAAATCATGGACACATTACAGAATAGTTTTGCAGAGTTCAGGCCCATATGTCATTTAGTGGGGAGGGGTACCCACCGGTCTAGCTAGTGGTCGTTCCTACTGAGTAAACTATCAAAAAAGATAAGCTAAAAAAAATAAAGTAAGAAAGATAATATGCAGACATTCTGAGAAAAATGCTGAACTTAGGCATAATGCCATAAAAAGTGTGAAGAATGATTCAAGTCTCTTAGGACAAGTTGTCATAAATATGACAGCATAACATTACACACAGTATGAGACACACAAACATAAAGTGAGCCACAACAATGTCAAATAAAACCCTGCAAAATACCACTAGAGACACAAGTAACAACATTGTCAGGAAACTATTTTGTATGATGTTTCTTAGTGCAGAGTTTCAGGATAAACTAGAACAAATTGGAGACAAATGATCCCAGGATCCTTTGTTTCATAATCCCTTGATGGTCACAATAACTGGTTAGTAACTAATAAGTAACTAATGAATAGCTTGACGGATTGAAAAAAATGCATGTAAAGTTTGTTCACAGTGATACCTGTTTAAACTGAACTATAAGCAGAATCAGCAGCCTAGACCATGTTATAATTATGTTATTGTAAATCAAAGACATGCAATTCAGAATATGATTCTAAAACAAACAAGACTTTGTTAGAGAGGGGCATAATTTAAAAAATCAATTAACATGTTCTTAAAGATCAATTAACCAGTTATTGAAAACTCATGACACAAAAACAAGGCCCATTGCAAGTGTTGGAAATTTACAGACACAAACAAGACAAACCATAATTTAATGAAGTTGATGGAACTTAAAAAGAAGATACAAGCCTTTACTTACCACCAACAAAAATTTACCAGTCCACAACAAGAAGAAAATGTGTTTTATTCCAAACAAACAAGCTCAGATCCAGCAAAAGCAGTAGGGCGAGGGTCAGTGGACAGGACAGCAGTCCACTGAGCAAAAATAAGGCTGCCACTCGGCAGAAAGAGCAAGACACCGTCAGGACCTTTTAAGGTGAGGGCAGCTTTAAATTTAGACCATGAGAAGGGCCACAGGAACCTCAGTGCCTGCCCCTCAGCTGTTCCACTGTACTTCAGAGACATGTTTAAAACACCTCTAGTGCTGTGCCTGAAGCACAATCATGTGAAACTTCACAATCACATTCCAATGATAGACAAAAGACCATTTGTTCACTAAGCTAATTTATGTCTACCTTTCCGGTCATGTTTATCACCCTTACTGTTAGCATTTAACATTAAGCTATGTTGCATCATACATTTGGATCACAAAAATGTATATTTCTTCTTTCACTTGGATGTGTGAAGAAGTCTAAAAGCTATGACTGCTTAAAACAAGTTTACTAAAACACATAGCATTGCTGCCACCTAGTGGTGGAAAATAGTAATGCTAAACATTATTTTTTAGGGAAAATGATAAAACACTTTATCATGGCTCTACTTTGTTAACTTCAGAAAATGCATTCCCTTCTATCACTATAGATAATCATTCATTTGTTACATTTTTTTTCCTAATGTTAACCTAAAGTAATAGGGACGATTCGGAATGAATGGAACATTCCAGATAGTTGGTTCTTTCCAGCTCTGCTCCCCTCTGACTGTGGGATGTGCTGATAGCTTTGTGTACAGCTATTTTTCTACACATTTTACATTTTTTCTAAGGTGGGTCAATCATTTTCCGTCCAAAGAACGCTCACGAAACATATTGGATTTAAGAACAAGCAATATATTTTCTCTTTGACTTCGTTGTAGCTACTATTCTGAAGCTAACTGTTATGTAGGTCAGAGGAGATGGCTAATATGTTTTGATTAAATTATGTTATATACGGAAAGCATGCTGGGTTGTACATGGATTATTGCAGAGGAGAAGTGTCAGTATATATAATCCCAGAATTAAAGACTTGGTTTATTTAATGTATTTTACGTTTGGCACAGTAGCGCTAGCATAATATGTTCTGATGATCTTTAATAACAACACAAATAACTTGCATAAATATGATTATATTACATCTGAAAAAATAAAAAAACGTTTTTACAAAAATATTTATATGTCAATATGTGATTATGAAGAGGTTCTGCAAGATAGGAATTCATGTATTTTATATTGATTGCTAAATTTCCTACGTCCTTTGAATGCGGTCTAACAGTTGCCTTCACTTCCAGTTTTCAGTGGGAGTTTCACTCTGAAATTAAATAAAACAGGCTGTAGGATCTCATACTTTTGATGGAAAACTGTAATAGTCAAGTAAACAATACCTTATATGCTTACAGCGAGATCTGGATAAAGTAAACAGAATATGAAAAGTTTTCAAACATTTTTTTTTATCCAACTGTCTGTAGTTTTCCAGATCTGACCATCCTTCTCAGCCTCCATTCAGCTGTCCATCTTCCATCCATCAGTTTACTTCTTTGGTTTGCCCATTCATCTGTCCGTTTTTCTCTGTTTACCCATCTTGTCAATTTGTTTTTGTATGTTTTTCCATCCATCTTGAACCTTTGCATTATACTTTGAAAAAGACAAAACTAAGAATTCTGGAAAATGTGTGGATTCTTGCAACTATTATAAAGTCCAGCTTGTCAGCTCTGTAAAAAGTATTTTTACAAAATAAAACTTTTTGTGACTTACTACTTCCATAGATAGTAATTTTGTCATCTATCTGCCTCTAGAGGTAGATAATTGAGCTAAATGATTTCATATTGCTGCCCAGCCCAGGCTGACGGCTACACCGTTGTCTCCATTACAGGTAGAGAGGGAGCCACCAGACGGCAACATGTCGAGTAAAAGGGCCAAGGGGAAGAACACCAAGAAGCGTCCCCAGCGGGCCACCTCCAATGTGTTTGCCATGTTCGATCAGTCTCAGATCCAGGAGTTCAAAGAGGCTTTTAACATGATCGACCAAAACAGAGACGGATTTATTGACAAAGAAGATCTCCATGACATGCTCGCCTCATTAGGTGATATTTGTAATCACAGATATTCCTGTTCAGCTGATCAAAAATAAAACTCTTGATAAAGGCATTTTCCAACATAAGAATAAAAAATATTTAAAAACACGATGTACTATTTCATTTTGTAAAGCCATTAAAATTTAAATATGGGACTAAAGCAGAGCAACATTAACCTTTTGTTTTGTTTAACATTTGCCAGGTAAAAATCCTACTGATGAGTACCTGGAGACCATGATGAATGAAGCCCCCGGCCCAATTAACTTCACCATGTTTCTGACCATGTTTGGAGAAAAGCTGAACGGCACTGATCCAGAGGACGTGATTCGCAATGCGTTTGCCTGCTTCGATGAAGAGGGCACAGGTATGTTGAACTTTCACCGAACCGCATTTTCACTTCCCTGACTACAAGGTGAGGAAATCAATAACATTTCAACCTGTTTTCTCCTCTCAGGTGTGATCCAGGAGGAGTACCTGCGGGAGCTGCTCACCACCATGGGCGACAGGTTCACCGACGAAGAAGTGGACGAGCTCTTCCGCGAGGCGCCGATTGACAAGAAGGGCAACTTCAACTATGTAGCTTTCACACGTATTTTAAAACATGGCGCCAAGGACAAGGACGATTAGTGACGGGGGATGTGCCTGTTGAGGTTCATTCTGTACTCCATTTGCACCTTGAAACGGGTTAATATTTTATTTAGATCAGCTATATCCTTAGTTTGGCTCATGAAAAAGCTTCTCTGTGGTATAGTCTGTTGAAGGTCATTTGTTTAAGCTGCTTCCTGGACCTCTGGGTCCCTTTCTAATCTTTATTTCAGAGCTCATTTTGCACATCTTTGACAACATTTCAGGGTCCAATTATGTAGGAAAGGACCCTCGTGGAGAAAGCTGGAAATAAACTGACACGAGGTGTTTACTTAAGACTAAATAACTTGTGTTTTTGTAGGAATGTTTTGACATTAAATTGTGTTCTGAGACCAGTGACGGAATCTCTGATCATTTTTCAAAACATTTTATTTCAAAACAAAGGCAGATGCTTATGACTTGTCTTTCCATTCTACAAAAGAAGACAATAAATTTGACGAAAACTGCAGGTGACTCAGGATTTCTTTATGTGGAATAACAATGCACATACAAATGAAGAACTAATTCTGTCCATAGTGGGCAGTGTTGTTGGCAGTGGGTGTAGTTTCAATGATTTCCTTTTTGATGCATTAAGCAGCAGGCTTACGTGTTTAAAATCTACAGTCAAAACCCCAAATAAGTTTTTTGTGTACTTAAGAAAAGTTCTGAAAGTTTAGTAACAATTGCTTTAAAAATTCCAAATTTAAATATTCTCCTTTTTGTACTAACAAAACAAAAAACGCATTCATGTATCCAGGGATTACTTTATATATGCACCTACATTCGAGTGAATGAACCTGACTAACCTACAGATTTAGGAAGGCTTCTGAGAAAATTTCCCAAACTTTAAAAGTACCAGCCATGATAAGACCTGGGATCATTTGCCTTCGTTTGTGTGTACTTGTGTCCAGTGACGACACAGCTCATTTACGTGATGAATGGAGTATTAAACATGTAAGCACCCAACTTCAACAATATTCAATATAACTACATTAATGACAGCTGCATCCAGGTTCAGTGTTCTTAACATTTCCTACTGTGATGATTACATTCCTACGCAATCTGAAAAAGTAGACACATTAATTTTGGTATCTTTCAAGTCTGGATCAATGGCGTAAAAAGACAAAATGGAAAATATTCTATATTCAACTGCTAAAACTTGTATGAAGAATTCTTAAAATTTGACAAAACAAGACTGAGAATTTTGGAAAGTTGATTCTGAAAAATATTTGAGTCCAAGATTACTTTTTGACCTCTTGATTTCAAGTAACGGTAGGGACAGAGGATGAAAGAACGCAACATAAATGTGGCCTTGACCTCAAGTACACATCTAACGCCTGAAAAATGGATATAAACCACAAATGCCTTTGCTGTTACAGAATGGGTGCAAGCCCCTGTAGAATCGACCTCAATCTTGAACAAGACTGGAGTGTTATGGTAGAAAGCCACACACACTGCAGAGGTCCAGTCTGTATTCAGACACCAATGTTGATAACCAACAGCCCATGTTTTCAAATGATTGATTGTTTGTCCCATACAGCACCCTCTTCACAATAAATAAAGTAGGATCTGCTTCTTACTTGAAGCACTCTGAGACCTTTGCATTGCTCACAGAGCAACTTAAAGCACACAACATAGGAGAGTTGATTACTCTGCCAGAGCCAGGTTTTTAGACTGGATCTTTGATAGGTGGTCTGATATACAAGCCTCGATCCTGTCGCACTGAGCCAGAAAATCCTAGAAATATACAATGATTGTAGTTATTTTTTTTTATCAAGACAGTTTTCAATAAAACATGAATGTGCCTTTTAGAAAAAAAAAGCAAAATCGCATATAGGCTAACCTGCACTGCTTTCACAAGACCCTTCTTCTTTGTTCTGCAGTCGGCAAAATTTTCTGGGATGGCCTTAAAAGAGAAGATGGTAATATTAGGTCATACAAGTCACAATAATAATAATAGAAAAACACCACATGAATACAAAATAGCAGAACAGATTACCATGGCATCTATCTGCTCCAGGATTTTCATGAACTGCTCAGCTGCTATTTTTACTCTGTGATCTAGTTTACTCAGCGCTTCTGCCTGGAGGTCTTTTGCGAGGAAGCCCTAAAGGAAGAAAGAGCAAAGAAATATTGATGTTGACAATAGACTGAAAGACATGTTATTGACAACAATGACCAGTAAACAAAAGTTACCATGCCGTAACTGACTGCTTACATTCTTTAATCCAGTTAATTCCCCATCTACCGCCTCCAGTTTTTTAGCTGTCTGCTCCACAGACTTTTCAATTTCTTTCAGCTTCTTTAGTTCAGCCTCTTCCTCTGGGCTGTTCTGTTTGTTTGCAGATTACAGTGAGTATCTCCTTATTTACACACCATCAGACACCAGACATGGTGCACGTAAAGTCCTCACCCGCTTTCCAATCATCATGAGTTTGCAGCCCTCTTTTACGCCACAGCTGGAGAGACTCGCTTCCATGTCCTTCAGAGACTTTCCTGCAAAATTTGGTGTTAGAGATTAAACAGAAAATTCAAGTTCACTTCTGAGTTCAGTAATAGCTTACCTTTAAAAATAAGTTTCTGTGAGGCCGGTGGGACACCAGTAGCTTCATTAAGAGCATCTGACAAGTCTTTAACAGTGGGCTCCGTTCCGTCCTCTTGACTTGTTAGTGTGATGCTGTGTTTAGTTGATCCTGAAAAGGAAAATTAAACTGAATTTAAGAAAATATTAGCACCACTACCTAAAAGTGTGATCATTGTTTCATCAGTAAGTTGAGATTTTGAATTGGAAATTATTGTTGTCAATAACAATAAATGGCTTTGTTTTGCTTTTGATTATTTTTGATCCATGAGAGATTTTAAGTAACTACAAATTAATAACAATAGTACAAAAAGTTATTATTTAAAAATATTTTTACGTGTTATTTTTATTTTAGGCTTTGTTTAGCAATGAGGGTAAGCTACACTAGTATTTAAAATACATTCCGTGATTGTGTGCTTGTTTTAAATGCTGGCCTGAGAAAGATGGATAAGGTATAGCAAAACATGAGGTAAAAGACTCAAATCCTTCGAAGCTGCATGGTGTTATCCTTTTACTTTTTAAATAGCGCTGCTAGCATAAACATCAGCGAAAAAAAATCACGTCTATATTGCTCGATTAAGATGGTTTTGTACATCATAACGTGACAAAATGTATTCAAAACATGTCACATTAATAGTGACTTATTTAAAGCATACACAACTGTTAAAATAACAATGCAGTTTAGAACAAAAATAAATATAAAACACCGATTTCAATCAACCCCTAGCTGTAATTAATTTAGTTGAAACTAACCAATTTACTGGATCTGTTTTCTTTGATTTTGAATGTTTAACATGTGATAACCCCATTCAAATATGAATTGTAATGAGATACATCAGCTTAGCATCACCTGGCACCCAACTACACTAAAAAACAACTAAAAAAATCATTTAATGACAAACTTAACGTTATAATGTAGAAGAGTTTTACCGTATGCGACAGTCACAGTAATTGTTTGCGCTGACATTGTTGCGTTCTAGCTTCCGTCCTCACATACAACGCTAATACAGCTAACTGTTGCTAACTGCGAACATTTCCGGTGAACACCGGAAGCACTTATTTTTTTAATTATATGTCTTTATAAAAATATTTCTGTATAAAAGTACATACATAGGAAAACTAACTCTTTAAAATACTAATCATAAGATTTTATTATTGTTAGATATATTTATAAACATAGTGCCAAAAAGTACATGTGCGATCACCCGGGAGATCTGACACAATTTCTCCAACTGGCTCTGTGGCGCAATGGATAGCGCATTGGACTTCTAGCAAGACTCTAGAGAAGAGATTCAAAGGTTGTGGGTTCGAGTCCCACCAGAGTCGCACTTTTCAGGGAAGTAAACAAAATTTGGTGGTAAGAACTTTACCATTAAATACTGACCACTACTTCATTAACCCTCTGATGTGTAAGTGGGTGCTTTTTGACCCAGTGAGGTCATCTTTTTTGCAATATTTTTGCAATGAAAAGTTTTCATCACTTCATATTCCAGGTATTCTTCAAAAAATATGTGACTGATATCATGCAATTCAAATTTTTAATTTACCTTTTTAATTTGCTTTTAAGAAATAGCATGTTTATATTACTACCCCTTTCTTCCGTGAGTGGGTCAAAAATGACCTGCATTCATGTCCTATGGAATTGAATGGGAATCTTTGTCAGGAATTTTTTTTTTTTGAGAAACGGGGAAGACCCAGGGCACGCTGGAGGGGACTATGTTTCCCAGGTGGCCTGGAAATGCCTTGAGATTCCCCCTCAGGAGTTGGAACAAGTGGCTGAGGAGAGCGAAGTCTGGGCCTCCTTACTTAGGCTGCTGACCCCACGACCTAGCCCCGGATAAGCGAAAGAAGATGGATGGATGGATGGATGGATGGATGGATGGATAAATAATGCACACACATACATACACTCACATGCGTGATACACAGTAGAATACAGACAGTAATGTTAGCTAGCTTGATTAGCTAGCTAGTTTCAATGAACGTACTCTTTCGCACCCCCTCCCCATGCCCACACACACACCCACTCACACATAACGGATGTTGACATTGTCCATTATTGACGTTTCATCATTGTAAAACTTGCTGTTGTTGTCATTTTGTTTTAAAAATGTTCTACAAATTGTCACAAATGTTCTACAAATTGTTCTAAAAACATTTTAAATGAAAATGAAAATATTTCAAAAATGAAATAATTCTTGTGTGAAATAAAACTCAGTAGAACGTATTATACGAAACATTATTTTGAATCAAAATGACAAAAGTAGCATAAAAACACACTGATTGTAACCAAAAAAGTCAAAAAAAGACCCAGTCATGGAAGACTGTATAGTTAGTCACTCACGCATCAGAGGGTTAAAGACTGAGAAAAATCATTAAATGTCAAATTCAGATATTGATAAATTGTCAAAACTGAGCAGTCACAAAATGTTTGTTTTACCAGCCTTTATTCTTTTTCCCTGTGATTTTTATTAGCAGACTGCTCTCAACATTTTTGTTTTTTAACCTTGCAATGAGCTAAAAATACTGAGCCTTGCAAAAGACATATAAGGAAAAACATGTTTTTATTACATATTTATATAGTTTGAGTAATTTTTTTTATTTTTTGCGGATTTTGTCAAAGTAACTCTGGATCTCTGCAAAATATTAAACAAATTAAAACATTTTGCTAGCTTCTGCAAAAGAAGAAACCTTTGCAGAACATAGTGAATGCTTAAATATTTTCCTCCAAAAGTTTGCTTTGTCAGTAGCTTTCCATTGATTTTGTAATCTCCAACACCAGAATAAAATGTTCCAGGATGTAAACAGTATTTCTACAAAAGTGTATGTTTTTTTTTCCCTTGAGAAGTCCAATTTTTCTTTCCAAAGGTTTTGCAATAGCTTGCACAAACAGAATACATTTATGGGATATAGCTGTAGGTCACAAAATAATTCAAAAGAAGAAGACAGGTTTTGCAGGATATGATTAGTAATCATATGCTGATCATATCAGTGCAAAAGCATATTTATGAATGCTATCTAAACATTGGTTTCAACACTTGTTTTTAATTTTTCATCGTATTTCTATATTGTAATACTTGGTAAATAAGTTGAAGGGTAGTTCAGCAGGAAGACTGTCCCTAATAAAGAAGAGACAAACCTCTACAGAGACAAAAACAATACAATTATTATCAATAAATTACAAACACAATGCTTAAGATAAAAGACATCATTTATTTTGCACGTTTCAAGTACCCCTGCAGATATTTTAAACAAGCAGAGCGAGGGAATCAGCTCCACCTTGGAGAACTCAAAACAAACTGTAAGGACTTAACCGAGACACAAAGCTCATAAATAGACAAATAAATTAATAATAAGTCATGAACAAAACCAAAATATTGGTGAGGACAACAGGTCGAAAACGATGGTGAATACTTTTTTTAAAGGCCACATGCTAACATGGTAGTAGTAACCATAGTAGTAACAATCCAACACCAGGGCAGCTTCAAAAGAGTAGTGTGTTCATATCCAACAGGTTTGCATGTATAAATGTTACTCTACATAGAAAAGTGTTTTCAGTTGAAGTGCAGTCGTCTTCATGTCATCTTTGTTTACGAGGCAGGAATCTGTGGAAGGCCAAACTCATCCACCAAAACCCCGTCCTGAAAGAGAAACAGAGAGAGTTTTCTATTATTGTATAATTCATTTATTTTACAGAAACTGCCTAAAAGACACATCTTACTAAACTGAGATTTATTTAAAAAAAAAAGGGCATAGACCTCGACTATTACATTTATGTCCTTGAGATCCCTTTTTCTCAAATATAATTTCTGAATAAAATAACGTAAACAGACCACTGTGTGGATTTAGGGGAACACCTACTTCATATTTCTACTAGAAAAAAAAAAAAAATAAAAAGCAAACATCCTTTTCCTTCCATTTTAACATATACTTTGTGTTAGTTTAACACATAAAATCCATTAAAGTAACATTGAAATTTGTGGCTGTAATGTGATAAAAAGCAGTAATACTTCTACAAAGCAGTGGAGAGGATACTGTACTGCGAGGCTTAAATGTCACACTGGATCAGTTGATAGCGGTGATGTCTGGACCGCTACCTTGTTTGTCTTGCTGTCGCTGGGAATTCCTTCTGGGATAGACGGAGCGGCCGACGCTTCGTCCAAATAGGAGGTGTCATCATCCAGCAGCAGCTCATCCCCCAGGGCATCCAGCTCTGAAACAGTTTCAAATCCACGCTTATTTTGGAAAACTAAGAAAGCCGTAATGATCATTTCCAGTCAAATTTACAATTCATTTCATCAGTTCATTTTCAGCACAGTCCGTCCTGCTTAACGTGGCTCATTTCTTTTGCTGTCAGCGAAGCCGGCAGTCATGACTGATTTGCAGGATATTATTTTCTCTCATCGACTTGTACCATGTAATTAGAAGTCTGCTGTTGATGCTTCGCTCTCATTAACTGTGATCAGTCATTGTGAAATACCCATTCGCCCAAAATACCTGCTTCAAGATCCTCCTCGTCGATGTCTGGAGTGCAGTAGCTGCGGCTCAGGGACTCCTGCACCTCACCGGCTTCCTCCATCATGTCTTCCAGCTGGTCTTGTAAATCCTGCGAGTCCGAAGAAACAAATTTCACATGAAACAAACAATAAGTTAAAGTTATATGAGAAACAGAAGCTATTTCCAATTAGCTCTATCCCTGTTTTTAATGCAACATTAAAATTTCACCTGCTCTTCAAGTTTTACTTAGCTTTCTGTGCATCCCTGCGTGCTGCTGAAATTCTTAATTACACTTAACATACCTTTGTGTTTTTAAGTAAAAACCACTGCAAGAAAAGTCTGACCCATCTCAAGTAAGTACTGCGAATAATTTCAAACCATTTTAAGAAAAAATGACAGTCATAAAATGGTAAAAATAATTTCCACTTTGACCGCTGGTCCCATCTTTTTAAAGTGCTGAGCTCTCCAGCTGTGTGTTTTCCCATCTGTTTTCTGATAACCTGTTTCAAGCAGGATCTCTTCTGCCAGCTGGGTTTTCTGTTTGCTAGCCCTCTGTTGTTTTCTTAAAAAGTATACAGCCCTTTGGAGAAAAAATCAGGACAGAAAGACACAGACTTATGGTGAAGATGTGAACACAGGCTCGTGTTATGCTTATGAGCAGAATGGTAAAATCATATACTGGCAAAACAAGGGTGTACAAAGTATTTTCATTTGTCATAAAAACACTGTTTTCCCATAACGTGATCAAATTAAACAGTAAATTTTTCAAACATTTTGAATCAGAGGTTAAGCTACAGCAATGAAATCTTCATTCCTTTACAATTTTTTGACCCACAATTTAGTGAGGGAAAGTAAAAATGACATTCCTCTTGTTCATTAAATGCTGTTTAACCATGCCAGCCTGCTAGTTTTCTTATTACTGTTTCCTAAAAATCCTAAAATATTTGCTGGTGTATCAAAGATAATAATGTTCCTTGTGCTAGTTGGCAGCCTTTTGTAACAGAATCAATCACAGGACAGGAGAAAAAGAGTGTGTCCCAAACATACATCGATCTGATCAAGCTTGACGTCCTTGTAAGCTTTTTTCATTTCCTTTGCACCGATCTTCATCGCCTCCACCTGGGGAGAGAAAACAGGCAGAAGAATGTATATTTAGTCGCCGCCACGATAATCAGGACTTGTTGAGAAGAAGACGGGTCAAGACAAATCTGTGTCCTGTGATCTTTGGACTGTAGAACAAAACAGGATTAGATGACTTGAGGTTTAGCTGCAGGTTCTACTCTGGTGTTTTAATGTCACAAAGATGGCTCTCTGTCAAGACCCTTTCATTTCTGATGTCTTCATATGTTTTTAACGTGAGCCATTTCTTTAATATTTTATCATTCACTGAACTCACCTCCAAATGTTTCTATAATTGTTAATCTAGCCTAAATTGTTTTAAATACAATGGGGATTTAAAGTAATTTGGTGAGCTATTTCCAAAGGATTGCTGCTAAAAAAACGATTAAAAACTAACATTTGTAAAATCAAAAGAAAATTAAGCCCATATGTTTAGATCCTGCAGGGTGGATGATAACCAAAATAGCAATTACACAAGCACTGCTGGTTACCAATGCTGTTGCGTTTTATTGTCAGTTGGGCTGAATGTATTAAACTTAATAACCTAAAAGTAATTTACATGCATTAAAAAACAAAATGATTATATTATTACACTCTAATATTTTAATTTTCCCATTGACACAATAGGCATACTGTTTGTTTGAGCTCCTGTCTTCATTTAAGCCTCTGTCTAGTCTAGCCTGTAGCATGTAAATTCCATGTATTAAATGAGTTTTCCAGAGAAACGTGTGTGATTGGCCACTTTGCTTTAGCACTCACATTTCATGAATAATTATGCTTGTATTCAGCATAACACCAAATAGATGATATGACTGAAATATCTGACAAGGCAAATGACATGCAGATAATTTTCAACAACCACTTCTTGTTTTGCTTCTATTCTTGGGTTCATTTGTTGATTTCATCATTGTACAATCTCCAGAATAGTCTGGTGTTTTTCAGTCTTTACAATAATTTTCACATTGAAACAAAGGCCATACTGGCTGCTGCAACTCCCTGTCTGTGTCATGTAGCTTGCTTTACATGTTGTGCTCAAAGTGAGAGCTGAGCAGAAAGCAGATGAAAATTTTACAACGTCCAAAACAAGAGCACAAAGTTTATGGTGCAGGACAAAAATATTTGTTTTCCTTTTTCTATTTAAAGATTTGTTCGACTATCTGTTTGTCAATTAAACCAGAGATAGGATCTTTTATGTCATTGGTAACAGTTTGGTAACAAAAACAAGGCCTTAATTTTTATTTTTATTTGACCTATAATGTAATATCAGATCTGGACCTCCCTAATCCTGATAGATTTCTTATTCACGATTTTAGTCTCTTACTGTAGTTTTTGTATCCTTCAAAGTCTGGATTGTGTAGTTAGCTTGCTCCATGTTGAATGACTGCTGGGCCAGCTGCTCCCTTTGACCTTCATACCTGAGAGAAAAAAACAGGTACAAAAGTTTCAGACATCTCATCCATCCATTGAGCATGTTTTGACATTTAAATAAACTTGTACTGTCACCATCCTACTTGTCAAGTTCTACATCCCGCAAACAGTCGCGATTTGTACTCTTAAGGACTTTTTAACCATTTCATCTGTCACATTTAGAGATAAACCGGCTTCTCAAAAGTTGTCCCCTCATCCTGAAACTCCCTACAGTGACACTTTGAAAATGTTAAATTTTAAACAGAAATTTAAAGACGAGTTTCAATGGACGTCTGTTGTTGCTTTTGCTACTCATCTTCTCACTGGTGTTATATACGTTGGCGTGTAGATTTATTAAAAAGTCCCTCTTCAAAATGAGGTTGGGAATCTCAGTGAGGCTAACCTGCATAAGTAAAGGTGAAATTTGTTTAATTTTTAAAGCCAGAGCAACATGTCTTAAGGAACAATATTATAATAGTATTATATACCTATTTGGAGTTTAAAAACATTTGTTTGGAATATAATAAAATAAAACAATCCTTTAATTGCCCTCCGATGGGCAAAATTGCAGTGTATTAGCACTTGAATAAAAAGTAAATGTAGACCCTGTAAATACAAGTGAATATATGCATCTGTAGAAATTGTGTTTTTCTTTGATACAAATATGTAATATGTACAAGAATATGGAGATCTGACAGCAGGAGTGTGAACAGTTTATTTGGTGGTTTGGGGGGATTACCGGTGAAGCAGTCTGATTTAAAATTGCTCATTGTTCAAGGATTACAAAAAACACAAATTATAAACTAATTTAAGCTGAAATGACTGAATTCTGAAGGTTACAATGATGAAAAGCTAGCCAATCCTAAATGCCCTCTGATGCCACAAAACTCCGTCCAAGAGTTCCTGAGGGCTACTACCTTCCAGGACCCTTTTCTGAAGTAAACTGGCTTAGTAACTTGTAGCAGTAACAGACTAGTAACAGATAGTTTAACCTGGAAATAGAGAGTGGAAAACAAATGCCTCCTGTTGTCAAAACCCACGTTTAAGCAGCCGCTAGCTCTTGTTCCTAACTCACTTTCATCTGTCATTTGTTTTCATCTCGCAAATAATTATTACAAGATTTTATTATGACCATACTATGATGCCCATGTACCACATTTTGAGAACCTTAAATGTAGTCAATGAAGTTGTTGTAAATATTCATTTGCATCAGAGAAGTAGATCCAATGTCAGTCTGAGTATACTCACATTCTCTTCTGCTTTAGGACTCTCATGGCCTTCTGCTTCACCATATTCTGCATTCAGGATTAAATACAAACATCAACACTCGACATGTTTTCCTTTATTCAGAAGAACAATTTCAGCAAATCATTTCCATACCTTTGAGGGCCCATCTCTCATCTTTTTCAGCTGATCTTTGTACTTCAGCAGCTCGGCATCGAGCCTGCCTACTTTCTTTTCAATGGACTCTGACCTGGCATCCACCTAAAAGAGGATGGGATCAATTGAAGGTAATGATTTCCAGCATCCTGTGTTTAAAATGACCTGCATTTGTGAATGTGTTTGCATTAGAGGTAACAGTGAGGTAAAGGCTTTTCAAATAATTGAGGCTAGCAAACACATTCATTGTTCCATATCTAACACAGCAGGTTCGGGTGTAAAAGAGCAGATGCTTTGTTTGTGTTATATGTCAGCGGGAATAATTAACAGTAAGCTGTGAGGTAATTAGCACAGTATTGACAGCATTTCTGTGGCCGTGTTAGCTAAGTAACACCGTCGTTGGTCACATAAAGCAGTCATAAACAACAATACCTCTGATGTTGACAATACTCACAGTGCTGATGCAGTCCGACAGGTTCGGAGGAGGCGCTTTGGGCTTCCCGCGTCCGAATATTCTGTTCATTATTCAAAGTCTTTAATTACCTTCAGGTTTTTAGTTTCCTTTAAAATAAATAATATGCATCAAACGGAAACGATTCCTGCATTGGAGCCGACCGGAAATAACGGTTCGCACGCAAAATCGACATGATTGGCTAGTGCGGAGATCGTGACCAATAAG
This sequence comes from Xiphophorus hellerii, assembly GCF_003331165.1. Lineage (NCBI taxonomy): Eukaryota > Metazoa > Chordata > Actinopteri > Cyprinodontiformes > Poeciliidae > Xiphophorus > Xiphophorus hellerii. Next base: position 20,101,382 of record NC_045677.1, on the reverse strand, counting down.
AGACTGGACTACATGTTGCCTCCGCAGCGGTGAGCTGAGGTACTGCAGATTTCAAAGAAACCCTTTTGTCCCAACAGACATCATCCATCATCAGTCTTTGTTAGTTCTCCTCTGCAGAGGAGGCAGGCATAGAATGGAGACTTTAATCAAGATCGATCTATCCATCTATCAATCACATTCTTTAATATCATTGTGAATTATTATTTGTAAATATTTGTATAAATAGTAACTATTACAGATTTTTTTGTCGCTTTGATACGTTTCTCACATCACTTTTAGACATTTGCACAACAGCTAGTGCGTTTTTCAAAACAACTAGTACAAACTGCAAAAACATGGTTGATACTCACAATCATGTTGTCCACTTTGCAGAAGTGAGTCAAAATGGAAAGTTTATTTATCAAGAACCAAATGAATGAAAATGTTATCAAAATCTAAGTCCCAACAACGTATTTATGAACAAGATAGTCAAATGGCTTAGTCTTGTTTTATGACAATTGTCACAAAATAAGAATTCTGATGCAGTTGCCATTTTTTTTTTTCAATTTTTTTATTGCTTTCATGCAGGTGTCAACTCAAGCTTCACATTTCCAAGACTACCACACAGGCCTAAACAGCAGCACTCGTGGAGACACATTTTGTTTGCAAAAGGCGTTAACCGTACCAAAATAATTCAAATGTGACATAAAATCAAATGTTGCCTTGCAAACACTTGCAACCAAGTCCATGAGCTTTTCCAGTCATATCATAATGGACAAAATACAGCACTAGTTCAACATGTTTGCAATATATAAATCAAGCAATGAAATAAAGAATATTGGTTTTATAGTTAATGACCAAACTGCATTCAGAAATATATTTGCTTTTGACTGACATGGCAAAAGCAAATGTTAATGTTATAAGATCAAGTTCGTAACATGCAAACTGCTCTCTTGATATAAAAAGACATTTGTGAGGCATTTCGAAACAAAAAATAACGCCAATCACCCATAAATCTTATTTATTGCTCTTTTGGAGCACAAAACATTCTTCTAAGCAAAACATTCACAATTTATGTTTTAATCAGTGACCCAGCATGCACCTCATGTGGAACAATTTTCTCTTTGAAAAGTGAGGCTTGTCGGATTCTTAACACGAACAAGAATCTATTACACAACCCGCTACATATAAGAGCTAATTCACATGCAACTTGACAGACATACACTGAGAAAAGAAAAAAAAAATGCTGCAATCTTTTGTGATTGGATCTGACAGTTTCATCAATTCACCCAAGGACAGATTGATTTCATTTCTCCCGTTTCTGACTCTGTATAATGATTGCACCAATAGGGCTGTAAGCTGCTCCAAGAAACATGGACTTGAGAAATTGTTGAGGTGAAAGAAAAACTCTGCAGGGGTCCAGCTCTTAGCCCCCAGCTTTGCTTCCGAGTGGTGGTGTCTACCACTCAGCTGCAGTAATCCCAAAGATCTCAAAGGTTTCCGAAATGTTCATTTCAGAGTGAATTTCTTCTTCTCTTGAGAAAATATTTGACAAGTGCTATTTAAAAAGCATAAAGAGTTTTAGCGCTTATTCAGTTGTTTCAGATCTACATTATGTAATGATCTGCTCCCTTTTGAGTACAGCCACTTAGTCAACTAGCTATTTAAAAAAAAATATTTCTTTGTGAACAAAACCCTCAAAGAATGACCCAATCAATGGAATGAACTCTCTATCATGGAAAAAGTTTTTGACAAGCCTGGAGTCCTGGCTCATTTAGCTGCGTCACTCATGTTTTTGTATCACAACCATGATGGAAAAGGAAATGTCAACTGTCTCAATCAGTTTAAAAGCTTCACAGTTACCCTCGCAGATGGAAACACAAGAAACAAGGTGATGACAGTATACACAGGACTCTTCATATCAGGTATATTTCTGTGAAATGACACTTTATCAATGTAATGCAAGGAACGTCAGTTGCCCTAAAGCAGTGGTCCCCAACCACCGGGCCAATTGGTACCGGGCCGCGCAAGAAATAATGAACTACTTCCGGATCTTTTATTTTGAAAATCCTAAACCGGATTTTACCGGTTACGTCTTGCGCGTCAAAATTGAGAAAACTTGCAGCAGAATGAGTAACAAAACAACATCGGAGTACAGTGAACCCTCCCTATTTCGTGGTTCACCTTTCGCGGTCTCGCTGCTTCGCGGATTTGCATCGTGCATTGTGTTCTGCATTCTGATTGGCTAAACAGTCTCTCCGCTTCTTCTCTACCTGTGTGTCAACAACGTTGCGGTTTAATATGTACACATACGTAAAACAGCTTGCCAAATTTAACATAATCGATGGTGGCATGTCGGTTTATAAGAATCTTTTTGCCCAGAAGAAAAAAGAGAGACAACAACTACCGATAACTATGTTCTCTCGAAAAAACACACCTGCACCGCGGGCTTTAGAAGAAAAAAAAAAAACCCGCTACAGAGCGGAGTCAGGATGCAGCGGCTCAGTCAGAAGAGCAGTGAAATACACGTGAGTCACTATTTGTCCTACTATACTTTGTTTTGTTTTTTTTCATAATCATTTTTTATTTTCTCCCTTTCTAATCCAATAACTCAGGTCGCGGTGGGGCGGCGCTGATCTCCGCAATTCGGGCACGGGAATCCGCTTTCAGTTCATATTAAAATTATTATTTTACAGTACAGTACTTATTTGTAAAAAAAAAAAAAAAAAGTTTATACATTACTTTTTATTTGTTAAACAAATGTTTGGGCCTGTAAAAAGGTTTTGTTCTTTGGTTTCAATGTATTATGGAATATTTGATTGTATAATAATTGTAAAAAAAATAAGGGTTCACTGTACTGATTTAAGATTTAAGATTTGCCACAGAAAGGGATAACTAAACAGGAAAACAAAAGAATAGGTTTGTAGATTTACTTTGGTAGTGGTATTATTTTATGTTGTTTTTTTTTTTTAGATTGTATAACTTTCTGTTGAATCATCACACCAGGGTAAGCGCATAAATATGATACAGAGGGTAATTTTTTCTGGAGCTTCAGCTCCTGGTAGGGTTTCTCCAGGGCAAATTGGCCTTTGAATGAGAGGTCAGGTGATCCTAATGATCAAGCTTTTGCCTCTGGAGCTAGAGGAAGCACCCTCTATTTGTGCCCACTACCATAAGAGAGGAACATCAGGATCCCAATTCCATGCAAGCTGGGTAACAGGTGAGGGCCAGGCCTTTGACAAGCTACTTCCTCTTGACGTAATCTGGTTTTAGGAATGTGCAGTGTCACTATTCTTTCAGGTAAGTTGGTCTCACCTCTACGTACATCTTGGGCTCTTGATCCAAGCTCCTGGAGAGGTACTGGACTCTCTCCTTCCCAGGAGTTGTCCAGTTACTGCCTGAGGTGTCAGGCAGGAGTGGAGATACTCACAAACCCCCGACTGTGCGCCTTGATTTTAGAGTTTTCTATAATGAGCAACAGAGCCGCCTCTTTGCGACTTCAGGACAGATTTATTTATAGGCCTCTGGCACCAGTCACTCCTTAAAGAATTTTCCTGTTGCCTGACAGCAACATGTCAGGTTCCATGTTTCCACTTGTTGATTTTTCATGTTGCTTCCCATTTGCTGTCATTATTTTTTTCAATTTTAAGTTAAATTGTAATTTCTTTTTGCAACAATTAAGACTGCTTACCTGCTCCCTGCATTTGGGGGATCCAGCAAAATCTACACACCACACACTGTCATGCTCAACTTATGCTTTGCTCTTCATTCACAACTATCTACATAAATCTGTGTCATATAGACAGAATTGAAAGAAAACAGAACAAAGACATAATGTCTTTGATCACTTTAAAACCTTGCAATCATTAAAAGCAATTCCAATTAGAAATAATTTATTTGAATTATGACATGTTTGAACTAATTTAAATTATAATTTCTTCTTGCCCTTTAATTGTGACATGACTTGTTGCGACTCACTCAGATCTTGCTGTTGTGATTGCTTTCGAAAGATGGATTGAAATTTCAGTGGCTTAAAAGAAACTGAAAAAATGTGGGTGGCTTTTTGGCAATAATGACTCAATCGTGAAAAAAAAAACAGTCTTAAACTAATTTCTCTGGACATTTTTATGTGTAGCACAGCTGTCACGCCTTCAGAATAACTTCTTCTCGCGTCTTTGATTTAACGTAACCTTGATTTGTCAGATTGGGACAGTTTTTATTCTCTTTTCAAATTCCTCTGCAAGGCCACAGCACAAAGTCCCTTACAATTAATGAAACAAGCCTTGGACCGCCACCGTCTCTCAGTCAGCATTCTCACCATGGAAACGCTGCCATTGTATGTGAGCTGAATTGAGTAATGCAAAAAAGAAAAAAAAAAAAAAGCAGTCATGGTAAGGTGAGAAATAATTTCATGGGTGATTTGTGTCTGTTTGGAACCCACATGGATATGAATAACAACTGCATTTTTGTTTTTTTAACAGCCACACTGCCAAAAAGAAAGGAAAAAAACTAATTTCCAACTTTTTTACTTATTTATTTTGACTTAATACTGCATTTACAAAGCGTCATTTGACACCCAAAGCTAATATACATTGAAATATCAAATGCGACACGAGGTGCACTTTTTGCATGCTTGACTCCCAAAGCTGAGCTCAAATTAAAAGATTTTTGTTCATGAATAAAGTTTTAAAATGTCAAGGAAACATAATATGAGAGACAACACTGACTAAAATAGTTGGGATATCAACTGTAAGACTGATAGTTTGACAAGATACTATCATAAATATGAGTAAAAATAAAATTAATAGAAGAATGAAGGCACAAAAACAAGGCACAATAACAACTTCCTAATACCACTACTTCAGTAATATAACTTTGAAGCTAATCTTTAGAACATACACAATTCAATTCAGTCAGACTGACCACTGTTTTACTGTATTCAAGAAAAAAGCAAGGCAGTAAAGTCTCAGGAAGGATTCTTTTGCAATAAAAAAGCAGGATGCATATTTCAGCTAATATAAGCCAAGCTTTGTGATATTAAATATATTTTATGTACACAATCTAAAAAGTACTGTGCTTGTGTAAATTCAGAGGTTGGTGGTTATTAAAGTTTCCTTCTAGAACACTGCCCATGTGTGTGGTTAAAGCGAAGTCTGCATATTGATATTTAAATTATCCCTCCAGTATCACATAATAGGATTCATCACACATTCACAAGTGCACAAATACCAAGCTGTAAAGATGAAGTGCTAAGCAGAAATTTACACCCAGCAAGATAATTTTGTGCTCATTAGACACGTGCGGATGTATTTTATTTTACATATATGCTATTTTCATATTGGTTTTAGCCTTGAAGTTCTCTCAGCATTAAGGAGATACTGAATATTTCACGAAGGTGTATCGTCAAAAAGGAGTTGGCAAATATATTGTACTCCAAATCACAAAAACACCAATTAAGAACTATTGATAATAAGCTGAAAAAATGCTTACAATTAGTGCCTTTCCTAAAATAATCAGGGAATATATTTTTATTCTCTGTCTGAAACTGCAGTAATTGTGTATTAAAGCAACGTAGTAATAATTTCTCTACCAGAGTTCAAATACTACGGTCCCTTGTTGCTAGTTGTTGCTAGTGTAAAGAAAATAATTATTGTTTGGTGCTTAATATAGCTAATCCACGACATGTGTAAAGGTATAGCCAACACTTTAATTTGGAATAGTTTCTGTTGAGCAGTTGGGAATTCAGCAGACAAAGCAGGGCCTTTTTTCCTCCCCCTTTTGACAGACACAGCAATAAAATTTACAATTCCGAGAGAGCAGAACAGACTTCTTGGCGCCTCTCGGCCAGGTCGGACGGAGATGGGCACGAAGTGGTTAGATAAAAACCAGACATCGGAGCTGTAAAGAAGGGGAGTTTCCGGGAGTTTCTAAGTTTCTAATTGGTCAAAGAACGGAACGCCTTGACTGCATATATTAAATAGGGAAACACCTCTTTCATTAAAAAGTACAGGTCAGCAAGCCAGAGAGAGAGGTTTTTTTTCCATCTTTTCCTCCACATTTTGGGCGCCTTTGTCTGTCTTTTGTGTTTCGTGTTGTCTGTTCTCTTGTCTGTATAAAATGTATATCTCTGTACCTCTGCAGCTTTGTTGTCGATTGCTTTGTATGAGATTAAACTCCGTGATCTGTGACGTCAACACGTTTTGTTGTTGTTTCGTTTTAACAGCACGCGGTTGCGGGTCGCTCATGGAGAACGCCGCTCGATCCCGGGCAAAAGGAAAAGAGGAAGGATCCAAAGGTTTTGTCCAAAGCTAGCATTTAATGATCCTCATTTTTTAATATTAGTTTGATTGGATTTTTTAACGCAAATTAATAGACTGTGATTTTCAGACATGTTGGATTTGCAGGTTGAGGTTGCTTCCAAAAGTTCAAATTCTGACTTCATGGGAGGATCATAATATTGAATTTTGATATAAATCGAATGCATACCTAGCCTGTTGGAAACAAAACAAAACAAAAAAAACATGCAGAGATGTTGCTTTCATTCAGTCTCTTTCCTAAAACCAACTCAGGAAAGAACTGCAATATTTTAGACAAAATGTTTTCATATAAATGAGATGAAGTGGGGTCAAATCACTCTTGGTTTTGGTCTTTTCATGGGATTTATTAATCAATACTGATACTACTTCTCAGATTGTGGTAGTGATTTGAGTCAAACACAGATCAATGGAGTCCTCCCAGCTCTGGTACGGCCTGGAGGACATGTTCATGGCTAGTCATACGGGCCTGGCTTGTCTCCCGTCACCCCTCCCTTCGGTGGCGCAGGTGTGATCCCGAAGCGTGCTCCTCACTCTGCTCACCCCGTGACAGTCACCATGACCCCGCCCTCCAGGGCAGCAGAAGTCTCTGAAGCACCTCTTAAAGTTCTCGTCCAGGAACGCATAAAGGATGGGGTTGAGGCTGCTGTTGGTGTAGCCCAGCGCCACGCAGAAGAAGTAGGCAGCCATGACAGCATGTGGTCTCGGGCACGTTGGCTGACAATGCTTTGACCAGGATGAAGATGTGGATGGGGGTCCAGCACACCACAAATACCGCAACCACCACCAGAACCAGACGGGTGATCCGTCGAAGGTTGCGGTCTTTCTCGCGCGAGCCAGACAGGAGGCGCACGCTCTTCAGCCGCAGCACCATCAGGGTGTAGCAGACAGTGATGATGATGAGGGGCGCCACAAAGGCGAAGATGAAAACACATATCTTCATCAGGGTGTCCCAATAGGTGTAGGGATCAGGGAACTGTAAAGCACATTCTGTGGTTCCTGTTAGTTATGGAAAAGTTGCAGAACAATTAGAAGAGAACATGTAGGGAGTCAGTTACAAATACACAAAATGAGGACAGAGTATTCTACTTTAAGAGATTTCAAATCTTGGTCTTCTACAAAAAAAAATAAAAATCAGTAGTCAACAATTTTAAATATGTTCTAAAAGTTTTATAATTTTGAACTTCTTATCTTTTGATACATGGGCCTTGTGCTTGTAGATTCCCTACATCAGGGGTGCCCAAAGTCGGTCCTCGAGAGGTCAGCATCCTGCACATTTTAGTTCTCTCCTTGGTGGTAGTAATAATCTTTTCAGCATGTCAATGTTCTTCTTAGGCCTTCTAATGAGCCGTCATTGGATGGCCCTGGAGGACAGACTGTTGGGCACCACTGCCCTATATTAATGTATAGTTTAGCTTACATCCTGCTAACATCTTGTCTGGAACCACAGACCGAAAGTACATGGTACCTCAGTGGCATACCATGCCTTGAAAAAGTTTGAATCCTTTCACATTTTGTCATGATACAACCACAACCTTTTGTGTATTTTATTATTATTTAAAGTATGCAGTAGAACATATTGTAAAGTGGGAAGATATTTATGCCTAATTTTTGTGATTTACTTTCACAAATGAAACATGGAAAAGTGGGTGCATCTTAAAAATCTCCTGAGTCTTTATGGTCATAATGTGGCAGAATGTGAACAGATTCAAGGGGTGTGCATTCTTTAGAAAAACTCTTAAAGTGCAGATGTAAAATCATTTATCACTTAGCACTGCAAGGTTTTGAGGTCAGATTGAAATTATGAGTCAGTGATCTAATAGCTTTCTGTAAAATAAATGTCATAATTTTCCTGTCAAGTCTGGAAGCCTTTGTAGACTTTTATAAAATTAAAGAACATCTTTTTCAAGAAATTGAAGCAGTCAGCTAGACTAATTAGGGTCAAATATTCTTGAGAGAAGTTATATTTTAGATTGGCTTTTGGAATACAAAGGAAGACTATAGAGAATAGAGCTGAAGCTGATGTACCGTTGTTGGTGTTGGTGTTGCCAAGGACCATGGCAGGAATCCCAGCAGCTGAGGACAGAACCCAGATGATCACATTGATGATCTTTGCCTTCACTGGCGTACGGAAATCCAGAGCCTTGACCGGGTGACACACAGCAATGTAGCGATCCACGCTCATCATCGTCAGGGTGAAGATACTGGTGAACATGTTATAGTAGTCGATGGAGATGAAGACTTTGCATGCCACCTCGCCAAACGGCCAGGAACTGAGCAGGTAGTCAGTGCTCTGGAAGGGCATGGTGGTGGTAACCAGGGCGTCGGCCACCGCCAGGTTGAAGATGTAGATGTTGGTGGCTGTTTTCATCTTGGTGTATCTGCAGGGGGTGAAGATGCAAACACGGGGTACAAAGGCAGTTATGGTGTAGCTGACTTACACTGCACTCTGTAAAAAGCTAAAATAATTAAAGAGTTTAATACAATTTGGTGTTTTCCCTGTTATGATGATGGATGGTGTATTATTTTAGGCCTTCAAATTGTTCATTTGAGTTGTTCTTTTTTCAGGGTGGAATAGTTGTGCAAAATATTTATTCAGTCTTTAGGTATGACTTTGACTCATAAGAATTCCAGAGAAAAAAACAGCAAAATATTTTTATTATAAAAATTTATTTTATTGATTTATTTAATTATTTGGGAAAGTTCCAGCAGGCATTTCAACATTGCATAACTTTTTCACTCTGTTCTTGCCTTTGTACAACTCGTTTGTACACATTCCTATTAAACATAATTAATTTCTCAGGTACAGCCTGTGTTTGGTGCTTTTTTGATGCGATATTCTGATTCTTGAGAAAATATTGTGGTAAGTAAGACACACCTTGGATTTCTTTTAATGTAAAAAACAATCAGTGTAATAATGGGATGGGATCATCATTTTAGATTAAATTGTTCAGCTCTCCTGCAGAAATTCTGACGCAAAGTAAAACTTGTGGACACTTAATGAAAAATATAAGAAAGATCGGTCCTTTCATCCCTCTTTTTCTGATATCTGAATCAGTATTCAAAGCTTTGCATTGGGTTTCTCAGGACTTCCCGTGTAATTGAACAGATGACATTTACTAATGAAAAATAAGCTGTGCAGCTTCTACAAACCTTACAGCTTGGAAGGTAGTTCAAAGATTAACAGAATAAAAAGGAAAACACATGCTACTGTTTCAATAGGGTCGAAATCCACAATCCCACTAAGGAGACTTCACAGAGACAAACAGAGAAAAATCCAATATATATGTAAATAACGAAAAAAAGTAATTATTTTTGCTACGTGATGTACTGGTTGAAATTACTTAAAAAGAAGGCATTCATGACTGCCGCTGAAAAGATACTCATCAGTCTCACAATAACGCGCCGCCTCTGTGCGCGCATGTTGGCTACGTGGGGCGCCTGACACTTACTGACATGTCACAGAAACCGCACACACACACACACACACACACACCCCTACACACGCATACCAAGCATCCAAACTCACCTAATGATGACATACATCACCAAACAGTTGCCCACCAAGCCCACCACAAACACCACCGAGTAAACGGCGACTATGATGGGGATGATGGGTGACATCGGCTCAGGTTCCGCGTCCCAGGTGCCGTTCGGGGTGTAGTTGAAGATGTCCGACAAGCCGGGCTGCCAGGTGAAGTTCGGGACGCACTGCCCCGGCTGGCCCAAGGGACAGCGGTCCTCTTTGAAAATGTGCACCACGCCACTCTCCATGGTGCTGAACACTGGCTCTCCTTCTTCTTCTGCTGCTGCTGGGCGCAAACTCACCACCCGAAAACAAGTGAATCGCCTAATTAGGGCGGAAGAAGGTAGCATTTTCAATTTAAACAAGTCTCAGTTTGTTGTGAGGAAAAACTACGCGCAAAAGCCCCGCGCTCAAGGACATCTTCACACAGGAGTAAAACCACCTTACCTCTTTTTAGTCCTTTCCTTCCCCTCAAAAAAAAAAGCTCCTTCCAAAGAAACCAAGGCTGATTAGGATTCTTTGAGGACTCTCGACCAGAAAATCGGTTGTAGAAAAATATGAGCAGAAACAGCAGGTTTCTGTGCAGAGTGTGCAGGAAGAGGACAATTCACAGGCTGTGCCACCGCTGCGCGCCCGAAGGTGCGCACTGGAAGCCCGCACTGCTCATTCAGTGACATCAGAGCCTGAGCCAACACATATGACAACCAGCAGATAGATAGGTTCAGACCATATGTAGTCAACTTCTGTCAGACTTTACTTAGATTTGAATGATTTTTGCATTACTAATGAATCCGCACACAGGCGATAGCATATAGATTGTGACCTTTGCGAACTGTGCTGTCCGAATCCTCAAAAATCTTCAAACTTTTATTTTTTGCACTGTGCAAATTAAAGTTGCCAAAATGTCCAGCAGAACATATTTTCTAAAATTTCATACCCTTTTTACCATAGAAATGTTAAAAGTCAAAGTATTAATGGCATGAACAGTAGTATCATGACGTGGGAATGCTGCCCCTCAGCTGCCTCCCTGCTTTTTTTTCAGCAGGGACCAGTCAGATAAGAGCAAAATGCTATTTTTTTGGCTTGTAGCAAGAAATTAACTCTGCACATCACCCTGAATGCATTATTTCCTTGGTGAACCATGGTAGTGTTGGCATCATGCAGTGGATATGTTTTGATCTACCAGAGAAGAGGAAGTTCTGTAGATGAATTTTACTCAATAAAAGGCAGTTTTAGGAGAAAACTTGTTAGAAGCTGCAAAAGATGTTTGTCTTGGATCTGTAATCTACTTAGAAAATGACCCTAAAAATACAGCCAAAGCTACAACTGAAGGGATTGGATCAGAGCACATTTATGGTCTGATCAAAAACAAGACAAAATGCAATTTATAATCAGCAGCAATACTTGAAAACAGGTGCTCACAAATTTGACAAACCCAGTCTAACTGAGCTTGTGCAGAACAAAAGAGAAACACAGACATTCTCCAAATCACTTGCTGCTGTAATTACACAGAAAGGTTAAAAAAAGCATCAATTTAGAGGACTAAATACAGATGCACAACTCATTTTCCATGCATCACTTTGTGTTGCTCTATCAAGCAAATTCCCACTGTTTTTGATTGCAATATGAGTAAATGTGTAAAAAGTATGGGGTGTGAATACTTTGGCAAGACATTGCATGACCTCAGTGTAAAACAAGCACCTAATTTAAAAGGTGTTATTGCAGTTTTCATCAGCAGGGTAAGGATTTCATAAAGTATTACGAACAAGATAATACACAAAAACAAGGAGGAATTTGGAACGGCTTCAACGAAAATAAAAAAAAGACTTAATTACCTCCTTAGCACCTTCTGACTCATTTTTTTTTTATCAGCGTTATTTTTGCTCTGAACAAAGTCGACTCCCAGTTTCACCAAAGATTCTTAGCTGTGTGGTCTTGTTGCACACAACCTCTTTCATGTGCATCATTGTCCCTGTTTTATCAGTTCCATTTTTCTCTCCACCGTGACACCACCCTCACAACAACGTCACAGCTCTGAAGGTTCAACATGAAAAGACACCGAGGATCTAAATGAAGAAAGCTCCTCTTGACTTAAATCACATGCTTCCCCACTCGAGAAAGCTCCTCTACTCCTTCCTGCAGGAGATATGAGACAGGTTTCGACCAGCGCGTCATTAAGCAGGTGCTGTTTCCCTTCCCTTTCTTTCATGCACTAACAGTAGTTGCTTAGAGACCCATCACAGCCAGGTGTTTGCTTGAGTGACAAAGGCTTTTCGTCATTGTGTTCCCACATTGTCAAGACCGTCCTCGCTTGACTTTGTGAGGCGGCCCCTGTTTGTCAGTACAAATATTTGATAAAAAAAAAAACTGAAAAAAACTATCTCAGAGGTCCAACTTGAACCTTGAACTGAGAGCGAGTGAATCACCTCCTCTGTTGTGCGAGGGACTCAGTGAAACAGTTGCAATGTTTACCTTTAATCTTAATATTGCAGTGCCAAAGGTCTGTTTATTCACAGATACAATCAGGTCTGCCTCTTCTGGCACTCGAAGCAATGCTTTTTTTTTTTTTATTTCAAAGGGAGGATGGCAAATGGCTTTTTTGTTGCCTGCAGAAAAGAGGTCAAGGGTAGCGATGCTTTTTTTACAGCGCTTTTTTCTCTTTAAGCATTAAACTTTGGGTACTGTCTATTCAATTTGGCTAAAAACAAGGAAGTAAGATCCTGGTTATTCAGATACAGTCAACACATGAGGTATATCAAGAAATGTAATTTAATTTCAACCTTTATAATGCATTTTCTCTAATTGATTTAGGGTCAAAATCAATTCAATTCAGTTCAGCTCATTTATATAAAGCACCAATCCACAAAAAAAATGGTCTCGAAACATTTTACTAACAAGCAATTTCAATCCTAGTTATCAAATAGAGAATTACGTTCAGTTCATAATTCAAATTAGTTTAACAGACTGCATTGAGTCATTAACTTGCAGAATTCACTCCTCCTGGAACAGCATGTGGTGACAGTAGACGATCGCCTGCGTTGTGTTGTTGACTTTACATCGATCCCTCATGCCGACGTAGCAACAGTGGAGAGGAAGAAACTTCTGGCTGAACCAGAACCTGGCTCAGTACTGGCGGCAATCTTTTTTGTCTGACCTTAACCTTGTTTAGATGGTAGGAAGCTAACACCTAGTTTAAATTTGTACTCCCCGTTTCTTCAGTTAGCAAATTATTGAAGCTGTAGGTTATAAAATCAGCCCACACTAGAAAAAGAAGGTTTAACAGTATCATTAAACTCTCCAAATTGGAATGACTTTCATGACCATGAGTGGATGGAAATTTCTAACTGCATTCCATAATTGATTTTACATTATTTTTATAACAAGACATTCATTTTAAGTGTATTTCAGCAGCCATTAACTGTTTAAATGCATTATTTTCTCCATTGATCCTTTCCTGCTTCCAGGATAAATACATTTCTCTAATAAGATTTTATAAATCACAAAGCCATACAGATTTATCAAATACTTTTGATTGTTTTGTAAAATTGTCCCGACATCTAAACTGAACAATGCTTATTACTTTAAGAAAATTATCATCGTTGGCTTTGTTGCAATAACTAAGCGTAGCAAAAATAACCAACTTGTGTTTTCCCATGTCAAAAAAAAAAAGCGAGGAAAATTGCTGCAGAAAGCTTGGCTTGGTATTGATGTTGCCAAAAATAACCATAATAAGTTGAGAGGTAATTTTATTGATTCTGACGTTGTTGATCTAAGAGCAGATGAATGCTGGAAATGAGAGTAATAAGAGGAAAATGAGTGAAAAGTGGTGAATCCACACACTTTCAGAGCTACTGATCTCTGTACAGCTGGAGGACAGCAAAAGCAGTGAAAACTTTTAAATTACCCTTGACAGGACATCTATTAATAATATTCTCTACAGTTCTGGTTTTCATATAAGTGGCAATAGGGAGGCCATTGTTGAATGGTAAATGTACTGAATTTACATAGCAGGTTTCTACTTATATGGACCTCTCACACTATAGGCACATTCACCTCAGTTGTGGGCGCATTCAGAAATGTGCGCCCACTTATACACTTAGCAGCATCATAGTGTGAAAATGCTTTTCTTCAGCAATTCATTAAATTTTCTTTCTATTTTTCCAGTTCACAACAAATATCATCTGAGGAATATAAACAGGTCCAACTTTTTTAGAGCGTTGTATACAAATCAACAATGAAAGCAATCAAAACAATTCAGTCAAGTAGACACATTCAACTCCAAGTACACACTGTTTGATCCAGTTATAAGACGAGGTCAAACGTTGGCAGGTATTATGCATAACTGACTTTTTTGAGTTTTGTTTAATGTTATGATATTATTCCATCATCAGACACATACCTGGAATGTTGCTTTGACTCATTCATGAATGTCTGAGTCATTTGGGGGTGACTAATCGTTTGTGCATACAATGTGCCGCCCATTTAGCCCAAGCTCCGTCTTGGAGCTTCAGTGTTCACCTGAGCTCCCTGCCCCTCACCAGACTGGCAGCAGCACCAATTAGCAAACACCTGGTGGAACTAAGCATCTAGTGAGCTTACAAACTGCAATGTTCCTATAGGAACGATTATAAATGGCAAAAATGGACGGCATGGAGAAGTAATGTTGTCGTGATGGACTGAAGGGGAAAATGGTCGGAAGTTCTTAAAAAGACAGAGGCCACATTCAAGGGATCAGATGTGGCTATGATGCAAGTCAAATGTCTTTTAAGTTGTTTTAGATATATACGTCATTTTGATTACAACTGAAGGTAACATAGTTCCTTGATTGTGCTATGAAAAGACACTATGTGCCTGGATAATATGTTGTACTCCTCCTTTAAAGAACTCCAGCTGATTCCATCGAGTCGCTGACATTTCAGCAAGCCCTCCTTCTAAGCAAGCATGTGGCGATAGTGGATAGGGAAACAAGACAGAGTCAAAGGGAAGGATGAATGAGAATACAGGGCGATCCTGGAAGAAAACCTGTTAGATACTGCAAAGCAATCAAAACATGAGGTTCACTCTCCACCATCACAGACATCCAACCAGGGCTGGAATGATTTAGAATGAAGCACATTCATGTTGTAGAACAGCAGTGCTAAAGTACTGCTGTTGTAAAAATGCTGTCTTACCACAGCATTTTTAAAGTCTGTGGTAAGACTTTAAAAATGCTGCTTGAACATTTAATCAAGTTAATTTATTAAGAAAAATGTATAAAAAAATTTTATCTTTAGATGGGAAAAGTTGATAAAGATGTACCTCAAAACACTGGCAACTGTAATTACACACTATCACTCCAAATAGCAGTAAATATATATTGAAGTTTGTGGTTGCAACTTGACAAACTGTGAAAACTTTAGAGCTGTATGAACAACTTTGCAAGACATTTCAGATACAAACAAACCTAAAATACCATTGACATTCAAATCTAGAACATTATATCATTTGACCAAAGATAACACTATCTTTGGTCAGATGATATTGATTACCTTCAATAGCAACTAACTATTAAAATATAAAGCATGTAGGTTGAACACATTGAGTTGATAAAAACCTTTGATTTTTACATTAGGGAAATTAAGAAATTAAACATAATACCCAAACAATGTATGCAGTTTCTCAAAAATTATGACACAAAATGTATACATTTATACAACAACAAAAGAGTGTGACTGTCTGTCCTCATCACTATGTAACAAGAGGATTCTGATTCTAAACTCCCTGTTGAGTAATGCAGAATAAGGGCCTCTATATTTTATACTTCAGTGAGGGAGATAGATGGTCCTTTTACACTATTATCTCCATTTTTAGCCAGAAGCCCCACCCCCAAAAAAGACTTTATTGACAGCCATTCAGTGCCTCTGCAGCACACTCTGTTGCATATACGTCTTAGAGTAAATATAAACACAATCTTCACATAAAACCTCATCCTGGTTCCATTTTTATAAAACTGCACAATGCTCAAAACACTTTCCCAGGACCCATTTGGGAGAACAAAATTGTATACTATTTTATACCATTAGCGGAGCCTCTATACGTCTTTAGAGATGTAGCACTCACAGGGGATGGAGGTGTGCATTTTAATGCACTCCTTTTTGTTAAGTGCAAATGTTCAAGCTGAGGGAAGATTGGTAAATTGCTTCTTTAAATAAGCATAATAAATTTGTTTCAGTGATAGGACTGTGTATTTACAAAAACTAGGTTTTTTTTCACTAATGTTAACAAATTATATTCAGAATTTTCTGATGCATAATCACAATCAATCAATAATCAATCAGTGTTTGAAAGGGGAGACAGAGGTTTCATAAACATGCTTGTTTTTATTTTTATTTTTTAGCTTTAAATCACCTCCACTTCTAAACCCATCATTACCAAATTAAATGCTTCACCTCTTGAAAACAAGGAATCCAAAATCGCTGAGAATAAACTTTTTTTTTGGAAAAGGTTTTGAAACTTTTTCAGCCTATGGCTAAAGGTTTTGTAATCTTGCAGTAATACATATTTGCCTCCTCCATCCTGATGGATCCCTTTAAGTCCTGTCATACTGAACAGAGGAGTAGAGGAAGAGGTGTGCGTGAATGTTTGTTGGGGATGAGGGTGGTGTTAATCTGTGACCTGCTCCACAAAGCCGCTCCAGCTCAAGGACAATAACAGACCTGGAGGGCCTGTGGTGTTGTCTTGTCTGGGCTCACAGATGAATCATTATTGTTGAACTCTCAGATCGCTGCAGGTTTTCCTTAATGACTGCTTTGTGTTTGGCATCAAGACCAGCATCCTCAGTGGACGATGCATGTCTGTGCGGTGATAAAAGGGGACTAAGGTTATGCATGTTTTTAGAAAGACTGCTGCATTCAGCCCGTTGAATCGATAGTTTGTAAAACCACCATTTGATTGATGTCTAGATTCTGAAGTTTTTGCCCATTCTTCTTTTGAAAATATCCCAAGTTCAGTCACAGTGGATGGCAAGAGTCGGAGAAGAGAAGCTTAAAGCCACAGTGTGTAACTTAAACTAAAAATAAAAGGTTTTTAATATGTTTGTTAAAACTGTTACCATATAATGACAGTATAGTGTAAGACAGATAATCTGTTTGCAGTGTTCCCAGGGCTAACTACAGAGATACAAATCACAATAAGTAACAACAGCCAGGAGGAGGGTCTTAGCACTGTCAATCATGCTTGTGTACATGTCTCTCACATCCTCCCCCTTACTCTCTGCTACGCTTCTTCTTGTCAGCAGAGCCTGCCACCTGCTGCACAGGCTAGCATAGCCATGGATGACGGTGGAAAAACAGTTTTCCTGGGATGGTTAGTTGTTTTTCCGCCAGTGCATACACAAGATTGATTGACAGCACTAAGATACTCCTCCTCACTCTGAGTGACTGCTTTTGACCGGAAGCGGTGCATTTCTTTGGCAATAATGAGATACTTTGGCAATAGTATCTCAGGGAAGAGGTGGAGGAGGTTAATCTTTTCACAGATTATTTGATTATCAGATTATCTATTTCACTGTTACAACAACATGTTTACAGTTTAAACAAATATGTAAAAAAACACATTTTTGTAAAAGTTATACACTGTAATGTTACGTCACACATCCCCAATCGTATTTAGGTTTGGACTTTGACTGGAACTTTATAACACAAAATTTTGGATTTAAACTATTTTGCTGTAATACAGGCTGCAATAAAGTCCTTGTATCTCTAAAAGGTACGCTTCAATTGGTTGGCAAGACACTGTATAACAGTTCCTGCAAACTATAGAAAGTGTTCAGTTCTCTGGTCATGGAATTCGTTTGTATGTTTAATGTAAAACTGACTTCATTACTTTCAAAAACAATCTGATGCAGATTTAATTCTCTCTGCTGCAGCAGATATACTGAATCAATAAGCAGGAATGGCAGCAATTAGTTTCCTGGCTCTAAAATGAGTGTTAATTTTCTCAGACAAAGACCAAGAAATATTACAGTTCCCCACCTTGTATTTAATGTTTACATAGACTGAGCCAGTCACACCTTCCAATGTGTTATTTCTGGTGTGATGATCCTCTACTCAATATGTCATCAGATATAAAGGTATGAACGGCACAGTCATTGCAGCAGCCTGTCCCCCACCTGACACTTAGGTGAAGCTTTGCATGCAGACGCTGTCCCGTTTCACAGAGATCATCACCTGCACATCCAGGCGTCCAGATGGCCGGTCACCTCAGCTCTGTGTGATTCTCTGTTTTTTTCAAGTCGTGATCGGCACGTACCGTTTTCTCGGACAATTCAGCTGCAGCGCTGGACACTGATGAGGCCGACCGGTTTGTGACAAACACACCAAAGTACCGGAGGATCAAACAAATGGGACCAAAACCAAGTACTTGATAAATGAGTTGTTTATGATGTACACACAGGTCAGTTCACATTTTTATGTAAACCTCCTTGAACACATTGGTGGAGAACATTTTCTGTGTCTTGACTAGGCCTGTCACGATAACAATTTTTGCTGAGAGATTAATTGTCTCAAAGATTGTTGCAATAAATGATAGTATTGTTTGAAGACCATTTTAAAATGATGTAGTGGTAATGACATGATAATGCAAGCACATCCTGCCAAAAATAAATACACTTTATTTTCAAAAGATCCTAACACTGGAACTGGTAAACAAAATAAACAAAACAATCAAAAAGAAAAATTAAAATGGACTCAGTCATTGTTAACAAAAAACTGTACTTGAATAAAAACTAAACAAAACATAAAACTAACTGTGGAAATAAAAACTACATTCATCCAAAAGAGTACAGATTATGAACTCTGTATACTATCTTGCCCTTCAATAATCATTAGATTAAAATAGAGAAGATGGGCATATCCGACTACCGGATGCAATAGTTCAGTCCTCCCTTACGCTAAGGAAATGAGGAAGGGAGAAGTGGAGAGCACCGGAGTTCAGCCTTTTTCATCTAGTGTCATCAATAGAAAGAGAAAAAGGCAGGAGGAAACGATAAAGTCGATAAATTAAGATTATGTCAACAATTTTCATTTATCATGTGATTAATTGATTTATAGCTAATCACTACAGGCCTAGTCTTGACACGTCTGTCCTTTATCTGTGTTCTTCTCTGAATCAGAGAGTTTATGTATAATCAGAAACAATTTGCATGCTAAATGACAAATGTCTAGAGCACAGGTGTCAAACTCCAGTCCTGGAGGGCCACTGCCCTGCAACTTTTAGATGTGCCTCTGCTGCACCACACCTGAATAGAATAATTAGGTCATTAACAAGGCTTTGGAGAACTTATCTACATGTTTTTCTTACTGTCCCAAGAAGGAGGTAATTAAGCCATTTCATTCCAGTGTTTTGTACCTGTGGCACATCTAAAAACTGCAGGGCACTGGCCCTTGAGGAATGGAGTTTGACACCCCTGGTCCAGAGTATAGCAATAGAAGAAAAGCCTTACATGAAATAATGCAGAGTTTTGCACCAAATCGATGTCTCATACGAGGGTTAAAATAGTAGAACGGTTAGGTCCCATGCAGCTGTGATTGCATAACAGCCAGCTGCTGGTCAGCGTGGCCTATTACTTGTAAGCACGGCATTCAACGAAACATCTGAGGACGAGTGTCCCAGCGGTACGTGTGGGTTCAGTGTGTAATGATTACAGCAAATTTGAAAGAAAATAACAAGATGTGCTTTTAGAACAAGTAGCCTACTCGAAAATACAAGAGGCAGTGTGGCAAGGCTGAAAAATTATACTGTTTTTCTTTTTGAGCTAGAGAGAGGAGAACATTGAAGCAGACCTAAAATAAGCTCATTTCTCTTAACTGGTTTTATTTTAGCGTGACAAATAAGGAGAAAATACATATTTTATTAGCTATTTCAAGGTAGTGGTATTAAATCTAAATGAACAGAAAGCTGTTCTCATTTGAAGTATTCTATGAAGAAGAGCGGTCACTGAGCTGTACAATAGAGCAAGTTATAAGCACTGTTGCCTCATCGAAAAAGGTATGAGCAACTACGGCTGGTACTTCTCTCTGAATGTTACCTGACACAAGGACAATATTTTTCTCAGAAACCTAGGATTTCAAAACTTCCTGTCACAGCAGACAAGTGAAGTTTTAAGACGCTACACACGTGTGAATCTTGTATAAC
The DNA here is from genome assembly GCF_003331165.1 of Xiphophorus hellerii. NCBI lineage: Eukaryota > Metazoa > Chordata > Actinopteri > Cyprinodontiformes > Poeciliidae > Xiphophorus > Xiphophorus hellerii. Next base: position 20,081,390 of record NC_045677.1, on the reverse strand, counting down.
CAACAAAGCAGTTGGTAACTTGGTGTTTGCAAGAACCCGCTGATGTACCACTGAGCTGCCTTTGTTTGGTCCTACTGAGTCACCAAAGGCAACATGCTTACCAAGGAAATTGTTTTTGCAAAGAATTGCTACGACTGGCGTAAAAAGAGAAGAAGAAAGGATTCTGTTTCACAAGTCTCCAAAGATGAAAGCTCTTTGAGTTGACTAACCCACAGAAAGGTTTGCTCATGGTGTTAAATAGGTTTTGCAATCCTAAAGGGGAGGAGCGAAGGATGGCTGAGGTATTGTATAAAAATAACTTATTTGAACTTTTTATCGTGTTATAATGTTATTCTATGATCAAAAAAATACCTGGAATGTTGCTTTGATTCTTCCACCTCACAGAGTCCCCTTTTCTACCCCTATTCCACACAGCTCCTCCAGACTAGCTGCAGCAGCAATCAGCAAACACCCACTGAGCCCGAAGAACGTTTATAATGGCAAAAAGAGAAATATTGTTTTAATAACATGCTGAAGACACAGTGTCAGAAAGAGGAGTTTCTTAAAGAGACAGAGGCCAACTTCAAGTTGTCAAATTTGTTTTAAGTTATGTTTGATATATACAGCATTTTTATGACAACTGAAGGTAAGAGCTACTTGATTGTGCTATAAAATATGCCTGGAAAGTACATAATACCACCTCTTTCAGGCCAGAAAAGAGTTCTACTAACTTCAGCTCAATAATGTCAGTTAAAAAACAAAATACACAGCACTGCAACCAATTAGCATTAAACAAACAAGCAGCTGTATCATTGCTTTCTAATGACAGGGATGTGAGCGCACTCATAATCTTTAAACAATCCACCCAGAGCTATTCATTTTTTACTAGTTCTGCATCAAGAGTGGCTTGCTGGGCGCAGACCGTTTTCTTTAGGAGTAATTCCCTGCAGCCTGTAGCATGCAAACAGAGCTCAGCAGGAACGTTATTACTGGGCACCTGGGCCATGAGCAATATGGAAAGAAGCTTCTCAAATAGAGTAATTCCAGTTTTCACACAACACCACTGATTTCACAGCAGGACTTAGAGGAAATCTGCATTTTGCTGCAGCAGACATCAACGTCACTGTCAGGCGGAGGAGCAAAGCAGGGACGGCACATGTGCATATATGCGATTCTCTTTCGATGGGGGCTTAAATGGAACTCCGTGCTGGGTGGCTGTCGGCAGAGTCTTGTTTTGATTGTCGCTATGGGAACGGACAAGGTCTGACCCACTGATACAAGAGCAAAGGGATTTGATCGATAGACCGAGGCAACAATAGGTTTCTTCAGCTAAACCAGACAGATGAGGATGTCAAGTCTGAGCAATTTGAATGCATGATCCAGAAAAATCCCTGCTAATATTCAGAACAGTGTCCTTAGAAAGAAAAATCTAATGAAACATAGGAAGGACGCTGCTTCATGAGAGTCCTACCAACTGATCACATAAACATCCTTCCTCCCCCAGCCTAAGGGAGAAATGTGTGTGGCATAATAAAAAAAGCCAGTGGGGAGTAGGAACCATTTTTCTCAAGGTTCAGAGTTCACTCGGATGGTGCAGGTGAGCGTGCACTGGGATCACAATGTGCCAGCCACAGTAAACAGTGTTTGGAGAGCAAGGCAAGGCCAAGCTACTGCAGCCAGAGGCACTGAGCCTCTACACAAATATTGACTTTACGTTCATCCCTTGTTCTCTGCACCTTTCAGACGTGAAACCACGAGGGACGAGTACGTCAGAGTTTCCGAAGAAGAGCCTGATTTGAATGCCTCCTAACAAACATGAAGGACTGGTTACATGCTCAAGAGATTGTAGGCGTTTGCGTTGAATAGGCGCTCTTTATTTACCAAGGCCAAAACCTAGCATGCAGGGGAATAAGAAGGTATCTGTTGGAAAGTTTAAACAGCTGTGTGCATTTGAAAAATGTTGATTAATATAGTTTGGTTTCTGCAGAGGATAGAGAGCTGGGGAAACAAATCATTCCCTTGTGAAGTTTAACTTCATAGCAGTGAAGGCATATGGAAGTAGATTTCCTCTGGGTGCCAGAAAGGATGTGTGACTGCCTGGCCTGTCAGCTGAAGCAGACAGTATCTGTTGTAAATACTAACAGAGAGGTTTGTAGAAGTTCGCAGGGGTGCCCAAAGTCAGTCCTCAAGGGCCAGCATCCTGCATGTTTTAGTTCTCTCCCTGGTGACAGTAACAACCTTTTCAGCATGTCAGTGTTCTTCTTAGGCCTTCTAATGAGCCATTATTGGATCCAGGTGCGTTAAACCAGGGAGAGAACTAAAACATGCAGGATGCCGGCCCTCGAGGACCGACTTTGTGCACCGCTGCCTCAGGGCAAGTACTACAGTTTGTTGATTTAGTTTTTTTTGGGGGGGGTGGAAAGTTTTAGATTCAGCTCAAGCAGCCAAACAGCAGCATGAAAGAATTTCTTCATGTGTAGTGCGTTTTCTGTTTACTGACTTGAGAAAATATTTGTCAAGCGTGTCCAATATTTTCAGTGTGGCCTCAGTAAAAATGTTAGGCAATCTATATTTTAATTTCTTGCCAAGATATCCATGTTTGTGCTGTAGATGGCCATGAAGCTCATTAATTTTGGGCTTTAAAACTATTTATTCAAAACTGTTTTTTTGGAAACATGTTAAATTAATATCAAACACAAAAATAGGCAACCAAGTCTTTTTTGTTTTGCAGATTTAAATTTACATACACCCCCACCAATATAGTTAAATATCTTTTAGCAAGTTGAACCTTGACCACACAGTTTTTTTAATTCGTCATCAGGCTTCTGGCATGATTCTGGTAGGGTATTTTACCTATAAAAAGTAAATCAGTTAAACTGATCATTTTAAGCGGTCTCTTAAAATGATACATTTTCCAAAGCTTTATATATACATTTGAGTTTGCATGTTTTTTTGTTCAGTTAGATCAAGTCAGAATTATCTTGGAAATTTACAAATTATTAAAAAAATGGAAATAATCACATTGTAAAACCTCAAACTGATTTATCACAACATAATATAAAAATACATCATATTACAATTAGAGCATCTTTGTTGTTCTTTTATCTTAAATAATCTGTGAATCAGATATCATCATTTTAGTTTTACCTGTCTCGCTGCAGATCCAGTTGGACATAAATGAAACATTTATTGTAAGTTCAGGTAAGTTTTTACATTTTTGTGAAATGATCATGGGAACGCTCTGTCAAGACACCAAAGTGATTATTCCAGCTGGTTTAAACACAGATGGGATTTTGTTTTCTTCGTCAGGGACTCATTACAGAGGAAAACAACATGAAATTCAGCACTCAAAACTTGGAGTTGCAGAACAGCTGTTGGTGTTGTTTCTTTAGCTTAATTTACATCTAATCTTGAGTCCTTCAGTAACATTTCCCTTCATAGAAAAGTAAACACATCTAAGCAACTCACAGCTGTGTTCAGGTGAATGATCCAACATAATTACAGAGAAGCTGTGCAAAGTTTATGTTCAATCTAAGTCAGATAACAAGAGAGTAAATGCTTAGGATTTAATTCAAATAATGATGAAAATGCCAGCTTAATGCATCAATTGAAACTGATGTTAGAGCACAAAATAATCTCAGAGCTGTTATAAGAGGCCGTTGTTCACATCAAATGGATTATGTCGCAACAGATACTAAACTTTTGGCATGTTAACAAGGTTTTCCTCGTGTCTACGCTGAAGAAAGTAAGCACGTTATATGAAATGTCAAATCTTTTCACATGTATGCAGCGTATGTGTGTTTTGTGATGAAGGGTGTGAAATATAAAATTAGTACTATGTCACAGTTTTTGTCATATTTGATTATTACTTTAAAGAGATGAAAAATCCGTGCTTGGTACTTAGTCCATGAGAATCCCATGAGTTTGTAAAATCACAAGTACTTTTTGAAAGTACAACCTTTAAGCATCTATGGAAAAACGTTTCATTCAGCTCACATTTCTGTATTAAACGATTTATTGGCTTGTTGTAATATTTTGATCTTAAATGTTGTGTTTTCAGCCCAATGCCATCCTCACTCCGTACCAGATATTATGACACAATGCACTCGTGGCATCTCCCAAACCCAAACTCCTCCACTCAATTTTCACATTAAGGGGCAATATTTGTGAATTCAGTGGATATGCCTCCACTACTCCAGACTCCAGTGACGTTTTGCAGAGCAGTTTGTGATCCAAGGCGTCGATGCAGCCACTTAGCAATAATATCAAATACCATGAGGCTCTCTACACATTGTTTTTGAACAATATATGAATGGCCATGTTAAGCTAGGTCTGTTACAACTGACTTTGCCAAAAGTAGGTGACCTCTGCACACCATGCGCCTCCTTCTTTGTTCTGGAAATCACTGAGCGCCTTAGAGAGACTTATTCTTTGACAAAATGCTTGTGGAAGCAAACACCATGCCTCAGTGCTGAACTTTATAAGCCAGGGACCATACAAGTGATTTGAACACCTAAATTCAATAGTCTGCAGTTAAAGGTGTCTTTAAGTTGAGATGCTGATGGAACTGAATGTTTTGTCATGAAAAAACAATTACCTGCAGCTGTTAGTTAGATTTGCAGATCTGACAGAAGTATAACATGTTGACCTTTTGCTGGTAAACTTTGAAAAGAAAACAGTACAGATGATGAAAGTAGGACAACACTGTGTGTATAGTTTTTAGGCAAGTAAGTAGTTCACCTTTCATAATTTTCAGGCATACTTTCAAACTGACAGACTCCATGAAAGGAAGGCTTTTCAATATAGATAAAAAAAAAAGGTTGCTTTATTGGTCACTAGTTTTTGTTTTTTATTTTTAAATGTCAGAAATATTAATTGGAAAGTTGAGAGGTGTCTGATGAAAATAAAAAGATGAAATGGGAAAATGAGTTTCATTTAGCTGAGTAATAATGCAGCAAAATATTAGCCGCCTAATAACTGTGCACATATATTCTCCTAAAAAAGCCCAAACTTCACTCTGAATGTCTTAGATATTCACATTTGACATCTATTAACAGTTTGGATTAACCAAAATGTAGCTTGGGATTAATATAAATAATCCTCACACAGTGAAAGTCAACCTCTTATTAAAATTATTTAAAAGACGTTCAGATCCCACCATGCAATACTTGCAACTCTGGCAGCTTTGGAAAGCAGCTCACTGTCATGTTATTGTAAGTGACTCTAAAGTGTAGCCGGCCATTGAAAGATCAGATTGAGTTGGAAGTGATGAGTGAACACAGCATCATTTCCAGAAGGTGTCCTTTAAAGGGCTGGGTGACCCAGATCTCATTTTATTTGAGAAAGTCAGACAGTGAGAGGTGTTAAATTCAGCTCAAGCAGCCAAACAGCAGCATGAAAGAATTTCTTCATGTGTAGTGCGTTTTCTGTTTACTGACTTGAAAAAATATTTGTCAAAGGGACCCGTCATAGTCAGCTTTTTGATCAACAGTTTGGAAGCAAAAGACTTGATAGTTGTATAAGATTCATGACCACTAGTTAATTCTGCCAGTATATTAAATACACATGTATGTATTCAAAATAAGTTTATGTTGAGTTACTTTTGCTGGTGAAAATTAATTGGAAATGGCACATTTAATGTGCAAGCTGTTTTAGACTACTCTGTTATTTTAAACCAACCTTAAGGGTTGCAAATTTGACAAAAATCTTGTTTGAGTTTTAAACATACCTTATGATCAGCCTTCACAGATAAGTTTCTAAACACGTTGGGTCTTTCCTATATATTAAATATGTTTCATGACTTTAAACACAAAGTTTCAACACATCTAAATCAAGTAAACGTCTTTATTGGAATTCATCGAATGTTTTACAAGTCAGACTTAAATATCTTGCAGTTTTGTACATCACAGACAGTCACCACACATCACTAAGCGGAGGTCACAACATCAAACGGCTAAATCAGTTCACATGGAGGATCACGTGAGGCGCGGCCAGACGAGGGAAGCACAAAGGTGGAGCTTTTAACTCATTTATTACAGGAAAGCTGATTACAGTGCAGTTCTAAACTCATCCACGCAACAACACACAAACACGAATGCAGATGAAGAGTTCAGCTCCGGGCTGCCACAGCCGGAGCCTGCTGTTGGTCAGAGGACTGCAGCTGTCTGCCAAGATACTCCCTGTAAAAGAAAAACAGTTACTTCTTATAAATCGTTCTCTTCCAATCAGTAAGAGCAGAAAATTGCAGCATAATTGTTACTTTTTGTAGAAAACAGTAAAACGTAAGTGGTTTTGATGAGTCAACCGGCAAGTTGCTTCATAATTCTACAAAGTGTTTATGTAAATATGAAAAGTGATCTTTGGTAAAATGAGCCTCCATTCTCTATCAAATTTTGGGTTTCACACAGAAAAACCAGAAATTATCTGATATTTTCCAGACACTCAGTTGTACTCGTTATTGAACGCTAAGTGCATGAAATCTCAAAGCCTACATCCCACCATGCCATTTATTAAGACCACAAAGACAAAAGGGAAAAGTTTGTGAAAAATAAGCTGTGCCCAAAAAAAACAAAGTCCTGATAAATGCAGGAAACAAAATGTTTTAGTGATATCGTTTTACCATGACTGTACAACGTTATTTTATATCAATTAACATTACATAAATAAGGTTTGAACTACACACAGACGGTTTGACATTACACAAAAACAGTAAAAAGTAAGTCATTTGTCTACAATAGTTTATGATATCTTCCTAAATAATCTTTAGGAAGATATTAAACCGTCTTTATTACGCCTACATTTCTGTATGTTCTCCGTATCTGTATTAGTGTGAGGTATTGAGTCAATCTTAAATGCTGTGTTTTTTTATTATCTACAAGTGGAAAATCATCATAATTAACAGAAATAGAGGCTTAAACAGAGTCTGTGTGCAGTTTAATCTGCATAATGTGTTTCACTTAGTGAATTGAGTTAATAAAATGAATGAACATTTAAATTTTTTAAAAATGACTGATGTGTGTGTGTGTGTGTTTGATGGACAGTCATTTCCATCTGAAAATACTGATATTATTTGCAGTCCAAGCCACTAATTTCTATCATCAACATTCAATTTTAAACTATCCTTTCAAGTTTTAATTGCCTTCAATTTATTTTTTATATAGGATTATTATAAACATTCTTTCTCTGGCAATAAACATAAAACCCTCAGGGGGGGCGAAGTCATAAGGAAAACAATTAACTGAACACTCTTCAGGTCTTCGTCTGAAATCTGTCCAGAAACACAGATTTCCAGTCAAAATTCCTGTCATCATTTAGCTTTTTTTTTTTTTTGCATTTGTGATTAATGAGCTCTACAGCCACTGATAAGAGAGTAATAATGTCCAACTATTGCTTGATTTAAGCGCATTTCATTTTTAATCTCTTCACTACCTCGGTGGAATTACGGCACTTATTATTCCTTAATAAGACAGCAGGTTTCAGTGGAGCTTCTCCCTCTTATTTGGACCCAGACGTTGTGCACAGCCCAGATATAATGACAGTATATTGAAAGGTCATAGCTTTTTCTCAGGCATCTCCTTGGCAGAAACACTTCAGATCATGACACTCACCTTATTAGAACCAGAAACATCAAGGGTCTTACAAGAGTCTAATAAAGGCTGTCCAGAACGTCTAATAGTAGGGAGTACTTTCTCTTCAGAAAAAAAATAATAAAATGCCCCACTCACACTATAATTACTCAATCTTTCTCTACAGAGTAGCAGCTCTTGTTGAATTTTCAAAGGAAGTAAATTTCTATTTTTACTGAATGGTACTTTCCTATAATTACATCAAATATGAATCACTGAGTGCAGTATGGAGCCATCTCGGTAAACAGCTAAATCTTTTCTGACAGAAACAAAGTGTGTTTTAGTGTTTTTGTCTTGTACTTCCTCTAAAATGCTGTTTATTTTAAGTCCTGCCGTCTTACACAACCCAATTAAAAGGATGAGTAATTATGACAAAGTTAGACACTTCACTAAGTTGGATGTAGGTAATGAAAAAAGTGTTTCCTGCAAACTTGAAAATCTACATTTCTTTCCAGAGCTCAAATCTCCCGTCGGAGGCTTGTGTTTTAGAGACTGTTGAAGCTAACGAACAATAAGCAGGCGTTTGTTTACGGAGCACTGAGTGCATTAATAAAGGAAGATGGAAATAACTGGGATATTAGAATGATTCATGAAGATGAGGTGCATTCAGATGTATGCTTTAGTAGATGCAGCACTGTGAAATGACTCAAGAAGGAGAAACATGCAAAAATTTCACACGTTTAAATTAAAGGGTGAATGAGGCCTTTCATATATTTTAATATGCGTACATTCATTTGCAGACTTCTACAGACTTAATAAAAAGTATCTGAAAAAATGTCAGTGAAAACTCTTCACTTATTCTTCAATTATTCTGTTGATAATGTATGTTATTGATTTTTAGATTGTATTGTTATTGTTTTTATGTAATTTGTTGTTGATGCATGTAACAGGTCTCCCTTTTAAATGAGACGAGTTTCTAGAGATTTTCCTGTACAAATAAGGGATTAATATTAGCAATAGTAATTTTTTGTTAGCCTTCTTGTAATAATTAACGGTTTCTGCCTTGTCAAGAACATTTTACTATTTTAAGATAACCTTAAGCAAGTAAAAACTGTAGTTTTCCCAATAATAATTTTATTTATCAGAAAAAGACTATTTTCCAAAACCAAAAACCCTGGGCTTTTTTCATATAAAATTTAACCGCCCCATAAGCCTCAGAACTGATTGAGAAGAAGCTTTAACCCACACTTCTTTAAAAAACTGTTTTAATTCAGAACTTTAGCGATAAATTCAGTCCTTGCCTCTTTGTTTTGATAAACTTCGCAGTCTGGTGGATTTGCTCTGAACCAGCTAATGAAAACGTACCAGATAAATATTTTTATCAACTTGCTTGAAAGGATGCAGCTTATCGAGTGCAGCTGACTGCGAAACAACTCCTAATGGGCTGATAACTAGCAAATATTTCAACTCCATTTAAATTATTTGGCATCAATGTCACAAACATTTGAATAGCTGTTTCTATATTTGAGATTAAGGCTCAGAAACCTCCCAGATAAATAGTCTGTGTGTATATGTAACAATCTATTTAATCTAGGATTATGGGGGAAAGTAGAACTATATAAAATAAAAGCTTTATTTATCAACTATCCGGTAATAATAGTTGATAAATTGAGCACTTTTAAAACTCCTTCACTGAAGATGTAATTTTTTGTGTAAAAGTAGTGTTACTTGATATTGAGAACATATGTACATGTAGTTAAAATTGTATAACAATTTTTAATTGCTATTAATCAACACACAATGTCCCCACCTTTAGCTTCTATTAAATGTGGGAATAAAAAGTTTATCCATCTTATTAAATATGTTGCAGATTAAGAGAGTGTCATGCTTGAAATACCAAATATTTTACACAGAAGAGTCTGAAAGCTAATTTTTCTGGAAGCTGCATATTTTCTTAATTTACCGGTCCAATTATGAAAAATAGATGCAAACACTGTCATTTGCAGAAGTTTTCCACTTTACTTGTCAACCTTCATCTACCATTTTTGACATCGTCTGCATATTCTTGTCTAGACTGTAAAGTGGGAGATTAACTTTAAACGCATGCATCCTTGAAACCCAGAACGAAGGTTAATTTAGACTTCCTGCATTTCTTTCACTGTCTGCCTCCCTAATACATGCAACACATATCACCACAAAATGTTGCACTTCGGTCTAATTACTAACACAAGGTGGAGGGCAGCTGAGGACAAGGACGGAGAGGCTGTCAATAGCTTTCAGGCTTCACAACAGTTCAAAACAGAGCCGATAGGCTAAAATGACATTCTTTCAAGATCGGGACATACATTAAAGAAAGCAACTTTTCAAAGCGGTGTAAAAGGCCACGGAGATAACCATGCACATATTCACTGTTGTCATGACAGCAAGAGGCTCAGATAAGTAAGGACGTGAAGAACTCCTCATGGAAACAATGAGGCAACCCACTCAAGGTGAAAGCGACTGAGGTGAGGCGCTTTGAAAATCTCTCGACACCGTGGTTCAATGAAACTTTGCTATTTACAAAATAATGATGATAAAAAAAGAAATTAACCTCCCCCCGAACGACTTCCTCATACATTTCTGTTTTCATTGAGTCAATCAGTGTAGGCAGCAGATCATTTGATGAGAACTTTGAGATGTGACACACCTCTCTGACTTTACAGGTCCTTACAAATATAAATAAAAACAGCAAGCTCAACAGCAAAACAGTGAGCATGAGTAACTTTCCTTTGTTATTGTTGTCTCAAACGCATTAGGAGAACACAAAAATCGCTGTACTACTGCGTCAGCACAGTATGTCAGCCTTTCAATAGCTCTCACAAGGGGAAGGCGTGGGTGAGTAATATCTCATTAAGAAGTCGACGTAAAAGAACGGATGAAAGTCGTCGGATGCGATACGACAAAAAGAAACAAGCTCTGTGCAACAAAATGTCCATTTTCATAGGCAATGTAATTAACTTTGCCATGGTATGAGGGACTGTGCTGAATTTTACATGAGTTTTCAAACCACACTCAGTGTGCACCAACAGCGGCTACTGTTTTGGACCTTTTTCTTCATTTAAAATTAAAATTGCCACCATCTTTGCATAACTCCACTGTTAGATTCATTTACTAGAGAAGGAAAACAAATCAAATATGACTAAAGAGCCAGACACGAGGTTCAATATGTACAAACATGATCATAGCGATTTTAAGCAATGCAAGAAATTCAAAATCGAGCACATATAAAGACCAATCTAATAACACTTATCTCTTTCTGTTAGAAAGATGTAATTACAGATAAAGTGCAAGTCAAATATATATAGATATCTAGTTGTTTTGGTGTGTAGGATAGTAGTTATAAGGTGGAAAGCACATCTTCCTTTGATCCAAAGCCTCGATTATAAAAATCCGTTTTTCTTTCCTCTCTGTAACCAAAACAAGACAGAAAGCCTTTTATGCCCCTGCTTATAAATTTCTACCCACATTTCTGTGATTACATTATTTGCAGGGGACATGACTTAGATGGGTAAGCTGCAAAAAGAGAAGCTCAAAGGACTCTGTTTTAGATAACAGATCCACACAAATACACACACACACACACAAAAAACATTTCCCTCGCCTTCTTGTTTTCGAGCAGTGCAGCGGGAAGTGAGCGTTTTGAAAATAAAAATACAAAGGGAGAGGTGGTGCAGCAGAAGCAAAATAAATCACAAAGGGTTTGGAATGGAGTTGGTGACAAATCTGGACAGGTGATCAACAGCTAAGACTTATGACAGCAGAGAGCTGGAGCAAACATTTGTGCTGATTCATTTGACCTTAAAGAGAAACATGGCAGTGTGTTGTGACAGACAAGTTTGGGGATGGAGCAAACCAACAAATATAAAACACATTCTTTAAGTGGGATATTGTGATCCTAAATATTTCAGTATTAGTTCACCTTTGATCGAAACATTCTACAAGATATTTCATAAGAAGGAAATGTAAATTTAACGTAGTAGAGTATCTCAGAAGGGAAAATCTCATCTCAGATCAAAATGCAAAACATTGGCATTGTGGTCTAAGGTGTTATGTATTTTTTTCTCTTCAAACTATTTTCATCTTCTTCTTATATCTTGTCACTTCTTGGCAAATTACATCTTTCCTTTAGGTTTAAACAATTTTTGAAGATGTCATGTAAAGTTTTTTGAATTCCTTTTGAATGCTTTCCCTATTACCAAATCTAATGTCTTTGTAGAGATACCTATTCAGATGAAAAAATAAAAAATACTAAATGACCTTAAGAGGGTTTTCATATAGTTTTCCATTATATTGGCATTTTTGAGTGGCAGAATTTTTAATAACACAAATAGTATTGATGTAAATAAGGAAAGGCATGAAAGGGAGACAGGTTTCATATTTGTCGTACAAATCACTACAAAGTGACACACAAAAAAGTCTTATGGGAAGAAGTTGTTGCAACAAAAGTAGGCCTCAAAGATTACCATGAAGCAAATTAAACGGAAATTGTATGACATGCCAAGAAATTCTGTGAGGTTGAACAAAGTTGCTCTTTTTTTGAGGTTTCAACCCATCTATCCTGGAAAGTGCTAAAACATTTTGCCACATGGACAAAAGTGCTTGAGGGCCAAAAAATTATACATTTCTTTTTGTATTAATAACTTCTTTTTGTTTTTTATTAAACCTCCCCCATTTTTTTAAAAACTTTTTTGTCTGCTCAATAAAAAAAATACACATGCTATGTTTTTGTTAAATGAACAGTATTGTTGAGGTAAAAAGGCATCTACAAATCATTGTACATCTAAATAATTAAAAAAGGGTTGTATTATTAAGAAAAAGTCATAAGGTTGGCAAATATTGTAGTGGGGGGAAGGGTGGACTGATTTTTGTTGTTATAGATGATTGCCAAATTTGGTGACCACACAAAATAATTTTAGTGGCTACAAACAGCCCACAAAATTAAAATTAAACCTTGTCCTAAAGCAACTGTTCTGTCAATGTGACATTGCCTCTGTTGCTGCCATACAAAATTGACTGTGAATATCAGAGAGGCTAAAAAATGTTTCCAATACAATTAAATCTCATTTTATAGTTCTTAAAGCAAAATTGGAATCGTCCATCATTGGTTGAAGCATAACTAGAGATCAGAAATCTGAAAAAAAGAAATCATGATTTATCAACTGATTTTTCTGCCAAGAAAGCATTTAAAAAGTATGAGGTCAAAATTTCACATGTATTCTGCTTTTGTCAGACAGCTTTCTTTTTCAGGTAGACAAAACACTTAAACATTTACTTTCGACCAATCTCACTGTTAAATGTGGTTTTAAACATATTGACTGAAACTATCTTCCACAGATGTTTTTAAAGAAAAATCACAAAATACTTTGAATAAATACTGCAACACTCTTATTTAAAAAGGAACATGATGACTCAGACCTAATGCTTTGAAAAATTGATGAAATGTTTCTCAGGTCTGAACAGGGAGCGACAGCCATTACTTAAATCTGTGTTATTTTTTTTGGACCTCCTGATTCTCCTCGGCAGAGATCTCCAACGACCTTACAGCATGTCAGACACACCACCGACCTTCAACCTAAACAAATGTCTAACCAAGCTGCGTAGGTGAAATCATTTATGAGAGTGAGATCAGGGCTTCGGTCATTTGTATGCAGATTGTAGCTGATGGGCTCTTCACCATCAGAAGGTTTGCTTCAGATAACATCTGAGGGTTCACTGAGGTTAGCGATCAACGTCAAACTAAAAAAAAAAGCATTTGTAAACCAATGTACTGATGGATTTGTTCATACCAGTTATGCACCATCAGTTTCTGCACAGCCAACAGGGCGTTGTAACGGACTAGTTGGTCTTCATGGTGCATGTGATTCATCACCAGCTGTTTTCCACCCAGCTGCTCAATCACCCTGAGATGGGAGATAATGGGAGAGAGCCTTTATAAACACAACGTGCCCGCTATTTTCATGTTTCAGGTCATTCAGTGGTCCATCATGTAATCTAATCCAGTCCAGCTGAAATTTTCTGTGTATCTTATAATGGGTCAGTGGCCTTGTGAAAGGACATAATGCTTATGAAAAGAAAAACAGTGCTGCATGATGCTTCCCACAATAAAGTACATGGTCTAACCAGAGAGAAACAAGGACATCCATGTAAAAGGAGTTTGCATCTGTACCGCTGCCGATCAGCTTAAAATTAATAGACCTGTCCTATTAATATGAATAGCTTGAATTGCTAAATTTCTTACCGTTTACCACGTGGATAATGTCGCACGTACTCTCCGATATCGTGAGCGGCCACGGCTATAACTTGAGGATCATCAGAGACTTCCAGCAGACGAGTCAAGATCCTTTTGAGAATGAGACACAAAAAGAGAAACTCCGATATAAAATTTTTTTCACCATGTGAGGATTGTTATTTTATACAGGATTTTGTCAAAATCAGAAACGTATGAACTCTAAAGCTAATGTCACTTTAAAACAGAGGCACTCCTAACCCATAAAGCTACTATAACACTCGAAGGTTCCCTAAAGCTTAAACCAAGAGAAATACTTGTGATAGTCAAGAAAAACACACAAAGAAAAAAGAAAGGCAATTTAATCTGATGTCTGGGCTGATTGCAGAGAGGGCAATGATGGGAAAGATGAGCAGATTAGAATTTTTACTAAATGTCAATAAGAGCATTGGGCTGTGTGACTGAAATAACAAGGAAAACAACCACAGATTGATTCTGTTTTATCTCTGGTGGCCCAAGTCCTCACACAGACACACACAAACTTGACAAACAAGATGCTGGTGTTAAAAGTATTACCAGAGACAGGTGTCAACAAAGAACAACTTGTCGGTTAAATGTTTTGAATTAGGACTCTGGCACACCTACAAGTGTTTTTTTAGGAGAAGAGGGTCGAGCAAAATACTTTTCCACAGAGCACAGGTGTTTAAGACTGGAGGAACGTGTTCAAACCTGTTACCGCAGCAGAAGGGTGTCAATTTACTTTTCAATTATGGTTTTCAACCTAACATTTTCAGTTTGTTTTTTTGATTAGAAATATTTTTAAGAAGTCAGACCAATCCAATTCTAGCGGTTGCTCCGCCTGAGATATTTAACACCCAGCTGCTGGCTTTTATATTAAGTTAGTGTTTGTTATTATCAGTGTGAATGCAGGTGGACAAAAACCAAGAAGCAAAGTTAAGCGTAGTTTTCTCAATTATATTTTTTTGCTTTGGTTTCGACTGCAATTGAAATTTCTTTTTCTAACCAAACTTTGATAAAAATAAAGATTTAAAGAAACCAGACTATAATAATAAAGCAGTGCATGGTAAATTAATTGATGAGATTTCAAAACTTGATGCAATAAAAATATTTTTATGTACAAAAAAGAAGACAGAAAGAGACAGAAAAAAAGATATTTTGGCCACTCAGTTATTTTCAACTCACTGATTTTAGCCTGGATGCCTAGAAGTCAGGTCACCAATGCTATACAAAGCTACAAGTATTGCTTTTAATATAAAGTGTCAGTGCTTTGCAAAGGTTAAACAATTCAGTAAAGTACACCAAAAGCACAAAGTTTACTTCAGTTACACCTCGAGTGAATGCGCAACAAATGCAGAATATATATGCAGTTCTTTATATCTGTTACTAACAGAACAACTGCATCACTGTTGAGCAGAACGACGTATTTTGTTGGTATTACTTCAAGATCACAAGCTGATTATTTTATCACAAAATGAGAATAATTAATTCTGTTATCCTGAATATTTTGTACAAAAATGATGAATTGGCCTTTCACGTCCAGATAATTAATTTGATAAGATCAAATAGAATTTACTTTTAATTAAACCTAGATTTCTGCATAGTAGCCAACATGAAAGAATCATTTCAAACAGGAATCTTCTGATCTTCAACTGATTCAAAAGGCAATTAAGTCTGCAATTTTAAAGGATACAAACGTTTAATTTCCCCCTCTTTGTGGGTACCCAAATAATAATAAAAAGAATACAAGAACCTCAATTATTAAAAGCTAAAAAAAGCATCTCCTGTTTTGCTGAAAATGAGGATTGTAGTTAGAGGAAGTCTAATTTATGGTGATCTTAGGTAGCAATAACTGAGATGGTTCAAACAAAATAATTTGTATAAAATGTATTAGGCACTTTTGAAATTTTGTATGATAACATGAGATTTTACTACCCATCTTAAAAATGAGGTTTTTTGCACGTGCTTCAAAAAAACTATTTTTTTGCACCACATTAAATAATATTTTCAGTCCTTATGTGACTGAACAGTCTGCACTTTAAGCAGTTTCACTCTTACTGCAGTTTCAAAAATAACAATGAATAAAGTTTCAGGCCAAGGATAAAATTTCTTTTCCAGTCATAGTAAGGGCTTCTCTTACTTGAGAAGCTCGTAGTTCTTCTCATTCAGGCGGACAGCGTTCTCACGCCAGAATTTCTCCGACTTGTGAACAGGACTCCATTCCAGGCGGCCGGATTTGAGCTCAGAGCTGTACTTCATCAAAGGAGCTTTCAATAAAAAATGTAAAAAAACACACACAAGACAAAGAACATTATTATAAAACAACAAGGAAAGAAAGTCTGTGAATTACCTTTCTTGTTTTTACTTTGTGAAACACAAAAGGTGCTTTTATTAAACCCCATTAGATCTGAAGAGGTGCAATGGCAGACAGAGATGATCTAAGCACGTTATCACTTCAGTATTCACAATTATTAAAGTGTTCAGCCTTTATAGTGTTGAATAATATAATGTCCATAATTCGGTTAAGCTAGGCGTCATCCACAATTGTAATTGTAGATGACTCTTAAAAAACATCTTTGGATTTTTTACATTGGAAAAGTAATTAAAACTAAAAATAAATGGTCACTGATTGCCTCCTTTTCATGAAACTGTGTCCACTGAGTACCTAAGATCCTGGACGCTCTCTCCCAGCCTCTCAAGCAGGAACTTAATGTCGTCGGTTATGTCCTCGTCGTCGTACTTCTGCTGCTCAAGATTTTCCAGCTGCTTCAGTACCTTGCACTGAATCATGGCCAAAGCGTATTCCTGACGAGTCTCCCTCTCCGCAGACTTCTCCAGCAGATTCTGTCAACAACAACGTAAGCAAAAGATCTATTCAGAAGTTTGTCAGGTATGGATTATCTCTGTCTGTTAACACGTTGAGAACTGATAACTTAAAGATCTGTTTTGTGGGACCCAATCAAATGTAATATTAACATAATATGACCATTTTTTTAATGCTTTATTTAAAAAAAAAGTAATAATCCAGCGTGTTAATAACTTAACAGACTGGATTTCAAAATGTTGAAATTGTAATAAACAGGCCGACGTTTATTTCAATTCAGTTTATTTCTAAAGTGTCAATTTCCAGCAAGTCAACTCAGAGTAATTTACAAAAAATAAGTATTAATTCACTGCCTTCTTTCATACTGAGTGAACATGCAGCAACAGGAGAAAGGAAAAACTCCAGTTTACAGGAAGAAACCTCCAGCAGAACCCGGTTCAGTACAAGCGGCCATCTGCCACGACTGACTGGGAGTTTCAAGACAAGCAGATACACAAAAAAGAAACGCAAGAACTGCCAGAAGCTACATCTGGTCTGCCAGAAGAACGCCACACCAGATGTACCTGCTATGAAGATAATTTTTATTAATTTACAAGTAATAATACCCACTGCTCTTATCACGCTAATCACTGATACAAGATTATTTTAAAATGCCAACTACTGTACATGATCAGAGATCAGATCTGTGTACAAACTATTTTGAATTTTGTTCATTCTTAAAGAGAAATCAGCTGAAATTATTATTGACAGCTAATCAGAGTCTGATCAGTGCATTTATAGTTTGGAGTATTTAGCAAACTGTAAATTAAACATCTTAGATTTCAGCATCGCCTTTATTCTGATATGCATAGTACAAAAACAGTTAAGAGTCAGTTATTAAGAGACGCTGGCATGGTCAGCTGCCGTCGTACCTGCTCCAAAACCTTTCTAGTATATAGTTATTTTAGTTTTTATCTTTTTAAATACATATTATTTGCTGTGTGAAAACTCTGCTTTCTCTTATTTTGTTTCTTTCCTTTGGCTGCAGGTACCAATAAATTTCACTGTGCTGTGTGTAACTGTGCATGTGACAAATAAACTAATCTAAGTTGGTAATTTTCTTTGTCTTATAATGGTACAATCATAAATCAAGGCACATAGTTTTTCTATTGTATTACTGATTCTAACGTCATTTATCACAAAAACAGACAAACCTTCTGCATGGATATTTCCTCTAGAGAAATTTTAAGTTGATTTAGGAAAACCGTATGTCAGACATAGAGTGAAAATTCAGTAATAAAGATTTTATGCATGTGCAGTCTTTCAATGTTAAATCAACATATAATGGATATGAATGTCTTAAACCAGCATTTAATGTGCAGTATTAAGATTGTGTGGGAAAGGAATAAAACAGAGTTAACCACTAATAAGGAACAATGTTAAAGAAATTTATAAAATTATTCTCAATTATAATTATTCTCAAAAAAATCTATAAAACTGAGAAAGTAAAATTTGCAACATTTTCTGCAAAATAAAAGAAGAAGAATTTTCTTAACTTGAAATAAAGACATTAAACAATTTATATTCCATCAGGCAGGTAGCGGAGTTGGTATACTGTTATTTAAAAAATATTTTTTAACCCACCAATAAAATAGCCATTTCTTACTTCTTGTCTATTGTGTTTAAAAAATGGAATTGTTTTTGTTTCGGACAAATGCACCTTACAGAAAACAAAAAATAATACACTTAAATTTAAATAAACTTGTTCTCACATAGTACTGACTGGGAGAGAAAGCTGCACTGACTCTGTAGTACAACGTTTGGTGATGTTTTCAAGGACGTCCAGATGGTGAGGATAATTTAAGTCCCTTTGCTCGTCCCATGTGGAGAGCAGAATCATTTGCATAATAAGGACATATGGGAAAACACAAACATGCAAAATACTGCTGATTATTCTTTAAAAGATTCCATTCGAATAAAAAAATGAGTGTTCTGCATGTTTACAGAAAATTTGCAGTAATACTTTGAGAGACCTTGAGTTTCAACAAATAAACTTCTTAATTGTTGCTAAACAGAGAAATTGTGTAGCTTCTTAGAAGGAAACAGTGGAAAGGAAGTTGGGCGGCTCAGGGGAAACCCACTTAAGACGAGTCTCTTCTCCCATGACCACTCGCCACTCACTTCTTTTAATTAGTTGTAACAAGCATTCTAACTCTACAAGAAACTTTTAAGAATGCCTGAAGGAAGAAACCCTTTCCTCTTGCAGAGGGATCATTAAATACTTAACTTTTTTGTCATTTTTTCTCTACTTTAAATACTGAATGAGTTCTGGGTAAGATTAATTAAAACAAAAACTAAAAGGAGATGGACAACAGATGAACATCTTAAATGGACAATGAGACAAAACATATATTCTGTACTCTACATTCTTTATCCACACTAATAAAGATCACAGCTATATTGAAACCAAACCTGATATTTTTCTAGATTTTGTAGAAATTTTGTATTGAAACCTACTCTCTCACAGAGTATTTTATTCCATTCAACCCTTGGTGCTAAATTAATTTCATTTAGTCAAAAAACAAGTGAAGGAAATACAGTTTAACATAAACAGACACATATCTGTCACAGATGAAAATGACTGAAACATTACAGCAACGGCAGTTTGAAGGAGAGGCCTAAAATGCGGAGTACTTTCCAGTAAATCAGGGTTTAAAAATCAGCTTGTTCTGGGCTCATGTTTCAAACATGTAATCAGTGCCATTTATCTCACCATTGTACTTGGACCAAGGTCACTCAGTCTGTCTGATGTTGGACAAAGTTGAGATACCGCTTGAAGCTTTTTCTTCTTAAAATCCTACTTCCTTCCTTACAATTTACTCAAAGTGAATTCTGAATAAGTTATCCTCTTGAAAACACTGATCATGTTTAGTGGACTGTCAGCTTGCACTTTACTTTCAAAAGATGAAATAAAGCAGGCTTGTCTCCCAGTAGATTTATACCACCAGTTTTCATTTTGCTATACCGGGTCAGGTAATTTTTCAGCTCATCTTTGTAATTTATCACCATTTGAAAAATGTTATTACTGAGCAATTTTATCCACTTAGAAGTGACTTTCCCTGCACATGATACACTTCAAGCAAGTATTTATTTCTACTTAAAATTCATTCCAACTACAATAAGAAAAATGTGTCACTTAAGATGAAAGTGTAACTCATCTTATCTGAGCAGGAAGGATAGGGTTTTACCTTGAAAACAACTGCTGACTAGAGCAGAAAATAAATCTGAAAATAATGAGTGAATACAATAAAATAAAAGAAAACATTAAAGCAACAAATATTCTAATTTGTGTCAAATATAAATGGCAAAGCAAAATAAAACCACAATCATGGGAACAGGTAAGCAGTAATCTTTGATTTTAAGTCTTTTTCCTAGAAATAGGAACATGTACAGGGACACAAAACCAGTGAAAAATTCACCACTGACCCTGAAGGCAGCCAGAATGATTCGAGTGACCTTCTCCTTCACAGACTCCTGAAGGATGTCAGACAGGGCGGGAACTACGTTGTAGCGCCTCAACTGTTCACAAAGTTGCGGACTGAAAGCCAGCAGCCATATACAGAAGATCATCTGGTACTGAAGCTGGAAGCCACACTTGTTGCTAAGCACTGCTGTGATGCTGCAACAGAAAAAAATGTATATAATTAAGTAAAAGATAAAACAAGTAAATAAAGCACAAAGTATGAGAAGAGGACTCACTTTTTTATCTAATGCCTGTTTACTCAGCCTGGCTTTCACAGCTGTGTACCTACATGTTGCACATCCATTATCTCTGATGATAGCTCAGAATAAAATATTCAAGTCTTCAAATAATGGACAAGTTGATTAAAATGCTCTGTACAGTACTGATGCTCACAACTAAACAACTTGTACATTTGCAGAAATGACTGTTAAGTGCAGAGATGTGGACCTTATCGATGCGCAACAATTAGCACACAAATTGTGTGGTGAGGCTGGATTTACAGCCCACTTCTAGGAACAGAGCATGGAGCCAGTTTGAAGATGCTGAGAATCATTGATCATTTCATTAGAACATAATCTTGAACCACAAGTTAAGACTGGTTTAATCACCTGGTTTAAAACATGTGTACACACCACAAGCAGAGAGTCACATTTACTGAAAAACATCATCATTAGCTCAGGTGTGAATTTAGAATATGTTGCTTTAACATATTCTAAAGTGGAGGGTATCAGTATTCCATTGAGAGTGCCGTGTTTTTAAGTGATATTATCACTTAAAAATATAATAATCTCACATTTTTATAATCTGATGTACCTTTAAAGTCATCAGGTTTTAAAGTGAAATCAGATGGTTTCACTTTAAAGACTGTAAATCTCAAGATCCCCGACCCATTTCCAGGGCAATTTTTAAATTTACGGACAATTCTACAGTAGTCAGATTTAAATATGGAACTCAAAAAAAATAAAACAAATACTGTGGATGGATGGACAGAGGGACTAATTGATCTTCCACCACAAGGACAGACATTAAAGTTTAGAAATACAGATATTTTTCCTTGTTCTGTTTTATTTTTCTGTTCTAGCTTCAAACCTGGAAAGTATTTAAATCAATTCTCTACATTTTCCACACTTTTCCAAAGTGTGTAGAGCCCCTGTAATCTTAAATAAATCCTGATGCAAAACTGTCAGTAATCAAATTAAGTCAAAGCACACAGTGTGTGTACTCACTTACCAAGTAATGGGTCAGCTTTCAGATATGAAACTAGCAAAGATTTAAAGTAGTAGCAAAGATTTAAAACAGCAAAATTATCCATCATACAGTTTATACAGTCCAACTATTAAAGTTTATAGTAATCAGAGTTTCTTCTAACTGTTTGAACAGTGTTGTAAAGTAGCACTCCTCCTGCCCCACTTGTCGCTGCACACTACCTCTCACCCAGGAAAAGAGACAGCTTCAACGCTTTACCCAAAAGATTCTAGTATTCTGCAAAAAATATAATTAAATAAATGTAACACTGTATTTTTTATTCAAGAATTGGTAGGTATAATTGTTGACTAGTATGAATAGTGTGATGCGGTTTTCAGTGTTATAATACCCAATAATAAGGAAAAATAATGTGAACAAAACCACAAACTGAACAGGATGCAAGTTCATTTAGCAGCCTGTTGTTATTTGTCTACTAATGTTTTTGGATGGAAAAATATGAACAGACGAGAAGAACTGAAGACTGAATATAGACGGAGTTAATTTAATTAGGAATTCAGAATGTGACTGAAAATCTAATTATAAGTAAAACACATTTTATTCCCTCTTTTCTTTCATACAATTTAAACTGTTTTAATCAAATTAGATTATATGAAATGTGTTGACACTCTACATGCTTTAGTCATGCTTAAATTAGACTTTAAAAAACCCCAACTAAATCTAGTTTAAAGGACTGGAGCTCGACATCACTCCAAATCAAAACAATATGTCTAGTTCTATAAGATAAGCTGTACAACTATGCCACACTGGGACTGTGTATATTCATAAATCATGTGCTGGGAATCAATCATTAAAGTAACAATTTCTAACATTAGTTACAATAATTAAATATGAAAATTCTTACCCTAATCAAAATTAGAGTACAAAAATGCAAACAAAAAACAAAGTAGCTCAAAATCAAACTTTACATGACCTCTAAATTATTTATAATATTTTGTATAAATGGTAAATAAATTGCTGCAACTTAAAAGAATTATTTCTCACCAGTTGACTCCATCAGCTTCGACCCAGGCAAACCTGTATTCATTGACTCTCAGCATCAGCTGAAGACAGCCAGCCACACACTGAACATACTGAGAACTCTGCAAAATACAAAGGCAAATCCAAAATCAAGCATGGAAAAGAGTTAGAGCTGCATAGTCAGGGGACTGAACAAATTGTTACACATTTAAGTGCAATTCCAAACATCAAATGGTTCATAAGCAGAAAGCACAGAAGAAGGCAACTTCAACCTTGCATTAGTGTCACGTATCAAACCAGAGGCAATGCACATGCAGGCAATAATACCAACACATGCTAAAAAAAATAAAAATATCACAGTAGAGTTACGATACAGAGCAAAAGTGGACAAAAAGGGTCCAATTAGACCTGAG
The DNA here is from genome assembly GCF_003331165.1 of Xiphophorus hellerii. Taxonomy (NCBI): domain Eukaryota; kingdom Metazoa; phylum Chordata; class Actinopteri; order Cyprinodontiformes; family Poeciliidae; genus Xiphophorus; species Xiphophorus hellerii. The sequence continues at coordinate 20,058,601 of NC_045677.1, read as the reverse complement.
TAAAATGTAAAGAAATATTAGAGTGCAGGAAGCTGAGGAAAAAATTAGATCACATTAATCAGTTAATTGAAAGAGGTAGAATAAAAGCAAAAGTCCAGCAAAGAGGTTCAGGCAGCAATGAAGACAGAATAGCAGAGGAGCAGACGTTACCTGGTTGAAAATGCAGAGGGGAAGGAAATGATAAGTTATTAGATAGCTTGCGTGGGCACATTTCTGAGCACACTTCTTAGAATAACTGCAATATGCTTGAAAAAGTATGGGATAAGAAATGGTGGGATGCCACGTCTGTGCAAATGTTACTTCAATTTCCTCTTGTTAGTCTAATATTCAGAGAAAGCTGTTTGTCATGCGCCTTCAACATTAGAGCGGAATTGGCTTCTGGCATGCATTTTTCATTTGGACTTTAAAGATCAACCTGTGGCAGCAAACACCATGCTGTCTAAAATGGAGACGTCGCTCTAATATTGCTCATGTCTCCACCCATCTAAAGCTGGTAATAAAAAACTGGAGTGCAACAACAGGATGGGTGAGAAAAGAGAAAGGGAGAGAATAGATGTGGAAGTCCAGCAGCAGCTAACGTATGCCAGCTTCAAACTCAGATGTTTGTCCTTTTCTTTCCGGGTGCTGAATTGACTGGAGATGCACTTTGCTCATACTCACTTCACTGGGGGAAATTGTTCCTGCTCCTGTGCCTGTTTCTGGACCTGAACCGTGTAGATTCTAATAAAAGATAGAAAACAATAGACAAAACTAAAATAAAATTTTTTAAAAAATATTGTGAGGCAAAAGAACCACACAACATGTGCATGACCAAAGACGAAAGTCAGGAACAGTAGAAGCTCAATGGTTCCTTTTGTGCCTGTTGAAAAAAAAATCAAATGCAATTTCAAGAAGCAAAATTAGTTTAAAAATCCTAATTTGAATGCAGATATCTGCCAAGGTAATGCAAGTGTTTAATATGCAGTCATTAGCCCATCTTCAAGAATAATGAGTCTGCTGAAATCAAATATGAATGAATACATTCAATTAATTTAGATAACGGTTTTACTTTAAATTCAACTCACAGGACAAAATGAAGAAGAAATGAATAGAGAGAAGAATTAGAAATGCCTACAGCCAGTAAACTAATTAGGAAGGGGGATAAATTGAAACTCTTTATGAGAAGAAAGAAACTAAACCTACAGGCTCACTAGCTTATATCTGAGAAATGAACAATTTGTTGTTAGGAAATAAAAGAAAACAAATCATTTTCAAAGACAGCTAAATCAATTTCAATTCTAATCAGGAACATAAGATTTTTTCATCCATAATGTCACACGATGATCCAAAAAGTGGACCATCACAACAACAGTCAGCTTCCAGATAATAGCAAGAATCATGTTTTTAATTGCAACACTTTGCAAAATGCATACACTATGCTGTGAATCTGAAACACAAAGAGAAATAAGAAATATTTCACAAAAAAATCAGCTTAACGTTTAGTTTCTAGTTATGACATTTGTTTCTAAGATGAAACCATCTCTAAATTTCTTTTTAAATCATATCATATTTGAGTTGCATACCTGTGAACTGAGTTGGCTTTTAATCCAGTTAAAAGTAGTAGTTCAGATCACTTCCCTCCATCAGATCTCGCCCCCAGGCAGCCAGCTTAGCGATGATCCTTGCAGCCTAAGATGGAGGATGGTAGTTTACATCAACTATTATTTCAACATCTACACCATGATTTTTGTAAAATGTATCAAAACATGAACTGGAAAAAAAAACAATGCATAGAGATTAAAAATCTATGAAAAAAAATGTACTCAGAAAAGTGTGTTGTGAATTTGTATTCATCCCCTTCAACCTGATACCCTTAAACAATAACTTATAAAACAATAACAAGAGCTTTGAATTTCTGAGAGAGCACTGTTCATAAAAATCTGTTGACAAGACGACTACCATATTTATTTGACATTCTAAGAAAACCATCAGTAGTCATGTTTGCAGTTTTCCACAAGATTGACATTGTTCAAAACCCTCATCCCCACAGTAAAACATGGTGGAAGAAGCATTGTTTTTGGTGGATATTTTTGGTGGAAGATGTGCTTCCCCATCTGTGCTGACTATTAATTGACTATCAATCAATAGTCAATAGCAAAAACGACTATTGATTGAGAGACATTGGAGGGCAATCCTGGAGGAAAAGACAAAGATAATGGCAATCCTAATCAAAGCATATTCATACAGTAGTATAGTCCAGTCAAGTAAACGCAAGCTGTAAATTAGATTGTAAATTTATTTTTAAAACTTTATTAATAGTTAAAACTAAAAACAAAAATAAAATCACTGTTCCTAGCACTTTTTCAAAGAGAAATAGACAAAAAGTTTCAGTCTGTACAGGTGCAGAGCTGGTAGAGACATTTAACAAAAGACAGAAAGTTGCAGCAAATGGTGTTTAAAAGATGGCTGCAAGTGGATGCCAAATGTTTCAGAAATGTATTAGTAAAAAAACAATTTCTTTCAAATTTCCATTTAAAAACAACTTTTTATTGATCTTTTAAAATACATCCCAAAATATCAAGTTTAGGTTTGTGGTTGTAACCTAAGATGTGAAAATGTTCAAGGGTGAATTAATACTTTTCAACAATCTCAACATTGAATGAATGTTATTAGTTAAAATGAAATAAATAGAAGCCATAGTGAGACTTAAGAATGCTACTAGGAAATAAAGTAATTTTGTGTTCATTGCTGTGTTTTCAAAGAAGCAGCATGATAAGAGTGACCTTATGAGAGTTTCAACACACAACAAGATAAAGTCTTCTATAAAGCATCTCTAATTGAAATTCCACAGGCATATACGTCAAAAAGATAAGCAAGCCAACGTCTGGGTGCACACAAGTGTTAATACAAGTTTTCTTTTAAAAGGCTTTTCAACAAAACTGTTCTAAAAAAAGATTATGGTAGAAACTCCATCTAAGGCAGGACTCACTGAGCCTCATGTCTCAAAACTCCATCATGGTAACACTTGACTGTGGCCCAAGATGAGACAGGAAGAAAAAAAAAAAAACAACTCTCCAATTTCCTTTTTGTCAAAGGGAGGCTGTATAGAAACAAGGTTGAAATTTAAAAGTAAGACTCAGCATGACACTTAGATTGGGTAAAGTGCTCTGTCACAGATCTGAGGTCACATTTTGCCCACCTGCTGGATACCATCTGGCTGCTCTTCGTAATTAGACAGTGTGTGTCGTGTCATAGTGCTATGTCTGCCATTAGATGGTCATTCTTGAATTGAAAAGGAGTGGCAGACAGGTCATTACCTTAATTGCTTGCTTTTCAGGAAAAAAGGAAGGCTGTTTTGTGAGGAATTATTGATGAATTTCTAAGATTAGTAACAGAAGCATCTGTTAAAGTGACTGGATGTGAAAAATGTGATGCAGTACACCAAGTTGGAGGTGAAAATGTGAGCCTTCTTTTACTATTTGGTACACAGTGATGACTCTTAACCTCCTGAGACCCTGCATCCTCATATGAGGACATTACATTTTTGTAAACACAGATGTAAATAATAACATTGATTGAATGGTCTTATCGTCACACAGATAGACCCAATGTCCTCGTCTGAGGACATTGGGTTTTGAGATAACCACTTATTGTAGAAAGCTAAAATGTCATTTTTAGGCTAATTGGGTCCTGATAAGGAGAAAATGTATATGCAAAAACAGACCCATTGTCCTCATATGAGGGCATTGGTTTTGACATAGTTCAAGAGCACATAGAAAGCTAAAATTTAATTTCAACTAAAATTAGGTCATACTAATCCCAAATAGTAAGGAGACATAAAAAATGCACATCAAACAAAAGCCCGGGTCTCAGGAGATTAATCATTTTGCTTCCTTTCCCAAAAACACAACATTGTGGTGAAGTTGTAAGGGCAAGCTATAGATAGCTCGTATCCCAACCTAATATGAATAAACACCATTTCACAGAGTTCAGGTAGAAAAATAAGCACGTTCAATGGGTGGAGCCATGCTATAGGAGAACAGAAAAGAAAGGGTTTTATAAGTGAAGAACATTAAGAAATTTACTGTGATACACAAGACGATGAAAAGTTCACAATTCACACAATCAAAATAGAGACGCATCAAGAAATTGGTTGGTGACAAGTATTCATTCTCCAAAGAGCTACCAATCAACGCTGACATTAATATTCCTTGTTGAAGAATTTATTACTGAGACTTAAGGCCACAACAATTCTGAATCCATCTAAAAATAGAAACTAAAATTTACTATTTTTCAATAAATGATAGTTTACCAGAATTTGACATGTGCATTTGTACAGTCTTGAACTAACAGTTGATGCATAATGAGCCCTGCAATAAAAAACAAAAAAGTCTGAAGGCTGGAAATACTAATCAGACTACATTCAATGACTAATTAAAACAAAATACTATGCTCAAGCATTTGCCTAGCCAAGGGGAACATCCAGCAGAGACAGAGTGAATTAACAAGAAATCATTATCTAATATAGGACAATCAACCAAATGCTGTACGATCCCTGCAGAGCTAAATGATGATTACTAACCAATCTGTTTTAGCCTGTCCTGTCTTACGGCAGAATATATCATGTATTTCTTTTCTTTTTACAGATTTCCAAATTATCTATTGCTGGCAATAGCAGCAATATTTAGCTTAAAAATGGGAACAAAGCAAACCATCATGTTATAAAAACCATTAAAAAAACAACCAAGAAACAGGTTAAAATTTGGAAAATTTTATACATAATATTTTATTTACTATTAAGCAGAGAACCCCAGAAATAGAGAAAGTTGTAAGGTTTTTACAGATTGCATATTTTACTTTTTATACCTTACTTTGTTTCTTTTCTTAAGTTATTTCTGAACAATTATTTCAAGCTGTCCTGCTGACAAAGGTTGCTGCTACTTGAAAAAGTGAATCACAAGAAACAGAGTATGCACCATTGTTCAACTAGATGCGTGTGTGAAGGTAACATGGCTGTTATAAAAGATTTTTCCTCTGCCAGCTTCTTATCCTTCAATCAAGTCTATTGCTGTTATCTTTTGCCAAACTTTACCACACACTCTTTGAGATTTACACACTACACCCAAATACATGAATCAATAGACGAGGTCACCACCATCTGTAGAGACACTCCTTCACCAAGGTTTTGATACAAACATGCCCTTTTATTTATTTCATACTGCAGACAGAAGTTGGTGTTGGGCGCTGTGACTGCTTTAATGCTTTGCAGCTTTCATATGCTGCAAAATGAAATGCTCCATGTTTTGGGAATTTTCTTAATTAAAGCACATTTTAATAATTTTTTGTTAATGTGTGAAGCAGTCTTGTACAAGACAGAAATACTCCCATAATACCCTGGACTACAATCTTCCAGTTCACTGCTGATTTTAAGCCAGAACCTTTTCATTAGCACCTTACCTGACTATAGCACTTACACTTTCTTCTTTAAACACGAGAATCAATACCAGTACATTATCAATTTGTAATATGATACAAATAACCCAACCAGAAACCCATTTTGACTTTAACTTAATTAATGTGTTGTTTTAATATTGCATGTTTTATCCAGAAGAAAGGACAGCACTTCTCTTAATGACAGACATTTACCAACTTCAAGGTACCAGCTTAAAGGTTTGTGTATCTATTAAATGTACCGGCCAACAGCTCAGAGATCAGAATCACTCAGGGCTGTACATCAGGAAAATGTACAGTAAAGTATCAGGAAAACATATATCTGAAAGCCGAACATTAAAACTGTTGACATCAGGTACAATTAAATCATGATTTAATGACTCCTTATTCTTTTTTAATCTTCATGAGTGGCTTGTAGTGTAACTTTGGGTTGCTTGGAATTTTCTTTGTGTAAAAAGAAACCAAACCTGTGGAAAAAGTTACAAGTTAACAAGCTAACCAACTGATTGGGACCAAAGTAAACTGGCTATAAGTGTGAAAATGCCCTGACTTGCCAAATATATAAGTGGCAAGCAGAGTGTGAATGAAAAGGTAGCAAGTCAAATATTGCATCGAAGTCATGCTTTGTGACTGCAATAAGGCTGATAATCCAATGGCAATTGAGATGCAGTAAAAAAAACTTTGTTTTTTTCTATTCCACTAATCCAACAAAAATAAGAACTCTCTAAATTTTACGTCTATAAATACATCAATCAACAACAATATTGTGAAGAACATCTTTTAAGTTTGATAAAAATCTAACTTTTTCTTTGATACGTTAATTGGGGTAATCTTCAAATTATTTCATTTTCTGGAGGAACTTTTAACAGCTACCTCTCGACAGCATGATTATTCTTGTTTTTGTGACATAGTTTTTAGAAAAAAAAGTAAGTCAAAAATTTGGAATCACAACCTAAAAGAAAACTTAAAAACTTGGTGCATCTCTAACTCACCATGTGGACAGTAAACAGATCCTGACGATTGAGCATTGGAAGGAAGTAGGACCAGGCTGTGTTTTTCGTCTTTTTGGCATAGTCAAAGAAGATGTTCACTCTCTGGTGGTTCTCCTAAAAAACAGTTGAAGTAAAATCTTGGATTAGTACTTGGACTGTAAATGTGTTGATGTATATCAAACTGACTGCATGGGAGAAACCACAATATCAGAATCATGTCAGTAAAACATTTTATTTGTAAAATAATTTATTTTAAAAGGGTAATTAAATTATAGAATGTGAAAATCAGCAAAAATAACTTTTTTTGTGCAAGTACCTTGAAAAACCTTCTAAACTTAACTTTGTTCACAAAATAAAATGGTACATGTCCAAAAGCGTGAGGTTGTATTTGTTTACCTGCAGAGTGTCATCAATCAGAGTCAAGATGTATTGGACTGTCTGCTCCTTGGAGATGTGGGCCATCAGGTTCAGAAATGTCTTTGCACACTGAAAATAAAAAAAACAAACCAAACCATGTGGGTTGTTGTTGTTTTTTAATGAACAGTCTTGTCTTGCTTTCATTTTTAATTAACAAACACCTTTGACTAGAGGCCAGAAACAAGGTAATAACAGTAAAAATCAAGATAATTTGTGGAGCAACACAATAGTGGGAATTCAGAGGGAGGGAGAGTTAGTGTGTGCACAAAATGAAAAATTGAAATGGGTATCTCCAAATTACAGCTTTTCAAAGGACTCAGTTTGAGACTTTTGTAAGACATTACAACTTTGCAATGCTACCAAAAACAGACCGTTCTAGAAAAGTTTATAATGTATGAAGGACTGAGTTAAAGTTTAGGCTGTAAACACATGTGCAACAAATCAGCCAAGTGTCTTCTGGTAGATTTTGAATAAACTAGAGACACAGAATGACCCTTATAAAATGAGAAGTACACTGCAATGTAGACAAACTGTTTACCTGGTGTCCCTCTTTGGTCAAAATGACTTGTTTCTCTTCAGAGTTGGCCTTTTCAAATTTCTTGATGAACTCACAGTCCTCTGTAGAGATCATCTGACTCCTACAAGCAACACAAATTAACAATAATGGCAATTTTTGAGAGCAGGGCTACAATAATGTTTTCAGATTGCCTTAGACATGTAATATCTGAACAAGAGTAACATCTGCAGGGAGAAAACAAAAACCTGTGATTTATTTTTGAGGCAGTTTTACAGCATGCATGCATGCCATTGACACATCCACTGTGACTGACTTTTCACAAGCAAGCTAGTTGAAAATGACAACGGCTGCTTGAGCAACAGAAATGACCATGTACATAAAATGCAGCCATATTGAGACAAAAACAAAGCGAGGTCAGAAATGGTATGTAGATACAGCAAAACAACAATTGAATCGGTCATGTAATTGGAGCTGAAATGGTAATCAATGGTTTATTGACTTAGAAATAATACTGTGGGTCAAATAAATCAGAGCTGTTAAACTGAAAGGTTAGAGTTAAAACAGGAAGTATAACTCAAGACAATGAATCACATTTGAGGAACAGCTGAAGAGCTACTGTTAGGCTATGAAAATACAACAAATCTCACCAAACATTAACAACTAATCACAGAAAGACTGCAAAAAGAGATTTTGGAGCAAATAAATGAGAAATACTGCTTATACAATAGGACTGATGACAAGTACAAAACTAATATCAAACAGACCACATGAAGACCTTATACAAACGTAAATGTTGACTACCTAAATAAGTACATTTGTGACACCACAACAATGGTGTCACAAATAGATATCTACCAATTGCATTTAGTTTCTAAACTCAAGTATGTGATGCATTTGCAGAGAGTACTTACAAAAGCTGAAAATTTATGAGCTTAGAACTAGACTTTATGCAAGTATCACTCTATTAAAATCGAGAATTTAGAATCATTTGTACAAATGCTGTGCTTGTCCATCAACAGAAGAACAGCTAACCTTGCACAATCCAGCCAGCAACAAGGCTATTAGACATTTACTATATTGAAAATGTAAATATATGCCTGTACAATATGGAAACAGGTAATTTATGTGTGAAGACATTTATTTCTTATTAATATGTTCTCACCAAGGGTTGAAATTAATTGCTCTTCTTCTTGACATATGTTTTTATTAACCAGCTGTTTCTTGCACATAACAATTTAAAAATAAATTGGACCACATTAAATTGTGCATTATAAGTATTGACTAATTTGAATTAGGACTTATGGGTTAAGTAGAGCTAACTTACTGAAGATAAGACTGCCAGTTGACCAGATTGGCCCGAACCTCAGCTGCCTTTGCAGCTATGATGTTGGTAGGGACAGCAGCGTCCACAGCGCCACGGATATCCATTTTGTCCTGAAGTCTTTACAGAGTATGTCTGGATAAAAACACAACCTGAGAAGAAAATAATTACTTCTAACACCATAGTATGAAAGACTGGAAATCACACACTTAACAACAGCAGAAGATATTCTCAGAATTTGAACAGGAGTAATATGTTCCCACCAAGAGCAGTGATTAATTGCTATTCTATCTGACACATGTTTTATTAAGCAGCTGCTTCTTGAACAGAAACATTGATAAGCAAAATTTAAAGTTAAAAAACTCTGACATACAGAATTTGATTAAAAGGTACATTAAAAAAACATAATATGGCTACAAAAATACAGAAAATAAATTCTATTTATGAAATGCATCAAAATAAAATTCCCCCTGCTACTTGTGGTCATACATTTCAAAGTCCAAAAATTAACATTATTCCCTCATTTAGTCGGATACATAAATTGGACTGATTTAAATTATGTGTTCAGATTAAGTCAAACACGATAGGTGTTTTGTTTTGGTTGTACAGCAAAACAAGCTGGAGTATTGAGTAGGAAGGTTATATGCTAATTTATGGAGCTCTTCCGCGAAACAGGGAGACTATATGTTGGCAAATTCAAACTACAGATAACTAGCGGAAAATAATAAATGACAGATCAAGTGTTATATATTTATCTAACTTACAGAGTTGAAGAAGCCTGCTAGCATTAGCTTGCTATCGTAGCTAACACAATGTCATTTACTAGTTGTGGTAGGTTTTACCGAGAACTGGGATAAAATTCCACAATACTCAGCCTCCAGCACTGTAATGTAAGAAGAGACTTTAACCGGATTTGTTCTGAACAAGTAAAAAGGCTTAATTCCGACCTTAACAATGACACAAAAACCGTTAGCTTGATTATAGCTAGAGACGAACAGCAGAGAAAACGAGAATGCTAACCCATTTGGCTAAATTAGCACCGACTGCATTCCACAAACTGTCCAGAAATAAAAGATGCTATACGTATAATGCAACAATACAGTATGAAAACATGTGTACTTCACACAATCACATTCAATAAAAAATATCCAGCGTCTTTACTTACAGCTGTTCCTCACTGCTATTCTGTGCTATGCTACGCTAACAGCTGACAACACGGCGTCACGACCTGTCATGTGACAGTCACTCAGATAGTCACATGCACCTCAGTCTGCCTTTTTTTTTTTTTGTTTTTACAGAAGCCCTATCTGGTAGACTTATGTTTTTCTAATAAGACTGTATTAGGTATTTTTTAACATTTAACCAGGTTGAAGCACCAAAAAGCATTTTGAGCATTCCTCCTTTCAAAATCCCTCCAGATTGTCAAGAGTATGCTCATCTAGTCTAGTGGTTTTCTAGTATTGAAAACTGAACAGTGAAGTAAGAAAATTGATGACGATGTGTTTGATTTGATGATATGTTTGGGGTTATGATAAAACAAACTGTTTTTTTAGTTTTATTTGAGATGTTAACAGTTTGATTTTGGTTGTTCTGTTGTTTCACATTTGTGATACCGAGTAGGTTCCCAGGGCCGTTAAAAGAGAAACAGGTCTTCAACATCCCAGGTCATCCACCATGCCCAACTATCGGCATTAAATGCTTCATATATACTCTTTAGAGGTCTTACACCAGTCCAAGGTTGCCTAAGTAACTTCAATGAAATGTCATGTGGGTCAAAAACCAATTAACTTGAGGTGGCTGATGGAAAATGTATGCCACACTTTTCAGTTTTATTTTCATTTCTATAAAAAACATTTTATTTTACTAACACTTTACATTTATGCACTACTTTGTGTTGAATCCAATTCAATCTCAATTCACTGCATTTAGTTAGTTGTTGTAATGTGACAAATTGTTATCTTTAGCATTCCAGCAACAAATTGTTGCAAATGATTTTTTTAAAAACATTTGACTGCACTGCATGCAAATTTATTCAGTGATTGTCTGATGTAAAACAAAATTATTTATAAATATTAAGTAAACATAAGTCATAAACAGTCAGAAATGACTCTGTACCTGTCACTAGTCTTCCTCTCTGTCCATCTAGCTCAGACATTAAGACCTCCGGGCCTAATCTGGCCTAAGCTGGTGAGACGCAGAAAAGCACAGAGGAATCAGGATCGTATCCAGAGGGAACATTGTCCTAATCCCCATCTGCCCTCTCCTTTGTAAACACTCTTTGTGGCATTGGGGTCGTTGATGTTTTTCACCCCCTCTTCTCCTCTGCCGTCACGATGGGTTTCATGTCAGACTGTGGGAAAGCGTAGAGGAGATGATCAGGAAGCGTGGATTTCCTACGATTTCAAGCAGACCTGGGCGCAACGCTGCGAGTGAGGACTCAAAGTCAAAGCATGCCATGTGGTAGCGTGGTGAGGCAGTGGGAGATCAGGCCCACGGCCGTGCTGTGTGGGATCAAACGCACCAAGGTTCTGATGTGGCAGTGGATTCAGGGGCTGACCAGGTCCTGCAGGCAGAGTGTGGGCTACCAGGTGAACTACAATGGCGCGGACCAAGCAGAACAGGAGATGGTGTGCCTTGAGGTATGATTGTGTTCTCATATTCACATCAGCCATCATCATTTTGGGTATTATCACTTTACTAAAGTAACATACAGAACCTTGGGAACAAACTTTTGTAGTGATCTTAGTGACAATTTTGTTCATTTTCCACATACGTCTTCACAACATAATTTGATTCCAAACAGATTATGAGTGAATTTCCTATTTGACACAACTCTGATAATAAGATGCAGAAAGCAAAGCACAGATAAGAGACTGAGCTCAATTTTCAAAACCAGTGAAGCAACATGTCACCACATCATTCATTTAATATTCCTGTCAGCTCTAAGAAACACCCTTCAGCATGTATTTTGCTGTTGATAGACTGGCATTGTGAAGCCTCTTTGATTCACACAAAACTTCTATTTAGGGAAGCACTTCCAGTCTAAACAAGGCTTAAAAAGAAGATTAAAAGAAGGCGACAGCATGACCTAAAATAGTATGAGTCAAGTGATTTAAATTCTAAAAAAAGGGGTTAAAACATTTAGCTACATTTTCACAACAACAGATAAGGTCTAATGAGAAACATCAAATTGAACATTCTTAGACAGCTAAGTTTATAAATGAATCTTGGTAAATAATAACTAAAAGTTTCCAGCAGTTCTCTGTTGTGAGGAAGCATGTGTTGCCTATTTCTAGAAAGGAAGGGATTTTAGAGTCATTAGGACAAGGGAGACACATCCAGATCTGATTGGTAGGTCACAACTAGAAAGGAAATAGTCCAAGTCATTAACAAGTATGACTCCAATTTACCAGATACTGTTGAAACGAAAATTATGAAACCCTGAGACACTTCATGACACTACTTATACGGTTACTTATATGGTTACTTATAAGGTTTCATATATATGGTTTCATACAAGTATATGAAACCATTATACTTATACTGCATTAAAAGACAATTAACTCCTTTCAGTCGGTGTTTCACATTAAATCAGAGTGAATTTCCTGTCTTTGTTCCAATGCAATTTGCAAAACTATTTCTCTTTGCTAAATTCCAGAAATATATAGAAGATATTCCTTTATGTTTGTTTTTTTTTTTACATTCTTCTAATTTAGAAGTTTACATACATTTCATTGGTATTTTATACCTTTCAAACTGAATCACTTTTTGATTATTCTTCAATAAGCTTCTCTGATCACAAATCAAATTTTTATGACAATCACAACAAAATATTGACTTTATCTCTGTTAAAACAATTAATGCTTTGGATTGTCTATTTAAAACCTATTTGGGAAAAAACCTTTGGCTTCCTGACGGATGTTTTGCTCAATATTTCCTTATCATCGTCTTTTCTTATGATGCCATCCATTTTGTACCTCAAACAAAACACCAACACATAACATGATGCTTCTCCCCCTATACTTCACAGCTGTGATGCTATTCTTATTTGCAAACTCCCTCATTTTTTCTCCAAATGTAGCAATGCTCTTTAAAACCACATTTTAGTTTTACTTTTGTGACCTTTCAAACCAACATGGGCACAGAATTAGTTTCAATGTAGATAATGACATTCTTTTTCCAACTTCTTTCCAGCATCTTCACAAGGTCTTCACATCTTAATCAGATTATTTGATACTTTGAGATAAATAACCCGTCCATGACTTCACAAAAACAGTCCTGGAGAGGAAATGTTCTGTACCTTAATGGGAGTCTCATAATTCTTCGCTCTTAATCAGTAACAACTCTTTTCACAGCAGCTTGTAACAGAATTAGAGGCATAAGTGTCCTTAATAACTCGAACTAATGCTCTTCACTTCTTCGCAGGTGTTTCCACTTGTCCTGTTTGATTAAGCCTCCATTCAAACTGATTTTTAGAGCCACTTTGCATCAGGGTCTGTGAACAATGCCACTGACTGTTTTGTTAGTTTTCTTATCCAATATGATTACTCTATAGTAAACTTGGTTTCTTACATGAGTGGAACAAGTATTTTCTTTAAATAGACCATTCATCGAATGAATACAATAGAATAAGAGGTCAAACTTGCTCTAAATCTTTCATCTCTCTTTTCACGTTATTAATCCATCCAGTTTTTAAGCCCTCGTAGATAATATTATTAGTCATGCAGTGGGTTCATGGTTGCAAACAAATGTACTGACTTTCATTTTGATGGACATGTTCCTTTCCAGTCTGGACATGGTTTCTGAAAATCAGAGCCTATACCAAAAAGGGTACAACCATTTTGCTTTTTATCTCATTTCAGATTACTTTTCTCTTCAGATTTAATACAAAGTTTTTTCTAAAGCTGCAAAAATGTTCCTGAAACTCTGATAAATAAAATACTATATTCACATGTACTGTAAAAAAGGACATAAAACCCTTTTTTTTAACTCTGATATTAAGTCAGAATGGATACATGCCAAAATTATTTCTTCAGAATGATGACATTTATATTTTTTAGATTTATTACAGTGGTTTACATACACTAAGGTCACTATTGTTTTGCAGATGGGTTCTGCATCCCAGAGGTTAATCTGTTTTGGAGTGAAATTTGCATGTCAACCCCAGAAATTAAGCTAAAGACTAAAGATGCTGGTTGAAGAGGCACAAGAATGAAACTGACATCTATATCTAATCAAAGATAATTCAAAAACAAAATTAGAAAGAAACATATAGTTTTTTTTATGCGCTCAAGGAGAGAGACCTTAATATTTGAAGACATGTCCAGCAGGTCCGATAAAATTAGAATAGAAGTGTTTGATCAAAATGACTATTACTACATTTGGAGAGAGAAGAAGGAAGCTTGCAAGCCAGAGGACACCATCCCAACTCTGAAGTACAGGGGTGGCAGCATCATGTTGTATGAGTGTTTTTCTTCAGAAGGAACTTGTGTTCTTCACAAAATGGATGGCATCATGAGGAAAGGGCACTGGGAAAAAAATTGAAGTACTAAGCAGAGGCAGTCCTAACCTGTTTGGACACCCTGGGTGAACCACCCAAACAGAGGTTTGTGAAATTGTTGAGTTGTTTTTGCATTAGGCACCATTGACATTCGGATCCACTGGTTTGGTGGTGGTGGGGGGAATAGACAAGATGAACAAGTCTAGGGGGAGACCCCCCTGCACAAGATGCCACCCAGGATGGTTGCCCATGTCGCTCGTATCAGAAACCGCACCTGGTACTAGGTGAAAACTAGGGTGTAAATGAGTCTTCAATGTCTCCATTAATCGATCCATATGCATACTATTTTTAAGTCTTAATAATTAGTTATTAATTTATTAATTAGTTATGGGTTAGGGTTAATATTAATTAGTTATTAATATTAATTAGTTAGTAATTTAGTTGTAACACACATTGATCTTAAACTATTCATTCTTACTGTGAATTCTGAGTAAAACCAGCTTCATGAAATGAAATGAAATGAGTGGAACTGATAATACACTGTTAAAATAAGCCTGACACTTATTTACCAAAAAGCATCTTGATCAGCACAGATCAGGGAAATACTGAAATTAATTAGCAGCAAAATGGGGAAAGAGAAAATCCTTTCATTTACTGTGTGCTTCCACATTTTCTACTGTGACAGAACAATTTTCGCCTTCAGAGTACTCACCAATACCATGCATGATGTCTTGTTATATTAATCAGGCAAAGTAATACTCCCTACCCAGTAACTCTCTGCATGATGGTGATAGAATATGTGCACTCTGTCTTCCTTTCTAGCTATTCTGAGTCGTATTAATCACACACCGAAAAGACTTTATTCACCTTGTCAGACGCCTTGTCATCTATCTTGTCCTTATGGCCTTGTGTGCTGAGATGGGCTCACACCTTCACTTGACATTGTGCCCTCACAGGGAAAAGTGTGAGCGTCTCATGTCACAATGACTAAAGTATCAATCATTGCTTGTATATGTGAATCAGTCTTGCAGAACTATTTGTAGGGCTTCTTTGTAAAAGTGTGCAACAGGATGTTACATCTGTACACCACAAAGGAATAAAAAATGCTTAAATGCTCAACTTTAAAAGTTATTAATTTGAACAAGACATTATTTGATTGTCTTTTTTTTAGGAAGATGATAATCAGGATTTTGGATAATTTTTAAGACACTCTATTTATGCTGGAAAATTCAAAAGTAGAAACGGTGCAACAAGAGGATTTAGTTGAGTCCCTCTCTTTTGTGGTTCTTCTTACTCCGATGAGAATCTGGCAAGATTGATTTTCACACCATCAGGAGGCACCTCTAAAAGATAGCATGTCCCCGAAAGGGAACAGCATGAATGCGCTGGTGTAAATTAAGCATATAGAAAGCTGTGTCACGCTGGAGTTTGGCTGAAGTGGCCAGGTGCTGAGTGCATAGTGCCATCTTGTGATTGTACGTTGCAAAAAACACTGTGAGCTCTAAAAGCAGAAGTATTTATATTTGTCTAGACTAGAGAATATTGAAGTGTTTATTTAAAAATGCACCTCAAAGCTGATGTAGATCTCCATCAAATGACCAACATTCATATACTTTAAACAATAAATGTAAGATGAAAAGTGGTTGTGATAAATAATATAATTAAAATAGTTGAAAGATATTAAAATGTCGACAGTCAGTATATGATCTCTTTGAATCATTTACAGAGATCACCATGTAAGTGCTTTAATGACAGTTGCCTGGAGATGGCAGTGTTGTTCTCTACATTATCACTCTTCACAGAGATGTGCAGAGGATTAAACAGCAAACAGCTGCCTGATAATAATCGGTAACACAACAGGAAGAGTAAAGTGAAACATTAGAACAGAACAAACAAACATCTGAAGTGTCAGTTATAAGGTCTCTATGTATATGAGAGTTTTCTCACAGGCTGAGAATGCAACAGATGTAGTGCTATATGTAGAGAGTGCCTACGCCCTCAAACCTACTTTGTGGTTGCAGAAAACAGTGAAAAGTATTTTGTAAATCAAATAAATAAATAAATGTGTTAATTCATTATATAACTACTAAATGAGACATGCATTTCTGGAATCTTGTACAGATTTTTTTTTTTTTTTAATCATTCAATGATATTAGAGAAAATGTCCAAATGTATATTGAAGAAAAGGTAGACTCTTTTATTCCCAAATGCAAAAAAATATTTAGCACAACTCTACGCTACCAGGACATGACAAAAACTAGCAGTAGATATTTAAAATGTGTTGTTTTAAAACGAAATTGAAAAGATCTATTCTGTTCATGAATGATTTTGTCCAGTTTCTTTCAAAACTAAGGCTGCTTTTAGCCATTGCTAGATAAAAGGGCACTTCACTCATTCCCAAGGTAATAAAATAATAGAGCTAGGCATTGAAGATAAGAGGCTGATGATATCCTTTTGTGCGAGGCTTAGTGTGTAATCTAAGGAGCAGTTGTGTAGTGGTTTTCTGACAGCTAAAAATGTGGCATGGAGATACATGTATGGTCTCTATAATGAGGTTCAAACTGTTGCTCTGAATCCGACCTGTATAGAGGGTAGGGTCACAGCAATGACCCTTTCAGCTAGACCTGCACAATATATTGAATTGCAGTTGTCATTGCAAAATAAATGTGTGCAATATTCCAATTTGTATTGCTTG
Organism: Xiphophorus hellerii; assembly: GCF_003331165.1. Lineage (NCBI taxonomy): Eukaryota > Metazoa > Chordata > Actinopteri > Cyprinodontiformes > Poeciliidae > Xiphophorus > Xiphophorus hellerii. The sequence continues at coordinate 20,041,729 of NC_045677.1, read as the reverse complement.
GATGCAATATATGGTAGTTTTATATTTCAAGTACAATGCATTTGTGGTCTAGATGCTGATTATCCAGCCAGTTTGTTGCCAGCTAATGATAGAAAAACGTAGGGACATCACAGTGGCAAAATGAAGGAGAAAATTGAGGAGTGTGGTTTAATCACAACTAAAGATATTTAACAGTAACTGTGTGATTTTCTAATATTTTCTCTTCTGCAGAGCCCCTTTCTTTTTCATGCTGCAGCTGGGGTGACATCAATAGATGCAGCATATCAACACGCTCTCAAACACAGTTCTGCACAGTGTTGTTTTCATTCATTCATTTGAAGTATGTACATATAATTGTGTGTCTAAAATCTAAAAAGTTGAAAGTAGCCCAGCAGACTGAGTTACATCATGCACTCTGCAATGTTTTTAGCAGCACAGACAGAGGTTGCAGGCAAAGGCTGAAGACTTCATAAAAAAAACGTGGAGATCAATTTTCTAAATTGGGCATTTTCAACATATTCTGGTGCCGTGGTGGCGTAGGGTATAGCGCAACTCACGTTTGGAGGCTTTGAGTCCTCGAAGCAGCCGTCGCGGGTTCGATTCCTGTACCCGGAGACATTTATCGCATGTCTTCCCCCCTTTCCTTCCCCCTTTCCTGTCAGCCTACTTTCATATAAAGGACACTAAAGCCTGCAAAAAGACCCCCTGGAGGGGAGGCGGGAAAAAAAGCTGCAGAAGGTAAATTTGATATAAAAATATGTTGTTTTTTTACACATATTTGTTAGAACTGTCACTATGTTGTGACAATATAGGCAAATAATCTGAAAAAAATCAAGCCCCTCTCCCTTTGGTTCTACTGTCATTTCCAGAAATACACAGCTCTAAGTCAGAAACAATCAATCAGAGCCAGTAGGAGGGTGTTAGCGCTGTCAATCATCCTCCTGTATGTGCAAGCTCAAGGTTGCCGGTTTGCTGCAGCTGTGCTAATGGCTGAGAAACAACTTACAGGAAAACTGTTTATCTGCCATCACTGGTGGCCATGCGCATACATGGCAGACTCTGTTGTGGGGAAGAAGCTTAGCATAACAGAGAGCAATGGGAAGGGTGTAGGCAGTGTGTACACAGGGGTGATTTACAGCGATAAAATCCTTCTCCTGACTCAGATTGGTTGTTTCTGACCAGGAGCTGCTTATTACTGCAGATGACACTAACACAGGGAGGATTTCTTTTTTTTTTTTTTTACAGATTATCTGTCTCATATTAAACTGTCACAACATAGTGACAGTTTTAACAAATATGTGAGAATATTTTTTTTATATACTACTGGAGTTTTAGGAGAACTTTAAGGTGACATTTCTGTTTATCATGCTTTTTATCTTCAGCATTTCTTCTTTCCCAATGGCTTGGTATAAATCAGACAATGTTTAAAAAGCATCATTCAATATTCTATACATGGTGCCAGAGAGGCATGTCAATAAATTTAAGTATTGAAAATTTAAGCAGTTTGTTTAAAAATGTTTTACTTACAAATGATTTTGATTCTGTTTTGTCAATTGAATCATATCTACATGTAACTTTTTGATTAGAAACTCACTTATTATTTAAACTGAAAAAGAAAAGGTAACAATTATTTAGATTCAATACACACAGAGAGATAAATCTCATATGTCTATGTAACTCTACTGAAGGCAGGAACAAATAGAAATGTTCAGCTTGATTATATTGTTGATACCTGGATACATCATTCTATGAACAGTCAACTTCTCTAGCAATCATTTTTGTTGTTTACCCTCATCCTGTCAAGGACTGTTTGCTAGACAAGTGTTAAATCAGGAATCTTCCTCTTGATTGTGTAGACTATAATATGTCCAGAATATTTCTGTATTAAATATTATGGCTATTATGTATCACTTCAATAAAAACATCAGCTTTGAGTTTTCATCAACTGCAAGTCAGTATAATATAATTTAACTGAAATTGAAGCTTAATGTGTTTATTTAGTGTTTGTTTGTTGCTAAGGAGAGGGATATTTAGATTTCCCCACCTACACCTGACAATCTCTCGTCCCAAACTCTGATAAGAGAAAGACAATAGACATCTTCCTTCCACCAAACTTTCTATAAGTATTCATGGATACACTACTGTGTGAATCTTTATGGCTTATTTTCCGTGTGGAAGCAGTCAGTGATTGAATGCTTTTCCATGAATAACTAGGCCAACATGGCTACAACAATCCATTGCTACATTACAAAATCCCTTTCTTATTAGTTTTATGTAACATTCTTATGTTCTGGGGAAAAATAGCAATTTGGAGTTTTCATCAGCTGTGAATCATATCTTACTGAAATGGACAGAAATAAAAACTTCAGATATATCAGTCTGTGTGTAATGATTTATTTGAGTTTCACCTTTTGATTTTAATTACTGAAACAAATTAAATTTCTAATTATATTCTAATTCATGGTGATGCACCTGTATTTCCTACTATAACTTGACTCCATCGGACAATGCTTGTAACATTCGTTCATGTTAAACGACCTGCACTGTAAACCTGTGACATATTGTCGGGGTTTACTCTCTTCACTGGGCTACTACGAGTTGGAGAGGAGACGCATGCGTACTGACTAGAAGCAGCCGGTCGGAGGAGAGGGGGAAAAAAAGCCTTATGTTCCATCGGATGTAATCAAAGCAGAGAATTCCCTCTTCTCGTGGTGCATACATGGTGAAATTGTAAGTACTGGGAGTAAGCAGTTGTATCTTTGCAGGTGGCATTTTATGGTCGGAGCGTTTAAGGTCGTTTTTTTTTTTTTTTTTTTAACGGCATGTCATTAACAGATCTAGGCAGTGTCTTTTCGGTGGTTGTCCAGGGCGATGAAGCGCTATGGTTCTTCATGATGGCACTTTCAATTGATGTGATGCCCGACTCACCAGTGGAGTGTTTTCATTATTATTATTATTATTATTATTATTATTATTATTATTATTATTATTATTATTATTATTATTATTATTATTATTATTATTATTATTATTATTTCTGCTGTTAAATCAGTAAGGGGACACATAATCTCCTGTGGAGAACAGTGATTTAGTTAGAGTTTTTATGATTTATGCGTTCAGAGGATACGACCACCCTCGCCCCCTCCGTTCCATTCTCTATATCGCTTTTGAGTCAAACCCTAGCGTACTGCTAGTGCCAGCTTTGAAGTACACCCAATGCCTAATGCGTAAAAATGTACCATTTGGCAAGACGCACGACGTCTGAGGGCTGATGCCTGTTCGGGTATCTGAGAACAAAAAAGAACTGAACGACAAACCAAGCAAATGATAGTAATAAGAAAAAACGCGGGTCCATTTTAGAAATGGCTAAATGGTGTATTCATTGAAAAGGATGCGATAGAACGATGCTGAGATATAGATTTGCAATGCTGCGCTTTCAGCACCCCACCCCCACTCGTCTCCCTTACATCAAAATCTTTAGGCATATTTTAAGGCTTCGTGTCTTGTGCCAGGTAATATCCGGACGATTCCGTGTGCCGGAAGAGTCCGCTTTGTTACCTAAATGATCTGACAGGATTTGGCAGTCTGACCCGGTGATGACACGTTTGTTAGAATCAGCTCACATTCCGTGAGCATAACCCTGTCTGTCTATGGGCCTGCAAACCGATGGGATTCTTGTGCATAGGCCAGATATCCATACTCACAATTAGAACAGCAATTCCTCATATAGCCTGCATAATGACAGAAGCCTACACGGCCAGAGCCAGCCTAAGGCATAAGCGAAGCAAGCATCAGCTTAGGGTACCCATGCCAGCAGGGGGCTCCCAAAAGGAAAGATTTGAGACTCAGATAAATTCTCTGCAAAAATAGCACAACAACACACACATACACCACTCTACATCAATCATTATGTGATTCATAAAATTGTATTTGATGCCATAAGATCATGATTTATGTATATAAATTCAAACCATGCAGCTGGGATCATATAAACCAAAGTGGTATGGTCTACATCTTAACTGGCTTTACCAGAGCAGTATGTAACAAGATATGTGAGAGGAATTTACCCTTTATTTTTCCAAATAGAAATGATGATGATGAAAGTAACCCGTAATGGTTACTGATTTGAGACTACATCCTGATATTGACCAGAGGCAAAATATTCAACCCCACATTCAATAAGGGGACCTCATAGATCACTAGTTGAGAGTTTGATCTGAAACTCTCAACTTTTGCTTTGATTTATCCTCTAAAGACTTTAGACTTGACTTAGAATCAAGGTTTGGTACTTGAGGCTCATAAACAATCTTTATCTCAGCTAATTATAGGTGAACACAAGCCTGTAAATGAAGGTGATTTTGGTAAATGATTAATGTTGTCCCCTCTGAGTTACCATAGTGTATACAAATGGCTGGTTGTCATGGTAACATTACACACAGTATATCATGGGCCTATTCTCAACAGTGTTTTCCAGCCAAACGCAAATATTGTAAAAAAAAAAAAAAAAAAAAGGCGGAGTTAACAACAGCTTCCATGCTATGTTACCATTTATGAATCATAAACAGAACAGAGAATCAGTCAAAGATTTCAAGATGCATTATAGCAGGGCTAAGACAAAGATTTAAAGAAGGAAAAAACAAAAGTCCTTTCCACATTCTGATAATTTCAGTAGAATCAAATTGTCTTGCTTCAGAGTGTCCAGCAGTGCATGCCAGCACATGATTGAGTCAAATAACATCTGGTCTGCTGCATTTAGCAGTTTCAGATTTGGACATTATATGTGTACATCTATTATTTTAATGATGTTGTGATTCTGTTTCTGTTATTCCAGATGCTTCCCTTACATCTTTTGGTCTTTGCTTCTGAATGCTTGTCATATGTTTTTTACACTTTTAAAAATACTTTAGTTAGTTTAAACGTTTTGCCCCATTAAAATAATCCCACAGTTTTTCAGCAAGAGGCCCCATTCTAACTTTGAACAGGACATTGTTTCCTTTTCAATTTCAGCTGTTTTGGATGACATGAGTCATAAGTTTTATGAAACATTTGTTTCATAGAACAACACTGATTTAACTGTTGTTAAGGGAAGTTCTAATAGTAAGGTGTCATCATCACAATACTCATCCTATTCCTACAGATTTCACTCTTCATAAACAATTAGAAGGGTGTTTATGAAGAGTGTCTCTTTCTACTTTAGTTTTCTTTTCAAAGTGTTGTCAAAAAGTGGATTGAATGTCATAATTTCACACTACCATCTTCTCTACTGTCACATTACAGCATTACACCCAGTGCTGCCCTTGCTACACTTGTTACACTGGAACTGATTTCCATCACACTAATGCATTGCAGGCCAAGAGCTTTTCTTGCGAGATAAAATCTCAGTTACATACTATTCCTGACATCAACACTCCAAACCCTTCACCCTCTCTCTCCCCCCACTCTCCGCTGTCTGTAGCCCATGGGATCAGAGCGGATGGAGATGCGAAAGAGGCAGATGTCGGTGCAGCAGGAGTCGGCAGCGGGGGGAACTGCACCGGCCCAGCAGGACCAGCCGAGCCAGGCCAACCCGAGGGGCTCCAACGCATGTTGCTTCTGCTGGTGCTGCTGCTGTAGCTGCTCCTGGTAGGTCTTCCACAAACCGAGAACCTGATGTCGGCAGCATGGCCGACATCGTCGCACACAAGACGCCACCGCCTGAGCTAGAGTGTCTCAAAAGCAGGCATCAGCTTCTGTCTTACACTCTTGATAGATTTGCATGTGATCCGCGGATGTCGGTTTAGCAGCAGCCGCCTCATTACATTCAGGAAAGCCTGAACATCATTTTCATATGCATGTCTGTGTAAGCTCTTCACTTGTCGGCAATGCTGCACTCAAAGTGATACATTTGAATCAGTCAAAATTAGAAGGAATATAAATGATTAACTAATGCTCATATTTTATTCAATTACCTGAACTACTTTTACAATTTTAACATTTAGTCCTACAGTAAAAAATAAAACTGTACTAGTTTCTCATTTATTAAACTTATAATTGCATTAACAATTAACATTAGTCCTGATGAAAGTAATAATTTATTACAGTCTTATGAATGTCTACCTACCTGATACTCACAATAACAAGATATCAATTTTGGGCCATATAACATTTGACATAATTCTGAATATATGCTGCTAAATGATAAAAATAATTATGTCATGCTATTTTGTTGGTGAAAAAAGCCAGCTGTTGGCAGGATTGTTATTGATTTTGGCCATTTAATTGTGCATTCTGACTGCTAGTTCTGGGTGTTGGATGCTTATGCATTGCAAAAGTTACAACTTATTGTAGATTTTCTCAAATACCCATATGATCAAAATTATCTATACTGTCTCAAGTACTTACACCCTCACAAACAATTTGTGAAATGCCTTTCTGCATCATGGTTCTGACTAGACGTTAGACCATTTATCTTATTAGAAATGACACAGTTCATTTTTATTGGCTGGTTTTCTGGCTCAAGCCCAGCTTCCAAGCATAGTTCATACATTTTTAATATGTTTGAGGTCAGGCCCATTCCAGAAGCTTAATGTCAGCCTGTTTTATATGTTTTAGTTTTAATGGGTATTCAAACACTCATGTAAATTGATTTATCAAACACCCAGTTGTTTTCAAGTTTCAAGTACCCCCTCAACAGTCAACAAATTGATTAGGATGGTCAGGATCAACAACAGAAGCCACCAAAACTTGGGCTCATCATAAACTAGAAGCTGATAGAAAAGTAGTGAACAGTGAACAGAACTTTACATCCCTTTGAACTAAGAGGATCACAGAAAAAAGAAAATAGTTAAGCCAATTTAATTGAGTTGGGAATTGGTAACAAGTAATTCAGTTAAGTTTATCCAAATTAATTTATTAAGTTTGTTTAACTTATTTTAAGTCAGTATTACTCAAATCATTTAGTTTACTTCAAATAAAGAAGTACACTAACAAAGGATCTTTTGGGTTGAGGCTGCCTTCATTTGACAGTAGTTAGACAGGAAAGTGGGTTATGAAAGAGGGGAAAGACATGTGGCAAAGTCATCAGGCCGGGAATTGAACCTGCGACCCTTATGTGGGTTGTGCACTACTTCTGCTCCACCACAGCACCATGGTTGGTACAGGACCTGTCCCTGGGGAAGCTTGCGTTATGACATCAGATGTAGGATATGACATTGAACTTAATTGTTTCACTCTTGACAATTAAAGTCAAAGTAAAAAGTTCATTTAAGTTAGAATTTGTAACTTTTAAGTTAATTCAACACAAAAAAGTGATGAGAACTTTCCGGCAAGTTCTCATCACTAAACCAAAAGAATTAAATAAGAGTAATGTAAATAAGTACATTACATGAACGACAGCCCAAATACACTTTTTAGAGTGATGTTGACCAAGAAGGAAGCATCTGCTTTGAAACAGTTTCATTTGAACTTGAAATAAAAATGCAGCTACTCGCATGGACAAGCCAGAAAGGTTTTATCTTTATACTGTAGATGTTTATTGTAGTGATGAATGAATACACTGACTTATATAATTATGGTCATTCATACCACTTAATTACAAACTTAGTTCCATGACCACATTTGTGAAATGAGTACTTCTTGCCAAGGTGTTTTTGTCTGTTTTCAACAGGAATGAAGACAGGGATGAACGGAATCGAAAGGCATCATATGACGTCAAGGAAGGGACCTCAGACTGTGAAGACTGGTGAGCTAAAATCCCTACACAACAATGCCTGACAAATAAACAGACTTCTATTCTATCTGATGTTAAAGAGACTTACTCCAATGTTCTCATGTTCTCTGCAGCCCAAAGCCCACGCTGGAGGAGGTGCACATGTGGGGGCAGTCGTTTGATAAGCTGATGTGCTGTCCAGCTGGGAGGAACTCTTTCCGGCAATTTCTCCGCACCGAGTTCAGCGAGGAGAACATGCTGTTCTGGCTCGCATGTGAGGAGTTCAGCAAAGAGACCAATAAAAGTGTGATCGAGGAGAAGGCCCGGCTCGTCTACGAGGACTACATCTCCATTCTCTCGCCGAAAGAGGTGTGAAACCTTTATTGATTTATATTTTGGTAAAATAGAGTTTCCTTGATGGGTGAAACCTTGTAATGTCTGAGTTCAATGAGTATATCAATGCCACTTTCAAGTCGTGTGGTGAAGCCTCATACACTTAGCTTTGCACAGGTTTAGCTCTACACAGGGGGTAATAAAGTCCATCATGTCTGTATTCAAGAGTGTGTTTCATTGAACTCTTACTTTTACTTTAATTCAACAGATGACAAATGTTTTTGTCAGACCTAGCTTAACATGCCATACTAAAAATGCCGACTTCTGAAAATGGAAATGAGAGATATATGTGGTGGGCCGGCTGCACAGTGCCGCAGTTGGTAGCACTGTTGCCTTGCAGCAAGAAGGTCCGGGGTCTTTCTGCATGGAGTTTGCATGTTCTCCCTGTGCATGCGTGGGTTCTCTCCGGGTACTCTGGCTTCCTAACCACAGTCCAAAAACATAACTGTCAGGTAAATTGGTCTCTCCAAATTCTTCCTAGGTGTGAGTGTGTGTGTGGTTGTTTGTCCTGTCTGTCTCTGTCCAGGGTGTACCCCTCCTCTCCCCCGGAACGATAGCTGGAGATAGGCACCAGCACCCCTCCTGACCCTGCTAGGGACAAGGGTGTTAGAAAATGGATGGATGGATGGACGTGGGGGGCCATTTTATATGATACATAGGTCTAACCATTTAGCTCTTGTAAGCAACTTATAAACAAATGAACATAAGTTTAGATATAATTTTTGGGTTTTGGAGAGCAGTGTTATGTGGATATGTGTGTATGTACATGGAGTTTAAACTCCAGCTGTGCCAGACTGACAGATTACATGGGCTAGTCAAAAAATTATATTGCCTTTGCATCATCAATGCTTTCACACAGCAGGAAAATGCAACACAAATCAGATTTTTTTTGCCCACATACTATGTGACCTATGTCCAAATATCAATCTGAACTGGGCACTTCTGATCTTTTCACCCTGCAAAATATCTGATTTGTTTCAAAGTTGGAATTGAGTATCAAGACCTGTTGTGTGAATGTAGACAAGAGACTACATGTTTACTGCACATGTGCTCCACTGCTGCACAATTTATCCAAGTTCTGCACAAATACAATGACCAGTTATTAGAAAGAAATATCATGCTACCCAAGAACCCTATGTTTTCAAGTCTTGATAAGAAAGCTAAAAATCCAATTTTTCACATCCCTGTTACAGAAAAAGAAAACATTCTGTTCTTCCTGATGTTGTGTTTTCTTAACTTCCAGGTGAGTCTTGACTCCCGAGTGCGTGAGACGATTAACAGGAACATGCAGGAGCCCAACTTGCACACGTTTGACGATGCCCAGTTGCAGATCTACACGCTAATGCAAAGAGACTCGTATCCCCGCTACTTGAACTCCCTAGCGTACAAAAACCTGCTCAAACCTCTGTCAGAGCAGTCCCCCGAATCTTAGGGCGGCAACGACAACCTGTGATCTTTTAATCCTCTTTGCCCTTTCTAAGTCCTTCAATCCCCCACAACCCACCCGACCCAAACCCCAAGTTTATGAAAAAAGGTTTTCTTCTTTGTATGTTCAGTGTAGGATTACATGAGCCAGGCCTCGGGCCCCGGCCCCTCCCAGGGATCTCAGCGATATTGTGATCTGCACCTGACCGAAGACAACTCAGGTCTGAAAAACCTCCTGAGGGCTCGACATCACATGTACTGCTACAGATCAACATAGCAAAACACTCCAAAGGAATATGAATAACACTTTAATTCTGCTTCTTTTTCCTTCTTTTTTTTGATAGAAATATTCTATTTTATTTGTGTTCAGAGTTTTTTATGGTCTGTTGTTTTTTGTATGATTGTTTTTGGGGGAAATGATTCCTATTGTAGACTATCTATACATATATACATATATATTTATGAGTTTGTAAAAAGTTCAAATGAAATTGTGGGTATTTTATGTGGAAATGCCTGGTTCTATTTACTGCGTATGAAAATCAAAGCTCAAGTCCAAGCTACACATTAGCTTGACTTGCTGGCAGCTTTGTGGGGTACTGTTTAATTTTTTATTCTTATTTATTTCACTTCGTTTTGTTACCTAACCTCACACTTCAGTATCTGTGGCAGCGACTTGGCAACTCCAGTTCATGCACAACCTGTGTGTGGTTTAGAATAATGTATGTATGGTTACCAGAGAAGTAACAGGGTGCAATAAATGAAAATCAGTAATGGTGAAGAGTATTTTAACCTTTATCAATTGCCAGTATAAGACAATATTGTTGTTTTTCTAGTACTAGTGGGACACTTTGCACAAATCATAGGTTTATCAAAAATTTATTGGTGTATGATTCTAAGCTGAATAGATTTTACCAGAGAAAGTATTTTATTTAATATTGCACCATGTCAAAAAAAAATTTTAATTATATTTAATTATTTTGATGGAGTAAATAACACAAAAAAATGAAGACATTTTATTCAAGATATTTTATTTTATGGGTCTGTAATTTTTCAACAACTTTCCAAGGTTTTCCTGATATTACCTATATTCTTTCCTTTAATAAAAGGTCATTTGTCTTAGTTATGTTAGTTGTGCTCCAGTTCTGACCAGCATTGTCACCCTGATGCCTATTCCTCTAAAGCAGTATTGTCACTCTGATGCCCATTTCTCTAAACATCTTTCACCAGAATATTTCATATCAGGGAGCCATGCAGTATTATGTATAGTCAGCTCATACTTTATTGATGAACACCTAACCGCACCACAGTGATGTAGCTGTCAAAATGTTATTATGAGGATGCAGTCACACCATTAAAACTCTTAAGTTCATCTACAGTTAGTTTACTCCCTGTTTCTGTTTACTACCACAGAACTCATTTATGTTTGATGCATAGAATAAATCCATTTTCTGCCTCACCCATAAACAACCACACATCCATTAGACATGTTTTTGTTAAAAAGTGTTTTTTTTTTTTTTGTTCAGAGAACAACCCATAATCTGTCGACAGCCATATAGAACGACAACTTCAAAACTGGTGCCATTTCAGATGCAAAGTCATCATTTAAACAAACCCATTGCAGTATGAGGTCATGAGTGCCAACATTGACACACATTTTCCCTCTTGTTGGCAAAAGAATTTCATAAGCAGAGCATGAAACTCAAAGGCATTCTGAGATTCCCCAATATAAAAAGTTAAAGTTATGAAAAACCTTGTTGTTTGTCAGATTTCATTTGACATGTTAACTGATGAGATGCACTGTTGCTCTTGAGTCATGCTAGCAAGGTACATCCACGGTTTGTGAAATTTGTTTGGGAACTTCTGTTACCATTTTCACAAACGAGATTCCTCTAGCAGGCTTCAGTATAACACCTAAACATGTCCTAAACACAGTTGGTTTATGCTATTTATTAACTGGTTAAGTAAAAGCAATGAAATCATTTTTATTAGCAATAACTAACATTAAACTTTAACGTTTGTCCAAAGAACATGCAGGAAAGTCATGAGAAATTGCAGACCTACTAATACAGCATCACATTTGAGAATTATCATAAAAAAATCATATATTTAAAAATGGATAAGAAATATTATGGTCAGAGGATCTTGCCAGGTTAGCAGAAACACCAAAGCTATGATGTAAGCTGTGTTCACATGTTTAAAGAGAGCGTTGAGTAGGGGTGGAGTTGCCAAGTGTTTAATACTTAGAATATCTAGTTTTATTTGAATTACTTTGTTGCCTCACATTGTGTCACTCGAAGACAAGATCCTCTCATGGGGAAGTGCCTTGACATTCAGTTTACTGACATCTTTCTCATGGGCAACAGTTGTTCACTGACTTGCGCCGAAAGGTCGTTCACTGGAGAATGACTACAGTTTTACCGGAAATTGTCCCTCTCATTGGCCAAAATATCTTGCGTGTTTGGTCTCGATTCCTCAATTGTGAACACATCGGTGAAAGGTGGTAGGATGCAGCACCTCTTTGTCGGCTGAAGACAGAGATCGCTGTGACCAGGCGTGAGGAGTCGGAGCTTCTCGCCAACCTGTGTGCTTCATGGTGGCTCTTGTCTTAGAGTTAACTCAAACTCACTACATACGATGTGCAATTTGAGCTGATGGGTTATACTGCGCAGATCAACCTCAAAACACAATCTAAGCCAATGGTTTGGAGTGATGCCTATAAATGTTGTTTCTTCTGTTTACTATATGAAATGTGTTCTTTTGCGCTGAGTTTACTTATGAAGACATTTTTCAAAAAACAAATAATGTGAATGTTTACAGTATGGTTTAGTTTTTTTTTTTTTGTTTGTTTCTTTTTCTGCTACTCTTCAAGAAAAAAACTGACTTGTGGGCATTTCGATTGAGATAAAATAAAGCACAATAATTTTACTCATTCTTGAGTGACTTCATCAATAAAAAGTTAAATAATAACTTTATTAAACTAATTAAGTTTATTCCTAAGAGCAGTTTTCAGCCTAGAGATTGGAAGGCTAAGATTGCAACAAATGTTTATTTTTTTCTTATTCTTTATAAGCAGCACAATATTTCTATTTTATTGTGTTTTCATAAAATTATTATTATTTAGCCCCTAATCAAAATTTATGCACAGTACACATTTTATGGTCTGAACAAAGGCCTTCAGAGACTTCTTGTATTAAATTTGAATTATTTTGGATTATGTCATTAAAAATACCAAAACATCTCTGACTTCAATTCTTCTTAGTCATATCACACACAGTTGCACATATCACATAGATTTCAACATCACCTCGTAATTTTAACACTTCTTCTGGAAGTCAGGTTCATCTTGTCAAAGTAAACAAAGGCATTCACCTTCTTTTTCTGCAGTGACCAACAATGGAATTTAAGTCATTTGTTTATTGATTTTGTTGAAGGAACAAATATGTGTTTAGATGTCAAATTTTTTATTTAAACCTTTAACAAAGAGCACTGTTGTTGATGTTACTTTCAACATTTTAAAAATATTTAGATTTTTTTTATATCTGCTGATTGTTTCAAAAGTCACTAAAAATATCTTCAGTTTCCTGCATTTCATACTGATTACACAAATTATCACTATAATGTAATACTGAGGAGATACAAGCACCCATAGGAGGTCTTGTTAAAAAAAAAGTGGGACAGTGCCACATAGGGGACAGAGTAAACATGGAGCCGAAACTACTTTGGTTACATACTGTAAGTCCACAAGTTATTTATTTCTTGCCTATATGCAAAATATCAATGAAACAGAAGTCTAAAAATGCAAATGACCCTGAACACACCAGTCTTGCAGGCTTAACATGTGGAAGGCAGTGTCATGCTGTGGGGATGCTTTTCTTTAGGGAAAGAGGTTGGAGCTGAATAGAGGGTGATGATGTAAGCAGAGGCGGTCCTAGCCTGTTTGGCGCCCTGGGCGAACCACCTCTTTGACGTGTGTTGAGGCAGGGGTGCATTTAAATGTTACAGGACAGTAGCTTTCGAAAACTAAAACTGGACACTCCTGGTTTAAATCAAAACAATAGCCTTGTCAAAGATCAATCAAAAATCAATGTAAGATTCTGTTTGAAAAAAATGAAATACAAATTTCAGTCTCTATTGTCCACGTCACAGTTATGCACTCATAGATTTCTCTAATCTTAAAACAAGAAGTTCAAAAAGGAAAAGTACAAGGTGCATAAACACTTTCAAAAGATGTGCTATGTGTAACTATAAATGCTCTTTATCGTAACATATTACTGGTCTGGTTTCAGCATGGCTTGTAGAAAGGCAGCAAAGCAGCTCATCAGCACAGAGTGTTTGCACCTGGCAATTACAAAAGCTCCATGAAAGGGGGAACAATTGTATTTTTCCTGATCCAACCAATGACATTATCCTGTCTCTAGACAGATTAATAATATGCATACATCTGCATTCACTTTGAAGTAATGAATATTCTACCAATTACAAAAACATACTCCCACACACTCATACAGAATGTGTGTCCGCTCAGATACTCACAGGCATTATAGCGATAGTAAAGGTTCGCATAGACTATGGAGCATAATAAAGGACAAGCAATTAAAATAACTCCTTTTTAATCAAATGGATTACACTTTATTGGGGAATTAAATAAAACAATACAATGCTGTGCCGAGAAAGCAAAAACAATATTATCCAAAGTGTTAAAACTACATATAAAAACGCAGATAAAAGAGAATGACACAAGATTCATGGCATATATATGACAGCGAGAAACAACTAATAACAACAGTAAGAGATTTGGAGAGAGGGGCCTTAAGGGAAGTGACAATAAGCTCAATCTATGACCATGATATTTACTCAAACGGTAACCGTAGTGGCATCTTGGATGTTGAGTACAACGCAACCACAGAATACAAAGCTCCGCTCTGCTGCAGGCGGACAGAACCTGGTCCAGGAATTTTGCTACTTGTCGGGAGTGCCGTGGATGACGCCAGCAGATTCAGCAGAACTAGAAGATGAGAAGAAGATTCATTGAGAAACATCACAGATTTTACCAATAACTGCTATTAATAGCAGGTTTAACAAAAGCAACTTGTTTAATGTGCTTTAAGGAAGTCACTTGGAAATACAAGATTTTGGAAATACAATCAAGTCATTTTAATAAATGTACAAAAAGTTAAACTTTGGTTATTCTTCAGGTTCTTAGTTGTAAGGTTCTGTGGTGTGTTTGCAGCCTTTCATGATTCTTTAATTTGTCCTTGTGATGGCCTATCCACCTTATTTGTTTTATGGAACATGACAAGGTTTTTCAGACATTATCAAGTTGTTGTTTTTTTTTAAGTTGAACTAACTGAGCTTTTCACAAATTTACATGATACTTTGTATACATTTGAACCTTTCAGTGGGTCTTAATAGCTTTGGCTACAAATAATAAAGAACTAGCTAATGTTTTTAAATATACTGTAGCTGTGTAGATATAATAAACAAGTTTTTCATGGAATAGTTGCATTAAATTTCCAAAACAGAATGACACTAAAAACACCAGTAATATTTTTATGCCCATTTTTCTTGTCATTAGGTTGAACAGTGGGCTTTTTTTAGGTAGATTTTAAAAATGCTATTTGTGCTAATTTTGATAATTATGGTTTAAGACAATGAAAACCAAAATGTTGCGTCTCAGAAAACTAGAATGCTGAGAAAAAAAATCATAAATCATAGTCATGAAAAGTTGTGTGGAAGGAAGAAGTGTGGTAGGAAAAGGTACACCAACAACGGGAACAACTGCAGCCTTTGAGTAGGACTGTCCAATAAAATCCATTTAAGAATTTGGAGGAGCTTCACAGGGAGTGACCTGAGGGTGAAGTCATTGCAGAAAGAGCTGCTACAGAAGTACCAAGAAAGGGAGCAAAAGCTAGTTCAATGACCACAGTGTTACTGTGCTTGATTGACCAGTAAAGCTTGCCTGACCAGAACCAGGAAGCTGACAAAAACCAGATCAAACAATGAAGATGGCCTGAAGGCCGTTGTCAAAGCAACAGCAGAGCCACAGGCTGATCACCTCCATGTCACTGCTGCATTGATACAGTAATTCATGCAACAGGAGAACCAACAAGGTTTTAGGTACAAATAAATAAACATGCATGCCTGACATTTCTCCTTTTTTATTAAGCTTATCTAATTTTCCAGTTTTCTGGTAAACTGAATTTCGGTTTTCACTGTGTAAGTTGTAAGAACTATTTTCTATGTGAAATGAATATAAAAAATAAGCAAGTTTCACTTTCTAAAATGAGTAACAAAATATGTTAAACTTTTT
The DNA here is from genome assembly GCF_003331165.1 of Xiphophorus hellerii. NCBI lineage: Eukaryota > Metazoa > Chordata > Actinopteri > Cyprinodontiformes > Poeciliidae > Xiphophorus > Xiphophorus hellerii. The sequence goes on along the minus strand of NC_045677.1, from coordinate 20,025,935 downwards.
TGTAATATTCACATTTTTTTGTACATTTACCTGTCAGAACAGAAAACAGCACAAGATGTAAATCAAACCAAAATATTTTGTGGACCGATCATAAAGATCCCTTAACCTGCTGGAAAAATTCCCATGTTGTTCTGAGGTGAATGTGTTTAAACTAAATGTGAGATTTCTTTCAGAATGACAAGAACGAATGAATGCAGTGCAAAAACAAAACTGCACAAGTTCAAAAGCGTAATTTAGAGTCAGAAGGAGCTGCAAATGCTAGTTACCTAGACCAGGAAAAACTAATTAATTTGCATACCTTCCATCTATTTCCACACTGCTGGCAGAAGACAAACGTGGTCATCGGTTCATCAGCACTTCGAGTTTGAACCTACAAATCATTCAAGAAAATTGACACAACTATCTACCAAATATCATGCTTTTAAAATCCCCCTGATTATTCATTCAGAGTAATAAATCAAATAATATAAATAAACACACTTAAATATATTTCATGTATCCTAGTAGCATGCTAAAGTTTACAATACTGCAAATAGGTGCATTGTAACTGGAAATTTGAAATTAAACTTTTGTCTGCTATTTCATCACAACATAAATAAAGGCCTTTTCAGAGTTCATCTCTACCTGTGTGTAGGTGCAGTTCTTTCCCTTGCATTTGCCACAGGTGAATAAATCAGTTTGAGTGCCGCCGGTGGTGGCCATCTGGTGGTCCCTGACAGCTTCTTTGGTCAAATTCTTCCTCATTTCCTTCAGCTCGTCACTGGCCATTTCCTAAACAATGACAGCAGAAAAAAAAACTTTTAAATATATGTTGTGATTTCTGGTCATTCTATGCGCTGGAATATTAACAACATGGTTAGCACCATCAACAGACACCATACCTCTGCGGTCATCTTGGCCATCCGCTCCGGGGTTACACTCCCGCAGAGCACGGTCCTCCTTAAATTGGGATTTTTCATATCTTTTAGATTCGAGATCCGGCTCCGCACACGGTTCTTATATTTCATGTCTGTGTTCTTAAACTCTTGGAAGATATGTGGGAGCAGGTCAAGGACTTATATTTTAAAGAGGTGAAATTTTCTTTACCTCAGAACAAAACAAGAAGGCCAAAAATGAAAAACGTGATTGAAAATTGTTGAACTTTGAGTGTTTTCTTTCCTTAAAAACATAAATATGAAGTGGTTCATCGCGTTTGCCACTGAAATAACACTATTATTCCCAAATAATGTTATTTGGGAATAACACTATTCCCAAATATAGACAAATACATAACAAATGAATCCCTGAAACTGAGCTTCAATTAAAGTGAAAATGTAAAGGATATATTCTTCAATCTGTGCGCCGAGCTCCTCACAATCAGCACCAATGGCAATATGATCCTCTGAAAATGATCAAACATAGCTAACATAAATAAACCAGCAAAACGTAACCAAACAACATGACTTGGTGTGCAGTGTTGGGTTATACCTCCAGTCTGCAGAGCACTGGCCAACATCTCTCGGCACTTGAGCCGGATGGAGTCGGAGGTGGTTGGGGCGCGAGGAAAGGAGGTGGTAAACGTGTTGGAAGCGACTTCAGAAGTTTCACTTTTGCTGCTGGAATTACTGCTGGAGCTGCTGCAGAAGTTAGGAGGAACGCTTGAAATCAATGGAGGCAACAAAGCACTACGACAAAAATAAGAGAAAGCAAAAGGAAATAAAAACATTCAAAACATGTTTCTCTTACCTCTCTTCCTTAGGCTCTGGGCTTCCCTGCGATGGAGAGACGACAGGTGTTGTTTGTTCTTTTCGCTTCTCATCTGGAGCTTTTTCGCCACCTCCAGGCTCATCTGAAGAGTAATTATCCAAGTTTGGAAAATATGAATCTCAAGTATATATGATTAAAAAATATAGAATTCATATTATTAAACAAGGAGTTGACAGCTTCTACATATAGATCCTGGAAATTCCACAAATCAATCTAAAAAATATAATCATGATTTATTACTTAAATGTAACAATGATAAATTAACATTGAAAACAAATACATAAATCAGGTCTTACATACTGAACAAGTGAGCTTAAACATGTATATTTATAAAGAATAAATACAATTCAATCTTGTTTACAAGAGCACATCAATTTATGGAGACAATACTTCTGTAAACAAAAGTGATTGGTTTGAAGTGAGCTCTCTGAGAAGACTAGCCAATCATATGTTAGTCTTTTTGACATCCAAATGTAAAAAAAACATGAACTAAAACAATCTTAATAATTGTTTTATTAATTCTATAATAAAACAGGTACTTTAAACTTTCAAGATGCTTTTAAACATACCTACAAATTTTTACTGATCAATTTGACATATAACTATACAATTAATAAATTGCATAGCTTAAAGTCAGGAAACATCTGGATGCATTCATCTGTGCCTTTCAACATTAATTATGACCTATATAAGTAATTTATTTATCCATGTCATGTTGGCACCTGTACTACGCCAATTTATTTGCTAGATTTGCTGATGAATTTATTTCTCAGCAGTAAAAAATGTGAACCTCACAATTGTCATGTGTGGAGCTCATTGGTAACGGTATCACACTGGACATTCTCAATTTTCTTTTACGATGATTCTTATCAGATCAGCAGGAAACATCAACAATAAAAATTACCCAAAAGCTTCTTCCAAGACTTGATCAAAGACTTGGCGAGAGATGTCACCTCCTCATCTGTGCTTTGCTTGCGGATCGCATTAACAGACATTCCGATTCTGGTGGACTGTTGGAAAAAACAAACAAACAGTAATTTAGACTAAAAACACTGCCTGAATCCACAGGAACAAAAAAATACACATTAACAACAAAAAAAAGGCATACCTGGAGCAGCTCCAGAGTCATGGGTACACTCCGCAGCTCTTTCAAGAGATCCAATGCCCCAGCCTGCAGAGAAAAGGAGACAAGAGACGTTTGAGTGAAACTTTAATGCATCTAACATTGTTCCTATCTAGTAACTCCATTTGAGTAAAACAGACTCAAAACTATGGGCTACAAAAATTTGATTTCCTGAATTATCTGTCTACTCTAAATCATTTTGAAACAAACATACATTACTTTTAATCCTATATTGTGGCAACTATTTTGACAAAGTGTGACTCTGTGTAGAGTTCGGCATAAAGCACTTGGAGATTAGTAGGTTGTTTTATGTTTAGCACATTGTAACTGAACTGTCACAACAAAGATTTATGAAACTGACTCTTTTAGAGTAGACAGACGTCTCATAACAACAGCTAGTATTACTCAAAATGTTAGTATTTATCATCAGTAACTCCTACCTAATACTGGTAAAAATGACTCAAAGTTGTATAACAAAAAATATGATGCTTGAATGTAGTTAGGAATGTGGAAATATCAGTGCTATATATAAACTTATTGATATTAAAGTGAGAAATTTAATGTGTGATTTTCTGAAATGTAACAGGGTTAAATACATGATTGATTTTGAATGTGTTACTATTTTTAACTAAATGTTATTTTTCTTATGGTTTTTAATGTGTGTGCATAATTATGTGTGAACACTATGACTAAAAATTATATTAATAATCTATATATTTTAAATGAAAACTTTAACAGTGACATTAAAATAATACAAATAAATATCATTGAAAGAAATCACACGTTAGCAACTGTACTGATGCCAAGGTAAAGTTTACATTTTATTTTCAAGTCCCTCTGACTGATACATTATCATGTATAAAATTTTATATTAATGTCAATACAAAAATTTGTTTGTAAAGATCCCCTTTGGCTTAAAAGATAAACCTAAAATAATGTAAAAATCAGACAAATTAGGTCCAGTGAAGTTTACAACATACAAAACAAATACATAAACAAACTTAGGGGTAGTGTGTTTTTAATAGCAACAGCCTATCAACTGAATGCTGCTCTATTACCAACAAAAGCTGCAAAAACTAAACAAAAAAACTAAAGTTTCCTCATTCTTAACTTTCGTTTCAGGGCTAATGTTTTGATATTCCCTTTAAATTACAATTTGGGCTCAACCCGAGGATTCATTTTAAGTTTGCAAGCATTGTTCTCATACTTTAGAGTAATCAGAGTAGTAAATGTTTACATATTAATCTATAATTGAATTAACAATTTGCTACAGCTTTATAAATGCTCATAACACACAGTAGTAATAGTTGCTTGGCGGCTACACATTGAGTGTCCAAGGCGAACTGGGGAAGCTAATTCACACCGTATCAAATGCATATGACTTCTACATAAATTATATTATCTCATCTTATGCTGTATTGTCAAACGAACACTTTTGAATATCCCATGGATCATTTATTGATTTTTTTTTTCACGCTTATGAACCTTACAATGCTCCTTAGGCTGCTAACTGCTAACTTTTTAGTAGCACAAATAAACAGACTGACAGCAAACAACTTGTTTTTGTCAGCAAACGGGTTAGTTCCAAACTTCATGAATATTAGCTGTGAGTCTTTATGCTGGAGATAGGTGTGAGTAAATTCGCGGAATAAATAACTAATATTTGCATCAGAAATGTTCTTATTGCGTGAACTTGCTAGAAGCTAAATTAGCCGCTGCTGAGCTCCATCGTATCCCATTAGCGTCCATGCTAGCACGGTCGGCTAACAGCGTTCATCTCTCTGAGAACATCTCACCCCGTTTTTCTTCTGCGCCATTTTATCCATCTTTTTAGCGATTCTGATTATCTCCTCTTCCTCCTTCTTCCCCATCTTGATTTATCTGACAGAACGGGACAAAAAAGGCGCAAGCGAAAAAGAAAACACGGGACAAAAAAACCACGCCAGTGAGGAAAAAGCGGTAGCGGCGGAGGCGGCAGCGTCAACTTGGCGGACCGGGACCACACAGCGACTGCCCCCGTTGTGTAGCAGACCTGACTAGAAGATGCCCGCTTGTAAGTTCCAAAGTGGAGTTAATCGAGCCAGAACAGAAAAATGGATCATAGTCGCCGGTTGCTATAATAATCACACAGAACCAGAAAACATCTTTTATTATTATTATTATTTTTTTATCACATAACTTTACTTTTAATAAAACTTCAAAAATGTGTTTCTTTCTACAACCAATAACAATTTCAGCATTTTTTCAGTAATGTACGGAATGCCTTCAGATGGCGCCAAAGCGTAACTTTTTGACACTTGATGAGTTGAGACACGACACGGTATGTTTATTTAAATCTTGCTCACTTTTAAAAAGTATTATTTAACCAATTTCTTCTTATCAAAAACCAGCGACTATACACACAAACTAAATGAACCTATTGACACATTAGCACATACTTCTGGAAAAAACAAATATTTTGGAACATTGTGTGTATTGACTAAATGCATGCAGTTGGACTTGAATCAGCTTGGTAAATGATCAAAGATTGTAAGGGGTCCTTTAGTAGAATTTGATTTTGGTCCCTACTTTTAATTAAACACATAAGCCACAACTACACCAATGATATTCCTTAACTTGTCCAAGATTGTTGTTGTTGTTTTTTGTTTGTTTGTTGTTTGTTTGTTTGTTTTTTCAATTTTCAGCTGTTTTGCATTTAAGACTCCTAAATTTAATGGTAAAAAGAGAATTGTACAGTGATGTTTGTGCCATTAGTTTAAAATTAGTTTAAAATTGTTGCGATCACAAATTAATTGAGGGATTTTTAACAAATAAACTTCCTAATGCCATTAAAAAGGATCACCCTGTCAGATGTATTATGATGTTGCTATTTTTTCTCCCTTTTATGATTCTAATAATCATTAGAATAAATAAAAAATCAAGTCAAACTAGATAATTCTGTAATTAGGAGTGGGAGAACCTTTCCAAATCAACCAGGTTTGTAAAGCTAATGGTTGTGAAGTGTTTGTTATGACAAACAATGAGCATCACTGTGGAAAGAATTTGGTCCTACTCTCTCCAGGATTGGCTTAAATTCAACCATACTGTAGGATTTTCAAAAATGAACTCATTGTTTATAGTCATATCACAGCATGTCACTTATATCTTAGTGCAGACTTACTCCAAAACCTTGTTGTTTTTTTTAGCCATTCAGAGGTGGACTTATTGGTGTGCTTTGGATCAGTGTTTTGTTGCATACATCAGCAATTATTGATTTAACAAGGCTGTTTTTCAAATAGTGACAGGACTATTTGGACAGCTTTCTGTTGTTGTCAATAAAATCCTAATTTGATAACTGTTTATTAATATTTAGCGACATCATTCTTGTCATTAAAATGTGTTTGATAATCATCTAAAACTTTTAAGTGTGGTAAAATAGTAAAATCACAACTTACTTTTTTTAGATCACACAGTTTTTTGTGCACAAAAGGCAAAAGTACAAACACTTGTCAGTGGTGTTTTGATTGTATAGTGTACTAATACTCTGATGTATATTGTGACTTGTATTGGCTATTAGCTTGGACCACTCTCACGAGCAGTTCCCACCTTTCAGGACGCTGCACATGTTGGTGGGATTTACCAGCAGATTATGCTCAGTTAGGAACAGATGGGAATTGGCACAAGGCCTGTTACCTGAAAAACAGTGACACAGTGCTCAGTTTCTCATGCAAATACAACATTGGTCCATTCAATTCAAAGGCAAAGTCTAAAAATCTAAAAATCTGTTAAAAAAGTATATAATTTACTGTGGGGGCACAGATTATATATTTTATAATCTGAAAATATACATTATTTTCTGATCTTATATTTCAGTATCAACATACTTCCACGATCACAGGTACTAATACAGATACAATGTTTGTCCTGAGGTCTGATTGTGGAATTGCCAGGTAAAACTTCTGCTTAAAGACTTTATTCTGCCTCCTGCTGTCAGCAGGTGCACAAAACCTTCAAACTAATCCCTATTAGGCCTAGACCTCACAAATCTGATTATGGTGGCCGCCTGCAAATTCCGACTAGTTCGAGCCACCTGTGATATCTGTTGACAACAGTATTGCCATCATTTAACCCAGAAAATGTAATTAATTTCAAGAACAATCACAGTTTTTCTCAAGTTAGCTATGACGTTTTTTCTTTACAAACACGTAAATTCCGTATTTACTTTCGTGTTGGCTTTGAGCACAAACAATAAATTATCAATGAATTGTTTACAGGTAAAATTACAATTAGAAAGTGTTTTTTATACGAAATTTGAAACTGATTTCTCGGACAATTATAAAAATGTGTTTAAATATTAATAATAACAAGTTACATTGTCCCAAACTTGTAAGAAATAAGTAATTAATGTTTTGAAATTTAATATGAGTAAAATGTGTTGTTTATTTCCTTTTTATATATATGTAAACATATATATGTATATATATGTATATTTCCTCCACCTTAGGTGCTGATTAAGTGTTAGCAAAGATTAAGCAAATTGGCCATGATGTTGCATGTCCCAAAATAGCCTCCAACGCAGCTGAGAGGCTTTGATCAGCCGTGGAACACAACAGAGGCAGGTTTTGAATTGTTTTTGCCGTTAAAAAACTAGAAGAAATGCACCTTTTGTGGTAAGTTTTGCTGATTACATCAGTTGATTTGTTAGTTTCCTCACTGGAATTTATCTTATTACTTTTAGATTGCAATCTGTCTTTATGTTTAAGGCATGGAAGGCCTGGGTCCATGTTTGCTTAAAGCTAATGTTGGCAGTAACCGGAGGAGAATTACTGGTTTGGAAAGAAATTAAGTTCCATACTAATATGCTATAATGTACAAAATAATACATTCTCTTTATATGTATGCATATAATGTCAGATATGTTTACTGTATTAATGCTGACTATCTTTATACAGCTTCAGTCCAGAACTATGCTATGTTATGTTTTTGTCTATGATAACATAGACACAAAATAGATTGAAAGCATTAAGGAATTAGTAAGTTTAACATGCTTTGCTGAACATTATGCTAAGGGAACAGCCATAAAAAAGTCCTAATTTCCAGTAATAGACTGGAAATTAGTCTATTAATTTCCAGTTAATAATAAAACATTATTTATATTCTCAATATAAATATTTTTCTTCCTTTATATTGAGAATATATGACAAAATATCAGAAATTGAACCCAACACAAGAAAGTAATATTTGAAAAAAACCCACAAAAACATTTGTCTATGTTCTCCATCAACCTGATCTTGTTATGATCTTAAGGAATTTGAGTTTTGTTGTCCCTTTGTTTTTTGTTTCTGTCAATTTGTTTATGGTTATTCACTAATTAGCTCTTTTGCCACTATTATTGTTTAACTAGCCTGTCATTATTTCCCCTGTGTGCCCCCATTGTTTTTTTGTTAGGTGTTCTGTATTCAATAAGCAATCAGTTCACAATAACTCCTGTTTTATGCCTTAATTTGGGTCTCAACATCAAATTGTGACAAAAAACAGATTTCAGTCAGACACTTGAAAGTACATTACAAGACAAAATAATCAAATTAAACAATGTGTGTAATGTGTGTATGTATTTCTTAACAGAAGAAATACATACCAAATAAATAATAATAAATGTGATACAAGTTTGAAAGATACATTAAAGCATTTTAAAACTCTTAAGGCATAACATTACCCTCTCTTAAAATGTAGCTTTGCAAAAGTTTTAACACATGAAAACTTAGCTTTTAAGTTAAGCTAAGTTTTTGGAAAACGTAGCTTTTAAGAAAGCTAGGTTTAATAAATAAAAAATCTGTATTCTCCTTTTTAAGAGAATGACTGAGATCTGTTTCCACAAGACAGGGAGCTAAAAACTAAACACTGCATAAAGTTTATGAAATTCTGGAAATGAGTAAGATTTCTGCACCATGAAAGCAGAGATTTAGCATGAAGTTGTTACTAGACAGTCGGATCTTTAAATTACATGGATTACTCCCATTAATGGTTTTATATGTGATGAAAAGCATTTAAAAGTATGTCCTTACTTATACATGAGGGCATTGTAAAGTCTTTTGAAGATATGGAAAGGTAGTGTTTTGAACTAAAGTACTTATCAACATTTTATAAGAAATAGCTTAAGAAATGGCAAAAAACTAATTTGCATGTGTGGATTTTTTCGTGTGACAGTTTGCATGATTTTTTAAACAGTTTTTAACAGATGTCCAAAAAACAAAAAAGAAACAACAACTCCCAAAATCTAGTTTATTCAATGATTTAATTAGTTTCTTTTGAAAAAAACTGCTATAATTTTTTGGGATTCAAACACAAAGACTAGCTTAAAAAGCTTAAACTCAACTCTGGTTTAATGTGAGTATAAGGAAAGATAAAAGCAGATTTCAACTTTATGTGCGGATGAAAATTAATAGGGAAAACTACCAAGCCTAAAAAGTTACATTTCTTCTTTTTTCTCTTTTTTTCCAAGTCACTTTCTTACAATATGAGCAACACATCTATCCAGGACCCTCCAGCGGAGGAGATGTCCTCTAGCAGTGGACAGATGTTGCCCTCTCGGCCTGTGCAATCCGTCTCGGAGCCTTCAGCTTCTAAACGGGTATGCTTCTACAAAAGCGGTGACTATCAGTTCAGTGGGCATCGGATGATAGTCACTGCCCGCATCTTTAAGACATTCGATGCTCTGCTGGACGCTCTTTCCAAAAAAGTGCCTCTGCCATTTGGAGTACGAACCATAACTACACCTCGAGGAACTCACTTTATCAAAGCTTTGGAAGACTTACAGGATGGGGGAGCTTACGTGTGTTCGGATCAGAAACGGGTGAAGCCATTAAACCTGGAAGAGGTGAATCGCAGGCAGGTGCCTTGGAACGCGACAAGGCCTCTCAATGCAAGACGGCATAAGAGGCAGGAGCTCAAGTATCATCAGTTTGGCAGAGGGACTGATCCAAGCAATAGGCCAGCGAAGGTCACTGAGAAAGTGGCAGTACGGACGCCCAAGAAGTTCACAGTTATCAAAAACAGGGATCCTACAGTTAGACGAACCATTGTGTTGCAAAGAAGAACAGCACCAACTTTTGATGCTTTGCTGGATTACCTCTCCCAGATACTCCAGTTTCCAGTGCTGAAACTCTACTCTACAGATGGCAGACGGGTAAGTCATTGGTAAAACTAGAAATATAATTAAAGGATATGTGAAATAAGAAAAGTTATCTAAGCAGGTTGAAAAATGTACCCATTTTGCTTTGCATTTAAACCTTTGAACCATTTGAAGACGCAAATTATTATTTTTTATTTACAGTTATGTTAAGGGGAGTGAGTCATTTGGGAGACTGGCACAAAGTCTTGTATTTGACTCCAGACCTTTAATGACACGAAACAGGACAACAATACTAGGTGACAGAACCATATATAACCATGAACCTAAAATAACAAAACAAAAAGTGGCAGAAAAAAACATTTAGTATGATTGTTTTCAAAAACAGTTAAGTTTAGAATGTGTTAGTTGTAGGAAATTTGATAGTTATATTTTACACACAACTCTCCTGTCTCTACTGTTGGTGATTAGATAATTGTTTTTTTACATATTTATGAAGTTTTAGTTTTATTAGAGAAAATGATTTAGAACTTCAACAATCCTTGTAATTTCAAGAAGTACTGTCACAATAATGGCTCCTGAAGCACAATTAAAAATAGAAATAATAATATTTGGAACAAGTAGTTGGTTTTATAAACACATCTCTCAAATGCTTTGTCTAATGAAGAGGGCAATCATTTTGCAATCAGTAAACGCCAAAATAACAAAATGACTTCAGGTTAAGAGCAGAAGGAACTTTTCAGTTAATTTTAGAGAAGACAAGAGAGATCTTGTTTTAAACATAATCAAAACATATTTTATTCTATAGTGTTTAAAGAACAACAGATAAGTGATAACTTGTTACACAGATGCTGTTTAGAGCTTTAGAAGTATTTTTTTCTTTACAGTGGTACTTTTTCCAACATTTAAATGATTCCGTGACTTTACAGTCGGAACCATGCTGAGGACTGTTCTGCAACCTCTTTAGGCATTCCTAATCTGCTGTGATTCTTAGTTCTTTATCTAATGACACCCAGGACTATATTAGGCAGAGATTTCTTTGGGAAACACTATCAGGATCATCTTGACTGTGAACATTTTCCCAGTGTCTGTCACTTATCTAATAATTAAGTTCAGTATTTCTCCTGAGACCATTTAATCTAATCTTACCAAGTTTCTGATACTTGAACTTTATATCACCTGGTCTGAAAAGACGAAAATGTTTGGCTGAAAAGTAGCCATTTATCCCGAAAGAGAGTATGTAGAATACATCTTTTTTTATATATGCTGTATTATAAAAAGGATTCCAAGAAGTACTTTAGAAGTGCTGCCTAAACATCCCCCCCAGTGAGAAAATGCCTTAATCCGGAGTGTCCTTCAGTGACAAAGTAAAGATCAAGAGCACCACATGCAGATTTCGGCACGTGTTCTGGTGAAGGTTTGACAGTGTGAATTAGTGTCTCACAGACTGTGAGCAAAATTTATAATAGCCTTAATGTTAAAGAAGCAAAGGTTTGTTGTAGCAAAGGTTAGCAATTACTAAAATTCGCAATTTTAGTAATTGCGAATTACTAAAATTCGCAATTACAAAGTAACAAATATACCTTTTCAATTTCAAAAACCGACATTGATAATTCCTGTCGAGTTTAACTTGCCTCCAATGTCTTCCTCCAGGTTGATGGTCTTGCTGCACTTATCTTATGCTCTGGAATCATTGTGGCAGCTGGCAACGAGCCTTTCAGATTAGGAAACCAGCGTTTTCACAGAGCAGGCCAGACGGCCCAGATTATGTATGTGGAACATGTGGAACCATCAACATTAAACCCCAGAATGCGTAAGTGTTAATTACTATTATTGCAAAAAAAAAAAAAAAAAGAAAGAGAAAAAAAGCAAAACAGGTACACCTTGAAGAATAATACAAACGATTAAAAATGTATAAGAAAAAATGTATAAGAAAATGTATAAAACTCATCTCTTTGCTCTGGCCTTTGACATAGCTTGAGATGCTGATTTTTATTTTATCTTTTGTTGATTTTATTAATTGATAGTTCTTATTGCTGCTTTGTAAGAGCTATCAATTACTAGAATTGATAGCTCAATTCTAGTAATTGAGCTATCATTCAGGACAACCAGATAAATCAATTCTAGTAATTGATAGCTCTTTGATAGTCTAATTGATAGTCCTGTCAAATTTTAGACTTTTCTTCTAATTGATTTTGAGGTTTTTCTAAGTGTATGGCACTTTGACCTTGTATTGTGTTTGATAACTAAAGCTGAATTGGACTGGACTGGGGAAAATCCTTTTTACTAGCGCTATACATGACAAAAACTAAATTATTACAGTTAACTCAGTTAAATCAGTATAATAATATTTTTGTAGGAACACATTCAAGAAAGTATGCTTAGGCTAGTTTCTCATAAATGACAATGAAATTGGAGAATGATGTCATGACAGTAAATGAAATATTGGCCCATATTCATCCCTTTCACCCAAGTTGAGCTACTTTTTTCTATCTTCAAACACAGGGCCAAAACATTTTAGTGTCACAATACAGTCTGCCCTTTTTTCTACATATGTACATTGACCCATTGGAGTTTAATGTAATAAAAACTGCAAATACTTTTCAAATTTATGTATTTGTATCTTATTCTTGATTTGGCTCCCTTTGTGGAAAATGCTACACTTATATTCTTATTTTTTAAACTTTAAGACACTGATTGTGCTTGTTAGGTATAAACCTTGTATGTAAACTCTTTATCAAACTAAACAAGGAGAGGAAATATTTGGAGTCTATCCTCCTCAGGTCTTGAACCAACTCCTTGAAAACCAGAGCTCTGCAGAAAATGTAAATTGGGACAGAAATATATATATCAACAGCTTTGCCATAAATGTAAAATATTATTTCATTAGTTCAATGTCTAAATTATTTGGTTTCCTTTATATTACATATTTCATTTCTTTATAAATGCTGCCTAAATATTGCTATTTTTATTTCTTAGTGTATTTGTATCTGTTTTCAATGTAATTTCCTTTTAGTTCATTCATTTTCCTATGAAGCCCCTTGGATTACCCTTTTTTAATAGGATGTATACCTAAGCTTACCTAGATGAATGCAGCATAATATTTATCCAATAATAAATATTTTTCTTTTTTCCTCACATGCCCTTCACAAACGTCTGTATATTATTCATCAACCAACTCCAGAGAAAGATAAATCTTTATCCAGTGGAAGAGGCTCAAGAAACTTCTCCGTGTCATCAGAGCGATTCATTGTCAACCAGATAAACAAGTCCCAGAAAAGCAGCTTGAACGGCTACCTGCACCATCCCAGTGGACTGTCTGAAACAGAAGCCCATCAGCATCATGCAGCCATGGAGACATGCGAACCTGAGAGGATAGAAGATAATGAGCATGTTAGCTACGTCGTCCCTCATGATGACGACATTGAAAAGTCATTCCGCATAAACCAAGACGGCAGCATGACAGTAGAGATGAAAGTTCGTTTGACGATAAAGGAAGAGGAGATGCTTCACTGGACAACCACGCTCAGCCGCTCCGGCCTTAACAAGAAGACAGTTTGTGCCTCCCTCTCTGGGTCAGACAACAGCTCACCTGACTCAAACAATGCTGTTGCCAAAGACTCCCCAGGTATTGAAGAGGATGAAAGAAAAGAAGAAAACTACCATGACGGAGCTGCAAGGGGCGTTGCCTTTAATGAAGAACACATCTATAAAGGTTATAGTTCCACAACTTTGGGTAGAGCAAAAACACGGTTTAAGCGGACTCCTACACCAGGCCCACAACAGGTGAATGAGAGGGCTTCGGTAGAGAGTGTGAAAATGGTTACAGAGACAGGATTTCAAAAGAGCACCCTGGGACATTATTCGTATATGGAGAGAACTGCTGATGGCGAGACTACCGAGGGCTATTGCGTTGTCAGACATAGCAGCAGCAGCAATAAGCCTAAACCTTGTAGGACGACGTCATCAGAAGCAAGCAGCAAACGCTCCTCTGTCAAATCATCAGGGGTTGCTGAGGTCCTTCAGATACAGAATGGTGGAATGGAGGTCACGGAGACCGTGATGCATATTTATGAGAGTCAAGGTTGCTACGACAACTATGTTGCAAATGAGGAACTTAGCGCAGATGGCACTTCTTTGCATGGCTCCCCTCCGGTTGCAGAAAGCAAACCGTCCACTTCCTCTGGGCCTCAATCATCTAGCAATGATTGTGATATAGATTGTAACTGGCAGCCGCCCACCACCGACTCACTAGAGAGGCAGAAAGAGGAGATGCTATCACTTTCATCAGAGGCAGGATCTCTAACACATCAGGCTGCAAACAATCTGTCCTCGGTAACTGAGAATGAGGCTGCCGGCTTACAAAAGGTGGAAACAGTAAATAAACATAATGCTGCCAAAAGTACTAAGAAGAAAAAGATTGCTAGGCCACTTTTCAATGAGAAGAGTTCAGTTTCAACAAACAGCTCAGATAAAAAACATCAAGAAAGCATAAAAGGCTCCTCAAAACATAGTAAATATTCATCTACTGACAAACTGAGCAGCAATGCCAGTGTAGGAAAAAAGAGCCTGAGTTCATTGGAGAGATCGAAAAGTTCACTGACTAGTAAAGGAACAGAAAATTCTCAGTCTAAGAAGTCAATCAAAGATGAAAAAATAAAAAAGGATTCAGCCTTACTACTTAACCCTGGACAGGCTAAACCAAGCCCACAGCAGAAAAAAAGTCAAAACAAAATAGCATCAAACAATGGACACAATATTAACACTCCAACCGGGAGGCCTCAGATGAAGAAGAACATGTCAGACATTTTACAAGCGAAAAAGCCACTTTCACCCAGTCAAAAGACAATCAGCAGGCCAAAATCTATGACTGAATGTGGACTATCATTACCCAAACCACCACAGGAACTGAGTGAGAGTGGGTCTTTACCTTCTCTGAATCCTTCTTCTTCAGAAATTCACCAGTATGTTGAGAACTGGTTGGAAAATGCCAACCCAGACTCTGTGCCATATGCAGACGAGGTGATTACAGATGGAGCAGAAACTCAGGCAAAGGTTGTATTTAAGATAGGTGATGACTCCGAATCAGATGAAATAAATCAATGCCAGACTAGCTTAAACGATGCCATGAAGAAATCCTCCTCTTGTTTATCAGTTCCTCTTTACCATGAGGGGTTGGCATCAGGTGCACAGCAGGGTGAACAGAGAGCCCGAGGTGTTTGTGTTTCAATGCCAAGTGTCAGGTGTGACCCAGAAAACAATGAGAATAAGCTCAGGTTGCACAAATCTGTTGAAGCCCTTGGTACAAATGACAGTGAAATGTCTTCGTCTCACTTGTTGAGCCCAAAGGCAAAGCTAAGGCCAGTCCTTCGCCAGGTTTGTTCATCAATTCAATGCATCAGAAGAAAATCTACCAGCAGCACTGCTCCCACTCTTCAAAATTCAAGCAGCCTTCCTAATTTCTCAACACAAGTTGCCTCAGTGTTTGGCTCATCGTGTAAAGCCTTCATCTCATTCTTGTCGGTGATGACGCTGAGAGACAATATTAAAGGCTCCCAACTTGGGGAAGGTAGCCAATCAAGAACCCCATCAGAGGCCATGCTAATGATGGAGTCTCTCCAGAAGATTTCTGCTATGGAAGATGAAGAAGAGCAGAGGGCAAGTCTTACCGACTTGCAAAGCAGAGCATCTTCTCAGCTAAGAGAATACTGGAAGGATTTCCAGATTTTGAGGGAGAGACTTGAAAGTGAACCACTTTCCCCCAGAGTTTCAGAGACTGAGTTTGCTCTGGATGTTGTCTCTGATGGCGGCGATGCATTCGAGGATCAGCAAATGGTCCTAGATGAGCTCATGGAGGAGCTAAACATGCCACAAGACCTCAGAGAAGAGATTGTTTCCACAATCCAACAAACCAAAAGTTTCTACCCTGCTGAGGAAAGTACTTTTGTTGAGACTGTTAGAAACCAGTCAGATTCAGAGGAAGATTTAGAGCGATTTGTCGGTGATTGTGAAGAGGAAACAAAAGATTCACCAGAGCCTAGAAGTACAACTGGGGACTTAACCGAGACCAATCATGAAAATGACGATGAGGTGAATCCGGAGTTAGCCACAGAAAGTCTGATAATGTCAGAAAGAGACAAGGAATTAAAAAATGAAAAGCAGGAGACAGAAACTGTCAATAATTTAGGAAATAATGAAAATGTAAATGTTGATGAAGAGGATGACAGGGAAGAATTGGAAAGGGAAAGGGAAATAGAGATGGAAGTGAAAACAGAGATGCAGGGGGGTTCAGAGGAAGAGAAGACAAGTGAAGGGGAATTTGTCCAAAAAATAGAGGAAGTAGAGGAAGCAATGACAGGGGATGAAGAGGTTACTCAAAAGAGACTAGAGGAGGAGGAAGAAGCAGTTGAGGAAACAGAAAATGCTGATACAATTGAAGATACGGATGAGCGGGAGGGGGCGGGAGAGACAGAGGAGGAAGGAAACAATCAGGATGCCCAGACTGAAGAGAATGAGGAACAAGATGACGATGAAGTAGAGAGTATAATTAATGAGGAGGAAGCAGAGGAGGAGGTCATGACGGAGGGACAGGAAGATGAGGAAGAGGAGGAGGAGGAGCAGGAGGAGGGGGAAGAGAAAGGAGAGGAACAAGATGGAGAGGAAAGTAAAGGCTCTCTCCCTGGGGAAACAGATGAGGAAGTAGAAGAGGAAGAGGAAACTGAGAGAAAAGGGGATGTAATTGAGATGCTTGAACATGAAAACATGGATCCTGATATGATGTCAAAGGCATCTACTTTTACAGTTGAAGGCAAGACTGATGAGGAGGAAAGTGAGCAAATTGAGGAAGATGTTGGAGAAAAAGAGGAGGATGAGAAAGGGCAGTTAACAGATGAGGTTACTGAAGAAAAAGGAGAAGAGGAAATGGAAAATGAAGAAGAAGAAAAAATCGAACATCAAAAAGATGAGGAAACTGAGAAAGAAACAAATGGAGAAAAGTGTGATGAGGTTGAAGGGGAGGGAAATAGTCTGGAGGATACAGAAACTGATTTGGAGAAAGAAACACCAGAAGATGAAGAAGTTATGAATGAGTCCGACAATGAGCAAAATGCAGGTGGCAGGAAAATCTGTAGTTGAAGAAGAGAGGAATGTTAGTGAAGAAAGCGAATCAAATCAGAAATTAGAGCAGATGGAAGTGGTACAAAAAGATGAGGCACGAGAAGGAGCTATTTTGGATGAAGTGGACAGTTTTCCCGATGATCAAGATTGTGAAACAATGCCGGAAGAAGCTTCTTGTGTGCAGCACAGTAATAGTTGTGAAGAAACAATTGACACTCTATCTAAATATTCCTCTGAAGGCCAGTGTGAGAATAAATGTACAGACACCATTCATGAGACAGATGAGGGAGGAGAAGAGGATAGAAGAAACAGTTTAACTAATCCAGTTGAAATTTCTCAGGAGCTACTTGACTTTGTGAATGATGCTCTCCAGTCTTACACGCTTATATTTACATACGACACTCAGGGAAATGTTAGAATTGTGCCTGATAATGCGAGAGTTGTGCAAACTAAGCAAAGTTTGATACCAAAACCGAGAAAGGATAGTTCTTATGGTCTAAAATGCCTACCAAGCCCCGTCACGTCTGATTTATCAGATTACAGACCAGAGACGTCGGGCAGTGGAGGGTATAAAACTCAAGAGTCTGTAGATATTGTCTCAGAAAGTGGAGAAGAGCCTTTAGAGAAAGCAAACAGCACTGGGAGAAGAATGTTAGAAAAAAGGCACTCCAGACTGTCACCTTCAAGTTGCTCATTAAAAAGTGGAAACAGCCCTCCTTCCAGTGATGAAGTCACTAAAGCTTCAAGGGAGGATCTCTCTTATTTCAGTGCTGCAAGCTCATTAAAAGCTGAAACCGAAGCTGAAACACAAAATCCACAAGATGCACCTTTAAGCTTTGATAAAGACTCAGCTGATGGGGTTTTGATTGATCGAGGGAGATGGCTTCTAAAAGAGAACCATCTCATACGGAAATCCCCCCCTGTCTCTCTAGCAATGTATGGTAATCTGGACAGTACATCCACAGACACAGGCCAGGAAAACACAAGCGTCGATTCCCCAACTTACACTAAAACCCAGCACAGCCCCCTTGCTGCCATATCCTCCTCCGAGCTCGAGGAGATGGCGAAACCTCTGACTCCAAAGTGCACCTACTACAACATGCCACATGGAAGCGACTCTGACCCCTTTTTGGAAGACGTCAGTATCAGGAGTCAGAAACATGACGCAAGCAGCATAAAAGCAAGAGGCTTCAGAGTTTCACCAATTGTTGACACTTCCAAAACTTGGGCTAACAGAAATGGCAGCCTGTCATCATTTGCTTCAGTTGAGTTTAAAATACCAGACAGAAAAGTTCACCCTGAGGTTGACTCCTCTGCAGCAATGCAGCGAAGAAGGACATCTACTGGTGAACAGGGTGCACTGCAAGCTCAAGACTCTTTGGACTCACTGCATTTGAGATGTGGGCAGTACTGCCCGATACTATAGAAGAAGGACACTTAACTTTGAAAAAACAACATTATCCCTGTACTTTCATGGCATTTTTGTCTTGTGTTGCTTATAGAAAATGTTCTCTCCGTTAAATTGTAATCAACAAGACGTGCTAGCTGTATTTGGTGATTGACAAGAGTTGTGCCTCTTACTTGTATTCTAGTCAAAAGTTATTTTTATACTTACACTAACTTCAGTGCTGTCTTCTGGGTGATTGCTAATGAATGTATTTTGAAAATAAAAATGACCTATTTTTTACCAAATTGGTGCCTCACACAGTCATTGCTGAATAATGTAACTGCAAGCACCACAGAGAAATGCCTCTGACAAATTTTATGTATCTGTGCGTTTTCTATTTTTAAGAAATGAACAAAACGAAGAGAAAGATCTTTATAGAAAGAAGCTGCAACATTTTATGAATAACTTTCTTTTATGTAATATTTAGGGTTTATGACTTATTATCCTTGTTCATCCTCTGATTTCATATTGCAAATATGTAAAAACCTTAATTTTACTTTTTAATGTGTCCTCAGATAGTTTTTCAATTCTAGTGGCTCCCAAAAGACATACTGAATTAAAATTCCCTTCTGCTAGGTTTTTGTGATGTCAAAAATGAGACTAAATCAAGACACGCTTCAAAAAAGTAGCTTGAAAATATCTATACTTAAAAAGTAGCTTTTATTTACCGGTAGTTTTATTTTTGATATTTCTTCCTCTAATAATATTTTGGCTTTAAACTTGAATTGCACAGGGTTTATGTCAATTATACTGTCATCTTCAATAGATTAGAATATGTGTTCTAATTAGGCTCTTTTTTTAGATTTAAAGTGGTTTTTAAAATAACCTTGCAGAAGTTAAACCTAAATCGAAGGCTGAATTACCTCCTCGAAATGTCAGCAAGTTTAGCAAAGGCCTGGTCATTACCTGTTAATTTGATTGTGAGGTGGAGTAATGATGAATCCAAAAATTGCAGGACAGGACTAAAGTTGTAGGCCTGTACGTTAAGCCCACAATTCTGTATTAAAAATGTTTTTATGGGTTTGATGTAATATTAAAATCTTAAATTTCAGATTTTTTTAATCAGTTGCAAGTATAAAATCATCCTAATTAATAGAAACAAAAGCTATGTAATTTATCTATATGTGTTTCACTTAGTGGAATGAGTTTGTAAAATACATAAACTTTTAAAGGATATTATAACAGTTTGAATATAAATGTATGTCTAAAAAGGTTTGGAAAGATTTATTATGGTCTCATTTTTACACTTTACAAAAACCTAGCCTGCACTTAATAATGAGTCAGTTTAAACTGAAATGTAACACAATTTGCCTTCGGAACAGCAATCTTTCTTCTTTGAAATCCTAGCAAAGTCATATTTATCACATGTTCACAATCTTGTATCCAAGTCTGTTTTTTAGTTTTATTTTCATTATTTATCCAAGAAATCTTCAATTCATTTCACTTTGACGACATTTAACTCTTTTGAAGCAAATAAGTAAGTATAGCATGTGACACCGACTTTGCCTTGGGCTCTGCTTGTTCCTGGAATCAGATTACTCAAATCCTCCCAACTGTGGATGATTTACTTTAATACTTTGATTAACACCATCAACAACCATTTTACATTTTCCACATTTTTGGGGGGGATTCAAACAGTCTTAACTTTGACAAAGTTCATCCTTTTGAATTTGTTACCACAGAATACTCTACAAAGTTCAACCAAACAGCTTATTCTTGTATTTTGGTAGCATAAATAATTTACTGGGTGTAATGAATTGACTATGAAACTCGTCTGTTCTTGAATTTTGATGTTGGCACAGCTGTCATAGAGCTGTTTCTTCTCATCTTCCAGGCAGAATCAAGTCAATCTGATTTTTAAAAATTCATAGCAATGAAAACTGATTTCAATCTGAAAAAATCACTTTCTCATATATCTGCCTATGAAAGGACAGGTGAATGCCTGTTAAAGTTTTTATAAGTGAACTTAATTAATTACAGAAAACCTTTAGGCAAGCTGTATTCGTCAGGATGCAACAACTCAAAGTTTGAAAAACATACAGTATTAAAATATTTTATTGTCATTTTCTTGACAATGATTTGGTAGACATGAGTTCTTTGTTATGTAAATGTGTTCAATTAATCCACATGTCCCTCACAGATTGGTTCATATAAGAGAAACATATTCAGAGTTTTATATTTTCACATTCTTCAAAGCTTGTCTTTTTGTTTAAATTCCTCCTGTATATGTAATTGAGGAGAGGCTGAACGGTCCTCTGCAGCTGTTAGTGTCACTGATGCCATTTTGATGTTAACAGGCTTCTGACCAGGCAGTTTGATGTGATTTGGTCTGGCAGGTTGATTTAAAATATGTGCAACCAGAGGGTATTGTCCTAGAAATAAGCATAACTGGATGAGGACAAGGAAAGTGGTCAGTGAAAATTCAATGTTGTGTATTCAACAAGTTGCCCCGAGCAACTTTAACAGTATTTTAAGGGAAAATCCCACAAAATGCTTTTCTGATGTATGTACAGGAAGTGTTTCCTCACCCTGACCTTGACCCAATCAGTCACTGGAAGCAACCTCTGCACACAGTGAGACAAAGAAGGAGGGATACAAATGGAGAGGTATCCTGAAAGTGGCCTTTCAGAATATTTTCCAAATGTTAGGCCAGTTACCATGGAGACCAGGAAAAAGAGTCCTTGCTGTTTAAGACCTCTTTTGTTGCTACAGCCCAAAGGTGCCTCGTTAAGCTTCATCTCCCAAAATGGCTGCATGTCCCCACTCACTGACAGGAATGGGCACTTTGGCAGAAAACCAACTAAAAGTTCAGTCATGATAGAAATTATTAGTGTAAATGTTGTTTAAAGACACATTTTAGACTGTTAGCTGGTTAATGTGGTGGCAAAAATGTAAAATATAGCAAGAATATTTGCTAAATAATAAAAAAAATCTATATTATACCTTTAAAATGATCATAACATTGCAGTTTGTTCACAGCTATGGTCAGCTATGATTTTGAGCACAGCTGCTTTTATGAAAGAAGTCACACATGCAATTATTAACAAAATGACGCATTTTTAAAAAAAAATACTAATTTACAATTAGAAATCTTATTTTATTTACAACTACAACTTTTTCTGTTTAGCCCTGGCTGCAGAATTTAGGCTCCTGATGGAAATAAACCTGAACACCCCAAAACTTTAGCGTTCATTGTCTAGGTTTTCAAATATCACTTCACACACTGACTTAATAAGACTTCTGAGAGGCTTTGGTTGAGAATTACAGGTTTTCTTTGTCCTCCTTTAATTACTTCAGTCTGCCCTTTGTGCAATGATGGTGACCCATCACAGTGCAACACTCTCACCTCTAAATCTGCACTGTCATGACAACAGAAAGGTTTGCCCATTCATCACAGCAAAAGAAAGACAAAATGTCAAATTAACTGAACCAACGAACACAAATAAATAAGATCTGCACATTTATTCTTGAACATGTTATACATTTTCTGCATGTCAACAGTGTTGCCAGAATTCCCTTATCTAGCTTAACCTGTGACAAAGTTGAAAACAATTGCTATGGCTACTGGAAGTTCTTGGTGGTGACTCACCATCATGAGAGACGAAACAAAGATGGGCTTTTTGCTGTCTGGTGCCTGAGGTTTTAAGATGATGACACCCAGAAACAAACTGTTACCCCCCCACACCTCACTGACTGACTCTAAAGTCTCTGGGCTCATTCAGTTGTTGTTAAGCACCACTTTTTTAAATCAACTCTTGCAATTTACCAGCGTCTGCAATTCTTGGCAATATAAACTAAAAGAACCAAATAATAAATTCCCAGCATTGCCAAGAATGTAAGCTATTTAGCCCGAGTTGTGACACCAGCAAATAAATGGCTGTAGACAATGAACATGACCTGCTGCCCGCATTCTGCTGCAGCAGTTAGGTGACAGATCAGCAATACACAATCCCCGCTCTGTCTGTGACAATCCCGGCGGCTGCTGTTTCTGTGGCCTGTTGGGAAATAGGAGGCTCATAATGAGCCTGAGAGCCGGAATTTCTATTGCCCCCACCCGTGACTGTGTGGGTGTTTTTAATGTGAACTTCCCCAGCAAGTGCTGAAAATGAGCTCCACTGTTTATCACCGAGGTCATTTTGGGTGAACCAACAAGTATACAAGCAGCCTCCAGGGGTTTATCGTTTCTGTTACTTCTGTTGTCTTTGTCACATCTTCACGTTATTCACAATTTATAGTAAATTGTGAATAATAATACAAAAGGCCTGAGACAGTGGACTGTAAAGGGGCATACAATACGAGGAATGTCTTGACTGTCAAGGTAACATTACCATACACTGAAAAAAATTATTTGCGTTCATCTTCCATTCTTTAAAAAAGTCTCAAAAGTATCAATAAACACTATTTTCACCTATTTTGCAAAATATTACACTGGAAATAGAACAAATAGAAATATGCTTTATTGTCCCCTATAGTGGGAAAATTCTGGTGCAACAGCAACAAAGTGACAAGCAATTAAAGCATGAAGATATAATAAGAACAATAGGTGGCAATAAAAAACTCTGTAAACAGCAGAGAAATGCAAGTAACAGTAGAAATGGTTTTTTTTAATGAAAAAAGTTGACAAGAGTGATGAGTATAGTAATAGCTACTGAGAGAAAGGATCTACAATAATTCTCCCTTTTGCACCCAGGATGCAGTAGTCTGTTACTGAAGGAATGGTCCAGGTTTGCGACAGCTTCATGCATTGGAGGGAGAAATTTCCCAACAACGACGTTATTTATCCAGATTTCTTCTAATTTGCATTCCACCACCTGCAATAGGTAAGGGAAGCATGCTAGCTCAACATTAGGTTCCCTGAAGAGCAACATGAGCGAAAAAGTGATTTTTTTTTTACAATTTTGACCACTTTGTGAGATCCTTTCCTTCCTCACAGTTCTTTGCAACAAAAAGTGTGGATTTTTTTTTATGTCTGTTGTTGTTTACATAATCTTATTTTTTTTATTATTCCTTTTGACAGGGATCTCATGACAATTTACATCAATAGATTTTAATGCTCCTCAAACAGTGGTTTCACAGAAATAGACATGGATTTATATCTTCAAGTATTTTAAGTAAATGACTTGTTCCTACATTTTTTGCATGTGGGAACCATAAATCAGTGGTTTGGAACTGACTTTGTAATTTTTGATGTGGGTAACAAGCTACTTAGGAAGATCATTAGTTAGTTAGTTGACATTGGTTGCCATGTCAATGCTTTTTCAATATAACAAACTTTCCAACTATTAAACAAACTAAAACATCAATCCAAATGACTGCTAACACAGACAATACTCTTGATTGAGAACAGGACATAAAATGGGTTAAAACTCCTTAAAACTACAAACTTGAATTTGAATTATGACATATTGGAGCTCTCATTCAGTATTTTCAGATGATCTAAGAATGTTATGCAAGACAAGAGCCAAAAGTAATTCCCAGTCCCACAGTCTGCTCTTTTTTAATATCAGACTCTTTCCTCTGGTCTCACAGGTCAAAGCAGATCTCTGTTTATCTCTCTGCTGCCAGTCGTACCTCAAAGACAACATGCCAACCTAAAATCCCTGCAGCCACCCACATCCCCAGGGTGAAGTCTCTTCAGATAAATATTTGTGCATTCAGAGTGCTTCAGAAAACAAATATCACTAATCTAAACTAAACATTAGCTTCTGTCTGAGATTTTCCCCTCATGGTTTCCATGGAGAAACTCAAACCGAGTTGCATCAGGGATTTAAAAGTGTAGAGTGTCCCTGGCTCAGCTCTTCTGCTCTGTGTCTCTCAGAATCACTGAATCTCAGCGAGTCAGCGGGACTGCCCTGGCAGCTCTGTTTGCTGAAACGGGAGTCAGACAGAAAAACAGGAATGAAAAGCTTCTGGGAATAACTGACTTATATGATAATAACTGACTTGTATGATAAATCTTTATGATCTATTGCTGAATAAAGAGACAGCAAAAAAAACGAAACTGCAAATGACCTTGCTGGCAAATTCTGATGTGAAACCAGCCCACCCTCTCCTAGGTTTGAAGATTATATGAAAAAATAATATTCTTTAAACTAAGTACAGAAGCTGACAGTTTCTCCACCCTTTACAATATCTTGCTTTCTCCATCTAGAAGTTCCCCACATCACAACTAAACTAATTCATAACGCCACAAAGAGAGACTTTATGCACTTACTTGCTGATAAGGACTTTTACATGGTTGCTTGATATTTTTGGTCTTATGACGCCATAAAAGTCCCCAACAACTTTTAAGAGAGTTAGCAAAAACACATAAAACTCAACTAATGTGCCAATGTCTTGAGCTAAGTAAATATTTAAATACAACCATCGTACTGTATCACATTATTTTTCATTTCATTTGAAATGTTTTGTTTTGCAGCAATAGTTTACAACAGAAATCATCTCAAGGAACTTTGGCCAGATCCATTACATACTTCCCAGTTCTCATCATTATTACTTTTCCCCAGTTGTGAATGATGGGTCTCACTGTGGTTCACTGGAATCCCAAATCATTAAAAAAAAGCTCTGTCTTCTTGAGCTCTTATGCTTGATTTCATGTTGTCATACAAGCAATTTCTTGATTCTGAATATCTACCAATAATCAGGAACAAGTATGCCAAAAATAAGTTGATCACAAGTTGTGGCTAATCACAGTTTATTCTTAACCTTTGTCCCTATCAGATTAGTCACTAGATTTAGCATCCAGGAAATACTAGTCTAGATTTCGGATTTGCTTGATTTGTTTTTTAAGTCACAGGCTGGATCTGGAAGTGATTTCTCATCCTAGTTGAGCGTTTTTCCAGCTATAAGTTGGAGAATTAGTGGGATTTTCCAATTGTGTTGCTACCTATTAGCCATACAACCTAACATTATATTTATCTTCATTTCATGCTTTACTAAATAAACATAAAGAGGAATTGTAGAGTATTATATGTACCCTTGATTTATGGATATGCAGTCAGAAGTCTAGTAAATAGTTTATACCTGCAACTCCCAAGGCAGAATCTCATTGTTGTTTGTAAAGCTTGCACTACTGCACTATTTTTCTTCTACACAACTTTCCATTAATAAGCTGATATACAGTTACCTTTGTGGCTTACTCTTCCTTGTTATTGACATTTATTTTCTGGAGGACTGTCAACAGTCTTATTCATGGTTGTAGGCCATGATATGCTCTTAATATTACATGTCTGTGTTGAAAATAATTTTCATTGGTCCTATTTACTGGCCAGATTTTTGTTTATATTTGGTTTTTATCAGCTTTAAAATAAAATAATTTAAATTAAGTTTAACGTTCACTTTTTTAGCTACCTTACTGAAACAACCTGATTTAACTTTCTATAATATTCACATTTATTTAGATGAACCTGTAAAGCAATTTGGTTTATTTCTGTAAGGGGAAAAAAATGAATGCTGGATTTTTATGAGCTCTGAAGGGAAATGCCGGTGTGCTTCTGAACTTTGATTGGATCATCAACGTGTCGCTCAAGTCCCCGTTAAGTAATTTGCATAAGGAGGGGACTATAAATAAGTAATGTTTCAGGGAACGCCTTTCCAGGCGCAGTCCGCTGATGCACCAGGGTTTGCAGCAAACTGCGACCACTCTGCTCTTTTTGCTGATAGTTTGAAAAAGACAGCAGTGGGATGTCCTACAGAGTAGCTCCGCATTCTTCCTACAAGAAGATGTTTGGCGGGGAGCGTAACGCGACCAAGAGCAGCTACTCCAGCCGCCAGTTATCCAGCCCAATGCGCTCCTCTCGGGTGTCCTTCGGGCTCTCCTCCGCTCCGACCATTTACTCTGCCAAGACCCAGAGGCTCAGGAGCAGCGCGGCCATGCCCCGACTGGCCTCCGAGAATCTGGACTTCTCCCTGTCCGACGCCATCAACAGCGAGTTCATCACGAACCGCACCAACGAGAAGGCGCAGATGCAGTCTCTCAACGACCGCTTCGCCAGCTACATCGAGAAGGTGCGCTTCTTGGAGCAGCAGAACAAGATCCTGCTGGCCGAGCTGGAGCAGCTGCGGGGGAAAGGCACGTCCCGGGTCGGGGATCTGTACGAGGACGAGATGCGGGAGCTGCGGCGCCAGGTGGACCAGCTCAGCAACGAGAAGGCTCGGGTGGAGGTGCACCGGGATAACCTGGCCGACGACATTGGCAGGCTGAGAGACAAGTAGGAGGCGTGGCACTTTTTTTGTTTTTTTCCATCTTGGCCTCTATAAAGTGAAGATTTTGCAGCATAGACAAATTTTTCTAAGGCTGTATTTTTCATCTGTTTGCTCTTTAATTCCGTTTTAATGTGCATAGACATGCAAGAAATGCAAAGAAAGCTAGTAAGACATCAGTGATTTGAGGCAGAGGCCACAAAATATGAAATATTTTAATGTTGATATTTACTAGTTGATATTTTAATTTTAATAATAATGTTTCGCTGTCTGTTGTTTTGCAGGTTGCAGGATGAAATTTCCCAGCGGGAGGAAGCAGAAGCCAATATGCAGAGCTTTAGACAGGTGATCCATTGCTGAAATCATATATTTGTATTTAAGTTTTTGTAATGAAGAGACGGGACACTTCTCAGTCCTCAGAAGTAAAAGACGATGATTCCTGGGACTTCCACTGCTCCACCTTTCCAACTTTTCCCTGTTAAATGAAGCTTAAAACCCTAAAAACAGATCATAACCAGATCTTTCTCCTTTTTAGTAATTTCTGAGCTCTCATGTTTTTCATTTATCTGTATAAGCTCCAGAGACAGTAATACTCTCCACTGTTGTGCCAACAGTGGATTCTAGGCATGATTCACAGACCGAGACAAAACGCCAAGTTTTGGCTGTTGTGTTAAGTCAGGCCTGCGATGAGAAGAGAGATCTTTTTAAGTCTGACGGGTCACGGCAAATGAGCTGGACACCATAGCACAAAAACAGTGTGGATAAAATGTGGTTATCAGAGCGAGAGGACAAGCCACCATGTGACCTGGCTGCCTCGTTCCTGGGAGAGCCTCAGCTCAAAAGAATGTCTCTTGTTTTTGGTGTTGTCAGAGATCGTTCCCTGTCACCGGGTTTTGAATCATGTGCATAGATTCATAGGACAGCCACTTGGCATAAAAGGTAAAATTTTAAAAAGCACCATACATTTAAGTCAATATTTCAAGTTGCAGTATTTTAACCTTGTGTGTATGAATGGCAGGAAGGAAGTGCCAGTAGGCTGCCTCGGTGGAACACAGACAACAATGCGCGGCCCGCGGCCGGCTCCTGCTCAGTCAGGCAGACAGTCACTCCACCAGCCTTGGGCTTGTTTGGGAAACCCTGCTGAATAGTTCACTTTGTTTGTGGAATTAGCACCGGGGCAAATCTGCTTCATTCGCTGATACCCCAATTACAAGCCTGCCAACACCCTAACAAAGCAATATTGCAGGACAGAATGAACATTTTCTGGACTAGAAGGGTTTTAAACATTTAGTTTACGCAAAATAGGTTGCTATATGCAGTTGATTTAAATGGAAAGCATACAGTTCATTTATTTAATGCATCCAATTACTAAATATTGCTTTACTAGAACTAAAATTTCACCAAAGCAAGAAGTAAGTTTTAAAAAAATCTGTATCTAACTAGTTGATGAGATGAAAGACCTTTAAAATAATGAGTTCATCAGAGCAATTCGCCCTTTCAGTAAAAATCAACTGAAGGCACAGTTGATTTCTGCATGCTTTGTTTGCAACATTTGTGAGTTCTCTTTGCAACTTTAGTGCATTTATTTTACATGTCAGCAAATCCATTATGCATAATTCATGTCACCTTTCCAAGTCACCTTATTAAGACTCAGTGTCGTGGCACAGGATGTGGACAACGCTGCCCTTGCCAGACTGGGCCTGGAGCGGAAGGTTGAGTCGCTCCAGGAGGAAATTAACTTCCTCAAGAAGCTGCATGATGAGGTAAGCATTCCTTTTTTTTTTTTTTGCAGGCAAAGCGGAAACACACTGCTGTACAGACGTTGCACTGCCTGCTGTATTAAAGGCAGCGCTTAGGAAAGCCAAATCATTGGAAATATGTGTTAATCTGCTCAAACTGGTAGAATTTAAATCCAAATAGCTTTTCCCAAACAAACAGGCAAAATTAAAAGAAACTGTTGTTTGGCAGGAAATGCTGGAGCTACAAAACCAAATCCAGCAGCAGCAGCATGTGCAGGTGGACATGGAGGTGGCCAAGCCAGACCTGACGGCAGCTCTGAGGGACGTCCGTCTGCAGTATGAGAACCTGGCCTCTAAAAACATCCAGGAGTCAGAAGATTGGTACAAATCCAAGGTGAGCACCGATGGAATGGAATTATTGGCCAATTCAGTTCAATTTAATTCATTTTTTTCTTTATTCAGGGCCAATTTTCAACAAATGTCACCTTAAGGCAGTTTACAAGATAAACTGTAAAATTCATATCAGTTATGTATAATTAATTTAGTTCCAGATTCAATTCCAAAACATTCAGATGATTCCAAAAACAGTCTACTAACTTTTAATAAAATGCATCCAAATTCACCTAAGCATTTAGTGCCGGTTAGTGAAAAGTTTCCGCGCTGTGAAAACTCAACCTATTTGTTTAAGTCCTTAACTTTTCAGTAATACCTTATTGTGAACCAGCAGGGCAGCGGAAAGCACATTTTTCCTTTTAATAGGAAGCTATCTCCACAATATCCCAGCTCAGTTTCATCGCCCAGGTGCTGTGACAAGTTGTTGGTTGAGAATACAAAAAGAGACAGAAAAAAAACCCACTGAAGCATCGGGCGAAACTAATTTATATGGAAAATAAAAGCAAAGAGTACACCTGAACAATCACACCAATGGCTCATTCAGTGAGACACAAACTGACATGTTACCACCTAGAATACTTTCAATCTAAAGACATTCCACACATAATTAAAGGCAACAATAGATCTGTCAGAGGAAGAAGGCTCACAGCGCAGGAGCTCTGAGCTAGGAGCCGTCTCTCTGTCAAAGGACTAGAGGATGTACACAATAATTGGAGCAATAGCTTTGCCAATGACTTAACCGAACGAAAAAGAAACAGTTACACACAGAACAAATGTGTTTATTAAAACAAAATGAATACAGAGAGAGATGTTACTAGTTGCTGTAACTTCAATTAATGAACTACTGGAGTGTAGAGTACAGAAAAATATAAGGCTGATGAAAAGTGGTCATTCTAAATGCACTGGGGAAGTTAAAGATACTCCTAAACCAAACCCAAAAACTTTTTTAACAATTACAAATGCAAAAATAGTTTTTTTATTCTTATTTGATAGACTAGACACAAAGTATTTTTACTTGATTATTGTAGAAAAGGAAGCTATAAACCAAGGCTCTAAAACGTATGCTACATGGTTGCCCTATTAAAAAACAGTATATCAAGAGTTCGGATGTTGTCAATCCCCTATGATGGCAAACCAAGTTTGTACCATTCTCGAACTGAAATTTAAATTGAATCTGCAGAAAATCCTAGCAGAGGCTGTCCATGAGCCGCTTTGAGCATCCTTGCAGCATAACTACAGAAAGATCTGGTTAGATATAGTCACTCTAACAATAAGATAGATCAAGAAGGAAACTTTTATACCTAGTTCCAAAAGTAGACAGGGTTTCTGGCTCACTGAGAGTTGAAATCCAGTGGTTTCACAGGAGAGGAGTTTCCTGTGGAGACAAGAAAAAAAAAACCTCAAAGAATTGTAGTGAAATATAGAACAGATCAAATTTTGTGTGTTTCAGATCAACTTTATATGAACAATGTGGCACAAAGCTTTAATGCTACTGGTAGTGACAACTTTAAAGCTGAAATTGACCAAATGCAACTCTGGGAATCTTACTTTGCAACAGAAAAATTACAAAAAGAGTTGATAATATACCCCATATAAATGTGGTAACAGTTTATATTTTGCCACCATTTTTTATAGTCAGTATTAGTTTGATGGTTCTTTATCTGCAAGGAACAGCAGATATAAACAATGAATGGGTGGGTGGATGGATTATTTACTGTAAATGCCCATTCTACTTAACATAAACCTGACTTAATGAGGGACTCAAACAGGGATTGATTCCTATTTCATAAAACAATTTTATTTCAAATCCTTTACAGTCGCTAAATTCCTCCAGCCTCTGTCATCTCCACATTTCATAATTTAGAAGCTCCACCCCATCGACTATATTTTCTCTCCTTCAGTTTCTGACTCATCATTTATTGAGTAGTTGATTTCTCGGTTGTGTCCTTCAAGATGTCTGACTCTCCTCGTTTTTCTTTGTTTTTGTGCCACTGCGATTTTTAGTTTGCTGACCTCACCGAAGCTGCAGCTCGAAATAATGAATCTCTGAGATTAGCCAAGCAGGAGGCCAACGAATACAGGCGTCAAGTTCAGGCACTAACTTGTGAGGTGGATGCCCTCAAAGGATCTGTGAGTGTGCAGTTTCAGGCTCTCAGTTGTAATTTTAAAGAAAACAACTATTTAGTCAACACATATTTTTACTTTATGTTGTCATGTTTTTTTTTTGTTGTTGTTCCAGAATGAGTCCTTGGAGCGCCAGATGAGGGAAATAGAAGAGAACTTTGGCCTGGAGAACAGTGGCTACCAGGACACCATCAGCCACCTGGAGGTGGACATTCACAACATGAAGGACGAGATGGCCCGTCACCTCCGAGAGTACCAGGACCTGCTCAATGTGAAGATGGCCTTGGACATTGAGATCGCTACCTATAGAAAACTGCTGGAGGGAGAGGAGAGCCGGTAACAACATTTCTTAGAAATGTTTAGCACTCGCTGGGTGTATGAGAGAAGTATGAGCCTTCATTTTATTGATAAAAGATGTTACTTTAAAAAAAAATGGTGGGTTTTTTTCCTCTTTCTTGGCAGGATCTCCACCCCGTTGCCAAACTTCTCTTCTCTAAATCTCAGAGGTAAGGTTGCTGTTTACATTAATTTCATCAATGTTAGCTTTTTATTTTATTAATAGATATTGCTATTTATTTTCTTAGATGGATTGGCTGATTCAAAATCTCATTTTGAAACATCAGCAACGAAGAAAGTTCTCATCAAGACCATTGAGACCAGGGATGGTCAGGTATGGCATGCTCTAAGTGACCTAAAGTCAGTTTCTTGATAGATTTCTGACTTTTTTGTTTTGTTTTTCTTAGGTGATCAATGAGTCAACCCAGAATCACGAGGACATGGACTAATAGCTTCTTTGTCCATGTCAAACAAGCAACACAAGCAATAAGAGGAAAAACATTTCACTGGAGTTACAAGCAAGAAAATAAATCTACGACACAAACAGAAAACAGCTTTGAAAAGTGCCTTTATCTGTGAAGATCCAGTGAGCCGGTTCTAGCTGACAGACTGTTATGCTTTTTTGTTTGGTTGAGAGTGCTTAAGTCACATTTGTCTTGACACAATTATGAAAATCAGCACACATTTAGCATAGCAATTTTTTCCGAGGTCGACAAAAAACTTTTCTTTGTAACCAAAGTAGTGTTTGATCAACAAAGCATGAACCACAACAAATCTGTATGCTGAAGAAGTCACAATTACCTGTTTGCAGCAATAAACTATGAAGACTGTAACTCAAGCGGTGTGGACGAGTGTTTGTTTGAAGGTATTTTACTTTCTCAGAGGGGTCCCTTCGAATAGATTCACAGCTGTGTTCTCATTTTAATGAAAAGTTGTGATATATACTAGCAGACGTTCATAAAGCAATGAACCAACTGAGCTTTCCAAGATTATTAAAATCACGGAGTTTGAAATATAAAAAATAAACTATCTAGAAATCTGCAAGTTAGCTTTGCTGCCATCTGTCGGCCAAAGACGGAGCATTACACTTCTATTCAGCAGGTTGACCCAATCAAAAAATTCTGCCTTTTTTTTCTTT
The DNA here is from genome assembly GCF_003331165.1 of Xiphophorus hellerii. Classification (NCBI taxonomy): domain Eukaryota; kingdom Metazoa; phylum Chordata; class Actinopteri; order Cyprinodontiformes; family Poeciliidae; genus Xiphophorus; species Xiphophorus hellerii. The sequence goes on along the minus strand of NC_045677.1, from coordinate 19,993,463 downwards.
GTTTCTTTGATACATTTTGTTGTTTTATTGCGTCCAAATCTCGTGAACATTGACTGAGGTAGGTCAAAATTAGGACCATGTCCAACAAAGTTTAAACATTTCCCATGATCATGATCTCACCTCAATAGTTTCCCCCTCTTTTAATTCGGAATTGTTGGGTCCTCCTCCTATTTTAATAATCCTGGAAACTTGTCGGCGGCTAATTAATGTTGCTTGTTTTCACCTGTCTGTCCCGGGAGATCGGTGTGTTTGTCGACAGAGCAACTTTCTCCATGTGACGTGTCTGTCGGAGGAAAGGACAAACAGGCAGAGCAACAAACGGTTTCCGCTAAAACCCCGACGTCTTGTTGTTCATTCTGTTGCATCCTGACTTTTTGACACCCAAATTTCTCAACTATGAGACATGGGTCAAATATCTGAACAGTGACGAAGGTGGACTTTTTGGAGCTTTTTTTTTTTTTTTTTTTTGTACGATTTTGAGCAGTGTTGACGGAAAATGAAAGGCGAACTCAGGGGAACTGGTTAAAAGAAAGCCTTTACTTAAAAGCTTGTTTTGTGATGGGGTCGGTGACTTCTGCTCTGACCAGGACGAGGAACGCGTTGGTGAAAGTAGGTTCCCAGCCGGAGAACCACGACTCAGAGAGGAGTCGGTCCGCTCCGGAGTCGGACCGGCCCAGGAAGAGGAGTAAAGGCTTCAACGTGCCGGGCCAGACCGGTCGGCAGAGCTCCCGCCAGTCGCTGTCCGAGGTGCTGAGCAGACAGGACTCCGATGGAGCCAAACAAAGTTCAAGGAAAAAGCCTGCTGAGGCTCAACAGAGCGGTGAGTTCATGAGCTGGAAAACAAACGTCCTCTTTCTGTTTATGGTTTCATGGTATTTATTTTACAATCTTTTCAAATAGAGATCTTCCAAGGAGGAACAAAAAGGTATTCATGTACTTGAAGTTCAAGTATAAGCATAAATATTAATGGCGTTCATAATTAATACAATAGTTGTTGTGTCACTTCTTGAACAATACCTTCATATAAAAAGTACGTGCTGTCTCTTAAGGCTTTAATATTAATATAGTTTATGCCTTGATTTCAATAGAAAACATGTTTTCAGTCACATAAGCTGTGTAGAGAGTATTTTAAATTTCTATCATTTCTATTTTTTGCGGAAATTAAGAATATTATAGAAAGGCAACAATTCATAACGAATATTCTACTCCTTAGATTAATAAGCTTACCAGAACTGAACATGCATAGATGAAATTTTTGTCTGTTACAATTCAACTAATAAAAAAGATAAATAATTTATATGCATTCTTGTATGGGTTTTGTTGGATGAAATCTAAGTAAAAATGACTATTTATCTCCTAAGACATACTTGATTAAATGAATTGTGTTAGATTATGAATCTAACACAAATTTTGGATTTTATTCAATTTGACTTATTATTCCTTGTTGACTGAATTTTAAATATGCCAAGCACTGTGTGGTCCTTTATGTTTAATAGCCAAATCAATAGAAATAAAATGTGTTTAAATTTTCTTCATTCACAATCTAAAAGCTAATTAACCCAAAACAGAGTTTTGCAGATGCACCCATTAGAGCGCATTAGTTTTATGAATTCCCCTATCACCTTTGCGTGGTCTTCATTGGTAAGAGAATCATAACTTATATCTCAACAGACTTTCACTGTTCATTTTGTTTTTTAACAAAAATAAGAACTATTTATAGCACAAGACCACATAATGCATTTTTCTTGAAGTCATTTGTCCATTCTACATGTTTAAAAGTACCAAACATCAGTTGGTTGCTGATTTAAACAAACCAGACTGGTAACAGACTTTTTAAATCTATTTAACAGAGTAGCTTGTGGGACTCTTCTCTAAAACTATGAAAATACGCCAATAATTTAGAAAAATGGTCTCAAGATAAAGAAACTCCGTGTTTTTAAGTTTGACTTAAATAGCTCTATGCCTCACTGCTCAGGGCAACATTGTCTATGAAATGGCATTGGTTGCATTTAAATAACCGATGGCTAATTTTCAATGCCCTCAATTATCACTATTCCTTCCTCATGCAAAATAAATATGAATTTTCAGTATAACAAATACAGTATACCTTGTACTTCAATTCATGCATGTATTTATTTAGTTTTTTATTTATTAATATTTTATTTTCAACAATTACTTATTTAGTCCCATATATATGTGCAAAACCAATGAGTTTATGCTTTGGTACAAGTTGAACTATTGTGGGCTGCACAATGTTTGTTTTTTTAAGTGTTTGTAACACTTTAACATCCATGACATTAGAAACAATGAAAGAAAGAGACTATATTGTTTTGTGCTGCATGTATGCTGCATTAACATATTGTAGTTTCTGTGGAGTCTTTCATGCATTTTGCACATTCATATCTGAACAAACCCCTTTAATTGCAGGTACGTGGACTTATGATTGCAAGGAAACTACAATTACAAGTGATAAACTTATTTGATATCTCAATAAATGAGAACCGTGAGCCAACATTTGCAGCTCCAGAGCCATTTGTTTATCTAATTTGGAGGGTGCTGTAAGAGTTAACGTAGCTGACTATGCCTATTTCATCGTGGAACATCTGAACCTCTGGGGTTTGATTATCCCTCCAAAGCCTTAAAAGGTGAAATCAGATATCTTATTTTTTATTAAAATAGTAGGCATTATAAATAGCTTAATTCAAATTAAGAGTAGAACTTGGAAATTTGCAGAACCATATTTCAACATAAAACTTTATTTAAAACAGTAATACCTAGTAGATCTAAATAGTAGGGATGTTATTTGTCTTTCTCTTTACTCAAACTGCATTACACATCTTGCTATCTTAACATTAAACTAATTTTAAAAAATCTTGTGATAAGAAATGTTAGATTTGGTTTATGATAGGGAACATTCTGTCCCCTGCTTTATTTTTATTCTGCAGCTCTCTGTTGTTCAGTTCTCATATTTCTTTACAGATGAGAGCAACTGGTCACTTTAGAAGATCAAAAGAATATGCTGCTGAAAAAGTATTCATTGAATGAATGCCGAGCTCTTTGAAGGTCGGTCACAATACAGCATATCTCTACTACCAAACATCTCTTTGATGTTTGAGATGTCCGTGAGATTGAAATAAGCGAAACTGACAGCTCTATCTGAGCAAATTCACAACAGCAGAATTTTTAAATATGTGTTGAGAGCATGCAGGGACACTCACATTTGGAAATTACAAAATATGTAATCCTTGTTCAGGATACCTTGCAAAAGTAATCCTGGAACAAGAGTGGTTATCATTTGTGCATTACAACCAGAAACATACATGTTTTTATTGGAGTCTGATATGATATCAAAACAAAATAGGGCATAATAGAAAAAGACGGCTGTAGGAAAATGATACATGGTTTTCCACACTATTTTACAAATATTAATGTGAAAAGTGTGACTTGTTATTCTATTCAGCTGCCCTTACCTGTGGTACTACTACATGAATTAGTATAATCATTTACCTCCAAAATGTAAAAGGTACCTAAATAGTACAAGGGCCAGTCTGTAAAGGTTACGGGAGCCTGATAGTGTCAAAAGCCTAATAGTCATCTATTAAGTAAAAATAGTTAATTTTGGGTAATTTGATTGATTTTACCTTAGCTATAGAGAAAATGTGTCAAAATAAGCTTGCATGTAGGATAAGCTTCTTACATAAAAATCTAATCTTGTTGGCTGTCGTATATAGAAATCCAGATGACATCATGAAAGTTTTTAGTGGGCTTCTAGTTGCTGCTGTTTATCTTCATTTCTCCTTGCTCCATTACTGTCACCTCTGCTTTCAGCTCCCTGTCTGTCCGTCTCAGAGGAAAAAAGCCTCTCCCTGGTTGGTTCCCCAAATATCCTCTGTACTGTGGCGTTTCCATGACCATATGACAGTGTCGACTCCTGTTGAATTTCCTCCATGCTCCCCAGTGAGGCTGATGTGTAATAAGGAGTCTCATCATGACTCCCAGCCTGACTGTACACTCATCTATTCCCTCCTCCTGATGAACAAACACACAGACACCTGCCTCCCTATCAGCTTATTAGCTCATTTGGTCGGGTTCCCCTCAGTGTCAGGCAGACCCAGCAGCCGTAACAACCTCAACTGTGATTTAGTTATTAGGAGAGCTAGTTCTCATCTGTCCTGACAGCTGCAGAACATACTATCTAAGCTATCACGAGTCTGTACAACACAAGATTCTTATATATGTATCAATTTAAACAGGCTAATTTAAGGTTCAACTTCCAAGAGCATGCGACAAGTCCTCAAAGTTGTTGTACAGTCAGTCAGTCAACAAGATGTAAAAATAATCTGCTGTGATTATCAAAAACTGCTGTTATCCTGAACTCATTTCCAATTGTGGCTCAAGAAATAGGTCACCTTCCTGAGTATGTTTCACATGAGGAACTAGACTTAATGTTGTAGGTTTGCTAAGATGAATTTCTTTTCAAAACTTTTTGTTTTGAAAAACTAAAAAGTTTTGATTCTTCTAGCTGTAGTCAGAAAGAAACTGTAGAATAATTTTACTAGAATTTCCCACTGTTTCCTTATGTTATTTGTAATAAGTACATGCTGTGATGGTTCCAGACATCTCAGAGGACTATAAAAATTTAATTAAAAACATTTATCCAAGTTGTGACATGTCATAAGATGTTAATAAGAGTCTAACATACAGTTTCAACTGGATTTTACTAATAGTTCATGGTTAATTTTAATTAGCTCTTTATTTAACTTTAGGTCAATTTATTAACAAACCATTTTGGTTAAAAGTATAGCAACTCCTCAAAGAGAGGTGTGACATATAACCACCCACTTTGCTGATTTCTCATAAGATCTTTTAAAATATTCTGCTTTTCTTTAGTGTATTTGTTCCTTTGACTGAATATGAGTATTTTTTTTAATATTCTTCAAAACAAAAGTCCAACACTCCTCCTGAAGGGTTGATGTCCAGCAAATTTCAATAAGCTGCTCCAACACACCTCTTTCGAATGATTGTACAACCTCCTCAGCATGTCAACGAGTTCTGAAGAGGCTCCTTAATTATCTATTCATTTAATTCAAATATGTTGAAGCAGGAGAACAGGAAAGCCTGGAGAGCACCATCCCCTGAAGACTAGAGATAGGGGCCACAAAACAAACAAACAAACAACAACAATAAAAAAAACACAAAAATTTATGGTAAAACATTGTGGATGTTCTGAAGCCTCTCGCATGTGGAAAAAAGATGCAAAGTCAATGTGGTTTGGTTCTGGCACTGTTATGCATAAATTCATATAACTGGAGATCTTCATGCAGATCTTTTTTCACAAGCTATTCGTTTAGTAAATCAGGTAGCAACACAATAATAGGGTTTTATTGCCATAGGATTTATATTTGATGTAGAAGTGTAAAACCAGTTTTTAAGTATCTTCTATTGGAGTTGCAGAGGCTCAGAGGTAAGGAGTTTGTCCTGAAACCCCTCTCTTATCTTAGACACCTTTTTGTTGTGTTGTTGTTGGGCAAAACACAACAAAAAGGGTGATGGTCATAAGCCCTGGAGGCACCTGATTGAATGTCAACTTAACATCTGTCATTGTGCAGATCGGAGTACAGTGTTGCTTCCACCATCAGCGTTCGGATGTGTGCATGAATGGATGAATGACTGAATGTTTTGTAAAGCAATTTGGAGTCCTACAACTTGATAAAGTGCTATACAAGTACCCACCATTTGTCATTGTTGTTAAAGTTTGATTTATGCATACTTCCTCCAGCAGCGCTACTTTAAGCAGCATGTGCAGTTCTGATTATGTAAAGGAAAGAATGCACAAGTATGCATGAATTGTTTAAAATATGTAAAGTGGCAAGAAGTTCATAAACAAATAGTCATGTAAAAGTTAGGATAGTACTGTTTGGATATGTGGATATGTGATATGAATTTAACATTGTGGTGACATTGCATAAATAAACAATAAAGCCTGAAGAAAACATAATTTAAAGTTTGACAGAAGCAGTGCTTTGCCTTCTAAGGTATTCATACTGCTCATACAAATCAGAAGAGAGTACCTTAGATTTGTAGTCCACCCCCTTTAATCTGAAACCTCTAAATAAAATCAAGTGCAACATAAGTTTTTCAAAGCTGCATTTAATTTAATTTAATTTAATTTCGCAGAAAACATTAGTGAATATGTCATTTGGTGGTATTTGACATTTTTCAACACATGGTCCAGACAACACAGGTTTGCTGTTTCACTGAGTTGTTTTTAGGGAGATGTCTGCTATTTGAGAGATGTTCAAAAGCTTCAAATTGTTTTGATCACTGACCAAAGACTTTTTCAGCTGACTTTGCCTGCTTTACTCTGAAACCATGCTGTTCTCTAAATCATTAGCTAACTTGTGCAAGCTTTGGCTCAAAACATCTTTTCCTCACATTTTCCGTCGTCTTTTTGCAGCAGGATCCAGATGACGATTCATGAAACTCTGTTTTGTCAGCTTATTTCCCTGTGGTTTGCAACACAGGCTAACATTATCTTTAAAGGTTTCTCTAATGAGTATTTAGCAGGGGAAAAGGCAAGCTCCCTGGCACCTTATGTGTCTTAATTACATGTGTGTGTCACTGTGGTGACAGTGGTGTGGGGACTGACAAAGTGTGTGCCATTTCACAGTGAAGGGGAGACCTGTAATGAGCTTGTTTTACAGTTTTGTTGCATAGTTATTTTCATTAAATGTGATGAGCTGGCAGAACAATCAGAAAGCCTCAGTATGTATAAAACAACAAATAAGATCACATAATTAGGAACATTCTGAAAATATGTAAAATCATTATCTGTTCAAAATTACATTTATTGAGATAATTTTATATGTTTATTATTGTTACAAGCATTGACTCGTTAAAAATTTTTATTTTGTGATGTTTAGATCACTTTTCTGCAAGAGGATGTCTCCATTCCAACCAGTTTTTGTTCACCTCCCTTTATCCTCACAGATAATTAATGTCTATTGATGATTCCCTGTCTTAGTGTTTGATGACCAGATCAAAGGTTGAGCAACAGTTCTTCCTCTGTGAACGCCAGTAAAAAACAGCTGTGTTTTTGTGCTTGCAACCTATTGTATTACAGTTTTAAAAATGTTTATTTCTAAAAAATAACTTTAGAAACAAAAAATAGAGGAAAAGTGACTTCAACTCACACAGGTGTGCAAAACTGCTGTCAAAACTGACTGATCTGTTGCATTTTTCAGAGGCACGCATGCAGATAATTAAAAACAGTATAATGGCTTATGTATAAAAATGGGGCTATAAAACCAGTCCAATGAGTGCCATTTGCTAAATTAAACTCTTATCATCTGCTGTGCAGTGTAACCAGCTTGTCAGACTGGTTCTCCTGTTGCCTAGTGATAATCATGTTGCGATGATCCTTGAAGCAGAAAGACCTCAACTAGGATTCAGTAGATATTTACTAATGCAATTATACTCAACTTTATTTCTTCATATTTTGCTTTAAATTTATGTTTAGGAATATATCTGTGGGCTTTTAAAAGGTGTTTGGAAGTTTTATGATAGATTTGTCACTTTCTTTATAATTTCTGCTCAATCTTTGTGGCTGATGGCTTTTCCTTTGTTTACCTACTGAGCAAAAATCAATGAATCATTTAAGCACTAAAAAGGCTGCCAAAGACATTAACCAATTTTGTCATAACAGCTGGTGGAAAGCCTAAATAAGCTGGAGTTTTTGGTGACTGCTTGTTTGGTGACACACACATATCACACCACTGCCACCACAGTGACACACACATGTAATTATGTATTTAACTAAATTACAATAAAAATGAAGCTTTGCTTGTGTGAAACAGAAATGGTCTTAATGAGGCGGAGGCTGGTGCTTATATCCAGTTGTGATTGGGCGAGAGGTGGCGTGCATGTTGGACAGGTCATCAGTCCATCACAGGGCAACACAGAGAGACTCAGGACCAATAACCAGGCACTCACACACATACACACACCTCACACAATTTTACAGAGACCAATTTACAGAGGTGTTTTTGGGCTGTGTGAGAAAACCAGTTCGCTATTGGCATGTTTCTTGTAAATCCAGGCAAAGAGGAGACACACCTGACTGGATTTCCATCTTGATAATAGTATTAAAATAGAAAAAAAAAAAAATATATATATATATATATATATATATTGCTGTATTACTTCCTGATCTCCGCAGAGCAGGACAGGAAATTATTTTAGCCCTGCGAAGCAAATTAGTTTTTCTTTAATATTTTTCATCCTCAAGAACTAAATCAGCATCCCCATAATTTCTATATTTCTATTTGCTTTTTTGTAAATCTTCTTACTCATTAAATTATTTCCTTCACAGTATAGGATACACATGTTGCTGCCTCTTCGCATGTCCTGATTAAAATGTGAAATCTGGTTTACTCCCTGGGGAAAGCTGGTATATACCAGAAACTGTCTGCTGCAGCTGTTACTTCTTTCATGGGTTACAGATGGCAGGCTTGTTGCAAAAGAGGAAATTTCACTCGGCTTCTTCTTTGGAGGTGCTGTTGGATTATTATATAGACATTATTAGAATACCTATGAAGCTGATGCTTACATTTATAATTTGGCATAAAGACAGGGGAATGAATATAAGTAGATCCAGCTAAATTCATTACATTGAAAATTTCAAGATGAATTTCTACAGCCTAAAGACTTGGAATGTTATGATCATCATTTTCTGGTCTGTCATTTATGAAGTTTTAGTTATTCTTAAATATATATACTTTTTTTCTGTTCCCTTTATATTAATAGACTGAATCATTTTTACATTAATCCCAAGTTCTACAAAAAAAAATTGAGTTTGTGAAAACTAGTGAGATTTTTACCACTCATACAGTGGTAAAAAAAAATATTGAGATACTCCTAGGTCAATGATGTTAATAATCATATTTTTTACTGCTAAGTTTGTCATTTTGTTGACAGTATAACTTCAGACTTATCAATAAATATATAATCAGTGTTGCTTACTTCCCAACTACTTAATCTGCATTAAAACTCAATATGGGTCTGTGTTAGATGTGTGAATGAATATGAAATAACAAAATAACTTTGAGTAAAAATATAACCATTTTATGCTATAGTGTTAAGACAAAAATATAAACAGCAATGGATAAGATCAATCTAATTTCTTTATCAGTTTAATTTCTTTATACAGAATAGACACATTTTTGTCCCTGCATAATTATTTAGATTTATGAATGGCTACATTTGAAAAGCATTATTCTTTGAAGCTTTGCTGAAAGAAAAAGATGTCAGACAGATTCAAACACACACTTTCCACAATCAAATTGTAAAGAGTTAAAAAAGAAAATAAACCTAACTTAGTTACCCCTAGCTAGGTCTGAAGGAATGGGCCAAAATTAGAGCAAACTAAAGTGAGAAGTTTATGGAAAGGTACCCTAAATTTTTTACCCACGTCACACAGATTGAAAGGTAGTTACAACAAAATCTTTTGTGTAATTATCTTGGAATTTAGAAAATATAAATAATTCTTGTAATCCTGGGTGATCTAAACCAATGAAAAATAAACATAAAAGAAGATGTCTGGTGTATAGAAATATCTTTTTTTAGCTATTTACTGCAACTCAGGTATAACATGAGCATGTTTGACCAGAAGGAGGCGATCTCTATTTGTTAATCCAACAAACACACTCCTTGTAGCACACTCACACCTTCACTCAGATGTTAACAGTCATTTAACAAAAAATAAATAAATGCTGACTTCAGGGGCATTTAATGTTAACCTGGACATTCATTGTAATTATTTGCTTTTAGCACCACAGCAACAAAGTACTGAATCCCTCCACATACCTCAAGCTTTTGTAGCTGCACAAGCTTTTATCAGTGTTGTTTGAAAAGCTACTATTTAAACTTTTACTAGGCAAAATATAAAGTTATAGAAGACTACACTGTCACCTAAAACACTATAAAAATAACACCAGAAGTACTCCAGTTCTTCAGTTAAGTGAGTTATATAATCTCCACTCTAACCCTACAATGCATTATTAAGCAGGCAGGTTTGAGCATACTGCAACACATGTAAATACTTGCTTTTGGATGGAACAGTTTCATATAAAATACATCCCTTTAATACATATTAACTCTAAATTACACATTACTCCTGGCTATGTTAATATTATTAATGACACTATTTATTATTTTTGAAAACCATTAATAAGGCTGGCACACCTGAGGTTTAACAGACTAGATATAACCATTTAGTCAAAGTCTGCAAATAAGAGAAGATAATAATGCAGTCACATTCCAGACATGCCCCTATTAACACAAAGAATAACCTTGAACAAGGGCCTGCTTGATGTGAAAGCTTTAGACTCGAGTGAGAGAGTTCAAAATTAGGTACTCATAAATTGCTAACTCCAAAATTAACTGAAAGCTGTGGAGATGCCAGAGAGTGACACAAAAAGAGAACGTCAAGGGCTTTATAGCTCACAGAAGAAATACTGTGAGCTATATTTCTTCACTTCAGAAGAAATGAGATGCATTGTTAATAGTGTTTATCATGTTGACTGAAATTTCATAGTCTCATTTCAACTCATTTTTGCTTTGATGTCCTAGTAGTTATCAATTTCCTAGGAGTTATTTTGGACAATATCTCTAACGCAATTCTTACAAGTTATACATTTATCGTTTTTATTGCTGTCATTCCATATGCATATCACATGTCAAGGTTTAAGGGTGGTTTCCTCCCTGTGTTTCTTAGATAAGATCATTTATCATTGTTTGAATGCAGGTTGCTCATCCTTAATGTGGTCATTTATGCTGTTGTTTCTTGCTAACTATTTTCTACAACCTCGTCATTACTATTATACTGGGAATGTTTTAGTAAAGAAGGTTTCCTTTCACATAATGTCAATGTCATGTTTGAAGTTTTCAAAAATGCACAACAGTGCATAAACAATATCTTGAAATATAAAAGTAATGCAAAGTGGGTTCCTTATTAGTCTTTGCAGGCAGAGAAAATAAGAAACCTGTATTCAGGATCCTACAAGTCTCTGGCCAATGTTCTCAACTTGAAGAGTAAATTGCTTCATCCAGGTTAGATCACAATCTGCCTCAAGTGGGAGAATACAAGTATGTCGATGTCTTGTTTACCAGTGATGGTGGGACAGAGTGAGAGATAGATTGAAAGACTGAGACATTGTTTGCAGTAAAGTGGGCTCCATTCTGGTGAAGAAAGAGCTGAAAAGTGAAGCTGTTGAGTTACTAGTTATATGGATCATTACCAAAGGAACAAAAGCTTCAGAGAAAGGGTAAGGATATTTGATTACAGATGCTGCTACTTTAAAAAAAAGTCAGCTGAGGTGGTTTGGACATCTTATTGGGTGGGTGCAGGTGGAGGTTTTCCTAGCACATACCACTAAGAGGTGACCCAGGGCCAGATCCAAAATTAACTAGAAGGACTATATCCCTTTTGGCATGGGAAATACCAGAATGAACTACAGAGTGTCAATAAAGAGACAGATGTCTAAAGTCCCTTGCCAAATAATGTTACATTTCCTTCCATTTGGACCAAAAACTAGTTCACTTTTACTGCAACTTAGTCTAAACAATAAACATACAGAGCCTATGAACGTATTTCACTTTTTGTCATGTTATAGCCACAAACCTAAATTTAATCTTTTTGGGATGTTTTGTGTTTGTCTAACAAAAGATTATGACATAGAAGTAGAATAATATATCATTTTAAAAATGTTTTCAAATCTTTGCTCCTTCTTCTTAGAAAAATTATTCAAGCTCTGGTCATATTTGGAAGGAGAGTGTTTTTTTTTTTACATTTCTACAATGGTTTCCTACAAAGGAAGAACATACCCACAGTATAGTACTATGAATGGTGTGTTTGATGCACATTTTTATTTTTAAAGGTAATTTAAAAAAATAATACTTTCATTTCACAAAATCTGAAAAAGTTCAGGAGTTGTGAGAACTTGAACACAATTGCAGACTTCAAAAGATTAATTTTACCTTAGAAAATATAAAACCCTCTTCTGTGCATGTCAAAAAAACAAAACATAATGTTATATAAAATATTTAGCTCCAGTCCTACAACATGGTTATTAATCTATAAGCCTGACAATGTGGGAGTCTGAACTGATCTAGAGATACTACATGTGAAACTGCTGTCTAGCCTTATCACCTTGTCATGGGTAATAAAGGGTTCATAAATTTGGCACACATAAAAGTCAGATGAAAAACAAACACATAAACTGAAGATAATTAACTAATTATGCTCTCTCTTTGTGATTAAAAAATCCATTAGGATGTGTAAATCCATTGTTTCCAGTCAACAGGATTGTTTACAAGCTCTTTATTAAATACAGAGATGTGATAATGCTTCTAAATCCCCAAGCTTTGTTGTCACATTGTGTTTGTCATGTTACACTGATTGTGGCTGTTTTTAGCCAAGCTGCTCAGTTGGAATAAACTCAGAATGAGGGCAAAATGCACAAAATGAAGGCGCTTCCGTAAAAGGTACGGTGATAAGCAGTCTCTTTGAAATGATTCGGATTGCTTTACAGTCGGATTGACAAACCTCATCAGCAAGACCAAGCTGCATGTATCGAGAAGCTGTGGACTGTGCCTAAACAAAGACTCAGATTCTGAAAACAACTTGTCATTTTAATTTGCACATCTTATTAAAAGGGCTTGTTTTATTGAATTTGGGAGAAGGTCATGGCAGAAGCCCTCATAAAGAGCACTCGGATACCAATCAGTGGGGAGAATGAAACATGGGAAAATGACATAACTAAATGTCAGATGGTGCAAACATGCTGAGCTTTTTCGCTTTTGCTGTACACATCAGAACAGATGAGGTAAAAAATGTATTGGTAGGAATATGATAAAGCTGAAAAAATGTATTCTTTTTGGATCATATGTCCTTGCACTAGAGTTAAATGTTTATCATTCAAATAAATACCATGTAGGCTTCTATTGACCTTCAAATTTCTGTGCCAAAAATTAAAAAGTAGTGGCACTGATTTAATTACTAGCTCTGACTAAACACAGATTATTACCCTTCCACAGATTTGCTTACTGTATAACACTACATCAGGTTAGGTTACTTTTTCTGTACGTCTTCAACTGTTTGAGAAAAACTATAACAGACTCCTGTAACCTTTTGCCTTTTTATCTCTCTGAGCTTTTGTTCTCTTGCTATAAATTCTTGACAGTAGGTGGAGTCACGTTCACTCAAACACCTCTAGAGATGTCCTCTCTGCCTAACCACCACCGCCACCCCCACCACCTCCACCACCCACCACACACACCTACTGTACCTCTTGGGAAAGAGTGATGAGGAGAGAGAGCGGGGAGGGAGGGAAGGAGAAAAATCGAGAGGAGGAAAAACAAATCAGAGAGCCGTAAGCTCCTAGAAATGAGCTTGTTGAGGTGTGAGGAAAACGGAGCGAAAGGGAGAGAAAAGATTAGTACAACAAAGACTCTGGGAAGGGAAGGGCTGGAGAAATTCTCCCACTCTGCTTTTTGTAGCGAGAAGTGGAGAGAGTCTGACAGTTTCTCCTCTAGCGCTCAGCAGCAACCAGAGTCAGAGGGCTGCATTTTTCCTCTCTCATCTCCATGAGTGGAGTTACATTAACGAAGTAAAACAGCACAACGCAACTGACAAGAGGCGCTGAAACAAGGTTACAGAGAGTTGGGGGTTGGGGGGGGCGACCCGAGGGTGCTGAAGTGATGGAGGCTAACTCTAAAAAGCATCGATTTAGGAAGGGTCGTAGTGCCACCTTCAGCATTGATGGCTTCAACATCACCATCGGTAAGAAGAAGCATGCAAGGCATGAGGAAACTGTTTACAGGCTATCTCAGTGTGCAGAGGTGCGCGTGTGTGTGTGTGTGTGTGTGTGTGTGTGTGCATAAGGATCAAAATACATGTGCGTCTGATATCCTGTGCTTCTGTGCGATGAGGCATCTGGGACCTACTAAACGTGTTCAAAGAAAGATCCCATTTGTGCGTATCTGAGAAATTGAAACATTAGTTCATCTGGCTGAAGTTAGTGCTCGCTTCTATAATGCAACTACACCATGGAAACAAGGGGACTTAGGACTAGCGCTGACGTCACCGGGAATTCATTGTATTGTCTTGACAACCACAGTTGATAAACTTGTGTGCTACTTAGTCTTTTACTTTTTTTTTACTCTCGTAAGAGTAAGTGATGAAAGCCTTTTGTAAATAGAACAACTTGAAGATTCTCCAAGCTGTCGACAGCAGATGATTTGTGTCCTTAGCAGATAGAATTTAGTTTTGCAACTTTTTCTGTGTTTGGGGAACCATTGTTTTCACAACACATGTACAAAATGTGATGCTAGACAAAACATGCTGGCTAGTCATGAGGCAGTTTTGTTTGGTAATCATAAGAAAAAGGTGCGTTCACATTCAGGCATGAGGCTCACCTTTGTTGACAAAAGAAACTGCATTTTAAAGCCACTGGTCATATTCTTTATTGCTCACTGTTGCAAGCTATCGGGACATTAACTTTCAAGTATAGGTAAATCAGATAAGGCTAAAAACTGTGCCTGCACTTTTGCCACACCTGTATCATTGTTGCTATGGGGGAGTTTGACTCCAATAGATGTAAATGCTGGGAGAAGCTTGAAAGGCAACATGGGATGGTTTCAATATGATAACAGAAAAGTAAATTATGTTATTACGAATAGTAGATGGATGCATAAATTCTACATTTATATCATCTGCCAATTTTGAGTTTGTTGAATTAACCTAGATTTACGTAAAACCTAAATCAAACAAACCAAAAGAATTTAGCATTTGTGTAGTGAGTGTGGCTGAATTTGTGGTGTGGGATGTGGATGTTTATGAAAGCATCAGTGTGTGAATGTTGTATGGTGTAAATCAAAAGCAAACCTAAACAAGTCATAACTGCTGAATCAGCTTATTATTTGACGACCAATCAGGTTTAAGCATGCTGGGAACATTGAGCCCTGGTGATTACAATCAGGACCAGTCCCACTTCACCTCAGAGGCAGCATGTCAAATTTCAAGGCAGACAAACAGAGAAATATTATGTCTTTAAATAAAGTTGCCAGTTTCTTAAGTTATCAGATTTGTTTTATTCCTTATGTGTAATGGATATGGTAAGCACGTTAACTGAGTTAAGGTTTGTAATAATTTATTTCATTCAGGTGAATGTCTGCTTTCTTGTAGTTGCACTCTTGTATCTCTTGTATGGCAATTCTATACAAATATATATAACTGCATTTCAGTTTATGTATAACTGAACTGGTGAGAACACAAACACTTTCTTTAATATGTAAAAGGAAAGCTGTACTTTACACTCAGTGTTTGTTTAGATTGCCTACACTGTTCTTTTACACAATAGTCTCCTGTCATCTATTGGCAATACATAAGATGAGTTACACAATGGCGAGTGTAAAATTGTAAATGCCATGGATATGTTGAAAATCTGTCACTTCTAACAGCTTTACTTAGATTATACTATATTTCTCCACTTCTTCATGTTGTTCTGCTCAGTATTTCTCAGATGCAACACATGGGATTCGAATTAATGAGAAAATCACCTTTGTGATAAAACCTTGTAAGAACTGTGGGCCACAGGTTGCTGAGATCAGTTTTCCTGGAAACGGTAGATGGCAATCTCTAATCTCAGGCAAACAGGACAAATCTTCATGATAAGCTTTTTCAGACAGGAATAAAAAAAAGTTACATGCTCTGCAAATTGGAGAGTATAGGCATTGAAAGCTGCTCTAAATGATTTTATTATTGCA
Organism: Xiphophorus hellerii; assembly: GCF_003331165.1. NCBI lineage: Eukaryota > Metazoa > Chordata > Actinopteri > Cyprinodontiformes > Poeciliidae > Xiphophorus > Xiphophorus hellerii. Next base: position 19,977,638 of record NC_045677.1, on the reverse strand, counting down.
CAGAAAATACATTAGATTTTCCTCCTACATGATCGCATCCTCTTAAATGTAAAAAGCATCTCAGTAACACGTGTTCAGTATCATGACAGTCCTCTCCGACAAGCATAGCCGTTGTCATGGTAAACCACAAGTGTCACAATCAATTGCTGAATGGTCTTAGGTTTCAGCCTGCACAGCATCACCTCCTCTGATGCGTGACTCCCAACCGCTGCTGCCTCATTGCCTGTCTTGACTCGTTGTGTTTTCTCCTCTATTAAACTCTGAACCTGAACTGTAGCTGGCAGCCTCTGTGTGGATTCCACGCGAGGTGTTTTGTCATGTTTTAGGCTTATTAGTGTAGCTGATGTTACAAGATTCATATGGAGAGGTGCAATTTTAGCCTTTTAGCTGCTGTCTTGGAGTGCCCAGCACTAAAGCCCTTTTTGTGCAGTTAAAAAAAATCACCTCTCTTTGTGGTTTCCTCTTTGTTCTGTTTAGTTTGTATCCCAAAGTATAATTTGTGAATAGTATTTTTTTGTGTGCCAAATTCGAGCACTGCATTGTTCTGCTTAAACCCTAGGTTGTAATTACCAACAAGCCATTTTGTCTTTCTTTCTCAAAAGCTGATGGAAGAACATCAGACAATTGACATGTGATTCATTGTCACTTTCTTGATAAATGTTGGCCCAGCATGAGTTATTCCAGCAGAAAAATTTATTCTCCCACACCAAAGTAATAATTGTTCTTTTCATCTGATTTTAATACCCCTGTATAGAAGTCTGAGTTAAGCAAAAATGACTGTGGAGAGGCTTTTCGAATATGTCAAAGTGATGGTGATACACAAAACAATAAATACTAAGTAAAGAGCTAAGTGACTCCTTAGTAGGTAAAATGTCAGTTGTTTTTATATCAACATTTGAAACCAGCAGTGATTAGCAGCGATAAAACCTTAATCCTATTTCTGATTGGTTGTTTTTGACTGGGAGCAGCACATTTCCGCTAATGGCAATAGGAGCACAGGGAGGAGGTAGAGGAGCTCACATTTTCACCATCTTGTACAGTACTCTTATGACAAAGTGACAGTCTTGACAAACATGTAAAAATATATTTTTGTAAAAGTTACATGCTGCAGCTTCTTACCAATCTTTAAGTCATTATAATCTCTTTACAGTTTTGCCTTAATCCAAGAAGTAAACCGTTATTGAAAGAAAGCCATAATAAATCCCATTCAAAATTTATCACAACCATTGAAAAAAACGTTCCCTGGTCAGATGGGACCAAATCGAAATCTTAAGCTTACATTAAAAATGTTTTGTGTTGCACAAACATTTGCATGTCACCTTGAAAACACAATCTTTCTGGAAATAAATGGTGGTGGCAGCATAATGCTATGGGCATGCTTTTGATGGATCCAGCCAAGTACAGAGCAATACAGAAAGAAACCTTGTTGAAGACAGCCGTATGTTAAGAGTAAAACAATTCTTATCATACAACCCAAACTACAATGGAATCGACGAGATCCAAATCAACGCCTGTTTTCAATTGAAAATGTGGCAAGACTTTAAAACATCCACTCACAGACACTCTGTCCACTATTGACATACACCACCTCAACAAGGTTATAAATTATTAAAGTTTTTTTGCAAGAACAAATGAGGCACCTTTAGCTTAAGCTTGGATATTGTACTGTCTATGAAAGGGAACATGCTGTTCCATTGCATTTGTACAGACATGCATTTACAGCCTAGAATTTGGAATTGAATAGAAAAATTTAACAAACAAGAGAACATAAACATAACAGTATCATTAATTTAAGCATAATTTAAGCACAATATGTCTCTACACACCCATTTCAGTTACGAGTTTGCTGCTCCTGCTTCCTCTTTGCTTTTGCAGACGTCTGTCCCCGACGCTTTCACAGTGTTGGATCTCTTTAGCTTGAATATGAGTTGTGAGATTTTTTTATATGTCTTTATGACCTTCAATAGAAGAACCAGCTTTGAAACTCCATCAAGAAAGACATTTGAAAGTGTGGTGCTGCTTGTTTTCCACAGAGTCAGAATAATTGGTCATTAAAAATTACACATAGTTCAGCTCTTCTGTACAATCACGATTATATTCAAGGAATGTTCTAGTTTACCCACCCAGTTAGATAATCTTTTTAGTGGAAACTTATTGCTTTATTGTCTGTGTTTGGTGAGGAAAGAAGAACAAAAAAGAAAGCTAAAAGCAGAAGGACACAGAGTCAAAGATCAGTGAGCACAGTGTTGAAGTTAGACACCATACACACACTTACTTCTGTTTCCATGGTGAGAACATAATCCTGTTTTTATCTACTTTTTTCTCATGACATTGAAAACATTTTTCCTCGTTTGATGCTACTTGTCTCACTCTGTTTTCTGATCAATAGTTTCCCAGCTTTTCTTTTTGTTTTCTCTAAGTCTGGACCTTATAGGTTCAGTAGTAGAACCCACAACAATGTAATTACATGTATGACAATGTGACATTTTAAAATGTTGTGAAATGTGCTGCACAATTTGTGTCAGATATGGATTGTACATTTTCAGAAAATATTTGCACAAACAGCCTACAAAGATAAAGTTTTTAACGCCTTGCTGCTTTCTTTTGTTTTACATCATTCTATTACATATTTCAGATCATCAAAAAAGGGATCATAATAAGATAATCTAGTTAAATTCAAAAGACATTTACAAAAGATTGCTTTATGTTCAATCCGCTCCAATGTTGGAAAAGTAATAAGCTAATAACTGGTTCTACTACCTTTAGAGGGAACTGCTTCCCACCAATCATTATAACTGGTAATGAGTCTTTCATAACACTGAAGATAAATTTTGGCCCTCTCTTTATCCAGACACAATTTCAACATTCTGCTTAATGTCTTTCTGTTTTCTATTCTGATTCAAAAACAGCATCCATAGCTGCTTGTCTGGCTATTTAAGCAATCTGTTCCAGCAACGCTATGACTTTTGTTGCATTCTCACCCCTCAGGTGTGGGTTGTTGCATTCCTAAAATTTAGGATTCATTTTTCTACATAATCCTGGGGCAAAAAGTGCTTCTAAAGGCGAGACATTTTTGGATGGGTGAGGCGACATCTGCTCTCTTGTGTCTGCCTACACTCATCTCACTCGCATACATTTCTTGCCGCAAATATATTTATAGCAAATGTGCTTGCTACATATATTTTTATGTCAACAATAAGCAACCACATGTTTCTCTGGAATATTCCTTTTAGAAAGCCAGTATTTTGTTTTCATGGCAGGGAATTAAAAGTTGTTCTTTTTGTTTGTTTGCTTTTTTTTGTGTGTGTGTTCTAAGGTTATGCATTGAAAACCAATGTAAAGGCCAATTGTGATATTTTTGGTTCAAACTTCCTATTTTAGTTTTTAAGTTATAGGTTCCTAAAAGATTAAAGCAAAATGGAAGAGATTGTGAAAAACTCAAGATGTCAATCTTAAAAAATGAAAATCCCTAAAACCCAAGCATTTAAAGCGGTGTGCTTTCTTTTTACCCTTACTGTATGTCAAATAATTTTGTTGAAAGATTATTACAAAAGATAATGTGGGTCGACTCTAGATCACACTGTGCAAATTTCTACACAAAATCATCTCACTGAGTGCCTACCAACCATTACTCTAGTAATTACATCTATCTGAGTACATGCATTAACCCTCTAACATCAACCATGTGGCCTTTCAATAGGGGCCTTCACAAATCTAATTCATGTTATGTAACTCCAGTAGGTACATTCATCTATAACAATGTAAGAAACAAAGTGTGAGATTGATGATTTGGCCCTTTACACTTTCAAGTGCAACTCATCCTGTGCAAAAACGTTGAGCTTCTCCCACATTCACTTCTGAGCCCCACTCTTCATAAAATGAATCAAATTCAGCATCTTCTTTCTCCACATGAGCTGTGCAAATTCTTCCATCCAAGCAAGACACTTTTCTGTGGCGGAGGCACAGTGAGCTAAGTTGTTGTGAGATATGCATTGCTCATTCAAGGACAATGAGTTCTAGCTGATGTGTTTAAAACGCTTTTTGGTGTTTCTGTTTGCATCTGTTACATGATTTTTGTTATGGAAAAAATGAAACTCTGCAACAAAATACAACATTCAGTCGTTGAGACAGCAAATTAATTACAATTACAGTTATTACAATTAGTGCCATAAAGTAAGGGTGAAACAGATACCGTTCTATAATAGTGCATTGTCCAGAATATCTTTCAACATGATGCTGGCCTCTATGTGGTGTTTGCATTTGGATGTTATTGCTTTTCAATGATCCATACTGTGCGCAGCAGTAAGAAAGACAGCTAACTTAACAAAGCATGGCCCTAAAACTCTGAGGTTATGTAACCAGACATGCGTCTCCCACAAGAATTTGAACAATTAACCACAACAGGCAATTTTGATTAGAGGCTCTCACTTTGGAAGCTTAGGTACATTGCTGGTTGAATTCAATTAAGTCATGTGAAATGAAAAAGTATGCAATTACCATTTCAATGAAGCAAAAATATAAGTAAAATACTGTCATTGTATGAGTGACCCATACTGTAGTTCACGTACTCATAAGACTTAGGATATGAATAAATGAAACAAGTAGATTTTCTTCTTTTTTTTGCATTCCTATAGTATATTTTGTTATCTGTAATCTGAATACCTTATTGACTGGCAGCTTTAAAAAGGTTAAGTTGGAAAAAATCCTAAAACTGGAGACAGATTCAGGTTGATTTTCACAAAGCTAAGCTATAAATAGCAATCCGCAACATTAAAAAACACAACTGCACCATCAGAGCTTTGTACTGATGGTGCAGTTGTGTTTTTTTAATCATCATTTTAATTTTTTTGCCATCATTGTGAAACACAGTTGAATAAATAAATGAAGCTTAATTGAAAATGTAAATGCTTTGATAAATTGTATTTTCTTGACAGAAATACACTGTGTTGCCACAAGTATTGGGTCCCTTTTACCACCACATACATAAGTGACATCCAGTTCTTAATCCACTGGGTTTTGAATGATGGTGGCCCATGCTTTGCAGCTAAATCAGCTTCAATTTTTAGCTTTTTACAATGTTATTATTTTTACAATGTTATAGGGTTGTGTTTGTGGGAATTTGTGAAATTTACAATATATGCTACTCCAATTTGATCTTTAGGCTTAGTTTCGTTTTTGAATTTTTTTTTTTCATTTATTTCTCTGATAAGTGTTATTCTTGCCTTCCCCGTAGTCACATTTGCAACTATTATACATAAAAGATCATTATGGAGACCATTACCCAAAATGCAACACACTGCAATATTGCTACCTGTTGAATCACTATTTCCTGTATTTGTTTAAATGAATACGTACTGCTAAATATCAAACGATATTTCATGCATGTGAATACTTCTTGTTAATAGAAGAATAGATTTAGAAGACAGCTGAGCTCCATTCAGTCTCATAAGTATAATTAGCTGGTGGAGAATTAAAAGTGATTCCCTCTTGATCTTCTCTTACTGTCACAGAAAAACATCCTTAATAAAAAAGAGGTTTGGGAACTATTTGATAAAATGAGCTTAGAAGATGTGTCTAGACAATTCCTCACTATAGCACTAATGAAGCTCCTACATTCTACATCTATGATGGATGATGACATTCCTTGTTGCCTTTGGGAAAATTTTGTACTAGGATTGTTTGGTATTTCCTACTATCAGCATCTAATGACCAAAAAATTATACAAGTTTATTATTGTTAATCTGTGCTATTGCATCTCAGTATTTGGACTGGATTATTTTTAGTTAACCTTAGCATCTTCTCATTGGCAGCACAATATTATCTTTCAGTAAAATGTAGTATAATTAGAAATTGACTTATTGTGCAGCAACACTCTTATTTCAGCTATTGTTTACGTCAGTACTTGTGTAACTGCTGCGAATGCAATTAGATCTTTTCTCTCTTCTACATGTGTCTCGTTTGTGGCAGTTTTTTTGTACAACAGTGCACAATTTTTAATACCTTAGAATATCATCCAAAAAAAGCATTTATTTCAGTAATTCAATGCAAAAAGTGAATTGCATAACACATACAACAGTCTAGTCTGTTGTGTGTCCCTCTTGTGTCCAGATAAGACTTATTCAACAAGGTGTTGTTAGCACTTTTCAGATCATCCTCTGGTGCCATGATCCACCTGTGATCTTACATCTCACAACCAGGTAACCTGAGTTGATGTAGACTCACCAATATTATGCACAATCCTCTTTAGGAGGTGTTCATAAACTAGTAGCCACCATGAAGTGAAAGACAATGGAGGACTGCAGAACAAGTAGGACATACCTATATGATTGAACAGAAAAAAGACATAGAACAGAGAGCAGAGACACTGGATGATCGAGCAGATGGTCTAGTCATCTAATCTTGGAAATATGTCAGCACAATCTGATGCAAATGGTAAAGTGGATGGGGCACAAAAGCTTTACTTTAATTTAAAACTTTGAGATAGAACTCTGCCAGATAGAAGAGGATTCACCCACATATATCGTACACATAAAACCTAGGTAAATACAATAATTTGACAGCCACCTATATGATGTGAAAATGAACATGCCCATGATCTTGGTAAATAGAGTGACATGAACGGACAGAACAGTCCCTATGAGAGGATTCGTGTTTATGTGTTTATTCATTTAATTAAGGCCTTGGAAAGGTTAATGAGTCATTGCTGGACATCTGCCTTTCCCAGTGATTATTTAGAGCAAAACCTGGCCATGCGGTCTGAATGGCCATGAGTGGTTTTGAATAAACCACTATCTTTTAATTGTTTGTTTTTAGCTGGGGTATTTTGTGTGCACTGTGGGCATGTGCAAGTGTGTGGGGGTGTGCATGCGTCTGGTGGGCGTGTGTGCATGTGAAAAATACTTTTTGTTTGTTTCAATGCAGTATTCTAGATTTTTGAGAAATAAAATGTTGGGTTTAGAAGCTTTAGATATTCTGATTCAGTAAGATGCCTCTGTACTACCATGATGCCAGTCTCAAGTGATTTAGTGTACGAACATCTAAATTATTAGTGGTTTGTGTTCAATACCAGTTTCAATACCAGTGAAACTGGTATTGAACAGCTTCACTGTTCATTATCCGTGAAGCTTTGTTCACGGGTATTGAACAAAGCTTTCTTTGCATAGTTTCCTTTATGCAAAAAAATGCATTGGAAAAATTATGATGTTTATAAAACAACCAAAATAGAGCAAAATTTTAATATTATTGCACAGTTTGTTTATTTCGGTAATTCATTATATAGATATGAATTTTGTTTTTTAGCCCTTTTTTATTAACTATGATGAAAAAAATATATTTTTATTTCAGAAATATGAACTTATTGAAAATAATACCTGCTTTTTTTTCAAACGTACTCTTAGTCTTAAACAAAAAAACAAGTTTTATCAAACTGTATATTCCAGTTATCTCAGTAAACACTAAACATAGGATTTTTTTAAATAAGAAATAATATATCCAATTACCAATGATAAATGCTATTGGAATTACTGCACATATGTGACATAACGTTTAAGTTATTATGCATGGTATAGCTTTCAATTCATGATGCTTTGGGTTTTTTACTCAAATAATTATTTTCAATTTCAGAAACATTTTTCAGTATAATTTTCAGCTCACTGAAAATACTTAAATCTGACAGCAACAAAACTCAGACAATAAAAGAAGTTATTTATTTAATCTCAATGCATTGAAAGTAATATTTAGATCCTGTGGTTTTATGTTTTATGCATTTATTCAGTATTGATTTTACAATTTTTTGCATTATTTTTTATCAGTGGCAAATGAAGATGGAGAGAGCTCCTGCAGACCCCCGGCAAGTTTTGCACGTAAGTTTAATGTGCACTGTATTAGTTTCACTTCAATTTTAGTCAGTTCCCTGAAATAATTCATTTTGAATCAATTCACCATTCAGATCAAACCATTAAAGGGTCATTTTACCCACCACTAATGAGATATTAATGATGCAGATTTATGGCCACCTCATTAACAGTTAGATTAGAGGTCATTAAACAGAAACTCTGGCATGGGTTTTAAAATCTTTCTTTGTTGGCAAGACAAAATTTCATGTATCACCGGATACATTTGCAGTCTCTGAATGACACGTGCAGTTTTAGGTTTGTGAGCTACCAAAAGTTGGTACAGCCTTTTTTATGCTACTAGTGGTGGAATTAAGATTAGATGTACACAGGGAATTGGTCCTAAAATTGTGAAAAAAAAAAACTAGCAAAGGTCTTAGAAATGTAAGAACACAACTGAAATATATAAGTAGAAGGCAACTTCATCCCTTATTAGTGCCAGCCTGAACTGTCATTATGAAGATAACATCTAATGAGAGCTAAGCACTCTCTAGCAATCGTAGAAACCTTATTTTTCAAAGATAAGATTGATTTCATCACTTCCCACCCATATCTGTAACCTCTGACTATCTTCAAAACTACCTTCAAAACAACGTTCAAAACTGTCATTTTGAGTAGGATATATTTTAATTTCACCTTAAATCAGTCCTACTTGCAATATTTCTAACAGAGGAGTTAAAACAATTATCAGAAGAGTTGTCCAAGAAGTAAAGACTACCAACAGAGAGTGTGAAAAAGTTTTGGATTGAAGATGTTTTACCAAACTGTAACTGTTTAAATGCATATTTGGCTTAGCAGCATGTTTCAAAAAGGAAAGGCCATTGCAGCGTTTCCTCTAAACACCACACAAACAGTGGAGTTTGGGGCTTGGGATGCCATTGTGTGACTCTGTGTGAATGTCCTACATTTTCTGACACTTATGCATCTTCAGTATATTATCACAGTAATACTTCTCCATGCTATCTACAATAAAAAGCACCCTTCTTAGGAGCTTTTAAGTTTGTATCAGCTCAGCACTCCACCAGGATTACTTGGATTGTTAAAAATATAAATATATTTTCTGAGAAAGAAATTGATGTGTTTAACCCTTTCATGCATAGTGGTCACTACAGTGGGCAGCTATCTAAAAGCCATTTTCTTGTGCCTCTTGTGGATTTTTATGTTATAAATGCACACAGACCACTGAAGTGGACACTAATGCGTCATAAAATATACTATCAACTACTGGCCATCAGCTGCAAATGCAAGAAATTATTTTTCTTAAATCAAATATGGCAGACAGACAAAAAAGCATGCCAACCGACTCTGTCCCTCCTTTTACTGACTCTTGCGACTCTTAACGACTCTTGCAGGTAAAAAAATTATTGTGATATCAGATAAAGAACCCCTAAAGAACAATGCTACTGATGTATTTTTCAAATAATAACTTTGTATTTGGAGAAAATTACAGTTGATCACCTAAAACAAATATAATAAAAATTTTAAAAATATTTTACCAAATTTTTTTTCCTACCTTTTTTTTATGCCTTAAGAAAATCAAAAAAACAAAATTGGAACAAAATTCTGACACAAAGGATCATAATTAATGCATGAAATGGTTGATATTTATTCAGCTTCTCTATCTGCTCTGCTGGGGAGTTCATTTCAAATGTATACAGTCACTGACAATATTCATCCACATGAGGGCAGCATTGCAAAGGAATTGAATGATCCTGTTTCATTTGTATGCGACTCTGAAAGTTGCATCCTTCCAGGGAGTACACCACATTTAATATTATTAATTTACCAGATGGTATTGGGACACCAGCTGGTAAACAAACATGAGCATCATTTGTGTTGCTCTTTATGCAGCTATCTCTCTCTCTTCTGCAGGCTCTAAATCCCAGAGTGCTTTGTGGAATGCCATCACGGCGGGAATGGGGATCAAAGGCAAAGAGCAGAAGGTCCCCCTGAATGACCCGCGGAGTCCCGAGGAGATTCTGGCCGACGACCTTCCAGCAGCAGACGAACCAGATGCAACAGAGAAAACTGCCATCAGGTTTGCTGCTGTCAACCTGTAGCATAACTGAGAGATTCTTATGTCTGAATTATCATAGAGGAATCAATGAGACTTCAACAGACATGTTCAGTCTATTATAGAGTACTCGACAAATTTTCCAGTAGTACTTCACTGGATGGAGAGAACCCAGTGTCTAAAATTCAGCATCATCCTGCAGTTTAAATGTTTATTTTTAGATTAGTGAAAGCTTAAACATTGTGTTTGACATTTAGCACTCTTGACTCAGTCTCACATACGCTGGTAATTGTTATGTATGGCTGCTGACCTCAGGGGACTCAGCCATGATTGATTTCACTTGGATAACAGGGACATGAAACCAGCATTAGCATAACAATGTTGTCTTTTAAGACGTTACTCCAATTAACCTTGATTGCTAAGGAGTATATTACAAAAGCAACAAGTAATGAAAATAGAGCCTTTTTCCAGAGGATACTGAAGCACGCCTTATATTTCACAAGAGGTTTTTAATTGTACATGATAAATTGTGGGAACCCTGTTTTAGTCTCACCTCCTTTTGTTTTTCCTCTTCCATGATTCCTTGTGAAGTCTAAAAATGCAGCATTGTTTTTGGCCATTGTGTTCTCGTGCAGTTTGGATCCAGAGAAGAGTGATAAGATGTAGAAAGTGATTTTCCACTTGACTAGTCTCAACCTGTTCCTTTATTTAAAAGCTGTACCAGCACATATTGGAAGAAGGAACTGTGCAGAAAAGCAAACTCACCCTGTTCTGAGGAAATGACTCATTTATCCATGAAGACAATAAATTTGTCTTATCATTATAGATTACATTTAATTACAGCAAGTAAGCACCGGCATTGCAGGAAAGCAAGCTATAAAACATTTGGAATGAAGAAGAAAATCTCAAAGTAGGTGGAAGACAAAAGCATCCTAACTAAAACACTGTTTAGGCAGGAGGTTCATGAAAGTGGAATCACTTACGGTGACAAAGACCACGCTCAATACAACTATGGAAAAAGACTCAAAAAAAGGGAAAAACTTTATAAGAGAATGACTCAAGCAAGAAGCAGAAAAATTCCAACTAGAGGTAGGTGAATAAGAAGGTAGGTATATGAGGCCTATCCAGAAATCACACTTGGAGGCTTTCTATTAGCCCATCACACAACGGCTGTTGGAAAAAGTTTCACTAATTAATTTCGTCCCATTTTGACATGCAGGTGGTCTTATGCCTTTCTCAGTGTAAGGTGGTCAAATGCTACTTCTTTTTTCCTCTTATATTTAATGCTATTTTTTATTTCTACAAATAATCAGTGCAAAAGCAATCCAGTCCAGCTGTGATCAGAGTATGTTAGAATTTGATCTAGAGTTGATCAAATGGATTTCAGATTCCTTGGGAGAAACAACCCCAATGAAACAGCCCTTTCATTTAGCTCACAGCCAGTGCTGAGACTGAGCTCATTCTGCAGCATCATTACCCACCTGTGGTGTGTGGCTATATTTTCCCTACAGCTTTCAAAATGCACAACTGATGAGATGTCCAATCCCCGTTGACTGAACATTCAAACAATTAACAGAAAACTTGTTCAGGGCAGAACAGACAGATAACAAAAAGGCAGCCCACATTTTGGAGCCATGTAAGTCAGATCAAAAACCACTGTTTTGTTAAGCATTTTAGACACTTTGAAGTGTTACAGTTTGTGAACAGTCTTTGTTCACTAAACTGTTGCAGCGTATTAAATTAAAAGCTATCATTGAAAAACAACAATTATTACATTTACCTTAAAATATGACTTTAAGATAACTTTACATATAAAAGGTTTATGCTGAAAAGAAACCTTTAGGTTATATAAAAAAAGGTGATTTCCCAGTGCACAATCTTAATCACAACCTGCAACGGTGATTTAATTCCTTTGCTGCTTTGTCACGGAAATCCCACTAAAGCCAGCTCATGACTTTGGCCCTGCTAACTGTGGTTAATGGAGGATAAATCCATTGAGAGTGAGAGGGATCTGCACCTGAATGACAAATAGCAAGATTACGGTAGAAGGTGATTAAATGACTGAGAAAACAATAGTAATCCATAAAATGATGGAACACAACATTACCTCTTTGACCGTAGCTGAATGTTATCCTCCAGTCTGTGATAATTAGATTTCAACGGTAAGCAAAGGATGATCAGATAATCTTTTACAGGCAGGAAGGACATCAGTAACTGACTTATAAATAAAATAAAGAAAATGGTTTCCAGGGAAACACTTTTAGATAAATAGCTGTTCTTTTATTTTTTTAAGCTAGGGAGCGACTGCTTGACTGTCTTCTACGTCTTGTTCTTACTGATACCATTTTAAGTTGGAGGTGTTTTCCAGTTAGCATTGCTCTACGTGCCAATGAAACATTTCCATTCCCACTCTTTTTTGGTTTTCTTTCTTGCAGGGCTGGAGGGCACAACTGTGCCCAAATTAAATTACTGGGGCTAAAACTGTGATAGAAAAGGTGATTGGTCAGTAGCTATATAGAATCCTAGCCGTTTAAATGGTAGATAATCAATGAACTTTCTTCTAGATACAGAATGGTGTGAGTGTCTTCACTTGGCTAAACTGCTGTCTGGCATCAATATTATATGGATTGCACTGATTCAAGCTGCATGATCTGCAAGTGCTTAATCCAATGTTATTTACCTGATACAACCAAGAAGATACAATCTTATAGGTTAGTTTAACAACTTTACCTGCCTTTTTGTATTACTAAAATTAGTTATGATTGGAATTTATCTTCAGTTTTGTATCAAAATTTTTATTTACAACATTCTTGTCATTCTGTATGAGTTTAGTTTGTTTAGTTTTTAACTTTTCTTTGTCTTGTGACTGTCTTGTTGGTAGAAAAGGTGATGACAAACTTTCATCAACAAAGTTAAGGTTTGTTTCCAATCTAACCCAAAGTTTAAATCTGTTACTTTCTGTTGCAATGATTTTGCTTTTGTCACTTATGTCAGAACGGTAAAGCCAGTTCAGACAAGAAGTTAATTACCTAGATTATCTAATTAAACTTAAAACTGATTGACTCTGAAAAATATTCTTAGTTAAACACAACAGGATTCCCCCAAAAGATCCTGTATCCACATCACAATAGATCGGAGCTATATTAGCAATAGGAAGATAAGCAGCATCAGGCTGTTAATGCTGTGACTGATTGCAGTGGTTACACTTTGAAAAGTGCATTTGTCTTTTATATTTGTCTAATTTACTCCTGCATAGTAAGCGAGTTCTATTGAAATATTATTTTAACTTTCTCCTGTATGGACAGCTGCATTAAACTTCTTGTTGTCTTGTTTTAATGGCTTCTTTTTGTTGTCTTGTCAACAAAAAGAAATGGAAAATCATTGGAGACATTATTTAAATTTGTTACACACAAAAATAAACATGAATAAAGAACAGAACCATACAAAATAATATATATTCTTGAATTTATAGATCACACCCAATTTTCTCTAATTGCAAGGTTAAGATCCTGGATCAAACCAAAGTAATGGTGGATATACATTATTAGAAGCAGATTAACTTCTACTTCTGTCTAGTATACTTCAATAAAATGGACAGTAAGTATATACTTATCATCAAACCTTCTTTCATTTTTAGGTGTTTAAAGTAAAACAGCACATCTTAGAAATAATTGTCAAGACAAGTGTGCTTTTTCATCCTAATGCCTTCTGCAGGGCTGCTTTTGTGTTCATATTGGTGCATAAATAGTGAATAAATGTCAAAGGAAAACTGAAATAAGTCAGAATTATATGGTTCAGACTTGCTGTGGTTATGAAGACAATTCATTTTGAGAAAAAAAAATTATTACAACAATACTGTTGTATGAAGAATAATGGCAGTCCAACAACAAGCAGAAGACTCAGAATAATATAAAAGAGCAGCAAAGAGCTAAGGGGGAAAATCAGCTTTCTCATAAAATATTGCAAAAAATTGCACAAAAAACAACCAGCAAACAGCATAACCTCACATATTGCCAATTCACCATGTTCATTTGCAGCTAAAACCCTTTTGTGGTCAGCTGGGAGATTTATCTGATGGTTAATTGGATGCTGTGTGCTGCAGTGCACTTTGCAGCTGATTAAGGCAGCTGTCTCCATCGTGGCAGCCCACTGTCTCTGTAGCTGACCCCTCATTTGGCAACAGCAGTGGGTTCACAGACCCCCACAGACAGCCCCTGTGAAGCAACAAGCTCCATCATGAGCCTCAGTAGCCCACTAATGAGCCTCTGCTGGTTGGAGAGACGGGAAGTCCAAATAGCAAAGCCATTGATCTAAATGATTAAGAGACAGCCTCAACATTATGATGTTACTGCTGTACCACAGTGAATGGCATAATATTACATGTTACAGACATAAAATCTAAACATAATCATCAGTACCCTATATTTTGTTGAAATGGTTGTCAAATTTTCAAAAACTGGAAACAAAATAAAGCTTTTGTTTGTGCCGAGCAAAAGGAGAAACAGTCCACACCTGCCCAAATAATAAGTCTTTTTTCTTTTGACCTATGATTAAGGAAGGACATGATTTTGTCATCGGATTCAATCAAATTGAATTGAACTTATTTAATGCATACAAAGATAAAATTAAGACCAAATGCCATAATACTATAAAGTACTATGACCAATTTATGTTACATGGAAGAAATAGTCCTGCACCTTAAATCACATCCCTAACCTCATTCTATTATTGCATATTTGCTTTGTCAACATAACTTCCTTTAAACACACCACAGATACCACGCAATATATGAGGAAACCATCTCTGTTTTTAAAAGATGCTATAGTTAGACTAATACAGTAACAGGATCAGGATTGTAACTGAAGCATGGCGATAAGATGGGCAGCAGAAACTTGTCTGAAAGAATAATTGTGCTGTTGTTTTGATCAGTGGACTTTTGCTGGACTTCACTGTTGACATCTCAGGGTGACTGATTTGGAGAAAAAATTGGTTACTTTGATGGAAGATGAGAAAAAGCTGTTGCAGACAAATTAATCCAAGTTTACGGTGTAAAACAAATGAAAAGTTGCACAAACAGTGCAAAATGGCAACAGTCAGTAAGATAATTTTGTATGCTTCAGGGGAGGTAAAATAGGAGATTTGTACCAAGTGCAGTGATGGCTGATGGTGGAGTCAGACCTTCATCGGCCATGGAGTTTGTCCTGCAATCGGTAGGTTGCCTGTCCAAGCCCCGGCTCCGTCTGCCTCTTTTGTTGTGGGAAAAACATTTCGCACACCTTGCTTGGTGGTGGTGAACAGAAGGGCTGATGGTGCCGGTGTAAAATTTTGCTTTTACCAAGGCAGCTGTGGCTATAGTTTGCTGCCTTCAGTGCGTGAATGTGAGCAGCGATTGAGAATAGCCTGATTCTCAATCACGCTCATTATAAGGCTGAGTGCTCAGGAAAGTGCCATATACAGTAAGTCTGATGTCATTTCATTTCCATTTAAGGTCATTTCCTTAAACGGGAAGAACCTTCATAGGTAAAAGGCCTACTATAACACTTTGCACCATGACATACAAAAAGTATTGTTTTTCTTTTAAAGAAAAGCCAGATTTGAAGAACAGATTCATTTTCATGTTTTAAAAGTAGAACTTTTTTCAAGTGAACACAAACCTTTAAGTGGTTGGATTCATAAAGGTTACCTCATAGAAAATATATGAAGTGTTTTATTACATGGAACTAACTTTGGAGAAAATTTTGATATGCTTTAATTTTCAACCTTAAAAGAAAGTTGAATTGCATAAGTCTGTATGCATAAGACAAAATACAGCAAATTATGAAAGCGCTTCTAAATGGGTAATTTACCAACCTTTACTTTATAAGAGTAGTTTTTTAGAATCTAGCTGAGTCTAAAATAGAATCTATTATGGCTGTGTCCCATCCAATGCTGAGCTTGGTACCTATTTGTGGAAGTATTTACACTTGTAGTTTACATCATCTCTTTATTTGGATTACAGTCTCCATTTAGCCTCTGTGGTTACTTTTTAAATAGCTCTCAATCTTGTCCCCATTTGCTCCTTCCAGGAGCTGTGGGTGTCTAACTAATGAGCTTCCAGAACCTACTGCTTTACCCGTTTAGACTGAATAGACTGCAAAACAGCAAGGAACATTTAGCAAAGAAAATCAGGTTAAAAGGTGCATAAATATATCCATCAGGTACCTGGAAATTACGCTGCAATAAGCAGTTAGTAAGTAAACACACATAAAAAGCACATGGGAAGCAGATCATGCGGGGTTTTATAACTCTGATATCTATAAGGTGAGTCGAACTAAATTAAATTTGAGAGAACACTTTATATCTTCTAAATCTAGAACAATTATCTTGTGCCATTTTTGAAGACTGTGCTATTAGTCAATTGCATTGTTTTTGCTTCATCCTTGATCCAAGGAAAGGACCTTAATTCTTCATCAAATAATATTTGTACAGAAAAACTCAAAAAGTTTAAGAACAAGTCTTACCATGTGGATCTCTTTTGTTGGTGAAAACAAAGATCCAATCCTGTGTAAATTTTTTTTTTTTGCCCAGATTGCTTCCCCTCTCCCTTGAGTCTCCACCTTTGACCTGCTTCTATCTATCTTGGGAGGAAGCTGATGTATCTTTCCACTTCTATAACTCTGCAAATAAATAAAGCTTTATGGTTGAGTGCCCTCAGTTGCTCCCATCCAGCTTTATATCTCTACTAATTCCAAGAGAAATACAGTTTATACAGAGGAATCATATTTTTTGATAGATGATTTTCAACTAAATGTGGTCATTACTGTGAAGGCGCTTGCAATTTTGATGCATAGCTATCCTTAACAAGCGGCCTGGAAATTTAAATGAGATTTAAATTTTTCATGTACCTCCAAATGGCTGGGGCTGTTACTGTCTTGATTTCACTATGTGAGCCATGTACAAGCCTCAGTAGAGTTAGTACAGTGTAATTTCTATCATGTCCTTTCATTTTAGTCACAGAAATGTTGCAGATGACTTGATTCTCTAGGGCCCTTCGTGAGCACCTGTAGTAGTAATTAATCATGTAATTTATCATTAGAAGAAGGTATGGAGGAGATTTAAGATCTTGCATTGATCCATTAATCTGGAATTGAAATTAAATGTTTGCTAAGTGGATAAGCTAAATTGTCCTGCAGACAATCAGAGCTGCAGGTTGTCATTGTTTAGGCCTACCCAACCATCCATCATGGTCGCTGACAAAGCTTTTAGCTGTTAACACTTTCCACTTTGTTTCCCATGTGCTTGAGTTGACTCATGCTTTATCTTGACTCTGTAACAAATGCAGCAAATTGTTATGAATTATCTTTGAATATCCTCTCTAGTCTCAACTTTTTAGCCAATTTACTGACATAAAACATGCAGATAAGAAAGTATCTGAGTATTTTAGAAATGTTCTCAGACATTCAACTGTGTAATTTCTTTCTCTCTTTTTTTGTTTCCTGAAAGTGTTTCACTCATCATTTGCATATTTATTCAAAGTACTGGCTGATATTTTGTTTTAGAGTTCATACATCTCTCAGTAAAGCTGCATTTTATCCTGCTGTTTAATTCACCATGGAAATTTTTGTTTTGCAAGTCAGAACTTCTATCAGTGCTATCTGATTTAAATACAGTTTAGATTATTCTAAAATGCATATTATGCATCTGATTTGTTAGGCAACCAATAGCAACTAACAACTAATTTAAACAAAATGTATTTGCTTGAATAAACTGCAGAAGATATAAAAATAAAAACAACTACCTGCTGTGAAATCCTGTTTTCTCAAATTGTACACATGTTGTACTATAGAAACACCTAGATGTGAAGGTTTTCCATACGTGAATATGTTCAGGCAGGGTCAACCAGAGTGCACATATTTCAAACAGAGCAAGCAGTTTATCAGTGTATACAAAAAGAATTATTTCAGATACAGAACAGAAAGCGTGGCAATAGACCCAAGAAAATCACACTCACTCTGACCTAGGCTGGAAAAAGTGAGCGTGTTTATTAAGGGCTTCCTTTGACTATTTTTTAAGGCTCTGGTAAATGTGTTGCAATATGCAAACATAAAGATAAAAAAGGCAATGTTTTGCAATGTGCTGCTGTTAAATAAACTTCATAACTGCCAGATATGAAAAGTTATCTTCAATCTTCAGGGTGAAAGCTTTGTCATATAAAAACATATCAGTTTGAATTATGAACTGCAATGATCCTTTGTGTTTATTACTTGGAAAAACATCCTTTTACTGAGGTGTAGAAGTGCACCTCAGTAAAAGTTAATTTTAGTAATTCATTTTAGAGGTATGTTTCAAGTGTTTATTTTTGTAAAACTGGATGATTTTTAGAATCATCCAAACTGGATGATTCAGAATATTGCTGAAGACAAAACACAAAAGAGGTTTTATCACAATCATTATGTGGAAGACAAAAAAGCTCATTGCTAAAGTAGTTGGGCGTTCAAAAGTGATCGATCCAATAATATTAATAGAGAGTTGAGGAGAAGGGAAAGATGTGGTGGAAAAAGTTTCACATCCAATAGGGATAATGAGAGGATTGTGAAGGCCCTTCATAAATTTGGGGCGGAAGGCACAAATTGTGGACTGCAGCTGTAGTCAGTAACTGCAACCTTGAGAGGCATGTTGGGTAAAATCCAGATAAGGATTTGGAGGAGCTTCACTCAGAGTGAACTGAAGCTGGAATGAGTACATCAAGATGCCCCCCCCCCCCCCCCCAAGGGAGGGTACATGCAGGCCAGCAGCCAAATAAAAATCCTACACATGGACCACAAATGTCACCTTTCTCTTTTCAAGCCTCTTGAACCAGAGACTGTACTGTTGCTTAGTGAAAAGAAAATCCTCTTTTCAAATAAAGAGGCTGAAGGAGCAGTGGAGAAACACATAACCCGTTGAAAGTCAGTGTGAAGTTTCCACAGTCAGTAATGATTTGGGGTGCAATGTCATCTCCTGGTGTTGGTTTGCTGTGTTTTATGAAGTCCAAAGTCAGAGTAAGCTTGTGCCTTTAGAGAGCTTGAGGCTTGCTTCTGCTGGCAAGATTTATAAAGATGGTGACCAGACCAAACAATGCTATTTAACCAACCAGAACTTCCTTAGCACATCTTCAGAGCCTATGGCTGAACACTTTTGTACCACAACAAGGCAGTAATTTATGCAAAAGGGGATCAAGCCTCTTATAGAGTGCTTATACTGTTAACTTTTCTCTATTTTGTACAACGTTTTTCTTAGCTATGACGTCACGGCATTTGCGATGAACCTTCTAAACAATGTCATCACTTCCAGTTTTGTGAATCTGCCATTTTGTTCACCTCGCCGCGATTTTGTACTACAATTTCAGTTATTCCGAAGTTGCAAGTAAACAAGTTGTAGCGTGTATTAACACAAGATTTCTTACATTGCACCCCGGCGTCAGAGCTTCTTCGAAGGTTCTGGTTGAATTGTATTTTTCTTGGGAATGTACCCAGTGGGGAAAGTCCGTTTTTGGAGCACTTAAGGATCACTGCTTCAGCAACCTCTCAGAGGGATTTCAGACTTCGTCTGATTGAGGCATCTGTTTCTTATCTCTCTACTAAAACGAGGCACACGGCAAAGCGGTAAGTTCCAAATAACGCTAAAATGACAACAAAGCTTATTTTAGACATAAATATTTTTGTCTTAATAATGACGTCCTGGCCGTTGGTTTAATATTAGCATTGAGCTGTGTGCTTCTGTTAGGCCCTGTGTGCTAGCTTAGCTGCCTCCTTGAGGATATAACTGTTCTGCATGTTTTGGAACTTTTTGGCTTTGTTTTTGTCTTGGGGAACACATCCAAATGCACGCAGTGACATTCGTGACATAATTAACTCCTTAATTATGTCAAGGCTGTTTACTTCATTCAAATTGTGATAGCATTAATATTTTAATAAGTATCTTAAATTCATGGACACTACAGCTAAATTACACTCCATGTTTCTCCATCCATATTTGCTATGGATGGAGAAGGTGTAAATACAGTAGTAACACCATTGCGATGCATTCACTTGAATGTGTGATTCTGCTGGTTCGTTGTCCTATTGTTGACATCTCTAATGAATAAAAAAAGTTTCTCTGCCGGTAGATAATGGACCTTACCAGAGGGGCCGCTTTTCATTGGCTGATGCCCATTCTACGTGGTCACGTGCTGTGGCCGGCTCACAAACACACTTAGCTTCCCGTTAGCTAAGTACAGCATAATGGCAGCACTGATACAACTTCTACACCTTGAAGCCTGTTTGCTACACAGTCTTACGTTAGCTAAACAGATCAATATGCAATGTGTACTGTATCTGACATACACTAAAGATTTCATTTCAGCAGAAAAGGCTTTGGACTAAACTGTTACTCGTGTTAGCCACTCTAGCACCAAGTACAGCTAGTCAATCAACCATCGCCTGTATTCAGGGAAGCGCTGATTAATAATCGAGAAATAAATATCAAGCCTGGAAACTTGATATCGTAACGGACTGAATGTTATGTTTTTAACGTAACCTTTGCTCGTCTTGCGGGGAGCAGGCGGTTGCCACGGTAACAGGTGTGCTTAAGCTACAAAGAGAGAGAGAGTAAAAAGGTAGGAGTGGTTTTGAGTTGATCACCTGTTCGGGTTATTTTATCTTTGTTTACCTTTGCTGTGGCGCATTACAGCCGCTGTAGTTTCTAAACGTTGGACTAATTACCTCGTTCTTGTGAGTTTACGTCATTCACAACAAACATCAAATAGAACAAATATATTTCATAAAATTTTAACAAACAAATGGCTTCTACCGCGATAATTATGTGAAATTAAATTAATTATATCCCAACTTAAGAAGATTTGCCTTTACCTTTACAGAGCTCTTTGGTTCCTCCTGTCAGTCTGTAGCTTCTCATATTGAGGTCATCAAACCAAATTTCAGATCTACCATAACTGACTGACACCTGCTGGCCTCAGGTTTGCAACCAGCTTGTGACTGAGAAACCAGTAACCTCCTCCCAGATGATGACATGAACTTGTTAGCTCCTCTGTCCATTTAGTAGCTGATATATTGTGAAAATCCGGTAGAAATAATGTGGGCGGAGCTTGGAAAGGTCCATTGTATAGCTGCCATCGAACTACAAACATGGCCGAACGGGGTGGAGTGGAACGCTCTGCGACCTGGAGGGGAGCGGGGCTTGAAATGTCTTGTTCATATTAAAAAAAACAGCGAAACATGTTGATCTAAAACATTCCGGAAAAGGGCTAAAGGACAGGTCTGTAGAGCTACATTAAAGAGCAGTTCAGACCAAAGCATTGCAGTTCTACTTTATATAGTTCAGGGTGAATGATTTATGTGTAAAAAGGAAGGATTAAAAGCATGATATATCCATTTAAAAATTGTAAATACATTATTCATATCTGAATATACTGTACACTATTTTTGTTAACATGAAGTTTGCAAAAAGGGTTTTTTGGGGATTTCAAGAAATTGTTAAAATCTGTTATTGCCTCTAATATTTGTCGTCACTTTGCAGTGGGCTGAAAAAAGTAGTCCTAATAGGCACGTGGGTGGCTTAGGAAGCATTAAGTATAGTCTCTGTCCATCCATTTATTGCAATAAGTAAATCCAGGGTCATGGGGTTGCTGCGAATCTCAAAGCAACCTATAGGCTAGAGGTGGGGTCCCTCCCTGACTGACCACTAGTCCATCATTAGGCCAACAGAGAGACAGAAAACATCCATCCATACACACTCTCAGACCTCAGAGTGACTTAAAGAGATAAGTTAACCTAGAAAGCATTCTTTTAGGCTAAGTTAGGCTAAGTTAGAACCAAGCAAACTAAAACTTGGTTGAAAAGATTCCAAATGATGCCAGCTAATGACTGTAATTTCGAAACCGCCCTCCTGCCTCTAAAAGCACATTTTTCTAACATTTAAGTGCAAGGCAGGGAGCAGTTTATTATTTTCTTCTATTCCACTTGTAAAATATGTTTTTCACATACAATTTTGAGTTCATTATTTAAGATTATGTTGCTAAGGTTAAAACAGCAGAACACTGGCGTCAGACAAACCCCCTTTTCCTGATATGAAAGGAAAACTGATCTTATGATTCAGATTTCCATCTACCAATGACATTTTGAGGGAAACAGTTTTATTGTTTTTTCCAAATGGCCACTTAAGGGCATGAATTAATTGTTCATATGCACTTTTGTTCGATAATTTCTCAAACGCATACATTTTCTCGTCATTTGAAACATAAAATGTCACATTTGAAGCAAAAAGCTACTTCTGCCAAATGGTCTGTGGAAAAGAAGCCGTGTTTCCAAAATTATACTACTTTTCAAGCGATCAGTCTAATGTTTACAATTTTAATGTTAGGATGTCATGCGGGCCACATTGTCTACATTTTTACTTAATTTTTACTTAATTTGTTAAAATCAGTTGGAAAATAGACTTTTATCCAACAGAAGAGATTCTTTCACTTTGCCTTTCTCTCTTTACCTATTAATTTATGCCATTTTTAGTTTTTGTGTCAAAAATCTAACCATGCTCGATGTCATAAATTCACATACAGATGGTATATTACATTAGGTGTGTGAGGTGGAAACGTGTGCAGCTTGAAGACAGATGTTAAGCTGCTTCTTTGGTTTTCTTCCCTAAGCGGATATGTCATTTCTGCTCACGACTTGAAAACCCCTTGGGCTGGAATACCTCCACAAAACACAATAAACACTCTGCTATAAAGGGGATATGAAAAGAGAAAGAAACTGAGGGCTGAGAGAAAGCGACGTGGATCAGTGCACCTGTGTGAACATCACTAGACTCATGGCACTCAGGCAAGCCGATCCCCTCTGTCCTCTTACAGGGCCCATCTCAGCAGATAAAAGCGAGACCCTCTTTGAGGTGTCCCTTGGCATTATCCCCGCATCCTACATCAAGTAATTGAAAGACCTGAGAGTAGGGTGGGGGCTTGCAGAGATATGGAAAAGATCAAGGGTGACTAATTAAGTTGTGCTCACATTTACAAGTTTTATACAAGACAAGAGAAAAAAAAAACATGCTTGTTTATGTGGAAGGTTAGCCTGGTAAAAAGCAGTCCTCTTGTACTACGCTATTTGGGTCTGGGCTCTCGGCTATTGAGAAACAACTGCTTTTCTGAGGTGTGAACTGTGTTGAAGTTTAAAATTTTACCCAATTGCTAGCATTCATCTGTGATGTATGTAATGCGCCAATTCGACGCTATGACGTTTACCCGAAATTGCCTGCGCTGTGAATCACCTCCACAGCAAAGAGAGAAACCAATCTGAACAAAGTAGCTTAGTGTTAATTCAATATGTGGAAGCATGACCAACTCAGACTGAACGCTTCGTTCAGTTCCTCCACTGCATAGCTAAAGCTACAGGCAGACTATAATTAAAGCAGCACAGAAAAACAACTTTCTCGTTCAAAACTTTTCCTTCTGGTCCAGTAGAAAATCGACTGGAGGGAATCTAAGTGAAGAGGAGGAAGCCCAGACTGTGCTGTATGTGAGAATTTATTTGAGTGAAATTGCATAGGAAGGCAATGACCAGGCAAGCGGAAAGTAGTGCCGCTCAGAATCTTACATACATTCATAGCCATGAATCTTAAAGCAATTTGGGATTTTTACCCAGGTTTTAGAACCAGTTTCAGACAGTGGACTTAGTGCAAAACAGACAACTCCACTGAATTTTAAACACAAGTTCTAGCTGCACATGTAGGCCTGTCATGATAGCAAATTTTGCTCAACGATTAATTGTCTCAAAAATTATTGCGATAAACGATAATATTGTTTGAATACCTTTTTACACTGATTTAATGGAAATGACGTAATAATGCATGCGATTTCCTGCCAAAGATAGATACACTTTATTTTCAAAAGAACACTTAACACTTGAGCTGATAAACAAAATAAACAAAACAACCAAAAACAAAAATAAAATGGATTCTCAGTCTCCATTAACAAAAAACTCACTTGAAAAAAAAAACTAAACAACATAAAGCCAAAGTGGAAATAAATACTGCATTCAACCAAAAGATTATGAAGTCTGTATAGTATGTTGCCCTTCAGTAATCATTAGATTTAAATAGAGAAGATGGGCACATCCGACTACATGATGCAATAAGTTCACACTACACGATTTTTTGCTGCTATTTTTCCCCTTACAACAATCTTAGAACGTTGGTCTTTCTAAGATTGTGTGGTGTGTTACGGTAGATCGTCGTTGCCGCTCCGATCTAAATCAGGGGTTTTTTCCCAGACTGGGATCTTAACGCAGCCTGTTGAATGTGACAGGTAGCCAATCAGAAAGCGCGGATTCTCCTCCGCGCTTTCTGAGGGGGAAATTACGTCGGGGAATCCCAAACAGCTGACACGACGCAACCCGAAGTCCAGCGGACATCTGAGATGATATGTGGAAACAACATTAATGTTTATTCAACATGCAAAGAATATAGAAATGATAAGGAGAGGAGTTGGAGCGAAATTGCTACCACAGTTGACAAACCCGGTAACTTTTCAGCTGTTCTTCGTTAACGTGACGTAAATAGGTTATAATGACTTTCATTCAGTCAGGACTTTACGCTGACACTAGTTACATGCACTGCAGGTAGATTGTAGTAAAGCATTGATTAATGCCTGGTTTTAAAATTAGTTCACTGAACTTGTAGCCATTATTTTGTGCCCATTGTTGGACACCACACGGCAGGACCGAACCCGATCGAACCGTTATACCTAGGATTTCTGTCGGGTAATGTGTGGTCTGTCAGGTTTTGAAAATGGGCCAATAATCGGCCGACAACTCGTGTGCGCTGGGCATTACTCTAAGTAAAATGAGGAAGGGGGGTCAGTGGAGAGCACCGGAGTTGAGCCTTTTTTCATTCGGTGTCATCAACAGAAAGAGAAAAAGGCCGGAAGAAACGATGATAATTAAAATGACGTCGATAGTTTTAATTTATCGTACGATTAATCCATTTACCGTTTATCGCGACAGGCCTATGCACATGCTTAATTTTTTGTGATTATCTCTGAACTATAATGTCAGAATAATACACACGTTTAAATATATCCATACAATCCTTACACATATTTTTAAGAATATGTATCTCAAATCAAACAACGGGGTGGTAGAAACTTTAAGAATATTGGCGTCTTAACATGGGTTAAGGTTTTTACACCTGTCGTTTTGCTTGTATTTCATAAGAGGTATTTCATCCTTGGTGAGAGGATAAACCAACTGGCTTTAAAAAGCCCATCTAGGGACAAGTCCTTCAAAATAACTCACACTATAAGCACTATGACACAAGAATGGGACTGCTGTTTTGTTCAGTTTGTCTATGTTAATGAGTGTCTGTCCCTATCAAATAAACCTAATAAATAAAGATGTTTAATTTAATCATAACATGGAATAAAATATACAAATTGTCTTGTACTTTACTCTCCCTTTTAGTGAATCAGCTTCCATTGCTAATATGTCATCATGAATACTTGTATTCAAAAAACAATCTAAATTTAAACCCAGCGCCTTACCTCCCATATCGTCTCACCAAGTGAAATATTTGCATGTATGCTTTTGTAGAAAACACCACGGTATCTCAATGTGTATTAATAATAGGAGGAAGAGGGAATTGTATTTGACATGTTCTTATGTTTGTATTTGGTGGGATTGAATATAAGATTGTCCCACATGCACTCAATGGATCAAAGTAATCTCTGTAAAATCAGTGTCACTGCACTGTCTGCATGCTATCTAATCCCCTTTGCCATGGCTTTTAATATGTTGTAGAGCTATGTATTGTCTACATTTTAGATGAATAGGAAAAAGATACAGAGCTAAAGATAAGAAGCAATGGCTTTTATCCCTTCAACTATTGATCAACTCCTTAAGGATTAGTTTCCCTCTCTTTGCTTCATTATCATTCAAAATCCGAAAAAATACGCAATGTCAAAAAATAAGGTAATATTCTACATGTCTTTTTAAGTCTTTTCCAGAAAACGTGTTTTATTGAGTCAAAGGTCTTGCCCTTTCATTCCTTCGTATCCCCATTCATTTTCCTCTTTCACCCCCTGTGGTTTTACTCTGGGTGAAACCGGACATGGGTTCTCGTTATTGGTCTGGCTCCTCCCTCTCTTTGACTCGAGCTGTTTTTCCTCCCTCCCACTTATGAGGAGAGCTCGGCTGTGTGCGTTAATCCCGGATTGCACTGCCCTGCCGTCTGCATCCCGTTGTTGCTGGGAGAGCATGGCACGGCTCCAGGACCCCTGTGCTCACACCAGAGAGAAGTGAACGTAAAACGGGGAGAGACAGGGAGAGAGAGAGTAAAAAAAAAAAAAAAAAGAGCTGTAGTTGGGCTGTTTTACGACTGTCACAGCTGGTTGAGCGCTGTGCTGCACTCAGAGTTATTGAGTTTTGGCCACATACTCTCTCATACTACAGGAGAGGAAAAGGAGAAGAATGGCAGGCAGTTTGTTGCAGTGTTGGGTGAAAATTTAAAACAAGGGAGCCTTGGTGACCTTCTGGCTTTCACAACACTTACTGCCTTCTTCTACGCATTGCATCTGCCTTTCTCCTCATTTTTTGAAAGGATTTAACTTTTTGATTTTGTAATTTTTTTTTACTTCATCTCTTTCTGTCTCATCTGGAACTCTGTTTGACATGGAGTCCCCCACCAAAGAGATCGAGGAGTTTGAAAGTACTGCTCTGAAGTACCTACAGCCGGAACAAATAGAGAAGATTTGGCTCAGGCTCCGTGGACTGTGAGTATATTCAGTTTTCAGTCTTATTTCTATCAAGATAAAGTCTGAGAGCAAAAGAGCATTTGAGCTAAATTTTGATTATTTTATCATAGCTTACACTAGCTTCATATATATTAATAAAGCATGCAGAAATTGTCAGTGTTATTAGAAAAGATAAGCTTTAATTGATTTTAATGTTTGATTGCTCGTGAAAACTAACAAAACAGATAAGTTTTAGGGTGTTTTATCGGTTACAAATGTGTGCACATTGTTTTTGTTGTTAGACAAGAAGGAAATTAAAGCCCTTTGAGAAAGAATGAAAGGTTGATTTAAGTAAATGTGAGCCCTTTTTTAAAAAAGAAATTGTAGTTTTTGGTAAGCACTTTGTCAAGATTACGTCATTGGATGTCATGTGTTTTCTGTGGCATGCTGAACACACGTTGGAGATGTTTTCAAATCAAATGTATCTCTGTACACTTGTATGTCAGATATTCAATGGATGTCCATATAAATACTTCCTAAATGACACAAAAACATTCCTTAGCAGCACCTAACTTGTTTGTGCCTTTATCTTTATAGCTCCCTTTAACTTTATTTTTAACTCTAAATTATTTACAATTATATAAACAAAAATCTATTTAGGGTCTCTGCTGCCCTGTTTTTAAATCAGATGCAAATTTGATAATTCACTTTACAACAATTCACAACAGACTTTGTAGTGTGTTGAATATGTATCTGCAGGAATTATGCTTCTACTGATACCAAAAATATAACTTTACTCTTATTTCAATAACTTCCAAACTGAAGAGTGTTATTACTAGCCCAACCTGGTACTTTGCTCACTGATTAGGGAACAATTTTCTTTTGAGTTTCCACCTATATTCCAGGACTGGTTAGAACATAATTAATGAGAAGATCAGTGACGTAAATATGAAAGGAATGAACGTATTTAGACTAAACTAAAAATGTCATGAGGTCAATAAATCAAAGGAATATCTAACTATTCATCAAGAAAGTAATGGAAGTGAAAAGATTGGCACTGCTCATAAGCATCACTGAACCAAAGCCAAAGTAAACATTTGTTATGAGAAATCTTAATCTTCATTGGATATAGCAACAATTTCAAATTCCTCCTTTTAATATATGCTACAACTTAACTTGTTGCTTGAGACTTTCTACAGTTATTTGTATGTTGAAAGAGATGAAAGAAGCCCTTGTGTCTGTTCCCACTCGCAAAATTTGTCAGTTGCAAATTTTGCTATAAAATGCAAGTATAACATATTTTTCATTGAATCTAATGATTTTGGTCAAATAGAGTAGTTTTAAGACTTCTAAAAGATTCACAACCTTACAGGCACTATTTTAATATTTAGTCCAATCAACCAACCAATCAACACCTTTATGGCCTTTCCCCCTGAGAAGGGAGCCAAGAATCACTTTTCATGTAACTTAAGTGTGAATTTCCTTATTATCCATTTCTTGT
The DNA here is from genome assembly GCF_003331165.1 of Xiphophorus hellerii. Classification (NCBI taxonomy): domain Eukaryota; kingdom Metazoa; phylum Chordata; class Actinopteri; order Cyprinodontiformes; family Poeciliidae; genus Xiphophorus; species Xiphophorus hellerii. Next base: position 19,949,496 of record NC_045677.1, on the reverse strand, counting down.
TTCATCATTTTGACTCAGCAGGGGAGAGAGATGGCATTGTTATGAGGAAGGTTGGCTTGTGAAAGGAAATGGCTAATGTTGTTATGGGAAATCTGAGAGAAATAAATTTTTTCTCTTCACTACGGGTGGTGATTATGTTAATATTTAAAAACAAACAGCTGAAGCACTGAGCTCCTTTAAATCAGGACTAAAACCTCACCTGTTTAGAGATGCCTTTAATTAAAAACAGCTGGAACATTGGTTAATATGTTTGATGTATATTTGATAATGATTATTCCTGATGATTTTGATGTTGTCATTTGACAAAGTGTAATATCTGTTGCTTATTTCATAATTGGTTATTGTCTTGTTTTTATCATATAAAGCACTTTGAACTGTCTTGTGCTATACAAACAAACTTGACGTTAGAGGTAGTTGTTTGGGATTTTCACGGCTAGGTCCTGTTATTTGACTTGACTGTTGCTCTTATAAGGTTTAGTTTTACAGTATTTCACTCACTCTATGACTGATAATAGTTTCTTTCCTCATGTGAAAAGCCCAGGATGTAAGTCCTGCTGTCATCTTCATCTGCCACATTAAGTTTTCCTGGATGATTTCATTGTCTCTTCAATTCGGTCCCCATCATAACCATCTGTCTTTTTGGATAATTGATGGCTAGTGAGTCAGATGAAAGCAGTGGGAGCCAACGCTTTTTTTTTATTATTAATTTTTTCTCTCCATCCAATATTAACTGTAGCATTCTTGTTGCTCAAAGGCCTCCTGTTGCATGTCAGAGACAATATTAGCCTTTAATCTCATGAAGAGAGCCAACCCCCACAAATGTTGACACTTCATGCAACGCATGTTGTGCATAGCAGGGAGAGAGCATTATGCAGTGTGTTTGAATGTGGAGATTGGGGAAAGTTTCGCTGCCCATGTGAATGATAGAGAGTGGATGTGGGTTTCAGAGTGTATTTGATGGCGTGCTTATGCACTGCCAGCTTATCCGTGGAGATTTGTTTGGCAGCTGTGTGATTTATGTGTGAGTGTTGCTATCACACCACAATCTCTGGCACAGTCTCTGGCACACCAATCATCTACAGAGAGACAGGTAGAGAATTCACTTCAGAGAGTTTGATCTCAGCTTCACGTTCAGTGAAGTTGTCTAAAACCTGACAATGTCTTCTCTGCATGGGATAATACACACAAATTGCACATTTTCCTTCATTTTATTTACACTTAAAAGTTGAATAACTTTCCGTTATTTTAAGTTAATGAAAGAAAAAAGAAATGCAGAGATTACTCTAAATGAAAAATGACCCTCACTGCCTGAATTTACTAAGTTACATATAACAATGAATTCTTTGCTTTTACTGTCTAACATGTGATTTAAACACATCAGATGTGCATTTATATAGCATAAAATGTCCATAAGTGGTAAGCATAAGGTGTCCTGTGGTCTCAGCTGAATTGAAGTGTACACAGTTCATAGATTAGAATACCCTCAATTTTTTTTTTTTTTTACATATTTAATAGGCATGGGCTGGTATGAAATTATGATTGTATAATAACTGCAGGTAAAGAGGCCTTTCTCTTTCAGCCATCATAAAACTTGCAGAGTTGGTTGCTATACAGGGGTGTGTGTGTGTGTGACACTGTACATGCACATGACCGATAGGTTTTGACCTCTACTTTGTCTCTGAACAGATATAAAAAACACTTGTATTGCAGTAATGTTATGATGGAGAATTTCACTGTATCTAGTTCGAACCTTGAAATGTAAACATGTTGGATAATTACTGCATGGGCAGTTATTTTTCTGATGGCCGCATCAGTCATTTCATCAACTGATGAAATGAGCAGCTTCTCATTTCTCAACCATGTTGAAAGACACATTCTGTGGTCGTGGGAGGGATGTTAGTCTGTTTAAGAAAGGCCAATTCATTGGAATGCATCAAGCACACAAAACATCTAAGGATAAAACAGAAACTAACAAAATTGGGTTATAAAACGTCCAGCAGATTGTAATAAAAGTAGGAAACCATCATCTTTGAGGAAGAAATGTGGTTGGAAGAAAATCCTGGATGATTGTTATTGGCGATCACTATGGTGAAATCAAATTGTTTTCTTATACCTGGTTAGTCATAGCTGCATTGTTGTGTCTGGTGTCATCACAATTGCCATCTCATTTTTCTCTTCATCTATATAATCATCATCAGCAGATAGTGAAGGACTGAAGTTTTGTGGTACACCACTGTGTTGACTTCAGACTTAGAAAAACACAGTGGACCAACACCAGCAAATGACTTGGCTTCTCAATTCATCACTTACATTTACAGATTGTGAAACTTTGATTTTTTAAAAATCTTCCATTAAGATCCCTGATAGATTCAATTAAATTTTTTCTTAATGAAAGCATAAACGTGTATAATTAACCTCCATCCACTATTATGTGCAGCTCTGGTAAAGATGTGAAAAAAGTCTTAAATATTGAGAATCTATTAGTTTTAGCATTTTAAATAAAATCCTGATGTATTATTGCCACACTTAAAACTATGTTAATAAATTAATCTGGGGAAGTTTCCAAACATTTATTTAATAATTCAAAAGTTAATGTCTTTTTCTATTTGCAATTGTGATTTGACACACTTCACATAGTTGTGCTTCAAAATGAAAAAGACTTGCTATTCAAATATGGGAGACATTTGTTGATCTTTATAAATAAGGTAATGGTAGTTCGATAAAGGCTACTCACCTAGACTTGATCATATCTACAAAAATAGCAATAATATTAAACGTTTGCAGCAAGCTCAGATGTAACAAGCAGGGCTAGACAAGGACTCGATGTACAACCATAAGAGGCAAAAAACCCCACACCTCTTTCCCAAGAGGTTTGATATTTAGGCATTTCATTTATCCAAAGAATATGTTCACTCTGTTTTATTATTCACTTTGGTTAAAACAAAAGATCTGAACAAAAAAATGATCAAACACCATAAACAGCAGTCTTTCACAGAGTCCATCCTATGATGGGATTTAGTCATAAACTTCAATCAGTTATTACAGTGTTTTATGGAATTATCTGACCAATCTTACCCATCGCCCTTACTATGCTAAGACGTTGGGATAAAAGCTGATGAAAGCCCTTCTTAATGGCCCACAGAGTAAGCTTAGTAAAAGGGGTGACAGGTTAAATATTAATGTTGCAGTTTCCCTTCTAGATTCATATCCTTCTCATTCATATCTCAGCATAAACCTGCTTCTCTTCTCAATTCTAATTTTCTTTGAACAGTCAATGAGACATGCATCTGACTGTGACAATTAATTTGGTGTTAATTTTAATTGCTTGATGGCCCACAGACGATTGATTTATCTTTCTTTTTCACCACGGGGGAGCTTTTACAATTTCTCTGGGGTAGGATAACCTCCTTAGCTTGCAGTTTCACTCCAAGCGCTAAAAGGTTAAGACAGAAAATGACTGGGAAACAAATCAAGTTAAGTGCTGTGAATAGTACCTGACTGGAATTTAAATCCATGTCTGCAGTCCTAAGAACAGTGGTGGGTTCAGCCAATATATCCTCTCGTACTAACCCCCTCCCAGTTTCCTCTAACCCATCTCTCTTTACTTTACTGTTATGAAGCAAATATGTAAGTGTATGCATGTGAATCATCTAGAGCCATGCTGTTAACATTTTGTGGAGGTGTGGGTGTTTTTAGGCCAATGTTAGGAAAAGTGATATGAGTTTTGGTGTGTTAATATGAGTGTATGTCATGATAAAGTCAGCTGGGTGTCCTGGGGAGCAGGTGTGTGTGGTATACATGTGCTCAGATTTTATTTGCATAGCATTACGCCTCTCTTAATCCACACCTGTTTTACTGATTGTAGGCATTTGCAGCCTTTTGGGTGGAAGCTATGAATGCACTGCATGCTAAATTCGACAGTGGCCCATTTATAGATGTGAACAAATTTGCTGGTGTGCCTTCACAAAAGATGTAAAAAATGAAACAATCTCTGAAAGAACCTTAACCTTGCAAAAATATATCATCATCTCTCATCTGTAAAATCAGTCTTTGCTTCAATAAATTCTGTAGAATTTTCCATGCAGTTAAACAAATGAAGATAGCATGGTCAAAGAGATGGTCAGATTTGTTTGGATCCTGGCACAGATTCAAAGGTTCTAGTGCCAGATGCAACAGACCAACTCCAAACCAAAGTGTGTTGTTATGACTTTAGCTTTGTAAAAGTCAAAAAGCAAAGCTAGAGATGACTGCATGCATCACTCCCTGTTGGTGCAGTAACAATAAAAACCTGTTAGATTAAATTGTTAGGGCCCAAGCTTTCAGATCTATGCTGTTATATTTAAATTGAGCAAGAAGGTATTATAGTCTTGTTGTAAGCAAGGGGAGGGACATACTATATAATGGGTCCCAAGAAAAATAAATTAGTTGGTGTTCTTAATGGTAAATATCATTACTCTGGCCAGAAAGAGAAAGTTTGTGGTAAAAGTTTCTATGCTTCCCTTTTTCATTCCCTGTTATTGGAGCACCATTTATTGACATCAGGGAAAGCTTTACTGAGATCAATTTTACATGAAAAAAACAAGTTTAAAATTGGATAAAAAGTTAATTCCACTCAAGAATTTTTAGTTTATTTAAAAGCTTCATTTTTCCTCCTCTAATAATAGAACAAATGTGGCAATACATTTATATCACGGATATAAATATTATCCCAGCATCTTTGCGGCTTGTCAACATGCGATTTGGTGAATTCACTTTTACCATTATACTCCATGGTTCCATTTGGTGTTGCATCCACATCCTGGAAGGTTGGCTGCAGTCTTACGAACCTTGATCTTTTTAACAATATTGGCATCTATGGTCTCAGGACCATAATCTGACTGGAAGCGGTTTTGTAAAAACTACCTTTAACTAGGAAATAGTTCTACATTCTTATTCCCTTGCTCCTCAAAAAGCCCTTGCCCTCGTAAGGGTTCATGCCCACTCTGGTCCACAGAACAATGCCAAGCTATTCATCAGCATGTTTGTTCCCTTTAATTAGGTCCTAGAACACCTGAGATGAAGCATAAACACCTTTATTGTAAAGTTTGTTTTGTGGATTTTAAAAATGTGTTCAATCTAGATTTGCAATTTTACTACAGTAATGGTATCCAGTAAATGATCTGCAAGTCTGATAACACATTTGCCTTTGTGCTGATGTTTGATTATAGAAAAGATAAGTTTGTTGTATTTACTTTGATTTTTATACTGAAGATTATTTCACATTAAGAATTTTTTGCTGCTTTTTTCACAAGTGAGAAAACCGAACCTTTCATGATACACTCACATGAGATTGCAAGATAGTACAAAAAGATGGTAAAAGTAAACAGCTTTACTTACTTTGACCATAATATGCCCCTTTCTCTTAAGTTTTTTGCATGTTTAAATCAGTTGATGTTGAGCGGTTTGCATGTTTCCGATCTTTGTTTTGTCTGATGCTTCACTTTTTCCCCTATTTGTTTTCTTTGGCAGGCGCAAATACAAGAAGACGTCCCAGAGGTAAGGTTTGCAACTGGGATTCTGCGTTCTCCCTCTTCGCCTCCTTCCCGCTCAGATTTCTTCTTCCTGCTCATCGTCTTGGCCCAATTATCCCCTTTTTTTCTCGATTTTCCACAATATATCTTTCCTCTTCCCACTTGCATCACCAGATCTCATGAACCTTCTACCATCATATTGCCTTCTTTGTTCATTAATTATGGTTTAATTTCCTGTTGAGCACTTTTTATCCATCTTACATATGTGTAGCTTAGTAAAAGTGTTTATTATTATTGCTTTAGTTATTATTCTTGACTCCATTCATCCGCGTACATTCCCAGAGATGCTCAGCTGCTGACAGCTAGCAGCTGAAAGAGTAAAGCCTTGTCATGTGAATAAACTGACAACTACTCTTTCATTCACTCTCTGAGTTTCATTTTGATGGGTCAGCTTGTTGTTATTGCCAGATAACTAGCTCCTTAATGGATAGAAATTATGGTGACATGCTTTACTGTATAAACAATACGCAGCACTTGAAAGGTTGATGAATGACAAATGAAGATGTTTTCTTCCTCATTATGAAACTTTCATTTGTTGTGTTCTGTTGGAGATACTCTGGGGAAATCAAGCTTCCATTAAAGTGGAATATGATTTAATTTATTTGCTAAGATGAAGGTAGAAATTAATTAAGGATAAAGGAGTAATCTAGATTTAAGCATTGCTTGAGGTTTTTTCATTTATTGAAAAGTCTTTGCAGATCTTTTGTAACATGTCATTTTAATGGATAAAATACATACCAACACTATAAAACTTTCATATTGACACAAACATTGTTCAAGTCCATGAATAAGCAATGACTGATAAACCAAACACTGATATGTTGTGTTTTGCAAGTGTATATCACTTAAACTTCATTTGTAGCTCTTAAACCTTTTTTGGTCTTTTCCTGCCATTCTCAAAACTTTCCCTGTACTCTACTGGGATTTTATGTTGTAGATCAAGACAAACTAGTGCAAAGTTGTGGCATAAATATCTGGATTTGTATTCAAACCCTTTTACTCTCATTTTCCTAAATGCTATCCAGTGCAACTAATAGCTTTTAGAAACACAGCTGTACTATAGATAATACATTGACTTGTTAGAGATCTTACACAAATTAAAAGCATTACAAAGACCAAGCAACAAAGAAAACAGGACAGACAAAATCATTTGAGTTCAAAGCAGACTTAGATTATGCAACAGCATGCTAACTCTCAAAAATCTCATACAGGACTTCAGTGTCAAGTTATAATTGATGATGAATTATAACCTGAACATTAATGTAATCATCTTGAACATATCAATTCTAAGTGAAACTTGATAATTGCTGAATCATGGGGTGGGAATTTATAGTGATGACTAGTGAGTTGGTAATAGCCCATGGGAAGATGGATGGAGTTGGGTGATAAATGGATGAAAACTCATTAGAGACTACAAAAGACTGGATTGGACTTTTAGCTTCCAGTATGAAAATGAACCTAAACATACAGCTTAAGATGAAATGAAGTAATCAAATCATGAACAAGTCCAGACTTTTGGAGCAACTATATGCACTTAATTTTATTTGGGGGTACTTCATAAAATTCTTGTCCTTTTTTAGGACTGCAATAACACCCAAAGGAAAATTGAAACTAATCCATAAAAAAGAGCTCAGCTTTAAACTTATGTCAAGGAAGGATGTCTCTAATATGGTTTCATGGTATTTTTCATGCAAACCGTGGGATTGCCACACAGTCGGAGTAATTGAACTGAACCCTCCTCTTCCTACTTATTGAAACAGTGTGAGTTTTTCTAGAGCACCACAGTAGCAGCTGTTGGGAACCCATTTGCTCTTCTTGTCTCCGTCTCTCTGTGTCTCTCGCTCTCTTTTGTGGGCGGGAGAGTTCCTTCTGCGGAGGAGCTGGGTGATTGGCAGCTCCATATGTGTCTGTGTAATTACGGCTAGGCTAATTGGCAGAGAGGAACACTGGGACATTGTCATTACTGACACACCAGGACAGCCCCTCGCACTTGCAGATGGAGATGGAGATGGCCCTTTTCACAGAGGGAGGCATGCAGCAATGGGAGAAGACTGTTTCTGTGGGAGTGGCCTTGTGTATGTGTACAGAAGGGGTGACAAGGGATGGAAAAACCAAAAGCATCTGCTTTAGGTTGTTTGACCTACTCTGTTGTCAAAAAGCCAAAATATGAATCACATGTAGAGTTTCATGTTTTCTCCTGTACTACTGTCTCTAGTATAAAGCTGGTTTTATGCAGGTTTTTAATTCTGAATCACATGCTTTCGTTGTTTCTTCTGCTTTTTTCCCCCCAGAAATAGGCAGGTTTTTAAGTCCCGCCTGACTTAGTTACTGTTGCTAGAGCAAGACTTCACGTATATGCAGCTGGCAGTGATACAAAGACAGACAATGATTTAGACATCATTAGAAATGTTTAAAGAAGTAATCAGCCGAAGGTGGAAAGCAGGTTGAATGTTTTCATTTTCAAAGTTATTTGCTGAGGTATTCATACCACATAAAGTTTCTCACAGTTCGTCACATTGCAACCATCACAACTTGATGTGATGCCTGATCTTTTGCAAGGTTTTTTCTTTTAAGAAAAAATTCTTAAATTTAACTTCTTTTCCTCTTCGTCTACTCTTTACGTCATATTCCTTTTAAACATCTGCTAATTTCTTTGATTTAGGACATTTACTTCTTTATCCCATCAGCGATCAGATATCTTTTTACGGCAACTGCAAGAATGCACTTAAGTAGCACTGTCAACGAAAAATAAAAAAAAATCACAGCTTGGAAGAGAAGAATAGAATAAAGGAGGGTTGGAAACAGTGCAACAAAAATCTCAACTATGGGAATCTTGTAATGTTGACTCATTTTTGTCTAATAACTCTATCCTGGATAAATCTGTCATGTCATGAATTCTGCTATGATTGTGTGGTGACATTATCAAGCATCAATAAGTTTAGTGTGAACTCATCACACTGAATTGTAAAAGCTGATTAAGATGAGTTGTAACCTTTTAGTGAAACTGTAATGACTTTTTTTGCGGACTAAAAATGTGAGATTGGGAATAATCCTGTAACCTACTGATGTAATTTTGCTCTTAAATACAACACATGCAATAGGTAGTTCACAAAACTGATAGTACCAAAGCAATCCTATTGTTAAAACGGAAATACTGGAGAATTGTAAGGAAATAATGCACTGGAGCAAACAAAGATCAAGAACAGTGGAGCGAAAGGCAGACACTGTCAAACCTAGAGTCACAAGAGACAATTCAGCTCTTTAGTTAATGTCAGTAATTGGGTAGAAAACCCAGTCATTGGCTTCTATTCAAGAACATCCAATTAAATGTCATTAACCCGAGCCTTTCTGTGCTTTTTCCTGTGGTTCAGAGTCATCGGTCAAGAACCAGCTATTGAGCACTCTGCTGAAGATGATTCATTCGGGAAATGCTTTCATTGGCTTTATGTTTGGATTAGTGGCTGCAACAAATACAATTATTTCTCAAAAAGTAGACCAGTAATTTCAAAGAGGCAATAACAATGATGGTGGTGTTCAGATAATGAATCATAAATAAAGGTTGACCGATGACATGTGAAACAGATCTCATTGACTCAAGTTTCAAATATACGTCATGTTAACCAGAATTAAGGTGGGGGTAGTAGTTGAGAGATTTACTTTTCATAAAATCAAACTATTCTCAGACATTGTTAGTTTACTAAACGCAACAGAAAGCTATTGGTTTTCATATTCAGACATTACCAGCAATGAATTTACTCAAGAATGTTTCATCAAAAATGTTTTCATCTCTCAGGATGATCATTCTTTTTCTCCTCACTCCTGTCACCCAGTCTCCTGTTCTTCCCAACTACCTGATGATTAGAGTTGTAATTACCTGACTCAAGCAGTCCCCAAGCTTGGGCTAATTGCATTCTTCTCTACCAATTCCTGTTTCTTTTTCCTCTCTTTATCCCCCACTGTGCTTCTCCACATCAGGTGCTCATTTTTCTTCTCAGGTAACCACCAGAGTTAGTTCAGTTTGCACCCCATCACAGTTTTCTAATCATTGCAGATCTTCAAAGGCATCTATCTTTTTAAAAAAAATAGTTGATGCATACAAGATGTTGGCCTTTTGATGTACAAATGTTACCTGGAAAAAATGACCACGCTCCTTCTCTTGTTCCCTAATCCTTTCTAAGCTGAACACTGCTGCATTATTTCTGAAGGTATTTTAAAAGCAACTGATGTCAGGAAAAGTAGTCAATGCTTCATACTGATAGTAAATACATTTCTGTAAACTCTTTGTGTTTATTTTGATTCATGAAAGATTTTTCAGCAGGATACTAAATACAGAATAAATAGACATAGGTAAAAAAAAATACCACTATGGAGAAGTAAAAATAAATTTTTTATACACTGTAGTGTTGTGCATACAAACATCTCAGTTTTATTTGATTCCACCAAGTGTCTTTGTCATTATTTAAGATCTGGTCAAACTTGAACCTCGTGCACCATGGATGATGTCTAAAAACCTGGACTATACAAATGTTTTTTTATGTTTTTATTTTTATGTGTTAAAGTAAGTCTAATATGTTATATCTTATTTAGTGAATTTAAAAGTTTGGAAAGCATTAGATAAAGCTACGACACAGGGTGGCATCAATCACAGGTCCCAGTTAATGTCACGAAGAGGTGACACAAACAGATCCAGTCTTAATAGTCATATTACTCTGGACAGTGTAAACAAACATTGCTAATTTAAATAATAATAAAAAGTAATTGAAGAAAATTGACATTCTAAGCTTAAATGTCTTTTACAACTGAGTTAAATTCAGCTCAGAAACTGTTAAAGCAACTTATTTTTTCACTACATGTAATGCACATATACATTTCCAAATGTAGATATTTGAATATTTCATAAAAATGTGCAACATCGTCAACTTTGATTATCAGAAATTTTGTTGGGATTCTGTTGGAATTTTTATTCTGACTCAATATTCCACAGTTGTTAAACAAAGGTAATAAAGACGTCACATGTTAATGTAAGTGCTGCCTTGTCATTTTACAATAAAGGGCTTCTACACTGATTATTTTTCCCTGGTTACCTTTCTCTCTAAGATATTACAAAGCTAAGTGTATTGCTATTCTGAAGATGGATTACAAATCTTAAATGATATCCTTTTATTCTGAGTTGAGTCTATAGCAAAGATAAGCTTATATAAACATCACCCGTTTTCATGGTGCCAGCTCTCCAGACTTCCCTCTTCATACTGCCTGCAGCAAATACTATTGTAGATTTATGTCGCAGATTGTCCCGTTTAATCTGGTTGTTTATATCCACACTTCCACTAAGCATCCCACCTCTACCCTTGTCCCTACTGACTGTTTGTTCAAGTGCGAGACGAGCAGAGAAGTGCAGCTATTTGCTAGTGTCTGCATATTTTTAGGAAGGGTGAAGAAGGGTTAGCATGTGATAATATGAATAGGGACCATGTGCTTTCTTCAGTGTTTTGTTTGCCAAATGTGTGTACTCATGTGTGATGCCCTGCAGTTATCTGCTGTCATCCCCCCCATTCAGCAACAACCTTATTTCTATCCAACTAGCCCAATAATTTTGAACCTTGTAGAAGTTATAAACCTGATCTATAGTATGTTTGAATAGCTGATACATTGTTCAAAATAATATCTTAAACATTGCTTCTTAATGGAAAAGCAAAAAGATGAAAGAAAAAAAAAGAATTCATAACATTGATTTCTGCCTGCTTTGAGGGAACTTTTCATTTCCAAGTATTTATGGTTGCATTACACTTAATTAGTCAGGCCGCACTTGCAGACAAATAAAGTTCAGCAAATAATTGAGCTAGATGTTTGCTTCAGTTCTACGTAAACAATAAATAGTAAAAGATCAGACATTGTAAAATAACACATACTGTCATGTCTTTATGCTACTGTTACATCATAAATATACATTATACATGGTAAAATTTTTATGAAGCATGAATTAGTTTTCCATTAGTGAGTTTGCGCGTGAATAAACATACCAGTGTCTTCTGTGATGCTATCCGTAGAGCAAGGCAGGAAATCTTTCCTGTAAAGCACTTAGAAATCTGCTTTGTGTCAATTTTTTTCAATGCACCTCTGGACATGCTTGACTAAACATCCTCTCCAGAAAATAAACTGAGTCCAGTAGGTCACTGTTATACAATCACATTCTTGCAGACTGAGGCCTAATATCTTGAACACATAGTTTACTTCAGATAAATCTTACATATGTTGACTTTCTGAGATGGTTTCAACTTAGTCAAAGACTGGAAATGTAAACAAATAATTCATTGCTGGGTTAAAGAGAAAACATGACATATTGATACCCTCACAAACAAACTCAGTGGTGATATAATCTTACTTTTGGGTTTTACTCTAAGTACACTGATAAGGCATTACATAATGGCCACCTGTTTTATGGCTGTTGGTTTTTCTTTAGGTGCTAACAGTGCCAAGACATAAACTCCTCTAAACATCTTCTCTAGAAAACAAATGCAGTGGTATCTAGAATCAAGATATTAGTAGTAAGGTTTCCTGGCAAAGGCTTATCTGCACAACATCACAAAGCCTCTGTAGGCTTGTTGGCTTTTCATAGTTCAGCCTGGCATTATCTGTTCCATGACACACAAGCACCAGGTCATCCATGGTATTTAACCTTTGTGTTGTCTTGCGGGTCAAAAGTGACTCACTAACATGTTTAGCTGTAGAAAAAATACCCTAAACGATCTTTTTCCTGACTTGAAATTTTAGAACTTTTCCTAAATTGACCCCATCATTAGAAAAAGTGATACTTTGTTTTTGTTTATATTTCCTTGTGTGTTGTACACCACTAGGATACAAGAATTGTCTTATGGGTCATTTTGGACCCGTGAATCATAAAAGCATTTAAACACCAGAAAAAGACTTCAAAGGCCACACACAAACTTTCCCTAATATATACATACACACACACACACACACGCACACACCCACACGCACCCCCCCCACACATACATATCAAAGAAACTGTATTGTATCTTTAAATTGAACTAAAAGACACGTGTGGGTGAGTTTGCATCACAGTGTAAACCTTTTTGGGTAGGTGGTAAATAACCAAGATAACCAACCATGTCATACATGTGTATGACATGATTAGATCACTAGAGCAGCTATTATTAGATGCAGTTTTTGAATGAAATCTAGATGCAGTGGTTCTTGTATGTGTATGTGAAATCCGGTAAATCCTGATGAAAGAGAAAAATTACATTTGCTATTTAAATCTTGTCCAGTTGCTTCTTATGATGGCAATTCTGGTGGGGTTTGGTATTATTTTTCCTCATTGGCAGCATTTTGTTTGAGATGAGAATAGCAGTGAGTGCAGCTAAATTAACATTGGTCTCTTTTACATGACACCTAAGGCCAAGATTTATATGCCTTTCACCTTGCCAATGTGTCTTGCTGTCTGACGTGAAAGGTTAGTATAAATCTACTGTTTTTCACAGATCTAAGCCTTCAAGCAAGGTGATCACAGCACCCTGCTGGCTGAGTGATGTTCGAGTTGACTTCCTGGCTTGAGAATGTGTTGTAGTGATTACAGTTTGTGGGATCAGAGACTGCACGGATTCTAGGCAAAAATGAATTGTGACTTAGGCTGAACAATATTTCACAGAAATATTATTTTGTGTTTCAATGTTGCCAGATCCAACTATTTTAATAGGACGATGCTGCTGAGATGTAAGTTATGAATTTATTTCTTTCCCCAGTAGCTGGATAGACTAGACTGGGTTTGTCTAGTTGTTTGGAATGACTCCACAGCAGAATGACATTAACACGTATTAAGGAAGTATTTGCACTTTAGTGAGTTTTGTTTATTCAATCAATCAATCAATCAAATTTTATTTGTATAGCACATTTCAGCAGCAAGACATTTCAAAGTGCTTTACATCATTACAAACACAGAAACACAATGCAACATAGAATCAATAATCAAAACAAAGCATTAAGTCAAGTTCCATAAATAAATTTGTAATTGATTACATTTCAAATACAATTCTAAACAGGTGGGTTTTTAGTTGAGATTTAAAAGAAGTCAGTGTTTCAGCTGTTTTACAGTTTTCTGGAAGTTTGTTCCAAATTTGTGGTGCATAGATGCTGAAAGCTGCTTCTCCTCGTTTGGTTCTGGTTCTGGGGATGCAGAGCAGACCAGAACCGGAAGACCTGAGAGGTCTGGAAGGTTGATACAACAGCAGATCTTTAATGTATTGTGGTGCTATGTGGTGTTATTCATTCTCAGTGCATTTCAGTCCTAGACTTGTAACCATTTCACAACTTGGAGGTTTTCTTAAAATCACTCAGCAAAAATGTCTTTCTATTTACATACCTTGGAAGGGCCGAACTGAAGTGCACAGAGACAGAGCAGATCAGTGGACTCAGGATGCTATACACAATTAATTTGTACTACCTTGTAGCATGTCCAGCATTAGTTTTCTGCATAAGTGCTGCCGAGTTCCTCTCTATGCCTTTTTTGGTCACAAGAGGAGTTCTAAAAACTAACATGTGTGCAGGATATCACCAACTTGATCTGTGATTTATGAACAGCCAGAGAGAGCTCAGCAAGATCACAGTTTTTGTGGGTGGGCTGCTTTGTGAACGTTGTTACTGTAAAGAGCTTTTAGGATCTCAGTGATTCAGCACAGTTAAATTCAGCCAGATCATGTTGATCAAGTTTTCTGAAGAAGCACCTTATTATATGTCATGGCATGTTATACAGTGAATTGCTGACAAGTTTGTAATTTAATGAAGTGGTTCTACCAATATTTTTTGGTTATTTTAGTCTTTGCATGAATAATTTAACAATTGTTGCTATTTCCTCTTGAAATTAGACTGACCATAATTTATTGAATCACATTAAATCATATTATGTTGAAGAATAACAATTGATTTCCATTGAATTACAGTTGGTGTAAATCAAATTGGATTCAATCACTTTTATTTAAAAAATATTTTTGCTATACTTTGCCCCTTCTGTTGGAGCAAATATTTTAATAGTGGTCCATATAAACAGTTAAAAAGTAACACCACAGAATGATGTAGCTGTAAGCAGATGCTAGAAAAACTGTTTATTGATAAGTTTATCACAGCATGTGCTTCATTAGCAATGCTCTCATTATAATGGCTGCGTCTAGCTGAGACCTCCTTTCCCAGTTCAGCAATCTCAGATAAACGAGTGACGCTCAGGGAAACGAAAACAAGAAAAGGAACGAGGAAGAAGAAGAGTCTCATAGGAGCTTAACAATCCTCTTCTCTCTTCTTGTTCCTGCTGAACATAATGAAGCGTAATTGAGTCAAATGGAATACTAATTTTGGTTACCATGGTGTTTGATGGAGACATGCTGTTTCAAGAAGACTTAAAGGGATAGGTTGAATTTTGCTGAGTTTTGTTTGACGTTATTTTCAAATGCCAAACTCATAATGAAAAATATTGGTTGTTATGAATTCACCATATCAGCTATTAAATATTTGAAGAGTCATTTTCAAATTGCTTTCTATTCACTTAAATTGCCTTTTATTGATGTTTCTTTTTTTTATTTGGTTGTTTATATGTACCAAGTAAATTGATGGCAGGGACACAATTGAAAAGCATCATATTTTTAATTACAGCAACACTTAAATAGGACAGGAAAATAAAAAAAATTAATGGAAAGTTTCCATTTGTCCATCTGCATTATACATATAAGAATTCTACTGTCAGTTAAAGAGCATGGAAGCGAAAAAAGGCAGTGGTAGCTAATTTCCACAGAAATATATATATATTAAAGTTTTGACAAAAGTAAATCAATTCTGCTGCTTTGCCTTTTGCCTTCCAAGCTTGACTACCAGATCACAACTCAATAACCATTTAACAATCATTCGCTTAATTTCCACCACAACCCACTGACTGAACATGTAGACTGCTGTTGATTGTCCTTCAGGTAAAAATAAGATAAGTCACTGAGTATGTAATCAAGTAATCAAAAGATCACTCATTTTAGGCCATTAGATATTATCAGAATGATTTGACAGGAATTTGGATATGAATTGAACTTGTCTTCTAAAGTACCTTAAGATGGCATTTTTCTGTAGGCTCTTGAAGTAATTTTGGTGGGTTGGTCGCTCCTTGTGAGGTTCACCTACTGTTTCATGTGTCCTCTATTTTTAAATAACTGGCTCTTACTGTGATTCTTTGGAGCCCCAAATGCTTTCTAAACCTTAACTAACTGATAAGTGTGTTTGTTTTTGGTCTCATGTTTTTATTTCTGTATATGTGTTGTTTATTTTGTTTATTTGGTTTGCCCTACTTCATGTTGTCACACATTATGTTTGAGTGACATTGTGATTTTGCAAGTATAGCAGTAATGTAGTCAAGGTGTGACTAGGGAAATTGAACTCAGCTGTTCAGAGAATGGGGCTAGTCACATGAATTCATGATGTGATAAGGGAGATATTAATCAAATGGGTATTAATTGTTGATAATGTATGGAAGAAATTAATACTGTGTTTGCCAGACTTACCCTGTCAATTATGTTGTTTTGGTTAGATTAATTTGCATTCAGTCAAACAGTAACACATAATTATTTGGGGTTTTTCAGCTAGGATGATGCAGAGTAAATTTAGGCAAAATTATTGATACTTAATAAAATTAGTATGACTAATACAAAATGTTACCTGCACCAAGATACATACAAGTTCAGTATTGCATGAATTTGTTGATCAAAATAAAGCACAATATGTTGAAATAACAGAATATGAGTTATATAATATAAACTACAGAAACAAAAAAAGGTTTTAGTTCTTTTTTAATATCTGCTCAACAATATTTTTTAGGCTTCTGATGTTCATATTATTGAACATGGTAGAAAACATGTCAGTCACTTACACAGGAGATGACACTCAAACTGAATCTTAAAAGATAGTGCATATACACCATCTGTTAGTATGGAGCTTTCTATCTTGTTTACTTATTGTTAGTGCAAACTCCATGCCCTTTGTACAGAGACAACAGGTGCTTGGGTTCCTGAAATAGATTATTTCTGGTAGCAAGGCAGTGTAATGAGAAGCCTCTCATATACTGTATATTAACCTGCAACCTGCAATAATAGTGAGTCACTAAGACTCCAAGGTATCAAAAAGATACTAAAAGGTTTGGGAAATAAGTGTTGCTAGAAATAAGTGGAGGACTGTAAAAGTTTCACTTTATTTAAAAGTACTTAAAGAAATATGAACTTAAAGAAATATGTTGATAAACTTTGTTTTCTTATTTCTCATATTTTACTTTTGTCCAAAAACATGCATAGACATTCATCATGTCACTATTATATCTAATTTACTGAATAGTACTTCCATGGCAGTTTTGTATGTGGATTCTATTTGTTGAAGCCAAGTTCTGCTTTGATCCTTTCTGCAGCATCAGCAGAAACAGATTCATTAGGTCAGACTGCTTCTTCCCGGTTTGTAATAAATTGCTTGCTGAGTCAGAGAGACTGAGCTGGTAGAAGTCCAAAAACATGTTTTATGTGCTTGTTAACTGAAAAAAAACCCATAAAGGTAATCAAGAAATAGCGATGTGCGTTGTGGTACCACTCTGTGGTACCACAGAGAACTTGCTTATTGTCACTCAGAGTTGTAGGGAGAGAATAACATTTTCCACTATAAGTTGCTATATTATTTGTTTTTATATATTTTTGTACAGGACTTTGGTATACTACTATGTTGTATTTTAAATGCCCTAGAAATAAAGTAGTATGGTATAAACCACACATAAAATTGAAATCAATCAATCAAATTTAAGTAAGAATGATGGAAAGTAATTGGAAAGAGAAAAAACCCCATCTTCAATTAATCCAATAATGTGTTTGACCAACTTTTATATTTTAAAAAGTCCTCAGTACTAAATTGTCAGAAAATCCTACAGTTCATCCTTGTTGCATTATCCCACTTTGGTAATCATATGTCTGTGTGACAACAATTGGTGTAAAATGCTACAATGCCCATTTTTAAAATGCTATTCAGCCCAAATAAAATGTGCAGTCAAGGCCTTTCCATGCCAGTCCATTGTGTGAAGAGGCGCCTCGCCAAGCAAAGTGCATTGTGATGTCCTTGTTTGTTTCCTAGTTGAAGGACAGACCAGTGATCGCCTCATTCACCACAGAGCACCACTTTTCAGGCTTTATTGATCTATTTGTGTAGCTATGTGTTTGCGTGAGTGTGACTGAGGAGAATAGGAAGGATAGTGGTGTTGTCATTACCTTTTTCTATTCATTTTCTCCCTTTTCCTACTCTTTGTTTTAAAATAAATCTAAGTTATCTTTACAAGGCTGTCAGTGATATAAATATCCGTCCAACAATATAACAACTGTCAGTTCTAGAGTGCAATGCTACACTTTTATGCCAATTTCTAAAGACTGAAATACTTGTTTTCTTTGTCAAAGTAACATGGTGATATAGGTTATATATTTCAATTACTCTCAGTCTTTAAGAACTTAAAGAAATATGCAATAAGCTGAATTAAAGATATTATATTTTGACTGGATGTGTGCACAAGTTAGAGTTCCACAAGCCATGTCCACTATTCCAATTTAAAACTGTTATGCTAGCAAAAACCTTCCCAACCTCTTTTCTCAAGACTTCTTGGTCCCCTATGAGATGCTGACAAACATTCCAGTCATCCATTAAAGGACACTGAAAGTCAGTCGCACCATTTGTGCAACATTTTCCATGCTGGAACCCTCTGGGAGTAAACATGTACCAAGAAACAGACAAAACCACTCCAAACTCTGGATGGAGTTACTAACTTTAAATACCTGGGAGTAACATTTTTGGAATATTTGACTTGGAGCAATAACATCTCCTCAGTTGTTGGGAAAGCACAGAAATGTATGTGGTACCTGAATATGTTGAGGAGCAATTGAATTCCAAAAAAGCTGATGGAAATATTTTATAAGTGTGCCATCTGCAACTGTCACACACCATAGTGACACTTCTATAACCATAGAAGTCAAGTACATTAATACTTGCACAGCTTAAAAATTAACTATGTATTCATTAGATTTAGAGGCCTATGTAAAAGCATTAGCTGATTAGTAGATTAGGGTTTTGTAGTGGTGGCTAATCAGTGTTAGGCTAAAAATAACATTTGAAACCATTGTGAAACAAAACTGTTACAGTGTCTTAATCTGATCCTATTATACTCTTAGGCTTTTAGGATGCTTAAAGTGTTGCAGATCATGTAGATTGTAGTCAAACGTGAGTATGTTCTATTTTTGACCTGTCAGGTGCCACGGTATTTCAATCATTCAGTAGCTTTTAGGCAAATCAATAAATAATATTTTTGATTTTCAGTGTCTCACAATGTCTCTGGTAGTTGCTCAGTATCTGTTTTTTTAAATACCATTTTCTATTCAATATAATCAAAGTAGCTAAACTTGGTATAATTAGTTAAGTAATTAAGCTAGTATGAAATTAAAAAGCAGATGCAAAAGGAAAAAAAAAACATTCACACTGTATTGCCATCCAAAAATGAAGTCATATTAAGTCATAAGACATATCTTTAAAATTAATTGTTGATTTCAATCACTGCCATTAGTTTTTCATTACATGTTGTCTGTATGCTTAATGTAGGAGTGTGATTGTGTGTATTTGTTGCAGACAGAGAAACAAAGTCTTTTTAATCTCCTGACAGCATGACTCATCTCATATGGTATTTCAATGAGCTTTGAAAATCGTGTTTTATTTTATTAGATTATTTTAAGGAAACACTGAATAAACAGATAAAATACACTGGCCAACACCCCAACCTAATTACAAGACTTAGATGTTTTTCCAAAAATTTTCAGAGCATTCAAAAAAAATAAAAAATCCCTCTCCACTTGCACAGCATTTTAAATTGTTTAATTGTTCAATCCAATAACACATATCAAAAGTTTTGAGGTATTTTAGGGAGCTTGTTTCTTCTCATGAGAAATTGAGTTCAAAGACCTTAGCTGCCAATCCAATGACCAGGCTTCTGAGAAAAAAATGTCAAAAAGACAACGCTTGTAAGTTGTTCCAGGGTGACACATGAAACACTGGTACATATCTTATTGATAGCCACTCCCACTTAACATGAAGCACTGAAAGGATCTTCTTGTAATGTGATAAAATCTTTGGGGAAGATTGTGCAGTGTTGCTGCTACTGCAACAGATGTCTTATTGTTGCCCATTTTTGGCCAACCATGAGCTCTTCAACAGCTGTCTCCATTTGCTCATCCTCCATTTCACTATTGGACTGAATTCTCTGTTCGATTTTTCAGACATAATTCTGCTGCAGCAAGAAATCATGCAGTCTGGCATATTCCACAAGATTCAACAGAAGTTATTGTTAAGGTTCTACTATGTCTATTATCCACATAGTGTGTACTGGATATTATTGATATTAATATTTAAGTTCCCATACGTCTCAAGATACTAGCCAATATTTTAATAACTGACTGAAATAAATGTATAAAACACTCAATAAAAGGTCAAATTTTGGAAGATAGTACCCGTTTCTTGAAACGATGTGACATGCCAGTGATGGTTATAGAAGTGTGAATTCAACTTGAAGTCATCGGTGTCGTGGTGTTGCTACGCTCTTCTCAAATTATGAAATTATATCAACATGCATGAAAACGTGAACACTTGCACTCCTTTTCAGCTAAAAATCACTTTTTGAAAATCTGTGTAAGATTGTCAGGCATTTGTCTTTCTATATGTAGTTAATAAAGGACTTGTTTTTATACTCACACCCATGATGTTCAAGGTGATAAGCCACTGATGTAAGTCATAACTGAGCCCATTAGATTCCTAATTATGTAAACCTGCTGTGATGTTTACATTGTTACAAGCTCACTCATTTAGCCCAAGTTTGTTTGCTTTTGTTTAACCTCATCTCCCAGGCTACCATTTATTAAAAGTAATTTGCTAATTAATGGTGCAAATCATGGACTGACATTTAAATTAGCCATGTTGCTTTTTTTCAAATTCCATGTTGGGGGTTCTCATTTATAGAAGTTGCATTCATGGAAACTAATTGTGCCCATTAGTTTCCATGGAAATCAATGTGAAGATCAGTAGTAATAATTATTACTGATAATTTTTTTTAATTTTATTCCACAACAAGTGGCCATTTGACAGATTTATATAACAAACCCTACTAGTAAAAGTTTGTCAGTGTGCATCCTCACAATTACTATAGATCTTACTGATCAAAACAAACATGAAGTTAGACTGATGCACATGTAAATAGAGGTTTGCAAATTTTGTTTCTGACATAGTACTTACTGTCAATCATGTAAAGCTGCATGCAAGCAGAATGAAAGCACTTTGTTAAGCTGTTTGTTTTTATTTCCCTCAAGAACAAGTTATTTCGCAGAATTTTCAAATTGCACACAGGGATTAAATGAAATGTAGTTTGGATTTAGAACAGCTCTTCTTTCATGCCTCTTGAAAACAAACACAAGCTTGCATGCTCCGAACATTTGACAGTTAAATGCTTCCACTTGAACAGCTATTGTAGCACAAAATTTTAATGCATTTTGCAAATTCAATATTAACAGCTTTTGTGTTAGCAACTTTGATACAATTTTACTCTTGAATGAAGTATAAAATGCTGGGCAGAATTATTGAACTTTTCCGTTTTGTTTGATCCACAGTTTGTCTTTTGTATTTTTGCTATTAAAAGCAAAAATTATATTCTGGTGCTGGCTCTAAAAGCAATCTCAGTTTGCAACTGAGATATTTCACCATGTCAACATTGCTGAAAAGGTCTCTAATTTTGTCTCCCAAAGTCCAGGATATTCCTGACAATCCAAAATTATTCTGCTTGAGTTGAACTGCATTTAAAGTATAATTGTGGCCTTTACGCTGATGTCTTTCTGAATGTGCTTTCTCCTTTTTCCCTCTCCTCCTCACCATCTTTGTTTAATGCAACTACAGTACTTCTCTACAACAATCTGACATGTATATTTTTGGATTGGAGGTATAGTCAGATACAATTACAATTTTCTTTAGTCATTCATCATAAATACAAATTGGAGGTGTGAGTGCTTCTCCACAGTTGTTTTTCTAATGTTCAGAAGCCCAGCATATTCCAATCTGTATGTGCGGTAGGTCTGATTATGGGTTTGTGTTCATTGTCTTGGAGAACCATATGTTTTTCATTTCAGCTGCTTGGTGAGATTCATTTGGTGGCAGACATAGCAGTGGTGGGACATAAGGTTCATAGAAACAATGCTGCTATGACTGATTTTTTTTGAAGTACTTGAAGTCCTGACGGTTCATTTTGGGTGTGGCTGCTCATTTAAATTCACACAATTGAGACTGGTGTGTGAATGTCATGGATTAATAATTATACCAGGCTAATACCTGCAACCGAGATATTTTGCCAACAGGAAAATGACTAACGACAATTTTAACATGGGAAGTTTGTGCATGCTTAAAGCAGTTTGGGAACTCTTAGTCTCCTTCAGATGTAAAGAGGAATCTAGTTTGTTCTTGACACATTCATGAAGCCCTCTCCAAAACTCGGCAGAGACAACCCATGTTCTGGTAAATGTTTAACTCTGTGGTGCTGTTGCATTTGGGTGTGAAAGGAACCTTAGATAATTAGCTTCTCTGATTGTTTTTGATTTGCTTAAATAGAGCATTAGAGTTTTTCCAGTTTTTTTTTTTTTTTTTCCTGTTTCAAACAAGATATTCGCCAGCCCAGACTCTACTCTATTATTACGAGAGCAAACTAAATCATATCTGCATGTCTCAGCTCGTGCATGAATTAAGGATTTATAGGCTGCACTGGGAATGCATAAAGAGATAATAATGACAATAAAACTTTATGTGGCATATGGAAACTCAGCCTTTTATTATGATGACTAGGTTGTTGGTAAATCAAGGACCCTGTGTGTGTTTCTGCTTAATGCTTCATCACTTTGCCTTATGCTAATTCATTGTGTGCCTGCCTGAATTTACTGAAACCCATTTTCTTAAAGCTCTAACTCCACATGAGTATAGATATTTAGCACAATTGCATTTACTTTGTCACAGAGATCCCAGAATGTTCAACATTCTGTGTTGAATTAATAATTTAGTATTTTTGCTCTGCCAACTCTCTTGGTTCTGCTTATATCTTCAAACATTCCTTTTAAAATCTCCTGTTCTATCATCTTGTTTCATTTTATTTTTGTTTTGCCTTATTTGCCGTATTTTCCTTCCTAAGAACTGCAGATTAGAGTTGGCAATATATTTTACCAACAAAAAAGACAAGATGGTCCTGGAGAAATTTGAAGCTATCTTTCTTCCTCGTTATTGTGTCTTTGTTGTGTCTAAAATTTATTATTTTAAAAGAAAATGTAACTTACTTTTGTTTGGTTCTTTGTGACAGACTGCATCAATAACTAGTGAACATATTCCGGTATTTAGGAAACGTGTAATCTCTCTTTGCACCTACAGTACTGTTTTATAGACATGGCAAGTAACCATAGTATTTTTGTGTTTCATTTAAAAAATACCCATTCTGTGATACTTTGTTTGAAATATATATTTTACCCAAAGAATTGTCTCATTCTTTCACACACACAAATGCACTCACTTTATTTTCATTGCTTATGGTATAACAGAGAATATTTTACTTCATCTTGCTGATTTGATTGGCAGACTTTGACATGAGTGGGCTGCATTCAGCCAGCTACTGATCTTTTTTAAGGTTTCTTCTGTCCCACGCCATTCTTGTCACATCTGTCATTTGCAAACTCCCACAGGAAAGGCTTTGTTTAGAATGATATTAGAAAATCTTTGAAGGAGTTACCAAAATTGCTTGGGGAGTGCTGTCATGCACTGTAGCAACACTTGTAAGTTTATTGAAAGGTTTTAGTAGAATTAAAGCATGCTGAACATACCTGCTGTGACCGTTCTCACTCTTGACAAAATAAAAACCGACAATCACTGTGGATAAAGCAAATAGTGTTTACCCATTTAGTCAATGTTTTCTATCAGCACACAAAAGGAGAAGGAATTTTAAAAGATTAAAACCGCTCGCTGGTTACTCTGTCAATCACTAAAGTATTTATAACCAGACGTGGGTAGTTCCTACTTACATTTACTCCTTTACAATTAGCCTACTTGAGTAAGCTTTTTGAAGCTGTGCTTTTTTACTTTTACTTGAGTAATAATATTTCAAAGTAAGGCTCGTTTTACTAGAATACAATTTCTGGCTACTCTACCCACCTTTACGTTACTTCCCTAAATGAAGAAAAAAACTTTTGACACACTTGCAGCTTATGTTAAATAAACACTTGTTTGTACAAAAGCCTCACTGTTTTAATGTT
The DNA here is from genome assembly GCF_003331165.1 of Xiphophorus hellerii. Lineage (NCBI taxonomy): Eukaryota > Metazoa > Chordata > Actinopteri > Cyprinodontiformes > Poeciliidae > Xiphophorus > Xiphophorus hellerii. Next base: position 19,925,552 of record NC_045677.1, on the reverse strand, counting down.
TTTGTTTTTGCTCAACCTGCTGTGTGATATGGATTTGAATTTATAATATACCATTGGATATACTGGATGTACTGTGCCCAAATAGTTATACAGTTTTAAAACATACATCAAAACACACAATAGAAATCAACAACAATAATAGAAAAATTTAAAAGTGAATTAAGATTCATCTGACAAATTATCACACAATACAAGTTAGTAGATAATTCCTAGCCTTACTCTCACACTAAAACAACTCAAAACAACATAAAGCAGCTTTGGAGAAAGTGCAATCCTAAAAGTTTAAGTTTTACATTGTGAAAGTAATGGACAATTTAATTATCTTCTTGAAGAAAATACAATTTTGCCATCTAATTGACTTAAAATCAAAATATACAAATAGTATAATTAATTATAGTAATTTCTTTATCAATAACAGATAATTACTTCATTACCAGGCTTGCATGTTGTCAAAGAACATCAATGACCTAATAAACAGAACAAGTGAAAAACTGTCTTCTATTGAATTCTCAGAAAATGCTGCAGGCTTAGTACTGCACTAGTTTTTGTTATTTGCTTGACACCAGTTCTGTTATTCACAATCTCTGTAATTTCTCTTTTACCTCTGTGTGCCTCGTAAAGCTGTATATGCAACCTGATTTTTTATTTTTTTTATTTTATTTGATTTTTTTTACCAATAACCCTGCTGCGGTCACAAATGACAATAGATGCTCCTGAATACGTGGAGGCTATCGTAGCTTAACTTGAGTGATCATGTTTTAACAGGCCTTATTCTGCTTATCAGCCCAAAACCTGTGTGTGTGTTTCCTGAACGCACCCAAATCTCCCTGGGTGATTACATTGACCCAAGGCCATTGATTACTCACCATGGAGGCTAGAATGTCATTGGAACACAGGCGGTTACCAATTTTTGCATCCTGCCTCTGCTCTCATTCCCCTATTGCTCAATCCAGTCTCATTTATTCCCCTGCCCTTTGTTCTGAATAGAAAGCAGGCTGTGCCTGTTGCTACAGTTTCTCAAAGCAGAAATTAGTTTTTTTTTTTTTTATCTAAGTCAAAATGGCACAGCAACCAATAAGGGACAAAATAATTCTTAAATGAAGAAAAAAAAAACTGGTGCTGCCTCCCACCCTTTATTTTGCCTTCATTTTATTTCATGCTCTCTTCTGATTGTCAATGGCAGTTGACAAAAGTTTGAGCGTTGTCGAGATCCTCCATATCCAAGCAGCAGCGAACTGCAGTCATTTTTCTCTTTTCCATACTTCTGTGTGACAAGGTTAGCTTAGGGCAAATGACTGGAAGCAGTGTGTAGTGAGCAAAAAATACTCTTGATTTGAATTTCAACTTTAATCTCTTCTCTCTTTATCTTTTCAAAGGAACACAAATCCTATCTTTAGGCTGACAGCTGGAGGCTAATGTTCTTTATTTGCTCTGCACAACCTGAGCAAAAACTTAAAGTGAACATATTTGACAAGAATATTTGAGACATGACTTTGCATATTTCTTTTTTTATAAAAGCACCTACTCCTGCTTTAAACCAGCTGACCAAAGCTAGCTTAAGGTCTGCTTGAGTTTCCAGGTGAAGGGATGGGTTTGGCTGGGCTTGCTAGGCAACAGGGCAGCACCCGCCGATTGTGATTGTGTCAATCACAAAGCGAGAAAACTGATGAGTGAGTTTTTAAGCAGTTGGATGGTTATTAGAAGCAGTTGAGACCCAAATGGAATTATAAAAATGTGCAAAAAGTTAATTTTGCATTATAGGTGAGCATCTAAAAGGATGATATGGGCTGTTTAATTAGTATCAGAGTGAGTCTGCAGAGATGAAAACTATAGTTTGAAAACATTTAGCAGGAGTTGAAAGTTGTTGAAGTTTTTGCTACTTTATTTTTCAGTGAATTCTTATCTGTCTGTTTACTTTGGTGTTCAGTCATAGTTAGTCGTTTTTGGCTGTTTTGACTCACCTGTTTCACTTGAAGCAATCACTCCTCCCAAAGTTCTGTGGTTCTTTTCAGTCATCATCAATCCTTCCTGGTATTAGTGGTATTTGCTTTTTGTTTATTCATTTCAATCGCTGAATTATTTCCACTCGTTGAATTTTATTTGCTGTTTGTCTCCGAGTTCTTGTCTCCGAGTTAATCTGTTTATTTATTAAAAGGTCAAATCTTCATCCCTACTACTGACCATTTTTCTATTTGAGCCATCAATTACACACCAGAACTATTGTAGAGGGAGTGATGGATGTAGCTCTTTAGTTTCCACAAACCTTGAATTTTACAAACCTATAAATTTCCCTTTCTTTCAAGCTAGAGAATGGTATACTAGCCTTCTTTCAGCCATCTGACTGACAATGTGCAGTAACTGGTGAGAACTTATTCTATGCCACATACATTCACAGAAATTGTGACAAAATATATTTTAGGTTTAACTTAATTTTATTGCCTTACAGAATGTTAGACATACTGTATATCATTGAGCAATATTTTAAGCTAATTATGTACAATCTCTCTGGCTGCAAATAAAGTATTTTTCAAGACAGAATTTCCATGATATTTTTTATAAAGATGTTTAAAACATCAGTAATTATTTTTAAGTTTAATACTTTAAAACATATCAGAAAGATTGCTATCGATTCAAGGCTACACAATGTAATTTAAATCTTGACACAATGATGGGAACTGCTGCATTCGGCAAAAAAAAAAAAAAAATACCTGGTCTTAATGTCAGAGGTGAGAGTACCCCAGGTATCAGTTATTAAAAAGGATGTAATTAGTGGAAATGTATCTCCAACTTAATTTGTAAGAATCAAAAGACCTTTTCATTTTTTTATTTTTTAACTACGACTGCAAAAGCTCTTCTTAAAATGTTTCATACCCCATTATATCACATTTACCTGTTGACACAGTGAAGCAAAGTATGATTGAACACTGTCAAAACATGAGTTCAGTTTTGTCCTTTGACATGTGTGTTGAAAGTCCCATACATTTAAAACTAAATCCAATATCCTCATTGTATTACTCACTTCTGTCAACTATTTCTCATCTATATGTATGAACAATATTCTCAGGACAGTAGTAAGAGCAGTATTAATTTAAATCAAAAAGCCCATACATAAATTGTATGTTCATTTTGTCTTCACAAGTATTTGCTCTGATAATTCTGTCTCCACTGTTTGACTATTAAGCATCACTCCTGCATAGTAAGGGCGGTTTGACATGAAGTGACAACAATTGTGCTTAGCTCATGGTTGACATGCACAAATACTCAAATGCAACTAAATTGTCAAATAGAATATCATCAACAAGTTGGAAGTGGTTGGAATTAGTTCTCTTATTTTTAATTTTTGTGGTTTATAGCCGATGGAAAGTCAAAATTGAGTTTCTCAGAAATTTGAAACACAACAAAAGCCTTTTTAATACAAAATGAGCACAGTAAAAATTAAGCTTTGATTTTGACTGTGTCACAGGATTAGGAAACTATTGAAGAATAATTTATAATTTTACATACAAACATTAATATAAAATAGGGGACCAATGAAAATCTCATCAAATTCATCTCGTGGTGTAACAACACAATTCCGCATTGATTCTTGGTTTCTTTAAAAAAAAAAAGCTACTTGCTTTATTTTTGAATAGTGTTTTCTAAAAGGAAAATCAAATTACCAAAATAACCACAAATCCACAAGGTACCAAGTTTCCCTTCTTTGAGTTTAATTTTTGAAATAAATTGCGTTAATAATATACTAATTCACTGAGCTTTCCTGGGCAGAGTTACTAATGTCCAGAATTAGTAAAAGTGCTCTGTATGTAAGATTACGTCTTACCCTGAAGAGTGATCTTCATACTAAAAGCTACATTTTAAGTAAAAGCTTGAAAAAAAGTGAAAACATGTGGGGATCAGACACTGAGCTGTTTGTTGGGTTTAAGTGAAAAAATCTAATTCAGTTCAAGTGGTTAGCCAAAGAAAAGCTGAATTCCTGCTATGCAATCCCAATTTTTTTTCAGGCACTGAATATTTCAAATGATTTGTGCCCAGGAGTTACTTGGGCCCTGACTCATAGTATTAGCACAGTACATTGGCTCCATTGGCAAAGGCATCAGGTGAAATGGGCTGATTTTGTTTTGTTGGCATTGTCATTTATTGACAATCCTGGAGCTAAGCTTCTCACTGCTGCCTCTGTTATTTTAATCATGTTTTAACAGAGTACTTCCTTCACCAAGTTTATTTTTTCAATTCTGTCAAACATCACTGTTTGTCCTTCAATCTACAGTACAAAACATTTCTTTTTCTGTTTTGTTCTCTCACAAAAAGCAATCACTCGCTAGAAAGCTTCCCTGGATGCCTAAAGTCTACAGAATAATAAGTCCCTTGAACAAATAATTGGTTGGACATCCTGTCCAGGCTGTTGTGAGAGAGACAATTTTTCAATATTACCTTTCAAACAACCATTCCTTCAAGATACAAAGTCAAAACAAATTGACAAGTCACACAACAAATTATTCATTTTGTGGCATTATGCAATTTGTTCAAGAAGATGTAATGTTGCATTTTCTCTGTTTTTCTACACAAGGAGTGAACATTACTAGAACACAGCTGTTCTTAATAGCCATCATTAGTGGCATCCAACTAATAAGCACAACAATAGGAGGGTTACAGTTTTGTATTCACTTGCTTATGCTAAGTTAAAGCCATCTATGCATAGAACTGTTTATGAGCAAATTAACATATTTAGATATATTTTTGTCTTCCTGCAATTTGAAGGATAATGTAACACTGAGTCATCAGTCTTTTGTTTCTATAGTAATTTGATGACAGCATTCTCTTTTTTTTCAGCATTTAAATAGTAAACAGTTCTTGTGATGTTCAATACATGTTATGTTTTCTTTATCCAGAATATCCTAGATGAGCAGAGATGCTACTTAAACTCGGATAAGGTTTTAAGACCTCCTAATACTCAAGTTGTTGTTATTTCTTGGTTGGTAGTGAGAGTGGGCAGGTGCTTCGAGGGAATGTAAGTGATCAATGAATTCTTCGGAAATCACCCGCAGCTCCTTTTAATAATTCATCATCAACAGTAACCTCTCTGGGCATTCATTCACTACCTACAGAACAACAGGTGGCGTACAGCAAGAGGTGACAGTGTGCTAATTGAAGCCACCACTTTTAATTCTATTGTTGGCATTGAATAGAAGAATAAAGTTTATTATGTCAGACATATTACTATTGTATAGACAAGCTTATATTTGATATTTTCAGTGATTTCTATATGATTTAGCTTTTTTACATATTTTATTTATATAGCATTTTTCACTAATAAAAAACAAACAGTGCTTCTGACATAATGCTTATGTGTAGCATAAACATTAAATTGTGAATAGAACAAAAAGAAACCCAATTTATTAAATGACATAGATAACAGATGGGCACAGCTGAAAGAGATAAATACCGAAGCAACACTTCTTTTACACCACACTCATATATATATGTGTGTGTAATGTATGTGGTATGTATAGTGTGGTCTGTAACATAACATTCCAATACAGATGAAAAAAAAAAAACACATTTAAGGTTTTGATTGTAACAATGGTGTAGAAATATGGTTACACGTTTCAAACTCTCTTGTACTGAATCAATTTTCACAAGGAAATGATAAGAAAATATCCTGCAGTTTAACTGAACATTAACGCTGAATGCTTTTTAGCTTGAATATCAAAGCTATATTTCAGAAAAATTTATTTTTAAATAACTACTTCAGTCCTTAAAATATGCTAATTTGGATGCAAAGCAGATGCAGGTAAAATCAGTGACACTGACCTAGTTTTGCAGGTATTTTTACAAATAGAGCTTGTCACAGTGTCAGAAGCTATTTCACAGGAGCACATGGTGCTTCAGTGTTTGGACTGTATAGGGATGAGTCACTCTCTGCTGGATATTTAGATGATGTTGTGTTTAAAAAGTCACAATGCTTACTTTGAGGAAAATTTTTGTTTGACATAATGTCTATACTATCCACATTGCTTAAGAACTTTATTTCATACAGAGTAAAGCCACCTGAACATATTAAAGTAGCAGCCATCATAGAAGAAACAAAATGAGTTATTCTAGACAAATTGTAGAGCCATTCCTTTTAAAAGAGAATGAGATACAGTTTAATTAGTCTACTTTATATATACACACAATTAGATAGGGTTGGTTACAGTGAGGTGAGTTTGCTTTCTTGTCAAACACAATGTTAATAGGTAATCACTATTGACATGATTAATAGTGACCAGGTGCACAATACTTAAAAAAATTAAAATTCATAAAAAGAGCAAAATAAAAACACACAGACTTAAATATAGTTTGCTCAGAAGGACAAGATAATAAAAATTAAAAAGAAAAGTAGATCATAGTTGACCAAGAACAAAGTGACCAGTATAGGTGGCCATATTGTGACATCTTATATTGATTTTATAGCTTTTATTTACTTTTTTCAACAGAAGAAAGCTGTATTTTGACAAGGCAAAGAATTTCTTGGTGCATAGACCCCAAACAAGATTAATCCAATATCATTTACAATTAATTTGTCATGTCAGTAACATAGAAGCATAATCCCATTTATTCAGTGACTGCTGGATCTCTGTTTTAGATTACGATGTCTGGTGAAGCAACTGGAGAGAGGAGAAGCTTCCCTTGCTGACCTCAAGAAAAACCTGGAGTATGCAGCATCGGTGCTCGAATCGGTTTACATTGAGGAGACAAGGTAAGAAAAACATTAATATTGTAGAAGGGACTGACTTTAGGTATACTTAATTCTTTGATAACGACAGAAATGCACTTCTCATTACCAAACCCTGCAAAACTAAATACACCAATTAAAAACTGACTTGAAATATTTTGTTTTTTACTGTGGTTATAGTTTCTTTATTTCTTTATCTCATAATTTTTATCTATAATTTATTTATGTATTTTATTTTTCTTCACATTCATGTTCTGTTTTTATTATTTCTAGAATAAAATAAGTCAAATTAAGTGGAAGCTAAGACTTTGTTGTTTATCATGCATAGCATTCAGTAGTATTTAGTTACTGTGGAGTTGTGAGCATGTGTGTGTCTGTCTATCATAGCTAGTCTTATGTTGTTTTTTTTGTTACTTTTTTTTTTTTTTTTTTTTTTCAATTCTTGCATCACCGAATGTCTGCATGGCTAACGTGGGCAGCTGGTATGTACTTTTAACAAGACCTCACATTTAAATGACTGACCTAAGAAAATTTGGCTGTATGTTTATAAATCTTTTTTTAGATATAATTGAAGTTAAAAAATAAAGTTGGTCTATAAATGTCAATAGTTGAGTGACAGTTCAAAATATGAGCTCTGACCAGGCTTTGGGAATTATGTAAACCTCTCATCATCTAGATTCAAACAGATTAGGGTCAGCAATAGGCTGACTCCAGTCCAGGAGAAAGGATGATGAAGTATCAAGTGCAGGATTCATGTAGTACCATCGTTATCAGTGGGATGTGAATGCTTTTTCTGAACGTAAACAGGCTTTGCTTTTGATCCTGGACACGTTATGGAGAATTATGTCACCCAATAGGATTTGTATGAAGCCTTATGGGGTTTCTGTGATGTTTTGGATTTATCAAATATATGACATAACAGGTCATACATTTGATTGACAGGTGAATCAAAAAATCCTAGAACTTATGCTTTATCCACAGTGAATCTCTTATCTTTCATCTTCATATAGCTGATCTTTTTTCTTTTAAAAATCCTTTCAGTCTTATACTTCCATCTCTTCATTCAGGCGATTGGTGGACACAGAAGATGAGCTCAGTGACATCCAGTCAGAGTCTGTGCCTTCGGAGGTGCGAGACTGGCTGGCCTCCACCTTCACCAGGCAGATGGGCCTAATGCTCCGGCGAAATGAAGAAAAGCCCCGTTTCCGGAGCATCGTCCACGCCGTGCAGGCTGGAATTTTTGTCGAGAGGTAAAGTTTGAATGATGTAATAAAGCATTTTCACAACCTCAAATAACCAAGCAATTGCAGATCATAAATAATTTACATGGGCAGTCACTTGGAGCTGCAAATCTATCACTTGTGAGCCCAGACAAAAGCTGCCTGGAGGGAGGTAAAGAAATTCTATCAACATCTTTAATTTGGCTCTGCATAAAACATGAGTAAGGGCATAATTCATGAACTTTGTGACTGTAGGTGAAATTTACTATTTGATTTTGAGTAGTAAAGCTTTATTGGCTTTATGCTAATCAGTCAGCCTGCTCTGTATGTTAATTTTATTATGAATTTACATGCTTCAATTTAAAATTTGTCATGTGTTCTGAGATATGAGCAATGTTGTTAGAAAAAAATACCTTTATTACACCTGCATGTTGTGTAGGTGTAAACTTTAGCAAATCTTTATTTGCTAAAGTTTTTTTTTTTTTTTTTAACTTGTGTCACCTTATATATAACAATGGATCAGAATCCAAATGTCAGGCAGGCAAAATAGCTGCAAAAAAGTAAAAAGGTGAATAGTCAAACTAATAAAAAAGGTCAACATAAATAACCAGAAAAGCACAAGAATATTGAAAAGGATTGAGGTATGTTACAATGGATATATTTTTTAAAACTGATATGGTTTCCCTCTGGGGTTGACTCATCTGTATCCTCGCTAGAATTCAATCTGAAAATTCAGCAAAAATATTGGCACTTATAAACTAAAATAATATCCCAAGCATGGTTAAAACAGAGCTAAAAAGATGCTTTTTTACTTATTTTCTCACAGTCATATCATTTCTTAAGCTCATATTTTTAAGTTTAATGGAAACAGTCTGGACAAGGTGAGACAGACAGATACACACACACACACTGAAAACTCAATCTTCATGTACACAGGAGGCGCAAATACAGCAGAAAATCCCATAGTAAGTGTGAGAAGATGCTGAATGAAACCAATTTACCACATGTACCAAAGAGGATGTTTACTATTGGTAGCAGCATTTGAAGGGACTGGACCCAATAGAACACAGGGAGACTAAAGGACCATGAACATTATGCAACAACAGAGAAATGTTTCCTTTCTCCCAGGGCTTCAAAAACCAAATGGTGTCATTCTGTTCTTGGTCCCTTTGGGAGTTTTTGGGTTTTGTTCTTCACACATATTCTGGGCAGAATGTTTTTAGTGTTCAGTGTTTGACAATTAAAGTGTTGTGGGCATAAGCTATGAGGATATTCCAGGACATTTGTACTTCTTGTACAGTATGATTACTATGAAGTATGAAACCTTTTATCTTTGAAAAATGTTGATTTTGAGATGTCTGCAGCTATTGCACAGTGCAGCATTACCTTAGACCAGGGGTCGGCAAACCAAAATGTTGAAAGAGCCATATTGGACCAAAAAAACAAATCTTTCTGGAGCCGCAAAAAATTAAAAGTGAATTATATAAGGTTCATAATGAAGGCAACACAGGCTTTAAGTGTTTATGTTGGCTACTTTAGCCTATTATCAAAATTACTAAGTGCGTACATTTATGAGCATTCATGATTAAATGTTTATTTTCCCTGCAGTGCTTCCTGGAAGGAATGACGCACCACGTGACTATTCTGTTGTACGATGGTGCCTTAAGTTTACCTCCCGTTACATTATAAATGTATTATGTTTCATTGTACTGATAAAATTAAATAAATGCAATAAAGTAATTAGATTTTTGATGTCATTTTTATTATGACGATTCGACAGGGAAAGATATTTTTTGTTTTGGAACTCAAAAAATGTGCTCCCAAATGCAGTTTGCATAACAACGATTGCTCCTTGTAAATAGTCATGTTAAGTGTGTGATCGAAAAAACAACAAAACTGAACGTGCTTAATGTGCCCCTTATTTGGGCAACAAACGGAGTGCAATAAAACACAACCTGCAGTTTTAAAAATAAACCAGTAGCCTTTTGAAAAGGTAAAGTATATAAAATGAATACAGTTTAAGTTTGATTTCTGTGCAAATGCAAAGCAAGTCAGTGCAACGGTAAAACATAGCAGCATCCTCTTCTCTTTTGACACGCAACCATCCTCGGACCTGAAGATGTTAAACACAATAATATCGCTAAGTGTCATTCTAAATATATACTGACAAAAATTACTAATCAATTTATAAAAACAGCCACTTTTTTACAAATATGTGACTACGGCAGGATTGTGTTCTTACTGTGTTTAATGTTACTTCTGTTTACGGACCTCAATGGACAGCTTCTCAACATCGAGCTTGTAAGATGTAACTTCAATCTTGACGCGGCAGCTAATGTAGCGCCTTCCGTGGAAATGTCTTTCTGCATTACCATGTTTTTTGGACTATAAGCCATTACTTTTTCCCCACGCTTTGAACCATGTAGCTTACAGACCTGTGCAGCTTTTATATGTATATGTGCGTTTACATTTTTTTGTTGTTTTTTTCCAAAAAAACCCAAATGTGCGGCTTATAGTAAGGTGCGCTCTATAGTCAGGGAAAGTACAGTACCCTTTTTGTTATTTGTCAACTTACTCGTTACAGAGCAAACATTCAGGTAATCCTTCCGCATTGGCAATGAATGCAAATGATTCAGTCCAAGAATTGTAGAATCTCTTTTCAGCTATTTTCCTCGTTTCCCCTTTGCCATCCATGGCCCACCACACACCCGTCAGTTTGTTTACAACAGCCACCTGCCTCGCACCCTGCCTAGCTGAAAGAAACGTCACAGACGTCACAAATCTTTGACTGAAATGTTGAAATTTTATATTTATTCTGTTTGTCCTCCTACAGAAACCATATTAAAACAAAAAATATATTTCCCACCCCCATCTTGTTCAATTTTCAAACATTTTTGAAAAGCTCCAGGGAGCCACTAGGGCAGCGCTAAAGAGCCTGCATGTGGTTCTAGAGCCGCTGGTTGCCGACCCCTGCCTTAGACAATGATGCATTGTTAAAGCCTTGACAAACCTGTCGAATCGCAACAAGTCAGCCAGCTCTCTTTCCAAGGTGGAGCTTCATCACAAAGTAACATCCAAAACCATGCAAGCTATAATCATTCTTCATTTACTTTCTCTGAAGCCACTCCACTGTTTCTATAAGGTAACAGTGGGAAAAGGGAGAATAAGTGTAACAAGGGGGAACTATGTGTTGCAATCTAAGTTGTTGGTATTTATTTACATGTTTAATGGGATTTAACCTTTTGAGATAAAAATATTATGTCAGTTCTATTGGTTTGATGGAACTGAATCATGTCTTATAGTAATAAGCAAAAGTTTGACTTACTGGATTACACAGCTTTTTACTGAATGCCATTACTAATTTAATGGAAAACTACACATCTTATTTTGTCAGTTTTGATCATTGTAAACAATACTCCAACCTCCTAGTACTACAAACCTATTTTTTTCATTTGGAAAAACTGTAAAGCAATATTCATTCATTTGCAAATTTCTATTTATTGTATCACTCTTTTGGTCTGAGATGCAATTAGTTGAAGGTTTAGTCGTGGTGGGGGAACATCCCAAGCTGTGGTTTAGGGGCACTGTGTTTTCTTAAGATATTTACTCTCAGCAAGGCTCTGAATTTGATGTCTTTATCTCATCCAAACAGGATGTACCGACGCACCTCCAATATGGTGGGACTCAGCTACCCTGCATCTGTCATATCTGTTCTTAAGGTATAAACATTATGCATATACACAAAATCAAACAAAAAGAAAAAAAAAATCCTCATGCAATGTAAACTATTTGAATAATTTATTTTATGTTCATCTTTACTTTTAGGTAGGTACATTTATAATGGCTTTCAAAAGCATTCATACACTACACATTTCCACATTTTGCAAAGAAACCTAAATGTATTTTATTTAATTCTTATAAGAATTTTATGTAGCAGAACATCTTAGTTAGTAGCTGAGTATGAAATCGATTAAAAGGGTACATGGTTTTCACATTATATATAGTGCACAGTTTGGTATGCATTCAGCTCTCATGAAGTTTTAAAGAACAACACTTTGCTAGGATGGTACCTGTAAGTATTCTGGGATGATGTCTACCAGGCTTAGAGAAAGTGAACCAATTGTTCTTACACTGCATACTCCAAGCTCAGTGTGATTGGATGGAAAGCAATTTTTTTACACTCATAGTGAATATGCTTTCATTTCTAACATATAGATAAGCTCTCATCCAAATTCCATGGTAGCTCTGCCTTTATTTTTAGGTTCAATAGCTGTGTTTCCATTGACCATATAATTGCACAATTTGAAAATAAGTTTGCTTAGTGGAAACACACCAATTTCAAAAATACTGTTGTTTTTGGATAAAATGTTTTGGCACCAGGATGAGGTGCTTTTTCAGCCATATCGAAATTGGTTTATTTCACAAAACTGCAATGGAAACACGTTTTTACCCTCACATGAATCACATGATCAACAACCAGATATCACCACTGGCGCAAACCACGAAGAAGACATGAAGTAGTGGAAGGATCATAGTGTGCCATGTTTTTAATGACTTAATAAACATTTGTTTGTATGTATTTTTTATGAGGTAAGATAAATGAGGTATCCCTTCCTCTTCACTTTACAATTATGCTTTTTTTGGCCTGTTCCATAAAGTAATAATACTTTTATAAATTACTGCATATTGCTTCAGACTTAAAGTTGAATTCTTTGATTTTTTATTTTTTTTTTCTCTCCTTCACAGAATGTTGACAAATGGTCGTTTGATGTGTTTGCCCTAAATGAGGCCAGCGGGGATCACGCTCTTAAATTTATATTCTATGAGTTGCTCACAAGATATGATCTCATAAGCCGCTTCAAGGTAAACTCTCAAAGATGTAACTTTCTGCATCACGGGTCATTTATATTTCCATGCCATTAAAACAAGGTTAAAGAAGCCCTCTTCAATCCTGACAAGAACCTTCTACATTTCCAAATTGATGGAAGCAGGCACACAATTACAGTCCCTTAAGACCAAGTTTATGTTGTTTTATTCCAGCAATGATAATTTTATAGTGGAGTTTAGACACACTTCATCTGCTTTTAATAGTTGTGCAGCTCATTTTCCACAACGTCTAATAGCTTATAACAATCCACTGGTACTGATAGCATCTGGCAGTAAATGACACAGGCTGTAAAGCAGATATGAATATGTAATCATAAGATGCTGTAATTCAAGTGATTCTGATGGATGATTTTATGACATCGGTTTCCGATGCTGCACCCATTAAGTCACAAGTTAGCTTTAGGATTTGCTCTAAGTGTTAGTAACTCACAGACTCTTTCGATTTTGTAATTTTCAGATTCCGATCTCTGCGGTGGTGTCATTCGTGGAAGCCCTGGAAGTGGGATATAGCAAACATAAAAATCCCTACCACAACCTGATCCATGCTGCTGATGTAACCCAGACTGTACACTACCTGCTTCTCAAAACTGGCATGGTGGTGAGTAAGAAACATGCGGCTTAGATTGCATAATTTGTCTAAGCTCTGAGCACCTACAGAAACAAGTTGAGCGTTGAGGTTGAGTTCCAACAGGGAAAGCGCATTGGACTGAAGCTAAGCCTGTAAAATGAAAGGGATTTTTATCCCATTGGTATTCAGAACATCGCTGTCAGCTGACGTATGCCAGCATAATTGCAGCTTTTCCTGACATTCAGTTTCTAAGCAGATAAAAATTACGTAGATAGATGAGATGTTTTACTGTTTTTTTTTCCTTTGGTTTTTTTTTGGTTTTTTTGCCATAAAATTGTAGTTTACTATTTATCCTGAAAATGTATGGTCACTTCAAGAAAAGAAAAGAAAAACTCCTTTGTTTTAAGGTGACTACATTTACACATGTTTTTGATAGTTTTTTTTGGTAACATGTTCTGACCTACATTCTTTAGCTTCTCACAGAAGTAACTTGAGGGCACATATGACACAACATTCATTTCAAAATGAAAAACCCAACCCTGACTTCAAAGTCTATGACTTTCCAAAGAGAATGCCACCCCCATTCCCACTGTTTTTACTTAATCACCTTAATAAGGTGGCTGCGACAGCTGCCTACACGGTGTGTTTCTCTGGGCTCTGCCTTGTGGAGTAAAGTCACATTCATTCTCCGACCACTGTCTCATGGGAGAGCAAGAGAGCAGCATTTATCATTTTTAAAAAACCCTCCAGACTCATCTAAATCAACAATCAAAAGGTCATTCATAAAACTGTTCTATGAAGAGTTACAGAGCAGTGGATTGACCATTTTGTCCCCACCCTGTCTTTAATGACCCCATTACCCACTGTTGATTAGTCACCAATATCGACCTGGCTCCCTGAGCTAAATCCCCTCACTGGGTGTGTGAGTGCAGTCATGAATGCTCATCTCAAAGGAATTGCCCACTCACCATTGTGTCTTTTATATTTCATACACTCATTGGATCCAGCTAATCCTACAAAATGTAAATAAACACACACACACAATAAACTAGGGTATGTCAGATGGTTGCTGGTCTATTGACCCTTTTACCATTTTTAAATTTTTCAATTTTGCAGTTTTATTTCTCAAATTTTAAGACTTAAGAAAGTTTGATATGAAGTGAAAATGTTTGTGATAGGCTGTAATATACCATACATGCCTCAATGTGCACTCACCCAGAAAAATGTTTTTTTATGTCTGTAACATGATACCAGAAGAAGGTTGTTTAGAGTTATTTTGGCTTGATTAGGAGTCACAATCTGTCACATTTCATGTTAAACAACTAGTCTAGATAGACATCATAACTAGAATAAATAGAAACAGGGTAAAATACTGGGTCTTCCAAAATAGGATGCAGTTAAATTTGAAGAAAGACAAAATAGACGTGACAGCACAAAACTATAAATTGGAGGGTTTTTTGTTTTCTCCGAAGAGTTTTTGCGGCGCTAGTGGCTCGTATTTTTCGACAGTAGGCAGACAGGAAGGAGGGTGAGGAGAGGGGGGAAGACATGCGGCAAAGGTTGTCGGGACCGGGAGTCGAACCCGCGACATCCGCTTCGAGGACTAAGGCCTCCAAACGTGGGGCGTGCTAACCCCCTGCGCCACCACAGCACGCCCCATAAATTGGAGGTTTAAATTGACAAAGGTTTAAAATGAAGGAAATTATACTTTTGGATATCTGCCTGTCATTTTATCCTACAAATTATATTGCAGTGTAGGTTGCCATGGATTTGTTTGGACATGTCAAAAAAGTATATGGCATGATTGTCACACCTCTTAAAATTTCACCTGCATTGCATGTATGTCCTTCTGCTACACAATTTATACACATGCTACTCAAATGTTGCAAGAATTATCAAATTTGAACATGACCTCATCCCATGCTGCACTCTGCAGATGCTCTGCCTGGACTCATAAAGATTCTTCTCCTCTACATGCTGAATGTTTGAAGCTGCTCCAAGTGACAACTGCTCTACCTAATTTCAAATTAGTACAGCTAGAAGTGATTTGATCACTTTGAGAAATCTACAGCTTCATGCTGCATGTAGTTTGGGATTTTACTTGACAAACCTGGAATTTTTGTGTTTGAGTTAAAATTGACTGATTTGCTCATGCGTAATACCTGTGATCTTCTCTTTTGATGTTTGCTGTACTCAGAAACTGCACTTAAAAAGGTCTGAACTTGACCTATGAAATTGAAAGCATGGTGTGTTCTGTGACCTTTTGATAGCATTAACTCGTAAAAGAATAACAGAGAGCATGACCTTTTTATTTATATTTATACGTTGTGAAAACCAGAGTGACGGTGAGAGAAAGAACAGTGGGAGGGAGGCTTATAGGATGCTGTTTCCCAATAGACCTTATCTTATCTAGAGTTCTCTATTTTTGCTTTCCTAACCTTTTTGGTACCTTCTTTTCCCCATTTGTTTGCTTTCATTCCTGATGCTAATGTATTCCTCATGCCAAATTCTTCTCTGAATT
This sequence comes from Xiphophorus hellerii, assembly GCF_003331165.1. Lineage (NCBI taxonomy): Eukaryota > Metazoa > Chordata > Actinopteri > Cyprinodontiformes > Poeciliidae > Xiphophorus > Xiphophorus hellerii. The sequence goes on along the minus strand of NC_045677.1, from coordinate 19,909,641 downwards.
TTTTATATTATATTCCTCCATAATATCTTTATGGCCTAATGTGCCGTTCCCTGTATTCCCCATCACTGGATTCTCATTTCTCTTGCCTAATCTATGTCCATTCTTTTCTCTTGCATTCATTACTTCCTCATCTTTCTTGCCCGTCAAATGCCTCAACTTTTCCATCTGTCTGACTTCCTTTCTGCACTCCTCTGCTATATAATTTTCTTAATGTTTTCCTCGCCCTCCGTCACATCTCCTTTTCCCCTCCTCCAGCATTGGTTGACTGAACTAGAGATCTTCGCCATGATCTTTGCGGCTGCGGTGCACGACTACGAGCACACAGGGACCACAAACAACTTCCATATCCAGACAAGGTAATGGATGATAAAATCAAAAATGCATGGCGCTGACTCACCCAATCAATGATTTCATTTACAGCAAGGGGGCTTTACATTCATACTGTGATCGCCCGCAGTGTAATAATAACAGGATGGATTTGTAGACAGACTCAAAAGTCGAAGCTTTTTGTAAATGTTCAGCTTTTACTTTAAAAAGCTGAAGTTTAAAACTGGAAGAAACATTGGCTTGCATAGTGCTTTTAAAATTACCCAAATCTGTGAACTTGTTCACATTTTGTCAGATTACCAACACAACAGATTTTTGTTTGTATCAACTTTAACTTCACAATTATACACTATATTTGTTCACTACAGTTCTATCACACACATTTCCAAGAAAACACTCTCAGGTTTGTGGTTGTAAGATGACAAAACTTGGAAAATTTCAAATAGACAAAGCAGAAATTTAACTTCTCTTAGAAATTTAGTAAATTCTACAACATTCTGTTGTATGATTTTCATGCAAGTTTAATAATAATTTTAAAGAAAATTCCTTTGTATATTAGGTGAAAGTTCATCTAAATTTACAAGGAGGATGAGAAAATAATGAAAGTCATTTTACAATAAATTTATTTTAGATGCAGTATTTTCATCATCCAGAGTGAGTCAAAATTCTATATTTTCCAAAAAGTTATATAAAGGTTAGTCATGTTTAATGATTCTCTTGCCAGAGTGAATTAATATGTATTAATTTCTCAGGTGTTTTTGATACCTACAAAGACCAATCAAACACAGTTGTTTTACGTTTTCTTCATTTGTAAGGTCAGACACAGCCATCCTCTACAACGATCGCTCAGTGTTGGAGAGTCATCACGTCAGCGCAGCCTATCGCCTACTGCAGGACGACGATGAAATGAACATCCTCTACAACCTCTCCAAGGATGACTGGAGGTCCGTTTCACATAGCGCTAATGTACTTAAATGATTGTAAAGGGAATGAAAACCCCCTCCGAGAAAGATTGCAGAAAGCCATTATTCACCAATCTTAAGCCCCATGTCAACTATGTTTGACATAAATGCGACTAGTTAGATCATCCTCAAGATTCAATGACACTCATGACTGAATTCACCTGATTCCAGGTGTACTCAAGCCAGGACTCGTTACTATAAATAGTTCTTATTTATTTTAATAACTGTTTTTGGAATACTTCAGCCTTTAGAACCTGCAAGTTTAACATTGATTTAACTGCTTGTAACTAATTATTTTTTTCTCCCTTGTCTTTCGCAGAGAGCTGCGTGCTTTGGTGATCGAGATGGTGTTGGCTACTGATATGTCTTGTCACTTCCAGCAGGTTAAAGCCATGAAGAATTATCTACAGCAACCTGAAGGGTCAGTTGGTTTAAAATCAATTCTGTCGCTGCTGTAACAATGCTGCTTTGGCTGCGTTTACGCGGCAGGAATGTGATCCAAATGTAAATTTTTTTTCCCCTATATGCAAGCCATATTCAACTTTTTCATGGCTGTCTGAATGGCCCAATTCTGACCTTTTTACCCAAAAGAAAATCTGATTTGGCCTCTCCCATATGTGGTACTAAATCAGATATGTATCCGATTATTTTCAAAGCGTCTGCAGTCTGAAGGATCATGTTGCACTTTATTTGATTTTAAGTCATTAATGACATAAAATGCAGATGTAAAAAATGGCTGAAAATGCTAATTATGAAAGAAATCTGTCAGTGAAGATCATCACATCCCAATCCCAACACTCCTGATGTTACTGCACATCCAAACAGACTTCAGAAGTTACATTCAATGCTCCATAAAAGGTTCTGACTATTAGCTTTACTCATGTTGTGACAATATTGTCACAACATTGATCCATAGACGATGGCATCCATTAATACTTCTGTAAAAAGTGAGGTGGTATGTAACGGTTACATTCTTCTGCGTATGTGGGTGGCTTTGGGGTCATTATTTTTTCACACAGAGGTCTCGTTGCAGTTGGGCTTAGTTAGTACTATGAACAATCACAAAAAAAACCATTAAGACCAAAGACATAACCTTTGATGCCTTACAGAACTAATAACTAAGCATTAGCCTCTATGAGATTCTGACACAGTGACAACCACAAGGAAAAGGCCGCCATTTCTCAGTATAATTTTTTAAATCTTTTATTATATTTATGCAAAAACATATTTAATGTGTTTATTTAAAACAGAAAGACAACAATTATTATGACTGCTATTATGATTACAGAAATATGAACAGCAAAATTAACATTTATTGGCTTTTGTTTAGAAAACTGCATTAATTGACGTGAAAATTAGCATGTATGCTACAAAACAAACAATACAAAAAAACTGTGAACATGTGTTTCTTTCCTGAAACAAAAAGGGAAAGTTGTGGATCATTCAGTGTAGCAAAATAAACTTCTATATGTTTTCAATGACAATTTAAGTCATTGAAATACTTGAATGTCATGTTAATTTGTATTTTTAGTGAACATGTTTATATAATTTAGGTTAATGCAGTTCTTGCCTGACACAGAAAGTCTGAGTTGCCTTACGATTTACTATAAAGTAGATGATAGTATAAACTGGCCCAAGAATTTAAATAGACTAATATTATATTCAAACCTAAAAGGAATATAAAAAGCTATGAAAAAATTACAGTCTACCAAAAGCAGAGAAATCTCAGAAACAGATTAAGGATTAATCTGAGATTATCTTTAAAGAATTCCTCTTTCTCTGATCCTTTTTGTTTATTTTAGTTTAGCTTTCTTGTGCATATGAGATGAAAATACTGCCTTGATAAGACATTCAGTAAACAAAGAACAAAATATTGTGTAAAGTTCACTTAAAAATTCACTTCAATTTATGATTTCTATAAACATTTTCAGGCAGACCTGAGGTCTACTGTGCTATGTGCAACTTCCAGTACTTCCTAACAGAACTTCCTTTTTGCACACTTCGAGCACAGGGCCCTGGAGATAGCTGGCAGTTGTTGTACAACCAGATAAAGGGTTGCAGCTGGAGAACAGAAATAAAAGCGCTATCACACAAACTATCACATAACATGATGAGTCATCACTGCCACAGCTTCTACTAAAAGCAGGCGGCAAGGGACTTGTTAACCTTCAGACTATTCTTTTCCGATTATGGTAACATCCAAAACATCTCCCAATCTATCTATTACATACATATATAATATATAAAATATATATGACCTTATATGGATATATATTTAAGACAAAAAGTGCTGACTGCAGGGTAATCAGTCCAGTATAGTCCTTACACACATATATACACGATTGCAGTCTGCAGGCGACGGTGAAGCTGAAAAGACTTTAATGTGAAGTAATTTAAACCAGTGTGCTGCAGGCCTGCTTAGAGCACACTTCAAGACTCAATCTGCCACAAATGGAACACAGCAAAATAGAAGCCAGTCACTCTCACCCCTGTTTAACCTTGTACTGTGTGTACACGTGTAGAGTGTTTTTGTGTACTTTGTGTGTCTCTTCCATTTAGTCTGCCTCTTTTTCATATTTGTCTGTGGCTGTTCGTTCATGCATCAGTCCATTAAACAAGATATTAGGATATGGTTATCAGGTGATATTTTACACACCATTTCTGATGAGGTGGGATGATGCATCTTCATGCTGTGATCCAGGGCAGAGGACCGATTAGCCTAATGGTGGCAGTATGACTAAAGAGGGGTTTTTTTCTTATCTCTTTGGATCATTGTCTGTTATGAGTGTAAATTTAATGGCTTACATTAGAAGTATTATTTAGCATCCACATAATGTTAAAATGTTAAAACCTTAGATTTACATATACACTATAAAAAGACACAACCTTTCTTTACTGTCTTAATGCATATTAAGCTTTTCTTGTTGATCAGTAGCTCAGTGCCATAGCTGTTTCATATCTTATTCACAAACAGTGTAGAGAAAGTTTTTATTGTCACAGTAAATTATTATAGCTGCAGTATGTAACTTTTATAAAAATTGCTACACTGTCACAGTGTAATGACAGTATAGCGAGACAGATAATCTGTGAAATAGTTGAGCTCCTCTGCCTTCTCACAGTGCTAACTAGAAACAACCAAACAGAGCCCAGAGGAGGATCTTAGTGCTGTGAATCAAGATTATATACCTGCTGCTCACAAATCCCCTCAAGCCTTCGCCCTTGCTCTCTGCTACACTAAAGCTTCTCTTCATCAGTACAGCCTGGCATGAATGCTCGGGCTAGTTAGCAGGCAACTGATGACAGATAAACAATTTTCCTGAAACAGTAAGTTGTTTCTTTGCCACTAGCCACTAGCTAGTTTGCCACGAGCCCATTTAGCAGCACGTACATGAGATTGACAGACTGTTTTTGACTGGTAGCCAGGTTTTTCTTCAAACAGTGGAGGAGATCTTTTCACAGATTATCTGTCTCATACTGTAACGACATGGGGATGGAGGAGAGTATGTCCATGTATGGATGAATGAGTTGTATTTAAAATTAAACTATAGTTTGTTGTTTATTTGCAAGTTAAGGTTCTGCAGCAATGGTTTATTTATCCCTGATCTCTGGCTGTGAGCCTCAAGAAATTTAAACTGAAATAAATGGTCAGAGTACACAAAAGATAGAACAAAAACACAAGAAATAAGAAATAGTAATGTTCTATATTTTGACTTAAAGGCGTTTTCTCTGTTGTTATTGGTGTTGTGTGACTGGTAACCACCTATTAGCTTTTATTGCAGCAGAAATAAAGCTGTCTCTGACTCAAGTTATTCCATTGCTTTATCTGGATATTGGGTGAAAGTGGGTGCACTTCTGGGCATATAATTTAGATACTTGTGTGTCATTGTTCTAATTATGTCACCTCTAAGTGCTCCGGAGGAGTTCCAAGCATGAATTGATTTCTAGAAGCTCTATGAAGCAAATACTGTGTTGCTAATGTTATGGCATGATTTTTGTGCTGACGGTCCTTATTGTTTGAAGATTATTGTGTGGAGTAATCAAGTCTCTGAAACGACCTGTATTATTTCATAAAATTCACTTTGCAAACAAGAGAACAAAAAACAAAAACGCATTTCTGTCTTTTCACAAAAATTTGTATTAACTTCATTCACAAGCATACATAACAATAATGAAGCCTTAAATGAGTGCAGTTAAATTCACTGGAACAATCAGGGGCAGATGTTCTTGAAGTACTGATCCCCTTTTTTCTGCAATGACTAACTCCAAAGAGCAGCATAACACCATTTTTCCTTAGCATCTAATTAGCCTTGCATGCAAGAAAGTAAGTGCAAACAATATTGTTAACAAAGCAACACTTCTTCAGATCATCTAGAACTTCAAGAAGAAAGATTCAGCGGCTGTAGTGAAAGCTTCATGAAAAATGACTGTCAAGGTCTAGGAAATTGTGCTGCCTCCAGTTTATAGCTTGCTCAACTTCAATATTGTTTGTCTGTGAGTGCATCTGAAAGCATCATGATCCAAAGACTTTATGATAGTGATCTTTTTACAAGGGCAGCATAGAAGCTTCTTTTGTTCAATAAAAATACTAAGTTTAGACTAAAAACATGCATAGCAGAGACAGTAGAACAGTAGAAAACTGGGGCAAGGCTACCTCTTTTCACAAGTCCATCCATCCATCCATCCATCCATCCATTTTCTGTACACCCTTAGAGGGGTCGGAAAGGGTGCTGGTGCCTATCTCCAGCTAACGTTCCGGGCTAGAGGCGAGGTTACCCGCGACAGGTCACCAGTCTGTCGCAGGGCAACACAGAGACAGACAGGACAAACAACCATGCATACACACACTCACTCAGGGAGAATTTAGAGAGACCAATTAACCTGACAGTCATATTTTTGGACTGTGGGAGGAAGCCGGAGTACTCGGAGAGAACGCACACATGCACAGGGAGAACATGCAAACTCCATGCAGAAAGACCCCGGGCCAGGAATCGAACCCAGGACCTTCTTGCTGTAAGGCAACATCTCTACCAACAGCTCTGTGCCACTGTGCAGCCTTTTTTCACAAGGGCTGCACAATATTTGCCAATATTTTGGAATGTTAGTAACATCTTTAAAACATCTTTAAAATGACTTTCTGCCTCTATATGGTACTGTTTCTGAACCAATGAGGTGGGCATGATTCTGCCGAACACCAGTGCCACGAATAGAAAATTAGATAAGATTGTTTTCCACTTCTTCCAACAAAGCATACACAAAGTGGGCCTGAAACCTGCCAGCTGTCAAAAAGTAGGCAAATAAAGACAACAAAGAAAAGTCAATACTTGAAATATTCACCGTTTACATAAACTTACTGTATTTGCTGGTAACTCCAATAGAACATATGGAACATTGAACTGACATTAGGGATATATCAGCTCTAACATTGGCATGGGCCTATATCATTTCTAACATGATGATATTGGTGCGATACATAAAACTGAGCTGATATTATCAAACAATATGTATTCCCATCTTGTTGCTATTTGTTTCTGGAGGATGAGTGCAGGAGGTTGGTTGTGTGGTATTTGTTTTGTTGCAGCACAGCACTGTGGGGAGTTTAACTGAAGGACAGAAGCAGTGGTGAAGTCAGTAGTAGTCAAAACAAGTAAAAAAAAAAAAATACATAACATACTGTATAATATATAGGTAAATATCAGTAATTGGCCATAGCAGAAATACGGGTCTGGAAAAAATTAAGAGACCACTTAAAATGTTCAGTTTCACTGATTTTACTTTTTATAGGTATATGTTTGAATAAAATGAACATTGTTCTTTTATTTTATGAACTGCTGACAACATGTCTCTGAAATTCCAAGCAAAACTTTAGTATTTATTTGCAGAAAATGAGAAATGGTCAAAATAGCAAAAATGATGCAGTGCTGTCAGACCTCAAAAAATGCAAAGAACATTTAGAAACAGCAATACTAATGTTTTAACTCAGGAAGAGTTAAAAAATCAATATTTGGTGGAATAATTCAGGAGGTTTTCAATGGGGTTCAGTGCAGTGGTTTCTTAATTTTTTTTCCCAGAGCTGCAATAATATTGCATATCAATATTGGCCCAAATGTTCATATTAGTTCATCCCTACTTTTAATCACTGGTTCTAGTATTTGATTTAACACGGTCAGATGGCACTCCCCAAGAAAATCCCCCTTTAAGTAAGGCAACTCTACAGCATCGTTCTATGAAGCCATGAAATGCTTAAATGTCCTTGACATGCTGACTTGGAGATAACAGTTTCTTTGGTGGTCTTGCTGACTCCTTCCGCTCCCACATACATTCTTTATTTTTGTTTCAAAACCTGAGGATTTTAAGTGCTTTTAAATGTGAGAAGCTTCTCCCATGGTGATGCAGACAGATTCATCCTTGAAATACTGGAGATATCAAAGGATATAATCATCGGCATTGAGCTTGCCTATTTGTCTGCATGAGAGTGGTTGTAGTGGTTTCATCTACAGCTCTGACTCTGTCATAGCAATAAAACTACGGCTGGTCTGGGTTTATATACAGAAGGAAAAAAACGTCTTTGCTTTTATGATGTGGGGTATTAGAGTGGCTGGTCTTTAGCTGTTGTGGGCAGATGAATGAGGTTTTTTTCAGTCACTGTCAGAAGACAGGATGTCTAGAACACAGACTCTGGTACTCTGAAGTTGCACATAGCGATCCTGGAGCTAACATTATCTTTATTTACAGCCTTTTTGTGCTCAGTCATTCCAGCTGCCTCTTCTTCTTTCTGCATGAGAGAGGAAAGTAAAAACGCAAGTTTAAGTTGCTATGTATACTGATATAAATGTTGAATGTGGCTAAGGCTGTGTTAAGGGCAGTGATTGAGGTCTATGGTGACACTAAATGGTGTATTGAAAATCTTTGGTTTCAAGGAGGCTGTGAAGTCTGTGTGTCTAGAGGCATGAGAGAGCAATGCTGCACATCCTTATGAGTTTACCTTCTTTAAAGGAAATTGTTCAAAAATAATTGGTTCTGTCCAGGGTTACCTCAATCTGATCACCCTTCACCTCGAAGCAAGAGATCTTTTTCATCTCTGACCAGACATCCCACATACTGTTCTGCCAATGATTGCTCTCTAGCTTTTCACTGTCAACAACGTTGCACTATCGTTAAGCTTTCTGAGCTCACTCTTCAGTAACTCTCTGTATCTCACCCCCAGATGGCTCTTTTCCTTATGTTCAGCAGCTTTTTCAGATAATGACAATCTAGGGCTTGTTATTGTGGAAGCGCCTCATTGTACTGCTGGGGATTGTGCTTTCCACAGATAATGCAGTTTGTCACATAGTCATGGCATTGATGTCACCACAGTGTCACTCACTGAGTGCGTCCCAGTCAGTGGCCTCATCATAGCATTTTGGAGTTTCTTCAGCTTCCATGACCACCTCCTCACCATTCGTTTGATCACCGGTTGGTGCTGAACAATAGGTGTGTAGGTGAGAATTAAATGATTATGTCTGTGGCTGTTCATATTATTCCATAAAATGAGAGATACAGGAGGATTTTGACCAACAGCTCGAGCTGTTGTACTAATTATAGTGATTTCATCCAATTTAAACAAAAATCTCTTGAGAATATGTTCTGTATAGCTGTCAATTTTTTTTGTCTTTTTATAATTTTTATGTTGTTGTTGAACAAACTTGTTATAAAATAAATCTCAATGCGTGTCATCAGTTTTTTTATTTGCCAATTTTGCCATCACATAATAACTTACAACCCCTGAGCTTAGAGTTCTAACATTTTTTTTTCCACTTAGGCTTTGTCTATGTTTTGTCTGCACAGACTATCATTTAACCAACTGAGCTGTGCTATAGCTTGCTTCCATACTTTTGTCTAACTTTATATTTATGGTTGTTCTCCACCACAAATAAAACATTCAACATTTCTGTATCTTCGAGAGAGAAATGAATAATATAAGTATGACCTTCCATTTTTTAAAAAGATTTGTGTCTGTTTTTCTTTTTCCTCTTTCACAGCATCGACAAGCCTAAGGCTCTCTCCCTACTTCTCCACACAGCTGACATCAGCCATCCAGCCAAAAGTTGGGACCTGCACCACCGATGGACCACTTCTTTGCTTGAGGAGTTCTTCAGACAGGTGAGTGAGTTCTCCTGGCATTTTCGCTGGAAGCTTTGGTAGCTTTTGAAATAAAAATAAATTATCTGTTGATGTCAGTACGATGGTGTTTCTTTTAAACTGGCAGTGTATTAGTTATTTGTTACTAAGACTGATTCAGGAAAATCGGTTGGTTGACTGAAAGATTGTCATACCTTATGCAAAATTTGACAATTGGGTGTTAAATACCCCAGTTTTATCTAAAGAAAATTTAAAAAATGGTTTGGGTTTATGGTAAATGTATATACGCCAAAGGGGCCACAGGGTTTGTTGAACTTCTGACAAGTTATTGGCATACTTGAAAAAACTCCAATCATTTAATCAGCATCACCTAAATGAAGTAGAGAAGTTTTTGAAATGCATGTCAACAAAAGACAGAGGCTATAGAAGTGAGTCTAGATTTCTTTTAATGGCAGATGAAGTAGAGGATTCTACAGCTGATTTATTTTGTCTCTTCTGTTCAAGTTCGAGAATAAAATGATGTTGTTAATGAGTAACTGTTTTAATAAAGAACCTCGGCAGAAGATTCCCTCAGAAAAAAATCTTTATATGTGGGTTATGTATACATAAGTATTATTTAAATAAAGAAACAGACACCATGGAAGTTTAAGATGTACAATATGTCCTATTCAATAAAACAGTAGTCTATGAATTATAAAATATGTATTTGTAAACATTATCGAAAGCGACATAGCAAATGATGCACCAATCCATTCATCAGTTTCTTTGTAAATATTTGTTTTCATTTTCATTCTCATTGTCATCTTGCCTACTTCTAAAAGGCCTTTGTCTCTTGGGATGTGAATCGACAACAAATAGCTTCTCAAAAGAATATTGCCTCTCCATTGCCCATCTAAGTGGTTTGCGACAAACTGGAGGAGAAATTGAAACAGATTTGTGGCCTGAAAAGATATTGGGTGGGGCTCAGACAAATCGGATGTCTAATGGCTTGTCTGTATGCCTATGTGATGTGGGGTATTTTTATTTATTTTTTTGTAGGATCCAATCTAAAGTCCCTTTACTGTTGAAATTGATGTGTTTCTAGGGGGACAAAGAAGCCGAACTAGGCCTGCCGTTCTCTCCACTGTGTGACAGAAAGTCGACGTTGGTTGCACAGTCTCAGATTGGTGAGTGGCTTCTAATATTTTGTTTACTTTTGTTAGGACAAAAACACCAGTTTTTTTTCTTTCTTTCTTCAAAGTAATCTTGAAATAAAGCATATAGTTAGAGCTGAAACAACTAATCAAATTAATCGTGTTGTTTCAGTAGTATTGAAATAATTGTCAACTAATTTAGTAATTGGTTAATCATTCACTGGAGTATGCAGATTAAAAAAGTCCATTTGATAAAAGAACACACTCAGAGCAGTAACTAAACTGAAACAGTCCTCAAGACGCATAGTCTTGGTTCACATGTTCAAATTCTGTAAAAATAATAATAATATTTGTTTAATTAAACGAAATGAATGAAGCATCAGAAAAAAAGAGAACATACATACTCATGAAACAATGCATTCTAGTAAGTTTATGACATTATTTTCAATTTAGATACAATATTGAAGGTATTTGTTGTGGTTTTAACTCTTCCCCATTAATTGTTTTGTATTTGTTTTCTTTCCTGTCACAGCCATACTGACAATAATTCTTCCTGAAATGTTTGTCACTAGGGTTCATAGACTTCATTGTGGTTCCCACCTTCACTGTGCTGACTGACATGATGGAGCGCATTGTCACTCCGCTCATCGATGAGGCCTCCCACTCTGGTCTTTCTACCTTTAGACGCTCAAGGTAAGTTATGAGAGAAATTTCTGGTGAAAATGTTTGTTAAATGCTTTCTTGGTAGTACAGCAAAGCAGAGGGCGTTGTGTATAAATGTGAATAGATTTTAATCCTCCAGGCTATTTAATCAACGATAAAACATTTTTTCTTGTTTTCGAGCCTTCACCTCTCAAATCTTTCTGAGCAACAGCTCTCTAAATTGCATGACTGAACCTCTACAGCTCCTCTGCAACAACAGCATGTCTAATGGAAGTATTGAGAACAGCAGATGAGTCTCCCATGAGTAATCCATTTCTGTGCATGGAAATGTCTCCACCTTTCATCTTGCGGAGCCACACACCTTGAAATTGGCATTTTAGAGACGCTAGTTAAGCTCTGCTCATCAGCCATGATCATGAATGAGCCTTCAAGCTGGCCTGGCTTACATATTTGCCTGAGGAGATACAAAAGGAAGTGATTTTCTCTCCCCTGGTTTAATTTGTTGGCTCGGTACTTTTTCTCCAGTCTCCTTCTATATCAGCTACGTGCAAGGCTGAGAGGTGACACATAAGTAAGGCACAGTTCCCTTAATATTGTGTTTTTAACAAGTGAGCTGCACTGAAAAGGATTGTTTAAAGGAACTTTCCATCTTGGAAAGCACTTTTATTGGATAATAAACCAGTCCTTTAACTGTCTGGCTCTACAGCCATGCTTGGAACTGAACATAAATTTGAGCCCAGTCTTTCTCTTCTACAGCCATCATTACCATTACTCAGTGAGGCTCCAGTTGAAGCAAACAGTGTAAAACTTGCATAGTGCAGCTGTGCTTATAGACTCCTGGGTGTTTACAGCTTTCCTCATGCAGTTTATTGATAGCATTTAACTCTGCCTCAGTAGTCTGTAACTATATTTGCTCTTTCAGTCTTCCTGAGGGTCCGTCCGGAAAGTATTCATAGATTTTCACTTTTTCCACATTTTGTTATGTTACAACCTTATTCCAAATTGTATTAAATTGATCTATTTCCTCAAACTTTTGCACACAAATACCTCATTGTGACAAGGTGGAAACATGTTCTTTAGAGATTTTTGCAAATTTATTAACAATACAAAACCTAGAAATCACATTTATGTCACTATTGAAAGCTAGTTATACAGCACAGAGAGGACACATGAAAAAAACAAAGGGCTCATACACCTTTTACCACTTGTGCTTTATATATTGTAATTTATCCTTTTTCACATTTATTTCCTTCAAGTTATTTGTGAAAATATTAACATCAGTATGAGTTTTATTGTAGATTTAGTACCAAGAAAAATAGGAAATATCATATATCATTAGCAACTTAACTAAAAGGATACAAGTGGTATGCTATTAGTTTACAGTTCAAACAATATCCTGTCATAGATGCCTCTCAGCAGAAACTATGGCTGTCAACTTGTCTTCTTGGAATTTTGCTGTTCATCTTTTATATATTTCTTTTCTTTTCAGTCTAAACAGTATTAGCTCAGATGAAACCAAGAGGCACAGCGTGAAGAGCATGGGATCTGACAGCAGCTCGTCTGGCCAAAGCTCCCTTCTGACGGTGGACATTAAAAACTTCAAGGCCTTGTGGAATGAGGAAGTTTATCAGAACAGGGAAAGATGGAAAGCCCAGGCTACCAAAGGTACAGTTTAACCTTCACAGTTCATCATATGCAGCAAAACATATAAAGCTCTAAAGACTGCAGCATGTCTGATAGTGGGAAAGTTTAGATAGTGGAATATAAAGATGAACTGCTTTTAGCTTGAAGCGAAGTTTAATTTAGTTTTACTCAGATGTTTACCTCTCTCCCGGGCAGACCATTATTTCTCACTTTGTTTTTATTTATTTTTTTCTGCAGCAGGTAGTGTAAACAAACTAAGTTGGCAGATTTTCTAGCGAGCATTGTAAGGTGTTTGGCACTTTTTTGTTTGTTGGCACTAAGAACAAAGTGAAAAGGCTGTGATAATTGCCTGAAAGGAGTAAATCAGCGAAACATTCTGAAACTAATATATGGGCTAAGATGCAAAGGTTTGCTAAGATGGTGAGGCCAACTCAAATGAAATCATTGTATATAGATAGAATCTATGTTCTGAGTCATGTAAGTCTTAGTACTCTTAAGTGTTTAATGTGGAAGAACTGGACAACTTGGTTGTTGAAAATGTTGCACCTCTCATTCGTAAAGCTTTTTCTGCTGGTGAAATGTAAATATGAGCCAAAAGAGGCCCAGTTCTCCTTTTTGAGTGTTGAACAGTAACATTCCCTTGAAAGCAAGTTTTGGCTGCCCTCAAGTGGTCAAAAGTGTAAATGGTTGTTTTAACTTCAGAAGATTTTAAGATCTTGCTTTGTATGGAGTCTGAACCAGAACAAAGCACTTAAATTAAGTCAATATTAGCTGATTGATAGAGGCTCCACCTTGCCAAACAACCTTAATCTCTTATGTGACTCCAGAAGCGGAAGAACGAGCTAAAAAGGAAGCAGAAGAGCGAGCTCAGCAGGAGGAAGCTATGGAACCGCAGGAGGTCCAGACAGAGTCTGCATACCCTGAACAGAAGGAGAACAAATTGGACAGCAAGGTGCCAGAGTCAGCAGAGGTCAGCAGATCACCAGATGGAAACCCAGGGGAACCAAAGCAGGCGAACCCCCCTGAGAACACGTCACACCAGAGTCCCCTGCTGCAGAATGGTACGTCAGCTGAACTTTCCAATTCCACTGGTGACAAAACTTCAACATCGTGATCAGACGTACAAACTGGTTGTGTGTTAAAAGATGCACAGGTCTCAGATTTCATGGCAATTTTCCAAACTCCCATTTTTGTGAAGCTTTTACCTTTTTTAAAGAACCACAATTAACAGCATTTAAAACATTCCTTTTGACCGTTCTGGGAATCTTGCATTTTACATATATATGTCAGTGTAATAAGTAAAACTGGTATTTTGGATTTTCAGGTGAGTTGTCAGAGGGGGGTGAATCTCCTGATGGTGAAGAAAACAAGAACAAAGGAATGAGTGGTGGGTTTAAAGTGACAATTATGAATTATTGACAGAATGCCAAAGTGGCTGTCATAAAGATCTAATAAAACATTCAAAGAAAAACAGATGTTTATGTGCCTGAAGGCATGAACGAGATACAAAATAAAATATCTAGACCGCAAAATAGGGTGTCGTCGCAATGATTGATATACAAATGATGAATTTGGTAAAACTTGTTTTCAAAATTTCTAAAGTATGTATCCTGTTGCATCCAAACAGAGGCAGTGATGGAATAACAGAGAAGAGGAGCATCATGGCTACACTGATTCTGCCCTGTTGCTGTTTAAAGGTTGAAGTTGGACTCTGCTGCCCTCTACAGACGACTGAAAAACTGACACCTTTGCTTCCTTTTTGTTTATGTCTTTGCATTTCAACAGCTTCTATCACATGTATAATGTTTTCGCCATTTATAAACAGTAAGGTGCATTATTCTTTCTTTCCTGCTTTTTTTTAAATAATAATAATAATAATAAAATAATAATGAAGAGGTTTATTTCCATCCAGTGGCTATTACAGTGTCACCACTGGCAAACTAGTTTGTTTTTGTGGTAGTTTGGGCAGTGTTCTTTTATTTTCCTTTTTATTGCATTTTTTAACTCAACTCTTGTAGCTGTTTTAAAAGTCCCACTTCCACATTCTGGATACATCTATATTAGATTTATTTGTTGGGAGATGGGAGTTAAGAGATTTGTTGCGACTTACTACCACATATGCAGAATAGATGCATATCTAGAGGGACTTCTACAACGCCTATACTGCATGTAGATTATATGTCTGTACAGTAATTTGAGATTCTTGCCATAGGTCTTCAGCACTACTGTTTTATTACCAAGTACTCCTTAAATAAATCTAGACTAACTTAGAAAACAATTTTCCTTTGAGTGCTCCTTATGGTTGCTAAAGCCACAAAGAGAAAATATTTTGTGTGTTTACTTTCTTTAACTTTTTTGCAATTAAATGCATTTGTATTCTTTACAGCCAGGTGCAAATTGTTTTATTTTTTCCTATGTTTTTCTTTTCTGTACATATTTAAATGTTTATTAATGGTTGAATATGGAACAGAAATCCATCAGCCGTCCAGTGAGGGAAATATTTTTGAGATAAAATGTAAGATATTTGTGGAAAAAAATAAAAGTCCAAAAATTAGAAAGCAGCTTTTTGCAATTTTAACATATCACACGCGCAGATGCATTCAAGTTTTTTTTTGGTTTTTTTTGTAAATACAATGTTTTTGTTCATCTTTTTGAAAACATATTTGTTTTGCATTAATTTCCTGTACAATTTATGCACTATTTCTGTCTAATATTGTCACATTGTGTGTTTACTTGATGCCTTCTGATGTGTTTTGAAGCTGTAGCAAGAGCTCAACATTGTTGCTAAAACTTTTTTCAGTGTTCATTTTTGCTTTTATTCCACAGAGCAGTTTTGTCCAAACAGCTTCCCCTTCTTGGTCGCTGGTGTGACATTCAATCAGCGTGTTTACAGTGTGCCCATACGCCACTTAGGCTGCCGAAACTTTCACGCTTCTGCGACGCATCTGAGGCGTATCTGTCCAAAGCGTGTCTGCTTCTCTTTGCCAGGATTTCAAGGCCTGTAATGTTGTATATAAAAAATGTACTTATTGCGCACTTTGCATATGTACCATATTGGACATGTGGGTCAGTTTTCACTTTATGCAGTGCCTAGCAAAGGTATTTATGATTTGTATAAGGTTTCCACTTTATGTCGTGTTGGAACCACAAACATTTATTTGTTTTATTTGGATTTGTTGTGACAGAGTAATGCATAGCGGTGAAGAAAACAATTTTTCAACGTTTTCTTCATATATTTGTATCTGAAAACTGGGCACATAAATCCTGCCCTGAATTACCATTTTGTACAGCCATTATTGGCTGCTATTACAGCAACTCACTAAGAGTAAATCAAGAGCATTTGCCTTGTGTTTAACTTAACTCATGTACTCATCACCTCTGACTAGCTTCCTTTTCGCTGCTGAGCAGAAGCAGGATGCTGCCCTCTCCATTTGTCACATTGGAGATGCTGTTTTCATGGTGAAGATAGCATGAAGGCCAAATATATATATATATTTTTTTTTCCCAACGTGTTTTAGGCAAAGTAAAACTGCTGCTGTTATGGCTTCCTTTATGATGATGGATTCTGTGAATGCTCTGTGAGATGTTACAAACTTTTATGTCTTTTATATCCCAGCCCTGCTTTAAATTTCCCCACGACTTCATCACAAGCCTTTCAACTACATCCCTTGGTCTATGAGACCCTCATAGAAGAGCTGGATTTGTACTGAAAATAAATTACACACGGATTGACTCTAATTAGGCCACTTTCTGAAGGCAGTTGTTTGCACTGGGGTTTCAGTCATTTTCTTCCCACTTCAAAAATAATGCTCTATATCATATAAAATTCCTTTATAATACATTGAAGTTTGTGGTTGTAACACAACAAAATGTGAAAAAGTTTAAGTCGGTACCTTTGTAATGCACTGTGCTCAGCACATTAATTTGCAGAAAAGAAAATACACATCTGGGCAGTATTTGCTAAGTGATGGATGTTATTTTCCTTAAACCTCAAAGTTTTTTTCTATGAAATTTACCACATATATTGTGTGAAGTTTAAGCTTTAGAAGGTACCTGTGTATATTATATTGTACCACATAGTTATATCCAAACATTTGAGAGGATTGAACATTTAAAGAAATTATGAAAACATATATCAAAAGTGAGGGAAAGATTGTTTTTGTATCCATGTTGTTTTTTATAACCAGCTTCTGATGGGTTAGAGCAGTTTCTCATGCACTGAAACCATATGCTACTTTCCATCGAAAAGATGCAGTCAGTGGTTAGCAAGCCAGCTGGCTGAATGTGTGCCTCTATCTGTACTTTCCATGTCACAAGTAACACCTGTAAACGTGTTCAGTGATGTCGTTAAAACCTGCGCTGATCCCGGTGCAGCTGAACCGCTAGTCGAGTTCTCCTTACAATTTTTCACACTTAGGATTCAGCCGAGACTATTTTGTTTTTAAAGATTAATGTTGCAGGATATAGTATTTTTAAAGCTAGATATTGCGCTATATTTTGCTCACTTTCATTCAGAGAAGTCTATTTTATAGCTAGGCGGTGTGGCGTAGTGTCCGTTTTTCAGTTTTATTCTACTGTTTTAGCCTTTTTATCAGTCCTTTTGTTTTATCTATTGTCTCCCCTGTGTGTTTGTCTACCTTGTTTTTCTTCACCAGCGCTGAAGTCAGAAAAAGAAAAATTTAAACTGTTAATGTAACGTGCAACAATCTTTAAATATTAGAAATAAAAACATAATTGTAATAGGCTGCCTGACACTTGGTAAAGCAGAATATATTTTCTGGACCAAGAGACCAACACATGTACAGACTTGTAGTTTTTGCTCTATGTTCTTCTAGCTACTGTGATAGCCTATAATATATAAACATTTAACAGGACATTATACCGACCACCATAGGAACAGAGCTGTATTGCTGATCTGTAAAGACTTCTTAATATGGTGTTTTGTTCAGGTTACAATCAGTCTGTTTAATGCTTTGTTTCCCTGTTTTGTCTCTCTGTAACGACTGATCTCAGCAACCAGTGATCTAATGACTGAGAATAGATGGATGTAATGCGTGGATGGGTGTGTGTGTGTGTGTGCTGCAAAAATACTTAACGTGCATTTCTGATGATCTCACTGTGACCTGCTCTGTCAATGAGTGTGATTAGATGAGTGGCTGTGAGAGAAAGAGGATTAAACAAAGAGATGCAGTGGACTGCGTAAATCTGACCTAACAACCCATTTAAGATACAACAGTGATGGGTTTTAGATAACCCAATTGGCTGACGACGTTGATCTGTTTTGGTTCATAAAACTGTAGCAACACAATAATCATAATTGAAGATCACAGCTGCAACATGCTAGCTTACAGAAGTTGATGAATTGTTTTAAAAGCTGGTAATAATTCTCCTCTGCCTCTCTTCTGTGGACAGAATGAAGAGAAGCGTGTGAGTGTGAGTGCACGTGCATGTGTGTGTCACTGTCCCATGCTGGCCAGGCGGCCGTGTGTGCCACCATGCTCTGTGACTGCACAGCCGTATCAATAAATCTGAACTCAAAGGGCTCAGATCATGTGTGCCTGTCTTCATTTCTGCACCTCTACCCTAGAATCTAAAAGTGAGATATTTTAAATTGTATTCAACTTCTAGTCCGTTAATAGAATGGATGCACATAACACTAAACAAAAATGCCTAAGCTGTAATTATGTAGGCTTTTCCTGGTATCACTACCTGTTCACAATAATGAGAATTTCACTGAAAAGTAATTGTTTTCAGTATATTAATTCAAAACCCAAATAGCTTTATTACAGAAACTGGTGAGTTTTCAGAGTTTATGACACTATGTCACACTTGAAATGATCAGTTTATGTGATTTCACTCTTTATAGGTATATGAGTAAAATGAACATTGTTATTTTATTCTATGAACTACTGACATGTCTCCAAAATTCCAAGCAAACATTTAGTTTTTATTTGCAGAAAATGAGAAATGGTCAAAATCACAAAAAAGATGCAGTGCTTTCAGACCTCAAATAGCTCAAAGAAAACAAGTTCATATTGATTTAGAAACAACAATACTGTACTAATGTTTTAACTCAGAAAGAGTTCAGAAATCAATATGTGGTGGAATAACCATGAGGTTTTCAATGGGGTTCAGTGCAGTGGGCTATTTGTTTTGCAGAGCTGTATTTATACACCAATGTCTCCTACAACTAATAATGAGGAGGATGTCGAGCAAGGTTAGAAAATCTCTAAAACTCAGTGAGAGATTGTGCTACTAGAACACATGTGTCAAACTCAAGGCCCAGGGGCCAAATCTGGCCCACCATAGCTTTTTATGTGGCCCTTTACAGGTGTCAAGTAGTCCCTCCAATTTTTCACAAATCTGAAAAATTCATACAAAATCAACAGCTCCCCACATTTCTTTTCCTGATTGTCTGAAAACATTGGGTTTCAGTGACTGCTGCCTCAACCTGACTTGATGTCAAGCTATAGTCCATGACCGATACGGCGAGTAATAAAAGTTACATTTAGCATCATATATTAGCAAAAAAAAAACAAATAAAAAAACACAAACATTCACAAAATCCTGGATGGACTGGTCAGTGTGAAAAGATGTTCAATATTTAATTTTAAGAAACTGACACAAACAGCCATTCACTGATATTTTAACAGCTTAGTGGGTTTTATACATTCTGGCACAACCGGCCCTTTAAGAACATTCAGGTTTTTGATACGGCCCAAAATGAAAATGAGTTAACTAGAACAAAGCATGTGTCCACTAGATGTCTCTGTTAGACTTTAAATCTCATTGAAACATCTGAGGTATCACAGCTCTCATCCTCAGGGGGCCTGTGGCGGTAAAAAGAAAGAAAGATCAACCAACTTGATATATACCATGTCAATCCCCAAGACAGTCTACATGGTATAACTCTTTATTCGTTGTGCAGGCAACTCCACAAACATTAGACACAGAGCGCATATTTATCACTAGCAGCATGCATATTCATGGGCAGGTTGATGGAGCTCAGAGAAGGTTTTCGTATGACTTCTCAGCACAGCGCTGAGTGCCGGAGCAGAAGGCGAATGTTAATTCAATTATATGGCAGCTGTTCCTCGGTGCCTATGGCCACTGTGTTTGCACTAGAACAGAAATCTTGTATTAGGTTCCTCGCCATAAAAGACCAGTGCCAGGCGTGTGAACAGGGACTGCCTGTAACCAAAAGCTATCAACAGTGTTTTAAAGAGATTTTAATGCTTATTTTCTGGCCTTAGTGAGATATTTGGAGCAGCTGTAAAGGAAGATTTGTCGGATTTCTTTGTTCTTTTGGCTCACTGTTGATTTACAGAGCTGCTGTTTTTTTTTTTTTGTCATTGCTCAATTAAATCCACTTGGTAGTAAAATGTGTAAATGAGTTTCTTTGCTGTATTAACTCCAGTCAAGGGTGGCTGGATAGAAAATGTGTCCTGTGGAGTCTGCTACATCATTTTGTCAATCTTTCTCTGGCTGCGTGTGTTGGTGTGTGTGTGTGCTGTAAGTCATAAGTTTTTAAACCTAGAAAAGACAACGTGTATGTTTAGATCCCCTGTATTTGAATTGTTCCTTTCTTAGATGACAAATAAAGTGATGAATAAGTACATTAAGCTGGCATTAAACAAGGTCCTTACGTGTGTGAGTGTGTGTGTCCGTGCTCCACCCAGCCTGATGTCCCAGTCTTGGGCCGAGCTCCAGTGCTGCTCGTTGGAGGGAGAGTAGGAGGACGTGAGGGGGAGGAGGGCGCAGAGGCATTCACCAGCTTGTCCCTTCATTAAGCTGCTCCTTGAGACTCGCTTCGTGTGATTTAATCACACAACCACTGGCGGGAAAAAAGCTGCACAGATCTTACCTGGACCTGCTAATCAGTTTGCCTTTTCTTCCATTTAAAAGAAATCAGCCACACCTGCAGAGAGATTTGCTCTGAGGGCACTGAACAGAAGCAGCGTGACACAACATGGCCTAAAACTTGTATCTTGTCCAGCAGCACACACCAGCTGGAATTTATAATTACATCGCTCTAAAAAATTAAAAGTGCAAAAGTTTTTCACAATCTCATTTTACAATTTATGACTATATCCTGAGTGAAATTATCTATTTTGTTCTATTCTATAACCTACTACAAACATTTCCCTGATTCTAAATTGTCATTTGCAAAAGGTGAAATAAAAAAAAATGAGCAAAAATGGAGAAATAAATAATTAAAAAAAATATATATATATTTATATCCATGTTTAAAAAACATAATTATTTAATCTAGGGAGAGTTGTGAAATAAATATTAAATGAAATAATCCTAATTTTTAGCTACATCTTTCAAGTGCATTAACATTGGGTTCAGGTGATTCACCCTATCGGTGCTTAATTGAGTAGAATGACGTTTTTGTATTGAAATTAAATAGGCAATGGGATATAACAGCTGTCATATATGTAGAGATGCTACTTTTTATATAAACAATGTGTTTAATGTGTTAAAATATATATATTTGTGACAAAATATTTAATATCATCTATCATAGAAATGCTTCATTTCTGAATATTGAAACAGATTTTTTGTAACAGTGATTTATAAAATTATTCAATTGAATCATTCAGTCAATCATATTTTAGAGCAAAAATATACAATTATGAAACACTTAAACTGTTTTAATAAAAGTCAAATAAAATATCATTGCTAATCAAACAAAGATATAGAAAATGTTTAAGAAATAAAAAACAAAATAAATGCCAAAACAAAAGATAAAAATCTTAAGACTCTGTGACATCATTTAAAACAAAAACATCCACTAAACAGACAAATGTTAAAAAAAATGGTTTAATTTCAAATTTCTGTTTGGTTTGTATCTTATTTAAAACTGTTTTTGTGTTTTATGAAATGTGCCTTTTAATTGAGTTTTATTTACTTGCATCTTTTATCTGATATTGTTGTCGATACATTGTTTGCTCCCTCTTTAAAGTCAAGCTGCGCATCAATAAACTATCACACCCTTTTCCACCCTTATATGTGGCCTCTTAGGAAATTGTCCCCTAACTAAAGCAGAACCAACAACATGTTGTCGGCACTTAACCACACACGGCCACTTGATACAGCATGTAACATAGACACCGCATATCAAGCTGTTTAATAAAAATGAAACCCTGTCTATCCATTGGAAAGAGCACAGAGCTGCATTTAGAGTGACTGATCGAGAGCCCAGAAGCAAAGGGGCCCTACGGCTCGAGCTGCTTGTGAGTCTGGGAATCGGCCCAACACTTAAAGAGCCAAGCTTCCCTCCTCTTGACTGGGGACGACCTCCGAATAGGAAGAAGCTATTTCTGCTGGCAGCCAAGTGGCTCGTTTTTTTTTTCTGAGTTGTTTTTGGAAGGCTGTCAGGTGCCAACTGTAACCCCCTCAGGTGGGCACAGGGGGCAGGACAGACGCCCATCATGGCTGCAGCATTGTGACACGCAGCAGATGATGCAAGTGGCTGAGGGCATTGGGACTCCCTGAAGTCTCCAGTGAAAGATTTGCATTGAAAGACTCTGTGGCTGCAATGATTAGAGAGATAGCAGCAATCCTGACCCTGACCGCAAAACTGGCAGCAGCTCATTTGGATTAACGGCGTAACAAGTTGTGAGCACTGACATTACTGTAAGTTTATGTGGCAAATTTGCAGGCAGGCGTTCAGCAGTTACAGACATGTATGATGTGTTGCTGAAACTCACTGTGTGTGTCAGTTTCATTATAAAAACAATAAATCAGCCACTGATTAAAGCAGATACAAATGAGGGGCCTTTAATTAATAGAGTAAATGTTTGTTGCAACCCTTACAGTGTTTCTGTGGCAGATAAATGTGACCTGACTCGAGGCTTTCTGGCATCATTAGTGAAAAACCAGGAAACAAATGGATCATTTTATAAGAAAGGCAGAAAAAATACAAGGTTTGCAAAATATTGTTTCAGTAAGTTATGTTAACTCTCACAATTTTATAGCAAATAAGATTAAAGGAGTCCAAATAAACTGGAGTCAACCTGACGTTTTGAAAGGGTTGACAGTTCATTCTTTAGGTTTGTACGTAATTCTAGGTTAGTTTTACAGTGCTGTGATAAACCACAGATTTTCTCACGGGTTCTGGTTCTTTTCAGTGTTTCTGTCTTTTATCCAAACTTAAATGTTTCAGTTCAAACAATTTTTTTATATCAGGCAAAGATGACCTTTACAAAGAAGTTGCGATGTTTAAATTATTATTATTGAGTTCATTGAGGCTAGTCCCGATCCAAACCAACCTCGGTCTAGTGTAAAAATATCACTTTCCCCCTTATTAAATTATATTAATCAACAGACTTTTTTTGCCCACTTCACTAGCTTCACCCATGACTGATTGATCCCAGAAAAATAAAGAATTTTCTCAAATAAATCCTGCCTGACAATATGAAGCAGACAGAAAGACAGAAAAAAGAAAACATCACTTCCCTCCCAGATCAAAAGAAATTTAAGAACAGACGAACAACTAAGTTGGTGATTTCTAACACTCTGGTGAAGCTTTCCAAGGTTTTGGGACTAAAATTATCCATAGTCAGAGCTGCTGTCCACAAATAAAGAAAACATAGAACACACATGAATGGCAAAAATTGCAAACATGGGTCAGTTAGTTCTATAGTGAAAACTTCTGCAAACCAAAACAAACACAAAGGTCCAATAATTTGGAGATCCCAACAACTTTTTGGAAAATGTTCTGATTGATAAACCAAACACAGATCCTTTTGGAAGGTGGGAGTTCTTTCTCTTGGACCGTTGTCCAAAATCATACCACCCAGTCCACTTCTGAAGACTCAAAGATCACAAGTAAAAGATTTTGGGAGTGGCCTAGTCAAAGTCTAGACTTAAGTCTGATTCTGTGGCCATTCATGCTTAAACTCTCAATGGGTGAATTAAAACGGTTCAACAAAAAATGGTAGGTCAAAATCCCTGCAAAACACTTTAAAATATTCATTACCACGTGTCGCAAACAACTGATAGGAGAGCAATTACTTTTTCACATATGGCTTGCATAGTTTATTTCCCTGGATAAATACAAAAAACCAAAACGGTTTCTAAGAGGGCTAGTCTTTGTTCAGTGTGCTGTATTTTCGTTTTCAAGTGTTTCTTAAGACACTAGAAACTCAAAGTAGAAAAAAAACAGAAAATGAATTGCCATGATGTATTTGAAAAGTGATTTAAGAGTTTCAAGCTAAGTCAAAGAGAAAGGAAAGAGAAAGGGGGAAAACTGAGCTCCTATTAACACTCAGTGTGTTGATAATGTGAGAAAATAAAATCTCAGTCCAATCAATCAACTCAGCATTTGAAAAAGTGGATTCAGCGCTACCATCTAATGTGTAAAAGTAATTACAAAAAAAGCATCTTCAAGTAAAATTGACAGCTGTAGGTTTTTTGTTTCTTGTCTTCAAAGATTAGTAAAACCAGGTAATCCTACACCTGTGGGCTGCATCCTGGGGTCTCGTGTATTTTGGAGAAATGATGATCAATCATGATTTTATCAATATCATGGTTCACGTCTTTTACACCGTTATATATCCATTGTCTTCCCATGCTTATACAAGAGTAAAGATGTGATTCTCACTTAAATATGAAATGTGACACATTTTTATTTATCTTATCACTCTTTGTGTATGGAAGTGTCGCATTCTTCCACAGCAGATTGTCACAGGCATCTTTGAACGAGTGCGAACAGATTGTGCTTTGAAAGAGAAACGGGCGCCTGCAGCAACGCTTCACGTCTGCATCCCGTCTCTGTCTGAAAACAGGACTAACATCTTTACATTATACATTTTCACAAACATATCCATTATTCATGCTCCCATATTTTAATACTATTAGCACTTCTGCGCCACCCACCTAAATACCTGTTTGCTTGTTATCAAAGGTGCAGCAACAGCCGGAGTAAATGTAAGTGTGAGAAAACAGACTTGAGAGTTTTGCACGATTGGGCCATCACACACAGAATGGAAATAGATCTTACAGGGACATATTGCATTACACGTTTTGGACATTTGGGAACCAAGCTGAGTGGACATTGGAGAAAATCCCTTCACCTGTCTGTAGAGTGTTTGCATTAGCAGACCACAGCAACCAAATAAAACACACACACAAAATACACAAAAAGGAGCAGACAATGCTCCACCTGTGTGGGTGGGAGGTGCAGCCACTCAGCAGCTGAGTGGGGCAGCATATGGAGGTTCTAATTGGGTAGAAAAGCACAGCTGGAGGACACCAGTCTAGGACTTGGCCTCTGGTAATCAGTCCCTCAATCTATAGCTCTCCTTTGCATGTCCACCAGGCTGCATGTGAGGAACGATTGAAACCAACAAGAAACTTATTCTAAACAAAAAATTCTCCCAAAAATGATTTATCTCTAGACTCAAGGATGTGGCCTTTCCTAAGATATATTTCAGTTCTCATAGCTAATAATGAACAGAAAGACACAACTTTGTCCACCTACATAAAAGATGTTTTAACAAACCTCAACCTCACAGTAAAGGAATTCGTATACATATTCAAACGAAAACGCTATACAGTATACGCCTGAAAAAACGTGTGCAGTAATTGTAATACATAAAAAATAGAAGTACATGAGCCACAACATGACTCAATGTATTTCATAAATAATAATGATGTCATATGATAGTCATAGTAAACAGGTGTCACATTGAAATACACATTTTGAGAAATTAAACCCAACTCTCAAACATGAAATATTTAGAGTAAGCTCAAAGTCCATGTGAACTGCAAATCATAAGACATTTTATTGTTTTGTTTTTTTATTTCCGGTAGGTCAGCAGACTCAGATCAGCCTGTCTAGTCCCAACAATCCTGCCATGTTCAAAGTCACTTCCCCTTTCTTCACCAGTTCCAACTACAGCAAGTCATCTTCATGATGTCTAGAGATCTAACTGAAATGAGTTGCTGTCATGTGATTGGCTGACTTGCCATTTGTGCTAACAAGCAATTAAGCAGGCACACATAATAAAGTGACCTGTGCAGCGTTTTATGGATTCAACTAATGTACAATAATACTGTGTGTCAAACTAAGTTCATGAGATGTAAACTAGAAGAAGTTAAACGTACGCTTCCTGCTACAGCCAAAACATATTTAATATTCAAACCTGAAAAGTTGGATTGTGACCTTGTTTCAAGTGGGACACTTCTGGTGTTAAAAGTCAGATTTTCAACAGCTTTCACTTAAAGCTTAAATATTTTGACTCCCAAGTTCAAATGCAATGAACCAATGCAATGATTACTCTCTTCTTTTGTTTCTAGTATGTTCACTGTCTTTTTCTCCTAAATGTTTCTTTGAAACTTTATTGAAATGTTTTTGGTTTTTTTTTGCTTTATTAAAGATATCAATCTTGTGACAGACATGGAAATTGTTATTGTTATCCTGCTATCAGTACAGAAAATGTTACAGTAAAGCATAGGTAAGGTAATTGATAGACAGAAACATGCTTACTCTCCAGTTTTCCACATCCTATATAAGCAGATAGTAATGTTTGCTTATTAACTTCATTGTTGTAGTTTTTTGTTGTTTGTTTATTTACTTATCAGTGGTTACATGAAGATAAAGAGAACAAATATTACACACACTTGAGGCATTCCTTGAACAAAACATCAGAGATTTGGAAACAACATATGATGGATGTTGAAAAAAACAACAACAAAAAAACAAACAATAAATCATTTTGGAAACAGCTTTATACCATGACAACAAGATTATTATTGACAACAACTGAAGTGTTCATTTGGGTATCCACAAGTACTCAAAATAAATGGCTTGCACTTGTATGTGGCACAACATAAGCACTTCCTCATTTAGCTTCTGTGTTTGGCATTTAGTTAATTGTACATGGAGCTCAGTTGAAGGCGGTGTAATATAAATAGCGAGAGTTGTCGCAGGGCTCATTACGGAGTCGGTGTTACTTAGAGTTGCTTCGTATATTGGTTCTGAAAGAGAACTAACCCACGAGATGTGACTCTAAATTAAACGTTGGACAGAATCCTGTTGTATAACCACACCATTACCGTCCTCTTAACCACATCACCTCGCACTCATCATCCAGACACGGATCCTTTCTAACTGCTGACATCAATTGAGAAATGCTTTCGACTCAGCGTGCAATGTGTGGCGCCTTCATTTGCAGCTCTGCACCGCGCACTGTGCCTATAAAAGCTGATAATGTGATAATTAAAAAAGCTGACAGGCAAGAACTGTCAGCCAGGCTCCCTGATTTACCAACCTGTGCTATTTGTTATACCTTCCAAATTACAATGCTTCCACCCTTCAAGTACAACATGTGAAATATCAAATGAAATAATTAAGCAAAGCTGGAGGTGTGATTAAAAAAAGAAAGTTAAGCGAAGAAGTCTCTGTGGATGACAGCTTGATAAAATCTGTCCGTAAAGCATCACCGGATCAGATTCGGAGCTGAGACGAGGATTTTAGCAGACAAAAGATCACAGTCCTGTCGCTTTCTCTCTTCCTCTCTCAACCACACCATGATTTATTACCTGAAAAGACAAGAGAACTAATTAGTGGAGTAATTAATTAATATAAATTTGCATATTTGCATTTGCAATTAGTGCAGTCAACTGATTAGTCTGAGATGGGGAGTTTGACTCTTCAGCATGTATCCATGTGTGTGTGTGTGTGTGTGTGTGCGTGGGTGGGCGTGCGTGTGGGGGTGCATGTGTGTGTGTGTAGTGGACCAGAACGACCAGCAGACCAGCTGAAACATTTCGGGGGGGAGAGGCAGAAATGAAGCGACACTTTTTGGCCGTTTTGCTTTGGCTTTTAATTTTTTGTTTTGTTTTTTGTTTTTTTTTTATAGAACCACGTGTGCAGTTAACATGTGTTTAGATACAACTGTCTACATGCATGCATTAGATGAAACGTTGCAACATTCACCATGTTCCGTGCATGCCCTAATTGTCACTGTTGAAGGTGCCCTGATCTCACGCCAGCCACCTTTCTGCAGCCTGACTCATACTTGTGATCGATGCCCTGCGATAACCAATACAAGAGAGACTGATAAGTTGCTTTAATTGATTCTCCTTGCAGCAAGGTCATTCACAGGCACACATTTCCGCATGCAATTGTGTATGTGAGTGTTCCACATAACTGAGGAGTGCATATACCCATATCGAGTGCCAGCTGTGCCCCAGTGAGGATTTGGCAGCGTGCCATTGTGTCTTTTTCCACTGGGTGTGCTTAATGGCTATAATGGTAAGGAACCAACACCGTGCACGCTCCTCTGTTATGTTCACACCATCCTGTGCTTGTAAAGTATCTGCTGAATTTTCTTAATCACTTGTGCATAAAGCTGAAAAAAAAAATTAAGACAAAAAACAAACTTGCTTATGAGACATTTTTAAGGCAATTTCAACTAAAATAGTTTTGCTGGAAAACTTCCTTGATTTCTAAAGAATGTATGTTTCACTTTTTTTGGAACATGGAATATGTAGGTTATAGGTCTCTTTTTTCCATAGAAAAAAATCCTAGAGGTTTCTTCTATCCAACATCTATAATTGAAGATACAACAGACATAATATCGTGACCACCGACAGGTGATGTGATTGATGCTGATTATATCTGTATTTGAACTTTATTTATCAGGGTGTAGGATATTAGGCATCAAATTAACATTTTGTCACCCAAGTTGATGGAAGTTAAAACAGATAAAAGGAGAAAAAATTAGCAAATGTTTGGATTTTAATGTGACACTGGAGCCCATTTCTTTAATAGCTGGCCACTAAATTGAAAGAAGATCCATCTCTGTCCGTCTTCTCAGCATGCAGACTGGGGAAGATGGTAAAGAACATTTCCATAGCTTCTTGTTGAAAAACTAGGAATGAAATCTTCAGATCAGCAACTGTTTATGGTCAATGAATGTTTACTATTTGACTGTTAGAGTCAAAGAGCGCTAAATTCAAAAAGTTCTGATATTTCAAAGAGTTTATGTTGCCATATTCTCTACCAAACTATCTGGAGCCCTTTGGCATCCCAGATGCATGTTTATCAGTAGGTATGAGATACTTTTCTACATCCTTTGTTTCAAGTCAAACCCAACTTGAGCGATTGTAGTCGAAAAGTTACATTTCAGACTCATTCATTTAATTTTACATTCATTGAAAAATTCCAGTCGAGACCATCAAACTCTGCATACTAAAAATGTTTAATATCCGACAGGAGTTTTCGCCCTCTTTTCCTTGAAAGATTGTTTTAATTCAGCCATATTGCAGGTCATGCCAATACACCTCATCTACTCTGTCATAAAATCTTCTTTCATTCAGCCAGATCTAACATGACACACCTTCCAAAAAGTCCCACTTTTGTATAGCCAGTGCACATAAAATTGTCCTATCACAATGTCTCTTGATAAATCTAAGCAAGATTTTGGTGTTCTTTCTGGTCAGCAGACTTATCCAGCAGGAATCTCTCCTTTGCATGCAATTTTTGCATCTATTTGTCTCTTTCTTATTGTTAAATCGTGAACATCGACACAAACAGATGTAAATTAGGTCTACAAGGCTTTAGATGATATTCTGGCTTCTTTTGTGACCTCTTGGATGAATCGTTGCAGTAACTTCGGAAGCGCAGCCCATCAAACCTGTTCCATATTTTGTCAATTGTGTAAAATGGCTCTCTTGGTAGATTGCTGGAGTCAGTCTTAGAAATAACCTTGCTGCAGTTTTCAGACTAATAGATGCCAAGAACTGTATTTCTTATCTGAATGGTGTAAAGCTTCTTCAGATCTTTTAGCCTACTTCCTGTTGTTAGACAGGTCCTGGTTGTTGCTAATGAAATTAAACCAAAAATGTGGTTAATTACAGCTAATTGATTATTTAAATTGGGAAGCATCTATATTTTCGAATATGGACAGTTTAATAATCTAATTTATTTTAATCTGTCTGTCTGTCTGTCTGTCTGTCTGTCTGTCTGTCTGTCTGTCTATCTATCTATCTATCTATCTATCTATCTATCTATCTATCTATCTATCTATCTATCTATCTATCTATCTATCTATCATGCTTTTTTCATTTCACCAATCAACAGAAGACTTCTGAAACTAATCATTTCTATTAAACATTTATCTGTCTACTTGTTAGAATGCCTGTAAATCCTTACGCATTCCATCTTTTTTTTCGTAGACAAAATAAGTAAATAAATAAATAAATAAAGTTCCTCTTTCTTACAGCGAGTGAGAAGCAGGTATTAGTCGTTATCCCTCTCCGGTCTGCGTTTTTGACGGTAAACGTGGGCCTCCCGGTGCCTTTTTACCGGAGCTGCCAGATGATCGGTGCGGAGTGGAGGGTCCCACGGGACGCTGAACACGTGGTCTCGGCTGCCACAAGACGTCAGCGGCAGATGGCATGGGTACCCGGTGTTGGCATGAGTGTCATTCCTCAAAGAGAGAGGAAAGGAAGGGGGAGAGCGGATCGCAGCGAGGAGGAGAAAGGAGGGTTTGAGCTCTGGCTGGTTTAATTGTGCAGTTTTGCAAAAAAAAAAAAAAAGAAGACGCTGCAGCGGAGATTCAGAGGCGATAATTGGGACCATGAGGACAAGTACATGCTGACCAGAGGTGGGTATGATGGGGTGTGTGTCTGTGTGTGTTTTATTAATATTTCTTTTAATGTAAGTAGTTAATTCATTATTTTTCAGCTGAATTTGAAGAAAGAAAACACGGGGCTGGATTTTGTAAAACTGCCCAAAAATATGCAGTAAAAAGGGCCAGAACATTTTTCAGATCATTGTGAATTGAGTGTCTTTGAAAAGACATCAGTCACATCGGCCTCGCTTGCCAATTTGTTCCTCTTCCTCCTGGGAGGACTCATTCACAGGGTAATTAACTGACAACCTTCAAAAGACGTAGGCGCTAAATTTTGCTCTTACAATTTACGTCTGCACTTTTTTTTTTCTTTTTCCTGCAGGAGATAAGTTGACGCTGCCATTCGAGGTACCTCATATGATGTGTGAGCCGCGTTTTGGTGCCAACTATCCCCGCGAAAGCCTGCCTGACAGCCTGCAACAGCCGGAGCGACAACAGCGCCCCACAGCCAGATCCGACCCTCAGATGATGAGGGAGGCCGAGGACGACCTTTCCGACAGGGAGGAAGACGAAAGAGAGGACGACCAGGACGAGAACGGGCTACAGAAGAAACGGGGGCCGCGGAAAAAGAGGCCCGGCAAGGAGCAGGTGGACAGGGCCAAACTCCGACGCCATGAAGCCAACGCCCGGGAGCGCAGCCGAATGCACGGCTTGAACGCCGCGCTGGAGAGTCTGCGCAAAGTTGTGCCGTGCTACTCGAAAACTCAGAAACTGTCCAAGATCGAGACACTAAGACTGGCAAAAAATTACATCTGGGCCCTATCAGAGACCCTGAGCGCGGGGAAGAGACCGGACCTCCTCGCTTTTGTGCAAACTTTGTGCAAAGGATTATCTCAGCCTACCACCAACTTGGTGGCGGGCTGTTTGCAGCTGAATGCCAGAAATTTTCTCACGGATCACAATGGAGAGGTGATGTTTTCGGGCAGGTCGCCCTACGAAGCTATGTACTCGTACACCAGCTCGGACATGAACTCGCCCCCGGGCCACAGCGGCGGAACGCTGGACACCGGCTCCAAACCTTTCCGACACTACAGCTACAGCAGCGCCTACGAAACTTACTTCGAGAACCCGTCCCCGGACAGTGGGAGCCCGCATTTTGACGGCCAGCTGAGCCCCCCGATGAACTTCAATGGAATTTTTTCCCTAAAACACGACGACCCGCAAGATTATGGGAAAAGCAGCCACTATGGCGTGCGCTACTGTGGCGCGCCAGGGCGCTCGGCCCTCGCATCTAACTCAATGTACCGAGTCTCCCCAGAGGCCCGTTTCCCCTACGACCTGCACGTCCGCAGTCAGTCCTTCCAAACGCAGGGGGAAGTCAATGGCTCTTACCACAATTAATTCACCACATGGGACGAAGTGCAAACTTCAGATGCAAATTTCTCTGCACAAAAGTAAAAAAATAAAATAAAATAACTCAGATGTTGATGCACATTTTTGGGGTTTAAAGTTACTTCTTAACTGTAAAAGCAGCAGTTTGGGTGTTATTTTAATTTATGTTGAATGATTATTATCTTAAATTCTTCAGATCCCCGTTTTTTAAAAGGGAAAACAAAGTTTGAATAAATTGGTGCTACATGTTTGTTTCCAAACAAGTCAAATTTAAGACGAAACACGAACTTGTTTACTTTTTATTTATTTATTTCTCTCTTTTTTTTCTTACAGTTGCAGTGTAGTATTTAAGTTTCTTTTCTTTCATGGAAGTACAGCAAATGTTGGTAATTATACACTTTTTGGATATAGCTGATTGCACCCAACATAGTTTGTTATATATGAAAAAGAATTAAATGAAAGGGGGGAAAAGAGCTAAATTGATTTCAGTTCATCAGGGTAGTTGACTCAGACATGTTTCGAGCTAAGAGAATCTGTGTTTTCAACAAAACTTCAATTGAGCTATGCAATCTTGCCAAATGCAATCAGTGCTTATTAGAAATGTATTCTTACAAACACACCAGATAATTTAGGACTTAAAATAGGTCAACTGAAGGACAAGGAGGTAAAAGTAAAGGCGGAAAATGTCACGTTTAAATTCATTCCTATATGTCGGATCATTTTTACAGTACCGAACTGAATGTAATTTTTTTTCCCCAGTATTTATTTACTTTTTAAAAAAAATTTAAGTCCGTTTTGTTTGATTGTGAATAATATATATTAAAAATAATGTAAAACGACAATGTAAAGTTTTATGTGAATTTCAAGTTCGTTTATGTTGCATTGTTGTAAAATTTCACTGCAGCTGACAGGGGGAGAAAAAAAAAATCACATTTGTGTTCAGCTGGAATAAAAATGTAACATGCCTTAATAGGGGGGAGAAAATGATAAAGGCAGTGGCCATTAGTAAACCACGATGGGGAAGTTTTTGGTTGCTTGATGTGAACTTTTCTTTCCCGTGGAGCGACTGTGATGCACTTCTTATATTTCTGCACAATGTTGGTGACCGTGCTCATAAATCCTGTTGATTTTTGTAATCGGATGCCGAATGCTTGGATGATGAATCTAATTTATTTCCTGAAACGCACACACACACACGCACGCACGCATACACACACATGCAGGCACGCACGCACAAACTCTTCACACTGACGCGCACTCCTGGAAACCCGTTATGGATCGAATTATTCGTGAAGTAATGTGTTAATGTTTTGTGATGTGTTTTGTCGCAATAAAAATAAATAAATTAAAAATAAAGGAATAAATTAAAGAAGAGGATGTGGGAGGCTTTATGTTGTGGCCCAGATTCTCAGCTTTCTGTGGCAATGATCGACAGCAGATGGCAATTAAGAAAAAAAGAAAATAATAATAACAATAGTAGCTGGAAAATAAATTAAGATAAAACCATTACTTTTATTTTATGCTTATTAATACCACTCAGAATGCGGCAGCGCAGGCCCATAAGATTTGCACTTTGAATGTTTCTTTTTTATATATATCCGCTAAAACGCTCGAATTTATGCAACTCATAGACACTTTGGGTAATTATAAGTTGGCATTCATTGTTCTTTTTAGGATAGTTTTTTCCCTCTCTTTTTTCGTTTTTATTTGTCGCTAATTTGACTGACTTCCAGCTGATCAGATGGCTGATTTGTGTCAGAAGCGCCCAGGAGGTGTTGGATGTCATCCAGACTGCGGCTCATGGCGGTTGGTTGATCCTCCCAGTTTGGAACCAAGTGGGTTTGATAATCCCCGGAGGCAGCAACATTACTGCTGTAAAAGACAAGCGATGTGTTCGAGAACAGAAACGATCAACAGTCCTTCCTGTCTGCCTGCTTTGTTCCTGCTCTTTTCGTGTCTGGAGCTATCCGCATGTTGCTCTTTCTGGGTGATTTTCTAAGCGTTTCGGGGGGCTTCAAAAAGGCCGTTTTCAGTGGTTTCACGGGATTGTTAAGGGATACTAATCTAACAAAAGTGCCGTTGAGAATCACTTTGTTTAATGTTACATCGCAAACATTGTTCTGTCATGAAAGATTGCGAATACTCATAACTTTCAGGCCCGGGAACTTCCTTCATAATATAATGCAATTTTGTTCAACATTATTTTAACTAACAGCTTATACCGCTTTGTTAAATTGTGTATCCCTTAACTTTTTTACATTTTGTCACATTTCAGCCACAAACCCAAACTTTTAATGGATGTTATGAAATAAACCAACAAAAGTAATGCATAACTGCAAAGTTAAGGTTACATGGCTTTAAAAATGTTTTTTTTTTTTTTTTAAATGAAAGTCTAACAGTTGTAGTGTGCATTTTTATTCAGCCCTCCTTCTGTTCAGTACTCCTAAAAAAATAAATCCAGCGCAACCAATTGTCTTTATAAGACACCTAATTAGTAAATAGAGCCCACTTGTGTGCAGTTTAATCTTAGAGAAAATACAGCTGTTCTTTGTACTAGTGAACAAACAACATAATGAAGACCAAGAAACCCAGAGAACAGGTCAGAGAGAAAGTTGCAGAGGAGTTTAAGGTCTGGTTATAAAACAATATTCTCAGCTTTTATCGCAAACCAAAGACAGTAACTCTAAACTGACAGGTTGGACAAGGGAAGTATTATTCAGAGAACATCCCAAAACGCTCCAGTCAGAGGGAAAATATTACATGCTGTGTCAGGAGGAAAACTAATGATGCACGTCCCTTTGAACACATCATTCCCACTACGAGGATGACTTTCTTAAACAGTGACAGTTCAACCTGTTGGTGATGGAAGGATCCAAATAATGAGCAATGTTGTTGGGAAACCTGTTAAGCTTGAGGTGTAAGTTCACCTTCCAGGACAACAACCTAAAATTATGTCAGAGCTCCTTTACAACAGATTTGTAACCATATTCACGTGAATATGGAACGGCCCAGTCAAAGTCCAGACTTAAATGGAATTTAGAGTCCTTGGTGAGGCTTCAAGGTCATGAGATGCTTTTCATACCCATATATCCAATCCATGCTATGTACTATCACTGAGATATTGCTTATTCTTCCACTTCACAATTATGCACTCAGGTTGGACGTTATAACGAGGTGAAACATTTAAAAGATCAATGGGGTACCAAAACTGAAATTCCTCTTCAGTTTCTCACTTAAGGTCAGTATTTAAGACAGTTAAATAGACAAAATAATATCAGAGATAATATCTAACCCTGCCAGTTAATTTTGTTGCTCTAACATGGGATCGCACTTGTGTCTGTGATGTATGAAAATCAGAGAGAGTGCAGAGACACTTTATAAACACAAACAACCTAATATTGTGCTTCTGGAATCCTGCTCAATCCTTTAAGCAAGTAAAAAGGTCCAGCAAAGTCAGAAACTTTGCTGGAGTTAAATTTGGAAAATTTCAAAGTTAATTACAACTTTTAGTTTGAAAATTAAACTGTTGAGATCAGCCTGATCCAATTCGGTTCAATATATTTATTTAGCACAGATTCACAACAAATGTCTCCAGGCACCATACAAAAAACAAACATACAAAAAAACAAAACAAAAACAGATCAAATGTACAGAAGTAAACTGTCAATTTGAATTAGATAAGCTTATGCCATAAAAAAGGAGAGAAAATAAAATCAGTCAGAATACCTTATTCAACTGCTTTGTAAGACTAAAACAGGATTAAACACAGAAACAAAAAGAACTTGAAGTTATTGGTAACGTCAAAACCAGCATTTCCCTCCCAACTGACAAACAAAAAAAAATCCCAGAGCGAACATAACTTCAGATAAAGCACAATTGGAGAGTAAAAGATAATAGCAAAGTGATGAAATTGGTCATTCTGTCTTTCAGCAATCTATCCCAGCATGACTATAATAGGTCAGGATAACCCAGGTCCATGTAACTCCAAGTTTTGCATTAAAAAAAGAAAAGTTAATGCAAAGTTTTAAAATTAAACAGGGTATTTGGTTCACTGTCAAAATCTGGGATCTGGTTTCACAGAAAAGGAGCCCAGCAAGTAACTAAAGATCTGCCTCACATTCTCTAAGAGAATCGGGTTTTTTTTAATCATGTGACATTAGGACGGTCTGAATTGTAAACGTAATCCTAGTTCACAGGCCAAGATTTCGGATTTCCCCCCAAATCTTAGAGACCACAAAGGTGACAAAAATAAATAAATAAATAAATAAAATTTTAAAAAATCAAGTCTTAACAAGTTGGATCTTACCGTGTGTGCTGTCCAACCAAATGGCAGTTGGAGCAACACATCACACACGAACCGATTTCATTTACAAACATTCATATTGCAGACAGGAAATCCCACAGAATCCCGCGACATCGCACGTGAATTTAGAGTAAAGAAACATGGCAGGCGAGCGATAGCGATAGTTTGTGGACTTATTTTAAGCGGGGAAAAAGTAATAAAAAGAAAAGGCTTTGGATAAAGGATTGAAGACAGAGCGAGCAGCTACGGCTGCACTATGATTTTGGAGGTGAGTTGCTCTGTTTTTGTTTCGTCTTTAACCTTCAAGTGTTACTTTGTGTTCATTTTAAGTGTTTGCTGTCTTAATGTTATAAAATATTTACATGCA
This sequence comes from Xiphophorus hellerii, assembly GCF_003331165.1. Classification (NCBI taxonomy): domain Eukaryota; kingdom Metazoa; phylum Chordata; class Actinopteri; order Cyprinodontiformes; family Poeciliidae; genus Xiphophorus; species Xiphophorus hellerii. The sequence continues at coordinate 19,873,141 of NC_045677.1, read as the reverse complement.
TTTGGATAGTATCAATGGCAAGCCTTGGCTGAATGAATAAACTTCTAGTGACCAGCTTATGCCAAGTTAATGGTGGATAGCTGAAAAGTTTCCGGGTACATCAATTACGGTAACAATTTCAGTTCTTTTCCAACACAAAATGCTGAATAAACATTCACACTGGATGTGATATGTCAATGTGGGTTTCTTCGTTTTGGATTTCCTTTTGTACAGCGCTTTCTGATTGGCTACCTGTCACAATCAACAGGCTTCGTTCTCAGTGAGGTAACGCAAAAGAAAAAAAAAATCCCCATGTCCCCTAGGGGGCTCCGTAGAATAGAAATGGGTTGTGTCATCCCAATAAAAGGGGCGTTATAAGATTTTCAAAAATCGGCATAAAATCCTACAGTGTGAACTAGACTTTAGGCACCAAAATAAACGTATAACATATTTTTTCTTTCAACTGAGAAAGTTTGACTAATAAATGAAAATCTCTTTTCAACTAGTTGAATAAACTGCACAAAATAAGCTTTCTATATTTCATACCAATTCTGTGCTATAAGCAATCAATCAATTGTTTAACCAGTCAGGCATTTTCTTATCTAATAAAGTTTTTACTCAAGCGCCTTCCCATAAGAACTTTGAGGTCAAAACTGCTATTGCTTCTAGGTGGGACTTGTCTTGACCTAAGCTGAGGAGATCCTGTTGTTGCTCTCAAACCCTAGAATAATGTCTGAATGATTTTAAGTTCCTGTTAAAGACCCATTTTTTTGACTTTGAGCAGAAATGATCAGACGGTTCTTGTCTTTTATATATATATTTTTAAACTTGCAGTATTTTGGCCTCTTTTTAGCTGTCCTTTCTTTTTGCTGCTGTTAGTTTTGTCCCAGGTGTAACAGTATGCACACCTTTGAAAAAGTTCCACCTTTATCTCGTCAGTCCTCTCAATCTTTTCCCAAATGTCTTGAGGAACATAAAGATGTTTTTTGGTAGATGTGGGAAGACTCTAGGTAGCAGTTGTCACTTTGGAGGTTGAATGCCAGTTTTACCAAGTCTGTTTTGTTATCGTAAACCATGAAATCTGCCCTGAGGCAAGTGGCACCAGCAGTAGTTTATATGTTGTTCTATTTTATTTTTTTTGTTATCTCTTAGATTAGTCATTGATGCTTGTATTAATTTTGGTTGGGCAGCCACTCATGGGTAGGCTAAGTTTCATGTTTTCTCCATTTATGGATGATGACATTCAGTGTAGCCCAGTAGAGTCTCAACCCCTTAGAAATGGCTTTGTCTTTTCAGAATGATTAGATTCCCAACTATTCTTGATTTTCTTTAGATCAGGAAACAGTGTTTTGGTTTTTAAGCTCTTTTAGCCAGCCGTATATTGTCAGCAACGTTTTACTTATTTGAGTTCTTGATTATACAGGTTTTAGAGTAACTAGACGTGACTGTGGATTGAACTCTGACCATCAGAAAGATGAAATCACAGGGATTTTAGTTTCATTTAGGAATAAGTTTGCGTAAACATTTTTAAAGTATTGTATTTCAAATGCAAAAATGTTTGATCTAAAATATTTAAATGTGGGGTTAGAAAGAGCAAAAAATTAAGCAAATCTATAACTATTTCTTCACAACCACCGTAGCAACTGCATTTTCTTCAGTTATGCTGCAAAATGGTAGCGATTAGACACATCTCATAACACTGATGAACAAAACACAAATCCATCTTTATGCACATTTATTGGATTTATTATAGTCAGGATGGATTTTCTGCAATGTCTGAAAAGCAGAGCACCAGTGAAGAAAAATGAAAATAATGTCCCCCCACTGCATGAGCATCCTCAAAATTTTGTTCCATTCCCAAGCCCCAGATGGTCTGGGATGGGAAACGCTCCCCCATTAAATTCCTAATAATCATTTCTCCAGTGGAATCGGGGGTGGCAGCAGTGGGGATAGAGGAGGGCTGGGTGCGGGTTTGTGTGTGTGTTTGGAGACGATGAAGAGGGGTGAGGTGGGGAGTGAGAAGTGTGGATTGGGTTGGTGGGTGGGTGAGGGGGGAGTAGTGGGATTTGGTGTTTTAATTAGACAGATTTAAGGAGCTGAACCCCCTCTCGAAGAGAGTGTGCGTGTGCTGGGGGTGGCACAGGGTTGGTGGGGGGGCCCCGTATTTCTGTGCGTGTGGGTGCATGTGTGAAGAAATTATAAAGAGGCTACGAGTGGGGATGTGCGTGTGTGAGCGTTGTGGGTCATGGCAGGTGATAGGTTTATTTTGTCATAACCTGCAAAGAATCAGCCAGAGACAGAGATTAGGTTTCTTTTGATTTCTTTTCTGCAGAATAGGAGAATTGAGAACAGACGCGACGAATCGCTGTCAAACACTGTCCGGACTCAATTCTGCCAGTTCTTTCTTTGCATTTCTCTTTATTGTATAGAAAAAGGAGGTTGGGCTTCTCTTCACACAGTCACACAGAGAATTGACCAACCGTCTTTACATTCTGAAACCTCCTATGGACATGCCCTTATAAGGGCATGTGGCTGACCACAACTAATCAGTTACATATGGAACTAATAACACATGAATGTTTAACGTTTTTAGCTTCTAAGCAAACATCCTAAACAAAGTTAATAATATACTACAAAAGAAAGAGAAGTTAAGTAAATATAAAAAGAAGAATAATATGAAAGTAATAATATGAAAAGAATAATATGAAAACATAACTTGTAAAATAAACTCATGAGTAAATGAACAGGAGGATAATTTTCCTAACAGCAGGGATGGCGATGCAGCGGAGGAGGCCTGACACTCCCGTACTACGGGCCAGGATCTCATTAACGTGTCAGATTGGTGGATCAGTCTCCTTGGCAGCCGGCCCGTTCTCTCACAGGAAGTACTTTCTCTCTATCTGTGAACTTGGCGCTTAAAGGTTAGGCCAGGAGGGGGGGCTCAGTATGTAGGAAATATACTGGCCTGAAGGAGAGGAGGAAGAAGAGGAAAATGGCAAAACATTAATTATACCATTTGGTCAAATTGGATAAATATTGGGTAAAGAAAATTATTGCGAATCATCCGTCAGGGAGCGGAATGAGTGTAAGTTATGAGAAAGTAGCGCTGATGATTTCCAGGGGTGAAAGGAGGAGACTGACTCTTGCAGTTTAGCTATTCTGGAGGTGGAGATATGCTAAGTGTGTGACGGGAGCATCTGTCACTACATCACCTTTGTGCTTTGTGCTCTTTGTCTGGGGGCACTTTAACTTGGCGAATGCAGGCTTCTGTAATGTGTGTGTGTGTTGGGGTGGGTGTGTGCGTGTGTGTGGGGTGGTTGGGAGGTTTGCTACAATACGACGGCATATAGGGTGGGTTTTGGAGCAGGTGGGAAACATACAGGGGTGTGATCCTCTGACACCCCAGCAACACTCTATTTCAGGGCAAAGACACGGGTGCTGTTGGATGAAGTGCTTTTTGATTCCCTTGACTGTGAATGTGAGCATCTGGTAATAATGACTGCAGTGTGATGCAAGGTACATAGATAACTTGGAGAAATTCTCAAAGAGATATAGACAACACTTTATCGTTGAATACACACAACTTAGAGTAAAATAATACGGCTTGTTTTTCTCAAGGTATAACAGATACCATAAAGAGTAGAAAACAATCCAATTTGACTTTGTGATTGAACATACCACTGATTTTTTTTCATCTTTTAACATTATAATAGCAATATTTACATTACTTTAATCTGTTTTATTGCTTTCATAGATTTTGTCTACTTATATTTTTAGAAAACCCCCCCCAAACAAACTCAAAGATAAAAGGAAATTGGTGAGGATGTTAAACAACTACTAAGAACCCAACAAGGGTCTAAACTGCTATGACCTGGCAACTTCTGAGACTCCACTGAGAAACCAGATTAATGCCTACATGGAGCGAGAGGGTATTGACCAACAGAGAGGCACAAAATTCATGCTTTCAATTTCGAACGAGCCAAATATTTAGGTGACAATAGCAAGAGGTTTATCAGGAAAAGTCAAGGTTGGTATCCAACAGACATGCATGGTAGTGGTTAAACCAAATTTACCAAGGGAGCCAGAGTGGCGTCACTGCTTTTTTTATGAAGGCACAGAAAAACAGAATAAAACAACAGTAAAGGACAACATTTTATTGCCTAATGGAATGTGTGATGTATTTTCCAGGTACTATAGCTCCTTTTTATAGCACAATCAATTAACTATGCTACCTTTAGTTATGTTATCAGATATAACTGAAAATATATTTGACTTAGCAATTTGGAGCCTTGAAATTGTGGGTCTGTCTCTTTAAGAAGCTCTTGCTCTTTCCAACACTCTTCAGCATGTGACCACAACAATGCCGTTCCATTATGTCATTAACAACCATTCTTAGGAGCATTTTACTGAGAAATAGCTTGTATAATCTCAGGAGATTAGAACTTCCATTAGGTGTTTGCTAATTGCTGCTGCTGCTAGTCTGGTGGAGCTGAGTGGGGAAAGCAGGGGGGAGAGAAATCTCTGTGAGGCGGAAGCTTGGCTGGTGACTGCAGCTCTAAGGAAGAGATTTGGGGTAAAGGGCAGTGCTTTATGCGAAAGGGTTTAGGCACTCCTTAGTGGCTGCCAGGAGATATTCAATGATTTTTTAAACATGCATGAAAGAATCAAAGTAATACTTTTCACATTTTTGATGTGGGAATAACATTATAACTTGAGATAAAGCTGTAACAAAGTTGATTTTTACATAATAGTAAAAGAGTCACTTGTTGCTCCACAGATTCAGATTTCAGACCCCTGAAAACTGTGATTTTATCTTAATATGGCTCAAGCTAAGAGTGCAATGTCTTATTTTGTTATTCGTTAAAGTAAAACTGTGAAGGTAAAAATAAAATAGGTTCAAGGGGTCATTTACTGGAGGTTTCTGTGCTAAAAGGTAGTCTTTCAAATATGAAGTGGTCGGGACACAACTTTGTACAGCAGAAGTTTTGAGTTCTACCTGTGCATGTGGCGTGCAAATGCATCAGTAGAGAAAAGGTAGAGCTTCGTGATTAAATCCGGGTGTATTGGTTTTTACATTCTTGGGTCAATAAAACTCAATCTGTTTAATAAGTGTATTAAAATACTTTTATTTAGAAATATATGATATACTTTTTGATAGAAAATAGACAATGGTTATCATCACCAAGGAAAGGGAGCCTGTGTAAGGTGCATCTCACAAAAATAACTAGGTAGAGATGTTGTAGGTGATAATAATACACACAGTGCTTAAGAATAAAGTAGTATAATTTACATTATTGCACATTTGAGAAGGCAGCATTCTGTGAATGTATAGGTCCTCTTGTAACCTCAGATTTAGACTTGTCTTGGACCAGAAGCTCCAAAGGTGGTGAGAAACTTTTTTGCTGTCCTTTAGAAAAACCTGTGCTAAAATGGTTACACATGCCGTCACCTTCTTTAATGATATACAACCTTACAAAGTTACGGAGAACATGACTTTTAATACCTCCATATTTTTTGTTATGAATTTCTCTATGTCTCAGAAGAAGGAGCATTTTTAACACAGCTGAGCTATGTCACTGTCATTACAGTTAACGTTCAGAAGCGATACCAGTGCTAGTTTAAAGCTTATTTCCAAATTTGATATTTCATAGACAAATATTTTATTAAACATTCTAAGCTAACTTAATGATTTATTGTCCATGAAATAGAAAATGCATTTTTCTACCCAGTGATGAGTTTGACTGTTAATTACATCTGCAGCCTGAAAGATTTTACAGATTTGCTCTAAGCCTCAGTTTTTTTTTTGTTCATTGTGAGTCAGACTTTATAAGTGTGCTAATACTAATAGACAATACCAGTTTGTGCAAGGTTGTGTTTTTAACAAGCAGGCATATTAAGCAAGATAGTATAGTTTAGTTGCTTTGTCTTGTCACACTGTGCAAACCCTAAAATAAGTTGCACAGAGAGATGCACAACCCTGATCTAAACACAAAAACTAACATTTATGTCTATTTTCATAATAGCAAAAGTTCATTCAGATCAGATAAAGAGAATCTGTGAACCTCAATTTTCAAGACTTGCCTAAAATTTTAAATTGGATTGAGCTCTGAACTTCGAGTCATTCCAACACATATGCTTTGGTTTAAACCATTTCATTGTCGCTCTGTCTATCTTTTGGTGTTGTTTGACTTGAAAGTAAACATGTTCAGTGTTTAGCTGCCTGTAACAGGTTTTCTTTCAGTGTGGATCTGTATTTACCTTCATTTATGTTTCCTATTAACTTTGACCAGCTTCCCTGTCCCTTCTGAAAAAACTAACTGTAAGCAATGTGCTCAAGTTTGTTTAGGGGGAGCTTGTCATTTTAAGAAAATGGGTCGAGAACCTATGCATAATCACAATAATAGATCTATATATAGATCGATATATAATGCGGGCAGTCTTAAACCACCATCATCCACAGTCTAATTTGAAAATGAGAAATCACCAGCATTAAACATGTAGGAACAAGTAGGAACTTTCTTGGCTCATCCAGGCTAATTATATACTGCTTTGTGAGGAGTCATTAAGTACATAATTAACTATCTATTAGCATGAAGAAAGAAACCATTCATAATATCTCTCCTAAAAAGGGATTACTTCTTTCTCTTAACTCATAAAATATTGTTCCATAATCACTCCTCCCAATGACTAAGAATCTTGATCAAGCTTAAATTTTTTCACATGTACATCATTCCAGATGAGGTTATCACTGCAGTAACACTATTCACTGTATTTGATTGATGTAAAATTAATAAAACTCGAGTTTTAAAGTCACTCTCTTCACTGAACAGGAGGTGTTTGTAAAGTAAAACTTGGTACACACGCATCAGCTGGCAAAGAGCATTGCCAAACAACAATGTGGATCAGCAAACTCCAATTAAATCTTTGTAGTGAAAGAGACTACATCTACGCAGTTTGTGTGGGAAGGCATGCCGATGCACAATGGTGGTGGTGGTGGTGGGGGGGGGAGGGAGGCGTTGTGGAGGTTATGACTATAACAAATGTCCCAACCTGGCAGGAGAGTGATGGCATGGATATATGTTCTCACTGCTGTGGAATATCTTGCAGTTTTTCTTTTTAGTATTCTAGACCATTCTGTCCCTTCACCAATCTGTCCCATACTGCCTTTCAAGCATTTCCTGTGGGACTCATGCTGTGCTAGCAAGGCCTTTCTCTCTTTTTTACACACATGCATACACCCGCACACACACCAACACAGACCGTGGTGACTGCGTGGAGAAGTGAGCTGTCTGCGGAGGGTTGGATTTTTGGTGCCGGTCCAAAAATGTGTCACTCGGGACACGCATGGCCTGCTGGAGGCAGGAATTCTGTCGCTAATGGGCCCCGCAGCCGTCGGCACCACCTGGGGATATGGGAGACGGGAAGGATGGATGGGGGAGGACTGAGGAGGCTGGGAGGAAGGGAGAGAGGGAGAGAGGAAGGAGTGAGTGCAGCACAATATATGACTAATAAATAGGAGGGAAAAATATCTATCTATCTATCTATCTTTCTATCTTTCTATCTATCTATCTATCTATCTATCTATCTATCTATCTATCTATCTATCTATCTATCTATCTATCTATCTATCTATCTATCTAATTCATAGATATTCATTTTTTGCTTTGATATGAAATTCTTAAGTTATGTTGTGAAGGAGAAACAATACCGACACACAGCAAACATGGGAAAATGTTGGTCTTATCAAATGAGACCGCGCATATCAACCTGACCACTCCATCACAAGTGAAACATGGTGGTAACAGTGTTGTACTGTGTGGCTGATTTTCTTCAGCAGAGGCAGGAAAGCTGGTCAGAGTTTACTGAAGGAGATAAATCACTATATCTATCTATTTATCTGTCTGTCTGTCTGTCTGTGGGCAGTGTAAATTAAACTTTTAATCAACAGAAATCAAAAGAAGACTATCCAAATTCTATTAAACATAAACCAAGTTGTTTGTCTCCCAATACATTCTTTGAACTTTTGCAATTAATATATTTAGAAGGAAAAGTCAACATTTCTTCCCTGCCATGAAAGGCAGCTTATAAAAAATGTGAAGGCATAAACAGGCAGGGCAGGTGTTGACGATGCAAATGAAACGGATGACAGATGGTGAGCCTCGCAATTGCTCACTGTGCAGATAATGGATGGAGGTAATCAAATTCCTCTGAGGCTTCAGGACTTTCTTCAGAACTTTCCCATCAATTGCACCATCAAATGGTGGCTTCTTCAAATGCAGCACCCTTCTAACTCAAAATGGGTTATGAAAGAGTGACAAGATTTTATTTTCTCAAGTTTCCAAGCTAATGTGAATATTAGATACAAAGACAAGAATCCAAGTTGCTGAAGGGATCATTCAGGTGTTTTGTCTCGGGTAAAATAGATGTGTTCAAGACAGATCAGGTCTTGAGTAAAGTGCAACAACATCAGTAGCAGGCCAGCAAAGCCAGTTTGCAGGCAGAAGTCTTTTTCCATTCAAGCAAAACAATGCTTTTCATGTTCTATGATCAGACATTTCATATATCTATTTACTCATGTGAGAGCTGCAAGTTCAGAAAAGATCATGAAACAAAGCATTTGATGTGTGTTTTTTACACTCTCACTGAAGGGAGACGGGGTGCGTTTTGTGTAGACTCCCCCATCAGTGTGATGACAGTCGTTTGATTTTTATATGAAGGTCAGTTTAATGGTCCATTTGTGTTTTGTGGTCGTTTTGCATCGATGGACACTTCATAACAAAAAGGGTCAGGCAAGAAAACACAATAAACGTGCTTTTATGAGTAGAATCTGTAATTACATTACAGTGAGTCTCTCAATAAACTAGTTTTACTGCACATGTTTCATTAACATATTTCTGGAGAAGTTAATTTATCGACTTGGAACACAAGATGTGTTGTGTCGGACAAGATCTGAAGTTGCCAGTTAATCAGAAAAACCATTTCCTTGTCACATCTCTCAAGTGAAAGATATTACTGTAACCGCTTTCTTTCACACTTCAAGCTAATATAACAGCTTCAAGTGTCACACATATGTCTGCAGGAAAAAGAAAACGTAGGGGAAAGCATCGCAGAGCCAAAGTATGCTCAATATCACAAGTTTTTTACATGTCAGGTGATTTTGTTATTTTCTTCAGATGTGATAACTACAATTTGAGAAGCTTTGTACAGAGGAACATATTGATTCAGTAAAAGCTGTGAAAGCATTTCGCTTGGCGTTGGCTTTTAAAGCTGGTGGAAATATTACATGGCGAGCGCAAGGGAGAAAACAAAAGTCAATTAAAACGGAGCACAAAAAAGACGAACGCAAATCAGCAAGTTAGTTTCTTTCTGTGTTTTACATCTCATTGTGTGGGATAAAATGCAATAGTTTAGGAGATGTGGATTTTAAAGCAATACTATACTTGCTATAGTTAATAATTGTTGCTTCCCTTTTTGCTTTTTTTTTAAAGTTTATGGTCTCAGTCTAAATCTCTGCACTGTTTTAATTTGTACTTCCCTAACAGACAAAAATGGGTGTGAAAATTCAATTTTACAGTTATTTATACCGTAACCAGTGGAAAATTGACTCTCAGTGGAAGCTTTTCTTGAACTCATTTCCAGTATGTATTAGTTTTAACATATTCTTAATATTGCATAAACATCCATTGTAGTTTCATCATTGTTTGATAAATAATTGAAAGTTGAAATCTGTGGTGTGATTTTGCTCAACAGAGATCTGACACACATAATTTTGGAACTAAAAGACCAAATTAATTTAAGTTTAAACAGTCTTAATGAAAATGTGCATTGTTTTATTTATTACCCCCTCTCAATAAGATTCAACGTAAAATGACTAATAAATAGTTAACAGACCAGTAATCAGTCAAGCTATATAGACTCTATAAACTAACATTAAGCAGTAATAATGCTTATGGGGGGAGAGTAAACTTAAATGTGCCCAGTCTTTTGCAATATTATGAATCTGAATACATATAAAAAAAAAAGCAGCTGTCTTATGGGAGACTTATAAAGTCTATGCTCTTTAATTAATAAATGGGAGCTAAATAATTTATAAAGGATTTTTTGTGTGCTTGGTGTACTGTCTTTCAGCTATGATTGTAATTACTTTTAATATTAAATAATATTTTTTTGGGCTGCACAGTGGCGCAGTTGGTAGCACTGTTGCCTTGCAGCGAGAAGGTCCTGGGTTCGATTCCTGGCCGAGGTCTTTCTGCAAGGAGTTTGCATTTTCTCCCTGTGCATGCGTGGGTTCTCTCCTCCCACAGTAAATTCTCCCTAGGTGTGAGTGTGTGTGTGTGTGAATGTTTGTTTGTCCTGTATGTCTCTGTGTTGCCCTGCGACAGACTGGCGACCTGTCCAGGGTGTACCCCGCCTCTCGCCCGGAACGTAGCTGGAGATAGGCACCAGCACCCTTCCCGACCCCATTAGGGACAAAGGGTGAACAGAAAATGGATGGATGGATTTTTTAGTTTATTTTGCAGAACTTATAACACTGTTATAAGATTTGCTTTACATACCTAAATACAATGTAAAGCAGTTATAATGTAAGTCATAAGAGCCTAACAAAACAGTAATAAAAACTTATAGTGCATCAATTAGCGAGTGACAGAGCAGTTAAAAGTGCCGGTATGTCAGTTATAAAAGCTTATAACTGACTTTTAACAGCTTATTTAAAAGTTGTTAAAAGTCACTAGGTTTAAACAGGTCCCTCTTGAAAATGAGATCCAGATCTCAATGGGATTTACCTGGTTAAATAAAGGAAATTAAAAAAAACAACAAAAAAAAATCAGTTACTGCGACAGTCACCGTTTTGTAATGAGCAGTGTTGCTTTCAAGATTACGAAATCATTTTTTCCCCAATTGACACTTTACAATAGGCTTCACCCTGTAAATTGCTAAAATTACTCATCAAACCAGTTACATGATCAAGTGGTGATAAACTAGTTACAAGTAACTACAATGTATTAGCAAGTCAATATATGGAAAATGTAATTTACCTACTTTACAATGATGATTTATAACTGATTTACAAAATGATAATTAATTGTATTGTTAAGTGTTTGTAAATTCCTTATGAGGCAGCATTGCATACAGTGTTGAGACTTTTTGCCCAAATGGAGGAAAACATATGCACTTACAAAACAATGTACAACAATTTGATATTAGACTACGTTATATATCACACATCATCATTGTTACAATAAACAGGGTGGATATTTATTTTAGAACCTAATAAACACAAAATTATTTATACATTAAAACCACAGCTTCAATAAAGGAAATATCAGCAAGGGTTACAACAGTTTTGCACAAGAAAGTGTCAACTTGAACCTTATTGAGAAGAATTTGAACTGTCCAATTTTCCACATGCCGTCCTCCTTGAATCACAAAGTCCACTTCATCGCCAAACCATCTGCTGCCATCAGTGGACTTAACACGACTGCAAGTTATTTGTTCATTTCAAAATGACTGCAAAATGTTGCCTTATTTTTGATAGTTTTCTGCACTTCTCTTGCAGATATTTGGATGTTTGTGCCTTTGTGGTAGTATGTTGTTCATCAAAATCATAGTAAGAGATAACTTAGTCGTGTTTTCCTCATGTCACTTGAATTATGGAGAGGCGTGGTATTAAGGATAAATGTGAGTTTTTTTGGACCAAACTTCCCTGTTGTTTCCTGCCCTGCCAGACCAAGGACACACACTCGTGTGTATACGTACACACAGCCAAGTGAGTGTAATTAACTTTTCTAAACTCATTTGGATGCTCTCTCCTTCAGTTGTCTTAGCTTGTGTGAAATTCCCAATTAACTACATCCCAACAAAATCACAAAACAACTCTATGTGAATTTTTTTAATGAATTCCTTTGTCTCTCGCCGGCCCAGATGAGGCATGAGAAAGGCACATGTACGATGAGCATATTAGTTAGGCGAGCCCATGTGATGGTGCCCGTTCACGGCTGACGGAACGTTGGTATCCTCGGGCATCGCTGCCAAGCTGCCAGTCTGTGCCGTCACACCTTGCTGCCTTTAAAGATTGCCCTGCAGAGATGGGGAGGGGGTACGGAGGGCCTCGTGGTTTTTAACAGCTCACAGTCTGGCAGCCCAGGAGGGTTTACGACTCAGGATCGGTGCCAAGAACTGCCCACCAGAGAGATGGGGGGTGGGGGACTGGGATGCAAAGAGATATGGGTTTGGCGCACAAGCACAGACATAAATTCAGCCCTGGATCAGTTGCATTCCTGCAAGGTATGTGTGTATGGATATGACTGTGTGTGAACTCTATATTCATCAGTGTGCAAAAGCAAGGGCAGCTGGGACAAATGGAAAGGAGTGTATACAACAAAACTATATGTCAAATTAATTCATCAAGCTTTTGTATGACATGTTAAAGGAAAGAAGGCAGTGTGTATGCACATAGAACGTAGCTCTCACACCATCCACACACACACACCCACACACACTTTGCCTTTTCTCAGTAATCCACACAAATGGCAGTGGATGGCAGAATGTAAATGAGCTGGTTATTACACAGCAACGTTCATCAAGCTGAGCTGGAAAGACTTCAATGGCCCTGATGAATATGCATGCAAATTTGTTAATTAAGTTAATTATTCTGCTGAAAATTCATTTGTCTTCCCAAGGACATTTCTGCAATGATTTTAACATGTTTCCACCATTAGTCATGCACGGTGCTATTGAGAATCACTCCTGTTCACCTTTTTTGGAAAGTTGAGCCGAAGAAGAAGGGAGAGCAGACACAAAACGAGGAACAGGATTGACAAGACGACCAGAGGAAAACATGTTAGGAGCTTGGAGTGAGGTCGGAGGTAGACGGCAGCTGGTGCAGCCCGAGGATAAGAAAGGACAAGCCAAAACGTGGGGTCTGCAGGACATGAGCTCAGTGGGAAGTGGTCCAGGTGCTGAGATCCAAGATCCGAGATGAAAATGTTTTTATTTTTCAGTATAATAGCCATTTTAATAAAGAGGTATGTCACAGGTATGAGTTGGAATGTAGACAGAGATACAGAATTTAGTATTTGCTTATTTAAACATTTCATCAAGATTATTTAAATTAAAATAGCTGAAACTTTAGGAGTAAACTCATACAAATATATACATTGATTGCACACACAGTGACAAGTTCAAATGTTTATTTCAGTTAAATTTGATTGCTGCAACTTACAGCTAGAGAAACCCACAATATTATCCCTAAGGTTTATGCAAACCTTGATATTACATGATCAGCCATTTAAACAAATAAATTAATGAACCTTGCTCTAGAGAAACATATGTCAATCTACTGTGAAGTATTTGCACTCAAAACCTCTTTAAAGCTCATACTTCATCCTTCCACTCAGCTTTCCATATATCATTTGCAGCTTATCCTTGTGTGGTTGGTGTGCTGCCAGCTGTCAAGTCGGTGGTGTGGCCTACAAAGTTCCAGGATTGTGTAGGTCATACAAATGTGGATAACATAAGATTTTTGTGCTGATCTAATGTAATACTGACCTTTTGAGAAAAACTTTACTTATTGTTTTTTTTATTAGCTTTCAGGTTTCAAAATTTTTAAAAGTTCAGACATAAATTTGATATATACTTCTATAAATCAGTTAATTTTCTTTACACAACTTTGGGGTTTATTGTGTGGCTCAGTTACAACTACAAGTATATCTCTATGTTTTTAATGTTAAATATAACAATGGCAATAGTGAAATAATGCACAATGAGACATGCTTTGGAGATTGTTTCCACGTTTTTGACACAGAACTAGTAAAACCTTTATTCTTCTAATTCTCTTAGTTTTAATTGTGGAATTATGCCATTATTTTTAATCATATAAAGAAACCAGTAAGAAATTAGCCTAAATATCAGACATTTAAACCTACAAAGTCCTAGCCGTTGCCAGAGTGTGAAGGTTTTATAGACACAGTCTCTCTCATTTAAACCTTTGCCATCTTGACAAGTGTGTCGTGTCACCATGCCAAGATGTAAAAGGCTCTCTAAGGTATTCAGGAAACAGGTCGAGCATGCATTGGTGTGGCATGGAATTAATGGAGGTCTGACTATTTTCTTTCCTTTTTTTGATAACATTTATTTATTTATTTTTAAATAAAACAAAAACCCTGGTTTGCCATTCAAGACAAGACTGAGGCACTATTGTTAGACCTTGTATTACCCTTAATTAAATTTCGTTATACGTATGATAAAATAGAATAGATGTATCTTTTAGTGTCACACAATGGAGGTGTAACAGCAAGATCTAGGTATGTAGGTTCGCACAAAGATCAAAGGTCATCAACAGACGTGAACTGATATTTGAATAGGACAGTCATCTCTTTCAAAGCTTAAGAAACCTACAGTTTACAACATGCTTTTTAACATTTAGACTGCATGCTCTGATAATACATCTGTTTGGTTGGTTTGAATGAATAGCTACACAATAAGGTTATAACTTATTTAGTGACGCAACACAGATGCTGTATAAGTGCAACAAACTGTTCTGAACCTCTAGCCTTAAAAATTCCTGATACAAAACAACGATCAAATAACTATTAACAATTGTGAGGCATAAGTAAATCTTGAGCAAAATTTTGTTAAAAATGCAAAATAAAATTGAAGTACCATCTTAGTCTTCCATCCAACCAACCCATAAATCTGGTTGAAAATTCTTACTTTACCTCACCATCTTTCATTTGATATCTCATTTAACTCATCCATTTACCATGACCAGCATTATAGCTTCAGACTTCAAGGTAAGAAATTTGTTAAGTTAGCTTTACTACATCACCAACAATGCGGCGGAAATGCAAGAAGAAGTGAAAGTTGGAGAAAAACAGCTGGTTTGAATGTTTTCCCCCTCTCCCCAACCGAAGTTTTTTTTTTCTTTATCTTTTTTTCTTTTATTTGAATTTACCTTAAATCTCCAGAAAGGGAAAAGCAACCAAGCAGAGCTGTGATAAAACTTTAATTTTTAGAGAAATTCCAAGCTTCTATAATTCAAAAATTAATTCTGGCAAAGCAGAATGTTTGTGGAAGAAAGCTGTTTTACAGAATGACCCATTTGTATGAATGTTACTGATATATTATTTATTCCAAAAATATACATTTGAGAATTTGACAATCCAAGGTCTCTTGTGGGACCAAGCAGCTGCTTAGATTGTCTTCTGTTGCCTCTGGCTGCCTACATAAAGATGTCTGAAGATGCATAAACATGATTTGAAGGTAGTGATTATTGATTAAACATGCTATCTGAGACTAACTTACAATGTCAAAGTCTGAACAGGACATTTGGGCCCTCATCCCAAATATTTTCTCTTGACTGAATAGAGATATTTAATTGACTGACATGAAATCGTCATAAATATTGTGGCCATTGTGTCTGTTTTTGTCCCTCTGAGAACCTTTCTTTTGCAAAACAACAATATAAACTTTCCATTCTACTAAATGATTATATATGTATCCTTTAAAATATCAACAGACACTTTTCCCATCTGGAGGACATTTGGGGCAACGCAGGTGCAGTTCCTGGCTCATGTGCGAGGTATTCTGTCATTCACCCAGTTAGTAACACTGTGCTGGGAATGGCAGAAGACCAGTCCAGGAGGCCAATTTTCACCTGGCCACTGAAGGTTTAACACAAGCTGGATGCAACAACAAACACTGAATGTGTGCCAGTGGTGTACAAAGAGGAAGGAACCATGAGATATTATTAGTTTTAACTTGTATTTTAAAGTTTATAGTATCTTAAAGAACTATTATCAATATGTTAACACAAACCACAAAAATAAGAAAAACCAGTAATCTGTGCAGACAAAATGTAAGGTAATTTTGTAAAACTCGTAAGACTAAGCCTCGAGATTTAGACTTTTTTTTCCACATAAATTAAAAGTTTTTAAGGATTTGCAAAGCAATAAACTGGAATAAAATACTTATGGATGGAACAATGGTACAGACCTAAAAAAGAGAATTTCTGGATAAAGTTTAGCGAGAAAACAAGCCAGATGGGAAAAATTTAAGCGAAACATCAGGCCGCACTGTTTGATACATCAAATGGCTACTTTTTAACTGATGCAGCAAAGCTCAGTCTGAATATCCAGATGTTTGATTTCTTAATTAAGTCTCCACGGTAGTTAATCACTATGCTTTTTTTCCTATCTGACAACAGCAGGTAAAAAGGGGAGGATGACCCTAAGATATATCAGAGACAGGTTGCAGTTGTTCTTCATGGTTTGTGTCTAAAACGCACCAGGAGCCTAAAAACATGTTCATAAAATTCACATAAGAGAACATATATGTATATGGACCAATAACTTCTTGTCAGCTTTGTTAGAGTATGTGCTGTAAGACGGAACTCTGATATCAAAATTTAAGAACTGCTTTAGTCCAGTAGAAGATGCCCTCTAGTGGAAGAGAGCAGTATTGCAGAGGAAATTGGTAAATCACAATGCTTCTTTAAATCAAATTCCTTTTTTAGAGGTTTTTAAACATGAGTTTGTATTTGTGTTTGAGTAGAAGTTTTTTAGTTTTTCAGTGGTTTTTTTTTTTTTTTTTTGCATTTATGTTTGTGATTAATTTGTTTCTTCGCCATCTTTTTGTTTTGTTTTAAATTTCCCATAACAAACTTGATGAGAATTTCAGGATAAGTTGCATTAATGAAACGACATAAATGTCAGCATTTGCCGCATGAGGATTAAGTTGTCAATATTTATTGAACAAAACAGTTGTTAGGAAGGATAGAACTGGCACACTTAATCGATTTGCATGCGTTTTCCTGACAGTCCAGATTAACAAGCAATAAGACTTTATTAGCGACATGAACAGAGTACGCACACACATTTCACACATTTGAAAGGCATCAATTAAATTCACATATGGTCAGAGTAATTATCGTTACAGATAACTGAAATTAAAGGGGAGATATCGATGTGCGACTTGCCTGGGAGAAAACAAGGGAATGGCAGGAATTTTAAGGCCATGGAAGGCTAGTAGCACCGACTACATAAGAAAACAACAACAGCTGTTTTGCTTGTGGCTAAAAAGACGAGTGAACAACAACATCATTTGCTGAGAAAATGAACTCGGAGATAAGAATGCACTGACTCAAAAGAAGTGGGATGCGTTGAGATTGTAAGCAGGATCTCTGCAGGATGGAGAGTACATTTCAAGTTTGACTCGTTCTTTCTGATCTATAATGTGATATGTTAGAGTTTGACCAGTTCAGTCAGTTCCTTTTACTAAAATATTTAAATGTAATGTACCTTTAAATGTAAGTATTAACAACCCTTGAACTTTGAATGTATTTCCAGCATGATTTGGCCATCACCATATTTACCAAGTGTATTCAGGATGGTGTGCAGAGTCATTTGGTCTTCATGATACTGTTTGCTCACTGATCAATCTCTGAGGCCTTTTTACAAAAGTTGGAATTATACTGATTATACACAGTTGGACTCAAATTTACTAATTTGGAGATGTTATGTAGTGGCATCAGAGAATGGACAAAGTAAAATAAATATTTTTTTTCCTGTCCTAAAATTCTGAAATCTATATCTTTCACTCTATAAATGCACTTTTGTGACTTGGTCTGCTACTTTAGATCTTAATTAAATAAAATAACTCAGCATAATGTGAAAAACTAATGCATGAACACTTTTTCCAATACAGAAAAACCTTGAAGTGATACTTTCAGTCGTTTATAGATCAATGCAATTAAGGCAGAACAAGCCTCTTTATTGTACTTGGCCTTAAACATGGCTTTGAACAGCTAGAGTGTCAAATTTTACACATCCAGTTAAAATCCAACACGAAGCTCTTTCTTGCCAGAGAATGTGCGAGCACTCCTGTGACTGCTCTGCCCTTGACTTCTATCCATTCATTCAAGCATGCTGAATGGTTTAGTTAATTAAGCTTAATCTAGCCCCAGAGATGTGGCTGCTGTTACAGAGACCCAGTGAGCTGTCCCTGAGCACTCCTCTCCGGACCCCCGCCCCCAGACGATGAGCCATCGGGGCCAAGTTGAGTGTACTGACAGGACTCCAGAGAAATGCATTGTAGGAGATCATTTTCCCAGAGAAATGCAAAAGAAAATGATATTTTTAAATAGTGTACATAGACATATTGCTCTGTCATAGACTTTCTGACAAGACACAAGTTCATTTTCCCATGTAGAATTACAACTAGTAACTTTGTACAAATGTAAAACAGAGGCCCCAACAAATGATAAAATGGTAAAAAAGATTGCTTCCAACTCTCAATCAGAAATAGAGTTGCACAGAGTAGTCTACAATTTGTCAAAAGGTAGATTTTAAAGACTTTTTTTTAGTAACATTATTATTGTGGCTGTCAAGAGTACAGAACAAGGTTTTTGTGATGGTACTGAGACCATTATGGTAATGTGATATATTTTAAACAGTTAAAATAAGAAACAAGCAAATCTGTTGGTGGGAAATGTTAAACAATAAAATCCTGCAATAATCAATTTTCATAAAGGTGGACAACCTTTAATTAATACTTGGCAAAGGCACCTTAAAACCACTTTTCAGCATTCAGTCTTCCTGAGTTTACACTGAATCTGATTCACCTTTAGCTAAGGTACAAAGGTATCAGGACAAAAGTGCAAAATGTTCCACTGTGTTGTTGTTGTTATTATTATTATTACTGCAAAATACAATACACACAATAAATTTGTCAATAACTCTAAACAATGCGTGACAACAATAGCAGCAGAGGCAAATAGAAGACATTTCTCAGAAATCATTGAAAAAACATTTCAGAAACTGGGTGGAGGAGGTTGCTAAGGACTTAACAGCAATATTAAAATAATTTTAAGAACTTCCAATGACTGTTTACCATAATAGCAGAAATTCACTGTGTTCTCTTTGTCTAATTAAACTAAGGAGTCGGATTGACAGAAGTTGAAAGACAGAAGTCTTTCTTCATAAGAAAAACTTGGCTGTCATGGTCATTGATCAGAATTAAGGTTGCAATTCTTAAATCTAACTTCATTGGGCATCAACCAAAGGATTTCTATGCACACAGTGAAATATGGCAGCAGCAGCATCATGCTTTAGAGTACAATTTCTATGCATTGCACAACATCAGGATGTGTGTCTCATAATACAACTCTGAGATGATTAATCAAAAGTCATGTAATCTAACACTATGAAATGAAATTATGATCACAGGCCATTACTAGAAGTCCATTTCATTCCTTTTTGTTGCCCCCTTGTGGGTTAATTTATTCACCACAGTATTCAAGAAATGACTAAAATATTCACCAAGAGGGAGTGAAGAATAGTTTTATTTGTTCATCATGTTAGAAAACGTTTCTTTTGCAATATAAAACTTTCCTCTTGTATCTTCCTTCTTCTTATAAAAAGCTCTTGCAAAACTTTCACAATTGGATTACTTAATTTGTGTATTCTGCTTCCCTCATTGTTAGCTTACGTATTTACAAAAAAATAACATTTTAAAAAAAGGAATAGCCTACTGTGTGTAATAAATAATGTGTCTGACAACTTAATAAAATAGGCACAATAAAAACAAATTTAAGACCCAAATTATTGAAAGTGAAAAACTGTTGATTTTTACTCCATATTTTGTTCAAACAAATAAATTAAATTTAGGTTTTTTTCTGTTTATTATACATCATAGCAAGCTTCTTAAAAAGCGAAGCTATTTGATTTATTTGACCTTTTTGGTGGTAGGAACTGCCAGAAAAAAAGTTTCATAGATTTACGCTTTAGTTTTTATTAATTAACAAATGCTTTTTTTTTTCCAAGCAAAAATGTTTTATTTACTCATAAGCACACAAACAATCAAATGGGCTAAACAAACAGATAAGCTCGAGCACTAATAGCAAAATTTAACATAACTCAGTACATAGTTAAACAGCAGTTTCAAATGATTGAAAATGCTACATAAAAAAGTGAAAAAATGCAAAACAATTTTTATTGTTCCTCAATAATAGAGTTGTGCTTGGTATTGCCCTAACAGCATTGCATTTACAGTATATAGTCCTGATCACTTCTAAAACACAAATCAAAAAGCAAATAAAAAGAAGGAAATAACTAAGTTGAACATAGAAAACTGACTAACATTGTCCTCACAATAAATTTTGTTATTTAAAAAAACAAACTTCAGATCCATAGAACCAACATGCAAAAAAAAGATTTGGTGCCAAAAAGATATATATTTTAAACATGCTTGAAACGTTACTCTTCAACATGGTGAGTCAATAAAATCAGTGTGGAAATATAGCCAGACTTTTAAGATTCCATATCCGTGTATTAGTATTTCTGGCTTTCAGATGCACCATATAAATATAATTTGTGTAAACTTGTGCACATATAAATTTGAAAAAGTGAGTTCCTCTGGTGTGAGCTGGTGTTTGGTTGTTACCGATTATCTGCTGTGCAACTTAAGCAGGACACGTGTTTTGTGAGCTGGACTGGCCTTCTCAACATAAGACATGTTCTGGTCAGTTGGCTCTTTCTCTGTTAATACCAACTATGTGGCGTAAAAGACAAAACAGGTGACTTCGAAACTTTTGTGTGAGCATGCAAAGCAGAGGATTCATACAGCAGTGGGAGAAGGCAAGCATTCGACAGATATTGTAGACAATATCTAACCGCTCCAGTTCTTCACAGTCTTTGGGTCTGTTCAAATCCTTAATGAGAAGTACAATATTGTAGGGTCCCCAGCAGATGATGTAGACTGCAACAATGCAAAAAACTATACTTAGAGCTTTGTGCCTTGTTCTGCTTGCTGTCTGTAAAATAGTATATATAATGGCACAATTGCAGAAAATAATAATGGCAATTGGGAGGAAAAAAAGCAGAGAAACTTGGAAATAATATCCAAGTTCATCAGAAAAAGCAGCTTCACAGTAGTAATCATCAGAAAGCTCCATTTTGAAAGCATCATACACAGATGTACCAATACTGATCACCCAGACAACCACACAGGCACCGATGGCATACTGTTTCTTCTTCTGATTGTTGTTTGGCCAGTTGTTCAGCACCACAGTACAAAAGCGATCCACAGTCATTGCTGTTAGTACAAAGATGCTGCTGTACAGACCAGTGAAGTGCACCCAAATGATGAATTTGCACATAAAGTCCCCAAAGATCCAGTGATGAAGGTGGTAGACAGCCCAGAAGGGAACAGAGGCAGCAAAGATCAAATCAGAACAAGCAAGGTTTATGATGAAGATTTTTGTGACAAGATAGAGTTTTTCAAAAGTAAACAGAATACATAAGAGGAGGACATTGCCGATGACGCCGACGATGAAGATTATGATGAACACAGCTCCAGTAATGGTTGAAAAGTCCAAAAACTGACAAGCAAATGAGAGGCTGTCCTCATCTTCATCTGTGCTGTTGTAGTCGTAGTCCATTGCTGAATATCTAGGGAATATGAGCACAGAATATGGCTTGTTAATTTATAATAAAAACAAAGCATATTATCTCATCATGCACTTTTGTTTTTTACAGCATCTTCTGTTAAATCTTACTGAAAAAGAACACAATTCTTCATCAAATACAAAAGAGTGTTAAACAACTTACCCCAGACAGCAGACACTTCCAGATTTTGCATTGAACTGCACTTCAAAGGAAAAGCAAAAATAAGAAGACAAACTTCTCTCTTTCTGTTTCAGATTAGGTCAGATGTTACTGCTGATCCATTCTGACCCCTTATGGTTTTTCAAAACAAAATTAACGGTAATAGATCTCACTTTTTCTGTTTGAAAATATATATTTTTCACCCTGGAGTCATGTTTCTCTCATACAACTTGTTATAAAATCCTAATTAATAGGTATTTAAAGATTGCTTTGATCACATTCCTTTTTACTTGTAGTTAACTTCTCATGTTTTAACCCTCAGATTTACCTCTATTAAGATGCTTAAACATACCAAATGAAAATAAGAATGGCACAAGTTAAACTTAAACAAATTATAAATCTAACACATTTCGTGCAGCTAATCATTGACCAATCAATCATCTCCCCTTTTATCTATCCGTTGTAATAATCAGTGTCATATTAAATGACTTTTAAATCTCAATGACTCAACAATTCAACCAGTCAACAGATAAAGTTTTATTTGCACAACGCTTTGCAACAGTCTGGTAATTAAAATCAGTTAAGTCTCATCTCGTTTGAGTAAAATTAATCTAATCTAATTCATTATTTGAACTTTTTGTATTACTTTTTTTCCAATTGCAGACTTACAAGACAAAAGAGCTTTCTTTTATTTTTACAGAAAAGTTTTCAGAAAGTAAATATAGAAAAGCTACTATGTTTAAAGAAGGAAGAAATATTGCTTTTTATAATAAGGTACTATTATCACTAGATAAACTAAACTAAAATAAAGCAAGTCTAAGTAATCAAGCAAACTAATAATACATGTAGTGAATCATTAGCTCTAAACCACAGGGCCATGGCTTTGCTTTTTTGTGTTTCAGGCTTGGATTTCTGGACATCCTTAATTTGAAATGTGTTATTTATCTTAAAATCCAGCTTTCCTCTTTCTTATAAAACAACCTTGTGAAACATTTCAAACTTAAGTTTGATGCTTCTTCTTTTCTGCTTCCCTTTTTGTTAAAAAAGGTACAACAGCCACATCATGATACCGGAAATAAGTATCCTAAATTAGCTTGAGGGTTGGTCGTTTCATCACTGTGACATTACTGTGGAAGGTAACGACAGTGAGGATTGAGAGACTTTGTACTGAGAGTAATCAAAGTCCTGAGATGACTCCACAGGACCACTTGTCAAAGATCCATCCATGGAGTGCACTGCACACAGAAAAGTTAAGAATTGCCATGAATTGGTTAGAAACTGTAAGCTGCAGAAGGAAGATGTCAGACATTGTCTTCCACGTCTTGTTCCTCAGGAGAAACCTCGAGAGGAAGGAGTTTTCAGGCATGCTTACAAGAATGATGACATTCTTACATACAAAAGCGCACTGAAGTCTTCCCATTTATGAGAAGGTTCTTCCATGTAACTATTGCTGTCATTCTGGAAGAAGTAAAAAATCACTGTTGGTGTCCATTGCTGATTTTGTGGTCATGAAAAAAACCCACAAATGATCTAATGAGGAAATAAAAACAACAGGTCAGAGGGATTTTTTTTTTTTTTGCTGTACTGCTCAACCTACAATTCAAAATACATTCAAATTTAATGATGAATTAGTGAAAATGCATAAAAGGTCAAAAATACTCCAAATACACTAAATAAATGTAATTTTATTCTTGAAGCCTACGCCCTGATGATACTAAAACAATAATCTGAGAACAAAAAGCTGAAGAGAAAAAAATCTTAAGGTTTCTAATGTCATAAACTGTAACATATCTTAAGCTATGTTCTTGGTAAAGCACAAAACTTCAAATTCAAGTGAAACATTCGACTTATATAATTTCCAATTATTCAAAAAATAACTGGATTACATTTTCTTGAATCGTTCCAACTTTGATGAACTCTCTGTTTCATAAAATTTTCACAATGTCATTTCAGAGACGAATGCAGGTGATATCGGCCACATTAGCTTAGCGGTATGACACACTCCAGCTAGTGATGTTTTGATTCTGACTGCATTATGTGTGTCATGTATACATTATTTTCTCAGTCTTGGACTTAGACTTTATTTCATGAGGGACAAAAAAAAAGTGTACCTCGGCATTTTGTTAAGACTCAGCCTTTCACAACGTGCTAGAAGATTTTGTTTAGACAGGGAAGTGAAAACTGCTTAGAAAGGGAAGCAAGAACTAAACAAAAATGAAAGTTAAACAAAAAAAAATTCCAAACATGTTCAGTACGTTACAGTATCTTACAGCATAGCAATTACAAAAGAAAGCAGAATAACATTTAAAATCAGAGATAGAGATAAATAATGTTGCAGGGGAAAATGTTGACACAATGTATACATGTATACTAAGTAAAAGCTGAATTTGTGTTTTTTAATTAATAAATAAACAGAGTTTTTCTCTCTGGTATCTTAATGTGTTTTGTGTAATGGACAGTTAGTTTTTAACTATGTGAATGTGTCTCAGGTTGTAAAACTCTGATATAATATGTCATATTCAATGAAAAATAAATATGATGCTAATTAATAAACAGTTTTTCTTTCTTTCACCCCCATTTTTTCTTACTTTCTTTCTTAGATTTTGTAAGACACAATCTACTTTATTATCCTTAATTTACTTATTAAAGAAGATGAATTTATCATCAAATTGTTTACATATAATCAAGGATTATTTTTTGTATAAGTTACACTAAGGTCCATTTCCTAATGATTCAACTGGAATAAAAAGACCAACGCTAACTCTAGAACCCAGGGTTTTTCTAGAACCCAGAAAAACTATCCTAGGAACTACTTTTTAAAGCTCCTGTTCTTCCAAACCAGAAAAGGAATTAGACCAGAGGATACTTACTTATACTTAACTAGCAACCCTGAATAGGAGTATCTAGTTTATTTATTTTGGATCGACATTATTGGCTTTTTCTTCTATTGCTCTTTCTTTTGATTTGTTATTTTGTTTGTATTTCCTTTTAAATCCTGTAAAGCACTTTGTATTGTCCTTGTTGCTGAAAATGTGCTATATAAATAAAATTACCTTTACCTTTTAGCATCTATTTCTACATAGAAAAGCGGTACGCTATCTGCATTAGAAACATATCAATATCATGATTAAAGGATTAAAGATGTAACCGTTATTAAATGTCAGGAGTTTAATTATTTATGACCTCAAATTCTGAGTTTTCATCTAACCACCTTTCTGGGGTCACTACAGACAGTTTTAGGTGAACAAATTTCCACCTATTAAAGAAAAATACAAAGAGAAGCATAACAATATGGTGATTTTTTCAATCTGAAATGTTTTATTTGCTCAAGCAAAACACACACAAAAGAACTCCAAAAACTGTAACAGGTACAAAATAAACAAAACTACACCGAAGCAGAAATAGCAACTCAGCATAATACATAGTACATAGTTCATTTAGCAGTTGTTTCAAATTACCAAAAATCCATCAAAAACAAAGAATAAAACCAATTTATACATTTAAAAAATATAAAACCTTTCAAATAAATGACTAATTTATCTTTCTTTCTTTATAGAGCTGTTCTTGGTATTGCCTAATCAGCAAGTCTTGTTGCTAACAGTGCTTTTTGTCCTGTTTCATCATTCACATTTACAGTACATGTATTCCTCATCATTTGTAAAACAAAATAAGAAAAAGAAATAAAAAGAAAAATAGAAAAATAACAGGTTGAACATACAAAAGCTGGCTAAGATCATCTTCACACTAAAACAGATATTTTGCTAAACTGAATTTTCTGATACATTGGTTCCCAGCACCCGTATGACAAAACAGTTTTGGTGCCAAAACCCTTTTTTATTTTATTTTTTCAAATACTTCCAACTATTTCAGTGTGGTAAGTCATCTCATGCCAATCTATTTGGAACAATATCCAAACTATACTAGATTCTGTATGCATGTACTATAACAAATACTCTTGAATTTCAGCAATGTTGCTTAAAGACCTGAACTGTGAGATTCACTGGCATTCTGAATATAAGCCTGGCCACTGGCTCTCTCTCTTTCAGTCCTAGCAACTTTGTAGCGCAAAATATAAAGCAGGTGATTTCGTATCTTTTGTGTGAGCATACACAGAAGAGGGTTTATCCAACAGTGGGAATAGGCAAGCATTCGACAGATATTGTAGACAATATTCATCCGCTGCAGTTCTTCACAGGTTTTGGACTGAATGAGAAGTACAATATTGTAGGGTCCCCAGCAGATGATGTAAGCTACAACGATACAAAAAACTATACTTAGAGCTTTGTGCCTTGTCCTGTGTGCGGCTCGTAAAATAGTATATATAATGGCACAATTGCAGAAAATAATAATGGCAATTGGGATCAAAATCAGCAAAGCAATTTGGAAATAATATCCAAGTTCATCAGAAAAAGCAGCTTCACAGTAGTAATCATCAGACACCTCCATATTGGAAGCATCATACAAAGATGGACCAATACTGCTCAGCCAGGCAACCACACAGGCGCCGATGGTATACCGTTTCTTCCTCTGATTGTTGTTTGGCCAGTTATTCAACACCACAGTACAAAAACGATCCACAGTCATTGCTGTTAGTACAAAGATGCTGCTGTAGAGACCAGAGAAGTGCACCCAAATGATGAATTTGCACATAAAGTCCCCAAAGATCCAGTGATGAATGTGGTAGACAGCAAAGAAGGGGACTGAGGCAGCAAAGATCAAATCAGAACAAGCGAGGTTTATGATGAAGATATATGTGAAAAGATTATGTTTTTCAAAAGTAAACAGAATACATAAGAGGAGGACATTGCTGATGACGCTGATGATGAAGATTGTGATGAACACAGGCTCCAGTAATGGTTGAAAAGTCAAAAGCCTTACAAGTCATATTTTGGATGAGGAAATGTAAGACGTCCTCATCTATATCTGTGCTGTTGTCCATTGCTGATTATCTAAGGAATATGAGCACAAGTTTAGGACTTTGAGATTTCTAATAAAGACAAAGTATAATTTCATTCATTCATTTTTATAGCACCTAATTCCAGATCAGTTACAAAAAAACTTTTAAAAAAACTTACCACAGACAGACACTGCCAATTCTCATCTGCAAGTCAAAGAAAAAGCAAAAATGAGAACAAAAACTTCCCTTTTCTGCTTCAAATTAAGTCAGATGTTATTGTTGACCAATTCTGACTACTAATGATTTTTCAAAACTAAAACAAATGACTACCTTTTCCATTTAAAAATGCAGATTTTCTTACCCTTGAGACTTTTTTTCAGCCATACAATTTGGTACAAAGCCAAATTAATAGTTAAAGATTGCCCTTTATTTGCTGCATTATTTGCTACTTTGCGCTATAATTTGTACACATTTTTATTTTAATTAACCATTGTTTCTATGATATTTTATTTGCTGCTTAATAATGTGTTGCTTGGTTTTGTTTCTATATTATTTTAATCTTGATTTCCTTTAGGGTACCAACATGAATTTTGTCTGACAATATTACAGTGACAATAATCTTTAACCTTGAACCATTAAACAGATGTTAAAATGCAGCATTTAACTATCTATAAGAGGTAATTTAAATGAAGTTATTGTGCTGCACCTTTTTTTTTTTTTTTTTTTACCTGTGTTTATATGTTCATACATTCATGGGAGAAGGGGGGTTCTTTTCTTTTCATAGTTCATTTTTATCAGGCGAGTCAGACTTCAGGGGTTTTTGTCTGATTCTTGTCTGAAGAACTTTGATGGCAAAAATCCAACATTTCTTAAAGTATCAAACGCTGCCCTCTAGGTTTTGAGTTTATCTAGAAATCTCTCCAAAAATATATTTTGTTTTTAAGCCAGTTTTGACAAGAGAAAGAAATTAGACATCTCTTCATACTAACATTACCTCAGACAGGTGCTGCCATCTTCAGTCCGACTATCCGACGTGGCAGCTTAAACAGTCAACGCAACATCACTGTGGCTGAAAATGAATCCAAAGGTGCTGCAAACAAAACAAAAAGATTTTTTTTTTTTTTTTTTTTAAGTAGCTGTTTCCGAAACCTTTTCAGGCTGAGGAACACTAAAGCTATTTAGCAAACACCCCCGGCCACCTAATTGAAATTGCTCCAGCAATAACACAACATATTACAACATGTGGCAGGGGTTGACAGCAGTTAACAGCAGCTATAGTAGCAGTTAACAGTTCTAAAATTAAACATAGCTAACACGCATAATGGTAGGAGTTATAAAGCATGTGTATAAGAACATAGCAAAATTACTCATAAAACACCGTATATGATTTAATTTGTGTAAAATATTTGTTAAAATCGAATACTTGTAAAGAAAACACAGAGCTGATCCTAATACATAGCGTAATTACCGATGGCGACAGAAGAAGGTGACGAGTGATCGGTTATTGGTTGCTATGGTAACCATCGACCTTCAAGAGCAGCGATACACCAATAAATGTCAGGAGAAACAACTTCTGGACTAAACAATACAAATTAAAAGAAGTAAGAATGAAGAAATTTATATAAACTCATACATAATATTGTTAAAATATTAGGCTCTTAACACTCTTTTTCGTGAACAAGTCAAGTCGGGGCATTTTCAGCTATTTACAGATTCTAAAAGTGTGGATTCTATGCTTTCCAATTATGTCAAACACATAGAAATCAAAGTGTTGTGCTGTGTTCATTAATAACATTCAGACCCATTTATATAGACGCACAATCAAAGAAAAATAATTGCTTTTAAAGAAACAAAAATCCTCTTCTGCGGCATCCATTTATTTATGTATTGTATTTAATTAATTGAATTTAAACATTTTAAATAAAATAACAAATAAAAACAACAATAAATATTGACGTGCGAGTAGAGCATAATAAGCAAGCAAAATCGTCAAAAAACAAAACCAAGAACAGTTCTCACTAACTGAAACTAGCAAAGAGAATCGAATCACTAGTGAACAACACATCTCAGCAGGTATGACTTAGCGTCCTCCGGTCATATAAATCGTCCTGGTGTTTTTTATCTTCAGTTTTTCTTTTGAGTGACTCGGTTTTAAGTCACTTATCCATTATTATTTTGAAACACAATTCTTTGATTAACTGCGAATGAATGCGTCTCACTTTGAGCTGACGTCACAAGAAATAACGATCGTTTACGTGGAGTACCGTAAAGACCACTAGGGGGCGCCCAGTGGTCCAGGTAACCACGGTTTGAACAAGACTGGTTTTTGACTTGTCCACCTGGCTATAACACCTTTATGGTGGTTTTCTACTTTCTTCCCTACGTACTGCCTATTTTTAAGGTGAATTTTGCTGAATAAATGTCATTTATTATAATTTGACAAGTGCAATTTTTTAAAAATTACTTATTTGTCTCATTTTTGATATCAAAATTTGGGGATTTTAACAGGTGTTCACTTTTGAGAGCCACTGAATAAGCAGCTGATCTGGTCTGGTAGATACCAAAAAGTCCCTTTTTGACTTGGTGTCTAGTGGAATGGTATATCTATCAGGAAACATCTTCCTTGGTGTTTATTTTAAAGTAAATTGATCAATGACCTAATATAATAAGATTCATATAATATAATTCATATAATTCTGTTATTGCTCTGCTTAATACTAAGTTAGTGTTTACGTTATAAAGATTCTATTAAATGTTGAAACAGTCATCATAAAATCTGCGTGTGTAGAATACAAACATAAATGAGTTGCAGGAGGCAAGATTACCAACAGTTGTATTTAATTTGAACTTCAACAAGAGATCAGTAATACAATAATTAGAAAGTATACATGTGCATATGGGAATTTCGTAGCAAGTGGACAGGATCTTCTGATTCAGCTTCATTCTTGTTCAACTTCCTTGTTTCTGTCATAGTTTATACAAAAGTTTGTACAGTTAAGGCGACATCAGTTTACATCACAGAATGAACAAAATGGTCTAAATGTATGGTACAAGTGTACTATCAAAAAACTCAAACAAAGAGGTTTACAGGTACATGAAGCTATCATTGCTTATTTACATTACAACAACTTTTCATCCATCTAAGAACATCATCAAGTAGTTAATAGCTTGATTTAATACTAACAAATAATCACCAAACAAAGATTGATGGAAAAAAAAAAAAAAGTCAAAAACCCATTTTATTTTTGCCACATATGTTTCCTTCCAAGCCTTTTCTATTACATGGTACAGTACAAGTAGACAAATAAGTTGTTTTCCTGTCAAATTAGCAGTGCATTTACAAATATTTAGTATGGACTGATTAGTCAAAGACTCATTAAAAGCATTTAAGTTTAGCTTCTGATAGCTAGGATCATTTACATATTGAGGAGTCTTCAGTAATAAAAAAGTCCAGTTGTTAGATCTTAGAGGCACAAACAGTTTCCACTGTGTCTGAAATTCAAAGCAAATATTGTATTTTCCCTCTATGTAGGAACTGCAAAATATAAAAAAAGATTACTTAAATTTGATTTGAATTTAAATGGAGGTTTCATGCTTTCAAATATTAGTCCATAAATTAGTATATTTCTATAGCTATGTGGATAATTCGTTGCTGGTTAAAGACGTGATTGTGATCCTGCTCACTCTGTGGGAGAAGCTGTTGTTCCTGTGACTGAAGTTCTGCAGGAGTTTTTTTAAATGGGTTTTGAATTTAACTCCTGCAAACACGTAAAACACAGGGTTGAGGCAGCAATGCGAAAAGGCAAGGAGTCGGGTGATGTAGAAGGCATATTCCATGTTTATGTGTTTTTCACAAGCTACTTTTATTTCAAAATCATCAGATGCAGTTGGTGGGTTCCCATAAGCCAACGACCTTAGAAAAATTACGACATTATAAGGTCCCCACCCCAAGAAGAAGACAACCATAAGAACGAAAATGAGTTTGACAGTTTTGTTTCTTCTTCTTTGGGCAGTCGGACGCAGCAACCTGTACATGATCTGAGAATAGCAAAACACGAACACAAATGCTGTTAGGACAAAGAGAACAATTTGTTTATAGATTCCCAACTTTGAAGAAAAGGAGTCCTCATATCCACAATATTTCTTGAATGTTTGACTTGAGCTGTCATCATCTTTTACTTTGATGTAGATGAAGACAGGACTGGCTGCCAAGATACTAGCAACCCAAACGATGAAACTTGTTAAAATCACAGAAGGGCCTGTAGTGGATACAATGCTAGACAGAGGATTTATGACGGCTATATAGCGGTGAATTGTCATCAGGATGAGGAAGAAACCACTGCTGTAGAAGCCAACATAGAAAATGAAGTTGACGACTTGGCATGCAGGCTCTCCTAATGTCCATCCATACATGTAGTAGTAAGCCCAAAAGGGCAGCCCTAAAGTGAAGAAGAGATCTGACACAGCCAAGTTCAGGATAAGTGTATTGGTGATGGATTTGACATTCTCGTACTTTGAACAGAATTACAAGAACAAGAATGTTGCCAAAAAGACTGAATAATATCACGAAAGAGAAAAAAGACACAGTCAATGTGGCTCCAAATTCAATCACATTTGTCTGGTTGCATTTTTGATCCTCATAATCACCAGTGTAATAATCATAAGGGCTTTCAGTTTTGTTCTCCATGAAGTATTCATATGAGGCCATCTTCCTCCAGCAGGTAAGGAGTCTAAATACACAAAAATCTTTGTTAGATAATTAAAATTAGATTTTCCTTTTAATTTGTACAGTTATCTTTTTCATTTGCTTGCTTGTTTCTATGTAAACTAGTATATGTAACTTTCTTTCTCTCACTAATGTCTGAATCTCTCCTGTATACTAAGTAAGAACTGGACTATGCTTCTGCACAGTAGAGATGAGATCTGGATGTTTTTTTTCTGCACTGATGTCTATATTGGAGTAAACAAATTAGAGAGAGGCTAATGTTTTTATCTTATCCTTTTAGTCTCTTTTTGCTTTGAGATTATAATCATTGCAAAACACAAACAAGGAATTTGACTCTCATTTCAAGCCCTGACAGCACGTAGAAATTAGGTATCATGTAAACTCAGACAATAGGGATTTGTAAATGGCTGTGTGTAGAAAAGCAAAATATTTGTATAATGTATTTATCTATAATATTGACTTTATGTAGTTTTGCTCAGTATTTGGGTGGAAGTGTGAAAATTAAACTGACTACTGTCATATCTCATGAGTTAGGTAGTTACACAAGTCAGAACCAAGAACTGTTTTACTGCTAAAACATAGTTTACATATTTAACATATTTGGCTGAATACATTTTATTTATATTGAAAAGTAATGCAGTGGATAAAAATCAAGTCTTTCATTTTTCAAAATTTTAAGGATAACTTGAATTTCATTTGCTGACACCTAAAGTATTGCAATTAAAATGCATAAAAATGTAACCCTAAATCTTACAAATATATAGAAAGGAAAAAACATGAATAATATAAAGAAACATACTGCACCTGCGCAATGATGCAAAGGATGGTTGAGACCAAAAGCGGTGAAGAACTGGGCAGTAGGTCTCACCTTAAGTAGAAATCATAGAGGAACAGAAACAACACATTTTCTTTGTAACCTGTATGGTCATCATTTCAGAATAGAAAAAATAAAAACAGTGTTCAGTTCTGAATGACTTCCAGTAGTTAGTTTGTAGTTTCCAGACCTGTTGTGTACGTATTTTACTGAGATATAGATATTTTTAATAAAGCCCTGATGAAAAAGCAGGGTATACTGTATGCTGTTTTTCATCAGGCTATAAAAACCTATTATTATTATTATTACTATTATTATTATTATTATTATTATTATTGTTGTTTTGTTGTTGGAAGAATAGTAGCGATAATAATATATTTTGTTTAAATTATTTTTTCGGGCTTCCGTAGTCATTTATTTAATTCTGTGTTTTTGCCAAATAACACTTATATCTTCTCTTTTTCAACATTATGTGGATTCTAATGATTCAATAAATAAATAAATAAATAAATTTCTGCTGTGATGTATGCCTCTCAGCCAAACTACAATTGCATTGAGCTGATTCGTCAATCAGTCTGTCAGTCATTTTTGAGCCCGCCTCCAAAGCCAGCAAGGTTTTTGTTTTGGCTGAATCAACAAGAAACTAGACGTTGCGGACAGTTCTGCTTATCGGGTATGAATTTTGTATTGTTTTATTTTTATTGAGAAGGCGTCTTTTTGGTAATTTTAGTTAAACTAACGACACAAATTACGGAAATGTAGATAAAATCAGAGCAGGAAGTTGATAGCTTGGAGCAGGTGCATGCTCAGACACAGCTCTGACTAGTCGATGTTTATGTTGCGTTTCAAAGCTGTTTATTAGTGTTATTAATGATTTCAAATCACATTAAATTGTGTATCAGTGTTATATGACCAGATCGACACACGGCGAGATCCTGTCAGCTGCCGTCGTTGTTTCTCTGCCTCCCAACAACAAGAGGACTTTGCTAACTTTGCTCAGCTACTGCATCCCAATCCACATAAATCTATGATGGTTGTTTAATTTGTAGTGAACACACTGAGTGTCAGAGATGACATTCACATATTCTTTCGAGTGGGAAAGCATTACATTAATTCGCATTGTGAGCCTCAATAAAGTAGCCTGACTATGTTTTTTTGTGATTCCTTATGAAGTCCCTGTCTGCCAGCCTTATCCCCTCACAATGGCCTCCTCTTCATCGGTTGGAGATAAACAGCTGCAGAGGATAATCAGAGATCTACACGGTAATTAATATATTCACACACATATTACAAATACGACTGTTTTTATATAATGTCAGTTGAACAAAATACGTCATCCCTCAGAAAAATAGAAAAATAGATTAAAGTCATTGCCAGAAATGTATATTCAAAACATTTTTAATAAAATACAAGCATATA
This sequence comes from Xiphophorus hellerii, assembly GCF_003331165.1. Taxonomy (NCBI): domain Eukaryota; kingdom Metazoa; phylum Chordata; class Actinopteri; order Cyprinodontiformes; family Poeciliidae; genus Xiphophorus; species Xiphophorus hellerii. Next base: position 19,839,704 of record NC_045677.1, on the reverse strand, counting down.
GACAAATTTATATTAAGTTGCGTAAGTTTCTATCCAATTGTAATTATAATACTACAATTAGCTGTTTCTAAGGCCTGGTTCTAACCAGTGACATTGACACCAGAGGACATTATTATGTGGTGTTTAATTCTGGTAGGTTTTGGTTATTTTGCATGGCATTTTTGTGGATTTAGCTTGTTTCCTTCAGATGACACATTTTTGCATCAAGAGGTTGAGTAAGCATCTCTAATATGGTTTCATGTTCCTTGACATATTCGTGCATGTACATGTATGAATGTATACATTTATACAAGAAGACTACTACAAAACAGTAGTACTGTTTCTAAATGGCAGATTAGTATTATTATTAATGGGCTACAAAAACAAATTTAGCCCATGGCAGTTGTCAAAGTAGAATCTAAGTGATTGTCGTGTTGCAGGTTTTCCCAGTTGAACAATATATTGGCTAGTAGCATGTGTATCAAGTAATGTATTGCTTAAAGTTTGAAGAATGGGGGTTTTGTTGAAGGCGGAGCAATCAATTGGTCAAAGATCAGTAATGGGTATTTCAGACACAGAAAAAAGTTTTTCCCTGCTTGATTATTCAGTTCGTTATAACTGAGACTTTTCACGTGTTCTAATTTACACATGGATAAACCAACAACAACATGAGCTTTAATGTCCTTTTTTATGCTGATAAAGTCAAACAGAGGTTAGAAACGTACTGCTTTGCTGCATAATTGGGGATCATTTTAAATTTTGTTTTCTTTTGGATTTAAAGGTGTATTTATTAAAGAAACCTGCAGCTGTTTTTTTGTCTCTTATGTCATTTAATCTGCAGAATTTAAAAAAATAGAATTGGCTGATTTTTTTATCTTGAAATCTAGACTTATTTTTATTGATATATGGTAATTCTGCTCTTACTGTTTTAACACAGATGCTGTGATGGAGTTGACTAAAGAACACACGGAGTGTAATGAACCTATAACAGATGACAGTGCTAATCTGCACAAGTTCTTCTATAAGCTTGAATACCTTTTGCAGGTATGGTGTTTTTACCATAATATAGCACATATTGATTTGTTTCAAGTTTCTCTGCTAAATGATCCGCGTAGTTAAAAGAATAAAAACAAACAAACTACAAAATCTGGAGACTCCTAAATCCAGAGAACCAGACATTGTTGTAATTTATATAAAGTGACCCTGATGAGTTTTTCAGGACTTCTAGTTATTCTGAGAACGTATAAGAGGGATTTTATTTCTCTGAATTGTAAGTTTTGCTGATTAAAATTTAGCTTAAACTACAGATGCGTCAACTTTTTACAGGGTAACAGACAGAAATATTCCAGATTGGGATCTAAACATGACACGATGCAAAGATTGCCTACAATCATTATGAAGGAAACATTGTTGCAGTTCTATTTTGGTACTATTTTTAACTTATTTGTGAGATTGATCAATCAACTTGACATGCTAAAGAAATATTTTCATTTGTAAAAGACAGCAGCCGATATGTTTTTGGCTTTTCCAATCAATCATTTTCAGAACCATGTACAGTGACGGGTAAAAGCATGTGCACCCCTTTGAAAACTAAAACTAGAATTTAACAGGACAATAAAAAACTCATAATTGACCAAAACCAATATTTCTAGCCTACATTCAAAATGCTATTTGACAAAAAAAAATAGCATCTCCGTCATATAACATGGTGATGGCAGTGTCATTCTGTGGCAAACTTTTCTTCAACAGGAACAGGGCAGCTACTTGGAGCTTATGTCCTTATGAACGGCACTAAATACATCATAAATCATATACTTTCTTGTGTTATAAAATAATGATAAACAAGTGAATATACATTATTTGGGTTGTACTTTTCAGTATTCATGATTATGTGATATGTTTGTTTAATGCCAACAAAATTACAGTATATGATGTTGAAGAATAGAAGTGGAAAAAGGATATACATGGATCGACTTGATATAAACAGAATTTAAATGTTTGCTTGACCTGTTTGATAATCCATGTCACACTGAGGATATTTTAACATGCTACTGTTTGTGTGACTCAGTTTGACCAGAAAGAGAAGACAACCTTTCTTGGCCAAAGAAAAGACTACTGGGATTACTTTTGCGACTGCCTGATTAAGATCAAAGGAGCTAACGATGGCATCCGTTTTGTTAAATCTATCCCTGAGGTAATCCTCCCATGTAACACACACATACGTACACGCACATCCACACAATGTGCCCCTGTCCTGCCATGGCTTGCATCACATGTGCTCGTCCCGTTACACAGTGACTGTTTAATCATGTAGGTAATCCTCTGTTAGTCAGGAGGACTAGAAGATACTGCTAATTGCTGCAATTCTCACATCTTTCAGCAATTTCTTCCTTTCTCACATTTTGTGCTTGGAAGTCACTGTGGTGAGCTTTAAGATTGGCATTACACTATGTTCTTTTTTTTTTTTTTTTTACAGTATTTAAATTATTCATTGTTTGACAAAAAAACAGATTTATTTTTAGAAAAAAAATTCAAGGTGTAGATTTGTTTTTGCTTTTTGCCTTTAAGTTTTGGCAACCTAAGGTAACAATGTTTGTTTCTTTGAGGCGTGCTACTGCTGAATTACCGACCTTACGAAATCTCTTAATCATTTACTTAATCATTTGGCTAAAGACATATTGTGGAATATGTATGTTTTTTCTGATAGGTTGAGTTTTCAGCTTTAAAATAGGTCAATAACTTGAAAGTTATTGAGCCTTTCTTTAATAAACACTTTGGAACTTCGATGTATACTATTTGTCAGGATTATGATGCAGTTGTTTTCCTAAGTTTTTTACTTTGCTTTATGCTTGTTGCCATTTGTTGAAACTGCTGCTGATGCTTAAAAGAAGTTATTCATCATTCTAATTTAAACCTTCTAAATTGCTTGTTTTGTCCACATTGCTTGCTAAAATATTCAGTTTGATTCAGTCTGTGGCACAAAGAGAAACATCAAGTCATAATATGTTAAAAGTTATTATCACATTACATTTATTGTTTATTTAGTACAATTTAACATATGAATATATATATATTTTTTTTACCCCTCCAGGGGGTCTTTTTTGTGGGCTCTAGTGTCCTTTATATGATAGTAGGCTGACAGGAAACGGGGAAGGAGAGGGGGGAAGACATGCGGCAAATGTCGTCGGGTCCGGGAGTCGAACCCGCGACGGCCGCGTCGAGGACTCAAGGCCTCCAAATATGGGTCGCGCTAACCCCTACGCCACCACGGCACGCCCTAACATATGCATTTTGATCAGATATTATTAGGGCAATTGTCAAATAAAAAATTCTGTTTGACGTATTATCAAAACACATCAATATGAATTAGAGATCTGCACGGGTCAGTGTGTTATTTTTTCACTAAAGCTAAAAACTTTGATCTGTGATTACTAATAAATTCTTGTGGGCTTTTAGTGTTCTTACTTCAGCTTCACTTTTTGATTGTGAACTCTGAACAAGTCCAAGAACTCCAGCCGGTGTCCGTCTGCTAGATTGTTGTATCTGTCGTCTTACTTAAAATCCTTTCATCTGCTAATGTTTTTAGAGTCTTTTATTCAACATAGATTGCATGCTTACTTCTGTGTGCTATATGACTAAAAGATGAAGTATTTTATGAGCAAATTTACCAGGGAACTATTTCTGCAGTTGATCAGTTAAGGTTCAGACATTAAACCAAATAATTCCCAGTTGGAATTCTATATTTTATAGACATTGCATGCATCACAAATGCAGGAAAAAATGTAACGTCTTTAATCAGGTGACATAGTTTTTTATGGGCTATTTTGTTCAAATTTTTATCAAATACAAAATCTCATTTATTGATATTAACCAAAAGAATGTAAGGTGTTAACAAATTTAGGTACAGTGCTGTGGAACAGTTTCCGTTGCTCTTGAATATAATATTCTGCCAGATTACAACCACAACATTAGTGTTTTATTTGGATTTGATACATAAATACTAAAATAGTGCATAAATGTAATGTAGAAGCAAGGGATACATGTTTTCTATTGTTTTAGAGATAAAAAAGAGTAGAGAATTGTTCATTTGCATTCAGATTTCCTAAAGTACATGCTTGAGAGTTGGGTTGAACTTATGGGCCTGGTCTAAACTCTGGTTGCAACTGCAATTTTTTTTTTTTCCGAGGTTCAATGCAATTTAGCTCAGGTTCTGTCTTAAACTTCTCCGTAACTTTTCCCTGTCCTGTCTGCTGTGTTTCTTGGTTGTGTATCTGTGGTTGCATAATAAAATGCATGTTTTTATTTTCTCAGTTGAAGACATCACTGGGAAAAGGACGAGCCTTCATCCGCTACTCCCTTGTCCACCAGCGTCTTGCAGACACTCTGCAGCAGTGTTTCATTAATCAGAAGGTTACAAGGTCAGAGAAGTCTTAAATGCTGTACTGTTGTTTATCGCCGTGTAGCTGTTGTTACTTTTTGTTTTTCTCCATTAAGCTTGGGTGGGGGCGCACTGCGTTTCTATGTTCATTCTCAGGAACTGTTTAGTTTCCATTCCCGATTTTATGTTTTGTTTCTGTTTTTTATGGCAACACAACCTTAACCTTAGATTCCAGTATACATTTTCAGTTCCTGGCTTCCTTTAAACTTGAAGTTGTTTTATTTACATTTGACCTTTTAATCAACTGGGTGGTATACAGAATCTTTTTAGGATGGTTTTTGTTGCACTGTTACACTTTTTTATGTGACTTTCTTTTGTGTTTGCATTTTAGTTGAAATAAATGCCTGTTAAGTAAAAAGTAATTCAGTAATTCAGAATTCCTCTTCTAGGGAAAATGGCAAAACAGGTAAATGAAACACAGCATATGCAGCCATCAATGTTTGTTCCTGTTTCCTGAAGCAGTGAAACTAGACATTTACTGCAATGAACTTCTCTTTTAAATGCTTTTGACAATAACAACATTCTTCAATTTCCTTTTATCTACAAGAGCCTAGTAGCTCTTCGTAACATTTAATTAACTTGCATTTATCTTTACACCATAATATCCTCAGGATGCCACTAAAACCACAAATGTCACTGGTGGGATCCTTACAACAGATTGAAAACCACATGTGTAAAGAAAGCATTTCTAAAATTTCTATTTTGACTTTGTTTTTTTGTGTGCCACCATCATTTGAATAAGGATATTTTTCATATCTCTGTTTTTGATGTTTGCCTGTCATACAAGCCCTGTTTTCATGTGTCCCAGTGACAGGTCACTTTGCATTCAATTTGTTTTGTTTGTTTTTCTAGCTGAGTAGCATAAAGCATATTGCTTTACCAGGAATGATAACATCATTTTGGTACTAGAAAGTAATTGTGTGCATCCTACATATTACTTCACTTATCTTCATTCATGTCCTGGAAATGCAGTGACTGGTATTATGCCCGGAGTCCCTTCCTCAAGTCCTACATCACAGCTGAAATAATCAACGACCTTTATGAGCTGAACCAGATCCAATTTGATGTGGCTGCCAGAGGTTATGACCTTGATGCAGATTGGCCTTCCTTTGCAAGGTATCGCTTACATCTGCATTTACATACATTACATTTGTTTGGTGAAGCTTTTATTGCTAGAAACTATTAGTAAAAGCTTCATGAGGGAAAAGCAAAAATATGTTGGTTGATCTTGAGTTTATAAATACTTCTATATTGTTAGTTTAAGATATTTAAAAATAATCATTACATTTAACTGGGCAAGACCTGGTAGTATTGGGAAATTGCATTTCACTTTATTGGAACAAATGAAAACTTTTGGTGAATTACAGACTATTTCACCAGTATTTCACAGTACAACACAATTTTCCAGTCGTTAGCAAATCCACGTGTCTCATGTTGTCCGAGTGCTCACATTGTACTTACGCCCTGATATTTGTTTCTCTTGTTTGCACCTTTTGTTGAATTATTTCTCCTCTGTCTACAATCTACAAAGATTTAGCAGTCAGTGATAAGTTTTTAAAATGGTCATATTTTGCTTTACAATGTTGTTAATGTTAAGATATAGTTAAGGGCAAACAAAGCTAAAACCTGTAAGATGGATTCACCAGTATGATTTAAAAGATTCACAGACATTTTCTTTGTATATGTTTCTTCCGATGGCTATTATATTGAAAAATAGAATCTGTCTGCAGTTTGCTAGGCAATTTCTGCTTTTACATTTTCATAAGTGGTTGACAACAAGTTTTCGGTTCTGATTGTTGTTTCTTGTATACAACTTGAACAGCTCTTGATGGTATTTGTGATTTGGTGTCATTGTAGTGCAGTTAAGGAAGTTTTCTTACTGGCTTCCACCCTCATGCTAATTTTGAAAACAAGCAGCTGTTCAAATTCCATGTAATTTCTTCTGCAAGAAACTGAATCAGTGTGAAGACTTAGGTTAACCTAATACACCAGTTATTTTTGTTTCATATCTGCTTTGCACTTACGCTGCCAAAGGAAAATAATGTTCCATCATCACCTATTTAATTGGATTAACAATTCGAGAAATATGATTTTATCATGCTCTAGAATACAGAGGTGAAATTCTTTTGATCACCGCATCTTTTGATCACTTGTTGTGCTTTGCATTGCACTTGTTGTGCAGAAAACAGAAACAGTAGGCTCGTTTCCACTGTGATGGTACGAAAAAATGACATTAATACAATATCCTTTTGTCTGAAATAACTCAGCAGTTTTCTACAAATTAATGGACACATACAAATTACCTACCTTTGCAGTTGAAAAGTTGAAAAGTAAATCAGTTTTTTCCTCTTATGTGAAGGAGAACCTTAGGAGGTGCTTCACAAAATCTCTTGTGGAAGCCTCCAAGTCGCTGTTCCAGCATCAGCAGTCTGGTCGGCAGCAATTCACATTCCCAGGTATTTAATTTTGTTTCAAATTAATGAACAAACTTGAATCAAATATCTGGTGAAATATTACCTTTTTTTTTTTTACAGCATTTAACAAGAGATTTCTTTTCTCCATTTCAATGTACTGAGTAGGTGCATGAGTGCCTTCAGGTCCCAGACGTAAGTCACAGTCTGCTTGGAGAACTTGGAGATTTGGGAGAACATTCTTCCTGCAACATTGCTGAAAATCTGCGCATTGAACTTGACCAGTCCGAGCTCAGACAGCAGCAGCTTCTGATACATGTGCAGGAGTTGAGTAAGGAGGCTGCTGAGCTGAAAGGTGTCGTCAAAGACCTTCAAGGTCAGTTATTGGCTCAGACGTCTTGCAATACAGCATCGGTCCTTGCCAGGTGTAACTCAGAAACCGGTAATGAAGACAGACTGAATCAGGACCAGAGTCAGAAGGATTTACAAGAGAGACTAAAAGCTACCGAGAGCAAAAACATGGAGCTCCTTTCTAAATTGGACGAGTCTCTTAATGAAAGGGGACAACAAACAGCCAGCTACTGTGACACAGCCTGGAAAATCCAAGAACTCTTAGAAAGACTTAAGACTGCAGAGGAGGAGAAGTTGGAGGCAAAAAGAGAGGCAGAGGAAACAGCCAGACACTCTGAACATTTGATTCAGGATCTGAAACTCAGGGAAGAAAAGTTGAGGAATACCGAGGAGAAGCTTGATGAAGTCAAAGCCAGAGCACACGTTGAACGAGAGGAGGCTCTTGCTCGGCTGGAGGAACTACAGAGTGCAGTTGGTCGAATTCAGGGGGCGCTAATCTTTGAAAGAGAAGGAGACCTGGAAACTTGAGAGCCCAGCTGCAGGATGTGCAAGCCTCTCTGGAGAGCAGGGAGCGCCAGGCAGAAGAACTGAGAAAAAGGTTGCAAGAAGAGGTAGAACAACGATGTGGTATGAGCTACGAGGAACTGGAGGGTCAGATGTTGGAGTTAAGGAAAACTCTAAAAACTAGAGAGAAAGATCTAGCTGCTCACTCAGAAAGAATAAAACATTTGGAGGAACAGTTAGAGAAACTAAATGCTGATGCAGAGTCTTTGTGCCTCCAAACTGATGATAGTAATTCTGTCTGTAGGTGATACTGAAAATCATGTGGACCACAAAAACCAATGCAATCATCTAATGGAAATAAACAAAGAGCTTCTCCAAACAGTAAGGACGACTGAGGCAAATGTTTCAGAGTTGACTGCAACCAGGGCTGCCCTGCTGGACCAGCTGGCTGCTTTAAAAGCCTCTGAGAAGCAGTTAAAGGGTAGAGTAGAAGCTGCAACAATGAACGTGGAAGACAGGGAGAAGAAGCTTTTAGATGAAAACCTGCAACTTGAAGAGACTCTCCAAAAGATGTTACTCCAGAATGATGAGTTAGATGCTCAAGTGAAAAAGTTACAGCAGGAAAATGTAGAGCTTTTAAATACTCATTCCTCAGTGAAGAGGCAATTAACTACAACTCAACAGGAGGTGGACTTTCTCAATGCAAAAGCTGACATGCTGGCAAACAACCTTACTGGGTCCCAAAGAGGCCAAGCGGAGTTGCTTGAAAAACTCCATGAAGCCGAGGCCAACCTGAGAGCCCAGACTGTGAGCTGTTCCCTCCTCCAGGTTCGAATAGGCGAGCTGGAGAGAGGGACCTTGCACCATGAAAAAGGAGCAGCGGAATGCAATGAAAAAGAACAAAAGCTTCAAGATGAACATCAAGCTTCCTCGTTGGACACCAAAGAGACCCCAATCAGGCTGGTCATCGCTGAGGCCCAGTTGGAGCTCAACCAAAAGGAGGTGACCAGGCTCCGAGAAGAGGTGGTGGAGCTCAGGGCGCAAGTGCTGGCGGCAAACGAGGACAAGTTGAAGGCTCAGGCTCAGCAGGAGGTGACGGCGGCCTCCAGAGAGGATCTACGCATTTTATCAGATCAGCTGAAGGCGCAGGTGGAGGAGCTGAACCGGCGGCACGTGGATGAGATTCTGAGATCTCGAGAGCGTGAGGAGGCTCTCATGCGGGAGCGTGATGTGGAGGCACAGGCCCGTGTGGGGCTGGCCGCGGAGGTAACAGCCTCTAGAGAGGAGCTGGACAGACTGAAGTTGCGCTGTGAAGCGTTGCGTCTGGAAAACAGCGACTCACAGGAGGCCCTTCACAGAGCCAACACAGAAATGGCAGAACTCGGCGTGCACGTCTGCATGCTGACCGCTCAAAACGAGGAGGCTCGACTGCGCTGGGAAGGCCTGTCGTCACGACTACAGGACCTGGAGGAGGCAGCGGCCCAGGAGGCGGAGAGGCTCAACACCTGCATGGAGCAACTGCGTCAGGAGAACCAAGAGCTCTGCTCTCAACTCCGTGACAAAGAGGATCTGTTGTTGCTCAGGCAGAAACTCCAGACGGAGATGAGCGAAGCCCAGCAGGCGGCAGAGACTGGACAGAAGACGAGCCAGGAAGAGATCCAGGCCCTACGGCTCCAGCTCAGCAGTCAAGCCACCGGCCATGAAAACCAGATCCAGGTCAGACACTAAAACTGAGTGTGACATGCGTTAGTGACTTTCTCTTGTTTCTTCTGTGTTTGAGTATAATTGCATCCATACATAAACCAGGAATACATTTTGAAGGTCAATAATTGGTGCTGAGTAGCATATTCAGTTGAATCACTGAGGAAGTTGAAATGTGCAAGAAGCAGGGAAGTATTTAAAATACTTCTCTTAAAAGTAGTTAGAGGCATACTTTAATATCTTCAATATATTTTGCATCATCAGAAGGCCTGCGAGACTTGTCTGTCTGACAAGTCTCGTTATTAGATTATTTATCCAGTGATGTTCTTGTTACACTAAGAACGTTCTGTTGCCATCTGTGAAACATGAACTTTTCTTCCTAAATCTGTTTGCAATGTTTCTAAAAAGAAAAAAAATGAAGGAGGTTTTAACTGTGCAATAATTCTACCGACTGAATATTAAAAAAAAAAAAAAAACAACATTCTCTGCCTGGCATATTTACTTATACCCTTATCACGTTACGTCTACAACCAGTGTATTTTAGTGCTGTTGTCTGCTAGAATGCATGCAAACCAGTAAACAACTGAGAGATGGAAGGAAAAAGAAACATGTTTCGAAACTGGATATATTGAATGTTGTTTGCATTTGTATTCATCCTTTCACTATAATACTGTAGCACTTGAAAACTGAAAATATCAGCGACTCTAGCCATCCAATCTGAATGAGTCAAAGCTATTGAGCAAAAAAGAATGGGCAAAAATTTCCATATCTACCTGAGCTGAGCTGCCAAAGACCTCTAAAGACTTGCTGGTGTAATTCCAGCAAAAGGTGGCTCTGAAAAGTGCAGCACAGGTTTTTTTAGTGTATGTATGTATTTAGTAATTTATTTTTTTCACCTGTTTGGAATTAATATTCAAATTCAAACCTACATACATTTTGTCTGTACTACTTTACTAAATGAAAATTCTTCTTTATTAGTTATACTTTCAACTGTCTTAAGAAAATTGATGTTTAACATTTTGTAGTTTTGAACACATTAATTCACCAATTTTATTCTCCTCCAGAGGGTGAATGAGGAGTTGGAAGATGTGAAGCTACAGCTAGTTAACAGAGAGGAGAAAACAGTCCGACTGGAGAACAAACTCAAGCAGCTGGAGGTCAGTTGTGCTGTAAAGGTGACTCTTATTTTGTAGAAATCTGTTGAATTATTATGCGTTTCATAAAACCAAGAAAAGATTTCTGAATGGTTCACACCTTAAGCAACAACAGAGACACTACCATGCAAAACCAATGTTTATATGAGGAAATTAAATTTACTACCTGTTTATGCCACAAACTTTAGAAAATAATACTGTAACAAAATTACTTGCAGTAAATTCCAGTTGCTTTGTGTAAATTGGCAGTTGTAATCATGATGTCATGGCTACAAGCGTAACTTATAAAACACAGACTTTCTGCTTCGCCTTGCCGTTCTGGATGCAGGTGGAGAATCAGAGATATTGCCAACAGATTGGGGAGAAAAACATCCAGATGGCCGAGTCAGACAATCTCATCCTGCAGAAAGAAGATGAGATAATCCATCTGAAAGAAAATTTATCAAGGTGAGATATTGTATTCCAAAACACACATTCTAAGCCACTTCAAAGCTCTTTAAATTAAACTTTTCTAATTATGTAAATTTTTAATCCAGAGCTTTGCATGAATTTTTTTTTCTTTATTAATTTAAACTAAATATTACATTTAAGTGAAAACTGTTTGAGCTGAGGTTTGCTTTGCATGCGTACTGGTTGTAGGTCTGAGGAGAGCCTGGCTGCAGCTCAGCGGGCCTGTCAGGAGATGGCTGAAAATCTACGGCGAGTCAAACAGGACAAACAGAGCTTTGATTTAAAGACATCCGCTGAACTCGATGATCTTTATCGTACCAAAATCAATTTAGAGGAAAGACTTGTGGAGCTTATCAGGTATAGGAAATCATTTAGTCAAATTTTTACTCATGTTCTGTGACATTTTCTTGATTTACTGTTGTTTGGCTTCTGTTCATTTTCATTTGTATCCATGTAACATGTAAATAACCTCAAGGACTGTTATAAATGCAGTACGTTATGTGTTTTTTTTGTTTGTTTTTTAGAGAAAAAGATGCATTGTGGCAGAAGTCTGATGCCCTGGAGTTTGAGCAGAAGCTCCGTGATGAGGAGACTGAAAGGGACGTCAACTACTGTTTGGGTTGTCACACTCAGTTCAGCTGGTGGCTGCGCAAGTACAACTGCAGGTCAGATGTACATCTGAGAATTAAACACCAACTATCATCATTTTTGACAATTAGAGTCGCCATCCTATAGTGCTATGCAAAAGTATTCATAACCCAATGATTTAACATTCTGTCATGCTACAAGCACACATTTCAGTATTTTTCAGTGAGATTTTTTGTGATAGAACACATAATATAGTGTGTACTTGTGAAGTTGAAGGAAAAAAAAAAATAAAAAAAAATATATATATATATATATATATATATATATATATATATATAAAATATATATTTTTTTTCTCAATCTTTTCTGGAGTGTTCCTCAGTCTTCAGTGTACTGTTTGTTACTTGTCACTTTATATATATATATATATATATATATATACTGTATATACTGTATATATATACCCAAACAGTCCAATATCCATAAATGGAAAGAAAAAGGCACAACTGCAAATCTGCCAAGAAATGGCAACTTCATCAAGGCCAAGAAGCTGGTGATAATAGAAGAGAGATGCAGGTCAAAATTGAAAGAGGCTGACTTAAGTCTGGGGTTGTTGTTCATTTTCTCAGGACAACAACTACATGAAACTATACATGGAGTTACAATGTAATGCTTTACATCAAAATATTTTGATATAATCCAATATATTTGGGATCTTATTCAGATCTAAATCCAGTTGAGAAACTGTGGTTTGAAAAATGTTGGTCACAGATGATCAAGGATGAACTTAAGCAGCAGATTTCCAGTCAAAGGTTCTTCTGAGTGTTGAAATAAAATGCATATCACACTTTTCAAGATTTCAAGTTGGGTTACTATTTTTCCACTTCACAATTATGGATTGATTTTTATTGGTCTTTCACATGGCATTCGAGTAACATGTCTTGACCCTTCTTGTTGTAACCTGAGAACAAGGGGGAAAGGGTCAAAGGGTATGAATACTTCTACAAAGCACTGTGCTTTTCACATCACAAGAGATGAATATTTAACTGAGTTTGTTTCCATCAAGCAATCCACCTTTTTCACTGTTTGCAACACTTCAGTTTGTTCTGGAAGAGAACTTAACTCTAATTTTCATCCTCTTGCCGCAAAAACCAAGTTATGATAAGGTAAACACGAACTGATGTCAAACGAGCTCTGCAGAAATCCGCTGCTGTTTTTATTTCTGTATTTCACTTCTCTTATAAACCTAATCTGTCTCATAACATGTTGTATCACAACATGCTGGTCAGTTCTAATGACGTGTTGTTATCTGTCCTATTTCTGCAAATGACCACAAGAATCTGAATATATTTAATAAAAACAACAAACTTTACTGATTAATTTGAGATATCAGTCTGGTTGATCAAGTATGCTTATAAGTCAGAGACTATTGTGACTGGAAAAAAACCATATTTTTTTCTGTTTTTATAAAGAAAAAGGAAACATGCAATTTTGAAATTTGAGTCTTTCATAAACTTGACCTTTAATGCATAAATAGAGTGACCCTCTAATTAAACCTGTTTGTGTTTTATTTTTGAAGGTCATTATTCCAAATAATGTTCAGTTTTTCATGTACTACAGCCTTTATAGTAAAATGCAACCATATTTTCTTGCATTTTATTTTACATTTTAAACCAACCACAGCTGTCGCCCATACTGCATCATCCCATCTTTATATTTGTATTTCCAGGCTGTGTGGGCGTCCCTTCTGCTACTATTGCTGCAGCAACGCGGTGAGCACCCATCAGGGCGGCAACAGAGAGCGCTGCTGTTCCGACTGCTACAACCAGCACAGTGCAGTGGTTGAGCGCCACCCACAGGTGGAGGTCACTCACAATGCACCGGGGTCTCCGTTCAGCCGCTTGCTGCAGACTGGCCGATCTATGGCTGGCGTTGCAGGTGAAACATGATCTCACACAGTCGCACTGTCTAAGGTTGTTGCTGTAGGTTTACATTTTGATAATATGCACAATTTATGAACAGTATAATAGTAAAAACATGATGATTATGTTTTTAGGAGGAGATGAAGGTGAAAAGCCAGATGACGGTGTTTTTGACATCATCACAGAAGAGGAAGTCAGCGGAGTTTATGACAATGACTCTTTTACCACTGCCTGCTCTCCTGGACACGGCCAGCAGGAGGCAGCACAACTGTAACTATCCTAGATGTAACAAGCACACAGACAAAAGAAATTACGAATACTAGTTAATATTTAATAAAATGTAAAGAAAAATACATTTTACATTTACATGTGAATGGTAACTGGGGCTTCACTCTCCTTCAATTCAACTATTTGAGATAAAATTTTGATTAAGTTGTGTTGCAAAAGTCACAGATAAAAGCAAAGAACATTAATTGGGTCATATATTTAAGATATTCTCTGCTTAGACATCTTGAATGTTTAACTTGTCAACCTTTGTCTACTTTATCTTGAGAAGGTTCATGATGGTGGTTTTCTGGTGTTGTATTGGCAACACTGCTGCTCTTGTTGACCCATGTTTCCTATCATAGATATGACGTTGTAAGTACTGTGAAATTTAATACCTGTTTCACATAGATTGACATAAGGACTTGCACATATTAGAATTCTTTTGAATTGATTAAACCAGAGATGCAGAATGATACAGTCTGCCAGAAAACAATTCATAAATTGTAATTAAATTGCTTGTGAAACCACTTTTTGGCATAATTAAAAAGACGTAGGTCATTGGAAAAATATTATTAAAAAAGTCTTGAAATCATAAACTTTTGATAACTCACATGTTCCAGCGATGCTGTTAAAAGCTATAACGTGTTATGAACCTTAATGAATATTGTTTGTATTAATTTATGTGAAATAGTTCAACACTACAGATACGTTTACAAAGTGTGTCTTTGTGTATTTATTTCCATTCTGGTTCAGAAACAACAGTTCCAGCACAGAGACTTTCCATCAGAGGATGCTGAGGTCGTCAGCACCGCCGTACAGGATGCAGAGATCTGCCTGCTGAAATCTGGGGAACTAACGTAAGTTTCGCTTGAAGTGAAAGTTACCCAGAAAAACCAAGAGTGAAGTAAAATATATTTACCATGCCACAAGGTGTTGGCTTTTCTCTTGAAACGGAAGTGGCAGAAATGTATTCTTTAAATGAAGATAACCTCTGAAGTGGGAAGTGAAAACCTTCACTGTGTTCCATGGACATAGGAAAGAATATTTGTTTGGGTTACAGCAGGTTTGTGGTATTTACAAAAAACTAAAATCTTGGAGTCAGGACTTTCTACCTTATCCAGAAGCTGCTGATCCATGTGCTAAATCCTTCTACTGAAACTAACATTTATTTTTGGACTCCCGACAAACATTATTTGACTTGTGCTGCCTTTTTTGGTTTGTGACCTTTGCAGCCAAACTCCTTAAATGAAATTGGTTGCAACATCTTTGCAAACTAAAGCTTTGTGTTGGTAGGTAATGCAATATACTTGGGAATGATTTTTAAAGCAATTTGTGTTCCTGAGTGTTTCCTTTTCTTTTCTCTTATCTCAAGTTTCCCACCATTTTATTTTTTGTTGTGGGCATTGAAGGCAGGGAAAATCTTCCCAACAGTGCTAAGATTTTAATGGCAAAAATTTTGACATTCTACCAAATTTTGTATCGAAAAAATGCACTGCAACTGCGAAGTTTGACACATCAACTTTGCTGTCCAATAGAAATGCACTACAATAACTTTATTGTGCCGATAGATTGTACTCAGGTTCTGACTCTAGGTTCATGTAGGAACTGAAAACCACTGACCTTTAGGCTGTAAGAGAACCTGTTTATCACTAAGGTACATCCAGGTCCTTACTTTCCTGTTTTTTCACAACTTTGTCAAATTAATAACTTTAAACGTCAATATATTTTATTGAGATTAATGTCTTACACACACAAAGTAGTTTAGAATTGTGTACTGGAAAAAATGACACATGGTTTCCATAAAATTTTGAAAACAAAAAGACACAGCAGACAAGTTGAGTGTATTTTTGTGGAGAGCTGGAGAAGTCCAATTGTTATGACTTAAAATTGATGTTCACAAACTCCATGCATTTTGGTATAGCTTGATGTATTTTGAAAATAAAAAGGGCAAACAATTTAGTCTCTAGGTGTGAAACCCTGCTGGGGATTTGCAGCTCTAATTGCAGTGAAAGGTTGTTCTGCCAATTAGTGGTTGTCGTATTTATGTGGCAGCAATGAGTCCAGGATTTTTTTTCTTTATAATTTTTTTTCAACAGAATCAATTCAAAATGTGGTTTGGTGTGTTCGCTATGCTACATCTTTTTGAACTGCTTGTGTGTGTATGCCTGTAGGCTCTCTGTCCGCCTAACGGTGGACGACATCTCAGGCTTTGGGGAAAGCTCTCGGGAGCTCTTCATCAAGTCGAGCTGTTACAGCATCGTCCCCGTTACTATGACTTCTGCTGGACCCACCGTGTCCTGGACCTTCACCTCGGAACCAAAGAGCATCTCTTTCAGTGTGGTTTATAGGGAGAGTGCAGAGACTCCGCTGGAGCAGGCCAAGGTAATACTGACTGATCGTTCTAAAATACACGTTACATGAAAATTATTTCCCCAAGTGTAATTTTAAAATATTACTGTGATGTTCAGCAAATTGTTTAGCTTTTCAGACATAACTTTTACAGTACTGTTTTTCTCTCAGCACTTGTGGTACAGACACACTGTAAACACGACACTAACATAATAAAAAACATGTTGCTGAAAAGCGTTTCTCTCAGCAGTTCAAAATGAGACCAAAATATGGCTCTAAATGATTATTCTGCTCCAGGCTAGCTGCAGCAACTGTTTGCTATCAGAGAAATATGCAAAGCTGTTTACAGTGACAACAGATGGTAAAGAGCACCAGTTGTTGCAGAGTTAAACAAAGCAAAGTGTCAGCTGTGAGATGCAAAGATTACAACAGGCATAAAGTTTTCCAAGTCCCTCAGGAAAATGGTCGTCTATATAACGACAACAACTCTGGTCATTAGCTCCATTACAAAATGCCTGCCTTTAAGTAAGAGCAAATTAGGTTTGTATTTGCAATGAGTTGGTAAGCAGGTATTTCCTCCGTTGCAATGTTTTACATTTGCTCATACAGCTGCTTATCTGGAATCAATATTGATCGAACACCGCTACAGAATTATCTTTAAACAGGCAGGGTTGCCAACACTCATTAGTATTTTAAATTCTATTATACTGTATGTTGCCCTTAATTTTCTTCTTCTATTGAGTCTTTAAAAACCCCAAAATATGTGAACTTCTGTGTGAATTAAATGTCAGTGTGTTTTCGATAGGTTTTAATTCCTCTGACTCGCTGTAATTCCCACAAAGAGACGATACAGGGGGAGCTGAAAGTCAGGAACCCAGGAGAATACACGCTCATCTTTGACAACTCTTTCTCCAGGTCAGTCTTAGTAACTTATTCGGGTGCTGGTCAGTTCATCTCTTCACTGTGTTGTGCTTTAAAATCTTGTGCACTTGGTTCTTGACCTTTTTTTTAAATACAAAATAGTGTAGTTTGACGTTTCGCAGTGACCTTGTGCCGCCTCCTAGTCAGTTTTGTCTTCTCATCTAATGGATGTTTTGTATTTCAAGTGTTTAGCACAATGATAAGAAAATGTTAGGTTTCCACTGTTTATTTGCTTTTTTGACACAGTTTAATGTTTCAAATCTTTAAACAAATTTTAATGTCAGAGATAATCAAAATGAATAGAAAACGTAGGAAAGGATTAAATGGTATTACATCAGTAAATAAATTGGAGGTGCAAAATAATGAAGAAGTGAATTTCCCAGTAGCCATTCTCTCCATCCTCTCCCGTTCATTCCCCACTCTAAACATCCCTTTTGTTAATTAGGTTCATTTCGAAGAAAGTGCTGTATCATCTGAGTCTTGCCAAACCAGTTGTCTGCGATTAATCTGGCCTTCTCTGATTGGGACAAAGGAGAGCGGATGAAGATGTGACTTTTTGTGTCAAGATGTTTACGTTCACGCGGATTGTTTCAAGGTAAAACGGTCTGACTCTTCAGCTGCAGAGCAGCCTCAGTGAAAGGTTGTGGCATTTAAAAAGTGTCTCTCAGTTTTGCACACGAGGCGTTGAACGTCAGATGGGGTCTTATCAAAGAACAAAAGCTGCAAACAACTCACAAGAACTGTTCTGCTCTGCAGAATGTTCTTCTGTTGATATTAATAGTGTGTTGACAAACCTAGATTAAATGTAGCAATGAGAATTTTGCAGAAGTAAAACTGTAGTTTGGTTTATCATGAGGTTAAGTTGGTTCTTATTTCACTCGTATTGTAGAAGGAGTTCGGTGGTAAATGAAGTAAATAACTACACTTGGATAAATGGGTTTTATAGGCTACAATTCTGCCACAGTACTTGTAGTGTTGTAACAGTTATGTTTTCTGTGTTTAAGAAAAAAATGAAAGTAATAAACAGGAGTAAATCGGTCTGTTACTGTCAAATTTTCATCAGGGTTTCTACAGGGTCTTAAATTCTAAAATAAACTCTAATTTTCAAAACAAGGTCCTAGAACTTGAAAATTAATTTGGATATTTTTTCTTTGATTGCTTTTTTATCAAGGTTTATTGTTTATTATTATTATTATTATTATTATTATTATTGTTATTATTATTATTATTCAAGAATAAAAAAACAGCATTCTTTTGTTGTAATTTTATCTGGGCAAATATGGCATTTTTACACGTCATTTTTACATTCCTGAAATAGCCTTTGTTCTCCTAAAAGTGACTTACAGGGTTTTTTGGGGAGGAAACGCTCTTGGTAATAATCCTGCTCTCTTATCATAAAAAATATATGTTTAAAAAAGGGTGTGGCTTCTTGTTATTCAGTTGTTACATAAAATGTTTCAAGAATAGCTAGGCCTGTCACGATAGCAAATTTTGCTGAGCGATTAATTGTCTCAAAAATTATTGCGATAAACGATAATATTGTTTGAAGACCTTTTTACACTGATTTAATGGAAATGACATAACATGCGATTTCCTGCCAAAGATAGATACACTTTATTTTCAAAAGAACACTAAACACTGGAAATGATAAAGAAAATAAACAAAACAACCAAAAACGAAAATAAAATGGTCTCCATTAACAAAAAACACACTTGGAAAAAAAAAACTAAACAACATAAAGTAAAAGTGGAAATAAATACTGCATTCAACCAAAAGAGTGCAGATTATGAAGTCTGTATATTATGTTGCCCTTCAGTAATAATTAGATTTAAATAGAGAAGATGGGCACATCCACTACCTGATGCAATAGTTCACACTACATGATTTTTTGCTCCTATTTTTCCCCTTACAACAATCTTAAAACGTTGATCTTTCTAAGATTGTGTGGTGTGTTACGGTAGATCATCGTGGCCGCTCCGATCCAAATCAGGGTTTTCCCCGACTGGGTGCTTTAACGCAGCCTGTTGAATGTGACAGGTAGCCAATCAGAAAGCGCGGATTCTCCTCTGCACTTTCTGAGGGGAAATTACGTCGGGGAATCCCAAACAGCTGACACGGCGCAACACGAAGTCCAGCGGACATTGGAGATGATATGTGGAAACAACATTAATGTTTATTCAACATGCAAAGAATATAGAAATGATAAGAGGAGGAGTTGGAGCGAAATTGCTACCGCAGTTGATAAACCCGGTAACTTTTCAGCTGTTCTTCGTTAACGTGACGTAAATAGGTTCTAATGATTTTCATTCAGTCAGGACTTTACGCTGACACTAGCCACATGCATTGCAGGTAGATTGTAGTAAAGCATTGATTAATGCCTGGTTTTAAAATTAGTTCACTGAACTTGTAGCCATTATTTTGTGCCCATTGTTGGACACCACATGGCAGGACCGAACCCGATCGAACCGTTATACCTAGGATTTCTGTCGGCTAATGTGTGGTCTGTCAGGTTTTGAAAATGGGCCGACAATCGGCCGACAGCTCTAAGATCGTGTCGTGTGCACTGGGCATTACATTAAGGAAATGAGGAAGGGAGGAGTCAGTGGAGAGCACCGGAGTTGAGCCTTTTTTTCATTCAGTGTCATTAACAGAAAGAGAAAAAGGCCGGAAGAGACGATAATGCCGATAATTAAAATGACGTCGATAGTTTTAATTTATCGTACGATTAATCGATTTATCGTTTATCGCGACAGGCCTAAGAATAGCATTTTCTAAACTTTGCAGTATACTCTATATTGAATGGAGGTAAAGGGGACTCGAGCCACATGCCAGGACTGAAAGAATACAAACTTAAGTGGATAACGTTGCATTTACTTTCATTGATTTTTCAATAAGTTTGATAAAACCTGTTGTATAGGTATACTAAGGTTTAACTAAATGTAAAATTTAACTAGCTGCCTTAAAATTTCCTAAATGGTTAAAAACCTGTTTAAAACCCAGTGAACATTGTTACCAAACAAACAGTAGAAATATGTAGCAGATCTTATAACATCTTTTTATTATAAGATGAAAAGTAGTTTACATGACCCAGATTTTTATTAGTGGCTAACTGTTAAAGCTTAATTAACATTTACCTTATTAGTCTCTTTAAATGACTCTCTGAGTTGAGCTTTGGGTCTTTAATGATCTCTGAAACATACAAACAAAAACCCTATTTAATCTACCTGTTTTGTTTGTTTTGTTAATTTCTCAAGAGATACTTGAAGGATGGAAGAATATATGCTCTAAAACAGCAATTATTGCATTTTTCTTAAATTTACAAAAATGGTTTTCTTTGATTTTGAATGATTTTATCTTGAAATGACTTATTATGTGTGACCATATCCTAACCTACCATGTTTGAAATGAAAATAGTTTAACTAAAATAATGCAAGTTGGGATTTATGTTAATTTTACATTTTATTTTGCCCTGGGTAGACCTTTCAGGTAGATATTTAATGTTTAGATTAATGATGCACTGTTCAATAGCAGAACATTTAAAAAGTTCATCCCACAGACTGAAACCCATTTAATATTGTGGAAAAAAAAGTGAATGTTTAAACAATTATGCAAATCTTATGTTTTAACTGACAAATATATGTTGCCAAATATTAATTTTATATTTTACTCATGCTAAATGGGAATTTCTATTTAAAGAGGTTACAGAAAGACTGCTGTGTAATGCACTTTTAAAAAGACTGAATGGCCTGCATCCTTTGAGTCATTGTGCCAGTAGATAAATGTGTTTTCTTCGTCTCGTTTTATCTGTGAATGTGTTTTCATTGTCTTCTACTGGATATTTGACGTGGGAGCTTTAAATTTCTTATTTTACTTTCTAATGTTCAAATGTTTTATTAAAATATAATTTACATGAAACACATTTAAAACTAAAATGTTGAACAGTTTTGTTTAATAAATAGGATTTGTGTGAACATTTATATCTGCTTGTCGTTTTTTGTCTGTGATCCTTATTGTGTCGTCCACTGTTTTCAAAGAAAAATAGCCAAAACAATTAGTAGATAATACTTCTAAATTTGAATGTGCTCACTTGCAAATCTTTTCAGAATGAACAACTTCTGCACTTGAAAACTTTATGCAGGGTTTGTAATATTTTGTTCTGCTTACTAATGCAGGGTTTTCCCTGGTGTATTATAGGCCTGGCGGCCCGCCATGCTTTACTAGCCCCACCACCAGGCTAAGTCTTTCTTGTTTATGTTTTTAGGAAAATAATAATAATAAAAAGCGCTTTTTTTTTTTTTTCTTAAGACAGACTGCAAGCGTCTCTGTTGCTCTGAGCGTTTCACTGGCTGTGCAGATTTATTCCTAAATTCCTAAAAGATTTGTTTATAGAATAAAGTTTATAGTTTATGCATTTAAAGCCGGACCAATCGCACCGCTGGCGCTTCTCGCGCTGCCTCATCTCAGCTGGGTGACTTAAGTTTACCTCAGAGGGATCGTGCGCGCCTCCTTTCACTCAAACTGGACACAAGCTGACCTGCATGGATATTTACATCAACCCTCTGTGAGGAATTGTTTCTTTCCAGAGTTTTTGATGAAGGTAAGAGTTTAAACCCCACCGCGTTAGCTCTGGTGGCGCAGCTCAACGTGAACCGCAGGAATAACTTGTAGTTGCGCTTTCAGAGGTGCGTTGAGCGAATATTCTTGTTTGTAAATATTTGTATTTTGTAAGCCTTGTTAGCTATTTTATATTATTAAAATTGTATGCGAGGCACAGAAATAGATGACAGACAATTGGGTTTTGTCTGAAGTTTTTCTTTACATTTTTGCCTTGTAGTTCAATTTAGCTTGCATGCTATTTACAGTTAGTTAGGCTTAAAGTTATTTAGACCCCTGACTAATTTAACTATAAAATCTTTTTGTTTTACCATTTGGCTTAAACATTTCTTCTCATGCCAGAACTAGAGAAAACCAGAAGCAACAACCTTTGCTAAGAAATATGCTACAAGTTTGTATGCAGTTTGATTGCCATTGACATTTATTCCATCAATTATTGAAAATGGTAGAAATTATTTTGAAAACACCATCTTTTTTACAATGTCCAAATTTATATTTTTATTTATTTTATTAATTTTTATAAGACATATTTTGAGATGCCATAAATTGAATATGGATGACCTCCGCCTATTTGCGGTTAGATATTGGGAGATTCACCTATTCATGGATTTTCCTGTTGAACATAGCTCCAAATTATTCATGAAAAATGCAATAACCTGTAACCTGTACCTAGAACTTTAAGTTTAACAATATTCAGATAAAAAAAATGAGTGACATGCTTTATTCATAAATTTTAAATCTTGTTTTGCTGGCAAACAGGAATTTGCCAGCAAAAGTCTGAGCTATCTCAGACTTTATCATGCTACACAATGCAGACTCTCCATCTGCGCTCAGCAGATTCACTCACCACAGCATTGTTGACGCTTGTGTGTGCAATAGAAGCTCAATCAAACCCATTTTTAAAATAATTCAGCTAGTAATCATGAGAGCACTTAGGGCAGTCACTGATCTCTCAGAGTACAAGTATGCCACTAGAAACTACAGTCTTCATCATAGCAAACAATGTGTAAACAAAAAGTGGATTATAAATTATTCACATACTTCTTAGATCTAATAGGACTTGATGTTTCATGAAATGTGCTTTATTTCTTCACAAAGGTCTATGTCGAAATATATTCGGTTGCATAAGAAGCTGTGACTGTTCTTACTTAATCAAGTTTGAAATCCTTAACTTAAGCTCTGTGTGGCATTGTTAATGTTTTGTTGGAAGAATCACTGAACACGCTTATGCTTGCTTGACGCTTTATTTTTCTCAGCATTCAAGAGCGAATTGGGTCTGTCTACATCCAGAAGGTAGCACTCTCTCAGAAAGACTGTTTGTGTCAAAGAGGCCTCTCTGTTTCTCAAGGTTAATGATATAATTGTAAATCATGTCACATCCACCCCTCCCTGACCCCACCGCCGCCTCCCTTCTCTGTTTCTCTCCTCCTGACTGCTGTCTTCACTGAATTTGTGATTTGTACCATCACTATGCACATGTATGAGCCTGTTAGCTAATAAATATGTATGCGTGGGCATGTATGTGTGGGTGTGTGCATGAATTGCATTGTTATGTTGGTAAGTATAGACTCGTATAATTGTATTCCGATCACAGATGGAAACACCCACATGTGGAAATGTTCACACGTGAAGAAATTAATTCATGTACTTGCATAATATATACTACATTCTCTCCTTTTCAATCACTTGTCAGTTGTTCATATGCTGTTATTGACATTAACATGCACCCTGTTTTTGTTTGTGGGTGTTTCAGACATAGATTCTATGAAGGCTTTTAGGATTTCACACATATTTAACAATATTTAACACAAAGATAATTGAACAAATAAATCAGATACATAACAATGAGATGTCAGTAAGAAAAATATTGTCTTGGATAAACAAAAACCCTACAATTGAGTATTTTACATTTAATTTTGATTTAATAATAAATTTCTAAATAGAATTTTCTTGAAAAAAATCCAAGAAAATTGTTGTAAATTAGTATTTTTTTTTCCAGCAAACATTGATTAAATATTTCTTTGAGGAATATTGGCATAACAGGGACCTCTGCTGTTTGACCTTATTGGAATTAGAAGTATAAAACTACCTGAGTACAAACATTACCAGCATATCAATTTAACAGGAGCATAATGACAACAATCACTGTTGCCCTGTAGCAAGAAGGTCATGGGTTCATTCATGTTCTGCCTCCCACAGTTCACAAACATGGCTGTTGGTTTAATTGGACAATCTTAACTGCCCTCTGGTTTGTGTGTGTTTGGTTGTCACACAATTCGTTCAAAAAGGATCAGGTGAATGATAAGACTTTATCAATCAATCGATCAACTTTATTTGTATAGCACATTTCACCAATATATATCATTAAATTACAAAGTTGTGGAACACACAGTCAATAATTGAAGCATTACATTTTGTCAAGTGCCATCATTACACATCAGATTTCATTCATAACGTTCGAAATGCAACTCTTAACAGGTGACTTTTTAGTCTGGATTTGAAGTAACTCAGTGTTTCGGCTGTTTTGCAGTTTTCTGGAAGTTTGTTCCAGATTTGTGGTGCATAGAAGCTGAATGCTGCTTCTCCACGTTTGGTTCTGGTTCTGGGGATGCAGAGCAGACCAGATCCAGTAGACCTGAAAGATCTGGAAGGTTGATCCAACAACAGCAGATCTTTAATGTATTGTGGTGCTAAGCCCTTCAGTGATTTATAAACTAACAACTGTATTCTAAAGTCTATTCTCTTATGATTTCTTGCCCCTTTCATACATATCAACATACAGTCATTTAAGTCTAAGTGTGTTATTAACTGAAAATATTTAATCAGAGTATTTTTGTTGTAACTTTTTAATAAATTCTTTATAGTACACATGTATCTCCAAACCACTGTAAGCTCTGATACATCCCAGTGTCCTCCCTGCTTCAAGGGCTCTCCTCCTCTGTGAAAGCCGTCCCTTCAGACACCTTACCATAATCTGCTGCTTCTTGACACCGTATTATCATAACTGAATAAAGATGGACCTGACTCTTTGTGCATGAGCGGTGCTGATGCAAACCTGCTGGTTGTGCATATCGGTGTGTATAGGAGGTTATCCGTACAGTCATGCTTGTGAATGTGTTTATCTGCCTGTCTGTGTGCCTCCATCTGTTCACCTGTTTGCATGTTCGTGTCTTAGTGGAACAGTTTGTCTCCTCATACATTTCACCCCCATAATAGCAGGTCTACTTGGCTCCTCTCTGACAGTTTGCTCCAATCAAAGACAGTTTCATCCAAACAGTTGCTGCATTAAAATCTACCATCACACGCTTCAAGTCTCAGAAATTGTCACAACACAGCTTCAGTTGTCGTTTCCCCTGCTGGATCCAAGTTATTTTAACTTCCTGTCATTGTTTTCTTTTGATTTACTATATATTTTATTTCAAAGTTGCACTCAGAGCTGGGCCAGAGGTGTAAGCAGACTTTGCATCTGATTTGTGCCCTCCATTGGCCTGCACTTGAGTTTACGCAAGACATGTTCACTAATGCATTATTTGTATAAATGTAAAATTTTCACTAATATTTAAAACTCGATCCTAGCAGCTCGTGTTCATCTCAT
Organism: Xiphophorus hellerii; assembly: GCF_003331165.1. Taxonomy (NCBI): domain Eukaryota; kingdom Metazoa; phylum Chordata; class Actinopteri; order Cyprinodontiformes; family Poeciliidae; genus Xiphophorus; species Xiphophorus hellerii. Next base: position 19,814,460 of record NC_045677.1, on the reverse strand, counting down.
AATTAGGAATAATCAAGCCTCAGCTTTTAGTTAATCTAATTATTGGATAATTATGCCAATATAAGAAGTTGCTATTATAGCTCAGTAATAAGATTGCAACATTGCAACTGCAACGGTAATTGCTTTCTAGTAACATGCAACCATTGTGTAGTGTCATGTTTTCAGTGTTATTTCCAGTTCGGTTATATCACAGTATCATGTTGCAATAATATGGAACTGATGACATAATAGTCTGTGATTCTATAAATGTGATACAATGTAGTAAAATAGAAATAATTACTCTGTTATTTAACAGACTTTACAAAACTCTAAATTTTTATTTAGCATTTGCTTAATTCAGGCTTTTCATAGTTTTTTGCATCATAAAACACATCAGGTTGTTAGTTATGACCAAAACAGTAGCCTAATAAAAATTACTAAGTGGTTCAGTTATAAAACAGTTTTCTTCTTTATTAGTTGATGACATAAATTTCACTCAGAGACCTTGATTGTCTTGAAGTAGATTTTAATATAATTATATTAGAATTGCAGCATTTACTATCAAACAAGAATTTCATAACGAGCTGTAACAGGAAGAGCTGATCACAACTTCTGCTAATATAAAATGCAAAAGTAATGCAGAAATCTTTGATTATATTCTGAAAGTGTTTTAGAATAAACAAAACAAAACAAGCCAAGTTGGTGCCAGTTTAGCGATTCTGCCTGTTTTTTACTTAAGGTCGTCTTCTTATGGTGAGAAGCTGAACATTTTCTTCAGGTATCAGCAGCCGTAGTGAGGTTATTATCCTCCTCTCGCTTGTCATGAGAAGAGTTTGGCTTCTTTGCTTTATTATTTATTTCTTTGCTATCCTGCAGCATCTCAACCAGGCTTGGCTGAGCTGCTATGATGAATGAGTAAGAGTTTCAGGAGGTCTGGAACATGGATCCAGCACCGCGATCATTAACAGAAACATGTTCATGAGGGAAGCCAGGAGCGGGTTCAAGAAAGGAAATATAAATATCCAGCATGGATGGTTATTTATACAAGGCTCTTTGCCTGAAAGCTACATTTATTTTTTTCTTTCCGGTTGAACATTGGTCCACCCACAGGCCCCCTGCTGCTTTAAATCTAATATAGATGTAAAGGAGCACAGACGGGGCAGCAGAGGTGTTCATTACTGCTTCCCTTATAAGTGGAGGTAGAGGCTGTAAGAGTGTCTTGATGACTGCTGTTTCCATGGCAACACTGTTAGAGCAACCTCTGCACACAACATCTCAAAAGATCAGAGACGTTGTGTCCAATGTGTGTCTCACTTGGAGAATTAAAAATTCTCACAGAAAAGCAGCCAATGTTGATTTTATTTTTCTTCTTCTTTTGGGATAAGTGCCTAGCCGAGGCCATGAAATCTCTGCCCTTGTGTGGGACGTTAAAAGGAACAGTGCCACAGCTCTGATAGAAAACTAACAGAAAAATGCTTTTATGGTTATCTTTTCATCCTCAGATATTTCTGCAGTTTTTTTTTTCAATGCTGTTTCAACTTCACAAATCACAGTAATCAAACTGCTTATGGTAGTCATCCCTCTTAGGGTTTTTACTCAGTCTGTATTGGCAGAAAATTAAATGATTTCACACTAGACAGCCTCAAGTGGCACAAAGTGATGGCTGCGTTTTTGAAAGACTGAACTTGCTGGATTGAAACTCGTTTTTCCTTGCTGGTTGTGAAAATTACAGCGGGGAAAGTAGAAATATCTGTACAAAGATTTTTGTTTTATTATTATTTTTACATCCCTGTCATAAAAATGTGGAACAAAGAACAATGTGCGTAGGTGTTTTTATTAATACAAACACCATAAAGACAAAATAACACATACAACGGGAAATCTATTTTTACAGCACTGCACATAAATGCTATTAGAATAGGTTCAACTCTGGCCCTCTCGCTTAAAGGCATAATTTAGATGTACGCTGTAAAATATTGTAAACTATGATATGTAATCTTACAAATGACAATAAGTACACCTTGACCTTGTTTAGACAATATTTACTTATACAAATACAGACTGTGTTTTCACTTATTTTGACTCAAATGGTTTATAAATCCTAAATAATAACTAAATAATAACTTGTTTATCAGGCTGAGTTGGAGTGAGAAGCGTAGTTTTATATTATTTCTAGGAGTCCCAGTCATTGTTTTTATAGAAGCGTAAAATCCCTTTTATTCACTTTTTGTCTGAGCAGAATGTCCTCACATTATCACTTTATCAGCCACTTTGCGAACCATGTCAATTCAGTCAATCATTTATGTTTTTAAGTGTGTGCTGATGCCCAGTCATCACAGTAGATGTCTGGAAAATGTTTAGTTTTTCCTCATGTTGTTGATATGAAATTTGTGATGTTGTCCCCTTGACCACAGAGAGCTGATGTCAAACAAAAGTTGATTTTATATCATAGTTTGGAGTGTGCAGTTTGGTGTTATCACCCTTAAGACATATGATTTATGTAAGTCATCACTCTTGTGCTCACATATACCAATTTGTTTCACTAGGCACAGGCTCAGGTACGATTCGGATGGGTATGAAGTAGCTTATGTTATTAGGTTGACACAGTGGAACATGCAAACGTGAGTCTGACTGTAGAAAAGCTGAGGAGGCAAAGCCAGAACATTTACTAACAAATCCACTGTAATGGGCTTCAGCAGGTGTTCAGACCAGAAACATTCTTAAACAGTCATTTGTGGCAGTCAGTGCACCAGCATGCATGGTTTATCTGTACTTCAGATTTTTAACACTTAGCAATACAGATCTGACCATTTAGTCATTCTTTATTAATTTAGTAATTGATTAAATATTCCTCATCAATGTGGATCCTAAGCCCAAACTCATCACTTATTTGAGATCATCTCTTGAATTTTTATGTGTTTCATGTATCTTAACCAGGTGAGAAAGTAAACACAATTTTCTGGTTCCTTTTCTGCCTACGGGGCGTTTCTTTCTTTTTGTTTTTTTTTTCTTTTTGTTTGTTTTGTTTTCTCTTTCTCCTTTCTCATGGCAAGGGGCTTCAGATCATTGCATGCAGCCATTCCACGATAGTACTGCAGGCTCCTCAATGGACACACTTACCAGCGTGTGTTTCCATGGAGACGCAGTTTGTTCACGCGCCCCTGCAGCTTGTGTCATTGACTTCAATTAGTGCAGAAGGCCGTCTTGCCTGAGTACATACTTACGCAGACAGGCAGCCTCAAAGGGTTGGAGAAATTTGTCAGAGGAGACTGAAAGTGGAGGATACATTCAGGGATGGTGGAGCAAAAGCTTTCTTGACCTCCTTAAAGTATTGTGGCCTAATGCAAGATTCCTTACAGCTCACTGTGTGTGTTAATCCAGTGAGTTCAGAGCAGCAAAAAAAAGTGGTGTAACATCTATTTAGGATATTCAACAGATTTCCAAAAACTACCCCAATGGAAATAGGACTTGTTTGGTGAGTTGCATACTGAACTGTTCCCCTGTCGAAGAAAATCATAGACATGTTTTAATCTTTTGCATTTTCTGTCAACATTTAGTTGGTTTAGCCATAAACACTTCTAATTAGCAAAACAATGTCACTTCTATAATTTACTCAGTTAATTTCCAGAAGTAAGACTTCCCTCCAGGGAAATTTCCAAACCAACATATTTGTGCATTCAATTTCTGTTTGTTATACATAAAATAAACCTACCACAAAAAGAGAGAGTGAACTGGGCCTAACCTGGATCTCCATGAACGGCTGTTTATGACAAATGACCAACATAACAATTACAGTGTATGTCTAACCTGCTATAAAAAACAATTGTTGTAAAAAAAAGAGATAAAGTTTAGATTTCTTTTACTTTTTGTATGCTACTATTTTCACAACTAACAGCTAAATATTAAAAAGTTATTCTACATATCCTATAAGGAATTCCAGATAGTAAGGAATTGCAATATTCCAGCCTTAAAGTAACAGATGTATAGACTTAGGTCTGCTGCTTTACTATGGGACATAATTCTAGTTTTAGAAACTTTGTGGAGGAAAAGGACAAAATTCCAAGAAACTTGTTGAAAGGTGTCTAAGAGAATCCTTGGACTGTTGAGACTCAACAGGACAAGTATAAAAACAAGTTTATTATCTGGCGAATACCATTTGCTACTTTTTAGTGCTATCATGAGCCTTGAAACCAAGTAGAAAACTATTGCAGAGCTGGCCTTTTAACTCTTATGATACAAAAAAAAAAATCATCATATTAATTTCAATTCAGTTTCTGCAACTCTTCAATTGCTATGGTTTCTTTACAAATGAATATTTGTTCACTTGGTGGATGATTATCCCAAATATGCTGCTCAATATGGTCCTTATTTATAGTTAAGACAAAGCTGGTAATTTTTCCAAATGATTAATTATTTTTTTATTCAGCAATTTAACAAATTAATTATCAGCTGTGATCCCTTGTTTAAAAAATTAAGTATTAGTCAACATTGCTTCTAAACATTGTGCAACTGAATTATTCAACAGTTTTCACCATATTTTCTCCTACAATACAAAGATAAAAGGGAACAAAAAAGTCCTCGTTATACAAAATACAGTTTAGGGCAGGCAATTCAAAAGGAATGTTTAGATTAAAAAATATATATATGTATATATTTTTTAGCTCAATTCTTTGGAAACCAAATATAGTTTCCATTTGGACTCCCAAACATATTTTTAACAAATTAGTGGGATATGGCTTTATGGCAATTCAACCTTGACTATTCCAACTCATTACAAGCGCACTCCCAGGCTGCATCTGTAATTACTGTGAACAGGTGCATCACTCAGCCACATCGCCATGGAGTTACAGATTTAATTTAGAGATGCTGCCTGGGATATTAACCCCACTAATTACAACGGCGAGCTCCACTTTCAACCATCGTGATGAAGCAATGGGGACCTCAGGGCGCCCAAAAGCACACAATTACTTTCCTTTTTATTCAGGGAAGGAGGACAGACTGAAGGAGGAGGTGGTGTTTCCACCACTGAGGACTCTGTCAGACTCAGAACCTGAGAGGAATTGGCTTAGGCACAGAGGAAGATGGGACAGATATAAAAGAATAAAGCCTCTGTTGCTCAATAAACCAACTGCTCCTTTTGTCAAATAGAAATATTCTGCTGAGATAAGCCTTTGTGCAATATCAACAGACATCTGTTTGACACTTATATCTAGCTAAATATTTTGGAATGAGATTTTGTATCTGCAGTGCCTTGCAAAAGTATTCATATTCTTGAATGTTTTTTTTCATGCTACTACACTAAAACTGATTTTTTGTGATTGACCAACTTTACAAGTGAAACATAAATCCACTTATATGTAATTTATTTAAATACAATATAAATCCAGGTATTCTGTGAAGACTGCAGAGGATTGTTAGAGAACATTATTCAACAAACCCCTTGATAAAAACCAAGGAATGCAGCAGACAGATGAGGGTTGAAATTATGGAGATGTTTAAAATCAGGGTTGGATGATGAAACAGTGTCCCGAAGTGCCAATATCTCTCTGAGTACTATTCTATAATCCAAAAGTAGAACAAGTGTGGCACATCTGCAAGCCAGACATGGCCATCTGCCTAAAACTGCAGTTCAGGCAAAAGAGCATTATTCAGAAAAGCAGCCAAGAAGCCCATGTTAACTCTGGGAAAGCTGCCGAGATCTACGATTCAGGTGGGAGAATATATTCAGAGGGCAGCCAGATATCTGGCATTTATACAAGAGTAGTAAGAAAAAAGCCATTGCTGAGGGAATGTCATAAAAAGCGCCGTTTGTAGTTTGTCATAAGGCATGAAGAGGAAACAGAAATTATGGAAGATGATGCAGTGGTTTGATTACATCAAAATGAACTATTGTATCTACACCTTGTTTAGCAACAAACTTGATTCTTTAATGGGAAAATGGATAACATATCTTAAACATCCAGCTATAGATTCAAATCAGAGCATATTAGGGTGTTTAAACGGCCCAATCCAAGCCCATGACTGAAATCAGTTGATAATCTGTAGCTAGAAAGAACCTGGAAAGTTGCTGTTCACAGTGGCTCTGCATTCGGTATTACTCAACCTGGGATTTTTGACAAAGACCATCCAACAGATTTTTAGGACACTTCAGGACAATCCCAGATATTGCTTACCAATATCTCATTTCAGCAGAGCTATTTTAGTTGGCCACTTTACTGCTGATTTGTGTAATTTAGTCTCTAAGAAAAAAAGTTTGAAATTAAATGGTAAACATACATCTAAAACTGTTGTACATGCTGTAGAGCAAGCTTTTTTCCTGGACGTTTTAAGCATTCTGTCAGATAAGGTTAATTGGTTTTAATTCTAAACAGAGCAAAGAACAGAGGGATGTGTGTAACACACATATTGACACCTTTTAGGAAAGGGCTTTACCCATTAACCCAAATGCCAGACTCCAACAACAGTCGAACATTCTCACTGATTGCTGCTTTTAAATGGAAATGCTGTTTTTCTTGTCATCCAAAAGTTGTTGTTTTTTTTCCAAATTTGTCTGATAATTTTTTAATACATTTTTATTTCTATGTCTATTTCTTGAATAGTTTCTTCTCTGGGAGTTGCATTTTATTACTTCATAAACATCAATGTCAACATTTTTCTTCTTTTTTTTTTTTTAGAGAACATAAGCGGGTGAGAATTAGTCTATGATCTTTTATTCATCCGTTTGTTCCCGTCTCCTCTCTCGCCCCCACATCAAGGAGCTAAGCATCTGACAGCCCTCATCGAGAATCACCAGCTGGAGTGACAACAAGAGGAAAGGAAGAGGAGGAGGAGGTGGGAAAAAAAAAAACACAGCAGACTAAGTGTGTTTGCACTTTTGTGTGTGTAAGTGTGGTGTGTGTGTGTTTGTTATAGATAGAAGGGCAGACAGGGCACAATGTGCTGACAGCAGCCCGGCCTTCAGAGCCGAGCAGATGGTTATAACAGGACAAAATGTAGCTCCGGATCAAAACCTCACCTCACCAAAGTTACGAGCTTTGGACAAAATGAGCTTTTGGGTATCGTTTAACCTTGGCCCACTTTGAGATTTTAGTATTGGCCCCATTTTGCAATGACCCTATTTGAAACTCTTCTGCTATTCTTTTAGAGTTTATAGGCTCAGATTTATTACTTGGGAGACAAAGATCTGACAGTTAAATATAGCTGTGGGCTTTATAGTAAGATGAAACTTGCTTTGGGCTGCATTTCCTTTTTTAGGCAATAAACTATGTATAGTGGGCAAGTAACAGAATACATGAAGCATTTTTACTTAATCTTTTTGTCTTGGTATTCACACTCAGAGCTTTATTCATTAATCTCTAAGAAAAAGTACACTTCCTGAAGTAGCTGGATTAATTAATGTGATGTGATTAGAATTGCAGTATTGGTGAAAACAAAAATGTAACAAATATACAGACAATCCTAATTAAAATGATTAAGCACACCTTTGCTCCCTAATTTTGTGAATGCAAATGGACTTTTTAACTGATTTGATTGACCTGCAAGAGATACTGATCTGTAGGGTAACGTAGACAGACTTTATCTTTAGTCATAAAGCATGACTTTACTACGGAGCCCCTAAGGGGACATGGAGAGAAAAAAAAAGGAAAGAAATCCCGACTTATTATCTCGAGATCCCGACTTATTATCTCGAGATCCCGACTTATTATCTCGAGATCCCGCGACATTTCTGAAAAATCGCGAGTTACTTTTTTGGGGGGGAAAGGCATGTTTTTATGCGGTAAACGTGGGGGAGTGTGTCTACATTGATTATGGAGGACGACTTATATCATTTTCTGCGGTCCAGAGATGTCCCAGAGGAGGATATCATGCACATGCAAAGAGACAAGGTAAATATAATCGCATAAAACATTGTTTGATAAATATCCGCTCAGTGAAAAACTACGTTTGATAGCCTTAGCTAAGAACCGCTTTGTATTTTATCAAGAAAAACTTGTTTTATCTGTTAAAGTTTGACCACACATTCTACAATTTGTCTTCAAAGAAGGGGGTTACTATGGCAACGGCACAACAAATTATGCGACCCATAACTAGCAGCGATAGTGCTACACAAGAAGTCTTCGCATGGCTTTCTGAAATACAACTATTACTATATATATATATATATATATATATATATATATATATATATATATATATATATATATATATATATATATATATATAAAGATGTGGATGTCTTTATTCTAATTATTTTTTTATTTTTTATGTCTCCAGGTGGACAAGGCTGTGCTGTCTATAATGACAGACGAACAGATGACCAATTACATCACTTCATATGGTGACAGAATAGCAGTTCTGTCTTTTTGTCAGCAAAGTACACTTATTGCAGAAAAAGATACTCTTCTCCAGAACTTAAGAGATAAAATTGGAGCACGGAAAATGAGATCTAGGACCAAAAGAGCTGTTTGTAGCACATCTGGTTTGTTCCAAATGCAAGGGGTGGAGATGGCAAGAGGAAGAAGCAAGGCAGCAGGGAGGACTTTGAGAAAAATTGAAATTGGGTGGCTTCATTTTCACATTGATGAATACCAACAAGTGAGAACAAGAAATGGTGGAGGAACGAGGCATGCAACAGTGGATAAAAGTACAACTGTTTCTCAAATTCTTGAAATGGGAAAGGAGCTTTTTTTTCCAGATGGGACCTCCACCAAAGGGGTAATTGAAGACTTTCTTTTTGAAGTTTGTGACTTCAAAAAAAATCTGATTTCTTTAGATGAAACAGTCGGAAATCTTTATGAAAAAACCAAGCTGAAGCTTCTACGGTTTTACATGTGCACAAAGAAAGAAGAAACAGTTCAGTATTCATCTGAAGAAGATTGTCAAAGTCCTGAACAACCAAATGACATGGATTCAACCCCAACAGCTAGAAAAGGATCTTTTGGTGAAATGGAGGATTGTGATGATCAAACTTTGAATCACCTAGACTCTTCCTACAACCATTCTGGAGTTGTTGATTTTACAGATCCACCTCATTCTGGATCCACACCTCGGCAGCCCCAGCCCTTCAGCTCTGAAAATTCTGGATCTGTTCCACACATGGATGAGGGAGACACGGTTGTATGGAATCCTGAAGAGGACCTAATTGGATTGGATGATGACAGTGACATAGTCGTTGTAACACTAAATTATGACAACACTGAAGAAGTTGTACAGGTAAGATCAGAAACGCTTTGGCGTGATACGATTTAGATACTTATAGAAGTGATATGTGACATTTGAATTGAGGTAAAATAGTAACATATTATTTGGTAGAATTTACATAGTTTTTTTGTGATGTATTTTTAATCAACTGTGAAATAAATATCTATCTTAAGGCAAAGGTATGAATAGTTTAACACTTGTGTTGTGTGCTGTAATCAAACATAACTTTATATATTACAATACTGTACAACTTTGTCATTCAGGACGATCTCAGCAGTCCCTTTGGACACGGTTCCCCGATACTGTTGCCTTCAGCCAGGAGTCTCTTCTCACCACAAATGCAAACCAGTAATATGGAGGCAGGACAAACTGGCCAGGTGAAATGGACACAGTCAATACAACCCAGAGCTCATTTTCTCCTCTGTAATGAACTACTCAGTACCACCTTTTTTTTAAAGGTCATGCAATTATTACATCTTTTGAATTTAATACATATTTTTTTACTGAATTGAATATATATTTTTCATTTAATTGAATTGGTATTTTCTATTTAATTAAAAAAAATCATATGAAAGTATTAAAGTATGGATTAAGCAGAAGGGTTAGTGTTCCACCAGATCTTCCAAAGTTCTACAAATTAGCTTGGTAATCATAACATAGTAATGAAGAGAATATTAACAAACAAATGTCCAATCTGTTTGTAGAAATCTTATATTTGTATCTGTGTTGTTAATAATGGTTATTGCTTTATCTTTTACCCAGGACTCTGGCTTGATTCCACCCGAAGATTCTCACCCAAGTTCAAGCGGTCTACTGCCCCAATCTGTTTCAGCTGGTAACTCAGAAAATCTAGCAAACCATCTACATGTGTCAATTCGCAGGATCAAGGTTGTGGAAGATCTTTTGGCTGTGTTTATGGAAAACAACCTTTTGAATCAGACTTTAAAAATGGAGTTTGTGAATGAAAGAGCAATCGATGATGCTGGGGTATCAAGGGAGGTTTACACTGCATTTTGGGAGCAGTTTTTGGAACAGTGTGAGGGTGAAACAGAGCGAGTTCCCAGGTTGAGGCCTGACTTTTGTGAGTCTGAATGGCAAGCCATTGGACACATTTGGGTCAAAGGATTTCTAGACCATGGAGTCATTCCAGTGAGGCTATCGAAAGCTTTCATTTTAGCTTGTGTCCATGGAATTGAATCAGTGGATGATGATGTATTGATCCCATCATTTCTCAACTACCTCCCTCTAGTAGAGAGATCAGCTGTTGAGAAGGCTCTACAGGGCACCATGGATCAAGGTGATGAAGAGGACTTGCTAGACCTCTTCACAAGGATGGGGTCCCACTTCCTGCCTCCCAATGAGAACATTCAGCAGGCCATTGAAACCATGGCTCACAAGGCAATTCTTCAAGAGCCAAAGTATATATTGGATTGCTTCTCCACATCCATGGCATGTGTACAAGTGGAACTTGCTGACAAGAAAAGTCTGTTGTCTTTGTATGAAAAAAAGAAGGCCTCAGGTAAAAGACTGTTACAGCTGTTTGAATCAGCAAATGTGACGCTGTCCCAGAGAGAACAGACAACCTTTAACCACCTTCAACGTTTTGTAAAAAATGCTGATGAAGACAAGGCCGAAAAAATACTGCGTTTCTGCACCGGCTCTTCTGTAATCTGTGTTGACAAAATTCTCATTTGTTTCAACACTGAAACCGGGCTTAATAGAAGGCCTGTTGCTCGCACCTGTGGAGCTACCCTAGAACTTCCTTGCACTTATAGTTCTTACCCAGACTTTCGCACAGAGTTCGACAACATCCTCTCCAGTAATTACTTTGAAATGGACATAATTTGAAGTTGATGGGAGGTATTTACAGCATCTTTTTGTTTTGGTTGGAAATTTTGAATGCAGTTTTTTTTTTCTAAATTTCATATTTAAATATTTAATGCATTCAGTCATATAGCAATTGATTTTATGTTTTCATGGTTTGGCTGTATGTTTTTGTTACTTTACATTTCAATTGTATTTATTTTCAAAGATACCTTGTGAATAATACAAATTAATGTAAAAATTACTTTTCCGCAAGATTTTAAGATCTTGTTTTAAGTAAATAATTCCTTAATATTGATCAAAAAGTACTGTTTATATTGGAAGATTATTTAACTTATAACAAGATATTTTTCCTATAAGTTAATTTATCTGCCAATACAGCAAGTACTTTCTCATCAATATTAAAGAATTACTTACTTAAAACTCTATATGTTGCTGAAAAGTTACTTTTAAGTTAATTTGTCTTATTTTAAGTGTAATAGGATATTTTCACTAGAAACTAGACCAGAATTACTTATTAAGATTTTGTTTTTCAATGTATGAAGAAGTGCTCCTTTGATTTTATCATATTCTAACCCCTTTTTTTGTAATTAAACAGAAATGTGTTCTCATTTTCTTTCAAGATGCTGTACTACAAGACCGATCTGTTGATGTAGCCTTTGTGCAATGTTGCTTTAAGCAGAGTTTGTTCTTTCAGTAAGGTTTACTGTTTAAGCTTTTAGATGTTTTTACAGATTTTTTAAAAAGTTCATAATTGTGTTTACAACCCTTATTAACTTCAGAGGCAAGAAATATGCATTTTGCTTTGTATCATGTTGATTGTTTCAAATACTTTTCCTTTCTTTATAGCATTTCAAATTTTAAAAAGTTAATTAATGCAACATTTATTTTAAAAATAGAATGGCAGGACAGAGTTTATCACTTAAAAGAAGCATTTTGTTTTGATCACAGAATTACATTTTCAGATAAATATTATTTATACTAAATACCCTTATTTTCCTTTTATGTTTATCTTTGTTTGACAAGTAAATATTTGCTTTCACAGAGTTTATTTTGATCTGAAACAGATATTGCATATTTACAAAATGGTTAGAAGCAGTTGAATAAACTGGCAGTTCATGAAACTCAAATGAACAATACATTTCTTCATTGTCCCTTCTAGAGAACATAATGAAATACTTTTGAAAGAAAAGAAACACAGTTTGTTTACATCTGCATGCCATTCTAAGTGGGCTTGTAAAGGTGCTGAAAAATGTTCTTGCTTGCAGTCAGCACATTTTAAAGTGATGCAATGATTGCCTCTCTTAGATGCATATACAAGTTCAAAGCCTGGTAAGCGTCTGTGGGTAAGGTCAGATGGGACTCTGCCATAAGGATGTTGCAGAGGTCAAAGACATCTGGATCACATGGTTTGGTCAGTCGAGAAATGCACTCATTTTTGCATACTTCAACATGTTCCTCTTCAACAAGGCAAAGAAAGTCTCTTGTCCTGTAGAGCTCAGGTAATGCATACATCACATTGGGTCGACCACTGGGGACATTTCTGTTGTTTGATGGCCTGATGGAGTGTGCATTCCAAACCTGGGCAGTATCATCCAGCTCATCCTGTCACAAAGAACACATGAATATGAGAATCATACACACTCATCTGTCTTAAAATTAGTAAATTATAAGAGTCATAAATAGGGATAGGAATTCCTAAAAACTTTGCAATACCAATTTCATTATGATTATTAATTATTGATTTTATTTTCATCAATTCTCAATGAGTTAGAGAATAAAGTCCTTAATTTAAAATTTGCACCATGTTGTATTCAATTCAAACAAAACTGAAGGTGGCTTAAAAAAGAAGAATCCTGCAGTTAGATTACAATTTTAACATGAAATTCAACTTTTTGCACATCAACAATGTTTGCGAACACAATTTTGCATGTTTCACATCTCAGGAAAAATCTTTCAAGACTTACAGTGTCTCCAGCTATGGTTAAACACATTATTATATGTGTATTGTTATTTAAACATCTGAGAAAGCTAAGCAACTTCAAGTATGCAAGATCAAATCATGGTCATACTGATTTATTTAGTCCACTGCTTAAACTAGTGGACTTAACACATAGCATTTATGTGTTAATGAAAATGATGTCTTGCTTACAGCTAAGGAAAATATAACATTTTAGATTAGAATATTACATCACACCAATAAAAACACTAAACTCCTGCTTTAAGGTTATTTTAAAGTGCTTTTAATTTGACAATACTCATCCCAAATTCTAATTTATTGAATTTGACTGTACATATAACTGAGATTGAGACTATTCATACAGTACAGAGCTGATATTAAAACAATAACCTTGATATGGAAGCATCTAAACTTGCCTGGCAGAAGAGCCAGAGTCCATTCCTCCCCCAGGGACCCTCAGACCTCCCTGAGGATCACGGCTAAGCAACATGTCAAACACTTTACATTCAATAGTCATTTGCATGATGTGTGTTAATTTTTTGGGACGTTGGAAGGATTTGTTCCCTTTATTGTGATTCAAGCTTTGTTTGGGTCCTAGTCTTTTTTTGTAGAATATAACCACACTTTGGAACCCATAATGTGTCCTCGGTCCAAAGTAGACTGATCTCGCTATTCTGTTGAGTTCTCCAGAGTTCTGGTATGACTTTATTATTTGATCTGAATGTCAAATGAACTACGTTGGGACTATTTGTTTGGAAACACAGCGGATGCGTGTGCGAGCACCGGCCACCGGCTCTTGCTGCAGTTAAGTTGCGCAGCATCCGCTGTGTTTAAAAACAAGTAATCCCTCTAGGATCTCAGTTTGCTATTATTATCCAAACATAAATAAATTATTAAGATTAACTCACCTGTATGATCCCCATGCAGCAAAACTGAAGAAGGTTTTTGTCTAAAAATCCACCATCAAAGTAACCGTTGTCTCTGATGTCTCCAAAAAGGGACAACCAGAACTCCACACACTGGTTACGAAGGAAACGCCACCAATATTCAATTCTTTGATTAGCTGTACTTGCTCCTTCCAGGTAACTGTCAAGGGTCTCGTTTGGTTCCGTTGGTACAAGGAAACGCTGGAAACTTCTCACATGGCCATTTTCGGTTCCAAGATCACCACGTACAACTCTAGGGCAGCCATTTAAACGCTGCACCGCTTCGATGTAATACCCCCCGATCACCTTTGGATTACTACTTGTTGTGTAAGCATTAAGCCAGATTATTTTTCTTGAAAACCCATCAATACTTGCGTTGATGCATATTCCATATGGTTTAAGTTTGTCGTAGGAGTCCATGTGCCAGATGAAGTTTGGTCCCTTTGAAAAGTAATTTCTCCGTCTGAGACGTCTTGCCTGCCTCAGTGCCACCCCTTGGGGATCCAATTCCTTCAACACAAAGCGCACATCTTCTTTTCTCACACGAAGTCCATGCTCTCTGCATTTAGCGTACATCCATCGGTAACCGTGAAGCTGTCCAGAGGACTGTAGCTGGTTATTAATGAATTCTACCAAAACTGCCAAGTCGGAAAAGGACTTGCGCCGAATGAGTCCCCGCGCTCTGAAAACTCTCTTCAGATGTCTCTCACTAATACTAAATCCATGTCTGCTGTCAAGCACTGATTTAATGTGTTTATACTCAAGCCCAAGCTCGAAATAAAAATCTATATATCTACCCCATGGGTGGGTGTCCTCCATCACTGTGATTAGGTCGTTATGTACTGATGTCGGGATCTCGAGATAATAAGTCGGGATCTCGAGATAATAAGTCGGGATCTCGAGATAATAAGTCGGGATAATAAGTCGGGATCTCGAGATAATAAGTCGGGATCTCGGGATCTCGAGATAATAAGTCGGGATCTCGAGATAATAAGTCGGGATCTCGAGATAATAAGTCGGGATAATAAGTCGGGATCTCGAGATAATAAGTCGGGATCTCGGGATCTCGAGATAATAAGTCGGGATCTCGAGATAATAAGTCGGGATCTCGAGATAATAAGTCGGGATCTCGAGATAATAAGTCGGGATTTCTTTCCTTTTTTTTTCTCTCCATGTCCCCTTAGGGGCTCCGTACTTTACTGGGTTAAGAACAGAAAAATACACATTTAATTCCTGAAGATGATCAAATCAAGTCATGAGTTTTGAGAACTTACTCTGGCTTTCCAGTAGGTGGCGGTATATGGAGTGACTCATGAGTCCAATGAACTATCTGGGATGCAAGTACAATATATTATCAATAACAAACATAAAAAGAAAAAACACTTTTGATTCAATATCCACCATAGAAACTACTACAGGAAATCTAATCTCTAGATTATTCAAAGGCCTGAATAAAGAATTTAATTTCAATTCCGTTTAAATATGGAGGAGCAAGTATGAAGAATCACTTAATTATGACTTTAAATATAGTTATAATCCCACTTAAAGTATGGCATTAAATACCCAAATGTTAGTCAGTTATGGGTAACAATAAAGATGTCTCAGTTTTAAGACCAAGAGACCTAATGCATACATAAAAGTGTTGGCGAATTGTTAAAAACTTTGTAATAAATAGATGTAAAATCATCTGAATGATGAAAACTGAATGAAATAGGAAATGTTTCTGGACAAACGTGTTACAGGGGACAGAACTATGTTCAGCAGAAGAGCAGTGATTACTGGATGTTTGCCAATTTATTCATTGCAGCAGTGATATTAACACTAGCACTCACTGATATTATTTTTACATATTTAATTTTTCATGTGGGCAAAACTATAACTTTGAATTTAGTTAAACAATATATATATATATATTCCCATTTCAATCCTAAAAAAAAAGCTAGCATTTCAAAACAGCACACAACCATTGAACACTGTATAAATAAAGCACTTCAGACACTTTTGTCTCCATGACAACTGAGACATTTTTGCTCCTTGATTTTTCTGATGCTGTGGGAGCCGCTTTCTTTCAGCACACCATGAAACTGGCAGAATTTTGCTCTGCCTGCTTTTTCTTCCTGTTTGTTTCTTGTTTCTTTTACACACCATCTTATATTTTCAATATAAACATATAAACATTTTCATTATGCTTTTGACGGTTTCTTTGGTCTACCCAGAGGTTTCTTTTGTACAACTTTAAAATGTTTTTTTTTTTTTTTCCTGGCTAAGAAATCAAGAGACAACTGACTGAAACCCTCTATTTACATTTTTAGACTTGTGAGTATTTGTTGTTTCAACAGAGATTAGGTAATCCCTATTTTTTGTTATAGGAAAATAATTTTTCTAAATCTAAAGAAAAAAAAAGCTTAGACTTGATGTGCCTTTGACGCTTTAGAAAAATCACTTCAAACTGCATTTGGTCTTTAATGCCACATGTAAGATCAGGTTTGAACCACTACACACACAAGTATAACAGTCACCAAGGATACAGTCTTGACAAAATGAGGACAGCCAATGAAACATGTATTTCTATCAAAAGCAATCTCCCCATGATGTCCAGTCTTTTTTTTCTATTCATTTCTGCAAAAGAAAGTAATTTCTTTTCGGGAAAACATCAAGTAAACATATTGTTTTACTCACTGAGCAAAAAGATAAAGACAAATATTAGGGTTTTAGCCAAGGGAAACCCTCTAAATAGGTTGAAGTAACTTCAGTGATACATTACAACCATCTGCCAGTATTTTGTATTGATTTGAGAAAAATTTCTCCAACTCCTCACTTTAGGCTTTGAGATATTTTAATATTTTCTTGTACGTACAACCTATTTTACATCATCCATGAGCAACTTACAATGACCCCAGTCCAGGGCTTAACGTTTTTTAATTCTCAATCAGTCATTCATGGATTAAACAGTACTGTTTGTGTGATTTTCATGCTGTGGTGTCTAGTGCTGCATTCAATTTAGTTTTTACAGACGGTCTCACATCAACCACCAGTACTCTCCAACACACGGTATATTTCAAGGTGAGCAGGTCAGGTCCTGCTGAATAAAACATCTCCAAACCATGACATTCCTTGCTTCCTGTTTGTCGAGTCGAGTCAAGTCACATTTATTTGGATAGCACATTTTAGCAGCAATGGCGTTCAAACTATTTTACTTATAACACATTAAACAAACAAATATTACATTGCAGTGGCAAAACAAGAAGTATGAAAAGTTGTCATCAAGATGGAACCTTGGAGTCCCATTGGATTTTTGACCACTCTAATGGAAAGTTACTTACTGACACAAAGAAGTCGCTGTTCTTTACATAAGAATCAAACCAGTAAGTATGATAAAAAAAAAAAACAAGAAAGTGTCTGACCCAGTTCTTCAGTTATTTCAATAATATGTAATGAGAGTACCAATGCTGTTGAAAAAGCTTCTTTAGTTTGATGAATGCTATGTTTGACATGAACCCCAGAGAAGAAGATAATCACAGTGATTTTTCCTCTTTTATAAGTTCTCATATAAAGAACATTAGTTCACATGTCTTGGCCTCTTTGTAATTTTTTAGTGGCAAACTTTATATCTATGTAACAGAAACAATTTTCTTCCTACAAACCTCCAAAAGTTAAACTTGTTCAATCTCTGTTTGACTAAAGATGGATGCACTTTTGTATCGACAGTAGTGAGATTAAATTTTTGGATGATTTATAGGTTTTCTAGCATATTGCTTTCTGTTCTCGGGTCGACTTTGACTGTATCTTAGCAGGTGTTTTGAGCATTTTTTTACTTGTAGATTATCTTCTGTCCAGTGAATGGATTATTTCAAATTCTTCTGAAATCTCTTTAAATCCTAAACCACACTCATAAGCTTCTATAATCCTTTTTCTGAAGGCCTGAAACTGCTCTATTAAAGTCAGCACGGCGTTCACTCTCACTTCAACACCAAATTAAATGTCTGTGCTCTAAAAAGGACAGGCCTGTATATTTTGTCCAATTTAAGTGGCAGCGGTGGGGGTGTCCTTATTTATTCCTCACTACAAATACCTTTTTTTTTTAAAATCTTTGCTTGAAATTTTCAGTAATGTCAAATGTCACTAAAGCACACAAGCTGTTTTAGGGTGTCCTGGTTTTTCATGACTGTACATTCAAGATTGTACACAGCATACCAGAATGAACAAGACTTCAGACAGTGAATCGCTGTAGTGAGAATCTCTGTGCAGCAGACACAAAAGGGGGAAATGAACAGTGATTACAGCATTTACTAACTCCAAAGACATTGATGAATAATGACCTCCTGCTCAGAAGCTCAGGGAAGTTGAAAATGTAGGAAATCCACAGGGGTCTTATAGACTGACTTTGTTTGAGCCTATATCTATGCTACTAACTTATGGAAACTGTTCTCACAAGCTCAGGTCTGTTGCATGCTAAAAGTCACAAATATATAAATGTATATATAAATATTCACTAAAAAATTTCGGTACTATTTTAACCAAAAAAATGA
The DNA here is from genome assembly GCF_003331165.1 of Xiphophorus hellerii. NCBI lineage: Eukaryota > Metazoa > Chordata > Actinopteri > Cyprinodontiformes > Poeciliidae > Xiphophorus > Xiphophorus hellerii. The sequence continues at coordinate 19,796,041 of NC_045677.1, read as the reverse complement.
ATGATGTCCATAGACATTTCTGGAGTTCTGGAGGTATTTGCTAATATTATAGACTATATTTAAGTATGTTATTTCACACCCTTTAATAGTTATTTTTTATTTCAATTTAGCTGTATTGAAGATTTTATTTTTCTCTGCTAACTTTGGCTTCCATAACTAAACTCTAGTGGACTGAAAAATAGTAATATATCCTGACCTGTACTTTTTAAATTTTTTATGAAGATTGCATGTTCTCTCTGTACATGGGTGGATTCGTCTGGGTACTCTGACTTCCTTCTAGCCCCCCAAAAACATGCAAGTTAGGTTAATTGGTCACTTTAACCTTCCCTTAGGTTTGTGTGTGTTTGTGCATGATTTTTTTTTTTTATCATGTATGTCTCTTTGTTATCCTGTGCCAGAAAGAAATATTTGATTGGGTATTTACACTTTCTCATTGCGTTATTACAAACAGTTTTCTGAAACAGTGCACTCTACAGTCAAATAGTAAACAGGTTGATAAGTGGGAAAAACTGGAGACCAGGATACAAATAAAAGAACAAACACAGCTTTATTGAAACATAAAACACCTTAGCTGAGGCGGAGAGATTGCATTCAGTTAGGCTGTCAGACAAACTCTGAACTTGACATCGTGATTCCTTATCTTTATACACCCTTCAGAAATCAAAGGAACATATCAGAGGGCTTTAACCCAACCCAAGGGGGTTTACAAAATTAACACATGCACACACAAGATGGAATGGAAAAAACTCAGGCAGAACCAGCTTCACAGGGTGGACCTATAATTAAGAACAGCTACAACCTCTTTTCCGTTTGCCTGCTCACGACGTTCTAGCAACAAGTACAGGAAAGATGAGGGCTGTTTTCCTGTCAACGTGTGATAATTATTTATTCTTTGTCTGTTGCAGCAAGAAGCTTTGAAGACCCTAAAAAGGAGCAACAGGGCCCGTGGTATTGGCCTTTTCCTGTTTCAAGCCATTTCCTGTAGAGAGCTGCAGTTTCTGTCTGCAAGAGACGCAGACAGCCTTAGCAGAAAACAAACACATGTAAGTAATAATAATCCTGTAAATGGTTTAATAAACTATTTGATTAAAGTAAACACACTGTGAATAATTATTTTTCCTTACAAGGTTCTAAAACATCTTGACTTGCACATCATTTTGAAGGGGCTTATAAATCACCAAATACATTTTTTGCAGCACTAGGTGTATAAAAACCTAGCTGAAAAGACATTAAAGTAGACAAAACATGCCATTACTGTTCATGGAGCATAGCAACATCTTCGTTCATGCATGAAAGCAGTAGGCATCATATACTTAATAATTTTTCAATGTAATTATTTTGGGGCTTAACAGTTGAAATAAACCTCAAAAATCACCAGCTTTCAGCATCTGTAATGACACCATAGGGGATTCGCCGGGTCCAAGAGAACAGACTAAATGGTCAGTGCAGTGTAGTTAAAGCACCAGCTGCTTGCACAAAGCTTAGGGTCATGCAGCTGGCTGCCACATGCCTTATAATTACTTATTGAAAGCATAATGACAGTGATTATAATGCCCAGCCATGTAACTAATAATTAGCTGTGCAACTGTATGGGATCACTGCTGAAGATCATTTTAACACCTTGGATTGAAAGAGGTTAGAGTTAACCAGATGTTAATAAATTGTTAAATCTCATTATAGATGGTTAAATGGCCTGTAGCACTTTATCAAGTCCAGATGACCCTGAAGATCTTCATAATATATTCAGTCATTCAGTCATTCACTCACATATGCACATGTTGATGGTAGTAAGCTACTGGATAGTAGCCACAGCTGCCCTGGAGCAATCTGACAGAGACAAGGCAGCCATGCATCGGCCCCACCTCCACTCTGTCCACCACCAGCAGGCAAGGCGGGTGAAGTGTTTTGCCCAAAGACATTATATAAGGCGGTGGTTTCCAAAGATTTTCTGGGGCCCCCCTGTGAATTACAATAAAAATTTCCCCCAAAAAGAAAAAGAACTCAACTGGGAACACACACCGTTCAACCAGACATAAACTATACACATATTGTGTTTTCAAACTCCACTGAAGTTTATTTCACACTTCAGGTTGCAACAAAACACACTCCAAACCTTTCAAAATTTGTAAAAACATTTTCAATAGAGCTAAGATTGAGTTAATTCCAGAACTACAATGTTAGCCTGCTGCATCGATTGGAAAATCAATTTTGATGTGTTGGTTATCACTGTCCTTTCATTGTCCACCACTGTGTCAAGGTTTACACCATGTAATTGTTAATTTAAGGTGAAGTTGAAGAACATTGAAGAAGCCCTCCTTGTGTATCATTTCACCTTTACCACTGGTTCTTCATGATGTTACCATCACCATGCTTCATAGTTGGTACAGCCACATACTTTGGTCGTTTTCTGTGCCACTGCATAGCGTATTACCATTCCACCCTGAAATAAGATATTGAAGTCCTCACAGCTCATTCATTACACTGTCATCTTTTATTTTGGTGTAGATTTGTAATTCAACTGTTCACAGAAGGATTGCAGGTGAAAACCCCTGAATCCGGCTATAAACCCCAAAACAGAATGTGTTCAGTCTAAAAGCACAAACATAAGTGTACTGAAATCTCTCCTGCTGCGACCTCTAATGCATGATGTGTCATTTTCTTCTCCCACACCAGTGAAAGGACTCACTGACGACATGTGTCATCTATTGCAGAACATTTCACTGAGCTGCTTTTCTGCTTCTCTGACAACCATCAATTATATTGCCGTGCTGAGAGACATCGCTCAGCAATGCCAGCCTGACATTAAAAGTAATCAAAAGCTTTTGAACAGACTTGAACAAAAACAAAATGGAGGTCCAGACCTTTTACTGTCATGCTGATAGTGAGAGATTCAGAGGAAGCATGGAGTTCCTAATCCTGAGAGTTATTATGACTTAAATATTTATCTCTATGTCACAATGAAAAGGCTTTTTCTCATTGCAATTTTTCATATCTCTAGATAGTTTTCTGAATCTATTCAGCAATTAGAGAAAACCTTGACAATATTCAAGGTTGTCCTTCTTATTAACTTGTACTCAGGTGTTGTGAAATTATGTATCATGAAATTAAAGATAATTTGTACCCATTTCTCACCAATTTTATCTCTCTTTTTGTACTCACCCCAAATAAGAAAGATATGCTCCTTAGTGAGAACAAATTTTTGTCGTTGCAATTTTTTTGCATTAGAATGCCAGAAGCCATGCCTATTCTTCTTCTTCTTCTTTGTCTGACTGTGTTAAATGCTGGCTCAATTTTTTTCCAACCAACATTTAATTCTTGCCCTTTAAAAAAAAAATAAAAAAATAGTTCCAATCCAGAGATCTTGAGGTTTCTTTAAAAATAGTGAAGTAATGTTGCCATGCCACTTTTTAGTGGAAGAGGTTGTAAAATAGCAACCCTTTTAAAAAAACAAGCCCTGCTGGCTTCTTCGTTTTGTGACTGAACTGCTGTTAGCATGTCATCAGAGGCTGACCACTAGCAGAACTATCTGGTGCCTCTGCTCGTGGAAGGACTTGTATCTGTTTTTCCTCCCATGTCTCAATTTTGTTTTTCTCTTTCTTACATACGTAAATGTGCTTGTGAATTTAATTGTAACCCTTCTCAAATTGATGGATAGAAACAGCTGTTTTTTAAGGTTACACCAGGCGCCCAAAACCTCTTTTAATTCATGCTATGCTTCTATAGATATTTTTTCTTGAGACTTTTTATGGACCAGATTTTTCCAAAATGTTTTTCCAAGTCTTGTAAGCATTCTTTCTTAAAGCATTCGATATGTTTTGCACAATGTGATGTCATATAATTATTTTTAATTGCTGTATGTCAAGTGATTTGATTTGAAATAATGATTTAAATGATGTAAATCAGTAAAATGCAGATTCATAATGATCGTAATGGTCTGTAAGGAGGAACTGGCACTCTGTTTCTTGTGCAGTTTATTATTGTATATAGACTATGTGGTGTTGAATACACAATGATGGTGAATAAATTGTTTTAAGATAGTTTTGCATTTTTATTAAAATAATTTTTATTAAATAATTTATAATATGAATGACGCAAGAGTTTTGAGATTATTTTACTGCTGCGTTTAACTTGTGTCTTCTGGCTTTTATTTGTTGCTTTTGAAATCATTTTATGATGTAAAGGTGTTATCCCTTGCTATTATATTAGAAGATATTTTTGTTTGATTAACAGTGTCTTCAAAAAGGCAAAGTTTTATTACTCTGCTTGTGCTTGCATCTTGACAGCTGATTGATTAATCTGCTCCAAGTGAGACACTCGGCGGGGAACTGATGTGTGGGAGAAGAAAGAAGATGGCCTTGGAGTTATCATGAGGTCTTAGCTCCTGTTTTCCCACAGTGTCCTCTTTGGGATGAGGTGGGTAGGTGGGCTTTTTGGCTCTCAGACACTTAATGCTTCCCTCCTACACACTGTCAAAGATGAGTCTCCATGGCAATCTAACAGTCTGATCGGTGCGTGATGGAATACGGAGTGGGAGAGACGTCCTGCGGAGAGATTCATTGAGTGGAGGCGCGATGGAGCATATACACTTTGAGGAGACAGCGTGTTATATCAATAAAGCAACTGTGGAGACAGACTGTTCGTGGGCACATTCCCGAATGGTCAGAAGTCCTATTTGTAACTGTGCACAAACCAGTTTAGTTTGCTAAATGGATGTGAGGTACAACTAGTAATACAGTGGTTAGAAAAGTGTGAACAGAAAGTCTGGGAACGTAAGTACAGGGAAAAGCCACTGAAGATTTTGTTTCTGAATAAAAATTCTACAAATATGTGGCATCCACTGTGGCTTTTTTGAAATGAAGGCTTCATGTTTTAAAATTGATCTATAAATTTTGAATTAGAAGATGGCATTTTTATTTCCTTGAGGAATGTGTTCAGGGAAAGAAATTTAGGTTAGCCTGTGACAACCAGAGTATTTTCCAAAAGTTTTAATGTGTGTTTACTAACTGTTTTTCTCATTACTAAGAAATACAGTATCTGTAAGTGATTAAAAACGGGAAGAAATTGCTTATTGAATTTAATGTAAAATGTAATGAAATAATTAGGCACTTACTTCCACCTTAAAATGACTAAATGTATCAAGTCAGGAACAAACGGTGAAAACATCTTAACAGCACATCTCATTCTGATGACAGTATTTCCTTAACATTACAGATTTAGTTTGATATTGTGTTGACTGTTGAAGTGAATATTCTAATTATGATTTAGTTTGTTAGGGAGAAAATGTTATCCAACCAAACCTTGTACTAAGTGAAAAAGTAATTGCCCCCTAAAGCTGATAGTGTCACACTTGGTGGCAACAATTGCCGTCAAGCATTTGTGATGACTGACGTTGAGTCTGTGGTTTAACTTTGACCCTTGACTTTTTTAACTTTTTGGTGCAGTTGTTTTATTCTGCAATGCTTGAGAGTTTTTAGGCATGGCCTATTGAAGGGAATGCCATGGCTTTACAGTCAGATGCTAGTCTGGACTTTGACTAGGCCAGTCCAAATCTTTTATTTTGCTCTGCTATTTGTCATCCATTCAAAAGTTGTTCTATCTGGTGGGCTTTAAAAGATTTCTGTAGTGTATGGGATTTATTGTGCTGTGTACTTGAATTCAACTGCCTAGGTATCCTTATTTTCTGCTATAAAGAAGAATTTATGATTCTATCACTTACAGAAATTGTCAAGTCCCTGAGTTAGCAAAGCAGCCGCAAAACATCATACTATCTTCACTATGATTGTCTGGGGACAATTACATTTCACAAAAAGGCAGATGAGTTTGAATAGCTTTGTCCCTAAAATAATTAAATTATTATTTGAAAACTGACTTTAAATGTGCTAAAGTGGGCAGATATTTTTTGCAAATAGCAGTCTAGATTATTCATTTGTTCTTAAAAAACACAGCATAAAATATCCTTTGTGTCTGGTCTTGTTTTTAAAAAAAGTCTTTTTTTTATTGTGTATGAGCCTTTTCATCTTCAGATGACCTGGAGATCTGTCCAGGTTATGCACAACCTGTTTTCATAAGCTGAAACACGAGGAGAAAGAAGGTCAGAAACAAATTGATGTAATATTGGTAATTCTGAGATTGTGTTTAGGGCTAAAGATTTCTGGTTTTATGTTCAACACATCCAAAGATCTTTGGTGTAGTCAACACCAAGGTCAGAGTGTCCTTTGAGTAAAGCTTAGAGCATTACAATAATTCATTTATGCTCTGATCACTCTAACAACAGAGTCAGAGTGTAAGTCAAAATCAAATTGTAACTCCTAAAATGTTTTTCTTTTTTTCTTATTTGTTCTGCTAACAATGAGCTGCAATCATCGTGGAAATACCATGCTGTCTTTTTGTTGCTGCTTAGTTTGACATTAATCAAGAACCAGAAAGCAAAAGCATTGGTAGCCAGTGAAATACACTGCTGGATCTGCCTGCCATGGAAACAAGCTCAAACCATTGTCCTACATACGGTTATGCTGCAGAAACAGTCTGACCGTGTTCGACTCTATAACTGAGATTTTTTTTCTTTCCAAGTCATCAATGGGAACATTTCCTCTTTTGTCCTTGAGGAAGGTCCATTAACAGTGCTAATATTTCCCAGAAGCAACAACAGTCATGCGTCACTGTAGATTTAAACGCCACCCCCATTTCATTCATTTTCATTGGTCTGTTTCCTGTTAAGCTCTCTGGTTTTAATACTTTTTATTCCTCGTTGATTGATAACCGAGCCATCAAAAGACCTCATCTGTGTGATCAATCACATGTGTCATGTTGGCCTTTAAACACCAGCCTGCATATATAGTAGCTGCTTCTGGAAATGGTCCGAATTCAGCTGGGGGCTGATTTTAGAACCTGGAGGCAGCTGGATTTTTATAGAAAGTGAGTTAAATAAGAGATGACTCAGATTTCTGGACATTTTTGTTCCCTTTCATGCAGCTGCATGTTTAATGTTTATATTTTTTCATGTCTCAACTGCATATGTCGCAGTATTCTATTTGGATTTAATGTAATAGACACAAAACACAACACAAAGGAAGAAAAATGAAACATTTTTTAAAATGTGTTTTATACATAAAAAGCTGAAAAGTGTGGCACTGATTTGAATTCAAGTTTTTAGTCAGTTGGGGAACAGTCATTTTGAGATCAAGATGACATAATTACAAGTATGTCAAGGTATCAATTAATCAATCAATCATTCGGGCATCTGGTTACGACATAGTGTCTTTGTTCCACTGGATGGAAAACTTCAGCCTCTTAAGTCTCAAGTCTTACGTCTTTCATGACATCAAACTGTTTTTAAACAGGGTTGTTATGTAGATCTAGAATAGAATATATGACAAATGGCGGATGCACATGAACAAAAATAATAGAAAATGTTGAAAACTGTACAAAAAAATCAAATTTACAACATAAAAACTAAAGTAAAGTAGTACACTCAAGTTCTAAGAAATGTGCAACTAAGAAAGGTAGTTTTAAAAAGTGCAAATTGTACTCTGTATGTTTGTGCAAAAATAACAGGTCTATTTAAAATTGCATGTGTACAACATTAGGTTTTTTCTTCCAGTCAACTCTGACCAGTTTCCCTTTGGAAAAAGAAAGGGAAACTTTATTTTTCTAAGGGAAAAAAAGTATCATATTTATGACATCATGAATATGATATCATACTACTACTTTACTATCATAGTAGTAGGCCACACTACTGTACTTTCATGATATGATATCTCATATCATGAAAGATGTACATCTTGTAACTATTTTGTAACTATAGACCACAAAGTTCAGTTTTGATTTAATCTGACCATATATCTGCTCTGTCCCTTACATTACGTTTTTGTTACAGTAAAGATTACAGCACATTTAATGACAGCACAACTTATCTGTGAGTATTTTTTCCTACCTAAGCAGTAAATGCCTTTACTAAGTGTCTGTTTGTGTTTGTGATTATAACAAAAATCCAATACGTTCCAGAGGTTTAGGATACTTTTGCAAGACACTACATTTATTGTCATTTGTTTATCCTGTTGTCTTAGAAGCATCCCGGTCTTGTGAACCTTTGTTCTTGTTTTGCGTATCTTTGAGGTGTGTTTGCATGCTTCTCTTGTTTCATGAAGACAATTAAGTAATTCTTGCCAGTCGTACCCGTCTTGTCTGGATTAGGACAGATCGGTTGGTATTTGCATACAACAGGCTCTTATTAGTATTCAGATTGGACATGCCAGTAAATCGGGGCTGCCCTGAGGCCCTTTTTTTTTTTTTTGGTTCCCCTGTCCATGGTGCTGAAAGTAAACAGGGTTGCCCGCGGCCGCGGTGGGCTCAGCAGATCACCCAGTTGAAGCTTCAGGAGGACTGGCAGTTTAAAGTTTTGACCAACATGCAATTTACAGACTGGATTCTGATTCACATACAATCACTCTTACTCACAGAGACTTCTAAAAGTGCGAGCGCAAATGCGAGAGTTTTATGACCAGTTTCCGTTTTAGGAAAAAAAAAAAAAAAACAAGTCCCACGCGTTAAACGTGAACGAAAATACTCTGCTTTCAGTTCTCCCATTTCCTCCCACCACTGGTTCCCTTCATTTGTAGACATAACAGTCTCGGTTTGTTACCTCCGTGTCTGACGAGGTGCGAACCCCGGAGGAGCGTTCACCCTCCTCCTTTCCCTTCTTCCTCCTCCTCCTCCTCCTCTTCCTCTTCCTCGTCGTCGTGCTGCCGCAGCAGCAACCAACGCGGTGAGTGCGTCCTGCAGCAACCGCAGCAGCAGGACGTGGTGATACCTGACTCCGGAGTAAAAACCCGCAAATACCGATGGCTTCATGTGTAAATATTTCGGCAAATGTATCGGTAAGTTTTTCTATCCTGCATCTATGGCTCTTTTGCATAAGCAGCAGCAGCAGCAGCAGCTGAACTAGTAAAGCATCAGATCCCACATGTTTCTTCTTGAAAATGTCAGAATACGCATGGAATTAATTTGAGTAAGAGTGAAGCAAATGTACAGTGAGATGTTTTACAAATGAAGGTCACCCACGAGTACGATATATTTAACATTTCTGGGGATTAAAAAAAACAGGGCAGGGCAAAATTATCCTATTGATTCTGCAGCACTGAGGGAAGAAACATTTGTCTCATATTGATTGTAATTAAGGCTGTTTTAGTTCTGGCACACATCACCTGACATGGTTGGAGCTGATTTACAGGCTGGTGTGTTTTGGGCTGCTTGATCTCAAAACACACATTATTCACATAGACATGGTGTTCACATTTACAGCATTGCATGTGGCTTAATTGGAAGCATCCTTCCAGATTAGGCTGAGAGAAAAATTGAATATTCAAGCATTAATGAGGAGGCTTATGGGTGACATAGTTCTTTTAAATAATATTTACAATTGATAGACTATGTACACAGAGTTCTTCTGCTTATTTGTATAAGCTTGTGTACATTGGAACAGTAACAGAGTCATTGTTGCATATCTTTTCATCTTAGCCTGGGTATGTTTTTGTTTTTCTACTAAAGTTTTGGCCAACAAATATACATTTCTGTCTAAATGTTTTTTTTTTTGTTTTTTTTACGTTTCATCATCTTACTGGAATCAGTGCATAATTTTGCTGTAAAGCACACAGAGTGTTTAACGCATCAGAGATTTCTATGTGACTCTCACAAATCCAGCTTCTTGCCCTCAGGATGATTTAATGTTCAGCCTAACATCTGTTTCCTGCTTCAGTTTTGTTAATCCCAAACACATATGATTTGTTTTAACCCAATTCAATTTTTACGCTGCAAGAAACTACTAGTTTAATAGCTAAGAAAAACCAACTAAGCACATGTTTGATTTTCTTAGTCTTGTTTTCCACTGTTTGGTTCCACCCTCTAAATTTTTGGGTTTTGGCCCCCGAGCGCTGTCTGTTCTATTACTTGATGAAGCATCCGAGAGATGCTTTAGAGGTAATTGGATTCAGTGGTGGAGGGAAAGAACACATAGTGAAATTTATCAGCGTGCATGAACTGTCTCCGAGAGAACATGTATGCATGTTCTGCTGTTTCAGTGATTGCCTGCATGTTATGTGTGTTTGTTGCTGCTGGTCAGAATACATTTTACTTTGTGTGAATTATGGTATTAACAGGAAGCTGTTGGTTGTGTAAGGTGTTAAAAAAAGCAGGTGAGATGAGCTGGTTCGAAATTTTAACTCTTTACACACATTTTTTTTTATCAGAAACGTACCAATCAACTGGACAGTTTTTTAATGATTGGTAGGTGAATCATTTTTTCAATATACACACATTTAATTCACATTCAAGTAGTACGTATTTACCTTGTGTGTAAAAATCACAACTTTAAATTGTACTCCAACATTCTTTCCTTGGGTTTTGGATTCATAGTTTGATGTCAAGCTTTGCCAGGCTGCTAAATGTTTAGCAGTTCTGTAGCACGAGTGATGGCCCACTTAGGCCCCATTTCAATTAAATATGTGGAAATGCCACTCAGATTTTGTAATATTTTTCCAATATTAATAATAATGAAAATGCACTAAACTATAAGCCTAGTACTTTTAAGTACATATCTTTAAATCTTAAAGATATCTACAGCAAACAATCCTCCAGTACTAACTTCTGTCCATCTGAGGTAAACACAATTAAATCTCCAGCTAGGGCATGCAGCCACTGATTTTCCAGACATGTAAAAAGATTTTGTGATATCAAGTGTCACAAAACTTTGACACATCAAATATACTCTGCTCTGTAATTTATGGAAATACAATTTGAATATCACAGCAATGAGCCAAATTAGTAGAACTCATCAAATGTCAGAGACTGATTCGGCTCTGATTGTTTATTGGCAGGTCAAAACCAAAACAACTGGTTTGTTTCCCCTCTTAAATAAATGCATCAAAACTAAAAACTCCCATTGGTTTTGATCCCTAAATAACTTTTGCCCATGAATGAGGATAAACTTGTACACCTTTCATATTTTATGAGATTCAGAATTATTAACTTCTATCAAAGAACCTGCAGCAGAAACTTTGTCTTTGTATGTTTTAGGGTCTGAAACACAGACCTAAAAAATAAAAACTGCAAAAGAAGTTATCTAGGACCTGTCTTATTGATGCATCTTTAATGTTTATAGTTTAGAAGCAAATATACATGACACACCCAAACTTCTTCCCTGTGGTAATCAGCATCCTTTGTTCTCTGGACATATAATTGGTAAAAAATAGAAAATCTGGTGTCCTTTATTGTATAAATGCAAAATGCTATTTAAGAAGAGTCTAAAAATGAGCATCCACTTGATGTGTGTGCCTGTGAGTGTGTTTATGTGTGGATTCTTGAGCACTATGAGTCAGCTATGATAGGGTCTGATGCAAACTCAGTCGTTGTTTTTGTCATAAAAGAGCAACATTTGTAGGAAAGCACAATGTACATGTGTTTTAATACCAGTTCATTATGAATTAAAGATCTTCTTATTAGTCATTGTTTCATCCATTAATTATCAGAAACTAATGGAAAGATGCTCAAGTCCAAGGGGATTTCAGGAAACGTCAAAGTAGAATCGCATAGCAGCATAAAACTAATGACAGTTATTTCTGTTCCACTGATTTCTTTTCATAGGCTTTGAGATTAAGTGTGATTAAAAAAAAAGCAAACAGTGTCTCTACTTTGAAAACAGTTGTCACAACAAATGTAATCCATTTGTCCTGCCATGCTGGTGCATTATGTATGCTTAAGTGTAGCAATACTCTTTATATGACATAGAGGATTCATTATTTTTTAAGGTGATCTGTATAAATTATTAAAGATAATACAATATAAATAAACACAAGAGAAGAGCTCAAAAGAATGTAAAATAAAAAAGATTAAATATTATAGATTAAAAAATGTATAATGAAATACAATACTTTATATGAAACTTTAGACGGGAGTTATATAAATACACAAAAAGTTTACTTTTACCCATTTAGCAGAAGAATTATACAGTGAAAAATTGTTTTTGCAATGATGATATGACAGATCTGAATAAAAAAACAAAACATTGCATTTAGGAACAATACGACATGTGCACTTCCTAAAACCCAAATATTTTACACAAGATGCTGAATAATTTTATAATCTTAGCATCAATCAACATGTTACTTTTGATTAGCAGAGGCTCAATGTTTAACAGAGAAGTATGGGCAATAAAATGAGGGTGAATTGACTTAAGTAGTGCAGGTTATGTGTACAAATTAAACACCTTTTACACCTTGAAAGCAACTAGATGTCCTTTACACTCTGAAGGATTTAGAGGAAGGAACCACGACAAGAGGGAATCAGAAAACAAACAATATTTACACAAACTTAACATCAAAGACAATAAATGTTACCAATAAATATTTACATAAATACAAATCATTACACTTTAACAAATCTAAGGAGAATCCAAAGAATAAGTTAAGTTAATCTAAATTGGCACACTCCAAGAGCTTTTGCCTTTACCTTTTGCAGTTCTGTTTAACACACGATTTAAACCAACAGAAGTTTAATTAAACACATATTAACATTTTTTTTATTATGAAATGTCTCCACAAATGTCTTAACCCAGCTAAAATGAAAAGCAGAAATAAGAAAACCTTTGGTCTGCAACTCAGTTATACATAACACAGTATCCATAATCATATTTTCTGAATAGTGCAACCCCTGGTCTCCATTACAATGCAAAAATACCTCAAAAATTAATGTCAAATAAGTAAAACGAGAAAGAAAAATCCAGTTTTTTGCCATTCTTTTTTTTTTTTTTTTTGCTTTGTCACATTAGAACTCCAAACTTTAATGGATTTTATTTGGTTTTCACTTGATAAATCAACACAAAGTACCAGTAGAAATACAATTCTCTGATTCATCTGATGGGAAGATGAACAAATTTAAATGCATCACAGTCATGGAAGAGAGCCTGATAGAGGCTCCAAAAGAATTGGGGCTCAAGTTCGTCTTCTTGTTCTTAAACGCACAGCAAGGACTACAATGGAATAGCTCTAAGTCAAATCATATTCATGTGTCAGAATGGCCCAGTCAAAGGACAGACTGAAATAATCAAATTGAGAATCTTTGGGGAGACTTTCAGTTATGTCCCTGAGGTTCTAACTGAGCTTGAGTTTTTGTAAATGGCCTGTATTTTCATAGTGCTTTGCTAACTCTGAGGACTCCAAAGTGCTTTACAGTAATGTCAGTCATTCACACCGATGGTGGCGAGCTACACCGTAGCTCCAGCTGCCCTGGCTGACAGAAGCGAGGCTGACATACAATCAGTACCACCTGATACTCTGATTGCCACCAGCAGGCAAACCAGGGGAAGTGTCTTGCCCAAGAACTCAACGACTGAGACAGAATGAGTGAGGATTTGAACTGGCAACCTGCAGTTATAGAGCACACTCCCAGTACAAATAATAATCTGTGAAAATGTTTGATGTATAAAGCTTATAGACATCCAAAGCAGTATTCACAATGAAGCGTGATTTGTCAAATTATTGACTAGAGGTGGTAGTAGGGAGGATATATCTTTATGTTTCAGATGTTTTTTTTTCATTATTCAAAGAAAAAAACATGTATAAATCATTTTGCTGCATACACATTTGTTTAATTAACAATTTCATTAAGTAAATCTGTATATTGATGCTCCTTCTTCTCTTTTGTGCACATTTCAGAGTCCTTAATGTTGTTCCAAGGAACAGATTCCAGCGATTCCCTTCAAATACCAATCCACATTTAAACCGATACTGTTGAGCCATTTGGACACACGCTCTTCACCAGGCACGATGAGAGGCTACCTGTTCACTGCAATTTTATTCCTGCACTTGGTGAGTCATTTGTCTGCATGTTCTGAATATGCGTGCAGGTTTGCAATCATGTAAGATGAAATGTTTGCATGCCTGCATCACCAGTATCCCATGTCTCAGGTTAATCTTTAGGTTCGTTTTCCTAAGCATGCCTGTGCACATGTATACTATATGTGCTGTGGTTGTAAAAAAAATAAAAATAAATAAAACTTTCCCCACCGACAGCATCAGCATACATTACAGTTCCAGGATCAGCTTTGTGTTAAACCATATGCCCTCTTCTTAGAACAATAACAGATGGCCTGGCTGACCAGAGAGCTGTGAATCCAACTGCTGTGACTCACAGTTATTATCGCTCCCATTGCAATTAAAAAGGATGAAAGATGAGTGGGAGGAATTGTATCAGGCGCCCTGATGCAGCACAGCTGGACTTTAAAAGCTGCATCAGTCAGATTTCTACTTATTTTACCTGATTCTAAAAGGAAACCAAAATGCAACACCTAATTAACAAAGCAGTTTGATCTTTTCTCACCTAGGATTATATTTAATTAAAAATGTCATCTTAAATAAAATAATTTAAAAAAAAAAACTTACCCTAATGTACAAGGTGTCCTTTAGCCATGCAGTAACGTGCTCGTTATTTGTATGGAGTCTGGTCTTTACGGTGGATCCGATGGTCTGCCATGTCAAATGGGAATTTTATTATCTGTTCTGCACACTGCTGTGGGAGTCACTGAGCTATCCGGTCTTAGAAAATAGCCTTGGGGAGGGAAACAGTGCGTTCTGCAGTTGCAGGATGGGGGACTTATCTGGACAGATATCTGTTTCAGAGAGGAGAAATGATTGAAAGCGGAGAATAAGAAGCACACATGAAAATTTGTTTCATTGATTTCGGATCCCTGCAGTATTGCCATGGTGACTGGTTAAGGTGGAATATCAGGAGAATTTGCATAATGTTCTCCAGCTTCTCCATCTTTTTTTTTGTCTTGTTCTGTGTTTTATCCATCAGCTATTATGTTTTTCTGTTTCATCATTGTACTCGAAGTAAAACGGCTTTTGTAATAATAGTAAAAAAAATAAAAGCCTTTGTACAATTTGGAAATTACTTTTGTTAAATGTATGTGCAGGTTTTTTGTAATAAATTATAAATTAGAGCTAAATCTTTATTATAATTCTTCAGTAAGACAGCTTGAATTTCTGTTGTTTACGCCACAAATCGGATTTTTATTAAAGAGTGGCTAAAAGAAAGCCACTACAGCAAGAAAGCATCAAACAATTTCTAATCCAATTCTACCTCAAGTCATATGTAGTACACAGAGGAAATGTGGCCTTTAATTTTAAACTGGACACACTACACCTACTGTGAGACAATGATTCTGTGAGGAAGCTTTCCTCTAACAGTGTCAGATTGGTTAAACTCCATACTGGAGATTACTGACGGAGATCTTTTAAACGACCCAAAAGATTTTGGACAATCAGGGGACCATGACCCTCAGCATAGAGCCAGGAAGTGTGGAACTTTAAATTAACAACATATGAGATTGGCCCAGTCAAAACCCAGATGTAAATCTATCAAAAGATGATCTAGCAAGCAAAAACTACATTCTCTGGATGTGGTTCTGGTAGAACAAACAGCAAAACACTTCCTAAGGTTTTAGAAAGATCAATTACTCTACACCTTTTAAATTTGGATAAAATCTTGAAAGTCATGAATCATTTTTCTTCCATTTCACAAATACTATTTACCTTGTGTTTGTAAAATGAAATACAAGCTACATTTTAGTCAACAATGTTTAGTGTAATGTTATTGGTCAAAACGGCAATTAAAAGGCTTAAATGATCTTTAATTACATTTGATACACAGCACAGATACACTCTAAGGGGGTTGATAAAATATTACTTTAGCTAATACCAGTTTTCAGATTGAGAGGGTCAGAGACACCATGTTATTAAAAGTCATATGCTGATTATTTTGTTTCATCAATTTAATACTTCTGATAATAACACTGTAACTTCCATTGGCTAAAATCTATTATAACAGCTGTTTTGTCTAATGTTTTAAATTAAGGACATGAGAATTCCCAAAGAAATACTCTGATTTAGGAGCTACGGGCAAAGAACCATCTTAAATGATTAGAATAAATTATTCAAAGTCTAAAAGGATCTGGGACCAACTAAAGATCTATTTTCAATAAGCATAACCATATCTGCAGCTCTGTTTGCATAAATTAAGAATAACACATTCATCCTTTCATCTGACAGGTCTGTCTGAATTCATGCCAAACATATCTTAGTCATCTGCATCCAATTATTTCTCATGTGGGAAGCTTTGCCTTCAGTATGCTGGTTATATGCTGCTTAGCAACATGGATGCTACGTGTGAGTTTGAAAGGCGCTCTTCCTTTCGAACAGTATGGGAGAAAATGTTTTATTGATTAAAAAAAGCAGCAATATGAAAAACAGGAGATGTTCACCCTCATTGAGAAGAAAAGAAGCAGCAGCTGTGTTCCTCCAAATTTCTTTGTTGCATAATTGGATATGTTAGCACCACAGATATCTCTGATGATGCTCATGTGATTCATATGTCATGTAGCAGTTTTCAAATTCCAGCCATGTGCATCATGATGAAGAAAGAAGTGAATTCTTGTTCATTTTCAGGCAGTTGACGTCCCAGTCTTAGCAGGGCAGCGAGGCCTGAAGTGAATTGATATCAGAGGGCAGAGATGTAGTGATGAGTCAGCTGTGGCTCAGAGGGCTGGGATATATTACACCTATCTTTTCACTGAGAGAGGAAAGGAGGGGCTGGAGGTGCAAATCAAAGATTGGCCTCAAGAGAGTGACAGGAAACGTTGAGTGAGAAGATGACAAGCAGCGATTGCAACTCTTCTGAATAAATAGTTCCTGCATCCTGTTTCACTTTGTTTCGCCCTACGAGTGCAATTTCTGCATTTTACATGTCCTCAAGTTGCACCAAGGCGGTAGAATGTCAAGACTGTCAGACTTTCCCCTAATCAGTAAATATTTGTTGAGGTCCAGCAACTTTTCATTAGATTCACAAAAGATTTAAAGATTGTTTTTGCATTTTTTTTAATCACCAGCATAAGGAATTAGTAACACCCCCAAAACTTCAATGAGAAACAAATAATTTTGACCTTTATAAATATGATAGACATTTACAATTAGTGTCTCTACTCATTAGATATCTAAGTTGGATTTGTTGCAGGTCTCCAACAACTTTCAATTTTACATGTGCACTGTAAAAACAAAACAAAAAACTAAAATAACATCCAAATGACCATTCTCTTAATATTCTCAAAAATGTATTTATTTAGCATTTATAATTATTCTTCCAGAATACTTGACAGATCGTGTTTGATTACTCTTAAACACGGAGTTCCACAAAGTTATGTGCTTGACTCTTTTTGTGCTTCGTTTCATGTATCGCTTTATTGGATGTCCTGGTGCTTTGACACCTTTGACCAGTTTAAAACCCTAGTGCATCTATAACCTTTTCAATCCAGAATTATTCTTCTTAAAAAAAAAAAGGACAAGTAAAATAAAAAGAAATTAAATCAGGGAAAACATTAAATATAGCTGTTTGACAAATGTGTTTTTCCTTGCCAGTTTCATCAGTTAGTCAGTTATCAATAATAGTAACAACTTGTGTCATTATTTACAAATTTCTCTCTCCTCTCAAGCATAATTTCAGCTTTTTTCCAAATAAGTGTCAAGCATGCGTTCTTTCATAAAGCATTAGCAGAATGTGATTTAATGGTTTCTGAAACCTACTTTTGATGTGACACTAGTTTAATTCTTGCTTCTCTGCAGGTCACCTCAGAGTCTGGGCACTGCATAATACAGCGTGAACATGAGAAATGCATGGAAATGATAGAATTGCACAACCCAGATGCCATTGAATTTGGTAAGTAAGGATATGAGGGTGTTTCTGCAGACTTTTATGTGCATAATTTGGCATCAGATTGTTGCTTTTCATGGTTTCTGCTGCTGTGATTAAATTTTGTGCATCTTTGGAAACTCAATGGACGCTCAGAAGATCCGTTGATGAAAGTCATGTGTCAGCCTCAGAGAATTAATGGAAAAAGCTGTGCTTTTTTCCACTTAGTGATTTGTCATATTTCTGGGTTGTAAGGATCAGAAAGGAACATGTAAGGACGAGAGATGAAGCTTTATGTTCATTCTTGAAAAATCCTATCCCAGTAAGGCTGCTAAATAGCATATGCTGTTCTCTGTTAGTCTACAAAAGAAAATGTTTGCCTGTAATGTCACGCTGAGCTGCTTTCAGATTTTTTCCAATGTCACCTTTTTTAGAAAACACAGGAATCTTGTTATGTGGTTCCTGGAAGCAATTATTTTCTTGGCTATGGATTGTGATTTTCATTAGCGTTTGCTGCAGGTTTCCTGCTGCTAGAAATTTGTCCAGCAGACTGCAACTTCCTAACTGCGCTGTGACTCACCTCTTTACTGACAGCCACCAAACCTCTCCAGCCCCACACTTCACCCCAAAAAGTAAAGGATTCAGAGTGTGAGATAAAAAAGCTTAAACTGCAAATGAGTTGGAAGTTCAGCTTATTTATCAAATGGTGATTTAAAGGTGAACTGTTGCTACATTGCACAAAGAGGGCTGCATGTTTTTCAAAAACAGCAGAACTCTTTCTAATCTTACTATGAGCTTATTTGATGCTGTTGTGGTCTGATGTAGTGTCTTGTTCAGTTTTCTGTAGCTCCTGGTAAAAATCAAACATCCTGTTGTTGTTTCCTCTGTAACAGAGGAAACTAACCGTGTCCGGTTAGTTGGAGGGGGCTATATATAACTTTACACTGTCAGTGCACAGAGCCATGTGTTGGCCCTCTTTGACCCTTTAACTGATCCCTGTCTCCTCTTGTCCTTTTGAAGACGCCATTCTGCTCTTTCTGCTGACAGCAAATCGTTGGTGGGGAAATAAAGGTGCCTGGTTTGCAGAAATTCTGCTTACAAGCTTAAAAAAAACATGAAAAAGAGAAATAGTGGGTAAAAAAGGGGAAAGAGGGTAAAAATAAATTCATTTTTATTAAACTGATGTGTTTGGATTGTTCAGATCTTTTGATAGTTCCACATTAACTATGACTATTATGTTGATCTTGGACATTTAGGATGTATTTGATCCAACCTTGTAATCATCACCCAAAATGTAACTTCACTGTTTTAGGGTAAGTATCTGGTGCGCTGGTTTCATTTTATGTGCAATTTCTCACACATTACACATTTAAAAAATGATGGACAAACAAGAAATATAAAATATCTTAAGAACTAAAATGAGTTAAATAATACAAATGAATGACATAATTACAAAATAATTTTTAAGTAGAAGAAACATTTTTGAAAATCAAATATATTCAGCATAAAATTTGATACTACAGTAGGTAGTTATTAGCAACAGTACATGTTAAAATAGGATACAGTATCCAGTCTTGTAAAAATGCTCCAAGTATTTTTTTTTTTCTCCAAGACATTACTCAAGTAAATGTAAAAGTAAATATTTCCAGTTACTTCCC
Organism: Xiphophorus hellerii; assembly: GCF_003331165.1. Classification (NCBI taxonomy): domain Eukaryota; kingdom Metazoa; phylum Chordata; class Actinopteri; order Cyprinodontiformes; family Poeciliidae; genus Xiphophorus; species Xiphophorus hellerii. The sequence goes on along the minus strand of NC_045677.1, from coordinate 19,776,650 downwards.
ACCTCTGTTGCTCAGTGAAGATTCAGGATGCTTGTAGGATATTGTGTAAGATGGCTAGCAATGCAGACAAAGTCTTTTATTAAGCCTTACCTCTGTGGCTCAGTGCGGCTCATTTGGCTCAGATTTGCCCTTTAAAAGGTAATTGGCTCCGTGTCCGGCTCAGCAGACAGAACCAAAACAGATTAGAGAGGCAAGCAGAGAAGCGAAAGGTCTGCATACACATCCACACACGTATGTAAAGAGACATATGCACACTCAGATGCAGCCACACTACAGAATACAATCCAAACACCAACAACACAGACTTGGACCTGTCAGCACCCAGAAAACTGCTGCAGCAGAAATAATGAGGCAAAGCGACAGAGATGGAGCAAGTGGAGAGCAAAGACCAGAAAAATGGTGACGTACAAAAATAGATGGAAGGAGGTGAGGGGGGATCACCATGAGAAATATAAAGAATAAAATATTAGATTACAATTGCAATAAAGTAGCTTCAGACAAATGTAAAATATAAAGACCTGCACATGTTTTGTTAGATGTTCTCTTCACAGCAGGAGGGATTTGACATAAGTTAGATTAGTTTATTTTCAGAGCCGTTTTGATTTTATGTGACAAAAATTATTTCCTTAAAACACAAGACATACAAATGTTTTTCTCTACTTTTTCAGCTCACAGTAAATCAAAACAGAGAAATCTGAATTTGTAAAAAAAAAAAAAAAAAAACTACAACTAAGCTTTTAATGGAATATATTGAAATACGTTTACATGATTTTCAGGGGAACAATTAGTCAAGCAGAAGCAGTGTCAATAGTGAAAATATTGCTTTCAGTCACAAGTCACATTTCTTTTGGTTTCAGTAAAATCCTGTTTGGTAGAGTGGCTTTCTGCTTTTCTGGGAAGATGAAGTACTGCTGTGGAACATTTTTCACTTCAATTAAGTGACAACTTATTTCTAAGAAGTTGAACATTTTCTTTGCCACTTTTTGCTTAAATGTGCACAACCATGAAATCCTACAATATATCCACAACTAAAGTTACCTACAACAGATAATCAAATGTGATTAAAAAATTTTCTTTGAAATAAACATTGCAAAACACTACCAAAATATTATTTATAGCACAAAAAAGTAGTACAGACTTTTAAATCTAAATGTTGTGTAAAAGTATACCAAATTTGGACTCAATCAGATGAATCATATTCATTTTAGAATGGTATTAGTGAGAAATTTCTTAGGCGGAGAGGCCATTTTGGCACATTTATCCAAAAATGTGCCAAATGTGCCAAATGTGTTTATTACATCAATACTGGGGGTTTGTTAAAATTAAATAGCTTATTACCATCTAATGACACTTTCTACATATAATATAACCATTGGTCATGACATTTACCCCATTTATATGCAAAATGTACCATTGTGCACAGTATAATATGTATAATAATGATGAACTAAAAGCTCTTTCTTTGACTCCAAATAGAAAACTTTTATTGAAACAAGGTAAAACAGTCAAAAATACTTTTTGAAGTAATTTCCAAGAACAAATAAACAATTTTGCAATTTTTTTGGCATAATGGACATCTTACCTCAAAGAAGATGAAGAATCATGAGAGGTGGGGGGAGGTTCAGCTCCATCTGAGCTTGATGGTTCGGCTTCCACTTGACTATAAATAAAAATAAAGTATTTGAAGAATTAGAGGTTTATTACAAAGTAAACATGAAATCCTTACTAGTAAAATAAAACATATTTTAGTAAAACATAAATAAACAAATAACCACATGGTTTTACTTCCTGCCGTTATTACAAGCATATAATCAAATAAATAAATAAATAAATAAATAAATAGAACCAAAACATCAAATATTTGTTGTGAAATTGCGGGGGGGAAACTTACAGATCACCGAGATCAAGTCTGTCAGCTGTCTGTCAGCTGTGTCCGGCTCTCAGGGGGTCTCTCCTCTCCGGCTCTCTCCTCTTCCTCCTCCTCCGAATCCCACTAGCTATAAGAAGAGTTTTCCAGCTCCACATCGCTCCGAAATATTTCTTACAGCGCCTCCACATCTGACATCTTCCTCTGCGCCATTGCAGTTGAGCTAATTTTTGCTAGAGTTAGCTCCGCTCGTAGCAAATCGAAAAACCGTTGTTCTTTCGCAGAACGCACAAGTGAAATGAGAATTCTCGCTGTACACACCTTATTTGAATGCTTCGAACTACGCCCATCGACACCTATCCCGAAAAGAACCATTCACTGAGCGCATTTGAATAGCGCACGCAGTACGCACAGAGAGCGCACAGATAACGCACGCGTTTAGATCGTGTTCCGGAAAATACGTCATGATTTTGCATAGCCGACATTTTGTGCCAAGCTCTGAGAGTCTTTCCACTGTCTCGTGAAGACACAAAATGGTCGTGATGATCAGCGGATCCGGTGTTTTCCGGGCAGTTGCGTCATCGCCCGAAGACCTTTAAATCTCATCAGCGGTTTTTAAATAGCTCTAAAATCTTAACATTTTGGGCAAAACCTTTATGCGGAATAGTTTTTGAAAGATTAAAGCCTCTTTTAGCGGATAATAATAATAAAAAAAAATTAAAGGCACGTAAAGCCCTTGTTTACAGAGCGAGCCGAGGTCAGGTGACAGCTGGACCCACCGGTGGGTCCGTCGGGTTCTAGAACAAATAATCAAATTTGCAGATCTGCATCTTCTTTTTTGTTTTCAGTTTCGATGAAAATAATGATAAAAATCCTGCACTGAATTTGACTAAGAACAAAACAAGTTCTCTAATGTCTGGTATGGTGCCCAATACCAGACATTTCTTTGGAAGTCACTTTCAGCATAAAAGAATAAATATGCAAATAAAATATACTTTTTTGCTATATCAAGCAGTTGCAATCCAAATTCAATTCAGCAGATCATTTAAAGTTGAATTCCTTGGATTAAATGTTTTCCTAGGAAGTTGGTCATCAATAAGAAATTGAACCATAAGCAAGTGATTATTGAATTTGTGTGACTGAACAACTGTTTACCAACAAACAGTTTTTCTACTGCTTTCTCATTGCAACTTATTTGGTGATAAAAACACATCACTTGCAACAAGAAGTGTCAGCATACGGCTGGGTGGTTTTTCTTTGGCCGTTGTGATCATTTCTATCTGACAGATTGCACATGAACTGCCCCAGATAGACAGCCACAACCACTTTTTCTGCCATTCACCTCAGTGGAGAAGTGACAGTTTCTTGCTATTATGGATAGCTTTTCTGAAAAGCATCGACAGTGATGACAGCAGCACCTTTTGAAAAATTCAGAAATTTTAACTTAAAACCACGAAGAGTGCCAACACTTAAAAAATGTGATTCTGTGGTTTACTCTAGAAAAACAAGAGGACCTGAAGACACTGAATGCATTTTATTTTCTGCGCAACTGCCCTCTCTACATTTACGATATCATTTATGGTTTTAGTTTCAGATTTGTCATTTTTCGTGATGTTGTGTTTTTTCTTATTGTTGTCTGATTAGCCTTCGAATTTTCCATGGAATTTGTTACATTTTCTACTTGTATTGTTACAGATTAAACGGTTGATGAAAAAAATACATTAATATGAAAAAAAATTATTAAGACTGTAGTGTGGTATCTTTGTGTAAGAGACTTGATAGTTTTATTTAATTTATTTTAAAGCACTGGATTTTGCATTTCAACTGGTTTTTGAGATTCATTTGTTGCGAAAAGACATGGAAAAGCTCAAGAAATTATAATAAATTAGGCTACTGGGAGAACCAGCCTAATATGGAAGTGAAATAAGGTTTTCACTCTGCCGTGAAGCCAACATGGCAAAAAAAAAAAAAAAAACCCCTATAATGTCCAAAACAAACATTATTAAAGGGTTCCCATTGCTGCTACCACAATTGGTCTCTCCAAGTTGTGCTTCCTGGCTGAAACTATATGATCAAGAAAAATCTTTGAATTTACTGTCATTAAAAAATAATCTGTCACTTCTCTTAACTACTCTATCACAATTCCTCTCTATGAATCAAATACAGTTTGTTTTTTCTTCACAAAACTGATATATAAGTTACTAAGTATGTTTTTATAACGTTTCAGTGTGTCCTTGGATGTGGGACAACTTGACCTGCTGGCAGGCTGCCGATGTCGGTGAGGTTGTAACGGTCAAATGTCCTGAGTTCTTTCACGACTTCATGACACCTGAAGAAGGTGAGTCACCTTGTCTGATTGGTCATTCCATTTAGTGCTTTATGAATGTCAGAATAAGTTTTCTTTACGGTTTTTTAAGGCATTAAACTTTATATATATTTTTTAAATTTTCAGAAATTGGGAAGGTCAATCGAAACTGTACAGAGTATGGCTGGTCTGAGCCTTATCCTCACTATGTGGACATCTGCCTTCTTGATGACAACACGACAAAGCCTGTATGACTTTCTTCTCGTGTTGAAATATACATATTTTTCCTACATGGACTCTAACTTTTGTTCTCAATCATCAGGATTATTTTGCATCGGTTAAAGCCCTGTATACAGTCGGATACAGCACCTCACTGGTCTCTTTAACCACAGCCATGGTCATTCTCTGCAGATTCAGGTGAGTTTGAAAATAAAAAAGGAATAATTGAACATGAAAATACAAACAGATAAAGTCTGTTTTTGAATCTATGCAGTAAGTAGCTGCTGCTGCTACAATAAACTTAAAATCAAGCTCTGCAGGGACCACAAACTTGTTTGATCCCAGTGGAAGTCCCTAAATAAACTAATTAAAAGGCTTTAGCTAAGTAATTTGAATTAGCAGTGTTTGTTCTTGTCTATTGTAAAAGAGCAAAATATGTTTCAACTGTGTCGCAGCAGTCACTGAGGAGTTAAATATTGTGTTTGCTTCTCAAGTATAGTAAGCTATAGCCCATATCTGTAAAGATATTCAAATTAGTAAATATTTATTTTTCATATCTCAAGATAAATGGGTGCTTATTAGAACTACTGTATGTTCTTACTATAAAAGCAATTTAGCCTCTGATTGCAAGTGTACTGTTTTCTACTAAAACTCATTGTCCTTTTCTAATAGCTAAAAACTTTTGCATTCATAGTTAAAAAATAACCACCTCCCTAGTGAACCAGTGTTTCCAGATGCTACAGCTAACCCTAGGTTTACTCAGGCTTAGCTAAACAGTAATAACAGGTTTAATGTCATATTTTATTTTTAGCACGATGTTTCTACTGTGTGTAAGTAATTTAACATTTTGGCCCAACCAGAGTCCTGACTTGAATTTGATAATCTGTGCAGGGAGCTAAAGACGGTGATGGCAGGAGACCCTCTTACTTTAATGCTTCGGGCTCATCACCAAATATTGATCCTAAAAAACTAGCAGAAACTTGCAAAAAACAAAATAAGATTTTTGTGCATTTATAAGAAGGATTTGATTCTTGCAACTTCAATAAAGATTTTTCTGTTGATCACTGAGAGGGTCTTACTGCGAGTTTAACCATTCTAATACTTTATGTATTTAACTATAGTTTTCTATACCATTGTGAAATTCTTCAAGCAAGGATTCTTTTTACCCCTTAGATTTAAAAATTCAGAATATCTGACACTTTACTGGCTATACATACTACTCATCACTACTTGTAATGATACATCGCAAAAAGACATGCATGATATGGGACTCATGAGGAGAAGTAGAGATTTGGGAAAAACTGGTAATTCTCATTTAATATTTCATAAGTTGAAAATGGTTCACAAATAGCAAATTCTGCTTCAAAGAATGTGTTAATGTTGAATAATAACTTTTCCCAAATACAATCTCTAAGGTGGCCAAAGTCATGGAAATGCTTATTTTAAGTGTTTCCACAAATATAGTTAATCTTTCATCAAAACCAAACTTTGTTTAAAACCTCTTCCATCTTAAACTAAAGATGATCAAATTCTATCCTGTCTTGTTTTTAGTTTTAGAAGATGCTCCAAAAGGTCTGCAAGAAAGATTTTTCTACTGCATCATAAATTTAGCTCTTTGACTTCAATGTTGGAAATTATTATCATTATGATTAATTTAATTACTCTTTCAGTTTCACGCTAAGCAGCTCTCCCAGAACAGCTAGGAGTGCCAATACAAACTCTCTCTCTCAAGCTGAATGTTATTGTAAAACATTCCTTAATCTTACAGTGTTTGTAAGACACTGTAAGATTTTACCCCCCCTGCACTCCAAACAGACTTTACTGAATATATAGGTAGGTAATCTGTCAGGAGGTTGTTGTAAACAAGCTCAATTCATTTTAAACTGATGTTGATTTGGACAATTTTGACTCACGGTTTTCAACATTGCCCTGAATGTTTGAGGTTAAAGATGATAAAATGTGACTTATTTCTCTATCCCCCATTTCTGCAGGAAGCTGCACTGCACCAGAAACTTCATTCACATGAACCTGTTTGTGTCCTTCATCCTGAGAGCCATCTCCGTCTTCATCAAGGACGGTGTGCTGTACCCTAAGGAAGAGAGCGAACACTGCTTCATGCACACAGTCAGTTATCACTGATGATTATCATATATCCTGTATTTGCTTATAGAAACAAGATTGTGTGTGAGTTTCAGCATATCTCCCCTTGTAAAGCCCATTTTTACAACAAATAATACGTTCTCCAAAGGACCGGGACCCCATAAGAAGTGCTGTTTTGGGGGTCAGATTTAGGGCTAAAGTGTGAATTAAATTTACACTAGGTTTAGAGGGTAGGCATGTACTAGTAATGGTTAGGTTTAGGTTTAGGGTTAGGGACAGGACTGGGCCACTAAAGTTAATAAAATTCAATGCAAATTCCTTGTGAAAATAGAAAGACATGATGTGAGTGTGTGTGGTTTTCACCACAGGAAAAGAAAACAACTCTGCTTGTTCAGCTGTTAATAAAAATTACTTTCAAATTGCAAAGTTAATCGCTTCATTTATACCAATTTGAAGCAGATAATTGTGCAATTGGACTTTTATTGGTTACATATTCCCAGTACATTTACATGTACAAAGTTTTGATGAAGATACCTATTTTTCAAAGAGCCATGTTCAGATTCAGATTCATTTTATTCAGTATCCCAAATTGAGCAATTGATGTTGCAGCAAGTATAAAAAACTAAAAGACAAAGTATCAAAGATTAAAAAATAAGGAACAAAAAATACCAAAAGCACATAAATGACATAATGTTAAATAATTTGTCAAAGTGAAGTTATGCTTTTACGTGAGAATCATTTACCCTTCTTCTGGCTTTTTCTTTTCACATTTTGAGAGAACTTCAACCAGGTACAAGTTTGTGTTTTTATACATTAAAATATTAAATCTCTATGATTACAAATGCAAAACAAACTCTAAGCCTTCCCATAGAAACAATTCCTTTCCCTCTTTGGTAAGCTGGCATGACAAATAAACCTAATTATATAGGCTAATGGCTCTGAAAAGGCCTGCTGAAATATTCTACAGCAGACCCATTACCATCTGAAAGGCTACCATGGTCTTGTTTTTAAATTTACTCCTTTACCTCTGTTGTCATAGTGATTGCAAGGTCATCATCATGGAGGGACTCTGAATTAGATCACTACTGTAATTGTCTGACCCAACTCTAAATGTGGACACTATTCATTAACATGCTGTCACTAGATTACACTTCACCTGACATTGAGGTGAGTCATTCCTGTGGGTGGCTTGAATATCCACTTCAATCAGTTCATGCAGCATTTTCATATGAATTAGTGGTAATTACTGACCACATCTGTTTATACAGTGATTAACAAGAATCCAGATGTTATTTATTTTAGAATTTGCAGTCTGCATGGCTAAAAATGATTAAAAGCCAAATAAGAACCAAAATGTCCCAAATCTCTCTATTTATTCAGTTTGCTGCTTACCTTTTGCTGCACTTCCTCTTCCTGTTTGGAGAAAAATGTGTTACTCTAAATATCTAACTGGTAAATGTAAAGTTGAATCACAACTTCAGAAAATATTATGAAACAGGCTGCATAATGAAGACCAAGGAAAACAGATAAGTCAGAGATAACATTATATAGAACTTCTAAGCAGACTTGGATTATAAAATAAATTTATGTCAAACGACACACTGAGAACGGTACATTTACGGAAGTCAATTTTGTTTGCACATTTCGCCAACAAAGCAGTTTAATCTACTATATATGTTTTGGAGGATTTTTTGGTTTCTCACACTATGGCATGATTCAACACTCCCCGGGTCAAATCGACCCAGGAACATTATTGCTGTCCCCCAGAAACGAACATAACAGGAGCGTTAATTCGGGCCCAAGTCATTTAGTAATTTATAGAATAACAAAAGCATTTTAAAGTCAATTGTCGAGGCTACAGGGAGTCACTATAGAGACAATCTGTGAGACACATAACCTTTCCCTCTGTTGTGATGGAGCACTGGTCTGAAACAGTACATTGTTGTACTCGGTTATCATATTCTGTGGTGGAGGGTAAATGTAAGGATATGAGCAGTCACCTGTTGAGCACTTTTTCTTTGAAATAGTCTGACATTTTTGTCACATGTTGTTGCAGATTATATCTAGGCAATTCAAAGGGTTTAAGCAGCGAGTCCAGCTAAAGATGACATTTCTCTGAAGATCAAAATCTCAGCGTCCTGTTGCTCTAACATCCTGCCGCTGTGTTTACTCATGCAGGTGGCGTGTAAAGCAGTGATGATATTTTTCCATTACTGCGTCATGTCCAACTATTTCTGGCTTTTCATCGAGGGTCTGTATCTCTTTACTCTGCTGGTTGAGACATTCTTCCCTGAGAGACGCTATTTCTACTGGTACACCATTGTCGGGTGGGGTATGTAACAATTTCTGAATGGATTAATTATTTAATTGTTTTATTGTTTTAACTGCCAAACATATCTGCAGCTAATTTTTTTTTTTTACAGTGGTGTAATTTGTGCTCTCTGTGCTTTATCTATATATGTTTATGGATAATAGGAACTCCAACTATATGTGTGACTGTCTGGGCTGTTCTGAGGCTTCATTTCCATGACACAGGGTATGTAGCAACTTTTTATTCCAACCAGTGTCATATGTTTGTATATAAGAACATGTAATTTACTAGGCTTTGTTTTATTTTAGAGTTGGATACTCTTATTTCGAGTGCTATAGTCCGTCCTGGGGTGCCATTCTTTCAGAGTATAGCACAAACACAAAGAAAAAGGATAGTATCAGATGTGCCCAGAATAAGTTTACTATTGCTTATTTTCATGCCCAGTCAATGAGGCGTTGGCACCCCCTGTGTAATGCTCAATGTAGGCAATATAGGAAAATATGATCATCCAAAATTGGAGGCTGAATATGCAAAGGTTGATAACTGATTTTTAGCTTCAGATACAGTACTAAATTAAAGGGTTAACTTTTTCTTCCTTAGAAAATCTAAGATGTTTATTGTTATTGTTAGCTTGGTGTATTAAGTTTTCAGTGCTTTATTTGACACCAGAAACAAATAGAATGAGAGAAGCATTAGAAGAGCAAAAACGATAATTATAAAAGAACTGAAATACTCCGTAGATTCTTTAAAACATAGTTTATTGTAACATTCACAAAAGCGTGGCTTTCATGAAGGTGCACATGTAATAGGTCAACAGGGATTGTATCTATTCAGGGTAAATATACGCTGGTAATTATAGGCACAGCTCTATTCAGAGGTAGAAATATAATCTGAAATCTTTGAATAGTGCTAGGAAGTTTAATTTGCCATTATGGAAAATTTTCTAAAAATGTGTTGGTCATCACCGACAGATGCTGGGAAACGAATGAGCACACTGCCCTCTGGTGGGTGATTAAAGGACCAGTTGTGGCTTCAATAATGGTAAGGTTCATAGTATTTTCCTACTTAACTCTGATAAGTAAAAAATATATATATTTACTCCATTTTGCAAAAATGTCCATTAATAAATATAACAAACAGTCTTTTACCAGCAGTTTGATGCTTGTCTTAGTAAAGGGTGGTTTAAAATAGCCATAAATGGGCAACTATTAAAAAAAAAAGTTGCTGCCTGCAAAGTTGTTTTTTTTTTGTTTTTTTTGTTTTTTTGGCAGATCAATTTTGTTCTCTTCATTGGGATCATCATCATCTTGGTGCAAAAACTCCAGTCCCCTGATATCGGATGGAAATGAGTCCAGCATTTATCTGTAAGTTGCAACACAAATTTTAGTCAGAGACTGAAATATGTGCTTAGAGTAGTCACATCTGCTGAGAAGTTATTTTAGGTTAAAATTCGACTATGATGGGTTTTTTTATAGCCTTACTCCCGTGTAGGGTAATGAAATATTACATACATTAGCACTCTTAGTTCTGGCAAACAAGTATAAATTGGTGGTTTATGATGTTTTATGCCTTCTTGTAATATTGCTTATAAAACAGTGAGTCTCTGAGAAGCACAAACTGGATAATGTTTTCGAATTGTGGTCATATGGTTGGGGATAATGTTACTGGAAAAGCAAAACCACAATCAGTGCTAAAAAGAATAAATGATAAGCAGTTTTACATAAGTCAAGTATTAAAGGTATCTTATTAACCTGTTGTGTCCACCTTTCTTTTATACTCACATGTACTACCTGTTGCCAGGAAGCCTGAGCATCTTTGTGGAGTTGTAGTTTAGTCAGACATCACTCCTGGCCAGGTCCCACAGGACTGTCTTTTAAAGCCCTGCAGATAATGCCATTTTCATCTGCTGCTTGGGTCCAGGCGTGCGTGACAAACTGAAGATGTGTGAGCGTGTGCGAGACTGCGTCCCTAAAGACATTGTCTTTGTTGTATTGTGTGTTGTCTTTGTGCTGTATAGCAGCTGTGCTCAGAAATGCTTCAGTGAGCCCACACAGGCTGTTCAGCATTCGTGCAGGATGTCAGAGTTATCCACCATCACACTGTAAGTGTGTATGTGTATGTGTGTGACTGCTTTTTGTGGATTGCATGTATGTATGCGTGTGTAGGCGTGTGCGTATTTGTGTTTTACCCCAGGGGTTCCAAATATTTTAATTTGAAAAACTTGAATAACAAACACAGAAATGGGGAAAAAAACTGAGTTAACTTATTGAGAATGCAAAGTGTAAATAAACATATTTTTGTTTTCTTTAAATTTGTGTTTGGATTTCATTTTCTGTTGTATCTCAAGAGTTCCTGGTACATTTTGATTGCAAAAGGAAAATACCTTTGCTTTCTTGCTCAGATTTAGATAAGTAGGTTGCAACGTAGGGTTTGCAGTTTTAATAAAAACTATTGGAACTGAAAAAATCTGCTTCATTTTAGGCTGAGCAGTAAACCTTAACACAGTAATCAGTGGGAGCTAAAGTAAGTAAAACTACTGTAGATAGTATTGGGAAAGATATCAGATTATTTTTCAGAGTAAGGTTATGGTACTATTCATGCTTCAAATTCAAGTCCCCAAGATTGAAGAGAATCAACCCTCAGAATTAAAAAAACATATAACATTTTTACTACTTTTCATTCAAGCAAATTGTTGTGCTGTGAAATATATGAATTTGCCCTCTGAGATTAAGAAAGTATATTCATTATACCATCAAATCTATGCTACCTATGCACAAAGCCAAAGGCTCAATTTAACAATTTACAGTAATTTATCATTTTTGCCATTACAGGTCACTAGTAGCGAATTTTTGAAGGAGCTCCTCCTTACAAAAGCAAAATGATTTTTTATGTTTTAAAGATATTTTAGCTTCTTTATAGAAGGAAAAAACAGCAGAGGAAAGACAATTTTTTGCTTATTAAAAATCGAATGGGGAGGGATTTTCTGTGATATATATTAAGAGCAAAGTATTGATTGAAAATAGGTGAACACTGTATCATCTTAAAGCAAAGAAAATGTTTTTTTATTGATATATGTTTTAGACAAATTCAATGTAGCATTTAACATTGAATCAGTTAGATTAGATGAAGAAGATCTATAAACATCAATCTTTCAATTCTCATTGCACACTCTCAAAGAACTGGACTTTGACTGGACCATTTTACCACAAGTTTATCCTTTGACCTGAGCCATTGTAACTCTGAAAGTTCTTGTACTTATAGGAAGTAAACCTTCACCCCAGTCTTAGGTATTTTACAGCTTCAAGCAAGATATCTTCCAGGGTCTCCCTGTATTGAGCTCCATCCATCTTTCCATACACTTTGACCTGCTTGCTTGTCTGAAGAAAAGCAAAGCAACAGTATGACAGTGCCACCACCAAGTTTTAATGTGGGAATGGTGTATCAAGGATTATGTTTGGTGTGAAACTATCGATTTCAGATCAAACTTTAAAATAAGTTTGATTTATCTTTAAATCAAACTCAACCAATAGTTTTTATTGCTTGAAATAAATCCTTTACAGTCAACAAGTAGCACATACAGTTTTCTTTACAATCCAAATGTAACTTTTTTTTTCTTGTGAGCCAAAAGAAGAAACTATATTTCTGATTCTCATCATTCTGGCATTGTAAATTGCAAAAAAACTTTCCATGTTGATCAGCAAGTTTGGTTTTCCGTCATTTCAGGTGGACCACGCCGTAGCAAAATGCTGTAGCAAAAGGTGCAAAAGGCCAGAAATGGCATTTTATGTGAAATGTAATTTGTTGATTCTGAAGAGCTTTGGTTTATAAAAAACTATCTAGCAACACTGAAACTAACAGTTTGAACAAATTCCTAGTATGGTGTTGGTTTTACACTCCTTGTTTGCTCCAAAATTGGAGTGAATAATTACCAACGTACCAATTTAGCTTTTCTTGTCTCTTCTAAATCTCAGCAAGAAAATGAATCCGACTAATAGTTTATTTATTTATTTTTGGGGGGGTCATAAGACATACTGAAATTACTTTTGCACAGCTGCACCTTCATTCATTTTGTGTGTTGTCTGTGTTATATTTTTTTCTTTTAGTTGTGTGTATGGTGTTTATTTATTTATTTATATTTTTGGTCTTTTTGTATTTCCATCAGCCATCAGTGTGTGTGTTGCTGGGTTTCTGATGCATACCACAGAGATAAAGACCAAATAATTTATTTAACCAACCTTATTTACAACAGTAATTCAGAGTGATAATTCTGAAAGTAATTTTAATAGTAAGATTTCATCTTCAATCTGAATTCCTGGCTTTAATCTGTGGCATGTCACATCAGTAGTACATCATGTTGCATCAGTAGTACAACTTCAGTAGTCTAAGCAAAATGAATTAACTTACATAGAAGCACCTGTTGTTGTGTACATGTCAATAAGATCAAATAAAAATATTTGCTTTATGTGTGTGCGTGTGTGTGTGTGTGTGCATGTTCAGGCGTCTGGCACGCTCCACTCTCCTCCTCATACCCCTGTTTGGTATTCACTACACTGTGTTCGCCTTCTCGCCTGAGGATGTCAGCAAGAGGGAGAGGCTTGTCTTTGAGCTGGGCCTTGGATCCTTTCAGGTTTGTTCTTACTCCTCCGGAAAACATCACGGTCCATATTTACAAAGAATCCTAAGACTAGAAGTAGTCAAAGTAGTAGAAAGTAGAAATTTTCTTTCAATTTTGCCTCAGTAAGATAAGCTATGCACAAAGCACCATAGACTTTAAGACAGACCCTAAACTGACAAAATGCAAGGAGGATTGTGACTTGTTTATGTTTCTTCTCAGGGATTTGTGGTTGCTGTTCTCTACTGTTTCCTCAATGGAGAGGTAAGCTATTATCACTTTTATACAGTTTTTTTTATTACTTTTTCTTTATTTTTGATATGTTAACACCTTTCACCATGAATGTCTGCTCACCTACAATCAAATACATTACACTACTTGACTTAAAAATTAATTCACAATGATATCAAAGGTTTTAGTATTCATAAATATTTTAACTAAAACAATATTTTAAACTGTTTGGATGGAGTAGTGACCAATGTACTAATGTAGTGTAAGCGTGTATTGAGGTTACATTTTCTGATCAAGGAACACTTTGGCATTCTAGGAGATATTAGCAACAATGTCAAAACTTACTGATACTGGATTTACATGAGGTGATAAACAGACAAATTCTAAAGAGAAATAAGTTTATTCAGAAAGCCTTCAGACAAGTATTACTTTCTAAGGCCTGTTTTATTAAATGGCAAAATCTATTCATTTTAAAACTGGTTATATACTACAGTTATTAACTACATGTCCTATAAAGTTTGTGTTGTACAGGTGGCAGTTACCTGCAAATTAAATAGACTAAATTAAATAATCTAAACCATTTTGTATGTGGTATATAGTACCATAAAAATGCTGCCCTTGCATAAAAAATAAATTCTGACCTTCAATATGGATTTTGAGGTCTTGTTTTACCATGACCACTTTCCCACAAACAGTAAGTGAACCTTTGATGGAGCTGGTACAGCTTAAAGTACATTAAAAATGACCTTGTGAAGTTTCTCCCTGAAGGTGCAGTCGGAGATCAAGAGGAAATGGCGCAGCTGGACGGTGAACCGGTACTTTGCTGTGGACCTGAAGCAGCAGAGGCACCCTTCGTTGGCCAGCAGTGGGGTGAACGGCGGGACTCAGCTGTCGATCCTCAGCAAGAGCAGCTCGCAGATACGCATGTCCAGCCCGCTGGCGGAGAACGCCAACATCAGCCTGCCGACCTGAGCGTCTGATAGTCCAGAGCCGACTTCAAGGTGCCGTTCCACTTATGTTAGACCAACCAGAGCAGACCAAAGTGGCCCCTTGTAATTCTTATATTTTCTACTTTATAAAAAGGGAAAGCATTTTGCTAGAGATGATCAGTTTTATTTGGGTATACAATGAAATGGAAATATTTATTTATAAAAAAAAACATGGCGATGGTAATTTTTTATAATTATCACAGCACATTATCATTTTAGATAAATAAAGTTAGATTTAAATTCCCTATAAGCAAACCATTCTCAGAAATGTAAGCAAATAAAGATTGTGCCATAAGAAAGACATGAATTTTCTGAAACATTTTAGAAAAGTGATTCTTTAATATTAAATATTTGGGGGTCACATTTGATCTGTTTGTGTACGCTAACTGTGCTTCAAAGTGCCATACAGTTCGCCTCACTGGATATCACTATAGTCCAAAGGTTTAAAAAAAAAAACATAACCAAAAGCTCGCCTTGCTTGTACAAAATGCTCAATGTTTATATGTAAATGTTTCATCTTGAATTTAAACATGTTCCTACAATCAGCCGTAAGTACAGAGTATGTCAAAAACACTCATGTGTAAATAGTTACTTTTAGTGTCTAGATTAGATCTATCTCTTTAGCAACAGTGTATTGTAAAGACCTTTTCAAACAAAAGGAACTGGAGCCCAAATCTGTAGACACCGTCATGTATGCAGGGGACCCAGTGGTTCGTGCTCTCTCTAGTCTGGTTTTCCTTTATACAAAATAAAGAAGGGAAACATGTAATCTATAAGCTTAGTGAATAACGGGAGAGCAGCAATTGCCAACTTTTTAAAAATAAAACCGGTTTTTGTTTTACCCTTCAAAGTGGATAATTTAGACAGAGGTGTTCTGGTCAATCCATGTCATTCTGAATTTTGTACATTTGCAGTTTTGGTCATTTCTTACCCAACCTTTATAATAGAAAATTTTGTTATCTGTCAGAGGACATGGTGCACTGGCCAAGTGTGATAATAATAATCAGCATGATAATAAATAATCACGCTTTGAGAGCTGATTATTTAAACTGACTTTCTATAATCTGCTTATCATCAACTCTAAGGAAATGTGATTATCTGCCAACAGGATGTTACTCAGATTTTTTTGGTTTTAACAGTGCTTACAATTTTTCAAATTTCATTGTTAGGGATTGGAACCAACATAAATGGGAATAGAGAGTTAAATTATGCGATTTGAGCATTTATAATCATTTACCGCAATACTTAATGAAAACACGTACTTGTAACAAAAAAGTTATCTGCTGCAGGATTGTCAAAGTGCATGGGTATGAAATGTTGTCTTATGGTATAAAATGGAAGGGAAGAAATGGTACTGCATATGTACAAATGGGCAAAGAAGGAAAAGTGGGCCATTCAGCTAGTTTTTACCACCACAAATTTCTACAAACCCAAGATGTGTTGTCTGTGAACATGAGCAGTCTGTGCCAGCGTTTGTCTCCAAACGTAACTTCACCATGCCATGATTCCATAAGTGCTGTATTTCATGATGGGTGGTCATCCTCACTCTGTGCTCATCGATTGAGCTTAAGCCCATTGTGCCACCTTTAAGCAGCTCCTTTTGCAATTTGATTAGACACCTCGTTTTCCAAAGTGCCTACTCATACAAATAGCTATCACTTTAATTATCAGTGAATACATGATTTTAACGGAGTTATTTTCTGCAAAGATTAAATAATGTGGTGGCTTTCTTGTGGGTAGCATGCTTTTTGACAATGTGTCTCTGGTAGTTGAATAATTTGCAATTTATTGTAAGAGTTTAGCCTTTTTTCTTATGAAATGCAAAATAAAATGAGGATATAGTTGAAAATCTTCAACGAGATTAATTGAGGTGTTTTTATTGCATCTACCATATATTTTGAATTTCTATGCCATTACCACCACATGTATGACTTCAAAGTATAAACATTAATATTGTCAGTGATCAACAAAGGCTTTAATTTACTCGCTTCTGACAATCGCATTTACGTGTTGCTGTATGTCCTTTTTTTGTGCTCAAACTAGCTAAAAAGTCCTTACTGTATACATGGAAACCATGTTAAATTAAAATGTGAAAGGGTGTACATAGGGGTTTTCCACCATATTTTTAATTTGGATGTTCATTTCTTGTCATACAAGTAGATTATAAGATTGTTGTATCTTTAAATGATGATTTATGATACGTGGAACAGCTATGGATGTATATTTATTTTCCAATGATTATGTGCTATGTAACATATCGACTTGTACAGCTTACAAATAGTTTTGTCTGTAACGTAAATGTCTGATTTTATTACACTACCTGATGCAGACTTGGTCAAAGTGCCATAAAGATTGCGTCCCTATATAAGATTATAAGATGAGATTTGTGGCTAAAGATTTCATTTCTTCTGACTACATGGAGAAAAACCACAACTTATTGTGCAGAGAAATAGGGTCTAAAATGGCTTTATAAAAAAACATGAAGCTAGAATTTTCTTTTTTGTGTGGAAGTCAAAGTACAGTATGTACATAGAGGAAAAATTTGACCACTGCAACAGTTGTGTTTGAGCGTGTGATTAAAAACCACTCTGCTGCTTATGTGTTTCTGTCACCAGCATTCTGAGTCTGAACCTCAGAAAGAAACGACCATGTTTTAATGCTGTTACTGTTTGAGAGGAAAAAAGAAGAGTTGAAAACTCCTCACATGACCACATATGTGCTGTGTATTTGTCCACCACTAGATGGAAGCAAAACTTTGTAATATACTGAGAGAGCGCAGAAGGAAAGCTTTTTATTTATTGATTTCATAGGCTTTGTATTATGAATTTGCAGGACAAATGTTTAAAAAGAGAGACAATGACTATATTTGTATCATTATTAACAAAATTCCTTATTTCCTATTTTACATGAATTGTCAGACAAGCCATGTGAGCCTAATTAATGCTGATGATGTAATTTTTAGCAGTACATAAAAAAGAACACTGTAAAGGCTAATCCAAACTTCAGCTAAAATCATCCATATTCATTTCTATTGCTTCAAAGCAAGGTAAAGGAAATCTCAGTCTCTAAAGCAAAAGATTTACAGGTACACTTGAAGAGTTATACTTTGTTCTTTATGACAAGTTTATATGATAATTAAACAGAACTGTGTATATTATCTAACAACATAACACTTAGAGGACATTTTGTTTTTACCTTAATATAACATTCCATTAGAAATTTTTAGCAACCACTTCAAATATGTTTACGACTGAATTAACCTTTTGATCTGAGGTAAATGAGCTTGCTAACTCCTTTTAAATTGTGATGTTGAATAGGTAGGCTATAGTATGATAGATAATAGTTGGTAAACTCAGCATTTTTCTCCAAAACAAAACATATTGAACATTTATTTTCCCATTAAACTCAAAAGCCCCTATAAGACGGCTTCTCTATCATGTGTTCTGTGAAAGAACTAATATGGAGAGAGGAGTTGAGGTGGATCAGCCCGACTATGTTGCAACTCTGCTTCCAAAGTGAGGTAGTTACAGCCCCAAATCAGCTGACCTGTACAGGGGGTACAATGTGTAATCAAGGCCCAGAAATCTCTTGTCGAGCTTCTATTTCTAATAAATTTTTTAAAAATATTTCTAAAAAAATATTAGACTCTAAAAAAACTCTAAAAAAAGAGTAGTCTAACTAGAAAATCAATTGCTATACTAAGTTACATGAGATATGTTAGTATATCTAAAGGTAGTAGCTAACTCTACTGTAGTCTGCATAGTATTGACCTTTTGCAACTATGTCACTTAATCACTTAGTCAAAATGCGCCATGACAAAAACTGGAAGTGAAAGGCTGGAGTATCAAAGTCACGACGATTGTTTTCCCAAGTTGTTTTTGCCAGTAAGGCCATGACTTCTACTTGTTCAAGTTGAGCTAATTTATCTGTGAACACAATTCTAGTCTGGATAGTATTGACCCCTTACAGCTTCGTCACTTAATCACGTAGTTGTTTGTGGCTCGTTAGGCAGCAGTATTTACAAAATTTGGAAAAGCTAGCTCAGAAACCGAGCCAAACCTTTTCCCTTCTGACTTCTGTGTTGATTTGACCAAATTGCCAACATTGCTTGAATTTGTGCCACATGATTTATACCAGTATGTCATAAATTGTGTTTTCTCTTACACCAGAGCAGACTTAAAAGCATAGTAAAGTCTAGTTACTTGTTAGTTTTGTCATACATGATAGGTTCCATAATGGTGGGGCGTTTGCTCTATGGTTGCTAATGATTAGGTGCATACCTTCTCCATAATGCAATATTTTACTGCATCTTACTGAACTTACTTATGAAGTACTTGAACATTAATCATTTTACCTTGTAAAAAGTGCTTACTGCAAAACCACTAATACACCGAGGGCTGCTATCCATCTCCATCATTTTTCCCCATCGAAAGGTTTACAATAAAATGACAAGTTTGGTTTCCATCCTTGTCTTTGTGCAACTGACCACATAGCACCCCAAATCAACTGAATAAAAGTGATATTAGACTACCAACCAAGTGAGTTGCTTTCTGGAGAGCATGACATCACATGCAAAGGGTTAATAGCCATACTTGATAAGTTCAGCTTTCAGCTATTCTAGCCTAGTTTCCAAGCCTATTGATAGCACAGCATTGCTAGTCATTAGACTGTAAATAAGTGACTACATTTGAAGCAATTAGTGTACACTTCACAGCTTTAAAAATGTACACTAATATTGTCATGATTTATGTCAATCTTTCAGAGTGGATCATACTTACCATAAATGCTACCCATCCTTACTCACAGAACTTTTGCACATCATAAACATCAAGTCTAGTATTGTTCAGAGGTCTGAGATTTAAAGCTGAAATCAATATATCAGCACATTTTCTCCTTTAAAAAGCTAGTTTCTAGCTAGCTAGTCATATGTAGGCAATTTTCAAGTAGCTGGTAGCTTATGAATGCTAACTTCACTTTTCTGTCATTTGCAGTTTAAGTAATAGACCACCATCTGAATCTCACTAAAATATGACTGTAATTGCAAAAATGTCAAATCTCTTGTTTGAACTGTGTTTTGTGATGCATCTCTGTATTAACATGCAGTTTTAACTGTTATGGCTTGCTGAGCCAGTTTGGTCAAGTGTGTGTGAGTTTTACTGATTGTCAATGAATTTTTGAATGTAGAGTTATTGCTTCTCAGCTGCTCTTAGATGTTCCCTGCTATCAATTTGCTCTGGTGTACAAATGATGTCTTTTCTCTATCATGAATAGTGTATATTTTTGCCATACAGGTGGACTTCTTGACTAAAATCTACAATGTTTGTGACAGTGTTTTTGTAAAGTTGTTTATGGTCCAGTTTTAAGAGTGTATGTGGATGACTGGAAACTTGAGAGAATGTATTCTGTATGCATGTATACTTAATGACAAGCATTCAAAATAATTTAAACTATGTTGAAAAACAATGTAGAAACTTTCATCTTGTGTTCAACCTGTAATACTGAGTCACGTATAAGTGTTCTGATGTCCAACATCCACGTCTACTTGTGTGAACTAACTGCAAAATAAATCTGTGGTATGTTGCTTGTACTTTTCAAAGACTGACATTATTCAGACTCTGTAAACTAATACAAATTTTATTTCTACCTCCATGCACATTTAATATGTCAACATGTACAGTGGATTCATTTAATACATAATCTAATGCTTTCTTTCAAAAATCTAAGTAGTGTGTGAAATAATTCAGTACAAGTGCTGTGGTTTTCAAGATACCATTTAAGGCACATGTGTCAAAATCAAGGCCCACAGGCCAGATCTGGCCAACCATAACTATTTCAAGAAATTCAAGATACTAGTTTTGTACTTAAATACTATTTTATCATTCAAATCAAATCTGCTTTATTTGTAAAGTGCCAAATTACTTCAATGATAAAGAATATTAAGTATGATCAAATATTTAGAACTACTCATTGAATACAGAAAACACTATAATACTATACATTCTGCCACAGTATATGATTTTAAGATTATCTTGATGTGGCCCCAAATGAAAGTTGAAAGTTGAGTTTCACACCACTGAAGATAGTCCTGTTGCTACAGTTAGCATTAAAATAACAATTAGAGTAAAATTAAAGCTGTGTAGACAAATCATCTCATTCATGTATTTACAACCTGTAAACTCAAGCATCTGAAATCCTCTTCGGTCCAGGGCCAGCTCTGTCTCGGTTGTTGCTTCCTGTTTTACGATGGCACCATAACGCCTCCACAGGTTTGACTCTGTTTTTCTTGTGCTTTCATGTCTTATAAAACAATAGTTGAAGTTGTGCCGTCGTTATTTTCAGCAGAGGAATGCCACGCTTTTATTGTTTCTTCACATTCAAAATTTTCTTTTTCTCCTTTTACAAACAAGAACTATACAGCAGAAATGTTGGCACTAGACGAAGGCCCCATGCCCCCATGGGTTCGAATTGTGACCTGAGTGATGCTTCTCTTAGCAGGAATGAGATTTGGATTGTGGCACCTCCAAAGCCATTTCCGGAGCTCTGCCTGGACCTGCAGCCAAGCAGATAAGGTGGAGTATAAAGCATCTGTTTGTTCATCTTGAAACTTTTTTGTCACAAAACCACAAATTTCCCACCTCTCCATTCATGAAGCAGTAAAGAAGTGCCACAACAAATCCCTGCAACACAACAGAAGTCACTTTAAAATTAGTCAACATAAGTAAATGCTGATTGTGAATACACTCAATTATAAGATAGATGTCAATCTGTTATTGTGTAAATAACACACAAAAAGAAATAAAGAGAATAATTAACTTAGTTTGTTTCAGAGCAATATGCTGTTAAAAAGTCAGCTTGGAACACAATCTCTACATTTTCATGTTTGAAAATGTTTGTGCTAACCACATTTTCCATATCAACAAAACTGTATGTCTGGGAATTTGGCTGCTATCCTTTTAACATTTAAGCAAGATAAATCACAACATAAAGCTTGTGGAAATGAGTTTTGTAAAATTGAGTATTTGTTCCAAACTCTTTGTGATATTTCAAGTAATATTTCTCTTTTTTGTATTGCAACTCTTTTCTTCATATAATATTTTCAGTAGAGTTGAAGTGTGCTAAGGTTTTTGAACCAAAATGCTAAGTGGTTATCAACTTTTACTATGCTTTGTTTAAATGTTGCATTAACATGCTCCACTCATAATCCAGAGTGGCTACAGAATCCATCAGACAGGATGTCTCTTTCCAGCTTTATTTATGAACAAATATACTCTAAATTGCTTTTACAAATACAAATTAATTTCTCATCTGATCCACTTTGTTAAATTCACATATATATATTTATGAAACAAAGTGGTCAAATTGGAATATATCTCAAATTGTTTATATATTTAAGGTAAAAGTGAAGGTAAACCCCATTTATGTATTCGAAGATTTAATTTTATTAGGTACAAGATATTTTGGTTAATTTTCTTAATTTTTCACAGAATATTTTAGTTACATTTTTGTTTAATACACTACATCTGAAAAATTTAATTACAAATTAAAATGTCAGTTTTTTATACTAATTTAATGGACAGAAAAAAAAATCTCTGAGGGGAACAGCAGTTGCTGTTAAACAATGCTCTTAAACCATTTTTTGTTGAAGCACCTTTTTTGTCTATTTTCAGCTGCTCCTCACACCTGTTATCAATTACAGTGATTCTGATTGACCTGAAATGTAGTACTGCAGTGCAAGCAGGATTTCAGTGGCATTTACTCATTTGTAACCTTTTGCGAAGCATTAATAATACAAAAGTATCAAACCATAGAGAGTGTTACATTTATACAATTCCACAGTGAAGACAGTGATCTATAACAGAAGATGTAGGACAAGACTGAGTGACATTAAAATGGACATTTCACCAACCTTGATGGTAAGAAAACTGTTTTTGGTCATGAGGAGCTACCAAGAGTCCAAAACAAATACAAAATATGCTGCTTGGATTCTTGGTGAGCATTGGTTTTGTTTGACATTTGACAAAAAATATTGTGTATGACAGATTTGCGAAGCAGAAACATTTTCTTACACAGGAAACATTCATCTCCCAAAACCTGTCAGAAAAAATGCGTTAAGATTTGAAGGTACTAGACTAGATTTTGGACACACTTTGAATGTCTCTTTTAGTTTTGAACTTAAGTTTTTCTCACTTAAGAGGGACAGAATCACATGTCGGGTTGTGATGTTGCATGTATGTGATTAGAACAAACATGCAACATACATACATACACACAATCACATACATGATTAGAACAAACATGCAACATACATACACAATCACATACATGATTAGAACAGCCTTTTAAAGGAGATTGGCTCTGTTCAAGCCACAAACATTTACATTGATTTTTATCTGACTGTTGAAGTAATAGGGATCACCACAGTTGAGTCAACTGAGACCTTCAGAAAAATGATTGTAGCATAAGTATAACTTATGAGTCTGAAAAGTAATTCAAAGAGAAGTCTCAAATTAAGCTAAAACCAGTTTTTTTTTTCTATAAAAATATGTCTACAGGTGGAGGATAGTCCAATCCTAGCAGGTTGCGAGATGCTAAACGAAGTCTATAAAAACCCCTTCATGACAGATATGCAAAGAGGAAACCTTTTTTCTCTAAGAAAAATATTTTAAAAATTTTCTAATATTCAATAAAGATTAGACATCAATACATGCCATTTTATAGATACAATGTGCCTAGAAAATACGTAATACTCCACCTCCCTTCAAAAATGTTGTATACCTGAAAGGATCCCAGGCCCAGCTCGATGTACAGTCTGGCAGCCACTCCAGTGTTCTCAGGCAGGAAGGCAAACACAGTGTAGTGCATCCCAAACAGAGGAATGAGGAACAGGGTTGATTTAGCCAACCGCCTGATGCAAAAACAAAGCGAATCAAAAGAGTATTACAGATTTGACAAAACTTAGGCCACATGGTAAATAGACTGGATTTACATAGTGATTTGCTAGTTGTAACAAACACTCAAACTGCTTTCCACCTTTAGCCACAGTCACCCAATTGCACTGCACACACATCCATTTACACAGATCAATGAGTAACTTGGGGTTAATTGTCCTTGCCCAGGGGCATATCGACATATATTTCAGAATAAAGCTGGAATCAAAACCCAATACTTTGAGCTCTCACTGAGCCACAGTTGCCATCTGTTTAACCTTTAGTATAGTATAGAATTCTGTTATGAGGCTTTGACAGTGAAAAGCAAAGTAAAATAAAATTAAGTATTCAGCCAATTTTTACGACAATAAATGGGGGTTAGAGATGTGCAGTATATATGGAATCAACAACGGGTTATCAGCCGATGTTAGTCATATTTTAAAGATATCTTTATCACTATGTTGACCTGTCAGAATGTAAGTAAAACCAGGCTAATAATGACAACAAATTTTTATTTCCATCTTATTACTATTTGTGTTTCCAGAAAGGAAGGGAGTCGGCCATGTGGTCATGAGACACTGATATTGAAGCAGTACATGATTAGGTGTTTAACTGAGGCAGACAAGTGATATAGGCGGTGTTCTAGCTTTTATATGATGTTGAAAGTGTAGAAATATATAAAATATATCTGTAAATATTAGTTAAAGGGCATAACTTCAGTATTAATATCGTATATCGATATCGGTCAAAATTTTCATATCGTGCATCCCTAATGGTGGTGATTAAAATCCCAAATAGGATTTATTTAAATGTAAGACAAGCTTAAATTGAATAACTAATGCAATAAATGTAAATAGCATAACTTATTTAAAAACAGCAACTTGTAAATCATGTTGTCTTAATCTGCTTATTTTACAAAGACAAGATAAACTTTTTATTTCAGTGAGAAAGAAGATCCATTTATTAAGAATCAAACAGCTAAACTATTCTCTAACAGATGTTTGTGTTTATGTTTGTTGGTCTGAAACTGATGGATGAGATTAAAGAATTTCTTTTACTACAGCATAAATCCACTTTCATGTTGACCATCTCACCAGTCACACAAAACAATAAAAATCGGGGTTTTAACACGACTGCTTCAGGATTTGACATGAAAAATCCACCTGGATGTTTCAATGCTTACAATAGGATTGTGTTTTTCTTTAGTCACACCTGTGCTTTGCAGTCTTTTTGTGCTCATGTCTCTGATCCACCTGAATAAGGCTGAAATTTGCAAGGCAGAAGCTTTTGAGCATGTAAAACATTCATTGAATGGGTGGAACAATTCTGTCGCACCGCGATGAAAGAGACGTCTATTTCTAGTATCTAGATTCTATTTTTATTTGCTCTCTTTTGAGATGAATTCAGCTCAGCAAAACTCTGCCCTAGTCAAACTGCTAATACAGAAAATACAGTGATTCAGGTGAAGCAGTATTTCTGGGTTCTGTGTTATACAGGAATGAAGCATTTTACAGATTAACCAGCAGGAAAGAGGCCATTCATTTTGTGAAAGGATTTTTACATTGTTCCCTTGTTGCATTGCTTGCATAACAGTTATTAATCAAGAGTAAAATGTATCTATATATCCTATAAAATAAAAAACCAGCTATTATAAGTGCATATTTTCTGTTATTTTAATAATGTATCTTGTGTGTATATTTATTTTAATTGTATTTGTTGATTTTAATAGCTTCTCTGAAGGGCAGAGCTTAACTAATCTCCCTAACCTTGATAATCCTGTTCCTGAGAAAATTATTTCATGTTGTGGTTTTAGAGTCTGTGTTCAAGCTTAATATGCTGTGCTTCTTTGTTGAGACTTACATGAAGTGACCAGTGTCGCTGTTTCCAGCCATGGCTGAAGATTTAAGCTTTTGAACCAGAATCCGGATAACGTTTATGAAGATGACTATGTTGACCTGTCAGAAATATATGCACAAACCATCAACATCAATAGTAGTTAAAATAAAACCCAAAGCTTTTCTTTATTTATTTTTTACAACAAAGTCACTTATGTGAAATTTATATACAAATAAAAGCTTCTATGTTATTCTGATTGTGTGAGTAGGGCTGTTTATGTAAATTATGTCACTTAAAACTGAAATTCTTCTCCTGCCAGAATGTTGCAGCTTCATTGTTAGTAATCTGGGAAGCAGGTCTCTGCCCACAGCTAGAGAGAAAATTCACAATGTGATTAAAAGAGAAATCAGACCAACACAACAATAATTTCAAATTGTTTAATTACACTAGTGGTTAAAAGAAAATTAGTCACTCCAAAAATTGGGAAAATGTGCAACTTGGTATTCCCTTTCTGTTTGAGTTGCAACAAAAAGGAGCTCCAGTCTCATAAATAATCAGCCCTGATTTTAAGCGACAAAAGTTTAATTCTGTCCAAGTTAATAAGTTCTTATTAACTTATAAGAAGTTTATAAGAAGTTTCTGCCTTGGGTTCTGTGTAAACTGTAAAGCCACAATGAGAAGTTTTGAGTACAAGAGTTACAAGTTTTGAGAAGAAAGACATTAAATCCTGTTTTCAGACTGAACATGTGTGCGCTGGGATTATGGCAGAAAAATTCCTCCATACAAGTACAAAAGTACAATATGTGTGAATGAAGCAAATGTAACTGTAAAAAAAAAAAAAAAATGTTTGTCACGTTGCAACAGCTTCACAGCTCGTCACTCACCAGCAGCGAGCCTGTTATTGGTCCTTTAATGATCCACCAAATGCCAACGCTGTCATTGTCATCCCAACAGCTGCAAAGAAAGACAAACTGCATTCAGCTGAGCATGAAATGAGCAGCTTTAATGTAACTAATATCAAGAAATAGAATGAAGTTTACGACACCCTCTGTCATCATAGAGAAATCTGGTCAGAACCCAAAGTACGAGAACCGTTGATGGCAATCCTATAAATACAAAAGCAAATAAATTATGCATGGATAAAATATTGACATGCTGTTAGATCTAAATAAATCTTCACAGGAGGACATGACATTATGTTTACTCTGCATATCAAATTTATCTTTGTCCTACATGCATCACATTGCCTAAGTAGGTATCTGGTGCAGTCATAAAATCAGGTGAAGCGATAGAAATAGAGTAGAAAACATTATAAGTTGATGGCGCTTGAAAATGTATTTTTCTCCTTGTCAGCAATACACTTCTGTAGCTTCTGTAGTATCTCATAATGAAGTGGAAGGTAAATCAATCATAATTTTCAATCTATTTTACAAATAAAAATCAGAAAAGTGTGGCATGCATTTGTAATCTGGCCCATTTACTAATTAACCAGCCTGTGACTTAATATTAGTGTAAATCTAGCTGTTTTGTGATGGCTTCAGAGGTTTGTTAGGCAACATTAGTGACCAAACAGCATCATGAGGACAAAGGTGCACAGCAGACAGGCGAGGGATGAAGTGCTACTGTTGTTTAATCTGCCATCTAAAGATTGAACTAGGTCTGGCACAGCTGAAAACTCGTTGGAGGCTCTAAACACACTAGCCCAGTAAAGAGTACTGAGTTAAAGAGCAGCAAAGTAACTCTGGAAAAGCTGCTGGGGAAGCAGAGGTTCACTGCTCAGGTATTGGTCATAAGAAGTTCTGTGTAAAACATGCTACACTACAGGAGACACAGGAAGCATGTGGAATAATGTGGACTGTTCAATTGACACAAATATGTAGCTTGTTGCCTTTTATGCAAAGCACAATTTTTGGAGGATATGAGCATTGTAAATTACCATGAATACCCCATTCCTACCATAAAACACAGTGTTTTAAGGTGCTGTTGAGGTGGTGTCTTTATTATTATTATTTTTATTTTTTAAGGGACAGGGAAACATTTTGATGTTACAGGGCAAAACTTCTGTAGGAGGCTGCAAAATACCATGTACTTTTATTGTACTTATCAATTACATCATATTCAAATAAAACAAATGGATTTATGGTTGTAATATGACAAATTGCAAAAAAGATATAAAAAATACTTTTGCAATATCTTTCATTTTGATTAACATTCATTTCCATACAACTATGAAACCCATCACGGTTAGACTTTTTCCATTTTTATTCACTGTTATCCCTGAATATAAAGTACACTTGTACATCTTGCATCACCTTAGGAGGTATTTTCAAAACTGGTGTATGTTTGAAACGTTTGATCTGATTATAGTTCAGGGAGACTCCTCTAAGGGGTCACTAAAATTAATAGGAGAGAGAATGCAGAATGATTTTTCATTGTTTCCTTAAGCCTTCACCGACAAGGTTGAAGGAAATTCGTTTAATCCTCAACAAGGTTTGATGGACAGAGGCACAATGCGTTCCTTCTTTATCTCCCGTCGCAGCAGGTGACGCTCTCCTGAACTCAAATCTTCGCGTCTTGCAGACACCGGCTTGTTTGTGAAATGCCATGGCACGGTGAAGCTTTTCAAACAATTGCACTAAAGCTGCTTATAAAACCTCCCGACTTAGAGGCATTGTGTCACCCTGAATGCAGGCAACCCAACTATTCTTTAATTATACTGACACAGGGTCTGCACGTTCATCCCCAAGGGTCTGATCCATCCTGCTGCTGTACTTCATCCCATCTAACAGTTGAATCCCTGACACGAAGACCCCATAAGCAGTGTTTGTATGCAGCACTAGCTGAACATAGCCTTAACTCATTACTGACATTACAAGAACAACAAGCCCAGTGTGACCTGTAAACTTTTTTTACCTGCTGTCATTTCTGTTGAATCCAACTTTTAAGAGTTTCTCAGTAAAAGGGAAAAAAATAACGATTTGTCTGCCTTTTTTTTTTTACTGTTAACCCTACAGTAACCAGTCAGTATCTACCCTCTTATTGTGGCTGAATAATACTGTAGCATATTGGTGGCAGAACAAATTACACAAATGGGGATTGGAAAGTTTGAGAATAGGTAAATATAGGATGAGGTAACATAAGACTGCAAGAATAAATTCAAAAACAGGATGTTGTTTTGTTTGGGATAACATGCTACAATAAAAAATCTCATTCAGTCTGCCTAAAAAGCTCAGAGAAACGGAAGAAATAACTTTTACATGAAGTGCAATCGTATCTGTAATCAGCCACTGTGAGAACATCCTGTCAGCAGGCTTTGAGGAAGCTGATTATTATCTGAAAATAGATTATCAGTCTGAATGAGACAGAACTGTGTGCCAACCCAAGTCAAATAAATAAAACCTTTACATTTTCTAAATCTTCTTCTTAGAGTTTTATGAGATGACAAAATCTATTTTTATTTAAATGTGGCACAGAAACAGTTTTTTTGAAAACAAGGAAAAGAATTTTGATTGGCTAATAATCACCTGGCCATTGCGTTCCTGCACCATTCTGCTTGATTCTAATCTGGCTTCACAGCTCAGTCTGAGCTTTCTTCCATTGAGGTGGATTCTTTCAGTAGCATTTCCTACTGAGCCAATCAGCAAACATTAGGGAAAGTTGTGAAATGATATTGATGATCTGCGTTGTTTTAGAATCATAATCTGCCTGTAGTTTTAGCAATATGTGAATACGAGTCAGTCTATGTTAGCCACACTTCTGAATATTGAATTAAAGTTAATAGCCATCTTGTTCAGCTCAGCACTTCTCTTTTTAAGTGGAGGACAGTTGTTTACAGAGCAGGCAATTTCCAGTAAGCTTCATCAAACTGGCACATTGCAGACGTTACTACTTAACGACTGGGAAAAGTTTAAAGCTTCACCAGAGTCCACACCTCCAAGAAGCAATAGTTGGAAGCTCATTGGATATCCTGTGAATTCTCCCAGCAAAATTACCATAATGTTGTAAACAAATATATTTTTTATGTGTTGCTTTAACATTTTACAGCTCCATGATGTAAAAGCAAGTTTACAGCCCCGAATTATTATTTTCAGTCAGAAAAAATAGGACCTTTGGCTTATATAGTAAGCTAAAGGTAGCATGAAATGTGCAGTGTAACCCTGTGTTATGAAATTTATGGGCGGATGATATTAGGTTTCACACAGCAGTGCCCTGCAATGCATTCAACTATGAGTCTGTGATGAGTTTGACATGTACAGATGACTGCTGCCTTTCTTACTCACCCCATCCAATGAGAATGTACCACCAGAAGTATTTCCTCTGAGAGACGAAAGTGAGGGCCAGCAGGGTCTGCAGATACATGCCCTCCACCAGCAACCAAAAGTAATTGGCTAGGATGCTGAACTGGAAAAAAGCCACAGCTGACTTACACCCAGCCTAGAGGATAAAAATAGACACAGAGTTAAAAGCATCCATTTATAAGAACTACAGATGAACTCGTATCTATCCTGAATCAATGTTTCTGCTTTCAGGCTAGTTAACGTTTTTGCTTTCCACTTATAGTTTTAAAAAATGTATTTGTTAGTAGAACAAATTCAACTAGACCCAGCATTATTTTGATCCAAATTTGTAATCCATTAAATGACAGTAACGATCATTTAAAAAACAGTTATGTATGTTCCTTAATGTGTTGAATTTGTTTATGTAACTTCCAACATTTCAGACTTCCCTCACCATAAAGTGCATTAATCAAACTGTAGACAAGTCCTTGTGTTTCACTGAGTTTACAGCGATATGAAACTCAAAAAGGACATTAAGTGAAGTTCTCTTAAAGTTGTGAGAAAAACTATGGGCATTAAACTTGCTTCTATACTCTGCAACGATCTTGAAGAAACAAATTAAATTAGTGAAATTAAATAGAATAAAATAACTTAATTAATAACTGCTATTCACAAGTCCAAACAAAGTTATTAGGGATAACATGTACGTTAATGTGATGCCCTATCTGATGATTTGAATCTGACTTGATTTATTTTCAAATATTTTTCTTACAATATAGCTATCACAAGTTTAAATATGTTGTTTTGATTGTCAAATACCCTTTCCTGGTCTTTGATGGAACAACAGATCTACTATTTAATGAGTGCAATTAAAATTCTCACACTTCTCTAACACATGTTTCATTCACTGATTTGGCCCTCCTGCTGTTTAACAGACTACTGAAGAAGAGAGAAACTTTTGTAACTGCCAAGCAGTAGATACTCATAATAGCCCCGCATTGTTTAGAACATTTTGTTTGCTTGTTCAAGTCCTGTCTGCTTACCATTCCTGCCGTCTCAAAAACAGAGAAATTCTGGTTTTTGCATTCTGATGCTGGGAGATTTCACCAAAACAATTTCTCTTTTTTGTTGATGGGCAACACAGACCAAGTGCAGCCAAAAGAGTTGAACACCTGTGCTGAATGAGACAGACTGAGGCTGGCTCTCTGGAAAGCTATTCCCCAAGGCCAACTCAACTGACTTTGTGCCAATACTTGTATATTCCCCACATTGAGAGAAATAGGTGACGTACAGGAGCTTGCTGCTTGTGTGACTGAAGGGTGAAGAAGAGACTGACAGGAGGGATTTGGCTATTGATTTGCAAAGTGAAAGTCTAGAACACAAGAAGTCCACTGGGATGAAATTGTCTGCCATTTTTTCTATCTTTTGGTTCCCATTCCTCTGGAAGGTCACTTCATATAAGAAAGGTCAAAACATTTTCAACACATGGTCAAAAATTGGGAAACAGATCCTACTCTAAATCAGTTAAATGATAAACTACATAACGGTCATTGATTATTCTAGTCAAACCCCTTTTTATTCTTACCAGTGGGATTAGACTAATGTTGTTCTTTGTTTAGCTTTTTGTTTGAATTAATCTAGGATTTTGCTTCTGCTTGTTATCAGTAAATACCAGTAACTATAGCTTAGTTTGATTAATAATAAATGTACTCTTTGATTCAAGTGATTCCTCCAGGTGATTTTTCTATGAAGAGAATACATTTTAGTACATTTTTGGACAGTTTATGTCTGATCACTATGGAATAATAAAGGAATTTGGGTCAAATATCTAATTACATTGTTTAATATTAATGGTGAAAATGGTGACTAATTTACTTATTAATTATATAGGATTACAATTTAAAATTGTGTTAATTTAAACCACAACAGTGGTTTAAATTAACGCATTAACTCTACTATGGTTGTTTTCCTTCTCAACCACCACATAATAGTCCCTGTTGGCATATTTATTTTAAATTAAAATGTTTTTCTTTTTTTGTAAAAGAAGAAAATGTTATCTGAAACCTCATTTTATAACAACAATATCTGAATAATACTGAAAATGATTTTTGACTTGTATAAAATTGCAACAGCAAATAGTGGGTAGGATCTAAAGTCATTCAGTTTTTCTTTTGAATTCCCATCTTTGTCCCTCTTTTCGCTGTTAAAACCTTGTTCTAATCCCAGTTATTATGGAAAAATCCTTGAGTAATTCGCAGGCTTACCGTAGAAACAGAGCAGTGGTCGAGAGTTTCATCTGCAAACAGCACCGCATCCTTAATGAACACAGCACTGGCTCTCAAGACGAATGAGGAAAACAGGTTGATGTGGATGTAATTTCTGGTACAGCGAAACTTCCTGTGCATCCCAACATAGAGTCACACAATAAGGGTCTTCTAATACTGTCTATGCAAATGAATACTCTGCAATATACTGAGAGGTTGGGGGTAAAAAAATGTATCAGTGTAGGAGAGATGATAATTCAGGTTTCAGATATTAACCACAATGTAAGGTAACCAAGGATCCCAGTATTTTTTTTTCTTAGTTTTCTCATATCCGTATGCATTCAGTGCTGTTGTTCCCTTACCTGAAACCTGCGAACACCACTATAGCTGTCAGGAGAGTGATAAGTGAGGTGGCGTACCCTACAGTGTAGACCTGTCTGAACGTATGGAGGTAACTTGTCTGGAAGGAGAAAGCTCAAGATTAAACTGAAGAAAGATGTGAGGACAAAGAGCTTAATACACTTCTAAACAGATCTGAAAGTTTCCCTTTTAAGAATCCTTCTGCAGATGCGACAATAATACAGTGTCATCCATTGGCAGGATTTCTGTGAAAGAAGTCTGAGCTAAAGAAGGTGAGCATTGAGAAAGCATGATTCCAACAAAGTCTGTGCGCATGGGGGCGTGTGTGTGGGTGTGTGTGCGTGTGTGTGTGTGTACCTCAGATTCAGGTTCGCTGTCATCACTGAAATGACAGGCGTCTTCATAAGTTGGATACATTTCAGACCAGCCATCAGCAGTGCAATTTCTGTAAACATACCCTGACAAAAGAGCAGACAGCAAGGATGTTGTAAAGAAACGCTAAGGTGGGGAGGGGCGCCTGAATTATGGTCACATTTGCACAAAAACTCCAGTGATATTTTTCATCAGATATCAGTGAACCCAATTTTAATGTTATATTCAATGTAAAGTACAGTTTTGTGTTTCACGTGTACAAATGGAACTGCTGCTCATGATTGGGTTGTTAATCTTATGCAGACTCTTAAAGGTTATTTGTGATTTCCAGCAACAACTCTTGCTGATATCTTAGCATATGTAATTCTCTGCAGCAAGATTTGCTCTTGTGTCTTTGACTTTAATTATCTGTACACATGTCTCCCTGCTTTAATAAGATAAAATTCTAGGTACACTCTGGTTAGATGCTCATTTTTGCCATCATTAATGGCAAAAAGAATCAGTCATGAAAATATACATGCACAAAAACCAAAATGTTGATTTTTATGCATATTCCTAGCGCTCATGTAGAGTTAATTTTATTTGCATGGAGCAATTTGCAATCTTCAGGGAAGAAAAGTGTATAAAATTCATATTCAATTATGTAAAAACCAGTATTGTCAAAATAACATTTAGATCAATCCAACTCATTCCAGTACAAACTAATCAAACACTTGTGATAGTTACGCTAAGGATAACGCTTCGTGTTGGAAGCGTTCTGCATGCATTTTGATTCAAATTGGCATTATTGAATCCCACAATCGTGGCTGATTTGTTACCTTCACATTCAGGGTACAAATCTTCAATTAACAGTATTCAAAAAGTGCTTTTAATCCAAAAGTGGATTAAGATGTTGACTGCTGCTCAAGTGTGGACTAGAAAATCTTCCCCACATCATCACACTACCAACACCAGACTGAACTGTTGATTTGAGTGAGAGTGGATCCATGCTTCTGAAAAAAATGAAATGAATTTGTGTGGAAAACCCACATGACAAGCAGTTTCAGGAAAAATTTGACCAGCCTATCTGGCCAACATGACGCATTCAAAGTCATCTAAATTCTTCTTCTTCACCATTCTGGTTCTTTCTGCATATGGAACCAGTGGGAGTCCAAATATTTAAAACTTCATTGTTCTTTGTTTGGGTGAACTGCATTTCAGTGTTGTCCACTGTTTCATTGATGCTAAAGGACAAATGAGTATTACTAACTACAACATCCAATGAAATGTAGTATTAATTAACAATACTGCAAGGAAAGGGGTAACATTTTAACAGATGTTTTGATTTTAGATAATGCCAAACAGTTTTACTCTCAATCACTGTAAACAAGAAAATATTTATAAGTGAATATATAAAAATACTTATATTAACATCCATTTCACCTTATAGTAATGGTATGACATAACATTTTTCTTCAGAAAAGCAAAAAAGACAAGAATTGTATTATATTAATTAAAACTTTATGACAATATTTCAAACTCTTCCTGTCAAAAACATCCCAGGGCAGTGTGTGTTCATGCCAGCAAACATGCATGAATAATTCATACTATGTTTTTCCATTACTATCCTCACTTTGCATTAGCACTTTGATTATGTTCTATATAATTAACCTTAGCAGCAAAGATATCGTGCACAAGAACAGGTTTCAAACACAGTATTCCTCATCTTAACAACTATGCTGATTAGATGTAGAGTACAAGTGTTTCATTTATTTTTATTTTAATGAGGTTGAGCATTTGATGAGCTGTGCAAACACAACCTTGATTGCTGGAGAAATGCTGGAAGACCTCAGAGCAGGATAAATTGACAACTTGCCCAGCTTCGGCCCTCAGCCAGCATCCAATCTCGTCCCATTCTGTTTTACATCCTGCAAAACAGAGGGACGAAAGCAGAGGGACAAGTCACTTAAAATCTGTCAGTTAGTACCTGTCATTATTGTATTATTGTGCATGAAAGAGAAATGACAAAACTAATTAAAACAGCTTGGTTTTCTGGGATGGACCATTCCAGAACCATTCCAGATGCTTAACATTAGTCTGCTTTATCTATTCTCAAACCAGCAAAATAGATCATATCTCAAACAGATAAATAAAATGCCAGAAAGGGTGTTCCTATAGGATCATTATCCAAAAAACATATCAAAACTGGTTTTGGGAAGAATAATGAAGTCTAACATTAAACTAAAAGTCCTGATCTCTTACCAGTTGAAATTAACTTTAACATATCCATGCCGAAGGTGATTATATATAAACTTCTCATCGCCTTGTGCAGTAAAACCATGTAGATTTTAAACAAATGTTAGTCTGTGGCAGATAAATATTTAGACTACCATTTTTGCCAATCAGTCAGCAGGAAAAAGACATTTCAGCCTCAACAGCTGAGGCAGATTTAATCTGCTGTTTACCCCACAGTCATCACTCATAGTCATCACTGTTTGCACAGATTTTGGCAGTCCATTAAATATTTTTGGGTTTACTCCAATGTGACTGAATGTGTGGAGTAAAAAGGACTTTAGCTATGCCCGAAGGGTAAGACCAAACTGGCACTTAAAGTGTTTTATTCTTTTAAGCTTTTGGGATCTTAAATAATTGTAGAGAAACTATAGAATTATATAGAAATGTCTTTTAAATATGTCTCTCATAAACAAGATCTTGTTGCATGCTAAAATATTTTTCTATTACTGATAAACAGAAAATGTGAAATTAGGGGAAAAGGCAGCTCAGTTAAAAAAGAGCGACATGAGAGCTACATTCTCTAGGTTATTTAAATGAGTTTCCGCTTCTTCAGACTATACATTTAGACATGCTGGTGATATACAAGCAAAAATGTGTTTTCTCTCAGTTCCTTATTTCATTTTTACAAAGCCTGTGTATCTAATCCATTATCAACTCTATTACTCCATCCCATATAAATAAACTAAGTATTTCCCTCCTTTTACATAATCACATGTACATTTTGTCAGCTTTAATGTAACACTAGCAAATGATATTGGAGCTACAGTGTGTTCACACAAACCCTGGATTATTTACCTCAGCATCTTCTCTGTTGCTTTCAGCCTGACTCAGTCAAATATTCCTGATGCTGTGGATCAGAAGCCATGTACTTCCAGGTTGGTTTTTATGAGACAGACTGTTTGCTTTGAGGTTGTGAAACTTTAAGATTTTTACAAGGCAGGTGGCAAACACCATCAAATGTTGATGCTACATTAACCCGAAGCATGCAGATTATGGGTGTGCCTATCCGAAAAGGGATATTCCCTGATATATCTTTCCAATGCCGCATGTCTGGTTTTATGTGTACTGGTTTCAGACAAAGGCAGGAAAGTGAAAGGAATCAAATTCAGCAAGCGTACAACTACACAATGCAGGGAGATCTGTCTTTTCAAAGAAAGGGAATCAAATTGTTGTGCTTGTTTATTTTAAACAATACAAGACTTGGTAACAACAGAACTGTTATTGTCTTGTTTCCAAGCAACGTCCCTAGATCTCTGTTTCCAATCATACATTTGATGATTTTGGTTCATCTAATAGTTTGGTTATTCATGTTTCTTTTCCTTTAGCCATACGGCACCTTGCAGATGCATTTGTACCCCTTGTTTTACATTACTTTACTTTGATACACTTAAACTCCAGTCCTACAAATTGCCTTTAGAAAACACCTTATCAATAAATAGTTTTTAAATCTGTTTGTCCTTTGAGGGTCTCAGAGGTTAGTTAGAGAACATTACTCTGTTCAATGCGTCCTCTATAAATGGATATAGTAAGCCATAATTGCAAACTGCTACTAAGAGAGGGCCATACATACAGGGCCTACGGTAACTAAGGAGAAGCTGCAGAGATGAGCTTCTTAGGAGTAGTAATTTGCTCATCATTTCCACTTTTAGGCATAAATACAGTGGCAAAAATGCTCCAAGTAAGCAGTATGCATCATAACAACTTGGCTAACTATGCTATAGATTGACCATTCAATGGAAACTTCAGATATTGACCAGTTGTGTGGGTGATTTTTTTAAAAACCTAAAAATATTTTAATTAGAACAAAATATGATTTCCCAGGAAGCTCAGCAACATGTATTTGGTTTGTTAGTCAAGAAAAATCTTGCAATGTTTATAATGCCTGCAGTTCATTCGGATCTATAAATTCCTACGAGATCACCTTGTAGTTCTGATGTGTTTTCATTCACTCGAACTGCAAATTAATCACAAACAGAAGAAGAAACTAAAACCTTTTCACACCTTTTCCTGTGAAGCTCATCTTGCTGTGAGGGGAATAAATCCAATGTGGATAAGACAATAAGAAGATTAAACTGACTGGTAACTGCACTTTGGAAAATAAATGACATATTAACAAGGTGCTTTTAGAGTATTTGTTTGAGTCTAACTGGTCAAAAAGAGAAAATTACATTTTCTATGTCTATACAAAGACTTAATTGCTGTCTTGGATTAAGAGATGCAATTCTTCTGTACTGAGGCTGTTTAACCAAGGACGCTGTGATTCAGTGTTATCTCCCATTTTTAAATTGGTTTGAAGGAGTGTATTTCTGAGCAGAGGGTATGTAGGTTATGTGGAAGGATCATCCCAGGGTTTACACAGATTGGCTTTAATCTTGACACAATCCTAATTTAAGAAAAGACAACATCTTCCAAAAACTGTGTCAACACAGCGACAGTGTGTTGCAAATGAATGCCATTAGCAATGTTGTTTGTTCAGACACAGCTGCAATATTAATGGTACTCAATTAATGGCAAAAGAGCTGAGGGAAATCTGATTGAATTACTCAACTTCAGGTGCAAAAATCCTCTGACAAACTGAAGAGTAGAACTGAAATCATTTCCCGCAGTGAAGCAGCGGATAAACTGATTGAAAGTGAAAGAGGTAGAGAGCAGAGCGCATTATTTGC
The DNA here is from genome assembly GCF_003331165.1 of Xiphophorus hellerii. Classification (NCBI taxonomy): domain Eukaryota; kingdom Metazoa; phylum Chordata; class Actinopteri; order Cyprinodontiformes; family Poeciliidae; genus Xiphophorus; species Xiphophorus hellerii. The sequence continues at coordinate 19,739,040 of NC_045677.1, read as the reverse complement.
CTTCAGGATTTACATGCAGCACCAATTCATCACCAAGTCACAATATGGAGGATTGCGCAGGAAACCCTGAATGTGGGTGTTCTGAAGCACATCCAACACTGCCTGGATATTACCTGCTTCTTCACACAAACAAATCTGGTTAGATTGGATTTTCATTGTAGAAATGCGAAGGTGTTTTGTAGGTATGCTAAAGTAAAATTTATTGCCAAGCATATTTGAATATGCAACAGTCATTTTCCGTGCAAGTTACATTTACCTAGCAGCTTCTCCTTCATGCATTAAATGATTCAATATGCTTTTTACAAAAGCACAGCAGAAGAAACTCTAACACGGTATGAAACTTTAAAGGGAGGAAGTATTATATGAAATTGACTTTTTGAGCTTTACATCACGTTATAATGTTATTCCTCATCAGAAACAAACCTGCTTTGATTCTTCCATGCGTGTTTGAGGAATCCTTGAATGTTCTGCCTCACAGAGCACCCCTCAGACAAATCATACAAACTACCTCTCAGCCCAACTCTCCTAAAAACAGTTGTAAATGGCATAGCAGAGAAGCATTTTTATAATGTAGTGAAGGGCCATCCAATTGTAAAGTTACATTTCTTTTTGAGTTATGTTTGATATACACAACTTTTTTTTTAATATCAATCAAGTTACTTCATTTTGCTATAAAGTGACACTATGTGCCTGGATAATACTAAACACCACTCCTTAAAAACAATAAGATTGTGAAATTGTATTCAGTGTGTGAGATCAAAAGGAGAGCAGTTAGATTTAAAAATGTCATCACAAACAGTAGTTACAGTGAGGTGACAAAGCATTTTCCCACTACATATTTCTTCTGTTTTTGCTACTTTTGTCACACTTAAATGTTCAAGATCAATAAACAATTTCTTATATAAATATGAAATGCAGTTTTCAAATTTATATTTTTTTCATTGGGGTAAAAAGCTTTCCAAAGCAGTATGGCCCCATTTGAAATTATACTTCACCCTGTGTCAAATCATTCATTAACTGATTGACACTTCTTAAACTAAAACCTTAAGGTTACAAATTGATACCTGCACATTCTGAAGAAGGATTTTCTAGAGTGACGATTTTATTGTTCCATCAATTATGGAGCTATTTCTTCCAAGTTCCTTAGCTTAAGTCGTTGTGTTAAGCTATAACGCAATGACTTTTAACTCCTTTGTCTTTGAATTTCTTCAGAGCTGGGAATGATTTGTTGCATTTTGAGATATTTATCCTACATCATATTGTCCTTAGAATGTGGTCCTGGCAGTAATCTAGGATGTTTCTAATTTCACTTTCGCAAAGTTTAGATAATTGCTGTTAACTTAGAACTTAAAAAGGCATCTAATTACTTTACCAGAAGCCCATTGGTTTGGACAGCTTTTCCTTTTAAGAGAAGCAATTGATTATCCAACACATTTAAGTCCATCAAAACGTAAAATTGGAATATTGCTGCAATTAGGGAAATATGTTTTCAGAGCAGTGTGTGAGTTAAAAGTCAGTAAGTTCCTTCATTTGAGTGGAGGATGTGCTTTCGTCATTAACATGCAGCTAAATTCTCAAGCTCCTTGCAGGTAACATTTGTGCAAGTACACTACTTGACTTTTTGTTTAAGTCTCTTCAGGATCTCTTAGAAAATTCGAAATGACTTTCTTACTATGTGCAACCTTTGCACAAATAGAGCACTGCAAGAGGCCTCAACAGTCCTGTCACATTCAAAAACATTAACCCTTTCTGCCTTTGCCATGAGGGGGTCATGACAGTGTTAATGCCTGATACATGAAAACTATATCTATGCACAGATTTTGCCTTTTTAAGGCTTTGGTTGTTTTGATTGGTTGAGAATAGGCTTGTTTGATTTTAAATTAAGTTTTTAATAAATTGACTCCTCAATTTGCTTTATCACTTGTTCCTCTCTTTTATCATTGTTCTAAACATTAAAAATGTTTAGAACCTGTTTGGAACAACTTAAAAATATATCAAATAAAATACATAAAACCATGCATTGTAATAGTTGAAATGTAAAAAACATCAAAAATATGATTTTTTTTGCTTATTTAGCAAACCTTTAGGCTTTCCTCTGGACATTATTGTAGTATCAAAAACAATAAAAAATATTTACATGTGGAAGCTGGTTTGCAGGAGCAGCTTATACTTATTTCATTCCAGATGTCCCCTTAAAAAATCTCACTTTTTAGGGCTTGAAAGCTCTCACCCCTTTGATAGAGTTGAGGCCTAGGATGAAATGCAATGGGGATTATCAGGTAATAAAATAAATAAATAAATACAAACTATTCTCCTTTTCTCTCATGCAGTCAGCTTTACTGACTTGATTTGGTCTCAGAGCAGAATGTCTTGATTTTGACAATAGTACACAGCTATGACAAGGCTAACACTGAAAAAATGTTCAGCAGAATTTGTCCTAGTTTCTCTAATAATGAGGGAAACACAAGTTTTATTCCAAAATATCTGTGCTTATTTTGGATTCCTGACATAGATAAGGTTGACAACAAGTTCAAATTAAGGTGGTGAAATATTTCCCAGAGGGAGTTCCAATCATCATGCTCAAACTCGCGTCTATAAAATCACGCGGAAAGCAAGAGATATTAAAAATGTGAAGAGCTAATTGTGAAAAGAAGTAATTTTTAGACTCAGATTAGAGCCACCAAAGACAGAAGCACAATTATAGGATCCAACTGAAGCATTTGTGCACATTTATCGTCATGACAAAGCAAAAGCATGCAAACCATACATTATAAAAATCCATACAGTTTCCGTGGGAATGACTTCTTTGTTTTTAATTACCGGCTGAGGGAAGCTTAAGCTGCATCAAGCTGTCGAGAGTTCAAAAAGTGACTGACGTATAAAGAGGCTGATAGTTCACTTCAAAACATCATTTTTAATGAAAATGTTTCTCCCCTCCCCTAAGCTGTGCTCTATTGTGAGTCCTTGATAAACAGGCAGCTGTAAGGGGGCGGGAGGGGGCTGCTCACTTTGCCACTTGAATGTCACCTCATTTTGGATTAACAGAGACGTATGAAATGACTTTGGACACAGACTGAGTCCTTTCAGAGCAATGCTGGCGGAGGAGCAGGAAGATGCCTGCAGTCCTCATTCAGTAGACTTCTCAATGACGTTTCACTTGTGAGTGCATGGCAGTTTTTTATATTTGAAATGCATTTGTTATTCTGTATTCCAATATAGTATGATGATGCCTTTTTGTTGTGTCTTATCAATTTAAAAAAATGTTTTCTCAGTTTATATCTACATTCTTTGATATAATTAAATAGGTTGTACATGTTAAAAGAAGACTGCTAGTTATTTTCTTCAATTTTATGGAATCAAGTCATTAACAAAAACAATTTGGAGTCTATTTTTGACATGATGTTTTAAATAGGTAAATGAAACATAATGTCTATTTTGACCAATTACCACCAGGAGTCACTGACTGAGTCACAAAAAATGCAAAACATTATTTGGAGCCTGTTGATTTTTCCACAAATTGTTACACTACAGCCATAAATTTCAAATGATCTTATCCTACTTTTATGCCCCAGAAGAAACTCACAGTCTTGCATATTGTGAAATGGATGTTTTACAAACAGCCTGAAGAAATAGCATCTTGGAGAGCAAAGAACAGATTAAACATCATAACGATACAAGCTCTCCAGGTACTTTTTGTACCTTGTGATGACGTGTTTTCTATTTGTGCTATATAAATAAACTGATTTGAATTGAACTGACCGCCCCAAACTCCCAACCCCAAAACGGTGACAACTGAGGATCAGACCAAAATATAACTGGAGGCATTTTTTGCAGGGACAGGGAAGCTGGTCAGAGTTAGCAGTATGATGGATGGTGCTACTGAAATAAAACATCTCAGAAGCTTACAAAAACTTTATACTGTTGCGAAGGTTTGTCTTCCAGAGCCACACTAATCCTGAACATACAGTCAGAACTATTATGGGATGTATTTAGGTCAAAACATCTATGCATTAGAATGGTCAGGCCAATGTCCAGACCTACTTATGCTAACAGACACTCTCCATCTAATCTGACAGAGTTCAGGCTATTAAAATGAAATAGGCAACATTTTTATTTTTCATATGAATAAATTTGGTAAAGACATTTCCCAAAAGTTGGTTCTGCAAGGTATTGACTCAGGAGGGTTGAACACAAATTCACACCACAAGTCATTTTTGATTTTCCTTCCACTTTGTAATTATGTACCACTTTCTTTTTTATCAAATAAAATACATTAAAGTGAGTGGCTGTAATGTGACAAAATGTAAAACAGTTTCAGGTGTGTGGACACTTTTGCAAGGCAGTATATAATTTAGTGAAGGGTTAAACTCTGCATGGCTCTGGAGTTCTGTGTGGTCACATGCCACCAGCACATTGACCGGACACTGACACATCAACTCTATCAGAGAAATTCATCAACATTAATTTATTTGCATAATGAGCCTTGGAGGACAACATTGCACCAAAGTACTGAGTAGCTTCAACCTCAATTAAGATCAAAGTAGCAATGAAATGTTAAAGTTCATCATCCCATGTTGTTTGTCTGAGCCAAGTTCTAATATGATGCCAGTTCCTGAGACATTTGAGCCCTCAGGGAAATGCCAGGTTCAGTAGTTTATTATAAAGTCAACTTGGTCAGATTGGAAGGACAAGATGGCTAGGCCTCACCTGGGAGAAGAGGCATATTTCACACTGAGTAAATGATCAGTGCAATGGAGTGAAAGTAAGGGAACAACACGTATTTCAGCAAACCTCTTTTCTGAAACTCGGTGTTATGAATGTCTCCATTTTGGTTTTGAAATTCTATTATACGTAATCATTGTACACTACACATCTGTTTATGAATTACTGTAAAAATCTGATCTCTGTCAGCTTATTCATGGTATTTTTTGTCAGTAAATGCTGTGTGCACTTCATGGTTATGAATCAATTGTTACAACTATTTAATAAACCCTATTAGCCAATGTGTTTATTTTTTTCTTCTTTTTATCTAAACTTCACCCTCCCTCCTGTTCACCAGGGCTTCTCTTATCTTATATCTGAACAGCAGCATGAAAAACTCACAACTCCCACCACCATGTTTTTGTTTTTTGTTTTTGGTCAACTTTGTGCAATTTAATATTTTTAAACCCTGTGTTTTTTATGAGATTTGACAGGACTTTCTAAAATGTTTTACTTTTGTCTTGTCAATCAACAAAAATATTTTCCCAAATATTTTTTTTCCTTTTTTTTTTTGGTCAGTAGTGGTTTTGACATTGGAACATGAATGTCATTTTCACTCAGTCTCTTTCTGTTGAATGATTAAAAACTAATCTACAGTAAAGAGAGGGTTGCAGTGATGTATATGTTGTTATGGTTTCTTTTTGACCTCCTCGATGAATCAATGATACACTATTAGGAGCAATTGTTTATGTCAGGGAAGTTTTGCCATTGTTCAATGTTTTCTCCTTTTCTGTGTGTGGATCTCAATATGATTATTTTGTCCTACTTTGTGTTGTCAGACAGGTTGTATTTAAGTGATATCTTTTCTCCACAGGTCTGAACGTAGCTAATTAATTTGAACTCAGCTTCCAAAAAATGTAATCAATAACATTTAATTCATGACTCTATACATGGAGTGATTACTTTTCCCATTCAACAAGGCTTGTTTGGATATTCTTTTACCCTTGATCCAGTCTGATCTGTTATTTTTAACTTCCCATGTTAGCTGTGTCTGAGTTATGAACTGTTTGATTATTTGAAATATTTGAGTATGACAAAGCTAGAAAAAATTAGGAAATTTGTACTTTTTCTCAGAAATGCATATCAGTAAATTAGCAATAATAATAATTGTATTGTTATTATTAGATAGAAACCTTTAAGATACACCCCCGGTATATAACTACAAATACTGAAACGACAAACTTCAGCCAACATGTCTTTCCCGCTAGAATGTTTATTATGTTTTCCTTCCCTGCTGCCAGTGGTGCTCTGGCTTTATCTCTGCATACCCAAAGTCCTTGTTCTAGTTTAGCATTTATACTTTCGATTGAAATAATGTCTCAGAGCGCCAGACTTTCACAGCCATCTCCCTGAGTGCGTGTTTGAGAGAGAGGTGCCCCAGAAGCGCAGCATATCACACGGGAACCCACCGTTGTGATCGCTCCGGTTTTGCGCCTCGCTCCTTCTCGTCTGGCTGCAAATCTCTCGAGCCCTCAGGTGCTGAGCGATGATGGCACAGTCCGGATGAATTGCTTCACCCTGAAAATTAGACACACGTCCCAGTTATCTACAGGGACGAGGAGACACGCTTCTCGCTTGTTCTCGGTATGTTTGGGGCGTAAGAGGATGATGCGATGCTGGGGAGGTACGGAAATGGAGAATTCAGTGAAAGGAATTACTAATCAGATTGTTTTTAGGTACTTTTTTAAAATATGATTTGTCGTCATGTTATATTGGAACAAACTGTCATTGAAATTTATACATTTATAATATCATAGATGGGAATTCTTCGTTCATGCCTACGAAAACTCATGCGCAAACCTGTGCGCTGTCGGACCTCTCATTAATTTTTCTCATCCATGCTTACTGTTGCTTTGATTCAGGATGTTGTTGATGGATGCAAGTGGATGGAAAAGCAATAATGAGAGAAACGCAGCTGCATACTATAATGTCAGTCCAACTGTGACAAAAGCCCCAGGGAGAATGAGGGAGACAGCGCACAAAAAGGTTAAACACATTACGCCAGAAAAGAAATCGAAAATAAAGGAGAGTATTTTCTATTAAAGGTGTCCAGAGGAACAACTTTTGTTGGACTTTAAGGTGATTTCCACCAGTTATTGGTGTGCGTATGTTTGGCGCAGATAAGAGCATGTTACTCACCATCGGCTTGGACCACAGCTGGAGGTAAAAGATGAGCAGGATGACTTTCTCATATCCTCCCTTGCAGTACATTCCTATGCCCTCTGAGTGTCTCGTCAGTTCGGTGTTGTGAGCGCAAATCCAGGTTTGTTTCGCGGCGCTTCTTAAAGAGTGACTTCCTCGGTGCAAACATCCAATCTGTCGACCTAAAATAGACGCATCCTTGTCTTTTTTCCCCTCCTGACTATGATCTTCAAACTTGAGCTGCAGCTCCACATCTGCGCACCAGGCACAGTGAAATCAGCTGAAGGAGAAGCTCCATTCAGAGACATCGGGGACGCCTCAGAACATAGAACAGCCAATGGCCTATTTTCAAGTCACAGCGCGTACCTGTTTTAAACTGGCAGTAGCTCATATTTTTTTTAAATTTCCCTTTCATTTGTATGTTGGCTGACATTCAAACTGAGTAAAGGCAAACTGTTCTCATGTTACTGTCGCATGAGAAACAGACGCCATAAAAGCTTTTAAAAGTCAATAATAATAATAATAATAATAATAATAATAATAATAAAAGATTTTTGGGTGCTATGGCATTTTGATCTGGGGACCCTAATTCTCCGAGTCTCCACCGTAAAAAAACATTTTAAATTTTTAATAATAGAAAATTAAATGTTGGTAACTTAGCACACATCAGTGATTCTCATGTATCTCCTCTAATGACGTTTGATTCTATTTGTTTTCCTATTTTATTTTAGAAGACAAAAAGAAACTAAAAATATGTACTTTTAGAATTAAAAATAAAAACATAGAAACATGAACAAAAAATCTGTAGTTTTCACAGGTTTCTAATTATTGAATTTCGTTTTATTTTTTCCTTCATAAAGAAACACTGAAGTAAGAAATGGGAACCATAAATTTAATGTGTGCAAGCAGATCTTCAAATTTTTAAAAAGTTTGTATTTTACAGCTACATTGACAACAAAAAAATGTTACTATATATATTCTTTAAAAAGTATAAAAAGCAACTTTCAAAGTACATTGCAGTTCTTTGGTGCAAAGTCATTTTCTTGTTTTTGTGAGCTACTGTTGTCACTGTCTTTCATTTTTTTCCTACTACTACAAAATCATTTTCCTGCTTTGAGTGGACCTCTGCCTTTTGTGCTAAAAACCTGTGGATTAAAAGTTTCCACATGTCCTATTACTAACTTCATGCTTTTATATCTCAAACCCATCAGACTTTAACTTCAAGGTATCCATTCTTATATCTCGTTGTCTCCATTCATCTCCAGCAGTTCTTCTCTTCCCACGGATTTTCAACATTTATGTAGCTTCAATAGCAACACCAAGAACCGATGCAAGCGTCATTACTCTGACAGACCTGGTTCAGGATTTAAGGCAGCACTTTTCATGTCAGCAACACGTTTTCCTCCATGGAGGAAATAAACTCCTCCAGCAAAGCTCGTCACATGGCAGCAGACCATGCAGAGTAGAGTGGACAGAGATCATATGCATGCTCCTGTAGGAGTCATAAACGGATCCAGTTCCTGAAAAATAGCACAAATCAAATCTGACCCAGAAAAGAACACAAACACACTGTAAACAGGAAATAAACTGGGGCAGGTCAATAAATGGCAGGTTATGGCAAAAGGGTTTACAAAATGATCTTGGCAACAGAATGTCAGCCCAATTTATTTGACTATATCAGAAATTTCTGCTCTTCAGATTTATTCACACTTGGTCTTCATTTTATTTAAATAAAATCTAACTTTTACCAAAGCTTTGGTAAAATACATAAAAACTGGTTCCTTGCCCTGCAGTCCCAAAGACTCATTAACTGTAATTTTGCTTTTCTGGTCCTTGAGGCTTGTTAGGACCATGTAGTCTGTGATTACTTTGTATAATGAAAAGCTAAGAAAGCAAAGATAAATAATGGAGAAGGAGTTTAAATTTTTATTCATTTATTTTCATAACTGGTCTTGATTTGGCTGTGCTGCCTCCAATTTTGTATGTTCATCATTTCAGCTTGACGCTCATGAATGTAATCTAAGCTGAAACTGACAAAAATAGAATTCAGTGAATATTTATTTAGGATGACTGATAAAACTAGTTATCCTTCATTATAAACTTTTACCGTACTGAAACATGAACTTTTTTTTTGATGAGCGTTATAAAAAAAAGAGTGTTGTTTTTTTTTTTTAATTATTATTTCAAGGCACCTGATTGTATTTTTTAATATACAACAGCTTTTTTAAGAGTGGGGTAGTTCATGCTGAGTGATCTACAAATAGGGTCAAATCACATAGTTCACATGTGAATGTCGATCAGGACAGGGCTAAAAACAACGAACTGTTCCCTACAGAACACCTTCCAAGAACAAGAAAATAGGACTCAACCTTCATACTCTGGTCCAGTGTTGCCAGGTGATTAATCAACAGGAACTCTTCATTGTAGATTTTTCACAAGAGCCTAAACAGTGACTGCTCATAGGATGGGAAATTAGATGTGTAGTTTTAGAACAAAAAGCAGCCCTTTAATGAGCCATAAAGTTAACACAGATTTAAAGATACACTCACGGTGTGTGCAAAAATAGTCACAACTACAAAACATCCATTTAAGCTTCTATTTATTTTAAGTTCTATTATGTAGTTTTGTAAAAATAACCTGAAAAGTATGGCTGGTATTAGTATTAACCAAAATAATAGCAGCTCATTTCACTGCAATTGTAGCTTTAAGTGTTTTGGGGTTTGTCTCCACTAGCAAAAGAGTGAACTTGTCACCCATGTGCTAAACAGCTTAAGTCAAGTCTTGTCATTGAATTAAAGTCTGGACTTTGACTGGACCATTCTAAAACCTTAACCAATTTTGATCTGAACTATTCTGTATCAACTCTGGCAACCTTTGACATGTTTTCTTTCAGTGTTGCTCAGTATTTACCTCCAACTACCTTCCATTAAAGTCTAAACCTCTCCCCTGTGCCTGTTGAAGAAAGGTATCTCCACATGACGACACTGTCAAGACCTCCAATGGGAGTGGAGTACAGAGGTTTTACTCATGTTCGTTAGCAAGTCTGAAGAGTTGGGACACTGTTTAACACAAGTGAAACACTGACATAATTTGAATGTTCATATTCAAATTTTCATATCCTCAATAAAAAAAAAAAAAAACTTTAAATAAAATTCAAAGTATCAGACAAATAAACAAAAAGAGAAAAAAGTTTGAAAACTTTTACCAGTAGTCTAGGTAAAGTCTGCTTCAAATGCTAATTTATTGTCTGAATTATTGATTGTGCACGCATATTTGAAACAAACACCTTTTATTATTTAAACCGAAAGTTGTCAAATTATCTTTATTTTCATTTGTCATTGCAATGAACCTTTTCTGACAAAAAAATTCCTAAATGGTAATATATTTACCGTAAAAAGCTATGTAATAAGATTAAATATCAAGGGTGATATTATGCTTCTGTGTTGGTTTTCCTTTTTATAAGCCTGTCCACAAATTATGGCTAGAGGGCTTGCTGACCTGGAGACATGTTGTGAGTCAGCCCATGCAGTCAAACTGTACATGTGAAAAGTTTGCTTTATAGCCTAGATGTGAAATGAATTTGATTTGGTTTGACATGAGAGCTTCTCTAGAGTCACACTTAGTGACCACAGAAGCAGTCAGTGGAGCAGAAGCAAATTATCGCTCCATGGCCTTATTCAGGCACCAGTTTTGAATATTTTAGACCTCTCAATGACATTTCACATCATCATTTCAACAGACTCATGTTGAAATGAGTCTGTTGAAGTAAAACAAATAAAAAATAATAATTTACCTAAAATAAATAAATAAATAAAAAATTCCACATATACCTAATGTAATCACTGCGATTTATGCCAAAAGGTTAAAATATCAAGAGCAAGCTAATGTTACAAGAGCTGGCTGCAACAAATTAAAATGAAAAAAAGATTTAATAAGAGAATAAGCTCTAAGATTAATGATATTTTTATATCATAATGTTTAATAAATGTGAACATTTGTTGGATTCTCTCAAAAAAACAAAGAAAAAAAGTTCATATAATTAATGAAAATCTAAATGACAGAAAGATAGGACATGTTGATTTAAGAATTAATGCTAGCAGATTTTAGAGCTGTCTCTCCCTACAAGAAATCACAATGAGATGTGTATATTTCCTGACAGGTAGTTTGGTCTCACTCTTCCAAAGCAAAGTACTCAAACTGATCAGGTTTTAAACATTGCAGATTTTCTGATGATTCTGTAATGTAAGCTAGTGAAACTCATGAGCACATTTTTTGGGGCTTTATCTGTGTGTGTTTCGGTTTGTTGTGCTGTTGGGAGATCCTAAGGCAGAGGTGGAGGTTTCTGACATAGTTCAGTATGTTTCACTCCGGAGTAAGTCTGGCACTCACTTTAACATTGAACTGAGTCAAAGTATCCAGTACCAGATTCAGCAAAGTATCCTAATAACTAAACCAAGCCCTGTCTATGTCTCATAATATGAAAAGGTCTATTTTTCCCTTTGGAAAAAAAAACAAACAAAGTGATGACCGGAAAGCTCCAGTTTAATCTTGTCCTAAAGACATTCTACCAGATACTTTGGGGCTCAGTCAGTAAGTATTTTGGCAAATTCCAGCCTGTTTCTTGTGCGTTTTCAGCACACAATAAACAAGCTTAACATAATTGAGTTCTCCTGGGTCTTCTTTAGGTTAAAAGGTGATGGATGGTATAATCAGAATGTGATGAGAGTTTGGCCGTTTATCATCACATTACCTGCCTGATCTGCATCCCTCTTAAGCTTCAACTTAAGCTCATGCTTCTTTAAATATATGAACACCTGTGATCAGAGGAACATCTGCTGCTTAAAGATATTTTTAATATCTATAATCTTCTTTCTGAGCTAATCAGATGGCTCTTGTCTTCTTTGTCTGATTGTGCACACAATGATACCAAATTACACAGTTGAATGCAAGGATTTATAGTCTCTTGAAGGGTGGCAACAAATATGTTCATATTATTTAAGCAAATCTTTTTAAAATTATTATTATTATTAATTAGTCTACCACATATGCATGCAAGTATGCTGAAGACAGTTACTTTTCTGTATGTCTGTATCTGTAGAATATATAAAAGCTACTTGAGATGAAAAGAAAAAAATATATAGTGTGGATCAACTTTTAATTTCATAAATATGATAAGATATATTTTATTGAGGTTAGTTGAGATTAGATTTCTGACTTTTTTGAAGCTGTCAAACATGTTGAACATGCATGATGTCAGATTTCAGTCTCAGAAGCAACTCTTAAATCAGCTTATGTAATAAATCAAATCAATGTGGTAAAATGTCATGAAAGCAGCAGAGTCTGCATTAGAGCACCAGATGGGACACTTTTCGTCTTCCAGCAGTCATATTATATTTAAAAGAAATTGTAAGGGACACTTATTCTCAGCCAAGCGTCGGCTGAATGACATTATATATAATAGACAACAGTATGTAGACATACTCGCAGTATTACCTCTATTTGCCTCTGAATATGGATGGATATATTTCAGGCCGTTGAAAAGTGGATAAATGCAAAAACAGGTAACGCTCCGTTCCTCGTAAATCCTTAAATAGAGTTCCACTTGTCCAAATTCAGTACATACGCTGCTTTATTTTTTTTACTATTTAGATAAGTTACAAATTATTATCAAGTTTACCAAAATCTGTACCTATTCAATCTGTACCATTACCTCCGTACTTCATCGTGAAGCATCATGGGAATCGTAGGTTTCCACAAAGTGGATCATACCAATAATGTGATATGTTTTTAAATCTTGTATATGATCATTGTTCTTAGAAACCGTTTTAATTTTATTTTTCAATAACATATTACATAGATATTTAAGTCAACGTTTTAAAAATCATCGATAAAATGGTAGAAAGACCAAACTGTCCACCCCTCTGCCGCGGAGGAATACAGGCTTCCCGTTAATGCCAGTCCTCTTTTACAGTCGGATTACAGCTGTGGCGGCACGCAGTTGAGGAGTCCCCAAGCCATAAAACGTCGAATAAAACCAGAAGTAAGTGAGGCGACGTGAAGTTTCAGTCCTCCGTTAATGTCTGAATGGGTGTTGTTTGTTAAACCACCGAACTGTCCTGATTTTGAAGTTTGTTAGCGCCACGTGGTCAAACACAAGTTGGTGACGCTGTCAAAACTTGTGCTGCCTACAATCAAACCAGATATAGAAGCTACAGGGGAAATACAATATTAATTTTTAGTTATATTTGTGGTGTCTGCATGTTTCTGGTATTATACTTGGTCACGTTTTTTCCTTATATTCCATAATATTATGGAAAGCCGCTTTAAACTTGTTCTGTTTATGATAACCATGTTATTCTCATGTTCAATTACTAGCATCTTTCCAGATTCCTGAGGTAAGTTTTTGGGTTTAAAATTGCTTATTTTTAGCCGGTATGCTGACAACCCGGTTGTAAACTTTAAATACTGCAACTTATGCAAACTTAAAACTAGTTCAGTCTAGTATAGTTAGTGTCTATATGCACTGCTTTAAATTCGTGTGCTGCTCGTAAGCTTGGACAAAGCTTAGCTATTAAAACATCTAACGAAGCTGACAGTTTTTTTTTTCTCCACCATTTATGTTGTTTTGTGTTTAACATTCTGCTTAAGGAATCTTCAAATAAATTTTGACTCCTTAGTGGTTATTCCAGGGTCCCAGTATAAGATCTTTATGGTGAGGGAGCCTCCGTAAAATGCAATGGTTCTGTCACTAACTATGTTTGATATCAAAATCAATTTAATCTGAAAAAGGCATTAAAAGACCAATCAAATAGTACTACCAGGATCATATTTTCATTTTGAGAAATAAGATGATATAATGTTTTTAATGTTAACGTTTTGGTGTAATTCTGTTCTTTAATTTATGTTGAAACTTAAAAATATATATGTCAGAAATCACAGGATAAAAGATTCATTAGGGGGAAAAAAGTAGTTATTGGCCTGAAATATTAAACAGTCCTCTTTTGCATTTATAATGAATGTGAGATAAGGGTAATGATGGTTTATTTGTGGTTATTCTTTTTGTCATCAATAAATTCAGCTGATGTATTATTAGCTGCAGCCTACATATTGGTGATTAATCACTTCTAAAATGAATACAATAAGAGGCAAATTATTGATGATTAAGTCCAGTTTGATTACTTTACAGTATTATTGAATGTCACAACAATTATTTATATATCTTAGTAAAATAAAGTTGAAAGAGGTCATGAAGACCAGAGAGATGGTCTCAGAGATTTGTGGGGGTTTTTTTCTATTACACCAACCACAGAGGTGATTGAATATAATTAAGAGAACAAGATGAAAACTTGAGAGACACCAGAAGTGATGGGAGCTGTTCCAAAGTGTCTGAGCAACTTAAGCTTTGCTGCCCTTTTTTATTATTTGCTTTTGGAAAATAATGTCATTATCTCTGATTAATCTCAACCCCATTTAACCCCCATTTCTGCTTCTTTACAAGCTTTTCCTTATGAGTCTAACGGGCTTTACTCTTAAAAGCTAAAAAGCTAACTGCATACAAATACAGTGCTGTGAGAGTTTTTTTTTTTGGTTTTCTGCCTCCTTTTCAACCTGAAATTCTGCAGATTATCAGATTTAAATGTCTCAAAGATAACCTTAGTAAATACAAAAAGCAAATGATTTCATTAAGATGAAAAAGAACCAATTTGGCCCCTTGTAAAAAGGAACTTCCTTCTAGATATAACTGGTTGTGTGTGCTTTGGCTGCAACAACTGCCATCAGGCATTTTCAATAACGAGTCTTCTACGTCATCACCACGTGCGACGGGTCACAAATTGACCTGTTTAAAGTTTGGCTTTCAGAGTGTCTTATTGTCCACCAAATATTTTCCAAAAGTCTTGAGGTTCATCAAGACATTTACTTGGCAAATGTGAAATGGGCCTTTGGTTTAAAATTTTGGCAAGATTTTTATGCCCATTGTTGTCTTAATTTTCCCTTCTGAAAATCTTTAGCGATGCCCTCTGATTACCAGATGGCTCTTAAGAGATTTTCCCTGCTGTATGTGGTGTGTTAAGTGACATGGTCCTTGCAGAAGGACGTCATGACCGCTCCAATCATAAATCGGGGAAATTTAACATGTTTTAATGTCTTGGCCTAACATTACAGTGTGTATGGTCTCCCCCAAGGAAAAACGAGACCTTCAGATCTGAATGTGATGTGTAGCTAATCTGAGAGCAATGTGACAGGAAAAACTGATTGGAATCAGAAATGCACATAAGACAAAGCTGCCATGGCGGACCAGAACATCCGTTGGTCCATAGGGTTGTCAGCCTTTTTTTTTTTTATTGATACAATCATTTAAAAACTTCACATTTTTGTATTATACAGGTTATCTTTGCCTCATGAAAATTAGTTTAGTTCTGAAAGACTTTTGCGACAGACAAGCATAATCGGTTAGTTTGTTTTTCATGGCACTGTATTGAGCTTCCATCTGTTGGTTCTTAATTTTTATTGCCCTTTGATATACAAGTCAGTATAGAAGAGACGGCCTTTACAGAAGAATGGATCAAAACCGTCAACAACGTGGCGTACCTCAAAGCGCTGCCCCCGTTGGGGGCTTCAGGCAGGGAAATGTTCCCACCGTGGAGCGAGGAATCATCATCGGAGACAACGTCCAGTTTGGGAGGTTGAGACGTCGCTCAAATTTGTCTCAATCTGAGAGCTCAGGGGCCGAAGAGGAACATCTGGGCTCCTCTGTGGAGGCGAGTGGCTCCTATGGTCGAAGCCCCATTCTCCAGGGCATTACAGGCTGAGGCGGTATGGTACAACCGCACAGCCTATGAGCAAGCTGAGGGCGACTACCAGCGACGACTTGCCTCCAATGGAAACGGGCCCCTGTCGTCGTCTCCTCGGAGCCCAAGCACTAAAGGAACTTTGACCTTCCACTCCAGACGCAACAACGACCAACAGCGGGGTGAGGGTCAGGGCGTCACGACTGTGGAGGCCTCCGGTACCCCTCACCGTCAAGCTGGGTAAAGGTCGCAATCGCACTTCCTCTGAGACCGAGCAGAGGGGCAAGGGCAGCAGGGGTCCGAACCCGAGGAAAAGGGGCATCTCCGAGACCGAAGGCAGGCCACGATGGGACAAGTATGGCACCTCTCGCACGGAGAATGAGCGCAACATGATTTGTGTGTTGTAATTCTGGAAACTGTTGTCTGTCTGCATTGTACCTTTTTATTTTCAGGTATGCCAACTTATATTAAAACAGATTATTTTTTATTTTATCAGTGGATGTCATTGATGATGTATAGCTAAAGTTGCTGGTCATTTCGCTCCTCTGTTTTGCAATTTTTGGTCACTTAATCTTGGATTTGAAATTGAACTGTACTGTGGGACATTTCGTACTGATTTTAATTTATTGCCACTGGAGAACATTTGTACACGTTATAACTGAAGATTTAAAGTAATCTTTGACTTTAAACACTTAGTCTGCTGAAAGGAAATGTGGCTATGATGCCAGTAAATAATTTCTACCCTCAGGAAGTCATTTAGTTTTTCTTTAATTTTTATCAGATATTATAATCTCTGCAATATTGCTCAAATAGGGTGGATATGTCTGTGTATATCAAACTGGTAAAATGTGAACATTTTACTGAATATTGCAGTCAATAGGGAGGTAGCGATGACTTGATTCAATCTATCATGGAGCTCTGATTTACAGCTATTAAACTAAGTAGCAGGAGGTGAAACAGCATATGTCGGTACAAACTGGCAAAGGAGCGAACTGATCCAGAGCCACAGCTAACATGGCTGGCTGAATGGTGTTTCCTTTTGATATGTTTGACAAAAAAGTGTGTGATGTTTTTTTACTGGCAGACAGCCTTTTGTTTGCTAATCCAGTTTTTGCAGACGATGCAGCTCTGTTTATTTGAGGAATGTGTCACTGCCTGCTGTTGTAACCCATCAGCAAACAAATGGGAGATGGACCTCGTTAGCTTCATTCACTTCTTTGATTATTTCTTTTTATTTTATTTTGTCTCAAGCTTTGAACGCCTTCCTCACATACCATCGCGGAGTCCATCTTTAACTGCATGGTGTTGTAACCCATGATGACCCTTTCTGTCCTTGTTGCAACAGCGACTAACCCCTTTTCCTTGACTGTAAGCAAATAAGCCTATAAAGTGTTTTCATCATTCTTTCTTTAACTCCGTCACAGTACCAACATGAGTGGACTGCAGTGCCTGGCCGCAGAGAACATCTGGTTCGACAAACACCGCTACGATGAAGCGGAGAAGCGCTTCTATGAGGGAGCAAACGGCCCCACTACCCAGCAGCAGCAACAGGTAGCAACCTCTTTAGCGCTAAAAGCCCACTCCCCCTAGGAAGGGGGTTTCATGTGTTCTCAATCTGCCGGAAACGAGTTGTTTATAAATCAGTCACAGGCTGCATAGATTTCCTTACTCATATCCCTGCCGGTGGCAACACTTACATCACCGTCTGTCACAGCAGTCGGCAGCCTGCAGCAGCTGCCTGCCTGCATGTTAGTTGGGGCTCTCGATTTAGAAGCGGCTCGTCAAAGTGAGAAGGGTCAGGTGGTTTTGGCAGCTGCCTCTGCTTGTCAGACCGTCCTGGCTTCCTGCACAGGCCTGTTAACAGTGGGGTGGGAGTTTGTTTCATTAAAATCCATGCGGTGGTACCTTTAGGGATTTTGATCTTAGGTTTTTAAAAGATCTGCAGTGAGAAATCTTTAATCAGCAGTCAGTTTACTAAAATGTTTTTACATCAGCAACTGTAGTTGACTTTCCCCTCAGGAAATGCAAAAGCGCTAGAAAAAATGAGAAAATATACTGATTACTCTACCTACCTCTAGTTATTTCGCTGAATAAAGAACAAGCAGTCTTAACCAAGACTGCACCAAACACAGTCTGTGTTGCAGTGAGGTCGTGTTTTCAATCCGCTGAGCCTGCTATTATGTGGAGGTCAAGTGAATGTTCTTTGAAAAGTATTTACCACTGGAGGAGGTTTGCACTGTTCTAATAGAAATTACCCAAGTATTAGTTGCAAAGTTTTATGGTGAACAGAAGTAGATTTAGAAATGTGTTACCAGCATTAACACAAGTGTATTTTTTTATATTGCTTTTTTGTCCAGATTAAATCAGATGTTATGCTGAAACTTACTAGAGTATTTATTTATTTATTTATTTTTATTTTTTTTACATCTACCCAAATAAAAATAAAGTAGTCTATGGGTATCTTTGGCTACTCTACTCACCTGACTAAATCTTGAGAATACAAACCAAATGTTGTTGGAACTTAAACAACTTGGTTTCTATTGAAGAAAACCTTTCAGTATCCCAATTTAAAATAAGCTTGAAAGAGATTGTATCCTTTTAAAAGTCAACTGTATAAAATTGAAGTGTAGTTACAATTGTTCTAAACAACACTAATGCACATAAAATGTAAATAAATTTGTAAATGCTAGCAACAAGCCCATATTGTCATCTTTAATGTAATTTAGAAATACTTTGCAAAGTTTCAAAATATCATCTTTCAGTAATAAAATTTGTTCAAAATATTATGTCTATGTAGCTGCAGTGATTTCCAAAGTCCACAATTTGATGGCATGCTCAGACAGCCATGCGAGAGAGACCCGAGTCCAGTACAGCCCACCATTCCAGCACATTATCCACATTTGTTTCATTAGAACAAAAACTAAACATTACTAAATAATTATCAACAAGGCATATCAAAACAGAGTGCAAGTAATGTCAGCCTTGCACCTCAGCAAACATCTCCCTTTGCGAATATCCTCAGCAAAGTGAGATCCAAGTTTACCAACTTCTTGAGGCACTATATTTTGGGTTTGATCGCCCTTTAGAAACAAATGAATTGATTGAGTGTTAGAACATTATAGGGTCCTAATAAAACCTACGTAATCCAGTCTCGGAGCAGAGGACATACAGATGGACAATAGGAGGGTTAAAATACTGGTCAACAAAAAGCATTCTGAATGTGATTATTAGTGATAGGTGAAACACAATTGCTATATTTGTCTTTTAATAGTTATCATGTAAAAACAATTAGGTGAAATTAATTTTTTCACCTAATTTAACTCCAGGAATGTAAGTTATAAGGATATTTGTGAAAGGGGAATTTCTTATTCCCAGTGGTTCTGAACCTTTACCCTCGCTTAAAAATCAGACTTGGACCATTGAACATGAACTTTGAGAACCTCACATGTAAACCGTACAGCATCTGTCTAGCTACTCCTGAGTTTTTCCTGCCTTTTTAACTTTTCTGTATTGCTGGGGGTGGATGGGCAGGGAAAAACGGCGCAGCATGCCAAAGGTCGCCAGCAGAAACCGAGGCACAGAAATGTAAGTTTGTCCTGCAGGAATGCTGCATGACTGAAACACTGAGTTGACCCTACAGCTGCTGGATGGTTGTGGATTCTTGTTTTTTCTGCCTCCTCCTGTCAGTATGTGTGTTTTAAAACCATTGCTTGGGAAGGTGATGCATGATATGAATATTCATGCAGACTGCATCTCACTGTGGCTTTTTTTTCATCTGGCAAGCAATCATGGATCAAATATCCAATAGTCATAATGGCTTTTTGAAAGATTCCTCAATTGATTATGATTCGAAAAACTCTTTGAGGACATTAGAGCAAGAATCTGACAAATTTCCTGTTCATTTCTCAAATGTAATGAATGTTGAGTCTGTTATTTGCTCTGAAACAAAAGATCGCCTGCTAGCATTTTAGGCAAATTTTCTGAAGCGGGAGGCATTACTATCTGCATGTGGGAATTATTAGACCATTTCCTCCTCTACATGGATCTTGTGTGAAACCCAGAAGCATGTTTGTGTCATCAACCAGTAGTGACAAACCCTTTGCATGCCTCTCTTCAGATTTAAGGTCTCTGTTCATTTTTCTGTGCAAGTTTTGGTGCTAATTTTTGTTTTTCCTTTTTTGTCCCCACAGTCTTCCTCTCATGGAGCAGGAGACCAGGAGCTGGTTACACGCATGAAGAGCCTGGAGCTGGAGAACCAGACTCTGCACAAAGGTTTTTGTCGTTTTCCCATATCAAAGCTTTTTGGCTACTTTTAGGCTATAATCTGTGCAACAAAATGATGACGAATGATTGTAGGTTTGGCTCAATTTAACTCCTCTTGCAGCTGTCAATAAACCTAAGGCAGCTGTCTGCCAATTTAATTTAACAAAGAATCTGCTGAAACCCATAACAGCTGGGAAGAAAAAATTAGACTGGCTTATTGGATGCTTTATTTCAAAGAAATGTCTGCATATTGATGTTTGAGTAGTATTTGGGGGAAAAAACAAGGTTTTATTTACAAGTAAACACCTAAGATTAAACATTTTACTCATAAAATGAAAGACCGCAAAATTTCATTGTGACGTAAAAATTAAAACACCAGAGCCCCTAATGCACATACGTGAAGCTCAAGGCCCATGGGCCAAATCTGGCCGGCCATAACTATTTTACCAAAGAGACTCTTTGGCCTTCACCTCGTTTTTAAACTCATCACAGACGCTTGACTCGGCCTCATAGGTGTGGTGTGCTCGTTGCTCATAAAAGGATAGACTTTTGTGTTTCTGTCCAGCTAGTCATCACTTAGGGTTGATCACGCTTAATCGTATTTAAAGTATAAGCTTTAAGAGTTTGTCATGTGAAAAGAAATACATCAGTTGATGTGGTCTTGTTTGAATGTCAGTGATCGAGGACATGAGGGCAGCTCTGCAGAAGCTGGAGTCCAGGGTGGTTGTCCTGGAGAAGTCTCCTGTGACAACAGCTGGCCCCTGTGCTAAGGTAAATCAAACACTCCACTGTCTCCTGCCCTTTTGTTGTTGTTTAACAACATACTTGATATCGTAATTCAAATTTCTGACCCAACATACCATTATCTTTTTATGTTTGGCATTTATAATAAGAGGAAGTAGTTTCTGAGGTTTTTTCCCCCTATCTCCTACTTTTTAAAATGCGCAGGCTGCTCCAGTACAAGCAGCTCCAGTCAAACAGGTAAAAGTGACGAATGGCGGCGATGATGATGACGATGACATAGACTTGTTTGGCAGCGATGAGGAAGACGAGGAGGCAGAACGCCTCAAGCAGGAGAGACTGGAAGCCTACGCCGCCAAGAAAGCAAAGAAACCCACCGTCATCGCCAAGTCCTCCATCCTGCTGGACGTCAAGCCTGTAAGCAAACGTCTGCACTCTGGACACTGAATACACACTGCTGAGGGTTCTGATGACGTTTGCTCTTGATCTTCACCCAGTGGGACGATGAGACCGACATGGGAAAGCTGGAGGAGTGTGTGCGCTCCGTGCAGATGGACGGGCTCCTGTGGGGAGCTTCGAAGCTGGTCCCAGTCGGCTATGGCATCAAGAAACTGCAGATCAACTGTGTGGTCGAGGATGACAAGGTCGGCACAGACATCCTGGAGGAGGAGATCACCAACTTTGAGGATTATGTAAGTTAATCCTTGTTTGTGGCTTCTTCGCATGTTTTAATCTTGCCTACTGCCCGAAAATGGAGCTGTGTACTGCAGTAATCTGATTTAATGCTTTGTTATATGTATGAAAGGCCTTTTAAAAGCACAAACTTCAGTGAATTTTAATGGGATTCCATATTATATATCTAAACAAAGCAGAGCATAACTGGGAAGGGCAGGAACTGCACTAGTGTTTTGAAATGTTTGTGATGCATATCTTAAGCATTTGCATTTTGCCACCTAAAGTATAGTATAAACTTTCCTCTAAATAGAAGAAACTAAATAAAATCCTATGAAGCTGCTTTTAGGACTTGCCTTATCTCCCAATAGTCCAGCTGTGTGTAATATAAATTTCCGTATGAATCAGATTTTTCAGTAAAGACCTCAGAAGTTTGTTAGAAAACATTAAACAGAAACAGATTATGAAACTTTTTTGCGAAACATTCAAAGATCAGCCACTGTCTCTGCAGCTTCTGAGGGAATCTGACAGCTTTTAGCCAGGCCCTCTGCAAATCTGATGTTTTTTTCTCTACTGAAAAGGCGACAAGAAAACGATTAGAATAATAAATTCTCTGTCACATTTTCAAACCATGTAGGGGAAGAAGGTTCTCTGCTCAGATGAATTCAAACTCTGCCCCAAAATAGGGTGGATCTTTTTTTATAATTTGTGATAAAGTCAGTTGTTTATATAAAAAAATATTTTTACTATTTTTTTTTCCCCAATTAAGTATTAAATTTGAAAATGATCAAATGCTAGTTACTGTGTGCAGTTTAGTGATATAAATCACTTGACTGATGTGCCCAAAGAAGCATATCTTATATGGGGATGTTTTCTCAGGGCTGTGACACACAACCACCCCTAATGTAAACAATTTGTGGCAGAAAACAGATATCGTAGCTCAGTGAAATCACATTTTCTTATTATTACTTGGAAAAAAGCAGAACGCGTTCCCTGCTTTTAAGTTCATCTTTATTTCTCTTAAATAAAATGTACATATCAATACATTTGTAACCTATGTAACTGTGTTTCTCTGCAGGTCCAGAGTGTAGATGTCGCTGCCTTCAACAAGATCTAACCTTCAATACCAAAGTGTTGATGCTGCTTACAGCTTGTGGGGTTAATAAAGCTGAACCTAGAGCATAAATCTGTCTTTTATTTCTATATAATTATTTACGAGACAACTTCTAAAGTGCTACTAAAGCAGGATTCTAGTTTAAAGAGAGCACACCTTCAGTGTAGAGCCCAAGCCGACCCAAAACACCGGGTACACTGGCTGGGTGAATGTTGTCTTCTCCTTGTGGAGCAGAATCATTGAATCAGAAACATTGTAGAACGTTAGCGTCCCAGCCCTGAAATCCAGATACACTCCTATTCGGCTCCCACAGGGAGTCACGATGGCAACGCTTTCCTTGTTGTGCTGGAACGAGCAGGTGGTGTTGATGCAGTCTAAGCTCCAGGATTTAGAGTTATGGCCCAGTTTGCAGTCGCTCCCTCCTCCAATCCTGTTCATGTTCTTGTAGCAGATGCCAACTGAGACCCCCCCACTCCCAGCCCACTCCACCTCCCAGTAACATCGGCCCGCTATCCCTGCTCTGCACAACACCTGGGCCCAGCTGGTGAAGCGGTCCGGGTGGTCGGGGTAGGGCTGCGGCTCTGAGCGGGTTGTCACTGACCTCCGGCTGTCGGAGACGCTCAGGTAGGAGTTGGCTGTGTTCATGTCCAACGTCAAGTCGTTGTAATCTGGAGAAGAGAACACAATCTAATATCGGCTATAGAAGACATAATTAAATTAAATCAGACATTTGTGCTCACATTGGAGAAAATCGGTTCTTTTCCTCGGTTCCGTGGTGTAAGGAATGTCGGCGTCTCTAGCTGTTGAGAGAGAAATGCTTAGCGGCCCTTTCAACAAAACCATCTGAAAATATCTCCATGCGCTCATGAAGAGCCACACCTTTGGTCTTTTCACTGATGTTTGGATTGATGCTCTCCTTCAGCGAGTATACTAGAAATGGAAACAAAGTTTATTCCAAAATTCTTCAAGCTAATAAATATTTAAAATAGACATACCTTTATCAGAAACTCTGCTGAATTCCCTTTGAAGTGTTTCCTCCAGGCCTCCTTTCAGGTCGCCCAGGCCGTCTTTCATTGTTTTATACATGAAATACGTCAGGGCATCCGTGTTGGGCATCTCCACAGTCTTCATAGGGAAATGGAGAGACTTGCATTTCTGCAGAGGTGTGAAGATAATTGAATCACAGATTTGATTTTTAAATGCAATTTTTTTTAACTGTATTGTAAATCAAGTTTGTAAATGAAAATGTCCAGGGAGGTAAAGTTATTCAAGCGTTAAAATGTGTAGTTTAGCTCCACCTTAAGCACCAAATTTTAAGTAAATCTGAACAATATTTCTTTATCTTAACTCTTACTTAGCTTGGCATTTATTTTATGAACTGTCCGGTTGTCTTAACTGGGGATAAGAATTCAGGACATCAATTTACCAAGCCTGCTGATTTTCTGTTGAGGATGACAAACTAGTTTTCAAACATCATGTTGAATTCCCCTTTTCAGGATAGAAGGAATATTATCCACGTCTGAAATTGAGTTGTATAATATGCTGCTACTAACATGAAAGAAATACCCTGTGCATATGATGAAATTGTCCCCTTTTGATATTCTTCTCTTCCAACTATCAACTACAGAGAAGGAATATTCGGTGGTTGAATCTGCTCCAATAGATCTTACAATTGGCTGCTTAACCCTTGTTTTTAATCATGCAGATGCTGACTTCAGTAGAAAGTTCATTTGAATTTTATTTTATTAAACAATTGATTAAAAAATATATACATTTAGTACACTTTTTAGCAAAATAGGTGTAACTTTAACCACTAGATGGCAACAGTGTATTCAGTACAATCCGGTATGTGTGGAAGAAACCTTTACAGGCATGAGTAAGTTACTGGGGGTAAATTTGTGACAATCTTGAAGTACTTTAATAGTTTACCATTTGAAAATGATGAATTTTCAGAAACTAAAACATAAACTAAAAAGTACTAACATTCTCCAGTTAGGCCTCTAAAACTGAGAAAAAGACTTGTAACTTATGGTTTCTGAAGGCAAAAATCTGGCAGAGAAATACAGCTCTGTTGGGAGCTGTAGCTTTCTGCCTTTAGAGGAGTGGTAAATTTGAGGTGAGCTTCCACCCTGCTGGATGTTGAGGTGTCCCTGGGCAGAACATTGACCCCAATCCCCCAAACCAAACATCACCATTATGCACATCAAATCACAATAAGTTCCACTTCCATACCTGGAGGAAGTGGATGTGGTCCTCCGTGCGAGACAGCCTCTCCAGCTCAGCCTCGGTCCTCCGGTGCTCAGCCAACTCCCTCTGGATCTTCTCCAGCATCTCCTCGGCCTGACCAACCACCAGTCTCTCCTGGGATTTGATCATCTCCTTCACCTCTCCGCTTTGTTTCTCAATGGATCGAATCAACTTGGAGAAAATCCTTTCACTCTCCTCCACCACAGCCTCTGTGGAATGCTGGAAAGGTTAAAGTTCTTAATTTACCAGGAAAGCCATTTCTTTTTTTGTGTTACATTGTGCAGAAAGAACATTACAACCTCTTGTGTATAAAGTTGATCTCACCTTCATGTATCTTATGGCGTATCTCAGTTCCTTCTCTGCATCCTTCAGTTTCTGTACTGACTTCAAAGAAGTTTCTTTGAGTTTTTTCTAAGAATACAACAGATAAACATCACATGGGATGATCCTATTTTTAGTGAAAGAATTTATTCCAAGGTTGGCTTTCAGGGTGGAACATTTTGATTCAACAAAGCACTGAATTACACTGAAAAGGATTTGATCCATCAGCTGTGTTTAAATATTTTACATCCTGAAAGCCTCACATGATGCTATGGTTATATTAAGCTTTTCAGACAACACATTTAGCATCCATTGTTAATTCTCCTGAATTTCAGACTTCCCAGAGATTAAAAAAAAATAGTCATCCTAATGTTTTATTTATGAACTGCAAGCATTACTGAGCTTTATCATCCCATAAGCAGAAGGATATATTGGCAGAATAGTCAATAGTTCTACTGCAGTTGATCCTGAAAGTGGAGATGAAGGTACAGACACTGGTTTAGGTATTTAAAAAATTAATAAGTATTTTCTCTTTGATTTGAATTCAATCCAAAACAAAGTCCAGAAAATGTTCCTGGAAACTCTTACAAACCACTTTATAAAGATTTGGAGTCTCAGAGTATTGGTTGTTGCTGCTGTAGTTATTTTTTAAAGGACTTGCCTCTAAATTATTAACAGAGCTTACCTGAGCAGGAAAGACACCAGAATCCTTTTAAAAGTTAATTTTAGACATGGATCAGCATGGTAACTGGGTAAAAAACATTGTTCACAATATTTGAATAACACTTTTTAGCGTTAAAGATCTTTTGTTTAAAACAAAGATTTGTTCCTGATGCCACCAAAACATATTACAGCTGTAATGATGCTGTTACTTGAATTTATCACAGACTAAAGCAAAAATTATAAACTAAATTTGGTTGTCGTCTCAATTTGCTTATTGAACATATGCTGTCCTCATTGCTTGTCTGTGATTTACAAAGTAACATATTTTACTGTGAAGGCCAAAATTGTCCATACCCCTGATGACAGGAGTCTCTCAAAACATTATAAAAATACATTTTAAAAGTAGCCAAACTGATTTCCATTGCTTTTGCTCAGATTAGATGTTAAAAACCTGAATACAAATGTACTTTCAAATATGTTTTATCACTGATTAATGTTGTCAGTCTCACTAATCTAAAAAAAAAAAACTAGGAAAAAAAAGAAAACTAAAATATTTCTGTTACTTGTAATGTTATTTTATTGTAATTTATTGTGACTTTTAGTGACCAAACTAATTTTTAGGGTTAAAAAAACATTAGATGCATAGAATATAAATGTATCAACCCTGCTTGTAGATTTTTAGGCCTAACTAGCACTGGTTCTCCATTTTTATTTTAATCAGGATAGAAATGTACAGTTTTTAGTTCCTCCACTTTTTTCCATACACAATTTGTCGCTTAAATACTTCTGCATACTTTGTGGTACCTCAACCATTCAACATTTACCATATTCTGTTCATTCAGCACATTTTGACTGTTTCTTTTGGTATTGACATCTTATACAGTTTATGAAATATTCAGCTTTTTGTGATCATCTTGGGCCCCATTGAAATGAATGGAACATCCCATCATTTCTGAAGAATTCTGATAAGAAATGTTGCACTCTTTCACAGCTAACTACTTACATGTACTTTCAGCTGGAAACCCCATTCAAATTTTAAAATTTAGTCATATCATTCAACTACTTCTGTCTATTTTAGCTTTTTGAATTCTAGAATACCTCGTTTTAAAGTCTTAATAGAAGATTTTTGTGGTGGATTCTAAAATGGAGAATAAATGTATGCAAAACATTTGGAAATGAATGTATTTTATGGGGATATAGCAGGTTTAAATAAATAAAATACATTTTATAACTTAAAGGCAGGGTGGAGGTTTTGGCTCCTAGCATGAATAAAAAGTACTGGGGAGGCATTTTAAAGTGTCATTAAATTCTATTAAAGTCTATTAAATTCACTTTGTTCGGTTCAAAGTAAAAGAACAAAGAAAAGTGTTTACTCCAAGTAAATATTACTTAAAAATGTTTCCCAAGTTGTCAGACTTTTTGTTATAGTTTTGGATTTGCAATAAAAATTTTAAGTTTTGAACAAATTCAAGTTTTTTGTTGAACTTGTAATTTGCGTGTAAGGCCTTTGTGCAGAGGTTAAAATCTAAACTACAGCTGACACCCAGCTCAGAATAGTAAGCATGCTTAAAACAATGTGAATAGTTGTTATAAAGCCAGCAGCTACTGCAGGAAGTTGTTCCCACAAATATCGCATTCACTTCCTTAAATCATTGTAAACCTTTCCTTGTTTTTGTTTAGAAAAGCCTGTTATAATTATTACACTTTGAGTTTAGTATCTCAATTAAACCCTTATGAATCAAACATGTACTTTTGATCTGTACCTTTTATACTTTAGTAGACTTCTGTCTTTCTTGTCTAAATTCATAAGTGTTGAAAGCTGTACACACGATTTTATTTTTGTCAGCCAGTTATCCAATACAAATATTAACTCGGCACTGGGTTTTTTGTGGTCTTTACAAAGATTATCAAGCACATTGAACCAAGAGGCTCAGATGTTGAAAACGGAAAAATAGTGGAGTTTCTCTTATGAATCAAATGTATGCTTTGAGAGAAATTCTTTCCAGGAGCTGTGTTGTAAATATATCTGCAACACAGTTATGGCCTTACTGAACCGTTAGTGAGATTATATCTCAGAAACATATCAAAACTTTATTACAAACTACTCTGACTCACCTGCTGATTGCTTCTCTCCTCCACCACCGGCACCGTGTTGTGGCCCTTGTGTCTCTCCTTAACACACAGCGAGCACACACACTGCTGGTCATTGAGGCAGTACAGACGCAGCAGCTTTTCGTGCTGTTGGCACAGCTTCTCCTTCAGCCTATCTGTGGCTGGGATCAGCTTGTGTCCTTTTCTGTGAAAGCGCTCTTCATGTCCTTTCAGGTGAGCCAGGCAGAAAGACTCCAGGCACTGGGGACAGGATTCCACAGCTCTGTTCTTCCTGCCCTTACAGACGCTGCATTTCACCTCCTCGGGTTTCGCCAGGTGCTGGGCCGCAGACTGAACTTCACTTTTCAGAAACTTTTCCACCACTTCGGCCAGAACGGTGTTCCTGCTCAGCAGGGGTTTGGGATTGAACACCTGCCTGCACTGGGGGCAGCTGTACTGGTCTTTCTGCTTCGCTGTGTTCCAGTAATCCTCAATGCAGTCCAGACAGTAGCTGTGTCCACACGGGATGGTCACGGGATCTCGCAGAACCTCTAGGCACACAGGACAGCAAAACTCGTCTTGATCTACAGAGATAGTTGCGGCTGCCATTGCACTCTCTCACACACATTATACTGAAAGAGGAAGGGACAGTGATGGGCGTAGCTCACAGGTGTGCAGATACCAGCATCTCAGGTTTCACCTGCTGCACCATGAAGCCTCCAATCACAGCAAGGCACACCTGGGGAAGGCCCTCCCAGGTAAAGAAAGCAGAGATCAGTCCCATGTAGACCCACACCAGGCTGGGCCATAGTAGATGACCTTTAAAAGTAACCTGAAGCTTGTTTTGTTCCAGGGGAAAGCCCTGACTCATGTCTGTGTTTGATCAACAAAATGTAAACCAACCACCAGACAGTCTCTTCCAAACAGTCACAGGTCAGTTTCAAGATTTTAATAACAGTTTCAGAAATGTCCTTCTTAAAATTTCTTGCTTTTAGCTCACACTTAAGTAGCAAGACTCTAATATCGGATAGAATTCAGTGGGTTTTTAAAGTTCAGCTAAAGGCACCTTTTTCATAGACACACCTTTACTTAAATGCGCAACTTTAACATTCCCTGTATTACTTTGAATTTTAATCAGTTTGCTATTGTTTATACATCTCTATTAACTAATTTATCATTACTCTGTGTCCCCTCAGTCCATCCAGAATAAGGGAAGACAACCTTCTCTTACTCTGCACCATCAGCCTGGAATCATCTCTAAGTAGACTTTAACTTTCTGATCTGATTCTGCTTCTGTTCTTAACTATAGCTTTGTGATTAGTTCTCATCTTACACAGTTTGAGTCCGTTCCTTAATATACACTTGCATTGTTGTTTTGTATGTAACTTTTATGATTGTATATAATGCTGGTCTCTTTTGAAAACTAGGATTTATTTGCCGGTGAGATTTATCCCACATAAATAAAGGTTTTCCTCTTTGCTTTCAAGTGAAACTGTTTATGAAATCCTTCAGTGAATAAATATTCTTTAATCTCAAAATAAGCTGATGTTTTTTTTAATGTGTAACAAATGAGTTTACAAAAGAAAATACCTGTTCACAAAGCACTGCTTTAAAAAAATACTTATAAAAGCATAAAACCACATCACTACAACAGGCTGACCCTTTTAGCAAGACTGAAATACACTGAAGTAGGCTGCTCATGCTTTTAGCTGCTTCACACCAAGTTAACTGTATTGTCTGTAAATAAATACTGAAATATAACTGATTAAAGTCAATAAACTAGTGTCCACCGATAAAATATTCAAAAAGGTCTCATTGTTGACTCTTATGAAACTCAGGTTATGTGAGTGCGTGTACGACATTCAGTCTGATGTCCAGCAGGATTTATCTTCTTCTTGAGTGAGGCCGTCTCTGCAGGTGTCTTTGTCTAGATCCAGTCGTGACTTTGGAACCTGGGCAAAAAGAAAACAAGAAATGGAACGTTGCACCAAGCTGAGGCAGCAGAAACAACAAAATCTGATCAGTTTACTTCTGGAGATAAAATGATGTGAGGAAATAAAGCTTCTTTTGTAAATATAATGTTAAATTACCTAAGGGTTAAAGCATCTGAATGTTAAATTGTTTTGTATCAATAACGTTTTCCATATCACATCGCAACAACAAATTTCAGCGCATGTAACAGTGATTTGGAATAAATGTTTCATTAATGTGATGACTCTAGTTACCAAACGGTGAGAAGGCAAATGGTCCCTGGGCAAAGAACGGGTTCAGAGGACTGACAGCTGGTTGGTCCAGACTAAGGGGAGGCAGAACTGCGAGGACAGATAAACAGAGTTACTGTGGAGCCTCCCAAACTGAAACTGACAGAATCTCATGCAGATTCAGCAAGCTGTGCGGTAAGCAAACATGCTGAGAAAGGAGTTTCGGCTGAAAGGAAAATGTTAGGACGGAAACATCTTTTATTCAGCAGGACAACAAAAACACAGTCAAATTTCAAAAAAACAGGTACACGGGTGTAACGTAACACACACACACAACAACACACAACTCGTTTTCATGTGTTCACACATCTCATCAGTGTGTCACTGAGTAAGTGTGTCCCAGAAACCATCTGCACATAAGAAAAACGCAACAAGAGAGAAGGGTTCGCATTATTTAGCAAGCATATAAATGAACTGATCTAAATTATTTTAGGTGTCTGTGGAAAAAATATCAAAATTAAATCTGTGGTCAATTAAACCACTGAAATCACAGGACTTAACAGCAATTAGTCAGAGTTTGCTTCTTGCCTTTTAATAAACAAGGTAGATTTTCTCAACATCAAGAAAAACAAGAAAAAATATACTATTTGAAAACAAAACAAAAAATAAATAGAGCTATGTATAAAAATATACAACTTTTTCTATTGGGCTGGAATGAAAAATTTGCCCACCGTTACTTTTTAAGAAAAGTTTCTTTAATATTTTGTATTTTAATAATATTTGTTTATTAACATTAACTAAACCCATTAGTGCCTGAATGTACAGACCATTCGATAAATTAGAATATTATTGAAAAGTTAATTTATGTGAGTAACTTAATTCACTAAGTAAAACACATATCAATTAATTACACTCAGACTGATATTTTCAAGGACTTACTTCAATGCTTCCGTTGTTTACATTGATTTTCCACTTACAGTTATTTGAAAATATGACATATAAAGTTAGAGTACATCAGACCAATAAAAAATATTTTTAAAACAGAAATATGGGTTTAAAGACAAGTATGTTTAACATTTGCTTATAGGTTGTCATTTTTAAGAGCTCTTTAATTTGGCAAATATTCTTCGGCGGGATGATATTCTACTTTATTGATTATGCCTGGATTTATAAGCTTATGAAAAGAAAATGTGTTTTTGTTGTCAAGCAGATGCTAAATTAAATAAAGATTATTATGTTGTATGTAGAACTTTGGTATTATTTTTTCAAATCAGAGAAATTTGATTAAAAAATTATACATAAAAATGGCAATCACAAAATGATCAAGTATATAATATGAAATGCCGAAGGGCTATTGATTTTATAGAAACTGTTAATAGGTGACAGAACTTGTGATTAAAAAAAACAATTATCAATTTTAAATCTAGTGACTTAAAAGATATACCCATTTCAAATCTTTGTACATCTTTACTATAATCAATGCAGAAGGTAACATAGCCATGTCTAATTGGGTTAAATGACATCTTAAGCTCACTTATTGGTGACTCCATCTGTGCAGCTGCCCCAGCCTCACCAGCGAGGGGAGAGTCACACTGAGACTCTGAGGACTCAGGATTCTGAATCATCATGATTGTAACATCTTTCACTAAAAAAATAAACGAAAAGAGAAACATTAGATCAGTCAGTAGTTGGAACAAATGTCCTTTAAAAGCCCCTCTTGAAGTGTGTCTACCTTTCTCATAGATGCTGACAAATCCTCCCTGGCACACTTCTTGCAGCAGTCCCTTGAAGTCGGACACCGCTGTCATCACTGGGCCTGAAGGAGAGGCCCGGGTTCATGTTGAGCAAAGGAGAAGCTGACAGCGTAGGTGAGGCATGAAGGGACTGACAACTCTAAACACAGATACGGAGAGGAGACGGTGTTAGGCTGAGTGCTACTGAGTCACTGTCCGCAGAACAAGTCTGAAGGAATCACCTGGAGGAACTGGACGGGGTCATCAGTGTGGGACAGGAGGTCAAGTTCGGCCTCGTTCTTCTTCAGTTCAGCAATTTCCTTCTGGATCTTGTCCAGCAGCTGCTCGGCTTCACCGATGGCCGTCTTTTCCTGTTCTTTGATGAGCTCTCTCAGTTCAAAGCGCTTCAGCTCTATCTGGCGAATGAGCTCCGTAAAAATGGCGTCGCTCTCTTCAGCAGCAGCCCGTGCCGAACGCTAGAGGGAGACGCAGACCAACGCACAGCAGTCAGCGAGGGAGGCACAATTTAAAAAAAACATCTGTTCTATGAGAATATTTAACTTCAGCAGCTGTTATGTAAATAAAGAACAGGCTAAGTATTGTACTGAGTTTTCTCATTAATCATTTAACAGAAAGAATCTGTGTGTCAGCACTTACAGCGAGAGAAAAAACAGCTTGTCTCAGATCTTGTGCCTCTTTCTCTCTTTGCTGAATCTTGAACTGCGAGCTCTGCCTCATGTCACTAAGCTGCATCTGAAAGAAAGAATTAGGGGATATTTTAAAATTATAAGTCATGTTTACAAAACAAGGAAAAATCACCCGTTTGCCTTTCTGAATCTCCACAGAATATCTGTAAAACCTATAATGTAATAATAGGCAATAATGTAAAACCTATAAAAGAAAAATAAATAATACTATTTAAATGCAATATTTAGCCAGAAATCAACTGAACTGCTTCAGAAACATGACAACAAAACCACAAGAACTAAATCTGTGTCACCATCTTCATATCAAACCTTGATTTACAGTAAAAATAAATACATAAATAAATATAATCAGAGTCATTTATTTTGTTTATTAGTAGAGATAAATCACAGTCATTTTGGTTTTGTTTGCGTGCAGCATGAAGCACTGCACTGAGAGGGATAGCTTTGTTCTTGACCAGCTCTAAAAAACCAGGGTCGGACTAAATAAAGCATTTAGAGAAGCAGTTGACAAAGGGACAGATTCTTGAACAATATCGATATAAGTTCAACAATTTCTTCCCTGGCGACATAAATGAAGGACATGAACATTACAATTTTAACGTAATTGGAAAAAGGTCAATTTTTGCCTAATTTACTTTTAGAAACTGCTTTCTAATTCTTCAGGGTGTAAAAGACGGCCCTGAAGGGTCAGGATCCAGGTATATATTTTTTCTGAGCATCATGGATAAGTGCATAAAAATAAGAACGGATTACAAAATGGCCCCACTATAATTAATAAAAAGCACGTAATCAAAGCCCATAGCTAATTTCATTAAAGTTAAAAACAATGTGTATTAAAGAACAGGCTACTGGATGCAAAACATAGTAAAACTATTTGTTATATTGCATTTAATCATTTTGGGGAAGGGAGGGGTGAAATTGATGTTTACCTCCTTATCACTAATCAGAGCCAGTCCACAATACAAACTGTCTGAATGCAGTCTCTACATAAAAATGAGTAGGACTGAAAAATAAAACCAAGGCTCTTACAAAAAATAAAAATGGATCCACATGTCACCATACGCAAGGTGACTTGTGAGTCTAAGTATTTGCACAACAAATACTTAAACTCACAGACGATAATTCCAGGCTGATGTCAATGTGTTGCTACCTTCATGTGTTGTGTTTCTGCCTCGGCCAGCACCGTGTCGTGTCCTTTGTGCTCGTCTGTCAGACACAGGTAGCAAATGCAGCGCCTGTCGGTGCGACAGTACACTTCCAGCAGCTTGTCGTGCTGGGGACAGATCGTCTCCTGGAGCCGCTTGGAGGCCGAAACCAGCTTGTGCTTCTTGAAGGCAGCGGACTCGTAGTGAGGCTGGAGGTGAACATCGCAGTAGGAGGCCAGGCACACCAAGCAGGACTTGACAGCCTTGTATTTTCCTCCCGGTGCAGACGTCACACTCCACGTCGTCAGCTTTGGCCAGACATCGGTTATCCCTCGGTACCGAGGCAGCCAGGAGCGTAGTTGTCTTGAATTTCTCCACCACATCGGTGAGCATGGTGTTCCTGGCAAGCACCGGCCTCGGGCTAAAGCTCTGTCGGCACTGCGGGCAGACGAAGACCCCGAGAAAGTCGTCTTGGTCCCAGTAGTTCTGGATGCAGTCCGAGCAGTAGCTGTGTCCGCAGGGGATGGTCACCTGGGTTTTTCAGCACGTCCAGGCATATGGAGCAGTTAAACTGGTCCTTGTCCAGAACCACTCCACCCTGAGCCATTTTTAAAAACACTACAGAGGAGCCAGAAAATAACAGAAAAAACAAGAACACACTGGTTCAGTGTTGCTACAGCCGCTTTGTTTACAGGAAGTGAAGAGAATGGAGGCGTGGCCTAGCAACGACACCGGATACTGGAGGACATTTAAATTAAAGAGACAAATACAGATTCTTCTAACTAAGAGCTGTCTTTGCTTCACACACAGACCAACAATAAAAGCAAAAACACAAACTCTTTTTACAAAGCTAATTTAAAGTATTGTTAAATTATTATTATTATAGTTTTAATTGGGTTAGTTCACTTTATCAAAGACGAGTTCATAGGGGGGAAAATCGCTCTAAGTGCAAAAAAAGATTTTTCACCCTCTATTTACATATTAACTTCTTAAGATTTTTATGTGTGAACATCTAATGTTGAACATATAGTTAATGTAATTTGAAATACCTGAAATAAATTTTGTGGTCTTGGATCATTTTTGATTCATTTATTATTCACATTTTTTAACGCACTTTGCTTCATGGTGATTATTCTGTTTTCTATTTTGAATTTCAAATGTTTTTAGTAAGATAATCATTTACTAGTACCACAATTGGAAAATTTTGCAATGCCACATCAAGAATTGGTACAAGAACCCCAAAATTTAAAATAGAATAGAACGTATATGTATACTTATTGCACAAAAGAGAATTACTGCATATAAAAACAATCATGTGTATTGGATGTGTTTGTTAGTCTATGTGGGTAAATAGCACTGCAAGGGCTTTGTTTTAATTGCACTGATCACATTGAATAAAGCTATTTAGCTTTGTCACTTTGAATAAAGCTAAATATATTTCATTTTAAATAAGAACTCTTGCATTGAAGTTAGCTCTCACAATATGGCATATAAAGCCTATGAATGTCTGATACGTCTATAGTTTATTAAACATTTCCCTTTTTGCCCTTCTCAATGAATCGGTCTGTTCTTTGAAACAGTTTTCCATTGAATGTTTACATCTAGTCAATGTGTTACAAGTAGTAGATAAGCCCTTTTATGGCGAGGATCTTTTCTTTATTTGCTGATTAGAAGGACAGTAGAAGCAGTCATGCTAGAACAGCTTAACTTTCACAATTCATGTAACTCAATCAAGACAGCCTCAAAAGTGCAGTGCCTACAGTGTTGAAATATCCATGGAAGTGGCATGCTTTTATTCAGAAGGGGCAGTCAGTCAGAGTTTTGACCAGTATCATATCTTAAATGTAGGAGCATTAAATCACAATAAAATCTGTACTTAATTTGTAAGAAATGACCCAAAAACAAGGTTCAGTGCATTTTTATTTTAAAATGCATTAAAATAATTAACAAACATAATAAATAATATCTGACAAATCATTTTCCATAAATCAAAGAACAGTAAGTGGAAAATAAACATACAATCCATATCCTCAAACTTCAAGGTATTAACCAGGATTTCCTTAACAGAGCATTGACAGCATAAATACATAAAAGATTAGGCATACATTTAAAAAATGTAA
Organism: Xiphophorus hellerii; assembly: GCF_003331165.1. NCBI lineage: Eukaryota > Metazoa > Chordata > Actinopteri > Cyprinodontiformes > Poeciliidae > Xiphophorus > Xiphophorus hellerii. The sequence goes on along the minus strand of NC_045677.1, from coordinate 19,703,330 downwards.
TATCTCTAACTAAGGACAATACGTTAATTTGGTTACAAAAAGAAAATTCTGATGCATAAATGACAAGTTTCCATATTTCAATTATTTTCTCAATAAGAGCACAAAAACACTCATACTTTCTTGTGCGTGGCAGGTTTTGAAAAGTTGCCAGCAACCTCCTGTTAGGCTGTTGATTATTATACCTGCAAATCAAAAACATTCTCTTAAAAATCACATGCAGCTCTAATAAAGAGGTCATCTTTTTCTATAAGGGCTCTTTTTTTCTCAATCTGGTAAAATAAAGTGCTGACAAATGTTTAGCTATATTTTTAAAAATAGAGTATTCCCTTTCAGATTGTTAACAGGTAATAACCTCTTCAAAAATACTGCTCACAGTTTTAAACCTCATCAAAACATGCTCAATATACCGATTCAAATAGTCCATTAAACATGTCTTTGGGTTTTCATTCTAAGTTATAACGCTGTTACTAAACTATAAGAAACAGGCTTGAAAAATATTCAGATTGTTTTGAAACATGCATTTATGCCGGTAGAATATGAATGTTTGCGCTACATGCTAATCTGAAATTCAGTGATGTTTTCAGATGAGAACACCCAACTCACAGTCAACTACTTGGTAAGTCACAAAGATAAAGCTTTGTTTTGGATTCACTTTATTTTAAAGTAAACGTTTCCTTCATTTCAAGTTTTTTTATACTTAGCTGCAGTAAATAAAGTTTTTCACATCAAACAAACCAAACAATTAAGAAACAGTGTGTAAGACTGGCCCCAAATAAGAATATGTAGAGTATTTGAAGATGACTAAAACACTCTAAAAGGTGCCGGTATGTTTGAGTGTGTGCAATGCTGAGATATGCGTCGCCACTCATGATACCAAAGTATCTTGTGTGCCTTCACTTGTTTTTATCCTCCAAGCCACTTTCTGCTCTCAGCGCCTGACTGCTGGCTGAAATGAAGCTGATCCAGTGTTTGAGCTCCTCTGGAAACTGTGGACACTCAATCTGTAAATAAACACAGCATTAAACACACTCTTAAAATTCACATGAAGATTGGAGCCCTGAGTTCAAGTTGCACCAAATAACCAACTGACAGTAACCTTAAAAGTTTAAAAACACCCAAAAAAGTAATGGTTATACCAAATTACACATTCAAATTGCAAACACATTTTTATATTAAATTTTTCTTGATACGTATATGTGCACTCCATGTAAGCTTGATTTATCAAGTTGCTTGTTTATTTTCCTGACTTGTATAGAGGAATGTTTTTAGTTGTTTGTAAAAGTTGATTTCACATTTTTGCTTATGAAATACAATTATTTGAAAATGACCTTCGATGGGAAGTTTTTAAATTATTCTTTGGTTAAGAATAATTCATCGAAGAATGAAACTGTTGCAACTGCTGTTCTTAAACAAAATGTGCTCCGAAATGTTCATATGATCTAAATATTTTCCCTAACTGTGTTTATGTATTATCAATTACACTCAATGTGCAAAACTACTCACCTGCTTCTTGTAGGTAAATTCCATGATGCTTTCTGGGCTGCTGCCCACCACATTCTGCCTGCAAAGCATGACTGCAGATACAAAGCCATCTCTCTTAGACACGAAGCGCTGCTCTAGGTAAAAGGCCTTATCATCCCAGCCTAGCACTTTGGTACGAATCTGGAAAGCCTCTCTGAAGGCCAAAGAGCGCCTATACCGAATGGTGGAGGCCCCTACTACCATTTTGGCCCCAAGTTTACGTGAGGCCATGAACAACCCATTTCTCATGTAGTGGTGGAAGCGAGCAAAGTCACACTCCCTCAGATATCTAGAGTTGTTCATATGGCCCAGGTAGTCTAAATCATGAGGAAGGACCATGCCATCAATACTTTGCTCAGCTAGAATGTCTTCTATTCTGGGTAGGAACCATGCTTCTACAAAAACCTGGGCCCCCCGCAGGAAGTACCACACATCCAGGTTGCAGAAGAGGAGGAGGAGGGTGCTCAGCACCAGCAGCAACATCTCTGGAACAAGAGTCCAAACACAGATTCAACGAATAAAAACTAATGAACCAAATAATAATTTACAAAGGTGTTTTAACAAGCTGTATGTATAGGATGGCTTAAAAATACTTCCAATAATATACAATTTTTGATTAGAAATGTAAGAATACATTTTAGCATTTTACTAAATAAATACTAATACTAATCAACTTGAATACATATATGAATGTACGCAATATAATGTGAACTGGACTTTCCAGAGCCGCTTACTATGTTTCCAGAATTAAAGCAAAGAGGTCTTATACTGTATACCCACAGCCAAGCACTGCAACCTTGACAAGAGTGGGAAGTTAGCGCAGCTGCCTTCAAATAAACCTGCTATGGAAGTCAAATCTGTTAGCCTAGCTGTTAGCAGTAGGAGGCTGCCGGCCTATGGAGGTAGAGGGGGCAAATTCTGACGCAAAAGTCGCCACTTTGCATTAAACTATGGCGCAATACCAGCGCCGTCCAAAAACGTATCAGAAGCATATATCTACAAGAGTAAAACTCACCGTGCGTCCCTCAGAAGGCGCTACCACAGGACGGGATGCAACTTCAAGAAGCCGGTAGGTTCAACGGACATGACTTCCTGATGTGTGACGACACGGACCTTCATTGGCTGACTGTTGACATGGTTACAGATTTATTATGCAAATACGGCTTTTCGTCTTGGTTTTTTAACTGCTACCTCATGGAATACAGTAATAATATTTTTAATCAAAAGTATTTTAAAAAAAATTGTACAAAACGCTCATCCAAAATCTACATATTGCAAAATTCTCCTATGAAAGAAAATGTTAACTATTTCAAATAAAGTAGAAAATGTTTCTTTCCAGAATTTGAAAGCAGGCTTAAATAATTTAACATCTGCTCCAATAAACTGTATTTGCTGCTTCATGTACGTTGCTTTCTTTATTTTTATTCCACTAGGTTACAATAAATTATCCTGACCAGCCGTTCAGACCGAAAAACACATTCTTTATAGTAAGAAAGACACATTAGGATAAAAAGGAATTTGATAACAGTAAAAAAAAGGAAAAAATTACATTATAGCTAGATTACATGTTCAATTAATCTGGTAATAGACAAGACTGAATTAACAAAGGTGAAAAGTCTTAACTAGAGTTTCTTATCTTTTCCAGCGATTTATAGCAGTCATACAGATATGTTCCCTCTGAATATGAATGTTTAACCTACATAAAACAAGCAGATGACAGAAAAAACACTTAGTCTACATGAATTTGTTAATTCGTGGAGTAGTTGTTCTCATAGTCCTATTGACAGAAGAAATACTATATAACAACCATTTACCTTGTAAATTTTAAAATGGCTGCTCAAACATCAGCTCAATTGGAAAACATAGTCTTGAAGTTAGCACCCGATTTGAACATTGCAATTCAGCAGTTCAATGAGTAAAACTAGGTCATTAAGTGGATATTTCAGAGGCCACAAATGAAAAGCAAACTTCTGCTCTTAAGGACGACACCAAGTCAAATTAGTGAGAGATATAACGTTAAAGCTAGACGCACTAAACAAACAACCTGAAGCTAATGGGTTTTGAAGAAAATATCTTAATAATCACAGAAGTATTACATGCCACCTGAAGTTTATCTTGTAAGTTTAAAATGATTTAAGCTCTTTAACACTGTTTGGATTCATGACACTGACTGCCTCCATGCAATGCAATGTTGATTCAGGAATTACTGCATCAATATTGCGTTGCATGGAGGCAGTCACCCTGTGGTTCAACATAGATGTTAAGAAAGTTAATTGCCTTTAACAGCACCTTTCACCATTGATGACTATGGTATCTCATCTTCCACCAATTTCTCCATAGTATTTAGGTCCAATTGGCTGGCCAGTTAAGTCTTACCAGGGCCCAAATGAAATTTAGAATTTGATTTAATCTCAAAAGAGGACATTTTATTATTGAGCAACAATCTAGTCCTTTTTTCCCATTAATCAAGGTAAGATATTTCGGATGTTGTCTCTGCCTAGACAGTAGCTTTGTACGGGAGGCATTGCAGTTGTGGCCCATGACCTTTATAACCTTTTCTGAATCCCTTGAAGCTGCAGTTGACATGTTGTGAAACTTTACTAAACTATCAAATACAATCACTTTACAATTCCTTTAAAGCTTCAACTGCCAATTTCTTGGACATAATTTTCTATCACTGTTTTGTTCTTCCACTCAACTTAACATTAATATGCTCAAATACAGCATCCATTTTATTAACACAGAACAGTTTTGGATTCTAGACATCTGTCAAGGCAGCAATCTTCCCCCATAAGACCGTAACAAAACTACTTATTTAATCAGTCTTCTATAATATTTTCATTTCTTGAGAGATTGCATTTTGTGTTTTAACTAGCTTTGAAAAATGAACAGAACTAAATACTTGAATATATATCAGTGTAATGGATTTATACAAGTAAAGAGCATTGGACTTAATTAAATGAACAAATGTTTTGCTCTTTTCTTGGCACACACCTGTGTAGAAAAAAAATGGCACTAGATGTTAACAGCTGCCCTCAGATGGTACAACAGAAACAATGCATTCAGATTTTAAAGCTCAAGAAGTCATTTTTATTTCTAACATTTTTGTGCTTTGAAAGCATATTTCGTCCCAATAAGAAACTCACACCTTAACCCATGGATTAGTTTTATTGCTGTTGCTATAAAACCTGTCATACATTAGATATTTACAGTTACAAAAGTTGTGATGTAACACCATTTTTAATGCAATGTACACCAATATTCCTGTGTTACATCTTTAAATACTGGGTTCAAAGTACCCTTAGAGCAAAGAACAGGCACAACAGTGAAGTAGTGACATAACTGTGCAGATTATTAATTTCTCTCTGAGACAATGGTGAGTCTCAGGGTAGATATACTGTCCATCCAACTATTTGTTCTTCTCCTCAAGACCACTCTCAGCTCTCAGGGCCTGGCTGCTGGCAGAAATAAAGTTGACCCAATGCTGCAGGTCCTCTGGAAACTCAGGAGGCTCTACCTACAAGCAGCAAAACACAAGATTATTTTCATTTGATACTAGTATGTGCCCAGATTCATCCTATCAGCCTTCACTTCCTCTCTTACCTTCCTTTTACACAGGTGCTGTAAGATCTTGTCAGGGCTGCTGCGTATCACACTCTGCTTGCAGTACATGACGGCACACACCAGTCTGTCTTTAGTGGACACAAACCTTTGCTCCAGGAAAAAAGCTTTGTCATCCCAAGTTACGATACGACTGCACAGATCGTAACCTTCTCCTATACACAAAGCCCTGCGGTAGCGAATGGTTGTGGCCCCCACCACCAGGTTGGCTCTGAGGGCCCGAGCTGCTTTGAACACACCGTTACGCATGTAGAGAGAGAAGCGGGCGAAGTCGCACTCCCGGAGGTACCGGGCATTGTTCATGTGGCACATGTCGATGTCACGTGGGGTGACGCGTCCTGTCATGACCTGCTCTCCTGTGACGTCCCACACTGGAGGTTGAAACCAGGCCCGCAAAAGAACGGCGCCCGCTCGCAGGAAGTACCACACATCCAGAGTGCTGAAGAGAAACACTATCGCAGCAAGGACCCACACCACCCACCACATCTCTGTAAGGACAGGACAGATGGAAATAAATGATGATATGATGCTGTTCTCTCATATTTGTTTTGATTGTAATGTTAAATTACAGGTATATGTAACTATAGCATATTTTTTTTCATCATAAGCTTTGAATTCAGGGCCCCGACAGATACACCATCTTCAGCTGCAGCTGCCACTAAATACATCTTGGATTAATTAGTACAGTTTGCTTTTCAGTGATGCATATTTGCCACTGTGGATTCTTAGTTTTTTCTCTTTCTGCAGGGATATAAACTGACTTCTAGGGTGTTTTCTTGTACTTTTCCTTTATTCTTATATCTCTCTTTCCTTTATATTTCTTTTCTGTTCTTTTCTTTATTCACCCCCTCTTTTCTGTCTCCATGTCTATTGCATTTTAAATGAACCTAAAGCATTATAGCAAAAGTTGCAAACAAATCTGTTGGGCTTCTTCTTAGTATTCAGAGTGCTAAATTGCTGGACAGGACACAATACAAATACAAAAAAGATTAGAGCGTAATTCTGTACTCAGGGGTAATTCAGTCATTTAACTCAGTCATTTAATTCATCCCCGTTTCAATGATTAGATTCATTGAAACAGGGATGAATCTAATCTGCTGTTTTATAGTGTTTTGTCAATGGCCCAAAAAGTTCAATTTCTTTTACAACTACAAATCACAGAAAAGAATTTTTAAAACATGCTTTTATTTTAATCTTCCACTCTAGGAGTTGACCTGAATTCAGAGTCCAAATAAATCCAAGTTGTAACGCATGCTTGTAAAACAAGATGCCAGACCCTGAGCGGACTGGCATCAGTCTGAACAATGGAAACCCAAAGAGCACATTTATCAAATAAGTCATATCTGATATTCCAAAAATAGCTAATTCAGTTAATCAATACAATAAATGTACCTCCCAGAGCTATAGCTGTTTAATGTAACAGAAAATGTTTTAAGAATCTTTAAATATGGTAAATATAATAATTAGAAATGTAATGTATTTACATTACATTTAGTGCTGCCAAAACAAATGGTTCAATGGTATGTGGAACTTTAGTCCTAATAAAAGTTGGTGATTGAGACAGCTGACAAAGCTTTCTGTCATTTGAAATATTTAAAAGACGTACATCGTTAGTACCACTTGTCTTTATTTAATTCTAACTCTCCATTTGATAATGTTCACATTGCACAGAAACCCCAACACTCTTCACTCATCCAGGAAAACTGAATGCTACCAGTGAGACTCTGCAACCTCCTGGTTTAGAAAACATTGTAATCACAAGCTCAGCTTATCTGCATGGCCCAATTTGGATTGTATTGGAGTCTGTCTGTATGATTGGATTTAACTGACTTCTTTATCATAGAGTTACTTCAGGAAACATGTTGTGATTAAGCGCTACATAAATAAACTGAAATAAATCAGATTCTTTGCAATACGCAAGTAGTTTACATATTCCATATTTTACGTTGAATTCTGCAGGCTCAGTGGTCAGATGGCGACATTTTGACTCATCATGGCTTCACAAAAGCCTTTTTGTATACTACACGTGAAATTTTAGTTCCACGTAAAATTTGTGAAATTATTTACCTGTTTGGAATTCATACACATGTAGAGAAAGTGCAAGTTTAAAAAATTGGCCAACAAAAAACATTGTTCAACTCATTACAACGTCTGTGTGAAACTCACTCAATATCCAGCAAATAAAACTGTTTATTGGTCTCGCTGAAATTCTTGAATTTTCCCAAGTCTCAGCAAATCCTGACAAAATGTTGCACTAAAGTCTAAACTTCCCACAAAATAGGAGCCCGCAAACAGGTTCCGCAAGAAAGGCAGGCTATCCCTGCATGAGGAGTTTGTCTTAACAAGCAGTTTCAGTGAATTAAGAGATTTCCACTGATAAACTATTTTCTAAAACTCTAAAAAAGCAGTTTATGACTCAGAACCATGACCCAGAAATACTGAACATATTTCAAATTCTGAATCTTAGTTTAAGAGGTCCTGCTTCAGAACGAAAATAAAATCTAGCTAATGTGGTTTAAAGACATTAATAACCAATACGGTAAGGAAGTAGATGTATCTTATTGAACATAATGTAAAACTTTACAACATTCAGGCATGTGGGAAAACTTCAAACTCACCTGCCGTGTCGTGTCTTGTAGTGTCAGCAGTTTTTAACTGACACTACAATACACGAAGTCTTTAACTCTAAAGACTTCCTGTAATGGGTTTCACATTAAAAGACAAACGATGTGGTTCTTCTTAAATTGACCTAGAATGAATGGAGGAAAAATGAAATCATACCACTGGCCTTGTAAACAAAAACACTGAATGAGTGTGTGGAGTTAAGTGAAGACCAGGTATATGTCGTTGTAACATACTTTTAAATTAACATTTACTTTGACAAAAAGAGATTCATTCACTTCCGGTAGCTAAAATGACGTAATGCAGACTGATCGAGTGTACAGCGGTAATTGACTCTTCAATCAAACTCAAGGATACTTTTAATAGTCTCAAGATTATGTTAAATTCAATTTTCAAAATTACTTAATTTTATTAACTAGTACAATAAAGATTCGATGTTTATTTAACATTGTGACGCCATAAGAGTCCAACTTGATTGTCATTTCAAGATACTTGACTGATGTATGAATAACAAGCAAATACTTGATTAATAAACACAATTTGTCTTTAACAAAATATCAAGTAGAATTTAAAATACTATACAAAAAAAAAATCACATGCTAACTTGATTAGTAACAGATTAATACCACACATAAGAACTAAGTTAAACATGTAATAATAATGCATGTTAATTAAAAAAAAAAAAAAAGAAAAAAAAGCATGCATCCAAGTTATTTTCTAACCAATGTCATCTTAAAGTCACTGTGGTTATTTGAAGAAAAAAAAAAAGAGATGTTCCCAAGAAGATTCACTGAATTTGTTGAGATCTGTAATCCATCACCATTTTCTTCATGTTCCAGTCTGACATTAGGTCACTCATTTCAAGCTCATGTCCTGGGCCAGCCAGTGGATCATGTTTGTGTCTGAATGAGAGGGACAGCGTCATGATTAGAGCATCCTTTTAACATCATTTTAAAGACGCAGCTCGAACAAAAATGTCTCATAATTTCACATTTCGCATCCTGGTTAGTAATAACGCAGCAGCTTCAAATTTCAGTTAACAAAAAGAGATGCAGATGCAGTAGCTTACTGTTTGAGATGCTCCTCGATGGCTTTGCGTTCATACACAGTGCCATAAACTGTTTTCACAGGATCAACAAACATCTTTTTGGTCAGAGGACAGAGCAGGTGTTGGGGAACAAACTGTGGCACAGAATCCACCAGTTTCTTCAGGAAAAAAAAAGATACATAAATGTTAAATTTATCCATGGACTATTACACCACCAATACTGTAAATATGCCCATTGATCCACCTTTTCCATATCATCCAGAGACTTCCCTGCATGTTCCTCCGTGTGCCTCTTGGCTTCTTGTTCGTACATCTCACGGCTTGTCAAGAATTCCTCAGCCAAAATGCTTAAAAAAATAATAATTTAATGTATCAATGAATTTTTATATTTACAAGCCTTTTGGAGAAGCAGAAGTTAAAGCATGTGGATTTTATATTCAGATAAACGACCATGTGAAATACTAAAATATTCCTCACCTATCCAGGGGATCATCTGGCTCAGGAATGATGAGCAGCCCATACACAGCATCAAAAATCTCTTTCATTGTGAGGTGTGCATTGTAGTTTCGGTCGAATATGTTGTGGCAGATCCGGCCCACACTGTTAACGTTGCAGTGGTACACCTGTCATGATGTTAAGAATTCTAACTACATAAAATGAAGTTACATATACTTGGCAAGAAATATTTAATGTTTCCACAAAGTGTCAGGATACGTTTGTGACAAAACGAAGGACTGGAGGTTTCACTGGGTAGTCGGGTCCAAACTGACAGTACAGCTCAAACACGCCCGACTGGTATGGTGTGTCAGGAGGGCCCTGCATGAGAATCTTCCAGAATGCTGAAAAGATGAGACTCTTAGCACAGATGTAATAAAAATATTTTTTAAATAGAGAAATTCTTTATTCATAATAATCTGTTATATGGTTCATAGATTTACCACCTAGTTTTTACAAATTACTTTTTCATTTATGGCACAATTATTGGTCACTTTTAAAAAGTTAACCTGCAAAAATTGTAACAGGGAAAAAAAAAAAATCAACTTACTGAAATCAGACTCTGATGGAAAGACTCTAAAGAAGGGATGCGGGTCACAGTGCAGACTTCTGAGTTCCTCCAGGATCCGTTTTTCCTTTTCCATGAATCGTCCATCCTTTGACTCACAAATCTTCTTTTTGAGGGTACTGATTAAGAAAAAAAGGGCTGGAATTGTCCATTTATTCACAGAAAAGTGATGATGTCTGCTACCTTTCAGTAAGGGTCACTCTGCCATTTATCTGACTTGGCAAGAATGTCTCTGGGTATTCATCATACCCATGAGCAGCAAAGAGGCCCATTAATCCAGACTAGAAGGAATGAAAATAAATACGTCATAAAGCCATAGTGTTTCATTCATCTTAACTAAATGCAGACAAACAGTCATGACAGACCTCAGAGATGGAAGATGCATCAAGTTTTTTCTTGGGTTTCCTTTGCTCCAAAGACAGAACTGTCTCAATTTCAAAAAGCTTTAGGCCATCTTTGGTTGTCTGAGGCTTGAAACAACAACCACCTAGAGATAGAAAGAAATTAGAGCAAATAAAGAAAAGCTTCAAAACATTGTTTTTCTGCTGTGAAAAAACTGGTAACTAGACTCAATAAAAATAAACCTGTTGCATTGCTGATCCCATGCAGCATGTTGTTCTCCACATTTCCCAGGAGGATTGAATCAACAGTGATGTCAGATTTGAGCAGTTTCACTGTCACAGCTACAGGCTCTGTCTGGGAACTAAAAAAAAAAAAATACATTTTTTTGCACCTAAACAGACAAATGGAGGACAACCTATTTGTTAGGCCCAGTTAAACTCAAATTTAAGCTCGACTCTCAGGAGGAGGGTGGCAAATGTCACGGTCGGGCAGCAGTGACAACAGAAAAAAAAGAAAAACTTGTAAAATTGCACATCATCATGACCTCACACAGAGTAAAGAGCTTGTGGAATCCAAACAACCCCATTTCTTAACACTGCAGAAGGGTTAAGGATGTGCGTACACCTTGCGCAAACTGATTATACACAAGGAAAGACAATGTTAAATTCTTCAAGCTTAATATAAGATTTTCCTAATCAACAGAAAAAGTGATTAAAATGTAAAGTGAAGCAGAAGGAAATTTTACCCAGAGTCGTTTCCATCGGTAAGGCATATGATGCGAAGTCTACAATCTGGGAATCTCTCCTTGACTTTTTCAAGCTCACGAGCTCCTCGCCGTAGCGCATCATACAGGAGAGTACATCCATTTGCCTTCAAGTCACGCAAATGTTCCTACGAATGTGGAAGAGCATGATAAAAACCAAGTCCTGTTATGTAGCAGCTGTTGCAGGGATTAAACACCGATTTAAGTCATCCCTAATTTTTTAATGCAGTTTTCTAGAAGCAACCTTTTTTCAGTTAAAGTCTACACAATGTAGTGTGCATGTGTTCTTATAAAAACAAAAATGCATGAATGTAAGAACAGTATGCACGTGGATGTCTCTGCAGCCCCAAGTTATCAGGCCTCACTTATCTGGGGAATAACTTAAAGGTGTAAACATACATTTCACCTCCGAAATCGACTCTGCATTGATTTAAGAAACTGAAATAAATTGTCTTAGACCAACTATGGCTTTTAAAATGTAAAATTATAATAACACATTTAAAGATCATCTTTTTTACTGCAACAAAGTGCGTACCTTGAACTTTTCCAGATTTTCAGTAAATGTATGGAGGGTCTTCACAAAGGAATCAAACTTCACAAGACCAATGACATGATGGAAATCGTAGGCCATGCTCCTGGTAGCGAAGTTGTCAAAAAGCTCTTTCACAGCATCGATTTTCTTTATTTTTGCATTTTCATAGCATTCTTCTTCCATGGAGGAACTGGTATCCATCAGTATCTGATGAAAACAAGTCAACATTAATTAATTTATGTCTGGACAACTAATGCTACTTTATTCTGAGTTATTTTAGAATTAGAAAAAAGAAATACAAGTATTTTCACATATTACCAGTATTGCTTCTTTTGGAGTTCTGGTAGTGACAAATGTTTCATCGTCTCTGTGGTCACCAGTCCTACATCACATAAAACTTGATTTTATTTTGTACTCTTCTTATGGCATATGCATATATTGTATCCTATTATGTACTTACTTGGCAGCCAAACTATTCAGATCCACTAGTTTTACTTTTCCATCCAGGCAGTCATGTACATTGATCATATCAGGGGATCCTTTGTCCTTATAGAGATAAACCCCAATGTTGTCTGGTTAAAAGGAGGAAAAGAGCAAATAACCTTATTGAAAAATAGTTCTTTAAAGATAAAAAACTCAGCACACCAGAGATAAAGGCAAATGTAGAGTGGATATTTTGTCCTTTTTAAAATCATGGATGTTGGACTGAAACAACTGCATGTTCATATTATGATCAACCTTCGCTCAGCATAACGAGGGAACTCCGAGTTGATCCCAGATCCTTCAGCTGCAGAGGTGGAGTCACATTGAGACAAGTGAAAGCTTTTAGTCCTTCCACCATACTTCCAAAGGTCCATTCAACATTAACCTGAAAGCTAAAAAAACAGAACGCTGCAGAGATTAGTAAACTAGTATATTTCAAAGCTTTTGTTTGTTGTAAACCTTTCTAATCACTAATTAACTTTTTTGTAATAAAACCCTTTTGAGGGATCTATTCAATGTGGGTGTTTTTATGGCAAGGTAAAATTTCACCACAAGGTGGCGCTGTATTTCATGTCTTACCTAAAACAAATCTTGACCCTTTGTATTTTGCTCCAAGAGACCAAACTATTCAATAAATGTTCTTAAAAATGAGCTGTCCTATTTTGGAGTCTTTCAAGGTTTTCAAAAGTGGTGGCTTTTCTATACTTGTTTAAAATATTTTGAAGATCTATTAAATATGTTTTAAATGTTGAAGTCTTTGAAGAGGAGATACATGTCAAGTCTTTAGGCACACTATGGAAGCAACCCTATCGTAAAAAATCTAACACACACTTCAGTCCAAGATTAACAATTCTTCTTAAACAACACAAGCATTATTCAAATATTAGTTTGAGGATACATACTTGTGACCAGACACCTTGTCGTGATGAATCCAGAGAGGATATGACCGGACAGAGCGAGGGATGCTGAGAAGTATCTTCTCCACATCAGCAGCTCTCTGGAGGGAACATTCTCGCAACGGCTCTTCGGTGCAATTTGGGATTTTAATGCCATCTAATTTAAAGGGCACAATCCGAAATGTGTACAATACCAAACTAAACCAAGAACACCACACATAGAAGAGATGGTACTGGTTATGGGTTCAACTTAGTAGGCATTAACACCACTACTGTTAGAACATTACCATAATATAAAACTCTGGAAGCTAGTTAAAAATTGAATGAACAGCCTAACAAGTTTCAAAATAAAACTGCAGAAAGTGAGAAATCATGAATGTATGTTGTCCACGAGTAATCAAATAAGCCATTTATAGTGCTTAAGCTTAAAAAATACCCTTGATTTTGTCAAGAACATCCGCTCTTTCAAAGACGGTTGGCACTCCGGGAACTCTGACTGGCTCACAGAAATGGTTACCGTCTTCGGACACAAGACTGATCGGAGTAAAGTCTTCATGCTCAGTTGTCTGGTCCTGTTGATGTGGAAGAAAATTTTAATAAATGACACTGGCTAAAATTAATATAAAACTTTACAGAAAATGAAGATACGCGGACACGGACGGTGGCAATTTGAAAAATAAAATAATTTCATTACTTTTGCTTTGTTGATGAGGTGTGCCCAGCAGTACAAGGAGTTCTCAAAAACATCCTGGTCCTCAATAGTTTTTTCCCCACTCTGTGATCCTTGCTTGGGTAAAAGCTCTCTGAAGAGCATGTACAAGCTCTCAACAACGGCAATCTGCAGGAGATCAGTTAGTACATCGTCATAGTTACTGTTACAACATACAAAACACAGTGAATTAGTTAAGATAAAAAAATATATTTTCTAATGACCTCAAAAGTGACTAAAAAGTCACCACATAAGAACAGCAAAAAAGAAAATCTAACTACAAACCCCCTTGTGATGACAAATACGTCCTCTCTCATCATGCTTAAATACTTAAGTCTAAGGTGTTTATGCTTGTATGCTTTGGGTTAATTGCAATAACAGATACCAAGTGGCATGGCATTTATTAATTCAACTAATGATTATGGTAATCAAAAACAGTGATTTGTGATATTAATAGCGGACGTGGATTTTTTGATTAAACTAAATTTGTGATCGACTTTGCAGTCAGCATGTTATCTTCACTAGATTCTGCTGATCAACAGTTCTAACATCAGACAGACATTGCAGATCACATATCTCCACTTTGTGTGCATATGCAGGCTGGGAAGATGCTGTCTTGCTCTTGCTTTGCACTTTGTCATTTTGCAATTGCAAATACCCCTTAGAATCCATAGAGGTTACAGGTTCATTACTTTATTACAATATTATTACCAGGGTGGGTCAGGGCTAACCAAGAGATGTGATAAACACTTGGAGATCATGAATTGAAAGGATGACCTAATAGGAGCTTCATATAGGCTCCAAATGCCCAGGAGAAATCGCTCAGTTTTGGCTCATTGTGTAAAAATACTCATGAATCCAACAATTTGAATGTGTATGTGCTAAGCACAATTGCAGAAAAATAAGACCAAAATGAATACCTTCAATATTTACAAAGACAGAATTAATAATAGTAATTCCATGACTTGCCTTCTGGTTTCTGGTCACTCTCTCTTTTCTGCACAGCTGATGCAAGCTCTGGACGAGGGGGTTACATCCAGTCAGTTTTCTTATGTAGGCAAGCAATATTTTGCGGGGTACGTCTCTATGCTTTGCCTGAAAGCACATAGAAATACATATTTTAGAAAAACTCTTAAGACAATTGAGAACAATGGCTACTTTCAGAGAGTATTAAAAAGAAAAAGAAAAGGATTTATGTGAACAGGCCACAAAAGAAGCTTCTTTGACCGTTAGTCTGAATAACATTAGGTGAATAAATGATAGCAGCAGGACAGTACTTACAATAGCATAAAGAGATGAGAAGAATACACTGATTCCTATCAGGGTTTGCGACACTGAAGGCACAACATCATTAAAGTAGAACATGTCATCATACGGAGTTTCTTTAGAAAAAGATGACAAACTGAAGAAAACGGTTGAGCCTTCCGAAATTCCACACTTCTTCAGTGTGTCGCTGATGGAGTATGTCCCTCTGAGGACAAAAATTACAACAAAAAACAAGTGACGGTGCTGAGGACTACCTGTGAAAATAAGAGGTCAGTACAGTAGGAACAAAAAATAACTGTGTAGATTTACTTCTGATGAAGGACATGTCGTGGGATGCCACTTGTCTCTGATAATTTTTGTCTCAGGGTTGCCATTGTGTCACTTTCCAAGTCCACACAAACGTCAAAATATCCCTTGAAAACAGAAAAATAGAATAAAAAAAATAAAAATCAACCAGAATTAAAAAAATGCTCTCCATATTTTCATTCCTAATGAAAACTAAAACTGCCATATCTACAAGATATTCTAAATTAAATGGATAGATGCATCTAACAACTTTACTGTTACTACAAACAGTTGATTTTTAGTTCTAAGGGCGCTGATCAATGAATTTACTCATCTTTTATTTCTAATTAATAAAACATACTTTACCAGTGTGCTTCTAGAAGGAAGAAGATTTAAAATTTCAGTATTAAAAAAAAATTATGCCAGAGAAAGCAAAAATTCTGTATTTTACACATTTTATGGGATGCCTACGGCTCACTGAGGTTGTGAGAAAATTAAATACTCAGCAGATAACAGGAAGGCTGAACAGACCTACTCGATTTAATCCCTTGAGATTTCAATCCATGGTGGACTTGCAAATGTTGGTAGCCTTTTAGAAATCTCAGCTGAAGCAAAGTTCCACATTGTCTAGGAATGCACATGCTGACTATTTTAGTAATACTAGCTACACTCAGCTGAAATATAAGATGGTAAAGACTAATAATAGTTCCTTTGGGGAAATCATAATAATAAACAAAACCTTTACCGACATACACTTAAGACTGAAAATTGGCCCCAATATTCTCACTGCCGCATCTCTTACAGTAAGCAGATCAGCTCTACCTTGAGCATGATGTGGCATCGAATGACTTCTGTCCCATTCGCTTCACAGGGCTTTTGCTTTGGCATTTGAGGAGCTTGTCTTAGGTTTTCCTTTGGAGTGAAAATGGCATAGACTGTGTCACCATTTTGAATATGTCTCTCTTTCAAAGACCCTGAAAAATAAACCAATTCATAGTTAAACTGTTAAACATGGTTCTGTATCAAACAGGTGCTGAACATTTATAATTCAAACATAAAATAGGAAAGTGGACAGTAACTTTCCATTTGCTAACTTTTAAAAATGCCTACTAGGATGCATCTCTGCTATATTGCCCAATCAAAATATTATTCGCCTCATGATCTTCAGAGTCCAAAGCAACATAAACAGCCAGGAGGCTGAGAGCATTGGCATTATGTGACTGTGATATTGTACATAGTAGTCACAGATACATACAATGAAAGCTCTACAAAAAGTATATCTTTGTCCATCTTAGCCCAAATCTCTGTAGTCAAATGTCATTTTTAAAACTGTTGTCTTAAAAATAAGCATGCAAGTTAGTAAGTGCTGCCTTAGTTCACAAATACTGTTGATGGGAAAAAATGAAACAAAGGAATTAACCAAAGCTCTCTTGAATATTTTTTTACTAGTAGTTCAAAGTTCAGTAGTTCTGTGTCCCAAATCTGTTTCTTCTTCTTCTCAATCTTTAGCAACAACGTTGGTTTGTTTTATGTTCTAGTAAACGGGTAAAATGCCTTCTAATACAAAAACCGTCTTTATATAAAAAGAACTTATATCAACTCACATGTATTGAAGAAGGGATCATCTGTCAGGGGCATCCCATCGACGGTATATAAGCAGACCCCCCCTAGGGTGTTGGCAACTTTTTCAAGGTAAGAGATCCGTATCATCAGATCTTCGACAGTGTTTTGTCCAGGGTCCATATCTGTAACATTCACATTTGTGGTGTAAATTTCATATAGGGGCTAGTATTTGCTGTCTTCATAACTAATTGTACTAGTTTAATATCTGTTTTTAAGTTTAGAACATTCAAAGTAATGACAAAGTTGTCCTATTTCTCTCCTACCTTTAATCGGTTTCCGTTCGGGGCATTTAGGATATGTGTACCACAGACTAAATGAGTTTGAAGTCTTCAGTGGTGTCACAGTTTGGACCTGTCGCTGGGAAGCACTTAGTTTTTGAATAAAGGTTCTCATGTTGTTAAAACGATTCTTTTCCACATGACTTAAACCTGAGAAGAAAAGAGAGAACAAATTAACATGCAAACAATGCAAAACCTTTTTACCTTCTTTACATTTGTCATGTTAAAAATAATGCTTCAATATCATTTATCTTATGTGATATACAATCACAAAGTAGTGATTATTACGTGTAAAATGTAAGAAAAATTAGTTAATTTTTTTTAAATTGTGTTTTTAAAACAATTCCTCTAAATAAATAGAGTCCAGACAAACAGCCCTCATAAGTCTCCGATGAGTAAATAGAGTCTACCTGTTTGAGATTTAATCCCTTAGTAAGTCCTTACATCTAAGTCCTTACAGACTAAGATGTTTGTTAAGGAACACAAGTCAAAAGGGCTGCATCATGAAGACCAACAAACACAACTGATGCATCAGGGAGAATATCTTTATAGGAGTTTTAAAGTTATAATTCACATCAATCCATAATCTAAAAATTTGGTCAAATATTGCACAATTGCAAGTCTATCAAGACACAGCTTAACTGAGAAGCTGAGCAAGGACAGCATTAATCAGAAGGCAATCTGCAGCTCAGGTAGGACAATTTGTTAAAAATTATTCAAAATTCAATTCAAAAATACTTTCTTGATCCCAAAGATAAATTAAATATGGAATGGCAAGAAGAAAGCCATCCTGTGTTACCATATTTTGCCTTGGTCAATTACATAGAATGAAAATAAAACAGATTCAAGTTTGTTCTTTCAACAGGACAAAATTTTATATGTTTAAGAGGTGTGAATATTTTTGCAAAGCACTATGGACATAAAAACCAATATCGCAATGACAGAACTTAAAATTTCTACAATTTGGATATGAACTGAACCTGCATTTCTTGTGAAATTACCTTTGGTGTGAAGTACCATTGCAGAAATAAACTCAATTGAATGCCATGAGCAATTTATAATCTTCAACTCCACATGAAAAATATACCGCAACCCAGAAACATGCAAGACTTTGACCTTGCTTTGCAAATGGTTCATATTGATGCCATATTCAGAACCCTCACCAAGGCTGTGTAAATCCTCATCAGTCACTCCATCAACAAAGTCTTGTTCATCTTTCACACCCATTTGCAGAAAGCTGGTTGTAGTAGGACTCCAGTCTGTACTGCTGGAGCAAATTAAATATGGCATCCATCCTTAAGAAATAAGCAAAATATATCAAGTTATTACTGTATAAAAACAGAGAGCATTGATTCTGGGATAAGATTCTCAAAAATCTCGAATTCCCAGTCTTGTCAAACTTGCACAACGCTTGTGCAGAGTTAAGACATCAGTCATTCAGTCCATCTTTACCTATATTCATTTAAAAAAATATTGCCAGTATAACTTTAGAAATATTAGATATTCTCCTATGAAAGTATGCAACTACTAACAATTTTGCTTCATATAAAATTCCCAAAAAACAATGAAGTAAAACATTCACATAAACCCTGAAACAAAAAGGCAGGTTAGCTTTCAATTTGCTGGTATGGTCGAAGGCTAACACAAACCGACCTAGCCTACATTAAACATAGCAAACGTTTTTAAATTTCTGAAACAAATTAAACATCTCCAATATTTTCTGTAAGACCGGGTGTATATATAGCTTTTCAAATAGTTCAAATGTCGACATGGCAAATTCCTCCAAGTGTTAGCATTGCTTCCGAAAAGTAGCAGTCCAGGGTAGCTATGTATCCACATTGTAACTCGGTTAAGACCTACAAAAATAAGCATAAACTTCTAAACACTTCTCATTTTCTAAAATTAAAACGCTCTGGAAGAAAATAATGAAAATAACAGACAATCTGCTTACTTTTCGCCTCTTACTCTGGCGTTGCAAATCTGCCAACGACAGAGTAAGAAAAGTGCCTATTGGCTGTTCAATAAGACGCTTAATTTGCACAATTTGTCATTTGCTTGCAAAGAATAGAGAGTTGCTGGGTGCAGCCTTACCCTCCGCCTGGCAGGAGCCAGAAAGAGGAGCTTATCCAAGGTGGAGCGAGATCAGAAACAAACAGATCGAGCTCATTGGATAATCAATTTCAAGTATGAAAACACTGGGAATAACACACTCAGAGAATCATTAAATACCGATAAAGTAAATTATATTTTTAAAGTAATTCAAGGGAGTATGCATCGTCTGATCAAAATAATAATTTAATCGAACATGAAAGAAATTAAACGGAATTAACGGAAGTACTTTAACTGCAGATGTTCGTGTTTTTATGCAGAGTGGGAGTCTCATCCTGATTTTCTCCTAATGTGACACAAGTGAAGATTCTTTATCTTATCCCCGAAACCTCGTGATCAGACTAAGTAACAGTATAACAATAGCGCACTGGCTCATTTGGGTTTTCAAAAGCATGAGTTATTAAGGAATGTCGGGGTAACTGCAAGCGTTGGCTCCTTTAAATTTCGTTTGTTTTGTGAGTAGGCTACTCTATTTAAGTGTTAAGGGGGGAAAAATAAGCTTATTTAGGGCAAATATTATATAGGTACATTATTCACTCACTGTTTAAAATGCTAAAAAGGAGAATCAGAAAGAGAATCATATCTTGTATATGACGACTGGTCCACAACAACAGCTGTTTGCACTCAGTGTCAACTGACGAAGAAAACGAAACCTAAAAAGAGACACCACTACACGGAATAAAGAGACCCGAAATGGAGTCCACGCAAAGTGGTTACAATGAATTTCTAATACGTTTGTCGATGTTGTTCTTTGTTTTTCTACTTCATTTTTTTTCGTACTTGTATTTTGTTTTGAAAAGCACACAAAGTGAAAACTCATCTCCACCCCATCAACGTATTTATTTATTTATTTTATTTTTGCTGGTGAACTGTCTAGTAGGATATTTGATATTTGTGTTCCTTTATGTTTCTCTGCGAATTTTGACAGCACTGTTAAAATACATCATCTGATTTAATTAGCATATTAAAAAAAAAAACAGGCAGACAAAAATATAGCAGTTATGTGCAAATTATAAGATTTCAAAAACTTAAATTAAAAAATAAATAAATACAATTATTACAAAACTAATACATTAACACAGAAAGAAGACATTTCTAAAACAAAGACATGTTGTTCTTCATCATGGAGCTTGGGGTTTTGTCCCACCATCATATCCCATAAATTTCTCAACCAATCTCATTAGCACTTTTCTTAAATAACATAAAAAAACAGAAGAAGCAATAAATAAGTGCTCAAAATGAAGACTGCATTATAGTTTAACACTTTTTATTTAAATTTTGAGTAACTTTTTAAAATTAAGGTGATCAAATTTCTAATTGTTTAAGACATTAAGTAACCCCCAAAGATAAGACTGCAAACATGGCAGTTGCATTAATGATTTAACTGTGTGAAGAACATTTTTATAAATAGAGAATATTCTTACTTGTTTTGACAATAGCGTGATAATAAGGATCAATATTTATGATAAAAAAATAGTGTTCAGTGTTCAGCAAGGTGAAAACAGGATAACTTAGCCGTAATCCAAAAAACAATTTTTTGTGCAGCCCGAATTTTGTGCAGCCCGAAAAAACAACAAACAACAAACAACACAAATTCAAAGCTTGTATTTAAGATTATCTCTCGTCAGTGCTTTATTTTAGGTAGTCGCAGGCAGCATAGGACTCGTATTTCAACATGGCAGCTTTTTGCCACATAAACATACACTTTACCAAAGTTAAGTCCTCTTCCTCAAAAATATTTTAGCAAATCTGTGAAGTTTAACCTTAATCTTATCTCAGACATTTTATTAGTGAAAGATGTTAACATTGAAGGACTGGCTGTGAAAATATATTTAGAAACGGTGCTCCTCAAGTTTTCTTGGTTGTAGTTTTTCTGGTGAATTAAAGTTTTTTCTCTGCTGTGGTTGAGGACATATCTCACTGTCTTTGGACAATGTCATGAGTCATCTGTGATGCTGACGCTATCTTGACTTTGATTGTTGGTATTTTCTCTTAGGCAACTATTTCTATTTCTCCCTGACTTTTGTTTTTCTTGCTGCCACATTGATCAAAACGTCCAGATATGTGGGAGATTCCACTGGTCTTTTCAGACGTATCTTTCTGCAGTACAGTTAACACCAAGTTTCTCCCACTACTACAATTGTTATTCCTGTCATCTGGTTTTATTTTACCATTCGCAGACACAGAATGGTCAGTGGGACTACTGCTGCTGCTCCTGCTGCCTGCGTCACATTGCTGACCCAAAGGAGGAGGAGGCGAGGGGGTGAAGTTTATATTTCTTGAACAAAGAGCACTGATTTTTCTCTCCCTGTGTGGTGACCAATCGGAATCTGTGCTCGGTCTGTGAACAGAGCATTGTGATGATTGATGGGAGGCTGAGTCTCTCTCAGAGCTAATGTGAAGTCCTGAACAAGTCCTGCAGAGAGGGTCGGTAAAGTCTGGCTTTGTGGAAAAACTAGAGTTCTCTTGGCTTTTAGTTACTTTCAGGTTAGTGTCCAACCTGTCCCCGCTGGTATGTTTAACTGATTCATGAGAGGCTGATGTGGAACGATGCAAACCAAGAGTCCGCACTGATGAGGTCCTGGTAGGAGGATCATGACTTGGTGGCCTGGGTTTGGGCTGCCACAGTGGAAGCAGATTTAGTCTCAAGCCTGATTTAGGAGTAGGATCTAAGCGAGTAAATGAACCAGATTCAGCTGGAAATCTGAGATGGAAGTGGGAAACACATTATTATTTACATATTATGCTACATTGCAGCTCAATGACATCATTGTGCTCATGTGTAAAAGGAAAAATAAAAACATAAAGATGAAAATATAGAAAATAAGTAGGTACATTGAGAAATACCATAACATACAAACCTGCAACTTTTCTTCTTACTTGAAACAGGAGCAGAGGATGAGGCTCCAGAAGATGAAGGTAGGAACTTCAAGTCTGTTTGTATGGCGGCTCTGAGTTCTTTCAGCTCTACACAAATGTAGATACAACAAATCTCAGGTCAGAAAAGCACTGATTAACAAATTGAGTGTGCTTTACAAACCGAAGACTGAACAAAAGTAGCATTATAAAATATTAAAAATAACAAATAACTTTCAAAAAGAAAAAGCTCAATTTGCAAGCAAATGATTTCAAACAAAGTTACAACCAAAACAGTCTGTGATATTTCTTAATACTATCACACACCGTGGAGCTGACTTAAAATTGGATTGGTCATGTTAGATACCCCTTGAACTAGTCGTTTCAGACAAAGAAGGTAGCACCAGCTATCATACGGTGTAGTAAATCAACTGTAGAGTTCAAAAAACCAAAACATTCATTAAGACCTTTTTACAAATTTATCCTAGCTGGGAAAATGATAAAAGCAAATTCCAAACTTTTCCAAATTTCTGAATCTCTGGATTTTTTTTTAATGCTTTCAGCTGTATTTTATGAACAATACTTAAATGGGAAAAAATGTGATAATTTTTCATAAGTTTGGTAGAGATTAAATCATGCAATCTCTACCAAAACCAGAGATTACATCTTTTTATATAAAAAAGGTATTTTTTTATATAACTTTTTTGCTACTCTTGCTAATCAATAATTTGCCAGCAGGTGGCAGCAAATACCAAAAATATATCTCACCTGTAAGCGAAGGCTCAGGCTTATTTAAGTGACTTATACACTTCAATTTGATGTTTTTCTGGAAAACACACAATTCACAAGAGAAAAGGAGTGAGTTTCAGTTGATGGTGCAGTTT
Source organism: Xiphophorus hellerii (assembly GCF_003331165.1). NCBI lineage: Eukaryota > Metazoa > Chordata > Actinopteri > Cyprinodontiformes > Poeciliidae > Xiphophorus > Xiphophorus hellerii. The sequence continues at coordinate 19,680,429 of NC_045677.1, read as the reverse complement.
TCATGCACGTCACTGTTATGTGTCAAGAATACTTGAGCAGAAAAGAAAGACACATTGGAAAAAAAATAGAGTTAATGTACTAAACACTCCCAAGACGAGACTCTGGAAAGGGAAGGGAAATGAGCAAAAGGGATAAAAATAACATAGAAAGAGAGGTGAAAGGAATGTAAGTGTGTGTGTTAGAGAGACCACTAAGCGATGGAGCAGCAGCGTTCCATCATAATTTGGCCTGTAACATATAAATCCATGGCAAATGAAACCATGCCGTGCTCTGTGTTTGTGTGTTAAAAGTTGGAAAACCCAGATATATAACATACAAGCAACTCTTTATTTGTGCCAGCACACATCATAAGTTTTTTATAGCAACCACAAAGTGTACCACATTTCACACACACACACACACACGCATAAACATAATCACTCATACCTAGCTAAGTCGGGAACCTGGATGTTAAAACACAAATCACAGTCTCCCAGAGGGATTAAAAACCAAACCTCCAAGTGTTTGCTTTCAGATGAATTATATGTGGTGCTTTTCACAAGGAAGAATACAACCTCTGAAAATGGGTTTCATAAGCCCACAGAGAGGAGAAACAGATTAACGATGGTCCAAACTTCCTGATATTTTAGGAAGAGCTATGTAAGTTTTGGACTTTTTTAAATATATAAATAAGAAACAAATTCATGACTGCACTGCAATTTCTGTAGGTTCAGTCTCTTCTTCATTAAATGACACACCTTATACAAATGTGTGAACAGTCTTAAAATATAATCATCTTGAAATGGAATGGCATAATCTCACATTGAAAAATGTGAGCTTCAGATGTTGACTCCTTTTTAAAAATGTTTTCTCAGCTATGGCTCCAAATGTACATTGGGACATGGTTAAATAAGCTTGTTCGTCCTCCTCTGGGAAACCTCACTCTGTTTTTCTCATACAAGATATTGTAGCCTGCCTTAAGAGCAATACACACATCTCCCTGATTCAAATGTCATGGTCTCTAGTCTTTCCCACTTTGAAAGTTGCAAAAAAAAAAAGAAAAAAAGAAAGAAAAAAAGGGGTTCTGTGTCACGACAGATTTAGGAAATTTGCTGTGACTCATGAAAAAGAAATCTGTGGAGTTCTGATTGTTATTATCCATAATCTTTGTGATTAGGTAAAAACTTCCAGAAACAGTTCTATTTTCCAAAAATGACTAGATTTAAATACATATGTCAATTTGGAACTAATTTTACATGTCACCCTGAAGTATTGAGATGGTTTGACATACAGAAGATTACAATGTTGGAGCTTAGGTTGAGCTGCAACATTGACTCCTACTAAAATGTAGTGCTGTACTGCAGCATCAGAGTAGGGCTGTCCTGTAGATATTACTTTTCAAACCACTTTTAAAGTTAAATGCAAAAGCTGTACTGATAACCACCCACTGCTTAATAGGACCTTCAGTTGCCACATATATCACTTGACCCAAATCAAGTAAACGGAACTCTGTTTAGAGCAGCAGAAATGTATGCAAGTCATGTTTTAGCAAACAGCAGACATGTCTGAGAGGTGACAATGATGAGCCACATACTCAGAATGGGAGCAGATTGTATGCAAATGCAGCACTGTAGTCCTCTTCTCCAAATCCCCTCAACAAAGTAAGTCTCTCTAATTTATAGGAAGCTTAGTGTAAATTAAGTGAAATGCTACAAACAATGGACTTGGGTAAGTGCACTGAGGAATCAATGCATATTTTCATATATTTCACTAATAAACAATCTGGAGGTTCAATATGTGAAGCTGCAATGCTAATACAGAAAAAAAGTGAAAATGTCTTTCCATATTTGGGATACTTAATTCTTTTAATTGACTGGCTTACTGCTCAGCAAACACATCTTCAGGTGGATGGATTAGCTGGTTGCAGCACCTTTTTTAAAGCCTTTCTTCTGCAAGACCTTAATGAGTCATAAGTCTTTTGTTTAGAACTAGATTGGGATGGGTTGCTACATGTGGCAGTAAAAAAAGACTGTTCAAACTACGTCAACCTAAAAGCCTAAGGCAGTTGTATTTAACAGCTATTTTAAAATATATATTACCTAACCAATCAGATTAAACCCCACAAAGGAGGTGCTTTATAAAATTCATGAAGAAATCTTTGGGGCTACTTTCGTCTTTATTTCTTTAACTATCGACTTGGAAAAATTAAGCTATGCTGGACTGAAAAAGAGGAACTGGTCAGTCATGTTGTTGAGTTTTGCAAAATGGAAACACGTTTGAGCAGAATGGCCATCGAAATACTCCAAACAAATGTTTGCAATGATGATGTCAAAAATGTTTTCCTGCTTAACTTGTGACGTTGGTCATAACTCCACCTTAAATCTCAGTCCAAATTACCATTGTTTTGTAAACAGTGAATTAAGCTTTAGCCACCTTGCTAGGTTTCACATTTTATAATATTGCAACTACAAACTTCAATGTATTTAGCTGGATTTTATGTGACAGTCAAACACAAAGTCTAAGTGTGATTTTGTCAAGCTAGATCAAGTTTAAAGTTTTATTGCTGTGTCTCAGTGGCTGAGGATGAGTAATGTCTTAAGCTTATAAGAAGTATTAGCAACCACTTTACTTGAAGAATAAGATTGGTGAATTTTATGTTGCTGTAACAACAAACAAGCAAACAACAACAAAAACAGAATATCCTGAGGTCAGATTATGGTTGCTTGCCTTCCAGGATTTGGTGAGTTATTACAGTTAATGAGGCAGTTCTATCTTGCATAACCAGGTGTGATTGAAGGTGCGTTGGAAGAGGTTGTTTAAACACTCACTGAAACAAAAACCTTGACAGTAAATTTTTCAGGAACTACCATAAAGCCTTAAGGTGAGGTTTTACTGTGGACTGAATTGGGATAATGTTATCCCAACCAGTGAAGAGGCCTAATTTAAATCCCCTCCTCTTTCCAGTTTGTTTACAAGAAAGGCTTGATAAGGTTTCCATGCATGCCGGATAACTTATGTTTCCAACATAATCTTCCAGCTATGTTAACTAGAAAAAAATATCTTAAGAACAAATTTTATAGGTTCTTAAAATATATTTCCAAAAAAATATCCCACTAGATAGTAACAAATAAACATTAGGGGGGAAAAAAGTTGAACATCTGGCCCACAGAGACTTTCTACATCTGGGAAACCTCACTCTGTTTTTCTCATGCAAGATATTGTAGCCAGATTGTAGACACGAATGCACGTGTTCTGCATTGTGTGTACTTTATTCTGCCTTATTGTGCCTGTTCACCATTTGAGTGGTTGGAAAATAAACCAGTATTTCTTAACATTGCAACAGCTTGTGGGCAGACAGATGAAAGCCTTTGAGTTCCAACCACAAGTTCATGTGATAGACTAACACAGGAGAACAGATTTGTGAAATGGAAGACAAGTGACTCATGCAAAATGAATGGTGTGAAGTTGTTTTCAGCCTCCTTCATTGTTACACCTCTAAACAAAATTCAGTCAAACCAACTCCAAAGCAACCTATTTAGTGAATAAAATCCAACAGTGTGCTTTACAAAGCAAAGTCAAGTTATACATATATTGGCCAAACTTTGAGCATTGAACAGAACACTTATCATTCAATCACCTCGAAATCGAAAAGATCACAGCACAACTGCAATCTAACAAAAATAGTTGTTCATCAATACTAGCAAGCTCGGAAAGGAGAGCTTAAAATAGAAAGGAAGCCAAGAAAACCACAATTACTCTGGAGGAGCTGCAGAGATCCACAGCTCAGGTAGGAGAATCATTGACAGAACAACTGTTAATCATGCTCTTCACAAATCTGTCCTCTATAGAAGAGTGACAAGAAGAAAATTCTTGTTGAAACTAAACAATACTATGTCCCACTCACTGCACAGCAAACACATAGAAAATGATAATCTGATCAAATAAGATAGAAATCCAAATTAAACAGCATATTTGGTGGAAAACCAATTTCAACCTTGAACACATTATCCTCATATTGAAACATGACGGTGGTAGAATCATGGTAGGAAGATGCTTTTAATCAGCAAAAACATGAAAGCAGGTCAGAGCGGTTGGAGAGACGGATGGAGATATTTAAAGTGTAATTCTGATAGAGGCTGCAAAATAGTTAAAACTGGGATGGAGGTTGATTTAGATCAAAGCATCCTTAGATGTTGGCCAAGTCAAAGCTCTAGACCTACAGTAAATCCAATTAAGAGTTTCCACCATTAAAAGTGTGAGCTTTTTCAAAGAAAAATGGGAAAACTTTAAATTTCTGATGTAACATCTGTCTGTATGCTACTTAATTGTAATGTGACAAGATGTGAAAGAGTTCAAGGGGAATGTCCATATGAGAGATGAAAAGGTTCAGAAGGTGTTTTGGGTAGAGAAACAGAATCCTTACATGGTTTATTTTATGGCTTGTATTGATTGGTATGATTTGTTTTCATATCAGTAAGAAAGTGATATGTTTTCCTTACATTTCCCCCAAATATTCATTGAAATTATTGACCAATATGCTTCAGGAAGATGTGCTTAGTGGTTAGTCATTCGCTAGTCTTACCTTGAAATGCTTTGTCATTTTAGTCAATGCTTCACATTCCTCCAAGAGGACACATCTAGACAGACACATCACAAAATAAATGGTGCAGTACTATCACAGAGCAAAAAACAGCCTACACCAGTGGAAACTGCTCAGAATTTATCCTCTGCACTTTTTCAAATTAACTCAGGAAACAGCACTTTGCTTTATTTTTCCCTCCCACCATCACTCCACTCTTTCTCCTTCTCTGGTTAGATTATCACTGCAGACTTAATTTACTTCCTTCAAATTAAAAAAAGGAATCCTCTGCAAGTCCAGTCTGGGTTTCATTTTCTGACAATGAAGCCTTTTGTTCTGGTCTGGTCAGGAAATGGGAGAGAAAGAAAAAAAGGAGTGAGAGAAAGAGAGAGAGAAAAGGAAGGGAAGAAAAGAGCAAGGAAAGGAGGAGCTAAAAGGTAGCTTGAGTGCCCTGGGGGCCTCAAAGCAAGGGATGAAGTGAGGAAAAGAGGGATGGAGCATGAAAAACAGGCAGCCTGGTGACAGAGGCCACAGATAAAGTTTGTAGCGATTTTAAAGGGGGAAATTGCTGAAAAGGAGTGCACTCAAAGGATCAGAGTGAGATCAGGTAGAAAAAAAAAATTGCAAACCAATGAAAGAGCAAGTAAGAAAACAGAATCAGAGAGGAAATGAAGGATTGTTTGTTACCCCAGAAGGCAGATTGCTTTTCTGGGGAGATTTCTTTCCCCCTCCGTTTCCGGTAAATCTACCAGTACAGAAACCAATTACCCAGTTAGAAGTTTACTCCAGAATACAGCAATGGTACGGAGGAAATGACCCTGAACTGTGGAGGTGGAGTTTTGTGAAGTGAGGGTCCTACACATTTCACTTTCCTGGACTATCCTCAGCATTATATTTCATTCATCTCAGTTTAAACTCCTCGACAGTTCATACTTTCTTTTAACTTGGACTTTAATAGGTTTGAGTTGGAGGACCTCTGTTTTCAGCCAACTCTGGAGAAAGAGAAATTAAATCTTACATTCAAAATAACACTTTAGGATTTAGAACTATTTTGTTAAAATGCTTTATAGCTTTTATCTTGCAAGGCGCAAAATATTCTGCGGATCAATAACAATTTGATACATTTCCACTTGGGTCATTTTTATTTTTGGCTTATATATGAAAATCAAGAATGTTATTATAAATTACGATGAGAGCAACTGAGCAACATATTTAAAGCCCTTGAGACAGACAAATAATAATAAAAGCAATAAAAGCAATAATAGCTGGAGTTTACCTGAGTGGAGTGATCACTCTGTGAATCTCAGTGACATTCAGCATATCTTTAACTGCTTCAATCTCACTTCCAGCGCTGGACATGACAGAAGAACAAGAGCTAAGCCTGTTAGAGGAGAGAGAAAAGCAGTCAGCTGCATTCTTCTTTTGCTGCTGTCTTGTCTCAACCGGTGTCCAAACCTGTTGAAGTTATCAGCATTTTTGAGGTTGGAGGATCTGCAATAACCAATCTGCTGGTGACCGAGCACGTAGCTTAGAGTTTCAGGATTGTATCGAAGCAGGAGCTCCTCACTGTCTCTGTTTCAACAAAAGTAGGAACAAAGACCGGTCACATTAGTGAATGTTGTGAAAAACAGTCTGAGGAAAATTTGACATTCAACACCATCTAAGTGTATTTCAAGAGACCTATACAGTACCCTAAAAAGTATTTGCACACATTAATGATGACAATATGTCACATTACAGTCACAAAATTTAAAGTGTTTTATCGGGATTTCATGTAAAACACAAACACAAAGTGGTGTATAAATGTAAGCAGGAAGCAAAATGCTATAGATTATTGTGCTATAAATTATTTTTCAAAACAATTTGAAAAGTACAGATTTGCATTCATCCTCTTTTACTTTGATGCACCTAAATAAGTTCCAATGCAGCCAATGAGTTTCAGCAGACACCCAACTAGTAAGTACAGTTCACATGAGTGTAATTAGATCTCAGTATAAATCCAGTTGAACTGTATTGGTCTAAGATGTTTGTTGGAGAACATTAATGTAACAAATGACATCAAGAAGACCAAGAAATACAGCAGACATGTCAAACATTAAAGCAATCAATATTAAAAAAATGATTTGAAAATATATTGATCAGCAACAAAATTGATACAAACTGAGGCATTTTCATTTCCCCACACATTTTCACATCAGTGCTGTAGACACAGATATTCAGTCACAGCACCAGTATGGTTCTTAAAATCAAAGGCTCCATCCCACTGCGGGCACAAATTCACACAAGGGAACCTTCAGCAGACAAATGACCAGTGAACACCTTCGATAACTGATTTGTATAGGCATAATGTTGCTAATAAGAAAATGAGCACATGTTGAAAAACTGTGGACTCGGACTGAAGCGGACAATAAGAACAGAAGCTAGTCAGAACTCAGCTATAGTTCTATAGTTAAAAATTTTAGTACTGTGACAACCCTATGGAGGGTAAATGGAGAAGTTTAACATAGGGTTAGGTTAAAAATAATAACCAATATATCATGGAATACTGTTCAGTATCATCCAGAAAGTCTATGGAGTAACTGAAAGTCTACAAAGACATGGTCATGCACTTTAAAAATCAGGGAGAACATTGACAGGAGAAGCAAGAGTGGAAGAGGGAAAGCTCAGCTTCAGCAGCACAGCAACCATAAATATACAGGCAGAGCTACAGTGCAATTGCTGTGGTCCAAACATATCAACTTCTGCTGAGAATCTATGATGAGGCTTGAAAATAGGGTTCAGGGGGTATATGGATAGTAGGCACTGTATACTCACATTGATCAGACAGCTAATACATGGGATATGCTACAATGAATTAAATATTTTACATTTCAGTATATGACTAATAGGAAAACAGATAAATGGAAAGCTTTCTTTAGAGAAAAGAAAACATTTTCTTGTGTATACAGCTACGGGAATAAGGTTGACAGCTTTGTGCAACCTTATGAATTTTAGCTTTTACTCTTGAGGAAAGGCTGCTTTCTCATACAGCTCAAACAATTACATTGAGCTTTGTGGGGGTGAGTGTGTGTGTTTGTACTACACTATAATGGGAGAGTTGTTGGAGCACTAGGACCACACAACATGAAGTCAATGGAGGAGGGTACACCTCCATTCCATACACCATCATACAAATGATTCAAATTACCTGCAGAATGTTGCACTGACTACCCAGCATCTAATGTTGAAACCAGTTGCTATGGAAGTCTTTTTGGCTGAAGTGTACAGCAAATCAAATTAAAAAGTAATGAACATGAACACATGTATTTCAAGGGAAAGACTTTGCGAGGCTTTGGCAATATTTTCCTACATCCCATGCCAACAAAGCCTATTAAATTGAGGAAAATTGACAAACAGAGGGCTCCTCGAGTGGCTTTGTTGAGTGAAAGTGTTATTAGTTAGAAGTGTGCGGGGTTTACTCCTGAAAGCCATTCAGTTGATATGCACTTGAGACTTGGCCTAATTGAATGATCAAAGGCTTGAAATGTGCACACCCACACTCAGTGCCATGCATCAAGATCGAGAAATTACACTGACGCCAACTTCAGAGGGGAAATACCATTTGTTCTGGTAACATCTGTGTGGTACCAGTGCTTGCTTTAGCTCTTTTTCCATACAGCCATGAACAATAGGGTACCAGTCTCACACTAAAGGAGAATTTATATAATCCATTTACATTCATGTGAGAGGGGACATGAGGGACTTGTCGTGTGGAAGCATAGCAGGCATTAATTAGAATTTCTGCTCCCTTTAATGGGACATTGTGCAATTAAAGATTTAGGTGTCTTATACTCTTCAACATAAATCCCTGCCAATTACTCCTAGCTAGTGAATATCAGTTTATTTATCTCTATAGTTTGAATCCATTATGGAGATAATCAATCATAAAAATGCTCAAAACTGACATTGGATTTCACTTATTTTTATGTAGTTATTTGAGAGATAACATTAGACCTTCTTTCTATGAATGCGCTTCTGATCCCTGCTTAGGCCAGTCCACTCTTGTGACACATGAGTAATTATGACCCCAGATCAAAGCAAACTATCTAGAAGTGACCATTCAGGGTAGATTATATTTATTGATCACATATCCACATATCTATACACCACACCAACAGTGTGAATATATAGAAAATGACTCAAATCACTGGTTGTCATAACATTCTCCAGTTTGATCAAAACTGCAGAAAGTAAGACATGATGCTGTTGTGGAACAACCATAGACTATTTATGTAAAATTAAGATAATAAATACAAATCAAACAACAACATGAAATAGAGCTTCACATCAAGTGTGTTTAGGAACAAAAACATGGTAATATTAATAAATAGCAAATTAAAACTTGAGAGGCAAATTCGGAAAACAATTTGAAGACACAACAGAAATCAACTATGTTGCTCTTTTGTTACAGCCCCAGTCCTAAAACCACCATGGGGTCTTGCAGCGTGACATTCTTAGCAGCAAAAAGCTGGTTGCCAGGATACCTACATTTATGCAGACTTTCACACACTCTCGTGCATCTTCTTGTGACCAAGATGTTCCAAAGTTTTGTCAAATTTAAATTAAACAACCTATACAAAATCATTCCTCATTTAATAAGCACTTGGAGTAGCTGTTGGAAAAACATAGGTTTCAGCTCTTGAAGAGAGAATGGCATATATAAAAGATACATGGGGTAGCATGCTCTTTCAGCACTCTTCACTGACTGAGTTCTGCCATAAATCTTTGCAGTCACCAACTTCTTAAATGATGTTTGCTGACATTAGAAAAGAAAGCATGTCTTCCTCATATAATTGTGCTATTGTTATGGATTTTCTGAACCTAAGAGTGTCCTCCTATTCCTGAAATCTTTGTTTCACTGCTTTCCCAAGCTATTTGTAACTCCCATAGGAGAACAAAATAGTACTTTATTGCAGTCTTTGTATGTGTACAAATTGCGCAGATAGTAAGTCAGTGCAATGTGAACTGATTGCCCCAACATCTAGCTGGTGATAACGGACACAAGACTGTTTCTCAGATCAGAAAAGCCAAAAATAAAAAACAGAATTTAGACAAGAGCACAGTTTTAAAGTTTTAGTCTGTATTTATTCTGAAATTTTGAAAATAAACATCAAAATCAGTATGTGGCATAAAGTGAATGCAAGTATTTGCCTATATTGACTCAAAAATCTTCGAAATTCCAGTAAAGTTCCTAGAGCTTCTAGAGCTTCAAAGTAAACTTTGAGAGTTACCAGTACCTTTCACTGTTGTAGGCTCTTCCTTTGAGTGTCTCCAGTAGTATCTTGACCTCACCTCTCACCAACTCTTTCACAACAGGCGGGTCAGAAAGAGGGGAACCCTGCAGTTGGTGGCTCCCATAACACAGACTCTCCTGCCACTTCTTGTGCCACATCTCTGCCTGCAGATGTGACCACAATGAAGGGAGTTAGACATAATCCTCAACAAAACTCCACATTTTGTCATTCATATCTAATCATCACAGACAGATTTTCTTTATGTGGACAAAAGAAAAAACTGGAGGATTTTCCAAAACTGTGGCAATAATTAACACAACCATACAGTGTGACTAACCATTCTAGATAAACGTAAGAAATTTATTTATGGAAATTCACAATTTGTGTCCATTCTTCTTTGCAAATTAGATCAAGCTCAGAAAACTTGAATGTAGATTTCTATTTACATTCAAGTTGTAAATAGTACAATCTACTGATTGTACTTTTTACTAATTGTAAAAAGTGATTGTACTGATTGTAAAAAGTACAATCAGTAGAACCGCCTAAAGGATAACATTCAAAAGCATGTTTAAATATTTGTTTCCAAAGTGGTCTTTTGTTGTTGAATATAGAAGTGATCATAATATAGAACAAAACCACAAATAATGGTGTAAAAAAAGGAAATTATTCTAAAAAATTAATTTTCAAAATAAAAATATAAAATGTATAATTCTGAGGTGAGTTAGTGTAAATATGTATGAGTGAGTCTGTACCTTTAACATAGCATCTTATAAAAGAGTTCTGGAATCCTCCAGAAACTTTTGCTCTATAAAAACATTCAGAAATGGTTTCAGCTTACATTATCTTATATTATGTTAGGATAAAATATTACCCTGTAAATAATTGCATGTTCTTTAAGATATGGTGTATTGTAGTGGTATAAAACAGAACTGTACTGATCTGAAAACAGGCCTCTGGGTAGAGGGCCAGCCAACCTCTCAGTTTCTGTAATCTGTGTGAGTGTTTCTGTCTCGGAGGAGTCTGGATACCATTATTACCTCAACACCTGCTCGCTGCCAGTCATTGCTGCTGTGCTCCACCCATAGACTTCACTTCAAAGGAATACATTGAAGGCAACTAAACATGTCACTTCTGAGCCTTCCATGTATGTGCTTGCTCATTCACACAACAATATGAACTGCATCTTGCAGCTGCACACAACTGTTTTTAAGCTCACACTGTTTTTTTATATCTGTTTTCAAATGATTAGGTGTTTATGTTACCTGCTGGCTACTGACAGGTTGTTCTTGGATATTTGCTCCATCTCTCAGCTCTTTGTGAAGTTCACTTCAGGGTGCACTTTTGAAAAACAGCAGTTAAAATATGACTATATAATATTTATGTTGAAGATTGTTCTACTTCAGACTTACTGCAAGGTCAGGGGCATTCCACAAGGATAGTTTCTAAGTCATATAATAATTTCACCTTGTACAAACCACCTAGGAAAAGGTATTTCAAACTGAGACTTTCACTTCTATGCTGATGATACTGTAATTACTTTCCATGCCTATTCCTGCAAAGGCTCTTGATCATCTTTTACAAGTTACAAATCTCAAGCAGGTTCAAACAACTCTGATTTTTTTCCCTTAAAAACCGTTTTAAATTGAAGGAAAGCAAAGTTTATAAAATGTACTGTATGTGTTTTTCACTACTTCAAGAAGACAAAGCACGGAAATTAATGCCTAATTTAGAACATTTAGAACTTTTAAATGATGATAATTTGTGTTTAAGGACTACATCCATCCTGTAACTTTTTCTTTCTCACTCATTATTACCTACTCTTCACTCACGCAAACTTGACATTTGTACATGAATGTTGACCCAGTCAGTTGTTTTCATTCATATACTAGCTCCTCCATATAAACCTATTTGTACTTAATTAGTTAAGTATTAATTTAGTGAACTCTTCATTCAATGGACAGTTTCAAAAGGGTTAAGAAAACTGAACTGGCAAACACAACTTGCATATTTTGGAATTTCATCTACAAAGTGTCGTGTCTTTGAAAGAATTTAAAATGGTGAAAGCTCTGAAGTCAGGCTAACTGTGTGTAGATGTTTCTCGGTATGATTTTGTATAATTTACTACTCCGCTGTGGGATTTTTGCTTATGAACTGTGCTTCTTTGTGTGAGTGCTAGGTCTCCCTTGCAAAAAGCTATGTTACCATTGAGGAAAAAACAGTTAAATAAAGAAAGTTAAATATATTTGAAAGGAACCGTTTTTGGACAGCTCAGGATGGAGGGGTACGCAGTAAGAACTTGCCCTGGAAGGAAATCAAGAGAGCTTAAAATGGACTTCATATCTAACCATCTTACACAATGAGGACTTTGATAGAGGGAGGAAAAAATGTATTAAGGAATGAAGGAGTAGCCTTCTGATGTAGTATCACCTTACTTTTCACTGAGGCATGGATTCATTACACAGCTGACTGTCTAGTAAAGGGAGAAAGAAGCTGCATGACCACTGGAGACAGAATATAAACTGCAAAAGACCTTATTAATAGCTGAAAATTGAACTAAGTTATATTTTATAAAAAGTAGGATATAAGCATAAGAGAGACCGCCCCTCTTATTATATTAATATTCCAATATTTCAAAAGGATTTTGAGGCCACCTACAACAGTTTCACTTCCAAAGTGTTTCTTTGTCTCTTCCAGAAACAAAGTTTTAATACTCACAATTTTTGTATTTTTACCAATGCATTTTAGATCACCATCTCTCTCTTTCTAGAACTAAAAGTCACAATATCTATTAATTATAGCTACGATACTGATAACAGGTTTGAAACTGAAACATTACAACAACCTCTGTGTGCAATATGAGAACAAATTGTAGCAACTTATAAAGATCTGGGATTTGATACCTTCTTATCTGAAAATTTATGTATTTCGATGTGAAGTAGAAAATACACTGTGTGGTGATAACTTTAACATTTTAAAGATTTTAAATGGAATGGTTGTAAGTTGTTTAATGTGGCTTTGATATGTGAAGGTGCCTCAAAAACTCATATATTGCCAGAATCAAGAATAGATGATCTGGTTTGAAAGCTGAGGCAAACTTTATCTGAGAGTTGGCAGGTTGTTGTTTGCTCCATGAGGAGAAGACAGACCTAAACTGACAAGTTCAGGAAAGGAGAGCATTAATCAAAGGCATAGCAAATAAGCATGCACTAACTCAGGTCGGGCAGCTGAGCCACAGTTCAGAAGGTAGAATCTGTTGACAAGGCGGCTATTATATTATGTAAATATGTAGAAGGCGGCGCTCAGATTAGAGGAGATCAGAACACGATGCAAGGTGAAATACCAACACACTGCAACGCTGAGCATGCCATCTGAGAATGATGAAAGATGGTGGTGGCATTATCATGTTTTGAGGATGCTTCTCTTCAGCAGGAACAGGAAGTTTGTCAGAAATTATGGGAGGATGGATGAAGTTAATTACAAGACAATTGTGAAAGAAAATCTATTTAACTTGAGAACAGGCCAAAGTGTCACAATCCACTTCCCAGGTTAACAAACCTTGACGATTTTGTCACAAATAGCAAAATGTTGAAATTCATTTTTCTTGAGATTTCGACAGAGGCGAGATGTGCTTGCATATATATATTTTTTAGATAAATGCTTCTAATTCGCACGTTTTAATACTTCTGATTAAGACATTTACGAACTATGTCTTCCTAGGCTTTTGAACTATCTTTCCTTTTTTTAGTAAAAAAACATTTACTAATGTTTTTTTTTTTTCTTTTCAAAACAAAGTTCTTTTATTTTATTTTTCTGTCTTGACTTTGTACTGGTCTGTTTCATGAGAATTAGTACCTCAGGTCTGGCTTGTATGAAAGCAAACAGGGCTTTGGACTGAGAGTTTAGCTAATCCTGAATAAATATCAATATCTATCTGGCTTGCATTCTGACTGCTTTGAAGCACAAACAGTCAATTCACATCTACTTCTGTTATGGTTTCATGGGAGTGCAAGTTAGGAATGAAGCCAAACTACGTCCTTATACAGTCTAGTACTGGATTTCTTTTCTAGGAATGCTTAGCTGTGCAACTTTTTATTCGCCCTGGCTAAAAAGGAAATTCTTGTAAATGTTGGCTTCATTCTGGTGGAAATCTGCTAAAAATAGACCCAAGATTCCTACAAAAGTTACAAGCAATAAAGTCATTTCTTCTCTGACTGAGAAAAGCAGTCCATCATCTTAAAGTCAACCATAAATGAATCAACGGTCACACAATAAACATAGAGCCTTCATAACTCACCTCTGAGTGAACCTCTGTGTACATGTCGACCAGAGGGTCACCCAAAGCTGCATGGATCTTCAGCAACTCTGACTCTGAGACATACTTAGTGATGAGGCTCCACAGAGACTGTCTGGGACACGAGAACTGGTTTTCATCAGGTGAATGCATGTGTGGGGTGGTCTGAGCACAAAGGAATGCAAAAATCACTGCAGCAAGCAGAACATAAGGTAACTTGAAAATGTTGAGCAGCCCCCCCAAAAGTGAAGGAATGTTACAAACAGCATAAACTAAATGTATCATAGTGGTACACTTTTATGATAGTAAAGAAATCTCACTCTCTAGGTTTTTACTAAATTGGAGCTTTGAGTAATTTCTTTCTTTGAGAGTGAAAATGTCCTCTAACAAATAGTTCTTTTTAACAAGATCACACTAATTAGTAGCCCTACTGTTTACATATACTTAGCACACCACCCTTTGCCAACAGCACAGCACTTAGTGTTCTTCTATAACATTTCAGTGTTAGACCATACAGAGAAATGAATCTTTTGCATTTTATTTGCACAAGATAATACAAAATGATGGATCCTTTTTGTTATCTCTTGATCTCGCACCACAGGTTTTCTGTAAGATTTGGTTTTCTGTATGGTTTTTCAAACTCAAATGAAGTTTAATTTATTTTCTAGTGAACAATTTGTCTCTTGAGCTGGCCATAGGTAAGTATCCTGCTGAAAGTATAAAAATAACTATCTATTTTATTTATTTATTCATTTTTTTGGCATATTTTTAGTTAAAATGTCAAATAAGTTTCCTTATTGCATCCCACAGCTTCGCTGATTCCCCACCACACCTAATCATTGATGTAAAGTATTTCTCCACATAAGTGTACATAAGTCACCAGAGTCATTGAGAAGCTTAGTAGATATATCTATCTACCTTAAATATATATTTTTAAATCCTTCATTCACATTTCTATCATACATTCTTAAGATTGCCAAAAAGAGTGGTGTAAGTAGCTGTTTTTAAAAAATGCCCCGTGAATAAACATACTCAGACTATATTTTTAACAGTTTGAAAGGGAGATTATGCCACCTCAATAATAATAGTAATTAAAAGAACATTTCCTATTTTAAGATTTTTTTTACAATAGGTGTATGTTTTTGCACCAATAATTAGTATCACATCAAAAGCATGAATCAAACTAGATAACCAATTTTGGCTGTCTTTAACTTGTACTGTATATCCAATTGCGTTGTTTTTAAGGTGAGTTCATGATATGTTCAGCATCAAATGCTTTATTTCAACTTTTAATGCACTTTCACCCTTTAGGCTGACAGTAAAATAGAAAGAGATGCACTACTGCTCTGTTTGGCTGGATAGCACTAACAGCATTAGAAAAAATTTATTAAAATGTTAACATTTCAAGTAAGTCAGCATTTGTTCAAGCAGCTCATTGATCTCTTGTTTCAGCTTTTTTAACAGGACCTAACGGTTCATAAAGCAAATATCAAAATAGTCATAAAAAAAGACAAGGAGAAGTGTCCATGTGAAACACCAGAGTAAATATCATTTAGCTTGTTGGTGTAAGAAAACAAACGCTTACCTCAGTTCGTTTCCTGTAGCTAACAAGAAAATGGTATCCAGGGAAAACATTGCGGTTGCTAGGGAGAGGTATCGCATGTTAGATCCAATATGATTTCCCTGCTTCTGTTTCTTCTTCTAATACACGTTATGTTTTATAAATGTGCATTTTTGGATGTTAAGTTGAAAATAACCCCTCCCCTCAGCGTTAAAAACACTTTAAATTCCTACGGTCTGATAAAAATGTGGTTTTACTGAATTAAAGAAGGGGAGGGACTTGCTACGGAACTTTCCCAACTTCTTCCGGACATTTTGCAGAAACCCTGGAGCACAGAGGGAGGATGCACGGGTTTATTAAACATGTGAAGTAATGTTAACTAATTTGGATGATTTTCCTAGCAAAGCCCATTTGAATAGGTTTGATATTTTTTTCTTCACCCAAGTTTCCGTTTTGGAGAAGAGAGAGGTGCCCTGAATTATAATGGCACAGGCTTGCATGGAGCGGCTCTCCATGCAGCAGCGCACGGCGCTCTGGGCTCTTCTGCTCTGCACACAGGCCGCTTTGGGCTTCTCGCTCACAGGACAACAGACAACCTGCGAGGCCAACGGCAGCATTTACTACGTGGGAGAGTGGTATTTCCTGGACTCCGATCACTGCACCCAGTGCGAGTGCACCAGTGAGGGCTCCGTGTGCGCCCGCACCGAATGCACGTCCCTCCCGGCCGCCTGCATCCATGTGAGCCACTACCCCACCGACTGCTGTCCCAGGTGCGAGAAGATCGGCTGTGAGTACCGAGGGGTGGTGTACGAGCTCGGAGAAAATTTCCAGGTGAGACACGACTCATCCATGATAGTTATGGAAGCCCGTTTCCTCCACTCTGGTGAAAACCCCCCATTTGTGTCTCAAAATTATTACTTCCCTATCTAATAATTATGAGACATCATAATTATAACTTGTGGCGGAAATGGGATTCCAGGCTACAAGACTACTCCAAAGTTTAATTTTTCATATCTCAGTTGTCAATAAACAAATAATATATTTTAAGTCACATCAAGCAGAGGAGATTTCAAAAAGTTGTGCAGTGAAGGAAGAGAAGGTCATCGGGGGTTCACACTTAAAGCAAAAGCCATAGAATCTTAATGGAGGTGCACCGATTTTTCTTGGCCATTTTGCTGTTTTCTCTGAGGTCTGACTTGCTTTTTTGGGATTTTTAATAATACTTACTCTGATTTTTTCTGATAATAAAACTATGGCATATAAAAGAGAATAGTTCATCAAGGTACAGTTGAATAAAAACATTGTCAATTAATTACAATTTCCCTGAGGGAAAAGTCCCAAAGGGAATAATAAAGTTTATTTCTAAAGATTATTTTTTAGCTCCTATAATATTTTCATTTAAAAAAATACAAATGAGTGATGTATTTATAAGCTAAATATAGTGAAAGTTCTTAGTTTTGGTGCATTTGTTGAATTGAGGGCAAAGTTTTTGATTTTGTTTGACCTTTTGATTACAAATGATCTCTAGTCTCTGCCTGGCTGATTAATTATCATATATAAGTAGGCGGAGATTACGACAAGGGCAAGGAGTGTGGGACGGAAACTTAAAAGTGAAACATTTTAAAAAAAGAAGAATTGCAGCTCATTAATACATCCCCCATTCCTCTGTTAAATTTTTAACCATGAAAAAACGTATGCATATTAAAGCCTGATCCCACCTCCACCCCATTGCAGCACTAAATGAAGTCCAAGGGATTTCTTAGGCTTGAAGGAAAACCTGTCTGTACTTGATATGTAATGAATATGCAGCAGAAAGAGGTAAATGGCGCCCCCTTTCGTAACACCATGCGATAGGATTTGTGTCTGTACCTCAGGAGGACATGGTGAAATGTTTCAAGTACAGCATCACCCTGTGTGTTCCAGCCATCTGAATGTGAGCAGTGCACCTGTGACAGTGATGGCATCGCCCGCTGTCTCGTGGCAGACTGTGCCCCTCCACCCTGTGTCAATCCTGTGTACCAGCCTGGGAAATGCTGCCCGGAATGCAAGGAGGGTATGTTGTGTAAACCACAAACAGGAAACATTTTTATTTTTCACATTTTTTAAGTTTCTCAAGATAGTAGCATAAACTGTAATGTATTTTGTTAAGATTATTAATCATGGACCAACTCAAAGTAGGGAATAATTGTGAGGTGGAAAGAAAATGGTACATGGTTTTGTTTTGTTTAACCAATGAAAATCTGAAAAGTGTGGCATACAGAGTGATGTCCGTGGTGCACCTATCTGTTCTGCCTCTAAGCACGAGGGGCAGATGAAAACTTTTTTTTTTTTAATTAGGGCAACCTTTTTACAAATACAAATCTTTGTATAATAGAAAATGTTAGGCACAGCACTAAGTTTAAACCTTTCAATTTCCATGGTTTTTGCTTCGTTCTCCAGGTCCCAACTGTTATACTGATGCATCCCGCAGCCAAGTGATACCTGCAGGAGAGCCTGTGTGGGTGGATTCCTGCACCAAGTGTCGCTGTCATGACGGCCAGGACGCCGGCTACTGGGAGGGAAATCGCCTTGCCACTTGTTCCCGCATCAAAAACTGCACACCTCAGCAGCCGCCCACCCCTATTCAGTGATTCTTCACACAACCACCATATATTTTAAAATATGTGATCTTCACAGTTTATCCTTAGGTATTTTATTACTGAAGATATTACACATCCACCCAAGGAAGGAGAATCTGCAAATGAGATAGGGGTAACTCACCAACACTTGAATGTAACAAAAAAAGTCAATAAAATTTGGAACCATGTAAGAAACGATGCGACTTCATCCCACAACTCTGTTCACTAACGTAGCAACTTTATCTCAAAACATGGGGATTAAAAATTGGACAGAAATTGTACTTTGTACTCTTACTTTTTAAATCTAGCTCAATTTATTTTATGTTTTTGCATTTTAAAATGTTGCTTAGATGTTGAGAATGCTTTTAAGGAGAAACAGGAAAAAGAATGAGAGCTTTAGGATCTCTTAGTCTCGAAATACCCAGAAAATTATACATAGATTTAAGCGTTAGCATAAACAACTGATAAATAAGATAACTAGTGACAGACTTGTCACAAGCTGAGGCAGTTTTACACTTCATGTACAGCTGTGATGAACAGTAAATAGGAAATAATTAATGAGAGTATAATATTAGATAAGATTTGTTGGCATGTTATTTAAATGCTGTTTTTAAATGTATGCTGCTTGGACACGCACATGGTGTAGGAGGTAGTATTGACTCTTCAGTGCTAAGATACAGCAAATATACAGTTTTCAGTGACATGTCAGAATCAAAGTCTAGTTTATTTTAACATAAAGATGTTGTTTTAAATTTTGCAAGACTTACTCCAGAAGCTTGTTACCTTAATTATAATGTATATTTGAAAGAAAACTAAACATGCTCTGAGCTTTTTAGCTAAGTTGACCTAATAAAAAAAAAAAGTAAAATCTGAAACCTACTCCATTATTGTGAAGAAATAGTGAATAACACTCAACTAAGTAAATGTTTTTTAATTGTACTGTCAAGAGTGTAATTGGAACAAACAATGATTAAAATTTGTATGAACCCTGCTTCTAGTACTGGGATCAGTAGTTGGGAGTAGTCGCATCAGTAGTTTTCTGATGCAACTTTTTTCTCACATTACACCTCAGTACATTGGTTTTACACTGTAAGTCAAAATAAACTATTTCCATTTAATTTTATTGCTTTTTTTTGTGAAAACCTTTCATTAAGAAGCCTACTCTTGTAAGACACATGTGTTACTGCCCTAAATGCTTTTCATGTTTTGTGTTGTTATGACCACAAACAGTGTATTTTTCTGGGATTTCTTTAAAGATGAATAAATAAAAGTTGTGCAATGGAAAGTACACAAAAAATACAAATACATCATGGATTTATATTCAGCCGTACTGAGTCAAAACTTTGTTGAACCAACTTGACACATCTAGAGAATTAAATTAATAACTGAAATCTAGTCTGATCAGTTACAGAATGACTATACAGCAACAATTAGAAAGCAAACTATTATTGTTATTATACAAAAAAAATTCCTCCTGTTCACTTTGGCCCAGATGTAAAAACTAGCATTACTTTAAAGGATCAGGAGACACACTAACATACAATCTTTACCATCAGATTTATTAATTGTATAGAAAAAGTAGGTTTGATATGACATAATGCATTCTATATAAGATATAACATTTTCAACATTCAACGTACAAAAAAGCCATAGGTACAGTAAAGTTTTAGAAACGCCTCCAGGCCTGAAGATCTTGTTGGCTGTCAGCAGTCGAAGAACAAAGAGTGCATCTGAAGATGGATTCAAACACTAACCACCAGAAGTGTGATACAACTGTTTGATTCTCAAGCAGAGGCCACAAATAATTTTTTTTTGCTAAATACGTTGGTTACTGATCTTGGTGAAGCATGGTACAGTTTATACACACTAGGGCCTTCTTACCAGCTACAGTTGAAATCAGAAGTTCACATACACAAAATAAAAAGACAGTTTTTTTTCTCACTATCTGAAGTTAATTCAGACCAAACTCCTCTTGTTTTAGTTAAATTAGAATGACTAATTACAACTCATTTGTGCACTAGCTTTAACTTCCTGGCTGTTGTCTTGAAATGTTTGTGAATATTTTCACATAATGTTTATTTCCCATGATGGCATTGATTTTATGAAGTGCAGCAGTTCCTCCTGCACCAAAACAACCCCACAGCATCATGCTGCCACCCCCATACTTCACAGGTGGGATGGTGGCATGTAAAGCAGAGAAGGTTTACAGGCCTCCCCCTCTTTCCTCCAGATTTAACGATTATCATTATGGTCAAACAGTTTAGTTCTATGACATTTCCCATAAAATGAAGGTCCCTGTCGGCATTTGTAAATTCAATCTGTTATTTTTTATGTTTCTCTTGGAATAAAGCTTGTAATTTTACTGCTCTTCCTAACTGACTTCCTTCTTTGGCTGATTTTTTGTGGCTTTTCCATTGTGTCAAACAAAAAAGCAGTATATTCTAGGCATAGCCTTAATATATTCATGAGTGAACTTCCAATTTACTGAAATGTATTTTTTAACCCATCACAAGTTTCCAAAGCCATGATATCACCATCTGGGCCTACCCTCATTGTTTAAAGATATAGTAATTACATAATTTAATATGTAAATTCTGACTTTGTTAAATGACTATATTAAATTAGTTTCTGAAATATTTTCTCTCAATATTCTGGCATTTATCAAATAGAAATCATTTTGGTAAGTCTGACTGACCTAAAACAAGAGAAGTCTGGTCTGATTTAACTTCAGGTAGGTGAGAAAAAAAAAAGGTTTTGTGTCTTTTGTCCAGTGCAAGTAGACTTATTGTCTCCACTGCACATATCTAACATCCTACAGTTAATCCAATCAAAGTATCAAGTGGTGTGTCAGACTCGTACTCGGTTTGTTTTAAGGGGGCATCGAAACAATTTTATTGTAAATTTTGCAGAGAATGGATTTTTGATTGTAATTCGGCATGAACGTATGCTGTGGTTTTCACAGCTTTCATAAGAAATGTTTATTTTATTTTATTTTTTTACCATGAGATGGAAGTCAGGAAGTACTGGAGTGATGATGCGTTTGACTTTTACCTTGGAAGTCAGACTTTCTGAGTTGTACATCCTAAAATAAATGCCATGGGTCTAAAAATCAAAATTCCAGCTTGGTAAGCTGAGATCTCTGAGCGCTCCCAGGTTCATATTCAATATGACTGCTGAATTTTAACTTTTGAGTGCTCAGTTAGAATTACTAAAATCATTTGAATGAATGCCAGGATAACAAGAGAGAGAATTATTTTGAGAAATATTTCTAATATTTTCTTCAAAGTCAGAAGGTTACTGGGACTGAGGTTAGCATTCTTTAAAAATTTTGGGGGGAAGCCTAGTTGATGTAATAGCTCTGTAATCTTCTAAAAGGATATTTCACAACAGTTGAGTGAATTGGAGGCACATCTGTGAATGTAATTTAAGGCAACAATTAAAGCACTGCTTCCCCAGCAAAATCATCAGAAAATAAGCAGAAACATCAGGGAGATGATTGTGGAACTACCAGAAGTTTTGTTCATCGATGAATTGTTTGTCTGCACAAAAAAATTATATTGAAGTATGAATAGCCTGGAAAAGCCCAGCATTCACAATACTTAAAAATGGACACAGTTAGAACTATAATGCCCATAGTTACATTTGGATGACAAATAGAGAAACTTGTAAGCCTGAGGGCACCCTCTCAACTTTTGCTCCAGGAGGGACTGGTGCACTTCACAAAATCGATGGGATCATGAGAAAAGAGTATAATGAGAAATTAGTAAAGCAGCATCTCTAGACTTCAGCCAAGAAGTTTGAGTTTGTGCACAAATCTTCAAATGGGACAAGGAACATAGACATACTGCTAATTTAGTAAAACTTGACTTATGTGCAACAAAAGTCAGATTTGGAACAGGCAATCTCAAAACCCTGATGTCAGTCCCATAGAAAATCAAACTGAAATGGTGTGTTTAGAAAGACAGCCAACAAACTCATCTCAGTTTGGTCCAAAATGCCAGGAAATTACTTTCAGAAGCTTGCGAAAGGTTATCTAATATGTTTGACATACCGTTTAAAAGAATCCTATAAAATACTAAGGACATACATAACTTTAGACTCTGAAGAAAATAACAAAAGCTTTCATAACTATTCTCTTTCTCATTAATCTGGCATTTCTCGAACAGGAACAATTTTGATAATCTTAATTTACTTAAAATGTAAAAGTTCAGTCTGATTTCATGTCAGGCATAGTGAAAAAAAAAATATATATTTTTTTTGTCCGCCGTTTGTTTATAGTGTGTGTGTAAATACACCAAAATAGCATAGCTTCAATTTGTGAACAGAGGCCTGGTCCCTACACAAAAAATTTTGCAACTTGCAACAAGAAAGAGAATAACAGTCAAGTTGCAAGTTACAAAATCTCAACAAAATGACTGCAGAAGTTGTAGGTCTTTGAGCAACTCCTAGTTCAATATCCAATATGGCCACTTTATGTGTAAAACTTGGTCAAAGATACAGGAATAAAATGTTTGTAACACAACAAACCAGTGGGACAAATAGTGCTGTTGGACTATTTGTTTACATATTTAAATACATAAAACTGAAGATCAAATGTTATCACTTTGCACTGCTAATAGTAGGCCAGGCGCTGATCGTAACAATTAGCTTGGCCCATCAGTTTCTTGATTTGCAGCTCCAACAAACTCAGATGTGATGAAACTCAGATCTAAGTTCCAAAGCAACGCAAACCCAGTATAACTTTAATCAGGATTGCAGCCCAGTTGGGCAAGGATAGGTTATTGCAATCAAACTATATCAAAATTTGAAATTGCTAAAATTTTCAGTCACACCATTCCTACAGTTTCAAATCTTTTCAATGAGATGGCAGAGAAAATGGCAGAGTGACTTAAGTTTTCTTTGGCTGTAGCTCCTTCCTCACATGTTGCTGCTCACTGCAGTTCAGCTTTACAAGGTAGATGAATTTGTAATTTTATGGCTCTTTGGAGAGTAAACAGATCAATTTTGAGACCAGTTCTTGACAATTGGAGTAGTTTTTTTTAAATCCAGTTGTGTGGTGTTTTATTATGCATATTTTTTATATATTTTTTGTGTTATTAAGCATATATACACCTGACCAAAACTTGCAATACTAAGATTGCACCAAATGTCATTGCACTTAATATTTATAATGTGATTTAAGACTTTAGGGTTTTAAAAATATGGATAATGTGACCTTGAAGTCACCAAACTTTAAAAGCTTTCTGCTTTTGCTGTAGTGCCCCTTTAAGACCATGAGAAAAAACTATGTAATTGCTGCACTTTCTCATTATCAGCATTTATAACCACAAAAAAAAATAAAAATTGAATCTGTATACAAACTGACCCCCTAAAAATGCTATGACCTCCCATCCTTAATAATGACTATAAAGCAGAGCATGCAACAGATGTGAACTGATGTGTAATACTGCTGTAAACAGTTTCAATAAGGAAACACGTTGACCACTTGTAGTCAGAAAAGAGAAAAGCACCAGAAATACGGCTAATCAAATGGAAACAAAGAGAGTCATAATCCAGGCAAGAGGGAGCCAAATGGACAGTGAAGAGAGAAGGAGGAAACAGGTGGGGGTTAGAAAGACTCACAAGTGGGAATGTGTGCTGAGAAGCAGTGATTAGAGACAAAATAAAGATACAGACAAAGAGAGCTCCTGTCGATATCTGTTGAAAGAAGAAGCACTCTTCCTGTGAGGCCCAGATGTGCCTGAAGTGGGTCCATCACAAAGCACAACAGTGAGCCACCGATACAATACAGCCCAGACTGGCAGAGTAAGAATGGAAAGGCAGCAAGAAGGGAGATAATACATAAAAAAGGCAGATGGTGTGAATGTGTGTGTTTTATGTGTGTGTGCATGTCTGATTGTGTGTTCTGAAAAGAAGAGCAATTATATTGTCCACCATTCAGGCTTGAGGCGAGGAGCCAAGCAGATTGAAACCTATTTTGCCTCAAGGCTGACCGAAAAGGTGAAATCATTTTCGCTAAAGCATAACGGTTAAGGGAATTCACTTCAACCTCTTTAGTTTAGATTTTCTCAGAGACTTTCTTTTTTTCTCCCAGGTCTGACCTTTGAATTAGTACAGATTATTTCTCAAGGCATTAGTTTGGAAGTGTGGGCATTAATAGACGAACAAGAAAGGCGAGAAAAATTAAAAACATAAAGGAAGAAGAGCAATGTCTCAGAGACAAAGCTGTCCAAGGCTATAAAGTGTTGATGGAAGAGTGAATTAAATATTGTGTATACCTTTTAAATGGTTCAACTTATGTTACTAAATGTTCTAAAACATCTTTACAGGACAAACTGCATTGGTGTGATTAAGCAGAACAAGATATGAATATGTGATTATTATGGCTGATACTGAATATGGGAACAAGATCCATAAAAGTCACAGACAGAATGCTCAGCTGGTTTAAACAGTGGCTTGCAAATGTACACAAACCCATTGAACTTTTTAATGATGTTGAACCCACAAATTTAATGTTCTTTATTGAGATTTTATGTGATAAACCAACATTTTTTTTTTTACAGGGTTAGGGTTAAGGTTAATGAGTTGCATTATCTTAAGTGTTGAGTCCAACTGCATTTGGTCCCACTTCCAACTGGAAGTCTTTTGGGTCATTTGGAAGGTCAACCTCCACTCGACTCTTTTTCAGTCTGCAGTTTTCACTTTGTTCTCCTTATTGAAGAGAAGTATTCCCACAGAATGCTGCTGCCACCACCATGTTTAACAACAGACATGGTGTAATCAGGATGATGCAAGGTGTTTTATAATGCAATCTGACTGGAAAACCCTCTGCCACAGTATTTGCTGTGCCTCCCACATGACTCGAGGGGAATATTAAATGAGATCAAGATGATTTCTCTCAGCAATATCTTTTGTTTTACAGCTTGTTCTTAATGGCTAAATTCACTGAGTGCTCATCGTTGTCTTGTCAACAGACTCTTCGACTTGAATAGAGTCTATAAAGCATCAAGGACCAATAAATGACTTTTCTGATTAGTTCTCTCCTCGCCCAGCTGGTCAGGTAGACAGCCATGTCTCAGCTTTGCTATTGTACAATACTCAATCCTTTAAAAACTTCTCCACCATTGACCTGTCTGCTGTGTTCCTTGAATTTCATTACTTATTTTTCTACTAATTTCCTTCAAGTAAAACCTTAAGTCTTCAAAGAACAGCTACATTTGTACTGAAATATAAAATTACACAGGTGATTAATAATTTGATTACTTCTAAACACTGGAGAAGATTTTTTTTATGGTTATTAGAGTAAGGGATTTTCAACTGCACTTCACAGTTTTCAGAGTTTTGTTTGCAGAAAACCACTTCACACTTCTTCCACTTCACCAATATGTTGGACTCTGTGTTGGTTTATCACATAACGTAATAATTTACATCAAGCTAGTGGCAAAATATGAAAAAGAAAATGGGAAGTATGAGTATGTTTGCAATACTCTGTATATTACCAGAGAAGTTTTACATTTCCTTTCAACAATTTACTCCATTTCGATATGCTTCTAAATGACTGAATGCAAAAGATAGACACAAAAGTGGCTCATAAACACTATATAGATTTGATGATATTTGTTTAAAAAAGACCACATGGCTATACTGCAGGCTTAAAAAATAACCACAAGACTTAATTTTCAGCTAGTTCTGTCAGTGTAAAAGATTTGCAAGGCAATGTTTTTAGCCACAATGCTACTTGACTGTAAAACATAACCTGACAGCTCAGGTTTCATGTTTATTTTGACAAAATTTGATGAGTTCAGAATGTTGAAGAAACTTTATAGCATATTGCACCTTAATAAAATGAGTTAGCCTATTAAAACTGTAGTAAGGCTCAGAAACAAAAATAAAAGACAAAACAAAAACTGGAACTCATAACCCGAGCTGTCAGTATGTTTTTCTTTTTTCACGTTTCAAAGTACTTCCACCAGGCTGCACACTGAAGAAAAGTTTTCAAATAATTGTATCTTTTTGTTACAAAATTCCAGTTCTGTTTTGAAGTTCAGAAATGTATAAAAGAAGAGAGAAAAAATTAGTCCCCCCCCCCACCCGAGTTGTTCATTGCTGCTCTGTTTTCATGAGTCTTCTGCTGTAGATGCAGGCACGTTAAACATTCATAGACGTATAGCAGAAGGTTTGAGTTTGGAGATTCAGACTGAAAACTCCCAGAGGGAAATGTCAACATGAAACAGTTCTGTGTCAAGACAAAATGATGTCTTGGGGACAACAAAAACCATCTGAACCACTGAATGTTCATGTTCCTGCGGTAATCTGTTACCTGTAAAACATCA
The DNA here is from genome assembly GCF_003331165.1 of Xiphophorus hellerii. Classification (NCBI taxonomy): domain Eukaryota; kingdom Metazoa; phylum Chordata; class Actinopteri; order Cyprinodontiformes; family Poeciliidae; genus Xiphophorus; species Xiphophorus hellerii. Next base: position 19,653,794 of record NC_045677.1, on the reverse strand, counting down.
CTGTAAATGTTTGGTAATTTCATGCATTTCCCAACCGGAAGCTGCATCCTGTTCATGTCGTCAAGCATTGTGGCGAACAGAAGTTTGTTTTGAAATGTGACTGGGTTATTGTGTGTGCATTTCCAGAACAGGGCAAGGTGTTTCATAATAGCCATGTTTGGTGTTCCTGCCAATATGTTGCTGGATGCTCTCCAGTTTGCAGATGATAGTTCATGGAATGACTTTTGAGTTTGACAACAACCTTCTGTCAGCTGCTGACATTCCTACTCCGTTTCCAAAGGTTTTTAACATCACTGACTGGTACCAGGTGGCAACTGGCATCCCTAGTGAAATCCAGTAAAAATTGTCAAGCTGAAATCTCAAACAAGTAAATGGAAAAAAAGAGAAAGTCACATCATCCTTCTCTTCTCCACACCTTCCTTTCTTCTCTCCCATCCGGGTAAAAGTGCATCAACTTTAGATCCTTCTCTCCTTTATTCTCTCTAGCCTTTGATGGGCCGAGGCGGCGGCTTGCCGATCTCCACTGAGATGTTTGTGTACATAGGATACTTCTTCACCTGAACCAGTTTGTAGGTCAAGGAGCTGATGCCATCCTTCTTCATTGTATTCTTTGTGTTCTGTATTTTGTTGAATCTAAAAAGAGAGAGGGACGAGGAGATGAAAAACATAGATGTGATTCAGAGTGAGAATAGAGAAACAAATAGATTTCCTGATTACAAAGAACATAAACCATGTTGACCAACAGGTGGTGCTGTGGTACTGAGATAGGAATTTAATGAGTTGCATTATCTCCAATATCCTGCTTTGGTTTTTCTGAATCATGCTGAACTCTCTTTCCTCATTGGCTGTGATTCAGTAGTTACATCAGAATCTGCTCTGAATTTGGGAATTAAAGCAGGAAAATAAGTCACACACTGTGTCAGATGGTTACAGTTCTTATGCTAAAGCTTGAATTTAGTGAGTGAGGAAACCTTCTACATCAAACCCTTGTTCATAACACAAACCTACATGACATTTCTGTTTACAACACCATTGTTTTAAAATGTGTTTTTTTTATATGTAGAAAGAGCTGGCGTGTGCAAACATGAGCAGTTCCACATTCAGTCTTCAAAAGAGAGCAGTGACTGACTCCAACAAAAGATGTCTCCCTAATGATATGCTTGGACGTACAAGTGGAGTTGACACTTCAGTTCGCCACGGACCGTTGAGTCCACAGATTCCTGTCAGAGCTGACTGCTGAAGCCCTTGCCCTCTTTCAGCTTTGCTTTCCCCTCTTGTTTTTGTATCCCTCAAATTAAATAAAAAAAAGCTCCACTGGCCTGAATGGAGGCTGGAAAATCTTATAAAGCATCTTCCTTTTGAACATCACAACACAATAACATACAAATAGAATTACACTTGTGTTACTAACATTAGGGAGAGACACTTCTGTCCTAAAGGAGGGAGGATTAGGTTAAGTGAGAAGAGGGGATGAAGAGAAAGAGCTTCATGTTTCAGCTTAAATGAAGCATGGAGGGTGTAGAGGAAAAATGAAAGGCAGATAAGAGAGATAAATATATATCCAAGAGTGACAGATGGATGGAGATATACTTGAAATCAAAAAAGGGGGATTAAAGGCAATAAACTTAATTCCTACATGCATATAGAGAATGCCCTAACCATAGCGTCCCACACACATTACCGTTACATTTAATTTCAAAGTTGTGATTGTTTTATTCTAGAAAGTTGGAGGGCGAGCCAAAGGCAGCCCACCTCGTATATCCATTAGCCTGATTTCCACAAGTTTTAATTGGGCTGAGTAAAGCTCTATTTTAATGCTGCTGGGGGTCTCACAGGGAAATGCTTCTTGTTTCAGATCTCAACAATAGAATGTAATGCCGGGAACTAAGGGATATTTTTATCATGTAATTTGTTGCTGCACACGTCCTTGTTCTGGAAAAATGGTCTTTAAGGAGTAGCTTAACAATAACTCTTTCGCTTGCTTCTTAATGAGGGTAACCATAGACAGTGTATAACAAATCAATGTTGCCTTTGAATTTGAAGTGAAACCAATGAGTAAACACATCCAGACCATATTGTACCTTAAAGTCATCAGATTGGAAATATTACAATATGTCATGTAGTATTTGCCCTGAGTGTTTCCATCGGCAGTTGGACTCTCACTGGGCAAGGCGGGGATTAAACACAAATGCATAATGTTGTGTCATGCTAAGTACGGCAACAATCATGATGCCAGTAGCTCCAAACTAACCAAGCTGTGCCATTATCCGAAAAGGGAGCAGGAATGATGCAGTACAGGTTGTTTGTATGGGACAATTCAACAATTGATATCAAATCACTGAGCTGTTCAGCTCAATGGAAATGAGGCAATAGTTTACAATGATACTTTCAGTAAAATCAATGGGAATATACACTGCACAAACATATTAAAAACAAATTAATCAGAGCTGTTTACAGGATTTGCTCAGATATAATCAGTCTTCTTTATCTGTTATTCCTCAGCTGATCTTTTTTGCAGCATCCTGTGTGCAAGAATAGCGAGTCTCTGCACATGGGGTTTGATTGCCAACCTTTCATACAGAATAGATACTGTACATTACACACAGAATTAAATATTTTAGGTGTTTCTTTCACCTGTGCTAATTTTGGATTACAACTAATGAAAAATCCAGATTCTGCTAGTCAGATATTTTGAACACTCCAAGATCAATTAAAAATTGATTTTATTACAGAAATGCTAGCCTACTGAAAAACATGTCCCTGTACTGTTTAGCATACACACTCAGTACTGCATTGGAGTGCCATTTTTCCAGAATCACTGCATCAGGAAAGGAAATGATCAGCTTCTGACTTTGCATAAAGTAAAGAGGGTTTGTTACTATGAGGTTTCATCTCAGCAGTATAGCTGGATCCTCATGGCTGTATCAAATAGATTCTCTATGGGGTTCAGGTCCGGTAAGTTTGCTGGCTAATTAAGCACAGTGATACGATGGTCATTAAAGTAAATATTGGCACTTTAGCAGTTTGGGCAGGTGCCAAGTTCTCCTGGAAAATTAAATCAGCATGCCCTTGGACTTGAGAAAACACAGTGGGGTTAACATCAGGAGATGCAGTAGCTCTGCAAATCACAAGTAGCTTAACTCAAGGAATGTGACAGTTGTAGCCCAAGTCTTGGATAAATCTTTGCAGTGGCTCTTGAAGTACTTAAACCTTTCAGATCAAGCTTTAGTTCTGTGATCTAGACGTGTTTATTACTCCTCCTGAAAAAACTTGACACAAAATAGAGGGTTGAAACTAACCCTGCAAAATTACACCTTTGTTCCACCGTTTCAGCTAGAAATGAACCCATAGCCACTACGAACTAGATGTAGTGTGAAGAACATTGTATTGTACTCCAGTGTCCTATATGATCTAAGTTGTATGTTGATCAGCAGGATCTCAGAATTAAAATAATAATCACATCATGCTTAAAAGAGAAATCTCCTAGATGAAGGCTGCAAATTGTAAGTCACACCCCTTTGATTCCGTATTTTCAAGAATATTAGCTGAAAGCACACAGGGCTCTGAATTCAGTCGCCTTGTATGATGTGAAAGGGGCTACTGACTCTAACCTTAACCACAGTTCACATTCTTGTGAACATCCCACAAACTCTAGAAAGGACTTTGCTTCAACAGTTCTCTCAAAGCTCTAATTATTGCTGCTGTTTGTGTACTTTTTCAATAATGTTTCTGGATACAGCACTTCCTTAGGAATTACCTCTCTGTGCTTACCCTCCTTATATCAGTGATTGTTTGCTGAACAAAGTCAATGATCCTCCGCATGATTGTGTAACATGGTCAGATTTTTTTTTAAATTATACAAAATAAATGTAAACTTATTTTCAGCTATAAAGTGTGTTACACTTTTTTCAGATGCATAATTTTGTAAAGTCCATTCTCATAAAAAATAACAGAAAGAAAACAGATAATATATCACTGAGTGCAACAAATCTACAAGTTTCAATTTTTGCTTTAAATTACTGAAACAAACTGACTTCTTAAGGACATTCAAATTTTTAGGAATTCACCTGCAAATGTAAAATATATTCATCAGTGTTCAATAAAGATCTTCCACAATTAGTTGGGATTAACCTTGAAGGGGAATATTTTAATCAGGGTTGTGGTCGGCCCAGCTGTAACACGGGAAACAGTATTTGGCCAAATGTTGTGTTCTATTTTTTCTATTGTAAATAAGAGGGTACACCTAATGTGCAGTTTATGCTAACTTCATTTTTTCTAGAAGCCAGTTGTGTATAGGTATACATATATACTCATCCATAAATTCAAATGCATACACCAACATACATTTCAGCCGCACTGTACCAGGATGATAACATATGAACTGAATATTGGACAATGTTTCCCTGCATCTCATTCAATTGTAATGCATGAGGTGAAGTTTGCCAGACGGCGTGTGTGTGTGTGTGTGCGGGCGCAAGTAGGGGTGTATGAGCGTGTGTGTTAACACATGCTCGAGGGTGGTGATGAATGTCCCTCTTTCTTACCAATATCTCATTGCTATGCCTAACCAGAATCTCTGAGCGAGCTGAGAGAAAGGAGTCTTGTGTGAAAGATTGTTCACATTCAACTGAACGCGCAGTCATCAGTGCGTGCGAGATAGCAAACATTCATTAGGCAGTAGGTATAAAAGTATTCCTCTGTAAAAACTGGACATTGCCCAGGTAGCCCTGATGACATATCTTAGAAGACTTTATAATTATTCTGAAGTGTAAAGAGGTAAAAAAAATCTGGACCTAGAGACAAAGAAACAGAAAGTCAAGCTGAATTTATCAGTGAAGGGGGCATTTTCCATAGAGACATAGAGTTAAATGAACAAGCATAAAATACAACATGACATTTCCTGTGAGGAATGCAGGTACTGTTAACACACCTGTGCAGTTCCTGTCAATGTGTCAAAATTTTCGGTGTGGGGGAAAAAAAAGCTATAGTGATGCAAACCTCTTCAAGGACAATCTGGGCTGTTTTCCATTCTTTTTAAAGATAAAAGAAAATACTACAAACAACCAAGCAGGTTTGTAATTGCTGTCAATGCGTTTAGGAGAAAAACTCATAAAGACCCTCAAGACAAATGCAGGTGTTGAATAAAATTCACAGTTTTAAAGTGGTAAATGTGTCATTTTTATGTTATTTGAAGCTTTAAAAAGTGGTCACTTATTTTGTATCTTGAGAAAGCAATTAAACATTCCAAGTAAACCTGACAAAAGTATCGGACTTAATCTATCCATTGAACATTATCCACGTTTCAATTTGAAGTGGCTTTGTCTTCTCTTTGTATTTCTTTCGAATAGAAAGCCCTTCAGATCCAGTAATTGTGGTAATTTTGCCTCTTTCCTAAACAAAGTTGCATATAGAGGTGTTGCTTCCATTAACTTTATGTACTTATTTGTTTTACTTTTCCCATAAAACAGACTTATGCTCAGCTATGCGCCTTCATGGGAGCCATTAACTGAGGTACTGGTTTTAATTATGCTTACTCTGTTTTTATTTCCCATAAAAACCGGCCCTGGTCACGTATCTTTGGATTTAGGAATATCTCTTTCTTAGATCAAGCCATTGATTGAGCTATTGCTGATTTTAATTCTGTTACCTCTATTTTATTTTTTTCTTTCAAAAAATGTACATCTGATGATGAATTCATGTAATTTTTTCGCCTTTGCTTTGCAGTGGGGGTTTTAATACGATGTGCTATTAAACCTAGTTCACCCTGGTTTCTGCCAGGGTGAACTAGGGTGCACAGTTGTGCAAGACAAGTTATTGTTGAGATATGAACTGAAGAAGCTTTCTACAGCTTCTTTGCATCTTCACAAAATAAAACAATAAAACTTTAAGAAAGGTATTGCTGTGCACCGAAGATGGGTCATGACACCACCTTTGGTATCTGATTAAAAACTTAGGATTTGTTACCATATTAATGTTTTCAAGGTGACAACTGTGTCTAAAACTTTGGTTAATTTGATATATTAAATGTACTACAGAGTGTCAGAAATGCTTACCAAGCTGCATTATAATAAATATCTTGTTTCCCACAGAAGAAATTTCATGCTCAAAGGGGACGCAGAAAATAAATGAGAGAGCCTTTCATTTTAAACAAAACTGCCTGAATGCAGTCATGAGTCGGCTATTTCTACCTTTGCTGCCTCTGACCATCCTGACCTCCCACAATTTATTAAAGTCCAAGCCCACTTCTTTGTAAAAGCTCACTTTAACCTGAAAGACATTATAAGTGTCCAGAAAGGCTTTAAAAAATGAAGTTTATGGCAACTTATAGGAGTCTATTTTCTGCCCGTCATCCCAGGTGATGAATAATGTATCCACCCCAAATAAAAAGTGTCCCTCTTGGTGTCACCTCTTATAGAGGAAGTCTGGTCTATGGACCAGAAAGAAATCAACCAGCAAGACGGGGAGGAAAACGAGAACTGGGTATCAATCAGAAACACAAGCACACAACATGCACACACCCACCCATGCAAACACAGACACACACTTTCATTCTGTCTAGTGGCTGATTTATTGATTTTGATGAAAGTCACTAGACCACTCTGACCTAGCCGGCTCCCATCTCTATTGGTATCATTTCAGCAGGCAATTACTGGGGGGATCGTTGAACCTTTCCATCTCTCTGACATACACAAACACACAGAGGCACACACGCATACAAAACAATGAAGAGTGATACATTACACAAGCCTAGTTATTTTAAACATTTTCACTTTCAAGTTATTGCAGCAAATTTACAGTATAGATTGTTAGTTTTTAAAGCAAAAGCACATTGAGATGGATGTCTCAGCAAGAGCAGGAAAAACTATTTTCTCTATGTTCTTGTCAGCTAAACCCATATAATGTTTTTGGTGGACTTGCTCTTTCCGCTCATTGGCACTAAAATGGGTATATTATTTATTTTTATATTTTAAGAAATCATGTAATAAAGTACTTAATAATGTCAGTGCATTATTAATGGATCTCTTAGAAGTGCAATGTACTAAACTGTATGAGCACAAGATGGAAATTTGCTTAACAACCAAGAAAATCCCTAAAAACTTAGAAAAGGGATCACTGAATAATTATTATGTATAAAACAGACTATGTAGTTGGAGGCAGGCTGAGCAGATTGGTAAAGTATACCTGAGGCTCCTGACAAGCATTAGAAGTTTAAAAAGGATGCAGAAAACACGTGGAGATGATAAGACTGATCTGTTAAGATGTCTTTTTTTAAATAATTTGCATGTTGGCAGAATAAACTTTTTTTCACCCCTTTTACTTCCGCATTTTTCACTGCAGGTGTTCTGTAACTGTATGTTTTGTAAAATTTTCTTAACATTTGATGACAAAACCATTCTTTCAATTCAGAATGAACAACAGTGACTTGTATTTCTTCCCCCTTAAACTTTTTTTTTTCTCTGAAGAGTTTTTGCGGTGTTGGTGGCTCATTTTTTTTGCAGTAGGCAGACAGGAAAGAGGGCGAGGAGAGGGAGGAGGACATGCGGCAAAGGTCGCCGGCGACGTCCGCGTCGAGGACTAAGGCCTCCAAACGTGGGGCGTGCTAACCCCCTGCGCCACCACAGCAAGCCCCTATTCCCCCTTAAACTTGAACAGAATTAGTCACTGGGAAGTAAAAGCAAAATGATTTATGTTTTCTTTTTTTATTTCTCACACAAAAAGATGGATTTGTATTTGTATTCAACCCCCTGATCAGTAATTTGTTGAGCCATGTTTTGCTGCAGAGCGACTGCATATCTTTTAGGCTAAGTCTCTACCAGATTTCCACATTTTTAGGCTGGGATGTTGGCTAAAGAAGTACTGTACATCCAAGTTACAGATTTTCAATTGGATTTATCTTGAGACTATCAAAGGAATAGCTTTGATCTATATCCTCCCATGGTATCTCTAGTGGCATGGTTAGTGTTTTTGTCCTACTGGAAGGTGAACCTTCACTCAGGTTTTACATCTTATTTGCAGTCTTTGTCAGTTTTTCTCAGCTTTTAGGTCTGTTCATTTTGCCATTAGTCAGCACTGACCAGCTTACCTGCCTCCTTGCCAGAGAACTCTTGATTGGATATGTTTAAGAAAAAACAACTCCAAACTTGTCATTTCCAACATGGATACAAGATCCAAAAACTTGGACTATTTCTCTTACATAAAATGCAAAGCACAATAACATTAGATAGAGCAGAACTTTTGTTCTTCTCTTCTTTTTTGCTAAGCTGGTAGTTTTATTTTGTTTTTCTCCACCAATGTGTCTCTTGCTAAAGGAGCATAATTGAAAAGAAAAAAAAAGTAATATTGTATCAGCAGCCAGGTTCAGAGGCTATATGCAAACTTCAAATCAAGCAGCCACAATTTGTTTGGCTGCAGTAAACAGTCAATATGCTTTCACTCATGACTCTTGTTCCCAGCAGTTGTTAATCTTCTTAAAAACCAATTTAGCAGCAACGACTAAAGCAGAACTCACTGCGGACTACGGTCCTGGAGCACAGAAGTGTCTAAATGTTGTGACATAATCACGCCACTGGAGATCATACTGAAATAATATTGGGGGAGGGGGGGGAAACAAGTTTCACTACATATTTATTAAAACCAAGCCAGAGCAGCTATCGATTTTGGTGCTGAGAGGCTTCATTGGCCGGCCTATCCAGGCATGAAAACGGAGGCTCTTAGAGGAGAATAAACAGTGATAATCCACATTTAAGCAGCTTAATGTGAGGTGCTATACTCCTGGTGATTAATGTGTCTAGAAGGGCTCATCTCTGCATACTGGTTCTCGTTCATCAAAGCATAAAATAGCACATTTATGAGGGAGGTATTTTTGCACGTTTTGTTTGAAAAAACAATTCAGATCAGAGTAGTGAAAAGAGCAGCATTAAAACCCCTAGGGCTGTATGCATGAAAAGCAATTTTTGGTCTATTAAAAAAACTTTTTTTTTTCTTTGGTGTTTTAACATTTTTTCTTGTCTTTTTGTAACCATACTGCCCAAACCGTGGTGTGCAGGAAATTACATCGATTCATATTTTGCTTTATAATCTGACAGATTTACACACAAAGTCCTGAAATAATCTTGCACCTGAATGTTATGACCTGCTTACATTGCAAGAACCTGCCTATTCAGGTGCATATTTACTAAACATTAAATTATAATACTGTAGCATGTGTGACATACTGTATATTTCCCTTATTTACAATGTTTTACAAAAGGATTCAAACACTTCAAACTTGTCTTTTTTTTTTAGTTTTCAAAATTTTTAACATTACAGCCATGGACTTAAATCTATTTTATTAGGACTTTATGAGCCAAGTCAACAGAAAGTAGAGCATGATTATAGAGAGGAAAAATTATAGGTGTTTTGTAACATGTCTATGTCGTTCTCCTCCTGGAAGATACAGCTTGCAGAAAGATAAAACAAGATGCTATAAAAGCCAAAGTACTTTTCACACAGTAAAACAAATGCAACTAAAATTAGAAAAAGGCAAGATAAGACTACAAACTTCCATTCGACAGATTCTTCCTCCAAACTCCCAAGATCCATGCTGTCAGGAAGCTGATTTAGCCAAATACCAGGCTTAAAGATCCGACAGCAATGCAGTCTTTAATGATACACTTTAACACCTCTAAGGTGTGTCAAAGGGTGAATTTTTTTTTTCCTTTCACTTGTAGTTTCTTTGCAGACCTGCTCAGTGAACAAACAGCAGGAGCGCTGGACTAACAGCAGGCAGCTCCCAGGTGTGAATTGGAAATCAGAAGCTGCGGAAAATAAAGAGCAAGAGTTCTCGTTTAACCACAGCGGATGTAATGCTGAGTCTCTACCGCTGAAGCTGACAAATGTGGTTCTTCTGATGTTTCAAACTCAGATTGCAAAGCACTTCCTCAAGGTGTTTTACTTATAGTTTTTCAGGGAGTCATATGTTTGTAACCCTTAAAAAAGAAATCCAAAATCTAACAGAAATAACTGAAAAGTTTTTGTATGAAACAAAAGCAGCAAGATCAATTTAAATGTAAAGATGGGGATTGACTTCAGACAGTGATGCAGTACCTCTGTGGGTTTGGCTCATTGTGTTTGTCCCTCTCATGCTTAATCATTCTGTAGCGACCAATGCGAACGTCTGGCCTGGACACCTTCATCCCATTGAGAGTGATCCTGCAACACATACAGATGGAATATCCATTAGAGGACGGAGAGAGAACGAAAACACAAAGACCAAGGGAAAAAGGATTAACTGCAAGAGAAAAAAATAACAAAAATCTCAACTTCAACCTAACGTGATCTACATTGCCGTTTTATTGTTGTTCTTTTCTACTAAATCCCAAACATTCACGGAAAATCTTAATGAGTCAATCAAATTAATTGGCACCTCTGCCAGATGTGTAAAAAACCTTTTATCAGGGCACAAACAAAAATAAATACTGAAAAATGTCACTTTCAATTTTGATTTTATTCAGAAAATCCAAAAGAAAGAAACAGTATTTTTTGAAAAAAACAAAACAAACAAAAAAACATTTGTGCCTGTAGGACTTCTTCACAATTCCTTTTTAGCAAAGCTCCTCTAGTCCTGGCTTCTCTCTACTGGTTTTTGTTGCAGATACCACAGGTTTTATGTAGGGTTTAGGGCTGGGGCTAGTGATCATCATGGAAGAAGATTGATTTGATATCTTGTGAACCTTTTTTGTATTGATCTGGTCTTATTGCTGGATCTTTAACCTGCTTACAGAATGAGTGTGTCATTTTCTGGCAGAAACCACTACATTTTTATTCAAAATGTCCTATTTCAAAGAAGTAATTGTGCTATGTCTTCTGAGAACATTCCCAGGGACTGTAGGAGAAAAAAAGGCCCAGAGAGTGACACATCTTATAACTGTTAGTCATACAAAAAAGGTATCTCTCTCTTTTAGCTTTTTTTAAAGACTAAAGGTCTAAAGACTGCTGTATTCCCCTTTTGTTTTTCTCTCTTTAAAATCTGCCCCCTTTTTCGAACCTTTTCTTTTATTTTGTCTTTTGTATTTCTGGTCAAATATTTACAACATCATTTCAAATGTTTGTACAACACACAGATCTGCAAGAAATCTTAGGGATGTTAATAGGTTGAGGGAGATTGATTTTATTCAGAACAAGGGAACAATTTTGGGGACACTCGCCATCTTGTTTCAGTGTTACTTAGCTGTGAAATTAGATTTGTTTTTTTTAATCTCATTTTAAATATGTATAGGAACTGGTTCCTGTCCGCATTGATGAGTAGTCCCGACGCAGCATATTGTGATGGGCCATTTACTTTTCAAATAAAGACAAAAACTAAATAAACAAGTGAAGTATTTTCGGTTGGTACTTCATCAAACAATGTAAAAAAAAAAAAACCCTCAAAGTTTAATGTGAAACATAATATGTTTCTCACACACTAAAGACAGACACAAACAACAAACTTCACCAAAAGACAACAGATATATGCTTAATTAAAACCAAACGTTTACCAACTGTAAATTTCCTGTGTCTAAGTAGATAAGCAGTATTTCAAAAGGGTTTATGTTTTGTAAACAATAACTAATTTGGTGTTAAGATATGAGGGTTTTTTTCTGGTAACGAACTGCCACGAAGCATAAATCAGATTTTTACTTTTGTGTTGAATGTCTGTTTTATAATATATTCATCACCAATGACAAAAAACCCCAAAACATTTTCACTTTTCTGAAAAATTCACCAACTGCACAATTTATAAGTAGTAAGTAGTAAGAAGTATAAGGTAAGTAGTATTTCAAAAGATCAGAAGAAATCTTATCTTGTTGTTAATCTGTTGCTAAGATATGAGCGCGTTTTCTGGTAACCAAGTGACACAAAGTAAACATGTGATTTTTACTTTTGCAAAAGTAAAAAATTAGTTAGTACACTAAAAGGCAGTGTACTAACATTAGCACAAACAATAATGTAGCTACTCCCCACATTAGCAGTAGTCTGTTCCCTAAAATAAGCTTTTTAGCTATTTTGTTTGTTTATTAGCCATGTTTTGTATACTGAATGGAGGAAGTCAATGTAAGACAACATGCTTGTTATACCCCTATAACTAGCATGATTCAGTATAGACCCACATGCCACTAGCAGCATTTAGGCCAACATTAGCATTTTGGCTAATTTTAGCTTATGCACTAATTTTAACATACTGAATGGAGTAAGTCCATGTTACTCAACATGCTTGTGATTCTCCACATGCTATTGAGTACATTGTAGCTTACTTTAGCATTTATGCTAATTTTTAGCATGAGAATGGTGGGTTCAGGTTTCTTCAGAAATTTTCTAGTTAATGTTATTATGGGGTCATTGCTGCAGTATTTGAGTCACAGTTGTTGATCCTGTTGCAATGGGATAGCCTACATAGGTAGTGTATAACGCTGACTTTGCCATTAAGGTTTCTCTTCATTTCACTTTCCATTTTCATACTTTTTCTATAAGCACATTTTTTGCTTACTGTTTTTCCATTCAGCTTTGCCTCTATGCTTTTATCATCACTTGTTTATTTTCATCCTCCGTCTCCTCCTCTGCTCTTTCCAGTTTCTACTTTCTATTTACGAACCTCCCTCAATTTCTGCATCACTACTCTTCGTCTTTAATCTCCCATACAGACGAGGGAAATGTAAATGCAGCCCATAAAAAAATAAATAAATAAAAATCAAAAAGAAATTGGCTGATAAAAGATTACAGACCCAAACTGAATTAAAACAAACCCAGAATAATTTTACACAGAAATAAAACAGTCTGACTCCTTTTCTTTTTCCTTTCTCTGAAGCCTCAGCAACTTTGCTGAGTTGGCACATATTTGTTTATGATTGCCTTTGACATAGTGTGCATGCATGCATTTGAGCAAGCAGGCATTTGCATAGTTTTAGGGATTTATTTTGATGCAAATAATGTGAGTTTGACAGTACGAAGTCTCTGTAAGCCCCCTTCTTTCCCTCTTTCAGCTTTTCAGTGAGCTTAGTTTTACATTATTCCCAGTTCTGCATCTTTTAAATAATCCCTTTTGTGTCCTTTGACCTGCAGAGTGTGAAGGACTTCACTGTCTTGAATCATTTCTCTTTCACATGATTCAGTATAGACCTCAAAGTGTTATTTGAATCACATATGGTGCAATTCTAGAAAGAGATCTTAGGGAAGCTCAATAGATGGTTTAGCTAACCGTTTGTATCATTCCACAAAAATTATTTTATTAAACTCTATGTTTAATAAAATGTGAAAAAAATGAATTTACTTAGAAAATGTATATGCAGAAACAGAAAATCAAATTTTTTTAGCAATGAAGCAATCCTTTGTAACAGTAATTTATTGAGGCAAAAGCAATTTTAAGTACATTTTATACAATTCAGTGGAATAGACAAACATAATGGGCTTAGGGGGATGAATAAGTAAAAAATAACCCAATATATTTGGATTAATTTCCCAGGTGATTTCATTGCTATTTAGCTTAATAACTCTCTTTAACTCTATATAATTTTGTAGCACAACATGCTGGTGTCAGCAGAATTATCCCTGATAATCCTCAATACAACACATGCACTGCAATAAGCAACAGACAGAGCCAACTGATCATTAGCCGGTGAACACTTCAGGGTGTTTGTCAGCAAAAGAGTCCAATGTTTCCCTCAGGAATTGTTGAGGTCAAATAGGAGCAAGAGGAAAAGCGAAAAAGTGCATTTTTTTTTCCTGCACAGATACAGATCCTCTTGGATAAAATTGCAAATACAGCACCCTGCTGGTAACCCTGTTAAAGTTCTGTAAATACCATAAATTTTTAGAGCAGCATACTGAAAGATTTAGAAAAATCCAACCTTTTTTTCTTACATTAGGATGAAGAGTAAACAAGTTTTTGTTTTTTTTTACAAAACCACAACATAACAAAATGAGTTAATACTTACAATTTCTTTGTCCATCCATTACAGTCTAGTCTTACCCAATGATATTTTGTAAGGCTGGAGCCAATGAAGCATACTCCACAATCTTTCTAGAGCAGAGGTGCCCAAAGTCGGTCCTCGAGGGCCGGCATCCTGCATGTTTTAGTTCTCTCCCTGGTAGTACCAACAACCTTTTCAGCATGTCAGTGTTCTTCTTAGGCCTTCTAACGAGCCATCATTTGATCCAGGTGCGTTAAACCAACTTTTGACACCCTTGTTCTAGATACTCCACAGTCCTGGACCTGCACTTATGCTTTCTTTTCCTCAGTTTACAGGATTTAGGCCAGGGCACTGATGTGTCCATGAAAGAAGGTTGATTTATTTTTGTCTGGTGAACAATGGTTGGGAACAGATTCTTATAATTGTTAAGAGATTTGGTGACCCTGAGATGACATTTTTTACAACAGCTTTCCCAAAAGGGAGATATTGTTTTACATCCCTTACCATGTTGCTCACTATGTGTCTGGGTAGGATAACATTGCACCCTCTTCCAGTCTCGTTTTATCACACTTTCTGTTGTTCTGTACATTTAAATGCATCTGTCAAATGATTCAAACCCTTTGAAAAACATTGTCACCCCCTCACCTGTGATTGGTGCTGCAAGAAGTACTAAAGGAAACAATACAAAAACCTTTCAGTGCAACTTCCTTCGTCATAAAATACAAACAAGAATAGATACCATCAGGTTTTATCAGTTTAGGTTTTAGCAGTTTAGCATTCTGTGGTCCGCTTGACTTTTACATAAACATTCGAATGGCGCTACAGTTCACTTCAACCCACTATGTTCTAGGTTTTTAGGGGGACTAGAGTTTGCTTTTTTGGTCTACGTCAGAGTTTGATTGCGTATTCACACCTCCCCCAAAGAACCAGGCTAGAATTTGTTTAAAGCGGACCAAAGCTGGTGTGAATTTCAATAAATTTCATACATTTCCCTCCGCAAAGCTTTTTTCTAGGATTAAAAGTTGTTTTCAATAAAAATATTATAAAATTAATAAACATTTTCCAATTTATATGTAGGACAGTGGCAGTAACAACATTCACTCACTTCTAGACCGTTGAAAAAGAAAATGAGAAAGAATATAATTTGCATCAGTATGTTTGTTTGCATAAACAACATTTATGGATTCTTAGAAATCCTAATTATTTGCAATATTATTGCAAAGCTTCATAAGAAAACATTATGCATTATATTGGCTGTCTAATCTCGCTTATTTATGTCAATAGAAAACTCTTCTGGCCAAAAACACAAATTTGCTAAGCCCCCCATACCTCCCCCAAAACAAACAAACAAAAAATAAACAACAAAACACCAAAACAAGGTCAAACATGTTTTACATTTCACCAGAACGAATAAGTGAGATAAGATCATGTTGTTGGGTAAAGGAGACTTACAACTTATGTCTAAAAGGTTCAGTTGAAGTCCCAGTTTAAAACAAAACAGTAATGATCGATGTCCCAGATCAGCTTTCAGTGCCATCTTATACACATACTACCCTGTATTTATGTGAATAGCAGAGTTCTGACCTTTATCAGAATCAAACTTTAGCTAAAAGCTGCAATGACGCAGTCAGAACAGTGAATATGTTCCACGGCTCCGACTGGCAGGAGACAATAACACAGCCTGACAGCGCAGTGTGAATATTATGTAAGGAGGAACAGGACAGCCACGATCATGTGAAGCAAAGAGAAGGAAAACCTCTCCTCTGGGAGATGGATGCAACCCAGCGACAACGTGTTGGACCAAAACCTACACGGTGGCTGCTATAAAATTACCAACCACATGCAAGTTTTTAGTACAAGTTCTTTGCATTTTCTCCATTTCAGTTGCATTTGTACCTTATCCCATAAGTTAACACTTTGTGTAACCTCCTTTAGCTCTAGCTAGATCTGTGCATCTTTACAAAGTATAGCTCAAACTCAAGTTAGATGGAAAATGCCAACTTTGAATTATTCAAACATGTGAAAATGTTTTCATAAAACCTTTTCCACTGTAACCCTGGCAGTGATTGGAGTCACTGTCCTGCTGGTAGCTGAATCTGATCTTGCTTTAGACCTCACCAAAATGTATCCATGTATTGTGCGCTGTGTTCCTTTAGTTAAAAAAAAACAACAAAAAAAACCCATGTACTTTTTTCCTTCCACTTTACAATTATTCTTTTTATTTATAAAAATATTTGAATATTTTATTTAAGGCAATTTGTTTGACTGGATTTCATGTAAGGAAGCAGCAAATTATGTTTGATGGTCTTTCAACAAAGTGTCAAAGTTTCGTTCCTCTTGGATTCGGCAGGAGAAAAGACTGACCTACTGCAACCAGAGTCAGAATAAAAAGCTGAATATAAATTTGGCCTTCCTAACTGAATATATTACACAGAAATGTTGTCTAAACTCATAGAAGCAACATCAAGAAACTAAAAAGGTATGATCTCTGCAGATTGTCCAGCACTTTTCTCTCCATGTAAAAGCAAATCTCCCTGCTAAAATGTTTTATCATGAAAAGCTGCATTAGTGCCCAGCAGCAGTCTTGACAGTGGCCTAGAGAGAAATGCATACAGTCTACAGTCTCAGACATTTCATTGGATTAATCAGGAATTTTTGAAGCTCTCTCCCCTTATTCCCACCAGTGGAGGTAATTGCATTAGCGCAATGAAGTGGAGAAGAAGTTAAGTCTTGACTCGTGTCTTAGCTCTCACTGCCTGTGCGATAGAGATGTTGAAGAAGGAGAACTGCCTCATGAGTGCCAAAGCGAAGAAATGAATCTATTCCTTACTTTATTTTTAAGTGTAGGAGTTACAATTTAAGACAAGATTTCATCAAAAAATGAAAAGGCGACCCCAGACATGCTAAAATGCAACAGTGCATAATTTTTTATTTTATTTACTACCAAATAAAATTCTTATATTTTTATAATCTACAATCTGTGACAGTAAAGTTGTTTCATTTAGCAAACTCTCACTTTCTAAGTCGCAAATCTAGCTTTTTGGGGATTTCCAGTTATTTTTCTTACTGGGAACCAACAAGTATAAAGAAACAAAGCACTCGTTCATATTCTTCAAAATAACTGTGAATAAATGTTGTAGGTAATTACACTCTAATCAGTATAGTTTAATATTTTAGAAGCAGTAGAAATAAAAGTTTTTTTAAATAAAAGCGGTTTCAGGATTTTATGAATACTTATTTTTTATTTTTAGTAAACAATGTGCTAAGTTTATTTCAGACGGTATGTAGAAAGATTTCATACCAGCTCATACAAGACAGGATGGTGAAGCAGAAAGACTTCTTTTAACCCCCTGATGCATGACATATTGACTATACAGTCTACCATGAGTGGGTCTTTTTGGACCCATGTTTAAATCAATGTGTTTTTATGCTACTTTTGTCATTTTGATTCAAAATAATGTTTAGTATGATACTTTCTGCTGTGTTTTATTTCACACAAGAATTATTTCATGTTTGAAATATTTTCATTTTTCACTTTTTTAAGCATTTTTAGAAGAAGTTGTAGAACATTTGTGACGATTTGTAAAACATTTTTAAAACGAAATGACAACAGCAATTTTACAACAGCAATGTTGGAACAATGTCAGCGTCCATTATGTGGGTGTGTGTGGGGTAGTCCTATCTAGCACTAACTGAAATCTCTCCCTCATTTTTCTCTTTTCTATCCCTTTTCACATCATGTACTCACTTTGAAGTTATAAAGATTCAGGGCAACATTCAAGGCAGGCTAATCCTGTATATGTTCAACAAAAGGTCTATAAGCTGCATTTTGCTGTATTTCCACTCCACTGCCTCCTTCCATGTGGATATCCTGTACCAGCAGCTGCTGACTGAGACTATTCTGTCGGACCATACCTTCCACTCAATGCTTCATTTCTCTCCCTCCCTCCTTTCCTCTCTGCTCTTCCCACTTGCTTCTCTAATTTCCTCCCGAAGCAACGTTCCTCCTCTGTCCTGTTATATCTTCCTTATTCTGTCAGCACAGCCCTCATTATTGTGTGTTTCACAGCGATCGACCAAAGAGGGTAGAAACAAGATTGTACCAACTTGTTAGAAGATAAAAAATAAATAAATAAAAATACTAAAATATTCACTCAGTAAGGTCACAGCACATGCTTGGAATCACTTGTTTGGTTATAGAAACTACAGTATCCTACTGCGGCTCAAAAACATGTCCCAATTTAAGTGGAGATACCGTCCAGGTTTCTCAGACACTACTTTACCATTTGAAGACAGAAATATTCACATTAGACATTGTTAAAATATATACAATCTGTGCATTGTGGAGGAAGGGAGAATCTTCAGAAGAAGCACGGCAACAGAGGTAAGTATTTTTTGGGTTATTAAAGGAGAGCTCTTTTTTTTGTAAGGGTTTGAGGCCTGAAACAAGGACAGAATGGTTAGTACTTCTGAAATTACTAAAGTAATAAGTAATTTTCCAAACATTGCTGATTGATTCTGCAGACACAGCAGCAGGATATTAAAAGTTTGTTTTCCAAGTTAGGGCTCAATTTTCTCCTACTTCTGATTAAATTTAAAGGAATGATCTCATTTACTAAGTACATCTTAGGAGTCCTTACACACCTACAAGCGTTTATTGTACTTTATTCAAAAGCGAAACTAGCTTGAGGCTAAAAGAAAGTTTTCGGTCTATTAAGATGCAGAGTAGCTGCATTTTTAATTCAATAATTTAGTGTAGATTTTTTTTTTCCAACACTACTTGAAATTTTTGGAACAATCTAAGTTTAACTGCTGGGGTGTGTGTACGTGTGTGTGTCTCTAAACTGACATCCAGGTTGTAATAAAAACCGTCTCTCTGGTTGGTTGTGGCTTTGGGATTCTGGGACCAGTTGCCGAGACAGAAACAGATTCTGTGGGAGCAACTTCACACTCTGATGACTTTTAAGATGTAACCTTTTCAATTCAATGAAGCTCACAGAAGGTCAGATGGACATTTGTACAAACAAATTTTGATATGAACTGCATGATGCCTCAAACTTAGATCACCACACACTGATGTTGCTGTTTCGGTCCTCTGCGGCTTCATTTTGTCAGTTTGTCTCCTCCGCACACTGATTCAACTTTATTACGCAGCGTCCTCAAGATAGTCAAGCTGTCTTTTGTTCCTCGACAGTAAAAAGAAAATGTGAGTGCCTGCTGCTTATCTAAAGAGCAAGGGAGGAAATGTTTCTTCTTCGTGCTGACGCTCGAGGATGCTTTTATTTCCGTACGCTCAGAAAACAAGCTCTTTCTGCACTTTTCTGTCTTTACTACTGGCTATAGTTTGTTTAACCTACAGAGGAATTATCAGCCTATGATTTAAATACAGATTTAGATTTCTCTACTCTACTTTTAGGGACACAAGCAGAGTATGTGAGGCCTGAAACAAGTCAAGATGACAGATGTTTAACAAAATCAGACATCCTTGCTTCAGAGCTGTCTGTTTAAAGAAACATCAAGAAAATCTGTCATGACACAGCTGCATCAATTAGCCCCTGTTTTGTTCCTATCTTTCACACTATTTCATTATTTCTGTCAGATGACCATTAAATTGTAATTTTTAAGAAAATAAATTACACACCCTACCTGTTATTGATGCAAAGATATTTTACTGCAGCTGCATACTCTCAAACAGAAAAATCCAAACAATCACTGGAGTCCTTTCATTCAGTTGTTAATTCATAAAAAAATATTTTCTTTAACATAATCATCAATGCTATTTAGTATCTCTATCAATTCCAATAAAATAATGTAAGGGTGATTTGAAAAATCTACGCTTTGATTTTTTTTAAGTTCATTAGATATCCATTAGATATAATTTAGTTTGACAAGCCTAATATTTTTCTTGCTCTTATTCCTGCCATGTTGGGTAAAAGATCAAGTCTATCTGTTCTTGCAGAATATGTTTACGCCTTCAGATGTAGTGGTTCCATTTTCTTCTGCAATTACTGACAACTGTCTGTGAACACAAATGCTGCGGATCCTTTTGTGCCATTTCCCTGACTGATACCTTTATACATCAAATCCTTTTAATGCTCTTTTTAACCTCTCTGCAAACTGTACCTATGAGAAAATCCCTCAAGAGAGCAGAACTTTATTTCTCAATAATCAGATTCTCTATAATTGACTGCAGAAAAATAAGGAATGATGGGATTCAATGCTGGTTTAACAACATTTTAATCAAAGAGTATGCAAAAAAGTCAGTGCAGGTTCACTTATTTTACTAACTCAATTCATGAAGGGAAATGCACAATTTTTATTACACATATACATATGTTTTTAAGCCTTTATTCCTGGTAAGTATTTAGATTTTCTACTTACAGCTAATGAAAACATCACATTTAAGATTAAAGTTAAAAACTGCCCAACATGTGATGTTGTGATGTCATCATAAGTGGAAGACAAAATTTGATCTGCTCTCCAGCTGCTTTATTGGGTCAAATACATAATTAGCTGCATCTAAATTGTCACTCTGAATTTAAAAAGGTACACTGGTTTTATTATTCTCTATTTGTTAACCCAAGGCTAAGTTTAGTAAAACACAATAAAAGTACTTTTTTGATATCCATCATTTATTATCATTTTCCTGAAGCTTTGTTACAAGCCTTTCTTTCCTTTTCAGCTCCTTGACAGAAAGGGAAAAATATTCTAAAAATAAAAACAAAAGTAAAAAGTGAGATTTCAAACACTTCTCATTTCTTGTTCAGCTGACCTGACCCTGATTTGTGACTAAACTTATCAAAGGCTTGACACGTTCAAAGGGTTGCTCTAAAAATACCATTGTTGAGGCTTCAGAGAAGTGCTCACTGCTGTGACTGCATGTCTGTAAGATGCTGGCTCAAGCACAGTTAAAAGTCACAGCTGGGAGGTTTACTGAGCCAAAGGGTAAAGGTCAGCGATAAGAGTGGCAGAAGGTGGTTGGTAGCTGTCCAATGCTTTAGCTGCGTGCTCAGACTTTGTCCTTATCGGTGAAATCATCCAACATTTGGTTGAGGTCTGGCTGGGGGAGTGGCACATATCCTATGTGAAGCCCACCCCATGCAGCCGGGACAGCTCTCCTCTAGGCTGAGATGAAGCTGGCAGGACCCATTTCAGTCTGACGCATCAAAACCAGCACAAAAAAGGAAATTGCTGGAGGGAAGCAAGCAAACAAGATGTGAAGAGATGGATGGCTGCTGGGCTGGAGAGAAGTACTAACCGAGAGGGGGGGAAGGTGCTGAAGGTGAAAGCAGGAAGTGTATAAAAAAAGCAATTTAGTGGTTTAGTTGATGCTCCTTTTTCAGAGCTGCCTTCAAAGAGAGAACAGATGGAGGCTGGTGGACACATCAGCCGCTTGCTTGATTCAAACTCATGAACTATGTCTTCTAATTCAAGCTGAGCGAAAACCAGAGCACACTCCTTTGCCACTGTGCATTCTAACACGGCTCTTTTATTTCTCCATCTCTTTGCTCCTGTCTTACAGCTATTTTTACTAAATCCAGTGAGACTCTGTCTGCTGGATATTTAATTAGTTTACCTTGGATATTCTTCCTCTCTGCACCCTACCACATTTGGCATTGTCTTCACCCTTGAATTTCAAATTATTTCTACAAATAAGCTTTTCTTCAGGATATCACTCACTTTACTCCTTGTGAGACCTTTTTTAGGGGTTGCAGCATTAAATGTGTAACAATGGTCAGTTATGCAAGAGCATATATATATATATATATACAAGCCATTCTTTTCTAATACCAAGACAGCCTCCAAGCAAAATATGCTCTAAAGCAGATTGACCTTGTTTATATTTCTGTGAAGGAGTTTCACTCAAATTAGAATCTTGTGAATCGAGATCTTATTCTTATTTGTAACATGTCATAAATAGTGGTGGGGGTAGGAATCCCTGAGAGGACAAGAGCAAAAATTGCTCTGCTGATACTAATCAAGACCATGGGACCTGCATGGCTGTCATGTTAAAGGTACAAAATCAAGAAACCAGGCAAACCAAAGCCTGACTTGGTGTCAAAAAAGAAAAAAAAAAATTATAATTTTGAGCCACAGAACACGCAGCAGCTTATGGATACCGTCTCCCTATGATAAAAACAGTAAAATAAAGGACAATATTTTCCAAAACAATATCAATATATGCAGGTCAACAAATTATTTGCAACCATCTAACATGTAGGTCCTGATTACCCAAGCTAAAAATAAATGAATATAGACCTATTCTATACAGCCAGGGTTTCAAATGGATTTTAATAGAGGAACAGATCCGCAACTTCCATTTCACTTCATAAATCCCATCTCTATTTATCACAAATTAAATTTATATTATCATCCACCTGTCTGCTACTAAATGCACTAAAAGGAATTATAAATTAACTAAAAATGAATATATGAATTATTTAAATAACTGAAATATTTCAAGTATTGTAATTTAAATAGAACATCTTGTAATTGTTAGTTACCTTCCTAAAGGGGGCCTCACCATCTGTGATATGACATATCATGAAGGTTCTTCAGATACAAACTAAGGTATTTCAGCAGTGATAGTGATGGGAGGTACTAGAAATAGGCAGGTTCAAGAGAGGTTGGTAATACTTTCAACTGGTACCCCAACCCAGACAAAAATCACCACCAGAGATTTTTGGTCCTGCTTGGTTTTAGTGTTAGCTATAAAAACGCAGCCTCACTCTCCTTAACAGCTCATCCCAGGGTGTATTTTTTTCAAGGGCATTTCTACTTAACTGATTCAAAAACAACAACAACAACAACAAAAAAGACTGGATGGTGGATAGTGGGGGTTTACAAATAAAGCCCTGCATAACCTTTGTTCTGAACTCTGTTCTCTTATTTATTGTGGTGGTTCTTATACTGAGATTGAGTTCGTGACTTTTATAGAAAAAGATAAATGTGCATAACAGAGAGAACTGCCTGTAACTTAGAAAAATGAACAAAAACCTATTTCTATTCTACTCAGCCCTGCAAGACAGTTTGTTTAGCTCCACTGCACTCTGCGAGATTTTTCAGACCTGTCAGGGTGAGCTCATGGCTGCAAATATAAATTAAAAATAAAGCATAAATTAATTTTTCTACAGTTTCTTGCATTTTGAAAAACAAATAACTAATATTTTCTAAGCTTTAATATCCAGTTTAGCTTTTTCTGTTTTCATTTTACATGCATTGTACAAAATAAAAACAAAAACTTTATGCCAGTGGTTCTTTACTTCAAGCCTACAAAATAAAACAGACAATGTTATAAGTATTTCTAATGGGAGATTAAAGTATTTACAGATAATGCTACATATTATCTGTAAATCTGTAAATTTGAGACACGAAAGAAATATCTTTTTACAAAGCAACAGTGAAACCTCTGCTCTAAAGTGGAAGTTCATAAGGTTGTAGAAAACATTATGGTCATCTTTCATATTTATAAATTTGAAAGTAAAGTTGAGGAAAAAACTGTAAAAAAAGAGAAACATAAAAATGACCAGCCTTTAAACCTGAATATTTATCAAGAAAAAAACTGAAAAAACAAACAAACTATAAGACCCCAAAATGTACAGAACTCATCAGTCTGTTATTAACAGTTTATTTTAAAACAATGTTATGCAGGCATTTTTAAAAATATATTTATTTGTTGATTTTTACAGTTGTTAAAAAACTCTAGGGACTTTTATTTGGTAATTTCTGACTTCCTGTCTGTCTGGTGTATAAACATCACACAGCAGAACCCTGTTTCTCTTAGCCTTTCTTCAAAACGGGTAAGAATAGAGAACATACCACTCAAGTGGGTTAATTGGACTATATGCTTTAGGCAGATTACATAAAGACTAAACAATCCAGTTGAATCTGTTGTGAAACAAATTATGAAAATATGTAAGGGAACTTTATGCACTGTTAAGTAGATGGAGGATCTGTAACACAGGCCTTTTTCTCCTCTGTAATTCGAGAACTTTATTAGTGTGAAATAAAATAAACTTTAGAAATGTTGCCAGTTGATTTTATGTTAACTAAAGACAGACAATTAGCTATGTCTTGATTATGAAACACAATGTTAGAAAGTTTACATTTGTTCACTAAATGTTTTTATCTTTCTCCCACATTATCTCATATATCAGAGTGGCTAAAATAGCCCAGTTGAAGTGCAGGGAAATATCTCTGGGGAAATCTACAGCATCTAATAGCTGAGTGTTTGTTTTCCTCCAATAAAAACTTAGTGGTTTAACTCTATCTGTCATCAGTCTGGCACATTATTGCAGACATCTGAGCACACACAACCCTCTCACACGGCAACCATGGATCTCTTTTTATCACATCTTACCAGAATCAGAAAAAACAACTGTAATCTTCTGAACACCATTTTGCTTCACACAGTCAAACAGTGCCTTTCTCAAATGCTCTATTTCAGTTTTCTTCCAACATAGTAACTCTGAGTGGAAAAGATAAGCCTCACACTGTGAGGGCAACACACACACACACACACACACACGCCCATATGCCATACAGCAGAAGAGGAAAACAGCGCATACAGAATATAGATACAATGAAGATGTAGGTGGCACTGAATCTGTGGAGAGGCGTCCTGCTGTCTTAAGCTGTGCGTCTTTATAATTAGTACACTTGAGCCGAGTTTGCTGAATGCAAATGTAACTGACATCATTTTTTCTTTGAAGCTGACTTTGACGAGCTGTAAAGAAACACCCAAGTGACATTTTTCAGTTGAGTGAGGGGGGCTTATGGAATCACATATCAGGAAATATGTAAAACTGCAAGTACATATCTGTACAGTTTTTAACTTCAAACGAAGCATCCAGCCCCACAGATGCTGAGTTACTCATAATATCATCAGTTAACCAGGTAATTAAACAGAACCAAGTACAAGAGAATCATGCATCCAAGATGATTCAAACTAATTATCATCTAAATGCCTGAATGCAACCAGGCAGACCCAACTTATCTTCCTGTCAACCTGTCAAACAACTAATGCCCTCTCGGATTTGACTCCAGCCAACACCCACTGCAACATAATTAGTGAACTTCAGCTTGACATGAAAAGCTGACTGAAGCACTTCAAAAGGTTAATTTATGAAATAATCATTCTCCTTCTCTGAACAGTTGTAATAAATCATCTAAATGAAGAACTCACGTGTCGCTTTTAGCTGATGTGTCCAATTTTCTACAGAGATAGCAGAAATAAGGAGAAATGGATGACAGTGCATGTATTTGTGACGGCTTGGGCTGCTGTAGGTAGTCTTACGCTGTTCTTAAAAGATAATGAAAATTAATCTTGACAGTTCCAACACATCTTTATACTTTTCTAAAAAAAAAATCTGTATCAAAGCTTATATTTATTTGTTTGGCCTCTGCTGGAAGCTCAAAATTATTGCTTGTATCAGGTTTTAAGGGCTAAAGTAGGAAGCAAAATTCTGACTAATTTCTACAAACTGAAAAAAGGAATCAAAAGCATGGCAAAATGTCACTTTTTTGGCCCATTTTTGTAAAAAGTGAATTGGAAACAGACTCATCAACTTTCCCTTCAATCCTCCTCACTTACCGGTTATAGATGTCGTCATCCTCTCCTCCCCAGCCCCAGTACTCGTTTGGAAAGCCATTGATTTTTAGAAACTGCTTTTTACTGAGCCCCGAAACTCCTCCAAAATAGCCAGCATAGGGCAACCTGCAGAACAGGGAGGAAAGACATGGGAAGCAGAAAAGGTGAGAGGAAGTTAAGAGAAGTAGTAGATGAGTCCAGACAACATGAAGAAACATTTCAAATCTACATATTTATTCTAAATAAACAATTTTCTGAAAATGAATTCTGTAAACAAGCAAAAACATTCATTTGGAGGATTGGTAGCACCACTTTTCTGCTGAATCAAAACAGGATTTTATTCTGCTTTGAGGCGTGAGAAGATGTCCTCAGAGAACTAAGAATTTCAGTAGAAAATACAACTTCTGACATTTTTATGTTCAGCCTGGGGAAGATCTTATTGTAGATCAGTTTATTTAAAACATCATAATGATTTGACAAGAAACAGACATAAAATAGAGCAAATTTTTGAAAAAGTTGCACCAGAAAGCATTGTTGTTAATT
Source organism: Xiphophorus hellerii (assembly GCF_003331165.1). Lineage (NCBI taxonomy): Eukaryota > Metazoa > Chordata > Actinopteri > Cyprinodontiformes > Poeciliidae > Xiphophorus > Xiphophorus hellerii. Next base: position 19,627,736 of record NC_045677.1, on the reverse strand, counting down.
TATATTTATAGACATTTATAACCCATGATAATTATTTGATTCTTTCTTACTTGCTTTTCATCTCAGCTGTTGTTCATGCTGTTGTTTGGCAAATGTGACTTAGTCACAACTTACCGACATGCACCATACCACTCCATGCATCAGCTAAAACTACAATATTCATTTGCTCAAATAAAACTTAAATCAGCATGAAAGTAAAAGAGTCAAAATATCTGACATACATTAAGACTCAATGCTTTGAACAGGTTAGGCATTTTATCTTCTGCTTCTCAAAGAACCCAGCCATCCATTAACTTATCTTTTATTCATAATTAATTAGTGTTGTAGAGGCTGCAGGTGCCTGGTTCCAGCTGCTAATGGAACTACAGGTCAATTTACTCCTTTTTCAATTCGTACCTCTAATTTGTACCCATTGCCATTTAGTGCCTCTCTACATCAATTTAATACCCAAAAAGCATGACAACAAAAACTGACAAATATGTCCCTGAACTAGTACAACACACTTTATCTCTCTTGGTAGAAACATATTTCCTTGAGCTGTAATCATACATAACTCAAATTTCAGATTTAATTTAATTCTAGTTTAACTCTGTATCACCTTGTACTATTATTTTAGTTCTTATTACAATTTGAGCCAGTAGAAACTAATTAAGTATGAACTATTGCAATGCTTGATCACCAAACCTAAATGAATTAATAATCAACCTCCTGCTGATATATACTGTATTTTTACGGTAGTCATATAACCATTTTTCCATACAGTAGGCTATGAGCAGGTTTTAATATTACATTTTTAATGGTTAAAGAGGCCCCCAGGGAAGTATGAATTGATGCATGGTCAGTTCAAAATGTCCCGAGGCAGATATCTGTCATACCATGTCAGGTAAAGTAAAATGATCAATCTACTATGGTACAAAATGACCAGCTATTCACACACAGACTCACAACTATGGGAGATTTAGGAGGTGCCATTAACCTAACAGCAGCAGGAGAAAAATCTTACACAGACAAGAAAAGAACATCCAAACTCTGCACAGTACAGCCTTGCTTTGGATTTAACCCAGGACCTCCACTACAATGATTAGACTTTCAGGAAACCCGTTTAGCAGACATTCACTATATCTTCTAAATCACTGCAGCATCATGGGAGGGCAGGTGCTTATTTTATGGGTGAGAGGTGAGTTTTCCAGTCTGTCACAGGACAGCACAGAGATGTAGGCAACCATGAACCCACACCGAAGGTCAATCTAGAGGCCAAAAAACCCCCTAAAAATCAGACCATCTTATAATAGGGATTAGAATGATTATTATGACTGATTGGCGACCTGCTCGGAATGTATTTCACCTTGTGCCCAATACTTGCTAGAGATAGGAAGCAGCCCCCCACGATGCTTCCAGGATAAGCATGTATAGACAATTGATGGATGGATCAAATAGCAAGATCAAATAGCAACATTATTAACTTAAACGTAAACATCAATCCCCGTTTGAATGTTAAAGTTCCCTTAGGGTAAAGTACTCCCTTCAGCGGTTCACCCAAACATCCCGGAGGTGTGCATGGACTGATATCCTGTGGCAGACAGTTTCTTTTTGTTGTGTTAAATATTGGGTACAAAAGGACAAAACTGGCAAAGTATAATATTGCAAAGGAGTGAACTGACCAGCACCTGCCAAAATCCTGCTCTCTGTTGTAGCAAACTCAATCAACAGCAGACATGCCTCAACAGAAAAGACAAGTACTTCACTCATGCTGAAATTAGCCTTCTTCAAACAGTATCAAGAGTGTTGTGGTTAGCATGGCCCAGTTTATTAAGGTGCAAAAAGGATGGGTTTTTGAGTTTCCAGCCAACCTATCACCAGTCATGACTGGTCAAGTCAGAAAACCATCCCATTCATGCCAAAGGATGATTTTTTTTGTCATCACATCTCTTCTGAAGCTGTGAATGGCCAAATGTGCAAAACTTCAGTTTCAAAGGACTATTTGAATACAAAATGTACAAATATTTTCCAAGGGTCAGGCATTCGAGCTTTGCTTCCAAATATGTATTTAGCCAGCTGGATGGACTTTCATTACACTCCAGATTTATGTGTTACTGACTTGGAGTAGAGAAAATGTAGCCTGACATGTTGTTATTATAATATTTACTTATATTGCGATTTTCTGTTTCTCTTGCATCCTGCAGCCAAGATCTCCACCTAAAATGCCTGGTTTTGGGCAGATGGTGAAAGTCTAAGAATTGATACAAATCCTAATGGAGGAAGAATGTGCAAACTCCACCCAGAGCAGCTCTGGCTGGGATTTGAAGCAATGACTGTTTCTGTGAGATAATATCTCCAGCAGCTGCTCCATTGCACCACTACTTTAAAAAACCTTTTTCAGGGAAACTCCATATCAAAGTGATGGAACTGTGAGTTTTCTTTTTATGTGCAGATTCACCTAACACAATTTACATTTAAATAAGGCATTTATGTCTGTCTGGCAATCTGATCTTTTATGTTTCTTGTCATTTTCAGACTTTAAGTGGATAATTTATGGGTGACTTTTAACTGTAACAGGATAATCCATATCCCTTTAATCCAATCGTGGTATGAATTGACTCAATGTAAAATACAAAATAAAAAATAAAAACACTCTGAAGAGGCTTCCGAAGCAGTTTCTCAGCATATTGTTTATAAAACAACTTGCCTTGTTAGAGTGAATGCTAGGAAGCTTCTAATGATGAGTTCTCACATGTATGAATAGTGAATTAATGAGGTGAATTAATTTTCAAACTGATGAATAAACAGGGATATGTACTGAGTATGGAGTGTGTGTATGCGTGTGTGCTTGAAAACACGGCCGACTAAAAAAGGAAGACAAGCGTTTTTACTTCTTGTCAAAAGTCACGAGGCTAGTGGAGTGGGACGGACGTCAGTGGGGGGTGTCATGACAGGCGCCTGGAGTCTAACCAGAGGGCTTTGCGTATGTGTGTGTACACCTACATGTGTGTACACTCTATGTTGTCAAACGTGTGACAGCTTCTTGTTGAGAAATGACAGGCAGAAACTAATGAGAGCGTATGTCTCAAGTTCTGTGAGCAACAATATGGTCAGGAGGAATGTGAGCAGGTGTGTTCAACAGAACACATGTTGAGGGGAACAGGAGGAAAGAGAGTGAGAAAATATAAAAATGAAAAAAATATATGTAATGCAAGCTCTAGCTTAAGAAGTGTAAAGATTTGTTAAAACCTTTTTATATTAATTGCTTATTTATAAGAAAAGTGTGATCGAAAATCTCCCCATTGGATCAGACATCTTTGATAAATAAGCCAGAAGTTGAGCCCAGAAATGTTCTTCAGATACTTTCAGCCTTGATTCTGCATGTTTTGGTCCAGGACCTGGGGACCAGTTTAAAAGCATTAAAAGACCTTTAAAAGAAGTCTGGTGAATTTCAGAAGTAAATCAGGCTGAACAGTGGGAATAAAAAATAACTTCTTTTGAAAGACCAGTGGAGCATACACAGCTTGTACTGAAAGTAAACATCACACCATCTGTTTGAAGGCTACAAGTGGGAAAATAAGGATAGTTTTTACAACAGGATGAAGATGATAAATGCATGTTCAAAACCACAGTTGGCACAGGCCACAGATTTTTAACCCAAAACGTCAATAAAAACTGGTGAAAAGACCTCGACGATGTCAAAACTACTTATAAAGACTTTTTTGCACAAAAAATGTTTAAAGTTTTGATATGTTTAAAAACATGTTTCCTGTCAAGATGATAGAAATAGACTGAATAATCTGATCAGTTAATGCATTTAACTCTTAATTATTAATTAAAGAAGTAAACCATAATGTCATTGATCCAAAAGTCATAAAGATGAACAGAAGGATTCTCTTTTCTTAAAACGAATTTCCCTTTTAGCAGAAATCTGCCACGTCTTCCAGCTTTGACCACATGTCAGACAAAGTGGTGGTCAGTCACAGCTCCAGGTCTCTTGATTGTCTATGTCACACAAATAATAAAGTCCTAAAGCCGTTCATGTCTGTTGATTTCCTCTCTTCCAGTGTGCTGTAAGTAATGGTTTGAGATTAATTTGACAGTGCAGCTGCATTTTAAAGGTCATATTAAAAGCATTATAAATTGCAGAGGCATTAAAGTACCCTCAGGCTTCAGCAATTTTTAAATTAGCCTCTTAGCTTTGAAAGATTTGGTCCCGAAGTAACATTAAAGTCGGAACAGATCAGGTTCCTTTTAAACTACAACTGTTAACATTTAATCTCATGTATAGGCACTTGAAGTGAGGGCAGAAATATTTGGACATTGATCACAAGTTTAGGTCTTTGTCACTTATGTTGAAAGAGACACATTTTGACAGTACAGAAATTAGATATTTGTCTTATTTAAAGAAGAACTACAGTGAAAGCTCTACGTACAAACAAGACTGACTATGACTTTTTCAGAATATGAATGAAACATGAATGTCCTAGAAATTTATTTTTCTGCACACACATTTGGCTACCGTATCTGCCAGTCTGCACAGAGCCTGCAGCAAACTGGGCTTTGTTTGTCACTAGCCTCAGTGTTTTACTGCTTCACTCAAGATGTAATTTATAACATACCTTGGAACATTTTTGAAAGGTTATTAGAGTAACAACCTTAAATTCCCCCTGTATAAGCCACACTGAGTGCAGTATGTAGAAAGTAAGTGGATAACATTAACATTTACACAAGAATTAACAGGTTTTAATTAAGTCCTTCATACAAAATAAAGTGCTTGATTAATTCCTAAATTAAAAATGTACTTATTAATCTACTTTAATAAATTTTCTTTAAAACTCCTGCATATTTCAGCTCATGCTAACAGTTGTGTTCATGTATTACATTAGACCCAGATGATGCTGTTATTTATGATGTGCATTTTATGAAAAAAATACTAATTTCAGTCGAACTTGAGACATGACTTTGAAATCACAGGGATGAGGAGGACTGCCTTCTGCCAATGGCCCTGTGCACACCTGGCACTAACATGAATGATCCAATTCTGTCTACTGTCTGAAATGCTGGGTGAGAGAAAGGGCCAAGAACCAATTTATTTTTAATTGCAAGCATAGAGACAGCAGTGAGAGTGCTGCAGTATCGCTATAGACAGAAATGTGCCATGATACCGGTGTGGCTGAAATTTAAGTTTTGTGTTGTATGGAGAGCAAATATGTTTTATACTTTTTTTTCCAACAACAAACATCTAATGATCTCAATTCAGAAGAGTCCACAACAACAGGTAGGTATCCCACAAAAAATTAGTTTGGTGTCTTTATAACTCATTGTTTCATTAATATCTGATCATACAATCACTATAGCAATGATTTCACATAGAATCTATTTTTGATCAAATAAATTGAATTTATATTCAAAGGTTCTACTTTATTTCTTGCCTTTTTTTTAATGAAAAAAATTACTCGCATTCTGTAAAAAAAACTATTGATTTGATATAACTAAGCGCCAAAGAGTGTTTTAAATTGAAGTTTTACCCCTGTAGTTTTTATGACAAGTGCTGATTTTAACCAGCTTGTGTTATCTTGTTTAGATGTGCTCTGCAATACACTCATGCCACATTTACCCAGAAAGCTTTTAAACATGTTTAAAAACAACTGCAACGTAATATTCATACTAATGTTAATTAAAAAGTTTCTATAAGATGCAATACTTTAGGAACCCTTCAAAAGAAGTGATTTGTATGTTGCAGTTTGTTTAAAGAGATTTTGTTTCTTTTATGAAAACATATGAAAAAGTCCTTAACATGAGCTCACATTCGCTGCTATTACCAATTTTCATATCATTCACTAAATCTGTTAAGATTTTGAAAAAAAGAAAACAAGTCTAATATTTTACAGCTTGAAAACAAACTGAAGATCAGAGCAGAAAATTTATCCTACAACTGTTTATTTTTCAGCTGACAATCACCTGCATCCGTTTTGAGCCCTTCCACTCAAGAACCTTCAGGCTCAACACTTGCAGCCATTTGTTATCGAGGAGCCAAAAGCTTGAATAAAACTATTTTGAGTGCTTACTGATTAATTGCTAACAGGAAATGTCAGCTATCGTTCTGCTTACCACCTGGCATTGTTTTTATTGCCAGATAGCATTAGCTTATTGAAGCTCTACAGTACATTGAAAGCACTGCAGCCCTAGAGGATTTTTTAGCTGGACAGCTCTGGAGCACTGAAAGCTACTATGTGGTGAGGTTGCCTTTGCTTGACCATGTTTGGACTATTCATCAATACTCTTGGTGCGTTTAGATAATTGAGGTTAGGTGTGGTGTCATTATGCCAGAAGATAAAACAAGACCCAATCATTGAGGGCTTGGGAACTGCTGTGGTTTCTCTGAACTTAAAGATCTTAAAAATTTGCATATTTCTTTCTCATCATTGCCTTTAGAAGACCTCCTGGAAGACTTTGCTAGCAAAAAGATGATCTAGTTGTAGTTAAAGCTTAATTATGAACAACTTAAAAGACTCAACTGCATTTAATCCTATGTGTTATGTGATAGGTATTTTTAATTTCCTGACTTTCAAATGATTTGTACTTAATACATCAGTATCTTTAGGTCTTCCATTTGAAAGGATTAATGACAGATATCAGAATGTCCCTGGATCTGAACCTGAAAACACAAAACAGAAAACTCAGCTAGAATTAATGCAGGAATCAAAAACAAGTGTAGTCAGTAGGAGTCTATCTTTGGCTATGAATAATTGCCTAGGACAATTATTAATAAAATTAGTCATTTAGATCAGAATGACCAAGTCAGCGCACCACCTGATTATTAGGAAAATATTAGCTAAATATTTCAGTTTTAATTGTTGTTTAGAAATATCCATAATTTAAAAAGAAATGATGAAGGCATATAAAAACCATTCCTTGGTTTTTATATGCTTAAAAACCAAGGATTATATTGAAGAGTTTTGTTGGTGAGGTCAATCAGCTCCAAATTAATTATGAATTAGTTTAGAGAAATTGATAAACTTGGTATGTATTCCAAATAACCATTTCAAAATGCAAAAGTCAAAACTTTGAGGAAGTAATGGTTTATTAGTTTTTGACTGAATTGGAAAGCAGTAACCTTTTTGAATAATTTAGTCACAATCTATTTACAAATTTAGTAATTTGGATAATTTCATGATTTGGAATACCACAAAGGCATCAAGAACATAAATAACATACGTTTTAGTGGCAAACTGTTGCTATGTTGGCTCATGTTATGCAGTTTTGTTTTTCATGGTATCTGTAAACACTGTTATTATATATCTGTGCCTGTCTGGATTTACCAAAAGCAGAACACACTTTGCAATGATCAGCTTACCTGAAGCCAAACTTGTCCATTGCAATGGCAAAGTGCCTGGGCTGGTCATAACAGTGATACAGGTTCCGGTCGTCCATAGGGATCAGATCCACAGTCACTGAAGATGAAACAGTCATACTCGGCGTCCTTTAGAGCCTCCGTGTAGCCAACATTCAGCAACTTTGCCCGATTGAATGTGTCTTCACCCAGCTGGAAAAGAAATCAAAATTTTGTGTTTAAACATAAACAAGCACAATGGAGATGTGTATAATTTCTTTATCTTTTACTAATGTATCCCAGCAGCAACATAGATTCATAATAGCTACCTGAGTCACCCAAACAAGAACAGTGTGAGATTAAACTGATGCAAATAATGGGTGGATGTGCTTAAGGTTATTTGTGCGGTACTGGAGTCCCTCAATTGAGAATTAGTATATGTGATATTTGTGATAGAAAAAATTCAATACCACTGACATTATTTTTATATGGTTTTTGGTAACCTTTAAAATGCAAGACACAGCTGGATCTAAGAATTGTTATTTTGCTTTAAAGAATATGAATTATATTTCAGTAGCAGGTAAATACTAATGTAACCTTTTTAACTATTATGAAACTACATCCCATGGTTCAACAGGATCAAACCTAGGAAAAATATACTGAAATACTGGACCAAATACAAACCCTTGATGAACTCCACAAAGCAGCATTTCTCCCCCATTTATATTAGTAGCATTCCCTGAACCCCTTGAAGTTCAGATTAATTTCATTTTTTACTTAGAACAGGAGTCACTTAAGGATACCTTTTTCAAAAAGGAAAATATACTTTGAAATTAGTTTGTTTACCAAAAATCTTTAAATTCAGTTGATGTTAGAGCAAATAGCATACATAATAAAAGATTATCTTTTTGTTATACAAAAGGAAATGTTTGCATCAATTATTTTTGAAAAGAGACAGATTCTTATTCATTTTGGGCAGATGAGGAGCTAGCCATAGTGCTGGACTCTGGCCTTCCGTACATATCCTGCTCTGTCATAGATGGGGAAGAAAAATTATGAGTTTTGAAAGGTCAGGCCTGGATAAAGAAAAAAAACAGCAAAAAAAAAAAAAAAAACAAGAACTAACTTAAGTTATTTTGGTATTGGAGTAATAAATTATTTTCCATTTCACTTTAGGGGTGCTTGGTTGTTTCCAGAATGTGGGACCTAGGAGCCCTGCAGTGGATCTAGCTCTCTTCTCATTTTAGTGAGCTTAGCCACATTAAACCAAGAAATGTTATCTTCATCACTTTCTCAGCAAGTATCCTGCTTGGATTTCCTTACCTATGCTTTAATGCTAATTTCCGTCAACTCCAAGCACACAGATGCAATTTAATGCAACACATCATCAATAAACAACAGTATTTAGTGTCTGCTGTGCTGGTCTGTACAGTATTTATTGCTACATGCAGTATGAATTGATGTGTTCATTGACTCTAAGAGAACTGCCTGCCCCAGTGAAGTGTATCAGTATTTTTCAGTGCATCCCAAGTTCAAGACTTTGGTGAAGATAAATGAATTCTGGTCTGACAGCAGAGAAGTGTCAGGACAGTCAAGGTTAATATATCGCACAGTTATAAATTTAATAATGGAAAAGGTATTGTATATCTCTCTTAGTGAGTCCTTTCACTAAGGTTGGTGAAGTCTAGCTCTTTGTCAAACAGAGGGAAGGTCAAGCAAAGAATGAAGTTACAGCGCAAGCCGTCTATTGTGCTCAAACATGCTTTGAATTTTTGCTACATTCCTAGACAACTACAAAGAAAAAGACAGAGAAAGTTATCACTGTAACTCTTCTTTCAGTAGTTGTGCTCAGAGACTCAGAAAAAAGGAGATTTCAAAAGAGGCAATGGTTTAGATGTATATATATATATATATATATATATATATATATATATATATATGGAAAGAGAAAATATAAAAAGCAATAAGAAAAGGTTTCCCCTCCCCCCAAAGAAGACAGCAGGTCCTAAACGACAATCCGAAATGGGTCAACAACATAATTTGCATTTTACATAAAAAGAAGCAGAAGGAGCACAATGATTTAATTTTAGTGTCAACAAGATAGTCTCAACCTGACCAGCTGCAAAATCAAGATATAGACAGAAGAAAATAAACTGCAGTCAGTTTGTCTTTTACTCAAGTAACATTGTGTCATGGTGAGAATCTACTTCAGGGTATTTTATTTGGGTTTTAAGGTAGAGCAACACAATTTCAGTCTCTAGAGCTGCAAAGGCTGCAGACAAGAACCCCAAAAGGTTTCAGCTCAAACTGTGGTGAAATGAGCAATAACAGAGTGCCATACGTTTTACTGCAGTAAAATATTCTTCAACCATAAAGGGAGACTGAAACAAGACACTTTAAAATGACTGATGTACGTCCTCAGCCCTGTTAAAATACACTTTTCTTTTGCTTTGGGAAGATGCAATTGACTCCATGCATACATTACCAGTTCAGAATGACTGTGAATCAAGTACAATGGCTAATCCTTCTTGTAAGCCTTCTAATACCTGAGATTTTACAGCATAATCCCCCTCCACAGGTAACAAAAAATCTATTGTCACAAATCCACTGGGGCTCCAATTATCAGATAAATTGATCTTCTGTCTGTGTTTCAAAAACAGTTTATGAAGTTGCAAAGAAAGAAAAAAGTTAACTGAGAAGTTTTATTAGTCTAAAGAAACCACTGTTTGATAATATCACAATATTTTCACAACATTGAGGAAGAGAGAGACACAGCTTAACTTGAGTTATATTTATACAAGATCCTAAGAAAGCGTAACTGTAAAAGCATTCAGGCATTGTGAGAGCCGTCATAGGAGTTGCCAATGAGACTTGTTTCTTTTTCAGCTGATGATGGAAATGGAAATGAAATAAAATTTAAAAAAAGAAAACAAAATTTTTCTTATCTTTTTATCTATACTGTAATGTGTTTGATCATTCAGGTTATTTATTCCTAAAATCCAAAAAAAATAAAAAATCTACTTGCGTCATTGTAATTTGGAGATAATGTGCAGCTATTTATGAGACCAGTGGCTCAAACAGAAATGAAATTTATTATTTTTCAACCTATGAATTTATTAAGTGGATGCCATGCTCCACTGTGAATGGAGGTGCAGTATATATATATATATATATATATATATATATATATATATATATATATCATACCATGAGAGACACAAAAATGCATAACATGCCGGCTCAGACGTCGCCCGGCCAAACAAGGTCTGCGTCAGGTGTTGGGGAACCAGAGCACCTTGATGACAAATGGGCTACTGGAACAAGACGGAAATGGGCGAGAGATGAAAATGTGGATCTGTTGGAATGCTACTACTCAAGTAACCCTAATCAGAGAGGTTACATGCAAAGACTGGTGAAGGAATGGTTACTTCGACATCCCCAGTCAACACTAAGCGCTAAACAACTGCAAACCACTTGCACAAGTGTCCATCAAATGTGGCATATACCAAGGAGATGCTCTGTCCCCGCTACTGTTCTGCATAGGCCTGAACCCCCTCAGCCAAATTATCAACAAGACTGGCTACGGATACCGACTCAAAAATGGGGCCAACATCAGTCACCTTCTCTACATGGATGACATCAAGCTGTATGCCAAGAGTGAGCGAGACATCGACTCACTGATCCACACCACCAGGATCTACAGCACGGACATTGGGATGTCATTCGGACTAGAGAAGTGTGGTCGGCTGATCACAAAGAGGAGGAAGGTCATCCGCACAGAAGGGGTCTCACAGACATAGAGACATAGAGACATAGCAGACATAGAGGACAGTTACAAGTACCTAGGTATACCACAAGCAAATGGCAACCTCGATGAGGTCACAAGGAAAGGAGCCACAGCTAAATACCATCAGGAACAGGCCCTAAACACCAGAGCAATAGAGGCCCAGATCTACCACACCAGACAAGACCCAAGGTGTAGGTTGTGCAAGGAGGCCCCTGAGACAGTCCAGCACATAACAGCAGGGTGCAAGATACTGGCAGGGAAAGCGTACATGGAACGACATAACCAAGTTGCAGGCATAGTGTACAGAAACATCTGTGCAGAATATGGACTGGAAACCCCGAGATCAAAATGGGAAACACCCCCAAAGGTGGCGGAGAACGCCAGAGCTAAGATCCTGTGGGACTTCCAGATCCAGACAGACAAAATGGTAATGGCGAACCAACCAGACATTGTCGTAGTGGATAAACAACAGAGGAAAGCCGTTGTGGTAGATGTAGCAATACCAAGCGACTGCAACATCAAATTAGCTGTTATTATGTTATATAATAATCAATTATCATTATTATTATTACAAGTATTAATAGTAATCAATGTCCATGTGCTAGAACAGGCATCCAAGTTTGTATTTTTTGTTTGTTTTTTCTCTGAAGTCTTCTGAAATAAAAAGTAAGTCCTTCCTCTTCATCACAATGTGCTCACTCTCATACTGATGCATGTCCCAGCCCCCCATTTTCAGACAATTCATCAAATTAAAATATCATGCAACGCATAATTCATTTAAGTAATTCTGTGAAACTCAAATTATTTATAATTATTACACACAGAGTGATAGATTTCAAATTAAAGCTTATATTTATTTTGCAGTGTCATGTTTCGAGTTTTTCTGTGTATTTATTTATTGTTTTCTGTGTCCTTGAGTCTCTTCGTTGTCCTGTCCTCCCCTTGATTGTTCCCTGGTGTGCCTCGTTTCTGTGATTACTCCCTGTGTATTTAACCCCACCTGTGTTCCTTGTTCCTCGTCGGGTCCTTGTCAGTTCTGTGTTGTTGTCGTCACACCAGTCTGTCTTTATGTCCCTCGTTTATCCTGTCGCTACCGACGTTGAGCCCAGGCTTCCGCTCAGTCGTGCTGCCAGGTTTTGTGGACTTTGTTTTTGGACTGTGTTACTTTCTGGATTATCACCATTAAACCATCATCTTCTCATTTCAACCTGAGTCTCAAGCGTCTGCCTCACCACCTCATCCACCAATTCATGACATGCAGACTTTATTTAGAAATTACAATAACAAAAAAACATGAAATAAAACTGGATTACAGAAATGTAAGGCTATGGAAAAGTTGATTTTGAACACTGAGGAAGGAATCCAGTCCTTTTTTTATAAAATGGTTTTGGACTTCTCTCCAGTTCAGGAGGAGCTTAACACAGGGAATGTGACAGTTCTAGCCCATGTCCTCAATATCTCTGTATGTAGCAAGTCTTAGAGATCTGACACTTATGAAAGCTGCGGACTTTCATAAGTGCGCAGCTTATGAAACTATCCCATCGTTTAAATGGGTGTAACTTTACCATCTTTTCAGTGCTGATACTTGTTGGTTGTGGTTCTTTTGTCTACCACTCTATCCTTGCACTTATCTTACCATTTACACGTACAACAGTCTATTCACAAACTGAAAATGGTGCTTTGTGGCTTAGCCTTTTTGTGAAAGGTATCAATGACCATTGTTTGCAAAAGTCCCAGTATTCCCCATGATCAAGTTGGCCATAAAATATCTATATTACAAATCCTTGTTTTACTGGTCTCATGTAATATTTAACATTTCTGAAAAAGTCTATTTTTTGCAATACCTTCACTCTCTGTGCAGGGAATTTACAAGTTAGACTTTTTGAATTAAATTGTCAGAACAGGGCAACATTTAAATATGATTTTATTTTATTGTATTAACATCTGTATTATTTAAATTCCTAGTTTTTTTCTACATTTTTGTTATTAAAAAGCCAACAATCACTTGGAACTTAAATACTCTTGTCCAAAAATAAACTGTCAGGATGTCTGTCACACCAAGCTTTGTTTATTCACACAAGGTGTTGAAGTCTGACAGGTATCGAGATAGAATAAAGACAAACTAAGACTTTGTTGAGCCTGAGGGCAACAGTGTGCCTGTTAATAATCCTAAACTTTGTCTGTGTTGTTCTAAAGAAATTTCTTTGGCATTAATTCAATCTGAAAGATATTCAGAGCCATAGACTGGTCATCTGTATGAGTGAATGATCAAAGATCCTCTATTTATTTTTCTCTTATTTGTTGCTCTAATAATTAATAAAAAGAGATGCACCCCTGTAGTAGGCATGGGTTGGTATGAGATTCATATGGTCAGACAAACCAAAATAATAACAAAATACAAATGAGAAAATAGAAAAGATCAACAACTGCATGAAACTTAACTGCAAAACAGAATAAATATCAAATCCAATATTCAGGTTTAATTTCAATTTCAATTCAAGATTTTAAGACTGCCTAGAATCCCTGTTACTAGGTATAAGATTATGTAAAAGCAGGCTGTGAAAACAGTTCAGTGTTCATGCATGTATCTTTTTATTTTTTTTGAAGACATGTGCGACTCCCAGCATCCTTTTCACATTTTATTCCTTCTCCTTCAGGCTATTGTGCTTTGACCAAGACTTGCACTTATTTTGTTGCCGTTCATACTGCAGAGGAAAGGATTGCTCCTCCACAATTTTCTTGCAGTGGCCCACAGGGGGATAGTGAAACTGTTCATGTGCGAATATTTGACAAATCAACAAATTACTGGGTAAAATGCAGAAAGGGCACTTCAATTTAGCAGCGAGAGAAATTTGTGGCTCCTCACTTGCAATTTCACAGCCACCCTTTAACTTTTCAAGGACATTTCTACTCCCTTAATTTTTGGTCAGACCCTACATAATTCAGTGTGCATATGCATGTGGGTGGCAACCCCAACCCTGAGTAAATTAGTTTACTGACAAGTGTGACAACTGTGGGTGCAGCACAAATATGGGTTTCCTCAGTTTGCTGATTCGTCTGACTCCCCCCCTCCTCCCTACCGAGCATTTATAAATTCAAAGCATGCATTTTCAAAATACCAACCCCTGTGTTGCATACAAGTTTACTTCACATCTCAAACTTTTCACATTTGCTGCATAATTAATTTAGAAACAAAAGTGGCAGCTGTCATCACCGCACTCTAAATCAAGTGCTCCAGGCTTTATTTATCGAAACAATAGTATGCAGACAAAAGCTCTGTTGAGATTATTGTGGACTATTAAGCATTTCTAAATAATGAACCATTTTCTCGCTGACATTTTGGCAGAAGCTTTTACTAATGGCGACTTGCAATATGCGCACTCGACCTGATGCAAAATGAAAATCCAAATTAAACAAAGTTCACTTCTGATAAACAACTACGAACTTAATTTACAGATCAGTGTTTGCTGAATGTAAATGGTTGATCTATTTATTTAAATCCACTAGTTTAGTTTTATATGAATAATTAAACATGTGCATAGCTGTGAAGACATGTAAATTATTTATGGTTCAGTGTAAAACTGCCTCACTGCCTGTCACACAGAATTGAAACCAGACATTTACACATAGTGTAAAACACAAGCATATTTTTCTCCTTTCGACATCAAATTGAACTAAACTTTTCCCTTTTTTAGGTAAGTTAGGATTAATACAATTATTTGTATTTGACAAATGCTAGAATAATGACAGCTTTTTATGTGATTGTGCATGCTAATCCATGGATTTTGTGTGAAGGTTATATGCCTCTCTTAATGATTGGTAAGATTGGCCTTTAAAACTGCATGACAGGATTCAAGCATTTTGGGTTTTGTTTCATTAACATCTATGAATTTTGAGCCATTCCTCCTGACAGAAACAGTCAGTTTCTTAGATCACCTTGATCGCGCACACATTTCAGCTCTGCCCAATTTTTTTTTCTGCTGGATTCAGGTGAGGGATTGGTTATGGTCTCTTCAAAACTTTGGAGTCCTTAAATCACTTTATAGCCAACTTGAAGGTTTACTTATCATTATCCAACTGCTGACACATTTGCGCCCCAAGCTTCAACTTTCTGACTTATGTCTTGAGTAGTTGCTTCAGTACTTTAATAAAATCTTCTTCCCTTATGACGCAATCTATGTTGCAACTTGTACCAACTTACACCCCTGTCCTTCACACTTGGCATGGTGTAATTTTAGGGTACCAAGTTTTTCGCTTTAGAATTATGGCCATTCAAGAAAAACACCTTTATTTTCATTTGATCAGCCAAAAGTTTTCCCCGAGTGCATTTCCAATCTGTAAGCAGGCAAATCTTTTGAAGAGATGAATGTGACATGCTTTAGACATCTGGAAATTATACTCAAGAATTAGATTAGGTGGAGGTCCAGCATCATCTTCCTGTTGTTCTGCCTAGAATGTCAGCGAGTTTGAGGTTTTTCCACAAAGATATCCTTAGCTGTGCCTCATTTTAAGTAGGTTCTGTTTCATTAACTACAGCTTATGCAGAGAAAACAACATCTTGGATTGTTCAGATTGCTTAAAGGCAAAGTAAACTTTGTATATGCAAACTTGAAACTGGAAAAATGCCAGTATCTATATATATATATAGCATTCCTTCCAAAAGTAAAGGATACCAGAGGGAGCACTAGATTGGATACTATTATTTTACTGACATAGTAAAGGTTCTTTTATAAAGAAATACCTTCAAGATCACTCTGTCTTACGCAATACTTGGACTAGTTCTGGATGCAGACTTTAACCCAGTAACAATGGGATGGATCAGGGGCTCTGTGGTTGTCAGGTTATTGGATGAAAGAAAATGTCATCATCTTCCACCAAATGTTTCAGCTGCTTCACTGCAGCAGCTCGGTGACTGACAGCAGGAACTCTGCTTCTTGTTGCGACGTTTGGCAGCTTCCTGTAAAACGTCTGTGAGGAAGGGCATGGCACAAAAACAAAAGGCTGTCAGGCCTGGTACGAAAAACTAATAATAAGGAATGTTTCAGGATTATTTAGCCTCGAAAGGCTTTGTCTCACAATATTTAGGGGTTTGCAACTGGAGCTGAGTATTGACTTCTGCCAAATCAATAAGAACCACCTCACCAGGCTTGAGCGCAAGACTGATATGAAAGATAACCTGTGTCAGACTTTGTGAGTTCATATTAAATATTTATGTCATATCTCAGGTGGCTTAAAAACTGGCTGCGCTCTTGAAACTTTTTCAAAAGAGTCTCACACACCTGCCAAGCGTCTGCTTTGGGGAATTTCACAGCAAAATAGGAATGCATAAAATTTACCTTGTCAGTCTACACTGACTAATGCTGGGATATGCTCATAAAAACAGCAACTCAAATTTCAAATCTTAGCTTCCTTTGAGAAAAAACATTAACACTGCAAAATTCAAAGCAAAGCTGAAAAAGTAGCAGCTTGCAAAATCTTAGCTCTACACTGTAAAATCTTGTGTTCATCCTTAATGACAGAACAACCCCGGTTCACCCCATGTGGCTGGGGTATTTAGCATTCACAACTGTTCTTTGCCATATTCATCCATCATGTCCTCAGTGACTTTCAACACTTATTGTCCTCCAAGGGAAGCTCATCTGTAACTGTTATCAGTCGGGGCTAGTTTGTCACTTCAGTTGTGAAAGTGAAGTTGTCAAGGCAAAGTAAAAGTGAAAACCTCAAGAGATGAGAAGAAAAGCTTGTCAACATTGATTGGTCCAAGCTACAGTACTGTGCGAAAGTTTTAAACCATCCTTCAGTTTCTCTTAGTTCCCATACTTTCTTTTCAAGTATTTTTATCAATAGTTCTTAAGACTTTATGAAGGGCTTTGAAAAAAATGTCACCCTTACTTCAGTCATTCTCAACTGAGTCTCAATCATGACAGCATATGATGCTGTGTGTGCGTACGAAAGTGGGAAGAGTACGTCTCAGACTTTCTGTTGAAATTCTTTAACTGCAGCTGAACTCTTACAGAACATGTCTAAACATAGCTCTGGTAAATTCCTTGATTTCAGACCTTTTCATCTTTGAATGACTCATAGCTTAGAGTTTAGTGAGTTTCAGTAACAAAGAAAATCCTGAATTCTGAAAGATTCAAGATTGGGTTGAAGCTTATGAGAAAATCTGGATATTTAAAAGTGAACAAGAAAATCCATACTTTTACACTGTTCTACAGTTTGTACAAATTAAGATCACACTAAAATTAGGATATTTGTGAAACTCCTGAGTTGTAATATTTAGTTGAAATAACTAAGATGTTTCTTGTAGCCATCTACTCTCTCACATCAGTCTGTGGGAAATCTGATGAAAATTGACTTCCTCCTGGGCTACAAATTGCATTTCATTTCCTCACCTGCTTCACCATTATCTCTGCTCTATATTTATACCCCTGGCCTCTCAGCCCTTGTCAGATTTGACTGTATTCTGGCCCTTCTGCTTAGCTGTTGAAAACCTGATGGTCCCATTTTCTGAAGTTCTTATTACTCCATGTAAATAGCTTCAGCATCTATTTTCCTTCTTCCTCGGGTTTTGAAGTTAGGGATGGGCGGATACAGCTTTCAGATAATGGGAAAGAATATAAAGCCTGAAAATACAACTTATTTTCCTTTCTTCGTTTCCCATTTCCTTTAACGTCACAAATTTTGAACTTCATAGTTTCCAGGTTTTTCCAGACTTTATAGAAACCTTATTAAATCAGACAATGGAACATCTCCCTTCTACTTCATGTTCTGTCATTGCCTCAACTCTTCACTCTTTGACCTCCCTTCTCTGGTGATAAAAAAGATAATTCATCCTCTCCCCTCCTCTGCACCTCCTGCTTTAAGTTCATCGTCGAGTGTCCATTTATTTCCTCTCTACCTCTCTCTCCGTCTGTGGTAGGTCCTCCCCGGTGTTTCTGTAGTAATCTGGTCAGTGTCAGGTTCTGTCTCTCTACATGCCCTCTGAAAACCAATTAACCCTATCAGCCGTATCAGGGTATCAGCAGATAAATCCATTGCTGCTGCCCCGACAAGAGACTGTGAGCCCATGACTGATGAGGACCAATGTGCACTGTAACTTTCTCCCAGGTCAGGTCATTGCACACACGAACACACATATCCGCATTACACCAGAAATACTGTTGCCATTAAGGTAGATTATTGTCCTGTCAGTGCTCAGTCTGAATGACTGTCTCAAAATTGTGTGTGTATTTATGTGTATGAATGGAATAAGTGTACATCTACACACCAGTCATGAGTGTTGTGTTGTGGACTGTGTGCCGTGTGTGTGTGTTTGGCAGGATTTATCAGCTTTCAGCAGATAGATGAAGGCTGGGCCTCACAAGCTATCATTTGCCTGGTCAGTCAGAGCAGGAAAAGGAAAGACTGCAAGTGACATAGAGAGATTTCACCTTATCTCAGTTAATGGAGATTGAGCTGAATGTGTGTGAGAACGAGTGAAAGGGGATTTGTGTGTGTGTGAATAAAAAAATATATATAAAAAACGAACCAACTTCCCACAAATAGCTGCTGTCCAAATGTAGCATAAATAACAAGCTCTGATGGCTTTCAGTTCAGTGGACAAGTTTACATGCACTGCGTAAAAGAGCACTGACTTACGATCTTATGATTACATAAAAAGATTTCATAATGCTAGAATTGGGTATTAGTCACTGCAGAGATTAGCTTAAAGTAGACATGAGCCTCAGTGAAAATGTCACATGATAACTTTTATTTAAAACTGAGAAGCAACAATTATTCCTGCTGGATAATAACAGAACATAACAGCAGTTATTTTATTGTTTTGATTCTGATGCACATAATTCAGTAGAAATAGAGCACCCACAAAGTTTTGCAGTTGTTTAAGTTATTATTGTGCAGAATAGCTTCCTTTTGTGATGGTCTTTATAAATTGACTTAATTTCAACTAGTTCATATTAGCAGGCTAATAAGTTGGATTATTGCACTAGATACATTTTAAAATGTTACTTAAATAAACCTACTAGATTTCACTCAGAGCAGGATTTTTTTTTTCTTTTTTAAATTGATAAGTAGATAATGTTCCTTCAGCCAGATGACAGGTAGTGTGCAGCAACAGGTGGATGAGGGTCAATGCTGAGTTACGTTGTGCTTGAGACACTTTTCCTCACTTTCTCTGGCATCTCACTGAGATAACTTTAAGCTGTAAGAGCTGTTAAACTTTTATCAGAACATAGCACAGCAAAATTTAATTGCAGGTTGTTAGTCTGCAATTAAAATGTGCAATTCCTCTCTCAGCCTTTGTACTTTTGAGCTTTGCTCAGAAGAGTCAACCTATTTTCCCTTTCAAATTTAAATGTCAGTATAATATATATAAGGAAATTTTACAGCAAATTGGTCATTGGTGGCTGTCATGTCATTAGCATTTACCCATTACAAATAGATCTTTACAACAGTCTCTATTTTTGCATTGGATGCACAACCAAAACAAATTATATCTATTAAAAATGAAGGTCACAATGAATGAATACAATGAGATTTATTGTCCATAAAAATAATTAATTACATCATTAAAACAAATGCAGATGAGAAATAGCTTCAAATTAGGTCTTTGAAATAAAAGGATTATCTTCACTTTTCAGTGAAGTAAAATATTAATTCTTTGAATTTAGAAAAATTCATATTGATTGATTTCATATTTTTAGTAGAAAATCTGTCCCTGCTATTACAGTAATTGTGAAGTTACATATAACCCTTTACATGGAAAAAGATGAGAGATACTATGTTTATCAGACGCTGTATGAATATTTGTTGCAGAATGTTACTGGCCATGCGTTATTAATAAAAGATGATGATCCTTTCACTGCACCACCACCTGGGAAACAAGAAGCTCATCAAAGCTTGATTACACACTGCAGTCAACCACACATTCACAAGCACTCTAACTTTTATATATACATCTAATTTATACCCTACAATTTTCAATCACATTCACAGCCTTCTGCTTTATGAACACTTGGCACAGAGCACAAAGAGTGAGGAAGAGCGTGGCGATGCTGGCATTAAGCCAGAATAACTAATCTGGTGTAACAACATTTTGGCCACACAAAGCCAAAGGCCAAGCCATGGCGGCCATTTCAATTACTTTTCTGCAACAATGTAGTCGATAGTCCCAGATTGGGGCAACATCAACACAAGAACAATGCCAAAGAAAGAAAGCACAAAAGCACAGGGCAATATTGTAATTTGGTTTGTAGTAACAGCTGTTTTAATGTAGAAGTCTACACCAACACCTCCACATGGAAATAACAAGAAAGACCGGAGTTCAGCCCACATGGTATCTTTAATTTCTGGGTTATTGTGGGAAGGTTTTAGCAGTAAATTAAGACTCCTGGATGTGGATTTGTTCCACCATGCAAAAGGAGATGGAGAAATTATTCCTGCTTATATAAGTTCCTGTATAATAGTATGGTTGGGTACTTGAATAATGTTACAAACATTAAAAAAGAAACCAACTAAATTTCAAAAGAATATGACTTAAGTAACCTAAAACCTAGGCAATCCTGTATAACTTAGAGCTGCTGCTCATGAGTAATTTGTTGTGGCTCTCCAAAAATTGCAATTTATTTTTTGAAAGGACCTCTTAAAAACAATGATTTTTCTGGAAGATCATTTAATTAGCATTAACAGTCAAACAGCAGAGCGATGAATGCAAAGTATGTAAAAAAGTAAAAGTCAAATGCTTAATACATGTGCAAGTTTTTGATGACAAAATTCTTCTCATACACTGAAGTAGGTGCAGGTCAAATATTTTGAGTAAAACACAAATGCAGGCATAGTTAATTAGCATTAGGGCTTTATTAAGGTATTATTGTCCATGATTTTTCTTTTTTCTAAGATTTTGTCTTTTTTTTCTCCAAAGTCTTCCTGCACCCCAACCAAGAATAGAGTTAAAGCCCATGCTACTAAGAACCAATACCAAGATTGGCCCTCCAAAGAAGAATGTTTCTTGAATACTTTAAGAAACATTCAGAACATTGTTCTGTTATGAACATTGTATATTTCAGAACATTGTTTTATTTTTGTGCACCACAAAATGCAAAAATTAATTGAGTTAATTACTAAACCAAAACATCTTCTTGGTAATAGGCAAATGTTTAAGTTATTACATGCAGCTACAGATTGATACCCAATCTCTAAATTGATTTAATAAGTGTACATTGCAGTAGATGAGTGTAGAGATTAATAACTGTTTGTCATATCAGCCATGCAGTCAAGACCGCACCACCCCAGGCCAAGACTGAGCCCAACACAGAAGAAAAAACAGCTTGAAATCAGACATCCATTCTTAATATTTGTCAACATAAGAATATGTGAACAGAAGCAGAGATACAGCAGGTAAGATATGCACAGAGAACACTGTATGATGTCGGAGTGACAAAGCGCGACACACTTAGCTGCATCCTCCAACAACACTGTCTGTCAGGAAGAAAAGGAAGAGATGACTGGCTTAAAAACACATGCATCAATGTGACAGCAAAACGGAAAGTGGAAGCAAAGTGGAGAATGGGGTAAAAGCCAAAGAGAAAGGCAAACAGAACAAATAATAAACTGAAGGAAAAAGAATAAGAGAAATAAAAATTTGACAATAATGATAAAAGAAAGACTACCAAGAGGAATGACAGCAAAGGTCAGAGCTCGCCTGCAGAAATTTGGCCAGCATGTGCCACTCAGGAAATACAGTAAACTACTCACACAGAACACACACACATACACACACAGAACCGCCACCTGACACGCAGCGAAAGGTATGCTGAAGTGGGGCTGCGTGGGGGTGAAGGGCGCAGATTTAAACCCACCTGACATTTTGACTAATATGGGGCAGATGGTTGCTGCAGCACATTGCTGTGACCTGCTGCGGCAGTCCTGCTCATGTAGACATATAGGAATCTCGTGGTGACAAAAACAACTGTGATGCTTTAAAAAAAAATACGGAGGGACACTCTCCAGAGGGAAAGAGCTTCTCTTTATGTTTCAGGGATCAAAGCCGTTCCATCTGCAGCATCAAGGACATTCAGTATAACACAACTCTACAAGCTCCCAGCTGAGAACTATATTCCTTCAAGCCACCTTTGTTGCAGAAATAAAGCCTCATGCAAGAATAACTATGTCCTAATATCAAGTATAAAACGGTCAAAAAAGTCTGGATGAAACAGCTTTATTTTAAATATCCATGAACAGAGAACAGAATTGAGACTAGTTCACTGAAAAATGAGTTTAATGAATCCTTCAACACTTAGCCAAGTAATGAAAAATGCAAATAAACAAAAGAAATGTTTTTTTTGTTTTTTTTACAAACTCCATTTTTAACACAAATTTCTATTAATTCATTTGGTGTATAAGTTGAGATACAAAAACAACAAACATAAAAGCTGTGTTTCATTGGAAATACATAAATTTCATAAATTTAAATTTCAAACAGCAAGGGAAACAAAACAAAAGATGTACATGTAACCAGGCATTATATTTCTGTCTTATATTCAAAACTTTGGAGAGCATCTAGCATCTAGCCTTAGCTTCCTGTTAATAGCCCACAGCTGTTCCACACACCTTGATTGCTTGATTGTAATAAATTGTTTATAACCTATTTTTGCTTTTCACCATCACATCTCCCTCCTATTCCCCATCTAATCTTGACAATACATTTTTATTCTACACAACCACTACTCAATGGATATTTTCTTTTTTGTCATTTCTCTTGCATGTAAAAAAATGCACCAAGTTGGTGTGATGCTACTGGGTGATTTGCCTAATTCATTATTTTAGATTTAAACATTTCAGATGTCATTTACTCAAACAAAAAAACTTGCTCTATGAAATCTCTTTGATCCGATTAAGGGTCAGTCTTTCTCCTTTATTGCACACACTTGTTTAAAAGTCCTTCCAACCCAACGCTCTAGAGATTTGGATGACTCACTCTTTCCTATTTCCCATAAGGATCAATATGGGCTACCATCTGCTTTGCCCCAATCATGACAGAACCTTCTCTAGTTTTCCATCACCTTGAGAAACTGCTTGGCATGTGTTTGTGCCAAAGCTGACAAAAATTGTAAAGTTCTTTTATATCAGTAAAAGGCTCTCAGGCACAGAACTGAAGCCAGTAAAGGTATAATAATGTTTTTCACTGGCCCCGAAGACTGTTTCATAAAAAAGAACAAAATAAAACATTTTCCCTGAAGAAGTATCTTAAATCCTTTATGTCATTGTTCTGCTCCTGGTAATATGATGTGACATTTAAATGAGAAAATGTTTGGGTTGCTATAATACTATTGTGTTCGATACGGGTGTTATTCACTTTAATAATGAAATTTTTAAACTTCAAGCAAGTAACAAATGACCAAAATCTATGTTTTTAACAAGGGCAGTTTCTTGGCGCTTATATCTTCACATTACATATAAACTTTTTAAAAATATTTCTGGAATGGTGCTAACTTGCCTGCAGCTTTAAAAGGTGTAAATGTACCTTCCTAATAAAACACAAGGTGTCATACTTCAGAACCTGATTTAAACAAGCAAAGCAAAGCAAATTAGCTAAAATTAAAGTGACATCTAAAATGTATCCATATTGAAATGCAGGGTTAAAACACAGATGGGGTAACTTATATGTAGGAGCCAAAAAAGTTTATCATTTAGAGGAGAAAGATTATCCAATGCTCCTATAGGCACTTGTACACATTGTACACAAAAGTTGTCAGAAATTGAGAAGTTAAGAAGTCCTGACACTTTAATGGTAAAGGATGATCTGGTAGCAATAGCTGGCCTAAATTATATTATTTCATAAGGTTGACGAAGACAAAGAGCAGTAAACCATTTAACTCCTCATAAATCTCTCTTTCTTTCATACATTCCTTGGGTTTTCTGTCATATATTACATATAGTTTTGCTTTTGTTGCCTCATCTCTTCTCTCCACCCTGTCCTGCAGTTCCCAGCTTTTGAGTCTCTCATTTATAGTTTATTGTTGTTACAGTCTTCCCCTTCAAAATGTCTATAATCTCTTTTTTTAGTTTTTCTTTTTACTTAGGAAACCTTGTTAGACAAATTAAAAGCTTCAACTTTATCTTCCCTTCTGCAATCCTTATTTATTCAGAAAACCAACTTTATTCCCACTTACTTTTAAGATATCAACCTTTGACATATTTCAAATTATATTAAGTATGCATATCGTGTACATTAGTAAAGTTCAAGCAAGCAGCAACACTTCTAAACAACAAAAATCATGCCTACATAAACAGTTGTTAAGAAGGAAAGTATGAAAGGACTGAAACTATGTAAAAACCATGATTTATTGTTAAAATGAAACCCAAAAATGTAAGCATTATGAATACAAACTGATCCAAGTAGTTTCTTAGCAGATATATGCAACAGCTTTAAATGGTCTTCTCTCTTGATTTTACCTTCTTCCTTTACCTAGAAGCATGTTTTTACCATTAAGAGGAGGTTTGGATGCAGTGATTAGGAAGTCCTTCACTTTACCCATTATCAGCATGTCAGTGGATGCAGATAAGCCCCTTGTGGGACAAAAAACATAAATTAGGCCCTTAAAACAAATGTGCGGTGAAAGTACTCTGCAGAGATATGCTTTATAATCTATAGCAGCGTTAAAAGTTGCTCTATATTATTCATAGCCATGCACACTGCGCTTCCACAATACGCCTGCTGTAGTGATGAATACTACAGAGGAATCTCTTCTTACTGAATCATTTGACTTATGTTAGTGTATGTCTTGGGAAGGACAAAGGGTTATAAAACTCTGCATTATCTATGTGTAACCACAGCCACAGTCTTTAGCTGATGCAGGATGATAAATGTCCATACACAGGGGGACTTCATACGAATAGGAAACCTATGATAATGAAAGTCCTTTGCTGAAACATCAATGGGAATTGTAACAATAGTGTCAACCTGCTAGGATCGTACAGAGCATATCCCTCTTACATATATATTTTTGTCTCAATAAAATTAAACGGTTTTCCAAAGGAAAAAAAGCCTCCATTAATGGGTGAAAGAAACTTTGCTGAGGTGATAAAACAAGAGTTTTTAAAATTTTGAACCTACATCTGATTACAGTATTTTCTTCAACATAGCAACGGTTCATTTTAAGACGTTCGGTCTAAATTTGTGTTCTTCTCCTTGCCAAAGAAGCTCAATATGATTGGAAGTCTTAATAAATGTCTTCTGCCTGCCAATCTAATGCACTGAATGCCGATCTTTGATTATCTCCTTTATAATGAATGAGTTGCTGTTGCTTGAAATCTGGGATTACACTGAAATGTGCATCACAGCTCAGCAATTTAAAGTCCATATGAAGAAAAAATACAGGGAAACGTGAAATAGGAGATTGCACAAGAAAACTAGAAAATTTCGGAAGAAATTTAGCCGGGGCCTGCCAAGGCGCGCCCGTTGGGCTTGGGCCCGGCGTCGTCACGCCACAAATCGGCGTCGACGCTAAAGAACGCCGCAACGTAATCAGTGGCACGCGGAGAACCGCAAGAACGTTAAGCGAGGCGGACGTGCACCATTCCGTACGATTTAAAATGTTGTCAAGGCTTTTATTTTGGAAGTTTTGTTAAACTTCATTTCAAAGGGCCAAACTAATCCCATGCGTAACAGTCATTGGGTTAAAATAGTTATATAATGCTCAAAACACAAGTAGCTGACGTAAAAATATTCAAAGCTTTTATTTTGAAATGTTTGTTAAGCTTCATTTCAAAGCGCCAAACTAATCCTATGTTTATCAGTGCTTTGGATGAAAACGTCAAATAAAGCCAAAAAGAGCAATTACGTCATGTAAAAATATTCAAGGCTTTTATTTTGAAATTTTCAGTATGCTTCATTTCAAAGGGCCAAACTAATACCATGTGTAACAGTGCTTTGGATGAAAAAGTCAAATAAAGCCAAAAAGAGCAATTACGTCATGTAAAAATATTCAAGGCTTTTATTTTGAAATTTGCAGGATGCTTCATTTCAAAGGGCCAAACTAATACCATGTGTAACAGTGCTTTGGATGAAAAAGTCAAATAAAGCCAAAAAGAGCAATTACATGATGTAAAAAGTATTCAAGGCTTTTATTTTGAAATTTTTGTTAAGCTTCATTTCAAAGGGCCAAACTAATACCATGTGTAACAGTGCTTTGGATGAAGAAGTCAAATAAAGCCACAAAGAGCAATTACGTCATGTAAAAATATTCAAGGCTTTTATTTTGAAATTTTCAGTATGCTTCATTTGAAAGTTCTGAACTAATACCACGTGTAAGAGTGCTTTGGATGAAAAAGTCAAATAAAGCCAAAAAGAGCAATTACGTCATGTAAAAATATTCAAGGCTTTTATTTTGAAATTTTCAGTATGCTTCATTTCAAAGGGACAAACTAATACCATGTGTAACAGTGCTTTGGATGAAAAAGTAAAATAAAGCCAAAAAGAGCAATTACGTCATGTAAAAATATTCAAGGCTTTTATTTTGAAATTATTATTATGCTCCATTTTAAAGTTCCGAACTAATCCCATGTGTAACAGTGCGTTGGATGAAAAAGTCATATAAAGCCAAAAACAGCAATTACATGATGTAAAAATATTCAAGGCTTTTATTTTGAAATTATTATTATGCTCCATTTTAAAGTTCCAAACTAATCCCATGTGTAATAGTCCTTGGGTTAAAATAGTTATATAATGCTCAAAACACAAGTAGCTGATGTAAAAATATTTAAGGCTTTTATTTTGAAATTTTCAGTATGCTTCATTTTAAAGTTCTGAACTAATACCACATGTAAGAGTGCTTTGGATGAAAAAGTCAAATAAAGCCAAAAAGAGCAATTACGTCATGTAAAAATATTCAAGGCTTTTATTTTGAAATTTTCAGTATGCTTCATTTTAAAGTTCTGATAAAGCCAAAAAGAGCAATTACTTCATGTAAAAAATATTCAAGGCTTTTATTTTGAAATTTTCTGTATGCTTCATTTCAAAGGGCCAAACTAATACCATGTGTAACAGTGCTTTGGATGAAAAAGTCATATACGGCCAAAAAAAGCAATTACATGATGTAAAAATATTCAAGGCTTTTATTTTGAAATTTTCAGTATGCTTCATTTCAGAGGGCCAAACTAATACCACGTGTAACAGTGCTTTGGATGAAAAAGTCACATAAAGCCAAAAACAGCAATTACCTGATGTAAAAATATTCAAGGCTTTTATTTTGAAATTATTATTATGCTCCATTTTAAAGTTCCGAACTAATCCCATGTGTAACAGTGCTTTGGATGAAAAAGTCATATACGGCCAAAAAGAGCAATTACGTCATGTAAAATATTCAAGGCTTTTATTTTGAAATTTTCAGTATGCTTAATTTTAAAGTTCCAAACTAATCCCATGTGTAACAGTGCTTTGGATGGAAAAGTCAAATAAAGCCAAAAAGAGCAATTACGTCATGTAAAAATATTCAGGGCTTTTATTTTGAAATTTTCAATATGCTTAATTTTAAAGTTCCAAACTAATCCCATGTGTAACAGTTACTGAGTTAAATCAGTTATATACAGCCCATAGCAGCACGTAGTTCTAAAGGCCAGTTCTCAGTCCTGATCTGTTTCAACTGAGGATAGATAGAACTACAGCGATGCGTATTTGTAGTCCAAATCAGCAGCCAATAGCCTCTTGAGTTCCGTTGCTATGTTAAATAAGTTTCACACCAAGGTGTGAAGTGTTAGTGAAAGAGCCTGAGAGCCTCAGAAAATCCTGTTGCATGACTTTGCTCTGAAGCACCGTGACAGAAAACCGTACGGTCTAGATAAATTTCGAAAACATTTTACCGGAGCAGACAGGCGTATCAATGTCAGGACCGATTTTGATACTAATCGTGCGATATTTGTGGGCGTGATGGCGATTTCAAAAATGATTTGGGCTGAAAAAGTTGTCTTGATCTCTCACTCTAAGCAGCCAGAGACGCACTCTAACTTTAGGAAAAATGAGAAACTTTGGGTCGCTTAGAGGCAAATTGTGGACAAACCGTAACTGGTATCGACGAGCCGTCTTCACTTTGGAAGAGATCACAGACGTATCTACAAAATGAAATTTGAATGGCATTTCTAGGTGAATTTGTGACGACACAGAAAATCCTCAAAAATAGGGTATTTCCAGGATTTTTCCCATTGACTTATAATGGGGTTTTTTTCGTAGTTTTTTGCGAATTATGTCGCCATGTTCATCCCGAATCCCACCAAAAGTAATAGCTGGAATGGCGTGAATTTTCTGCAGGTTTTGATACCTCATTTGTAGGTGTGCACGCAGCGGTACGAGCCGCATTAACGGTTACGGATGAAAAATAAAGAATTATAATAATATTAAAGAAACCTTTCTTGGGAGAATAGCAATAGGTTCCTGCCATTGCTTTGCATGGCAGGCCCCAACATGGTGAAAAGAACTGAGTCATGTGTAAGAAAAGCATAAGAGAAGATTGAAAATTTAAAACCTTGCAAACCTTGGCCCTAATGACACACAAAAACACACTAAGAGCTATTCTATTCTATAGCTGAAGATCTTTACTTGCATTGATTGGTTGATTTTCATTCATTTCATAGGTGTAAATGTGTATAAGCCAGGTCTGGGTATCTCACCTTTGTGGCTGATACATCTAAACTGCAAACAGTACAATATAATAAAGATGCATAAAAATTTGTTCAGACCAATTTGAACAGATTTTTCCGGGTATGAGGGGAATTTAGTTTCCCTTTAGTTTAGTGATACAATTTAACATAATGTACTATGTAATATAGTAGCTTAAAGCAACAGGATAATACTTTGCAAGTAACAAACAACAAAATCCATGACAAGAATCTTACAAAAATAATAAAAATAATGAACATAAACTCAACAGAAACACAAGCGAAACAGGAGCTGGACAAGAAGAACCTGATGATGACACTGGTAAACCTGATTACTTGATGCGGTGAGTCTGGTTAATTGGCTGTAGCTTTAATTGAAGCAGGAAGATGGAGGAAACTGAAGGGCTGCAGAATTAGACAAAATTAACAGAAAAGGAAACTCTGGGATATGCAAAACATTAACAATGAAATACAGAACAAAGTAAGATAACAGAAAACTAACCATCAAAGTGACTAACTGGACTTAAAATCCTCCGACTCATGAAAGAATGCCAAAAGAATATTTCTAAAAGTGTAAAGTTAGAATTCCGACCTTAAAATTTCACTTAAACAGATTCTACCAGAACAAACAGGAAAACAACCGACACAGCAACGTTTCATCCATTGATGAACTACCAAGTCCTCAAATCTGTGTAAATATTTGTATGAAGTCCGTCAGACTTTATACAAGTCTTCAAATCTTGTATAGATTTAGGGTTATACGTATATAACCCTAAGTACCCTATATATAGGGCTATACGCTATATTTGCTTAGTGTAGCTAAGCAAACATAGTGTGCTTAGCTACACTATGTCTATAGTATATCACTTCCGGTTCTAAAGAACCATCATTTCTCGAGACCTGAAATGACCCTCACACACAGTACGCTATTCGTAATGAAGCCCCAGCAGAGACATTACTGCCCTTCTTGCTGCAGGAGATTAAGTTTGTCTTCTAAATGGCCATTATTTAGTCTGTCCTATGTACATCCATCATTGTGTAGTTTGGCTCATCCACAAGACATGACTGGGCCAGATTGCAACGAGCAATCAGGTCCACAGGGAGGATCATCAGGGCTGCCCTTCCCTCCATCCAGGACTTGTACAGGTCTAATATCAGGAAAGGGGAAAAGGGCATTTCTACAAATCTCATAAATCTTTTTCACACATTGTTTAGACTTTTACCTTCAGATTGGTGCTAGAGAGAGCTACTTATGAGAACCTGCCATCATAGAATCACAAGATATGCAAATATTCAGTTCACCATGTTTTACGTGTGTTCAAGACTTAAGTCAACAAACACGAAATAAATAAAAGTTGCTTTGATTTTGTTTGTAGTCTGCAGAAACCAGATGCATGTAACTCTAATGGATTTAAGAAAGCTTTCCTGCTTTTATTAAATGATGCTGTGTAGATTGACCAATTCAGGTCACAAGGCATGAGTCAGAGGAAAATGAATAATCTGCTTTGAAGGAATCACAGGCTCACCTTTGAGTCATAACCGGATGAAGGCATATTATTTCACCATGCAGTAATGCAAAATGCTCAAGTACTATCTGAACACGGAGCACCAATATGAGTGAAAGTACACAGTTTTTAGTCTAAAAGGATAGATTCTCCACATGATCATAAAGCCAGAATGTGACTAGTCAGCTTGCTACACAGTAGGAAAAGTTTATGTTTGTGGTAGAGAGTGTGTGCGTGTGAGTATCCAGGGCAGTGATCCAGTAAAAACAAGAGGGGAGATTTCATCATCTCAGCAGAGAGCTACACGATGCTACATGAAAACTTCAAGCCTCGTTGAAAACTTTAACAATGACAACAAAACTGCTGTCACTACTTCTCATCCTGCTACATGCATTGTTGTATTTAAAAATGCTTTTAACTTTGGCATAAGCTGAAAAATATGACAAGAACATTAAGAAGCATGTAGCATGCCATTAATGAAGTTTGTGTCACATCCCACTTTTGCATTTGGATGAGGGAAGTCTGTCCGGTCAGATAATTATTTCCTGATTTAATCATAAAATATGTCCAATACCTATCTCTGCCACCAAGCATTCAGCAAGACGAGGTGAGTATATTAAGACTGTAGATTAACTAGCAATTTTGTCAGGACATTTGCAAAGTATTTACAATAATTAAGAGAAGTTTCATCTATGTGCTGTATATTTTTCTCAAAAGCCCTTGACATACTGCTCAAAGTCTGTAAATTTGAGTCGCTTGACTCCATGTACCAGCAGACACTATTCATACTATTTTTAGCCCAACTGAACTACATAGTTCCACTCAGAAATCTACAGTACTGCCTACATTATGGGGAGTGACAAGGACATTGGTTCAGACACTGTCAACTTTGAGAAGAAAAAAAAGGAATAAATTATTTTCTCTCCAGAATATAATATAAAAAAAGAAATTTTCGAACTGCAAAGTGTAGCTCGTTTTACACAATATTTTGTAAGCAAGTGTAGGCTTTCTTCTGCTCATTTTAACACCCATTGTCGTCATTGTCTTTGTCTTCTGTATGCTTAGTGTTACTCTTTGAATAAAAGCTTTATTTTTCAATTTACATAAGACAGATCAAGGCTGAGCGGACATGTGGAGGGGAATGGGATGCCTGAATAACTAACCTGAGACAATCATAAATCATTTAATATTTTCAAATAGAATCACTCTGGCTGAACATAAGCTAAAGAATCAGATAGAATCACTCTGGCTGAACATAAGCTAAAGAATCAGAAAGAAGAACATTTCTAGAGAGCTACTTAGCCCTCTGTGTCTTGGTAGGCCATGGAAACGCAAAGGAGGTATGCAACAGTGTGAAAAAGTGCACAAATAAGCAAAGTGATTTGACACTAAATACATTTGCCCAAATTTGAACAGAAAACCCCTCAAAAGAACTATTCTTTTGACTGAAACAAGACCAAGACTTGAAAAATAAGGCTTTATTAATTATTCCACCATAACCACTAGGGATAAAATAAAGTTTGTACCTGCTGCTTAAACTATATTATTTATGAATACTATACAGCATGTTTGTGCAGTTGTTTTTTAAAGTGCTGTATAAATAAATTCACTCTGACACATATGCCCATGTATATCCATGTCCATGGAATGTGTAGGACACCCTGTATGTTCATGGTGCATAGTTTCATGTAACTCAGCTAGCTGCATATGAATGTATCACTATTTATTGTGATATATGCAATTGTGATGTTTTCTCATTCATACAGCCATGGTCAGTTTAGTGCTAAACTATCCTGCTGTATAAAATGCATCGATTAGGACCATGACCAGATTACGGTTGTGGGTTTTGTAGCCACTTTAACGTAGATAAAATGAGAGAGTAATGTTCTGTGAATCCCAGCTGGGCAGCTCTCCCAACTTATATGTGAAGGTTAATAATTTTATTAGTGGTGAAGGTGATTCAGTGCTGTCAGTTATGGATTCATGCATGCACGGGACAAATCTATTTACTGCTTCCCAGATGAAAAAAAATCGCATCCCCACAAAAAGGAAGGTTGAAGGAATAAGACACATACAGCTGCAGCTGATCCAGAACGCTGCTGCTCTCATTCTCACTAAAACCAGGAAGATAGAGCACATAACACCAGTTTTAAAGTCCCTACACTGGCTCCCTGTAGCTCAAAGAATAGACTTTAAAATACTGTTGTTAGTTTATAAATCACTGAATGGCTTAGCACCACAATACATTAAAGATCTGCTGTTGTTGTATCAACCTTCCAGACCTCTCAGGTCTTCCGGTTCTGGTCTGCTCTGCATCCCCAGAACCAGAACCAAATGAGGAGAAGCAGCTTTCAGCATCTATGCACCACAAATTTGGAACAAACTTCCAGAAAACTGTAAAACAGTTGAAACACTGACTTCTTTTAAATCTCAACTAAAAACCCACCTGTTTAGAATTGTATTTGAAATGTAATCAATTACAAATTTATTGATGGAACTTGACTTAATGATTGATTCTATATTGCATTGTGTTTCTGTGTTTGTAATGATGTAAAGCACTTTGAAATGCCTTGCTGCTGAAATGTGCTATACAAATAAAATTTGATTGATTGATTGATTGATACTAAGTACATGAAAAAAGGAGAGGGGGATGCTGCTAAGAGCATGAAGGATGTCCATTAGGCTGTTTTAAAATACTTTCCATTGGAGTCTCTTTATCGTTTACACTTGACATTAATCCTTGGAACTCCTGCTAGATAATAGATACAAATCTTCCTTTTTATGCACCATGACAGTCCAAATACAGTTTTCTTATTCAGCAACAAATATTAAGCTGTGGCAAGTTTGTTTTGCTAAACCAAACAGATTGTTTGAATAAATACTGTCAATGTGAGAGGTCCCTCTGTGGTTTTAGTCAATCCATACTTAACATCTTCCTCTATTGCTGTCTCCATTTTGCATTATTACACAAACATTAACTACCCTGACCCCTAAATTCTCTTGGCATTTTGTTTCTATACAAAGGCAAAA
This sequence comes from Xiphophorus hellerii, assembly GCF_003331165.1. Lineage (NCBI taxonomy): Eukaryota > Metazoa > Chordata > Actinopteri > Cyprinodontiformes > Poeciliidae > Xiphophorus > Xiphophorus hellerii. The sequence continues at coordinate 19,594,447 of NC_045677.1, read as the reverse complement.
AAACAAAAACAAAAAAAACAAGGTTGCTTTAACATATGTCTCTGCACATAAGTTGACTTTTGCTTCTTGCTTAAGAAGACCCATTCAAACTTACTCACGTTTTAAGAGTATAAGAATATCTGAGATGTTTCTTTTCTTTTCTAACCGACTGACTCACCTCATGTCGTTCTACAATTTAGGAAGGAAGATTTTATGATCCTAAGAAACTTCAATCCTACAGACATGATCAAACAAGAATAGATCAGAGTGGAAAATGACTAATGCATGCACAAAGCATAGAACATAAACAGCCAGCTGATGTTTCTTGAACCAGTAGGATCATAGGATCATTTACCCCAAAATGATCAGAAAATGTTGACGGAACATGTTTTCCTCTAGATATGAAAGAAAATGGAGGCGGGAATGGAGCAGTGATGCTTCAAAGAGGTTTTAAAAAGATTTAAGCAGGAAACACGAAATGCACTCATATGTCAGTGTTGAAAGAAACCGCAAATCAAAGAGGAGGGAAGTAAGTAACAAAATAGCCCATATTGATCATTTCTAACCAATATTTTAGATGTATATTATGATTATGTGGTATATGTATATAATTTTTGATTAAGAATTCATATTTTACATATTTTCATTCAAGCATTTGCTTTTTTGTAAAAAATATTCAGGTCGTCTGTTCTCTATGATTTCTATGCATCAGAGGTTGAAGGATGAAACTATTATACAGGATGTTTGTACTGAAATAGCAAACCGGGAGTTGGAATAAAGGTAAATAAAATTAATGATAAATATTCACTTGCCTAATAACACTATATTTCAGCAAGTGGGTTGTAAGGTGAGTCAGTTGATTGACATTATTTGGGGATATTGGTCTCCTGTTTTATTTTTTGTTTTCTTTATGTGTTAAAAATGTTAACTAGATTTTATGAGTGGTGAGGTTTGGTCCAATTAATAAGACAGAAATCCAACAAGCTCCATAGATTCTCTCGCTGCTGTCCTTGGCTACATGTCCGTCTCACTTGGTCCTTTCAATAAGAGGAAAAAGACAGAGGAAAGTCACCTAGCATATTGCCAGCAGCAGTGGGTTGTGAGCTTCACCTTCACTCATGGAGGGACAATCAGAACACTGGAGTGTTTAATCTGAAATATGTCTCGTGAACCATAAACCACTTCACACAGTTACTTCACACTTCACCGCAGCAGGGCTGGATGTACTTCACAGACTCTCGATCTTAGTTTGACGTACGGCTTCTCTAAAGGGAATACCACCTTGTGATTTGCTGCGCTGAAGGGCTACTGTGATGTTTTGTCTTTCAACTTTTATTTCTTCTGAAATGATAGAATAGTTTCAGCTGGCGGTTATACTTGGCAGCTGAAACACCCCTAAAGTACTTCTCAGGCAAGTCCCACCACTGAAACCTCAACCACAGCTGTGAGCACCAGCCTCTCCACTTTTTCATGGAGCAGAATATTAGAAATAACAGTGAACTGCAGACATATGTACACCCCTCCCACCATTTCTCAAAATATTTTGTCCAGATTTTATGTTATGTATCAACTTTATTATTATTTTTTGCAAATGAAAGTCTAAATAGAGTGACTTGTGTTTATGTACACCACATTGCCCTGGCATCCCTAAATAAAATCCAGTGCAAACTGTGGTCTTCCAAAGTAGCCTAATTAGTAAGTAGAGTACACTTGTGTGTTGTTGTTCTGTGAAAACGTCGGAGGTTTGTTTGAGAACATTAGTAAATAAATTGCCTCACAGAGATGAACATAACAGACAAGTCATGGAGTAATTCAGGTTAGGTCATACATTTCAAGAGATTGCAAGTTTTGAACGTCTAACAGTACAATGTGATGATTCATCAGCCATCACCCAAAACTGGAAAGAGTACAATCCCAACTGCAAACCTGTCAAAGTAGATAATTAATAACAGAAGAAGCTCAGAAGCTTATGGTGACAAGCCATATACCAAAAATATAAGTAGAAGCTTTGGTCAAACAGAAACTGAACTTTTTGGCATATATGCAAAGCACTACATATTGAAAACTAACATTGCACATCACTTTTAACATACCATCTCCTGATTCTCTTTCCAAACACTTTCCATCCATCCGGACTTAGCTTGAGCTATTTTTTTGCAAAAAAAGAATGGACCAAAATATCTGCAAGTCTCTGCATTTGTATCTGTAAGATTTTAGAAACAGACACTGAAAGATGAGTAAATTCATTACAAAAAATGGGTTCTACCACTGAATACAAAATGCATGTCAAAACTTTTACCTTTTACAATTTTTACAGCAAAAATAAATAAATATATCTGTCTTTTCCCTTCAACCCCTTATGTATTCATTATGTTCCTCTATAACAGAAAATCCCAAGAGAAATAAAAAAAATTGTAGTTACATGATATGTTTCATCAGGGACTATGAATACTTTTCCAAGATAATAAAATAGTTACAATGAAGGAGAAGCGAGGACTTCCAAGATGGTTACTTGGAATATGTATTAAATCTTAAATAAAAGTAGCTAATCTGTTAAGTTAAAATACAAATGGGACCTAACTTTGACTGCAAGATGTTAAAAGCACAAGCATATCAAATATCAGTAATATTCAGTACCCAATATTAGTATTTATGCCAGATGTAAAGGATAAAAACCCCCAAAGGATTAAAAGGCTGAAGAAATTTAATCTTTGCACAGCTATTTTCAGGTTAATGACAATGATTCCTATCTGTTCCAGCAATTAATGAGTTTTTCCTTTTTTCATAGTTCCTGATTTCTATCAAGTTCAAGAAATTTGGCTCAGTTGAAAGATAATCAAAAAATATTACAAACAAATTTGTCCACCTAAGCTTTTTTCCGAAGGGAGTAGAAAAAAAAATATTGAAGACAGTTACAACTCAGCCCCTTGGGCACAACAATGAGTCTCACTGCCAGAATGATAAAGCACATGATTTTGCAGCTGTGTTATTATAATCATCCAGTTTCAACCCACAACAAGTTAGCGGAACATTTATTTATTTATTGAACTTTGATGTATCAACTCTTCAATTAAATCTCTATTATAACTTTTCTCTGAATATTGGTTTGATAATTCACAGTACTGGCAGAATCTACAAGCCTTTTCCTGGCAACTAAAGGCACAAAAAAAGCATGTTATCTTCAATACGACAAAGTCAACTCTTTGTGTTTCAAACCCAATTTCATTTTGTTATTTTCAGTAGCCAACCTTTATCCTTGTACCCACCCCAGCTCCTCTTTGTTATAAACAGAGAATGGCTGCTGGTGCTTAGTGGCTTTTTGAGGCGCTAAATCCTCTGCCTGTCTCCTGTCCTCATTATACCCTCTCTATATGATAAGCCAAACAGGGCCGAGCCACTGCTGCGAGACACTGAAGGCCGTTTGACTAAAGGTTATTTTAAGATAAATGTCACTGTTTCCTGGGAGCAGCAGACTTTTTTTTTTTTTTAAATGGGCTGCAAATTTCCTGTATTACGTCTGACAAGAGAGAGGCAGCAGGATGAAGTATTAAACATAATGTGTGAAAAACAGTTGCAACCAGGAAAGCTGATTTCAAGACAATTTACAAGCAAAGATAAAAAATAAAACTTGACATTCTGCTTCGTTTTGTTGCAAAGACAGACACACATTGCTTTATTCAGCAGTGTGACATGCAAAGGTACCACATATGACTCGATAAATAAGTTACAATTGTGTCTTTCAGACAAATTGGCCCAGTGTCTATGAGTCAGATTAGCATAAGTAAGTGGTCATTAAGGAATCTTGCTGTATTAGACTCAGTGTGGAAAATTAGAGCACTGGTTCCCAGGAGGTCTGGTTTGTTGGGATGTGATCAGGATGCCACAAGGATGTTGTTTGCAACCATCTGTCTACTCATGTCACAATATGTTCAGAAATTAAAGGAAGGATACCCATGTTTTCATGGCCAAAGAAACACAGACAACAAAACTCAGAAATAGAAAGTTATGGTTTTCAAGCTCAATTACTCAAAATACTTTTATTTTTGCAATGTTTTGTACTCCCATCACCCTTCAGAAATAAATCTCTTGATTAACAACAAATTGATTTAATTTGGAACCATTTCCTATCCTGCTCTTAATTTGACAAACTCAGTAATTTAAATAAAAAAATAGAGTTATACCTTAGTGGGACTGACTGTTGGCACCAATTTAGTTTCGACACCATGACTGTCCATATTTTTTGGGACCACAAATATTTCCACACAGCTGAATTAATGTCTTGGAAATCTAAGAAAAATTTAATGGCAGTGTTTCAGCCAGGTGACCAGCAGTGGATGGCCTGCATTCCTCAATACTCTACCTTGTCTAACTAGAGAAAACTTTTGTCAGACTGTCCAGAAACTGGAGCAACTTAAAACCTGATTCCACCTGAATGCTAATAATCGGCAAGCACACTGCAGCTGTCAGAAATGGCAACATGCATGACAGCACTAATAGATGACAAGTTAGACCAGCTGTAATAGTGAAAAAAAATGCAACCAAAAATAGTTTTGTCACACCATTTAAAATCAAAAGTGTAGCCAAGGTTTGAAGCTTTTTGATGCAAGCATTTCAATAACCTTTATTTCAAAAGAAGAAGAAGAAGAAAAAGAACTAATCCATATTAATTTCTGTCCAGCTCTTTTGGAAACTTCTGTATACAGATAGTTTGCTTTAATGGATTATCTTGGATTTGATTCCATTTCTTTCTGTGGCATTAGAGGATCAGGACAGATTTAATAAAAGGAGGATTAAATTGAATTAGGTAATCTTTGCGACGGAAACTTTAATTTAGCCCCATCTTTAGAAATTTATAGAATTTCATTAGAGTGAACTAGATTGAAACTAAACAGCATGGTATTTATTACACTTGCCTGATTAAAAGTACTTTGATCCTCAGTTGTGGGACTTTGCTTTGTCTTGCATATCCTCGCTGTAACCTAGCAACAAGACAAAATTGGTCTAAAATCCTTGAATAATATTCAAAAGCCCTCAGTGATGTGAAGTGACCTTGGGACAGTTTATAATTAAACCCTGGCTCAAGCTGCCCTCCATCCCGATGCTTCTAAAAGTCATACAAATGATGGGGGAAATTTTTATTGTAAATGGGACGGTAAAAAAAAAAAAAAACAACTACAATATGCTATGGAAAAGTTGGACACTGTCTTTGAATCTGTCTACTTTGGATAAATTGAATATTAACTCCAAATTAAGCTCTTTCAGAATAATATAGAAAACATAGCATAAATAATAAAGCAGGATGCTTATTATAAATGTACTTGGAAGGTTATTTACTATGCTGCTGGTACATTCATTACTTTGAAATAGGTGAATACATATTAATTTCAAATACATGTGTCCTAGGTAGCTAAGGTGAGTTATATGATGGTGGATGTGTAAAGTGGAAAAGCCTGGAAGTGTTAATCCAGTCTGAAGTGTTGCCCTGGGAACCATTTATCTTGGTTTTATGCAAAGACTGAAATTATGTGCGGTAAAGTTTCTTCCTCCCCAGAGCCAAATCTGCTAAGTCTGTCTAGACAACGTTATGTCACTAAGATAGAAAGAGATGGTTAACCTTATGCATACTTTCTAAGCACTACATAATGTATAATCTTATTAATGTTTTCCTTACCAGTAGATAAATAATTTCAAGATCCTTCTACAAAATTAAAAAGCTTTCCATAAACTTCCTCCTTCATACCCATCTGAAATTAGTCCATAGCTAATACTATAGTTATAAAACGTGCTTTAGTTTTATTAGCTGGTTTATAAGTGAACTTTTTCTTTAGAAAGACATATGGTTTTTATTAGAAATTAACAACATGGGGCCATAACATGGGCATTTCTTTCCCTTACTTCCTACTTGATTTAATGCCTCCACCTCTATTCACAATCTTATTATTAATCCAGTCAACCAACACTCCCAAGGGTTTAGGACAGAAAACATTTAAGTCTTTGAAGTTTCTCACTTTATATGATATGTTTGCCCCTTTGAAGATATTTTTACATAAAATAAACTTGCATAGCAAACAGAAGACACCTTTACTGTCTTTGAAGTTTTTGAATTTAGCAATAACCACCAAAATACAGAAATCTTCATCAGTCAATTTTCCCTATTAGTCTCAAATATATAATTGACAATCTGAACGTAGGTATATATATATATATATATATATATATATATATATATATATAAGGCATTATTGAATACCTTAAAAGAAAGAATTTGATTCATATATTATATAAGATTTCTTTTCACAATATCAGTATTGATATATCAATTGAAACTGAATGATTGTATTAGAGCTGTACTTGAGGGAAGCATGCCTTTAAGAAAACTGATAATATTCACATACTATAAGTTTTCAGAGAAGAGACATTTCTAACTTTGGACACAATATATTAACGGTTCATAATCATGTTCCAAGAGATGCACTGAAAACTTAAGGCCGGAAAACACAATAATCCATTCAAATTAAAATGTTTAAGTTCTGATTAATCAATTAATTTAGCATTATTACCAGAACTCACTGAGTTCTAAATTAGCAGAATAATCTTCTGCATTTAAAAAATTGCCTGACTTGTGCTCCCAGTTGTGAACAGTTTATCACAATGGGTTTAGGATCACGAACCTATTTTAGCTCAATCTAATGTCATGACAAATGTGTTCTCAACAGTCTTGGTCAGAGGAATGAAATCTTTGCACATGTGGGTATCTGTTTATATGCAAGACAGCAGATTGCTGAACAGTTTTTAATTTTACACATGGCATACCAGAACATTAATAAACCAGTGCAAACAGCAGAAACATCTTCTCAAGGTCATTACAATTTTATCTGGAGCATGTTGCTGTCTGTCTTCAGTGGTTTGTTATACAGTAGTACTGTAAGGTAGTAATTCAGGCTTTGTGAGGTCTCTCCTCAGCCAGGTAATCCATCATGTGCGAGGACGAGGAACAATGTCCATGATTCTCTAAATTACCTCCTCCTCCGACACACACACACTCCCTTGAGTCATCGGCGGCCACCACAGGGGAGAAGCTAGGTGGCTGGTGGCAGACAAGGGGAGGAAGGACAGTGAACAGAGGGAGAGTGTGGGGAGCATGTTCTACTGTAAAAGATGAAATGCTAACCTAATAAGGAAACAGCTGACTTAAACTTCTGCCATGTGCACAGTTAATGTTAATGTCTTCTCTCCTTGGTTTAGTCATTTACTGTGTAGTTCAATTGTAGGAGGAGCCATACAGAACACTAAAGCATTTCTAGTCTCTCAAGTAATAAAACACAATGCCATTAACTTAAAAGAATTGATCATTCGTGGCTACATAGTTAGTCTTAAATAAAAAACTGCTTTAGTTTTAATTAGAAATCATGCAAGCCAGAATTACGTTTTTGTTCTTTAGGTAAGAAAGTCCAAATGTTAACCTCTTCTACTCCTTTGTCCTAGAGTATATGTATATAAATCCATTTTATAGGACTCTCCAAAACACACTCGAGTACCTTTAATAATTTATTTTACACCTCAGGAGGCTTACTATGCAAATATTTAAGGAAAATCTTAAAGATTTATTGGCAATCAAAATTTAGTTTTTCAAGAAAATGACAGTGATGTCTCTGGATAAACTTTCTGTTCAAGCTTTAATCCCTTTATTTTAAATCATCCCATGTGCCTATTATATCATACTGTATGGTTTACTAAGAGGCTAAACAGCAATGTTAGAAGAAAATAGGAACAAAATCTGTAAAATATATGAAAGCATTTATAACAAAAAACATACAGTGGACTAGAATCACACACATGCAATGCCATTATCAGATACATTTGACTGTATCATCAACAGATACAGTATATAATGATATATTTCTTCTCCAAAGCAAAGATTGAACCTTTTATTAGTGGACCAAAGGGAAATGTTGGGACATTAAAGCCAGATTTCAAAATACTCAATTTATTAAAGTAATTCAGACTTCTGCTCAGCACTTTTGTTGATGAAATGTTTGCTTACATTTGTGCACTGCACACTGAAACAGGATAAAGACAAGAAGGGCTATATTAATACATACTGTATTACAACACAAGCAATATTGGACATGATGGGAAACAACACATTTGACTTGTGTTTCTACTCCAATAAATGTAACAATTATTATAGAATCACACCGTTTAAAACACACACACACACCCCACCCCCACACATCACTGCAGAAATCGACATTAGAAATAAGTCAGTTGTGTTAATTAGGAGTCTAGGGGCTTATGTCTACACAAGTAGCCTGTATTCTCTGACACAAAACTGCTGGCAAGGCACGGGAGACTGCTTTCTCACGCCAGTTTGTCAAAAAAATTGTTCTCATGCACCCACTCTTTTTTTGTCTTTTATGGCGCTAATAGTTTAAAAAAGAAATCTCAGTTTCAGCTGGCACTTTCTGATAACCCAAATGTTCCCTTTTGTGTCTGTTATTTGTGTTATATATTTACACCCTGGGCACCAAATGAACAATTGACCTCATGTTGTTAATGCTTGTCACCACTCAAACTGACAGTGATAGTGCAGGGAGGTTGTTAGCGAATCTGTTGGAGACAGAAGTACTTCCTGTACAAGAGTCCACATCAGCTCTCTTTAGTTTAACCAAGGGACACATTGAAGTCAGGGCTCCTTCTAAAGAGTTTTGAAGGTATGTATCTTTAAGGAACAGTTTAGATAAAGGAGGTGATAAGCTATCCAGAGCATGTTTATGAAGCTTGTAATCAGTAACAGTAGGATAAAAATGTGAATTTTCTGAAAGTCTGTAGAAAACTAAATGCTTGTCTGGATATGTGAAATGTGGAATTAGAAAAAAGAAAAAAACATTTAAATATCTTCATCTTAGCTACAACTGTTTTAATGCATATCTCGTTTAAAGGGCCACCTCAACTATTGAATGTAAAGCTAACTTGCCATAGAGTGAAGCCTTCATGTATCACATGGGTACGATCATTATAACGCTACCAAGATGTGGATGTGACGGTGTCTCAGCCAATGAATGAAGCCAGTGTGGTCAGACCTGGTTTAAACACACACACTCCATGTCATGGATGAGCTGCCACTGCTGCCATGCATCCTTTAATAAGATTTTCTGTAAAAAAAAAAACAAAAAAAAAAACATTGGGAAACACTCATCATGCAGAGCAGAGAGTCCACACTGAGTACCCAAACATCTCTCAACGATCTTGCAAAAACCATCCACATTACCTTGGGTCAAGAAAATGAACACTAATCACCTACAGTACAAGCAGAACTGACAGGTAGAGTGGATAGGATGGATGATCTTGTCAGATTGCTCAACGATAAATAACTAATGGGCAAAGGGCAGAACAACCACATCACCCAGCCTCCTTCTGCATTAAAAATCACCCTCAGGACTGCTATAAATGTTCAGAAACTACTGAAGCAAAGCAAAGAAGAGAAGAAGCCTTGCCCTTACATTTTCCTAGATCCAATTTAATGAACTCTCTACAAGATGCGTAAGAATCAGCCCAGAATATTAAGACACTAACATGAATGAAAATCCAAAGTTATGGACAGACTTAGCGGGACATCCTGTATCCATATCCCAGTAAGGGTTGGTGTTTTTCTATCAGTTTGTAACAACTAAATTAAAACAAGCTCAGGCTCGGCTCAATACTGGTTATCCTGAGAAGCCTCTTTCTTTTTTCAATAATATAAATCCCCATCACTTAGTCTTTGGAAAGACAAAAGCTTCCAACAACATGTGGGTGGAAAGCAACCTGTAATTTAGTTTAATTATGTGAAAGTAACTGCATATTGGGAATAATTGACAGAATGTTTTTGTCCTCCTGTAGCAGAATTTTATTTTTATTTAAAAGAAAACACAATCATACAGTTGCTGAGAGCTGTAATTACTAAATGGAATGGAAAGGTTGGAGAGCAGACTACTTTAATGTTATTTTTGCAACATTATCAAACTAGCTAATTTAGATTCAATAGCAATATCATTCAAATATTAAAAAACTTGAACCAGTGAAGCAAAAAAAATACCTTCTTGTACCTTTAGGGGGTTTACATTGATACAGGACTTCTGCTCAGCAAACATCTAAGCAGATTACTTGAGAATAATTTCTGTTTATCAATTTTCTGTGCCCTTTCAATAGGTTTAACTTTAAAAATAGTCCTGGCTGTTGTTGACAAAGATTGTATTTCAGTAATATTTTATATGATCCCTATTCCTATCTCATATCCTTTTCAGCTTTTCATACCAAGCCTTTGATTGCTGCTTCAACAACAGCAAAGATAAAAAAAAAAAGATAAATATCAATCAGCTAAATTGGAATGCATTACATATTCTGATATATAACCAGATATCATTATTTGCATTTCATAACCAACTCTCCAGCCCCCAAAGAGACTGGAGAGTTGTCACTTGCCTGTTTGTCACTTGCAACAACACTTAAAAAACACTGTCCCCTGTGAAAAATATTTAATTTCTAATCAAACTGTTCAGCATGTCACAGCTTGAAAATAGAATGAGGCCTATTGTGTTGTCATATACTGAATCCAATTCCATTTTATGACCAGTAATATAAATAAATTTATATTATAAATGTGTTCTTCTCTTAGAGGTCTATAAAATTTGGAATATCCACACACATGAATTTATACAGACCAAAAGTTTGGACACAACTGTGTGTCCAAACTTTTGGTCTGTACTCAGTTCAGACCAAAAGTTTGGACACACCTTCTCATTGAATTCAATGAGAAAGTGTGTCCAAACTTTTGGGCACACTTTCCCAAGTGTGCCCAAATTCAATGAGAAAGTGTGTCCAAACTTTTGGTCTGAACTGAGTACAGACCAAAAGTTTGGACACACAGTTGTGTCCAAACTTTTGGTCTGTACTGTACATGTTCAGTTAAAAACTCAAAATCTAGAATGATCTTCCCTCACAAATATGGTTCCATTCCTGTGCCGAGTATATGATCTGAGAGACCATGAAATAAATATTTTCATGCAATTTTCTCAGTTTCAAGCGGTCATTTCATTTCTCAACATATGTGATGAAAGTTTACTGGATTAAATAAAGGGTGTCCAAAGCACATTCCTTGGAATATTTTGGATGGTTCCCAACTACAGGTCAGGAATTGGCTAAACTTGGCAAATGGAGCTGATGCAAAAAATGGAAAACGTTAGTAACAACACAACGTGTCCTTATGTTACAAGGCGTATTATATATGTTATATTATACTATGCATATATGTTTATATTAATTTAACATTAAAATGCTGTTTTCATTGTAATAAAGTATGTGAGGCCACACAAATCCAGCAGCTTATCTGTTTACTCAGAAACAGACAGAAATATACACCCATTCATTTAACATGGTTAAATACAGCAATGGTGTTCAAACATTTTCAAAACCAGAAAAGCAAGTTAGGGCACGGCCCAACAGTTTTTACTAAGACAAATGCCTAAGACTCTTTTTCTGATCTATAATAATTATTTCTACTTTATTTCATTAAAACATGCTGAATTTATTTCTGAGTAGCTAAAAAGAAAATAATTGTGTATACACTTATGTTTCTCTACAAGACAAACAACTTCCCATAAATAAATGAAAATGTATTCATATTATGCTAATTTTTTGTTGCTATATATGCATTTTCAAGAAACATAACAGTTTATTGAACAGATTAACTGGAGCAGAAAAACAGCAACAGCACTGATGAAGATATGTCATGAAATGAGAGGGAGTGAAAAGCCAAAGTGCTCCTTTAATAACAGAAAGAGGGAATAGTTGCCTGATGTATCACTTATTATCTCCACTCTGTTCATCCATTAGGAGGAAACAGCAAAAGATGGGAAGCATTTTAATCAATTTTCCTGACTGATACTATAGTGATTATTTTTCCTAACGTGTGCTCTTTTTTATCACTACACAGAGATTGTATCCCAGTAGACTAAAGATCTCTAATTCTTCTGACACTTCAATAAATCTGCTTGAGTAATGGCTGATTTACTGCCAGAAATGGCTTCACACTATGAATTGCAGGAATGGAGAAAAATAAAGCTAATGAGTAGAGAGGGATAACATGAATTTATCATTAAAAATCTTTTTTTTTTAAGGAAAAAACATGTTTGTAATGAATTTCTAGGATTTGTTAAAAAGTTGCCAATTAGTATTTTTCAACCCGAGGTCACCAACTGAACCCAAATCCTGCCACTTTTGCCACACCCATGTTATTCTTTTCTTCTCATTATTAAATGTATGCATCATATTTTTCATAGAAAAAATCTATACATTAGAAATACATTTCCAAAGAAGTGCATATAAAACATTCCCTAGGTCTGAGTAGAATGACACAAACTGTCGAAAAAATGAGAAATAACTCTTACCAGCTCTTTATGGGGGAAACCAGAGCTATATACTCATTTTAATTTGTTTAAGTGTTGTCAGCACCCCCTCCAAAAAACAAAAATAAATAAATAAAATAAATTATTATTATTAATAATAATAATAATAATAATAATAATAATAAATTACCCCATTTCAACAGATGATATTCCTTATGCAACCTGTGTGATGCAAACAGTTTTAGTCTTTAGGAATCTTAAACCACTTGTATTCTTTCTCGTCATGCAATTAAAAATTACTGGAATGCATAAACTCACACACTTTCACACTTAATAAATTAATAAATGTGCTTGAAAATTATCTAACGCCTGATAAAAGTACTGTTGCCCTACAGACTTAGGTTGTTATGATCTAGTATTTTCTATTTCTTTTTTCTCATACAATAAAGATTATGTTGACAAACATCATTTATTTTGACTCTACAAAATAAAGCATTTAAAATTTAGATCTGGTGGTTAATTGTGTGTAAGCAATTATCCCTAAACTGAAGCAGGCGATCCTGAATTTTAATTGGCCCTGTGTTTGTAGAGGCTCGAGTCAATTCAAATGTATTACTATCACAACAAAGACTTTATTACCTATCAAATACTGGGGTTGTATTCAACATACACAATATATAAAATAAAATATTGGAATTCCAAACATAATAGGTCAAGAACTGATTATTCTCATCCAGTATTCAAAATCAACAACATTTCACCACATATAATCCAGAACATATTCCTGCAGTGGCATATTTAATTTTTATCTTTTTAGAGACTGTTTCAAACAGTAATAAGTGAGTTATATTTAACTAATTAGGGACAAGTTAATAAATTAATTGGTTTTCAAAAGGACTTTATCATATAGAATTTTACAGTAATCTATTGCTAAATGAAAGTAAGCTGAACGTCATTGAAACTTACAGCAAATAAACTAAAACATTCAGAACAACAGTGGCAGTCTTTCATAAAACTTTACATTTTAACTAAGAGCACAATTTTAACACAAGCTGGATATGTGACGAACTGAAATCTATTCAGAATCCATTAGTGTAGGGAAGCACTTTAGATGCATTATTAACCCCCTCTTGCCCCACAAGCCTTTATAGGCAGGAAAAAAGAAAACATGCATTTGTACTTTTCTGTCAAGTCAGTGTGCAAGCAGTAAAATGACGTAAGGCTACAGTTTCCGTGCAAAGCAGAGGTGAGTGCAGATGGAGAAAACAGCAGAACAATGAACAAGTTTGAATCAGAGTGACATTTCCAGGTCGTTGCAACACAAACCTGTCAAAGTGTCTGAAGGTTTGCTAAAGCTGTTATCAAATTTTTGAATAGCAATATCATCAGGTTTAAAGATTAAAGTGTAAGCAATAAAGAACAACTATTTAAATAGAATTTCATATCATCAAGCGAAAAAAGGTGAACTGATGGAATTTTGGTCTTTATGCACACCAAGGGGTGCATGAGAAGTATATGTAGTGCCTTACAAAATGATTGTTTGGGCTTTTAGCATTTTGTCTCATTTCAACTTTTCAACATTTCAACCTTTGACTTTTGCAGTTGAAATAACTTTCAAGCTTTTTAATTAGATTTTTAGATGATAGATCAACCCATAGTAGTGGAAACCTGTTAAGGGAAAGAAAGAGGATTTATTATTACTTTTTTGTGACAAGTTAAAATCGGGAGGCATCAGGTCTTATAAATCTAGTAAAATCAACTACCTCTAGAATTCATCTAGTAATTGCAGCCCACCTATGTGACAGCCAAACTCAGTATAAATGCAGCTGTTCTGTGACAAAGGAGTTGTTAAAAAGTTAGGTTGTAAGATAATAACCCATTCTTTGAGCACCTGGCAGATAATTAAGCAGCAAAGAGGCCCATGGTATCTCTAGAGGAGCTGCATAGAGTTAAAGCTCAGGTTGGGTAATCTGTTGAAAGGACAACTACTAGTTATACAGTCCACTAATCTGGTCATTAACTCAGTATATGTGCTAGTACCCTGTAGGAGATGGTTGACAGCAAAAGGTCTTCAGCATTGTCTCTTTGTCTGGTAACAAAGGCAATCTTGGGCAGACATGTAAGGTGACGAGAACAACAACCATGCAAGTGTCTTAAAAGTTGCCAATGCAGTCAGTGTTGATTATAATAATTTTGCTTCAATGGCTGCAATGCCCCTTTAAAGGGTCTCCCAGTGGCAAATTAAAGCTTGGCAGCAGCACTGGGAGTTTAATAAGCCAGAAAGGGCACATGTTAATAATTGGTGGGCACAAAGCTATCTTGAACCAGTCATACGGGAATGTTGTATGATGGAATGAACTACCAATTGTTGTAAATCGAAGGAAGTGTTTTTTGCTCTCTCTTTACCGTCTTGAAAACAATATTCAGATTAACCAGATCACGCAGTGGCTCGAGAAACTGTATGATGAAACTGATGTTGATTTCAACTTCATCAATCCGGATATTCCTCACCAGAAGCTCCCCCAGCACACACTTCTATATATTGTAGTAAGTTCTGCATTAGTGCACCGTCTTCTGAGAGGCAATGTGTTTAGATACTGGATTTAAATCACAGGCTTACCGCAGCTCAAATGCGGTAAGCCTGTAATGAGTTAATTAGAGGAAAAAGAGAACTAACAGCCATATAGTATGCTGTACTGTCACAATACCCTTTGTTCCCTGCAGAGTTAATGTTAGCATTTGATTCTAAGCAATTTCTTTGGACTTCTTTTATCCCATTTTGTACAGATTGACATGTTTTATATATAATCTAACAAGCTGATTAAATGTAGAAACAGTTTAAAAAGATAGCGTTTTCAGATGAAGTGTGATGAAAATCCTAATTAAGGGACGGACTACTTTATTCATCACAAACTGTGATTTAGATTTCTCTCCATGAAAGTGTAAGTCTTCAAAGCACAAAAATACATTTGCTGAGAACATAACTCACTAGAACAAGAGAGAATGAAGAAAGACATTCAGAGAGGCAACAAAAGCAAAGAAGATTTGCTCGGAGCAAACAAGAGAAGTTCAATGCTGGAGCAGTTACTGGTCTTATTGATTACCCTGATAACATCTCTGGTGATTAGTAACATTCTAAGATAAAATTACCACTGAAACTGTATTTAGTAACAACACCAATAAGAAAAAAATCTCTCTTTTTGTGTTGCCAATCAAATGCAATATTTGAGTCCCTTAGCTGTAGACCCAAGGAAAGGACTGTAAAAGCAGGGATATATATATATATAAAGGTTTAGTTGGCTCTAGTGGCCTTTATTTGAAAGTATTTTGACAGGAAATAGGGTATTGAGAGAGAGGAAAGACATGTGGCAAATGTCTCCAGGCTGGGAATCGAACCTGTGACCACCGTCATGAGGACTAAAGCCTCAATACGTGGGTCGTGCTTTGCCCCTGCCCACCCAAAGTAGGGATATTTTAATGACAATGAAAAGCTGACTAAAGCATGCAAAGATGAAATCACGACTAGAAGCTGAAATTGGCAGAAATGTACATGATGTTCTTAGTGATAAGTTGTCAGAGTTGAGTGGACTGAACTATGGAAGGCAGTGCTTTATCTTTTAGGAAAGATTCAAATTTACCTCAAATTAGAATAGAAATTTTAAAAAAATATCCAGCTGAAAATGTCATTAAGTCATGCAAACAGTAAAAGTTGAGATAATAAAACAATAGAACAACTGAGGTTATTTGCTTGTTTACAAAAGCCTCTTTGGATGATTTACTTTGAACTGTTAATGAATAACGTGGGTTTCTGTATTATTCTTGGTTGGTGCTTGTGAATCAAAAATAGTAGTAACAGGTCTGAGCGGCTGCCTTTAATTAATAAATCCAATCTGGATATGATGATCCATTTGCTTTTCTGAACCGGATAATAACATCTCAAGTTGATGTAGTGTTTTTTATAGACATTTGTTTAATCAAAAGACAAAATCAAAAAAAGACAGCGGTATATGTAGCTAATCTGGTCCAGGTAGTTTATAACAGAGAACCCTTGGTAAGGATTAGAATTTCAGGCACAACTTTTAATTAAACAAGCAAAATTAAAAATCTTTATAACACTTTGTTTCTGAGGTTTTGATATCAGCTGTCTCAGAGTGCAACTAATAAAGCCAAAGAAGGCTAATGAACACACTCAAAATCCATTTGTCTGGGAGCCAAATAAATTATTATTTGGGCAACTAACCAAGAATAATCTCTTCCAATAATGAGCCATTTAATAAGAACTGTTATTGAAATGCAGCACAACAGTAAAATTTGTTCTGCTTGTCAAAACCAATTAGGATAATTTGTGAACTCTCTTTCTTTATTGGACAGGTCACAGTACATTTTTTATTTTGCTGTGATAAAATGTTTTTCTGTAATTACATATTTGGGAACAAAGCCATTAAACATTTAGCCTTTTGCAGCGACTGTGGTTGAAGTTGTTTAATTAAGGGGAAGAAAGGAAGATTTCAGAATGACATTTAATCACGCTATTGCCACAATATTACACATAGGAGTTAAAGCATCTAAAAGGCATACAGAGTAAAGAAGAACTTTGTAAAAAACGTTCTCTGGCAAAACAATAACAACTTTCCAACCAGCAGAACATACTGATTCAGGAGAGCATTGTGAAGGAGAAAAAGAAAAGAATTGCTTTTTCATCAGATCAATATTCTATTTTGTGGTCAACTGCAAAAATAGTTCCCTTATCTCCTTTTTTTTCCAATTTATGGAGTCTGTAAAAAAAAAACAAGAAAATGCAGATTTGCAAAGCTCTTCCCTTCCTTATAACTGTTTGTCTAAATGTCTTTAAAACACAATAAAAATGTTACATGTGATTTATTTCAGCTATAGCATCAAGTTGTCATGACACATTTTCTGTAAGTCTGTAACTAGACAAAACATGAATTAATTGTTGCAGTGTGATATTTTTATTTACTTATTTATTTTGCCTTTCACGGTATTGTCTCTTTTAAATAACTTCGGAGAGTAAAATATGACAAAACCAGGAATCACAAAGTTAAAAGTTTACTACTTAAGGTCTAAGTGAAATTTTCAAGCAAGAATTTACACTTTACCTAATATATTATGTACATATATTCTGATTCTAAGGTGGTCTTTGTTAGAGTAATACTTTATTACAGACACATAATGAAATCGGATGGCCTGCTGTCGAGGCCTAGAGTTGGAGACTCCTGCTGTAAAGTATAAAGCTCCAATGTATCTAATCATAACTAATTAAATGTCAACAACAGAGATGAAATAAGAAAGTGACTTCCACTTTCTAGATGTTTTCTTCTGCTCTAGGTTACTATAATTTATAAATCAATACTGGTTCTGAGTTTTGGATTAACCTTAATCTCTCCTAATGAAAATAAATCCAAACAGCAGATGGTTCTTCCTCCATCATCACCTCTGTTATCCACCCCATCACCCGTCTCCAACCTCTCCTACTCACTTTTTCCTCACCTGACTTGTTTTCATCTTTCTTTCCCTGCTTCACATTTTCAGCTTATTTCTGGGCTTTTCTCCAGTTTACACACTGAGCCGGTAGCCAACAAATACTGGTCCTCGTTTTCAGCAGGCAGAGAGGACAGAGAGCAGCAGGGCAGAACAGCAAGGTTGCTACATCACGTTCAGCATGATCCCTCTGCAACGCCTACACAATGTACCAGCTTTCAGAGAGAGAGATGATGGCTATGTCCAGCTGAAGCCAAGTAGGGGCAGCAGGTTGTCTCAAACAGCAGAAAGAAAAATCTTAAAACCTCTCAGAACAAATTATAATTCACAAGACATTGAAAGGTACGATCAAACGTGGCACCAAAATAATGAAACACAAAGACAGAAAAATGTAATTCCAATATTCAGCCTTTCCTGTGTTCTTTGTCCCAGAGATCAAACCATTTAGTGTGAAATGTGTTCATCGACCCCTGAATAAAATTAAAAAGAATTTGTGAACAAATGTTATAACACACTCATTAGCCAAAACAAGTTATGTGCCAGTATGATCTAAAATGCCACTTGGAGAGCAAGTTGGCATCAGCTCAAAATACACACAAAAAAACATATAATTGATGTCTGATACACTAAGGGACAAATAAATGTAATTATTGAAGACATATCATGTGCTCTGTTGAAACTAAAATTGCAGTGTTTGGCCCAAATGTGCATTTTGTGACAAGTCATGTGTGGATGTTTTGTTTCAGGGGAGAGTTGAGCACCTCAAAAAACATTATGGGATGAAGCATTATGGGAAAATGTTAAAGTAACATCTCAGGGCATCAGGCAAAATTCTTTAAAAATCATCTAACTATTTGAGCATTTATCAAATTTAAATAATTTTGTTGTTCCTAACTGACCTGTAATAGAAAAGTTTAGCCTGATCTACTGTCAGAGGCTGAGAAAATAAAGACAGAATGTATAAAAGGTGTTGCTTAAGAGTCATTTCCTGTTGTGATCAATGTTGATCACTCTTCCTGTATTTGAGAGGTGTGTGCTTATGTTGTACCTCATTTAACCTGTTCTCACCAAATGAATTGTAGCAGAGTCGATGTGAAATGTTGGGTGGGTGGTGTTGGTTCAGGCCATTACAGCCAACAGATTAGAACAGACTGGGCCTGAGGGGAGGAAGGGAGCATCTCTAAGTATTATGTTGTTTTTCCCCCATACACTGTAGAAAAAGAATGAACTGAGTCATTCAGAGTTAAAATGCGATCCTGTTTATAGCTCCAGGGAAGCAAATGGGGTAGACTGCTATTTTGATAACATCATTTAAAGACATGATAAACAAAGTGGATTTTTGTTATGCCACTATAAAAAAAAAAACAAATTTGTTTTACCATGACAGTTGGAATAATCATCAATCTTACTCTATTATTAGGGTAAAGTGACTGTCATCTTAATCTCAAGCCTTTCGTTAACATAGTAAAGGTGTGTGAAAACCTGGAATGTCTAATATTTCAATTAACTTATAACCTGTAGCTTTTATTTCACAGAAATGCCTTCTTTCTACAAAAACCTGTTTCAACTCTGAGCACAAGACTGTCTTGCCTAGATAAAACTGCAAGGCAAACCATGATTAACACTTACCCCCACCACTATCAGACAAACACGCTTGCCTCACCCATCCTCAGTGAATTTGTGTTAAAAGGGTCCAGACTTGTACTCATTTAACACTTG
The DNA here is from genome assembly GCF_003331165.1 of Xiphophorus hellerii. NCBI lineage: Eukaryota > Metazoa > Chordata > Actinopteri > Cyprinodontiformes > Poeciliidae > Xiphophorus > Xiphophorus hellerii. The sequence continues at coordinate 19,574,864 of NC_045677.1, read as the reverse complement.
ACTGAGCACGATAGAAAAATGCTCTGCTGTGAACTCTCGCAAAGTGTCAACCACTGTAAAGCTTTAATCGTTCATCATGTCAAACACATTAGGAGCTCTTGTCATCAAAATCCCACCCCTGTCCTTTTGATTTGGTTCCTCTCCATCTGCCTTCCCGCCAATCCCTTTTAAGCATCTACCTGCTTTGCTCATCTTATAATCAGTGGGAAATGGCAAGACGTTTAACTGAGAGTCCTGACTAAATGGAAATGTTTGATTCAATTCACTAAGCCCCAAAAGTCCAATTTGTATGACATATTTCTGGACCAAGAAAAACAAAACAACTGACATTTTACTACTTTATTTTAACAAGCCAAACATGGAAGAGCCTCTTCATGTTTTGTTTTCCAGATGATGTTTAGCAAAAGGTCACTTCGATAATTTAATTGAAATATTGAAGTCAAGTTTATCATTTTGCAGGTTTTAAAAGAATGCACTACACTTATTTCGTTCTTTTTAAGTTGAAAAGTACAATTTAATTGAAAAACAAATCTGCTGAAATAATTATAATAAAAAAGAAAAATCGCAGTAACCCAGTTTGATAAACTATGAGTCCAGCACGTACAGGACCAAAAAATTTTAAAAATATGTATCTCAAGCCCAGACTAGACAAAAACTTTAAAAACATTACTTTAAGACAAGTACCACAGCATAACCCATATGTAAAAATTAAAGCTTAAGTGGAAGTGGACAATCTAACATGATAACAGGTCTGCTATCACTGTGGGATTATACCACAAACAGCCAGAGAAAACTCAAATCACTCTTTCAATTTCTGTATAATCTTATTTAATAAATTTTAAATGTTGGGAACAGTAAGAAAAAGGTTTCAGCTTAACCTTTTCCTTTTAAGATCTGTGGTATTATTGTCATTCATTGACAGCATCCAGCCAGGAAACATGAGGACAGAAACGAAGGGAATAAATCCAGCAACAGTCCTCAACAGCCGGATGTCTGCCTTAATGATTTTAGCCTCTGCTCACATATTGAGTGCTGATGATGTCACTACGGCATTAGAAAACCTGTCACAGCATTTTAAGAGTCAGGCTCACATGCAATACTTGCCATCCCTTTGGTCAATCCATGCCTCAATGTGTTTTACACACATAAAAGTATCAACACATCCTAAAGCAAAGCAATATTGCGTCTTTTGCCAGTGTTTAACTCACTGCTCGTCTTAATAATATTTTCTTTCTGAAAGAGAAAGAAAATATTAACCCTCTAACCTAAGTTCTTTCTAACAAGAGTTCTTCATTACAACTCATCAAGTAAAAAACTACTTCAAAAATGACATGAAAGGCTCCTCTACTTCAAACTGTGCAGACCCTGAACCCCAAGTCACCGACTGGAGCGAATGTTGATGGTTTAACAGATAATTGCAGTCAGGCAGTGAATTAGTGTTTGTCTGAAGTGGAGGTGACAGAGCTGAAGATGCTGCTGAGGGTCAAAATTAACTACCTTGTACTGTGACATTACATCAGTCGGAAGGCTGATCTGTAACAGGAGGGTGCAGCAGCTTGAATAAACAGTGGGCCTTGCAGTGTGGGAGTGCCTTCGTTTGACTGGAAAGCTGTCCTTGGGCAAGGCACAAAATCCCGTTTTACAGTCGTTCATGTTACTTCTCTCCTTTCCCATTTTTTCCTATTTTCTGACATTGTTTTCAATTGTTTTTTCTTTTATTCATTCCATTCTTCTTTTCTCTATATTTGTGTTTATGTTTTCTAAATGTTTAAAGCTTTTTTGCAAATTTCCCAAATTTACAAGGAACTCATTTTAAACTTTGCTCTATGGGTGTTTTATACTAATATATAAGTTTAATTGTCTGATTTAATCTAATATCTGACTTACTGAGTGTCCACATTTAGGACATTTTCACTTTTGCTGAAAATGTTACATTCCTTTGTTTTAGAGGTGAACAAACATTCACTCATTTGACATATGAAATATTTGTAGACACAAAAGAAATGTGTGTTGAAAGTGTATAAATGTAAGAAAGGCAGTGCAAGTGTCAAGAATTTTGAAGAACAGAGCACAGCAGGGCAGGCGGAACCAAAGGTCCTTTCCACAGAGGGAGTGATTAAGGCATTGCACAAATCCCACAGGGGAGTGAAAGGCCAGGAAGGAGATCTCATTACCCATAATGCAGAAGAAGACAAATTCTCGCCTAACGTAGCGTGGAAAACTCACACACAATGTCATAAAAGTATTTAAAATCCCTATGCTGAACTAATGGTTTTAAAAGGGAAGAGGGTGGACATTTGCTCTGAGGTTCAGTTCTACTTTTAGGAGAAAGCCTTAAAAATATGAGACAAGAAAGGGAGAGAGCAGTCCATAGGAGTTCAGGCACTTGCATCATAATGTGCTCTGAGTTTCCACGTTCGATTTGTCAACTACTGTAATAGTTTCTAATAATTGACAATGATTACAGTTCTCCTAGGTATCCTCCCATAATATAACCTGACAGAGCTTGTTCAGGCAACACTTCCATTATGGATGATTGTGTTTAGCAGATTCCTCCAAGCAGGCTACAATGTATGTACGCTCTCCAGCATACATACATTGCTGGCAATTCCGAGGCAATAAACTGATTAGTGAACAGTTTGAACTCAAGTACCACAGGTGGTAATAATTTATCAATTGAATCTTTAAAGAAAAATATGTTTCATGGATTTCTTATTAAGAATTTGACACATTGTGTACATCCTTGTAGAAAGTGAATGCTACTCTTGTGGTATTGTGCTTGTACTCTGACCAGATCCACAATTACACAAACATATTGTAAACACCAATTTCTGCATCATTCCCACCTGCTGTCTACATACCAAGAGGGAGAAAAGAGGCATTTTTTCAAAATGACCACCCTACTTTTAAGATTTTAAATTTAGGTTTTGTAGTGTTTTCTACCATCCGTGACAAACACAGAAGTTCATGATGTTCAGCTTTTGATCACATTGGGAATGAGACAGGTGTTACTGACTGGTTAACTTTATCCTCATCCTGATGCCATTAGGTCTCTTGCTGAACTTATTTTTGAGCTCTTCACTGACGTCCACACATATTTTAACTCAGAAAGCCCACATCCTAATCATTGGGTTTGCATGAGAGCATCTAGACTCTTTGCACCCTACCTGGTTGATGATGTAGATGCCGTAGTCAATCTTCTGCCGTCTGAGGATAGGGTGGAGATAGTGGAGCCAGTACTTCAGGTGATTTTCTCTGTGACGGAATGGGATAATGATGGCAACCTACAGAACAAAGATGCCAAACTTATGTTATCACCCGTTTGTTATCTGTAACCTTTTGTGCACAAGATCTCCTCATTTCATCACGAGCCACTGAACAATAAAACCACCTGACAAAATCAAAGCAGGAAAACATTGAAAAACAGAGTTTTGTTTTAATCTATACTAACCTTGTGTCCGGCAGAAACAAAACTTAGATAAGCATTTGAAATGGTACATGCTGCCTTGCCTTAAAAGTTTTCAGCCACAAACTTTTATTAATTTTGTTAAGATTTTAGATGAGAAATCTGCACAAAGTAGTGCATATTTATAAGGTTCAAGAGAAATGAATGATTGTTTTCATTACATTTACACAATCTTCGAGTTACAATCTTTATCACAGTACTGATGTGGGCACTAAAATAGGTAAGATGATTGCTTGGATACAAGATTTTGCAGGATGATGTATTTTAAATGCCATTCATTTACATTCTGCCTGTAAACAATATATTTGACCAGTTTAATAGATTCTACTGTCCTCAATTTCTGAACTTTTTGTGGATTTTAGTGGTTGAAAATGTATTTTATTTTTTTTAGACTGATCAATAAATGCATATTCATATACTCATTCACTGATGGAAAAAAGTGTTTTCTCACATTCTACCAAAATATCTAGTCAGGGAAAATCTTTGTTTAGTTATTTTGTTTCAGAGCTGATTTATTGCTGATCCAGAGATGGTTGAAGGTTTGGTAAGGATATTTTGCAGATGAGATACTTAAGCATGTACAAGCTAAAAACAGAAATATTAGAAATACATCATTATGATATCATCTTGAGATACTATGGGGTTTGTCTCATGGTTTGTTACAGCAAAATAATTACATAACAATCTAAAGATAGAACAGCTTCTTTTCTCTAAATAATGGGATAAGAAATTTAGGGGTTTAAATTTAGAATATCTTGTCTTGTGATACATAGAGATTATTTCTATATCAGCCACAGAAGTTGAAAAGGGATAATTCTTCAGAGTTAGCAATTAGTCATGACAGCAACACTTAACAATGAAACTGGGTGAAAAGCAAAAATGCTTTTATGGCAAACAGATTTATATTTCACACCAGAATTTAGGTTTTTACTTGTTAAGGTTATGAGAATGGAACCAGAATGTGGAGAAAGGAAAATAAGACCATACTGTTGTGCCAGTCTTGTTCTAATGTTTCTGGTTGGAGGACATCTTGATTAAAATCGAGACTCCCAATAGACTTCCACAATGTTAACTTTTTTTAAATGATCTCAATAAAAATATGATCTCAGTTCTATTTCAGTTAAGGCCAAATAACAGATTATCCACTTTAATGAATAATAGATAAAGGCAAAACAGTGGTTCTTGATTTCTGTTATTAAAAAGCCAAAAAATTGTACTCCTTTGACGCAGCGATAATATCTTGACTTTTGAAGCATTTATCCATGGTGTGCTTCTAACAAATTCTAACAGTGCTTATGTTAAAGAGAAATATTGCTTAGGAACACATTGGAAAATGGCTAAACTATCCTTTTTGATTATCTTATTGGACATATTTTGTCTTACTGATTGACACCTGTCACAAATTTATGTAAGGAAAGAGAGGGGTAGATGAGATTGTTTTGCTCTGCAGGAGAAAACATTTAGGTTATTTTTTAGGAAGGTAAAATGTTTATTGGGAGCAGAAAAGCATGTTTTTCATTTCTTGAAAATAGATAGTTGCTACATTTTATAGACAAATAAACACTTTTTCTTTAAATTAACCTACTCAGTTGCAAATTGTTTTCAATCTGAGTTTTTTAATGACTGTACTGTGACTTTGTTATGAATATGCCCTATACAAGTCTTGTTTCTGATTTTACCTTGTGTGAATATGCATGCATCCACTTATCTTTACATTGCTGCTGAAACACCTGAGTTTCCCCAGTGTGGGATAACACAGGATAATTATATTCTTGTATCATATTCTGTTTCATTATATTCAATACATTTCTACATTCTAAATCAATACATTTAACAATAAATTTCAAGACAACTCAATCAAATAAGATGTCTTTCATGCTAATTTTGTTTTGTGCCGCACATAATGTGTTGAAGTATATCCATTATAAGAAATGATTTTGAAAAATCTTAGTTTGAACACTTTTAATCAGTTTAAAACAAAGCATGAAAAAACACAACAATCAGACAGAAAAAGATCCACAGACCTTCCATCGCGGCCGGCAGTCAGGCGGCTTGTATCGGCCTCCCTCTGTGACGTTTGGGTTTTCTTTCTGCAGTCTTTCCATTGTCATCTGGGAACTGAACTCTATCAGCAAGCGCCCCACTGAAGTCAAAAAGAGGGAGCAATGAGAGAAGAGTTACAAAATGGGAAAGACATCAAAGAAATCTATGGTGGAAAAGAAGAAGAAATTGAAATAAATGAGCTGAGGAAGAACTGCAACTGAGGACACAAGGGAAAGACAGAGCTATTAGCTTGAAAGAGATGCTGCACGTGCAGCATGGGACTGTGAGCAGCTACAATATATACTAAAAATGCACTTCTCAAAATGCCATAACTAAATTAGATACACAGGCTATTAAAAGCACATATTGTTAAAAAAAAAAAGACAGACTTTGAAGTTAATCAAAATAACCAAAACATGAAAAATATTTAGTCTCCACTGCTCCACCACCAAAGAGTTGGATCAAATTAATTTATCTGTGATTTATTTAATGGTCAAAATATTATATATACATGTGTGTTTCTGTGTGTTTGATTGTGTATTCAGACTAATTTGTGAGAAAAGTATTATGAAGTATAAATACTTTTCTCACAGCCTTTTCTCATGTAAGGCTATTAGAAAAGTATTATAAATCTAGGTCTTTCTGCGTGGAGTTTGCATGTTCTCCCTGTGCATGCGTGGGTTCTCTCTGGGTTCTCCGGCTTCCTCCCACAGTCCAAAAAGATGACTGTTAGGTTAATTGGTCTCTCTAAATTCTCCCTAGGTGTGAGTGTGTGTGTGAATGGTTGTTTGTCCTGTGTGTCTCTGTGTTGCCCTGCGACAGACTGGCGACCTGTCCAGGGTGTACCCCGCCTCTCGCCTGGAACGTTAGCTGGAGATAGGCACCAGCATCTCCTGACCACACTAGGGACAAGGGTGTAAGAAAATGGATGGATGGTATTATAAATAAAAAGTGAATTAAAAATTTATATTAATATAGATGTTATTTCATGACACCAGCTATTTTGACTTGAGAAATTTGTTTTCAAGACTGCACACTGCCTTGCATTCAATATTAACAATCCTAAACATTTTACATGTCTTGTCTACATTAAAACAACAAGCTTCATATATTTTATTGGATTTTTATGTAACAGTCTAATAAACTACAGTACATTTGAAGTGGAAGGAAAACAACTAATGTTTTTATTTTTTCCCAGCAGTTACAGCTCCAGGTATCTCCCAGCATTGCATGTCTAGAGATGCCTAATGTTAGTCGTAAAATACTGCGAGCCATTCTAGCACATTAACATGATTTGCTTTAAACCAATTGCTACCATTATAACCAGAGCACATCAAACTTCTCCACAGTTCTGTCTCTGACCTGACTGATGTGTTCCTTGGTCTTTATGATGCTGTTGTTCCTCTACAAAACACTAAAGTGACCGAATAGCTAGACTATACTGTCATTGTATATTATATAACTTACTAATTAACTGACTTCTGAAGGCAAATATTGGACTGGAGTGTTTTAGGTGTAACCATGAAAAAACAGAACAAAAGCCCCACACTGCCCCACTAACACCTTGTCCTGGATACTGGATTTAAATACAATTTACTGTAAAATCTCATTTCTAAATCGACAGAAACAATATTAACACCACATATTGTGGTGGTTTACATAACTGCAGGCTGCTTCACCTCACCTCCATCAGTCCAACTGTACAATTCAGACTCGTTCATAAGTCAATGAGTAGCTAAGCAGCTTCTCAATTATAAAAGGTAAGGTATGGGCAGGTTACTATGATTTTCATAAATGCACTTGAACAGTTATATAATTCTGGTGAAGAGCAACAGCTCCGGGGCCTCTGCCTAGAATGCCCATCATCTCATCTCAGAGTAAAGAGAGCCTATATGTAAAGAGGGCTCATAGTCCAGAGTAAAGAGGGGACAATTGGCTCTGATGTCACAACAGTTCTTCTGTAAGACTTTACCTTTAACAGCAGAGCACTTCAGTAGTTAATATACTTTGTAAGTTATTAGCTATGCAGCTGAAACACAAATAAGCCTTCAAAGTGTAATTTCCTCAGTAGAATCAGAAGACTGTGTAGGCACATGTAAATGATAAACAGAGGAAATTTGCATTATGAACAATAAAAGTATATGCATGTGGTTTGAGGTAAAACTGATTGAGAAATGTGATGACAAACTAGAGCTTTCATGTAATTTACACAATATTCAAATTACCCAACACAAATACATTCCACGCAATAATGTCTCATGTGTATATGTAGTGATATTACAAGTAAGACATTAGAAAATCAGGCTGTGTGATTGCTTTATCTAGGACACCCGCTGCACTAAGGGATACAACAGTGCGCTGTCTGCAAATATATATGGTAATACACACACACAGACAATAATTATGAGCTACTATATCTCAAGGCCGTGAGGTTAACTCCACATGTACTGACACAATACAGTTTGAGCACACCTGAAGAACTAAACACACACACTTACAAACAGCATATGGGGTTATTTAAGGCTATGATTCAGCCTGGGTCAAGAAGAAGCAGAAAATGAGAGCACTCGGGTTGGTTCTCTGTCTGATATGGCATCCATTCACAGAGTTATTGCTCTTTGTCTGCTTCTGTTCCTTTCCTCATGTATTGTGTCACTGATTTGTTCTGCCATCCTCACCAAATATCAACTCGTATATCAAAGTGAAAAGATCGATGAGTTATTGCAGACATCCCTAATACGTCTTTTTCCCTCTGTGTCGCTGTCAGGTTCCCTCAGCTCCACTGGTCACTGTTCTTAACAGGTCTATTAGGTTGTTTAACAGGTTCGTTCTTTATTCTGAGGCCCATTAACAGGTACAGCTTTCTCCACATTTATTGGTACTGAACTGATGTGTAAAATGCCATACGGTAAACTAGTTGTTTACTGTGTTAGAATTTCATTGCACTTAAAAATGTCAACAAAAAAAAAGATCACTTTGCATTTGAGTTGATATGAATTTGGCTTTTTACACCATTACAAGCATCCTCAACAGTTCATATAAAATGGGTGGAATGATATGTTAATTCAAATGTGCTTTTTAAACCAGTTAGCAGATGTGTGTCATGCCTTGACCAGTAGATGCCAATGGCTTTGTCATTCCTTCAGAAATTCCCTTAGATATTTTAGATCTGTGATCCTGTTGTGTGCTTTTGGTCTTCGTGATGCAATTTCTTCTTCATAGAACAGCTTGAATCGATCTGAGAATAAATTACACACAAATTAACTCAGTTTACAAAGAAGGTGACTTCTACAACAATTTAATGGACTGAATTATATTTAGGGGTATGAGATTAAAAAAGACTACACATAAGAGATTTATTTTTATAGATAATGTTAAAACCATTTTCCTTCCACTCCACACTCATGCCCTGTTGTGTGTTGATCTATCACATAAAATAATAAAAATCCCTGGAAATCTGTGGTTGTAACGAGGGAAAATGTGGAAAAGTTCAAAGTGTGTGAATGGTTTGTGATGACCTTGAAGTACAACAGTTCAGGCCATCTGATCATGCAAACCCACACAGCAGGCGATTTGTTCCTCAGCGCTCCTGTTCTGACAGTGTTTGAGCCATCGTGTGCTTAAGTGGCATCCAAAGCAGCACCAAGGTCAGTTTTCTGAGAAATGTCCAGAGTTTATAATTGCGTTTGATTTTTTAGCCTCCGGAAGAGTGGGGAGCGTAAGTTCAAGAAAGAGTGCACAAGAGAAGAAATGAGAAGAGAATGTAGGATGAATAGATAAAAAAAGGAGGCATCATGCTGCTGAAACAGACTCTGCATCAATGGAGACTTTCAGCTCTCCAGATCTTATTAGACTGTCCACTCTCTCCACCTCTTCTCTTTCAATCATTTACAAGTGCTTCCACCAGCTCTGGGTGATAATTGCTATTCTTTCCAGCTCGATGAAAAAGAGAAAAAGAGGGAAGAAAAAAGATGACAAAAGAAAGCAAAGACAAAAAGAAAAGAAAGTTTTTAAACCAGTAAACTTCAAAGCTTCTCATCTCTTTTTGTTTTTGTTAAAATACCCCCACACCCACTTCTTCATATCCTTTCAGGAATCACTGTAGAGGATTAAGGAAATCATTAAATCCAAAGGCCATGTACAATCTCAGCTGTGTGTGAGTGCTTGTTTGTTGGCTCAGGGGACTATTGGCATCTAAGAATCACTGTGAGATGCAAAAAAAAAGCAAACAAAACACCCCCATTATCTTCCACTGGTGGGAATGTGTGTGTACATGCAACACCCAGCGTAGACACACAGGATAAAAAAGTTACCAGCAGTTTATTCAGAGCTCACCAATACCAAGCACAAAGGGTTGGAGGGAAGGCGGTGACACCAGCAGATTGATGGCTTTGTTGTCATGTAGCTGCAGCTAGAAAATGAAAACCCAATGACAAAAAAAAAGGAAACATGAATTTCATAAAAAGGATCCTGTCAAGCAGGTCTACATGAAAATGTTTTTGTTCTTTTGCAAACAGCCTGTGCCGGGAAAAATCAGGACCAAGTCCTGTAAATCAGAAGCCATAGTTTTTCAGTAGCAAAAGGTGAGTTGTTTAGGGAACCTTCTTCAAGTGGAAGAGTTCAACTATCTTGGCATATTTTTCAAGAAGGATGGTGTGGTGGAATGGTGCAGGAGGAGTAGCAATGTGGATATTGACTGACATTATGAATTAAGACCTGAGGTTCAACAAGTTGAAGACACAAATGAGATCCCAAAATGTTACTTTTTATTTTAAAGGATAATAGCTGGGCCAAGTGTTGCAACAGGAATCCACTGCTTGCAGACTAATCAATACTGGTCAATTTATAGTTTTACTTTTGATCACTAGATATGATGCTCAAAATATCCTTTTGGATGATTTTCAAAAATAGTTCAAAATCTGAATTGGAACATCAGACACTTACAGATATCCATAAAGGACACCGCAATTAATAAATCTTTAACATTTTCATTAGTTGACATTTTTGTGGTCCTGAAGTAACAAACATGTTTGTCCAGAGAAGGTCACTGAGATTTTTTTGGGATCATATTTTCATGTTGAATGCATTTCGTCTCTTTTCCCAGTTTGAAACTTTACAGTTTTGGTAATTTTGCACCTAATTTTCAAGCACCAAAAAGGATCCATCTGAAATATGCTTCACAATGCCCAAGCTGCAATTAGTAACCAGGCAATTTTTTTTTAAAATTTTGGACAACCAATGACTTGTTTTTGAGTTTTTTCAATAATCTCACTGAATTTAAATATACTTATGAGACTAAGTATTCAAAAATCAAGAGGAATACACTGACAGGCAAGTGTTAAGTACATGGGTATGAAATTGAAGGACGTGTGGGTATGAACTGCCCAAGGGCAGCTTGAATCAGAGCTCATCAGGATTTTAACAACAATGATGCCACAATAAATATTTATTTTTTTCTCTCTAAAGAAGGCTTAAGGGTGGCTGGTGATGCACTGTTTGGCATCTTTGCAAAGATCTTAGATGCAATTTTGATCTGAAACTTTGAACCTAAAGTTTTCATAATCTCTCGGCTTCACTTCTTTCTTTAAAAATGTATGTTTATGTTTTCGTTATTAACACCAAACTGCCAGTAGGTCCAACTGGGATCCTGTCTGGTCGTCCTTGTGTTGTGATGGGAAAGCTGTTACCTAGAGCATATTGGCTTTTAATTACGTTTTGTTGCCTGTTGAGGTAGCACATCTGCTGCCCTCCTGGGTTCTGTCCGAGTTGAAACCTCATCTTCATGTTGCTCATAATGCATTGGTAAGCCAAGTATAAGCATCAAACAACTTGTGTTTAGCTGGCAGATCCGCTGATGATACCTAATCAGACAGTTAAGAAATGAGGATCAAATGACTGGACTCAAGAGTCTGTTTTGGGATTGACTCATCTTTAAAGGGAAAGGAGAGCTTTCAAATGCAAATAAGATCATATTTTTATGACTATAAGCAAATCTCCATATCTTAACACAGTATTTTATACCCAAGGGACTTAAATAGTTTTCAAAGCATTGTACATGTTTTTTTATTTTTAATTTTCCAGTCCCATTATTTTTAAGCATAAATGTTCTAGAAAAGACCACCTTTGCAATATAATGGCTCTGCATGATCTTTCTGGGGGACAGTTAAATTAATCTTTAAAGAAATTCATGAACATATGGTTTCAATTACACTGCTTTTTAACACTATCTTTAAGAAGAAATATGTTAAAGAGGTCTAACAATATTAAAGATTTTCTATGATAAATACAAGAAATTGGAATCGGAGGTAGAGAAGGCGATTGAACTCTCCTGCACAGAGGTAAGTACAAACAAAACATGAAAGTGACATCTGTTTCTACAGTTAAGATTAGCTCAAATTTGGACACTGGCAGCAATTGTTTGACAAGCATATACACTGACCAATAATAGTATACAAATGTAATTAAGATGTTGTAAGGGCTTAATTATAAACACACTGAAAATACTGCGAAATGTTTAAATTAACCAGGTGAAGATGCCGTTTTACTGCATTGTCATGCATATTTTATGTGTAAAAGCAAATGTAACTTTAATGAAATAATCTAGAACAATTTTCATTCTTTGATCTGAAAGACTGCAGCTCTGCCGCTAAGGCAGCTTTTTGGATTTCCTTTGTTCCCATGTTCAGACACGCTCGCAGCCACAAATTGGTTGAGCAACTATCTCTGATCATCAGGATGTGTTTTCTGGTGTGATGTAAGACAAACAAGTTGTGTGCATATAAACAAGCCCAAACAAGAGCTCTCATTATTGAGTGTGAATTTTAAGCAGCTCGATCAAGCTAATTACAGTGGGAAAATATAAGAGCCCTGATTCTAAATAGGAAATCATTTGATTGTAGAGTTTCTTACATGGCGAAACAATACTTTTATCAGCATTTGCTGGAGTGCTACTACTCAGCACAGGGGTTACAGATCATTACCCAAACAGGCGAGGTAACAAAAAAGAAAACGCACCTAATGGTAAATCCACAAGCCCCAAAATGCTCACTGATGTGTTTTCTTCATGAAACTGAAGAGGCTGGATGCATAAAACAGATGGAGGATGCATGTCCTGGCGGTACGAGGAAAAACCCAAGATAAGAAAGAATAAAGGAAGTCAAGGCTGTGAAATACAAGTGATAAAGTGTCAGTTATTGAAGGATAGCAGCCGGACAACAAAGGCAGGGGGTGGAGGAGAAAACATAGGAGGACAAAATGAAATGGGTGAGGAAACACAGAAAGTAAACGGCAAACACAAACTGAAGGAGATTTTCAGGTCCTGAGCCAAATGCCATGGCAACACATCACATGAATGACAGTGGCTTTGCTTTTTTCTTTCATTACACTGCAGTCTTGCTGTTGTAGCTTTCATTTTAATTTATGACAAATTCATCTGACTTTGTTCATTAGCAGAACAAAACGTCTTTTTAATGATAGTCTAGCTGTCTTGTTACTTCTAAACAAAACAAGTTTCTTTAATTGCCTGCACCGCACTGATTATTATTATTGTCTTATTTACATTTATTTGGCATACTTGAGTCAGATTCCAGGTACTATACACTATGCTGTTTTATTTAAAGAGGAATTTTCATTATGTTTTTTTTGTATCATTAACTTTTAGGATAAACATACACATATAAGGTAAAACATTATGAACAGTGGCAGGTGAAGTGAATATCACTGATAATCTTCTGATGAATTGCACCTGATAGTGTGCAATGGTGTGCACTTTCCTGTGTGGGAAATACAGTCACATTCATTCAGACATTAGAATATTATTTAATATTTACAGTTTACAAAGTTAAACATTATATTAATTGCATACCGACTGATAAGTTTTAGTGTTACAGAAATTTAGGCTTAATAAAAGTAAGTTTAACACTTGTAAATGTTTCAATAAGTTTCAAAAGTTACTTTATATAAGACAAACTAATATTGTCCCCAAAGTTATTGTGTTAGATGCCACAAACATGAGCAAGTGTAGAGAGACCCTTATTATTCTAGTATCTCCATCTCCACATCTTTATCTAATTTAGATGATTCTCTATTTATGTTTATTTTTCAAAATTGTCAGCTAACAGCTGAAAATGACAGTTTTTAAAATAAACCCCCTATGACATTCAGATGAGAGTTTCCAGGAATACATTACACGAAAAAGTAATCCAGCTATCAAAAATGATTATTCTGAGGAATGCTGATTTCTCGGTTCAAAGTTCTGGAATCTAATCTGATGAAAAGCCAAATTTCAAAATAGTAAATGTTCCATTTAGAAAAACTACCATCTACTTAAGAAATAGTGTGCTGTCATTTTGTCAATAAAGTAGATTATTTCCTTTGGTCAAATGAACAGTTGTCAATTTAATTTCTAAAAGAATTAATCATGCAAACCATCTTTGGTTTTATATCACTTAGAAATAATTTAATCCAAGTAATCTAATCTAAATAATCCAAGTAACAAAGCTCCACATTTTCCTTCATTGTTATTCACACCAGTTTCTGTCATACGCATGACTGGCAGAGGAATCTGCGGTAAATTGCAGCATGCTGCTGCTTGTGCACGTAAATGCAGATATGAGCATCTGAGTGAGTGTTATTTGGCAGTGAACCCAAAGGTCTCACAGCCACTGTCCAGCTGGTAAACCTCTGTACTCACTGGCACACATGCTGCTGACCCAAGCAAAGACAAATACACAGTCCAAACAGGATTCTCAGAGGATCCTGTGGCAGCCACAACCAAATGCTTGAGGACTCCAGGGCTCTGGTGCTCAGCGTGGTTTGGCATCGCTGGTGGAACAGAAACGGAGCAGGGAGCTCTGGTACATAACCATGCAGGTGTTTATCATCTTGCAATGACACATAAGATGAGCATTATACAAGAGAAATGAGTTGTTACTGGTCCATTACTGAGTGAAATGAGTCTTTAAATAAATAAATAAGCACACCAATAGATATATGTTTTACTTTTTAGTAAGGAGGGGTGCATCTAAGCAGGTTACTCATTTTTACTGTGAAAGGTCCCCCGTTTATCACAGGATCAACACCACAAGTGTGTATTTAAAGATATTAACATTATGTAAATGAATTATAAATATACAAATCTAAAAAACAATCATAAATATACAAATCTAAAAGAAAAATTAAGACATATTTTTCCAATCAGGGAACAAATTATCGTAGGAAGTGCCAGGTTGTGCTGACAACAACACTACTCAGTGCAGACATTCTTACTAAGTGAAGTCATGTCGTTTAGTATCAGAGAATAGATTAAAGTGAAGTCAGAGAAAGCGCAAAAATGTAAGAAGATATTAGAGATTTGCAGTTTTATCATTTGTAAGAAATAGAACAAACTGAGGGAAAGAAGGAAGTGACAATGGAATCAAAGTAGCTAATAAAGTGAAACTAGAAAGCAGGTGAGAGTGCAGACAGAGGGAAGTAAAAGGATAGGAAACAGCTAAGAAGGGAAGCAAGCTGGCAGGCTGAGGGCAAAGTGAAAAATAAAGTAGAGAAAAACCTTAAAACCGGCAAACAGTAAACAGAACCACTAATCTAAGGAAACAATTCTAAAGCATAAACTTTGAGAATAAATCAACTAACAAGTAATAGATTTAAATTGCAAGATCTGAGCAAAGAAACAAGGATTAATCAAAAATAGAAACATACAATACCAAATTTCTAGCACTCAAGGATCATAACAATGACTATTTTATGATTAAAATAACATCCCTCACAATCCATCATTCACCTTTTAAAGCCAAGACAAATGGGCAGATGCATGAATGTGCAGACCATCTGTCAGCGTTACATCGCCAGTTTATCCCTTCACAAGTCAGCTGATGCAGGGCTTTGCAAACCTCACTTGACTTTAACCCCTCTTGATTCCTCGGCTCTTTCAGAAAATACACAAAGACGGTGAAAAGGCATCTTAATCCCCCTTAAAATGTTTTGGGAAGAAGGGCTTCTGAAAAGTATTATATAGGTAGCAACAGGTGAATTACTGCCTGGTGTAATGTGTGCCTGCGTGGGTGGTTAGGGTAGTTTTGTATGTTGAGGCACACAATTTTGAAACATGTACCCATTATGGTAAAATGTGTGAGAGCAAAATGTTAACTCTGAATGTCTAAACAAAAAAAAAAATGGTGAAAGTTTAAAAAGGATGAGACAAGCTTAAAGAAAGAAAATACATACTCGCACATAATTGAAGCCAAAGAAGCTGACGTTTAACGTTTCTTAAAGACAAACTGATATTATACGTGTGTGTTTGCAAGTGTCGGCAGATGCACTCTTAAACACAGATGCACTTAAATCCATCTGAGTATCAGCCTCCCTCTTTTCACATCTGTCTCGATCTTCCCCTCCTTTAATCTCCTTTCCTACTTCTAGGAATTTCTTTCGTCTGTCTGTCACCATTAAAGGCCATCCACATGGATCCAGCTGTGCGTGGATATAAAATCCTGAATGTGCACACACATCCCACAGATAAGTAAACACACAAGCAAGCTCATGTGTTCAAAAGAAAGCAGCAAATAAATAAAATAAAAGCATTTTGGCCATGCCGAAATGAGCAATGAAACTGAATGAAGGGGGGATGGAGAGACCTTCATAAAGACCTTAAATTTAGACTCAAAATTTTAGATTAAAGCAGGGAGAAATTTGTGTGATTTCTGTTGTTCTGAAATTCACAATTAGCAAAGTGACCAAAGCTCAATCTGACTACCAGGACCAGGACTACAGAAAAGCTTAGTGATCTGTGCCAAAGATTAACACGTTGCATCTTCATGTCATGACCTTCAGAGTGAATGGAAGCAGTTAGCAGTCGGGATTAGCGTTAGCAAAAGATAAGATGTGGAGGGCTAGTGTCCGGGGTACCTTTGAGCATCCCATCCTGACTCCTGAGTTCCAATCATTGAATGTCTTATGGGTATGTCCTACCTGGGACCCAATCCCATGTAGGAGACCCAACAATATTGTTCTAAGCTCAGAACCAATTGAGATCCCACAGAATTAGCAAAAAAAAAAAAAAACGGTGGCTGCTGTGAGAGGGCTTTGGAGAGTAGACCAAAGTATAGTGAATACAAACATTTAATGAGCATAACTCTTAATGAGATGGAACTTAAAAATGAAATGAGTGCGTTTAATTTAAAAGACTTTTGGGCACCACGCTCCTGGAAATGTTCAACTTTATGTATGCCAGAAAGAGAGAATAAAAATAAGAAATCATGATTGATGAAAACAAAGTACGAAAGAAATAGCGTTGGTTTCCTCAGTCTAAATGCCTGAAAGGCCTCGCGTGTCGCTGCCGTAATTCTTGAGATCCTGCCTATTTTTTGCTTTTATAGATTTAAATCTTAATAAAGATTAAATGTATGGTTCCCCATGAACAAACTGAAGCAGACTTAAAAATGGTAACAATTTACAGTATGCTACAGATAGTAGCTTACAGCTGAAATCTGAGAAACTGCTACAATAACCTCCAAATGAAAAGAAAATCTCTACCTCTAAAATGATCTACCTAATGATTAAGTATTTGCACAGGACTGCATTCTGGCCTAGTAAAGTAGAAACTAGAGATTTACACACAGCGAATAAAAACACAAACATTTTTTCCTCACTGTGAGGACATCAATTTTACTAGAAAAAATTATATGAGCAGCAATGTAATGCAGGGACAGAGTGAAAGTGTGATGTTAAAACACTACTCCAGCTCTTTTTAAATGAGTTGGAGTAGTGTATTTTACAAATTAAAATACATTAAAATTAAATATTTTGCAAATTAACAACTCCAATTAGTAGTTAATGAGCAAGCTGCTACTCTGTAATGTCCATTTACAGCCCCTAATCACAAAATCAAATTATAAAAACAGACTTGTCCTGAAGATACCCCTACACCAAATTTTAACTAAGATTTAATCTGCACTACTGTAAAAGTACATAAACACCTCTCACAGCTAAGTGGGTGCAGTTCCACAGTGACAAATCACGACACAGAAATGGATGAAGATCAAAGAAATGTTACTAAAGGCATCCAAGATCCTCAGAGAATGAAGCCCAGTTTTGTTTATCATTAACTTTGTAGTTCTTTGTTAGCTGGGGAGATTCTGTTTTTATATATAAGACAATATTCTATTGGATATAACCTATCAAGAGGAAGATTCACAAAATGCTGAGACACTGCCACAAAGACAAACAGAAGAGGCCTGGCCTCTGGCCCAAACCGGCACTCATGTAGCTGCAGTTTTGCTTTTCTGCCGAGCTGAAACCCCTGGCAACCGCACTGCATCTGTCTCCAAAGACACAGCTGACAGATCCGATTTCAGCAGAGAGCTCTGAAAGACCTGAAAGAAGAGAGGGGTAGGATAGATCAGTGGAGGGAGGAGGGTGAGAATGATGGAGTGGTGAAAAGGGAGGAATGAAGGGAATAGGAAATTGGAGAAGAAGGAAAAAGTGATAAAGTAATGAACACAAAGGAGGGCAGAGAGAAAAAATGAATGGAAGAGAAAGCAAGAGTAGGCAGAAACAGATGAATGCTTTGCTAGTGGAATCCGCTTTCTAATTTCTGTTTTCTGTCAAGCCATACTTAATATTTGGAGGCAGAGCAGAAGATTATATTCTGAATTATGAAACATAATTAAAAGGAGTTTAAAATACTGCTAGTATGGCTGCTATATAACACAGAGCAAAAGTTGGAGTGTGAAACTTTTTGTCAGTTCCTATAATGTTTTGTATTTCATTTAATCCATTAAACAAACACTATTGTACAACATGAGTTTGTGACTATGGTTCTTTAGGGTTTAAATGTATAAAATGAAGCATAATAGAACACAGCATAAAGCAAAAGTAGTCTTTGGCCACTTCAAAATTCAATATAGCATCTATAGAGTGGTTGCACTGATCTGCAGTCCAAATAGGCAAATATTTATTTTGCTTTTATCAGCATTTGCTTGTTTACAAAATGTTCAGCCTAAAGGTTTGACTAAATTGTTATAGGACAGCTTCGAATACAAGGTCTAAATAAAGTAACATTGTGAGGTTAAAAAAAAAAAATCTAAACTCAAATAGTTGTAAAATATTAATCAGAGCCCAGAGCTGCAGGTTTGGATGCAAACTTTCACTACATAAAGTCTGACAAATCTTTTGAATAGGATAGTTTATAGATTGCTAGCTCAGGTTATTATGCGCTCGGACTAAAAAAAATAGAACTTTTAATGCTTACAGACCACCCTCCTTGTAAACTAAAACATTTGATTAGTCAAAATTTTATATACAGCAATTTATATAAAATTTATGTATTTTATATATGCCATGAAATGGTTGTTTTCAACCATTTCATGGCAGCTCCTACCTTGGTCATTTTTTGTGCAGCCTTACTTTGACTTTCAGAATCATAACATGTTTGATTCATACCTAGTCATAAATAAGGACAAAAAATGTATCAAGCAGGAACTGAACTCTGTGTGAATATATTTGGAGGCCACATCTAAAATATTCATCATCACTGGGACACTGCTGCTGATACTGAGGAGGAGGGATAGGAGAAGTCAAGGAATGAGAAAGTCACAAAGCAGGAAGAGGAAAAGGAGAATACATTTTGTGGTTATCTGATCTTTCTGCCCAGTTTGGCCAAAAAAAAGAAAACTAAAGTTGCTCCTCTCAATCGATCACAAAGCCTGCTTCACTGCAGCTTGTGATCACAAATTTGCCCCAAGAATCACAATACAAGGTGCGTACGCTTATCTTAGACAGCTGTTGAACCATTACTTTTCTAAAAAAATTCAAGATGGAGAATAGCAAACGTTTTCAATCAAAGTACTTGCAACATATCTTATAATTTTTGTATCATTTTCAAAAAAGAACAGTATGCATTAGTTTTGTTATTTGATGCCATGTTTGATACCAAACATGGTATCAAGTAATTTTCGAGGACTCAAGTTTTCAGTATGTAAACAAAAAAACTACTCTCCAGTAGAGTCATAAGTGCTGTTATGCTTTCAAAGTGTTGCATCTTTTGTATTGTTGCTTTACTGTGTACAGTGTGACTCGAAGGATGGGTGAACTGGGGAAATAGCAGAAATAAAAATCTCCATTGTTCTATCACACATATCAGTCAGCTTCATGAAAGCAAAATGAGCCAAAAGGGAAATCTGAGCATGATGTATTACCAGACATATGCTGATGCAGAAGTTATAGAGCTGATATTACAATACTCACCTCCCACAAGCTGCTGCTCAACATGATCAAGCAAAAATCTTGCAGAAATATGAAAGCTGTCAAAAATATTGTTTTGAAAGGTTGGACTGCTTTGTCAAGTGATGTGTGGAGAATTTAAATCCAAATTTCTGCAGCACCAAGAAAACAGAACAACATCTCAGTTGAGCTTTTTTTTTTTTTTTTATCAGTTTATGAACCATCAGAGGAAGAACATCTGCATACGGACAGGGAATGCAGCCATTGATGTGAAAACGAGGCTCCAAAATAGGAGCTGGAGCTTTGAGGGAAACAAATGCCAAACATGTGCGGGGGCTGCTGAAGGGGCATCACTCTTTGTCTGCTAAGCCCAACAAACAGGGAACACAGACTGTTTGTGTCAGCACAAGCAGCACATTAGCATAGCCGGAGTGCTGCGAGACTTGATAAGCTGCGTGGCAGACGCTGGCAGCCTCCTTGGTGATGGATGGACGGAAGAATGAAGAGGGAGGAGATGAAGACGGGCAGGAAACAAAATAACACAAAGAGGCAGAGGGGCTAAATAAATGCATTAAACAGATGAAGGATCCAAAAAAAAAAAAAAAACTGAACCGCTTTAAGCAACCTGAGGTAGGAGATTTTAATCAGTATTAGATGGGAATGTTTGACATCATGCAAATTGAAAAAAACTTTATGTAAAACAAAAAAAAGAAATTTTATTGTTATTCTTCACACCAGTGCTGAGATACTTTAGATGCATCTCATTACTGCTGTGGTCTGCAGGCTGAATAGCTCTGCCATCCTACATGTGAAGGGACAACAGTCTCAGTCCTGCTTCCACTAAGAGCAAAGGTTGTCTTTTCTATGCATTTTATAAGTATTTCATTATGTTTTATTAGCTAAAAATAAAATGGTGAAACATATATGTCTGTACCTATAGTATCTTGCATATATTTATGGGTGTATAGACACACACACACACACACACACACACACACCAACGCGCGCCCACACACTATATTCCTTCAGGTAACAACAACGTAATGCAAAACAGTTTATGAACCTGCTTTCTTCAGTCTTGCAGACTGTAACCCTGAATGTTAATAGCACAATCACATTGTAAGGAGAATATCTGAGGCTCTAATAACACTGAGTCACGTCTACCACCCAGAAAGTAACGGTTTTCCTTGCAGGCTGTCTCGTTTGAGAGGCGATGAGATAAAAGTATCAATTATTCCGCAGAAATATGTGAAATGAAAAAGGAGTGTAATTTTGCAGGGTGAGTATCTCTTTAATCATCAGGATATCCCTGGGTGGTTTCCAATTAGGCAGATGAAGGCACTATGTTTTGATGCTGTGATAATGTTGATCTGAATTTGCATTTGGTGGAAGAAAATAAGATAAATAACAGCAGAATGAAATGCACCGTTAACGTAATTTCTCTTCGTGGTGGAGGGGAAAAAGAGAATGCTGAAGATGCACTCATAGTGTGATATATGCTGTGCACTAATTTCAGTGTTCTGTTATGATGTGGAGTACAATTAATCAAATTTCAGTGAGCACAGTTCTCCTAGGATGGATTTGTTGCCCCCCAAAGCCATCAGAGCTTTTTGACAGTTTAACAACTTTATTTTGTAAGTAGCTAAATTACATTTCAGGGCTGCATCCAGCTGGCAACTTTCTGCCAAAGATGTTGGCAGCGGTGGCAGTTTTATCCCAGAGAAAATCTGGCTGAGGGATTATACGGCCCAACGGTGAGGATCATATGCACAACGCAATCTCTGGTGCTCACATTTGCTGGGCAGCTTCAGTGAAAAATAGGGGAAAAAAAATGTTGACACGTAACTGCAGTCCCTGTAATTTATCTGTCTTTGAAAGATAGGACCTTTACAATTTTTTTTTTTTTACAACATTTGACCTCAATTTTAACATAAATCCTTTCTGTTGAACTCATTCTGCATGGACATTTCTTTTTTCATCACAAGTTAATAGTTGCTTTAACAGAGTATAGTTTTCCCCTCTTTGACACAATTTATGTGTAGATCAAAGCCATAGATCATCAATCAATTGCAATGATCAGTAGCACATCAAAATATACAAACATTTTATAGTATTTGAGTTTGAATTATGGAAAAAGAGTTGCTTCTATGTATTCTATTCAGCTTCTTTTCAGGACACGCATATAAAGATGCAGTGATTTGTACAAGTATTCATACTGTTTTTTTTTTTATTCTTATGCTGTATAACTTTGAAATGGAAGATAGTTTAAAAAGTTTTGGTTTTACAGATTATTATTTTTTTACAAGTAGAACATCTGAGTCTGTGCTCTATAGAAATACATTTCAATTGCAGTTTACTGTTAAATATCTGCTCTTTACAAGAATAGCTCAAGCTCAAACTGAACTGGATAAAGAAATAAATGTCAATAGTTTTCGGATTTTTTAAAGGATTCCTCCATTGGGTTTAGGTCTGGAATGTGACCGGATCAGTCTAACAGGTGACTATGTTTTATGTCAACCACTGTACTGTAGATTAGTCTGCATGTTTAAGGTTATTGTATTGCAGGAAGCTGAACATCACTCCCAGTCTCAATGTTTCTGCTGCATCTGACAGGTTTTCATCCAGGATTGCCTTGTATTCAGCTCAATTCATCACAAGACCACTCTGACCAGCTTCAATGTCCCTGCTGAAAAGTATTTGCACAGCACTGATTGTTTTTTTTTTTTGTTTTTTTTATTGGATTGTGTCTTACTGTGATCATGAACCTGAATAAAATGATTAAACACCAAATACAGACAGGTTGCAAGGCAAATTAAAAACTCCAGGAAAACATCTTTGTATCTTGACTGTTCGAGGACAAATGGGGCAAAACATAGACCCTGGCACACAATACATGAGAGAAGATAATATACAGCTTCAGACAAAAAGAGTTGTGGCTCCAGAACAGCACCACTGAACACACAGATGGCTGAGACCCAGTCCAAATGCTCAGAGGCTTATCCGGTATCTCTGCCTAACAAGGGGCAAAGGATAGAGGAATTATTTCCAAAGCAGATCATTTTGGCCTGACCGAGATCAAGTTTCAAACCCAAAAATCTGGAGCCTCATTCTGTTCAAACACATGACTCAGATATTATAAATCCAAAACAATCAAGACTTGATTATTCCTGCTGGTCCCTTTGGCACTAAAGTTTTCTTGTTACATATAAATAAAACTACACTTTTATTGATAAGTCCCTAACTATTAAAAACAAAAATGTGCATTTTTCAATTAAAAAAATTAAGCTGAATGATATATATATATTTTTTTCAAATACAGTTGTATAGAAGGTTCATTTTCCTTGTTGGAAAAGTATATGAATGGCTTAATTACCAAAGTTTGACAGTTTAAAGAAAAGCATAACAAAAAACAAAGTAGGAAGTAGACTCCAGATGTTGCACAGTTAGATTAACACGATCATAGAACCGGTGAGCAGTCAGAACATGTCAAAGTGTATGCATCCAGCATACCAAGCACCATATGTACACATGATTCAAGCCTAAGCTGTGACCTAAATACAGGTACCAAAAGAATGCGCCACGCTGAGGCTTCTCTCAAAAGGCTGAAAAAGAGCCACTGAAATAAACCTTTTTACTATCTATGCAGCTGTATTCAGCTTTTAACACAGTCTGCATAGCTGGAATACTCTCCAAGCACTTCACTGTACAATATACCACATCATCTTGTAAAAATAACACAGGATGCTTCTGTATGACAGAAGCAAGAAACAAACAAAAAAAATGATCTGTATGCAAATTTAAAGATATAGCTATAGATAAATAACATGAGCTTGCAACATGTTTGTCGGGTTTGAATCATGTGCAACGCTAAATCTGCCAGTCCTTCTGTCAATACATGGAGATATAGAGCACAATAAGAGACGTAGGACGAGGTGATAAATCACTACTTAAGCTTCTGCTGCCTGCCCACACAGCAGAACAATGCAGACCTGGCCATATGCGAAAGCACTCAACAGTGCAAAAATACTCTACTTTTCAAAATTCATATGGCAAAAGTGGTCTTTCTGAAAGTGTAATATGCTATGCATCATTGCTTAGCTGTATAATCACATAAACAGAAAGCATATGTATGGCTGCAACTTTAATATAAAAGAAAAAGCAATTTGTTAGTCTGGGATGCCTTCTCTTTGGCACATGTTTAGATTCCAGAGCTCTACACACAGAAAGTTTTCATGTTGAGTGTGATTAGACACCTTTCTATCACAGACAGCAGCTCTTCTGTCAGACTAGATCTCCCAGACTTCAAGTTTCAGACTCATTTCACACCTACGATCATCTTACCAGTATTAACTGTCCATCCTCATAAACACATTTCCATTTACTTTGCAGGACTAATTCTTTCTGAAACCCCCCCCCCCAAAAAAAACAGTTATACAATCACGGTAGAAAATGATTTATAATTTGTTGTTCTTGGTGTTTTCAAGATGTTCAGATCAAATCTTCAACCTCTCACCGTCTCACTTTTTGTAATGCTAATGTTCTGTTGCTCAACACAAGATTTACCTTAACATGTACCAATAGAATGGTTACTAATGCAAACATTTATAATGTGCAATGTCAAATACATGCAGCAATCAAGAGATAAGGGAAACGCAGGAGAAAATTTTCACAAACGTACCCTTTTTACATATTAGATAAGATTTTATCAATGGGAATTACAAAGTAACTACAACTTTTATTCAATGTCAATGCAGACGCAGAAGCAATTTGTCAAAAAAACAATATTGAGATGGACATCTTGACTTCACACCCATTTGCTGGATAGATTATTCATATTCTTCAATGTATTTTGCAATCATTTAAAACCAGAAAGTTATTAACTTTTTTTTTTTTCATTTGAGTATCTAAATTAATATTGTTATGGCAGTACTCATCAACTCGCATATTGAATTTTTACCTAATATTGTTCAGCTCTAAGACTGAACTGCAATTCTCTTTGAATCTGCCAACATAATTAGCTTGTCTTGGACTGATTCAATTGAACAATTTATGTCCAATTAAGTCTTGGAATCCATTGGAGGTGAACTGGAGCTGTTTTTGTTTTATTCTTTTGGTAGTTGCATCTGTTGTCAATTAAAGTTCCCTCCTGACTGATGAAAAATGGTGTAATCACTCACATAAGTTTCTGTCTGATCCATACCCCAGATTTTGCAACACAGCACAAGAAGGAAAAAACTGAATTGGCGGTGGCACTATGGCACAGTACAAGTGGGGTGGAACTATGTACTGTACCTACCCTGTAAGACTAATATTAAAATAGAATTTAAAATTTTTCATCCAGTTCAAAAACCATTTATTTCACATGTGCTCCGGAAGGAAGAATACAGAATCATAATATAAACAAACAAACAAAACAGTAAAGAGGTGAAAAATGCAAAATCCAGTGTTAAAACGACAAGGAAAACAAAACTTCATTAGACCAGTGGCTGAACTGTAATTATTATGGATGAATGATAGGAGAATCAGACAAAGACTTAGTTATCAATAAAACTAAGTCTTTACAGGAATGATTACAGGGACATTAAACAGACAAGTCAAGAAAACTAATGCTGAATATCATCTGTGTGTAATAAATACATACAAATCTTAAAGAGATTTTCCTTTATTAGTTGTAGAGCATCAATAAATATTAATAGAAAAATGTGATGAAATAATTGTTCATTATTTAGCATTATGTTTGCATTCCATACAATTCTGTATGAGTTTGGTAGGCCTTTCCATGGCCATTGATAAAAAGTACCAAAAAACATAAAACACATGTTCTTTCATCTTAGATGAGAGTGGTGATCTCCAGTGTCTGACTGCATTTACCAACGTGTGTACCATGGAAATTTGTTATGAATATGTTTCAATTCTGCCCTAAGTTGAAGATCAAATGGCCAAATTCAGACATTGCTTTGCTAAAGTTGTTGTGCTTGTATTATTATTTATTTTGGATTTTATTTGGCTTAATGTAATACATACGTATGTTTGTTGTATTCATCAGCAAATGTCAATGTGACAAAAACTAGAATTTCTAGAATTTGAGCGGAAATTTAGAGTAAAATGAGGAGAAGTGTGAGAAAAGTAAAAGACATGCTTGAATGTGATAGTTTTCAAATGACTTCACTGCCACTTGCAATATTATTTGGATGTGTAAAACTTTTTGAAAAGCAGTACACTTTTATTCGAGTTAGATGTATTTGGTGGCTTTTACAAATAAGTTATAACTCAATGATGAATGTTAGTGATCTCTCCTGAATAACTTGGAAAACTTACTGCTTTACCCATAAGACACTTCACTTTGTCTAAGCCAAGGGTGAGTCAAATTTATAAAAGCTTATCAGTAGACATACCCCATACAGAGTGTCTAAGAACCTTTAAAGCAAATCTTTTAAAGCTGTTTATGTTAAGGGATGGAAAGTGAATGCGGTAGTTGTATTTGAATAAGAACTTAAACATTGAATTCTGCAAGATGATGTAACCTCCAATAGTCATGCTAATGTGACAATCCAGGCAAGTATTGGAGTTCATAAGCCATGGAGCTAATGCAAAATTAAACTGGGGTTTTAGGAATTATATGAACTACCATTTGGTCTCAAATCAAGTTGAGCTATTCTTTAAAACATTCAGCGTTTTCTTTAGAACAAGGTCCATATTCTAAAGAAAAATAAAAGTATTAAAGTCTTTAAAAGTTTTCAATATCTTGTCACATATTAACTGCACATTTCAATGTATTTTATTGAGGTTATAATACTACATAACAGTAAAGTAGAAAGGAAAAAAAACTGTCACAAATCTGTCAAATTTGTAAGGGCGGTGAAAAGAAAGTCATGGGAAGTTGTATTTACAGTATGTTAAATTTCTGAAATCGGGTTCGGTGGGAAAGTTATGAACAAATACCATCTTGCCTGTAATGGGTAATGCTCTTAAAGCTCTCATCTGATTAGTTTCCAAGGAGGCTAATGCTAACTGCTAGTCAGAGTGGGCCCAGTATTAATGGAGAGCTGCCATCTTAAAGTGGCTCCAATCTCAAATCTGTTTTCATGTGAATGCTATGGTGCAACAATCTATCTGGGGGATACATTAGGTCTTAGGTTTGATGGGGGATATATCAAACCTAAGAAATAAGGTGCAGAGGTCACAAAACATTAAAAGCAAACTTTCTCGATTACGTGCAAAACATGACCAGTTACAGAAAACTAACAAACTACATAAATCAAAACAATATTTACACCATATAAGATGGTGGTGCTAGCTTTATTCTGTAGGAATCATTTCTACATAACTGGACCAGGATGTGTGGGGCCATATTCCAGCTGGACAGATATCTTAAACATACAACCTGGAAACAATAGTTTCCAGGAAACAATAGATCAAAGCATGCTAAAGTGCAAGAATTGTCAAGAGTCCGGGCTCAAATCCAGTTGAGAACCTGTTGCTAAACTTGAAACATTATGTTCACAGGTACTCAGCTCTCAATCTTAGTAAGATTGAGTTATTTTGCAAAAAAATTATGGTCAATAATTCCAGTTTCTACATATACAAAGCTAGAAGAGATGTACTCAAAAAGTTTCACATCTGTAATCGAAGCTTTGGTTGAAACAAACAAACTTGTAGTGGTATGCACACTTTTCCAAGCAACTGAACAATTTTTCTAAATTAATGCAAACTTTGAACATCATTAGGTTTTACTAACATAAAATATAGCAGATCTGCTGCCTGAACACACACTATTTCTCCTTCTGTAGTTGAGTTCTGGGTTTTTTTTTAAAATTACAACAACCTATGCTGGCAGCAAGTTAATATCATATTAAACTATGCTCTCCATGTGTGAGAAAACTGTCAAGAAACCGGATGATCATCCACAGGGAACATGAAGGCTTTACCAAAAACAAGGCATTAGGCGCACCAAGAGAAAAACTCAATTTTGCTTGCAGGGGGACCGAAGGCATAAGAGGTTTAGATGACAGCTGGGATGTACTCTCTCAAACTAGCTATTATCTGACAGCTGACAACAGGATTTGTACGTTAGTGAAAAAGCTGCCCAGCATCACCGAGAACTCACAACCAAGCCCATCTGAATTCACAGCAACAGGTGCGGGGATGAACTCAGATGTCCTGACAAAAATATTTGATGTGATGATTACAATTTTAAGATTCCTGTCATCCATACTGTAGATATTGTCCCTGACATTAGCGTCAGTGTATGTCAACATTAATTCACTCAGAAATATTTATATTTATACTACTCAGATGCCATCGTGATGAAACAAATTTAATGCAGATCGTTTTACACAGCTGAGCATGAAGGGGAAAGACAGCTTTAATTTTCCCAGTTATGAGTCGCTGTAAAAAGATGAGAGGATAGCTTATTCTGTAGATGCTGTTACGCCACAGTGTGGATTAGACGATGATGATCCCCTTATGAATTGACAGGAACTGAGTAAGATGAAAAATGCTTCTTAAATAAACTCAAATAAACCTGAATTTTTTTGTCAGGCACTTTCACTGAGCCAAGGGACTTTGTTGTTTTAATCCTAAAAGCTTAAAAGGAAAGCAAATGAATTATTCTTGTTTTCTTGAAGATGTTTCACTTCTCATCCAAAACATTTCAATGTTCTGAACACTGGTGGGACGCATCAGGCTTATAATTTGGAGCTCTACCATTTGATTAATCGATTAAATGCCTGCAACTCAAACACTGACAAAGTTCGGAACAGGGTCAGTAGTCTCGTGAGATCCTAACTAACTCATTTGTAACCCTAGCGATTCTATTAATGTGATTGTTCTGATTACAGCTACTATGTTTACTACCAACTATGTATAGAACTAAAGTTATTTTGATGGGAAGTGAGACAGAAACAAGAGCAGAGGTCCAGCTGCCTACTTTGGTACTTAGATTGTCATGTCCTGGATAAAATCTACACCAATGTCATGATTGCACATAATTGTCTTAAATAACAGCATACATACTGCATGTCTTGATGTGCTATATGCTTTAGTAATGATGCAAATATAAAGTCTTGGGAAATTAGATTTAAGTGTTTTCAACAAAGTTTCTGACAAAAGTATTCAAACTTTTTCAGTTTTTCTATAGTTCATGTTAACTAAATATCAGTGTGTTTGATTAGGATTTTATATAGCTTAAATGTTCAGTATGTGAATCTGAGCAGCTTGACTGTTACACACTAGATTGCTTTAGGTATTGATTTCATATTGTCTCTGCAAGCAGAGACAATATGTTCTGTGTCTGTGCACCGGTGCTCCAGCAAAAGCAGTTGTATAATCTGTCTTGAGGGAAAGAGACCTTGCAGGTAAGAAAAAATAAATAAAAGTGAAAATTGAGGAAATAGGGATACAGTGTTTCTGTCTGTGGCATAAACACAAAAATTGTAGGGAGCAAGTGTGGAAATAGGAAAGGTTAGGGGAATAGTCTCAAGTGTGTATCTCAGCCTTAGCCTTCCTTGTGAAATTGAGTAGCTTTGCAATACTGGTTCAATAAATGGAGATGAGGTAGATATTAGTGTGTGTGCTGCAGCTTTACCATCGCAACACTTTCAGTTTGGTTGTAAATGCAAGTCTATTTCTTCTTGGTGCATATGCTCTTTAGTGACTGTGCATAAAAATACATTATATTACAAAGTTTATGACCACGGAATAAAATTACCTTTATGTGTGTGCTGCTGCTGTTATGTGACTGATAACATGAGTATCAAGTGTGTTTCCAGAGGGAGTGATGCGATTTTTTTATACCATAGAAGGTTCATATAGAGTGGTGGACAACTCAGATTGGAGCAATGTGTCTCATTTTAAAATATTTATAGACAGTGAAATCTTAGAAGACGGAGCAGCAACAACGATCTTATGGTAGGAGACAGCTGCCGGTTTGAGTTTCATTCTGATTAAAGCTTAAAATAATCTGTTAAACAAGCAGCACCCTCAACAGAGCTAATCCAGTTGAACCGAATATTCTCTCTTCCAGAAGAGCATCATGACTGATGTCCTCCAGGCAGTTAGAAATGAAACACCACTATTATACACACTTCCTATGACACTTAATTTCCATGCTGTAACATTATAGTCAGGAAGGCTCTCAATTAACCAACGTAATGTGTGTCTCCATCTATCATATTTCATAAAATGCCATGGAGATGGCTAATAACATATTGTAAAATTCAAATACACAGACACAGACTTAACATATCTGAAAGTTAATTACTTTATATAGATAATATCACATTACATAGACTACTGGATGCATAAAAAAATTAACCAAACATTATTACTGTCGGTCTGTTTTGTTTTCTGTAGGATAATAAAGTTGCTATGGTTCAAAATTGTGGTTCACTTACTAGAACACCCTGCTGTCTGTTTAGGATTTGACCTTACAAGCCTCAGGGTTTCACAGATATTAGGATGCACCTGACCCAGTCATTTAATATGGCCTATGTCAAAGTCATTTAATTCTTACAGGAAACTGCTTTTCTTCTGAAAGCTGGAAAAGTTGAAGCTTGATTCTATGTAAAACAGTCTCAAAATGCAAACTTAGTAAAACTGATATAAATGTAAATTAGGCTTGGACATTGAGGTACACAGTTAAATACAGATTTTTTTCCTTTTTAGGTCAGTCAGGATTATAAAAAAGTATTTATTTTTGCTAAATGCCACAATAGTGATTTTTTTTTTGTAATTTTCTTGATATTAAGTTTATAAACATTTCCTCAGTATTTTGCAGAATTGGCTTTTAAACTGTTTGGCTTGGGTCAAACATTTTGGGTATCATTCCACATGTTACTCACAATAGTAGCTGACAGAAGTACGGTAACAGACAGGTTTGTAGGCCACCTTGATGTCACTCACCTTTTCTGGTCTGTGCTAGAAAAGGGATTTGTAGCTATTTTGTCTGTATAGTTATTGGTCAAACTTTTCATTGATCATTTGGAATACCTATTTGTGCCAATGTATAACTTCCTGGCAGATTTTTTTAAGATGAGGTTTGTACACTTTGGATGGTATATATGATAGCATGATGTTCCCATAGAATCTAAACTTGTGCCTGGTAATCAGTGACCAATTTACTTGACCACCGTTTAATCCAGTCACTTTAAAGGGGGTGAATGTTTATTTTAAAATGTTACATATTTCATTTGATAGTCATTTTCTTGAAAACAGATTTCACTTTGACATTAAAAGGTTTTGTAAATTTATTCTTTAAAAAAGCCTATTTTTGTTGCTCATGATTGATTTGTAAAGGAAATAAAACGAGTAAACCATCCATGGGTTGAATACATTTGATAACCATTGTATCTGGTTTCAATTGTATAAAAGTTTTCAAAACCACAGAAATCAGGCTGTTCCAATAGCCTAAAGTCCTTTCAATGCTTTGCCACACTTGATGTTTGAGAGTTTTCACTAGTTTTCTCTGGATGCATAGAGCACAGAACGGCTTCCTCCTGCGAATTGATGCTGAACACTTAGCCAGCTAACTGAACCTTGACTTAAAACCTTTTGTTTCATTCTGTTTACTTTTGTCCTTTGTGTTTTTATTCTGTATGTTCAAGCACTGTGTTTTCTATCTTAAAGGTGCTATAATAAAGTTTGACTTACATCACAAATTTACGTCAAAGTACGGCTTGAAAATATGACCTAAGATGATGAGAGATAGGAATATGTTGCTGAGTTGATATTGGCTTTAGTGATTAGTATATTTGTAGGTTAGTATTAGTATTGTCAGCTAAAAATAAAATTACTATTAAAACTATAATTAAGTGACTAGTGCTTTTTAGATATGTGAGCTTTTTTGTCATTGTTCATCCACTGAGCACATCACTTAACACTTACAGCAGACCATGAAAGCAAGACAGGAATATTTAAACCACCAGAGAGCAGAAATACAGCTAACCATTGTACTTTAAAACAGTGAAAGCAGGGATTTTTGGACATGGTTTGTCCTCATTGCATGCAAAGGGAAACTACAAGTGCAGCCCTCTCCTCAAGCAGCTATTATCTACCTAGCAGCCGAAGGTGAGTAATCACTTAGCTTGAAGTTTGCACCCTTCAGAATGGTCTTGTTTGTGTTTTTACATCATGACCAGCTGAGCAGATTTATTAGACTTCCAGTATTTTATTGGATAGTCTGATTATACTTGGCAGAGTAGCCAAAACATTAATACCAGGGTGTATGTCTTCATTTATTATGCCAATCATGCACAAAATCTTCACAATAAAAGCCTAATCCACATATACAGTGCTTAGGACAAATAGCGGCAGAGTCAAGTACAGCAAGTGACTGTAGCCAGCAGAAAAAGGAATCAGGAAATGACTAAGCCTAAATAACACTTAGATTTACAAGTGAATGCAAACCTAAGTGTTTGCATTTTTCATCTCTTCGAACAAGCTGAAATTAGCTATATTGTTTCAAGTTCTACACAAAAATGTTAAAAAGCTATATACCTTTTAGAAATTGAATAAGCTGATGAGGCTCACAAGTAACCAATATTTACAGTTTAAAAGGTTTTAATGTGTTTAGTAAAAAATGCACATCACTCTGAATCATTTTCACTTTGTCTTGAGAATCACGTAGGCGAGCAGTTTTGATTAAATGTTACAAATTGAGTTAATAAACTGGACTTGTAAATAAAAAAATGAGCTGCAGCAAATTAAAATTATTGATATATTTTGCCCCATTTTAACTAAACCTATTTCCAGTTGTGAAAAGCAGGGACACTTAAGAAGTTTGAACTAAAAAGTTGTCAGTAGTCAGTCTTATTGAAATAAAGTTTTAAAACTATGCTTGGCAAGCTATGAACACCAAATCAGTTAGACTGCAGTGTTACCAATGGAGCAGATAGCCTGGATAATTAAACTAAAATTAGCTTGTTATACTCTCAGTTTTTATGATTCTTTGGAGGTTGGATTTAGTTTTGTCAGTTATGTCTCATTTGCATATGTACGACCATTCTACCTCAGCCCATGCTTTCTCATAGCAGTTCAACATTCAGTTAATTAGACTACATATGCTCCCAGGATTCCCGCAGTCATTGTCAGATTGTTCTGTTGCTGAGACCTCTGTCTCACTGATTTCCTTCTGTTTTCCTCCATTTCCATTTAGTGTTTGCTATTTGACATTGTTTTACTTTAATAAAATACCTCTAAAATGGTTATGAAGTCAAAACATACATAATGTTTTACAAAAAGATTGTTTTAATTGAAATAATCCATCCATTTCAATATTTTAGCATCAGTATGAATAAAGTACCTCTCTTTGCTGATTTTGTTTTTACCCTAAGTTATTATACTTTGAGATCTTTATAGTGGCACATGAACACATGCACTGTAATAACTATTTGATTTTCACCATTACAACTACTAAAACATAAATGTAATTCTCAGTATAAGTTGATCTCCTTCAAACTAGAATATAATGGAAATGAAACCACAGCTGTTTAACTGCTTATGATGACAACATATTTTGTTTTCTCCGATTTGCTCTTTATTAAATATGTAAACAATTTTGAACTGTGAGACATTCAAGTCTTAAATAAAATATATTTTTACAACTTAGAGTTGAAACAGTACTTTGATCATTTTAAGACTCAACAAGGATTACAAATAGAAATTTTATTAAATTCTTAATTAAATTCTTGAATTTGTGGTTCCAAAGAACAATTACGTCCAATCCTTTCAAACTAAAATGATAAAACTCTTTCTTTGGTTCCTCCCCTAAATAAATGGCAAATTAAAGTGCAGCAGATAAGCATTTTTTGCTCTCTTGGAGGTTTTCCAAAGACTGGAAGTGAGTTTTATGAATCATAACTTACATTTCTATTACTAATCATTTACACCATGAAGCCTGGCAATTATGAAGCACCCTGGGGAATCGTTGCTAATCCTGATCAAGATGTTTTCAAACATGAAAAGACCGGTAAAAGAGGTTGATGATTACACAAAGGTCTCAAGAGGAAAACAGTGATTTTCGGTATTACAAGTCTCTGGAAAGCAAGACGTGTTATACTTTTTTTTTTTTTTCAAAGTTTTCTCCTCAGCATGAGTGTATATGAAAAGCTAAAGTCTGATGAAAGTCTGGTCATAACAATAGAGCTACCCATGTGTCGCCTGTTCATAGTAGGGTTGCTTGTCAAGAGTGATTTGTGAGCTTAAAAAGGCCAAAGTTGTGTATTTGAATGGGACTCATTTTAATAATAGCTGTTTGTCTGCTTAGAAGATGATTGATGAGGTGTCAACACAATATGACAGCTGAACCTCTCAAAATGCCAAACACAAAACCTTAAAGATCCATTATGAGTCACTAATTAAACTAATATGCATGCTTTTCCTCCCAGAGAAAATCCACATATTCAAGGGGAGAACAACATCCATCCATCATACTGATCCATGCAGGGTTGCCAAAGTGCTGGTGCCATCTCCAGCTGTCAATGAGTGAGAGACTGGTTACACCCTCCACAGGTCACTAGTTAATCATAGGGAGCCACAGAGGACAAACAATAACAGTCAAGTTTTTGGACTTTGAAGCCATATTACCTGGAGTGAACCAATGCATGCAGGAGAAAACTTAATGCATGTTATTAAACTTCATGAAAATTAAATTTTCCATATGTTCAATGATATGACCTATTCAAATATGACAAAAATCAAAACCAAAATAAATTGGAGGGACAGTAAATACCTTTTTTTGTACTGCTCTACACACATCACTTATTATCTTAGTTAAGTTATTAACCAAAATCTTCCTCCTTCCAATTAAATATCCATTCTGACTTCCTTGTTCCTAACTGAACCCAATTATCATCTTTCTTCTCTTTCTGCTTCCAGCTCTGACTCATGCAACACCGCAACTTTGACTGCTATCAAACTCATTTGTCAGACATTATTGACCTGCTGAATAAACCTCAACCCTTTGGAGCGTAAGAAGATGACACATCAAACAAAGGCTTCCCAGTCCAAATATTTGCACAGACCTGCCAGATAACTCAGCGTTCATTCTCATTCCTCTGAGTTGTGAGTCACCTAATGACCTGCAGTAAGGGTGTTAGCAGATGCATTACCAATATCTACTGAGATGAATTATCGCGAGGCATCAATGGAGGAAGAAATTAGAAAGAACTTCTACACAGCAGACACATAAAAAGAAAACTTAATAATTTGGTAATTTTGCCAGAAGAGCCATAAACCACACTTTTTAAATAATTAATGTTCCTGCAACAAATGTCCAATTAAAATTTTCTCGAGAGACTCGCATTTGCATCTCTTAAGTGTACTACAACTGCTCATTGAACATGCAAAGTGGCTGGTATTGCAAATTAGTGCTTGCTGCTTATTGATTTTATCACTGTATGTAGGTGTGCCTTTCTAACCCTTTAAATGGATTTATTCATTTCATAGACAATCTGGATTCTCCACAGGCAACACACTGCTGCTGCCACTGGCATACCAAAGTCTTTTTCTATTTACCTTCTCCTTCATTTTTCCGCCTTCTTCTCACATCCCCTCCTCCTCCATTTATCTTAAATCGTCTCATCATCAGCTCGTCTCTCTCCTCCAGCCTCTTCTTATCTTTTCATTTGCCATTCTAATTTGCTCTGTCTATTTCACCACCATCTACCATTCCTCTGAGAAGAATCATTAACCTGGAAAGTCTTTAGTCGTCCTTACAACTAACATGAAACATGAAGGGCCAAATGATATGATAGATTATCTTGTTTATCATGATCTGATATGATGAAAAAATGAGGACCTAAAACTACGCACACTGCAGGAAGCTGCAGCACACTGTAAAATTACAGTATAAGAAATAAAGATTTTTTTTTTATTTGCATGTTCTGACTCTTTTGCTTTTTTTTTCATTGCTGTTTATCTTAAAAAGTCATAGGTCCAATAAAAAATGTCCAATTTTCAGACTGAGTGGTTTCAGTCTTTTCATGGCACCATTCTGAAAAAGCACTGCTACACCACACTTGTGTAAAAATGTTTTTCGTTGTTTTTTTTTTCCAGGAGCCTGGCCATTTTCCCAAAGCATGTGCTTCTTTCTTTTCACACACTTAGCTTTTAGACATCTCTGTGTGGCCTTGTGAACTGGATTGAAACCCTGATGTGTCTCACAAAAATGTGCTCACCAATCATTGTCCATTTCAGCAAAAAATGCATTCTACACAAATAACTACACAGTTATTTGTGCAGTTTTTAGTCAAACCAAATAGGTAGAATTACAAGATATTCCCGATTTATTCCCGAAGAGAATTCAATGTATTTAATGAATTAATAGGGGGGGAATAACCAAGACTTGATCAGGGTTTGGGTGTAATTTTTTGCAATAAAAATGCATGTAATTTTCATGTGAATTATTCTATCTCGCAACTTTTATCTCTATAAGCAAATATTCATGGAGCACATCGATTCAGTTTCCTACTATGTGTTCACTTTTTTTTTATTTGTCTATTGTATCATCTAAATTATGCAATTACATATGCTCTGATCACTGTTTTTCCAAGTATGTGTGACAGTTCCACCTTAGTTTGAATGGGGATTTTCTCTGCTTTTCTTTCTTATGTAAAGAAAAGAAAAGAAAAAAGAAAACTTCAAGACATCTTCTGACTGACATGTCACCAATAAGACAAACTGAGCACAGGTCAAACTCTGAGATGCGTACTCAGACCTTTAATCTTTTCTTTGCTGGCATAAAATCTTTCTAATTTCAGTTAACGAATTACATGACTCCAGCAATAGAAAGAAAAACCTCTCATTGAAATAAAAATGCATAAGTAAGCACATATATTTCTATCTTGTTTTATGTTTTAGCAAACTAATATTGACTAACTCATACCTGAGTTTATCAAAAAATGAAGGAAAAAAAAAGGTGTCACTTAAGGCTATTAAAGCATTTCAGACAAATATATATATATATATATATATATATTTTTTTTTTTTTTTATTGTGGTCACACTGAAATGTTATTGCTAGCTAAAGTTTTTCCTACTGCATATTTTAAATATGTTTTTCTTTCATTCCATCTTATTTTATGGCCTTAAACCTTGAAGCCAAGGTTTGTATCTAGTGGTACAATTGTGTTGTGTAATATGAAAAATCTCTAAACACATGGACATTTTCATAAGAAGACGTGACCATGTGCTGAATATCCAAAGCCTTATACATGCAAATGATTCACTTCTCCTCGGTCGTTTATGAGAAAATAAAAACAGAATACTTTATATATCTCCATAAACAGAACTGGGACCTGAATAGTACATTTTAAAATTCATGATAAAAAGCTATATTTCATAAAATGTTTAAATATTTCAGTTGTTAATTGCCTTTAAAGCTATCAGTCCACACAAACATTTAAACATGTAAACAATTATTTTCTGACTGCAATCTTTATAGACTTTGTTAAACAAGGGAGCTTGTGCCAGGGTCTTAAAACATTGTTGTAGCGTACTGCTTATGACTTATTCTGCTAAATGCATTTGGGCTTGATTATATGTAAAGTCATAAAACAAATTAAATTTATTGAGTTTCCTGGAAGAAAACATGTATCACAAATTAAATAAAATTCCTCCCTTCCACATCCAGTTAGAATTACATCATTGTTCTTCATCAGTGGTAGTTACGCTTTTAAAAGCTGTATGAAAAAGTACTTCTAAATTGAGTATTTTTTGCTTGCTTGACCAGATAAAACACAATGAAGAAAAACACCAGGAAAGAAAGAACACCAGGAAAGAAATAGAGCAAGCAGAATGACACTACACACTATTGCCATGTGAATTTGTCAGACCAATTTCCTCTGATTGTGTAGCAGCAGGAGCTCATCCCTTTCATTCAATTTCCAAAGATATCAAGCCCACTATTTGTGATCCACAGTGCAATATAACTAGTAATAATCCTTTTAACTAAACCACATCAAATCTCTCACTATGATAATCCGTTAGTAATGGTGTTCCACCACAACCGCACCATCTGCACACGCTTCTGTCTTGTGGCATGCATAATTAAATTGTGATGGTAATTTGTTGCATTGCCGGGCTTGCCATCGTCTTAACTATTCATGTGCTGAGGGTTCACACTCTCGCATAATGGAGTGGGACATAGCATGGTAGTGTATTATGGACAAGACAAGCCTGATGTGCAAAAGGAAAATAGAAAATCACAGTGTGTCAAAACAAAGCAGTTTGTTTTCAACACAGGAATGCAACAAGCCCAAGAAAACCTACTGTATACAGATCTTTAATTAATACAGTACACAGTAATTCCACATCCATGCTACATGCAGTGTCTTGACAAAGTATTCATACCCCTTGAATGTTTTCATATTGTCAGATTTTCTCACAGGACAGCTACAAATGTACTTTATTTGGATTTTGGCCCCGTAACTGCATAATTAGTATGTCTCTTACCAAGTTTACACATTTATAGCAAATATAAATTTCTTGCTCTTTTGTCTTTCTAAAACAGCTCAAGATTAGTTGGGTACTTGGGTAGAGAACATCTGTGAATATCAGTTTACAAGTATTGCTACAGACCATCAATTTGAAATAGGTTTTGAAATTTGACTAGGGCATTCCATTTATTATTGCAGCTATATGAACACTTTTACATCAATCTCCAGTCCTTCCTTGGTGACAAGAGGTAACTGATGGTGTTTAGTCCGATTTGTACAATACGTTTGTTTTCTTTACTTGTTTTCTTAGGCTTTTATTTGCCTAAATCTTGATCTTTCAAACACTTTGGGGCACACAATTGCACACAAGTTTAAATGTAAAATAATTGAATAATTTATTGATTGATGTAAAATTTTTATTGTCCCGGATGTATTTTAAAACATTTGCACCTCTTTTACTCCCTCTTTCTGTGTGACACAGATTTACTACACTTTTGACCAATGGCAAATGAAACTTAAATGCAATTAACTTCTGTGTGGTTCCCATTAAGGTAGTCTCAACCCAATTTAGTCATTATGTGATGGTTTTGGATTAATGTTGTATACACTTTGCAAGTGCAGTAATCAATGAAGGGAATAAGGAAAGATTTAATGCACTTCATTTGGCTTAGAAAGTACAATTGCTTCAGGATTAATATTAAACATAATAATGAGCCAAAGTGTTTGTTTACCTTAATTTGTTTGATGTCTGCATCTAATTTCAATGAAGTTACTAAGGGTTTGTTTACCTGATACCAGTGATCCCTGATTAGTGGCCTAATTAGATAAATCTACATCAGCAGTGAGATAAAAAGCATCTCCTTAACAACTCTCTTGAAAAATAATTTAACTATCGGCCAAATAATATTCTCCTGGTAATATGCAAAGCTACGAAAACATCAGCTATTTAAATACTTTTTCATTACTAATTTCTTTTAAGCGATAGACCTATGGATGGGAACATTGATAAACAATAAGATAAAGTTCATAGCTACATAACAGTGTCAATGCAGTCTTGCCTCAGAAATTATTTCTCGATTAAAACATGCACTGGTAGTCCCCAGTTGTTGCTGTGGGAGATTTACATTGCAAAGTGGCATCTTAGCACAGCTGCATCTGTCTGCATGGTTATGAATATATGCACAGAGCATTATGACTGAATGCTCTTTTCAGAGCACTGATCACAAAAAAAATTGCTGAGTTCAACCTTCTTAGATTCTGTAAAAGCTAACCTTGCAGAGTGGTTAGTATAAGCCTCTACCCGCCAAACTGCAAATGAGCCCAGAGGTTTCACTGTTATGATATGATGTACAGAACATGATCTGCACTCAAATCTATAAACTCTCAGTTTGTTGAGTCTCCCTTGATGATGTTCTGGCATTGTGTTTTATATTATGCTTGATAAACAAGGTTAAGCTGCAAGTTTCAGCAAATATGTTTCTGCAGTAACTTTTTTCATCAATGGCAGAGATAATCAACCATAAGTAAAAACAAACATTTTATATGTACTGTAAAATGACGTGGTAAAATTTAGTTTTTCATGAATCTTGGATAAAGACAACTGTTTTTATTCTTGAAAGATACAACCTGGGCTTCATTTATTCGTTTTGTTTTCAATCTATCATAATGTCAGACTTTCCAAATGATAATATAGAAAAGAAATGACAAAACAAGAAAGGGAAGATGACGATCCAATATGTGCAGAAATGCGTGCACTGATTTCATGGCTTAATGAGTGCTACAGCTGTTGTTTGACAAATGAGTTTTGTTATTTCCCTCTGTTGAACTGAACACAATCATCTGCTGTTAATATCTAATAAAATACATTCATGTTCCACCGCCACCTTCAAGAAACTTGGTTCAGGATTCTAGAACCAAAAGCAAAAAGCAGACAGCACTGAGTTGCAGGAAAGGAGATTAAATCTACTTTCTATTAGCAATCACTTTAGTTACTAAAGTGCTAAAGGGAAAAAGTTTAGCAGCTGAGATGTTAAATCCAAGCTAATGATTTAATATCAGTAGCTTTCATTGTTTTTGGATAGCCACAAAAAACAGTGAAATTTATCAATGTTTAAATTAGCAAATGCCTAGAGAAAAAACAAAAGAGCAAAATGCACCTTGGAGAAAGGCCAATAACTCACAAGTAAACATCCATTTGCTTTATATCTTACTCGCTACCCCATTTATTAGTCAGTGGTGGTCACGGGTATGAAACTTTTTATTACATTGCATTTGAAATCAATGTTCACAAGACTGCCAAAAAGGCAAGGAGGCAGTTCTTTCATAACTGCAACCACATTCACTTAAGCCATATGACTTAAAAATTACATTAAATGTAACAACATATGAAAATTATTATGGACAGATCTAATTATGGACAATAATTTTCAAATTAATGAATTCCATAATCTATATCATAACCTATAGAACTTTATCTAAAGTATATTTCTCCCCTTTCTGAATGAAACTATGTCATGTTTGAAGCTGGTGTCATGTTCAAAGTTTCAAACATATAACCATTCTGTTGACGCGTAATCTTTTTTCAATTAATTTTAAAAAAAACTTGTCAAATTGAGTACATTCAACTACTCATAAATCATTCACCTCAATCTAGTTTAACTCCATTCAAAAACATTTTCTTAATCCCAAAGGGAAACTATATGTTATTGTAACATTAACTATGAAAGTTTCTTTGAAAGTCATTAAAGACAGTGATGATCTTAAGAAGCTTCTAACTGAACCTACTGTGATGTTTTGGTACTTGATGCCCAGGTTAGCCTA
The DNA here is from genome assembly GCF_003331165.1 of Xiphophorus hellerii. Taxonomy (NCBI): domain Eukaryota; kingdom Metazoa; phylum Chordata; class Actinopteri; order Cyprinodontiformes; family Poeciliidae; genus Xiphophorus; species Xiphophorus hellerii. The sequence goes on along the minus strand of NC_045677.1, from coordinate 19,533,882 downwards.
TTGTGTAATGGGAAGTCGTAAAGGGTAGGAGGTTCTTAAAGAGACGGTGTAATAGATTTCAAGCTATCAAATCATGCTAAGATACTGATAAAGTCTGAAGTTGTTTTTGACATGTATATACAGCATTTTCATAACTGAATGCAACAGTTTCTTGATTGTGCTATAAAATGGTATTATGTGCCCTGAAAATCTTTTTCTAAAAGTCTACATAGAGCAAATAATTTACTTAGGAACACTGACAAGTATGGAACCGCTTACCTCTTTTGATCATATCTCTTTTGAGGTCACAAAAATACTGTTATTAGAATAAGAGGTTGTTATGGCTAAATCAATGTTCCATTAAGAACATTTTGAAGATGTTTTGGAAAGACATTTTTCTTGGTTTGTGAAAAATCTGATTAGCTGTACATTACACCAGAGAGAGTGTCTGTAAATATTCTAACATGGCACAGAATGCTTTGTAGAGTTTGCATTGAGGGGTAATTTACTGCTTTGTGAACTTGTCACATAACAAAAAGGACCCATGTCCTTGTGAATGTTTTTTGTGTTTCTTGTTGTCAGTTTATGTAAAAGAGAAACAATTTTTAGCTATCTTAGCTATACTGGCTAAATGGTAAGCTGAATTTCTTGATCTCACATTGGGTGTGTTACCATTGCCTTGAAGTAGAAAACAGTTAACATCTATGCTGACAGTATATGATGGCTATGTTTGACCTTAAGTTTGATCCTAAATCCTAATTTTACCAGTGTTGCTTATTGCAAGTGACAGCAGAGCAACTAGTTGCTTTTGGCTTTAATTTTTGTTTCAATATATTTCAAGAAAATAATTTTAAAAACAATCTTAAAACTAATATAAATAAATGGAAGTAAGTTGTTGGTTTGTAATTGTTTTCATGATTGTTTTCTGTTTTAAACAGAAAAGTTGTACATGTCCTGTAAGAAATCGTTTTATTCTTTTATTGCTAAGCTTCTATGAAGTGAGAATGAAAGAAGCAAAGATCTGAGGGGAAAAAACTAAATTGAGGCAAGTTAACAGAAAAATATACTCAGAGACATTGTTAGTGGTGACTGTGTTTGTGTGTTGAGAGAATAACAGAGTGTTTTGCATGATGACAGCAGCATGCAAGAAGCACGGTTTGTCATTTATCATTTAGAATGACTGCTTGTTAGAGCATGCACTTTAATAGTCACTCTGAACCACGAGAACCAAAAATGAGGAGATGCATTTTAATATCACATCAGCACTACAACACAATGTGAGTGCACACACAGGCATGTACTGCATTCAGGGTGGCAACACTTTGCAACAAAAAGTATTGGCCATATACTTATTTTTTTCTGTTTGTTTGTCAAACATTAATGCGCCAGATAATCAATCAAAGTATGATATTGGACAAAGAGAGCCTATGAACAAAATGAAGATTTCAAATGATTTTATCTATTAGGCGGAAAAAAAAGGTTTCCAGTCCAACCTGACTCTATGCAAAATAAGAATCACCAACCTTAAATCAAGTTAAATTAAAAAAAAAAAAAAATTCCACCAGCAACATTCAAAGTTGATTACTGAAAAACTTGTAGAATCACAACGTCACTTAAGTAAAACACAACTTATCAGACAACTTAAAGTAAGTTAAACGATGTCAAAAGCAACACTCTGTGCCCCGATCTGAAACAAAGTCAGTGTCTATCTATCACTCTGGAACAGGTTACTAAAACATGTTTGCAGCTTTGGAACAGCCATTATCCACAAAGTAAAATAGTCTAATGGTCTAAGGGAAAAAATTATTTTGTGGAAAGAGGTTTACAAAAACTATAAACTTTTCAAATATGATATGTTTAGCATTTACCTGAGTGAGAAGGTTGTTGTCATATAGTGGTAGACCCAGATTATCTGCTTTCACTTCTTGAAAGAGGTCTGTCACAGCTTATGATATAAAGGATAGTGGGTAACACCTGGCCAAGATCACAACATAGTTTTTCTTTAATGTCTTTGTTTTAAATTAGGTTAGGTGAAAGTAGTCAAATACATTTTCAGAAAAATTGAGGTCGATTCTCAAATGCGCACTTAGCCTGATTATAAAGGAACAATTGAATGACTAGAAAAAGTACAATTGGCTTAATTATCCCTCCTCGTTCGGATAAAAGTCACAAACGTAGCAGAACCGTCCTGTGGAAAGAGGCGAATGGCATTAAGGAATAGAACGGGGCCATTTTAATGAAGTTATAGCAGCCATTAGATTGTCAGGAGCCCTCGCCTTCGTGCCCACGGCTGCGTCAGCTTCCTTGTTGCGTGGGAGTGCATAGCAATGTGTTTGTGAAGAAAAAGGACTTCTTTATTGGTTTGATTGAAACAAGTGAGGAAAACTAGCTGTTTTCCTCTGTCACTGAACTGATGTTATTTCCTCGCCAAATGTTCAAAGCAAAAGATGAGGAAACTTAATGACAGTGATTGCTGGCAAGTAAGTTCAACTCTTTCCTAGAACATAGATGGAAATACAATCCTCACACTTTTAAAGACTTTTAAACTGCATCTATAATTTGGACTCAGCTTGTAAAGAGTCACATTTCATCAAATGAAAATGTAGATGCGTTGCCCTTCGAGAGAAATACAGATTCAAGCATGAGTGGTTACACAGAGAGCTACACCAGCCAAAACAAGGAATTATAATTAAAACATTCATTTACTCTATAACCAGATCCTGAGTACAAATTAGGAAGTACTTTCACAATATCTAGTTATAAATTGGCATCAGATATATTGCTGTGCAAAATATGAATATTTCTTATTCACACTTTTCTTTCAAGTTCCCTCTGCCTGATGTATGAATAAAGCACAATTCAAAGGTAAATATCCCAAAACACATTGCATGGAAATGGCAGGAAATTAAGCACATTTTGTGAAACATCACATTCTTTTGTGTTATAAATACAAATGTAGCATGTCATGCACTCTAAAAACTGTGTATACATTGAAAAAGGGTGTGGAATCCACTTTATTCTTTTGCATTCTGACAAGGGTAAGTACCTTTTTTTAATTTCTTTTTAAAGTGGTCTAAAACTATGAGCTGAATTAATCAGAAAAGAGATCAGCTTCCCATAGACCTTACCAGAGGGGCCGCTTTTCATTGGCTGATGCTAATTCTACGTGGTCACGTGTGTGGCCGGCTCACAAACACACTTAGCTTCCCGTTAGCTAAGTACAGCATAATGGCAGCACTGATACAACTTCTACACCTTGAAGTCTGTCTGCTACACAGTCTTACGTTAGCTAAACAGATCAATATGCAATGTGTACTGTATCTGACATACACTAAAGATTTCATTTCAGCAGAAAAGGCTTTGTACTAAACTGTTACTCGTGTTAGCCACTCTAGCACCAAGTACAGCTAGTCAATCAACCATCGCTGTGTTCAGGGAAGCGCTGATTAATAAACGAGAAATAAATATCAAGCCTGGAAACTTGATATCGTAACGGACTGAATGTTATGTTTTTAACGTAATCTTTGCTCGTCTTGCGGGGAGCAGGCGGTTGCCACGGTAACAGGTGTGCTTAAGCTACAAAGAGAGAGAGAGAGAGTAAAAAGGTAGGAGTGGTTTTGAGTTGATCACCTGTTCGGGTTATTTTATCTTTGTTTACCTTTGCTGTGGCGCATTACAGCCGCTGTAGTTTCTAAACGTTGAACTAATTACCTCGTTCGTTTGTGAGTTTACGTCATTCACAACAAACATCAAATAGAACAAATATATTTCATAAAATTTTAACAAACAAATGGCTTCTACCGCGATAATTATGTGAAATTAAATTAATTATATCCCAACTTCAGAAGATTTGCCTTTACCTTTACAGAGCTCTTTGGTTCCTCCTGTCAGTCTGTAGCTTCTCATATTGAGGTCATCAAACCAAATTTCAGATCTACCATAACTGACTGACACCTGCTGGCCTCAGGTTTGCAACCAGCTTGTGACTGAGAAACCAGTAACCTCCTCCCAGATGATGACATGAACTTGTTAGTTCCTCTGTCCATTGTAGTAGCTGATATATTGTGAAAGTCCGGTAGAAATGATGAACTAATCGAGTCATGTTTACATAGAAACAAGGCACCGCGAGGCTTTGCTTGTGAGACCTGCGGTCACGTGGGTCGGTTGTGGGCGGAGCTTGGTAAGGTCAATTAGTCCAAGATTCCAGGATGTTGAGGTAAGTAAATATCAGAGTCTACAAGTTGTAGATCTGTAACAGTCAAATATTAGTATCAATCTGCATATACACAGCAAATTCAAAAGTATTAAATGTTTTGGTGTTAGTAGACTTTATGCAGAAGCAGAGTCCTCCATGGATTCTTCGAAGATTCAAGCGCCAAAAATTATGTAAGTTTTAATATCTCTGAAACCTTGTTTTCAACAACCTTGGCTTGTTGTTAGAGTTGTAGTAAAAATGTATTCCTTTGTACCATTTTTCATTGTTATGTTTTTTGTTTGTTATGATCCAGAGACCAACACTGGCTATCGTACTCGGAGACTGAAGACTGTCCAATGCAGTACAGGAGCACAGTGATGTCCCCAGCCAAACTTCACCAACAGCCCAAAAACCCCAAGACAATCTGTGTTAGTGAGTGGACAGCTCTTCGGGGGAGAGAGGCCCAGTCTCTTATCAACAGAAACATAAATTGGGTAAGAAGTGATGGATCTGAATATCAGATTGGTCTGTTATGTACTGTAATATCTGGCAAGATCTAACACTGAATAAGTGTTAGTAAGTGTTAAATTATTAACTCCAGCAGATTTGATATTTGACACTTAATTAGAGTTAAGGTGCCAACTCTCCAAAAAGAGTTATTACCTTCGAAGCTGGTGTGTTAATTCCACACCAGAATTAACACTTTCTGGTGTGGACCCATGTAGACACTTTAAAAGTGTTGAAATCAAATCTGACAGAGTTAATTTGGGCCTGCTGGATTTGCTGTGTACAATTATTTTTTTTGAGCACTGAAGATCCCTCCAAAAGCTTAACTTTTTAATGAAATAAACATGGTGCCTAAAATAACTTTAGGATACCAGAGGGAACTTATTCTAAAGCTGGATGATCTTAGTTACCCTTTCATTAAAAATGTAGTAGACATATTATAAAACATGCTGTGCCACAAAGCAGCTGAACAGTAGGAAGATGAAAACTGAAGCACCTATTTGGAATCAAACTGGCTTTAAAATGGTACAGATTTTTATTTTATTATTTTTTTACCTCCTCATGATTCCTTCACAGGGCTCACTCGCATAATATCATGGTTTCAGCAGGAATGCCATTTCAGTCAAATTACTTCAGTATGAATAAAACAAGACTCGACTTCTAAGGAGGAAATGTAGCCTAGAGAATCTAGAACCTGGTGTATGTGTATAATTATAAATGAGAGAAATGGATACTTATGTGTTTTTCGAGCATATTGAGCTCCACTAACTGAATCAATCACATTTTATTTAAAATTAAATCAATAATCCTAAACTTACAGGGCTTTGACTAATTAATAGTTGTGTTATCTAACCACATCATGTCTGAAAAACCCATGTGATTGTATTTACTCATGTTGATTAGAGAGTAAGTGAAACCCCAGGAAAAAAATGGATTAATATTATTATTATTTAAAGACTTTATGGCCAATATTCTGCAATGTTACTACAGGTTTGTTGGTTGCTGTCCAACTGGCATCACTAGAACCTGCTGCCAATCCAACTGAAAATGTCAGATTCAGATGGGTTCGGTGCAAACATTCAGCAATTACAAGACAGATGCATAGTAGGTGATTTTAACAACAACAAAAATGTTTTGAAGTTTTTCACTAAAAACAAAAAAGTTTTCGATCGCTAACAGAATTTTCTTAAGTTACAAATGATTAATTTGAACATCCAAAAGTCATACTCACATTTAGACACAAACAAGTGAACACACACAGAGAGACACATGCAGTCAGGATATAAAATGTGGATACTAGCCACTCACACAGACAGCACCTGTCAGCTGGTGTTGTGGGACAGCCAAGGGCTTGTTTGTTTATTTCTTCCCCTCTCTCTCTTTCTCTCTCTTTCTCCCTTTAGCACAGTGCGTTTGTGTGTCTTGATTCGAGTTCTCCATTTTTTACCACTCAGTCCCCCTCACCTCTCCACCTGCTGTTCTTTCCTTCAGCACATTCCAACTCTCTGCCTGCTTCGTACCCGACCATCATACCTCTATCCATTAGATCTCTTCTCTCCTTCTCTGCACCTGTGACTGAAAAACAGACTCTCTCAGTCTCTCTCTGCCTCCCTGCTCATTACATCCCCGAGGCAGCCACTCCATCATCGAGAAAGGCCAGAGATAAGCTACAAGAGTACACCTGTGCCCTGCATGAATGCCGTACCTAGACTCGGTGACTCGGCCAATTCAAAGCCAAATAATGGTATCAGCAAAGCCCAGTCTTCAGACAAATCAACATGACAGCTTTATCTCTTAATACCTGTCCCAGATCACGATATGGGCCTCATTAGCAAATGAGGAAAGCAATGATCAGTAAGAAAATCGGAAAACATTGATGCTGCAACAATATGATTGTGAGGGATTAAGTATACAAAGCTCATTTAGAGAGAGAACAGGTGGGAGTTGGATAAAAAAAATGTTTGTCTTCTATCAGCAAAGTGCTGCTAAATGTGAAATTAAGCAGGGGACAAAAGAACAAAATGAACACTTTACAAAACTCAATAAATACTCAGGTTTACATTACTAATCACTATAGTAGCAAGTCAGTAGATGAGTTGGAAGAATAAACCTTCCCTTTGCAGGACAAGACATTTCCCACAACAAAATACTTAAGAAAAGAGTTGTTATTCCTCAGCACCACTGTCTTCAAAACCCACATTAATATTTTATGACAACTATCCAACACTTTAAAATTCTATATTTTGTTAACTTATAAATCTTAAAAGTAAGTTTGTCTGTCCTCATTTAAACAAAGTAAACCAATTAGTTTTTGACCCACATTTCTAGACTTCCATATGAAAAATACAGATACTTTAACCTGCATGTACACCTTTAATAGCTGCATAAAACTAATTGCATCATTTAAATGCACTAATCAAGAAAATAAAATCAATCAAGTGTTTCAGGAGTGGATGAAAGTAGCCATGACAGAATTAGAGAAAAATCATAAGCCCCACTGCTCACAGTCATTGACAACAGTACAGCAAAGGAAAGCAACCTCCAGAGAAATCAATAATCAGGGACAAAGTGAGAGTGAGTAGATAAGGAACCTCTCCATCATCCACGGATCAATGTTTTGAGTTTGTTACTGATGCACAAGCAGAGCAAACTATACAGTCAGTTATTAAGCAGGCAAAACTACATTCAAACTAGGAAACCTAAAGATACTGCAGGCATGTTTCTGATTTTGATTAAAAATATGTGATGGAAACAGTGGTAGCATTTCATATGGGTCCTATGGGCAGTTGTGCTCAAAAAAAGCTTTGAATTTGTGCATAGGAAGGCAATGGTGAGATGGCATCCCTGTAAGGAGTCTCCTGACCCCCATCTTTTGAAAAAAGATGCCCAAATCATTTAATCCAAGTCAAATGCTTGAAAAAATAATTCAACCAAATATTATGGAAATGCATGTACATTTCTGAATTTAAAGCTAAAAAAATTATTTTATTGCTCATAACTGTCCTAAAATAGGAGTTTAATTTAATGTATTTAATGTTAGATAAACAGGAAATAAGAATGTATGTTAATAGACTGTATGTAAATATTTAACTTGAACTCTCTAAAAATTCATGCTTGAATAAGGTGAATTCACTGTGTGCTCCTCTGAATTCAATGCATATTTTTATGATTTGTTGAAGACATTCATAAGTTATAGAAACCATTCTAATCTAATAAATCTACAGCAAACTTTATACTCCATGCTAATGCACTTGAGATACTTGCAGCTTGATTCCAATTTGCATTGAACATTTTAAGTAATTCACCTATAAGTTGCATGCAAGGAAAAGAAAGCACTGAAGAGAAATGTTAAAGCTGGTGTTTGCTTGTGCTGCTATTTATATTTCTACAGAGACTTTAGGTCTGACTTCATGAATCTCATCTAGTAGCTCCACTGTGAGTAAAACCTGGTAAAACCATTTAATGTTGTAGCCTGACCTAGAAAAAAAATACTCCATTTGTTATTTTTGTCCTAAATGGAATAACTGAGAGATAAGCTTCTTTTTTTTTTTAGCACATAATATAATCTTTTTAATCTTAAGTTTGGAAGTTAATCACATTTGATCCAGGTTTTATCAGTTTATTTATTACTGCAATCAATGATGTGCACATCCTCCCCTATTAACAGTGCAGGTTCTGCAGTAAATCTAGTTAAGAGCAAAAAGCCTGAAAAATGAACTACTAAACAAATCAGCAAAGATGAAAAAGTTGTAAAAAATCCTTCTTAACACTGTAAGATTCAATCAAACATATGGACAGAGCTTGTACTGTGCCTTGCACAACTATTCATACTTTTCCACTTTCATTTTGTAGCATCACAACCACAAATTGTTGTGTATTTTGCCAGGATTTTAGGTGATAGACCAACAAATAGAAAAACATAATTTTCAAGAGGAAGGAAATACAAATAGTTTTGTACAAGTTGTACAACTAAAACTCTACATAGGATGTATTTATATTCAACCCTCAGAGTCAATAAGAGTCATCTTTAGTTGCAATTACTGTTGCTTAAATTCACTGGAATTTCCTGAATGGAAAGAATCTGCGAACATTAATGTAGATCTAACTAAATATTTCTGGTCATTGTCCGAATGAAAGGTGAGTCTCTGCTCCTGTCCCTAGGTTTTTGAAGTCATTATAGGATTTATCTTTTTTCCCCCTCATCCATTTACCTATCGACCATGGCTAGATTCCCTGTTCCTGCTAAATAAAAAAATTATATATATATATATATATATATATATATATATATATATATATATATATATATATATATATATATATATATAAAGATCCCATTGCATAATGGTACTACAACCTTGTTATAGAGTGTAAATTGTGTGTTCAGCATGATGTGAAGTCTTGGCTTTCCTCCCCACACAGTATATGAAACAATGTGTGAAATATTTCAAGCACATATTGGAGTACAGCTCCAAAAACCTGAGTATTGGGGAAAAGTTTCATATCTTCTCCCACTCAGTTTAGAAAGTGAAACTCATGATTCATTATACACCGAAATATGTGGAATATTTCAAGACTTTTCTTGCACTTTGGGTGACTGTGACTTACTGATAATGAGAACCCAAAATTCAATTTCATTATAGCTTTTTCATTGAAAGCTAAGTGGAGGGAACAAGTGTGCTAGATAAAGATGCATGACCAGCAAGGCATAACCACAATCCTGAGCAACATGCTTCATTTAAACCTTTGTCATATATTGTGCCACAAAGCAAATTAATCTACAGAAGTAATCAGAGCACAGAACCCACATCAAGCACCTCAAGAAATTCAGCAGAGATGGAATGGAAATGTAGAACGTTGTTACTCACCTAGGCCTGGTGGATTCTCCGGACACGGTGGCAGCGGTTTGGGAGAAGGTGTCTGATTGTTCTCAGGCTGCAAGCTCGGGATCAGCTGTTCAACAGCAGCCAGGTAGGTGGCTGATGTCGCATTTGGTCTCGAAAGGTTGTAGTAGTAATAATGATGTCCGCTGCCCGTTCCGCTCCCGTTAATCCTGGACCCGTTTCTGCCGTTGTTGAAGCGGCTGAAAAGGTCAAACCGCTGTGAGTAGACGTCGAAGTACAGGATCATCATGATGAGGAAGTGGAGCAGGCAGAGCAGCAGGACGCCTTTGCAGATGCGCTCCAGAGTCCGGCCCAACATCAGCCGGGTCATGGCAGACAGAAGTGGCCGTCCTGTGACGACCAGCCACGGCAACGCTGGCGTGGCGCGGCTATATGAGTGCCATCATTCTGTTGTTTCTGCAGGTGATATCAGCTGCTGCTAAATCACTTATGAGCTCATGTGGATTGTTGATACTCAGTTCACTGACTTCAGCATAAACTTTGGGTCTGTCATTTTCACTAACATATTTTGCAGAAGACGTTCTGAAGGTCAAAGATTCTTCTCTGAAAATCCATTTATCCTGACATGTAGATGTGCCAAGTGGCAGCACAAGCATCGAGGTTCTCCATTTTTAACACAGTTCAAGAAGTCAAAGATATGTTTCTTATGTTGATGATTTCCAAATGATTGGTGAATGGATTGATGGCACAAATGTTCATCGGTGAAGAGTATCTGCTGATATGTCCATTGGAAAGGCTTTTTCTCTCATGGCACCAAGAAAGTAGTCACAAACCTGAAGAGGGAAAGAAAGAAACAGTGAGGAAACCATGTCAATGGTCAAAAAAGTCCTCTAAAACGTTTTGTCTGCTTTTACTTTTAAATATTTCAGACTCAAACACATTTTAATATCAAACCAAAGAAACCCAAGGCAATACAAACTTTAGTTTTCAAATTTCCTTTTTTATTATTAAGAAAGGATTTTCCAATATGAAAATATATGAAAAACCAGATTTTCCATTTGATTAATTTCATTAACCACACCCGAGCTGATTTCTGTCTGACCTGTAGAATCAAGAATCCACTTAATGTAAAAGATTTCTAAAAGCAACACAACACACACCAATGTAAAGAAATTTAAATTCTTTAAATTTTAAGAATTTAAAAAGAAGAAAAAAGAAAAAAATGAGAAGCAAAGTCACTGAAAAATGTCAGCCTGGAAACAAGCAATTTCTTAGAAATTAGAACTCTAGTAAACCACAGTCATTATCCACAAATTAAGAAAACATGAAACAGTGGTGAACCTTCCCAGGAGTAGACAGCCTGCCAAAATTATTCTAACAGAGAATAAGCTACTCATCCGGGAGGTCACAAAAGAACTCAGAACAATATCTAAAGCACTGCAGGCCTTGGATTCACATAAAAATGAGACTGAACAAAAATTACATCAATTGCAGAGTTCCCAGGAGAATACCACTGCTGACTAAAAACAAAACATTTGCCATAAAGAAAACATCTAGATTATTTATCCCTAAGACTTAGGAAATATACTCTGCTCAGTGGCATCAGAAAATTGAGGCTGTATGGAAGACAGTTACTTCAGGCACAAAGCCAACACTGCATTTGAGAAAAAAGATCATCATACTGAATGTCTAACATTCTTGGAGAAAGTGTTATGCCCTGGGTCTGCTTTACCTCTTTAGGACCTCAACAAATTGCCTTCATTGATGGAACTACACATTCTTTTTACTAGTAAAATCTCATGACGGACAATGTCTGGTCAACACTTCATGACCTTAAGCTCAAGAGCAATTAGGTTACACAAGACAATGATACAGTGGCTGAAAGAAAGCAAAATTAAGTTTTTCTCTGAAGTGGCATGTCAATGTCTGAACTTAAATCTGATTGATATACTGTGTCTTGAACAGCCTGTCCATGCTGGAATACTGTCTGAATTAAATTCATTCTGCAAGGGAAAGTGGGCCATACAGTCATATCCAGACTCCATCCATCCATCGGCTATATCCACTTATCCTTGCAGGATCGCAGGAGGACTGGTGTCTATCTCCAGTGGTCAATGAGTGAAAAGTGAGGGTCAGCCTGGACAGATCGCCAGTCCATTGCAGGGCAACGTAGAGAGACACAGGACAAACAACCATGAAACACACACTCACATTTGAAGACAATTTAGAGAGACCATAACCTAGCTTATGTGTTTGGAATGTGGCAGGAAGCCAGAGAGCACAGGGAGAACATGCAAAAAGACCCCAAGTCGGGACTCAAACCCAGGGTCTTTTTTTCTGCAAGGCAGTGGCAGCAGCAGCACTACCAGCTGCTTGATGGCAGCTGTTACCACCAGAGGTGGCGCAAGCAGTCATTAGGTTTGTTTTGAGTAGCTTTTTGCCCCATTTCCTAATTTCTCAGCTCATCTTTAATATCAACATTTTACTTGATAATCTTAAAAATGTGGCAAACCCCCCCCCGAAAGAAACGATCTGTAAAGGGCAAATCCTTTAAATACAAAGCACTGTAATTTAAAGGTCAATATCATTTTCCTGTTACCATTTAAATAGTCATCCTCTTTTGCTTCCTTAAGCCAGTGCAGGTGAAATGTTATTAATTTTAGAGGTGTTTTCTGACTCAGTACAGAGACTCCTTGTATTATTAGCAGCATAAATCGAACTAAACATAATCAATCTTACACTGGCACTTTCAGTATTCAGTGACCTTGTTCGTGTTGGCAATGCCTGGTTGAATAGTGATGAAATAAATGTAGAATTTTTCTCCCAGCAGAAGAACGAGTACACACGTGTATTTCAAGGAATAAAAAGGGGGGGAAAAATACACAATCGATAACAAAAGCATTTACAGACGCAAACGAACCGAGAGCCTTGACTGGGGCAGTTCAGCCAAATTGACATGCCAAGTCAATTTTCCAGTCAAGTGGTTTAAAAAGCATTTATGATAAAATGAGACTGCAAGTGGGAATACACAAAGCAATGAACATATGAGGAAAGGAGAGGAGGAGGACGCTCTTAGTGCATTCCCAGGAGCGAATTACTGAAGGGTTATAGCTTTTCCAATAAATGAGAGGAAAAGACGAGGAAGATAAAACCCCAGAATGACATCAGATTTCATGATGAAAACCACAAGAACTTCTATAAGCTCACAATATTTTTATGCTAATAGCAGTACTGTGAAAAGGAATGAAATCTAAAGAATATGTCAGCTCTGATTTTCTGCACAGCTGAACATTACAGACAACCTCTGGAAAAGTCTTGAATTCATAGAGAATAATAGACCTTTGTAAGCTTTCTTTGCAGAGTTTTTTTTGTTTTGTATAAACATTCTAATTAAATCAATGTAATCTAAAATTAAATCGAAATACATGCCATCTTGGCAAAATGCATAATCACTAATTGTATTAACTCCAATGTCAACACGTAACTTTTACATTAGACTTTAATGCATTAAATGATAGAATGCCAAGTATGCCAGAAACACTTTAATCCAATGCAAAAACTTACAGCAGCCAATATTTCTTTTCTTTTTTACTTGTGAAAATCATAATTTATAAAACATACAGTGCTATAAAAGTGTGCATACCACTTGAATCCCCTCTGTTTATACACCAATAGCTCTGGCTTAATAAGGTCATGGCCCCACCTCACGCTTCTGTGCAATTTCTAGCAAGTTTCCTCCAGGATTTCTCTGCGTTTAGCTCCACCTATCATCTCAGTTCTCGTTATCCTATCTTACTGAAAACATCCTCCTGCATGATACTTCAATTTCCATATTTTGCTGCTGGGATGGCACATTCAGGGTGATGTGCAATGTTAGCTGTCTGCCTCACACTGTCTTCTGCATGTAGCGCCATCTAACCAGTGCATCTTAGTTGTGTCTTCTACAGGGCTTGTAGCAATCTGTAAGTAGTTGTATTTGGCTTGAGATGTTCAAAGGACATTGTATAAAGGCAAGCATGCTTTAACTATATCCATGACATGTCTGGTGTGCTCCTTGGTCTTCATGATGCTCTTTGCTCACAATTGTTCACTAACAAACCTAAAGCCTCCACAGAGGAGCTGTTAATAATTAGATTAAATTACACACACACAGTCTGTAGGTGACTTCTGTAGGCAATTGATTGCACTTTATGTAGGGAAATCAGAGTATATCTACCCGTTTAAATTCATATACAAGTAAAGTACACAAAATGTTGTGGCCAAAATGTAAAAATGTTACAGGAATTTGTGTCCTTTGGCAATATCCTCAATTAGTATCAACCGAAGTTTAGTGGAGTTTAGTTTAACAAACTGTGCAGAATCTTAATCAATCTATGTTCTTGTTCACATCTTGTTTTCACCAAAATTGTTATTGTTTTTAAATGATTATTTCACATTTTCAGCTGATTTTGTGCTGTAGTAATACACCCAGAAATGTGTCTTTAAGTACTTACACAGAATTTTTATATTTTCAATTCTTATCTGTACATTTGTATCTTAAGATATCTTTTAGTTTCTGAACAATATATATTTGGTTACATTCAGATATTCTAACATTTGTTTTACTAAAACCTTGTGTCAATGTTGTGACCATCTCCCTAAATTTCTGCAGATTTCCAACAGAACAAGGAAAATATCTGTGCATTTGCAAATTACACAAATTTATGATTCCTGACACTTTACATATATCACTGGTGCATAAAATATTTCCTGGCCTACCACCGACCCCTGCAGTACTCTAAAACTGTTTTCTAAGAAGTTTCCTCTGTATTCTTCCATTTGTAGATATTACCTGTAGACAGTCCAATGACTGATTCTCAGGTCTGTATGTGAATAAAGTATACATTATAGTGTGAATTAAAATAACATGATTTAACATATCAATCACACCACAATGCTTGTGCATGGTTTTTGAGCCATGGTAGCTGTTTTAGTATCCTAATCAACTAGGACATTTCTTTGATAGGTAATCAGTCTGAAAGAAAGTAATATTTTGACCTTATTTTGTCTTTCAACAAGGAAGATCCATAAGAAGAGAGTTTCCTCTACTGTGCAGGTATTGAATTGCAAAGCTCAGCAGGGGAACCAGAAAAAAAATCCACAGCCAGGATTGAGAACCTGTTTTGCTCAGTTGCACAGGACGTCTCAAAGATCAGTGAAGACAGAATACAGATCAGCACATTTCCTCTTATATAGGAACAAAAAGAAACCCCGAAGGCTCCAAATCCATTTTTCTCACAGCATCTTCGTTATCTAGCAAAACACTGAAGTCTTCTCAAATCTACAAGTGAGTGTGAGTATTGCTTTGTTTGTTTTGTTTTACAAAGGTCATCTGACTCTTTTAGATTGTTTTCAGAGTTCCTGTCTCTACCACCCAGGTCTTCAATAGCTTTCTCTATGGAAATATCAAGCACACCAGAGCTGAGTGCTCAGATTTACCTTAACATGGTAAAATAAAATATAAACAAAACCAGAAATGAATATTTAAAACTTAAAGTCTAGGAATGGTAGAGACAGATAGAGACTTATGCTCCAGTCGCAGAGAGAAATAGACCCTTCTTGTAAGCAGTTTATTCAAGGATGCCTTTAAATCCCTTTTTAACAACAGCAATAAATTTCATAACAGAAGCCCATTATATCATGACTGCCAAGGAGTCCACTGAGAAATACTACAATAATAACTGCCAGTTTCTGTCTACACTAGGTTTCAGTGCTGCCTCTAAAGGCAGAACAGTACAGAGGTTCTGTCATCACTTTCATCATCGCCATCACCATAGAGGCAATGGGTTTTATAAGTCAGGTCAAATAAAAACAGAAATATGATGCAAATGATAGCACATTTGATTAGGTAAAAAATAAAAAGCTATAAAAAAATCTGAAATAAATATTAATATGAAGTCTTTTCCCCCATTTTATTTAAGATGTTACAGATTCAGTCAACTTAGAATGCCCCTTCTTGTCACAACCACCCTGACAAACCTTTCGTCCCCCTCTTCATGTAAACCTATTGTGTGATGGGTCTGAATTTTATGAGTGTGTTTATTTATGCAGAAAACACTACTCGATTTCCATGAGCTGCTGTTGGGACTATCTGTGCTACCTTGTAGAGCAACGTTTGTAGAGACCGAGCAGATTTTGAGGAGCAATTGCTAGAGGTCGTGAGGAAGTACGTTCGGAAATATTTTTCTGGTCTGATACAGCAGGAGAATGCCTCAATAACGTTTTCTTTTCTTTTTTTTAATAATGTGAAAAATAAAATGAGATTTTCCAGACATCATTTATTTCTTTCAGCTACAAACTTGTGAATTCATAATAGTCGATATTCCATGCTATGATCACTGTGTTTCCTATGCTGTTGTTGTAAATCACACATGGCAAAAAATATGATGTACACTGTAGCAAAACAACGAATAGAAACATAACAAAACTAGCATACCAAAGTATCATATACATATATACTGTATGTCACTTTGACCGGCGGAGGCTCTGCGTTTAATGAAGGAAGTGAGGCAACAAATGTCTTTGAGGTGGATTTATTTGGGAGCTCCAAATCTTCATTACACCAGCACCCTCCTTCAGTGAAACAAAGAAGCTGACATTTATACCTGAGGCAAGTTCCAACACTTACACCAGGTAAAGGGGTGATCCAAAAAGAAAAGACAAACAAACACTACTTACACAAACCTAACAATAAATGATCCAACAAATATTTACATGCATGCAAATTATTAAAATTAAACTAATCTAAAGTCAATCAAAAGTAAATATAACTAAATATAAATCCTCAGAGTATTCCCCCTCTTAATGGAAGTTGGTATGCTCCAGGAGCATTCGTCTCCCTCTCTGATCCACCTTGCTGAGACACACCCAGAAAGGCAAATACTCAATTAACTCAAATTGAACTAATCTAAATCAAAACAAACTGACATTTCCTCCCCCCCCCCACATTCTCCGAACAGGAAAGATGGCCAGTCTCCCCACCCACAAAGAATGTTCACCAAATGTCACAATATAACTAAACAAAGAACTAATACAAACACATTTGAACTGAAAACAACATAATATCAATAATCAACATGGGATGGAACCTGTGGTCTCCATCACACTGTATATATATATATATATACAGTACAGACCAAAAGTTTGGACACACAGTTGTGTCCAAACTTTTGGTCTGTACTGTGTATGTATATATATATATATATATATATATATATATATATATATAGAGAGAGAGAGAGAGAGAGAGAGAGAGAGAGAGAGAGAGAGAGAGAGAGAGAGAGAGAAAGACAGAGAGAAATGGTCCCTAGAGACATGGACTAAAGGCTGATTAATGACCAGTAGAACCAAATAAGCTAAGATGGATGTCATAGGATGTGTTTATTATCTATAATGCCATAACATGCTTCAATGCAATTTAAAAAAAAATATTTGAGTTTAGGAAATGCGCAGAGGAGCTGACCTAATGTCTTGCCACTCTTTTTCTCTAATCACAGAGGACAGGTACAAAAATATATTCTACTTACACTAAGAAGTAAAAGCTGTGAGCTTCTTTGAACAGGAGATGGAGGTGTTCGCTGAGCAAATTCCATTTCCAAGTAAAGCTCTCACACACAGGGCTGTTAACTTGTTAATGTGCACCTTTGAAATTTACATTTCAAATAAGGCTTGATTAGATCACAACTCACAAATATATAATACATCAGTGACAGATTATGCATGTTTAGATTCATCTATCAGAAATGCATGTTATTTAGATTAGATCATTAACATGCAGTACATTAGTCCAGCTGTGGAGAAACTGTAACATTGGCAGACTGTGAAAGAGCTCTTAGAGACACTGTAGTCCATCAATGCTCTTGGGTCTTGTCACACAAATGTGATGGACTCTTTCAAACGTCACATGTATATATCAAAATATCAAAGAGCAAACTTAAATGATTTTCTGTCTGCAACATCTGTATCTTACATTTTTAATTTGGTCAGCAGATGGATGCCCAGATTGGTGATTTGTGATGCTACATAATTCATCGTGTGGGGACCAAGCATATGTTGCAAGGAGCAATGGTCTGTAAAAAGATTTATTTTTTACAAGAAGGGTCAACAGAAAACAAAACATCGGGCCTTCCATCACATCATCAGTCACAAGGATAAAGCCTGTCACAAACAGAAGAAGTAGATAAGAAGTAGAAATAAATATAAAACCTATTTCTAATTTTTGGGATGTCTTGGTAATATCCAGAAAAAAACTCCCATCAAGAATATTAACTTCATTTCTATATCTTTGAGCACATAAAATCAGAAAGTCTGATGATAACATTTGGATCACAGTGTGTCATATTCTCAAGTTTAGATCACGTCCAGTAAATCTCAAAGCATGAGGGGAAAAGCATCTCTCAGGGTAAATAACATTTATTGATTTATTCCAAATGTTGCTGTAGGTTTTAAAGAGACAATTAATTCATGCTTCTAACAAGTGTAAGCTCCTCTGATGTAAGAAAACATTTGATTTTGGACAAGAGATTGAATATTAAGCAAAGGCAACTTACATATTTTTCCCCCTTGCATAGAAATCATTAGAAAAGAGAGCATAATGAAGACCAAGAAACACACCAGATAGGTCGGGGATACATTTGTGGAGAATTTTAAAGCAGGATTAAGTTCAAATACAATATCCCAGGGTTTAAACATCTCACAGAGCATTGTCTAATCCATCATCTCAAAATGGAAAGAAAATAGCACAACTGCAACCACTTAAACTGACCAGGAAAGGAGTGCATCTATCAAAAGAGCAGCCAAGAGGAACATTTTAACTCTGAATGAGCTACAGCGATCCACAGGTCAGGCCCAAGAATCTATTGACAGGACAACTGCTACGCACCTCAAAAATGGAAAATGTTGACCTAAAATGCAAGACGCTATATATGTGTGGTTGAAGAACAACACCACACGTGAACACACAATTTTCTTTCAATTTTCAATTTTCAGAGAATGGACAAAAATGCTGTGCAGAATTGTTGGGAATATGGATGGAGCTAAATGCAAATCTGTTCTGAAAGAAATCCAATGACAAGCTGGGAAAGTCTTGAAACAGAGATGGAGCTTTACCTTCTAACAGAACAACGACCCTAAACATGCCAACAGAGATTAAAAATATATATATAAACACATTTATATAAAAAAGCAATAGAACACTTTGAAGTTGATGGCTTGTAGCATTAATAATTTTGCAACCATTTGTCTTTTGATTAAAGTGTAAACCACTAACACTTTTCATAAAAAGCCTTTACCTTAGCTGTGGCAATTTCTATTGCAATTTTGGATGACTCTAGAGATACAACATGCAACTGATTGCATTAATCACAACTAAACACATACATCTCTACTCTCTTTGCAAGTGTTACATCAGTGTTGTTTTGTGCTGCAACATTTACCTGTTTTCTCAGTCATTCTCACACCTCTGATTATCTCTCGCTGCCTTTCACACAGGTGAGTTTCAGCAACACAACACAGCTGTTGGTAGTTGATACAGTAACACACCTACCAACATAAAATTACCTTCACAGTTGGATTGTGCAGCAAGAAGAAAACAAACACTGCAACACTGAATGTCGTGCTCAAGGACACCTTTGTTTGATTGACATTTACCTTGTGTTACAATGCTGAAGCAGACTGAGAATCAAACATGGATGGAGGAGATGAGGAAAGACTGATTAAAACACATATCTGTGAATTATACAGATGCAAAAACTGTAAATCTACAAATTGGACATTCATTACCTGTAGTTTGAACATAAAGTGACTGTCACATCTTCACATACCACACTATCTACTTACAATAAAAAAGCTGAGGAATAATTAACTCTATACTAGGCTTGATTTGCATTTCATTGGCATAATTCTTGATCACTTCTAACAAAATTTGAGGCACTGGAGAAGAAGCAAGTTTCTGTCCCAGCAACAGTAAAAGGGGATGTCTCTTCCTTTCTCCACAAAGGTATCTACATATCGCTATCTTTCAAAGGACTCTGTTTGACAAAACGCATTTATGAATCTTTGATCCCCCCAAACATAAACAGAATTTTTCCATCTATTCTTAACCCAACTCTTACACTTCCTGCTGTAGGGGTATCCGGCTACTATACGATATGTTGGAAATATACACTGCTCAAAAAAATAAAGGGAACACTTAAACAGGTGTTTAACACTTAAAGTGTTCCCTTTATTTTTTTGAGCAGTATATTTTCACTGCTGAGATCTAAAACTTTTATTGGTTTTCTAAAAGTCTGAAACTAAACAACCAACTAAATTCTGATTTTCTAACTCTTTAGCAGATGTTCCCAGTTGAGCCCTCGGGCAGCAAGCCTTGTTTAGTTTGCTTTATGTGCATTTCTCTACTAACAGATGAGGAAAACAGCAGATGTGCGACTCCCATCTTTACTACTTAGAGAAATCTAAAAATAAATTTGATTTTTTTTCTATTAAGACTAGAACACATTTTATGTGAAAGGTGTTGTGTGCAGAATATTATCCGTAACCCTTGATATTGTCTGACATTTATGATAATGCACATACATTCTTTCTGAGCTAGAAGAGGCAGTGTGGTGTGTTTCCATTTATAAACATTTGCATTAGATTAAGGTCAGGGTTTTGACTTGGTAATTCTTTAACATTAAGACATTCTTAATGTCTTAAGACATTATTTTCTAGAACGAGTTGTGTGCTTTGAACTTTTGGCTTGCTGCATGGCCCACATTCTCTGGGAATAAATTTCATGGACAAATGCCTAGGCTTCTTTTAGAATCTGCTGAAATAATTAATAATTTATTGCTCTACAGGCGAAGTACAGTGTTTTTCTAATGGAGGATTTTTTTTTTTACATTAATATGAGCTAATGTTTTGAAAGTACTTAAGGTTGCAGTGTAACCTAAAGTAAAGAAGGCATAGGAGCTAGACTTTTTTCACAAATTTTCTGTCTCAAACCATACTGTCACGACATTGCAACAATTTCAACAAATATGCAAAAAGTATGGTTTTTATAAAACTTACATACTGCAGCTTTAACTAAAATATGATAGCGAATCACTAGTAGTCTCATAACGATGTGAAGACTTCAGCCAACTAAGTCTTGGATGTTCTTCAGAACCAAAGAGACTCAAACTGAAGATTAAACCAGGGTGAATAATAAATTTATATTCATCAAGGTACTAGTAAATGTCTCTTAGGAAGTTGTAGTTGCATAACAGGATGCATATGTGCAATATTTTGTTAACAAGCTATGCTAACTTCATAGATAAAAGTAGTTCTGGTACCCAGCTTGTTTCTGTTTTCTCCGAAGTGGCAAGACTTCTCTGTGAAAGTTTCATTTCTTCATATATTGACTAACTTGAGGCAGGCAACTTAAAAGGTAAATAAGTCTGAGAGTAAAACTGAAATCTTCAACTGGATGAAGATCAGAGTCTGAGCAACACCCTCTCTTTCTTCTCCTCTTCTCACAGTGTCTCTTGAGCTCTAGGCCTCATTGCGTTTTTAACCTATAAGCCCGCCCTCCCGGTCTTATGAAAAATGCATTAGCCATGCTACACTTGATACTGTAGAGCCTCTGAGCACTCTCATGGCACCAGTACATCTTGCTGTAGGGAAGTTCATCTCCCACAAAACCAACTGGGGCACAGTGGGACAGACAGAAGCTATCTTTGGCTTGGCACAACCACACTCTGTTGTCTGAGTCGATTGTAATAAGAAAAGTAGCTCAAAATTGAAGCCATAGATCTGTGAAAAGGGGTATATCTGTAAGCAGCCATGGCTGATTTTTCTATACTTACGGTTTTCAACTTTAGTCAAATACACTGCCATTGATATAAAATGTGAAACAATTTTGACAAAGAGGTGATGCCTGTTTTTATTGCCAACTTTTTGTTGCACTACTTTAAGCATACTAGCTGTGCTGTCACTGCTACATAACAACATATAGACAGGTGTGTGTAAATACACATTTAATCTAATGTTGTGTATTTTGCTACAGTTTCTACTGTTTTCAGATCTGAGCCAGCAGGCATTTTCCTTACATAGAAGAAAAAAAATGCTGCTTATCCACCAGCCATCCTGTCCAAGAGCATTCATGGCAGGTCAAAATAGCAACCTAAGTTGTATGTAATTACCGGATTTGGTGTGTGGTTAAGCAACTATGATTCTGAGAACAGCATTACAAATGGTGACATTTAAGGAATATTCTCTGCCATCAATAACTGTCTCAAAAGCTTTTTCAGGGCTTCTTGGTTGATTATCACAACTGCTGTCCAGCCAGCAGCTGGGCTGGATGGAGTTTTGTTGCTTGTGGAGTTCTATACTATCTTGTTACAGAAATAATCATGATAATAAAAGAAACTCTGACTTTTGTTACAACTAGAGGGACTATTTGCTGAATCTCGACTGTATTCTTTTGGATAGTTATGTACGTAATGTTACAGTCTCTAACCTGAAAAGTATGCCAGATGTATATTGAAGTCCCTGTTTAATACTGTTTAACTTATTTACATCCTGTAATCTATTCAGTCTGTTCCATCACTTAAAAAACATATATTCGCTTTTGAAATACTGTTCTTCCAGTGAATAACTCGGTTAATAAACTCTGAAAGGTCAATACTGTCAGGTCCCCTACAGAGTGGATGATTCATTGTGTCGTCATTTGTCTCTTTGATTGTGAGGCTAATGGTAGCTGAATAACCAATGTGTGACATCATCATGCAGTGTTGTAGGTAAGAGTGGGCTTTTGTTGCTCCACACAGAAATGTGTTTTGCTTTAGAAAGCCAAAGACATTGTGTGTGATCTATAAGTAGATATGATTGTCATCTGTCTTGTTTAAAGTTTAGACACTCACAAATTATCACACAGTTAGCAAAGTGACTGTAGACTAACTACCTTTAAATATTTAATGTCAAAAGTTGTTACATTTTTATCTGTGCTCTTTTCTTCTATTACAGAAATAAATTTGTCTCTATTACAACAGGGGAAAAAATTGTCTCTACTCTTTTCCCTTAAGTCACCAGGCAGCTTCACTTTTCGTTGTTGGACCTGGATTAGTTTTCTTACAATACATGTGTAAAATGCCAAGGGTGGCTGTTCTAATCAAATTGTACATGGCACAAAGAACATAAACATGACAGGTTAGAATCACAGTTTTATCCTCCCACAACTACAAAGACTTCGAAAAAATACTGAAGTGAACTCTTTGTCTCTTTGTTGTTCTGCCTTTTAAATTAGCTTGATAATGTTTTATTTCATGATCAAAATCCAGTAAAATAATACATTATCCTCCGTTCTAACCCGTGTTTTGCATATTACATTATTACATGCAGCCTCTTAGTCTCAGTGAAATGACCAAAAGACTTTATAATGACAGTTTTCAGTGAGCTATTCTCCTCCATTTCCATGCTCTTGCGCTACTATGGGAAGTTTATACAGAAAAGATGCCTGAAATTAGAACAAAACCAAGAAGGATTGCTGGGCAGTGCATTGTGCATGCATTATGATATGGTGGTCTGTTGCCTGGCTTCCACGGCATAGGTTGTTATAATTAAATGTAACAGAAGCTTATTTCTTAAAATGCTTCAGCAAGTTAAATTTGTGTTGTGTGCTCAACTTTTAATGCATTTCATCTCAGCAGCAATCTTTATACAAGTTTAAATAAGGCCTGTGGAACAATTGTAAGTGAAACAATTATAAGATCTGTTTTCTAACTTGCAAATTAATAAGGCAACTAAGCAGATGGCATCATAAACTGTTTTTGTTGGTTCTCTATTGAGTTTTTCAGTGTAATATTGGCATCCAATCAACACATGAGTGACGAACTATCTTACTGCTTTTAAGCAATCTGGACTACCATTTGATTGAAACTTTAAACCAAAGACAAGGAATCCATATGCTTACAGTTGAGAGCATTCCCACGATAACACCGTGGGCCTGATCTTTTAAAGGTTTGCGTGTATAAAAAGCAATACCAACTTGATATTGTGTGCAAACCTAATCTAGAAGCAATACTCAAACAGAATTGTGTTAGTACAATGAGAACAGAGGCGGGAATAAACTTAGCCTGTCTTCCTCCATGAATATGGAAAGCATATGCTGATCATCAGAAAGCACTAAATACTGGAAGGAGGACATGCAAATGTAATGACTTACCACTCGCAATTCGATTCACTAAACCCGAACCACATTGCTGGGTGCTTTTATTTGCATCTATACTTAGCATGTTTGAAAAGCAGGTGTAAATTAGCATGAAAAAATATGTGCGGTCACTATGGCGAGCAGGCGGCAGAGATACTATGACAAACTTTACTATTTAAATAATATAATATAAAAAAAATAATCAAAAATGGATTAGAAGTAGCCTCAAGCAATGCTGATTTTGAGCTGCAGGATTAACAAACAATGTACCATCACTTTATGGCAGCATACTGTTAGGTCTTAGTGCTATGCAGGAGTGCATGTAGCCCAGAAAAGGTTATCTACTGCTGCATGTTCCACAAATTGGGCCTACAAAAAATATCTAAGTAGCACAGATTAAAGCTGCCGGACTGTTGACCATGTTTATCCAATTAAACCAAAAAGAAAACAACATGACAAACTTAAATACTGTGCAACGTTATTTAGCAAAACTGAACATTAACCGCCAACAGGTAGTGAGGTTGCAGAGTTAAGTATACATTTTAATTTATCTTTAAATATTTATTTTGTTCACCACATTGCATACTAATTTAGATTCATTAAGATTAGATTTATTATTATTATTAATAATAATAATAATATTACAGAATAATGACTTTCTAATTAATTAGAGAGTGGCTCACACAAAAATCCTAATTTTAATTGGCTGGTCTGCACCACTGTTGCACTTGTAATCAATTACACTGCAAATCTTTGTAGACTGCATGCAACATACCAACTTACAATACATGCAATATTTTTCTTTTCCTCACGCAATTTACCGCTCCATATTTGGAATCTTTGTGGATCAGGCCCTTTAACTGAATTAGTAAATGGCTCTGATGACTTAAGACAGAAGTTTTATTACATGATTGATAAAGAAGTATTGTTTCTGGCTGTCAAGTGGTGCTCATTAGAATCCAACTGCTCTCTTGCCTGAGGGAATGATTCAGCTGAAACTACCTGCAATGTTTTTATGCTCTGTACTGTGTGAGCCACTTTGATAGCTCTGTTGCTGTCGCCTGATGTAATTTATAGGCCTATATTTCTGCATGTTAATATGACACAGTGAGACAGATTAACAGCCCAGCTGAAAGCTGACACAGTGGCTAAGAGTCATTGATTTACTAGAAATAATAGAAACTGAAACCAGAAGAGAAGAGCAAAGTAAGAGTAAACCTCTCTGATCTTAACCTCCCAAGATCTCCCATTCTCTGCTCAAAGGCATGCAAGCACAGGAGGGACTGTCTTAAAAAAAGATTCAGTGCTTTTAAATTTAAAGAAAAAAATCTATAATCATAGTCAAAAGGCTATCACTTAGATATCCTGTAGCTGGTTTCAGGTCATGGTTGTGTATTTTCAGTTTTTGGAAACAGAAGATATATTAATTGTAAATTTTTATTAATATTCTATGACAAATTATAAAATAAAGCTACACATGGATATTTCTCCAATTTGCTATTTAGACGTTTAATATTGTAAAGCTAATTGCTCCTTTTTCTAGTGTGTCTTTAAATGGCTTTAATTATTTACACCAGACAAAAAGAACAAGATTCAGTTCACAGGAACAACTTGTTTCCACCCCTGTCAGATACGGAATAATTTAGAATCATTTTGGGCTTAGTTATATGTGTTAATACGATTATTCAAGTCTAAATTTATTTGTGTAAAAATAAATTCCATTAAATCAAAATTACCGTTAGCCAAAAAAATAAAAAGGATTGAACAAAAAACTAACAGCAAAGAAACTCCCAGTAGGTCAGGGTCTATTTTACTAGAAATGTTGCATTTATTGAGAGTCTGTATTTCTTAAAGCCACAGGAGGAAAAAAAGTGTCCTTGTCATGCTGTTAAGCACGATGAGGCTGATTTTGTTGAAGGACAAACAGTGGGTAAAATAAATATTTGAAGGCATGCTGATTTTGTAGGTTAGCTCAAATAAGAAGCAATTCAACATTTTTATAACATTTTCATTTTAATGAAGATCATTTTTGATTCAGAATATAAGCCAAAGGTGCAGATAAAAGTTGATTTGCACACCATGGACTGAAATAACCTCTTACTAAGAAGACTGACTTTCGACCTCTGTAGATCAATCAAACAATCAATGACCGATACTCCTGACATAATCTGGTCATAGGCACCACTAAGGTCAGCACCTGTCAACAGAATCAATTTTTGTCAATCCAACATTACTACTATGATCTACAGGACCAGAGAGTTGTTTGAGAGCTTCAGAGAGAAGGCAAGAGATCTGTGCAAGGCTGGAATGAACTGTAAGAGACCATCAGTAAAAACTTTGGTGTGATTACTCCAGGCTGGACATGATAAACAAATGGCTGATTAAAAGCTGCTCTGCCAGCTCAGTGACCTTCATCGATAACCTCTGGATCTATTGGCAGCGCTTTCACCTCTTTGGAAGAAGCTGTAATGATGTAGATAAGTTGGTAAATGATTTTCAGTCTAAAGTCTCAGATATTATTGATTCCATTGCCCCAATTAAAATGAAGGTTGTGTCTGGTAAAAAGAAATCTCCATGGAGAAATGCACAAACAGTTAGATCTGCAAGACAACTCTGCCGTAGGGCAGAACGAAAATGGCGTAAAACTCAACTCCACGTTCATTGTGACATCTATAAAGAAAGACTACGTAACTATCATTTAACACTAAAACATGCAAGAGAGGCTTTCTTTGCAGATGTCATAAACAAAAACATTAACAACGCTCGGGCTTTATTTGCAACAGTTGACAGAATCACAAACCCTCCTGTGACGTTACCGCCTGAATTCCAATGTATTGCCGCCTGCAACCAGTTTTCCAGCTTCTTTTCAGAGAAAATTCAAAAAATCAGAGGATTAATCTGTACATCCACTATAAAGTCAGTACCAATGCTGTGCCCAAACAAAACAAATACAGGAAAAATGACCCAATTTCAACTACTTAATTATAAAACCCTACAGGAAATTATAAGTCAAATAAGCTCCAGTTCCTGCTGTCTGGATGTCTTACCCACACATTTCTTTAAGAAAGTCCTGCCTGTTATTGCTGCTGATCTGATCCAAATAGTAAACTCATCGCTCTCGTCAGGCGTTTTCCCCCAGGCTCTGAAAACAGCAGTAATCAAACCACTTATAAAAAAGAACAATCTGGACAAATCACTAATGCAGAATTACAGGCCGATCTCCAACCTCCCATTCATCAGCAAAGTTATTGAAAAAGCTGTGTGTAAACAATTAACTAGCTTCCTAACTATAACCAACCTCTTTGACTCCTTCCAGTCTGGTTTTCGTGCTCACCACAGCACAGAGACCGCCCTGGTAAAAGTGTTCAATGACATCCATATAAATACGGACTGTGGCAGAACCACAGTGCTGGTTCTGTTGGACCTCAGTGCAGCTTTTGACACTGTTGACCATGACATATTACTGAATCAACTGGAGAGTTGGGTCGGACTCTCCGGTCCAGTGCTTAACTGGTTTGAATCTTACATAAAGAACAGGGATTTCTTTGTTTCAATTGAAAACTTTTCATCAAAGAGGTCAAAGGTCACATGTGGGGTACCCCAAGGTTCAATCCTAGGACCCCTTTTATTCAATATTTATATGCTCCCACTAGCTCAGGTTATAACAGGAAATAATATTAGCTACCATAACTATGCAGATGACACACAGCTCTACATTACGATGTCACCAGGTGACTCAGAGCCCATCCAATCACTGAACAGATGCTTAGAACAGATAAATGTGTGGATGTGCCAAAACTTTCTCCAGCTGAACAGAAACAAAACTGAAGTTATTATTTTTGGACCTAAAGAGGAACGATCTAGAGTCAATGCACAGCTTCAGTTATTACAACTGAAAACTAGCGATCAGGCCCGAAACCTGGGAGTAGTGATGGACTCTGACCTGAACCTCCAGAGCCACATAAAGACAGTTACAAAGTCGGCCTTCTATCACCTGAAGAACATTTCCAGGATTAAAGGACTAATGTCTCAGCCAGATCTAGAGAAACTCGTCCATGCGTTCATCTTCAGTCGTATTGATTATTGCAACAGCGTCTTCACAGGTCTGTCCAACAAATCAATCAAACAGCTGCAGCTGATCCAGAATGCTGCTGCTCGCGTTCTCACTAAAACCAGGAAGATAGAGCACATAACACCAGTTCTAAAGTCCCTCCACTGGCTCCCTGTAGCTCAAAGAATAGACTTTAAAATACTGTTGTTAGTTTATAAATCACTGAACGGCTTAGCACCACAATACATTAAAGATATGCTTTTATTGTATCAACCTTCCAGACCTCTCAGGTCTTCCGGTTCTGGTCTGCTCTGCATCCCCAGAACCAGAACCAAACGAGGAGAAGCAGCTTTCAGCATCTATGCACCACGAATTTGGAACAAACTTCCAGAAAACTGTAAAACAGCTGAAACACTGACTTCTTTTAAATCTCAACTGAAAACCCACCTGTTTAGAATTGTATTTGAAATGTAATCAATTACAAATTTATTGATGTAACTTGACTTAATGATTGATTCTATATTGCATTGTGATTCTGTGTTTGTTATGATGTAAAGCACTTTGAAATGCCTTGCTGCTGAAATGTGCTATACAAATAAAATTTGATTGATTGATTGATTGATTATTATCAAAAAGATTACTCACATTTGCCATCAGCCTAGAGCTCTACACAAGATCTTGCCTTACTGGCTGAGTATAACCACAACAAAGGGATCTGTCCACAATTACGCAGTAGGAGCTTGTTAATTATCGGAAGGCATTTGGACCCAATTCAGCAGTAACACCAGTGGTAACGCCATGCGTTCAGTCATTGCTCTTATGCATTTTCATTTCAAAATTCCAGATTTTTCCTCACTAATATTTCTACATTGTTTTCCTGCAGTTTTTATGGGATTGTGAAGAACATTTGAGTACAAAATATTCACCATGAACTGTTTAATAAGTTTTTTTGTTTTTTTTTTTGCACTTTCCACAAATCACAAAGCATAACACTGCTGAAGATGCATTTTTCAGAAAGTGGTGTAGCTCTTTTTCACTGCTACCTTATTAGGACTGACTTAGAAAAGCTGCTTTTAAAATTCCAGGAAAGCCACAGGGAGGAGAATAGTAATAAAAAATGTTTATGGACACATTTTTTTACTTATATAACATGCCATTTTGGAAACATATTCTGTGTATTTGAGTATAAAACATCACTATGAACTTCCTTAAAAAGTTTTAATCCTTTAATATCTGCAGGACCTCCAATAAAAAACAATGCAATGTTAAAACTGTTTTCAAGTTTTTGGTGCTGATAAAGAAACATTTCACTGCTTTTCTTGCATCTGATCTCTGATAATCTTTGTTTCAAGAACAAAACCTCTTGAATTTTGTCAAGCAAGGTACAGAAAGAATATCCTAAATAAAATCCAGATTCTTTAAAGCAAAGTTTTTCAATGCAGCTGCCTTTATTTTATTTGCAAGACTTAAACATAGATTGTTTGGCCTTTTAGACCCAGTTTAAGAAACCCAGTTATCTAAATTTGCAAACAAAACATCCCTGTCTGATTTTGAATGAGGGTTAATTTTTTTACTAAGTCAAAAACCATAGAACTCATAATCTAAAGTTAAAATCAATGTGTGATATGCCATATGAAAGCTGAATCATGTTAACTACATATAAATTAGGATTTTGTCCTTCAGAAAGTATTCTTCCCTTTTGTATTAAAAAAAAATAAATTGGAAAATTTAAAAAAGAAAAGTGATTTTTCTTTTTCCCATATTTTTCCAGAGTTGGAAAATTGTACAAGAAAACTACATACCTTTAAAGACTGCATGGAAATCTCATGGCCTTCTGCTATATAAGGTACATGTACAGAAGAAAAGCTCTAAATGATGCAGAGAAGGTTGGGAGTGAAAGCTAGGGTCAAATGAGAGAAAAGCTTAGAATGCCCTGAAGAATTCTTCACCTCACTGAGAGGCCAATGGACAGGGTCACTGGTTTACAACCGCCTTTTCTCAGCCAGAAACATCAAGGATCAGTAGTGGATATTTCTCCTGTATGAGCAATACTCAAAATAAATCCTTAAGGCAACATCCATTGAAGAATCCGACTGAGGTCTTGGACAGCTCCCAATGATAGAGAAGGGGTGTACAAGCAGCTGAAGTTTCAAGCAGCAGAAAAGAAGCCTACAGAAAAGGTCTTAGCACTTTGCGCTCCAACAAAGGTTCTAACAGCAAGTTTTTAAGATGTGTTTCTACTTGGGGATAAAATACGTATTTCACCAAATGCAGTGCAGTGATTGCTCAGGGTAATCAAAGACATTGGCATGAGCCGTATGCCAACTTTCAACAAGTATATTTCAGCAACAACGCCACAAAAAAAAAAAACTCACATATTTTTCACACAAAGAGCAGAACATTCAGTCTGTTGCAGTAGTATGGTTTTAGGCTTAATGTTTATTTGAGAAAACTATAAATATATCGCTGCACTTGACGTTGCTATATGGCTAGCTCCATGGCTAGCTCGCTGTTACTGTCTCTTACTCTGCAGTTGTTTAGTCACAGTGTCTGGGATCATGAGCGCCCCCTGCTATGAGGCAAGAAAACTGCCTGCCTCACCTTGAATCTGATCTCTGCCGTTTATGATCGCTCCTCAGCACACGAAACACATTACACATACAGTTGGTTGACAAAAAAAACACTGAACATTATATACATAAGCTAAATTATGGAAAATCAGTTCATACATGAAATGTCTTTTAGCTATTTTATTGGCAGCGTACAGACAGGAGGAACATGTTCTCAGAGTGGCAGCCAGTGCAGTTAGCGAGAGGTTGCGCAATCGAAGCCTCAACTCGCTGCTGCCTCACCGGCGTCGCTTCCGAGCATTTGAATGGGAAAATGTTTGAAGAAAAAATAATCAGAATTGGTTAAGCTAAATGAAAAAAAGGTACTTTATAGTACAAACCACGGTGTGAAAATAGCAATATAAATCATTTTATCATTATTTATTATTTTTTTCATGATCGCATGTCCTCCCCTGACCGCACGTAACTGCTGCCCAGAGATGTGTATTCACCTCAGTTTTAGAGAGTTAGGTTTGTGGTGTTCAAACTTTTATATGCTATTGTTGGTTTGTAAAGTTATGGTCATGTACATTTAAAGACCCAATGAGTGGTGGTTACAGGCTGAGTACCATTTGTTTATGTTAATGCTATTGACCAAAGGGTTGCTTTTCTGTTTTAATGATTATAGAGCATTTTTGTTCAGCTATAACTCAAAATCTAAACACGCCAAAGCCAGTCAAACCTAGAATGACTGGATCTAATGCAGAGCTCATCCCTAGCAAAACACTAAAATAAAAAAATGCCCCAGAATCAACTGTGGATAACATACATATTTACCTTATGTTTGAAAAACAACAGATAAGAAATCATAAAACTCAGGGTGATGCAGAAACAAAATCAGCTTTTCACATTAGGACCAAAAAGATTATTGCATCAGAAAAACAAATCTAACCAAAACAAAACTCCAATATTCTTAAAACCCCAAACCTCTTCTATTCAGTTCTGCCCAGATATTCCCACACTTCTGCCTCAGATCTGAAGGGGGCTGGTCTGATTAAAAGGCCACTGTGTCATATTTTTCCTGCTCCTCATCCAGCTTCTTCACATCCAAGAACAAGCACTCTACTTTGTTTCAAAGCCCCCTTCCATCTCTCATGTTGGTACATTTTCTAACAAAGGTGAAATTCAGACACAGCAAGGAAATCACGAACACATCGAAGTACAGAGACGTATCTGATGCCGCGAGACTGTCATTATGTTAACTCACCAAATCAGACACTTAAAAGTTGTTTGAAAAGTTTTTCTCTTCTGCATCCAAACAGGCAGGCTGTGGCTGCATTATGCAAATCCAGCAAAGCCCTATCTATGGCCCACATGCTAAAGTGGAAACATCATCATCTCTTTCTGTCCTCTTTTGCTCTGTCTCATTCCCCTTCTCTCAGATCCAGCTGCTCATCTGGCAACAGAGCAAAGAAACAAATGAAGTGCTGCAACAGAATGAAGGCTTCACTGGGAGAGTGATAGTAGACAGAAGGAATGAAACAAGGATTTGGTTTGTGGTTTTAAAGACAGTTTTACTCAAACATACCTCTTTTGTTGGCAGATTAGCAATGGGAAGTCTGGCTTAAACTCAACAATGTCCAGTTGTGCATTCAAATTAAATTTTTAAAATAAATGAATGTTCTTGTGAGCTTGGATGCAGGCCTAATATTTGTGATCTTTCTTTACAGTCAGCTTAAAAAAAAGAAACAAATTTGGTCCTTTCTTTGCAGAATTATTTCAATGACCTGCTCAGATACATGTAAAAGCATCTCAGTCATAATTAAGTCTAGACTTTGACAAGGTCACTCTAAAACCTTCTTTTTTTCTTAATCATTCAAGACATGCATTTGCTGGTGTGCCTCAGATCACTGTACTGCTGTCGAACCCAAGTGATCTTGAGCGTAAGGTCACAAACTGGTGGATGGAACCACAAGCTGGAGAGAAAAACTTGTGGTTCCATCAATTACAGAAAAGTGTTAAGGTGCTAATGTAGCATGGTAGACCCAGGTCAATACAGTGCTACCAACATATTTGATTGCAGATATGGTGTTCTTTTTCTAAAATGCTGCATTAGTTTTATGTTCAATGTAACGGGACACAGAACTTTAAATTTTTTTAGACTTTTGAGATCTTTTAGAGTACTTCGTGTGGTCAGGTTCTATTTCTGATACTTCTTGATTCTACTGGTCATACAGTAATCAGTACTTGGTTGCAATTTGTAAATGATTCAACAAGGAGAAACTGACTTTCTGACATAGTCCCAGGTTGGTTTGGATAGTGTTTTTCTCTTACATGAAGTCATTTAAAGAGTTTTCTCACAGAGTATCTATTCAGGTTGTTTGTCAGATATATACATGTTCTTGAAGTTTTGAAACATATGACAACAAAGTAAAAACAGGTGAACTCTGTAAATCCTGTAGCTCACCAGCTGATGCCCAATGTAGGAAGTATATTATGTATTGGATAGTAGAATATCCGCAAGTTAAATATAATATTTAGTTATAAATCACCCAAAATTAGACATCAAATCAAAGTTTTTGTCAACTGTAAAAGGATAAACTAAAAAGTCAAAGAAATTAGCAAATATTAGTAAATTGTTGGAATTTTACAGTCAGGAATCATTTAAAAGATAAGTCCTATAATAAATCAGTGGCTTATATTCTTGAAAAGAATCGCCACATCATCTCATTTCCAGCACAGAAAGTGGGGAATATGGCAGTGTAGACTGAGTAAGTTAAGCCCGCTTAGCTAAAGGTTTTCATCATAACACATAGTAAAGTAAAAGAGGAAAATTGCTCAATATCATTGTCAGAAGACTGATAGTAACACTGAAAGAGGAATGAACTTGTCTTGGGATAACTACAAGACGTTTTTACCAAATGCAGCATCCAGACTGGACTCTTTAAACTTTTAGATACAACATGTTATTGTCTGATGAACATGAACTAATAATTTAGGCTATTGTCACAGAAGGTAAATTCAGCAAAATTGCATGAGTGCATCATAAATTATGATTAATAGGGTTAAACTCTTGGCCTGAAGATTTTCAGGCAGTTGTGTATACTATCTGGGTATTCTGTCTCAAAAATGCATAGCAAATTTACATTAACACACAGAGACTTCTCTTTTATATCTGATTCATTGATTTCTGTATTTATTTTATAATTTCAGCACGAGACATTACATTTTGACTCCTTTCTCTGTAATATCTCTCCCACCTAAACTGAATAAGTCATAACTGAGGAAAGCTTGAAATCACCAGAAATTCTAGACTTGTGATAGGAGTATTCTTCATAATCCTATCTTTTGGAAATAGGTCTGTAGCTTATAAAAAGTCAGAGTGCTTTAGTTGAATAGAGACACTTTAGATGTCAAACCAACCAAAGCTGATCCCGACCCCATGGTGTTAAGACAAGAGAATCACATTATCTCTTCATTTTCTTTCATTTGCACACACATAGAGACACAAGAACTCTTCTCTCTTGCCTCCTGAAACACAGGGGGTTTGAGTCGAAATGAACATTCAGTGCAACATGTTTGTATCCTTACTGAGGCTCTTTTTCTTGACAGTTAATTGAGTTGAGTCAAAATGCACTGAGGTAAAAGGAAATGACTCCAACTGGAACATGTATAACTGGATTAGACTGAATCTGTCTGTAGTGTATTCAGTTATAATTGGCTTATACTGGACTGTATATAATTGAGCTTGTTTACTTTTTCAGTAAAACGCCCTGAATTTGTTCTAAATTGGTGGTGCAGTATATAAGTAAAATGACTATTTGGGATAGAAATTACTAAAAAGGAGTAGATTCCTACCATCCCTGTGTAAAAGGGCTATCATGTCTCTCTCTATATATATACTGTATATATATACAATATATATATAATATAACTGCTCCATGGTGCATAGACATCACTTGTTCCTCAGACAAGAGGGATTGTCTTTGACAATTGAGGAAAAGCTTTTAGAAGAAATGTTTTTGAAGTTTTGTTGAACAAACTAAAATGACGGAATGTGACACTCCTGTGATCCATCAGAGATAAAGCTGCTTGTTCTGAGCAAAACAAAACTTCAAAAAAATCATCAACTTTCAGGGCCCTTTCTTTTCATCACCCGGATATTGCTCAACATAAAATGTTCAGGAGTTACAATTAATAAATCATGTATGTGTATTTCAAAATAGTGTGTAAAATGGCTGAGAACATAATTAATGCAAACATACATCTAAATGTGCTAAAAAAATAAACAATGGGTAGTGTTCCCCCTACCATTACATTAAAAATCAAACAACACAAGCTAGCAAAAAGAAGGCCTCAATAATTTTCTATCACTTACAAGGAAGAAAAATTTGTTTGGAAATATTTCCTGACACAACAGATGTACCAGAGCAGATTAAACAATCAGTTCACATCAGCTTGTAATACTTGTGAGAGTCAAAGCGTATAATAGCCAGGCACATAAAAAGCCCAGCTAAGTATAGCAGCTGATTTTTCAATAGTTTATGTATTCA
This sequence comes from Xiphophorus hellerii, assembly GCF_003331165.1. Lineage (NCBI taxonomy): Eukaryota > Metazoa > Chordata > Actinopteri > Cyprinodontiformes > Poeciliidae > Xiphophorus > Xiphophorus hellerii. The sequence goes on along the minus strand of NC_045677.1, from coordinate 19,498,998 downwards.
TCTACCTCTGTGGGAGTCTTCAGTATTTAGTATTCAGTATTTGTATTCAGTATTGAAAAAAAAACAATAACAAGGAAATCTTATTGTGATGTTGAAGGTTGGTTGACAAAAGACCCAAATGCAGAGGCAACGGTAGCTTGTTTATGAAGAATGATTGAATGAAAACATGATGAAAAAACTTACAAAAACCACAGGGAGCACCAGGAGCCAGAGCCAAACAAAAAACAGGAATCCAAGGGAAAAATGACAGCAGGGAAATGACAAGAGCTCACAGGAGGAACCAGCAAGGAGTGACTGAGAAATTACTTGGAGGTTGGACGTTGAAACAATGGACCTGGGCTGATTAGCTAAATGATTGCAGGTGTGATGAGAAAGAGCCGGCAGACTAAGGAGAGGGAGAAAGAGAAAGTGGCACAGCAGGCGAGGGAGAGTACACAGGGGACTAGGAAATGAATCTAACAGTAAAGCAAACAAAATATAAGTAGTTAAGAATAACTAGACACAAGAAATAAACAAGATAAACTATAATCACTGTGAAAGACTGAACAACAGACAACAGGAACAAGACTGATCTAACCAAAATAAGAAACTAACAATAATAATTAAAATAAAATCAAAATACAAAACAACCTAAAATTCTAACAGTTACAGAGATATTATTATAATTATAAATACCCTTTTGTTATATTGTTCTGCAGCAGGAATAATTTTACTTTTGTCTTTTTAAATTAAAAAATACTATTTATTTTTAATTTTTGTTAAATAATAGGATATCAAATATTTTACTCAGGATTGCAATACTCAGGGCCACCATACAATACCCTGACAATGACAAACTGACTCATACCTACTTGTAAAGGTATTTTTATATCACTGAAAGTGTTTTTCTCTCATGAATCTATAACAAGCAACCAATTGCCTTTGATAACAAATCATAATACAGTGAGAGCAAATGTTTCCCAAACAAATGAATCACATGTTAATGGTCTCCAAAAAGCATTGACCCCTCTGGTTAAGAGGAGCATCACACAATTTTTATCAGTTGATGATTGTGCACACATTCATGAAACCAGGCAGGAAAAGATCAGTTATAAGACAGAACACACCCTGCATGTACACACACACACACACATGCACACACAGGTGTTCCTCTCCAAACCCATCCACTCAGTAAATCAGAAATGACCTAGTTAGTTCCCATGACAACAAATCCCAACACAAAGGAGCGGTCAGAAGAATGAATCTTTGGCTGCTGCTGATGTATGTGAGCATCGGAGTGCGCTTAATGCGTGTACCTGAGGAAAAAACAACAGCTTTGTTTCACAAAGCTTCACAAGATCTGGGAACTACGCTACTATGAGCGTAACCTGATCATTGTTAGGGAGTGCATTCTAATGAACTGAGTAGAAAAACTCCAGGGGAACAGACAACAGAGCCCCTTACTGCACAAACTTATTTACAATTAAAGAAAAAGTTTTGTTATTTCTGTTTTTTGCTGTCAAGTAGATGCTAAATGAAGTTTATACTCTTTGAATTTCAACTTTCACCTTAAAATGAAGACAAATGTAAGTATGGTGCATATTAGCAACATTGGGCATAACGGGGCAAAAACACAACAAAACAAATGTGCTGCTATTTCTCAAATAGGACTTTGAAATTAACTTCTGTACAATCATTGAGGGAATTTTATCACAGATTTGTTAAAATACAGTTTAAAAATGCAAAATTTCAACAGGATGTAGTTCACACTTTTATCACTAGATGGCAACAAAGTGTTACTTATACAAGTTTTGGTATTTGTGGGCTCCAGAAGCAGCTTGCAGCAAATCTCCAAAATCTGCATGGAATCATGGTAGAAGCAAGATTTACAGGAAGATTTGGGTTGACAACAGTACAGATTTTACACTGTAATAAAAGAAAAATTGTCTCTGTGCCATAAAAAGAAAAATTATATCTGAGCTGAAAATGGGTGTATTCTAATTACTACATAAACGTACATAAATATTCAAATTTCAGGGAAATAAAAACCACTTCTTTAAAAGCCATTATTATGCCATTGAAGAACAAGAATCTTTAAATGGAAAGTTTAATGTGATTGAATGCCAGAAAGTAAAAAAAAAAAAAACAAAAGTTAAATGTTTTTTTTCGTAACAAAAATCAACCTTAAAACTGACTGAAATTGTCACTTCCCCACAACAATTGGTTACCATCTTCACATGATAAACCATGATCAAACAATATGTCCTTTAACTGAAATGACTCACCCCAAACAGTGAGACACTTTACTGCTCAAATCAGCAGTCAATGAAAGAATCTCAAGTCCCCTTAGTGACAATACCAGCTGCCCTCTATTCCCAGAGAGTAATGAGGGTGGACCAGAATCTAAAGCAGCCAAATAGATTCGGCTATTGTTAATTTTTCTTCTTGGACTTGTTCTTTCTTTTCTACAGGTACATTCCAAACATACTTTTATTTAAACAATCAGATTACAGGGTGGTTTACTCTCAAATACAATGTGATAATATTCCTTTAGGCTCTGCGTAGCCTACTGCAGATGGGCAGTATTTTACAGTATTTTTTTGCTAATTCAAGTGGTAAAATTAAAGAATGATAACCGGATCAAATAATTCTAATAATCTTACAGCATGTACACTCTATACATGCTGTATACAAGGGTACACAGAGAAAAACAATGGCAGAAACCATGTTCATACTGAATTGGACATGACCAGAGCAAAGGTCTAAGCATGCAGTGTTAAAAAGCAAAATTACACAATGCATTCCAGCAAGCAAAGTCTCTTTTAGAAGTAACTTCTCACAAATGAGGTGGCTCTAGTCCACTTCCTACTTTTTCAGCCCTTAAGAGATACTGTACCATAAATGAGAGAGATGTCAGACAGGATTTTGGTCTAGGTGCAGAGCTTCTGTGTGAACGTCTGGTTACGTTAAGCACCTTGATGAAGATCCATCCCTTTTACCCTGTTCTTCCTGCTCATTTCCCCCTCTCATTGCCAGTGCACATTCTTTGCTCCTGTTGTGCTCATGCTGGAATATTAGACATGCAGAGATGGCTGGGTTCTGTTTTACACATCATTCCTAATAACAGCAGCTGCAATTATGGGAAGATTTCACATCTAAAGTAAATGTTTGCACCGTTCCTTAAGAGTTGATTCATATAAGCGGTCAGAAGAGAAGAGCAGTAATAGACTAGGGAGGATGAGGGAAGCCTAGTATGGCGGGTGTAAGGGTGCTGCTAATTCATGGAAATGTTCCTGAGGAGGGAGAACAGAGGGGTAGGGGGAAGTAGATGCGATCTGATATTCACAATATCCACAACTTGGTAAAAATGCAACTTAATGTTTGCTGCGGGACTTCTGGTTGTGTGTGTGTGTATGGAGCACTGAGACAAAAGCAAGCATGTATTTCAGGCAGAACGAAACAATGCGTTCCAGAAAGCAAGCAGAGACAGAGAGCACCTACCTTCATGTTGTATCTGTGCAGGTTTCTCTGATTCTCTTCACATTAACCGAGGAAAAAACAAATCTACGTTGCATTAACTGAAGAAACCCTCTTAAAAGCAGGAGGTTCAGATCGGGATCTGCTCGGGATAACTGTGTTCTTTTTGTGTGAACGCGCAGACTGTTACGTCCTCTCCTCTTCATCAAGGAAGCAGCCTCACGTTGAGCCGAAATCCGAACCCGACTCGTAAAGATGCCCGAACCCAAAGCAAAGAATTTAACTGCCGTTTTTCCAGATTTCCCGTCATCGCACTGTGATTTTTTGGGGTAAGGATGGTAGGAAAGCAGAGAAAGATGCTCAGAGGATGAGGATGTGAGCAGGTCCCTTCGCTCTTGTTGCCTACGGAAGCCTGCGTGGCCGGGATTTATTTTCGCCTTTTTTTAACTACTTAAATTATGTTAACCCACTTCTGAAAACCACGCTTTCAATTAAATAAATATAAAGTAACTTTAGAACATAAAAGTAATTAATTAGAGAAAAGATAAATGGAACATTTTGGCCGATATGTAAAATGCTTTGTATTTAAATATGCATGTTGAAAACACAAAGGTAACACTGCAAATCCGCGTGGACACACCAACATTACAGGGTGATTGCAGTTTTCCATTAGCAGGGACATTGAAGCTGGTCACAGTTGAGTTGAAAAATAACTAAATACATCCTGTAAGAAACCTGTTTAAGGACAGAATGATCATAAATATACATCAAATGAAAAGCATAATTGTTTTAGAAAGGTCAAAGTCTTGACCTAAACCCAACAGCAACTCAATGAAAATAATTGACTCTCAATCTCAGTTAGATTGAGAGCTAGTTGAAAATTCAACAGAGAATCTCAATGTAACATGACTGATCTTCAGCTATTTAAGGAGGTAAATTGTTTATAAAGATGCAAAATTAGATAACCCAATAGCAACTATAACTTCAGTGAAAGTTGTTGTACTATGAGAAGCAGAACACAAGTGTACAAATTGTAAATGGGGTATGAATATGAATAGAGTACTGTACATATTTCAAACAGACCAGTGGGTTTTTTTTTTTAGAACAAATCAAATATTTATAATGTATTGTACAAGTTGATGTAAATCAGTTTCATCGCTCCACATCAGTTTTTGAGTAGACCAAGTTATGGTCTTCGTCGCCATCTAGTGGTGATTCACAAATACAGCAGACCAGGGAGCAGGCAGTTCAAACCTCACAGAGTATCTCAGCAACAAGGACACTTCACCTTTGGTTTATAAAACCATGACGTACAAGATAAAACAAAAGGATCAGAAATCTTGATCAAACCATTTATTTTTTTTCCAACATTTATGAAGCCAGAAGGAAAATTTGATTTTGATTGGATCATCCACAATGTCAAAAACGATTAGCTATTTTCTGATCATCATCATCACATCAACACAGTGTATACACAGTACCATTTACAGTTACTAAAAACCCAGGATTGGTACAGTCCTTGTTTTTAAATGAAAAATTTTCTTTCAAGCATGGCAATTAGGCTGAACTTTTTATTTCCCTAACTATGCCTTTCTTACATATGATTCAATGTTTGCGCTCACAAAGTGAGTCCAATAATGAATGACTTCAGACAGTGAGAAATTAACTAATCTGTTGATTTCTTTTCTTATGTGACTGCACACTAGACTAAATTAAAAATCCCTGAAAGACTACAAACTAACCAGATTTATTAACATAAACAGAGATGTCAAAGTATTAATAAACCCTATATGTTGTGACGCATCCAGAAGCCTAACATTGTTTTTACTTAGTTTCCTAAACATGTACATCCATCAGTTTCACACATCTTAAGGAATGTTAGTAATAGCTTGGTAAACAAAAGAGCAGCAAATGCAGGATTTAACCGACTGCAGCAAAGCAGTCAAATTGAGGATGGAAACATGCAAGAAAAAGTGTATGAAATGTTAAATTTCACAGTCTGACGTATCAGACAAACAGATTCAAATTCTTAGTGAAACCAATTGACTATTGAACACATTCCTGCTACTTCAGAAATGGTTGCAGCAGACAATAACGGATTCTATAAGCCAAGAAAAACTTTAATCCAATTATAACGTTTTTGAACAAAGTGACTCAAATTATTTCTTTTAGTTTTTTTTTGCAACATTTATGAAGACAGTTGGCTTGTAATTATTACACGGGCCTTTTGGGATTTAAGAAGAGCAAGGACAGAAGAGAGAAAAAACCCAGGTAGATAGAGAACGGCTGCTGTGATTTATATGTTGCACAATTACAACTTCAGAACAATACTCTCAATTTAATAAATGTTCAATAACTATTCAAAGGCAGGATAAACACTGTATGTGAGCCACCTGTAGAACGGCCCAATTTTCAAATTGAAAAGACCGGATACAAAAACAAAGAAAGAGGCAGACCAGGCCACAAACCCAATGACAAACATCCTCATGCTTCACAGGAAGAAAGAACATAAAATAAAAATCACATGTCAAGCATACACACACACACCACACACACAGCATTTTCAATACTCCAGAGTAATTTTTAACCATCGTTCAAATAAGAGTGGTCTGCAAGATTATCCAAGAGAACCTCTTGAAAGACCAAAACCTCACAGCTGAAGGCAACAGATTGCTTCCATGACTCAGGAAGTTGAATTGTTAATATTATCCAGTGAGTACAGAAAATGAAAAATATAGAAGAAAATCAACATTGTACCCCTTTTTCAGTTTCTTATTCAACATTCATGCTTCCCAAAGATCATCCCACTCTTACACGAATGATGGTTAAAAACAATAGAGTGAATATAGACATTTAAATAATTTACGATGTATGTACACAATAATCCATCTTATTTTTCAGGAGTTTCCTCGTCTTCTCAGGATGTGAGCACATCTTCTAATCACCCATCTTTACTTTAGAGGTCTGAAGGGGAAGAAAATGCTGTTAGAGGGATCTTATAGCAGCTACAGGTGATCACCAGGTAGTATTGTTTAGGAGTCTGGTTTACCTGCAGAATTGCTACAATGACACCAAACAGGCCAATTGCGCTACCAAAGATTTCCACAATAAGAATCTTCACAAAGAGGCTGGCGTTCTGGGCGTCTGCCAAAGCTGCTCCGCTGCCCACGATGCCCACACAGATCCCACAGAAAAGGTTGGAAAAGCCCACAGTGAGGCCAGCTCCGAACATGGAATAACCTAACCATGAAGGGGATGAAATAAATCACGGGCTCAATATAAACAGGGGAACTATCATGAAAACTACATGAAATTAGAGGGAGAAAAAGCCCTCCTAAAACTAACTGCATTGATCAGGTGCAGTTTTATGTTTAGGGCTCTATTAAAAACACTTTGCTGGTTTCTGCCCTTTTACAGTTCAGTTACTTTGAGTCTGTTTTCTCACCAGCTTGGTAATTTCGTGCTCCGATGGTCTCAGGGGTTGTGCCACTGAAATTCTATAAGGTGAGAAGAGGCTCTTTTTAGAGACAATAACTTATCTTCGTTCTGCTGTTTCAACCATATTTCAGTTCTGTAGTAGTTCACAGCTTAAGCTTTATTCTATGCTCGCATTGTACCCTGTCTAGCACTACTTTCATTCTCTGTAATTTTATTTAAAAGAAATCTTTGTAGGTAACAGTTTATCCGTTACCTCAGCCATGTTGCTAATAACAATTGCCATGATGATCCCATAAATGGCAACAGCTTCACAGAAGATAATGCTGCAAAGTAAAAAGAACAACAAAAGTAACAGTGAGACTTTAGAAATGAAGGAATTTCATCAATATATCTAGTGTCTAGATCCACATTACTAAATGTGCATCTAAATATACTAGATCATCAAAAATATCATTTCAATAATTCAATTCATAATGCCTATACTTTCATTTCTGTTAATTTTGATGACTGTGGCATACAAATAATGAAAACCAAAAAAGTATATTATATATATAATATACATATAGAATATGTATAAATATATATATAAATATACTACTATATATATATATACTGTATATGTTTTTTTTTTAGAATGTCATACTATGCAAGACCAATAATAACTGTTACACAATGAGGTTGAGGACTGCTGACTTGACAGTAGTCCAGCAGACGATCATTGACATCCTTGACAAGGAGGTCATACCACAAAATGTGACCGCTAAAGAAGCCGGTGGCTCACAGAGTGCTGTAGCATAGTAAAGCAAGGTTGAGTACACAGAAAAAAGTGTAGTGGAAAGCAGCCACCAAGAAATTTAAGAGGACGTCATGATTCCCTCTGCTGAAAAGCTTCATGGAGGTGTTGATTTCATTTTCCAGCAGGACTTCAACTTTAACAGAGATTTGAGCTGCTGCATTGAAGCAGCAAAACACACCAAAGGAGCCCTGACAAACTTTTTAGAGAATCTATTTTACAAACCTTTTCAATAGGCAGACCTTTTGGCATTAAAGGCTTCCCTTTATATTAATTTCTATGTTGTAATACCAGATTTTTCTGCAAAAAAGACAACTGGGTTTTATAATTAACTGAAATCCAGGATTGAAATATAATGCATTGTATAAGTTTGACCTTCTGAGTTATGTCACTGAAATAAGTTGACTGTTCAATAATAACCTAGTGTAGCAAGATGAACATGTGCTAGTAGGGTTATTTTTTATTCTTTTTAATAGTAGAGCAAATGTGCCTACCTGACCAAATTTTTGGTTTTGATTCTTGGAGCCTTGACTCCTCCACCAATGATGCTTGAACCAGTGATGTAGATCCCCCTGGAGATTGAGCCAAAACAAGAATTCAGTTAAAAATTGAAGGAGGAAGAAAAGTGAAAAAGAGTCATAGTCAAAAATTAATTGATAGCATAAATAACTGAAGGTTTCTATAAACCCAAAACATCTGTAATGGTTGTTATGGTCACTTAACCGCACTATTTGTTGGGACCAGCTCTTGACTTTAGTGACTAATTTGTAGCTAAACAGACTGCATGTTATTTTTACCAGTTAGAGGAATACTTGTTTTTCATCCAAAAAACAGTTTCTTGTAGAAACTGTACTGGCTTCATTTATAACAAACTAGGTTACAGAAAATGTCACTGTGAGTAAATGGCCTGAAAAAACAAGTTGCCAACACGAAGTCACTTTTAAAATTATTAGGTAAATTTTTTTCATTATATTGACACTAAAATGCCAAATCTTCAACTGCAACTTAGCTTTACTGCTTTACGATTTATTCCTTGGATTATATCTCCATCAGTTACATCGAGACTGTATTGGATAAAAGAGCATATTTTACAGTCCAGTGCAGCTTTTCCTAGATCATCTCTGTTTTTCCATAAGTTTCAATATTAAATGTGTGGGGTTTTTTTAATCAAATATCATGACCGTTTGCATTTATGAGCTGAGAATTTCTAGAGTAGACGGTGTAATAAATTATTCAAATGTGCCAAACAGTAAATGTGCAGAGGACTGACTATAGTTTTAATGGTGAGTTGAAGTTTAACAGATCAGTTCCACCAATGTTTATGATTTTCTTTGTGTTAAGTCAGTTAGTTTGTTATGCCATTTGCAAGATCCATTTTAAAATGATGGAAAAGCTGACTGAGCAGATATGATTTCTGGCTTATGTTCCTAAAGTTCCTATGGCTTTAGAAACTTAATATTTATAGCACATTTTAAAAATTCTTGCATTATTGATTATGGGTTTTGATCGTCATTTTTCCCCCCAATTAGTAAAAGATAACATATGCATAAAAACAGTAGGAAATTATATAAAAATTTGTAATAATCTGGATTTGCAAGAGTCAATATTAGGTGGAAAATTTCTATCCAAAGAAAGCTTTACTCTAAACTTTCAATGGTTGGTAACGTTACAGAGGAAAAAAAGTGACTTCTATATACTATAAATAATTGTGTTTTTAAATGACAGATTTCTGCTACTGTTCTTGTTCTCACCAAGCTGCTCCCACCACAGACAGAGAGATGGCCAAACCGATGCCCAGATTGGCCCACATAAAAGGAGAAGTCTCAGTCAGGAACCTGTAGGGAGAAAAGTAGACTTTAAAATAATGATACTTTTGTAAGAAGGCACCTCAACTTTTAGGGGAAGTTTAAAGAATAACTTATTCTGTCCTATGAGGCAAAAGACTGCTTGTATCATTGACTGATTATGACGCATTTTAAAGGAGATCTCAGGCGATCTGCGTGGCACTTACACAAATAGCTTATTAATTTTACAAATTGTACACATTTGTGTTCAAAGTAAAAACAGAGCAGTTCACTTTCTAACAGAACTAGAGATCATCTGCTCCTAGAACAATAATGTTAACCAGTCCTAAAATCCACCTGGTTCTTTGTTGTGCTTTAGGGAAAAAGCTCAAAGCATCCAAATGAAAATCATAACAATTGCGCCAGTACTCACCATGCCACATCAAAGCGGAATCCAAGGTCAAATATGGTATAACATATACCTGTGAGAGGAAAATAATCATTTTAAACTGTGACACAGCTTAAGCAAGACATATCCAATCACTGTTTTATTAAAGGTGGTATTTGCTTTGTCGGCTGTGTACTAGCTTTCATCTGCTCCAGCTCTAAATATGAAATACCTCAGGAATCAAACTCAAAAGGGATTATTTTACTCATACATAATAGAATATGTTTTCTATGTTTTAGAAAAGATATTCTAAGATCAGCTAATATGGGGTTTAGCTTGAAAATGTAACGCACAGCTCCAACCATGAATTCATTTTATTTAATAGATAGTTTATGAAACCTGCTATCAGTTTCTGAAAACTCAAAAATGGCTGATCTGATTTTCAATCAATCAATCAATCAATCAAATTTTATTTGTATAGCACATTTCAGCAGCAAGGCATTTCAAAGTGCTTTACATCATTACAAACACAGAAACACAAAGCAACATAGAATCAATAATTGGTTGATTGATTGATTGATTGATTTAAATTTGCTGCAGGAGATAGCCATCCTGCCCACAGCCATCAAAATCTACAACTCTTTGAAGAACATTATAAATTACAACATTTAATTTTCATTTGGGAAAATATTTTTGAAATGAATTAGATTAATATTATTGAAAATTATATACATAATATAATAATAATGTATAATAATAATTATGAAAAATATTATTTTATTTCAGTCATTCAATTCAAAACCAAACTTTTATTTCAAGTATATATTAAACATTTCTCTTAACTTTGGTGGCTGTTGAAAGACAGACTCCAGTCGCAGTCAGCATTTAGTGAATTGTCCCCAAATTCTTGAATGAGCTTTGCTTTACAATCCTTTCAACACTGGAGTTATCCTAAATGAATTTTGCCACTTTTTTCTACTATGTGTTCCTTTTCCATTTATATTGTTGGACACATTATACTGTGAACCGCCAACTTCTTTAGAAGTGAATTTTGTGGATTACTCTCCTTGTGGAGGTTGTCAACAACTGCCTGCTGGACAGTGCAGACATTGTCATGATTTTATAACAAATAATGGTATGAAATAACATGTCTGAATTAAAAATGCCAATAATTAATTTTATGTGATATTACAATTTTCTGAGAAACAACATTTAGGGGTTTCCTTAAATGTAAGCCACAAACAAACAGAAAAGCACTTGTAAAAGTTCATTTTGTGTAAAACTAGAACTACACTTCATTAAATTCAGTTTTTCCAGATAAATTAAATTAACTACAAAGCTATATTCTCATTTACTGAGATGCATCTACACATAGGATACTGCTCTCCAAAATTACAATACTTAAGAAAATCCTACTCAAGTGACAGTATGATTCTTCATCAGACAGCACGTCATTTGTGAAACCTGTTTATCTTGGAAAAACGTAAGTAGTAACTATACGGCTTTTATGGGGTCTGAGACCAGACGGCATGGGTTCCAGCTGAGATCCTTGAAGACTGCATCATCTCTGCGATGGCTCACACTCATGTGAAACAGTTGCAGTTCCTGTTTTATTTCATTTTCATTATACATTCTGTTCCAAATCAAGACAAGCTAACTTGCTAACGTTAGCTTACCAAATAAATTAAATATATTTTTAAAAAGCAGCTAGGCTATTCTAAATAAACCCAAAATGCAAAACGTTTTAGAGTAGAATATATCTTAACATGTTCTGTCAAAATGAATCTCTGACTGAAATTTTTCTGACAAGCTAGCTTTTCGCTGCTAACATTTAAGCAGCTAGATGCTACATTAGCTGGTAACTTGTCTCTAAAAATAAATACACGAGAATGCACATTGGCCTCAAAACTGGGATTTGCTTTGGCGTCTAACTGATACCACCAACAAAAAGCACAGTTTCAATAATTAAAATAACCAATCTAGTACTAGCTAGTCAAAAAAAGCCGCAAACCTAGCTAATCCCAAGAAGTAGCCATATCCCACAGAGGGCTGCTCTTCTCAAAATACAAATCACGTAAGAAGGTGCCAACTACTGATTGAAAAACATGAGATACACCCAGTTTCATTCATTAGTTCAACTACTACGAATTTATTTTAAAAGCGTTGCAAGCTTACCAACGATTAGTATTGTACTCCAGAAGGCCAAAGTGACCCCTGTGTAAAGAATGGCGTGTCCGTTCATCATCCACTCTAACAGCATCTATCCGGCGGTCTAAACTGCAGAAGCAGCAACTTAATCTTGGCTTTAATTTAAAAGCCGACGCAAAAAAAGCAAAGAGAACAATTTAATTCTGATTTTCCGAACGGCGTCTGACACTAGAGGAGGAAGAGCATCAAAAGGAGAAGCTGGTGATGTCAGCTGATCCCGCATGTGACCGAGAACTGAAGGGCTGCGTTCGAATTAGTTTTTATTTTTTGCAGCGTTCTAGGAAAAGTAGAAATAAACACAAAAGCTTACTCTAATACATATTTATCCCTCAAATCTTACATAGATTTTTGATTTTGATCAAAATCATTATACATTCTGCTTTTGATCTTTAACACAGCTCAGAACTACTAACAAAGTAAATTAGAAAACCAAACTTGTCTTCAAAGGCTGCATCCAATACTAGAGTGAGTCCCGCAATTCTTATGGTGTCCACTCGATGTCAGTGTTGTAACGCCCACAAAAACGGAGACGTGATCATAGTGACTTTGGATTTCACCCCCCAACCCTCACCTCTAAACCCCCATACATTAGACAATAAATAATCAATGCTCACAGCTGAATAAACACAGACAGTAGCCACAATACTTTACAAATATCTGAAAAATCATGTTAATGTAGAAGCTAGATTCATTTTTATTGTCTGGAAACTGTTATTGATTTATTTTTACTGCCTTGACAATCTGTAGCATTGTATGCTCTCTGTGAGAGTTACACACCTGGATATGTACAGTAATCAGTATAGATAGTACTCCATTAAAAATATCTGATCAGCCAGCTAAGAGGCTTGTGGTAAACCTGGATGAGCTGCAGAGCTTCATAGTTCAACTGTGAGAATTGGTCAGCATAGCAGTTATTAGCAAACCATTCCACAGATTTATCTTTTAAATCAGAACGGCAAAGAAAAAAAAAAAAGTCCTGTCTATAGTTGGGCACCAACCATGCAGGACCGACATTAAACATGTGCATGATGCCCTGGTGAGATTTGTTCAAAAATGAATTTGTTGGTCTACATATAAAATATTATTTTGGGTAGAAAACAAACTACAGATCACAATGGACATAATGTGATCCACTGTGTTTGTCCCCATGGTCAAGCACGGTGGTGGTGGTATCATGTTATGGGAATGTTTTCATTCAGCGGAGACATGTTTGTATTGTATGTGCAACCTGTATAAAATGTTCATACCAGTGAAAGATCTTTTTGTTACTGTGCCTTATTGCTTTATCTTAATTTAATGTAATGCTTTGTAAGTCAGCAATGTTGCAATACGGTTAAAAAATACCATTGCTTAAGTTGCTTATTTAGTCATGACTTACCATAAAAAACCCAACTAAGCAATTTTATATTAAATAAAAATAGTATTTAAAACACTGCAGCAGAAACTAGATGGAAAGGATTTCTTACCTAATTTTCTTACCTCCAAGTATGCTTTCCCAAGCATCAATCAAAATTTCTTTCTACTCTTTGCCAGCTTTCTCCAGAGAACAGAAGTCCCTCAGCTCTTATTGTTGCTGTCAGTCATGTCCTTTCTTCCATCACAAATAAGAAATGTGTATTGAAAACCGTGAAGAAAACCTAGTCATGCAAGATTGAAAATTGATGTAGAAAGAAAACACATAATGCTAAGGTTTGACTTTTTTTCCCCACATCTTTGCCTTTGTGCTCTCTTGTGCTAGGTTTGTTTTCAGCATGATTCAAGACATAAAATAAGTTTTTAAAAGATTTCTCTTTGAAATCTTTTAGGATTTCAAGCATGGTTGACAAGCAATGTTCAAACGTGTTAACATTTAACTTAAGAGGGCTATAAAAAATGACACCAAAAATGTTCTCCAATGCAAATAGTCAAGTAAAGATAAAAAAAATGTCTCAGACAAATCTTTGGTCTAAAAGAGATTAGAGTACTGTTTAAAGTATCAGTATCATTTCTATGTTCAATATGTGCTTTTCCAGTTCTTTGTTTGTAGCTTTAATTATTTTTATTAATTTCTCAGGAAGTTTCACCTAAATCTGTTTTGATGTCACTGCTTTTTTCCCCTTTTGTTCGTCTGATAAACACACATTTGCCTAACTTAACTGACCTAATCTCTTGTCTTTCCAATTCTGAAGTGTTACTAAGAAGAGCCGTCCTGTGACATCACATTTATGGGAGAAAAACATTGATCACTCATTAAAAAGTAGATCAGTTTTAAAAATGTAAAATCAATTTTAAAGTAATATATTTATAGTTTGGAGTCTCAATAATGGTGATTTAATAAAAGGTTATTAATTAAACCTACTTTTCCCACTCACTGAATAAAAGTACACTGACAGTAAGAAATAGTCAAAATTTTTTGAGTTTATTTTAAATTAAAATTAGCTCATATCGTTCTATCACTTAATGCAGTTAAGACTGACTAGTTAGTTATTGAAATACACTTTCTAAAATTAAAGTTTTAAGGAGCATGAAATGTCACTATGCTTGCAAGGAAAATACTTAAAATAAGCCTTCATCCCTTTGAACAAATTAATAATAGAACATAGATATCAGCACTTAAGCTAAATTATTACGTATTTAAAATGTGAGACTTGTTTTACTCATCAAATACTAACAAGCAAAAATGACCGTAAGGTCAGTCCACTCAACCGAAAACACAGATGAAATAGTGTCAATTGACAAAAATGCAAATTTTCTTCAGTCCTGTATTCATGGAAATCTGCTATGATTTTTTTTTAGTTAATCTCCATAGCTCATAAATGAAACCACTTGAATGCCCAAGGTTTTTACTGTGCACCATCTGATTGTATGACGATCAAAGTCGTTGCGCTGTGGAGTCTTGCCTGAGGTATTTTAGGACTTATGACTTTTTTCCTGTCGTGACTGACAAGATAAAAAAAGAAGCCCAGAGGCCGTTGAAGGCAGCACAAAAAGACTCTTTACCAAAGAGGTTTTTTTTCTTGCAGTATAAGAGGTGATAAACTTCTGACTCACACTGTTCCCATGAAATCTTCTTTCTCATTAAAAGATGACCGCCAGGGTAGTCTGAGTAAGAATATAAAATGACCCACTAGAGCAGAGGAAACTGCAGATACTTTAGAGGAAAAGGTCAGAGTATAGAGAGGGTTATGGTCAGCTGTACCAGTATGACTGTGCAATTGAACTTTGCCCTCTCATAAGTTGAAAAATACTTGTCTCCATCCATATCTGTCAATCTCTTTTTGAACCTCTGATGTATAGATTACTGTTTAGAATATAAAATATAAGCAATCAGTTTTTATTATTAGTGTTTTCATCTTTCTGAAACCAGAACATTGCAAGAGTGACAGTATTTGGACCAGATTGTGTATGCTCACAATGACTCCTGATAACTGAAAAAGCACAAATGGTTTTTTTTTAGTACTTGTATTCCTCAAATAATAAAACTGTCTTTTTGTCAAAAAGAACCCAATATGACAAGTTAACAAATTGTTTATAGGATACATTTTATCTTTTATCATATGTTGATAAAAGTGCTGCACTAATGAAGTGGAATTTCTTGGAAGGTGTTTTTACAGCCAGTACTTAAGTGTGTGCTACGCTTCTCTTTGAGACATGAGCACATAGGTTTTATTTATACATGTTTATTACACACACTTCCAGAATACATCTTCAACAATCACCATCTCTCTGACCATCCAATGCATTATTATTTTATTCTTCTTTCCTTCAGGTGGTGCTCGTGTCTCTAGGAGTCATTGGGTGAGAGGTGAGGTACACCATAGAGATTTGCCAGTCCATCACAGACCAAGCAATTTAAATCTATAAAAAGTTTTCTCACAGAAAAAGTTAAATTACTCTGATATGAGGTTGTTCAGAGTCATCCTGGCTTGACCTGATATCACAATTTTTCATATTTTGTCAGTCAGTTGAGCTGTACAGGGATTAGAATCAAAATCAATGGAAACTGTGTCACTTAAAATTTTCAGAAAATAATAATAATTTAAAGACTAACTTAAATAATATTGATGTTATACCACTTTATTCTTGACAACTATCAGTCATAGTCATAGTCAGTTCAGCCAGGTTAAAATAATTTAAATTAGTCTTCATACTTTTTTAGCTAAACATTTTGAACTTAACAAAAGCTCTGTTAACGAGTTTTTGTCCTAGTTATTATCCTTTGCCTATTTAAAAAAAAAAAAAGATATGTCATGACATTTTTCACAAATTAGGATGGCAATTATGCTATTGCCTAAAATCTGTTTTAACCTCTGCAGTTTTCTTTGCAGAAATACTGTGTATTTTATCATGGTTGAATTCCCCAAACAGCTACTTTCATTTACACATTTTCATGTTTTTCTCTCATCAGAAAACAAAAGGCAAATTCTGACTGAAAAGCACCCCATTCAGATCATGTTTGTAATTCTGATCAGTGAAGTGACTTCACTGCCATGAAGTCACTTCATGGCAATGACTTCATGCCACTGCCATGAAGTCTGCAAAACCAAGGATTAAGCATAAGTGTTTTGTTTTGCACATTAAACTTCTACTGCACTGGCAAGAATACTGTACCAATGTTGTCTTGGGAAAAGAGCAGAAGTACTCACTCATATATTTTCAATAGTTACACTATATATATATATATATATATATATATATATATATATATATATATAAATATCAATGATTAAAAGTTAAGGTCAAAGTGCTATTGGATGGAAGTGACCTTTATGCCTTCAGGTGGAGGCTGAATGCAAAAGTCATCATTCCTCTAAAATCAATATACCCACTTCGCTTGGGAGTACCTGTGGAAAATATCACCATCGAACACAGTTAACCAGTGAATCCAGAAATATAATCTGTATCACATATGAAGGAAACCATATCTGTTCTCAAATTTGGGGAAATAAGTTTTTATTTTAATATTTTATCCTAGAAAACAGATTTTTGCAAAAACATTTTTCTGAACTTAAAAAAAATACGAATCAGACTTAGAAAAACATGTTTTCTATTCCTTGTACTACCTATTTCAGACTCAAATGGAGAGGTTACCAGAGAGAATGGAAAAACAAATTCAGCATGCAGCACAGTGTTAATTTACACGTGTGGTGCACAGTCCCCTCAGAGTGATGCATTTCATTTTAGAGAAAGCACAGTGCGTTCGAGCGTGCATCTTTGTTTTAAATTGTTTGCGTCTTTCGCACCACTTTGGTTCCATTACAAGCACAGAGAGGCTAAACACAAATCAGAATGCGTCTTCTTACCGTGATGACAAATGCCATCCATTAATAAAAGAGACAAGACAGAAAGCATAATGTTCCACTCAAAATAATCATGCGCCATTAGTGCAGCTCCTCTCTGTGTGTTTACATGTGCAATAATATTCTGTTCTTCTAAATGAACAGGCTGTGCTTTTTTCAACTTATGTGTTATGGCTTTGTAATATTTTGCCAAAACATGACAATCTGAAGATTGTATGCTTCCTTAAATGTGGCATTACGCTAAGAGGATAAAAGTGTTAATTATTAAAATATGCCTGTTTGTTTTTTCTTCTTTTTTAGAATAGAAGGTTTCATCCAGACTGTGTGCATGCAATCTGGCTTCTCTGGGTGTGTGATTCTATCTGCAGATCGTTTTGATGGTGGTAAATTGCAGAGTAGATAACATACCCATGGTCACATGTCTTTATGAAAAAAGTATTGAATTGATATACCAGTAAAAAACATATAAATATTATAAAAGCAGACAGCAACAGAGCAGCAGACAAAAATGCTTTTAGGCTTTGGTTTTGGTCCAAAGAGGCTTCTGGCTTCAATGCTTCAGAGAAGTTATTGTGGAATTAATGGATATTCTCTGAAAGCAGGTATTGTCCTTTCCCAGTGTTCCCTATTAAGCAGCCTGGTAAAGTCTCAATAGATACTGCTTTTAGGTTTCGAGCATTTGTAATAAAAAAGTTACATTAAGACTTGCTAAAAGTAATCAGCTAAACTGTGGCCACATGTGAACGTTAAAAAGATTAAAACTCACCTCTGGACACTTTAGGTATATTGATTTATTTAGGTAAAAGTGGGAACTCTTTAGAGAAAACCGTAAATTATATAAATGCCCCATTCACTTAGCTCCTTAAAAAACTGTTAGAATGACATTCATGTAAATGTTGTTCCAGTTTTAAATCATGTTTCTATGAATTAAAACTGGTACAAAATTTCTAATTTTTTTCTCAACATCATAAATTGATTGCAATGTTATTACAACTCTGATCGAAGAAAATCTCAAATAGCATTCTCGGAGGGGGAAAACTTAAAGATTATAAATGAAAGATTTGCTCATACAGCACTTCAAAAACAAAATAAAACCTTAAATGCACAAACAGCCAAAAAAAGAAGAAAGAATCCAAATACCAAACATGCTTGAATCTGATGAAATCAGCCACCACAGCACAATAATTAAAAAAGGTTCTGAGCAAACAACTTGTGCATTTCAGAAAAACAATTTTCGCTTCTTGAAATTTTAACTTGTTAGTAACATCCTTCCTACTTTTGCACACACCATGAGTAAACAACTCATTTACCCTGTGCTGCAGTAGCAAGAAAATAAAAGAAGTATTGCCTAGTCTCTGGCTGGCAGCCTAAGTTAGAGAAACATGCCTGGTAATTTTATCAGTGAATAGATGAATCTTCATCTGTATAATTTCAATTTCTTTCATTCTATGCTTTTCTCAGCTATCGTCAGGTACCTTAGAGCTGCTGGAACTTAACCCCCCCATTTTGAGGCTGTTCTACAGCAAATATTGCCAAGAATGGAGTTATTGTAATGGGACGATTTAGGTAAGAGTGTTGCAAAAGAATGAAAATTGGTTTCGGTGAGAGACAATTGCGAAAAAGTTCACACAAAAGGACAAAAACTTAATTAGATGAGAGGAGAAATGAGCTGGCACAGTCTATTGTCATTCCTCTCTCCTTCAGGCTCTGCTGTAGCTGCCGGTCTCCACAGGCAGTACTGCTGTGAGGCAGAGCGTCAGCCGTGATTGATTAAATGGGCCTGATGAGTTTGAGTCATGCATCAAACCTCTTGAGAGTATTCAGGGACAGAGGCACATTTGTGTTCCCCTGTGAACATCATTACCATAGTCTGTCAGTCCAATATGTCAGCATAAAAACTTATAATATATCTAAATAATATTTAACTCTATGTAATTAGCAAACTCATATTTCTGCGTTACTCAGCTTGTGAGGCTGAAAATCCATTAGCTGTGTTAAGCAGAGAGGTTAGCTTTTAAAGAGCAATTATGTAATTTCAAAAGCATTTAGCAGGATTATAGGGTTATCCTACGGTGTGGCAGTTAAAGATAAGTTATTAAAATGAATCATTACTCAAGAAGATGCTGAGAAAGAAGATAAAAAAATCAGAGTAAAAGAAAATAGTTTAGGTACAAAGTATACTTTGCATACATTCATTTTGCAACTCTACAGACTCTTTATTTCAAGTAATAGAAATACACGTGCTGACATTTTCTGATTCTTATTCTGCTGTGTTTGATTAAAGCCATCTGTACTTGACCTTTTCTTTTTTTTAACTGAAGAACAATGTTCCTTTGTGTTTCCTGGCAGAAGACAGTGAGAAAAAGAAGAGAGTCCGGGTGGCTTTAAATTCTAAACGAGTGATTCAACCATTCAGCCTTCATTTTGTCTGCTGAGACGTGACGCAAATGCCTTCGCAAGCTGAGCTTTCAAATATCTGTAATGGCAGGAGATGTTAAATATAGATTTTATTTTTCCATGTACATCTTATCCTTTAGCTCAAGTTCTGTTAAAGAACCATTTTACATATTACATGACGCTTCCAGTTAGGGTAATCTCTTTGTTTCATTCAAAAAAGTGGCTGGCTAATCTGGCCTGCTTGGGTTTTATTTAGGACTGCAGTAATCCCTGTGTTTTTTAATCATACTATAGAGATGAGATGACCTTCACATCTGATATTCCTCCCCATGAGTCTAAATAAAGTTATGAGAACAACAGAGATTAAATCTTGCTTGCAAATTGAAAATGTATTATCTTGACTTAGGGCAGTAAAATTCCCCCATAAATTAGTGGAAATGGAAGACTGTAGATGGTCATTAACATAAAGTTTCAGACACAATTCTGCTTGGTAACAATAACATTAATATCTTAAGACCAGTTTGGTCTTGTCAGGTCATTTGTTTGCACAAAAGACTCTCATTTACCAGTAGTGCCTCAGGTACTCCATACTTTTGTATTGGAGAAACTTTTTTTTTTTTAAATTACAGTCTGATTGCTCAGAGTAAACATAAAGATGCAATTCATTATTGATTTTATAAGAAAAAGCAACATCCCAGGTTTCATCAGTGGCAGCAAGATGAAGGAGCTAACTTGTAATACTCGCATTCAAAACTTTTGCTCTCTTTCAGAAATTCTCTGTACTCTCTCAAATCTTTGTGTCTTTTCATGCTCAGATTTTCTCCTGGTTTTTGGACCAGATAGATAGATAGAGAACCATTAAGCCATATGGTCATTCTTTGGGAAGAATGACTGTTGTAACAGAGAAGAAAGCTGAAGTTGTTTCTCTCTGCATCCAGTGGGTGGTGCAGAAAGAGCAGGTGCTACAATAGTAACCACACAGGCACACCTATTAGAAGGAAACAAACGCACCCTAGAGGAGGCTCCCACCCACCAGGAGTATAGCATCATCATTCTGGGACTGGGACCCTTACCAGGCGATGGTACTTTTTGTTCAGAAAGAGAGTAGAAAAGAATTTGCAAGCCAGTGCAGAGTTTTGTGAGCGCAGAGTTAATCCGTACACAGAGTAGTTTTGTGCACGACGAGAAAATCTGAGCGTGAGCACAAAGATTTGACAGAGCACAGACAATATTTGAAAGCAAAAGTTTTGAGTGCAATCATTACAAGTTTTGAGAGCAAAGAGAA
Source organism: Xiphophorus hellerii (assembly GCF_003331165.1). Lineage (NCBI taxonomy): Eukaryota > Metazoa > Chordata > Actinopteri > Cyprinodontiformes > Poeciliidae > Xiphophorus > Xiphophorus hellerii. The sequence continues at coordinate 19,477,970 of NC_045677.1, read as the reverse complement.
AACAATCCTGCTTACAAGCTGAAAATATGTGTACTCCACTTATGGCAATAACATTACCCGATACTATTGGAACTTATTCAGATGTCATATTTTAATGACAAATTATTGTGTTTAATTCAGATTTTATGTGACAGAGGAACACCTATTTTTGAAGCTAAACAAATGACTATCATGGATTATCATATGTAGAAGGTGTAAACAGAGAGGTGTTATGTAAGAATTGATCCATAGGTGAAACATATATCGCAGAATCAAGACAGAAAAAATAACCAGCAATTCTCACCTTAACAACTGTTATTCGATCATAAACTACATTCAAGACCCCATTTTAAAGAGTATATTGTTTTGACAATTTCTCTTGACAGAATATTATAAACTAGAGAATAAAAAGCAGAAGCTGGACATAACCTGTTACCACATGATGTGAGTTGACTGGCACCCTTTGTTGTGCACCCCTTCCCTCCTTCACCCAGTTTTCTCACTTGTTTCCAAACAAGGTGTTGACGTTACTTTTTCATTTCAAGCACAGCACTGTTCAGATACATGTGAATGGAGGACAGAGGAAAGGTTTCACCATTGCTGGGCTATGTTTATCTTTAGTCTTCATTTATCTTTGTATCAGAATAAAGACCTGCTGCTTTTTTTGGGCTAGGATCTTTGTGCTGTAGAGTAAACATTAGAAAAAGCACAGTGCATTGAGAACTACTAGTGTATTTATCAATTCCCTCCGGCAGATTGGACTCTGGTTAATTTTAATGCATAAAAACAGATCAATGTTTCCAATTTATGTATTTTACAGTGAATATATACAGATAATGGGGCATACTGAGATCATTTTACAAGTGTTGATCAATACCACCATACACTGCTTTTCTTTGTCAAGGCAGAAAAAAAAAATCCTAGATCCTGAATGAGAATGTTAATTATCATCAGTTTTCATAAATGTGTCCTGTCCTTGCTTTTTAAGTAACCCTTTTCAGATATAACATAAAAGAAAAAAAATCCAACTTTCCTGGCAGAGGAAAAGCCACATTTCCAAGAAATATAAAGCAGCGCTTTCCTTTACTAAGCAGGTGTCAAAAGGTCTACAGTAAAAGGGGGAAAAAAAACACATTAGCTTCAGTATAAATGCGCATGGTTTATTTTTTATTTGTAGAAAGTGTGAAAACCTTTTAGGGAGGTAAAAGCCATTGCAACACAAACTGGTCAAATGCAAATGTCAAACAGGTTGAATGCACCATGTCCTGTGCTCTACAATTAAATTCTATTAGAACAGCAGAAACTGTTTGGCCTACGGCTAAATAGCAGAGAAAGATGTGAATGTAAAATTTATATATTTTTGTTGAAGTTGTTTAGGTAGAATATTAAAGAGTGTTGGCTCAAACTGTTTTAATTATGTGTTTTGACCTTTTTGACTTCAAAAACCCCAGTTCATTGACCTTCCTCTCAACATATCTCTTTTTCCTGAATACAGAGCAGGGTGGTGATTCTGTTGAACCAAAAAACTCTGATCAGAGGAGCTTTAATTAAGATTCTGATAATGGAATTGATTATTCTCCAGTATGAAAGACAGGGGTACTGACTGAGACGGCTCAAAGGAAAAAAAAAATCTTGATCCATTCAGCTGTGTTACTTGAATCAATGTGTTAGTTGATTCACACAGCATATAAAATGATGAAAACCATGTGCTTCAGACACCTACCTAACTCAAGTTGTCATTCAGGTGAGCTTTATCTGCAGGCTGTCGGCGTTTATCTTCTCACAAACCAAGTGACTCAAAGTCAGAACCTTTTCTACACTTCTGGTCTCTCTTCTTTTTACTTTCACCTCACCTGTAACTCCACCTTCTGCATTTTTATTCTGCTTTCATACCTTTCTCTTTTTGTCAACACTGACCTAATACCTCCTTCCTGTTCCTATTGATGTATCCTAAAGATCAGGGACTCGGTGCACAGAATGTCAAGTTCTTTGAGACATATTTAATCATATAAACCTCAACAAACACAGAAAATAAAAAGCAAACAAAGCGAAAAACAGTACAGTAAATGCTAAGGTTTTAGAAAAAAAGATTTGCTTGAAACTGGCAGACTGGAAAATGAGAACCTTAATCAGGGAAGCAGCAGAGAATATTGCTGATGTGAGCTGCACAGATCCAGAGCTCAGGTGTGAGAATCAGTTCACAGCAGAATTACAAGTTGTGCTCTCAGTTCACAAAAAAGCCTTTATGGGAGGTATTACAAGTCCTGTGGAAGTACATTCAACATGTGGAATGAAGTTTTTTGGTAAGATGAGATCAACATTAAACTTTTTAGTCTATACAAAAAGCAGCATGAAACGTGGTGTTAGCAGCATCGTGCTGTGGGAATGCTTTTTTTCAGCCAGAGATAAAGGGAGGATGAATGCAGCTAAATACAGGACGATATTTAAAATACAAATGAAAGGCTGAAAAATTCTTGAAACTGGAGTGGAGGTTCAACTTTCATCAGAACACAGAGGCTTAACATACTGCCAGAGTTGGAAGGAATTGTTTAGATCAATGTACATTCATGTCATTGAAAGGCCCAGTCAAAGTTCAGTCCTAAATTGAGCTGAGATTTAAAACGAATGAGATTCAGAGACACTCTCCATTAATTCTGAATGAGCTTGAGCTGTTTTGCAAAGAATATACATTAATTTCACTATCCAGATGAGCAAAGATTGTGCAGACATAGCCCAAAAAGCTTGCAGCTTTCATTTAGCTGTTTTTTGTAAGTATTGTATACACATTTTTTTTTTTTGCTTAATTTTTTTTTTTATATAATAAAATAAACAACTAAGAGCTTTTCATTCTAAACAAACAGACAACAATATTTATACATTAAATACTATCATGTTACTTGGTCACAGAATACTTTTAAATTGAATTCATCTTTTTTTCTTCTTTTTAACAACTGATCAAGGTTTTACTTTTTTTCCTTTGTATACAAATTATGTCTCCTAGTCACACAGTGTTGTATACTTTACCTCATAAAGGTCGGCTAAAATAACAAGTCTACCGGGGGCTTGACTGTTTTTACTGTTATATTTTGTGGTGAAATAAAAATAGATCTTAGCCTTGAGCACGCTGTGGTGAATCCTTCCAATGATATATGAGAGCAAAGGAAAATATCCTCTGTCTGCAAGTTTCATGCTGCTGATCACAGCAATCCCACCTCTTCCATGTAACAAATCAAGAACTTTTCTAGAGTAAACTTCACAGTCTTTTGCATTTGCCAAGAATAACATGATAAAATACATATGTTTTCCCATAGTCTTATAAACATTTTGCTTGCTTTTCCAGACGTGGAAAATACTGAATCAAATTCCAGACTTTTCTAGACTTCAAATGAAAAAGATAGCCATAAAGTCAATCCTGTCGCTAGTGAATCTACATCTTTGCACCTCATCTTTAATTAGCAATTTTCAAATCTGCCATAAACAGCTGTTGCAAGTTGAGCTGCTCAAAATTTAAAATAATGCTTTAAACAGTGACAGGAATTAAAAAAAAAATCTATATTATACTAATAAATCATCATTCTGACTAATATTTGACTTGTTTTTTAAGGTAAGGCAATACATGTGATTCGGGGACTTATTGCTCATTGTTTGAATTTTACACTAAATTAAGGATAACTCTTGAAAATTGTTTTTTTTTTTTTTCTTTTAAATTGCATGCTGCTTCTGATAATTGCAAAATAGCCATTGAACACAACTTCAAACACCCACCTTGTCTAACAAAAGGATCAACTTAACCTGTGATTGATTGGATCATTATTACTGCACTACACAACAGCTATTTTGGTATGATGGCTTTTGTTTCTCGATGAAAATGCAGGGGTCTTTTCAAGCAAAAACAAACAGCTGGAAAAATGTATTTAATGCAACAATGACATTTATTTGCATAATATTAAACAAATTTCATAAGCAGTTAGCTGTAGTCCGTGTTTTAAATGTATACTGGATCATCACACTGGCAAATGTTTTGCAAAATGCAACAAATTAGACAGGAAATAAATGTGTTTTAGTATAAGTCTTAGTGGCTTGTTGTCTTGTAATTCATCCATAAAGTTTGTTTTTTTCTGGGATCATTAAAGCAATCCTGACAGTTTTAGTTAAAGACAGCAGGACTGCAATGATGTTGCATTATTTGGAATCCATGAGAGCACAGTCTGAAATTGGGAATCAATGGAGCAATTTCAGACTGTTCCATGGGAACCTGTCTCTTGTTGACAAAAAGTGAACACAGCAGAGACATGGTTTTGGCTTCAAAGTGAGTTTATGCTCTTGTGTTTTAAAATTTTAATGCATCAGAAACATGAAAATGTTTTCAAGGTTTAAAGTTCATCTGGAAGATACCTGATATTTAAGTATTATACTTAAACATAAATGAGAAAAATACATCTTACATTTTAATATGTTTATGGAGAGTTAACTCTATTACCAAATCTTTCAGTGTGGTGTACATAAGATATGGCATAGAGGCATATTTTTTCTGGTGCACTCTTCAGAAATCAGGAAAGACTGGCAAACATGCCACTTAAAGTAAGATACATTCAGGGATGAATGTGTAAAGTTTTCTCAATGTCACTGGCACAGTAACTGTAGCCTTATGTCTTGGTCAAATGAGGCTAAGGTAATTTATTAACTTTACACATTCATCCCTGAATGTATCTTACTTTAAGTGGCATGTTTGCCAGTCTTTCCTGGTTTCTGAAGAGTGCACCAGAAAAAATATGCCTCTATGCCATATCTTATTTACACCACACTGAAAGATTTGGTAATAGATTTAACTGCACTTGGGCATTCCTGATTTATACCGTAAGAATCGGAAGGTATTATGGGAGATGTAGTTTGTAGTCAATTCGTGCTCAAAGCCTATTTTAAGTCAATCAATGGGGCTGTAAAACGGTGGTGGGGGGGAGAGGGCCACATAAAATGACGTAGCGGGCCACATGTGGCCCGCGGGCCTTGAGTTTGACTCATGTGGCCTAAAATACGTAGGAGACCAGCCCTTCAGAACCAACTTTGGACAATCCTGGCCGAATCTGTCGAGTGAGAAAATGTGGAAGAGGAAGAGAGGGAGAACAAAAATACAGTCAAGTCACAGAAAGAGCAAAAATCAGCAACCGAGAGCAAAAGCTTTTGGATAATTGCATCATGCTGATTGTGCAGTCACATCTGTTCAGCGATCAAGTCTAATCTTTAGGGAACCCTGCTCACATCACAAAAACTGCTGTGCCTGTTGGAGGGAAGCATTCACTTGGGCAAGGCTTGGACTTTAAACAAATCTTTAATATTTTATAGGTTGCCAGGTTTGTTACTTGCTCTGATCCATAGTATTAACTCTATCTGACTGAACAAATAATTAGATTTTGAAGGGTGTGTTTTTAGAATCAATAACTGGCTGAGTGATTTGTTTAGGTTTTCAAATGTCCCCTTTCTCTCTCTTAGCGCCTGCTTGCACTCGCTCCAGTCTTGATGACACTTCCAACTTGATAAACAGGATCAAATTTATTGATGTCATGCTTTTCAGAATTCCCGAGATGATGTGTACAACTAAGTAATCTATGAGTAATTTAAAGTCCTGGCTTTTGTGGCGATGGTAAAATGAATCACTTAATTGACTGTACATCTCCCAGAAGACCGAAGCAAATCTCCATGACGGAAAAGTGTTGGTGTAAAGATTCACTCTGGATTTGAGTCATGCATGCAAAACAGCTATGCACTGATGCAGATCCTGCCCTTCAAAAGTATTGCATCACACATGATGAGTAAAAGCTCTTTTTAAAAAATAAATTAGTGCACTCTTCTCTGTTTGACTCCCCTGGTAAAGCTTGAAAATAAAATTGTTTTCACTGATATGTTGAGAAATATTATTTGCATGTTATAAAACTTCATTTTGCTAATAGGACAATAACAGGACAACATTTAATATTCTCCCCTTATATTTCCTAAGGGTGGAGCATAGAGAGAGAGGAAGCTATGACCATCCCTTTGTATGGCATTGCTAGATTTTCCGTACTCCTGGAACTCTAGTATGTTTCTCTTCAAATTACCTTACGGGTTTTCACAGAGTTTCAGTCTAGGGACTGATATGGCTATGGGAGACGGTTGATCTTTGTTTCTAATTAAACATTTTGGTGTATATTTGAACATGAGGTGAAGTTCACATTTCCGCTTTGAAAAACAGTGCTTGACACTGGGTTCATCTGATTTTAGTTAAAGATGTCATATTTCAAAGCGCCCTATGATGCCATGCACTCCAAGGCCTTTGGAGTGGCTATACCACATGTGTCAAACTCAAGGCCCGCGGGCCACATGTGGCCCGCTACGTCATTTTATGTGACCCTCTCCCCCCCCACCGTTTTACAGCCACATTGATAGACTTAAAATAGGTTTTGAGCACGAATTGACTACAAACTACATTTCCCATAATGCCTTCCGATTCTTACCAGCCAACATTACGGCTTCTCGCCACTAGAGTGCAGCAGAGCCACCTCAAGCTGATTATTAATTTTCCCAGCGAATAAAACTGAAACATTGACAAGCTAACAAGCTAAAGAGCGAAGTCCCGTGATGTTTCAATCGAGGACTTTTACCGTCTACTGACCCCTGATTTGATGCCACAGCTTCGACTCCATGCAGCTCGTGTTTTGTCCATGTTTGGAAGCACCTATCTGTGCGAACAGATGTTTTCAATAATGAATTTAAACAAGACCAAGCACAGATCGCGCATTACTGACGAAAACCTACACGCCGTTTTGCGGATTTCCTCAGCACAAGAACTAAAACCAGACATGGACGAACTGACCAGGGGAAAACGGTGCCAGACATCCGGCCAGAAAACATTGGTAAGCACGAACAAACTAAATTAAAATAGAATGAATGTAAAACCAAAACTCAGTATACTGGAATATGCATATAGTTTATTGATTTTGCTTGTGTTTTGTGTTTATTTACAGAACACAACACAATGAGGATGTGTGTGAGTTGGTGACAGGGTGAAGAGGGATCAGCTTTGTGTTCAAGGACAGGCAACATCACCTCATTGTTTTGTTCTTATGTGAAATACATGTTCGTTGTGTAATAAATAACGAAAAAGTTTTGTGAATGAAGTTGAGAGTTAATATCAAAACTTGTTTTTATTCTTTGTCTGCTTATCTTTAAAGCAGACAAAGATTAATTTTCTCAGCGAATAAAACTGAAACATCGACAAGCTAACAAGCTAAAGAGCGAAGTTTAGCTGAGCAGTTTAAAAATACTGAACATATTTTTAAACTGCTCAGTTTAAAAATATTGTAATTTTTAAACTGAGCAGTAATTTTACATCCATGCAAACTCAAACGTAATATTTAAAACTTGAATACATAAAATCAGTTATTTAACAATATGAGGTGTTGTTTAATTTATTTTTAACATTGTATTTTCATACATTTATGCTAGGATTGCCGAATTCTAGTTTTCCAGACCTATCACTCTGCAACTTTAGATGCGTTCTTTCTCTAACACACCTGGATCATTGACTCATTCATAGGCCTCTACAGAACTGAGTTGCTGCTAATGAGGGAAGTCAACTTTTTGTCTGGGGTATGTTTTAGCAGGGATGCATCTAAAAGTTGCAGTCTGGAGGACTGCACTTGGGCATTCCTGATTTATACCGTCAATGTGGCCCGTTGAGGGTGGCCAATATGCTGAAGTGGCCCTTGGGGAAATTGAGTTTGACACCCCTGTTAAGGGCATAAAAAATCACATTTTTATGCCCTTATGTGACCCTATCTTTTCATGAGACCTGTGTCTGTAGGGTCAGGTCACATTCATCCAACCTCTACATCATTGATACTCAACAAATATTTCTATACCATGTCCCAACACACTAGCATGCTCGCTACTTGTGCTGTTATTACATCCTCTACTGTGCATGTGGGACACTTTTTGGTTGTTTGCAGTTAATACAGGAGATCACCTGCAAGTTTCATCTATTTGGAAATGTGAACAACAACACAAAGAATTGGAATTGAGCATTACGGCCTGCGATGTGAACGTAGTCTTAGTTCTGTTTCTTGTGGTAGTTATTCCCTTCCCAGCCACGAACCATCATTTCAGCCAGGTGTGTTGCATTGACACAATTTGTGTGAGTAAAGCTTTGCTGAAATAATCTTCAAGACACCTGAAGAGTAAAGCTGCATTTTACTTCCACTGTGTGTCCATTTTTATTCTGTGATGTAATGTTTGACTGTGAAAAGTCTTGTCCTGGTAGATTTAAGGGGGCATCTGTTTATCTGTGGGGTATTAGTGTAAATTACAGCAGACAGGAGGGGAACCTGTCATAACCTCCCACTGTGAGATTTGTATTTTGGCACTAAAGAAGCCCGCTTATGTTCAATAATTTTTCTCACTCTATGAAAGTTTATGCCTGAAAACTAATCAATAATTTACAGAGTGCAGGAAAGTGTTCCGATATATTAGGATTCTTCTTAAATCTGAGTTGTGCATTTGTGTGTGTGTAGTGTAATTCTGAAGAGCCACAAATTCTTAAATGATATTCCATATTTTTCTAGATTGTACATTCTGTTGTGCAAGTGTCTTTCTAATTGTAAAGCAATTTCAGATCAACAGCAGGGCGATGCTGCAGTACGGTGAAGCATGGTTGTTTTGAATGTTCTCCACTTGGAGACTATTTTTTTGTACAGAGACTGTTTTCAAATTCTCCTGAGATCTCTTTAAATCCTTTATTAGTCTTAAAAGCTGCTAAAAGGTTCACTCTCCACGCCTCAAATGGGCCTTTTAATCTCATCCTGGTGTTCAGTCATACTTCACCAGTTCAGAAAACTAAATGTCTAAAGGCTTAAACAAATCAATCCTGCTTCAAAATGTTGCAAAACAACTCCTATGTGAAATTGTAGCAATTTTAAGTTGAATTAAATGTGTAGCTATCCTAATTTGCTACTCACCAAAAGTTTCACTTTTTTATTACATTTTTGCAAAAAATGAAAAATTTCAAGGTTTCCTATAGATGGCAATTAAAAGTATACTTTTCATAGTTTTTGGTTCTGGTCTTTATTTGTAAGATCATAATTTGTTTTATAAAGATACATTAAGCAATAACGTTGCTAGGAGACTCGGACATGAAGACGTTTATCCCAAAGTCATCCAGCAGCTCGCATGCTCTGAGTTTTGTATGTGTATGTGTGTGAGCACACCCCTCTCTTTTTCCCCTCTCCAATGCGCCTGTGTGTCCTTGCTCTTGCTCATTCTATAAAGCCGGCAGCATCCCCTTCACTCTCTGCATTCTCTGTGATTTCTGCTGAAGCACAAACAAAAAGATCAACTAAGCTCTGCTGGGAGGACAAACAACAAACACTGATGCTTCAGGTTATTTCCTTTTTTAAACAAGAGCTTTTTTTCCAGCCACAATTTTATCAAGACCGCAGAGCAAGACTTAACTCCTACACTGATCTGCATCTTTTTCATTTCTGATTCATCAAGTTGCTCCTTTACAGGGTTTTTTACAATATACAAAAGCGCTGAATGCAAAAGGTCCGGATTTCACTGGAAGGAGGAGAGATGGAACAAGGAGAGATTTAAATGAGCTGTGGATTCTGTTTGTCATGACGAAGCATGGAGAAGACATCTGTTTGCGTCTCTGCACACTGATTCCTGTTTGGTAGCTGGCTTATCTCACAAAACAGTAACATCGCGTGCTTCGAATCCTGCTTTTGAGAAAAAAAATAAATCAACTTCTGCTCTGAAAATGCTCCTTCTCATGAACTTTCAATGCAGGCATGATGTCTTTCAGGATTTCACCTTGAGCGGAATTAGTATTTGCTTTCAAACTTAGGAGTCATTTTACATGCAGACGCCTTCTCTCAACTTATGTTTTGCATAGAATTAGACCTTCTAGGTGCATTTTCTTCTTGTGTTTTCTTCTCTTGTTTTTTGCCTGAGAGCAAACTGGACTTAGAGCAAGTGCATTGCAGCTGACACTCTCTCCTCATCCACAAGTAGCTCTCTATTTTTGTCATCCTTCCTTCACTGCAGTACCTTCCATTCTGACACAATGTTCGAGGAGCTTTGGAACTCCACAGATCAGGTTGGCCTCAATGGATCAGAAGCAAACTTATCTCGAAGACGTTCGTATGGCATAGAAGAGGACGGGAACCAGCATCCTTTTCTCACTGACGCCTGGCTGGTACCGCTCTTCTTCTCTCTCATCATGCTGGTCGGACTGGTGGGCAACTCTCTCGTTATCTATGTTATTTCCAAACACAGACAGATGCGAACAGCCACCAACTTCTACATAGGTAGGCAAAAATAACGTACATCTTAATTAGTTTGTGGAAAATGTGAAAGAAACTGACATGAGGGTGTAGGATGGGATTTACAAAACTCAGTCAGGAAAAGTCGGACTTATATCAAAACTGTTATTTTACTGTAGCCAATAAGTACAGATAATAAAGCCCTTCCTTCCTTTGTTATTCTGCTTACTGAACTAAATTTTGTTGTGTTATTAAAGCTTAAAAGTGACAAACGGTGCGAAGAGTAGTTTTGACCAATTCTGTCTGCAAATAAAAGAAAGCTTGTTGCTATTTTTTTGCATTCACTCCCTCCTGGGAACAGGTTAAGACTGCAGGCAAACCACTCCACATATCTCCTGCATGCATTCATACATGCATAATGTGTTCATAATGCCGTTCCACATGGTCTTGTTGAAAAATGTATGCATATGCCTGAAAACATGTTTTTAAAGCAGCATATTTTAACAACTCAATGTCTTATTTGAATTCATGTTGCCATCACACAGATTTCTAGGAGCAATTATGTTCATTTCCTTGTAAAAGCATTATCCACCTGAACTTCACACTTTGTCTTGGTAAAGCCACAAACATCAACATAGATTGATATTTGTATTTAAAGTGTACTATTTCCTTCAGATAATAGTTAGATTTTGTACTTTGGTTTACCTTTAGTTTAGCTCCAGTATTAATTAGTCTTCTCTCTCAAGTTCCTTTGCCACAGCTGTTATACATCGCATCTAATAATTCTACCTTGCACTTATGTCACTTTACTACCCTGTATAAGAAAGCAAGCAACCAAATACGCTACAACCAAAACTATGTTTCACCCTGTGGATGGTGTGTTTGGGGTTCAAACCGTTTTTCAATTAGTTTCCAAAAAGTGGGTTTTATTTCACCCAAATAAAAAATGATCACTCAATTAATGCAGGGCCCTAAAAATAGACAGAATAAAGAAACTAAGCTCAAGCCATAATGATTATTTAACATGACACAATTTCAAGCTTACTATTCAAACAAGATAAACTGACCTAACGTATAAGAAACGAAGGTGGCAAGAACACACTTGGAATGGGTGAAGGGGAACATCAGCTTGTAAATTTAAGTAACAAACAGGAAGTAAACACACAGTTGAACATTTAACCTTAATTACTAATAACCTCAGCAAACCTCTCAGGCTCTTACAGAACAGCTGGAATGACTTTGATTAAATCACACACACATACGGAGTAGATGACTGTTAAAGGAAATGGTTGCACAGCAATTTATTTAAGCAACAGAGTATATTGGGCTCCACACACACATGCACACATCCCTTTTAGCATGATTAAATAAGATGTTGTATTTTTTGTTGAAAAAATACACATATTTATAAAACGTGCAGCATCCTTTTCAGTCAATCATTCACCACATAAAAAATGCACAGATGTTTGTTTTTAAATTGTAATATGACAAAAGATTTAAAAAATTCATACTTTTTCAAGGCTCCCAACACGATATCATCACAGATAATAGACAGAAATCTTATCACAGTTTCTTACTGGTTCGGTAATTAGCCTTAATAAAATATTAAACTTTTCCTAATTGCCCACGTCTTTTAAAGTTGGTGGGCATGTTTGCCAGGCTTGTTACCAGGCTTATATCACAAACATAAAGTACAAAAAATATGCAAAAATGTATTAAAGGGCATAATTTCACTAAATTAGACTTCATGCAGCAGCAAACATAGCACTGGTGGAAAATGAAAATGAACTGAAAAGCTACATCTATTTTCAAAACAAACTTACTGACACCTCATTTACACCAAATTATGAGGTACTGAAATCAAATGCAATCCAACGGTTGTATTGGCAGATTATACTTTTTAACAGCTATAGCATCATCAGCATTAATGGAATTGTGCCAATGGATAACATATTTGTTTACATCTTAATAAAAACGTTAAACGTTAATAGAAATGTCTCATGAAAGTGGTAAAATAATAAATATTAAGCTTGCTGTGGCATTTCCAGAGGCATAGCTGCTTGCAACAAGCTGCTGGTTTTTATAGGTCAACAGCTTTGAGTGTAAAATGAAATTAACTTGTAATCCTTTTTGCAGGGTTTTCCTGAAATGTGGTCATGTACAGGTTGTTTTAATTTAAACTGTTGGAATTTAAAATATTACTAGTAATTAATATTTGTTTGGATTAGTTATTTACATCTTATGCAGCTTGCCTTTATTGAAACAAAGTTCACCATAAAAATAGTTGTAAAATAATAGCGTAAAATGAGATCATCCACCCTGTTCATATTTCATGTTTTTTCTTATTATTCAGAACACGCAGATTTGCAATCTGGAATGTATTTGATCTATATGCCATTACTAAGCCAGCGGTGATTGATTTACCTGAGTTTGCTCCACAAAGTAGAGTGTGAGAGAGGGGGGGCAGTAAAATAAATGTGATCACATCTATGTGAATTAAAATAATGTTTTTGCAGCTCTGTGACTCGGTGCATAAAGTCTGTGTATCTGTGTTTGCACACTGCACTCTGGATGAGAGGAGAATTCGATCTTGGTTAATACATCCCAAGGCCACTGCACTGAAACTGTGTAATATTCAGCATAATTTAATTAGCAACCGCATCATCTACCAATCTCTCCAACAATATGGTTAAGCGACAACAATGTGATTAGATCAGCTCTTCAAACAAATGGGGAATAGTGTCTGGCATGCTTGCTGCAGTGATGGATGCATGAGCCGGACTGCAAACCTCTAACTGACATGTTATCAAAACATAAATGTATTTTTTTGGGCTTTGGCTTTACGCTAAGAATTAAAATTTTGGAAGCTGCAAAGACCCACAGGCAGTCCATAAAATGTTTAACACACCTTCAGTTTATAACCACCAAATAATACATTCTCTTTCTGAACCAGCTTCTTGGCACCTGATTTCAAAAGCACAAGGCTAAACTAAAGTCGTACAATATTTTATGCACGGAATTTAACTTGATTGGATCAGACTAAGCAAGGATGCCAACCCATTTCTTAGCATTTATTTCAAACTTGTAATTTTGTGTCAGGTTTTTAAAGGACATTTTACAAGCTTTTTATGCCTTTTTGAAAATTCCAAATATAGTAGCTTTCAAAAGCATACACAGTGCCAAGTTGAAATTAATGTAACAATTATGGCTCTGATTGTGCTCCTCTTGATAATATCATTAGGAAACAGACACCATATTAAATACCATACAACCATTCTTTCAAAAAATACTATTGGATAAATATACAGAATCCACCAGCTTGTTTAATAAAGTGAAGTATTTGAACACAGTAGAGGCTATTATGGTCCATCATATCTTAGACTTGGTATCAAACACAAAATGAACTTTGGATTTCAACAATTCTATGTTATTATCGAAATAAACTAATTTTCTCTTACTCCATCCTCACACCTACAAGGTGGTTTCCTCAATATGACATTTAAAAAAAAAAACATTTGGGAAAGAGAAGAATAGTTGTAATATGTTATTTTTGGATGAATTTAGACAGAGAAATCATGACTTTGTCACCCATTTGAACTATCTATTTTTTTTTTTTTAAAGCTACAGGTGAGAAGAAGTCTGGTTCTCAACATGCAGCAGACACCATTTGGTGATGTGTAAATGTGATTGAGAACAAAAAATTAAAACATCACTGACATAAAGACACAAAAGATAATCAGGCTCTGGATTTTCTCCTAGTGCAAATTAAACATGATAGCTCTGTGACTTAAAAGGTGGTAAAAGCTACCCAGTAATTTAGTTTTTAGGGAATAATTAACAAGACTAAAATTACAAATTGAAAATTGGAGAATGCCAAGCCACTATACCAAATAGGACCACTGATGAATAAAGTGTATGAAACTGGTTATCGCTTCACCATTGCACCTGCAGGTGGTTGACTTAAGAGAGCAAGTGAAAGTTTTTCTCCTAAAAGTGGATGTGATAGAATCAGGATAAATGGGCGATATTTGAGTAGGTGTGACAGGGCTCACTGATACTCATGGGGAATGAAAGCTGACGTGCATAACAACCTCTTCAGCTACTGTAGCTCAAGTTGCTGAAAGAGGTAAAACTACTTCTGACAAAAAGGTTTTAAGATATACAGTCTGTTACAATTTACTGTGTATGAGCAATAGCAGGAGACCACTCTGAGTCACAACAATCCAAATGTTATATCTGATTGGTGCATCTAGTTTTTTTCCTTCAGGGAGACGCAACAAATCTATTTGTGTCAAATTTGTAATCCTGCAGGTCATTAAGAGACACTGAGTGAATGTGTCTAAAAACAAATATTCTAGTTTTGAGCAATTTTGACTCAAGACTTTTAAATCACAAACAACAGAAAAATTATTATATTATTATTCTCATTTATAAAATAAATGTCAATGTAAATTTATTTCACTGTGAACTGTAATTCTTGTGTGCAATACAGTTTGTCCTTCTTACTGGGGTCAGAACAGTACAACCAATATCCCTGGAAAAATATATATTCTGAGGCTGTTATTAAAGAGAAAGTCTTAACCTTTACTATGATGTTTTTTCCCTGAACATCAGTAATGTATTTTTAACGTCTAACTTTATTCAATTTTACTGCCAGAAAGAACAGCAAAAGGGACAAAAATACAGATGGGAAGCCAAAAGAAATACTACTACTAATAAAAACAAAGTAAACAGTGAAAAAGGGCTTTTTAGTTTTTGCAATATAAAAGACTGGGCTATTATAAGGCTTCTTAAATTATAATGCATGTGGACTGATGTAAGAGAGAAAATTACCTGACATCTACTTTTCTTTCCATCTAGCAAACCTGGCTGCCACCGATATAATCTTTCTGGTGTGCTGTGTCCCCTTCACTGCCACTCTCTATCCCCTCCCTGGTTGGATTTTCGGCAACTTCATGTGCAAATTTGTTGCATTTCTGCAGCAGGTAACATAATTATGTTTTATACAATATTCTTATTCCTAAATGTTGGTTCCATTTCTTTTAACTTTTCAGTTTGCACTGCATTCTTTTATTTCTATTCATAGTGCTCACTAGTAATTTACCTATTCCAATGATATCACGTGCTTGTCCTATAGGCTGAAAATTACTAATATCAACTAAAAAGTCAAAATTGTTTTAATTAATAAAATGCTATAGGTCTGAAATTGATGTTAATAATTTGTTCATGAAAGTGAAAATCACACATCACAGGCTAATATTTGAATGTACCATCACAGTTACTATTGTTATTGAAAATGGTTCAACAGCAGCAATTATTTCTGCAGTTTTTGCTTTTAAACTGTAAATTTCAGCTATTGTAATGAAATGAATATTTTTTTGCAGATTAGTTCAATTGTGATTGTACTGTACATATTAAGTAAGGAAGAATAATTGAAAAAAGTCCTAAATAAACAGACTGAACTTATAAGAGCCCTTTCCAGTCTTACTAACCACTTTGAGCGCAAGACCACTCAAAGTGCCTAGCACTGTATACACATTCACAAACACAAATAAATGCAGGCAACTTTCAGTTAAGTACCAGCACATTAACATGTGACAAGAGGAAGCTGGAATCAAACTTACAACCTTCTTTTGGGGAAAGGACTACTCTACCAGTGAGCCACAGTCACCCACATTCAGAGTACAGGCTGAATTACAGAGTAAAGCTGAATAGACACGCTCAATGTTGATTTTTTTTCATCACACTGGATGCTTTGATGATGTCATTTTCAGCAACACTCAGCAATTGAGAACCTCAAAGTTGTGGTTTTGTTTGACTCAAATAAACCCAGACAAACAGCTAAAAGTGTCACGTAGTTAAGATTAAAGCCAAGCATGACATTCCATCGCGTCCATCCTGAGTTGTATCATGGCTTACTCAAATAAATAGAAATTCAATTAATGGCCCGAATACAATGAAAACAATTCAGGTTAGATGTACAAATCTATCTATATTGTGGCTCTGTTATTTTATTTATTTATTTTTCTTACATGTGCAACCTTTGGATTTAGGTAATGTAGTCAAAAGATCTTCTTTCAGGGTTGACACTGGCTGAGCATAACAGAAGACAAAGATCAATGAAAACAAAGACGCTTAATTAGTAAGAAACTGGTGGAGAGTGGCAATGAAACCATTTGAGCTTAATCACAGAGCTGCACAGCAGGGAAGGAGACAAATTAACACAGCAGGAGTGGAACTGAGACACAAAAGGATGTTTAAGTCCAAAGGGCAAATGCCTAGCACAAACGTAAGGAGAAAAACCCAAGCATTGAAACATTAAACACAAAGGAATGAACTATATGGGAAGAACTAAATAACAATAAACCATAACTGATCACAACAACATACTTCAGATTAGACAGAGAATCTTAAAGCTAAGCATGAAATAAACCAAGATATCAAATAGTATCCAACCCAGAAATTAAGAAAAATACAAAACCCAAGTTCCATGGATTAGGGCAGTATATAATTATTAGAATTTTGTAATTTTTAACTCTTTTTTAAAATTTCTCTACATGATTGTTATTGCTTTGTTGTCAGTAGATGACAGGTCTTGAAAGGGGAACTGCAGCCCCAAAAAGGGGGTTGCTGTTAAATGCTGACTCATTATCCAGACTTTACATTGTCATCTCTTTTTCAAAGACTTTTGTGCAGCTCTGACTGCCGATGGGTGAACTTCAGTTTCAATTACACAAAGATGCGTCCATTTGTTGGAGGACTTTATCGCAAGTGCTTCAGGGTTGTACTATGAGCAATAGGAGTCTTTTAATGGCAGAAACAAGTATATCTATTCTACACAGACTGAAAATTCTCTCTATACTGTGAAGATGTGTTGAATCAGAACTTTGCTCTATACTCAAGTCTATCTTTTTCCATGCATTTTTGTCTTTCTGAAAGGTGAAGGAAGGTCATCACAGTCTGAATAAATCTTCAAAGAAATGGCATCTGTGGAATCAGACATTACCCCCCTCAAAGCCAGATGATAGCAGAAAAGCTTCAGTATAATACAAGATACAAGTATCTTCCTAGATAGATGAAACCATCTTGTAAAGAAGTGCAAATTTCTATGATTCAAGAAAAGCTAGAGTAACTGCTAATGTATTTCAAAAGTACTCTTGAGTTTGAAAGGACATGTATAATCTTAGTTTCAACTTTTCCCTTTCAGCTGTGTTTTTAAACTGAGACAAATTAATTTCTGTTCAAGATTGAAAAACAAGAAGTGTGGAAATTTTTTTTTACAAGAATAATGCATCCAAAATAATCAGAATGTCACAGAAGATTAATGGAGAGATTTCAGTACAGGTCTTAAATCAATAAATATCAAAACTCTGTTTGTTTCTTCCCATTCATGTTAACAGCAGGCATCCTTCCTCAAGTTTCTACTTTTATTTTTATTTTTTCCTGTCCTCATCTCTCGTATGTTCACAAGATTTATACATCTCCAAACAATCATACACCAATATCATTACTCAGACAGGTCCTGCACCTGTGCAGTTATAGCCAGGCGACTGAATACATTGCTGCTCGTCTTGTCACCATGGAAACACTGAGTTGTTAAATGTGAAAGACCGACCTGGCTTGCAACATTGAAAGACTATGGGGAAGTCCCTACACAGGATTAAACATGGACTTTCTACAAAGTTTTAAAAGACAGAGCCAGTTACTGCGTACAACATAATGCACCACTTTTACTCACAGTTGCTTTATACTAAATTAAAGCTCTAATAATGAAAAGCAAAAAGTGAAAGGAGTAAGAAGTAAATTGCCAAAGCAAGAAGAAGTAGTATAAATAAGATTCTGCATATTAATAAAAAAAAATAATGGATAAATCAATTAATAAATAATATAGAAAATAAAAAATAGAACCAACAATAGAACTTAGTAGATATGGATGAGTTTTGGTTTAAGCTTTTGGACCTTCCACTACTCCAAAGATTTTTTTTAACTTCTCCAACATGTTAAAAATCATCTTTTGCCTTTCTGCTAATTTCTTGTGTGTAGCAAAAGGCATATTATTTGCAGAAAAAAATAAAAATAAAATAAACAAAATCAAAGCAAGTAAAAATAAGTAAAAAATATTTAATATTTGACTGAATTATAATTTGGATGTTATAATGCCAAAAATACTCCAAACTCAATTTATGTCAGTATTTTTGAATTTCCTCCTGTTTTACTTTTTCATTCAGTCTAAAGTAATATGCAATTTTTTTCCATACATTAACCTTAGTATTAATCAACTTTTCATAACCTATACATACTGTATTTACTCAAAACTTTAGTTTCTTCACCTGTCACAGGTATGAAAAAACTATGGAGAAAAACTCATATTTTCACCTTTTATTTAGCAGTTAAACACAGTAATAAATAGGGCTGTGATTCTTTATGTGGGTCAGTGCTGGGCAATGCTGTCAATAAAAATCCGATAAGCATAGTATGGTTTGCTTTAAATCACACAACTAATTCCTTTTTCAATTTAAAGAGGTAGCGAAAACTGGATTTGGAGCACTGACCGTATTACATCAGGGTGTAATACACTGTAAGTACTGAACATCGCAGGGAAGAGATCATTTTCTCAGCAGACTTAGTGCTGAACTTACCATGACCCCTTTCAGTCTTTTATATTCAATCCTTTGAAATCCTGATGTGATGTGCCAAACCTCTGTGGGGTAATGGGTCCTGGCATCATAACTACAAATAACACCAAGACAGATCCAGCAGGAGGCAGAGGTACAGACTGTTGGGAAGAATCATTTCTTACTTTAAAGTACATGTCAAACAGAATGGATTCATTTTTCACAAACCAGCATTTATTTCCACTCAAATATCAGAGTCAGGGTGCCTTTATTGTCAGTGTACAAAAGGACAACAGAATTTCATTTCAGTACAGCCTGTCCAAAAACCTATTATATACAATTCAGACCAAAGGTTTGGACACACCTTCTCATTGAATTCAATGAGAAGGTGTGTCCAAACTTTTGGTCTGTACTGTATATTAATTTAGAATTCTTATATTAATATATTCCAGTAACATCAGAGCTGAAATGGACATATAAAATAATATTAAGTTAATTTTTAGTAAGTACTAAATTTTAACTTAGTAAGTAATATTGTTAAAATTTAGTAATTACTAAATATTAATTTAATACTTTATCAAATAAAGTAGTAAGTACAGTTGATGCTTTTCAAAAATAAGGATTGATTGATTTTTAATTTGCTTCTTTTAATTTCTAGCATTAAATTATTACATTATTGTCTTGTTCTAAATACTCTCAAACCCCTTTTAAAATATGGTTGTTAAATTGTCTATTTTCCATTTATCTCTTTGCACCTCGTTGTCTCTATTTTCATGTCTGAAGATAATTTTCGCAATTGATGTTTATAACATCAATTTATAAGCATGGTGTTATCATCACCATGCTTGCAGGGAACATCCTGTTCTTATAATAATTAAATTCTTTTTGAAATGACACACCTTTGTATGGATGACCTGCAAGAGTAATAATGTCTATTGAACTTTTTCACAAGAGAGAACTACACTGACTTGCCTATTCGGTCATGTCAGACCTCATTAACTCTATTAAAGAGTTTTCTCTCAACTTTTTTTTGTCAAAATACTTTGACTTTATTCTAATTATATATATATATATATACAGTGTATATACAGTATATATATTACTTTCTTTCTCCTGCCCCTAATACTCTGTCGTAAAAAAACAGCACAAAATCAGTTGTGACTAATTTTCAGTAAGTTTTGTCTGTCATTGTAAAAATAACAGGTGTTGACATCATCTCCTCACCATAACTGTGTTTTTACATGTTTAAGAAACATGTTCTTATTTAGAATGTGTTCGGCTGTGTTTCATTCTTAGGTGACAGTACAAGCCACATGTATCACCCTGACTGCCATGAGTGGAGACCGCTGTTACATCACTGTTTACCCTCTCAAATCTCTCCGTCACCGCACCCCAAAAGTAGCCATGATAGTCAGCATTTGCATATGGATTGGTATGTTGCATTGCTTTTACCTCACTGCTAGACACAAAAAATGAATAATTGAAAAACAAAATGTATTTAGCATGTGTGACTGACTTAGAGTTTTGTTAAAAAAAAACAACACATCTGCTTTGCCCAGGCTCCTTCATCTTGTCCACCCCAATTTTAATGTACCAGCGGATTGAGGAGGGCTACTGGTACGGTCCGAGACAATACTGCATGGAGAGATTTCCCTCCAAGACGCATGAGAGAGCATTCATCCTCTATCAGTTTATTGCCGCCTACATGCTGCCGGTTCTCACAATCTCTTTCTGCTATTCGATGATGGTGAAGAGAGTAGGTCAACCCACTGTAGAGCCTGTTGACAACAATTATCAGGTTTGGACAAAGAGAGATTGAAAACTGTTTGTTTTTGTGTGCCTAAATTTTAAAATGGGTTTGAATCAAGTCTGTTTTGAATGACTGTTATCAACAGTTTATTCATAATGAAACATATAGAAGGTATACACATATACAGTTTGCAGCTGCCTATTTATTTAGGCAGTTGTAGAGTTCAACTTCTATGAATAAAATGACCATGTAGACAACAGAAAAAATTACTACAAAGACTTAAGCTTGTGAAGAAAATTTGATAAAAGGGATTTCTAAGGATGTTATGGAAATAAATGAAACCACATTCCAGTTAGAAGGAATGTTAATATGTGTATAGTTATTGTATCATTACAAAATTATTTCACCCTAACTACAAAAATCACGCAAGGTATTAAACCTGTGATCTGTGGATCTGCAGCTAACATACATGAATACTTATGTAGATTTCATTTGAAATACAACGGAAGACATAGGCTGTTTTTCTTTAGTAACATTTAACTTTTATAATTGAACAGCCAGGAGGATTCCTACACAATCTTTTTAAATTTGTTTTATATTATTTTCTATATCTGAATAAATACAGTAAAAAAAATGGGCATAAAACATATTTGCCTTAGCAGATTTTATTTCTTTACCCATTATATAGGTATTACATTGATTTATATTTAAATAACTTTTACCATTGATTGGCAAAATAATACCTTTATTTTTAATAATTTAGACATCAGTATTTATTTGTTTTTTAATCAGGTAAGGGCCAATTGTAATTTTTCAAACTAAAAACCAGCATCAACAACATAGCCTCTTAAATAAAAAATAAAAAAATAGCTGATATCTATTGTGATATCTTTCTCAGGTCAACCTCCTGTCTGAGAGAACCATCAGCATCAGGAGCAAAGTCTCCAAGATGGTGGTGGTGATCGTCCTTCTCTTTGCCATCTGTTGGGGTCCCATCCAGATCTTTGTGCTTTTCCAATCTTTCTATCCAAACTATCAACCCAACTACACAATGTACAAGATCAAGACCTGGGCCAACTGCATGTCCTATGCCAACTCCTCAGTCAACCCCATTGTTTATGGGTTTATGGGAGCCAGCTTTCAGAAGTCTTTCAGGAAAACCTTTCCATTCCTTTTTAAACACAAGATCCGGGATGGTAGCATGGCGTCAAGGACTGCCAACGCTGAGATCAAGTTTATTGCTGCAGAGGAAGGCAACAATAATAACGCTGTGAACTGACTCTGAGAATTTAAAGATAAAAAGTGAGATTGTTGTTTCCTGAGAAACTCACCTGTCAGCCAGAAGATCCTGTTGTAACCGACGGAGAACAACAGATTCATCTTGAAGGAAAACACTGTGCTCGGCGTTCATTTTCATGTTGTATTAATTTTCATATTTAAGCAAATGAATATGAACTGTTATTTGAAACTGCAGTTGGTCAAAAGTTTATAAAATACATCTGCAACTTAGATGTAAATGTATTGCTTTTGCTTGAGCTCAGTTTATGTTAGAATCAGAATCAGCTTTATTGGCCAAGATTGTGTACACAAACAAGGAATTTTACTTTGGTTTCAAATGCCTACAGCATACAGAGATTAAACATAGATTTGTGAATTTAAATTATTTTTTTCTTTTTTTTTTCCAGAAAAGCACAAAATACAACCAGGTGTAGTCCTGAGGCATTCTGAGGAACAACCTTGGATCAGATGTCAGATAACGTCAGTTGCTTGACAAAACCTGATCTTTTCTGGGTTTTTAGTAAGTATGTGCTCTGTGTTGACTCTTACAGGGACCAGATCTCAACAACTGGTGGGCAGGCTCTAGCTTAATGGTTTAGCTTTTGTCCAGGTGTTAAGGGGATCTGATGAAGTGAGTTGCAACTGCAAGCTATGGAAATAAATAAATAAATAAATAAAATAAAGTAGTACCCACAAGAAGTAGTGACTACTGCAACAGTAGAAGCATCCCATTGGTGAGGTACTCAGTCTTGATTACTTACAGCAAAAATCAGAAATTTGCCTCAATGATAAAACAAATTGTTCTAATTTTTGCAAACAAAACTTACTGTAATATTTTGCACATTTTGTATTTGGGCAGACTGTGATCATATTTCTAACTTACAAATAAATGAAAATTCTGGTGTTTCTGTTTACATGAAGCTTTTTCTGACTTAGCTTTCTTTTCTTTTAAAGGCTAAATTACCTCACTAAGGAGCTAATAAATATCATAGCTTATGAAAGTCACATTAAGGACTGATTATTATCAGGTGCTGGTAGTCTGAGCCAGAATAAAGGGAATTCAAAAGGCTTTTCATAGTCACACAGCAATTTACATCAATTTTCTCAGAATTACTAACTGTTGAAGTATTACTTTTAAAACTATTTACAGTGTATAATATAATTTATTGTTGGCATATTGTGCAGTTTTTTTGTCATAACAAAACAGATTTTTGCTTTAAAACTTTGTGATTGTTTATTTACCATTTGATTGTTTTCTGTGTATGCAGCAGTTAGAATTATTTTAAAGTTGTTTTATATCTGAAATTTACCGAAAAGTCAATGTCAAGTCATTTACTGAACTGGTATTAAAAAATATTGATTTTATTGTTTTAATATTCTAATGAACAGCTCATAAATACAACAATTTAGGAGTGAAACTACGGTAACCATTGGCAAAAAAGAAATACAATCGGATCACAATTGTTTGTCTTTCAAACTACTTGTAGTTTGAGAGACAAACAGAAAAAATCATTTCTGACTAAGAATGCTTTTGAAATGTATTCATACCTCTTAAACCTTTTCAGATTTAGTCTCTTTACAAACAAAGGTTACAATGTGATTTACCAACATTAAATAACATAATTTTGCAGTTAATTTTGCAGTGGAAGCAGAGGACAAATACAAACAAAACTTGAGTTTATCCTTTTCAGACCTGTGGAATTGGGACAAACTGTAAGAAAGTGCAAGGGGTTAAAAAATACTTCTGGAAAGCCCTACTCATAAACTGACACAAATGTGTGTATTTCCACAAAGGTTGCTACATGTTTAATATTCATGGTTAATACTGGAGAACTGGCAAATGTAATTAAAGCACAGTCCGTCCTGAATTGTACCCCCTAGGTGAAGTAGCTTTGTATGTGTGGAGCTAATGCATCCTAAGCAATCTGAAAACCCAAATAAAGCTTCAGCCAGCTGCTCATGAGTCTTTCCTGTGGCCAGATATGATGAATGGAAACCTACTAACAGAAATAGAGGCAGTGGAGCCTCTATCTCTGTGGCCACAAGTCTAACCTTCATGCCTTTTTAAACACTTGTTTTCACAAAAGCATTGTGGAAACCTTCATGCACGTTCACAGGCAACAGAGATCATTCAAATCAGGTATTAAAAACACCTTAAAGACCCCTTGCACCTTCTTGCCAGACAGTCTGAAATATTGAGGACAACCCATTTGGCTTGTGTTTTGTTATTAGAGCACAATCAGAATGAGGGCCTGTTCAGGGAGCAGCTGTCTAGCCATAGAAAAACAGCTTTTCATTTTAAACCCACTGAGCTATCTCAATAGTGACTTTGTTTTATTCATCCCACACAGTGACATTCAATATTAAAGAACCTCTATTATGGTCTATAGAAAAATTGTTAATACAGTTTAATTAGATTTGATACTGCTTGCTTAGTGCCATTGGGGCCCCAGTGACATCAAGGTTTGAAAGGAAAACTAACACTTTGGGCTTTTGTAGTCAAAGGCATATGACAAATGATACTCAAGGATCATTGCAAACATTTGACATGTTTTGCTGAACTGAAGACAATTTGAAAAAATCCAGATTAGTGGTTGCACTGATTTTTAAACTTTGATAAAAAGAGATTCCAAAATGAGGTAAATGGCAATTATTTTTCTATAAAGGCAGATACTGCAGATAACTGTAAGTGTTATTATAATTCATAGTTGGGCCATTTTTGACTAAAAGCTGCTCTTCATGCATCGCAGTGAATATTTCAATGCAAATGAATTAATTTTGCATTTTAATATCACTGTCTGGGCTTTTTCCATATGAAACATTAGAGTGGCACACAACCCAAATTGCAAAAATATAAAAGTGTACTTTTGGAAGAACACATAAAAGCATTTAAAAATAGAAAGATTAATCATCACTTAAAATGATGGACTAAAAGCCAATTAGATTTTGCCGAATAATTTGGAAATAAAAAACAACTCTGTATTGATTGACGCCTGAAAGGAATAATTGTAGATATTATTTGAAACAAATTTACCAGTGATTCCCTACAACCAGTAGCTGGTGATTCTTTTCGGTTTTGCCATTATCTGTAGGCAGCTATTCAACATCATGTTCAAAGGCATTTACACTTAATTACAAAGTGCAATGTGAAAATGAACATAGATGTAACTGACACATCCATCATTTTCATGTGACTGCCTGCTAAGTAAAAAGGTATTCATGTTCAAATGAGTTTTGAGGTTTCTTTTTATTTGCAGTACTAATAAGTGACTATGGGACATGCAATCAATCAAACTTCAAGCTTTCACTTTGTCAGACTTTTACAATCATGAGACTTAATATCTTCAAAACAATAAAAAGTAAAAGCTTGATTGAACCATTCAGAGTAGAGCCCCTCAAAGGACCTGTTTTTTGTCAGGGTATTAAGTGTCTGAGACTTTTTACAATTTGATAATGTTTAGACATGAGAATAAAATTGTGTTTAATAGCAGACATAGTACAGAGGGAAACTTGAAAAGACCTTCGAAACACTTTTAGTTGTGCTGATCAAAATCAACATGAAGAACTACAAGAAAATGAGACTCTTTGGAAGCAAAACAGAAAAGGAAATGTAAATATAAAAAAAAGAAAAAATCAAGTTTGGAAGTGATTGACTTTTGATGTTGACTGAAGCTGGAGGCCAAAATCAAGTATAAATCAATATATCAAGTAATCTTGCCACTTTCTCAGTTTTTAAACTTTCCAACAAAGAAAATGGCTTTATGAAGAAATCCATTTTATAGAACTCATCTACAGCGCATAGTCAATAGATGTACTTAAGCACTGAGGGTCCATCTTAATGGTTTCAGGACTGTATAGGCTAATATAGCCAATTAATATTTAAAATAAAGCAAATTGTGTGAGGATTTTCTAATTATTATTTGAACTTGGACATTTGCCCTTTCTTTAGCAATCCAAGACATAAATTCAGACAGCAAAGGATGAATGGCTATCTAATGAAATATTTAGCATTAATACACTCAGGAAT
The DNA here is from genome assembly GCF_003331165.1 of Xiphophorus hellerii. Taxonomy (NCBI): domain Eukaryota; kingdom Metazoa; phylum Chordata; class Actinopteri; order Cyprinodontiformes; family Poeciliidae; genus Xiphophorus; species Xiphophorus hellerii. Next base: position 19,452,026 of record NC_045677.1, on the reverse strand, counting down.
TCATTACTTCCAACATATCAACTTCTTTCATTATTGTTAGCCGTAGTGAGTCCAAATTCCAGACTTTTCCAGACTCATGCTTCCAGAATTTCCAGTGTTTTGCTTTTACAACAGGGAGGCTCTAGTTCTTTCTTTCTGTGAAAAGAAAGAACTAGAAGGAAGGAAGAATACAGGTATGCAAGACTAGAAGGATGCAACAAAGGAGGGATGGCACAAGAAATGAAGGACAAGGAAAAAGTAAAGCACACAAGAACACAAGCATCGAAGGAATGTGGGGCTCAAGGAAAGGAAGAATGGACAAGAAAAGAAGGACCAAACTAAGGAAAAAGGAATAGAAGGGAAGGAAAGAAACAAGGACGTATGCAGAAAAGGAAGCAAGATGGTAATGAAAGAAACACAGAAAGGGGGATGATGACTAGAGAAAATAAAATTTAAGACGTAAAAATATTCTTCCATATTTTAGTGTGTGATTTTTATTTTAGTTTTGCATACAGACTGCATATGAACCCTGTTAACTATTGCCATTGTACAAGCCATGTCATTATACAGTTATGTTCATTTTAAATCCAACTGTTTTATTTCAACATCAGGAATGACTCTCTAACTCTCAGTAAGATACAGTAAGAGATGGAAGATCTGACAGAATGACCTTTGAGACAAAAGTGGGGCAAAGCAAGTATTATCAACAAGCACTCCTGAAGAGGGCGACAGAGAGTCAAAGTCAGATGTGAAAACATTTGGGTTGCAAAGCAATAAGAGAAAAAGTGCGGAAATGGGATGTCTGAGAGGAAGCTAATAGTCTGTGGCAGTTTTTCTTGGCATTGCAGGATGCCCTACGAAGAGAAAAAAAAATACTTTGCACATGTATCAGATTTGTATATGAAGACAGAAAAATAACCATTTCTCAAACCCCAGTTGAAGCACAAGTGAAGCGGTTGACAGCCCTGCTACTGATCTGGCCCTCGAAACCTCATCAAATGATATGTGGGACCCACGAGGAAGGGATTTTATGTGTTATGGAACAACTGGTCTAAATGGAAAGATTTTTCATCTCCAAGCTCTGTGGCCAAATAAACTTTGGCTTGAGTAAATTTGCGTGTGACATGAAGGAGGTTTTTCTTTGTCATGAAGCTACAAACTGCTATTTAAAAAAGAAGGGGGTGGGGGATCATAACACGGTTTGGCTTTTCCTGGAATAAGTATGTTAAAATGACTCAGCTCCAATTGTTTTAAGGTTCTTTTTTCAAAATGCCACATGAAGAATGAATACAGTGGCTCAGCACACCAAGCTGTCAGCTGAGGGTTGCTGGGGAAAATAATTGTCAGCGGTGGAAAGAGGGGGAAAGGCAGAGACGGACCTACACAAAGAGCCCTTTTTACCAGCAAGGAGAACTGTCTCACGTCACGACACAAGCAGGAAACCACACAAACACCGTCACCGCCACCTTGCCCTTGGGACTGACATAACTGTGTGTGTGCAAAACAGAACAAAACACACTTTTGGTTTAGAAGAGGAGAGTAAAAATAAAAGCAGGCCCAGTGGTTGTTTATTGAGTTATGACATTTTGACAGAGGTGTAAAAATCAACTGGTTGAAAATCACATTAACACATTGTATGTGCATTTGAAGTATGGAACCTTTTCCAGGGATCGGGGTAGTTTTCCTGTGCTATTCCAGAGTCAAAGCAGATTACCTGGGAAGAAAAACATCCAGAAACCTGCCCTACTGGGAAAATAGTACTTCTTGAAAGTACTCTAAACTATAGAAGGTTGGACAATACTAAATGCTTATTAGCGACAGGAATATTACCACTATTTTCTTTTAGTAGTTCCAGAGTCTAAAGACCTCTACTGTTCATATTTCCTATCAACTTTAAATTTAATCAGACAGGCACGACTGGTATTTGCAAACACAACATTTAACATTGCTTGAATGTTTTACAGCCTTTATATGCCAAGATAAATTAAAACACTATCCATGATGCTAAGTAAAATCAGGACTTAAAGCTCCTTCAGTGACTTTAAATCAGAATTTTAACAAAGCCTTCAAAATGTACCTGCAATAAGAGAATCTCAAATTTTAGATGCCGTGTTGTAATGGAGCTCTGCATGCTTCAAAACTGAACATATAAGTTTCTATGAGACTGTTTGGTAGAGTTACACTTTTCCATGTCCATAAAAGTAACTCAAATTCAGCTATAAAATGTTATCACTGTAACAGGTCAATTTATCTCAAGCTGTGTTAACATCTTTTATGTGTTTGCTTGTTTTATGTTGATTTTTTTATATGATGTCTGTTGAGCACTTTGGTAAGTCTTGTTGTTTTAAAAGTGCTTATAAATAAAGTTGGCTTGGCTAACAGAACCTTTGGTTATATTTTATTACTGAAAGTTGCAGCTTGGTGTTTTTGCAGCAGGAACCTCCTTTCCTCTCGAGTCCCTTTTTTTGAAAGTTTGCTGTTAACTTTTAAACTTTAATTACTGTAAAACAATCTAATCCTGAATTCATTTAATTTTGCCATTTTTGTTTGCTTTTTTCCTCTGCTATTGTGATGTGTGATGGTCTTTCTGCCCAGATCAATGAAGCGGAAGCAACAAATTTCCTGCAGGAGGACAACCATTTCAGCATCAGTAAAAGTAATTTTACAGCCGTGTTTTACATGACACTGTGGAAATGCACAATGTTTATGGCCAGGTATACATGACCCGAAAACATTAGAGGATGTGTGATACTGATTAATTATTAGAACATATCGTATATCTTTGATTGTGAGTTACATTGATTGGACTTACTTGCCACAGATGCCATTTATAGCCCTGTTCCACAGCCTGGGGCAGCATCCAGTGCCTCACGACAACATGTGGAGAGTTAATATCCATTTGATTTCAGAGACAATGCAGATCATTGACTCACTGCTCTCAATTCAAGTAAATGGTAGACCTGGTCCAAGTAATTAAATTGCTGAAGTGAGATCTACTGACCTGCACTTTTCCCATGTGGTTATTTTTAAGACTTAGCAACAACTGATAATTGCTGATTCTTCCCTGTAAGAAAGTTTCCAAACGTTTTTTTTAAAGTGCTGGTGAATAATTAAATGAAAACATTTGCAGCAGTGTTGAGACTGCCAGATCCAATAAATATGTGGAAATGACTGTGTAAGTCAAGAGGGATTGGGATTTTGTACAAACCAAGAAACCAAACATTACTGTTGTGCAAAATTAACAACCTAAAAGTGCCAAAAAAAACCTATTAACAATGACACAAGATAGGATTTGTTTATTTTTTAGACTTTCTGTTTAAATTTGTTGACTATAAAGTCTGACAAAAGACTGTGCAGCTGTCATGACATTTTATCACAAACTGTGTTTTCATTGACCATTCAGGTGTGATTTTTGAAGATACTTAACAAAATGCCATTAAGATAAACATGAAAAATTTTGAACTAAAGCAAAAGAGAGAAAAAAAAAAGAATATTTTACGTGGACTGAAATTACTTTTCTGAATTGCATGAGACCTGGCATTAAGATGACTTATCAGCCGTTTCCAATTTGAGCCAGCACATTATAAACTCATGAGACTCGTGCACTAAACTGTGCTTTTTCGATTCTCTGTTACTCTAGTCTACATGATAATTAAATGCACATTATTGCTTGCTAACATTTGCTGTTAGAAATGCATTGTGGGCTTGTTTTAGTTGTTTTAGATAAAAAGCTTATTTTTTCTACAGGTGATGTGGGTCTTATGTTAGCTTTACCATCTTGACCTATTTTCTCAAGTAGTAGGTTACGTTCAGATGTAGAATCTGAAAAAAAAGTGGGGGTTTCAAACCTGTCATAAAAGCCCTCTTTACCTGTCAACATAATTTACTCCACATCATAAAGGAGCATACCAACAATGATGTGCTTCTTTTGACTGCAGTCGAAGATAAAAAAAACTTAGATATATGTGGTACCGGCATATATCTAATGGACCAAAAGGAGAGACGAGAACAATCCCCGTGGGCAAGATTTGCATTGGCTTCATACTTCAAGGTTTTCAAAATATGTCCATGTTCATTCATGTGTGCTCAGATCAAAGCTGAAAGCATAAATTACATTTGTGGTAAAAAAAAAAAAAAAGAAAGAAGAAGAAAAACAGTGTCAGTTAGAAGGTGTTACCACTCACCTCAAGCTTGAGAAATCCTGTGTGAACCTTTCAAAAAGTATATCACCTCACCCGCCCTATTAGCTGTTAGTAAACCAAGCATTAGGTAAGATTCCTTGTGTCTCCCTGCTGACTATTCTGAATGTATATTGTAGAATATCCAAAGCCATCTGGAACATTACAAGTATTATTAGCAACGCTGCCAAGACACTTTAAATGCAGAGTCCTAGTCAGGTACAAACATGCATGTCCAAGCGCAGATCAGAAGCGTATTTGTATGCAAATCTCTGTTCAAGGCATATAAGATTATGTGCTTGATCTATGGTAAGTAATAGTAACATATAATCTAAGAATTTTTCAGACGTCTAGGTGTCTCAGTAAACAAAACAGCATTTAATGAGATTATCTTTATCTCATATTCAAATTTAATCATCTGAATACTTCAGTGTGACCACAACTGAAGAAATCTTTAAGGCAATAAATAAAAATTTATTTTCTAAGTAATCCAAATATTGTACATTTTTTGCAGTTCTTACTAGGATAAATGGTAATTAAAAAATAAAAATAAAATATGTATATCTGTTTGGAAGAGCATTTCTAAGTATTAGAACACTACAGTTTATTAATGTTCATCCTAGGGATGTGTGAAAAGTTTTACAATTAATAGTAAGGGTACCATAAATTATTATAAAATTATATCCATTAAAATATCCGACAATGGTTAACTCTCAAAAGAGCAAACAAAAGCAACAAAAAAGAAGTCAAAGTAAAAGAAAATGATAAAATAGTGCAAAAGGGGAAAATATAGCATGTCAACAATTATTATGCAGAGCACCTGTTTTTTTAGAGTTTCCACAGATAGTTTGTGGAATTGATAAGTTTCAAGACTGTTGAGACTGGAAGGTCCACACTGCCATTACCCTAATCTTTAGCTCCCAGTCATGAAAAACACTTTTAAAAAAAAGTTTATAAACGATGATTATTTTATCATCAATAACAATCAAATTTATTAGACATATGTATATATATATTTTTTAAAAGTCAACGACAGGTTAGCTTTTTCTACGTTTTCAGTGCATCTATAATATAATGTACATTTATTTTAAAACCTTTACACTAATAACTGTGGAGGGAGCAGTAGATAGATATAAATATTTAATAATCTATCTACTATACGTAATTACAAACAGACTGAATGAAAACATGACAAATAATATTAGAATATTACATCAGTAGCAATATAAAACCAACAGAAAGCATATTTAATGCCTGCCTAAAGCCTGTTATTTTCCAAATCGACCTTGATCCTGAATTCATATTATTCTAATTGATTATTAAATATGACTACATTATTAGCTATATTAACTTGAACTATTTTACATCTTTTACTTTATATACATGCATACAGAGTGCAAGGTCCAGCAACAAAGCACACTGCAGTTAAATCAGTTTGTCTCCATGGTTTCCACCACTACAACACTTCATTTATAACAAGGTGAAACCTGCAGCAGCACACATGTTATTTCAGGTGTCATTACTTCGACTTGTTCTTTCTGTCACTTCTACACGCAACTACATGCTCCTGTATTTTCTTTCTGTCTTTGGGTATCACAAATTTCAACTTGTGCTTGTAGTTACATTTGTCAGTGGTTTCCTTTCACTAAATGCATATTCCGGCTTGCCGGTCTTGAAAACTAGATGTTTTGTTCTACTTGTTATGCTTTTTGTCAAACATTAGATCAAATATGTTACTAAGTGCAACCAGACTGGAGCGCTGAATATTAGCGAATACGAACAGTGGGTAGATTTGGGTGTGCAAGCGTAATTATGAGGTGTGTGCTACTTTCAGTTGTATGAGAGTAATAATTTTTTTGTTAGATCTATTTCATCTGTTAAAATTAAAATTCAAAAATAACCATTTTTAAAAAAAGAAGAAAACATATTCCTTTCCAGTTTATCTGAGCACTGTTCAGAAAATTACTGCATCATTATGGCTTCATTATAGATGATTATAGATAATATCTTTGAGAAGTGGCGCTTTAAACTCATAACATTTCAGATTCTTTTGTTAGCATTTACTTACCATTTATTTTTGTGATTAATATGTAGCCTGGCTAGACTTTAAAAGTATTTTCTTTTTTCACAAATAAATATCCTCAAGCCAATTCACAATATTATGAAAGAAAGTCTTTTTTGTTGAATACATTAGTCTGAAGTCTAGTTGTTGTTTTGTATATAAAATTTGTTTTACCAAAGAAAATGTTAATGTTACAAAACTATCAGATTTTCACCTTTATATACGGCAAAATGTGCCAAGAATATATACCAGGCAGATCATTACTATTATAAAAACTCTCAGTTGATCTGTACTTTTTAAATGTGTAATAAGAGGTCTGAATGTCATTTGGTGAACGCCAAACTAAGATCAAACATATATCATAATACAAAGCCATTTTGTGCTCAGTCATAGTACAGTCGGTCAGCATACAAAAATAAAGGAACTACTGAAAAAAAAAGGTATCCGCTGCTAAAGATGTATTTAAATAGTTTTCCAATAATTTTTTTTCTACAAAACCCCATATGTTTAGTTTGTACAGTAGTTTGAAACAGAATGGTTTAGTTTTTCTTCAAAGAGAAAGACGTATAGAAGTTAAGCTGCCTTAAATTAAATCCATTAAAGATACTGGGGTGAGAATGTTTCAGCTTGTGTATCATATTCAGTAAACATCCTTTTGTATCTTTACATTTCTAATAAAATCTTCAGAATTGCCTTGACTTGTCCTTGTATGAAGGAAATAGAAGATAAAATGAGCCAGCTCTGTTTGGTGTTACATTAGGGTTATTATATTGTACAATAATAAAACATGTCATCAAAAAAATATACTTAAAAGGCCTGACAAAGCTTCACATTAATTGATTAAAGCTGCATCAAAGGGTAGGGGGGTGGATACTAGATAACGTTTGTGTGCTATGTATTAAAAAATTTATACAAGAAACAAACTCTGTGCAGGGGAGGAGATTTCAAAGGGATGTTTCTCAGAGTGTGTGAAGGAGCGTTAAAAGCCAGTCAGACTGTAAACACTTGATCTTTATTGTTTTGCAGAGTCAATCAAATCACCGAGTGAGGGAGCATTTGTGTGAACTCTGACCTCATTTTCACCTTTTGTGATGTATAAAATGCAGCTAGATAACATTTTTCACATGTCTGCCTACAGCATATGAATCGTGCCATTCATGCAGATCCAATAATTTTATTATTAATTAAAAGAAATTAATACAATAAATAAATACATAAATAAATAAACTGGGAAATGAAAATATTTTTTTAAAATCTAATTAACTGAGTGAAACTTCAAAATACACCTCACCGCAATAATGATCAAATTCCCTTGTCATAAGTCTAAGTCAGGCTTGTTCAGACATAACCGGTACTGTTGTCTGTTTCAGTGAAAATAGCTGCTATAATTTCAGGTATATTATTTCATATATATATACAGTATATACTGTATATATACAGTACAGACCAAAAGTTTGGACAAACCTTTCTAATTCAATGGGTTTTCTTTATTTTCATGACTATTTATAAGGCAAGAAATCCCACTTATTAACCTGACAGGGCACACCTATGAAGTGAAAACCATTTCAGGTGACTACCTCTTGAAGCTCATCAAGAAAATGCAGAGTGTGTGCAAAGTAGTAATCACAGCTAAGGGTTGCTACTTTGAAGAAACTAGAATATAAGGGGTATTTTCAGTTGTTTTACACTTTTTTGTTTAGTGCACATTTCCACATGTGTTATTCATAGTTTTGATGCCTTCAGTGTGAATCTACAATGTCAATAGTCATGAAAATAAAGGAAACTCATTGAATAAAAAGGTGTGTCCAAACTTTTGGTCTGTACTGTATGTATATATATGTATATATATATATATATATATATATATATATATATATATATGTGTGTGTGTGTAGGGGGGGGGGGGGGGGGGGGGGGTGCAGGGGTGTGTGCGTGTGTGTGTAATTTATGTACTGTATTTATTCAAGTGCAACTAGCAGCTACATGTATACTGCAGCACAAAAGTATTGGAAGAGTTTCCATATGTGCAGCAGCTGCTGAACAGATTGGAAGTGGATGGCATTTATGTAGTTGTTTTTAAGTTCTTTCACAATTTAAATCTATTAAACCAGACAAGCCTGACTCACCTAACCTTGGAAACACATGCAGAGATCTGTGGGAACTGAGCGTCCAGTCTCTTATCCAAAGATACTTTGCATGTGGTGGAGTTTCAACTGACATCTACTGTTTGCCCAGAGAAAGATCTGAGCCTGGTGCTATTTTGTAATGTGGAGTTTTCCATGCTTTCTATATTTAACATTTCCCTTTCTCTTTTAATTTTTAGATGGAAACACTACACAGTTCTAAATTTGTGGTTTCCATTCTAATATCGGGTGAAAAACATTTTCCTAGATGGGAAAATCAAAATGTACTTGGCTGAATTAGATTTTTTCATTTATTTTATTATATTTTATGTTTTTTCCTGCATTTTTTAGAGTAGAAAAACAATAAGCAGTAACTGCAATGGCTCCAAATATGTTGACTTCACGTCATTACTGCTGTTGCCAACAATAGTAAAGATAATACAACACACATGTGTAAGAAAGATATACAAAGTCTTTCTTTGGAGCTGTAAGACTGCATGTGTTGTCTGCTGACATTGGAATATTTTTTTTTCTCCATTTGTTACGGAGGTTGTAGGTTGGAACAAAGAATATCCATCCGTCCATCCATTTTCTAACACCTTTGTCCCTAGTGGGGTTGGGAGGGGTGCTGGTGCCGATCTCCAGCTAACGTTCTGGGTGAGAGGCAGGGTCACCCTGGACAGGTTGCCAGTCTGTCGCAGGGGAACAAAGAATAAATGTGTTTATGTCAAATTTATTCGCACCTCCAACAAACCAAAAATCCAGCTCCAAAGTCATTTCTATTTTGTTCCAATAAAATAAAGTGAAATATATAAATCACTGTTATTATTTGGACTCTCAAAAGGAAGGATTGGACTCCCAAGAATCGGTAAAAATAATAGGTTGGGCTTCTATGATATTCTATGTCACTGTTAGTCTTAGATGTACAAGTGTAACAGAAGAAAAGTGACAGCCATGCTCCAATCAAAGGAATGTGCAACTGTTGGATAATTGTAAAAACTCTTCTTACAAAATGTGCATGCATATTTGAGCATTATAAAACAACAGACTATTTACAATGACAGACTATAGTAACAAGTTTTTTGCTGTATTTGGAAATATATTTTTCTTTACTAGTGATCTCTTGATGTCACTTTATCATTTTAGCTTCCATCTTCTTGTCAGGAACCACATTTCTTCTCCTCATCTAAGAGGAGAAGATGAGGAGAATTTCTTCTCATCTAAGAGGAGAAGAAATGTTTTTCTGTTTTCCAGGTTTTTCTGACCACTAGAAAACCTTTTTCCTAGTGGAAAATTGACCAGCTGAGCTCCACGGGTTAAATTTCTAGAGTCAGGTAGTAGTCTGTCTTATTGCGCAAGTCTGGGTTGCAACACGGGTGGACTATACATATTGTCTATTTACATCTGTGCCACAGTTTGAAAATTGCTGTGCTCAATATAAGTAATCCTTGAATCTAAAAAATTACGTAAACTCTTTCTTTGACTTGTCTTTCCTTTGCTATGTTGTGTTACTTAGAATCCTGACAGCACACAGGTTTGTGTCTGTCTATTTAGCAATAGAAAGCTAGAACATGTTAACAGAATGCTAAAATTAAATTACTGTCAAATCATAGACACAGCAGGGATGCCAGGTAGAACATATTTAAAAATGCATCTTGGGAAATAATATTCTCGGGTGTGTTCTGCCGAGGCGCTGTATGTGATAATGTCAGTATGTTAGTGCAACTTATTTTCTTGAATGCAATAATGTTGAATCAACCTCCAGATCTAACCTATGATAGCACTTCGAAGCAAGTTCACTGCATGGTATTTTAAAAGAATTCAACCTGGAATTGATTGTTAATTGCTTTGGCAAATTATATTTTTCAACTTTTTTCAATGTTTGGTGTATTCTTTATTCATCTGGATCCTTTAAGCCTCATGGAGATAAACCATCACCTCATTTAAACTTACTTACTCAGTGACGTCTTACTTTACGATGCCATGCGTAAAACACATTTGTCCCCACATTGCTCTTTGTTTACGCTCTTCCTGTTTCTCTGTGCAGCATTGTGGTACACTCAAGTTCACATTAAGTCAGCTCACTGGGGGAACAAAGGCTTGTTGAAACATATGTCCTGCTCTCTATCAAAGTGCCGTTGTAAACAATACAACATTTTCTATTTTTCACCATACACATATATGTGACCCTTAAAAAAAAGAGAAGTGTCTGGTTCAAATGTAAAACTTATTATTAGGCAGTTATATTCCCTTACAGGAAAAGCAATAATAAGGACATTTTACGAGTCTAAAAACATTTGCAGGGCTTAGCTGTGAAATTTGATTTAACTTTGTGATGTAAATGGTAAGAGTTTATCATGGGTTGAAAAAGACAAAAATGAATAATTTTACTAAGTAATTTGTCTAATACTTAAAGAGAAATAACTCTTCCAAACATGTAGACATCTATTATTTCCATGAGTAGGCTGTAACAATGTAGACTTTTTACACTACATTTTGTCAACTGGCAATTTCACTTTAAAACTGATAAAACTTTAAAATAATTATCCAGTTTTTATCCAGTTTCCCTACAGGCCTCTTGTCAAATAAAACACTTGATTAACTGAATGAAATATCTGTTGCCTTATAAGATCATCTAAAGACAAAATTTAATGTATATTTCAATGTATTTTTCCAGATACAATTTTTCAGCCACACTTTAGCAAAAGGCAAAAAAAGCACACATGGATGTTACTCTTTTGGATGAGAGTAGTAATTGCATGTGGCTGACGTTTTCATCTTTTAACTTCATGTGCCCACAAGCTAAATCAAACTTGACAATTCAGTTTGATTATATGTACCATTTCACCCTACTCAAAGTAATGAATGCAGATTCAATGGAAATTACATGGTAACAAAGAGGTAGTACAGTGTGAGGTCTGTAATACCAGGGTGCAACATGGGGAAGGAGTGACAAACCATCTTGTTAACATTGTCAACAAAATGTTAATACAAAATTCCAATAATCAGATTTTTTTTCCTCAAAGTAAAATGCTGGTTAACACCAATGCATATGCTTAATAAAACAATTACAACAATACTATTTAATAATAATAAAGAAATCTCTTTAGTTGATGTGTATTTATTTTTCTTCCTTGAGTCCCAAAACAAAACTGCAGTTCATAATAACCTGGTATGACCCTTTTGTAAGTTCTGCATAACTGTATTGAATGCATTCATTTTTTCATAAAAGACAAGCAAAGAAAAACACAAAGACTGAAGAAAAGCATACATCAAAATCAACCTGTAATTTCACACATTGTATCCATTTATCTGTCAAACTGTGTTGTGGGCCTTAAGGAACATTCTGGGTTCAGTGTTTGTACTGAAGGTAAGGCACATATTTGCCTCAGGAGCAAATATCCGTTGGAAAGAGACATCTATCTACAGAGGGAGGTTATGAGTCATTCACCTTGAAGATGAACATTGCTGATGGCTGAGTCATGGGCCCAACACCCCTACACACCCACCAGTTACTAAACCGGTTCCCTAAAACTAACATTCATGTGAACGCATATAATTCAACTACCTGGAGCTTTCTAGATCCAACGCGATGCCAGTTGAGATAAATATGGGTTAAACATTAATAGGGACAAACTTGCAAATAATGAACATTTTCATTTTTTCTTATTGGTGAAAAATAATACACTGAAAAAAGAAAGAGCAACTCCAACTTAAATTTTCTCAGTTGATACAAGTAATTGAATTAATTCAATCCAACTTAATTTTGTGTTTGTAACTTGACAACTTAATCAATTTTCTTTTTTAGTGCAGACAGCTTTAGCATAAAGCATAGTCAATAGTAGATTTTAATGTACTATTTGATTTCATTGTCCCAGTGCAGCCAGTGACACTGTTTTACAGCAAGAAGGTCCTGGGTGCCTGGGATCTTTCTGCATGGCATTTGTGTATTCTCCACATGCCTGTCACACTTCAACATCATTAAATTGGTAGATAGAAAACAACCATTTTAAGATGTGTGACAGCAGAATTAACACACGCATGTTTGAAGTGCAATTTTCATCCTGGCTGAACATCCAAGATCCAGGTTAGATTTATTATTAATCGATAAAAATTCTCACGTGAGTAGCTACTGCTCCAAAAAACTTGAGGGGATTGTTTGGTATGTTGGGAGTGCAAACAAATGTGGCAGCAGACAACGGTTCATCCGTTACATTCTCTGTTTCAGCTTACCAAAACATAATAACAAAAAAAATATATGTCATTGGATTACTGTACCTGTACACATACTGTAGATGTAAACTTCTCCAGCTGCTACAAAATGCTTTGGACAGGTTTGTTTCATTCACAGGAATTCTAAGCTATGTCCACTATTTTATACTTCACTTCTACCTGCAATTTAATGTCTTCATATAGTAAAAAGCCACATTAACTGAACCTAAATGAATTTTTATTATTCTTAAACAACCCCAATCTCAAAAATGGAATAGTGGTTTCATAATACTGCTATTTATGAATTTCTAAGCTATGGTCATGTACTGTATGTTTATCTAAGCCATAGGTGTCAAACTCTGGCCCGCGGGCCAAATTTGGCCCGCAGTGTAATTATATTTGGCCCGCGAGGCAATTTCAAATTAATATTAGAGCCGGCCCGCCGGTATTATAAGGTGGCAACGCTGTGACGCCGCATTCACCGCTTATACTACAAATCCCATAATGCTCTGCTGTTTTTTTGGCACGTCAATCAGGACAGAGGCAGACACGCCTCCTCCTCTGTGTCAGTAGCACTTATGGTAGCAGACATGGATGTATTAGGAAGGTGGTGATCCGTCTTCTTGCGCACTTTTTGGGTTGAAAGCCCCGGGGCACCCCGCATCCCCGTGCTTCTCCCCAAAACCACACTGCGACCTCAAACTACAGCTGTCACTGTGTTACCCTACCAAAAAATGGCAAAAAGAAAGACAGAAAATAGAAATTTTCTGGACAGGTGGGAGACAGAATATCTGTTTACATATGTATGTGAGCAACTTTTCTCCTCAATGAAGATGACGAAAACGTCTCACAGGAGACGTCTGACTGACGAACATCTTTGTTCGATAATGAAGGTTTCCTCAGCTCAAACTCTGAGCCCCGACATTGATGAACTGGCATCCAAAAAAAGATGCCAGGTATCTGGCTTGGCCGCATCAGAGTAGATCAGTGTGTCGTAAAATGAGCAATAAATAAGTTTTCTATGCACCTTTTCTTGTTACTCCAAGGCCTGAATGGGTTATTCATAGTTTATTTAATGATTTATTCATAGTTGTTATGTTATTTTATTTTCAAATTTATTAGCCTGTGTACGAAGCTAATTTTTACATTTACCTCAGAAAGGAGGCATTCAATTTTTATTTAAATTTTATTTAATATGCCATTTATATGTTTTATTATTATTTTTAGCAACTCAATTATGCACGCCTGCACTTTTAAGTTATATAAGCCTTGCTTGTTCAATATTTATTGTTAAATCAAAACTTGTTTGGGTCCATATTAAAAGATTCATTTGTTCAACCTTGGCCTGCGGCTTTGTTCAATTTAAAATTTTGGCCCACTGTGTATTTGAGTTTGACACCCCTGATCTACGCTGTAGTTTGTACTATTATTTACAAGTTGAGGATAGTGGACGTGCACCACCAGGAACTTCCTTTGTGAAACAGGAACTGCGATTCTTTACAGCTTTCTGGTTATTATTTGATGTATGCAACAAAGTTAAACTTAGATTGTTCTACATCATAAATGAATCAGTCTAATAATCACAATAGAATCCCACTTTAAAATTACAGTGACATAAGCATTTCTAAAATTGTAAAAAGCAACACAAAACTGAAAAACTGTGTTAATTTCAAACTACTTTATAAAATATTTGCTGTATGGATGAGAATTTTCACTTTCAGTTTGAGGAAACAAAAGATAATTCTCTGAGCGAAATATTTTTCTTGTGCTGCAACTGCTTTACACTTTCTGAAACTGTCTTCCTGGTAAAATGTAATGTTTCTTTTGGCAAAAAAGCAGAACCTTGTTTCCTCTGATCCTCATTAAACCACATTCTGTTCCTAAGGTGACTCATGCTGTATTCACCAGAAGCTTAAATATTCCCAGCTTGTGTTTCACGCAGCTATCTGGCAAAAACAAGTTATCATTTAGCTCTTCTGTTTTTGTTTTTTCTCAGAATTCATTACTAACCTCTTCACTGGATGTTAAATTAGCTGTATGCTTCATGATTTCATTTAATGTTCTGTTTCATAGCACTCCTATTGTATAATCTGCTTCTCTCCATTTCACTTTATACATGAGTGAGCGTGCAATTACAACCTTTCAGGCTCAGAGTTAGGAAGGACATGACAGCAGAAAACACAACGCTTACAGAATAGGATGTTCTAGCTGAGATTTATGTGTCCCAAAGGACCCACATTTGGATGCACCAGAATACCACTGTCCAGTTTTCAAGTGTTTAGTCAGAGTTCAGCTTTACTTTAGGAGTGAATCATCCAAATGCCATATCTACACCAATTTAATACCCGTATGCTGGTGAAAAATGTCACAAAAGAGTTCAATGAATGGATTCTGAACATATAATTTTACTTGTGACTCCTTCCAACAGAACACACACTATGTGCTTATCATTCAGACACATTGTAAAACTGTTTTTCACTCCATGAATTTTTCAGCATAATTCTGTTTTTTTCATATTTTATTTCACTGAAATAAATAAATTAATTGCCGTGTTTAAACATCATATACGAGGACTTTCAATCATTCTGCAAGTAGTTCACTGTTAAAACAGTCATAAAAATCTTTTATTTTATTATTCCCAATACATCTGTACTTAGATTCAGAATCTGAGATTCACTTTTGCTCATTGGAATAATAAAATGAAAATTTTCTTCCGGTCTCAGTCACTCACTGCCCCATCTGAAAATGATCCCCAAGGTCTGCCCTGTGTCCAGATGTGTCTATAAGCTAAAGAGATGGTTAAAAATTATGCGGTATATTTAAGAAAATACCAGTTCAGGGAGAAGGCGGCGCTACAGCCACTGTTACCAACTTACTAATGATGCGATTGGTTAATTCATATATAACATAATCTGCATATTATTGCAACAGATGCTCAGGGAGGAAACATGTTGTAGAAGTGGCATATTTATAACTCCAGACTAACTTTTTTTCTCAGGTTTTCAATGTTTAATTGTTCTTTTCTGTTTAAGTTTTCATAAGTCTCACTGTTAGCCATATAGATAAGTCAAAGTAAAAAAAAAGTATTTTAAAACATTTTTCAAAGTGTAGTGAACGGGAAAATAGAAATGTATTGAAAATTTTAGATTCATGTCTCATTTAGTCTGGATACAGAGAGAGTGGCAATAACTGCAGCTGGGAGGGATCGCAGTGCATGGGTGGAGGCAGGACAGGTGTCATTACAGGCAAAATCACCTGCTCATTTGCAAGTAAAAATGATACATGTTCCCATAGTTCATTTTGCTGGACAAAGTTGATAAATCTGTCATTTTTATAGTAAAGAGCCTCTAAAAGGGTCTGAAAACTCTAAATCTAGCTTCAAACCAACATTAGAATGGAGAGCTATCAAAATAACCTTCTGGAGAGTCAACTGAGGTTAACTTTTATAGAGATAGAGCTCTATTCACAGTTCAGTAATCGTACATTTACTTATTTTTAGATTTTTCTGTGGAATGTCACCCCGGTGTTATTCATGGCAAATTGTGATTTTAAAAAGATATATATTTTAAAAGAAAATGCAGCTTGAGATGCCATTTAACATTTTATTGACTGACTGTCATGAATAGTGAGCTAAGAGTAGGACCAAAATCCAGAGATGGAAGTGGAATAGTCATATGGATCATTATTTAATGGAAGAAGGCATACCAAATAAATACAAAAACAAATAAACGATCTGATAGGGACTATAGAAAGTTACGAGATGCAACAGAAGGAACCAGTGGTGAGTAATGAATCGAGGGGGCATAAATACACAGAGGAGGGTGTGGCGATGACAAAAGTACTGATTACAAGTAACTGACTGCAGCTTGGGAAAGGAGCGAATGTGACTGATGAGGAAATGAGTAGCAGCTGGGAAACTGGAGTAAATGGCAACACAAAGATGGAACCAAAAAAAAATCTCAACAATCACATACATAAATCCTAAATATAAAAACTAATCCAATACTCAACAATACAAAATAACTAAACTAACGAAAGGAATAAACTAACATGGAAAAACAAAATAAATGCTAAATGGAACAAACCAAATTGGTTATGCAATATGTTTTCATGTGAAGACTTTTGCTGAAATGATAAATCCAGCATTTGCTCTGTTTAAACTTAACGCTTTTAAAATTCCACACATGGTTTCAGTCAACTTCAAAAATGCAGTGCAAACAAATTCTTGTAAAAAATATTGCCTATGAGTGGCATAGTCTTCTGCATGTTGAATGCAATGTACACCAGAAATATTTTTCAAGGGTGTCCAACTGCCGTCCTCGAGGCCCAGTGTCCTTCAGCTTTCATGTGTCACCTATGTAAATGATTATAAAGCAATGAAGATTAATGATTAATTAATAGTAAGATTAATTAATATTAATCACAATTACTATGACTTTGTTTAAATTGACGGCATCCTGTGGTGGTAATTCATCCATTAAACTGGTGAGTTGCACCACAGACACGTATTAACTATTATGCAAAATTCGCTTTTGTTTTTGTACTTCCACTTGGGTCTGGCAATAAGTTAGTGCTTTTTTGGTGTCTGAAGACGAGTTGTTTCAAAAGCCTCCCTGATTATTAAATCACAATTGGCAAGCACTGCCCTGTTACCAAGCAATCACAGGCAAGTCAAGTCTGTCACCTAGCAACCCAAACAAGCATCAGGATACTTGAACAGAAAAGAAAATGTTATTGAAGTAATTGTTTCAACAAGACAACAAACCCAAACACATAAGTGAGCAACATCTTGGTTCGACAACAAAACAGTAATAAGAAGGCAGTCCAATCCCTCAGGTTTAATCCACTCGAACATTTGTCAAGGTTATAAAAAAAAAACAGTTTTTCACATTTTTAGCATATCAATAAAAGCAATTACAAGACCAAGTTTCCACTCACTATTTATGCTACGGTTCTATTATTTTCAACCAACTGTGTGCTATTCTGTCGGTTTTCTCGTTTTTCTGTTTTGACAATACAAAAACAAATGGAGTTGGAGCAGCAGCAGTTTCTGCAGTAATAGTATTTGCCATGTCAGTTCCAATGTTCTCATATCAAGCCCGTGTGGACAGAGGCAATAGGACTCCACTCTTAGGGCTCAGGTCTGCTCCATCTCTCCCCTGTTGCTTTATAATGAGGACTGACTCAAGCAGAGATTAACTGTGATCTGGCTTTCGTTAACCCCCAGCAGCTTTAGCTATATGAAACATTTTACTATGGAACTGTAAGGTGGCTGGTTATTTGATTTGCTCAGTTCTTTAAGTCTGTTGATGGAAAATACAGTCAATTAGGAAAAAAATTAACATATGACTTGAAAAACTACACCTAATTACAGAAGAACAAATTTCTCTTTGGAGAAAAATCTTGTTAGAGCAAAATTAATGAAATTTTCAAAGGATGCACATAAGACCAATGTTTGATGCTTAATCATTGAACAGTGTGGCAGATTGAATCTCTTTAAGTATTTTTCTTCTTTAAAACTTTTTTAATCAACTTTTTTACTTTCAGGCCTTTCTCAGGTTTTGTGTTTATTGTGAATTTTCTCTTTCAGTGAAATAACCAACAAAATGCATGTGAAATTGCACAATTAAGACCTTTTTAGTCCTCTCACCATTGCAGATGTGGCTTTTGGGAGCTGCTGCCCAAACATCGTTGGCATCTGCCATGGCAGCGTCTTACGTTGAGGTGGCTAAGGCATCTGGTTTGTATTCCCTCTTGGCACTTCACTTTGCAGATTTTTCCGCCACATCCCATTAGGGGAAAACCACAGGACAGCCCCAAAATGACCTGTGGAGTGCTGAGACTCCTGGGTTTCCAACCTGGTGTTGCTGTCCACACGACCCAAATTTGGATAAGTGGGAAAGCGTGAAAGGACAGATGGAAGGCTGTTGTTGATTCTCCACATCAAGACAGAAACTAATGGTGGAGGCCCAGGAACCTCCAATGTATTTATAGGAAATTTCTGCACTATGGACACAGTCATACCAAGACCTAAGTGTAAACGTGACAGCTGAAAAGATGACATTGCCAAAATCATGCATCATGTTCTTGCACGTCACTGCATCCTGTGTGTGAATTGACCCTCCGGTGCTTATTTGCAGTTTTAATTAACATCACACTTTTTAAAACTTCTGCTAAACAGTGCATAATTTCCTGCAGGGGATCCTTTTACATCAAAGTGAATTGAGTAAATTCTTCCCACATATTTGGAAAAAGGTTGTGATTTCAGTGCTAAAAAGCTCAAGATGTGTCGATGTTGTGTTGCCTTTTTGAAAGAGTCCGGCTTTTGAATGAACGGTTGTCTTGAAAAGGGGATGGATAGCTGGCTATGTTTCCTACATAAACAGGTCAGCCTAAAAACCCAGTGGTCTCCAAACAGTCCAAAGAAAACACCAACTAACTCAAATGTGATTGTATGAGAAGATTATCAGAAATGGTTGGAGGATTCTAATTGGGTGACAGAAGGCCCTGCTTAAAGCCTGGACCTGTTTTACAAAAATGCTTAATGGGTTTATTTTGGAATGAAAAACTAATTTTTCCACTTTATATTGCAGTGAAAACATTGCACTATATTAATAGTTTATTTAATGTATTTTATAAAACTGATTAACAGAGATAACATGGCTATCTTTTTTATTTTTCTTGGTTCAGTTTCTTGTCTGAAGTTTTACACAGAGTTTATTCTTGAACATTTGTCATTTGTCAAGACATGAACATTCGTAACCTTCTCACTGAAGACATTTGCTTAATCTGTGGAGTTTTATAGCCTTCTACTTTAGAATCATCTTTAAGGTGGAGTGCACTTTGTTGATGCCTTCAGCTTTCTTTGAGCTGCACACTTTACACTCTTTTTTTCCCCTTGTCCTTTAGCACCATTCCAAGGAAATGGCTAAAAGGCAATTTTGGCACATCATTAAGTCAGTTCACTTTGTAGCAGTTGTGAACCAGGCTTCGCCTAAACCTCAGGTTTAACTCCAGAATTGTATCGAAGGTGCATTTATGTGTCTCCAATCGCTTGATCTCCAATCCAAACCACAGCGATGACTCATGGGTAAATGAGCTGAAAGAGGTGAGGTGGGTAAAGGCCAGGGTGGGTGTGTGGGTCAGAGAGCAGACAGATTAAGTCTCGGAGAACAGTTTGCGGCGGGGAATCGGAGAGCCATAGCTTGACTGAAGCTGCCCTCCATAGCTGGAGGGCTATCAGGCGCTGCAGTCGCCTGGAATAACAAACAGAGGCAAGCATGGATGGTGGTCTCTACTGTAAAAGCCTTTTATAGTAGATCCTTCCCCACAGATGAGCGAAAGAAGATGAATTTGAGCTTAGTTCACGAGAGAGCCTTTGGGAAGACTTCCAGCACAGGTCTGGAGAGAATAAAAAAATACTGCTGGATGAATTCTTGGGAAGAATGAAACACTGCATCCATTCACATTTGTCAGGCAGACAGTTTGTTAACTTTAATGTTTCTGCCTTGCACTCACACATCCGTCAAAGTCATTATTCAAACCTATGTATACAGTACCAATCAAAACATTGAATACACATACCTATTCATTCTAAACTGGAAGGTGCGTCAATCTGACATTGCTTTGCTCTGTTTCGTTACTTCTGTAAAAACAAAACAAAAAAAAAAACACATTAATCCACTGCTAAAACTAGAAAAAAATACAGATTTTCTTACTTTAGAATCTTACTATTGCATTGTTCTAAGATAAAGGTCTTAAAATCCTCAAAAGTTCTCAAACCCTGTATTTCCCTGCTCTATGATATTAAAAAAGACCTTCATTTAATTAAACTAGAGGGGCTTTCTTGAAGGCTTAGCTCATCAAACCTGACTGGAGTCCAGCAAACATGTTTCAGGTATTTTTTCATGGTTGGACACACCTGATTATAAATTGTAACATACTAAAGGGATGATTGAATAAGTCGATTTAGGCTACATTCATATAATAGGTCTTAATGAGCTGAAAGAGGTGGATTGAAAATTCCAAATGGAGCATTCCAAAAATATTGGCTCCATTCCAATTTTTTTCTGAAATCCAATTTCTTTGCATTACTGAACAATGCGACTGCAAGTTAAACTTCTGTGTGAACAGCTTACAACCCCCAAACCGACAGTGATGCTCTGCAGAAGCTGTGATGTTACCTTCTATTGATCAATTTTGATGTTATCCAGGAAGGGAGCCAACAGTATTGTTACAAGATCATAACAACACAAAGGTAAATAATAAAAAGTAGCAACAGCCTTTTGGGAAGCATTGACTGCATCCAAACAGACTTCTGCAGAGACCAAAGCCTTCGGACTTCTGTAGAGAATTCTGTTTGCATAGTTGGAAGCTGGAGTGGTGGGATTGTGATGTGATGTGCTTCACTGAAAGACTTCTTTCATAATTAGATAATCATAATTTTCAGTCATTGTTTATATCCAGATTTTTCTTGTTTGGGTTTTTTTTTTTAATGCAGAATTATGATGCATGTCTTACATCAATGATGTAAAAGTTGGATAAAATATAACATGACATTTAAGACTGTCTATACATATCCAATTTACTACCAAATATGTAAGTGGCACAATTCAGATTTTTGGAGCAATGAAAAGATCATTCCTCCATTTGGCAAAAAAAAAATCAGATTTAGGTTGGATTTGCCTGCAGTGTGACTGGAGCCTGTGAAGGTTTGGAACTGGATCACTTCTAAAGCTGTCAGAACAAATACAGAGCTTCAAAAAAACCTCAAACATTCCTGTTATCAAGACTAGTATTTTTTTTTTCATTTTCCAGTCTTGCTTTTACTTAAATTAACAACACAAATACAGTTCTTTTTTTTACAATTCACAGCCCAAGAAGTATGGTGAAATCACATGCTCCATAAGAAAAAATCCAACTCGAGATGTTTTTGTATTTTTTAGCATCCAGATGGTTGTCATTGAATGCTGGCTTAATCCAAGTCTAGTTCACAAGAGACACCACCTTTCAGAGCAGCAAAACACTGCTTGAGGGACTTCGAGTGCTGAGAGAAAAAACCCAACTCATTACCATTCTGCCCTGAGATAAACATCACTCATATCTTGAGGGAAAAACAAACAACAGAGAACTTACCGTAAAGCCTCTGATGGTTACTGATATATACACACATTTATATACACGAACATCTACATATGTACACAGTCATAATAAATCATCATAAAAGTTCAAATTATGTGGGGAGACAATGGCTCAGGAGGTAGGGATTTATCCTGTAACTGGTGGGTTGCTGGTTCGAATCCCTGCTCCGTTTATCTCAGCCTTGACTCTGGCAGTCTGCCCCAGAGCAACGGTGGCTACAATTTAGGCCACCATCAGTGTGTGAATGTACGTAGCGTAAAGTGCTGTGGAGTCCTCTGGCTTGATTAAGCTCTAAACAAATTCAGGCCATTTACCATCATTAAGAGCAATTAGAGGAATTCAGTTGAAAGCAAATGTTTACATCAAAATATTTCCAAAATAGTAACGTGCAATTAATACTTGAAGTACAAAAATGATAATTACTATGACTCACTTTACATCTGCAAAATGGGTCCAATGTCAAAATAGATGTCTGTAATAGGAGCATGGAGGAGTCAAAGAAATAATAGGAGGATTATAAAACTGTGAATGCTATGTAGCATTTGCAAGATCTCTGTTTTATGTTGAGTATTTCATGAATTGTAAAGACCCCAAGGCTGAGCAAAAAACACTGTTGTGCTAGCTTTCTTTCTCAAGGTGTTTAAATAATTTCCCTCCCTTTTCTATAATGTCATGGAAATAACAGTTCACAGCAAATCACTTGTGGTTGCATTTTTACCCACCCCTGTCCATGTTTCCTCATCGTAGTTGAGGTTGTCATGAACACACTTTATGGCTCAGCTGATCAAACATGGCATCGGAAAAGCTTGCCCAAACACATTGTTAACGTGAGTAACAGCAATAAATATCCTGTGATAATAGCCCAGTTTAAACAAACAAGACTCACGGCTGTGGATTTGACAAACCTTAGTGCTGACATGAACATTTTGCTGATTTTCCCAGTCTTTTTAAAACTGAAACTGTGTAACATATTAATATAATGAGGAAAATTACAATGTTATCAGTGTTGGGATATTTCACTGTTGTATTAGGTTCATAAATCTACCTTTCAAATAAAAAATGTTTCTGTACAATAGCCAACACCAACTTCAAGTTTGGACATATTGAGTCATTCTTTGTGGATGAGTTTCACCAAAGTTCAGCTGAGGTAATGATGAGATCAGTTTTAAATAAATTAAAACCAGTTATCTGCTTATTTTTTATTGTTCAGTAGACTTGGCATACTGGAATTACTACACATAGATATGAGAAGCACATACAAAAGCACAATAGGATAATTCATTAGTTTGGCTATCTAGAGAGTGGAGTACTATCTATTCAAATTCAAAATAGATCAAATAATGTACAGAACAGCCATGTAGTACCAGAAAATGTTCATTATGTTCATCTGTGGACATTTGTTTTACATTTTCTGGTACTAGCTGAACTTATGGGAACATAGTTAAGTTTCTGCTATAGTGTAACAACAATGCACTGTACATTTTGTATAACTGTGATGTCTTTACAATGAGTTAATTGTACATAAATAAATCAGTAGATTGTATTAAAAGCATAACTACAATATTTAAGAGAAATAAAATAAATATGTGTAAATATTTATTATACTTCAGACTCTATGAGTATATATGTATATACGATGGGCAAAATACAGATAAAAATGAATAAGCATTAATGATTTTCCCTATTGGTCAATATTATAATTACATTTTATTCCAAATTATTGGAATTACTTAAATTGCTTTTTTCATCACAATTGGATGGTTTAATTTTAAAGTTGATTCTTTGTTTCTCTACTAATGTGTTCAGTGGCATTTGGTTACATTTTGTATCATACGTTTGAAAATAAAATTTTATTGATTTCAGATATTTATATCTGGAAAATCATAAAAAATTAGTATTCAGATGGAACAGAAATTATAAACGTAGTTTATATGTTATGACATTATTCTACTGATGTACCTCATTGCGACAACACAACTCTGAACTTTTACTAAATCATTTTAATTAACATCAGCCTGTAACCAGGTCGACTGAGGTTCTGTTGCTTCAAGCCCGTCATTCTTCTGTGCTTATTCTCCCACTCAGTATTTTGCTCTACTGGTGAGTGTGTGCGCGTGTGTTTTGCTTGCCCTGCCATCTGGCCACCATCCGCTGGCTGAGCAGTCGTCCTGCTGACAGTAACTGCCAGCTGGCTGCCTGGACAACCATTCAGTTTTACTAGAAGACACCAGAAGCAGATCGAGGCTAGTTACTGTACCTGACCCACAGAGTGGGAAAATAGTGTTTAGCATCTGAGCATAATCAAAAACAATTTAAAGTCTTTGATTTCATTGCCCAAAGAGCTCAGATCAACCCAGATATGCTCATTTCCTAATAGTACTCATATTGCCGTGATGTAAGTAGAGTTGTGTTCAATAAATCAGACAGAAAACACAGACTGATGTTTTCAAGTCTTCATTTTTAATTGTGATAATTATCTGCTTACAGTTAATGAAAACAAGTCATTTAAGATTAGGATATTACACTGTATTACTGTACAGACTATTTCATGTTATAATATAACTATTTATCTTCATGTTTATCTGTGTGTGTTCCATTTCTATGACATTTTTCTGTTAATACACTCAGTTTCAAGTATACTCACAACAGTTTTGCATGTGTTATGGAATATCCTAATTTTTTCCTATTGGAGAGAAAGTCTGTCTTGACATGACAAGGGAAGCAGATCATCCCCTTTGTCTAAGCTGTCAAAACAGGTAAAGGTGATGAAAATAAAAATAAATTTTTAGTGTCCTATTTGTATTTTTTATCATTTTTTTTTACAAAGATCTAAACACAATTAGTTTTTTTCCACATGCCAGGCATAAAGAATATCTTTGTTATTTAGTCTGGGATGGGGGGCCTGCCATATTCCAATGCACAGATGATAGAAACATCCTGCATGCTAGCAAATACCTGATCCCTTATATAAGCTACGTATATCAGTTCCTCAGTCTTTTCAGTACAGATCCGTCTGTTTTAAAGTGTCATGGCTCACATTTGGATTCATTGTAGAAGCCTCCAAGCAACCTCTATAACACTCATTCTGTGACTCAGAGCAACATTGTTGTGGTCTCTGTCCCTGCCACAATGTCCCTGCAGACCGGCCTATAGCAGAGCACCAGAGAAAGAGAACAAAGCATGGCCCCTGGCCTCTGTGCTGTTCCCACATTTCCACTACAAATCACAGCATCCAAAAAATGCAAGACAAAACAGGCTATGATGTCGCCACTGACAGAACTTTCAAAACAAAACTGCAAACATACAAAATTCCATGCACAAAAAGTCTAAAAATCTAAACTGGGTGTTTTTGGTGCATCATATGTCCTTCATTTCAAACTCTCACATCTACTTGTTGGGTCCAGTCATTTCTTTCCTGAAGGAACATCTTTCATGATTTTGACACTGTATCTTTATATGTTTTTTTCCAATACAGTATGTGTCATTTTTAGTTTTGAATATGTGCATCTACATGTTGTGCAATGGTTGCAGATCTGATTAGCTTGAAAATCAGAAACAGCAGGCTCAGTTTTGAAGCACAAAAATATTCCCAGTTCGAGCCTCTGGTAGTAAAAGAAAGTCCTGTCGCTTTCAAATTACTCAACACTGAATGAAAATGCAATAACTTAATTCATGACATATGCTTCAGATAAATGAGCACTTCAGTGGTTAAAAACGCACGTCTTCTAAAGCGCTTGTGTCCAACTAGATTTTGGTGCGTTTCATCAGAGCGATTTTGACGTTTTTTGTGATGGTGTATTGTGTCTGTGGAGGCGAGGTTGGATGCCCCGGAGGTCTGAGGGTGGTGACTCATGCTCAAAGCTTCTGCAAATGTGACATAGAGAAAGGAAATAAGAGCCAGATGCCAACAGATATCCACAAGCACATGGCTCACACGACCAGCTCCGCTCTGTTTGTTGGTGTGTGCGTGTGTGTTAATGTGTGGCGCCGGCAGTCACGCACAAGGGATTCAGGTGCAACTCAAGTGATTTTCCAGTTGCAATTTCTCACCCAAATTTTCACAAGATGTGCAAAAAGAGGTAAAAATCCTGGAACAGTAGTGAGGAGTCATTTATTTTGTGAGACATTATTTCATCAAGACATTTGAGGCATATTTTTTCAATTTCTTTTGGCAGAAGTGACAACATTTCAGCTGAAAACAGATTGTTTTGGATAACTGGAGCTGCAAAGAGCTAAGCCTCAGAGGGGAATTGTCAAAATAAACTCAGAGGTGGCGGTAATAGATCATTTATAAACCAAGACTTAGAAAACAGAGGAGCCATCTGCTTATATTGAGTGAGAAATCAGGTCTTAGAAGGACAGCCTGTATTGTGTTATGAGTTTTTCATTTGTTTTTTGTTTTTTTTTTAGTTTCAGCATCAAAAGATTGAGCACATTAATAGATAACCTGTAATGAGCTTTTAGATGGATATCATGAAAAGGGTGTAAATTATTAATAGCTCGGCTCACTTTTTTATTGCAGCACATGAAATACGCACAAACAAAAACCTTTACATCATGTAGATGGATAATGAGTTTTAGCTGTAAATATCTTTTCTTTCCAAGACCTCTGTCCATATCGCATAACCTCATTTCTAGTTAATAACTTCCAGCATAATCTTTTCTGTTCTCCTGAATGTAGTTTCTTTCTTTTGCTGATGAAAAGAGAATTCAAAAGCATCACATTCAATTGTGATTGGATGGGATGTCTGTATTTAGACTGTATTTGTCAGTCTAAATACCGTACTTATATATGGTGGTGCTTTTCCATATTAAACTACCATACCATATAAACTTTAATGTATTTTGCACTATTTATATGTAATGGACCCATTATATTCGCCCAGGATTGTCCTGAACAAACATCCATATTCTCATAAACTCTACCATCAAAACTCTACAACAAAAAACATACCTGTAGACAAATTCATCATCACCATTGGGAATACAGAAATATGTTTTCAGGGTGATGTGCAATTTCAGTTTTCTGTCAAAAAAGTTTATGAATAATTTTTTTCTTGCTACTCTTTCATAAAGATCAGATTGTGGAGAGTGTGACTAGTCATTGTTTTGTTGACAAATTCTCCATGTGAGCTGTGTGTATCAGCTGCTCTCCCAGAGTTACCAGGATAAGGGTGGCTGGCATATACTTTCCATTTTTAGTTCATTAACTGATCTCTGTTTACTGAGATCTAGAAATACTGTTTGACAAGCTAACCCAAACTAATATGAAATTCAAATAAAATCTATTAAAGTTTGTGGTTATAGCCTGACAAAATATGGAAACATTCAGGCGTCCTTTTTTTCCTTTCAAGACACTGGAGTGACCATGTAGCAGTTTTGTATCCATAAACACTTTACTTGCTGAGACATTTATGTGTATATATGAAAAAGTCATAGATCAGGAAACAATCACATGCAGTAAAACAGTATAATCTATTGGGAATCCCTGTCGTTTAGTGCTAATCCATCTTTTCCACGAAGATGCATGACTCAGGACATGTAATAACTTTGACGTGCTGGCACTGTGTATAGAGAAGTAATTGAATCACTTAAGTTATTACAGGGCTTGCACTAAGGAAATTGAATATCTGTAACTAATTTCATAGAAGTCAGTGCAGCACAATTCAGGAGATTTGCCTTAAAACTGCACCTGTCAAACTTTTAGCTTTGATAGAGGAAAAGTCTGCTTAGTCTTCGGCTGAATGTCCCGGTAAAGTGAGAGGTCCAATATTTCACTAAAGAGTTTGCCAACTTTTGGAATCTCTTTGTGAAATAATTGCTCTTGCTTCAGTTTAATGTTGTGTTAGTATAAATATGTCTAGTTTACTTAAACATTACAATTTGATGTTCTCCTTGGGTATTGTTCGTTGCATGTAGCATAATTTTTGAGGGGTAAAGAGTTATGTCAAAAATAATATTTTTCAACAATGTGCAAAAAATGCGGCTTAGTTAATCATTCCTATATCAGAAAACCACAGATCCATAGAGACCTTTCTATTAACATGAAGCAAACAAATCACAATTACAAATCTGTTATCACATAGAAACCAAGGTAGAAAAAAAAAAAAAAAGCAGGATTTGTTATCGGCTTACTGAATGTTGTGATAATGAATGATGGTTGGATGAGCTGGCAGAGCATTAGGATGACCGAGGCCAAAGCAGACTGCAGACCATGTCTATCATTTGGAAAAGACCATGAATGGATGAGTGAAAGGCAAATGGAGCTGACTATGAGTGGAGGAGATGAAGGAGGCACAGAGTGCAGACTTTGTTCAAAAGCTGATGAAAAACATTAGACACACAGCCAGCACACATGCGTCCCTAAGAACTAATCACTAGCTCTGTTTTCACATTTTAAGTAGTCATTACAGGATTCCCACTTTTTCTTCTTCTTTTGGCTTCTCACCTCACAATTTCCTACAAAGTCTGGAAAAGTTTTGAATCTTCTTTACAGTGTTTTTCAACTTAGAAAAGAAAAAAAAGACAACAGAAAACATTTCTATTGGCAGATTGTATTAATATAGGACTTGATTTAGACTATAGAAGACAGAGAAATTTGCTGCTGACCAAAATCAGACAGCTATTAGCTAGATCTACCCTGATCAGTGCCTGGCATGTTGAAAACTGAAAAATGCAATATTTTTATCATTTGTGAATGCAGCACATCAACCATCATACAACTTTCACTGACAGCACGCTTTGATGTGTGCACTGGTACTGAGATATAAACTCCTTTATTTTTAGCATCAGCAAAGAGTTAGTCAAAGGAAGCAAAAAAATGTAGAAAACTAATTTATAAAGAATGAATTTTCCAAGGCATACTGAGACATAAAACATTTGTTCAGGTCAGCAGGTTAGAGTTTACAAATCCATTTTCTCCATCAATATATCCATCCATCCACTTTCTAGACATGCTTAATCGTTGAAGGGTTTCAAGCTGCCTGGTTTCTAGCTAAGCTGTTTATTGGACAAAAGACAAATACAGATTCCCAGGACAATACAGAGACATAGTACAAACAATTTGCATCATTTACTATGAATGTAACATGACTTTAGTGTTGATTTCAAGTGTACTGTTTATATTTATGTTTTATTACTTCTATACTGGGTGCTTGAGTATGACATTTTCACTTCAGTTAGGTTTTATCAGCCAGTATAATAATCATATATTATTAGATTCCCATGCTCCTGTGGGTTAATGTTACTATAAAGTGTCATTGTGGTTTTTACTCAGAGTATGTTTAGTATGGAAGAAAAAAAAAATCTGTCATGAGCCTGGTTAGTTGGGCTTGTTTTGTGCTTTCTTTGTTTATATTCTTATTAATAGTAAGCCTCCATCTCATTTATTTGTTCACTCTCTGTGTCCAGCTTAGTTTTTTCTTGCTTATGTATTTATCATGATTTACTAAGTAGTCCTTGCTTTTCTTGAGCTCAGTGCTTTTCTTTGATTATTATATATTTTCTCCCCAACTCCTTTCTTGCGCCTCTCTGTCCTTTCCTCAGCCAGCCTGCTCTCTCCTCACACCTGCACCCAGTTACCAATCAACCACCTGTTTTCTGACAGTCAAACTCCTTAGTATTAAAGCTTCACTCCTTCTGTCACACTCTGCTGGATTCTTCCACTTATCCTCCGTTCACTCTCCTTCTCTCCTGGTTCAAACATGTACTGCCAATTCCTTTGCCTGATCCATGTGAACCTCATTATAAGATTACGTTATTTGTTATTAAAAGAGCATTACTTCACATTTTGTCTCCTGTTTTCCCTGAATTTGGGTCCAACATCTATACTATGACAAAATCATGTAGTACTAACTAAGTTTGGTCTTTTTCATTGGTTCCTCTACTGTATTAAAACAATGCAGGGTGAAAAAGTTGGCAGGAAGATGTGAAGAGCCTTCATGTAATACGATACCACAGACAAAAGGCTGATGCAGTGGGTAGGAAAATGGATATGAAGCAGATATGGATGGATATGAATTTTGTTTAGTCAAAATTCAGAAAGATAAGCACGAAAAAAAAAATTCAGTGGTAACTCAAGAACATTGGTCTGTTTGCCAACATCTGGCAGCAGAATAGAGTAACGAGATAAAGAGCAGGTGATTAGCATATCTACAGGAAACACACGCACAGCAAAGAGACAATGAAAAAACAACAGAAAATAAATAAGGAAAAGCTTCCCACCTAAGGATTTGGAGACTCATTTTAAACAGAGGAAGATGTTCTACCTCTAATGCAGACAAATGACACTGAAATGATGAATCAGCTCAAGAGTTTCATGCTTGAATGACTTTTCTGGCTTGTATTATGAAAAAAAAAATCAAAGATATAAGCTGCACATCTGGCAGACATGGATAAGAAGAAGAAATCCAAACTGCATCTGCCTTCAATGTAGGGCTTCTTTTGATAATACTCAAATAAGGGAAGTGATTCATCTTGGTACTTGAGAAGGCAATTACAAATCCATCTCTCATGCCTGACACCTAATTACACCGCACCATGGATGAAAGACTGATTTGTCCAGTGATATCAAAAAATTTGCTGTGTTTTTATAAAATTCAAAGGCCAATCAAACCATATAATCTAAAAGTGAATATTTTATTCTGCACAAAAAATTACATGCAACAACGCATGAAATATTGCTATAACCCGGTGATCTGCACAATTAATCACCTGGACATCTGCAACCTGATCAACCATTCAATAAATAGGTCCCACAGTTAGTTTACTAAAAATAAATGTTATGGGTGAATGACTTTCCTTTTGCAGACTCTGGCCCATAGTTGTGCTGATTTTATGCATACCGCTTCTCAGTTATAACATGAACCCTGATGTGACTCACTGTGTTTATATTTTCCACCACATTCTTCCCAGTATCGGAGGACACTGTAATGGATCTGTTTCACTAAGTGTCAGGCGTGGTCAGGGTCATTTAGAGCAGGTTCATGGCAGAAAGTCATCAGCAAATTGCTTCAACTTGCCTGAATGAGTCACTTGTCTGTGGTTTAATTTACTATCATTCTCCAAAAAACAAAAATACATTTACCAGAGCATAGCCCCGAACTTGGATTAATAGAGTGTATTTAATCTTTTTAACAAGCTAAGAGATAAACTTGTGTAACAATAGATTAACAATAGATTAGTGTATCTTTTCTTTCCTATTTAGACCAATTATGGTACATGAATCTTACCCACTCATTACATTTAATTTGTTTGCAGCAGCACAGAATGTTCTTTGTGAAAATTTTACATGACAAGCTGTTGAAAGCATTTTACATCCAAGAGAACAAATTATTCCTGAGTGTAAAGCTATTCATAAAATCACTCTACAAAGTCACTGAAGATCACTGTTCTCTGAACCATTTGATTAATTTAATTTCACACATTACATTGAATCACATCACCAATTAAAAATATACACAAAACAGAACTAAAAAATCTAAATGACTTGCTAATCACTAAGATTGTTTCAGGTTATTACATTCAAGTTAACGTTAACTAAATAGCATTAATTTATATTTGACAGTGTCATTATTAAATAAATTGTGAGCGGCGTTAACTCTGTCGCCGAGCATGCTGTGGCTGCAGTGTAGCTTAGCTTGTACAGTGCCTCAGTGTGAATAAGTGTAGTGAAAAACACTTTGGAGTCCTTTTAACTAGGTAAAGAGTGATATGAGTACAGACAATTTTCCATTTTACAAATTACATTTAAAAAAAATTGAAAAAAGTGTGTGCAGAAAAACAAAGTATGCTCACATGGTTCAGCAGCTTTCTGAGCCCACTTTAGTATTTGTAAGTAGTTGGCTTTCTCATCAGTCTTTTACATTACATTCTTATTTACAATGTTGCTTCAGTTAATTGAGATTTAATGACATGTTGTTTGTACAACACTTTTAAGGTCCCAGTAGACCAGTACATCATTTTGATCAGAGTTAGGTCTGAACCTTGACTAGGCCATTTTGCTTTATTTCTTTCTTGTTTTGCTAACAAGATCTTGTGTCATAACCCTGCTTCTGCAATGATCTCACATTTGACTGATGCTACAAAACAAACCCCAAATCATTATCCTACTCCCATTTGTTTGACTTTGATCTGTAATGCTATGGTTTATGGATAAGCATAATGGTATGCATTATGGCCAAACATCTAGCATCATAGTACATCAATGACATTAAATATATTAAACCTAACCATTACCAGTACACACCTAACCCTAAACCTAACAAAAAAAAAACATGTCATACTTTATTTTTAAACCTAATCTCTAACCCAAAACAGCATTGCTGCTATTTTCGGTTCAGCCTTTGGGCCCCATAAGGAGCAGTCGGTATTTGTTAGGAAAATAGTGTTTACACTGCCTCAAAAACAAGGTTACACACACACACACACACACACCAACACCCACACACACACCCACACACACCTATTTTATTGTCATCCTAGTCTTAATCGTAATGTTGACTTTTAATTTGTTATACCTTTTGCTGCTACAACAACTTCAAATTTTATGGGAAGGCACTCCACACGGTTTGTTTGTTGATATAAATTTGTCTAGAATTGTATGAGTGAGATCAGACATTGAAGCAAAAAGACCTGACTCATAGTCTTGACTCAATTCATCCCTAATGTGGTCTGTCAGGTAGAGGTCAGCACCAAGGTCCAGCTAAACTTGGATGAGAAAATTTAGTTCTTCCACACTAAACTCTCTCATCCATGCTATTGTGGAACTCACTTTGTACAAAGGTGTGCAGTCACATTTGTACAGAAAGGGCCATCCCCAAACTGTTCCTATAAAGTTGGTAGCATTAAATTGTCAAAAATGCCTTGCTTTGCTGAAGCATTACGTTTTATTTCACTGGACCTGAGGGGTTGAGCCCAAAGTCCTGAAAAACAGTCCCACACCATAATCCCCTCTGCACCAAAACTTTACATTTGACACAATGCAGCCCGACAAGTTCTGTGTTCTGCACAGACCAGACAAATGGATTCTCAGACACTCTGGAGTTCAGTGACGCCATGCTTTAGATCCCTGCATCCAAGGCTTTGCATTGTACTTGGTGATGTAAGGCTTGGCTACAACTACAACTCGCCCATGGAAACCAATTCCATGAAGTTCTCTACATACTGTTCTTGTACTAATTTGAAAGCCTCATAAAATTTGGAGGTCTGTAATTATTGATTTAGCAGAAGGTTGGCAACTTCTACATACTACATACCTCAGCATCTGCTGACCCGACTTGGTGATTTTATCTTTCCTACCCATTCATAGCTGTGTTGCTGTTGTTCCCAATTACTTCAACTTATATTACCACTGAATGTTCACCATGGAATTTTGAGAAGTGAGGAAATTTCACAACAGGACACAGGTGGCCTCCAGTCACAATATCAGGCTTGAATTCACTGAGCCTGTGAGAGAAACCAGTTATTTTACAAAGGTTTTTAGAATCAACCTATTTAAATGCTGGATTTTATACACATGTAAGTATAAAAGTGATTGGAACTCCTAAAGGCAGAGCACTGCATAGGTTACCCAATATAAAGCGAAAATGTACCTGTGTATTTGACACACAGTGTTTTTCTATTTCGGCTTCACCATTGATAAGAAATGTCAATCTGAAATATTTAGAGTTTTTGCACATTTTCAGTAAGATTTTGAATCAATGGCTCTCAGCTCTGGTTCTCAGGGACCAATGGGTCTCCTTGGTGTTGCTTACAACTACTTACATAAATGGGTGATTAAGCAGCACTCGATGGCATGCAGAGGAGGTCATGCAATCATTTAAATCAGGTATGCTGGAATGGATACACATCTAAACATGCAGGACGATTGGACCTGCTGACCAGGTTTGGAAACCACTGATTTAAATTATATTATTGTTGAATCTAGTAAGGATCAGATTATTTTAATGTGGTACTGATGCCTGTTTCCCTTGAATCAAGCAAACAATATGCTTTCTTCACCATAATGTTCCATATGTTTAAAAAAAATCCTCAACATTGTACCTGCTCAAGTTTAAACATGTCTGTTTTCCTTTCAAGACTATCATCCCTCTGTGTTCTTTATATCAACATTAATGGATACTAATTATCAAATTTAATTATTTTGTTGTACTATTGAATTTCCTTTATCCATGATTAGAGGACTTCCAACCACTGCTCAGCAGTTAAGTACAGAAAAACTAAATGAGACTCTACCCCTCTTTCTTTGAATCGACTGATCCATCGCAGTTATTTAAATATGTTTGTCTTAACTGATAAAGAAAACTGGGAAAATGTTGTGTTTTTCTAAACAGCTCTGGTGAAAAAAATAATGTATACTTTTACGTAAGTATTGCAAAGACTTTTGCCCTTTCTGCTCAGTACTTGAACACACCCAGCATGGACTAACAAAGCACACTACTCAAGTGTTTGCACGTTGCCATCTGACCTTGCTGTCTCACCAATTCACATCCCATTAAACACTGGGAAAACCGAATATTTCCTGGCACTCGAACACAGATAAAATAAAACAGTCTCATTCCTTTTCTGAGCATGCTTCTAAAAATGTCTGCATGGGTTTCCATGTGCAGGCCTGCATTGCTTGATTTATTGACTTTTCTGCAGTTCTAGCAGTGTTGTTTATGGAGTCCTTTGAAGATTTCTCCTTTACATATTGTTTCACTATCCACACCAGGATATGAAAATACTGACACCCTGTAAGGGCTATAAAAGTGTACAAAATGCAACCTTTCTAATTAGTCTGAGTAATACAAAAATGGATGTGGGGTGACAACTGGAAGAAAGGAGTGCAGCTATTCTATAAAATGTCTTTGGAGTTGGTTCCTGCTACAGTACAATCATTTCATGTGTCATATCTGGTGCAGAGCTGCTGCTGGCATAGCACACCAGACTGGGACCTAATGGCAGGCATTAAAGGGAAATTAAGGGGCCCACACTGTTTCAAACAGGCTTGATCTGCTTGGTAGTTGGCCACTCTGGTTGTTACTCTCACTTTTCAGATGAAACATGCAAACAGGAGGACATAAGACCAAGAGCAGCTCAGATTCACAAAATGAGTACAGAATAAACTGGAGTCCTAATTCTGCAACAGCATCTTGTTAGTGCTTTCTTTTCATACATCTTTGGAGTCTGACATTTTAAGCAATTTCTCTGCCAGAATCAATGAGAGCAGAGCTAAAGGAAGAGGAAGAAACTACACAAGAACCCTTTGTAGCACAACTGCAGCTGCCTCAGTACCAAAGGAGAATTAAAGTCATAATTACATTTACAGAACACAGTTTTCAAATTATGACTTTATCTAGTAAGGGAAAAACAAAACGACCAAAACCAGGTGAAAAACGTAAACATCGTACCTCGTTGTGTCCTCAATTGACAGCAACAACTGCCTTCAATTGCTTAATCCAGACACAACAGAGCGCTTCCAAGCATTGCCAGCGTGCTTATGGTCATGCCACAGCATATGAGTTTTAAGTTCTGGCATTGATTCAAAATCTCTTCATTCTTTTGAGACATTCACATGTGGGATATCTGGAGAGCTTTGGATTATTGTCCTATAACAGAAAACAAGTAGGATTAATTTCAAGGTTGTGAACGGATGGCTGGACATTTTTCTTAAGGATTTTGTGGTAGAGAAACTTCAACATGTCAACCAGGTCCACTCACAGTAAAACCACCCAGGCCCTCACAATACCAGCACAGTCATTGACTATTGGTATGATTTTCTTTTTCTGAACTGATTATTTAGTTTTATGCCAGATGCAACAACATTGCCTAAACCAAAAAATAGATTTTTTTATCTTGTCATTGTTGTCTGTCCTATAATTTTGTCATGTCTTGAGGAAAATTGTCCTGGGTTCTTCTGTGAACTTCTGAGTTGTTGATGTGCAAAATTTTAAGTCGCCAGATACGACAGATATGATGCAAATTTAAGTTGTTTTTGACATATACAGTATTTTCATCACAATTGACGGTAATATACGTAGTTACTTGATTGTGCTTTGAAAAAGAACCTCATGCCTGGAAGACATATAATACTCCCTTTAACAAATGAAATCAGAAATTGAAAATAAGTAATAATTTTATTTACAGAATAAATTACTTATGCTATTCCCCATTTTGTTACAAGAATGCAGCAAAGTGTTACACAGTCCAGATGCAAAAAACACAGAGGTTCCTCAAATTTAGCTTTTTTTCAGACACCTAAGGGTTAACACCTGGCTTACTCTTTTGTCAGTGTAATACTACACCATCTCTGGCCTCACACTGACATCAATTGCTGTAATCACCTAATTAAAAGGCATGACATGACATGAGCACAGGTAAAGCTGTCCTGCACAATAAATCAGAAAGTTTCTTCTTATTAAACTGCCATAAAAGAAATTAACACAAATCCTTTTAAAATCCTTCAGTGAATCAACACATTGATTCAATGTTTCTTTCTGAGCTTTGTTCAGTTCAGAAAGCAGACAAACCTTACAGTTGATATTTGTTTTTTTTGTTTGTTTTTTTTTGTAGCAGTCCAAGGTGTTTGAACCTCTCCAACCGATTGAGAATTCACGTGTTCTTGAACACACCCTATGACAGGCGGTTGGCTAAGACGGGATAAGGGTTAGATGGGTTACAAAGTATTTTAATTTGCACAGTTTGATAATGCTTCATGAAAAGCATAAATTAGGTGCTGGTAATTTCTTAAAAATGACAGTTCTTGTTACAGCAGGTCAGGATTAGAGTACTGATACCTCACCCTTTTTGTTACATCTCATAACCTTTCTTGCTTACTTTCCTGGTTCTTGTTAATGATCACCTAAAAGCCCTAGAGCTTTAAAAGTATTTAAAAAGAGTAATGGTTTTGATAGCCTGTTTAAAATTGAATTAAATTGTGACTTGGTTCAAATGACAGTCAGAAGGTGTACTTTGACTGTGCTCTCAATTTCACCATTTTAGCATTTTGCTTGTTTGTGGTTTGAGTCATTTGGCGCCATCTTTTTTCAGTGCAAAACCATGCCATCTACTAAGAGTTGTTTGGTACCACCAATACATCCATCTCTTTCCCTGATACTCAAAGTTTATTGTTTTTGGAGGATGCTGAGTTATCTTGCTTTTATCTGTAGTCACAGTCTGTCAGATCATAACCTAATGAATATGGAAAATAGATTAATGTTAAATTTGAAGGTAAAAATGTGAAATAAATTTGATTAGACATGAAATGTGATCAATTCCTTGACCATTTAGATCAGTAATTGATGAAAATATGGCATAATGAGCCATTGTTGAAGTACATATTGTTGAAGTACCTAAAATTGTTTTCAGGGGTGGAATGGAGGCAAGTATTGGCAAAATAGTGAACTCATGCAAAACTTATTTGCTAATGACAGAATGGGTTTGTTTGTTTATCAAATTTCTGTCAATCATGCTTGCAATATAAATGTTTTAACTTATATAATTACAGAAAATGGGTGGCAGACAAATATCAACTGAGGTTTGATTATTGTGTTATTCATGGCTTGCACAAATAAATGCATTCTTTTTAAAAACATAGTTTTGTTAATCTTTCTTCTTCTTGATACAGATATAATTTCTGCCTTTTAAGTGAAAGGAATCATAAGAATGTTGTAGCTTCATCTACCTAAACATTATGGGCTATAGGTTTTGTAATTGCTTTTCAGGCTAATTTAAAATTTACATTTGTTCTGCAAATCTTATAAATGATCAACAGACAATTCAAATCAAGATTAGTGCCAACTTTGATATATGTTTGCAACATTTAGATTTATAATTATTCATTCATAGCTGCAAATCACCTTTTTCTCATTAACTCACTGGACTTGATCTAATCAATATTTACCTGCCAGCGGTCATGTCTACTCATGCTGCAGTTCTCATGTTTCCTAAGTTTAATGTCTCTACCATAAATCCATTTTTGATACGTTAATTGGATCCATGTTGAAATATAATAATCTCCATAAGACTGTATTCCTGTCAATATCTCAGTGTTTTTTGTGTAGTTGATACCTGATGCTTCACATATCAGTGGAGTAAATTTTTCCCAGGCAGCGTTAAATCATTCTGTATTACCCACAGCTACCAGGGTGAACACAGTAAAATACTACAAATTTTTAAGGACATGAAGGGTGGTGTTCTTATTTTATGAGTTATTACTTTCATTCTCAAAGGTTGTGTTGGCAAGACCTTGTTTCACATTGTTTTACAGTAACAGAGGCAGTTGATTTGATTAAAATATAGATTTTGCTTCCAAATACATTTTAATATACTGTTAAGACAAAAAAGGTTAGCTGTGTTAAGCAGAGTGTCTAAGTAATGTTATGTGGATAGTTTTAGTCAATTAGAATTTGATCAATGATCAGAATATGACAAACATTTCTTTGCTTGGTAAAAATAAACCAAATTGTAAAACTTTTTATGTAAGCTAGTTTACTAAAAAGCCTAATCTTTTCTTTGATATTTGAGTGAGGGTTTCAAATTTACCTTTACAAGAAATAACACTCAAGTAAATGTTTGCAAATCCTGCGATGAGAGCCGTCCATGCAATTTAAATCTGATCGAGTTTAAGTTTTTTTATTTGTTATATTCAGTAATGTATAGCGGCAGGATAACACCAGAGCCAAGATTTCAGTTTACCCACAACTGTCTGGGACTTTATGATTCATCTGCAGAATTTTTTTCCCATCACATGCAATGTGAAGTCATAAAAAATGCACACATAATTGGTTGGGATTTTGATTTAGCACATTTCCTGCCAGAATCTTGACAGTGCTGTCAGATAACTGTCAATCATACTACACGGTGAAGTAGAGATTGCACCTAGATATATATATATATTTAAAAAATGTTTTCAGGCCTAAATAAATATTTGTGAGCAGAACTCTGTCATTTTGCTTTGTGAGCACCCAGTTTAGCAACTTTAATGAAACAATGGTTGTGAAAACGTTTGCCAACTTTGTAATTCACACAGTAATAAGTTTGCAAAGATACCAGAGATGCTATAATTTAAGTTTAATACTGTCTGATCAGATGTTTAAATCTACATTTCTGTTGATATTGATATTTTCACATTCAAAACATTTTTGTGGTTGTCTTTGTTCTCGTTTTGTATAAGCTAAATTAAAATGACAACCAGTAGTGTTGGCTAGAGTGCTCTGATTTTTCCAATATCTTTACCCAGATTGATGATTATTTTATTAAGCTGTTAACTTCTCTCGACTTACACTGTAGAAATAGGAAAAATGGTGGTTTCAAAAGTGCCTCTGCCTTCAACTTTGTCCTATTGAGTAGGAAGAACATTGATAAAATTGTCAAAGAAGTTGCTGCAGACATAGATAAAAATGATTGTTGGTAAAACGATCCTTTCTGCTATGAATTGAAATGTTTCATTCAGAGTAATTGAAAAAAGTCAACCAATGTCACAATAAAGTAGCAGTTTACCATATAGATGACCTAAACATTGACACAACTGACAAATAGACTATTATTTCTCGTGGCTCACAGCATAAAATGTGTGAAAATCCTGAATATGACTGAAGGCTTGCTAGTTCTGAAAAGGTATGAACTTGTTTGAATGCTTTTTTCAGAAAATAGTCATGCGTGATGATTCAACAACAGTTCTTTTTTACTGTGTGCATTTTAATCACAGAAGTCTCCAGAGGGTACAAAGGTTCAGGACCCTCGATGTCAAACCTTTAAAAGGAAATTAGATGAGTATCTGGAAAGATTTACATAAATAGGTGTAACAGAACCAAAAGTAGCATCACATTAAAAAGATGTTGTTCATTTGCATGCAAATTGGGATACTCTCTTGCTGGAAAGTACAATACAAAACACCAGACCTCTATTGTGCTCACTCCTAACTTTTATAAGAGCCAGGAGGGAACAATATAAAACATTCTGTTTTATTTTTAGATTTTGAAGATCATAATGAAAGCCATAAGGCTGCCCTTTTCCCTGAGAAAAATAATCCAGAAAGAGCTGTCAGAAGAAGCTTTACATGAATCTACAACAGGACAACAGCAGGCGGTAGTATCAGTGGGCCTGGCTGCACACTGCAACGCAGAGAAAGAGGAAGGAGCACATGTGCCAGCAATGGGATCCCTTTGCTTCCTTTCAGAAGAGTGACATTTGAAACAAAGAGCTCAGTTATGTGAACAGTGCTCTTCAGGGTAGACAGACGGACAGAGGCCAAATACTCCCAGCCCGCCAAGCCAGCCGCCCACGTAGGGTGGGGTCACTCCAGGATGACTCATTCATACACAAGGGAAACAGGAACACACACACACACTGCACACACACACGCAGTATAAGTATATACTGTTCCAACTTAAAAACATTACTTATCTGGGGCAAACATGTGTGCCCGTGCCAGACTGTGAGGATATGCCTAATGCAAACAGCAAAATGAAATAAATATCTGTACTATCTTCGAACATCTCTCCCTGTTATTGCTTTTATCCGCGACACAGGTGAAAGTCTTCCTGGTGGGGCCGCCTGTCTAGCCGCTGTCTCTCAGCACCTTAAGCGAGTGCAAAGCTTTTGTTTTCTCTTGCTATCTGGGCGACCTGCCAGAACAAATAAGACTTTTTAGCATTCGTTTCTAGGGCCATCCTTTGTAAGCAGACACCTCCTAGCATGGTTCATCGAAGAGGCTTTGTCAATATTTCAGCATCCATTTAGTAACAGTAAATTACACCAGGCAGACAAATAAACACCATTTACTGGAGTTTTCATTGGGTTTGTTTCACTAATAGTTGAAGAAAGCCAGCAGTGGCAGATTTTGCTGCTGGCCATGTACTTGAGGCTTGCAGTCTCTAAGCTACAGATTAGATTTGAAATATATGTTGCTGAGCCGTTGATGTTAATTTGATTGCTTCGATAGAGCCGGCTGTTTCCTGGCAACATAATATTTGGTCATAAGTGGAAAGTAATGGACAAGATTTGCTCTGGTTTCAATGCCCATTTTTATGAATGATTACCAAGCATGAAAGTTACCATAATTATATCGTAGGCACAAGCCAAGGGAACTCCCAGGAAAAAATACTTCAAAAGTTCTGGAAAATTGTTTGACCCAGGAAAATATATACTAGTACAAATACAAACTATTGTGTGACGTTTGCTTTTCTGCACAGGTAATAATAATTAAAGTACAAAACTATAAAAAATTTTAATGTGCCGCTTAAATATGCAGTTTGCTTCAAGCGACCAATGTAAGAATCGCTAAAACAAGCAGACAGCTTTGAATGCACAATGATCTTAAGCACATAACAGAGGATGGTAAAGCATATGCTTGTAATGTTACTGGAGTCTTTCTTGTGACACTGTAGAGGCAGCTCATGTCCCTGGTCTAAGCAATACTGTAACTAAAATGTTTTTTGTTGTTGTTTTTTTATTATATATTTGGATCTGGATGATGTTTTTAATAGCTGTTTCAGATAAAATGTTGCACAGTTTTGTTTCTTGCATCCTTCAATTGCAATCCCAATACGTTTTACTTTTTAAATAATGTCACTGTGCTTATTTTGAAGAATCATTCCTCTTATTCTTTTCTGACAACTCTATACTTACCTCTATTCCAATTCATTTTGGTTCTGATCCCCACTTTGGGACCATTTGTTTTTATAAAGTAGAGCAAATTAGAATAACTGCATCTTAATGATTTTAGTCATATGACCACATTCCTCTGCCGGGCACTATGCATTTCAAATTATGGAAAATACACATTTTGACATGTCAGAATGCAGAAGATGTGTCCAAAAATGCTCCAAAAATCAAATTTGAAGGGTTACAAAATACAGGAGGGAAAAAATGTGCAGCATCCTGTTGAATGACCTCTTAATAAACTTACACAAGTACTGATCATAATTAACTAACAAGAACTTGTAGTAGATAGGCTTGGCTCTATATCTATTTCCAGAGGGCTGTTTACTGCCGTAGCATAGTGTAATAATGCTTAAATTCCTTATGGACAACTACAATAAATAAATAAATTTATAGTTAAAAAAAATAGAAGAAAAGTCAATGGAAGAAGCAATGGACTAAAAATAATTACTATTTTTAAACTTTTTATAGTCCCTGGTTGAAAGATTATTTCTTCTTGATGAAAACCAGTCTTGAGCTGGATGCTTCACCATGTTCATCCAATGGAACATGACAAAGATACCATTTTTTCAAATTGATTTTTTGATATATTATCTTTATGTTCACAATACAAAGCAACTAAAAATGTACTCCTTAGACAGAAATAAAATCTTGTTACATTAAATTAAATGCAAAACTTCATCTGCATTTAATTTCTCTCTTTATGTTCCTCTTAAACATAAATAAAACTTTTTTTTTTCATTCCTCTATGCAGCCCAGATGGGTACAAATCATTTTAAGTATTTTACGTTTTATAGTTTGAACAAAAATGTATCTTACCCCAGGAAAGGAAAAAGTGTAGTTTCAACTGAGCTCACTTGCAGGTTATGACTACATTATTAAGTGCATGGCTGTGAACATATTTGAGAAGTAAAGTATGCACTGGAAAGTGGCAATGAGGCAGCCAGAAACAGCAGTTTGATATGTGCCAGGCCTCGCACTGTAAAACCCTCTGGATGAAAGCAGCCACTGAAGGGGCCTCATATTATAATAAAATGAGATCAAATAAATGGAGGGCAAAGGAATTGCTCTGGGATCACACATGTTTGATTAACGACAACCAGATGTAAGCAAACTGTATGATTACAGAATTGTAGCCAGAATTGTATACCCACTCAGACAGGAAAGAGATGGCAGCTGTTTGCCATCAAGACAAACGCACAGCAGCCTCAAACTATACGCCGCGGCAGTGCCTACACAAACACACATGAATACATGCACATGTTTGCAAAATTTACACATAATGCAGCCGGATGCAGGAGAATGTGGAGGCTTGAATGCATATACTTGGGAACTGATTCCTTTTATCTAATGTTTAACATGGGGGCCCACAGTACGCCTACCGCCATCTTAAGTAGTAAAGAACTTCTGCCAAATAACATAAACATCCTGAAACGACCGCCGTTCAGCAGTCATCATCATTTCCTAACAGAGCTTGTTGATTGGTTATATGGAGGGTCTAAGTGAGCCCCCAAATCCAGAAATTTCCTCTGTCCTCCACAGTTGTTATTTAGGGAAAAGACTTCAGTGTTTCCCTTTCTGTCCGTCGTCTCCCTCTTCTGGGTGTGTCTTTTTCTTCTTCTTTTTTTTTTTTTTTCTGAGGCAAACTCATGTGAATGATGTGGGCTCTCCCCAGTTGCAGTTTTGACTTAGTCCACACCCTTCAAACTTAAAGAGGAGTCAGTAGGAGGAGGTGGAGCAAGTAGAGCAACTGCTCCAAGCACAGTTTGAGCCTTGGACTTGAGCTCTGAGGCTTTAGCGAGCAACATGTTTGCACGCTGTGGCCTTCGTTCACTTTGTGCCGCGCACACTTTCACTTGTGGATCTCTTCAGTTTGAGTTTGTTTTTTATAGCAAAAGCTGCCTGCAGTCAAAGATATGTGTGAGTATGAGAACAACTTCTGCTTCTGTAGATTTTAGAGATAAAAAAGTGGTGCTTGAAAAGGTGAAAATGAAAGTTTGAATGTGTGAATGAGTGAACATTTACATTTATTAGAGCGCATTAAACTTATAAAAATCTTCATGCAAAGACTAATTAGTGTCATATTTTATTCACTTGTCTTCTGAATTTATTTATTTATTTTTTTACATAATTTAATTGTATTTTTTGGGGGAATATGTTTTTGTATTTTTCGATTTTCATTTTTCTGGTTTGCTGATAATTCTGTTACTGTAAAGAAGTGTTGAAGTGACAATTTCTTTGTAGACAAAGAAATGTTTACTAAATGATATTTTGAAGGAATAAATTTAAGTGGCGATTTCACGTCTATATACGAGCTACGACATATGTAATAAAACATATAGCAGTAAGGTCCATCTTGCTGTTTCAGGCGGCAGTATATTCAAATATCGGCCTGTTTTTGGGATCATTTTTGTTCATACAATTTTAAAGTTGCTTAAATTCTTTAAGCTAGAATTTTATGTACATATTCATATTTTTTGCTTGCTGCTGCTTTATTTTTGTTGGTGTTTTTCCTTTTTCTGCATTCTTGGGAGATTTTTTGGTTTTATTTAGTTGTGAACATATGGTTATTCTTGTTTATTTTACAGAACTCAAATAAATTATTTTAAGCATAAATACATATTGTTAATCTAGTAGAAAAATGAAAAAGCAGAGTGTAATTCCATGTGACCACGTGGCTTTGTCTTTTCTTTCTCATGCTTTCTGCTTTCCTTCCTCGCTCTCCATAAGTTGAAAGTTGGCACATACAGAGGAAGCAGCCAGCATTTTTTATGTTTTTTTTTTTTCATCTGACCTTGCTTTGGGCCCACACACATGAACAAATACAGTAAACAGACTTGCAGAGTTTTATTTCCTGTCTGATTTGCTTTTTACTTGCTGATCTGTGTTTTCTCAGAGATAAATAAAAACTCATACTGGTACTGTAACAGAACCCTGTGAAACTCACCCAGAATAAACACACCTGTCTCATTCTGTATGTCAGATATATTGAGACAGTCCAGAACCCGCTTAGCTTTTCTTTAGCACCGTAAGGCTTGGAACAAAGGGCCGGTGGCAGCAGTAGCCCATTACCATGACAGGACCTGGAAATAACTAGGGATAAGCCGGTACTGAAGCTCTGCAGCTGTTTCTGAGATTAATTTCTGCATTTTGTGTGAAAACAAATTTGTCAGAAAAAGCATAAAATGTAATTTTTACCTTTGCCACTTTATGATGTGCACAAAAATCTCAACATTTCCTCAACTAGTTAAGAAAGTAACAGGAAAACTCCAGTTTCTCAGGTTTTGGCTGTGGGGTCTCTGTAAAACTGCTTCAGATGTGTGGCGCGTCTAGTAAAATACACATGATTGGAGGAGCTTTGACTGAGACAGTGTCCAGGCCTCGCTTATTGAATTTTATTGGCCTGATACTTCATGAGCACTACAGGAGCTAGGAAAACCCACACTGTTTTAAAGATTATGTCGATTATATGCACTGACTCCAGAAATGCAGGGAGAGTGTGTGACATGTGGACGAGGTAACTAGCTTAGATTTCCACTCGGAAAATTGCGATAAAGGGCTGCATGTGAATAGACATTTCACATTTTAGCAGTTT
The DNA here is from genome assembly GCF_003331165.1 of Xiphophorus hellerii. Classification (NCBI taxonomy): domain Eukaryota; kingdom Metazoa; phylum Chordata; class Actinopteri; order Cyprinodontiformes; family Poeciliidae; genus Xiphophorus; species Xiphophorus hellerii. The sequence goes on along the minus strand of NC_045677.1, from coordinate 19,407,092 downwards.
TCAATTGTAGCATATTGTGCTTTCAGTTTAATTTGCTTTCCCGAGCTGCACATAGACAAGTTGACATAGGCCAGTGCGAGACTCTAAATAAAAATATCACTAATTAAATGATATCACAGTATTTTGTCAAATGTAAATAAGAGATATAGAATTCAGCTATTCTTTTAATATTTCAATGTACACCAGAAAAAAAGTATAATTAAATCTCATAAAAGTATTAGCAATAGTACTAGTCAAGTGTTTTATTTGCACCATATTAAACCTTTTTGCCATTCTGCTCAGGGTTACTTTAAAAAGTTATGGCTGTCTCTCTTTCCGAGCTTCCGTGCCGTGACTATCCTAGTTTTGTTTGTTTGTCTCCAGAAATGTTTCAAAATAGTTTAATTGTCTTTTTATGCAAGCAGTCTATAGGGAGTGAAAAGCAATAATTGGAGAAAGGGGCTCAATAACTCTGACTCTTCCTGTTGTATTTAAAGGACTTTACAATTCAGGAGTACAATGAAAAACTGGTTTTGACACCATAACCTCTTAACACCTTGGTATATCATGTAACTTGTAAATAGTACCTAGTTATTATCTTCCTAAATTATCCAAATTTCTCTCAATAAAGTGAAAACAGCACCTTGAGTATAAGAAGTCTGCTAAAAGGGGAAAGACACATGTTCAGTGAGGTGTTCTAAGGACAGCGACTGACGAATAGGAAAACAACAGCCAAGACCCAGACAAACAGAACACTAATGGCCAAGGAGAGTTTGGGAAGAAATGGAGGAAAACGGAGATGAAAGGCTAATCTTAGGTAGTGGCCATGTGTTGAAAGTGTGTGAGAAGATTTGTTCTTTTCAGACTTGTTTACAGGAAGTTCGTTTAAAAGTCCCACAGATGGCTGCATTCACAGAAAGGTTTTTTATTGGATTTTTCCGAGCCCCGTAAACTCCCTTTACCTTCATTTATGTGTGGGAAACTATGATTGCTCGTGCTGCTTGTGCTGCTTGGCTGAAGGTTGGGCTAATCTTTAGGGTCTCATCAGCTGCAGGTTCTCTGCAAATGTAACTGTCTGAGAAAGTTGTTCACTATTTGACGGTATTTTGTTGAAGAGTATTTATTTAGCTTGTTTGAAGTCAGCCTAAACCTTTGAGTAGACTGGAACGCTTAAAGCAACGATGTACAGTAGCTTGTAAAGAAGTGCAAAAACGAGTTCTATTTTGTTTTGTGATAATCTGACAAATTGAATACTAATAAGTTACATCAACTTGTCATGAAAAAATATTCAGCGAAAAATATCTTTAGAAATAAATTATGTGTAACATGACATAGTATTATGCTCAAATTCATTAACATTAATAAACCCTGTTGGCTTTTATTTAAAAAATGTGCAATAGTTGTTTAAATCTGCTACATTTTATGTGCAGAACATGGATAAATGCATCCCCATGCTGAATATTTCCTGCAAGCCTCCTTCTGCTGATGGATTGTACTAAACTTTATAAGGTCCATAAAGGTCTCTTTGGTTCCATGCACCCAAAGTAGCAATTTGTTCTTCCATTCAAGGCGAGACCCAACACTTTGGAGCTTTAGGCTGTAGCGGGCAATTTAAGCAGAAGCAGACGCTTTACCTCCCCCCCCCTGCAACACGTAAGGACGTAAATAAAATTAAGGGTCCTTTTTTTAGGGTCTTTCACCTCCCAGACTCGCCGTGATGTGGGCCTGCATTAGATTTAGTGGGCAAGGAGTTCCTGCAGAAGTGATTTGGCTCCTGCAGCTGGAACCGCAACCAAATTAATTTTGTTGATTTGTTTCACAGGCAAATGTAAACTATCTTATGCTTTGTAATTAGGCATATTTGGGAGCTTTTCTTACATTTACTTTTGCGCAGATGCTGACAATTAAGACTATCTGGAACAAGCATCCGTTCTAGGTTGTGCTTAGAAATGAAACTCTTCAAATGAGCAGCAGTGGAGTTGTTAAAGATGGATGTAATTATACAATCTTAGACTCCTGCTGGAGAATAAACATAATGAAACACCAGTCTCTTTATCTTTTAATGTTTACAATTAATTATAATTACAAGCACAATGTTAAAGATTAAAGTTTCCACTGAATTCTGCAGTCTGTACATAGTTTCTTTAAAGATGAAAATTAATTATTAAAAAAAAAAAAAGGAAAATAATATGGGTGTGACATCAGATAAAACCTGCCTGTGTAGAGACTGTTTCAGAGTTTAATCAGTTGTTACGGTGAAATCACGTGTGCATAAACAGGCTAAAAGAGGACCTAATTAATGCTTTCATTTTTCACAGAAACATCATGTCTCTTCTGACACTTATTTGTCTCTACATCTTTCTACTCTATTTAGCCTCCTGCCTTTGGTTCTCACAGAGGGCCAACATACCTAATGAAAATGCAGCGCCTCCTAGAGTTTCCTCTGACTTAAAACACCAGAAATGATCAAAATGTTCAATGGCTGCAGTTTAGAGTGGGTTACTGGATGCTGCAGGTCAAACTGGGATGAACCAACCATCTGCATGCTCCAAAGCACACCCTAGACCAATCATGTGCACCCTTGGCCCGCTCCCAGAAAAAGGGTCTAGCCAAAATACAGCACAGCTGAGGTTGTTAAAATCACGGGGTAATCACAAGAGAAGCGCTCAGGCGAGTAGCTCTCCAGCGAGCGAGAAGGTAAGCCGAGAGGAGTGAGGATTTGTAGAGCAGCCAACGAGGGCTCCGGTACAACAGGTCCATCTGTGCGCTGAGTGTTGGCTTAATGCATTCCCAGATTGCTGTGGCAGCTGCTGATGTGTCGGTGCTTTGGAAATAGATGCACTTTCAGGCTTCCCCTAACAGCACTTTTGTACTTCCAGCATACTTTGCTACCTGGTAATATCGAGGACAGGAAAACAGCTATTTTCTGCTAACTTCATTACTCTTTCTAAAAAACATGCCAACAGGTGAAGGTGAAAGGTCATCGTAAAGGGCTTCAGGGCCAGCTGCAAATGTGACAGTTTATGGAAATGTAGAACCTTAAGCTCTGACATTAGGGCAATAACTTTAATAATTTTGATAACTTGAAGATTTATTAGTGATGTTTTATGATATTATAAGAAATAAGTATTTTATGTATGTAACCCTGTTATCACCTGTTTTCAATAAGAGTCCTGATTAATATAATTAAGCTAAAACACACAAGCTAAAGCTTTTGTCTTAGATTCAAACAAGTCATATACTGCTATAACTCAAAAGCACCTTTGTGGTTTGTCATAATTCAAACTTGAACCTTTAAAGAATCTTCACATTTGCATTATGCTCTTATTTATTCATATGCTGAGTTTTTGCACAGGAAAATAGAGTTTGAAAGTGATGCTTCACCAATTATATTCCTGTGTGAAACTCATGCTGAGCATAAAATATGCACAGCATTTGTTTTTCACTCAGAGTAATTGTCTGGTGTAAACGGAAAGCAAGTCAAAATAGGTGTATTTAAATGCTATTATGTTGATTTTTATGCTACAGTATTTTTCTATTAGTTAGTTACTGTGACAGGAAACACCTGTTTTGCAACTTATCAGTAAGGAAATTAGTTTGTGTCTGTCCTGATTATGACAGACTGCAGGAGAGGGGAATATGGGCGAGACAAAAAGCAAATGATAAACCTCCAACAAATAAACAACTGTGAATTTCCCTCTGGGATAACGTATATTCATTCATTCATTCATTCATTCATTCATTCACTTCACTCACTCATTCAATTCTAACACTAAAACAGCTTAACTGGGCTTTGAGCTGGAAAAAGTGATCAAAATGAAGGCAATAAGGTGGGGTTAGTTCTTTATTTGTTTAGGTTTACCTTTGTTGTGTCTAGTTTGGGATTTAGCTTTATGGTCCAGTAATGGGGCTGCAACAGGTCAGTAGAATTTCAAGCATCTGCAGCTTCAAGACTTAAAAACATTGTGTACAATCTACATGAAAATATCTGCATAAACCTTACATTAGGAATGAATTGATTTATATTGGTGTGGTGATCGATTTTATAGAAAGAAGAGGTTGTTTTTGTATGCTGTCCTAGATGTCAAACGATCAGCAGCTTTGCAGTCTGGAGGGCCTGCTGTGTGAGGACTGAGTTGCTTACTCAGAGTTTTGAGATAAGATAGGTTCCATGAGAAGAGGGTGACGCTTCCACCTAAATAGTATCAATAAATCTCCAATAAGATGCTGGTTACTTTTTGATAAGAAGTTGCTTATGGGCCCTGATTACTAATATAGGGACAATATCAACAATCTGGCCTGCGTACAATTTTTAAGAAGATGACAGCTTCTTACCGTTATTTCCCAACTAAGTAACCATAGCAAATGTAATGATAGTTTAAAGTTTCATAAATTAGCACTAGAATAAATGTTTTTGAGATTGTGTCAAAGTCAGCTTTGCCCATGGCCTCACTTGGACTAGTTGTAACCTTTAACCAACTAATTAGGGTTTAAACTAAAGGAAAATGCCAAGTCAATTATCTACTTTAGATTTTTAATTGCTATTAAATTCTCCCTTCAAGCATTTAATAGTATTTCAGTGAAGTTTTTACAGTTCAAAGGGGCAGTCTGTACAGTCTCGTGAGATCTCTCTTCAGTCTATCTGCACTTATTTCAGGGCGGCATCATGGGACACATTCTGAGCAACAGGCAGCGATCAAAGACGCTTATCTGTTTTGTTCTCTTTGCCATACAAGATAAGAAGAACTTGTGATCAATTTCAATTCACTTAAAATACTTTATTGATCTCAAAGAGAAATCAAATTAGAATAATCAAGTTAATTCTTATAAAAAGGTTTTTTAGAACTCTACTGAGGTTTCCCCTTTCAGCAACGTCTCCACTCAAATGCCAGATGGAAGCTGAAGTTTGCAATAAAATCACAGCTTCAGACAAGAGCTGTCACTGCTTTTGAATAATCTGCAAGGCATTTGATCAGCTCAAAATCTAGAATAAACTCAAGCCTAGTGAAAACTGAACTGAACTATTCTAAGGAATGTTCAAATGTTTTGAAACTGACATTAATATATACGTTAGAAATAAAAGTTTCAAAAATCATAAGTCGGCTTTGACAAACTTTTTATTTTGTAGTCAAATAAATTCAGTCAGTTTTAGTGCGCTGAAGTAATCTGAAACATAAACAAAATCTGATCAAAAGGAGTCCAGATTCCATAAAAGAAGAAATCATTTACTTTTTAAGCAATGGCAACATCAAACTGACATGCGATGGAGGACAGAAAAGACCTCAGCTGGCTGAGCTGCTTCATTTATTAAATTCTGGGTACTTCTTTATTTAGTTGACTGATTAAAGACTCTGGGATCTTCTGGTTTGTAAAAATTGGTCTGGTGATTTTTTATGTTCTGGTAAATGAAAATATTCTTAGTGAGCAAAAAGCTTGAGCAGCATATGAACAGAATCTGCAGGTCAAGAAAATAGGAATGAAATTAAGACCTAATTGAGTGGAACTCAGAGATGCATCATCCTTCAGTGATCCCCTCTGCCAAGTTTCCAGCAGTTCTTGGCATTAAAATACTATTATTTGTCAATTAAATTCTTATTTTTTGTGGGGATTCTTTAAAGAACTGTGTTATTGATCATCACCTATTTATCATTTTGTATGGGTTTTGGGGGGTTTTCCACTACAGTAATATTTGGTCAGAGTTAAGTGGCCTAATACGCACACAAAAGACAAAACAAAATTACTACTTCAAAATAAGATATAGTAATCAGTTAAATTCAAGGGAAGATTATTATTATTTTTTTAAATCTAGAATCATAAAGTCTCTAGCTCTATTGTTCAAAACTCCTGCTAATGATTTCTTTTTTACAACCAGTATTTCTTAGGAAAATATAATTATGGCAAGGTGAAATCCTTCGAACCATGATGGCAGAAACATAGTAGTGACAGGAGAAGGCTAACACTTAAACATTTCAAAGTAAATCACAGTGTCATAAATACCACCTTTCAAAAAGCATTAGGATGAACACCAGGTTTTCCTTCACGGTCTATAAATCTGCTTTTTTGTGCAGGAAGAATGAGAGGCGGGAAACATGAGCGAACATTGGAATCAGCGAGGAGAGTGATTGGAGAACATTAGTCATGTACGAACTTCCTGCTTTTATTGGAAAATCGAGGCGGCGAGGCTCCTAACCAGACCAATTGTAGCTCATTTAGTTGTCAGACCGTCATGGTTGAGAGGCAACCTAAGCCCAGGAGGGACCTGCAATATTTCTCATTGAAATTTGGGCAGAATTTTTCTTATATGGTCATATAAAACTTTTTTATCAATCCATTCAAGTTAAAAATCCCCAGATTGTTACCATTTATGTTTTTTCAACCTTCACATGGTTGTGAACTGCCTTCTATGTTGAGGCTGGGATCATTAATGCACTAGCCCATATTTCCATTCCCAAACTCTGCTGTAGGGCTGGTGGTTCAAAAATGAAGAGATTCAGAAAAGGGAATATTGATGAAGATGAGCAGAAAGCACCGAACTATCTAGTTTCTGAGACTGACTGTCAGAGCCAAGGTCCAAAAATACATTAGTCCATGTCTATTACTGTCAGCCAGGCAGACATTTACTGCAGGAAGGCAATTAGAGAACAATTTATGCTTTTATCATACTTTAAAAACTAGCTATGCTGACCATGTACACTTGATAGAATAGTTTCTAGGTCTGGAAAAGGACAGAAGAAGTGAAGAGACTGGGGAAATGTTTGTATTTCCGGATATTATTCTTTATCCATGTCAGTTTATATTCTCTGAAACTTATTCCATTGTTTTAAACTTTCTTGATTCCTTTCTTTATTTCTGAGTTTCTATGGTTTAAAATCTATTCTTTCCTCCTTGCCTTCATTTTTTCCTTCCTTCTCTTGTTCTTTCCTTTGCTCCTTCCTTCACTCCTTTCTTCCTTACGTCCTTCATGTACTTGTGTCCTCCCTGCTAAACCATTTGAATGTTCTTAGTGGATATACCTCCTTCTGTCCCAAACACATAACTGGATAACTGTGATTGTGGTTATAAAGTTCTTTAAATGGTAGTATTAAGGCCATTTGTAACATTATTATTCTCTCTCAGTAGCACCTCCTGATAAAATGTCCTAAAGCCAGAGAAATCTTTAACTAGAATATCAATATCAGAGGAGCGGGAAGGCAGCTGTTTACTCTGGACCAGTCACTGAAATTTACTCTTTTTTCGGTCACATACTGCTGGGATAAATATTTTCAAAGGCTAGTCACAGGCCACTCCTTACTCCTGTTTTTTAGACACAAAATCAGGCAGCAGGTCAGCTGTGTTACCAAGTTGTCAAGTTATATTATCTGCCTTTGTTTCCTGTAAGGCAGGAGACTGTGGTTTTATTTTACCCTCAAAATCAAATAAAACTAAGGAATAATAGTAGTTTCTAATAAAGGCAGATTAACCTCATAAATACACTTTATTACTTGGTTGGCTCAGTTTAAAATTCTTTGCTTATTTTATTTCTTTGAGTTAGTTTGGTCCTCAAGCACTCCAAAGGGATCTGAAGAAAATAATCAAATCTTGAGCCCATGTAGTTAGTGAGCAAGATATAAAATAGTACAGTATGACCTCAAACATTCCAGCTATTAGTCATCACAATTTCACAATTTTCATTTTTCTTACATAAATGTAAGCACCATAAATACCCTGAGCTGCACAGGGCTTCTTTGATTCCATTTCATTAAATCTTTACTAAATTGTCCATCAAGAAGCATTTGTAAACAAAACCAAAAAAAAAGCCACCAAATAAGGTGTCATCAGAGGGCTCTTAAAATAGATCATGACCAAATAATTATTTGATAAAATAAGATTGGAGCTCTGTCACTGTAGAATATTTTAACCAATTCTGATACGTCAGCTACATTAAGTGAGATCAAATATCAAACGATTCATGACTTACTGTAAAAGAAATTAACTTGTTGCCAGTTGAAATGTGCCTGGAGGTAAAACAGAGCAGCTAAAGAAAAAAAAATAGTTAATGCAGGTTTTTCAACGGTTTACCTAATGCTGCTGGGGTTTTATGTCTCAAATTAATCTGTCTATTCTAAACCTGAAATTGACAGGGGTTTTTTGTTCCCTTTGTACTGATCCATTCACATCTTCCTCATTCCTTTTTTCTCTTTTAATTGTATTTACTTTAGGTTTTAAACCCTGCAGGCCATACATGTAGAGGAACACGCCTAGGTTTGGCCAGTTGAAACAATATGTCAACACCACATTGTGTTTTGCAAATTAGCCTTGAAAAGCAACACAAGGACAGGTATCTCTAGGGTTTTCTCAAGGAAGTGTCTTAAATCCCCCAATCTCTTTTATATGCAAAATTATATACCATTCAGCAGAACCAATAATGTCAGTGGGACAAAACTAACCGAACAAGATGAAGCATAGTGTGCTTCAGATGCGTTGAAACTTACTTTGATTTAGCTCTGAAACTATAAAGAGGTTTTATTTATTTTTTCTATAATGTTAGTTACTTTTAAAAGGTACTTGAATTATTGTTATTGGATCACATATTCTACTTTATTGAATATATATACCACTTTACCACTTTATGCCTTTTGTGGTAATTAGCAACAGCCAACATGAGTTTGTGATGAAATTCCTTCTTTGGTCGGTTTTGTAGTAATTTATTTTTTCAGACTTTGAAGGACTTCATAAATGTCCTCATACATTAAGAGAGAACAATCAATCAATAACCTTTCTCTCTTCGTTTTATGTCATATTTTTGACCATTGTTCAGCAAAGTAAATATAACATAATGAAAGGGGGTAGAGGTTGTAATTCTCAGGGATAAAAATAACTCAGCGCAGGCATACAGAGCTCCAAAGCACAACCCTGATGGATTACTACCACACAATCTTATAAGCATTCAGTCAGCAGCAGATTTAAGGGCCCACAATCAGCAGGAACCTATAGATGTAAAATAGAGTTGTGTTTGTCCAGGTGCATCAATGACAGAAAACTCTTTCAGCACACACTTACACCACATGCATGACGTGTGGGTGCACATGTGTTAACATTTGAAAGCCCGCGTCTAGTAATTACGTAGTGATGAAGAGGGTAAATGTACTCTGTCACGCTGATGTGCGCCCAGACAGACACACCTGCAGTTCGAAAACTTTCTCTGTGTGTACTCACCTGCAGCGTTCCCCTGGCAGAACATACAACCATTTTTTTCCTCTCCTGTGTTTAACCTCTTCATTGCCTTTCTCCTCTTGTCTTGCCAAACAGGATGCTAAATGGTTGCTTTAGCTGGAGGGATTCCTGGCAGAGTGATTTGGTTGTGATGTAATGAAAATCACATTGCCAGGGATTTCCAACCAGCTATAGCAGACACACACACAAGTCTTCAGTATGTGACGGCTGCCTACAACAAGAATGAAGAATCTGCTACATTTCCTCCAGAAACAAATGCTCCTCATTTTGAAGCCCCTCTTCAAATGAATGCTAAGGAATTTGTAATTATAGTCCATAACCTCCTTATGGTCTATAGTACAAAAATTAACATTAAATATAAGTGTGTTTCTTTTAGTCGCTCTTAGACAAGAAAAAATAGAAGAGATCATCCCATTAAGGCAGGAAATAGCTATAAGGAAATAAATCTTGCCGTATTGAGGAGAATAAGGGAGATAGAAAAAATTCTAAAATTCACTAAATTCTCTGTAAAAATATACTACTAAAAATAAAAATGTATCATTCAATGAACTAGAAAAAGTTAATTTGTTTCAGAAACAAAATTACATCACAAAGTGAAACACATTGTATGCATTAATTACTCACAAACTCTGTTCAAAGTCATCAATCCTTATTTCTATCAATTGGGACAATTTCCCACTTGCAGCTAATGAAAATGCAACATTTCTGCTTTGAATATGACATCTGAAAAATTGTAAGATTCAAAAGTATGTTTAGCATCTGTTTAAAGGTCACTTTTTTCAAAAGAGACTTAATCTAATCAGAATGCATAATGCAATTTATAGATATTCTATTTTACATCAGTACTTGCGTCATGATTTTGTCTGAGGTGCCAATAAATATGAAGGGATTTGAAGGTCATATCAGGAAGCAAGAGTGATTATATGTTATGCAGTGGCTCTGTTAATGCAGGGGTGTCCAGCTAATACTATTTTTTGCTCATTTAAGTATAGATGGCACTTACACAAGGAGCAGAAATCAGACTGTTGTTTATTGACCGTTTCACACAAAAAAATACCCATTGCTTTATTTCACAGGTATAGCAACTTATGTTTGTGTTTAAAAATATATTAACTGGTATGGGTCCAACACATACTTTTTTAAAGATGACCATACCAAATCAGTCACTGAAGTCCAAAAGGTCTTAAAACTAAGAATTCTTTTAATTATGATACACTGATGCATGTAATGTTCATGAGTGGAAAAGACATTTAAAGCCTGTGTGCTCTAGGAGTGTTTCTGTGGATGAGTTTGGTGGAGGTGAAGGACTTAGCTCACTCGGTGAACAGTTCAGTGAAAGCCTGTGTTCACAGTGGCTAAGTTCCGCTCCTCACAAACATTTCCAGCTTTCCACTATTATGACAGCTGCGACAAGTCAACATGGAAACAAGGGCAAATATGGAATCATGCACTACTGAAGCACATCAAGACTAGCAAAGGTGCCATATTTGAAGAAACAAAAAAAAAAAACCCACAGAAATATACACTGTTTTCAATTTTGTGGTTCTGCCCCTGTCTTCCAGTAAAAATAATGTTTGGGTGTGCTGCATAACAGAAACACAAGGTTTCTAAGCAACATTTTGAAAATAACAGGCATTTCTGCTTGAATATGTTGGAATGAAAGTCTCAGTGGAACTCAGCATGTCACTCTGTTTCTACTCTCACCATTTCTTTTGTATAACACCTGATTGTGAGACCTTCCTGTGAGAATAAAGATACCAGTTAAGAAAAGACGCCTTTAGGCAGGGAGGGGAACTCTTACTCATAGAGGAAGGAAGTACAGGAAATGTCCCATCAGGAAAACAAGTAGCAAACATGATTGTGCACTCTGAGCTCATTTACTGTCTGGGTGGTCATGAAAGCAAAGCACTAATTGAGGATCTGTGCATATGTATGTGTGTGGCTAATATTTTTCCTCAAAGGGTATTTTTTTTATGTTATGAAAGCTGAAAAACTAATTTGAATAAACACTGCAGAGGAGTGAGAGGGTGAAATTTAAAATGTAATAGTTTTTGCAAGCTTTTTTTCAGCTAGATGTGATTTATATTCTGCAAATAACTCCCAATCAAATTGTATACTAAACAAATGTGAATAAACAAGAACTACTGCCTTTGAAGAAATTTGGACTTTTCAGATCAAATTTATGTTTGTTATGACTTTCATTCCCTTTGAGTTTTGATGTATTTTATGAGTTTTGTTCCTCATCATTTGTTGCCTCTTATAATATGGCAAACATTCCCAGCTTTTTCCCCCTTTAACTCGCAGTTTATTTTTGCACCTGGGTTTATTTTAAAAGCATGAAAGGCAACTTTCTTTATTGTAGTGTAAGAACACTCTGAGGAAATCCACGCATCCTACACTGTCCCTTTTACTAATACTAATTTGGCCCATGCTGCAACAGACTTGCTACCTGTCCAGGGTGACCCCGCCTCTCGCCCGAATCGTTCACTGGAGATAGTCACCAGCTTGGCTTGGATAAACAGCACTCTGTTAACAGCCAGCTCCTTTACCAAAAGGTCTTTTATGGCCTACTCTCCTGTGGAGGGTTTTCCTGACACTCTGCAGGACAAGTGTCCAGTAGGCCACTTGTCCTGCAGTGGCCTACTGCCTAGATATATTGCTATTTACACCATTGACCAGGTCATAACAGGATATATTGTAACGTCATTTTGTTAGTGCTTTGTAAAAGTGTTAATTTGAGGACAAATTGAAGTTTATTATGCAAGTCATAATTACTGAAATATACCAAAATCAACACCTGAACTATTCCACTCTATTTGTAATATATAGTTTCACTGGACAAGCTGCGAAGTTTATTTTAAATGACAGGTGGGCACAATATGACTTGAAATGTCATGCATGAAACCACAAAGACTATTGCTGCTGACTTGAGCGTATTTCCCTCCCTAAAAAATTGGATGTCTGGAGTTTTGTGATTCTCTTCAGAGGGACAGTGCTGGTTTTCTCCTTCTGACTGATGTTCAGTTGATCCAGTAGTCCAGTTTAACAGGTTCAGCTGGTGTGGGCAGCAGTTGTAACAGAAGCATTCCTTCACAAGCGTGGGAATTTCACTGTAGACGATCTATATATAAAGATTGTTCAAAGAGTCTTAGTTAGTGTTAGATATGTTGCTATGAAAAATCCTTTTAATGACTAACCTTGCAGGTTTTTTAAGACAAAAATCTTGCTAATAATGCTAGTAATGGCACGCTAGACAAGGCTACATAGCATAGCTCATTAAATGCTTTCAAATGTATTAGTGGTTTTTGATTAAAACATTTTATTGTTGGGTTACTTCAAAAATTATTTCTGCCACCTTTTCTTTGCATCATTTTAACAAAAACACTTAAATAATTCATACGAAAGAAGTTCCTGAATTTGTGTATTTTTTTGTGCTCACATTTACTGATGATATTGCTTTTTACTTCTCTGACTAGATAAGTTATTCACTTATTGCTTTGTTGTTTTTATCTTCTGTTGGGTAAATAGAAACACTGCTATTTTCTCTGTTTGTCTTGTGCTTTGTTATTGTAAAACTTGAAAAGAATCAGAATTTTCCTTTCATTATGACTTTTTATATTGTATATTTTGAAAAAAATATTTTTCATTTAACAAAATTATATTTGGATGTTGAAATATATCTTACATAGACTGTTTGAATGAACATGTAAAATCATAGTGAACATTAATTTTCAATCTTATTTTAACAATTTTTTGCCTCTGAAGTTTGTTCCTATGGTATTTAAATATGTTGTTTTATGTGGCATTTCAATTTATTTTTTTTTGTAAATAAACAGAAATCCACAGTAAGTACGAATTTTCCAGTAAAGTGACTAATTAACTTTTTAAATAGTGCTCTAAATATTTTAATCAAATATTTTCAGTCTCATTTGAGGCTTATGCTTCATAAAGCAGGGTACCTGCTGATGATAACAGGGAGGTGCAGGTGCCTGGGCTCAACCTCCTGTGCCTACTGAGCTGATAACAGTTAGATATTAAACAAATACTGGCTCAGTTCAGCAGGAACCGGAGTTAGGCCCTCTCGAGACACACAGCTGCTGCTGCCAAGCGGCATGGATCACCCGTCCAACTGAGATACCACACTCTGTGCAAAAACAATTTGCATCTGTAATTAGCGTTTGCTACGTACACAATTCAAAAAGTTGTTTCTAACTAAATTCATATTTTTCTTACTCCACTGCTCTATAACACATTGCACATTGCAAGAAAGGCTTCATCAATGCCTTTGTCATAGTAGCAGCCAGAACTGAGTGCAATCATCCATTAATCAGAACAGAGGAAGCATGTGAATGTCCCCACTCTCTAAGCCTCCCACTGCAACGCTTCTGATGGAGGAAATCTGCTTCTGTTGGTTTGGTATATCTAAAAGATCACAGGAGCAGAGTTTTTCCAGCCGTGTTCACCTCACTGTTCATCTCAAAAGTCCCAGGAAAGCACCAAAGGGTGTCACTTGAGAACTTAAGACACTTTCATTCAATTTCTTTCTGATTTTATGTGTTGCATAGACTTAGGCTTAAATCTAGTTAGTGTTAACTATGGCTAAATGTAGTTAGACAAGTAATGAGTGGATACTTTTCTGAATTATATTAAAGTCATCAATGAAATTGATGATGCAGTCAAAGGTTGTAATTTTGTATTTTTTTTCTTTCTTATCTTTCATTTTCCTTGAACTTTAAAATTATGTGCCACTTGTTATTTGTACTGTTGCATACACCTAAATAAAATTCAGTATGTTTGGTGGTCATAATGTAATAAAATGTGAAAAAGTTCAAAGGGTATGAATACTTTTGCTGGAGGGTTTATATTTTTACATTGCAGTGCTTGAAAAGAAAACTTGATCCCAAACATATATTGACACTGGCTTTCAAATAGATAAAGCAGTTCAACATTACACTTCTAGCGTGTCCTCCCCAAAGACCTAACCTCAACCCAACTGAAAATTTGTAGCATGTCTTTAAAAACTGAGCCTTTGCCTGGAAAGCAACTATCGGTAATTAAAATAAACTCTTTCCATTCCAATGAAAAGAGGTTAAAAATCCCACCAGAATTATACCAGAAGCATTCTAAAAACCCCAAAAAGAGTGTGGGTGAGGTTTATGCAGCAAAGACAAATCTGGCAAAATTTTAGTGCTCAAGGGGTATATTTAGTGCTGAACCTGTATTCAAAATATTGGCCCTATGTGTCTCAGGGAAAAAGGTTACTCACCCAAATCGTTCTTGTAAGATCATTCCATCCTGGAAAAAGAGTCATACAAATGGATCATTAAAATTTGTCATGAGTTTATGTTAGCTTGTCCTCACAAGAGCAATAATGCTTTATTCATCCACATACTGTGAGCTCATTACCTGACAATCATTTCAACGACCAGAGAATGTTCAAGTAAGGATTTTCCAAGCAGTTTTACAAAGTCAATGCTATACCTGTCATAACGACATAAAATGAGTAAAGGGACATAAACTCATTTTTATGAGACGTGCATCTATTACAAACACAGAAGCTGTATATCACTAATTGGACTAATAAAAAAAGGTAAATCAATGCAATACAAATATTCTGAGCTACGTTTTTAAGAACATTTCACTACACAATATAATTCCTTGTTGAGTATCCATACCCATTGAATATTTTCAAAAAAAATTTAACATTGCAAAATTTTATTTTTGTAATTTAATTTTACTTGGATTTTCTGTAAAATAATTTATTAATATTAATAAATGTATATAGTGGTTATTGCAAATATGTATTTGCATAGCCCTTTGCAATAACCACTAGGTTATCCAAAGTGCTTTACACAAACACAAGAAATAAAACAGGATAAAACACAAGGGATAGTAGAATAAAATAAAAAAAATAAAATAATGTCTTGAGTCTTGATTTGAAGAGGCCCAGGTCATAGGTCAATCTTATTTCAGCCAGAAGTTTATTCTACACTCTAGCAGCCACCACAGAGAAGGCTCGACCACCCCAGTGCTTTCATTTGCTTTTCCAACAAGCACTGATTTTCCCTTAGTGCTCAGCCATGGACACGAACAGTTAAAAAAATCAAATAAATACAATGGCGCCAGACCATTAAGAGCTTTAAAACAAACAATAAAAGTTTAAAATCTACCCTAAACTGAATTGGGAGCCAGTGAAGGGATTTAAGTAATGGTATGGTGTGATCATGTTTCTTAGAGCGTGTTAGGAGAAGGGTGGGAACACTCTTCTCAGGCAACTCTTAGTAAAGACTGGTTTAGAGAAGACCTGCACAAAGTAGCACATGCGTCGGGTAAAATAAATACTGAATAAGAAAACTTTTTTCTAATAAATGTATTTCTATTATTTTTTTGTGACATTACATGTACAGCACATGTTGACTATAACCCAATTAATCATCACCTACAAAAAATACATTAGTCCAACAGATATGGGTAGAAAATTGGAATGACACTACAGCAGATGTAATCAAAGCACTTAGAAAAATGTGTTAAATACTTTGTGGAAAACTGTTTTTTTTTTGTTGTTTTTTTTTTTTGGTAATGATAACTTCCAAAAGTTTCCTAAACTCACATGCATTGCTTATGTGTGACTCAACTTCAAAAATACTTTATTTAATATATTGTCTGTGTTTTTGTAAACCACACTTAGCAAAAGGTATTGTTTATTGTTTTCTCAATTGTTGACTGTGTGGTGTCTTCTATGACTTTGTATTTTTGTTTTTTTCTTTTATGATGTAAAGCACTTTGAACTGTCTTGTTACTGAAAAGTGCTATACAAATAAACTTGATTGATTGATTGATTGATTGATTGATTGATTGATTGATTGATTGATTGATTGATCTTTAAATTTGAAAGTCCTGGTACATTTCTCTGTTCATCACCACCATGAAATTTTCACCTGAAAGCATCACTTTGGGCACAGTGTTGTAGGGGTACAGAACAATCCTTCTTCAAATATGATATGGGTAAATATCATATTTACCCATATCCACACTGTGATTTCTTGAGCTTTACCGTGTTTTTCTTCAGCAGAGGGGCCGTATGCAGTGAGTATGCTTCTAAGGTCACTGTGGTTCAGTGCCTTGCTTATTGATTTTATGTAAAAATAATAATAATAATAATAATAAATTGCCATTTTCAAGTCTTTGGCTACTGAACAACTATTCTTATTTTTTTTTTATTCATCTACCAGAAAGCTTACCAGATGCACACGACAATGGCTCTCTTAAGGTGAATTAATCTACTTTCCAGATTATGGCTTCAGTGACACCCACTGAAACATTCAAAAGTTTACAAAAGTTTGTCAGTGGCTTTGTGCACGTTTTTCTTTATGTGTTGAATCCTGTACCATTACACATTCCAAAAAACTCAATTAACTGACTCATTTGTTTAAATTTCTTTGTAATCCTGGGTTACAAAATTGCAAACATATAGCAGGAATTTTATCTCAAATAAAATGTTTAAAATATATACTTTAATGAGAAAAATGTGGACATGTTAAACACCTGTTTATCAAACTGTAACTGTGAAGTGAAATATGCATATGAAAAGAAACATTTTGTTGCAAATAAATGCCTGATTCAGCCCCTCTGAGTCAGTGTCGTGTAAAATCACCTTTCTTTATGTTGATCTATCAAATAATATCTTTATTAAATAGATAAATACATTAGGGATTGTGGTTGGAGGTGACTTAAATCTGAAATAAATATATAAGTCACTGTAAGAACTTTGAGCAGAACATATAGCATTGTTCAACAACAGGATAACAACAGGAACATATAACATTGCTCCAACTTTGAGTGTGACTAATTTTTTGTTATGTATAAAATTAAATATTCAAATGCCTCTTATTGCAGTACAGAATGTTCTCTGAGAGTATCTTCTTCAACAAATGCCAAATCTTATGCTTAGCTTAGTGGATGTGAGATAATTAAGAACTGCAATTATGATCCTACATAACAGGTCTAGAACAAGAGAGAGGAGATATTTATTTGCTCCTCATCCTCATTCTTTCCACCATCTGGATTCTCCAGTCGTGAGTCACATACCTGTTGTTTTTTTTGCCATTTCAGATTTGCTTTAATGCAAACAGTTACACCTGTATCCCTGCTAACTTAACTCTTGTATAAGGGGTTCATTTTCACAGTTACCTTTCACATTTCCACTCCCACAAGCTCAATGCCAGCCGCATGCTGACTTATACAACGTTGAATCACCAGTCTGATTGTTCAACATCATGTATTTAAATTTAAAAATTGCAGCGAAGAATGATTTTCCTGGAGCCTTTTGGCATGACAAACAATTTTCCCTGTTTGAGAAAAAGCCAAGAAACAAGAGTCTGCTGGATCTTTCAGTGGGTGTGCTTGCATTGTTTCAGATTGTTGTTCAATATGACAGCGAATCATTTATAAGTGCCTCATGCCTACATGTTTGACAGCCTTCAAAGCATAAGTCAGCATGAGGTCAGAGGCTGCAATAACTTAGACAAACCCTAATATACTCTGTTGAGAGGTTTTACATAGTTAATTTGCAAGGAATTACATAGAGTGGCCAAATGTGGTTATTTCTGGGTGTTTTAAATCATTTAATGAGTCACCTGAGAAAAGTAATCAGAAAACTGGATGGGGTTTGAGGCAAATCAAGATTTTTTAATTGGTTCCAGTGTGAGATACTGTTCTGTTGCTCTCTTAGGTAGGTGTTGTGTGGTTTCTTGTTGCATATTTACTCAACTGAGTGTGATCATTTATTTAATTGAAGCTCATGTTTACATTAAAGCACTTTTTTCATATTGAAAGAACTTATGGTCATCCTTTAGCCAGGGGTGCCCAAAGTCAATCGGCCTGCATCCTGCGTGTTTTAGTTCTCTCCATGGTTTCACACCTGCATCAAATGACGGCTCGTTAGAAGGCCTAAGAAGAACATTGACATGCTGAAAAGATTGTTACTACCACCAGGGAGAGAACTAAAACATGCAGGATGCCGGCCCTCGAGGACCGACTTTGGGCACCCCTGATTGACCTTCCAGTTTAGGTGGGTGCCTTGGCAGGTTCCACCTGTTTCCACTCTTCCTTTGACTTGACCAGTTCTCCATAAGATGTCATAAACTTGGTGGTTTTAAACTCTAGTCCTATTTTAAACGTCTCCATTTTCTTATGGACCTTTCCACTGCATTCTTTGGTGTTCATGATGCTGTTTTTCCACTGACGTTTTCTAGCAAACCTCTGAGGCCTTCACAGAACAGCTGGATTTAAACAGAGAGGAAGTTACACAGAAATTAACTCCATTTACTAAATAGATGGCTTCTGAAGGCCATTGGATTCACTAAATGTCTTAGACAATATCAACAAAAATGGGGCTGAATTTATAGTTATATTGAATTCGTTAGAATGCATGCCGATGAAGCATTAAATATTCTCCTATGAAAGGTTTTCAAACATCAATCTGTGTTAACATGTTTCACTTAGAGAATTGAGTTACTGCAATTAATTATATTTTCAATATTTTTCTAATTAATTAAATATGAATGTATAGGCCACTATTTTTACATTTTTATTTTTGATAAAATAAAGTATTATTTTCTTGTTCTTCAAGAGCTAGTTGTGGCAGAATGTATTTATAAAATTAACTATTATTATAAATAGCTGTCTGCATTTGATGAGTGCTTCTTCAAGTTAAGTAATATTGAATGTATTTTCAGATAGTTGCAATTTGGTGATATACAGGTATAAATTGCTCTGTTTTGCATAATAGAATAATATTTAAGCACACAACTGTTATCTTTAAGGTTCTGTTAATGTGGTCCTCTAGAGTCTAGCCGCACAGGTGTCAAACTCCAGTCCTCAAGGGCCAGGTGTCCTGTTGTTTTTAGATGTGCCACAGGTACAAAACACTGGAATGAAATGGCTTAATTACCTCCTCCTTGTGTAGATCAGTTTTCCAGAGCCTTGCTAATGACCTAATTATTCTATTCAGGTGTGGTGCAGCAGAGGCACATCTAAAAGTTGCAGGACACCGGCCCTTGAGGACTGGAAGTTTGACACCAATGAGAGGGTGACATATAAAGTTGTGACTGGCCGGATTTGGTCCCCAGTCCTTGAGTTTGACATGTGTGATCTAATATATAAAATTCCAGTAAAAAGCATTAAAGTTTGTGGTTTTGTGTGTGTAAGACATGTGGCTTGAAAAGCTGTCTGTTTATTATGAAAAGTGCTCTATTAACAGGCTCGGCTGTCTGATTTGATAGATATTTAATCGAGAACCGTAATGTCTGACAATTAACTTTTTCAACAGCTGTGAGGCTAAGCGTTTTTCTCTGCCAAATGAGCCATTTTCCCTTTCGTTTTAGCATACTAACATCAATCATCTCCCCTCCTGTTAAACTTTCATATTGAGTTATTGAATATAACTCCATGAAGCCAATGGCTGGGCTGGGTTACAAATTACCTCTTTAAGATTCTCTTTGCAGGCTGCATATCTAAGCATAAACTGTGTAAACACGGATGAAAAATGTAATTAAAATATGTTTGGGGTAAAACTTAATGTGAATTGGGATTTCTTTTATCTGATGTGTATTTAGACAATCTAATATCAAATCTGAAGAAAACCAAAGAAAGGGGGAAAATCATTATCTAGAAGCCAAATAAACTGACTTAAGATAAAGATGCTAAACAGAAAGAAGAAAAAGATTAACTGTTTTCTTCAAACTCTAAAATATCTACAATTCAGATTAAAATAAATAATGTCAAAACTCCAGATATGGCAATTAATATCACACTACCCCCAAAATCCTGAACAGGGTCTGTAACTGTCTTCGTGGCATAAGGTACTGATTATTGCTTATAGTTTCTACTCATTCAGTCTGTGTGCTGATGTTTAATGCTAACTCTGACTATGTGATGTCATTTGTTTTGACCATGTCTGTATGTAGAAACCATATTAAAGCTCATTTTTACAAAAACCTGCCTTTTGTACATTGAGGCATCAACTTCTTAAAGGCACTGTAAGTACAAGACAAAGGGGATTCTATTTTACCTGTTTTAATATACTGAGTGTGTTTTAACTAACCAAATTATTTTATGTTGGCAAAGATTTATTTTGTTTATTATCACTGTGAATCCATTTAATCATCTTTCAATTAACAAAGTCTGATTTCATTGTGATTTCACTCTCTACTTTAAACGGTGTCTTAAGCTCAAAATGTCAGGTGGTAATTTTGTTCTATTAAAGCTTATTTAGAAGGTTACAGTCATAATTTTACCTAATGCTGTGGCTGAGTCATTATTTAGTTTTTAATTTGCTTCTCCCTCTGTACTAATGCTTTGAACAGCAGACAAGCCTACCATAAATTACGTTTTAAGTGACATTTTTATTATACATTGAAATGGAAAAAATTTGAATGGCTGCCTTTTCTTTTGGAAGTCATCCTATGTATTTCAGCCTGGGGTGTCTGGTATCTTTGGAAACTAAGATCATTCATGTTCAACTCAGAAGAACAATCAGAGTGTTGTTTCCAATAAAACAAAATTTCCACTAACAGACAAGCCAAGGGAGTGGAAATCAAATTGCTTTACATTAACATAACACAAGATTGAAAAATATAAGAATAGAAGCAACACCCAGTTACTAAAACTTATCAAACATATTTAAGTCCCTCCAAACTATAAATTTGAGCAGTGTCTTATAAAATTTTTTGCAGATAACGACACAAAACTTTCAAGCAGAATCATTGTATGACATGCTAAAGAGCTCCCCCTAGTGATTTGTATAAATATCTAATTGCTGCTCAAGTCCACAGCAGTAGTTGAACTTGCTAAAGACATCGATATGTGAACATTGCAATTGCAAACTAACCATACTTAGATTACTCTGGTATGGTTCTGCATTATTTAAAAACATCTCAAATGGCCTTATGTGTGCTTTATGTAAAGGTTAATCTCAGCAAATTAGAATATTTATTTAATTTATTTTAGTAATTCAATTGGAAAAACATGCAGATAATGCGTCCTAGGTGCATTATAATTTTCTGGTTTATGTCTTATAGTTTATGAAAACCCAACATTCAGTTTCTCTAGATATTTCAACCTCATTCAAGACAATTTAAAACAGATTTTAAATACAATAAATTCAGCCAAATATACAGTATATATTTAGTACTTGGTCAAGACGGATGGATTACTGCATTAATATGGTGAGGCAGGGAAGCAATCAGTCTTTTGCTCTGCTGAGGTCTTGGGAAGCCCAGATTCCATTAATAGTAATCTTCAGCTCATCTGCATTGTCAAGTCTGATGTTTCTTATCTTCCTCTTTACAATATTTTGCTATTTCTGTATGGGGTTTAGGTCGGGAAAGTTTAATGGTTTTGGATACCTTATTAAAGCAGGTATCTGCACTTTAGGCAGTGTAGTCATGCAATAAGTGTTCATATAGCTGTAAGCTAATGTCCACTTCTTCCTACTCCTTTTTAAAACAGAAAAGTAGTGGTAGGCTCATTATTTTGTGCTTGTTTATGTATGTACCAGTACTTGTTTTCTTGTTTTTAAAAATCTGTTTGAAATAAATAAATGAAAGGAAATAAAAATGAAATTAAATGAACATGTCCTACAGGAAAATGAAATCAGCATCTCTATAATATTTTATCAACAGTGAACATTGAAAATTTTAATATAATATTTTAATAACAGCTGCACAGACTCTGGCTTTACACAATGGATGGACAACTGTAGATGACAATTTCCACAGAAAAATCATAATTTTACTAGAGACAAAGTCAAAGTCAAGGGACTTTGACTTTGACTCTAGACTTTTACTTTCATTTACTTTCATCTGAAAGAATGTCTGTGGAACACTGAGCAACAGTCCAGATCTTTTTTTTCTCCTCATACGGGGTAAATCATTTTTGTTATTGTTTCTGATTTATGAGAGGATAAAAATGATAAATATGATAACTCTTGACCTTGTTTAGTAGCTTTTAAAGCACTAATTCCAGCTGCAGTTCACTTCTTGTGAATCTTCCCTGATTTATTAATGTATTTTTTCTTCAAAATCTTCTCAAGGCTGCAGTTATCCTTGTTGCATGTGCTTCTTATGCTATAACAGGTATTTATTCCATTCAAATTACTATTACTGGTGGTAAGAGCTTTGCTTCTAAGCAATGACCATTTGGTTAACAGTCCTTGGAAGGAGCATCAATGAATATTTGCTTAACACCAATCAAGTCATTCTCCCCATCATTGTGTAGGCCATAACATCCCATTAGCATTAAAATACATTTTTATTGGTTTTGCTTTGGGTCTTTTTATAGCTGTAAGCTATAATCATAAAACAAACAGAAAATAATGCTTGAAATATATCATTATGCAGTGAATATGTCTCACTTTTTGATTAGAATTGCAAACATAAAGTATTTTATGTGATGTGCTACTTTTTAGAAGTACCCTTAGTTCCTGCTGGTGAAATAAGATAAGAAACATACAAATTTAGTATGAAAATTCTTTTACCAAAAAATTATAAGCTAAAAAAAAGTATGAACATCACAAACAAATTAAAATTCCTTTATAGCTGCTTCCTGCTGCTCTCACATTGTGAAGTTGTATATCTTTTCATGGATTGTGAATGGATCATGGACTGCAGTGTTGCTTTAGTAAACTATGTTTAAAAAACTATGTTAATGAAAACAGCACCATATCACATCTAGGTTTTCATATTAGAAGTTGTCTAATTTAAAAGTAATACTTAAGTCAATGTTGTTTTCTCTAACTGTAATAAATGTAAAAATTCCGAAAACAATGTGAGATTCTAGTTGTGAATGAATGTCTTAAATTGCATTTTAAAACTCAAAATATGGTTTATTCAATTTAATCTTGTTTATGTAAAAAGTGTATTCTGCATTAATAAAGTTAAATGTTGGCACTGGACTTTATTTTTCTTTGTTCCAAAAGTAGATCTCAGATGTTTTTTGTTGGTAATGTTTTGTTTTGTAACTGTTTTGTTTCATAAGGGTAACAGGGTGACTCAGAAAAGAGTGACTCATCCTTGTAATACGTAAAACCACAAATGAGCTACATTTCAAAACTGATGCATTGTTTTACTTTCCTTTAATTAGCACAGTCTAGAGTACTCAACTCTCCAAAGATTTTCAGGATTTATCAATGCATATTGATAAGGCCATTGTTTAACAGTAATCTGCTTTAGTAAGAAGGTTACAGTAACTTACTGACAGCTGGATGCCACCAAGTTACCAGATAAGTGTTTAAGGCAATACTACAGTAATGTCATGTAGAAAAAATAAATAAATAAAAATAAAAAAAGCAAAATCACTGTGATTAATTTACAGTGGTAATGGTGTATTTTTATTACACCAGTATCCCTTCTGTAATTCATTTAAAGTGTTGCTGTATTTTGACTCTTTGTGAGTTGAGTGAGTCAACCAAACTATATCTGAAGATATTTTTATCATTTAAATGTAATGTTAGACGAAAAAATGAAGCCCAACATTTTAATGGAAAATAAATTAAATTAAGTGCTTTGGTTTTCTCTGTTAAATGTAGGTTATACTTTATTGCATATTGATTAGAAGATATTTTCTTCTTTAATATCAATTATTAATACTACATTTAACATGCATTCAAAAGTAAAGATGATTTCTCTTTTTCAAAAACATAATTGGAAAACACCGTTTCCTGTCATTTTGCCACACGTACAGTTTGCCACTCACAATATGGCAATTATGAGGCGTCACGTGTTTCACGTCGGTAGTTTTATTTTGAAATTCCCAACCCGGAAACTAATCTGATTTCCTCTTCCTTTTTCCTGTGGTGTGTACTTGGGAGAGATTCCACAATGGCTCAGAAAGTCCAGAAACTCGTTGCTAAAGTCCCTACACTTCTCGGTGGTAAGTGAACCATTACTATGTTTTACAAGACTTATAAAATGGGTTAGTTAATTTAAAACCAAGCCGCGTTATTACAGTTCGTCATACATGCTCAGGTTCTCTGTGACCTCTGCGTATCGTCACATCAGGTGTAAAAACAGAAAACGCTGCTGCAGGTTTTCCTCTCTGTTGTGTGTTTAGCTTTCAAAGCCGAAGCAACCCTGCAGCTTCTTGCTTCTCCGAGTAAGGTGGTCTATGCTTTATTGCAGCCGCTGTCACATACTCCAAACCCCGGCTAGCGACCTTCTGGTACTACGCCAGGGTGGAGCTGGTCCCTCCGTCCCCTGCTGAGATCCCCACAGCTATCGAGGCCGCCAAAGGTCTGGTTAGGAGCTACCAGACAGGACGCCTCGGACGAACCACAGTCAAAGTGAGTAGTGCTGACCTGAAGTTTTTCATTCACTTAAATTACGATTGATTTAACTCCATAGTTTGTTCTTTATGGGAGCTGAAAATATATTTACTTGATCTTTACCTGAAAACGCCGAGATTGTGAAAAGCTAGAGTGATAGGCGCCTTAATAAAATTGTGTATATAATGCTTGACCACAAAATAATATGTTGAAAAATTCCAGTAAATGATTGACAAGTATGAATGTCAGTTTGGTGGAAAAAAGAAGACGGTCTGGATTATAAAAATAACGTTCGACATATTATGAAAAGCTTGACATTCCAAAAAAGACATTATGAAAAAAATAAATAAATCAGTCTTTTTAAGAAATAGATTAACAGCAATTGATTATAATAAACTACTGGTGATCAAATCATATTGAACCACCACTGTGCAACACTGATGGGAAAACAATCTTGTTCCCCTTGAACCAGATCACAAGAGAAACACACTATGTAGAGAGGAAATTAATCATAATACCCTTATTTTATTTGGGCGGGGGGAGTAAGTTTGAATTTGACAAGAAGCACTTTTCTTACCTGTAAATGGTTTCCTTTGTTTTGTTTCAGGATGCTGTGAGGAATGGACTTGTGACTACTGAGGTGTTGATGTGGTTCTTCATCGGAGAGTGTATCGGCAAAGGAGGCCTGATTGGATACAATGTCTAAATAATGAATTTCCTCTTTTCACAAGGGCTGTGCAATAAATAAAGAAGAAAATATATCACGATATACAGCATGATCAAGAACAGTAGGGATTACATTCAATAGAGTTTATTAATTTTATGTCATTTCAGATATTTAAAACAAACTAATCAATAATTATCGACTGATATTAAACGCTTATATCGTGATACGTTTGTCAGCCATATTGCGCAGCCCTACTTCTGAGTATCACATTCTGAATGAATTCCAACTAATTATTAAATGAAATCATTGAATCAATCTTGAATTCCCTTATATGTTTTATTTTCAAACAATTTCCAAAAATATTAGGGCTACAAAATGTTTCATAATACCTCATGAAGATCTTAAGGTATTAGTAATGAATAATGTATTTCAGATGTTCGAGTCAAAGTGTATGCTAACTAAAATGGGTGTTTGGTACATTTTACTGCTATGTAATGATGGACATCTCCTCTCGCTCTCGACTCTCGGACATTGCTTTTACAACATTTCCCAAGTATCTGTAGAAGGCATGTCGCATATCTTCGGGCTCTTCCTCCAGATCAGAATGAATAAGTGGCAACCTGCTCAGGTTTGGTGCTGCGTCAAAAAATAAAAATAAAATCCATTAGTCCTGTAAGATGGACACTGATTTAAGAGAGGACTACACAAAGATTACCTAAAGGCAGACGGCCATGTTCTATCTCACTGCCAGGCTTGTGGTGAGCTATGAGTAAACACTGGCTTTCCAGCAAACTTTGAGTGGAGATGAAGATAGAGTGCCACGTCTCGATTTCTTTGAGGTGACTTGGGATATCAGGATTAAAAATGATCACTACACCGCTGCAGTCCTTCATCAGTGCAGGCCAGCAGGATTCAAATCTGCAAAAAAAATTTTTTACTTCAATTTATGGAGAACCTTATTTCTCATGGCAAGATTTAAATAATGTTTAACAAGTCAACTAACTTAAAATCCCCTGAGCAGTCCCAAAGTTCAACCTCACAGATCTTGTCACCGCTGCCCTCAGGCTGGGATTCAAATTCCAGGATCCTTGAGACAGTAGAGAGCAGCTGCATTTAGTTAACTGGAGTCCAATAAGCAATACAATTTTACATTAGGCCATGAATTTAAACACTTTGTGAACAGTTTCAGACTCCTCAGTGAGATTCATATCACATTACTTTAGAATATGTAATGGGAACTTTAAACAGTTAATGGTTAAGTGTAGTGCTCTACTTTTAACACAGGACTTGTGTACCTGACTCCTTGCGTTGGTCTGTATTCCCCACCCACGTTTTCTGTTGTGTCTGAAAGGAAGTTAGCAACAACGGTCTTACCACTCTAGAAAAAGAAACACATATGTGGCATTACATAAATTGGAATATCTTTTTAACATTTTGCAACAACACATTCACTACACAGTCTTATTTTCTTTAGTGTATGCAGCCAACTAGAAATGCACTGATAAAGCTTTTCCTCAACTGTTTTACTTGTCTGACCTGCAAATTTCCATTTTCTAAGGGCAATAAATATTACAAAATGTTTTCCTCAGCTATTTGTTTTAAAAGTGTCAAAAAAGAAGCAGTTGTGAATTCTATTCTATCCTATCCTAAAGTGTCCTATTTTGTTTAGCAAAACAAATGTCTAAGCTTTATCTGACTTTTACTAAACTTGAAATCGGTGTTAATAATCAAAAAATAAGTTATTAGTTTTGATGTATTAAATGAACAGTGGAAAATACAGATATTCTACTGTTTTATCCGCTGAACTGTGTTAAAGCTAAACAAGTAAAAACTGACCAACTTGGATCTCTGGCTGAATAACTGCTGCATCACTAAATCAAGTTCACTTTATAAATAAAATTAAAGTCGGGGCATTTATGCCAATAAAACTTAGTTCAAAAATTGTAGAAATTACACAAACAACCACCAAATTTAAGATGGTGTCTACGATGTATGTTTGACACCATAATGCTCTCAAAAAGATGGTATGAATATCATGGACGGGATTTCTTGCATATCTTTTGCTTGAGAATGTGAGAACTTTACCACAAAGCCACAAAAGTATTACTAATAATGTTGTGTTTACACATAAATATTGTAATCAAGTAAGTACTACTATTTTGCATGTTGGGAGGTAGAAATGTAGGTTGCCAACATTATTGAATACTACCTGGATTATGAGAAATAAGCAAGCTTTAGATTTATTACACAACGGAGGATTTTACAGTTGTAAATGTTAATACTCAAGATGACTGTGTACTTGTCAACACTTTACAGCTACAGACTGTAATAAGATAATAAATCTTACCTCAGTAGGACCTACGAAGAGAATTTTTGCTTTAAACATTTTCACCAGCCGATCATTAGCTTGTCCAGCTAACTTGCTATGATTAAGCCCTGGCAACGCGAAGCTATCGTACTCGGATGAAAAATAAAATAAAATGAAAAAAGTAGCAGTGGTATTTTCAGTATAAAACAAGCAACATTGGCTTAGCTGTGTAGATGTTGTCGAAGCTGGGTAGTCGCTGTAAACTTCCTTTTCGTTGCTATGGTTTCAGTCATTTCTTCTTTTCATCATTGGCTATTTGGAACTCTACTTAAATTTAACCCCGCCTCTTATTCCGATCTAAAGAAGCCAATAAGCTTTCAGTGAATGTGTTTGCGTCATTACGTTGCCTGAAAGCTAACCAATCAAGTGTAGATATTGCAACGAATGCATAGTTCCCATTGTAGTAGCGTCAATAACAACCAGAAAGCGTAATATTTGTCCTTTCAAAGCATATATTTGTAAGGGACTATGTTTAGGCTCAGTAAGAGCAACAAGTCTGGTGGTGGTCTTGCTGGTTTCATTGAACAAGCAAATGTTTAGTGAGTGGATCGAAATGCTTAGCAGCTTCTCAACCTCATCTGTTGCTATGTGTTGACCTTCGAAACCCATTTGCTGGCACAAGTCATAAGGTAAACATATTCTAACTATAAAATAAATCGCACAATAGTCCTATCTTTTCTCTTAGCTTTGACTGCTACTCTCTTATTTTAGTTTTCAACGTAAGGTATGTCTCCAGAGGATAAACCCCAAAGTTCCCCACTTGGTTTCAGTCACATCAGGGAGGATCTCCCTCTGAGTCGTCGTGACCTAGACAACAGCGATGAACCAGAAGAGAACAGGGCGTGCACTAGTGTCCAGGCAAGAGCTGAGTCTGGGTGAGGATGTGGAACACATATTTGTTTGTAAAACGCAGCATAAGCTGGGCAAAATATGCAGTATGCTCTAGGATACCTGAAGGTTTTCTCTTTCTCAACCTTGTTTTTAGCCCCGAGAACTTCAGTAGTGGGAAGAGCCCTTTTCTGAAAGTCCTAATAGATGCAGAAGCTGCTTCCAGCGCTGCAGCAATCCAGCTTGTGGCTTTCAAAGATGCAGTGGACAACGAATTTGCTGTATGCTTCTTTTGTGCAATTTTGTATCCCACAGATTTTGTTTTAAACATTTGCAATTTCTTTAGAATGTGACTGTTTCAGAACTGTAATGCCTTTTTTTATTATTATTTTAGACCTCTGGGAAGTCTACCAAAGACAAAAGCCAAATCACCCGCCAGAAAGGACTTTTGCTGGAGAAGTTGGAAGAATTCAGGCGTCTGAATAAATCAGTGCGACAGAAGCTAAAACAACTTCAAGATGCAGAGGTAGATTTTGCTTTTTAGTATGTTGATTACATTTGTAAATATAGACCAGCAAATAGAAGATGTAAACATGTTTTATTCATAAGTTTGACATTATTTGCTCATAGGTATATCGAATTGATGCTGACAGAAAGATGGAAACTTTACTGAAATGGATCAGAAACGCTGAAAGTGAAAATGAGGTGACTGTTTTGTTAAATCATATTTGGTCAAATAAATTTTGTAAATAAGGTCCGATGGGGGGAAATGACAAAATTGTCCTTATTTTGATCCAAAAGAATTTAAAAAAAGACCTCGATGAGACCGAGAAGAAGATTGGTAAACTGATGGATTTGCGGAGAGAAGAGCAGGTTAGAACAACTAATACTCAAAAATATAATCTTTTCCCAAGTAGGCATGGGCTGGTTACTACTACAGAGGTATTCTAAGTTTTTAAAATGTCATGGTTCTTAAAATGTTTAAGAATGTCTATGTGAGCGTTTGAAAATTATTAAAACAGCAATAAACTATTGTTGTAGCTGATGCTATCAGTAATAAGCAATATGAAAACTAATGTTACTTTTCATGTTTTAAATAAAAGCAAATAGGCCTTGTAACTTTTTGTAACATTTTTTAAAATATATGTATTTATATCTTTTAAATATTTTTTGTTGTTGTTCATCTTATCAGGAGAACATTAAAAGCTTAGTTCACACCACCAAGTCCATTGAAGCAACTCGTACTCACCTGCAGGGGCAGCTGCGCAACAAGGAAGCAGAGAACAATCGCCTGACTGTGCATTTACGGGTAAAAACCCTCCACCCTGTTAACTTGAAACTGTGAAAGAAAAGTTTTAAAATACATGATATTAAGATTTTTCTTTTTTTTGTTGTTGTTGTTTTGTTTGGTGTGTTACAGACCCTGGAGAGAACTGTAGCAAAGCAGAAGTCGGAGACTGATCAGCTGAAGACATCCTTCGCCTCCCTGACCAAAAAGGCTGTGAAGGACAAAGAATCTCTGAGGAAAGCTACGCAAGCACAGAAACTGAGAGCAGAGAGATTCGAAGCTGCCATAGAAAAGTGCAGTGCACAGCTAAAGGAAAGGGTATGAAATCAAAACAAATGTAAGTGCTGGTTGTACAAAGTCAAATGCACCTTCAAAACTCAAGGATGTTGCTTTCACTGTCAGGATTCCCAACTGGCTAAAGCCCGTTCAGAAAGAGACTCCAGGAGACGGCGAAAGGAGCAGACGACGGATGACAGAGAAAAACTTGTTGCTCAAATAGACCTTATGAAAAGGTTTGTGCTCTACACAGTCGTTCTCGTAGACTCCAGCATGCACATAAGACAGCTGCAGATTTATACTGATAAACCTCATGATATTTCTCCTCCAACAAAGTGAGTTAGCAGAGTTGACACTGAGGCTTCAGAAAGAGAGGGACGAGCTAACTGCAGCTAATGAAAGAATGGTGCAAAGCCTTGACATACTCATTGCTGACAACAGGGACCTCACCATCACTAATGCAACGCTCAAGGTATGAAGCGACACACAGCTTTTGTAGGGAATTCATCTTTTCGATAGTGCAGATTCTAAAGGAAAGAAATTATGGTTTGTCTAATGATTTCATGTTAAACTCAATAGATTAGAGTATCATCAAAAACTGCAGTAGAAAAAGTCATTGCTTCAAAAACCACCACACATGAACATATCCAAGGCGTGGATATGTTCATGTGTGGTGGCGCTGCAACTGAGATTCCTTGTGTTGATAAAAGAGGACGTGACTGCATTGAAGTCCGCTTCTGTCCCTTTTCTGTTTAGCCTAATTTAAGCTGCTTCGAATGTTGTCCGCGGTTCATGAGAGACTTAGAACAAGAATTATAACTGTTGCAGCTCATTTTCTGGATGAGGTTCATCCTGCATGTGGAACTTCTTGAAGCACTGACACCACCTGTGGTTCACGCCTTCTGACTCTCCCTAATTTGTTAAATGGACTTCGCTTAACAATCTGGTCAAGGCCATGATTATCCTTGTTGTTTATGGAAATTGTTCTACCACAGGTTTTCCTTACACTCAACCTTCCATTACTATTCCAAGGAACAACTACTATCCCTTGCAGAGGTTATGAATGATTCCTTGCTGCACAAGTGTGCAGTCTTCTATATTTCCCATGGTTGTATAAACCATAACGTGGTCATATCTTAATATTTCTTTTGCACATCTTTCTCCTATTGTTAATATATCATGTTCAGTTTTTTGAGATGCAAATTTAACAGAAAGAAACAATTGAACTACTAACTCTGTGAACTCTGTATTGACCAATACAATTTTCTCTTATTATATTGAATTACTGAAAAAAAAGTGCTCTAATTTCTCAAACAGCACATTTGCCTTCTATTTCTTCTAGTAGGCTACATTTTTCACGGCTGTTTTTTCTGGCATTTTGTTGCTTTTACTCTAATTCTGCAGCTGAAATTATATTTATTTATGCGTGATTGCAGACGTCCGTGGCTCAGTTGGAGGAGCAGCTCGCTGATTGTGAGTCGGCGCTCGTTGAAGAGAAGACCATCTCGCTAGAAAAGAAACATGAAGCGGAACAATGCCACTTTCAGGTCTGTGTTCTTTACAATAACAAAGGCTCTGAAGGGAGGTTACCTTTGGATTATATTTAGGATGGTGATATTAATTTTTGATCGGCCACTTCACAACTTGGTTTCAAGTCCAACTTATAGAATATGTCAGGGGGTTTTTGCCTTTTTTTTTTTTAACTTTTCTTAAAATGAGCACAAGGTTTTTATTTTGGTGGGGTTATTCCTGATTACAAATGAAACTGATTTTAAAAAGCTGTTTCATCTTGGATTGCCCAGGCCAGATTTGATATTATCATTTACATTTTAACTTCCAAAATGGTAAGATAGCCCTTCACCACACTGCTGAATCAGCAACCATCTTCAGTCCTGTGTTGTTTGGTCATTTGTGAAAATAAAATGCTAATAAAACCCAATTAACTGAATGTTTTGTACTCAAATATCCATGAAGCCATAAGCTGATTAAAAAACAGAATAATGTGGCCATATTATAGGAACTCTGTTATCACATTAAAGACTCAACTGTCTTTTTCCTTTGTCTAGGTTGCAGAACTCAAAGCTGAGATTGACAGCCTTCAAATAAAATATGCAAATCTGTTGAGGGAAACAAGAACGACACAAGACAGGAAAGAAGCAGAAGTTGAGAAGGTATTCCCACCTCCACATTTTAATCCCTTTAGCAATTAATGACTAATGGTTGATTGAAGTAGAAATTCTCGCATAACTCTTGTACTTTTTCTAATATAAACAACTCCACATCTCTCTCTTTTTTGCTGATAAATTGCCTTTCACTATGCTGTTAGATCTCTTCTGATAAACCCTCAAATAGTTTGTTTTAACAACCTAACAGAATGTAAATCTTCTCAGTCTAAGTAGCATGGATGGGGAGCTTTGCAAACTTAAAAGTGTGTTTATGCTGTGCCTATTCCCTGCACTGGACCCACCCTGGAGCCCAGGTCAGGCAGGAGCTGCAGGGACGCATAGAGGAGCTGAGAGTTTACCCTGAGTTACTGGGTGAAGCCGAGCAGAGTCTCCTCCAATGCCAGGAGAACCTGCGCAGGTTGGAGAGGCAGTGTTCGGAAAAATCAGAGTCCATTAAGCAACTGCAGTTTAAGGTGTGCAACGCCAGCTGTTGTCATCAGATGTAACATGTAAAACTCATTTACATATATCTTGCCACTAGGTGGTAGTACATCCCGTGTCTCTATTGTGCTTTCTTATCTTGATGGTTTTTCTGGTTGCAACCAACAAAAAAACCTGTTTGCAGTGTAGAAAATGCACCCCTGTGTGTATTTGTGCTGTGTGAGTTCTCCATCACTTACATTGTGTCTCCCACATAATGTATTCGCTAAATAATTATTTTCCCTTTTGAACGGTTTCTCTTCATCCAAACCATGTGCCTCAGAATTATACAATTTCTATTTGCAGATGGAGACTCAAAGTAAACAGCTGAGATCATCTCTGGAGATGAAAGAGTCTGTTCATGAGGCCAATGTGAAGGTACAAGAAAAAGTGAATTCTCTCCAAAGGTAAGAACACACACAGTGGCTGAACCAACCTTTGCTTAACTGACATCTGCAAGTCGACAGGTGTATGTTTCTATCAGCTTTGTACATCTAGTGGCAAAAATGTTTGGCTGCTCATCTTTGACAAACAACTTACAGACACGATTATTTCACTCACATGTTCAAAGTTACTTCTTTCCCCAAACTAACATTGTAGAAAAAAAGAAAGAAAGCTTGGAAAGCTTGAATGGGGAGTCTGTGTTTGTGCTTTTATTTTGAGTCTTACCACAAATTTGTTTTATTTGATTTGGGCCTTTGCAGCAAACAAATAAGCTTTGGTATTAACCATTAGTGTCAAACTCCAGTCCTCAAGTGCAGTTACCGATTTTAAATGTCCCCCCACTCCAGTGTAGCTCAATTACTCCAGTGTAATTTAGTTACATTGTAGCTAAATTATCCCACTAATGAACACATAATGTGATTCAGGTGTGTTGAAGCAGGATCTAAAGGCTGCAGGACACAAGGCCTTGAGTACTGGAGTTTGACCCCTGTAGTTTGAAGTAGACATAAATACCTTTCCTCTTCAGAAAAATCGACCAGGTGCAGCAGGAGAACCTGGAGCTGGTCCGGAAGCTAGGCGGCTCAGGACGAGGCCCTTAGCTACAGCAACCGGCAGCTGGATCAGCGCTCCTCTGAGTGTCAAGCTCTGAATCGGCAGCTGGAAGCTGCTTTGTCGGATGTCAGAGAGCAGGTGAGCTTCAGCAGTTGTCCTGTCAAACTTTGAAAGACAAAGAAATTTTTGCTCAGATTAAAAGAAACAATTAGCTTAAACCAACATTAGTGAGTTAATCATTCATTTGTCCCAGGTGAGTAAAGTAAAAAGCCAGACTTCCTCCAGAGAAGAGGCTCTGCAGATGAAAATCCTACAGCTTCAGGCTGAGCAGAGCAGAAGGAATAATGAACTGAAGCTTCTTCGTGAGAGCAAGCAAAATGTGAGCATCACATTTCTAAAATGTTCTCCTTTTTTATGCCAGCAAATGATGCAATGTCTGATAGTTAAGCTGATGTCCAAATAAACTACTGCTTGTCTGCCGTCGATCTTCAGGCGGCGAAACAGTTTGAGGTGCGTCTAAAGAACCTGGAGCTCAGTCTGGACCAATCAGAGAGCCACAAACGCAGCATTCAGAATTACGTTGATTTCCTCAAAAAATCTTACATGGCAATTTTTGATGAAGGGGTGCAAACATCAACTTTTGTACAAACATCATATTTCCTAAAATGATGGTTTCCATTTTTTTGTGTGTGGGTGTGTGCGGGCGTGTGTGTGTGTTACACTGTAATATTTATATCAAGTGAGAGTCAAGAAGAAGACATTTTATTTAGAGACAATAACTGCTGCATACAGCTAACGGTGATAACCCCAAATTTATAGAGGTTTTGATAGATATTTTAGCTCAGGTCCAAAGAGCGGATGTTTCATATTTTGTTAAATGGATGCATTCTGTAAAAGTGCTAGGTGCTAAATCCTGGAGCTACATTTTTAAACTGGTGCAGCAGAAAAAATGACCCTCATCTGTGCACTCTGATGATTTTTTTAAGAGAAAGTTGTTGAAAACAAAAACACCTAAGTTCATTTGGAAACTAGAATGATGAATGGTAAATTGTTTTATCCAAAAATTTACTTCCGATTATTAATATTTCTACAATGTAAAATTTGAACAATAATGCCTAATCGTCAATATTCCTTAAATGGCCTTGGCTACAGTAGTAAGACTCTTTATATTAATAATTTAAGTGGCAGAAGACATATCTAAACTCTTCAGGCACATTTTTGTGGCTTTAAGGAGTTGGTTTGTGTTTTCTGTGGACTATGAATGTTATTAAGTCTTTGTTTCAAAGAGTTGAGAGGTCAGAACCTCAAACATTTCACTGAGGATAATTAAACCCCGGGGTCAGTGGAGGGGATTTAGAAAACTAAGACTCGTTGTTTGTTGATAACAGGAAGTTGCCTGAAAATGCAGGGTGTTGCACAGAGAAAGCTTCCACTTCCTGTGTTTAGCATATTGTCTGGGTGTAGTTGATTTGAATGCCTGAAATCATCAGATTCCTTTTTAAGGACGCATCTTCAGATTGAGCAGATGGTTCAAGGTCAAGGGACAGATGGATTTTTGTTTCTAAGCTCTTTAGTCTAGCCAGTAGCCAGTTGGTTAATGACTTCTGTTTTCTTTGCACACACGATTGGTTTTCAGTCCTGAGCTTGCATCATGTCAAGTATGTAGATCAATTGTCAAATCTGATTAACTTGGGCTTGCCACATGTGGGACATGTGGCACTTAGGCTTTTTTGTCTTTGGTGAATGGTATATGGATTATTTTTTTGTGTTTTTTTTGTTTTGTTTTTTTTACTGGAAACATGTTCCTTATTTACCTCTTGTCTTGTTGGAGATCTCTGGCCTGCATGTACTCATTACCATGTAGTGTTATCTCTCTGTGATCTCAGCTTTATACACAAAAATGTATGTTATTTCTCAGGAACAGTGAAATTTGGTAAACAATCTAAAGAAAACCATATTGATCTTCTAGATGAAGTTGTACCTTTATAAAAGACAATGAAATTTCTACTAAGTGCAGCTTATTAACATCAAAACACAAGACACTTATATTTGCTTACTTTTAACACTCATTATACATTACCATAAAGTTATCAGATTGAATCAGTTCTGTTGTTTTAGTCCCTTTTTTAGGTTGCAGTTTTGCAAACAGACATGTACTGTTTATTATTTTTGCATGCTTGTATGTTACTTTTTTGTATGCAACAGTCAAGTTGTAGGTGAATGTACGAAAACATCAGCGGTGGTTAGGATATTTTTAATCCTCATAAATCTGCTTTTCCAATGTCTCAAAAACAAAAACATCTGTTTTTGCAGTGATTTGTGAGAAGACGTGGTGCATATTTTCCTTTTCCTTCTCAGCTGGTATGAGATTAGTGAGGCTGTAAATTAATTTATTTGTGAAGATCTTGTTGCTGGTTTGCAAACACAATTACTGAATAACTGAAAACTTTTGGGATGTTTTCCAAACACATCTTGTAATGGTAGTGGATTACTGTAATTAGTTTTTCTTGATTTAAATAAAAATAATAGTCTTTTTTTATCCTTTACCGTCACTGTTATCCGTCATAATCTCTAAATTCTCATAAACTATTGTTTACTAGATCTCTGTGTTCTTGCAATGATCTTTTAAAATATAAAAATCCCATTAAGAGTCCGAGGAAAACTGCACTTGTGGTTTTGTGTTATTTTATGCATTTGGT
Source organism: Xiphophorus hellerii (assembly GCF_003331165.1). Taxonomy (NCBI): domain Eukaryota; kingdom Metazoa; phylum Chordata; class Actinopteri; order Cyprinodontiformes; family Poeciliidae; genus Xiphophorus; species Xiphophorus hellerii. The sequence continues at coordinate 19,370,811 of NC_045677.1, read as the reverse complement.
TTCTTAGATTCTTATAGCATCATTCTGTTCTCTTGCCTTGTGAACTGGTGTGAGTGTTTGTCAGTTTTAGAATAATGTCACATTAAATAAATTAAAAGAAGCCTTTGGTATTGTGTTGGTGTCATTCTAATTTACTTGCTGGACTGGCAAATGTGTCATGTTTTGACACATTTCTTGTCAATGACAGAAACTAAGCATTAAATTGATGTTTAAAAAAGTGTAAGTGACGAGTTCAAAGAAAAAGACCCAAACTTTCACAACATGAAAGGTTTCACAAAGAAGCAAAGCACAATTCTCCAATGCCACAAATGGCTAATTCCAGAATAATAGTTTTTATTTGAATTGCTCTAAGATTCACAGTTAGCGTTTCTGAATCGTATTAGAACGTCCATAGAGGGTGAGCAACATTTTTACTGCTCTTGGAGAAGTCCAAATCTCACAGTCAAGAGCCAGTCATTGCTACCTTCTTCTTAAAAGTCTGTCCAGACTTGCTTTTGAAATGGACAGATGGTGTCCGGGTCCTGTGAGGCCGGCAGAATCGGCCGTCTGAGCAGGACCTGCAGTGTTTCGGCTGGAATGTCTTCAGTCTATGACAACCACCATAAGACATCTGAATTGGATGGACAGCCTTCCCCTTACATTTCCCAGCTCTCTGGAACAAAATTTAAAAACTTAGACTTTAGATGTTGAACAAAGTTCTGTAAACCTTCTCCAAATTCTTTTGCAGAAATAAATCTGAATTTTATGTGTAACCAACATGCAGGACATTGCAAGAGTACCTTTTGGGGAATTTCTTTGCAGGGTTGGATCTCACAGATCTGAGTTTCAGTCACCAGTTGGCACTTGATATTGTTGTTGGTCATCCTGGAGGAAACCCCATGACCACAGGATTTGGAGCAGGGTGACCAGGCTGTGGTCTGAGACTGACACTGGACTCCTGTTTCAAGCCTCTTTGGATGATTCCTAAAAGCTAAAATTAACCATTTAAGTTAAAGGGGTCCCATTCTATTTTAACAATGTCAAAAACAGAATACTCACCTGTTAATTCTCCTCTCCAAACATGTGGAGGATCATTCTTGTTAGAAAAGTCACCATCAGATGGGTCTTGTTTGTACTTTCGTCTGTGTTTCCTTGACCCAGACCTTCTTGTGTTTGCATTATTGAGGCAGATGAGTTGTTCACAGCACCATCCTTTCTCATTAACCCTCTTCAGTTTTTTACAGCCCACTCGGTACATCAAAAGGTCACGAGTGCAAAGCGAGACGCACCCGACAGATCCATCCATGCAGGTGCACTGATATTTGCAGTTTGGCTGGAAGGTTTCCCCATTCTGGAACATCCTGCCGTTGAACTCGCAGCTTCTCCCATCTGATTTAGCTATTGGAAAGAAATGGGAAAGATTAGGTTCTGGGGGAGGAAATAGACATTTAAATTAGACCAAGAGAGGAGCAGAAGCCAGCGTGCCTCGACAGATGCCAGGTGCAAAATCAGATTTGCCCCCGAAATTGCACTCCAGTCCTTTTGCAGTGTCGCACGGTTGAGTTTTGCTGCAGTTGTCATAGAGCTGCCGTGCACAGACCTTACAGCAGCCGCAGTTGTCCAGCATTAGACTCACCCCTGCTGCACAAACAGGGACGTCAGATGGACACTGGCAGGCTTCTGGGCATGAGGCCGACACCTGAAGTGAAAGACTTCATCACTTTCCTAACAAAAAGTCAATTATTAAAAATAACTAATCAAACATCAAGTGTGAAGAAACAGGTATTACTTCCTCACCAGAGTAAAGCAGAAGGTCACAGATACAAAGATTTTCCACATCTTCCCAAACCAACTCTCCTGATCAGAATTGGCTAAAGCTGCCAGTGAGCTATTCCTTTTAGACTCAATCCCCTTTTATCAAGCAGATCTGACGCATGTAAAGCAGAAGAGGTGTTCCAAAACTGTGAGAGGAATGCTTCGCTCCCTGCCCTGCCATGAGCCCGGCAGCAGGAGGTTTCGCCCTCCCTTTGAAAGAGGGAAACCTGGAAAACCGCTCCCTTTAGCTCTGTTTCAGTTTAATGGAAGCCTGGATGGTATTTCTTTTCTCACAGGACAGATAAAATAGGCAATTTTACTATACACTTTTAAATTTATAGCTGGAATAAATTATATTACAGTAATCCCCTTTGACTGATTAATATTTCTGTATTTTCAGTTGTGCATTTTTTTCAAGAAACGTATTAGTTTCACATCTTTTTTTTTCTTTTTCAGCTTTACTCTACAGGGATTTTGTTTTACTTGACAAAATGTTACAATAAACTGATAAGTATCTTCCAATAGTGAATTCTATTATGTTAAAATTGATGATCCTGATTATTTTAGACAAATAACTGAAAGAGACTTTCTAATACAAACATACATGTAGGTTTATGATGGATGGAATGACTTTCAGAAGTATGTATTATTGGGTTTACGCTTGTGACTTTCCCAAAGCCTGATGCTGCCATTACTATGTTTCACTATGAGGATAGTCATTTCATTGCAAGGTGTAGTGAGACTTCTTCTAATGTCTATGTTATTACCAGGGCTTTCCTTTCTTTGCATTCCTCCATGAACACCAGACTTGTGGACGTAGTTTATTTGTCCACAAAAACCCCAGGGGAACTTTACAGTTCCACCAAGGGAACTCTGGTGAACTCTAGTGGAACCAGAGACAACACAGGACTTAATTTTATCAGATAAAGTGCATCTGATGAAATCGGATTTAACCTGATTTTCATTTGTGGTTGTCATTTTTCGTTGACAGTTTTCCTGTGACTATTTAAAACTTTCTAAGTCATACACTAATGTGAATTCACAGTCCTAGTCACTTGTTACAAAGTCTTTCACATGTAACTTACAATTTGAGGTCATTAGAATGAGGCTTACATGTGGGGTTGCCTTGTGGTTGTTTCAGATTATTTGCTGCAAGAAGCTTTCTGATTATCTCAGCTGTGAATTATCTCAGTTTTTAACCAAAGCACTGTGTGGAGGTGTGTGTGGGTGGGTGGGTGGGTGTGTGTTTGTGGGGGTGTGTGTGTGGGTGCAGTAGCATTTTCACATTTCCTGTGCAGCAGACTATTTCTTATTTGTTCTTGATCTGCCGCACACTATGAAGTTATCCATGCAGCATGCACTTATTACTGACACATAAAATATTCTACCATTAGTCCACACATGGCCTCAACATCAGGGCACTACAAGTTCTGACATGAATACTGAAGGGAAGCTACATTCTTTTATGCAGCAACTGAATCTTTCTCTTGGCTGAGGAATTGGCTAGATTTTGACTGCTTGAAGAATAGTGCAATGGGTCTTTGTATGCCAGTGTTAAAAGTGAAGGGTGGAATTCCAATTAGTCGCCCTTCAAGGTGTGAGGCGGATTAACATTTGTGTCAGTGTTTGACTTTCAAATTTAGCTTTCTGAAGTGATTGAAGCAGAGGAATTATTTATACTTTTTAGGGAGGACACCCAGCCCAATAAAATCAGAAAGGATCCCTGAAGCATTACACTTTTCAGAATGAACATTGCAAGGTCTCTTTGAAGCAGCAACACAAGAGGCATCCTGCTTCATCCACATCAAACAACGGAAATCAAGATGGAAAATATGTGTTTTCTTTTATTGGAAAGTCTGAGAACAAAAGGCTGTGGAGAGCAGACTGGCACTGTCTCGTTCTTATCTAACTGAGGTTGCAAAAGGCCTTTTTGAGTCAGTGCCAGCACATAAAGAGCAAACAAGTGAGAGCTTGTTGCAGTCAATCATGGCAGCAATTTGCTCACTGTTGTGGTTTTGCAAGGGGGAATTCTCCTGCCAAAGATGTGATCTAAAGAATGTGCAGAACCATATTAGCTGAAAAGAACATTGGATACATGATAGGCAGCTGGAGAATATGAAAAGACTTGAGATGTTCCCTTCCAACAGAGAAGCATGTGACAACGCCAAGCCAAAGACAATGAGCCAATTAACAAACATATTTGGAAAAGTACAGCTGAGGACATTATGTTTCAGGTGATTAGAAGTTAACTACTTTTGCCAAAAGCAGTCGGTAGCGCCTGAGAATTTCTGAACATGAGATGATGATAGCAGGATTTACTGAGCTCAGATTGTAAGACAGAAATTCAGAAAAAATAAATTATGATTTTTATGCATGGAGTCACTCATCACATTTGCCAAAATCACAATTTATAGAGGTGTCAATTGTGCTTTAGGTTAGCTATTACTGTGCAACAAATAGAGGAAAATGTGTGCAACTTGTTTTTTATGAGGTTTAAAATGTAAGGTAAAATAAAGAAAATGCATGATTATCTCAATTAACACATGAAACCCTCTAACATTTATCTTGGTTTTATCAGCCACCAAAAACAAATTTTAATGCATTTATGTACAAAAAATATGGAAGTTTTCAGTTTTGATGGTATTTTATTTTCTGTTGATCACCTACAGATTACTGGTTGGAGTTCATTAAAGAAAAATTGGACAATGCCAGTCATTGACATTGTCTTACCAAAACACTGCAATGGCAAATTCTTGTAAACCAGGTTCATTCAGATAGAACAGCCATTGTCATTTTGAAATTACTCAAGCAGACCCCCAGTCATCTGATTGCAAACGTAATCAGTAGTCTCATGTAGGCAAGTTGTTTGGCAGAGAAAACAGCAGCAAGTATTCAAACTGTTTCTTGCAAATGTGTAGATGTTTAATATCCACCACTACTCTGCTGTATCCCATGGATATGAATATTTTCATTTAGAAATAGATCATAAAATCAGTTAAGAGGAGTAGCTTTTGACCTTCAATTGCTCTAAGACAGCAAGAAAGAAAAATATTTATTTATTCTATCTGCCACCAGCCAAGAAACTTCTACTGAATTAATGACTTGTTTTGAAGACTAATGTGCTATAATTATATATCATAGTCTTGAATAAGGAGTTTATGAACTCCTGGAGAGAGATAGGATGGCAAAGTACAGCTTCAGGGGGTAAGTTATGTAGTGAAGATGCAAACATAAAGGAAACAAGAATGATATTATATGTCATATATTTATAACATATAAATGCATTTTTTTTTCTCCGAGTCTCATTAGTTCTAAGCTACTGTTCTCAGTAGGTTTGAAAAACATTGTGAAATATCACAGTGGCTTTCTGGAAAGAAAATGATGAATATTGTTCTTTCTGTTGGCAGTGTGTTGCCATTTATGCGCCCCCTCCCGCAAGAAAACAACTGAAATTGTGTCTGACCTTTCAACACCTATTTGAAGCTGATGCATTTCTGTCACACATTTCCTCTAGAAATGGTGGGCAATGACAACATTTATCACACCCTGTGTTTCTCCTTAGCTTTAAATCACCACCTCTCAGCAGGGCAACAGAATGCCATCAACTCCTCTGCACTTGGATTGGTTTTCTGTTTGGGGATGGCTTTTGTTTGATAGGGTACAAACTGCATTGCAGAGCACTATAAAAACAAGTGTAGCATAGACGTCATAGGAAAGAGCCCTTAGTTTGTGAAACATTTATATTAAAGGGAAATTAAATTAATTGAATAATTTTGTGTGATCTGTGGGAGAATACAAAATGGTATCTTGTGCTTGTACAAAGTCTTGTCACTAGAAAAAGAATATTTATTTATTTATTTAAGGCATTTCTAGATAAATGGAACTGTTGTGAAAAGGCATCCGACAGCGCCCTCCAGTGGTCTGAACGAGAGTAGCGCCTAACCTGGGTTTTAAAATGTTTAAAAGTGAAAGATCTTTTTTCACCAGCCCTGCAATCCAAGAAAGTGGGAACTTTTATCATTTACTGTCAATGAAGGAGTTCATGTTTAAGTTTTTCTGTCAAAAAATGGTAGTAGATGGGCACATGAGAGTAAAAGTGAAGCTGCTGTGAGCACTTCTCTCTTCTGGCGTCGACGTATTATAACCTCGACACAATCAGGAAGTCCGGGCGTTTTTCCTCCGTGATTGAGATAGAAAACTTTGTTAGAAAGGGAAAGGGTCGGCTTTTAGCGATTAGTTATGAGGTGTCACATCTTTTAAGGGTCGCCGATCATTCATTGATGTCGTTTATTACACGGTTTTAAACACGTAACTCACTATTTAGGTCGTCGTTGTTCACCCGGAACACCTGGATTTTGATTTAAGAGAGATGGATGTTTCTCACCTCACTGAAGATGAAATGGCAGAGATAAAGAAAGACGTGAGTACGATAAATAGGTGATCAGCTGGCATCAGAATAAAAAAGTTTTTGAAAACGAGGTAAGCGGCGTGGAAACAACTTGACTGGCACAGTTTGTGAGCTTTGTTTGGATATAAAGGCCCTAATAAATGAGGAAATACTTCACCACACCCTCTGTGTGTGTTCATGTAAACACCCAGTCCTGTCAAAAAGATAACAAATTGAAATGCACTGTACAACATTATCAGTTAAATAGAGTATTAGAAATGTTGTCAGGGGTGAATGTTAGAATTGATAACTATAGGGCTTTTCAAATGTTTCCATACCTCTTAGACATTTCCATAAATGTTTACATTACAGCCACATAGCTCTGTAAATTTTATTGGGATTTTATGGAATAGACCGACACAAAGTAATACATACTTTTGAAACTGATGGAAAATTATTTATTTGTCTTGTTCTTGCATAATAATAATAGCTTGCTATTGGATGAAGGTCTGGACTTTGACTGGACTATTCTAACGCATGGATCTGCTTCGATGTACATCATTCCATTGACCTGGCTGCATAGGGATAGAAGGTTAACCTATGACTCAGACTCATTTTTTATTTATTTATTTATATTTTTGCATGGAGGGAGTATTTTTAATTTTTTTCCCCAATAAATAAATAAATACCTCAAAGCTTAGCTCAAGGTTCAGGATCTCTGAGATGTATGAAACTGGATAAATATTTCCTGACCGTTTTGTCTAGTGCCTGGTTTGTCAGCACCCATTTCACAGAAGGCGCAAGAAACACAAAGAAGCTTGCTGCTATGTCGTAAACATTTAAATAATCCAGTGGAAGTGAGAGTTGAAGGTGGTTATTGCTCTGTGTCCCAAATCAGATATTCCTTTAGTAAAAACATTAAACAAACTTTGCTCGTTGTTGGTAAAGCAATGAAAATGACGCCGCGGAGAAGATGGAAGAGAGGACATGAAAGTTAAAAATCACCAACCCTTACATGGAGGCCAAAAGGTTACATTTTCATTTCATCTGACCAGAGCAACTTCTTCCATGTGTTTATCATGTCTACCTTTATAGCTCATGGCAATTTAGAAACAACAAACAAAAATCTTTCAGCAATGGCTTTCCCCTTTCATAAAGTCCAGATTTATCAAGTTCATAACCAATAACTGTCTTGTCTGCAGCTCTTCTAGAGTTATCATGGGCCTTTTCGCTGATTCTCTGATTAATGCCCTCTCTGCCTGGCCTGTTGGTTTAGGAGGCTGGCCATGTCATAGCAACACTCTTTACAAAGCTTTGGATATTGTTTTATAGAGTAACCCTGCTAAACCTCCACTTCTTTCTTCCCGACCTGTCTGCTGTGTTGCTAGATATTCAGTATGCTATTTGTTCACATATGTTCTCTGCGATCTCTGGGGCCTTCACACAACGGCTGCATTTATACTGAGTTGACCACTAAGATCCCATGCAAAGTTATGAATCTTTCTGCTTTGTTGTTAGATATTATTTTTGTCCGGTTACATGATTTCTCTTGCATTCCCAGGTGCTGACTAGACTGCGGCATTACCTCTGCGACAAGATCAGAGCAGACCGCCACCTGGACTACCTGCGTTCCCGGAGGATCCTGACCCGGGACGATGCGGAGGAGATAAGCTGCCGGACCACGCAGACCAAGAGGACGGCAACGCTTCTGGACATCCTAGCTGAGAACCCTCGGGGTCTGGACGCACTGATTGACTCCATCCGGGAGATGCGCTCCCAAAACTTCATCATCACTAAAATCACAGACGAAGTGCAAAAAGCAAAAAACGAGAAGATCGAGTCTCTCAGAGGTCAGTTGGTTTATGCAATGAGCAAATGTGTGAAATGTTCTTTACCCACTCTTCTTTATTGTGTTCTCTGTCAATCAGCTGCAGGGGCTTCCAGTTCGTCCTCTGACAGCAGCTTCAGCACTCTGACCACAACAACTGACCTCCCCAACACCTTTTCAAACAACTCCACCCTCCTGTTCCACCCAGATGGGGAGCGAAGCCCTTCCACTTCAGACCTAGCCAGCTCTCTCAACGTGTCTTCGTTACAGAAGTGCGGAGACTTGCCCTCCGCAGCCGGGGCCAGCCTCGGTGTGGCACCCTCCTCAACCTCCTCCAGCCTCCCCAAGCCGGGGGACCCTGGGGCCCCTCCACTGCCAGACGAGGTCATGGCAGAGTCGCCCTCCAACATAGACGCCACGTCACCGGGGTGCACCAGCAGTGGAGGAGATCCTAATTTCCAGCCTCTCCGGTCGCGCTCGCTCACCCCAACAATACACATCCCTCAGTTCACTTCTCTGTAGGACACTTCTCATCCAGGGACAGACCCTTTAACTCAATAAGCACACCCATTGTCTCTTCAAACTCGTGCTGTACATCATGTTTCACGAACATGATGTACGTGAAACTACACGTTACCACTAGGCATGGGCCGCTGTGAGGTTCTCATCATGCTACCTACTCAAGCATTTTGAAATTTATAACATGATCTAAGTACTTTGATGTAAACAAATAATTTTGCCATCATATGCTGCTAAAATAATGTAACATGTTGATGTTTTCTTCCTTGTTATTTTGATTTTTAATACATAATCTTGGATAGAAATGTAGATTAAACACCTGCTAAAATTAGATGTAGTTTTCAAGTGCTTATGTTACACCTTTTTGCAGCTTTTACTTTTGTACAAGAGTGCAGTTTTAAATCATTTTTACTGTAAAGAGTGATTCCCCACCATGACCAGACATGTTCTATTGCCACTGAGATCATCTAAGAGCTGGCAAATCTGGCTTTTCTTGCAAGCAGCCTTCCTTCAGCTAAAGGCAGTGAGCAGCAACAGGTGGGGGTGGGGAAACAAATCTCTGCACTCATAGCCTGAGAAAACCTCATAACACTCAAACACTTTATCTGGTGTTAGATTAAAAGGATTTTGAATTGAAGGAGAAGTCTGATTACAAACTTTTGTCATGTCTTGATAGGATTCCTTTACTTCTCACACCTTACAGGGCTCCTACACAGTCTGAAAAAATATGCAATTTGATCTCAGTATTTTCCAGGTCTAAAAAATTGTGGAAAAAGAAAAAGGGGTATGGAAGAAAATGCGTATTTTCAGATTAAATTCTCTTGTCTGTATTTTAGATCCTCCTTCCTTCCTCCCTTCTGTATCTCCTTCATTCCTTCATTTCTTCCTTGTGTCCTGTTTTCCACCTTTCAGACTCCCTCATTTAAATCATCCATTGCTTTTAACCTTGTGTCCTGGTTTCCTCCCTCCTTCCTTTAAATAACTTATTCTTTCCTTCATTTCATCCTTGTGTTCTTTCTTCCCTCGCTTATCCCTCCTACTTTATTTTCTTTTTTGTGTTGTTGGCTCCCACTGTCCCTGTCTTTTATCCCACTTTTTCACTTTCTTACATCCTTGTGTCCTGTCCTTTATTTCCTTTTTATTTTTATCCTTCCTGTTTTCTTCTTTTTCTTTGTTGTTTCCTCCCTCCCTTTCTATATCCCTCCTATTTTTTTTCCTTCCATCCTTGTGTCCTACCTTCCATTAACGCTTCTACTTTCTTTACTTTTGTTCCCTGTACTTCTTCTCTCCCTTATTTCCTTCCTTTTTCCTTATGTCATTCCTCCCTAACTCCATTATATCATTCTTCCTTTCTTTATTTCTTCCTTGAACCTTAGCGACTTTTGGCTTTACTCAGTCACCAAAAACTCAAGTTGCTCCTGCCGTTTCTCTGGCAGTGAATCAAAATAATTTTATTTGCAATGTAGGAATGGTATGATGGGAACTTTTAGCAGTTTTACATACTAACTTTTGTAAACATCAACAGACTTTTAAAGCAGTACATGGCCCATGCCTAGATATAACTAGCTCCAGTCCATGTTTTCATAATGAAAATGAAGGTATTTAGCCTTATAATGTGTGTATTTTGGACTCTGGCACCACAAAATATATTTTTTAATATACATATATTTAAATGTTTTAACACAAAAAGATATGTAAATATGTTGTCCAAATGAATTGTACTACTGAAAAATAACAAATTATAAATTACAACCAGAGAAAATGTTCTAACTACAAACTTTTAATTTGCAATAGTTTGAATTAACATAATGTCATAAATTCCACCTTTTTTATAAAAGGCTCAGAAAATCTGAGTCACCAACAGAAGCTTTGTCTACTTTTTCTTCTCATATTTGTGGTGTGATTTCTTCAGAAGTTGTTGGGTGTGAAAACATGGCAGCTGCAGTTTAGTTGATGGAAGAGGTGTTTCCTGTTGTTTCTGTGCATTACTGCAAGTGAACAAGAATTTATGTCACAGTATCTTCACTACAAGTCTGCAGTCATAAAACACAATGTGAATAACTAATACCCTTCTTTCTTGCAGATCTTTGTATACGACTTGCATTGGTTGTATCCTAAATATTTAAAAGAATCAGATAGTGTTTTTTTTCCCTTTTGAATATGTGGTTCATAAACCAGCTGTGTGGCAGACAGTGGTGGTTTTTGCATTTTGGTGCTTTATAGGCTGAAAAAGTAGGGACACTTCTTCAATTAATTAACTATCACTGGTAGAAATACATAGAAATAAGTCACAACTGCACGGGAACATGGCCACTCGTGGGACAAAAACTATGAAACAAAAAAAGTAATTACATAGCTTATCAGAAACATTGAGACTTAATCCATTTGTTTTGGTTTTATGCTTTATCTACAGTAAGGTGGCCCTAATGACAAGAAAACAAAGACATATGCTTTTTGTGTGTGTGTTTCTTTACAATAAAAGATTTGACAAATATAACATGGTGTTCCAAAGAATCTTTATCAGTGTAGAATTGTTCAGTAAATATGTGTGATTTTGAAAATGGGGTACTGAGCTCTACAACGGACAAGAAGAAAAAAAAAAACATTAAAAATGGACCCTGACTTAGTTTAAAACTTTTGCAAGATCCTGACTTACTTTTGCGAGATCTTGCTAAAGTAAGTCAGGGTCCATTTACTTTTATTTTTTTTCTAGATGTCCATTACAGGGCTCAGTAGTGATGAAATGCAGTCCAGACATCTTTTTTAAAAATCATCAGAACTGCCATTAAAATTGAGCTAACTCTTAAGCTGTGAACCAGAAACCTAGAAAAATGTTTTGTACCATTGCGTATACTGCAGAGAGTGCCCATCTTAATTGACTGGACAATCAAACAAGTATTAGAAAACTTCAGTGTTACCTTTATTTATGTTTTTGCCTCCTTGCCATTCCTCAGGTTTTGCTCCCCTGGTTAGAAAACCATTTAACCCAAATGAAAAACAGTGACTGGTAGCATATTCATCATATTGGTTACAGTGATGACTGTCTGTTTTTCATGGATTATAATATTCCTTTATGATGCAAAAAGCTGAAAAGAACACAAAAAAAATGAATGGAAGAAAAATGTGCCAAACTAAAATAACGCAAAATATTTTTTTCTTTTTTGTACATCTCAAAATGTGTTTATTATGTTTTTGATAGTTTAGATTTGGGGTATTATGGTTACTTTATTTAATTAAAAAATTTCTCCAACCTGCACTTGGTTAGTTTCTGGTTGTGCTGCGTCTGACACTGGAAACCTTTTTTTGTGTGTGTTGTGGAAAAACTGGAACAACACAGAGGAATGACAGTCACTGCGGTGAAGACTGCTGTGACGCACTGTGACAAGCTGCTTTTTAAAAATCACACATAAGCCCCACTGGATGGACGATTGCTCTCTGGATCGTTGGTTCTCATCAGGTATTGCAGGTCAACTTTATGTTTTTATTCAAATTATTCTGTAGACATATTAATAATATTCAATAGATAATTAACTATCACTGGTAAAAATACATAGAAATAAGTCACAACTGCAAGCTTTATTGGGTTTCATAGCTTTCAATCTTTTTTGCTTGTTGTAACAAGTTTTAAGCCAAATGTACATTTATCAGTAAAATTATAAACCAACAAATTTTTTGAAGAAGCTTTTAAAATTTGTTCTTTAGCTTTCTCCTTTGAGTTTCTGTCTGTGCTGCAATGATCCACCATGACACTAAATTAAACATAAGACATCTGTCGCTATATGTTTATGTTTATAGTATATGTTAAATGTTCTTATGAAGAAAGTTTATGTTTCTGATGAAGAAACATAAACCTTCAGCCAAGACAACAACATGTAGCAAAACCAGTTAGATAAACATCAGAATGACTGGAATGGCTGATAAGGGTTCCTTAAAATTTACAGTGTACTCTGTGCTTTGCGGTCTACTTGTCTGGTTTATCTGATGCTCTCCAGTTTAATGGAGGAATCTGAGCAGCTGTTTAGCCAGAGGTCAGAAGGGAAGAGGTCCAACGGGCACTGCAGATGGAGCACTCACTCCCTGGATTCAAAGGCAGTGGAGGATTTCAGGAGGAGGCTGAAGTACTTTTTTATGAATCCATGCGAGAAGTACAGAGCCAGGGGTCGGAAACCATGGAAACTCATGTTGCAAATATTGAAAATTGTCATCATCACAGCACAGGTGGTGTAACATATTTTCTAGCTTTGTTGTTTTATTCAACTGGCATAGATTTGTTGCTCATCTTACTGTCTCATTGTTACAGCTCGTCTTCTTCGGCCTGAGCAATGAAATGATGGCTACATTCAAAGAGGACAATCTAATGACATTTGAACACCTGTTCCTGAAAGGATTCAAGGACCACTGGCAGGGAAACTATGTTCTTTATACTAAAACCGACCTGTATGATCATATCTACCACATCATCAACACGGTACATGAATATGAAAAAATGCTTGGGTTTTTTTGTAACATTGTATTAACATTGTGTTCCACTCCTTTTTTTCAGTACGCCAATCTTCAGAACCTGACTTTAGGAAATCATGCGTATGGGAAGATTGATGGCAAGTACACCCCGCTGTCCGTCTGTCAACTGCTTTACAAAAACAGCACCATTGATCCAGAGAGAGACACCTTCCACATTGATCCACACATTGATGAAGGTACAGAAATCAGACCTGCTGCAGGTTCAGTTCTTTATGCAGAACATTTAGAACCTTGCAGAATTACTCTAGCCAGTGCACTGTTTTTTTTTACACAACAATCACAAGAACAGAGCATTTTGCAGTAATTTTATATGGCATACCAATTGCTACATAAAGTAGCAAGTAATTTGAAAAGTAGGAGTAGCATGATAGACAGTTTCAAAAATTATTTCTAAGAAAAACTGGAAAATGTTGCATGCATTTGTAATGTTATTTTTGCCCTAATCTTGGCAAAAATAATTCAAGCTTAATCAGACTGAATATGAAAAACAATTTTCAAGCTATATCCCAGACAGAAGTCTAAATTGAAGTCTGGACTTTGATTGGGACATTCTAGCACATAAATATGTGCTGGTTTTTAGTAGTCTATTGTTTTCTAATGCTACTGTTTGCTATGTCCCTAACATAACTTATAACAAACATCAAAAGGCTTTCTTTTATTAATCAGCTTTCTATTTGCCAATCTTCGTTAAGGGTCAGGCGTGTGGAGTGTTTTTATAAAAATCTGACTCAAAGTCAAGACTGGAAAATAATCACAACGTGCCGTTTCATGTGACATAAAAAGAGGAAATAACATATTTAGTTAAATTAGTGTTGAATTCTTATCCTTATTCCACTGCTGTGCTAGCTAATGACATCTTTAAACACATTTATCCTCCCCTTCAGAGTGTGTTTCCGTATTCCCGCCGACATCTCTTGACAATACTAATCTGGAAAAACACATCAACTTCTCTGTAGATTTCAAAAGGTAGGAAATTCAAAGCTGATGTTAAACCAGCTGACAGCAGTGATGTCTGCTGATTGCAAGTCTGTGTGTTCAGGCTCGTGTCAGTTAACATCAACTTCACTCTGAAAACCATCAATCTGCAGACTGTGAGGCATCATGAGCTACCAGACTGCTACAGCTTCCACATAAAGGTTGGTGAGAACATCTGATAACCGAAATACCATCATATAGGAAATGTTAGGAGTCTAGACCGATCTACAGACAAAGCAATGAATTTTACATTTACCTTATTTATTTAAAATCTTCTTAAACCCTTCATCACTTTTAATCATTAGCATTTTCAGTGTTTTATATTTGCATTTTATGGAATAATGATTGAATTAGTGAGTTAATTAAAACTTTAAGCATGTCCCACACATTTGAAGTGCATAAAACCTTTCAGTATTTTTCCTCACACACAGATCATATTTGATAACTGTGCACACAGTGGAAAGATAAAAGTGGGTGTCAAAAATGATGTTCAAATTCATGAGTGCAAAGACTATAACGTGAAAGACGCCTGTAAGTTTTTACCCACAACTTATGAAATAAAATGCTTACATTGCTTATTTAGGATGCAGAATAATACATAAAGTAGGAATAAATTACCTGAAAACTGTGGCTCTGGTTTTGCAGCTGTGAAAAATTGATTATCTCGTCTTGATGTTTGATTCCTTGGTCATCTTCGCCTGTGTTGCCTCCCTCATTCTCTGCACGCGATCTATTGTCAAGGGCATTCAACTCCAGTTTGTAAGTTAAAGAAAGTTGATCTATCTACAATGTTTGCTGCTGTAAAGCTCAGTCATAGTATTATTTGAACAGAACTCACAGTTAAAATCCCAGCAACGTTTAGCACCATATTAATAGGGATGATGGTAAGACAGATTGAATAAATGAGTCTTGTTTATACACGAAGAAACACCTGGGTTACTAATTAAAATTTCTAGACACTCTGATCAATCTAAAAGGATAAATAATAATTTCCAAAAATACTTTTGTTGTACATCTTTTATAGGAATTGGAAGGGATAGTAGTAAGTGCACCACAATTTTGTTATGAAAAAAGTATTTTTATATATCTTTGCTAGAATCTGCAGTAAGTTTTGAGGGCATTGTATTAGATTAAAAGACAAGCTCATTAGAAAAAAAATTCCATTAATATTTTTTTTCTTTCTAACAGTGTACTATTTTCTTGTATCCAGGAGTTCAAAATTTTCTTCCAAACCCACTTCAATAAATTGGTGACTTGGTCAGAACGCATGGAGTTTGTGAATGTCTGGTATATATTTATTAACATCAGTGACACGCTAACCATCACTGGGTCAGTGATAAAAATAGGAATACAAACCAAGGTTTGCTTGAATTTTATTGTTACATACTATGAGCATTTGTTAGAAACTTTCAAAGAGGGGCTCACAAACCTTTAATGCAACTTTTCACTCTATAGTTCCTGACCAACTATGATGTCTGCAGCATCTTACTTGGAACAGCCACCATGCTGGTGTGGATTGGTGTTATTCGCTACCTTGGTTACTTCAAGAAATACAATGTAAGAGCCTTCTCCTCAGTTCTGGATAATATATTTTGTCCAGAGAACCTAAGACAACTCACTTCCCTTCAGATCCTAATCCTAACCCTGAGGGCTGCCTTTCCTAACGTTATCCGGTTTTGCTGTTGCGCTGCCATGATCTACCTCGGGTATTGCTTCTGTGGTTGGATTGTCCTTGGACCTTATCATGACAAGGTAGGAATAATTCACTTTATGAGTGTGATGAATGGGCCTGATCTTCAATTAATCACCAGATTATTATCCAAAAACTATTTTATTGTTTTCATTTTTCAGTTCCGAACATTTAACAAAGTGACAGAGTGCCTCTTCTCTCTCATTAACGGAGACGACATGTTTGGCACCTTCCTTAATATGAGAGACAAGAGCTACATGGTGTGGCTTTTCAGCAGAATCTATCTATACACCTTCACATCTCTCTTCATCTACATGGTGCTCAGCCTGTTCATCGCCCTCATCACAGACACCTACGAAACCATCAAAGTCTGTTTCTGCTGATATTTTGTAAATAGATTGTAAATGTACATTGACATTAAGGTCTATTTTCATGTGACATGCTCCTGTTTTTTTTTTTTTTTTTTGTTAGCATCACCAGAAAGACAGCACCCCAGTGTCCCTGCTTCATGCCTTCATAGCAGAATGCCAGAATCAGCCTGAATTTGGACAATATCTATATGATGAGGAGTCTTCAAGCTGCTGTTTCTCTCCATGAGGCTGGTTTCAAAGAATTGCAAGGATGTTGAGTTAACTTTGAGGACAAAGTTGTTGCATATAAATGTCTTTGGAAGTAGCTGGTGATAAAAATGTCTGAAGGTATTTTTCAAACTGCCCTGTATAATAGTGTAATGCAAAGGAGAAGTTGTTAGATTAGCCGCAGTTTCCTAATTTAGTTTCACAAAGACTTGTTTAGAAACCAGTATAATGATGAATTGTAAAAGGATGCTTGCCGTCTTTGCCATGTTTTAAAAAAAGGTATTCTGTATTTTAGTCATACATTTTGGGGTTGTTAAAAATTTATGTTTGAGTCAATGTTGACCGCTGTTTTATTCAGCACTCTGCTGTCTTTAATCTCATGAAGTCTAGTTAGGGGCTGATTTCTAACAACTTTTTTGGGACCAAAAACGACATCTGGAAACTCTGATCCAACCCCTCATAGACATTTTCAACATTTATACTGTGTCCCTGTGGAGAGATCTTGCAAGAGATGTTTTAATACTCCATAGCAAGAGGGATTATATAGATGTTGAAGAAAAGTGGCCTCCGAATGGAGCATAGAGGAACTTTGTGTGGTCTTTGTTTTTTCTAATTTATAATTACTAAATGACACAAGTTATATTCAAGGTCCTGGTTCTGTTTTCAAGAACCAGGACCTGGACAGGCTAAGAAGTGTAACCACTTTTTTACTTCCTTGGTAAAGTTCACTCTTGGGTTTTAGAAAGAAAGCTCTGACTGATTGTCATACGTCTGATTCAAGAGCAAGCAATGTGACTTTGGGTGAGGGGATCATTAGATTGGTTGGCCAGTTAATATGTGTTTTGTGGAACTTGAGAAAGCTTACAACCATGTCTCTCAAGGCATTTTATTGGCATCTTACACTGGATATAAGATAGTGAAACAAGTTTTCTCCATAGTTTGATTGTCCCCTAGTTGTATAAATAAATAATACTCATGCATTTATTAATCTGTGTGCTGTCATTTTGTACAGTTCATGCACTAAATGTGACATTTACCCCATCACCACAGGGGAGCATTGCAGTTTGTAGAACCACACATAAGGATTAAATGGAGATCATCCATCCATCCATTGCCTGTACCTGATTATCCACGCAGGATTACAGGCTGGGCTTCATTTAGTGGCCCAAATGAATATAATATGTACAGTACTGTAAATAGTAAATATTATGTGTTAGATATACATTTTTTATATTTAAGGTGGTTTAGATATAAAGACTATATCCAAGACTATATCTATATATCCCCAGACTATACAGATATTGTCTGGGGCACCAGATTGTCCGTGAATGTTTGTGCTGTAATATGATGTTATTATACAATACAGAGTTACACCAAAGGTGGCGACTATCTCCTGTCGCCACTAGGGGTCATTGCTGTACATTTCTCCTTTAGACACCTGACAGCATTTTCATCTGCATAATCATTCACCGCCGCACATGTTTGTCCAATGTACGTCTGGCACACTGGTTGCTTAACTACGTTTCCTCCAATAAGAAAGCAGTTTAGTTGGATGACACCAAAACGATAGTCTTGATAAGAGAGAGAGGAAAAAAAACACAGCTGCTGCAGAAGGCAGAGTGGAACCTGTCGGTTGTTTTCTCCCGTTGGCTGAGTTAAGGTAGTGCTTGTATGTTGTTTAACGCTTCTAGCAGGCTGTAGACTGAATTCGGTTTCAAAGTTGTAGGTTTTTTTTTTTTAATGCAATAAGGTCTCAATAATCAAAGTCTCACCACCAAACTTGGGAAGGTTAGTTGACCTATTTCACGCCCTACATGAGTGATTGTGTTTATGATATTAGCAACGAACGAACAAACGAACTTGTTGAAAGGGGGACGTTAGCTACCGGTTTAGCGTATAAAATTACAATAATACATCATAACCGCTTGGCCAACTCAAATCTAAAGTTAGGTGAAATGACGCTATTGTTTTTACTTATTAATAGCCTTGCTAACTCATCACTGTTAAACGACTACACGTGTTTAAGTCGTAGTTTAGTCAAGTTAACTGGCCATGTTACGTTTTGTAACCCACTGTGTTATCTCTGAAGATAAAGTTCTGTGTATGTGTGTGTTTTCTGACTCAGCTCGATAAGAAAGCAAGTTATTTGAGCAGTACTTGCGCGCATACACTATTGTCAGCCAATTTTCTTTGCGTTCCTGAACACCAATGCAAGTTTTCTCGTTTGTTCACACTCACAAAATGTACATTGTCGCTGTACACCAATGGGAGTGGCTGTGGTCGTGTCTCTCTGGCTCACCCTAAATTTCCAGGGCATTTTATTTGTGTAATTATTACCCCGAAGATCTAAAGGTTTAATATCAATTTAAAATAGTTTTAATAATAACTCGCATGTTCCACTTCTGACTAGTCTTATACACTGATTAAGCATATATATATATAAAACACTGATGGAGAAATGAAGAACTGATTATCTCTCCAGCATGACTCCTGTTAGTGGGTGGGATGCAAAGACAGCAAGTAAAAATGCTCTCAAGGTTGTGTTATTAGGAAAAGTTGGTAATCATACAGCTTTGAGAGAGTTTTCTGCTTCCCATTCTTCAGTCTTGAACCTACGAAAACTAAGTAAACAGGTCTGGTTGATTATTGTCTAGGCTCAAGATTATTATTTATTTTTTTACCATTATTAAGATTTTACCTTCTATTGTGCATGCTTTGCTTATCTGGGGAACACATTACACCCCATACGTTACATGCCATAGTACATCAACCAAGATGTACTATGGCAGAAAGGGTAAGCCAGCAGAAGCAGTGTGATGTTTTGGTTCAGGTTGTTTTTAGAAAGCCTTGAGATGTTCCAAAGAATGTAAGCATCCATGTATGTATGCATGGATGCTTGCATAACGCGACAAATACGTTATTAATAGGCAATATATTTGTTAAAATATTCAATATACTAAATATTTACTAAACTTTGATCCAGAGATGCTGGGAGATGTAAGCAGAGGAAAAGCTTTAGCACTTAACTTCTCACAGTGAGCTAAGCAAGGTGAATGGCATCAACTAAATCACTGTCTCTGGTAACCAAGCAACAACCTGAAAGTTGAGTAACCTTTGCAGCAGGAGGTTTAGGTTTTGCTATCATGCTTCTTCATAACTTCTTAAAAATAAAAAGTGGCATGGAGTGAAAACTGTGGATAAAACAGGAAAGGTAGCTCTATCAGTGTGGCAGTATTTCAGATATTTAAAACAAACAAACAAAAAAAACTTATCAGTAATTGTCCATCAACAATTATTGACATTGTCCAGCCCTGTGTGTTTGTTACTTTGACAATTTCCACCTACCTAAGCAAACTGCAGATGGTCTCTCATGGAAACTGTATTCTGTGATGGTTGTGGCCTTGTTGGACTTGATAATGTGCATAAAGAAAAATGTTCATACTGTTGCACAAAGAAATTATTGTTCAGGAATGCTTAGAGGAGCACAAAGAGAGTTTCAGGTGTTGACTTGGCCTCTTGTTTTCCCTTATTTTATTTGAGCACCTATGAGACATTGTGGACAAATGGAGCCCATCTTGCAAGTTGGATGATTTAAAGCACAGGTGTCAAACTCCAGGCCTGGAGGGCCACTGCCCTGAAACTTTTAGATGTGCCTCTGCTGCACCACACCTGAATAGAATAATTAGGTCATTAGCAAGGCTCTGGAGAACTTATCTACTCAAGAAGGAGGTAATTAGGCCATTTCATTCCAGTGTTTTGTACCTGTGGCACATCTAAAAACTGCAGGACAGTGGCCCTTGAGGACTGGAGTTTGACACCCCTGACTTAAAGGATCTACTGCTAACTGTCGCTGTAAACCAGTGGGAGTGGTTGTGGTCACATTCCCCCACTTGTTGAGGCTCTTTTGGCAACTACGGATCAACACTGTTGGGCAAGTGGTTATGTTATGCAGTGATTGGTGCATTATTCCTTCTAAACCCTCTCTTCAGAATAAAATCAACCTATCCCTTTGCCATTTAAATACCAAGGGCTGACATGAGATTGTACTCCAATCTCAGTATAAAACCCCCTTCCAGGGAAATCTGTCAGATAATCCTGTGTGGCTGAAGCATCAGCACAGATTATTGCTGGTCCGTCTAATGGTTTGAAGCTGTTTTGCAGGGCTTTGGTCCAGTGAGATCTTTTGATCGACCGCCTGACTGCTCATCTATCTCAGTGCTGATAACTCATGACCTCACATCCACGGGTCCCAAAGTTTCTGTTCAATGGGGGAGTGGAGAGCAACTAATGCATATATGGGTAAGTTTCTTTAATGTGCTGCAGTATTTCAGGAATAGACAGGCCCATTTGCCTGTTCTTTTTTTGGTGTTCTGCTTTAGGTGACCCACATTTTTGTTCTTATTTATAGAATCAACCCAGTTGATAGGAGAAGGCACAATAGATGCAGTGTACTAACTATTTCTATGTTTTCTCTCTGTTCTCAGAAGACCCTGAGATCTCAAGCATATCACATGTGACGATGTCTCCCTCAAGACATAATCATGTGCCGGTGTACTCTTTGCCCTTGTTCAGAAGCTCCTACAGTGTAATAAGTGCCTTTTGCACTGAAGATAATGTACCTCAGAGCATTTCATACCTAAATCAGGTATGAAAATGTCAAGGTTCAGTGTGTTTTGTGATTAAGGTTCAATTAACATTAAGATCCCACAAAGAGGGAATTTCTAATTTTCAAGGTGACAAACCAGTTTCAAAGTGTCACAATTTAAATGAAAGTTACAAAATGTTTTTCTTAAAAATCTGGTAGATGGGCTAAGACCTAACATAGTTCACTACCAATAAAAGGCAAGAGTAAGCCATTGCACATTTTCACACAGTATTTAGGAATATATATAAATTTCATCCAACTTGATCAGACCTTTTAAATGGTATTAGGCCTCAAAATACTTGAGTCCTATGGAAAATGTTTTGCAATAAACTGCAAATATAATTTATTTTTTTGGCTGCTTTAAGAAAATCCACCTTAGATTTCTATCTAAGGTGTAGGCGCAATAGTTTGGGAGTATGAATTTATGACATAATACAAGAGATGCTTAAACCTGCTTTCAAACAACAAATTGTACATCAGCAAAGAAAACTGTAAAAATCTATTCTTTTGGATACTACTACTACTACTTTTTGGATAATTCTTTTGAAACTTCTCAAAATTTAGTCGAGGCCTCCCAATAAAGTTTGACCTGTGAACACTAATTTATGAAACAATCGATCATTTAATGATGCATTAAAGAACTCATTTATCTTTCCAGGAGCTTGCCGTGCTCGGCCTCTCCATGTGTATTGAGGCCAGCTCATCAGAGGGAGCGAGCCTAAAAGCGGTGCCAGTTCTAAATGCCATGTATGAATTGCTCCAAATTCATAAACGAAATATGTGCGCTTTAGAGGAGATGGAGAAGGAACAGTTGAAGAAGCTGAGCACCTTAGAGCATATTCAGATAAGCAATTCCAGACTAAAGGCAAGTATGTATGGAACCTCCATAAATTTGACCTTTTACATGTGCATACACAGATTTGAAATGACTTGTAATTATTCACAGTCACTACATGTAGATGGCTTAAACTTTTTTGCTTTTGCATTTGACATTGTCTCTAGCCGTTGATCCCTTTGTTAGTTTTGCAACAGTGTCTTATTCTGAAAATGTTTGGGGGGAAATTATAGAATTTATTTTTTGTAATGGCTTCTTGAGACATGGTGAACATGGTAGTGTTTCTGAGTTGGCCTCTCTGTGTCGAGTCAGAGTAATAAGCTGATGGACTGAAAGGCAGAGCCAGAACTAAGGAGCTCAATTGGGTTTATCAGGCCTGATCCACTTGTTGAAAATGTGGTTTTGTTTATTCATCTACTGAGCTAAGAAACCAGATGTTCAGGGACTCAGTCAAGGTCTTTCAGAGTTGACTCAAGACTTGTCAGTTTGACGTTGTGTTAAACCGTTTTGTGAGCAACTTGCCTATTGTTGAGTTGGAACTACTGCTTAGTTTTTAAATTGCACAAACCAGTTTTAGGGCGGAGGCTTTTGGCTTGAGAAAGAGCTCTTGTAGCATTACCCGTATTGTTTTGTTTCTGATTTTTCTTCAGGAGCAGTTGGAGTTGTCAATGAGGGAGAAGTCGGGACTGCATGAGACAGAGAGGCAGCTTCAACTAAAAATAAAAACTCTACAGAGCTGCCTAAAGACTGAAAAAGAGGAGGTACTGTTGAACATTATGGTGTGCTTTTAGTAGTAAAAGCCTGACCAGGTTGTCTCCTCAAATCTCGACAGGTTCAGAAGCTCCAAAGCATTATTGCTAGTCGTGCCTCTCAATATAGTCATGATGCCAAGAGAAAAGAGAGGGAAGCTGCAAAACTGAAGGAACGCCTCAGTCGGCTACTGATTGACAGAAAAGAAAAGAAACTAGGTAAATCTGCTAATCTTTAAGGAATTGTGTGTTTAAAACTTTAAATCCAGGAGCAATTAGTGCTTTATTTTTATTTTTTTCATAGCTATTGATGTTCTGAATAGCTTGGGGCGATCAGATGGAAAAAGGAGTATGTGGAAGACAGCAAAATTGTCAGCAAGGTATTGTAGAAACCAAATCCCAAATAACTGTTTTATTTGTGGGACATCTGTAGCCTAATTGCATGCACAACTGTCATTCTGCAGCCATGAGAGCGAGATGTATAAAGTGTTGCTCGGAGACTACGAGACGAGTCGGAAGGCTTTGATTTTGGAAAATGCCGAGCTTAAAAAAGTGCTCCAGCAGATGAAGAAGGAAATGATGCACATTCTGGCTCCACGGCAGCAGTCCACCAGCGGAGCCTGCTGCTGATGACAGCCAGGAACAGGTTTGTAAACCAAACATTTGTGGAACCCATTTCACCTGGTAGAAAAGTTGTGACCATGTCAGGATTATAGGCTACCATACTTTTACACATCTTCATGGGAGCAATATCAGAGCTTTGTGATGTTTCAAAACATTGACTTTGTTTTCCTTGAGACACTTCTAACTAATTTTGGTCCATTGTTCATCTGGAAGACCCATTTCTACCTGAGCTTTAAATATTACTTCAATATTACCACACTTCTTTCCCTCATGATGCCGTCTAGGTTGAAAAGCTCACCAGTTGTTTTTTTTTTTTATGCAGTGTATGCAAGCGTCTGATTTTTACTATAATTTCTCAAAAACTAAATCAATGCTATTGTCTGGTTTTACCTGATTTGCTTTGTTTTATTCAAGGTTGAGTCGGATGAAGAGAAAGCAGGGAACGCAAGCAGGGAAGCGTTGGACCATTCTTGTGAACTTGCCAGGGAGCAACTCCTCAACAGCATCCGCCAGCAGTGGAGGAAACTGAGAAACCATGTAGAAAAATTAGACCAAGGTACAAGTGTTGCTATATCATTTTCTCTATGCTGCATAATCTTTTTTTCACCATATTTAGATTTATTTTGGCTTGGGTTTTTTTTGCTGTTTAGAATGTGAAAATTTTTGTTCATTGTCATGCAAACGTTTTAGTAACCTTGAAACTTTAAAGTAACAACCACAAGCTACAATGTATTTTTTGACAAGCATAAAGTAGTGCACCATTTTTAAGTGGTGCACTACTTAAAAATGTAGTGCACCACATTTAAGTGGGCTCTAATGACTTGATGTGCAAATTGCTTTATACCTTAGTAGCTGAGATGCTAAAGCTCATGTAGAGTAGTGAGGATGTTGTTTTTTATATTAAAAAATGGGCATTTGAGAATTCATATTTTGTCGAGTTGATGCTTTTCAAAACCACAATTTTCTGCAGTCTCAGCCACTAGTCATATGATATATATCTACAGCTTTTATTTAGTGACTGTTTTTTTTTTTTTAACCCATTCTTTGAATAATAACTTGAGGTCAGATCCTCAAGTCTTGTCAGAGATTCTTGTTTAGCGCTGGACTTCAACTTTAACACATGAATAGGTTGTGATAGAAAAATTTCTGCTGCTGGCCAGGCTGAGAGTGAAATCATGTCAGATAAAATATAAATACACACAACCCTGTTTTTAAAGGAGGATAATTGCTTCATGCTAGGAAGGAAATTTTGAATAATTGGTTTTCTGTTGTCTTAGCCTCACAGGTGCAGAATCAGATGGAGTCCAACAAAGAGACTATACCTTTGGAAACTCATGAGGATGAGATGGAGAGAATGAGGCAGGAAGTCCAGCAATGCAGGGAGTTCATTCATGCACAGCAGCAACTTCTCCAGGTCAGTATCGGCTAGTTTAAATGCAAGATCAAGTCTGTTAAAGGTGAAGGTTAATGTTTCACTTTTTTTTATTAAAATTTTTTATTAGCAACAACTAAACACATCATTTGATGATGAGACAGCAGCTCTCCTTAACGACTGCTACACGCTAGAGGAAAAGGAGCGTCTCAAAGAAGAATGGAAACTCTTTGAGGAGCAGAAGAAAAACTTTGAGAAGGAAAGAAAAAACTTTACTGAGGCTGCTATTCGATTAGGGCGAGAAGTATGTGTTATCATACATCATTTTAACTTTAAGTGGTGGAATTACTTTTATTTAATTAAAAATATTTTGTATTCCACAGAAAATGGCCTTTGAGGAAGACCGTGTTGCATGGCTCAAGAATCATTTTTTGAACATAACGCCATTTACAAATCGCAGGAGATACTCCTCATCAGATGGTCAAAGTGCCTTATCAGTTAGTAAGTCTATTTAATAAACATTTTACTTGAAGAAAAAACTGTCATGGATACAATCATTTAACAAAGTAAGATTTTATATATAAAGTGATAATTGCCTGCTCCATACAGGTTATAAGTATGGTAAAGTGCATAAAAATATCTGAATTTATTTCCTTAAACTTTCAACTAAATTGAAGAAATTATTTTAAAACTGAGTACACGTCATGTTTCATAGTTTAAATAACAAAATCTAGCATGCATAACTTAAAACTTTCTTAGTTGTGACTTGCTAGTAGTGTCTATGCACCACTCTCACTTTGACCACATTGTCTTCATCACATGTGGTTTTAAGTGTTGTAAAAGTATATTCCAGACACCTTGTGCCATTTCATACCACAATCAAGTAACTATGTTGCCTTCAGTAGTTACGACAATGCTGTATATATTGAAAATAACTTGCACTTCAGCAAAAGAGGCAAGTAGCTAAGCACGGCCTCACTGTTTGAACAAGTTGAGCAACAGCAACGTGCTTTTAATTATATACAATTATTTAAGGGATCTCTAGCAAGTCTGAGCATGTCTATACAAGCACATGTTTTACTTTTAACAGAATGCTAGCAAGGAAAAATTTTAGGAGTGGTCTTGAAGGTATTTCTGTCCATTAATCTCCTCAGAGTTTAATAAAACATAAGAGTTCATAATTTCTCACAGGGAAACATTTACGCCAGATTTCAGTCTCATCAGGGCCAGTGCAGCTTCACTGAGACCGTCCGTTGCTGAGTTAAGTTTCCAAAGATTTGAGAGGTATGCACAGATTCTAGCTAAGACCCAAGTTAGCTTATTGAATGTAAACTTGATGGGACAGGAGGGAACATGAACAAATGCTGTTTTGATTTTGTTCATGATTTGACCCAGATCTAGTGAGCATCGGTGACACTGGTAAGATTGTATCTTGAGTAGAGCTGCACATCTTATTGGAATACAACAGCCATCATAATGTCACAGTAGCAAAGAACTGTGGATTCGGTAATAATTCACTTCCCATGTTATTTCAATTGCCACATATTCATGGTCTACAAGTCATTCAAATACTGGGTCATTTAAGTGGGCTCTAATGACTTGATGTGCAAATTGATTTATACGTTAGTAGCTGAGATGCTAAAGCTCATGTAGAGTAGTGAGGATGTTATGCTGAAGGGTAAAGTATTAATTGTTTTTATCCAAATGTTTGGCAATAGTACCCCAATTACAAGTTCTGGTGACATTGTCCTGCCGCAACCTTAAGTCTACGAATATGTCATTACAGATTTCTTCTTTTTTTTTTTTTTTTTTTTTTTTTTTCTTCTCATATTTCTTACATGGCAGGAAGCGAACCAGAGGTTAGGATGTCTTCTGCAAAAGCAAAGAGGTCCAAGTCGCCAACCTATACTACATTCTCCACTCCTAAACCTTCACGAAGTTCTCCCATGCCATCAACAACTGAACCTTACAGGACTCTCTGCCTCCTATCAGACAGCAGGTGCTTATGTTTGTGTTTACTATTTTATTAATACTTTGTTTCCTTTCACTACAGCTTAAGCGTTCTTGCTGAATCACAAATTTCTGCATAATCTCACCGGTCTCTTCTAATTTCAGTTGCTCCAAACATTCAAATCGGGGACACTGGCTTGAGACGAGTACCGTAGAAGATGGACACCCTCAGATCAAGTCTAATCTCCAAGCTCGCACTGATGAAATGAGTATTTTTACTTTTGGTGAAGATCACAATCTCACTTAATCGGGGTGTCTCTGGTGCCTTCCCCACCCCGCTCCCTATTCTGAACACTAGCATTGACTTATTTGCCCTGACACAAGTGATGAACTAATTTTCTATTGATACATGGATGATGGATCACTCACCAAAGCTGATTAAATAAGCACTTTATAGAGTTCATTTTTATTTTACAAACTGATCAGCACTGAAATTTTAGATTGTAAGGTATATTTATATATATATAGTGAGTTAAATGTATAGAATTTTGAAATACGAAGTCTGTAAATTATAGGTTTTAATAAAATGGTGTAAATGAAAGTATAATTTATACTTCTGACACAATAAAGCTTTTCTTTTCCAAATGTTTAATTTTCTCTGTACTTTGGCGCCCTCTGGCGTCCAAAAACGGCAGCAGTAAAACAACCGGAATCCGGATGTTCCCATCTTTTGCTTTTGTTAGAGCATCGTCGCCGCAAGAATCGCTACTATCGTTCTGCTTTGGAGACAAAAACGTACAAACGCACAAAGA
This sequence comes from Xiphophorus hellerii, assembly GCF_003331165.1. Classification (NCBI taxonomy): domain Eukaryota; kingdom Metazoa; phylum Chordata; class Actinopteri; order Cyprinodontiformes; family Poeciliidae; genus Xiphophorus; species Xiphophorus hellerii. The sequence goes on along the minus strand of NC_045677.1, from coordinate 19,343,532 downwards.
ATGTCCAGCTCTTCTAACTTGACCACTATGAAAAAGGCGGTACAGCAGCTTCGCTTCGAGGCGAGCATAAATAGAGTGAAGGTGAGCAGGAGTTTAGCTGGTTTTTGTGGCGAATGTCCGAGAAGTGTCGCCCGTTGCACTGATCCGCTAACACTAGCTAGAGCTTGAAGCTATCGGCCGCATCTAGGCCATGATCAACAGGCATAAGAAGGTAATTTTGCTTAGAGTTGAAATGTAAGGAATGTTTCTTTACTTTGAACATGTAAGGAGCAGAGAATGTTGAGGGTTGCTGTTTGTAGTATCAGGAGTTTCTAATGCGTGTTAACTTGTAAGAGGAAAAATACAGCGCGTATAATTGTTTAAAAAACCACTCAAGTTTTCACCATAAATCTTTCACCTGCCTAACACTAAACATAAGGGATCTTTTAGCTGGTCATAAAAGTTGAATATTGACAATATGTGTTACTTATTTCTATTACTGTACTATATGATCTTTGCAGAAGCTAACAATAGTAGGGGTACAGGTCCCCCGATATCCCTGGGTAAATAATTTAGACTGGTTAAGATATATATATTTCTTTTCAAGTAGGGGGGTCTGAAAATGCTGCAGTTTAAGAAATCATTTAAATGTTGATTTACAATTTGTGGCAAATGTGTAGGTTGATTTAAGAATGTTTTAGGGTATTAAATATGCAACAAGTATTTGCACTTGTACAGTATTTATTTCATGGGTGTATTCAGCAACACCTCAGAATGTTCAAAAAAGCCTAACCTAAAGGGGCATCACTACTCTTAGAGCAGCTTAACTAAACATTGCCAGTTTTACAATGCATAACTTATTTCATGGAGCACTGTGGCAAAAGAACCATGAGATATTTCCATCTGTCAGCACCACGCCTCTGTCACATGGTGTGCTTTGCGTTGTCGATACCTGACAGAAATTATTAACATGCCCCTCCTCTTAAAGCTGCAGTAGGTAACTTTTATTATATATATGTATTTTTTTTTCATATTTATTAAAGGTGTCACTTGACACTAAGACATATCTCCTGGTTTTGATTGGTTGTTTCTAATGAGGAGTGGTCCATTTCTGCAGATTAGAAATACAGGAAGGAGAAGGAGGAACTTTTTTTTTCTTCACAGATTTGTCTCCCACTGTGAGGACATGTTAATTTTAATAAATATGGAAAAAAAACACAGTTAAAGAGTAAGACCACAGAGCAAGAGTTAAAATGGGATTGGTAATAAATTGTACAAGTGTAACATTTTGTTAGAGCTTAATAAACAGGCACTCCCTTTCATTTAGTTAACAAAATATTAAATATATGGTCTTTGATAAAATGTTAATGAAGTTGTTGCAATAGATTGATTTTTCCGCTCCTTCTAATAAAAAGCCGCATTTGTTTGATGAGAACTTATTAAATGCAAAGTGACCACTACAATGGGATTTCTTCAGGCACTAATGGGGAAATATATCAATACTTTTAATGACTTCCTGAAAATAACAAATGCTGCATTTCTACATTCCTAAAGCACCAGGCCCATATAGTGGGAGATGATCTGTTTTTATAGCGATGCTGCAATTCCAGTTGGCTTGTATTCAAACTGATGCAACAGGTTTTCAACTACAAGCTTAAATGACACCCTGCTATTTTTAGTGATGCAGTATTTATTCTACTAGTACAACTCCACCCAAGAGATTAAAAGAGCTTTAAGTATTTGTACAGTTTAACTCATTGGTATCCTGCTATAAGACTCAAATTTATTATTCCTACTTTTAAATGTACTTTTTTTATTGTAATTTCCCTTTGGGATCAATTAAGTATGTTTTAATTGAATGGAATTTTTCTATTTAATGGCAGTATATGTATTTTTCCATGAAAGACCTGATTCCTCTTTGGTTGTCAGGTTTCCCAGGCAGCTGTGGACCTGCAGCAGTTTTGCTTGCAGAATGCCTTGCAGGACCCTCTGCTCACTGGAGTGTCCTCCAGCACCAACCCCTTCAGGCCGCAGAAAGTCTGCTCCTTTTTGTGAAATTACCCTCTTCATTGGTAAGTAGGCCATACATAAGCATGCACAATCACATGTATGACTAATATATCTGTAAAGTAGCTTTAATACTCTGCAATGTTTTTGCAAGTGTTCTTTTTTTTAAAACAAAGTCAATTTACTCTGCCTGTGGTTGTTTCTTTGTCCTGCAGGCCTTCATTTAAACGTTACAGGGAAGTTGACCTCAGCACTGCTCCTCATGCCAAGCCATTATACTGCCACGGGAAGTGTAGAACACATTGAAGTCGAATCAGGAAAATAAATTATTAGGAACATTAGAGTAAAGGAAGTTTGTTTTTTTTCATGGCACACTGTGTTTTTTAAGTAATTCATTGTGCCTTTTTGTATCAATCTGTTGTGGTCTTTTTTTTTTGCTTTGAACTTTTTGTATTTAAAAATAAAAAAATTCATAACTACAAAGTTTTTTTTTCTTTGTATTTTAAAATGTAAGCGGTTTTATATGAAAACATTAACAGAATGAAGGAGCCAACAGAAGATTACAGCTGTGATTTTTTGCAAAGATCCTTGACTTTTTTATTTGGTTATTATAGTAATTATTGGTAATTATTAGAAGCAGAGATTCGAGAAGAGTGAAAATGCAGAAATAGTATGGATTTTATATCAAATTTATCCAGCATGTAGTAAAGATAAAATAAGGCTACATGCTATATTAAATACAAGTGATGGGATTTCCAATTAATAACACAAGAAACTACTTTGTTAATATTAAAAGTAATGTTTATGGTAGCTTATGTGATTCAAAAAGCTTAAGAGAACAGTAGGGATTTATTTATCACAGGATCATATAATCTTCACATAAATTTCCAAAACTATTTATTTGGTGAGATTTCAACCCTCCAACAGACATTAAAGTACAACAGATATTAAATTACATTTTACATGTAAGCAATAGTTAAAAAAAAAAGAAGTTATATTTGATTTTTTTTATATACTTTAATCTTAAAGTGATCAGTGTTGACTTCCTACTGAAAAATTAATTTGCCATAATTTATGAATTTCTAAATAAAATAGATTAAAAAAATGAAAAAGTCTAGTTCCAGGCGATGCACTTTTTTCATGGATAATATATAATCTTTTATATTTTTTTACACCAGATTAAACAAATTTTTAACATGTGTCCAAAAAACTTGCAATGGCTCTCAAAACTACTTGGACCTCTTAGAAATCACAGATTTTTCCATGTCGAAACAATTAATAATTTCCAAACTCTTAATGAAACTTTCCACCTTTAATGTGACATAAATACTGAACAATTTAAATGAAAATGTGCTTAGTGGGAGAAAATGTAAAAGTTAAATAAGGCTGGTTGTGTAATGATGAACACCCTTAAACTAACACTTTGTTGAAGAACCTTTGAAAATAATATATATGATTGTTTTAATAAATAAATGTTAATGTTTCAATAGTTTAAGTTTTGTTTTGTTTAAGTCAGAGATGGAAAAACGACGTACAGTATACGTAATACCATGGGGAAAACATCATCAGCGCCATAGATATACGGCACTGAACGTCACCATAGAACGTCATCTGCTCGCGAGCCCGCGAAGTTATTAAATTCCACTCTCGCGAGATGTGCATACCGGATAGTCAGTTCAGTTCTTGGACGTGAAAGACACTTCCCGGATCTCCAGGAGCTGAACCCAGGTCTGTGTCCGCATTCCGCTCCTCGGCGGCTACAGCATAGGTCGTAACTTGGAACTGCTGCTCGACCAGCCTAATGAAACTGCCCTCGCCGATGTGAAGAATGAATCATGGGACAGCGTTACTGTGGAAACGACGGTAACCTCTTTTGTTAATCTAGCATGTTTAAATACAGCTAGAACAAACAGAAACCTAGCGGCAAACGAAGCGGCTGTGTGGGAGAGCGTTTTATTGCAGTTATGTATGTCGGTTGATTTCTGTTTCCTTCATCATCCAGTCATTTACGCTAACGGCTAACCGTTGCTGATGCAACACTGGGAGTTTTTGCCTCTGTTATTACACAACCGGCTCAATGAAACTAGTTAATCGAGCGGTTTGATAATTTGCCACCGTTGAAATACGAGTTTGTTTAGTTGGTTGATTGCAGCGGTTGATTGTGGTGATGCTACAGGATGGTTCTACCCAACTGCTCTGCCTCACAGCCAGCAGCGGGGTTCCTCTTTTCACAAGGGGGGCCTCTAAACAGCTGCCCTTCTCAGTCATCGGCTCTCTGAATGGGGTGCACATGTTCGGAGGAGGACAGGGAGCGCTTTTGTCCTCCTGCGAGACTGAGGGTGGGGGAAAGGTGGTGTGGAAGGTTTTCCACGACAGTGTGATGCTCATCGCTGTGAGTGGAGGTGGATCAAGTGGAGCATACAGCGGGGCGGAGATGAGCCGCTTACAACGCCTCTTGGAGAATGTTTGGAGCTGCATGGTGCTGGTGCTGGGACAGGATGAGCTGGTTAATCTCAGGAACATTGAAAGACTCAAGAGGGACCTGCGGTCCTGCTTCTGCCTTATCGATCAGCTGCTGGAAGAGAAGCACCAAGGAGTTCTGGGAAACCTCACACACTGTGCTGATTCACTGGTTCCTCCAAACCCAACTCCTCTCCAAGAAGCTTTGGATGGCTTTGCTCAGGCTGCAGACAGCGAGTTCGGGTGCCTCTTTGTCCATGGGAGGATTGTGGTAGCTACTGAGAAGTGGTGGCGCTTGGCACCGCAGGAAGTTGTCTTGCTGTGTGCCTTGGTACGCACCTTATCTGCATCTGGATCAGCTTCCTGCGATTACCCAGTTTTCCTCCCTCAGGGAAGCCCCACAGTTGCCCATCGCCTGCTCCGCTTCCAGCTGCTCCCAGGAGCAGATGTATGTGTGCTGTGTGGTCCCACCCCATCCCTGCAGAAAGCTGAAACCGAGCTGGTGGGTCGATTATGGTCCCCCCTCATAGAGACCCTGAGAAGCTGCCTGGCAGTCGGAGAGCGCTGCTTACCAGGCTCTGTACCTCTGCGGCCTGATGTGCTCGCACTTCTTCTCATTAACCGCGAGACCCGTCGCTCAGTCTCCTGTGTGCAGATTTCATCTCATCATCCACTGAGTGACTCCTCACTATCCAAATCCCGCTGCTGGGAGCTGCTGGAACTATTTTATATCTTCAGCATATCACGCTACTTCACCCAGGATGAGACGTTATGCGGTTCACCAGTGGAAAGCACTCAAAGCAGCCACACAGAAGACTTTCTTCATGGATTCTCCCACCAGCCTCAACAATGCTATCTAGTAACAGAAGATTGTAAATGTTATGGATTTCAGACACAGCAGCACCAGTTTTTTCTGCTAATGTTGCCATCTGTGCCCACCTTTGCTCTGCGTACAGTGGCTACACAGACTCTCACCTGATATAATTTCTGCAACAGCGTTTTAATTGGACTGATTTGTTTTAGTTACACCCACAGCGACAGACCTAATGTTTATTTGTTTGATGGAAACCAAAAAGCGATTTGATATCACCAAGAGAACTGAAGTAGGTTGTTGATACTGTAAAGACGCACCAGGGTATTTTGATTAATATTATTTACAATCAAGTCACTGTTAGAGATGTTTCTGAACTACACTGGCTTTTACGTTGCTTCTGTTAGTATTGAAATCTGACTAAATTGGTTTAGAGATTAATGTGAAGAATAATGTGGCACTTTGATCAATAGGTGCCTGCTGTTTCTTGTTGACTTACTTACTCATAAATATTACCATTAAGCTTGTGTGTTCTTCTTTTTGTTTTTATGAAATGTGTGTTATATCATTAAAAACTATCATATCCCACATTTGCAGGAAGCAGTGGGTAAATTATGAAACAAAAAGCATTATAAAGGGAGACTGGAACAGTCGAAAAACCGGGTCCATTTCAATCTTTTAAAACAACTTTAATTACAAACAAATACAATAAATAAATGTAATAACACAGTTGATAGTTTAGTCATTCTTTTTATTTATATATTAACTTTAAATATGGCCTTTAATAACATCCAGAAACAGCTATAATACTGTTAGATCAATAATACAGTAGACACTTAAACCAACAAACAGGCTGATTTGAATCCCTGAATAATATTACTTAAATAGGCTCACAAAAAAGTGAGATTTGCCAAATGTCACCATTTGGCAAATGGTGTTTCAACTTCTCAAAATGTATTAAACTGTTTGGCCCATTGCACTGCAACACCTAACATGTATTTACATCTCCATTTGAAGGAGTACATGTTGGAATACAGGCTTTATTGAGTCATTATTCCAGTATTTGGGATTAAATACTGAGAATGTTTAATCACAAAGTCCAGATTAGGAGGCGATTTCAGAAGAGTCAACAACAACTTGGTATGCCATGAACATGTGCCTGTGGTTCTATAATGACCAATGTTTTACATGTGCAAATGATTGGCATTTTGTCACATGATGACACAACTGATGTGCTTTATGTAAAGCGCAGTGTTTTCACGTCGGCAGAAACACTTCTCTTGGAAATGTGTACAGTGGTGGCTCTGTCTGCATTCCACCACACAATCTTGGATGAGCTGGACAGGCATGCAATGTTGACAATGCATCATCAGATTTACCCTGAAAATTGTACTTAGCGATGCACACTTGCTTATATCCCTAAGGTGAGCTAAGTATAGCCAAGAGCTGGTGAATGTCACTGTATTTGTTCCATTTGTATGACTTGTAACATTAGAACATTTTCGGCATTAATGACTGTTTTATGCTTAAACAAATCTCATTATTTCTCAAGGTAATAACACTGAGGGGTTTTGGTCAGGTCCTGGAACTGATAAACAGACCTGGGTGGTACTCAGAAGGGAAAATGGATGAGCTACAACAGGAACGACAGTCAGAAAGGCCGGTGCTCAATAGTTGATTTGCATTTGCATGGCTCCCAGCAACTGCTTTTAAATATGAAAGCCTCACCTAGGCCCAAGGGGAGGAGGGTGATAGGGCAACACGGACACACAGTTTTTGACAATTTTTCGCAGTTCCCTACAATTTTCCATTCTGACAAAAAACTCTTGCCGATAGCCCTCAATCTCTAAGCGCACGGCAGCGCTAGGTGTCAATAACTGTCAAAAATCCCACTTTTTTTTCTGGTGAAAGTTTCATTAATATAAAGATTTGTAGATTAATAACACATTCCTTAATATGTGCATGCTTAAATCAGTTATTACATGTCTTAAAGGGGGTAAAATTGCTAAATCAAATTTCTTTTAAGTTACGTTTGATATGTATAGCATTTTTATGACAACTGAAGGTAACATAGTTGACTGTGCTATAAAATGGCACCATGTGCCTGGAAAGTACACAATACTGCCCCTTTAAATAATGACATTCAATTTCAGGCAAGTTCAGCATAGGGCTATAGAGATTTTTAATACAGAATAAATAAAATATGCTCTTTTGTATTCACATTGCACAACTTTACAGAGCACACATGAAGGTAACTAAAGAGCACATGTGATTTATTGCACATGATTACTGAAAAGTCTCATGACATAAGGAATGAAAGACCTCCAGAAGTGCTGGGTTTTACTCTGTGGATGCTGCAGCAAAGGATGTCAATTTATCAACATCTTTCTCTCACCATCTAACTCAGCATAGTCTAGTGGCCGATCCAGGACAAAGCTGACTCTCCTAACCAGCCTATTGATTCTCTTTATGTCCCTCACAGTGTTCCAACACCATAAAACACTGCAGACACCACACTGTCCTAAAATTGTTTTAGCAGTTTTTTACACACACCAAGAGACCCCAGTTTCCTCCATCACAAGATGGAGGTGACTTTGACCCTTCTTGTACAGAACATTTATGTTTGAGAACCAGTCCAGTTTGTTTTTGAGGTAAACACCCAGGTACTTATACTCTTTCATAATTTCAATGTCCAAGCCATGGCCTGGATTTTCACTGGTGATGTCTGTATGGACTTCATGCAAAAGTCAATCCACCATCTCCTTTGTCTGTCATGCTTGTGAAGGTTGTTGGCCTCACATCAAGTAACAAAGTTGTTAATCTCCTTGTACTTCAGGTCGTTCCCATAAGATATAGCCTACGTTATCATCCGAGAACTTCTGAACATGGCAGTGGTCTGAGTTGTTTGAAGTTCGAAGTGTACAGAGAGAAAAGGAAAGGTAAGAGAACTGTTGCCTGAGGTGCCCCAGTGCTGCAAACTACCAGTCTCAAACACAGTCAGAAAGCCTTCACATACTGTGGATCTGTTGGTGAGGTAGTCCATGGTTCAGGCAGCCAGCTGATAGTCCACACCAGCTAGTTCCAGCTTCCCCCTCAGCAGAGTGATGGGGATGTTGCTATTATGGAAAATGCAGCATTAAGAAAAATGCAGAATATTTAAATGAATGTTATTATTGCAAATATTTAAAAATTATGTTGCAATGTCATGTTTTCCTTATACCATGCAGCTCTTAAGTTGCACTAAGAGGGCCTAAGCATCCCCAGTAATACTCCATGCAGGAGGAGCATTCAGAATAATGAAGGCGAAAAATAAGCCTTCCAAGTCTCCTCCCAAACTGCATGGAGCTCAGCATAAAAGAGAATGAAGCAAAGTTAGAAGATTCAGTTGACCGTCTGCCTGAATTTTCCTGAGCTGTAGTGGTTCAGTAACCGGAGAAGTGGCTCTGATTGACAGACTGACGGTGCGTGGGATATCTGGGCGAGAGTGGGAGGGGCGAGGGATGAGATAACGGGCTTATGAAGCAGCAGAGAGGGGTGGGATACGCCTTCTGGACGGATTTAACAAACCCTCACCCCCAAAAAACTTTCTGAAGTTAAAAGTTTGTTAAAGAGTGTGGATATTGTTGGGTTACTAGGCGCCACCTTTTGGCTAATGCTTTATCGAAGTCGCATTAGAAAGGTCCAAAGGTCTGATCGCTCAGGCATTTTTAAGAGCGCGGAGGTGCCAATTACGCCACTTTGATTTCTCTGTCCGAGGAAACCGGCGTGGTGCTGGTCGCTGTGCACCTCTGTGGGATTTAAAAAAAAAAAACAAAAAAAACTTTACCAGCTCTTTAAATCAGACTTTGTGTAACATGTCTGCCACGCGTGTGCAGCTTATTTCACCCAGAACCCTACGGCTTCTAAGCCCGGGGCGAAGCGCGCTGTTCTTACCCGGCGGCGGTGGACCGCATCGGGGTGGCGGTGTTCCCGGGTTCCGCTCACTCATCTTTCCTTCTCTGTCCTCCTTTTCTTCTCCCGGCAGAGCCTTATCCAGTTTGAGCACTACGCGGCGTGGACTTCCCAAAACAAAAATGTCCGATAACGGGACGATGTCTCGGGGCAAGGTGCTGACCATCGACAACATGAACCCCACAGTGAAGAAGGTGGAGTATGCCGTGCGGGGGCCCATCGTGCAGCGAGCCGTGGAGCTGGAGAAGGAGCTCAGTGAGGTTAGTATAGCAGGCCAGCTGATAAAAATACCATCTGGAGCCTACATGCTTACGTTGTTTGTTGTGCAAGTTCAAAATGTTTGTGCTCTCAAGATGTATTTCTTAATTTGGTCTAACGTGGACATTTAACAAAAGAATTTGATCTGATAATCAAGAATCCAGCGTATGTATTTAAATGATAATGGAAATGACTGTTAATGAAAATGACCCAGATCTAGTCTGCAATCCCTGTCTGACAGACGAGTTAAAAATAAAATACTGTTTGCCAAACACATGAACATAAAACGGCACACAGAACAGATGATGTCAAGAGTTAAAATGTATGAGGAACAGCATCAGCAAAACAAATGCCAACAAGGAAAACAACAATGTAATATTTTGGGTCTAATCCTACTTATCAAAGTCCACCAGTTAGTTACTTATTCTTGAATTTGATCGCTCTTGACAAGCTAAACGAGTCTGATCATGTTAACACAGGTGTGACAGTGTCACTTTCTTTGACAAATTAAATGTTATTTCCTACATTTCTAGGGCTCAATGTTTTGGCTTTAAAAATGTCACTTGTTTATGAAAGCACTGGAATTCCCCACCAGAATTAAAATACATCAATTTAAGCTCATGTACATTTAACCTGCTTCAGCCATAAAGCAAGTTAAATGTAATTTAAAACCTTTTATAAACTATTAAGTTAATTTAACTGAGTTGTTTTTTGTAATCTACATAAGTTCTACATTTAAATACATTTTTTTATGTATTGAATGTAACATACTGAAACTTTCAGAAACCCGTTGTAAGCTACCTTCTGTTTGTCAAATTTTTTTTTTGGTCAATTATAATTTTCAAATTATAGTTGCTCATGAAAAAGTCTAAAGCAAACTGTTTATACAATCTTCTTATGTCTTTGTTACACAGTTTAATCTCAGTGGCTTAAAGCAGAGTTTCTCAATACTTTTCTAAACCGTTTTTGTAGAAAGCACCGATCCAGTTTCCTGACCAACACCCATTTCTTTTTTCTGTAGCACATAAAGAGAAAAAACATTCCGCAGGTACTTTGACAAATTAAAAAAATACTAAATCCTACATTAAAATACAGTGAATAAAGCAAATCAAATTCAAATAGCCACTTGTTTGAAGTTTTTTATTGCTGTGAATAGAAAAAATCTAATTACCTAACTTCATTTTGCTGCATTTTTGAGTAGGAAAGATAGACCTGCTGATCACTGATCAAAGCCAATCGAAGGAAAATCTATTCAAATCTCTGTGATTTTCTGGTGTATCTACACTTTCAAAATAAATGTACTTATTTTGTTTTTCATTCATTTACTTTTAAAACACATCTCCTTTATTCATGAATGCATCACTTTCAGAGAAATGTGTCTTCTGTGAATATGGGAAACAGTCTTCATCTCTAAGAGATTTTCTTGTAGCATTTATCATTTGTTTCCAGTTATTATTTTCCCCATGATGAATCCCTCCCTGTTGAATCCCTGTTTATGGTGATGTGGCAGCTGTTAATGTACCAAGTGCAGTCGGGTGTGAAAACTGTCTTCTCCTGAGTGCTTTTGCTGAGAAAAGAATAAGCATGGGACTGCGTTTCTGTGACGTGTCCTGGCTGGGAGTGTAATGATAGTGGTAACCTTTTAACCAGATGGTTCACTGGGCCCCACAGATGTAATGCTCTGTTTACTCTGACACAGGCTTGTCCTCATTTGATCTCCCTCTTTATTGGTGCGGTTATTTGGTTTTCTTCCAGCTAATTTATTTTCTTCTCAGCAGTACAAAAGTTTGATCAGGTGCTATTGAGCTGACATGTTGATGCTCAAAAAGCAGAATGCTTTGTAGCTGGCTCTGGCTTGTAAAGCTCAGCAGGATGTTGAAAGACTTTTAGTGATGAATCAATGCATTTTTCAAGAATTTATTAGGTTTTATATAGATATGCACCAAATAATATAAATCAAAATTTTTCTCACTCAATTCTTAGTCTACAGGTCCACCAACCATCAGTATCCTTTGATGCCCATTTTGTTTTTAATTAAAACCACATAACATGTGCTTTGGTGCAGAAGTATTGACACCTGTGTAATTCCTTTTTTTTTTCTGAATAAAAATAGGATTCAAATCAACAGCCTCTTAAAAAAATAGATTTTTTTTCACCATTATAGTTCAAATAAAAATAATAGAATCAACAGATCATTACTTGACGAAAATTACACAACAAATCTGATCGATACATCTTTGGAAGCATAATTGCTCTCAATCTTTCACATTGTTCAGTACTTTACATAATTACTGACCTGATCATTATTAAACTCATAACAGTTTTAGATTTCAATAAAAACAATCTCCTCCATTTTTAATTGCTTAGATTATAAGGCTTTTCTTTGGATGGTGTTGGGTTACTTTGGGAAACAGGTCACTGTGGTATTCTCTCTTTTGTCTAGGACTTAAACACTCTCACACAGTAAGGTACAGTGTAATTTGCTGCTCATGTTACCTACATGATCTTTTTTTCAGATAGACTGGACAAGTATTCCCTTGTTTTTAACATAATACACAGTATGTGTTACACTCTGCTACTCAGCCGGTGCACTGCTAAAAGTATCATGTGAAGTTATTCCATTGCAGCTTTTGTTTTGTCTTAATGAGGCACTTGTTGATAACGAATGAGGACATTGTAGAGAAAGTAGCCAAGGTAACGGACACAAAGCAGTTATATTAGTCAAATTTCATCCAATGTTTGAACTCAACTCAAGCAGATTGGCCTAGTACAATTATTTTAAATGAATATTTTTATTTTAGTTCATATCAGTGACTGAAAGCAATAAGCATCGAGCTTCTCACGCTGGTTCAGTGGTGCAAAGGTTAACATGTTTCAAAGAGGTCACCATCCTGAATGAGAGGTTCCCTTCACAAAGGGGGGAGTTATTCACATATTTTGATGTTATTGGCTCAGCCACGGAGACGCCTCTCTTACGCCCAACCAGTGACGCAGCCAAAGGTCCAGGTTTCGTAAAATCCAAGCTGGACTGGATTTATCAAACAAACAGGCTATTTTGATTGCTGCGGGGCGTCAGAGTTCCTGAGGTTCCTCTGGTGGCTTCTCTCCACATTGTCTCCCTGTTTATGATCTCTGTGAGCAGCTTGCGTCAATTCTGTGTCTGCAGCTCCAGGAGCACCAGAGTTCAACTTTCAGCAGCAGTAGTCGATGGACTTTTCTGCTGTCCTCTTATTTTAGTAATACTCTTAGCTCTCTTCGTGGTTTTGATTTGCAATTTGCTCCTTCCTTATGTTATCTTGTTCTCTTTCAGTTTACAGGGAATAGTTTGAAGGCCCTATTAAAATATGATTTTGTTTTACTGTTTCAAATGTTAAGTATGATAAGAGGCTTTGCTAATGTTGCAATTTTGTCCCCATATTTGTACAGTCTGTCTTCATCAATTCTGTTTCAAATAGACAAAAATGTGTTTTCTTTTTTCTTTCATTCTACTGAAGTAGTTTTGGTGTCTAATCTTCCAAAACCACTTTGCTTTTTCTTATGGACTTCTTGATAATTTGCTCTAATGCATTTATTATGCAAATTATTTACTTTATTAAGAGTGTTTCAATAATGATAGCAATCCTGACCAAAAGTGAGGAAGCAACAGGGTCAACAGACATAGTTAAATTCCATTATTTGTCAGATTACAACTATTTAAATTTTTTTTTTTTTTTATTTGGGTTTTAATGTGAATGGACAACACAAGTTGAAGCACAACTTTAAGCAGCAGGAACGTGATAGATGTTTTTAAATGATTTTTGTAAATAAAAATCTTTAACGTGCGGTGGGCACTGTTCATACACACCCTTATCTGCTGGAAGGTGAACCACCCAGACCTTCTCAAAGCTGGTGCACTTCTCCAACAGGTTTTCATCCAGGATTGCCCTGTATTTATCTCCACTCATCTTCCCACCAAGTCTTAACATCATTCCTGTCTCTACTGTTGAAATGCTTCCCATCAGCATCATTCTGCCACCACCTTGTTTTGCTCTGGAAATTATTTGTTCAGAGTAATTAGGTTAATTAGGTTAAGGAGTAATTAGGTTTGCATGTTGGAAAATAAAAAGTTCAGTTTGGTCAGATTTAAAGAGCACCCTGTCCCACATGTTTGCTGTTCCACACATGGAACAGCAAACATGTTTGGAACTTGTGCTACATGTGTAAAAAAACAACAAAACAAAAAATATGTACCATCTCTTTTCAATTTTTTTTCTTTGGTTATTAAATTTCTATATTCTATACTACTCTTTTTCTCTGACTCTATGTTTTAAGTAGCCTCTGCATTTTCTGCAAAAAAAAAAAAAAAATGCAACAGGAAGCCACTGAAAACACAGCTACTGTAATGCTTCTGTAAATTTCCGGTGCAATCTTGAAACTGGGGTGTTTTCTAATTCAGCTGTGAAGTGTTTTCCTCCTCAAGCAATTCTAAGCATAGTAAATCTAAAGACATTAGAAAAAGGTTAGCATTTCGTATAATTCTTATAAATTGCTGTAAAGTAAACTGAGTTGATAGTTGGTTGTAATTATTTTTACAAGTGTGTTTATGTGCTGTAGCCTTGGTTTCAAGGTTGTTTATTTGATGAGTTTGTAGTCAGCTTCCTTGTTTTTGAGAAATTGAAGTAGTTTTGATATTTCTAATCATTACTGTAAAAGAAATTCCATAAATTAAATTATGTGAACTATTCAAACATCATTTCACCAAGGTTTCTCTATATTCTTTTCATATATTCAGGGAAGGAAGAAGCCCTTCGCAGAGGTCATCAAGGCCAACATTGGTGATGCGCAGGCCATGGGCCAGCAGCCAATCACTTTTTTCCGACAGGTCTGCTCCTCTGCCCTTTCTCTAATTTTTCTTATAAATACAACAGCTCAGATTGTTTTTTTAAAATATAAAAACAGCTTCACCCATAATACATAGAAAAATGCCCTTTAGTTTTGCTGTGCTGTGTGATACATGCTGGATATCAAATCATTTTGCCAATTCATGTTTGATTTCAAGGTGCTGGCGCTGTGTTCCTATCCTGAGCTGCTGAGTGACAGCACATTCCCAGAGGATGCGAAAAGTAGAGCATGTCGCATTCTGAACTCCTGTGGAGGGAACAGTATGGGTATGTATGGCTGGGATACACCTTTTTTTATATACTCAGAATACGTTTTAAATTTAATAACTAAACCTTGCATTACAAAATTTAATGCTGACATTGCACATTTTCATTTAATAAAAGGTTTTCTGCGAATGATTATTTTTGTGAAACTTTATCATAGCAGCATTTATTCTCACCCTGCAGGTGCCTACAGTGCAAGTCAGGGCATAGGCTCTGTACGTCAGGATGTGGCTCGTTACATCGAAAGGCGTGACGGCGGCGTGCCCTGCGAGCCAGACAACATTTACCTCACCACAGGGGCCAGCGACGGCATTGTGGTACTTGATTAAATCTGATTCAATTAATCCTTTATTTTTGCTTCACAAAATAACAAGGTGTTATGTTTTCATTAAAAGCTTGTAAAATATACAGGTCTGTGTAAAGGTCTTCAGCTCATTTTCCAATAAGGTTAACTTTTTTAATAATCTCTTTAAAGATTAGAACTCCTGAAAGTTCTTCAAGCTTTCAGAAGGTATTTTTTATTTGTGTGAGTCATCATATATTTTCCATCTAATTATTTTATCTGAATATTTGAAAAGAATTCTAAAAGGATTGTGTTTTACTTTTTTTGTAAGGAGCATTACTGACCCATGAAATATTTAAGCATAAAAAGTAATAAACCAGTGTTGACATAACATGTTATCATATCACCTGTTACAAAGACACAATATGTTTCTATGACTTTAGTTAAAATTTCAAGAATTTAAAATACAAAACAATCTGTCTGATATAGAATAGTATTTTGAAAGGTGAAAATTTGGTTCATTTGTTGAGTTTTAACATTTTTCTAATTATTACACTAACTGACCAAAAACATAGACAGGTGAAGGCAAGCATTTAAGATGAAAAGTACATAGCAGAGCAACCTAAGTAAAAAAATACCATAAGTTAACATTACATACTGATTTCATGCTTAGTAGTCTAAAGTAAAATAGTTCATTCTGGTCCAGCAGGTAAACAAGGTAAATAAACTCTTTGAGTGTCCCCTGTACTTCTCTTTCAGACCATGCTGAAGCTTCTGGTGTGTGGAGAAGGTGCAACGCGCACAGGTGTCATGATCTCCATACCTCAGTACCCCCTGTATTCAGCTGCGCTTGCTGAGCTCAGCGCTGTGCAGATCAATTATTACCTTAATGAAGAAAAGTGCTGGAGTCTGGACATCGGTGAGCTTCAGCGAGCTTTGGATGAGGCCAGACTCCACTGCAACCCCCGCGCCCTGTGCATCATCAACCCTGGAAATCCCACAGGTACATTTTTATCACTTGTTGTTAGGCCTATAGAGTTGATGCACTTGATAATGTTATTGTTTATGTCCTATAATACAGTTAAATTCATAGTAACAGAACAGTCACAACAATCACAGGCTGTGATAAATTAAATGGATTCTTGAAGAACATATGGGTGTCTTTTTACAAGACAAACATAGGGAGCTAATCCTCTCAAATCATTTTTATAGAAATTTACTGAGCTCTAGATAAACCATCTATAAGTACACATTTATGGTCTGAGTAACTGCAATATTTTTTTTATTAATGATAAAGATAAGATGCTGGCATTTATACCTGAAGATAAAACTTTTATATTCTAATATTAAACCCTTACAGGAAGTAGCATGACTTTTAGTTTTTCCTTCTATTACTTATTGCTGCACTTAACATATTTCCTTTATTACACTCACAAAGTCAGTTTTTAAGGAACTGTAAAGAACATGCAGAGCATGCTAAGTGGATAATTGCTAAGTACACAAAATGTGAGCAAGGAATAGTCAATATGCTATTGAGTTCTTGTTACCTGAAAGTTGCTGATGCATTCTGCACTCATGACCAGCCAGGATTTTTTAAATGATTTTGCTTTGTGAATATTTTCAATAGTGAAACAAGATACATAAAACTAACTATGTACTTAATTCCAGTCTGAATCTTAAAGTCTGTACTTTTTTTTTTTTTATCCCAAAAGGATCTCAGTTAAGACCCACAATCTTTAATTCATAATGGAACTCAATTATATATAATAGTTTCTTATTCTTCTAATTTTTGCCTTAATTTGACATACATTGACATTTTAACCAAGCTAAGAAGATCTGAGGCATCTTTACTAAACAGATGTATGGAAAATAATAACAGTTCACAAATTTTCTCTTTTTTACATTCTGAGATATTGGATTTGTTTCTACCAGATCATTTCAAAATTGTTAAGATCTGTGTCCGTTGCAAT
Source organism: Xiphophorus hellerii (assembly GCF_003331165.1). Taxonomy (NCBI): domain Eukaryota; kingdom Metazoa; phylum Chordata; class Actinopteri; order Cyprinodontiformes; family Poeciliidae; genus Xiphophorus; species Xiphophorus hellerii. Next base: position 19,326,669 of record NC_045677.1, on the reverse strand, counting down.
TATATAAGATATATTTCAATGTAGTGTATTGTATTAGATTAAGTAATTTACTGTCACTACACAGCACCCTATTAATATTCTGTTCTGATCAATTATTAAGTACTTAGATTAGGGGAAGAGGTGAAGTCACACCTCCTGTGTGAGCAGTTGGTGTTACACAGCTCCACTATTTGATTGAAAGCAAAGAGAAAATGATTACTGTAGGCATTTTAAATGGTTTTTAGCTTCTTTTATTAGTGATTTGCACAGTTATGATTAATAGCAATTGAATAATTTTTATATAACTCAGATCAAAATAAAAATTGCAAACATCCCAACATTGTCTGGATTTCCTGCTGGGTTTGAAGATTCTCCCCTTAATTTCCAAAAAAAATACATATCCAAATTCAGTCTGATCCATGACGGATGGAACTGGACCCTTCAAATGGACAAAAACAGAATAACTTTGCAGCAATACATTCATCTTCCTGTTGTTTTCAGAAGTTTCCCCCTCTTTAAAATGAGTAGCCTAAAGAAAGAGCCATCATTTCTCAATAGAAACTAATTTTCTTTCTCTAAAGCTTCTTACGCAGTTTGTGCTGCCTCTTATGTCTGGTACCAAAAGCAGCCTACTGACCTTCCCTGCAGAAACAACTCTAGACCTGAGAGTGTTGTTAGCTTCTAGGTATGGATTGGATTTTTAGTTTCCAACTGGCTGATCACTGATCCGGCCTGATCAATTACAAAAGTGGCTGATTAAGGTCATCAGCCAGCTTCTCTGTGCTTCTCCACAAACAATTACTTTATTCTATTTACAACAAAGCAAAGAATTGGAATTTTACAGAATTTGATAAAAGCGAAGTATTTTCTTTTTTGAAACTAATTCAAAGTCCATTTGTTTTCTTTAGGTATTTCAGCAACTCCTCTGTCCATTTTAATTTGTGATATGTTGTATTTATTTTTTTCATTATTAAGCAATTTAAAATGTAGGTACATAGCAAAAGGTCAGGAATTTTTTTCCACATTAAATATTTTGAGAGTCCATTGAATCCACCAGATGGCAGCAGAAGCTTTATAATGGTTCCTTCTCTTTTAGGTCAGGTGCAGAGCAGAGAGTGCATTGAGGATGTAATCCGATTTGCTGCAAAAGAGCGTCTCTTCCTCATGGCCGATGAGGTACTGTCACACATGTTTTTAAACATCTACCGTCTTTAGATCATGTTCACCCCTAATATCAGGCATTGTGTCCCGTACCCCCAGGTGTACCAGGATAACGTGTACGCTGAAGGTTGCCAGTTCCACTCCTTTAAGAAGGTTCTGTTTGAGATGGGGCCAGGAGTACTCTGAAACAGTTGAACTGGCATCGTTCCACTCCACCTCCAAGTGTTACATGGGAGAGTGAGTCTTCTCTATGATAAGAGAAAATCAATTCACAAGGATATGAACGCATAAGACGGATGTTTATGTTTTAATTTTTTATTGATCCAATTCTCTTCTTTCTTATTTTGCCTTATGTGTTGGCACATCTTTCTTGCTTTCAGGTGTGGCTTCCGCGGCGGCTACATGGAGATCATCAACATGGACTGATGATGTAAAGGACCAGTTGACCAAGCTGCTTTCGGTCCGTCTCTGTTCTCCTGTTCCTGGACAAGCGCTAATGGACCTGGTGGTAAACCCCCCTCAGCCTGGGGAACCTTCATATGAGCGCTTCATCAAGGCATGTAGAAAAAACTGATTTACAAATCAGGTGTAATCTACTATTCATAGGAAATTGCCATATTTTTATTTGTGAAACATGAATGTCATTTTTTGCCTTACAAAATGTACAAATGCACAGTAATAAAACTTATATATTAGGCCTAATATTTTCCTTTGTGCTGTGCTAACAGCTTCAAACTGAAAAGCTGAGAATTGTTTCTCTTTCTATTTCAGGGAATTCTGGCCATAATGAGGTTGTCTAATTTTTTAACAGTAATAATATATGTAAATAAATGTGCCCCAGTTTAAATGGAATGTATTTGGTATAAGGGATTGTATTAAAAAGTAAAAGAAAATATGAATATTTAGCTTACAGGTCAGCATTGTATTTTAATTTGCGATGCATGTGTCTTAATAGACTTTAAAACATATAAAGTTCAAAACAGAGTCAACATAACATCCTGTAAGACTAAACAGTACAAAACCAAATAATTTACTAAACAGAGATAAAAGGATCTCATTCTAAAATTACATTTAATTATGATTCTATTGTTTCTCTTGTTTAGGAAACTGGTTCCGATTTAATTTTAAATCCAAGTAAATCTTGTTAGTGTAGTTTTAGCTCTGCAGTTAAGGAAGTCCAGATCTCTGCCCCTCGTCCAGAGAAGAAGGCTATGCTTGATGCGCCATGAATCATTGAACCACAAGCTGTAAGTGGTACCAATAGGCCACTGAGCAACACAGGAGGCTTTACCATGTAAGCCAGTTTGTGGTTTAAAACCTTGATGCAATTTTTATATTTTATCATATTTGGCTTCTTAAGAACACAACAGGTAAACAGTCTTATTTGCTGCCTCCCTGCAGTCACAATTGTCCTTGTTAGCAATTTTATTGTTGTAGGTTCTGCTTGTGACCAAGAGGTTGCACCAACAAATAATTGGCAAAATATTATTGAATGCATTAAAATATTTGCTGCATTATTGATTGTTTTGAAACCAAAATAAAATCAGACTCTCCTTGCGCTTGACAGTCAGCTGAGTCAGGATCTGTATCACAAATGTTGCTTATGTTCTGAGGTTCTAGTAAAATCTGTCTTTTTTTTTTCTTTCTGTTTTCTCTCACTCTTCCAGGAACGCACTGCTACCTTAAGTGCCTTAGCAGAGAAGGCCAGACTTACTGAGCAGGTACTCAATACTGTGGAGGGCATCCGCTGCAATCCTGTGCAGGGTGCGATGTACTCCTTTCCTCGCATTACCATACCTGAAAAGGCCATCCAAGAGGCCAAGGTCAGTTCTGAGACTTTTTCTTCAAGTGTTCCAGTGGTTTAAGCTGCTTTGTGTTGTTGATTCATGGTAATTAGACCAATTTTGAACAACAAAAAGCAGGAGAATGAATTGAGTGAACACGTAACTATTTTTACCCCAAACACTCCAATCATTCTTTGTTGAATATGTTTTTTCTTTTGTGAACAAACTAATACACATAAAAAAATAGGGCTGCAATTATGCTCAACAGTTGGGACTAAATAATTAAACTTGGTCATGATGTTGTACTTCTTCCCCACTGTTTGCAAAGGAGAACAAATGATTTCCAATAGCTTTCAGTGGCCGTTCTGTCTTACAATTGACTGCCTAGTAGGAATTTTAGGGTTGTGTGAAAAGTGGCGCTGCTTAGAAACTGATTAGCTTTACAGAGGATAAGGTCAGAGTCTACCTGACCTACTGAAACCTGATCAATCTGCCTGACTTGGTTTAGTATAGTCAATTCTCTCAAAATGTTCCCCAGCAAAGATACAGCTTCCTTATGTCATTGACATTATCAACAGTTTTTGGATTGATCTTTTGAAAAATCATAGTTTAAATACTATATATACAAGTACCCTACGTATAAAATCTATTCACAATCTTAGAAAAACATTTAATCAAGAGCTATTTGATATGTGCAGAAGAAGTGTGTTACTGTGCCTTTGAATCTGAATAAAGAATTTCTGCTTTAAAAAGCAGAATAAGGGCTATTAACACAGTAAGGAATAAAGTCAAGAGTATTTTAGAAGTGTTTATCAGAAGTACATAGCTGATTAATAATCAATTCATTTTGGAGGTAGGTACAGCAGGGAACTCTTGCTTGAAAAGGTGACTAATTTAGACATCTTGACTTTTTATTTCAGTCCAACACTATTTAAATGGACTTATTATACAACCATTCCTACTGAATTAAAGTAATTTAAAAACAAAATTCTTCATAAAGTCAGTGAGTTTTCTTTTATGTCTACCTTTTTAAATAAAGGGATAGTCTGTTCTCTTTTTTTAATAAAAGATTGAAAATCTCAAAGTAAAGTTTTTTCACATTTATAATGGTAGACTTTTGTCAAAAGAGCCACAAACTTCAATTATATAATTTTTCTCGTTTTCTCTTCCAGAAACTTGGTCAGCAGCCGGATATGTTTTACTGCATGAAGATGCTGGAAGAGACGGGAATTTGCCTCGTCCCTGGAAGTGGTTTTGGCCAAAGAGAAGGAACGTACCACTTCAGGTACAGAATATTTCCTCTTGTAGGCTGCCAAAACATGTCGGATCTTATTGGGGCAGAACAAACTTGTGGAAGGAGGTGCAGTAGTCAGATAAGATCAAATTTTTTTTTAGCTTTTATCCAAAGCAGTATGCAGAAGAATGGCACAGTCAAAGTCCAGAGCTAAATCAACAAAGTATCTGTGGTGAGACATATCCCAAAGTACATCAGGTGTAACTGAAATGAAACGTGTTGTTAGAAGGTGTTGAGTCAGAGGTGCAGTCTCCACATGCAAAATGTATATATTAGTTTGTAAAAAAAAAAAAAAAGAAAATATTTCTTTCACTTGAAAATTATTCAGCAATTTGTGTTTTGGTCTATCACATAAAATCTCTAAAATATAGCTTGAAGATTGTGGTTATAACTATGCAAAATGTGGGAAAATTGTAAGGGGTTTAAATCTTTTGCAAGGTCCTGTAAGTTCATACAACAAGAGTTCTTTCCACTCAGAATACACAGCTCCAGATCGACCTTGTTGGCACGTGAATAAAAGTTTTTCTTGTAGAAGGTTTTAAACTGAATGAAAGCACTCAGAAGTGGCAGCAATGAGAGATCTCTAAATGTTTGGGAACACTAGATGCAATGCCTTATTATTCTCCCTTTTCATTCAGGAAATGGGAAAAAAATAAAGTTTCTACACGGGGGCTGCAGAATTTTGGCCAGCAATTACACATTTTGTTATGATTTTTTTTAACAGCCCTGTAACATATAAAAGAATATGAGCAACAAAGGATGTTTTCTGTGGTCTGAGAGCCTAACTAAACAAGGTTACTGCATTATGCTCAATAGCAGTGATGGCTCTGTCCTTACACAGACACACATATGGAGTATATGTGTGTGTGAGCATAATATGGCAGAAAGTTATACAAAAAGTGAAAGTGTTTGTAAGCAACTTATTTTACAATTTGCCTTCTTCCTATCTACGTATCACAGGGCACTGTTCTTTGCAAATTTTTTTTAGTGCAAACATACAGTATGGTGAAAAATTGTCTGTTTTATAGGCTGTTTGCTTTTCACATCCAAATGATTCCAATTAAAAAAGATTTTTTTTAGACAAAAAATTGTAGAAGCCTTAATAAACAGTTTGATCTTAGTTGTTGGAGTTTACTAACTTCTATCAATTTAAAAAGGGTTATATCAAGAAGTCACCCAGAAGATTACTAAAGAACAACATCGAAAGCATTTCAACTTTCCTTAGTTGAGTCTGGTGTTTTTGATTGAAAAATAGGAATAAATTGGGCACAAATTGCATCAATGACAATAAGGTGAAAATCAAAAAAGAACATAAATACCTGTCTAACATTTGCAAAAATAATCTTGAGGCTTTTTGGAAAATATTTTGTGGACTGAGAAGACTGTATGACATTTTTTTTACTTAGAAACAGCATTTCTAAAGAAACAGTCATAGTTGTGGTAGTGAAAATGTTCTGAGGATGCTCTAGAAGTCTTGCTGTAAATGATGGAACTATGAATTCTTGTCCTGCCATCAGTCTGTGACCGTTAGCTCAAGCACACCAGCAGGTCCACCTCTGAGTAACTCAGGGAAAAAAACGGTTTTGGAGTGGCCTAGTAAAAATTTGGACTGGAATCCAATTGATATTCTGGTGATCTGAAAAAACTTTACAATGTGACTGAATTAAAAATAATTCGGCAAAACAGGGTGGGCTAAATTTCCATTTCCTTCACACTTATGTGAAAGAGTTACTGTAATTATTTCAAATAGCTCATGACAGTTGTTGCTGCCAAGGGTGGCACAAATGACTCCACATTCTACTACCATATTCTAATAAATTTTACTTCTTCAACATGTCTGAACATTCATGTTAATTTTTGCTACTCATTTCTCTTTTCAACCCAGAATGACCATCTTACCACCAACAGATAAGCTGAAGATCCTGCTGAACAACGTTAAGGAGTTCCACCAGAGGTTCACCCAGCAGTATTCCTAAATTAGAGCATCAATTTTACCTCGACTTCCTTAAGAAGAGTTTTTGCCAACCACACTAAAAAGTCTAAGCCAATCAGAATATATCTGTCTCTAATAAGTGCCTTTTCTACAATGGTTTCTCTGGTGGTCCCTGTGATGAAGCACTTATAGCCATGCACATTTGGACTTTTATGGACCAGTTTACAGGGAAACTGGGGGAAAAAAAATCGTAACTGGAAATGAAAAATAGACAGCCCTGTGTTAGTTTTGGTGCACAAAGTGCGGCTTCCTGTCTGTGATGTTTAATTTTCAAAGACTGTAAATACTTTCTGTCTGCGTCTGGGCTTACAGTAACTGTCCTAATGTAAAACTGAAAAAAGGCAGTACAGCTTATGAAAAACGTTGTGCATCTCAAGCTTTAAATGTTTAACTGGGAGAGGTACTTCATTCCTTCAGACTAAACTCGATGGCAAGAATATACTGAAAGTCTCACTTGCATGACATTTTAATAGGCATTAATTTTGTGGAGTTAGTATTAAATGTGAAAACATGTTTTATGAGTTTTATGACCTTTAAAGTTAGAAAAATATTTTAAATTGGGTTGTGAACTTTCTTTGCTTTTCTGTTGACTGTTTTCAAAGCTTAGTTCTTATTTCTCAAAACACAATTTCAGAAGAGAATTTTTACTTAATTTTACCTAATCTTAAAAAACATGTTATGAATAAGTTTACAGTTTTTTGTTGGTTTTTTTTGTCCACAATGTTCATAATTTCACACTTAAATTGTTTACTGTATTGTATGTGATGGGCTGGAGGAGAATGATTCACTCTTAACATGTCACTGGTTTAAAATGGGTTAAATATTAAACACAACTATATAACATTTTAAAGGAACAATAACTATTTTTTGTAAAGTTCATTTGTTCAGTTCAAAGTATAGAGACTGCTCATAATGATCCAAACAGAGGTGGTTCTCCTTCAACCTGATTTGGATCAGAAGCTGTTGAGTTTCTCTAACAAACTCTTGATTAAAATTGCTGCACAGATGGGATTAGTGAAGCACTTGACTGACTGAGCCTCCATTTTCATCTCCTCCTGTTAGGAAGTGAAAGCGGTTTTCTTTGACTAACAAACCTCCAGATATAAGTGTATAATTGTTCCATTTTCGCCCACAGTGTAGTTCACCGATTGATCTTTGAAGAAAAATTCAATAATAATTGTTGTTTTCTTTTTAATGGTAATTGTCCAAACAATTACCATTTAGTTGTAAACATTTCACTGCTGAGTTTTTATTTTCATTAAAAATGAATAAAAGGGGCAAACAACTGTTCAGCATTGTTTAAGAGAGACTTGTGGAAAGTCATTATTATCCTTTTTGTTTTAATTAAAAAAAAAACATTTTTAAACGACTGATTCATTCTGCTTCTCATTGTTGCAACTATCAAGTTGTAAATGTAATTCCTAAAAGTAAGGAGTCATTTTTCTGACCGATTTTTGAATGTTTTGTGATGTGGAGCTCTGTCCAGGCCCTTATGGTTAAAATCTTTTGACTCTTTATCTGACTGTAACAGACTTCAGATTGTTTATTCCCAGACAGTTATAGATTGAAGTTTTTGAGTTTTGAGCTATAACTTTCAGTAAAATTGTCATCTATACAGCGTAATCTAACTTCTTTTATTCATAATAGAAAAGCAACAATTCTCACTGCAGTTAAGATGGTACAACATTATAATTATATTACTTAAAACATTTCTTACGCAAATATACATAAAGGTCTAATAGCATGTATAGATAAAAAAACATTAGTTGGTAGATGTGTAGATGATTATTGCACAGAACATTATACCGTACATCTGTGCCATCATGCTTTTAATAGTTACACAAGTACTGGTTAACTGGACTCTACTTTCAAAAAATTTTTAAATGAACAAATATTTGCCAACAGCCAAACTTATCTTTCTTGTTAAAGAGGGAAAAGTTTAGAAGCTTTATTTCATCTACCTTAACAACAGTGTGGAGCAACAAATTAGAAATGGCCAGAACGTAATCTCGCCATCCTCAATACAGCTAGAGAAAACTCTAGCTGTACATCTTACCATACGGTACGGCAGACACATTTTATTATTTTGAAATGACTTTTTGAAATTCTCCATATACCTTAATGCTGATTAACAGTTGTTTCTAGCCTGCATTTGCTGTATGTTTACAGTGTTGTTCTGTTAGAACATTCTGTTCTCTTCAGCTCATGTTCCTTTTGTGTATAATCACATTTTCAAGTATCTTTCAGGGTTCAAGCATTGCAGCGGGTTTATGTTGAAGGATTTTAGCTTCTCTGGTTCCAGCATCTTAACCTGGATACTTCAGCAAACTCATGGATCTTGGACTCAAACCAAGGAGCTCCCAATGTCACAGGAATGTACATGCTCACCATCACTATTCAAAAACTTGGACAAAGGATGTGTTGGTGAGATTAGACTTTAGAGAAACATTTTGGTGTGGATTCTGGAAAATCATCCAAGATCAAATGACCTCAGACGGATGAGGCGAAATGATGTGAGAACATTTTATTGACCAAACACAGATCTGTGTCTGTGTTAACGCTCTTTAAAAGACATGATTAAGGAATATGAAACTGTCATGGATGGTGTTTTATGGCCAGAGGAACCTAAAGTCGGGCTGTTTGGGTTTCTGCTGTGTAACTTAGTTCATATTGACTGAGATAAAATTGAATGAATGTAAAGGCATTAAAACTTAAGGGTCCCAACACCCCTGTACCTACTCTCCTCGCTGACTGTGACTCGGTTACTGTTTCACCATTTTCCTTTTGCTTACATGACAGAATCAAGGAGTTATTTTCAACCATAAGCCATTTCTCTGATGTAGAAAAAACTCGGTTTTATTTAAAAACAAAGAAAATTAAAGCTTCAGAAAATAAATTGCTTTATGTTTCAAAATATTTACTTTCACCCTCAGGTTTATTTTCCGGTAATTATCCTTTGGGATCCAGAAAGTATTTTTGAATTGAATTGAATTTGGAGAGTTTTAAAGGAAAAAGGAAGTCCAACATAAAGGTCACTATAACAACGTTTCCGTTTTGCTTTATTTCCTCCTATGTCCCGTTGTATTTTAGTTTTAGATTTTCTGGCGGCCTCTTAATTGCTCTTTAAATGAAGTTAAATGAATTTATATTTTTCCTATTACGGAATTTGTGTTATTGCATTTTTCTGGTTAAATCGTAAGTTTACAAAAACACTACCAACAAACACAAGAGTGGCGATATGCAAAATGGTTGTTAGTGAGCACAATAACAGGTTCATTGCTCTGATGGCAAATAAAGGTTCTGCTGCTGATTAGTAAAAATAAGGGATGTGAGCATAAGCTAAAAAATAATAGAAGTAGCATAAATCAACACATGTTAACATTTGAACCATTTGTTAAATTTTGGAGGGGCGTGAATAATTTGTTATTGTATGTGTGTAATCAAACAAAATTAGCATCCACGTAAATATCTTAAAACTCACTAGGCACATTTTGTCTTAATTTCAGAGCAGTTGCAAAATAAAAACTATCTGGAGCAAAAGAAAAACAAACATGGCAATAAATTAATAAAGGGTTTTGAATTCATATAGCTCACCACTGAGTAATAATTAGTCATTTGTTGCAAACTACTGCCACTTAGTGTACTGTTTGTATGAACTTTCTGAAGAGTCCATATTTAGAAAATAAAAAAATGAAATTTGTAGTCACTAATAAAACGAATCATTTCACAGATCTCATTTTGTGATGCTAACGTAACATTATTAAACCGAAAAAACCATTTGTTGTGTTTGGGTTACGTGGATATTTTGACATCATTTTAACCAGAATAAGGTTCAGATGGTGAGATGTCGGCACACTTCACAAACTATCAGCTCTAATAATGTGCAGTTAGCTCAACAGGCTTCCCTTGCAAAAACCACAGCAGCTTTTATTGTCTGCGTACTTGATCTGTCGCCTCTTATAATGCCTAGTGTGCAATATGAGAACAAGCAGCGATGATGGATGTTACTTCAGGTGGCGTGTGGGGGTGTGCATGTGTGTGTGTGTGTGTATGAGGCAGACAGAGGCTGAAGGATGATGCAGAGTGAGTGTTAAAAGTGAGCCCTGTAGTTTGAAGGGATTTTCTGCTCCTTCCTCTCCACTCCACAGTGGCTGTCAGCTTTAATTATCTTTGACAAAGGGCTTTCTGAATCCTAATTATCCTGAGCTTTGTCTTTCCTGGAGCCCTTCAACGTTAACTCGAGCTGCTTGACGCATTCACTCGTTCCACTCCTCTTCACCCCAAATTAATTGGCCGCGTTTGCAGTTTTTCCTCCTGTCTCCTGACATCTTTTGGGAATCAAAGGTCATCATTATTTCGGGTGAGGATGTCGGGCGACAACGAGACAGCTATGCATCAGACATCAGCGCTGTCATGTGGCTTTCCTGGTTATGACAGTGACCAGTCAGGCCACAGTCTCATATGTGGAGAGTCGTTTAGCCGGCCGTGATCGCTTGCTGAAGCCTGCTGATGTTTGAGGAATTGTATTCATAATGTTTTCATTACTTTATTCTGTAATTGTGAAAGGTGCTCATAAAAGTGATCTTGTCAAGCACTCACTTTTATTGGATTTGAGAAATTATTACATAGACGTTATGGTGCTCTACTAAAAAGCTCTTCTGTGTGTTATTTTAGGATTTTATGTGATTGTTCAACACAAAATATCCCGTATTTGTGAAGTTGAAAGAAAATGATTAGTGGTTTTCAATGTTATTTTTTTTTTTAAATAAATAAAATCTGAAAAGTGAAATGTACATTTTAATTTTTATTCCCTCCTGATAGGATCATGATGCTGCCTCCACTAGCTTTCACAGTGGACAGGGTGTGCAGAGGATGATGTGTCTTATGTCATTCTTCTTGCCCGTCTTCTGTTAAGATCATGTTTGAAGAGTGTATAAGAATTTTTTCAGGTTACACCTACGCTGTGGGACTCTGCAGCTCCTCCAGAGAAACTATGGGCCTCTTGGGTGCTTCTCTTATTAATGCTCACTTTGACCAGCCTGCATTGTCTTTCCTGGTCTTATGATGCCATCTGTTCATTAAATGTCATTAATTTAAATTACATCATTTTGTCTAAGTAAACAAAATCGCAAAAACTTTTAGTTTTGAGTGCGCTTCTCTGGGCTTGTATAAGCAGCCGATATCTTAGCTGCATTAAGCAGCTTTCTCATCGGAAAGTTGAGCTGATTGGAAACAAGTTTAAAGTACTGTATATTTCAACCATCTTCCTTATTGTTAATTATTCCAGATGCTTGTAAAATGGTAAAACTTCAACAATAAAGTCAGGTCAAAGTTCATTCTTTAAAGATTGGATAGGTAGCCAAAGCAGTCGAGTAATGTTGAAATGTCAGGCAAAGCATCTATACTGTGGCATCGTTTCCCACTCGGTTGAAGCGGCATAGAAATAAATGCTTTTGTTCTGCAGAATTGTCCACTGACTGCATTTATATGAAGACAAGTCTTTGTCTTGGTGAACCTGTGACTCTTGCGGGTCTCTTTTTTGAAAATAACAATTAATCCTGGATGATTTAGAGTCTGGATAGTATCATAAGCATCCATATCCAATTTAAATAAAAAAATATATTTACATATACAGAAAGAAAATTACATACCACAATTTTACCTTCTTTTTTTTTGTATCTTTCAAATTGACAAAAACTAATTTTCAAAATAGGATATTTCTGCTTGCTTGCTGCAGTTAAACTGTGTTGAAACAGGAGGGGGTTCATTTTACTAAGACAGACAAACCATCAACATTCCCAATCAGCAACTCTATTGTCTGCTTAAAATAAGTTAGGCAGTCAGATTGTAACATAAGCTTAAATGTATCTGTTGCAATCACTGTTTTATCCACACTGACTATGTTGTGGTTAAAATATAATTGTATATTTGTGAAAAGTTGGAGATTTCTGCTTCTTTCTATTTCACTTTCATGTTGTGTCTGAATACAGTATTGGTTTGATTCCCGACTATTTTAGGGGAGGAAAATGTTCCTCTCGGTTGTAATGTTTCCTCACGTATCTTATCATGTAAAACCCAACCTCAGAACAAGCAATTCAAATGTTCTATCATAGTTTTACCCAGAACGCATTATGTTGAATATGAGTGAGATGCAAACGCAAACAAAGAGCAAAGCAGCCTCCGGCTTCTGTCCAAATAAATTTCTGTTTAAACGAGACAAATATGAGAGGAGGATCTGTTTTCATTGCTATTAACCCTTTGATGCATAGTGGTCACTACAGTGGACAGCTATCTAAAAGCCATTTTCTTGTGCTTCCTGTGGATTTTTATGTTATAAATGCACACAGACCACTGAAGTGGACACTAATGCATCATAAAATATACCATCAACTACTGGCCATCAGCTGCAAATGCAAGAAATTATTTTTGTTAAATACAATATGGCCGACAGACAAAAAAGCATGAGAACCGACCCGGTCCCTCCTTCTACTGTAGACGACTCTTGCAAGTAAAAAAAATATTGTGACATCAGATAACCCCTAAGGATCAATAATACTGATGTATTTTTCAAATAACAACTTTGTATTTGGACAAAATTACAATTGATCACATAAAAATAAAAAATAAAAAAAAATTTATTTTTACAAAAAAATTTTCCTACCTTTTTTATGCCTTCAGAAAAGAATTTTAAAAAATGGAAAAAAAATTCTGACACAAAGGATCATAATTCATGCATCAGAGGGTTAACATTACTTGTTTGAAGTATTACTATACACTCTGGTTGTGGAAACTCTAAAATTAAGACTAAACTCTGTCCTTCATGAAAGAAATCCAGCCATACAGAATAAACTGTGATCTGAATTAGAAAGACAGAGAGAAAAAAAAAAACATTTTCAGCTGTCATTTAAATAGTAAATGTTCCTTTCCATTACTAACCCAAACCTCCAATCTATAAAGGCTGTAAAGTTACAGATCAGTTGCCTCATTAGAACATTATAGTAAAAAACACATGTTCACTAGCATCAGATCTCTGCAGGACTACAATCAAATGATAAGGGGATAAAAGACAAGTCAGATACCTGTATAAGACCATCACCACAGATAAATATTTTTTTTTGATTGAAGTGGATCAAAATATGAACAGCTCCAAATATGTCAGTTTTGACTTAAAACCTTTGGGTTGCTAAAAAGGTGAGGCTTTAGATTGATTTTATTTTTCAGCACCCAAGCACACATCCAAACCAACAAAATAATTACATCACGAGAGAAGAATGAACGTAGTGGACGTAGTTCTGACCAGTCTGCAGAACTAAATCTGACATTAAATCTGTGAGGTCACTTTGAAGAGGGCTGTCAACACAAGATGTCCGAAGCATCTGTCAGTTCTGGGGAACCTTTGTAGGGCAGAGCGGGGCGATATTGTCTAGTCAAGCTGTGGGATCCTGAGAGATTCCAACCAAAGAAAGAAGACTGAATCCCAGAATTTAGATCCAAATGGGTTTGAAAATGCATTAGTTTAAAAGTCTGGGTCAAAAGTTACCACTGTGTCATTGCAACCTTTAAGACCTTTTTCCTTCAAACGGGTTGACAGGCTTTTGACTGTCATATGTGGAAAAAGTTGAAATAATTTACAGCCCTCTTATTTTTTTACTTCACAAAATCCAGGCATTTTAACAAGGGGGTAAACACATTTGGGAATCACTTTATATAACAGAGCAGATCAGCAAACAGTAAACATATTTTATATATGAAATCCAATATTGGTGCTCACAAAATGCACTCTTCACATGTGAATTCACCTAAAATGTGTTTTTGAGACATGATAACATGAAGTCAGATCAGAAAGAGTCTGGCAGCAGCTTAATATATAAAAAAAATGTGTTTTGATGTTAAATCAAATTAAATGTTAAAAGCTTTCCTAATCATTTTTAATTCTTGTAAATGTGCATTACAATGTAAATAAAATCAAAATGCTTACATTCCAGCCAGAATTTTAAAGGTATTTCTAAAGATTTTCATCTAAGGATGTATTTAGTTTACATTCAACCTCTTTAAATGTAGGATAAAATATTTCTCCAAAAAAGGTGTGGTGAAAAGGTTTTTGTGTCCCCTCCCCACATCCCACTAAACTGAAGTTTTGTTTTCATCTTCTTTTCTTGTCAAAACAAGCAAATCATTTAGTCCATATTCATCTGTTTAATTAATGAGCATAGAACCAGATTTCAAAGAATCAAATTAAATCTTATTATAGCACAAGGGCTCATTATGGGTTCTTAATATTCTTTTTTATTGTTAATTAGAACTGAGATTAAAGGTCGCAATAACCTTGTTTTTTTTAATCCTCTTTTTTTTACCTGTCTGAAAAAAGTAAAGGCACTCTGCTCCACTTTCACGTGACACAGTCGAGTCAGTAAATAGAGAAACAGGGACGGATTTGTTTAAGAAGAGAGAGAGAAAAAAAAGCCTCTTAAAAGAAAACAGTGAGAGGGGTGGGGTGATGATACAGAGATTGGGTGATAAATCTTGTTCTGATCAGGTTTCTGTGGTGCTCTCACACCTCAGTCTCTTTCATGGGGTAATTAATCAATCCCAGACTGAGGCCATTGATCGGCCTCTCGTGGCCCTCGCTATGTTTACACTCCTCGATTGTGTTTGCCACTAAGCCCCTCGATGCCGTTCAATCTCATCGGCAGAAAATGTGACACTCCACCCTCTTATGCCATCAGCAAAACAAAGCATCGATTGACATCTCGATGAAAATCAATCTACTTATATATTTTTTGTTGTTGCATGGAGAGGGTGGGATTTGGTTTTGCCATAATCCTCTGCTGTAATCCCGTCCTCCAGGTGTCAATGCACAAAGTTTTACTCTGAGCAATCATAACAATCCAGGAATAAACAGTGGAGACGTCTGCATACAGATATGGATGGAGGAATGGAATGTGTTTACCTACAAATAGTGGAACTTAATTTGCTTTATCTTTTAAAATGTCGTTCTCTTGCTTAAATATTTGTTTTAAAATGTTTATAAAATCTTGGGAATTCAGATAAACTGCATCAAAATTAAAATACTCCTCTTTGCTTCAAATGCTCAAACCAACAGCTTTGATTTTGCTGTAACCTCTGAATTATTTATTATTGTGAAGTCTTGACATTTTCTCTCTTTTTTTTCCTTCCTCTCTGGATAGAAACGTTTTGTATGACTTCCTATATTACTCCTCAGCATTTCACAGGCTGCAGCTCATGATTCAGTGTCTTATTCAAAGATGTGAGCAATGACATGTTTGGCTGTGAGCTCCTGCTGGAGGACAGGAGGACGCAGAGAAACAGCCAGACGTGAACACTGAATTAGTAATATGAGGCAGCGCTAGAGTCACTGATCTCAAGTCATAAGATATTTGCAGAAGTTCCTTTGAATGGCTCTTGAACATTTTTGCTGTTTTTTTTTCAGGTTAAGATAAAGTAAATCACAGAAATATTTACACACATTAAATTTTTGTTACAGTTTTCAACCACAAGATGCAATATTTCTTATTGGGATTTTATGTATTAGATGCGTATAGTGTAATACAGAAAGTGCATAAAAATCAAAAGTTGAAATGTATGTCATGGATTGGTGCTGATACAATAACTTAGACCAGCATAAACTAGAACCGCCTTCCTTCGCTGTGACATCTGAGTCTTTTCGGATGTATTTCTAACAGACTTCTAGATGATGGAAACATCAATTGTCAAGTCTTGCCTCTGAATATCAGTTCAATTTAGTTTCGAATTTTATCTAGGTCATTCTAACACACAAAGGTGCTTTGATTGAAACAGTTCAACTGTAACTCCAGCTGAATTTACAGGTTCACTAGAGTCACAGTTGAACTCTTCACTGTTCTTCTGATTACTCCTCTCCTTGCCCAGCCTGTCACATAAGGTGGATGGATCCGGGTTTCAGTTGAGCCATTCTGCTTCCATTGTTTGATGATGGATTAGAAATTGTAAGATGTCCTAGACTTAGGATATTGTTTTGTAATCTAACCGTACTTCTTCACAACTTTATCTTAGGGAGGTGTTATGTATTTGTCTTCATGATGCCGTTTGTTCACTAATGTTTCATAAAATAACTTCACAGGACATATGGAGTTATACTGAGATTAGACTACGCTCAGGCAAACTCTGATTATTAATTAGGCTACATGAAATTAAAGTTTGTGGTTTTACCGTGACAAAGTTCAAGAGGTCTGAGTAGTTATGCAATACTCTGTTGAGAGTTGTAGTTGCAAAAGTCGCTATAAGCTATGATGAAAGTAGAAGACCAAGACTCACCTCTGCTACAGAGGATGACTTCATTCAAGTTAACAACCTCAAAAATCCTTTCACATTAGACTCACATGGTATACACAAACATTTCAGCATAAGCTACTTGATTCAGGTTCTTATTATCAAACTAATACAAAGAAAACAATTAAAACTCTAATGGGAGAACTCTAAGAACTACATAAAAAAGGAAGTGTTCAATCAATTTCTGATAGTTACCAAACTGATGTAATTTGATGACGTTTTAGGGGCCAAAGGTCAGTCCAAATTGAACTGGACCTCCAATGCCTGCTCAGAAATGCTTTGCATCATAACAACCAAGTGAGTATTTGACAGATTAGCATAATGTTCCAACTGATCAGTGTTAATCTGACACGTTGGGAAGGAAAAGAAATTATCCAAGTTTAACTGATTCTCTGCATCTCCATTATTTCTTTAAGGTTGCTGACAGCTTAATGTCAAAAACTGCATTGGACCACCTCTATGCATTTGGCTGACTCATCCATCTCACTTCACAGTTTGCACCATCTGGCTCTCACACTCCTCTGACCTAAACACAGCTGGTAATTTCGTTGTGTTACTCTTTTATCCTTTTTACACATCAAGCTAATAAAAACTAGATTGGTCTCACAGTTCATTTATCAGACTGTTAAGCCGAAGTAATTCATTGAAATTCACTCACTCATAAATGTCATTACTGTGGATTTTGATTTTTTTTTTTGAAGGGGATGATTTTACAACATGCATTTTTTATAGACAAAAATTGGAAACACAAGATTAAATTTATTGTGAAATTTCTCTAAGACAGACATAACAATAATTTATGCTGACTTATTTGGTTAAATGTCCTCTAACATTTTGAACCTCAACCACAGACTTGGTAAAAATCAACAGGTTCCTGGTTGAAATCTGGCTGCATTTCTTTTGGAAAAACAGGAAGAATTCACTTTAATTAGATGGATTTCTTGCACAGACTTCGTTTTTAAGCATAGTCCATGCCTTTTCAATGCACTTGAAGTCTGCAGTTTCTTCTCTGATGTTGCCGATTTCATCCACAAACCTGCCTCTCTCTGGAGGCAGGTTTTTCTTCTCTGTTTTTTTTAAACCGTTCTTTGTAAACCAGAGAGTTGGTTGAGCATGAAAATCCCAGCAGCTTCCGAAACACTCAAATCAGCCCACCTGGCACCAACAGCACCACGTTTAAACTCTTTCAAATAAACTTTCCTTCCCATTCTGATGGCCAGCTTAAACTTCAGCAAGTCGTCTTCAGCAATCTTGATGCCTTGGTGCACAAAGTTGCTGGTATGTGATTGGCTGAGCCACTGTTTTTGTTCACAACTGAACAGGTGTGCCTAACATAAGTAGCTAGTGAGTGTGTATACATATATATTGTAACTATATATATGATTTGGATCCTGTAAAGTTTCAAGCGAATGTATATTAAGTCAAAAATGTTTTTAAAAACCCTATAGTTCCAAATCTATTTTGGGATATTCTTCTGTGCGGTTATAACTCATCTAATCTGAATTGATTATTTCCTAAGTCCACACAAGGACACCCCTCCAGTGTTGGTAATTGAAATATGAAAAGACTCAGTGACACAAGGACATGCACCCAAATTGTTAGCTGGTCTGCTGGAATTAAATAATGAAATCAAATAACACAATCACACCTTGATTTCTGCTTGAATGTCCCACCAAGGACAACTGTGATTGCTTCTCCATCTAAAACACGGGGCAGGAGCAGCTTTGAGTGGGTGGTGTGGAAACGCACGCTGTTGCCACCCCCTGCTGTGCTCAACGGTTGAGTCCAGCCTTCTCTTGCTTTTTCAGTGGAGACAAAAAAAGAAATAAACAGCCAGATTCAGAAAGAGCAGAATGAGAAAAATACTGAGGTGAGCACACATGGTGTTGTTATCGGTTGATAAACACTTGGGTCACATAATGTTTCTGTTCATACTCCCGGCTGCTAATGAGAGGTCCATTCACTTTCCTTCCCATTCACCACTTCAGCTCCTTGACAAACCTGTCTCAGCTTTGATTGTCATAACCACATTTGAACTGCGCTTAGCCAATCTGACCAGGCTACATTAAGGTCATACATATTTCATGCCCTATCCCACTTATCTGACAAAGCTTTTTCTTTTTTTCTTCTTTTTTCCTCGCAAACCAAAATCACACCTCATATTTTATTAGGCTCTCGTAGAGCTTTTGCTCCGTGGTCAGATGGGCTGTATGTTTTATTCATGTCCTCTGAACATCTGCTTGTCTGGGTGTCAGAAAAATCATCAGACTCCCAGTGGACTCCTGCCTGACTGGTTGTAAATGAACTCTGAAGCTGAGACTCAAAACAACCTGTCAGGGCTCTCCACCACCAGAGGAAACTCTGGGCACAGTGAGCCGTGTAACGAAGATCCTGCACTGGACAGAAGTGATGGAAATGAGCTGCGGACAAGCAGCAAGTCAGTCCTTTTCCAGCTTAAATGCGATATTTAGGATCTGATTCAGTTGTGTGAAAGTGCAAAAAAGCATCTATCACAAGTTGATTTTGTTTGCCTTCCCACAGCTTTTGGTGAGTTTTGACACTGTTGTTCATGCTGGCTCCTGGTCGACAAGTCTCCCTGAGTCACTGGAGGTTTGTGCCAACTGGAGGGAAGGAGTCTGACCACTAACAAGTGCTCACTGACTCATAGCCGCCACAGTATGTCCTACTGTGTTTGTGCATGAGTGACTGTGCACCAGAGTTTTATATACTGTTCACTTATATACTTGTCTATGTATCACGCTTCCCACAGAAAATGTGTCCTTTTAGAAATGATAATGAGTCTTAGCTCACATGTGCTGCCCTTTAAACATGCAAACACCTGTAAGACACTTAAATCTAGTCTGATACCATAATGACTAAACGCCAATTAGTTGCGTCAAACCTAGAGGGCATATACAGTCGCTTGGAGAAGTATTTTCATAGCTTGAACTTTCTCACATTTTTCATAAGAACACCAGATGATTATTAATCAGATTTTATGACCAACACATAATACTGGATTATTGTGGAAGGGATAAGATACATGATTTTCAAAGGTTTTTACTAATAAAAAGCTGAATGTGTGCTATGCATTTCTGTTCAGCCCTTTTACTCCGATACCTCTAAGTAAGATAAAACTCAAAACAATTATTTGCCATCGGAATTATTATCTGGATTGTCTCTAAAACTTTTTGTAAATCCTTCTGTGAACTAATGAGAGAGAAGAGGAACTTTTTGGAAGGTGTGTCCCCAATTACATCTGGCATAAATTAACAAAACAGTTAAAAAATGGTGGTGGTGGCTGTGTGATGGTTTGGACATGCTTTGTTGCTTCAGGACTTTGGAGACTTTCAGCAACTGAACCATGAACTCTGCTCTTTAGAAGAAAATCGCAAAGGTGAACGTCTATCCATTAATTTGGGTTCTTAAGCTCAAGCTCACTTGGTTATGCAGGACAATGACGTGATCACAAGTCCACTTCTAAAGGGTTAAAAAAGGGAAAGATTTTCTACCTGGTCCCAGACTGCACTTAAATTTAACTAAGAGGCTGTAGCCTAATCTTAAATGCGCTGTTAGTGTTCAAAAACACAACAATGGTTTAATTGAAACAATTCTGCAAAAAAGGGAAGGTCAAAATTCCTGCAGAGATGTAAAATACAGATGGGTAGTTGTTGCAAACACTTGAGGCGGTTATTACCAGCTACAATCAGTTATTAGCTTTAGGAGATAATTAGTTTTTCAAATAGGGCCAGATTTGTTTGGGTAGTTTTTTTCCCCCACTTAGTTAAAGAAATCCTCATTTGAAAAGCTGCTTTTGTATTTACTCAGGTTCTTTTAATCTGATATGAATATTTGTTTTACATATTCATGTGAAACATGAAGAGGGTACTTACCCTCTTACCATCTGTAAGAGGGTAAGTACTTTTTCACAACACTGTACTGTGATTCTGTGAATTATCCTTAGTTAGTTTTTCTCTGAATCCTGACCAAATCTATCATGACTTGGCCATCAAGTCGTTCTTATGTTGCAGATTGCTTTTTGTTTCAAAATGTTCACCCTCATCCAGATATACCAGCCCAATGCCAGAACCATTGCTTGTTTGTTCATATCTAACTAGTCACAAGGCTAGAGCTCGGTGGTGGAGCATTCTTGGAACAAACCCAATAACATCAACTGCCATTCAATAATAAACTGAAAATTACATGTGACCTTGTTTCAGGGAAAAACTGAAATTGAATGTATGAGTCTTTATACATTTATATACAATACTATACACTGTACACATAAGCAAAACTAATTATAAATTCAACACTCTGACATCCTTGAACCATGAATAGTGTCTCTGCAAAGTGTATACACAGCCTTTTATACATTACAATATTGGGTTATTGTGATGAAAAAAACCCCAGATCAAGATAAATTACTTCTAAGTTGTTTATGCATATACCATTACATTTGTCCTGTTTAATTCAGCTGTAAAACAAGCTAATTTATTAGTGGAAAAAAATAAAAAGCTTTAATGAAGGCTAGGCCCTTAAAGTAATACTCTTTTCAATTCAGTTTCAACTTTTAATTTTTCCTTGAGTTTACATCTGCTGTCAGTGATGGTGAATTGGATTAACCTGAATTAAACTTCAACTGTCCTAGTTGGAGTTTCTTGATATTTGCTTATGTGCATCCAAAATCCAAACACATATTTTCTAGAGAGATTGCAAAGGATCAAACAAATCTTTTTTATAGAAAGCAGTCAGGGGAAGAGTGCAAAGAAAAGTCCACGCCACATATTTGTATGGTACTTAATTTTTTTTCCAAGATGGATGAAATGATGCATAGCTTCGAACAGTGTGTTTTGGCTCGAAACCTTGAATTACCTGCCAAAAAGTTGAAGATGAGGAGGGATTTTATTTTTCATCATCACATGACTCCAAGGATGCATCCAGATCAACTAAAGAATGACTTCATGGGAAGAAAATTAAAGTTTTGACTGCAGACTATCTCCTGCTGAGTGCGACTCAAAGTTCAACATTTTGACTTTTGAGTGGAAACAGAATGCTCCTCTTTCTGTTTGTTGCATAATTATTGTTATTGGTAAAAGAGTGGGTGGAGTGCCAACACTGACATCAGTTTGTTCAAACCCAATTATTTCTAATAACTGGACCCCCCTCTAAATAAATTACTCAAATTACAGCCTGAAATTTTCAAATTTTTTTTATCTGTAACATTTCCTCCTTTTTCTTTTACTTTATAGCATTTTATTTTAGCCTGGGTTTTAAACCAGCAAAGCAGAATTGCATTGTAAATTAGTCTCACAAAAAGGTCAAGCCATGACAATATCTATCAAAATATAAAACATCATATAAGATATGAAAATTTGAATAATCAAAATGGCACATGGTGTGGAAAATTTGTAACTCAGATCATAATTGAGGAGTTGAGAATATTTAGCATCTAATAAATCAATTATAATAAATAAAATAATTTTAAAAAGTTAATATAAAAAAAATTTAATAAAACAATAAGAATACTGTTTTTATATATTTTTTTAAAAAATAGCTGAAATGTTTTTGTTTTGTGAAAACGGGTTTCTTCTTGCACTGTGATACACTGTTGTGCTTTCAGCTCCCCTGCAAAACTCTTTAAGAGAAGAGAACAAAAACCTAATGAGAAGCTGGATGAGATCAATCAGGATGGAGGGGAGAGTGCAGGGGTATGGCTCTAACTGCTTGATTCTCTTTACTGCGCAAACACATCTGATGACAGCCTAAAGTTTTAGCAGTGGCTCTATCTAGGTCTCAGTCAATTTAACAAAGACTTTTTTTTCCCATAAAGTTCTCAGAATTTAATTTCTGCCACAATCAGCGCTTCAGAAATGTGTGCATCACTGTCACCTTTACTTCCTATTTGAAATTCAGAGATGTTCATATTTAAAGCAAATATACAAAATGTACACATTCCTCTCAATGTGAGCTATAACCTGGAGTACTTTTTATATAACCCCGTTTGCCCCCCTCACCCCCAGAAATCTGTGTGGAGAAATTGTGCTGAAAAGTTATAGGTCACAAAAAGGTGGAGCAAGTTATGAAATGATTTGTTCTGATCTCATTCCAAATACCTGTGGTTTATCAGATCGGGGCTACCATTTTTAAATAACAGCCACTGCTTGATGCTAATTAAGTTATTTTTGCCAGCTTTTTCTGTAAGTGGCCCAACACTGGTTTCATCAGTATATCTGTGGAGTCATCCTTCAACAACAGCTCCTACTGACTCCTCTCCTCCTTTCAGTGGCTCTATAGATTTTCTCCAAATGATAAATTGGACACAGGGAGCCACTGAGGTGTGACCTTTTGTCTAAAATGGACCTAATTAAGTTGAAGTTGTTTGGATAAGCCCTTACAACATATTGTAGGATGGAGCTTTGAAATAATCAATTGGAAAACTGATCCATATAAAATAAACCTCTCCTTTTACTCCACAGACAAAAAAACAAAACAACTTTTTTTATTTTCAAAGTTTGAAGTTGCATCAGTGTTTGTATGTTGTTCATCCTCTCCCATTTGATTGAAGAAACGCACTGACTCTTTCCCATCCATCACTTCCACCCCTCCCCTCACTCTTCAATTCCAGAAAGGAGTAGCGCTTCATTTTGAGCCCATTTTCTCTGTGTTGCTCCGCGCTATAAGCTGAAACTTGCAGAAAGCTGCAGTCTTCATGTCCTCGTCTCCCCTGAAAGTCTTCTGAAGAAGGTGGAGATGAGCCGGCTGGATCGATCCTCCAAGGCGTAAAAGTTTTGGATGGTTACTTTTGCGCAGCGGTTTAAAGACTTTTCCACCTCCAGAGGCTGCGGTGCAATTCAAGAACGGGTCCGATTCTTTCTTCTGCAAATATATCGCCCGCAAGCAGGCTGGAAGACCATCAAATTGGAAGAACGCCGCGAATACGCAGGGCGCAGATGATCGCAACTGGTGTTTGCGGCGTGGCGCTGGTTCTGGTGCTGGTGGTGCTGATTCCGGTCATGGTGAACTCTGCCGGAACTCCTGCACGCTATGAGATGCTCGGATCTTGTCAGATGGTGTGCGATTCCCATGGGACCGCGACGGCAGCCACGGCGAAAGCGACCCACCCGAACAAAGACAACCGCCTGGTGCAGTCGCTGCCGACTTTCATCCAGGGTCCCCAGGGAGAGCCGGGGCGTGTCGGGAGGATGGGCCCCAGGGGTCCGGTTGGTGAGCCGGGGCCACCAGGACCGACGGGTCCACCCGGAGAGAGAGGAGCACCTGGACCACCAGGTCCACCTGGGCTACCAGGAGCGAATGGACCAACCGGTGCCATCAGCGCAGCCACTTACAACACGGTGCCAAAGATAGCGTTTTACGCCGGGCTGAAGAAGCAGCATGAGGGCTATGAAGTTTTAAAATTTGACGACGTGGTCACAAATCTCGGCAACCACTACGACCCATCAACCGGGAAATTCACCTGTTCCATACCAGGAATTTACTTTTTCGTTTACCATGTGCTGATGCGAGGCGGGGATGGAACAAGCATGTGGGCTGACCTCTGCAAAAACAACCAGGTAGGATCGAAACCAGGGTTTGATTCTTTTTACCCGAACGGATCTTGTACGTAAAAACACTTTAAAGTGAAACGCTGCGTTTTACGCACGAAAGCTACCCAAACAACTCGACGTAAAACAGAAACATTCCATTGTTGATCGCACTGTCCATGGTTCTGATTACTGAGTGAAATCTACTGAAGGGTCACCGGAACTTCACTTCAGCATAAAATGGCACAATTTATGCCTTTTGCGCTTTTACGCACAATATATCACCTGCTTTAAAAATCAAGGTGATGATAAATGTTCAAATAAATTGATAAACCATTTAGTATTCAGCAAAAATGTTGATGGTTCTCATTCTGAATCTAATCAGTAGAAATCTTCCCTTTTCAGGTGAGAGCTAGCGCCATCGCACAGGACGCGGATCAAAACTACGACTATGCCAGCAACAGCGTCGTCCTCCACCTGGAACCCGGGGATGAGATTTACATCAAGCTGGACGGAGGGAAGGCGCACGGCGGCAACAACAACAAGTACAGCACCTTCTCCGGCTTCATGCTGTATGCTGACTGAAACAGGCTGGAGGAACTGGGTCCGACTCTCTACATATAAGCTTGCTTTCACAGCTCCTGCTCAGTCCACCCGGGATATCAGAGACAGAAAGAGCTCACCGTTTCTGTTGAACATCATTCCAAGAGATTTGCAGGAAGTCTCATGCAAAAAGAAACTCTACTTTGCAGCAGTGAGGAGCTGAGAGTGTAATAACTCCAGTTTTCATTTTGTACAGCAAAGTCAGGTTGATGTTTTGTTGCTTGTGCGCTCTCAATGAACTGTTATAGGCTTTACAAATTAACTAACTGTAGTTGCTGTGGTAAATTGGAAGTTTCAAGTGTCTACATTTAGCACTTACTCACAGATGCTTATTATATATCCACATAACCACTACTCACTTCAGTGTTCGTCGATTTATGTGCTTTCTTCACCAAAAAGAAAAAAAAAGTCCAAGTCACTGGATTTTGGGCAAAGATGTTAAAAGTCGTGATGCATGTTTATAAGACGTTGACATTTTAACACTGTGCAGCATCTTATGATGTGATGTTTATGAAGCACAAGTATATTGGCAAAATGATCAGTGCAAGTCATTTTTCATGTGTGTGTGTCAAACATGGCATCTGGTTTGAGCAGCAGGGTAGCCTGTTTAGTCACCAAAACTGGACAGCAACACTGACATATCTTTTCTAAAACTCTGAAACGTTCACCAATCTGCTTACTGAACTTTATGCTTTCCCTGATCAGAAACATCAGTAAAAATGTAAAATGAAATCATCTGGCTTCCTTTGTAACGTCCTGACATGATTAATCCAACTTATGTATTCGTTCATGGTGCGCAGTCAGCTGTGGCGATCTCGCCATTGATCATGTGTTGAAGTCACCCTGTGAGGCCACCTGTTCCCAGATGAGGGAAGGACGCGTCCTTCATCTGGGCCGGCCCGCCAGCATTCTCCCATAGGCACACGGAGACACCCAATGAGGGGGCAACAGGACATCTCATCTAACACAGGCACACGGAGACGAGATTCGAGGAGCATACTGATTACGAGCAGACTCATTTATTCACCTGCCAGGAAGCATGTTCACAGAGATGTCTCAAATAGAGGAGGAGTGATGATATTTAAATTAAAAAAAGGTAATTACTGTAGCACCATATGTGTGAGCACCTCTCCAGAGAATACAATCAGACCAATCAAACTGGCCAAAACAAACAAAAAGGCCCCTCCTTTATGAAATGACTAATAATCACAAATGCAAATCAAATAGTTTTAATTAGAGATGTACTGATCAAGTTTCCTATAGTCGATAGATTTGTGTTTTCATTTAGATCTGATTTGCCAATTTTGTCTGGTGTTTTTAATTTTTTTTTACCATTACAGCTAACTGCGATAGTAGGTTTGAATCAACTTTGCTGATTCCATTCTCTGGCTGATCGGTTGGTGTATTGCTAATTTTCACCAACCAATCAGACCAAAACAAGAAAAGAAAAAGCACATGTAAATCACAAATATTGAGCAAAACTTCTTTGCAAGAAGTGACTAATGCATGATCAAAAGTGGAAAGAAAAATTTAGTTTTTTCTTGTAGATAAGGCTTTGATGACTAATACCAAGTTGGAGTTTTTGAGGTCTGACCAGGCAATTTCAGAACTGACCGATTAAGATAAAAAAAATGTTATTCACTGTACTGGGAGGAGAAAATAACAGCGTTATTTTCTTCTCCATGCATAACACCACATGTCCCTAACATTTATCTGATATTGATTAACATAATACATTAGCGTGTGAACGTGTGTGAATGATTGAATGTAGTGTGAAGCGTCTTGGTGTCCTCTGGACTTGATAAAACTCTATACAAGTACAGCCTATTTACCATTTACAATAGATCAGTGCATTTCTAATTTGAATCAGTTGAGGAGGCCACAGGGGAAAAAGCACATGAAACAGAGTGGGGAATTATAAGTCTTGACAACAAAGTGAAAACTGTATCATCAAAAACACAAAGCAAATAGTAACTAATACACCACAGTACTAATTAGCGATGCCTCAATTACACTTTTTTTTTTAGATCACTTCCATGCATCAAAAATTGGATCTGTTTTTGGTTAAAATCAATAAAGAAAGTGCATCTTGTTGGTTATTAAATATTAAAGACAACTGAGCTTTAATACATGTAATAAAAAGGAAAACTAAAGTCACATTCCTCAGTATTTGATCTGCCAATTACTGATGGGAATCAATCAAGGGAAAATAAAAAATATATATATATATATACAGTACAGACCAAAAGTTTGGACACAACTGTGTGTCCAAACTTTTGGTCTGTACTCAATACAGACAAGTAAAACTTTTGGTCTGTACTGTATATATATATATATATAAATAAAAGTTCTTCATCTGAACAATCTGCAGCACAAAATTATGTTTACAAAACACAGAAAAAAATCGCTAGCACTCTTTATATTTAACCATTGTGGGTTAAACAAATGGTCGTAATGATCTCAAACTGTTCATTGTGTGATACTGAAAAAATAAAATCACAGCTCTGTCAAATCAGCTTCCATTATTCTTTTGTTTGTTTTATTTGAAGGTCAGCCAGCGTTTAGGGTTGTCGATTAGGATTTTGTCCACCTGGTGCTGAGTGATACCTCTAGTCAGCATCTTTGGCACGATGTTCTTGAGGATATGGGAGTAGCCGTGGCCACCAAACTTGGTCAGACGGTTCTTGGTGTGGATGTCGTGGGCCATCAGTACCTTGTCCTCGTAGCCCTCCTTCACTAGAAAAGCCAAGCTGGAAACGCACCAGCAACAAGCATGTGAAAAACCAAAGAACAAAGTCTGCATATTGCAAACATAAAGACAGCTCCAATTCCAATGAAGTTGCGACGTTGTTTAAAACATAAATAAAACTGAATGCAATGATTAGAAACATATATTCAATTGCATTATCTTTAAAAAGACAAGATATGTAATTCACAAATTAATAAACTATTGTTTTTTTCACTTGGAATTTGACACCTGAAGCACATTCCAAAAACGTTGGGACTGTGGCAAGTTTACCGCTTCGTTACATCCTCCTTTCATTTTAACAACACTCAAAAAGCATTTAGAAAATGAGAACACTAGAGCTGAAGATTTGCAGGTGGATTTCTTTCCTATTCTTGCTTGACGTAGAACTTGTAACACAACAGTCTAGCGTCTCTGCTGCAGTGTTTTTAAGATTCATAATCCGCCACACATTTTCAACGGAAGATAGGTCTGAACTGCAGGCAGGCCAGTCTAGTAATCGTACTCTTTAACTATGAAGCTACGCTGTTATAACAGGCTTGACAGTGGAATAAGCAGGAGTGTCCCTGAAAAAGATGCCGCTTATATGGCAGCATATGTTGCTACAAAAACTTTATACACCTTTCAGAATTAATGTTGCCTTCACAGATGTGCAACACATCACCATGTCGTCACAGATGATGGCTTTGGAACTTTTAGC
The DNA here is from genome assembly GCF_003331165.1 of Xiphophorus hellerii. Lineage (NCBI taxonomy): Eukaryota > Metazoa > Chordata > Actinopteri > Cyprinodontiformes > Poeciliidae > Xiphophorus > Xiphophorus hellerii. The sequence continues at coordinate 19,298,539 of NC_045677.1, read as the reverse complement.
TGATATCAGTCCTTTTCCTTCTTAGCCTGGAGGAAACAATGTCCATGATTTCCACAAACAATCTGAAATGTGGACTCATCAGACCACAGAACACTTTTCCACTTCGCATCAGTTCATCACAGATGAGCTTGGAACCAGGGAAACAGGCAGCGTTTGTCAGTGCTATTGGCTTTTGAATGACTGTAGGTGATGAAATTCGTAAATTCCTCACAATAGCTAAAAAAATAGCTGAAAAAGTTTGTTTCTAAACTGTTGGACAATTTGCTCACACAGATGTTCTCAAAGTGGGGAATCTCACCCCATCCTTAATTATGAATGACTCAGTCTTTTGGAAATGTCATGAAACTCACCTGTTTCCAATTAACCTGTTCACCCAAAGAAGAATCCAAATAAGTGTATTTTGAGCATTCTCAACTTTTCCAATATTTTATTGCTCTTATCCCAACTTTTTGTAATGTGTTGGAGGCATCAAATTCAAAAGTGAACATCTGCAAAAACAAGATAAAGTTTATCTGAACATTAAATATCTTAGTGAATTTAAATGACTAAAGGTTGAAAAGCATTTGCAAATTATAATATATTTTTTAAAAGTTTTACAAAATGTCCAAACTTCATTGGAATTGGGATGGTACATAAATCAGCTCATTGGCATACACGTCATATTTTAGTATAACAATCATGACATAAACCAGATAATGCAGAATACTGCACTAAATTAGAAGTGTTTGAACAAAGGATGTTGGATCCCTTACAAAACAGGAAAAACTTTTGATTGAGAGCAGCGGCATCACTCACATTCTCACTCTCTGGCTGTCGCTGGGCATGTCCACTTTTAGGTTAAACGGGTAATTCAGCATTTCCGTTCCGAACAGGTCGTACTCCAGGTAACTCCCCATATTTGCAAACTCAAGCAGCTCTCCTTCATCAAATATAGTCCTGAATGAAAGAAGCGGAAAATCTGACTCATTTAGCTTCTTCATGACGCGTGTTTTATGAGAATCTGAAATAAATCGTTGCCATATCTCACACCAAACTTTTTCGAGGATCTAAGCGGTAACTAAGCAGTCTTTATTTAGATATTTATATTTGAAATTTGTAACACAGAAGCCATCATAATACTATGTTTTATTTACGTTATTATCCGAGTTAAATGTTCAGCTTTATATTTCATTTCAGAAATGTGCAACTGAAAACTGCATGCTTTGATGGTCAGATCTTTAAATATAGTTCTGATGAGCATGCTTGTCATTAGTTTTGGATGTTTAATGATTAATTAGAACAGTTAGGTAATTCACAACTACAGTGGTTATAAAAAACAAGAGTTTGATGTAAAAGTATAAATTTTCTCTTCATTCACACAGGATTTAAAAATTTACATATATTCACACTAATATTTGGATAACTGGCCCTTAGCAGACTGTAGAAAAACCTCACAATTTGTGTAGCCATAAAAAACCTTTTGCCATAACTAAGCATGGAAATGGTTGATGGCCTATGTGATGTTTCTTAAATGGATTTCCCAAGGCCTGACTTAAAACATTGTTGAAAATTTATAGCTGGGTCTTAAACTGAAGACCAACTTGTTCAAATCAGTGAATTCAAACTTGGGTATACAGTTCTTGTTATGAGTTGAGTATGTCGCACAAACATTCACAACGGAAAAAGAAAAGTTCAAAGTGTAATATGCTTTTAGTAGATTTTTCATGAGAGCAATGAAGGTAATATGGTAAGAAAGCTGGCCAGCAGATACGGTGGGATGCCCCTTTTCAGAATTTGGGTCTAATGAACTTCTCACCTGTCCAGGTGAGACATGACAGTTTTGCTAATGTCACCGCCGGCTTCCTGGAGAATCCGGATGATCTCAGCTGGAGCGGCCGGGTCCCTGCCAGGATGGATGATAACCGGGCAACCCAGCTGAGACTGAGCATGGGCCGTGGCTCTCAACACCTTCTTCTCGCTCTCCGTGATGGGCCAGCCGGTGCCGATCTCACCGATCACGCCGCATCGGATGTCTGTGCCATCAGTGCCGTGGAGCACCTCGCTGACGATGTTATCCGTGAGCTGACGGAAATGAGGAGCGAAAGATGGAAAACATCCCGATTTAGACAACCGACTGACAAGTTAGTGACATTTTCTGATTTCTCTTCTTCTCTCCATGAACAGACATGAACTTGAGCAGCAGTTTTGAATATTAATACGAGTGCATGCACACTGTCAATGTGTCAATACAGAAAGACTGAACAGCCAGAGATCCATTCAAATCAATCCAAAGTTTCAGAGAAAATCTTTGCATATTAACACAAAGTGTTGAGTGAAGGTGTGATGGATGAAAACAACAACACAACAATATCAAGTAGCGGTCCTCCAAACTTATAATTGCAGCCCCTTTTTATCACATTTTGTCAGGTTACAACCACAAAGTTAAATGGATAAATTAATTTAAAGTTGGGCCTGAATTTATATTTAGCATCCTTTACTCTGATACGTGTAAAAAATTCCAGAAGTCACTTGTTAAGCAAAGTGAGTCATGTCAGTGTAATCTAATTTTCGTAAAAACACAAGTGCCTCATGAAAAGGAAAGAAAACATCAGACAGGTCAGAGATAAAGGTGTGGAGAAGACTGTTGACTGTGGTAGAGGTTCACTTTCTACTAGAAAAACAACCCAAAGCATATACAGTAGTTACAGATATAATGCAACAAGATCTCAAACTGCAGTCCTTACTGCAAGTTAAGTGTGCAATATCCTATATATACCATTAATATTCATACGTGCTTACCAATAGTATATTAGGCCAGGTGGATGAATTTTCATTGACCAATCCTGAACTAGATCTGAGTAACCAATATGTTAAAGCTCAAGGCAAATGATTTGTCATCATGATTGACGTCAGGAAGATGTGAGTTAATCATAATAATTATTGCAACATTCTACAACACTATTGCCATGCTCTAATATTGTGCAGACCTGGTCAAGGCATATATGTGTGCTGGAATGGCCCAATCAAAGTCCAGACCTAAATGTAATTAGGAATCTATGGATCTTATGGTTTTGGTTGTAATGTGACAAAGTAATAGAGGTATGAATGCTTTTGATAGGCAGTCTAATTCGCCTTTTGCTATAGAAAACTGTACACACACACACAGTGAAAAGCTCATACTATCAGGTTTCATGAGATGGTACTCACCTTCTCCACACTCATTTTCTTGGTGGCCTCAGTGTGGGTGCAGTCTATGTAGTACCCCGCCCCTGCAATGATGTGGACCCCGGTGTCCTTGGCCAGCTGTCGTAGGGCAGGCAGGTCCCGGTCGATGCCCGTCGTGGTGTTCTCCACTATCGTGCCCCCGCCGGCCTTCCTGTAGGCCAGCAGCTCATCCCGCAGGGCGCTTAGCTCCTGCGACAGGAACAAGTTCTCCCTGCAGCTGTACGGGTGCTGCCGGAGCCAGTGCATGTGCTGCATCTGGAACGGGTTTTCTGCCACGGCCTCGTCACCAGGTGGAGGTGCGGTGTAGCTGCACTCAAAGCTCATGACCAGGTGCTCGTGGGTCATGGTGCGGCCCAACTGGTCTGGATCCACAAGACCCAGGACGGTCTGGACCTTTCCACTTAATACTGACATGATGCTCCAATCCGAGGTCAGGTTACTTGGAAAAAACAAAACAAAACAACAAAGTAAATAGTTGTTTATTTTGGAAAATACTCACACCCCTTAAATTGTTTGGGGATTTTGCGAGACAGACCCAAACAAAGTAACCCGTAACTTCCTCCAAAGCAACCATGGGCGTCTGGCTGCTTCTCTGTGTAATGCTATCCTTGCCTGGTCAGTCAGTTTGGGGTGGTATGACTGTACGCCACATTATTCTAATTTGTTTTTATAAAAACATTAAAAATGCATCATTTTTCTTCCACAACAACTATGTACGTGAACTTGGAGTGGCTCTATTACACAATATCCCCCCTCCCCCCAAAAAAACATTTAAGTCTGAGGCTGGACCGTCACAAGTCGTGACAAAGTTCAAAGAGCGTGAATACTTTCATAAGTCATTCATTGTACAACTGAGTAAAATCAAGATTAGCCCGTACAGCAGAACAAGAGGATATTTGTGTCTGTAAGCAGATATCGTGTTAAATCATTGACAAACCTTGTTATAATGCATGCACAAAGAAGGACCTTTGAACTACTAAATGCATATATTCAATTGTTATTTAAAACTCCATGCGTAACTCTTGAACCAACTTCGCAACTATAAACTCCCCTTGCAACAAGCTGCTGAGGAACAAACTCAAAATACATTAGCGTCGTGAAACTTTTACCGAAAGAACATTGTGCAGTAGTTCGGAGTTCAAACACAGATGGGAAAACGTTTCTGAAATTAAATCTCTATATGTTAAAATGTCCAAACCCCCAGTATTCTAACCTTGTTTCTGTTCACCGTGCTCTACTTCTACCACCAACCGAGCTCGGACAGCCGCTGCAGCAGATTAGCTCCAAAACACGTCTAGTCCAAGAGTAAATTATCGCGAGAGATTCCGAGACCGTAGTTCAGACAGCGCTTACTTTCAGGGTCTACATCAGTATGAGGAACAAGGAATTTGATTTCGGTTCAAAACAGAAACATTTAGAATATAAATACCGTAGCTATGTCAATAATGCAAAAAAATAAAAATAAAAAAATAAAAAATATATATTATCTGTCTTTTTACTGTGTTTAGATAAAAGAGGAAAATGAGGTTGAATTAGTGCAAATAGTGTCAATCTCCTCTGTTAAGCGTTCATAAGAGAGGCAGCCTGGATGAAAACTCTCTGTGTCGACACTGTGGGAAAAGTCTAAACAGTTTGTGTACAGGATGTGTCAGGTTTGCAGAGATTTTAGCTGCTCTTGTCCTGAACTTAGACCTATTAAAATTTTGGAAAGAGATGATTAGCCCTTATGATCTTCTCTGCAGACCTAATTGTCTGTTGTGGTTTGGAGCTGACCAGTTTTCTGGATAAGCCAAACCACAGACATGAATTCACAAGCCAAACCACACAGTGATGGACAAATAAAGCACAGACTGAATAATGACAGAATAGAAAATACACAGCATCTCCCATGACAGGTTGTACTTATTAAGTTTTTGCAGAAGGTAAGGTCTTTGCCTTCTGAACAAAACATCAACCGTGTGTGAGGACCATCTCAGGTTCTGAGAAAGGGTGGGCCAACGAACTGCTGCAATGGATCAGAATAACAGTGAAGTCATCTGCAAATTTCAGGAATTTCACAGATGGCTCTGCAGAGGTGTGGTCCTTTGTGTCCAGAGTGAAGAGGAATAGGAACTCTGGTCCACCGGCTTCCCTAGGTGGTGCAGGATGTAGTTCCAAGATGACTGCATATTCTGCGGAGTTGTTTGCCCCAGGCCTGCTGTCATTTATCCTGGTAATGTTGCATTCTTGTTGACCGCAATGATGGCGATGCGCTTGAAGCAAGACTGAGCCTGAGGATTTGACTTAAGATGGGGGTCAGCACAGGCTTTCGGGCACAGGAGGAGAAATTGTAAGGCTTTGGAAGTTTCTTGCTCTTCTTATGCTCAAAGAACCTATTTACATCTTCTGAAGAGATCATATGTCCAGGCAGGTGGTCTGAGGAGAGAAGAGTGGCTGGTGCATGGGGAGCTTTCGTGTCAGAGTGAGATGTGGATAATGTGGTGGGAGGTGTGAACGACTGCTTTTCAAACCTGAGCTAAAAGTTGTTATGGTCGTCTGCCAGATAAGGATTCTGCTTAGGGTTACGGGATGGTCCACTGTAGTTTGCATTTAGACATTTATATTGTTATTAATAAATGGTTGTTTCCTATCTAAGATGGACTAATTTATGTGAAATTCAGATGAATAAAACTGTTGCTAAGAATTGCTTTAAAGATAATGCTAAATACAAAATGGAACAACTAGTACTTTGGAAGCTATTTGTTTCTTTATTGGTAAAGTTTGATTTTGCATTCCACCTATGAGTTTTGATTGTTTTGGGGGGCAAAATTTAATAAGTAGTAGATCAGTCTTACACTTTTGGTTAATTCATTTAGAAATCACAGATGCAGATCTTCTGCCTTTATCTCACCCTATTTCCAGCAGAACCCTTCTTCACTACATTCCTGAATTCTCTCTGTCATTCCTCTATTTTCCTTCACCATGGGAATTTCATTTTAAACATCCTTAGTCCAAACCATAACAGCATTGCCTCTCTAACTTCATCTCAAAACCTGAACTATCCTCCAGGAAAACGTATTCCTTATCCTGTTCATTTTAGCCACTAACAAAGAAAATGTCACCCTGCGACATCTGGCTTTGCCCCCTGTCTTTTTGTCGGTGCCACCATATCTAACTCATACATCACAGCAGGTCTCACTGCTATCTTTCCCTTTCACCATTTCTTTCATGCCTATTGCTATCCTTCTGACACAAATCATCCCTGACAATTACTTACCTTCACTTCACCCTTTCTATACACTGTCACTGCACTGGTTTTGAATTGTTGAACCAAGGTGCTTAAACTCTGTTAATTTACTTGTCTCCCCCTCATTTACACACAAATGTTGTTTGGTTCACCTGAATTTTACTCATTTTCCATCTATACCATAGCTCTACCTGTAACTGCTCTTTTTTCTAATCCCTGCTGTCACAATAGATCAGAATCTCATTCTCATTCAGCTCAACACTTGGACTGTAAGAGACTGGATTGGATCTTGTGCCAAATTCTCAGTTAATGTCTCTGAAAACACAAAGAGACATTATACATTTTTCTGTTGTCCTGTCTACTCCCAGTTATCTCTCAAAGAAAATATTACATTTTTATACTCTAAAATCATACTGCTGCTTTCTGTAAGTCACCTCTTTTCTGAACTGATGACCTTCAATATATCTTGCTTATGGCTCATCAACCTGATGTAAATGTGTACATCAGTATCAGAATGCTTCTCTGTTCCTCAGACACCCCACCAGTCCTGATGATTTGTGTTTTGGTCTCTCACTCTGACATATCCAAGCCTTTACAGGTAAGAGAGGTTGATAGGAATATCCAACCTCCTATTTTTCCACTGAAGTCCAAACTTGATAAGTTGGCTGAAAAGCAATTGCTTCTCAATTATTTTACATATGCTTCAAATATGTGACTCTAAATATATAATAAAAAAACTATTTAGCTGTTAGTAATCTTTTCTAATCTGTCTTATATGTTTTGTTGGTAAAAGAATATAAATGTATTAATCACAGCCATTTAGATGGATTCTTCACATGCCTATACTGACACAGTAAACACTTGAAGATGATTCATGCTCCAGGAAACAGATTGTGACTTTTTCTGTTTGCTCTCCACTAAGCAGATGGTGTCCACAGCAGCATTTGGTCAGTTGTTGTAGGGAACTGCCCTGTGCACAGTCACTATCATAGATGCGAATGGTCAAGCAAATTCACAGACTGTGGGACATATATGCCATTAATTTGTCACTGAAATGATTACTCTACAAATCAAGAAAGTAAACCGGGTTGAATGTGTTGGACGTTGACGATCAAAGTGGTTAAGTGTTATTTTGTCTTTGCCATTCTGAAAGCAAGCCATTTGGATGATTATTCATCTCTTTTCTGGAGACTAAATTATTTCAGTCTTCTCTCACTTGTTTTATCCAGGAATAAACAGTTATAGTTGTGTTCCTTAAATTCCTTCAATGTTTTAGAAATAAACTGGCTGAAACGTTTGACTTGCTGCTAACAGCCTATGAATGTAAGCTTTAGTTGGTTGTGGTTATTTTTTTATTCCTTGCTCATTTATTTTTAGTACACACTCTGTCCTCTTCAGTCAGGGGGAGGGGGCAAGTCCATCCCAGCAGTCAACCAACAAAAGGTGAAGTACACTCTAAAAAAGCTGGCAGTCTGACAGAGTGTCTCTGTGTTATTTATCATTATCATCTCTCATGTTGACTACTTTTCTTGTTTAACACATCTAATCTATGCATGGAGTTGAAATTACAAATGTAAACATGTCTACAGTTTTGCATGATGAGCTCAAAATGTGTTTATAAAAAACTGTTATTCGACATGAGAGTAAAAGAAAATAATCAAAGGGAGAAAATAAAAAAGATTTGTGTCATAAATGTAAAAAGATGGACATTGAAGCCAGAATAATAAAAGCACAAATAAACTCATAAATAAATCACTTGCTTTAAGGACGAACAATCGGAAAAAATAAAATCAACAGAGAAGCAGAATTACAAAATGTTGTTACTCATAAACCTGGAGTATCATTCCACTCCGGGGGTTTCTTATTACAGACAAGAGAAAATGTCACCTCCCATTCATCTGTATGACTGACATGTTTCAGACGGACACAGCCACAGGGAGCCTCTTAAATAGGGGGCTGACTAAAACCATCTCACTCATGTCGACAGGCCTCCAGACGAATAGCTTAAGCGATAACAAGCGTTTTCATCTCATGTACAGTTTGATGTTCTGAGACTGATTTACTTGCACAGTTCTGATGTAAATCAATAATTGACCACGGCACAGAAAACAAAAAACTAAATAGATGGGCCTTAACAAACCCATCATTTAGTGCAAGCTCTCCACATTTACAGCTTGCAGCTATGTCAGAATCCAATATTAGATAAACAGAAATTGCTACAAAATATTTCAGTGACAAATATTTTCCTTCTAAATGAGGAGTGGTTTTGTGGATCTGGCCAGTCTCATCCAAATCTCCAAAAAAACATTTGGACTCTCTCTCTGTCTTTCTCAAGGCACTTTGAACTGCCTTGTTGCTGAAAATGTGCTATATAAATGAAATTACCTCACCTCTCTATTTTCAGCTTTTCTCTAATTATCTCTATCTATCTTTCTATCTATCTTACTTCCTTAAAAACATTTCTGCTTAATTTTATGACTTTATCCCAAAAGCCAGAGCAAAAATTGCAGCAAAGCTTTGTTTTCTCAGCATTCTGTGTCCCAAAATGAGCAAATAAAACATATCTTGTGATGTGCTGCCCCCTGCAGACAGAGATGGGACACAGTATTTCAAATTAAATGTGACAGAGCACATTTAAAGGCCGTATCCAGCCTTTAGTGGTCAACAGAGAATCTGAAAGTAAACATGCATCATTAAAGTGTTGGTTCCACTTGCAAATACAAGTATGCTGCTTTTACTTGATAAAAACAACTTTATTTTGAAGTTTTTATTTTGAATGTCACCTATGGCAATATGTGTGCAATTTACTAATATTGCAAAGGACTGTTTGTCATGTAATATTTTTTGGAGTAAGAGCTGGCTGTCAGTTATTCAGTACTTAAGTGTTTTACTTATTCTCAGCCCTTGTGGCTTAATCTGGCATATGTACATGACTCTTTGATGCTGATTAATATGGATGGTCCCTTATTAAATAAAAAAAAAGAAAAAAAAAGTGGTAACCAAAGCTCTCTAGTTCTCCTTGTGAATTTCTTCTGGGTTAATTTTCTATGCTAAAGATCTTCTTGTGTATCTCCTCTTAAAAGGCAACCCTTGAGCTGAAGCCTACACCAGGCTTCCCAAATTTTAGGCCTCGAGGGCCGGTGTCCTGCAACTTCTAGATGTGTCCCTGGTCCTACACATCTGAATCAAATGGCCAAATTACCTCACTATGCAGTCACTTTCTCCAGAGTCTTGCTAATGACCAAATTATTTAACAGAGGAAGTCTAATTATGACCTGTCCACCCTCCAACATTTCAATTTACTCCTCCACTCCATTGTTGTGTATAAACTGATTTAGATCTTATTTGGCTGACTGGATCTACTTTGTGGCATTTAGTAACTTTATAAGTCATAGCAAACAATATCACATGTGAGATTCCTCAAGGCTCCATTCTTGGATCAATGTTATATAAAATATATGATCCCCTTAGCTCAGAATGCGAAGTACAACACCTCATTCAATATCTATGCTGATGACATATAACTATATTTCTGTGGCACCACTTGACCGTAGTCCTGTACAATTACTCAGTGTGTCCGACCTTATCCAATGGATGGGTCAAAAAATCCACTGGCTTAATACAGAGAAGACAGAAGTAATTGTCTGCTGTTTTTCTTTTTTTAATCATATTATCAACTAGAATACAAGGCTAAAAAACAAAGATGATCAATTCTGAATTTAAACCAAGTAAAGTATTTTGCTAAAGCAACCTACTCCCACTTTAAAAACATGGGTATGATAAAGTTTCCATATAACACAGGAGATATAAACACAGGCTGCAGGTTGAATTTTTGTCATGGGGCTATACTGGTCACTGTAAAAATTGATCAGGCAGCAGCACATCTCCTTGAAACTTTTACTGCCAGAGTCCTGACTAAATCTACTATTCGGTCCCTGTTCATTCTTTTTTCCTGTCAAGAAACTGGAATTACCTTTAGTATGAACGATGCTTTACAGATGAATTTGCCTAGCCTATAGGATTGAATGTATTTGGGACTTTGATTCTAAGGCTTTTAATGACACTTTCAGACATATCCCACTTTATAGTGAAATCATCAGCGATTCAAAGCTGAAATAGCAGTTGAAGAAGCTGCAATTTGAATCTAGTTTATAAATCAGATGACATAAATAAATAAAAACACCATATACTTTTTTTCTTTTGAAATCATGATTCTTTGTGACAAACCCTCGATGCAGTCCTTGCAAACATGTCACACAAATCCATATTTCACAGTTCCACATGATAAGCCAATGGTTTTCCAGGTGCTTCTTCACATGACTGGCTTATATAAATCATTTTCATTTGAAACATCCATTCAATATTTCTTCTGGAACAAGGAGAGATGAACAACAGCATGGCTATGAGGACCTTTGTAGTGGTAGTCGTGTGCGTTCTCTTTTTGGGAGTGTGCATGATCACAAGCGGGAAAGAAGACAATATCCCAACAACAAGCGCCTACTGCAAGATTGTCTGGTAAGACTTCAGCTACCTGTTTTTTTTTTTTTTAGAGTTTTGGATGACATAAGTGTATGAATCTGTAATGAAAATATATATGTATATTTCACTCATTTTCAGGTTATTTGGAATATCATGTGATCAAGTTAATGTCGCCATTGTCACTCAGATTAAAGCCATGGCATCATACAAAGTAAAGCAAAGTATATTGTCTATTTTCACAATATATTTGCCTGCAGCACAGCATCATCTTAATTTCTCTATATTTGTGTTCCAGCTTGTTTCAGTGACTCCAAAACTAATTCAGGCCAATCACACGTCTGGGTTTGGCCAACTTGAAAAAGTTAACTTCACTATGATACCGACCTCCAGGATCCTGGGCTGCCATGTACAAGTAAGAGATACAACTATGGCAACGATGTTTGGCAAATGTTTCCATACACATTTAACTTGTTCACATTTTGTTAACCTAAAATCTTAAGTATGTTGTAATGGAGTTTTATTTGATAAATACAGAGTAGGGCATAACTGTGAAGTGGAGGAAGACAGACACATGAAGTGTAAATATTTTTAGCTTAGTATGACCTGTTTATCATAGATACTCAAATTTTCCGTCTCTAGATTTAAGCAGCTGGTGGAGACATACTCCCAAAACTTGCAACTGTAATAGCTACAAAGGGTGTTTATGCAGAGTAATAAATCAAGAGGAATCTATACTAATCCATAATCACTGATCAGCATTTTACTTGAAAATACCTTAAATTTTAAACATAATTTTTCTTTTCTTCTAATTCATGAGCATGAAATACTTTCTTTTGGTCTATCACCCAAAAATCCCAAGAAAATACAATGACATTTGTGATTGCAATATGACTACATGTGGAAACATTTACAGGGTGTGAATATTTTTGCAGGCATTGCATATTCTATATAAGTTATATACAAGTTTTTTTTCCCCCTTAGCCCTGCATCAAACTGAAATAATCCTCTTTCCTGATCTGCAACTAGGGAACATCTGTGTCAGCAAATTGGTTCAGCCTGTTTGATAACGGCACCAACTACTGTAACCTTCGCAATGTAATCAAAGGTAAGAAATTATTTCACTTGACAGTGGAGGAATTTCCAGATCCACTTCTAAGTGCTCTAGAGTTTTAATTTTGGTCTTTTCTCTCTGAGCAGGAAGTGCACTGGACAAAGCCCCCGGCTTCTTGGAGTTCACTAATGAATGGCTCTGCCTTAGCTGCGGATTATCAGCCTGCTGATTGTTCCTGAGTCCTGAAATGCGTGCAGAAATTTCAGTTTCATCATACAATACAGTGAATTGGTTAAATAAAAGCCCTGTTTGTAAAGATCATGTGTTTTCCTTCAGTGCTGCAGCATCTTTGCTGTGACCAAATATGCATGATTCCAGGACTATAGCTGGAAAATCGTTTTGCTTGTGGAAAGCGTAAACATCCTGTCACAATCTAAGCTACAGTTTTGATTTTGACTTAAGACATGTGCTACACACTTTTCACGAGCTAGAAACTTAGATATAAAAGCTTAAAACTGATCTGATGGTATGATCAAATTCAACCAAGTTAATTAATGAATGATTAATATATTTGCTGAGAATAGGTGCTGAATAAATAAATGGAATTTTTGATTATTTTCATTTGGTTTTCTATATTTGGAACAATATATATATTCATGGCTTTTTGTTCTTGTAATGCACACCAGATGATTCCCTCAATTTCCATCGTCATCCATCTGTACAATGGGTCCTCATTCAGTAATCACCCTATTGATATTCATGCCCATCATCATTTTTGATTTATTGTCAGGTCTTTCTGATTCCATTTGGATTCAGTTCTTATGTCATGCTATTGTTCAGCTTCATTTACTTTGTTTACAATGAAATCTTTTTTTTTGCACCTTCATAAACAATTTCTGAGGTGTTGTTTTTTTATATAAGACCAACCTTTTAATATACAAGGTTAGAATATATAAGAACAGTCTTGTTCTTTATGTAACTCATAATTTTATCTTACATTTTCTTGTAAACTGCTTAAAGAATTAAAGCTACATCTCATCTTTTGCTGAAGATTTTCAGAATATATATTTCTAAAAAATGTTAGTCAAGAATGAAGGCTGTTTTTAGTTTTCAAATATTTCAACTCTTTAGCCAGCTGGGTAAGTCAGAAAACAAGGAATAGGAGTGGAAAACGCAGCTTGATTTTGAGCACGTGATGTAAAACAGAAGAAAAATCACAGGATGGAGACAGAGGCCCATGCTGCGTTTATGACAACATTGGCATGATGCCACTGCAAGATGACACAATAAGTGGCCTATTATGGAGCTGTTCTCTCATCAGAAGCTTTGAGGCAAAAAGTCATTTTGCAAGGTCACACACAAAGTTTCTCTCAAAATGTGTCAGAAGCATTCAGTATATAAAATGTCCTCATTGAAGAGGTACCACATCTAAATCTTATTTCCGACACATACCAGCTTAAAAATGCAGCAAAAAGGAACAAATGACACCCCATTGCTTTTTCTGCAGAGTCGTGTCCTGCTTGTCCTGGACACCAGCATTTTAAGAAGGGAACCAATCCACAGTTGGCATCTGGCGCCCTCTGCAGACAGATTAAATGCAGCGTTCAATAAGAGGAAAATCTTACAATCTCCATAGAGTGCTGGCAATTAGTATTTCCCCCCACTTTTTGTCTGGCTCTGGTCCTCAAACAAATCAGGCAAATAAAAAGGAAAAAAGCCAGAAGAAATGTAAATTGTATGCCGTTTCCTTGGTGGGAACAGCTGCCATCAAGTGTAATGACTAGAGATGAGTCTTTTTACATCATTGAGGCTAAATGTTAGGCCCGCTCTGATGAGCAGAATTGTTTTAATTCAGCAAGATGAGCACGGACTGCCTGTTTAAAGCAATGCTCTTCTTCTTTCTATGAAACTGAGCACACAAACATTTTAGCTAAAATTCTCCCTCAGGATTTTCTGGCAGTCAGCAGAATTCATGGTTCCATTAGTTACATCATGTTGTCCAGATCCTGAAGCAGCAATTTATTTTTATTTTGTCAGAAATATTATTTTTACAAAAGTCATGACTTTTTAAGACATATGAAACAGATCTTTGTGTTCTTTTGATCAGCAGTGGCTTTGGCATTTTCCATTTTTCAGTCTTTTTATTGTTAAATAATAACACTTAACTGAGGCTAACACTGTTAGCTTAACATTGCTTTAAATGATATTCTGACTGTTTTAATGACCTCCTACATGAGTCACTCATACACTCTTTGAGTAACTGTGGACAACGTGTCTCATTTGGCATGGAATGGAGAATCCAAGTTCAGAGAACTGGCAGATGAAAGATTTTGATGAACAGGCAAGAATAAAAAGGAAATTTACAACAATGTAGCATGGAGGACATTCAAGGAAACCACTGGACCACAGCAACACTGGATGCCAAAGAAGGTACAGGAAAACCAGCAGATTGCAATGGATGGAACCAGTGAAAAATAATGAAACCAGGGAGCTTAACTATACTAGGGAGGAAGTGGAAATGACACAAGACCCAGAGAGACTAATTACAGGTGAATGGATGCAGCTGGAGAAGGAGCAGGTGGAGCCTTATGAGGAAATGATTATCAGCTGGGACTGGGAGCAGAATGGTAGGCTGAAGCAAAGTGAAACATGAACAAAGAGAATGAAAGAGGAAAGGAAAACTGAACAATAAACAAACATAATCTAACATCTAATCTAACAAAACAAATCCAAAACACAAGCAATGAAAACTGAACCAACACAAGGAATATCTACATTGTTTCCAGTGTTGCTAATCCAATGTACTTAATTGCATTTTCACACTTCCTCATTTTCTATAACTGATTAATTTCTCTTAATTTTATTCAGTTAGTGTACAAATAATTACTTGTTTTGACTGTTTGCTTAGTTAGTATAACCATTTTGATCATTTCATTGTGTCTGTCGAGGTTAAATGTCTGTTTATGCTTTTACAATTGACTATGAAAAGTGCTCTGCAACTAACTTTTGTTCTTAAATTTCTGTCAATTGGGGCATAGTGTGTTGCTTTTTGAGGTCTTTTACTCTACTTTGTGTAATGATGCAGATTCTATTAAGTGATTTCTTGATTCTACAAGTTTGACAGTAACATTTTGATAATGAAGCCATCATGTCGGCACTACATTTTCTATTTAATCAAGTTATATTCGCCTGATACTAAAATTAGCTTGATGATGTGAAACATACATTTTATTCACATTTTGTTAATACCCAAATTGTAATTATTTCTGCAAGTTCAAATGAGAAGAATGACATTTAAAGTCAGCAGATTATTGCGGTTTCCCCTTTATGCTCCCTCCCTCATTTTCAAGCCAGTTAGGCTGTGGAGGCCTCTGGCACTTTGAATTAATGAGCCAGTTTGTTGCTAGAAATAACAGCGGGATAATGGATGTTAAGAGCTGTGAAGTGTGATCTATTCCACATCGACCAAAGGGGCAAGTGGGATTGTGCGTGGTTGTCCATCTTGTGTGTCTCAGCATCGGCTCTCTAACTAAATCTGCCCAGGGTTCACTTGCCTCTTTCCCTGTGACAGCTGGGGAATAACCCACCCACCACCAACAACAACATGAACAAACTAAAACAGGGACGACGAACGAATGAAGAAAATTTCACAGTTAAACCACTAAATCATTTTTAAGCTTTTTAATCACACCCCACATTTGACAAGCAAAAAACATCTCCGCTACACCCGCCAGCGTTCCTCTTAATTTCTTGATTAATGGGAGGGTCCAAAATTTAACAAACAAAACCAGACTTGCATTCCAGACTAGTCTGATAAACCAGACTAGTGGAGCTTCACAAATATTTTTATATTTACAGTACAGACCAAAAGTTTGGACACACCTTTCTAATTCAATGGGTTTTCTTTATTTTCATGACTATTTATAAGGCAAGAAATCCCACTTATTAACCTGACAGGGCACATCTATGAAGTGAAAACCATTTCAGGTGACTACTTCTTGAAGCTCATTAAGAAAATGCAGAGTGTGTGCAAAGCAGTAATCACAGCTAAAGGTTGCTACTTTGAAGAAACTAGAATATAAGGGGTATTTTCAGTTGTTTTACACTTTTTTGTTTAGTGCATATTTCCACATGTGTTATTCATAGTTTTGATGCCTTCAGTGTGAATCTACAATGTCAATAGTCAAGAAAATAAAGGAAATTCATTGAATTAAAAGGTGTGTCCAAACATGAACATATGTTCATGTTTTTGGATTTTTCTATGAAATTAGCCAAGGAAACAGTGCAGAGGTGAAGCTGAAGCTGAAAAGTACATCATGTACTTCCATAGCCATAACATCATCATCAGGACTTTCCAAATAACCTGGGAAATTAATTTTAGCTGATATCAGCTTCTATCAATCTGGAAATGTTTGATAGAGTTCAAACACTTTAAAACACTCATTTGTGCACATACAAACCACAAGAGCCACAAGTCATATTCCGGATCAAATCAATTTCAAGCAGACAAAGTTTTTATCTTCTACTTGTTCACAGCTCAACTGGATTAGTCATGGTTCAGACCAACAATGTGAAAACAAAGAGTCACATGCATCACATAACCACAGCAGTTTAAATTCTTCTGGCATCATGACAAAAAAAACATTGGACAAAAAAAAAAAACTAATACAAACTGTTACGGTTAGGGGTCAGAAGAGAAACGTTACACTGTCTTTTTTATACAACAATGTATTTTTTTTTCTTACTGATATAGCGTATAGTTGCAACAGATCTATGGGAAGCATTTTCTTAGGGACACTCAATATATTTCAGTGCTAATTATTTCAACTTCATTTATCAGGAACTCATAAAGTTCTTGAAAGAGGATGACCTGCAAAAAAAAAAAAAAAAATCTTAGAAAAACTTTTGAATTTTTAAAACCAGGAATAGTTGCATAGTGATGAAGGAATCAGCCTGACTTCTTGGTACACAAAAAATTTGCCCAAAGGTTATGGTTGATTTATTCAAAAGTCTCTTTTGCTATTGAAGACTTTTACATAATCCTATAGCTTTGTGCGCACTGATTGAGACTGCCACTAATATGGTTGTGAATCTATTAATAGATAGATTCACGACATGATAAATGCTGTAGGTAAATATTAAGATTATGTTACAAACCATACCTCTGTCATAATTATTGTGAACATCAAATCAGAAATTTACAAAATAAAGATGAAGAATTTATTTTTCATGTTAGGGTTCACATGGAGGAAGTACGGAAAATTGCACTGTGACTTGTGTCACCTCACAAGAGGCTAAAACTTGAACTTTACTTCAATGTGACACAGTGTTGTTATACTTTAATATGGTCATGTTCTAGCCAAGGCCCATGGGTGCAGACTTCTTTAATCGTCCTACTTTCCACAAGATGCTCTGCTTACAGTTGGCAGGTCTGAATACGTTAATATAGCTGTAGAAAAAACTGACTTTCACAAGTGACTTTATTCACAGTTCCTCCATATGCCATTCAGGTCTGATTTGTGTAATTGCTTCTGTCATTGAGAAAGTAAACACAAATGCCGCTCTTTCCAGATTTTTATTTGGAAATCATTCCTGCAAAAGTTTTCTTTCATATCACAATCATGGACAAAAACACCACTTTGTGTTGATTTACAACATATATCACCATAAAATGCATTAATGCTTGTGGATGTAAGGTCAAAACAAATTAGTTTTGCAGAAGAAAATTATTTAATGTAACATGTCTGTTGGCTATGTTGATGAATTCAAAGAATTAATTGCTACATTTAATGAAACTCCACTAATATCAGTTAGAAAAGAAAACTGCTTCGTGGGGATCAGTTTATGGAAATTATTTTTAGAGAATATTTAGACACATGAAACCTAAAGAAAAAGTGAAATGAGGGACACTGACATCTTAGAAGTTACAATTCTTTGTTGCATGTTACTGATTCCACTGAAGGGCACAAGCCTTTGTTGAAGATCTCCATGTAGCCTGGGACCTGGCTCAGACCGCTTCCTGTTATGTAGAGATAAAGTTAGAGACTGGAGACACACACAGACTGTTAAACACTGTTTTGTGCAAAATACTGTATATATATATATATATATATATATATATATATATATACAATTTGCATACCATTAACAAGATTGTGGAGGAGGCAGTAAGGATTTGTCACTGCAGGAGACAAAGTGGTTGCGAGGCCCTGTGCAGAGTTAATAAGCGACTCTATTACAGACAAATTTGGGCACCATAAAATGGAATGGTGCATGAATTGATTGCACAATCAAGACATAATACACATGTTTAAAAAAAAATTATGAAAAATCAAAGAACAGAAACCTACCTTCATTGAGCAGAAGGAAGGAGCTGCAGGTAGCTTGAATGTAAAGTTGATGTTTGATGTTTTCTGGCTGCTCAGGTAAATATGCTTGATCTCAACATAAGAAGGCATCTCCTTTACAATCTGGAAGAAAAAAAATCATGTGAGAGAAATAAATAAATTTTGTTACACATCATAATATTTCAAAATCTCCTAATAGGATGCTGTAATCACCTCATAGGCACACTGCTCTTCACTGTCGAAGCACTTGTAAGTGCTTAAAGCCTTCACCTGTTCCACCATGGCGCTTTCAGGTTTGGTGCAGGGCACCTTAAAAATCCTTTGGGAAAGGGAAAACCAATTCACCCTTATTTAATCTCTGCAAATACCAGGCAGAATATGCCATTTTTTACAATACTTACCACACTGCTTTGCATGCTGATGGATCTGCAGCAGAAGAAAGCAGAATATGAAGGAGCAGAATGAGAGAAAATGCTCCAAGTAAAACTCTAAAACTCATCGCAGTGGTGCTCAATGGAGCTTGGTGAAGCGATCAGCCTCTTCTGAGCCTAAAAGCCTGAAGAAATACCTCGTTCAGGTCTTTAGACTCCTCCCAACCTTGGGCACATCACAAGATTGCTTCAAACAAGCACAGAAAATTCACCGGAGAGTAGAATAAGGTCATATTATATCAAACAAATTGTACCAATTCAGAAACTGAGATAAATCAGTTGTTCTGAAAGTAGGAGGCATCTAACAAATGCTGTCACATTTTGTGCGTTTTGCTTGATTAAGCTTTCTTTTGAAGTCATGAGATTCAATGAGACATGAAAGGCTTTCGATGACTCAGTGAGCTGACCACATGTAGAGACGTTATTTATGAGAGAACATGCTATGTGAGGGCAAATTGTTTGATGGAGCCACAAAAAAATCAAATCATAGTATTAAATTTACAATTCATTTATTGTATTAAGAATACTTTTTTTCTTATATTCAGTTTATAGAAATGTACTTAACTTGAATACGTTTTTGTTGAAAAGGTTGTTGTGTCAATAAAGACTATCAGAATGTGAACATACAATAGTTCTTTTAATTATATATAGCATAATTAAAAGTATGCTATATTGTATAGTATACTTTTATACTACTACATAAAAGTATAAAAGTATAAAATATACATACTTAGATATATAAGTATGTATGTATAAGTCATGAGAAAATCATGAGAATAAACTTCTTTGTTAACCGACAATAAGTCCAATTTCCTAACCCAGTTAGAAGAATGATGTATTCTGAAAAAAGAATGTTGGACATTTTTCTTAGGTATAATTTGATTCTTTAAGGAACTGATCCATTTGTGTTATACAGACATAAATATTATGGATTTAAAATGGCTCACAGATATAGAGGCAAAGGGAAATCAGGTGGTGTTGACCAATCAGATGGTGTTAGATTGGATGGTTGGAAATTATAACCCCACTTTTGTTTAGTCACTCAACATACCAAATCATCTTTGACAGACTCAAGTCTGAACTTTGACTAGGACACCCAAAACTTTCTTTTGAGGTATTCAGAGATGCATTTACTTTGTGGGATTTGGATAAACATCCTCCTGCAGAACCCAAATGTACTCAGCTGAAAGTCAAACATTTTCTATTATGATTTTCTTCAAGAGAACAGAATTTATGATTCCATCAATTACGGAAAGCTGTCTAGGTTTTGAAGCTGCAAAGCATACCTATATTATCATACCACCACCATGTCAGTTTGTTATTTTCTCATTTATCTGGTTTCTGGTTATCTCCCCAAATTTAACTGGAAACAAACCTTCCAAAAAGTCATCGTTTTGTCAAGTTGGAGACAGAAGTAAGACTTTGTATGCTTTGTATTTTTTTCTAGAATTTGTTTTTGTATACATCTTTTCTCTTAATAAATTAAAAATATAATTTTAACAGCTTCTTTGTATTTACGCAGTGAAGTTTTGTCTAATATAGAAAGGAATAAAGATAATGCTGAAACTGTTAAGTGTGACAAAGAAAAACAGAAGAAACTGAAGAACTGAGAGAAGTACAGTTTTAGTAATAAAAAATCAGATCTAATATTTCTTTTATACTACACGTGGATTATATTATATGCATAATTTTTACTAGATTTTTTTTCTTCCAAAAGAGAGGAACAAAATCAATGAAACATTTTATGACAAAATTAAAAATATCTTTAAGAACTGATTTGTTCATCAAGATTGACTTTGTTGTTTAATTGAAGAAAATCAGCAGAATTCAACACTTGGTCAGACAATAAGCCACAAGACTTCAGTCACACAAATCAATTTCAAGCTCCATTGCTGCGCCTCATGACAAGCCTGATGTATAAATTGGCTTGCAGCCCTCTTACTCATTCATAATTTATTGAGCGAGGAAGCAAGTTGTACAAATACTTTCCCACTTCTGAAGAAAGACACCATGAAGACTGTGCTGCTGGCCTCGTCTCTCCTTTTAGGCCTGTTCGGCTGCTTGGTCGCTGTTCCTCTGGATCCTTTCCCCTTTCCTGTTCCCTACCATGCTTTCTGCAGAGCATTATGGTGAGTACATTTCCTTCCCCCCCTCTATCTTGCTTGACTAAATCAGAATTTTGATTTCATCGTATGTGCTAACCCCCCACCCCCCAAAAAAACCCCCTCTTTTTCCTAGGCTCTTTGCAACACCTTGTGCAGAAATCAGCACCACAATTGCACAGCAAATCGAAGCCTTCAGCCCTGAGTATATGGTAACAGAGCACAAGTTTCTTATTCTTCTTAAATAAATGAAAGGATCTGGTGTAATGTTCTGGGCTGCCTTGTTTTACAGCTCTCTTTGGCAACTCCTTTGAAAATCAAAGCAAACCACACTTCCCCTGATGGCATCACTGCTCAGAACATCACCTTCTCCTTCAGTCCCACCATCTTAACTGGAGGCTGCCGTGTTTCTGTGAGTAAAAGATTTGTGTTGGAGCTGATTTATAGAAATGTTTGACATTTGTTTTGTAGTTTGATTTCAGTAGATTTTTGTTATACAATTATCTTATTTGTTTTATCTAAAAGTAGAAAGTTGGAATCTAATGATACATTACCATTATTTTTAATTGACTACCTAATCTGCTCTGTAGGCTCAGTCCATCTCTCTTGGATTCACCAGTCTTCTTGATGATGGTCTTAATTACTGCAATTTGTACAAGCTGCTGTCAGGTAATCAAACATACTGGAAGAAACCCTTATTCTGGACAGCATTACTTCAAAACATGTGTTTGTTATAACAGAGCTGCTTGTTTCCTCAATGTTCTACTTCTAGCGAGCGGACTCACCTCAGCTCCAGGCTTCATGGAGATGACAAACGAATGGGCCTGTCTGGGATATGGGATGGCCAAATGCAAAGCTTAAAGAAAGGCTTTAGAATACCAGTCACATAAAAAAATTCATTCAAATCGCCTTTTGAACCATAAAGAATAAAATTGATCTTTCTTTTACGTGGTGGAATTTACTTCTATGTGTATACTTTAAAAATAAATAATAAAAGCTGGAATTTAAATCTACCCCTGCTTGTCACTGCTGTCTTTTTATTCTTCACACTGTTGTATTTATATTATCAGGTAGGATCTCGGACATATGCTCAGAAATAAAATAAAAGGACATTAAATTTGTGTTGTTAAAAATTATTCTCAAATAATTTTTTTTTTTTTTTAGTATCTATACCAGTTTAATGATTCCTTGTCTAGAGCAGTCACTGAGAGAGAGAGAGGGCTGTAGAACTTAGACAGGTTATCAGTCCTTCACAGGACAAAACAGAGACAAATCAGGGTAGTAATTAATTACATTTACTTGGGTGATTTTAAAAAAGTAGTTTAGTCTATAAATTACCTGAGTAATATTATTTTGAAGAAGGATACTCTTATTTGAGTAAAATATTTGTCAACTCAACACACCGCTGGCGATGACAGAGAGGCATGGGGTAGGCATCCTTGCATACATAAACTCATTCCTAGGGGCAATTAGAGTAACCAATTGACATGTTTTAGGCTGTGGGAGGAAATCACAACTACTAGCAGTGACCCCATGCATACACAGATAATATGCAAACTTCATGCAGAAAGATTCCAGGCCAGAATTTGACCCTTCCTGTACAAAGAGGGTCAAATTCTGTAATATACTGTACTATACAGTGAATCTCAAAGAGCCCCACTAGTCATGTTTTAAACATATAATTTTATAAATCTGTGCTGCCGAATCTATGTTGTTTGTTTTATAGTTTCAGTTCAATCTCTGAAGCCTCCTGTCTCATTTGATATAATTTCCCTTCAGATTTTATGTTCAGGCTACAGAATGCATAAAGACACCACTGTGTTAAACTAATAGCAGTCATTCTTACGCCATGTTGTTGTTAATGCAGACAAGATAGTCACGTCCTGAATCATCAGACAGCCACAAGTTAGCCATCACATTGAACTTTATTGCTTCAATATACATTTTACATGATCAAAAACAAATGCAGAATAATATGTCTGTCCTGGTCGTGCTTTAGAAAATTTCTAATTGTTTACTTTGGCTTTAAACAAGTAAAAAAAAAAAAACAATGTTATTGCCAAAATCAATTATTAAACTCAAACAATAAAGATGAAAGCATATAAGTACACAAAATGCAAAAAAACCCAACATATTTCTGCTGAATTTGTCACATCAAGAAAGAATTTGTTCTAGAGCTAAGAATCATTTCTCTGAATTCTTTCAAACAATTCTTCTATTGACTTTTCTGCCCAACTCCTGAAATATATTTATGTGGTCTAAGCCATTGTAACACATAAAATAATAACCATGCAATTATCCTCCAGGCTGTAGAACAGTCAGCAGGCTGTGGGTGCTGCAAATGCAACAAATTTCTTTAGTAATGGAAAACAATCTCAAATCCACATGCATAATTGTTTGAGAACATAACAGTCTTGTGGTGAGCATGACTGTAGTGCAGGATTTTGTTATCATTCTTTGGAAAATTAAAAGAATACAAGAAAATAATCTTGTAGATTTTTCAGACAAAGACAACAGTATTTTCATCAAGCAAATATTTATTCACACTTTCTAATCATTAATCTTAGTTCATATGGAGAGATTTGAGTTTTAACAATGACAGCTTTTCCATGGTCGCTCCAACAAATGTGCATTTAGTCATGCACAGGACAAGACAATCCTCCAGCAAAACAAAGCTTTTGCGAAAGAATAAACATATTCTTCTTCGTTTTGCTTCGTTGTTTTAATAGGGACACAATCACACATTTTTTTGTTTTCCTTCTCATTTGCAGACAGAAGCGCCAAAGCCAAGACAGAGCCACTCATTGGTGAATTCAACGAAGCCTGGGGTTTTGTTGAGTCCACTTCCTGAACAAAGAAAAGACAAAACAAGTGAAAATGACGAGTGAGCAAATGTTGAAAAATTTCGTGACTGGAATGATTCTTTAACTGAAAATTTGTCATGCTGATTATTATTTATCCAAGTGCAAAACCCAACCTTTTATAACTGTGTTGAGGTTGCAGTAATTTGTTCCATTATCAAATGGGCTGAACCAAAATGGAGACACTGAGGAACCCTGAACAGATATGAATCCATACATGAAGGAAAAACATTTAGCTTAAACTTTTTTTTTGCTCTTGTTTTAACAAGAGTTTAAAAGTATATAACCGAGTTAAAAATGGCTTGAACTCAAGAGACATTTGCCTCACCTGTACATGACAGCCCATGCTCAGGGTTGTAGAGTCCATTGTGAAATTAAGGTTTGCAATTTCACCATCTTTGGCAGTGTGATTGGCTAGAATTTGAACTGGTGTTACCGGGCCAAGCTGGGGTAGAAGATAGAAATGTTTTTAGCCTCTATGAATCTGTACAACTCTGAAAGCAGTACTGTACATTTTGTTATACCTTGTATGACTTCTTGTCGTCTTTTATGCCAGTCACAATGGCCATGTTAACCTGATCACATGGAACCCCAAATAACCTGGATCAGATCACAGTTAGAAGACTGGCTCCATGCACAACACTTTGCTAAACACTATACACACAGACAAACACTCCCTTACCAGATAATTCTGCAGAAAGCGTTTGAAGATGGAGCTGGTCTTCCACTTGTAATGATGATGCACATTCCTAAAAAGAGAAGGAATGACACAAAAACAGTCCTCACAGCCATGATGAGGGACTTTCTTCTGGCTCCTAAGGCAGGACTGACTAATTATTTCTTCCTTTGGGGTTTATATGGAGCATTGCCCTCAACGGCAGCACCTGAAAGGCGCTTGGATTGTCATGTGGAGGCATGGAAATGCAATTTGGATGATGGTGCGCATGACCCAGGCAGCATGTTTGTCATCTTTCAAGGCTAATTAAGATATTTTAGTGAATCAAAAGGCTGGGAGGACAGCCATTATGACTTCTGTCTTAAAATAATCTGCGCTATCCCAACTGACCTAAGCGTGAAAGCTTAGACTAATGTCAAAGTGAGAAAAACATCAGCATATATTTTAAATTTGCATCCCTTTATATAGGGGTGTTAATATTTGGTACTAAACTGTAAGACAGAAAATAAAATTGTGTTATAATTGTATTGTTATATAACGTGTTGTTTCATACATTTAATTACATTATATTTCTTTGACCTTTTAGTAGAAATATAAGAAAAAAACTTCAATTGACACACAGTTCAGTTGTAAATAATTTAAAAATATTAAGCAGCCACATTTATTCCGGAGCTATAGTGCAAATACATGTTTCTTTTATTTCATTTTTAGATTAAGAGGGAGATTGTTTTCCTTCATTGAGACAAATGGTTATGTTTTTCTGACAAACTTCGACATATACAAGGAAACTATCAAGATATATTTTGATGTGCAAAACAGGTCAGATTTTATGTGCTCTTCTTGGTTGTATACATGTACATGTCTTAAGAGTGATTTAAAACGTATTCGTAAGAAAATTGAGCATTTGTGTAAATAATCAGTTTTCCAGAAGATGAAAAATAAAAGTCACCAAAAAGCCACCATCCATCATAAGGACATTTGCTTTATTGCTTGGCTTGTTTTGCTTTGTGTCTGTCTCACTAACGTTATATGTATTAGAGGCACATTATGCCATCACAGAACATATAAATGACTCCTCACACTGTGAATTTCTTTTCACAACACAGCTCTCCAGCTGCTGCCACCATGACTCTCAGATCTCTGTTGGTCTTTGCTTTATTCCTGCAGTTTGTTTACCCGCCTCACCAGCTATGAAGCTAAATGCATAGCAATATAATAGGAAATGAAAATATTCATAATTGTTGAGATGTCCCTTTTTTTTGTACTGGTTGTTACTTTCATTGTCTGTCTGTCTGTGTGTCCTTCTGTCTGTCTGTCTGTCTGTTCTAAGAAATGAGAGGAATCTTTCTTGCAGGACTTTTAGGCTGGCCTGCTCTGAACCTGTGAGTGATCTGGTGAACCAGCTGAAGGCTTGGAGCACAAAGAAGTGTCGAGACGGTCCGGAGAAGTGCATGTATAAGGTGATGAAATACTGAGCAAAAACTGAGCAATGCAATCCTTGCAGTGTAATATATATATATATATATATATATATATATATATATATATATATATATATATATATATATATATATATATATATATATATATATATATAAGCAGATTTATTTATTGATATTAAACTATGGTATGTTTGTTCTTGTTTTTGTTCCTTAGATAATGAGCGAGTCCCCAGAAGAGCTTGAAGTAGAGCACACCTCCCCTAAGTCAGGCAAAATTACAGAAATTAACTTCGTTTTTGGCCCACTTGCTGCAAAATCCTTCTGCAAAATTAAAGTTATTTTGCCATACTGCATTGCAAATTAAAATAAAAAAAATTACAGGATGTTTGTTTTAAAACATATATACGGTGTTCAACCACAGGCTATTTCTACCACAAAATCAAAGAACGGAACCGATCCCAATGACTATTGCCTCCTCTACAATCTAATTGATGGTAAACTATTTACTCATATTTACTTAGTAAATATTTCCGGCTTTATAAATAACTGATTTCATTTATTTTTGTTGTTGCTGTTTTTACCTGAAAAAGCAAGCGGGCTGACCCAGGCAGAAGGCTACAAAGAAATTTGCAATAAGGAGAAGCGTCCCTCGATGTCATCAGCAGACTGTGACAAAGATAAAGACTTTTATGTGTGAATGATTTCCCTAAAGGCTAATTTTTTTACTTGCTTATAAAATTTTGTGCCTCTATTGCATCAAGGTTCACAATCAGTTCACAATTAGTCTTTCTGTACTGTCTCGCTCTTCTTGTTGAAAAATTATTGTAGAGATTTAATTTTATGGTGATTACTGTTAATTTGTTTTTCCTTTTTCTTCATCTCAGTTTGTGCAAATAAACTATGCATTAAAGAATAATTCAACATTTTTGAAGCGGGGCTCGATCAGTCGAACTTTATTAGTAGAGCGTTTTCAAACAGATTACATGAAAAGTTGAATAAGATTATTTTATAAGATTAAGATAGGAAAAAGTTCTAAACACAAAGAGAAGTGAAAATATAAGATCCAAATATTTGATATTTGATCAAATCTAAAGTAAACACACAAAAGTTGTTTAGATCCAGTTTGAGAACGAAATATCCAATTGAACTTAAATTTGAAGATATCTGGAGACCTACTGTATGTGGCAGTAAAAAAAAATTTTTAACCTTATAGCAAGTTTTCTTTTCAATTCACCATGTGTGCACAAAACTCAGAGATGTTTCTCTGCTATATAAATAAAATGCTTTGTTACATTTTAATTTACTCCACACTGTGGAGAGGGTTTGTTCAGCCCGACTAAAAAAAGAGTGTTGAACTTGAATGTTTGTGTGAGAGCCTCACATCCAGTCAGATTTATTTTGCACCTCTTTTATTTACAACACAAATAATCTTCTTTATCCATGGAGTCGATCAAAAAAAGAAAGAAAATGTCCAAAACAGACAGCAAATAGCCTGGCTTGTACACTATATACATATAATGCAATAATGTTAACATCTTATACAGTTTGTCTGTGAGAATAAACTTCACATATCTGCATAAAGCATCTAGAGTGCAGAGATTGCTCCTTGTCTTTTCTTCTTTACCCTCTGTGGTGTACTGACTGCTGTCCAATCAGTCCCCTCTGCTTCCTTTAATGTCACTCCAAATTAGCCCTAATGCTTAGCAGCAAGTGTCAAGACAGACTTGGAAAAAAAGAAAGAGCACTAAAGAGTCAGCCAAGATTGATACATCAAGACAGGAATTAGTCAGACTTCAAAGTAAAGCAAGAAAACTGTGTCTAACCTCTAAGTGAGTTAGAGCTACAAGGAAATAAAAAGAATTGTAGACTATGGTATAACTTTATGGACAATTACTTAGAGTCTGTCGAACTAAAATAAAATGTTTTAAACTGAATTCTATTGTCAGCTTCTTGCCCTTAATGCAATGCAAGACTTGAGGAACGATATACAGTACAAAGTCTCCTTACTGGTCATGTGTAACTCACACGCTCATGAGCCCTCACCATTAGTAAACAAACTCACACAACATCAAGCACAACACCTAGTAAAGGCTTTGCCCCATCTCCAAGTTACACTGGTCAATGTGGGTAGATCTAAACTGTAGATCTAAACACTGTTTCTACTGGTTTCACGTATTGTTTATAGATTTAATGATGAAAACTGGAATAGCAATGAGGAGAACTTTCACAAAAGTCAAATAATGACTATTTCAAATCCTTTCAAACACCCAAGAGAAATCTGCTAATACAGTGCTGTCATTTAACCCCTCAGATAAAGACAGGTAGAAGAGCAATTCAAGGTTGACAAATGTTATCTCAATTCAAATCTGCATGCATTAGTTTTTGCTGTATGTAAATTGTATCTGTTACAAATGATAAAGCTAAATGTCAAAGTCATCAGCCACAGTTCACTCAGAGCTCCTCTAGATAACTGATATAGGAGAACATCTTCAGTTTCTGATCTGCTTCAATACATCTTCGCCTTAACATCAGTGAAAGATTTAATCTTTCACTGAATACTTTGCAGCTCAAGGCTGTTTTAATAGAACAAAAATCAATGAACACAAATATTTAAGAAATCACAAATCATTTACCAAAAACATCATACAACTGTAATAAATGGAGAACCTCAGGGCTTCAAACAAAAACAATAAAGCAAACAATTGGTTCCCTCGGTTTAAGAAATTCTCTCCAAGGATTTGCAATCAATGTCCTTATTGTAGTAAATGCTTTGCATGTTGAAAAGGAGATTTTGTAGAACGTGAATTCCTGTTACATCCATTTTGAATGGTGCAGATGTCTTGGAGTCGAGTGTTCTGCTGCATCAGGAAACGGTACATCACTACTTCACTACAGTGTTCCCTTTATATTGCACAAGACATCTTAATACATTTTTTAGTCCATTCCTGCTTCAAACACATGAATGAACACACATGTTTGCAAATCCAGTTTTTTTAAACCGAGGAAGCATATTTCTAGCACTTCTATTTTTGCTTTGCCAAGTGGCTCTTTGCAACCTCCACAATACTTTTGGATTTATGGCATTCCAAAGACAATTCCAAAATAAGACATTAAACTAGCATTCATGAGTGTTATCATTTGCATCTGTACATATAATACGTAAAAAAATGGTTTAAAAACTCTCATTCCTGATCATTTTACAACAGAGAGTTTATCTTTCATTACAGCGATTAGTTTGACTGATTAAGTTAGCTGAAACAATATAAGATTTACATATACAGTAGAGTTGTATATACGTGTGTACAGAATATATGAAATGTCATGGTTCATAGTATATATTTAGAATTGCGTTCATCAGATTTAACTTCACTCGTTTTGACTTTCCAATATGCAATTGGTATCCAACAATATTTAAATAGTTCTAAACATTCATTAGTAATGTGTTAATTTGTTAATCTAACCAACCATATGCATTTGTTTGTATAATGTCTAATTGAGGTTACAGTGTAGAAAACAGAAGACATAGGCAATATTGGTTTAAAATTTTTCCATAACACAAAAATTCAGCAAACTGTAAGTTTAAAACAACAAATTATGTCCTGGTAAAGCTTGAAAAGGCTTTCTTCTCAAAAGCAGTTGAATTCAGCAAAAAAAAAAAAAACAACAACAAATGTTTCAAAGTTTTATAAGAAGATAGATATCTAACAAAGTTTAAGTGCTTCTGGTATTAAAAGAAGCAGATTTTTTTCCCCTTCTCTTGTTCCATCTTGCTCGCTATTTCCTCTGTTGAGCATGGGCCGGGATGAGACTCTGGCTGTATTGCACTCTGTAAAACACCACGTTTTCACCATAGTGACACATATACTTAAAACAAATATGGCAAATCTGATCCAATCTATTTTATTTTGAACAAAAAGCAAACTTGTTTCTACGGATGTGACAATAATATAAAGCTCTATTACATTTATGACATTGTTTTCTGTATTTATGTCTATATCTTTACATCTATAAACAACTCTAGAGGAAAACGAGATCATTCCAAAATTTACATTGCTTAATTTTGAGTAAAATTGTTCAATGACAAAATAAAATGTATTATTTTGAATAAATGTATTTGCATAAAAAATGGCAAATGAGATGGAATGGATGCCTTACATAGAGATGCTAATTTAAAACTTTGCACTGGTCTCTTAAATGTTTTGCCGAGCTGCTTTTATCACATTGCTTTTATTTTAATACATAGAATTTAAAAAATATAAAATAAACATCTCCTAAATTTAATCAAAGTTTTTATTAGACATACTTTTGTGCAAAAGATTATACCTTTTTTTTTTTTTTTCCATTCTGCCCTTTATAGAGTAGCACTGGAAGTGTAACAATACGAACAAACCAAATTTACGAACTGACTTTCCAGAGAAACAACGGAAACTGAGTTCCACAGATGCACAGAGATTTCTCATCGACTTTTTACTCCACTAAGTGAGATGGCGAGCAGGCGCAAGGGCAGGAGCGCAGCAGAGAACATGTGCAGTGTTTATTTGTTCTGCAGACCTCCCATGATGTCATCTTACTTGTCTTAAGTTATGTTGCCATCAACGCCAATGTAAAAATGGCACAAATTTAACACCACAGATGGACACTAGGCGGTGGGACTTCAGTTCTATTGTTGAGCAGTTAAATATAAGAACGAAAATACTAAATTATTTTTAGTTTTTAATTAAAGACTAACTTTATACTTGACCATTTTGTCCAATGGGGCAAAAAGGTTTAGATACCAGTAATCTAAGTAGAACACGGGACATGTTTCAGTTGAAGCAAGTGGCTTAAAAAGACAAGGTAGGCTCTGCAGGTGATTGCTTGCCATGCATGTTGCTCCAAGTTTGCCATTTGGATTTTCAGAATAGCATCAAACTGATAATAGTGAAGAGTGGCAATATTTTAGTTTCCATGCCCTGGGTGCCAATGTTTGTTTTTTAGCAACTAGAAATATTTCAGAGCAGCCAAATTAATATATTTTCTAAGTGAAAAAATAATGTAGTAGACTAAGTTAAAAAGTGAGTCTGGTCACTCGGGCATATTCTCAGGCGTCTCATTAAAAGGACTTTTAAAAGTAGAACTTGTTTGATGGAAAGTTTTAGGAGATTAAAACCTCAGTACACTTTGGAACCGGCCCATGCCTTCTTCTGACACATAAGCACCTGGCACACTTAAAAGGTTGCTAAACTTGTTTAAAGTATTTGAATCAACATAGATAATGATAAATTATAGCAGAGCTCAGTACTTACATAACAAGGGTGATTATTCATTCTTTCACACGTACACACAGACAAATTCACAACAAATCTTCTCTCTCTCTCTCTTGTGAGGCTGCAAACGAAAGCTGATCTTTGGCAGCTGACATTTTCGAGATCTCCTCTGTGGACCAAAATGTCCTAAACTACTGGTTTAGCATTGCATTTTGAGCAGTAGTAATGACTTCACACACATTTTCTGTCTTCCCGCTGTGTCACTCAGTATCCATCCTCCACACCAGTGGAACAGAAGGAGAAAGGATTGAAGCAATCTGTGATTAAGGCAGTCTCATTAGTATTGCAGAGTGTTTTTTTTTTTTTTTTTTATTATTTTGGCCCCTGTTGTGCAGACAGACTGCCACAACAGTCATGAGTTTCTTTTGCTCCTTCTTTTTTGTCCTTACAGAGAAGATGAGTAGGTGTGAACAGTAGCGGTGAAAGAAAATCAGAGTGTGATCCAAAACGTCAGATCCATGGAGGAAGAATATCCGATCGAAAACAACATCAAGCTGTAATCCTCTTTGGAAGAAAATGTCATATTTGGTTTATGTATGATATTCGTATATCCTCACGGTGAATTATGTTTTACAGGGGTCCTAGACTAAAAAAAAGCACAACCCAGGGCGATTGAATTAAGTGAAGTAGAAGCCTAGATCTAATTTGTCCTCTGAAGTTAGTGCTAGGGGCTTTTTCAGCGGCGTGCAGAGATGGGGATAGACAAAGATCCCGCTTACAGTAGATTATTTCTGTCTCACTTAACTGAGTTCATTTCGAGATCCAAAGAAAAATCAAAGCAGATACATACACATTAGTAGGACAAAGAAGATGAAGCTCTGCCACTGTCATCTACTGAGGTCAGCTGATAGTTTCCCTTCCTTGTAGCGCACAGTTCACATGTTCCAGCTGTCCTCAGATCTGCTCAAATGGCAAACCTCATGTACTGTACTTCTTTACAGTCCTTCAAGTTATAGGGCTTTAAGTAACAACTTTCTCAGAGCTCTCTATACTGTAACAATCCCTTTAGACCCACTCCTGCATGGAGCGCTTGCAGTACAGTATGTGCCGCTGCGTGCTCTTCCTCCTGAACTGGAAAACGGTGTAGAGGAGGACCATCATGCACAGCGCCAGGACGCAAGGAATGGCAATGGCCACAGCCTTCTCCGTACCCCCAACGCTGTCCAGTTTGATGACGACATCCACATCATTGTTGTCACAGTGCCTTTCGTCTGCCGCCGGGGGATTCCAGCCCCAGTCGGGGTCAGTGGGGAGGCCGTCGCAGCCCATGAAGTCCCTCAGAATAGACCTGGGGTAGCTGGGCTCCACGCGAAGCCGCTGGTTGTTAAACTTCCAGTACTCTTTTCCCTTGTAGAAGTAGGTAAAACCTGCAACAGAGATATGAAAATAAAGGGGAAAAAATGGTTTGTTTGTTAGGATTAAATATTAGTCTTGTTATGGTAGACTTAATAGTGCCCTGTTCAATTATTTTGCTGTCAAGTGAAGCACTCCAAGTGGGATGTCATTATATTGAACTACAAAACTTTATCTGGCTTAATGACTGTCTTTTGTCTGATAATATGCTTTCATGCTGAGATTTTAGGCATAAAATCATTCTGAAGATGGAAAACATACCTATTAAACTATTACTATAAAATCCATCATTGAAAAACAAACCGCAAATTTCCAAGCATAAAATTATCATATAAAATTAACTACAACAATCCAAATGCCATCTAAAAAAAGTCAGAAACAAATTAAACTTTTCAAATAAAAAGTTTGAAAAAATGAAAAAAAAATTACATTTCAGGGTCTAAAGTTTAGTTCTGTCATCACAGATTGATATGACAGTGAAAACAATGAAAACAACTATATTAGTATATGACACAATTGTTTTTGGAGTAAAGGACAATACAGTGAGATTGAAAAACACATTTTCAGTACAATGTGCCAATATATATTTAAGCCCCAATTAACTAAATCTCTTAAAAGATCAAAACATGTAAAAGGAGTATCAATTCAAATAAAAATAATGAATGAAATTTAATCAGAAATGGCATGTTAAAAACTATTTATATCCTTAATTAATACTTAATGTTGCTGTCCAACTTTTTCAATATTTCCTCTGATAGATAATTTTTGATTATCTATTTTTAGTTTGGAGCTCCAACTCTTATTGCTTCCAGAGAGAAGAAACACAAAGATAAAATGTTATTAAAATCAAGAGACTACTTAATGTCCACATTTATTTACACATCAAATGTGCAAGTATAAAATGACTATTATGATCGGTTGATGATCATTTTAAAAAGGCTTAAGCTTTAATTTGAGTTTTCTTATTCATTTGTAAAAAAATCCTACATGAGAAAACAATAACATCAACAAAGTCACTATTGACCCCCTACTGCCACCACTACTGTTTATACTTTGTCTATACAACCCTCTTTTGCATATAGGACAGTATTTTGTCTTATAAGAGCCTACAGATAAGAAAACTCTGCAGGATAAATGTCTGGGAACTGTGATGATGGCCATGGAAGAAGGATGCTTTCATATCTGGTCAACCAATGCTGTGTAGACTTTCTGCTTTTTTAGGAGTCGGTGATGGTAAATTTTTGTTTTTCTGACAGAAACCACCAGATTTTAAAACAAAATTTCTGGCATTTTCAAAAAGGTACTTAAAGGTTAGCAAACACCACAAGCTTATACATGTGACATGAAGATAGAAAAGACATTTTTTCTCCATTTTCTCCCCCCAACAGCCAGTTTGGATGTAGATTGGGTCTAATGGTTTTTATGGAGAATTTTCAAGACAACTTTGATGCAGTTCTTCAACAGTGAGCTCTGGAAGTTATTTAACATCCCTTAAAAACCTCCTCACCATCTGTGATGGAAAGATAAATATTGATTCCACTCCAGAATTTATTTTATGGGGATCTTTACAGATTCCTATAATTTTTGCAATCCATATACCATTTGCCTTGTCCACAAAAGCGCCCTGTGGAGAGTCAGGGATGCCCTTCCAGATAGTGATGGGTTTAGGGTAACCTGGGTCCATCGTCCTCATGTCCTCGTTATACCTCCAGTATCTAAAAAAAAGAGAGACAGTGATAAATACCAACAGTTAAACAGAGGATTTGGAGTTTGCTACTTCATAATTGATCCAATATGGACAAAGACTCTGTTCTCACAAAGACAGAGAACAGCTTTCTCTGCTACTATTTAAAACATATACTGTATAATTAGAACAAAAGAATAAAGTGTGTAGGTATTGCACTTTCTCTGTTCCTAAGATGCACACAAAGCAGAATATCCACAAAAAAGAACAAGGTAAATTTGCTGAATCGTTTCTTTGTAGCCAGATAAAAATATGTAAGGCATTTATCTGCAGTCATAACCTTTTGCTTGCATTTTCATACTGTATTTTGTAGTTGTTCATATTGCTGTTTTTGGGGA
Organism: Xiphophorus hellerii; assembly: GCF_003331165.1. Classification (NCBI taxonomy): domain Eukaryota; kingdom Metazoa; phylum Chordata; class Actinopteri; order Cyprinodontiformes; family Poeciliidae; genus Xiphophorus; species Xiphophorus hellerii. The sequence continues at coordinate 19,263,979 of NC_045677.1, read as the reverse complement.
TTCTTTAGGGTTGCAGTGTATGTGAATGTGCAGAGCTAAACAAATAAAATTAAATTCAAGCATCTCTCCAGCTCCATGCCTACTAACTTATTAGATTTTCCAACACAACTTACTTTTATCAACCATATCCCCCTGTGTTTTAGTTTGCAAAGGCAATAAACTGAATGCTACAATTCCATAAGATGTGTTTTTAAAGGTTCGATCTGAATGCTTTGGCATGTTTTATTAAAGCTTCCTTTTATATTTCTAATGCACTCATGTTCAACTCTTGCTTAGTGAAGAGATGAGAGCTAATTTAAGCTCTAAGTTTGCAAAGTAAACATGAAAATTTGTGCTTACTTTAGTTATTAATGAGAGCTGAGTGAATGTTACTTTCTGTAAAATTTTAAATGTGTAAATATACAGGATTTAAGCAACCTGATTGTCAGTTTTCCTTATATAAACGTTTAAACGGGTGGAGTCATTCTTTTTATTCCCCCCCCCAAAAAAAATAGTTTACTTTTTTTCTATTTGTAGTTAGACAGAATTACTCCAACTGTTATGATGGTACTTTTCAGAAAAAAAGACCATTAGCTGACTCATTTCACATGACAGGAAAATCCAATCAGTCAGCCATCCACGGCATGTCTATCTGAATTGCAGATTAGTCTCAGAAGCTTTTGTGAGTGACGAGCTTCTCACATACTGCTGCGCAAACCCGTAAAACTATAGATAAAAAAGCCATTTGAATTAGAGCACCATCAGCCCCCCGTCACACATCCCCACTGAGAGATAAAATCAACTTTAAAATTATCTGCACAACGTCCCCCTTTTATTAAATGGAAGAATCTGTGGATGGAGATGACAAAGTGTTTTGTCAGCTCCATCCACAGGGTCCTGTGACCTTTCAGGATATGATTTATCTCAACAGCTGAACATGTGAGTCAGACGGGCATATTCTCATACTTACAACGGCTCTGACGCACGTAAATAAGCAACAGATTTTCTGCTTTAGGCATTCTGGAGAGACAACAAAAATAATTTTGAAGTTCTTTTGAACTAAGCTAACACCTAGCCCCATAAAAAAAAAAAAATACTTCATCAAAGTTGTTAAAGTTAAACTTGAGTATCACTTTTGTGGCTACAAAAAAAAATGCATTCAGGTTTTGAGAAAGTGTCCCTCTTGGGTAGCGGAAATGTAAAAAAGTGAAGTAGTTTTTATGGGGTTGAAGTAAAAAGATACCACACAATATTAAATATAAAATTAAATAACTCTTGAATTATTTGACTCTTTGATTTGATTTAGATAAAAATTTACAATTTATATTTAACTGATGGATATAAGTTGAATATAACTTATAAGACCCTTAAAAATTTTGCTTTTAAGGGACTTAACTTCAAGCCACCTTCCAGTGTGCATACAACACACATGTTCAAAACTGCAATAATGATTATGGATCTGTACATTTTGCCATTCTAATTAGAATGATACTCAACTGAGCACCAAAAAACAACAACAAGAAAACAGAATTTGCCCTACAGACTGGTGAAATCAGGAATAAAATATTCCACATAGTGATTATTTAAAACACAGTTTGGGCTTTATTTGCTTGTCTTGTCTTCAAAGTAAGTAAGTATTAGTCTCCTCTCATCTCATGTTCGTAATTCATAAGTTGAATTACAAATATTTAAAAAAAGATTTTTCTTTTACATTTTTTTTAATTAATTTATTTTGATATTATATTATATTGGCTAAAGCTGTTACAATTGGTTTTCAACAGCACCCCTATCGAATGACTGAAATATACAAGTTGTTAAAAAGACCAAAACCATCCTAGCCAGCAGAGACCACCCATGTTTAGAGGATTGTTTCCCTTCCCTTAAGTCAAACACAGACCAACCATAAGGTGCAATCAGTACAAATACTTTTTGTCCCAAGCACAATAAAATATTTTAGAACGTTTCATGATGTGTGGATTATGCCTCGACTGTCTTTGACTGCCGCTGTGCACCAAATTTTCCCTTGTGGGGACAAAGATGAACTGAAGTGAAGTGAAAAACTGGCACTGGAACTAATGATCCAAACAAACCTGTCTCCTTTGAAGAAGTAGGTCTTAGCGACCTCTTCCCACCAGACGGCCGTCTCGATACTCTGTGTGGGCATGCCGCTACCGAACAGAGAAATGTCCTGAGGGTAGGAAGGCAGAAGATGCCTATCCTTGAACACCCAGAAACGGTTTCCTGAAACACAGAAACAAGGTTAGTATGTGCAACAACCTGGAATCACACCAAATAAAAAAACTGCAATATTCCTGCTTGTTCATGCCCCTCTTTGTGGGTTATTTTTCTTCACGAGATTTCACAGACCAGATGTTTCATAAGCTCGTTTAAAGATTATCTTCGCAGCACAGAATGTAAGCTTGATGGTGCTCTGAAGGCAACTCTGCTGAGTCTTGTTGTTTTGAGTCTTATTGAAGTTATTGTTGCGTTTAATTCAATTTGATCATAAGTGCCTTGGGCAGAGGGAAGAAAGCTGTTGTGGTGCAGTGTTTGTGTGTGCTTGTGTGAGTGCTAGGTGGCTAGACGCTCATGTGCACACACCCATGAGTACGCACATGGTTAAGTCCTTCAGAGTGAATAAATAAAGCATGAGGCCCTCTGATCCCACTGGGTGACAGATGTCATGTTAATCTGTCTGATGGACGGATGTCTCTCTGGGACCTACACCCATTCTCCAACCAGGCAGACGTCTACGAAAGCCCACAGTAAACCACTCTGGTTTCAAGTAGCAAAGAAGATATTGTGTGTTTAAGAGCTGACAGTTCAAGTTATATCAGTCATGATGTTTTCAGATAGATATTTTACTAATGCACCAATACCACAACTGTCACATTACAACTACACACTTTAATGTTTCTTTTTTAAATGTATTTCTCTGGGATTTCATGTGATGAACAATTGGGAAAAGAATTATACATGGTGCTCAATTTAAAAAAAAAATCTGCAAAGTATTTAGTTTATATTTGCAAACCAGAATTTTCAAACTTTGTAGAACCAGTTTTTGCTGAAAGTACGGCTACAAATCATTTGGGTTGTCTGTAGCATCTGAAAAGCTGGAATATTCTGACCTCTGTATCTCTGCAGCTGGAGTTTGCTGTGACCGCTACATATATTGTGACAGACGAGGTGTCTTGTGGGCTTCATCTGAAAAGTTGTTAAGGACTGATGGAGGTTATAACTATTAATGTCCTGTCAAAAAATTCTCCCATCTGACTTTTGCATTTCTACAGCTCCTCCAGAGTAACCATGGGCCACTTGGCTGCTTGTAGCGAACGTAGTCACATGGGCATTTTTTTGTACATATTTTGGGGGGTACTGTTTGATTGGTGGCGTCATCTGACCACCTCACTAATTAGGTCGTCACTTGGTCACGTGATGCTTTCGATAGAGGACTTTAAGTTTCGTTTCATACTCAGTTGGGGTGCGCAAGCGGCAATAGGAAAGACAAAGAACTGAAATAAGGAAGAAATGGACTTCTAGCAACTCCTAACCTTCTGGTTGGAGGGGCATACGGTATGGACAATTGAGTGGAATATTCTTGTGTTTGTATATGTGTAATAAGTTTCATTTGAATAATTCATATAAGGGAACATGACGGTTTTACTGATGTATATTTGTCACCGTGTATTTTATTGCAGTGTTCACGGTGGTCTTGGACGTTTATGCGGCAAAAAATTCATTTAATAAAACGTTTGAAACCATCAGTCGAAGTGTTGCACCTTCATCAACCAGCGAGAAAACGTTGGGAGCAGCTATACTGCTTCTCTGATCAATTCTCGATACTCCTTGCTTAGCCTGTTAGTTTAGGTGAACAGTAATATCTAGAAGGGTTCCAGACTATTTACACTTCATTTTGTGGATTGAGCAGTGTTCTGTGAGAAGTGCATAGCTTATAGTAAGCCTGAGGCCTTTACAGAACAGCTGCATATATGCTGAGATTAAACTATGCTGTTGTGGATTTTATGAATTTGTTGACATTGACATTTGAATTGAAGGGCTTATTACAAATCCACAGCAAAGTGTTTAGACTTTTGTTTGCAACAAAAAAAAGTCAATCATCTTGCTTCAATTCCCTGCAATTCAATTTACAAATATATACATTATATTACCTTTAAAAAAGACAAATTTCCCTTCACTGTTTTCATACACTGCATCAATTTTGGGAGGCAAGCCTTGCCAGAAGTGGTTGATCAGCATGGGGTAGCCCGGGACCACTGAATTGTCCAGTACCCTCCAGAACCATTGGTCCTGCAGAAACAGACCATGCCAAATTGTTATTACCTGACATGGCTGAAACATCATCAGGAATGCTTTCCTCATGGTGATAATTCGCTTTACCTTGAAGACGAACAGTTCCTGGCGTAGGATGGCCAGAGTGTTGAAGCCTCCGTCGCAAATGTTTGGTTTGGAGTTGGGGTTAAACGGCTTTGTCCCCTGCGGAGGGCGATGGGGTCTTGCATGGCGGTCGTGTTTCCGGGGATCTGAGGGCGGATGGAAACGAGGAGGTGGAACTGTAGGCGGCGGACTGGTGGGCTGTGGAGCTTTATCTGGTGGTCCTATAAATACAAACTGCAGTGTTACAATCTGTTCTTGTGAATCAGAACTTCACTGCTGTGCTTTTATGATATTTAGCAATTTCAAAGACTGTCCCCACTGAGAGATATTTTAACCAATGCAACCACTTCTTTTGGCACTGATTATTTCTTCTCTTTTGCAATCTGTTAGTTGACTCATGTTGCTTTGAAAAACACAGATTGGCTGACCTCTTTAGCAGCTGACAAATGCTGTTTACTGGCATTCAACCCAGCATGACTGACGCAGCAGCATTTGAAATGTTGACGAAGTTTCAGAGCTTTGCAATTTGATGTTTTGTGATGTGGTGCATCTTTAATAAAGTGTTGGAACAGTTTAACTCATACAAACTGTTACTTAATGATTTATCATTTAAAAGGAGATTGTATTGTGGTACATTACCATAGATTTTCTGGATTCCCTGCAAGTCATCTTGAGGTAGTTTGAAATTCTCTGTGTCCATGTACTGGTAGAAAGGAGCCATGATAGCAGTGGGGTCATTTGAGTGCTCAAGGCCGAGGGCATGCCCCAGCTCATGAACTGCAACCAAGAACAGATCATTTCCTAGAAAGGGGAAGAGAAGATCTGCAGTGAGAATCAAAATCCTTGATTATATCCAGGACAACATAAACAGATTTTACAAAAGTCTAAATGTTAGAAATGGACTCTTGAACAAACCAAATAAATATTTGTCAAGATTAGTAAACAAATCCCCTGGCACAAACTTTATATCCTCAATTCAGGACAAAAACGGTCGTCGTTATATGGATAATAGACGCATAAATGAATGCTTCAAACAGTTTTATGAAAAATTGTATTGTTCCGAAGTAAAAAAAGGTGCACTAGAACATGAACTGCTGGATAAATTAAATATACCACAATTGGCACCAGAACAGGCAAACATATTAGCAGGACCTATAACAACTCTAGAAATTGAAAAGGCCATTTCTTCACTACAATCTGGTAAATGTCCAGGTGCTGATGGATATCCTGTTGAATTTTTTAAAACCTTAAAAGGCTAAATTAGCTCATTATTACAACGAGTCTTTAATACATCTCTAGAAAAATCAAAACTACCTGATACCATGTATATGGCAAATGTTATTGTAATCCCAAAAAAAGATAAAGACCCAGAACAATGTTCGTCATATCGACCAATTAGCCTGCTTGGTGTAGACATGAAAATTTTATCCAAAATTTTGGCCACTAGATTGGAAAATGTAGTTTCCAACATAGTCAATATAGACCAAGCTGGCTTTATAAAGGAAGCGCCTGTCATCAAATAAAACTAGACGACTTATCAATATCATTCAACACCTTAACCAGACACAAATACCAGGCATCATTGTTTCAATGGATGCTGAAAAGGCCTTCGACCGTGTCGAATTGGAGTATATGTTTGAAGTGTTGAGAAGATTTGGACTGGGAGAAAACTTTATAAATTGGGTAAAAATTCTTTATAAAAAACCCACGGCATCGGTGTTGACAAATGGCCTCTTATCTGCACCTTTTGGACTGAGTAGGGGGACGGCGCAGGGAAGCCCTCTCTCCCCGCTACTTTTCTCCTTGGCTATAGAGCCACTTGCAATTGCAATTAGACAAAGCAATGATATTAAAGGTATATTAATAGGAAAAAAAGTGTATAAAATATTATTATACGCTGATGATATACTGTTAACTTTGACAGACCCTGTGAAATCTATCCCAGGCTCTGATTGACTGTGTCAACAAATTTGGTAAGATATCTGGGTACAAGGTAAATTACGGAAAATCAGAAATAATGCCTTTAAACACTATTGACCAGGGAGAACCAACTTTCATCAAGCCATTTCGATGGGCTCCTACAGGATTAAAATATCTAGGAATACACATTACACCTAGAACTAGCCAGCTGTACTCTGAAAACATCAATTCTATCATTATTCATATTAAAGATAAGTTGCTGAGATGGAAGAAGCTCCCCATATCTTTTTTGGGGAGAGTTAACCTCATTAAGATGATAATTCTCCCTAAGTTAATTTATCCAGTGTCTATGCTGTTTTTGTTTATTGACTCTAAAGATTTAGCTGGAATCAATAAAGCAATATCAGAATTTATTTGGGCAGGCAGGAAACCTAAAATTAAAATGGAGGTTTTACAACTTCCCAGAACCTTGGGTGGATGGGGTCTGCCCAAGGTTGAGAACTATGTACTGTCTATACAAGCAAGAATTATTTCACTGTGGGCTACCCAAAAACACGCTGATCCATGGCTTGAGATTGAGGAAAGTGTTTGTAAACCTTGTCGCCCTATAAATATGTTAAATAAACAAAACAGAGAACTGCCACTTATTGTCAAATATAATTTTTTAATTACCAATACTATTAAGGCATGGGGCATTTTGAGGAAAATGTTTGGTCAGAACAAATATTTTTCATCTCTGACAACACTGGTAGATAATCCGGATCTGACAGTAGAGGGCGCTGGACCTGATCTCAGGTCTTGGCATGAGGCTGGCATTACTAGAATACACGATCTATGGGAAATTCAAGACATTTGAGGACTTAAGAACACAATATAACATTGTCTCCAGGGACTTTTATAAATATCTTCAAATAAGGCATTATGTTAAGGCAAAAATGGACTCACTTGAGTTCCAAGGGGATTATTATTTACTTGAAAACAGTATTCTCGATTGTCATAAACGTGGGAGATTTGTGTCAAGATTCTATGCTAAATTACAAGCCCTAAAGAAAGATAATATGGAGAATTTGAGATCAACCTGGAACATAACTCTGAAAAGTACAATTGATTCAGAAGCATGGGAAGACATTTTGACTCTGCCTTCTAGAATCTCAGTATGTAACCGTTACAAAGAAATGCAATATAATATTTTACATAATGTATACATATCTCCATATATATATAGCAAGTACACACCAGGAAGCTCTCCAAATTGTCCCAAATGTAAAATTATTACAGGGACTAGAATTCACTGTTTATGGGAGTGTAAAACTATAGAGGCATTCTGGCGAGCAGTATGTCGAGAAATTAGCTCCGCTATAGGACAAACACTTCTCCCTAGTCCAGTCCTATGTCTCCTTGGGTTCATACCCAGTCATCTGGATACTCACAAAGAAATTGTGCAATTTCTATTGATGTTGGCCAGAAAATCAATAATGCTTAAATGGGTTGGTTGTGATGCCCCTTCGATCCAGCTATGGAAAAATTTACTTTCTGAAGTTATTGTATTAGAAAGATTGAGATATTGTATGAATGGGAAATTTAATGCTTTTAAAAAAAGATGGGAACGTATTCTTGAATACTTCAAAATTCCAAAATTAAAAAACCAGTAATGTGAAGTCCGAATGACGTGTATGTATAAATTGGTTATGTTTCTCATATGATGCTGTAATTTATGTACATGCCTCCGATTTTGACTTTGTCTTGTTTTCTGTATCAGTGCTGTATAAGTTTTGCCCTGTTATTGTTCTTTCCTTTTCTGTTTTTGTATAAATGTTCAAAAATACCTAATAAACATAATTATTAAAAAAAAAAGAAATGGACTCTTGTGTATTCCCCACATCAAATAATTGAAATATATAGCAAGAGGCTGTCTAAGTAGATTTTAGAACATACCAAATGTAAAAAACATGGCCTTCCATCTAAGAGAAAAAAAATGATGCAATATCCATAAATAATGATTAGGCTCAAAAAATTTGATAAAAACAATTTTCAACATTCAAAAGGTTGATTCTTGTCTCCAAAACCATTTCCTGATTGCACGTGTTGTTTTCTTTACCCACCATATGTTCCTAGAGTGAGTCCTAAAAGTTTTTATTTTCTTCCAGGATTGCACTTTATTCAGCTCCATGATTTTTCTCATTAAGTTTGACCAGTTTCCCTGTCCTGTGTGTTTATGTTCCTTCATACGAAGCTACCATGTATCTTGATTTCTTCTCTAATTATTGAACTCCTTCTTCTTTTTAGCTTAGATAAATGGCCAGGTCTTAAATGTCTGTATGATGTAAAAAGGAAAAGGGTTTAACTGAATATTATTTAGGGGTATCGGTATAAAGGAGGTGGAAGAAAGTACAATTTACATTTTTCTGATTGTATATGTTAAAATATTTTAAAACAGTGGTTCACTTTCTTTCCAATTCCACACTTATGGGATCATTTGCAATGGTGCATCAAAAATAACTCTCATAGAATGCACTGAAGTTTGTTGCTGTAAGGTCATGTATTCAGAAAAAGCTCAAGGGACATGAATAGTTTTATAAGGCACTATATCTCTCAGCTTCAGGCAATGAGACACTGCGTTTGCATTTGGATTTATTTTTCATACTTTGTATTTTTTTATTGCTGATGTCTGCCAGAGCTGGTTACTTCTACATCTAATTTTTAACACATATTGATTCATATTATTTTGCACATATGCTGTGAAGAGTATTTCCATTTAGGAACTAAGTATTCACCGACAGACAACAAATCAACCATTTTAATGCAAATGCATGACTCAATCAATATTTGTTATCAATGCTTTTAATCTTTTTTGAAAATGTTGTAGATTTTACCTGCTTGTTTAAACTGAGCGTTTTAGCAATCCTGCACAGATGTGTGCATTTAATTTTGCTGTATTTTTATGGTTTTTCACACAAATAATTAAAATACATAAGCCACAAAATGAAAATAATTACTTGCTTTCCCTGCTCCACAGTTATAATAAAAATGGCACAAAACATTATGAGTTAAGATTACTGGAAGTGAATCATGAAGCAGCAAGACTTTCTCCTCAGCTCGAATAAAGCAGAAGGACACACATTCACGTTTTTGCCAAGGACATGTACGTAATGCACCTGAGCATTAAAAAATGTCAACCAAGAACCTGCTGTGTGTTACCAAAACACACACACGAACACAGATGCAAAAGTAAAAATGTCACAACCAGTGGATGTAGTCAGCTCAGAGTGTCAGTCTGACTTAGGAGGAATTACAACTCTTATGTACAAACAGTGACTGAACCTGTCCCGAAGAGATGGTTGCCCTTTGCAAGGATGATATGCACTCATGCCAGGAGCGCTGCATAAAACCACCACTGACCCTCAGCCAGCAGCAAAAAGCTTACACTTTCCCCTCTCCCACTTTCACCTCATCCAACCAACCTCCGCCACCGATATGCGAAAACGCCCCACAAGGATTCCCTGGAGACAGACTGGAGCTACCATTAGCACACATGTCAACATGCAGCATTTACAGATCCACTGCTGTGAAAACCCATTAAAGATGGTGCAGCTTCCTTGGCACACATGCTGAGAGAGGAGCTTTTTTTTTCCTCCTTTAGCATCCAAATGGATGACAATGGCATGCCTCTCAGGGGCGAGCATGCATCTGACTTGGGCGTCTAAGACTATTATCATTAGAGAACAAAAAGAGAGCGAGGGAGAGGAACTGATGGGTGGCAAGCGGTATCCCTGCACAAACACAATGCAAGCCACAGCCCTCCGCCCTCTCTAATGGAAGGGGAGAAAGTTTGTGCACAGCAGTTGGATAATAGCGAAACCGCCTTGTGGTACTTTCACAAGCCTTCTACCCCGTAGGTAGAGTAATTAGGGAGTGCTTGGTTGAATGCCTCAAAAAGATATCCTATTCTCCTCTCTGAGCTGTGTCACTGCAACCACTTCAGCTACATCAAATTCAATAAATGTGGATAACCATAATCATGTGCCAGCAAAAGCAAAAGTCCTAAAATAGCAGCGCTTTCTATCCTGTCATCTGAAGAGCTTATTATACAGACAGAAACCAAAGTCCTGACAGATGGGGGGATGCATCTTTATAGAGCAGCGCCGCATCAAACACATCTTAGGGCTCTTTGTTTTTGGCTGAGCGTCCCTCACACTCTGCCCTGCGATACCGTCGTTCTCATAACACCCTCCAGCCAGGCCATCTGTACTTCCCTGATCTGGCATCCATCACTTCTTATCCATCTCTCCACAAGACTGCACTTTTTACTGTTTGCTTTCCTCACCTCTTCCTCTCAGAGTTATTTATTTCTCCATCATCTTTGTCATCTGTCTCTCTGCTGTTGCCTCTTCTCTCCTTTTCTATTATATCTAGTATTGATGCATATAATTTTTTTTGCTAATTTAGTCATGTTGCAACCACAAACCTTATTATAGTTTAGTATGCTTTTATGTCATAGATACATTCAACATATTTTTACAAACAAAATCTGAAAAGTGTGCCATGCATTGGTATTCAGCCCTCCCCGAGTCAAATCAATTATATAACCACCTGCAAGTCCTTTGATCTATTGTCTATATTGGATTTTCACTAGATAGATATTTTTCCTCATTCTTCTTTATGCACTAGTTCAATCAAATTTGATATAGATAAAAGTGTCAGATTCTCAATTAGATTTGGACCATTACTTTAACTTGGCCATTCTGACCCAGGAACACGTTGGGGTTCTTTTAAAGCTTCTAACAAATGTTCTTTCAGGATTTTTCTATATTTAGCTCCATCCAGCTATCTTGCTGCGGGGACACATCCCATCAGCTTGTTCCACTATAGAGATGGTGCTTTTATTATGCAGTTAGTTTTGTGCAACATATCATTTTACAGATTATTCATTCGATTTCCAGATGATGCACTGAACAGTGATCTGTGAGGCAATTATCTCCATGATGCAACATTTGTTTTGATTAAATTAACATTTAACAATATGCTGACTTCTGAAGGGTATTGCACTGGGTTTTATTTAGGTGTATCAAAGTAAAGGGTGCTGGGAACATATACCACAGCTTTCAGATTTTTGTTTGTAAATTACTTTAATAATTTACAAACAAAATAATAATTTTGGTTTACATTCCCTTCTCACCATCATGGTTGGGGTTTCCAAGGGTCCAGGGCTCATCTGAATCAAAGTGAGTGTCCCCTCCTATGCCAGGCCCTGGGAAATAGGCATGGGCGAGGAATCCACCCTCCCCATCGAAGGGCGAGCTGTCACCATGAAAGCCAGAAGCGAAGATGATGGTGATGTCCACGTCACGCCTGCCAGTCTCCAGGGCACTGTATGGAACGGCCTCGAAGCGCAGGGGAGTCACACCCTGCCACACATCAAACGCCCTCCGGATGGCATCATGAGTCTCCCGGGCACCCACCTTTGGTGTGATATTTTTTATGCTGCAGGAAGATAAACAAGAAACTGCTTGAGAGGCTTCAGAAGGGTGGCGGCTGGCAAAATATGGAAGTAAAATCCTCCACACTTCTCCCCCTTGAGTTTTTAGCTCATTAATTTGGAGTGAAATTTTTCAGTTTTTAGAATGAAGCGACACTGGGTAAAAACGTAACACTTGACACAACTATTTAAAGACCAACAGCTTTCACTAGCTTTCACTGAACTTTTAACACAGCAGTCGTTATCAGTCCCTGGCAGGCAGTGAGGAAGGGGGAAATCATCTTCTCCTCTCTCTCTCTAGCCACTCATTTTCGTGAATAAAGCTCGGGCAGCGGCGGCGGTAGCACCAGCTCAGCACTGATTGACATTCCATTAGACGAGGTGGCTCATCAATTCAAATTCAGTGAGCAAGCAAGGAAGGATTTAAATAAATTGGCAGTGTTATCATCTATTACTGCTGTAACCTGTCAATTTGCGGTTGTGCTGCAGACCCGTTTATCAGTCCTCCTCAGGCCCATTAAAACCCAAAGCTTAATTATAGCAGATAAGATGAGTTTCACTATTTCTGCTGAGATTGTGGATAGTTTATTCTCCCAGTTTCATATATCAGGGTGAGGGCAGTTTGTTTAGCTTAATGAACGGGAAAGAGATTGTGTAATGGTTCAAAACACATCCTAATTCGTTTTTAACTGTGCTACATACTATTTATACAATGAACAGCACACACGCAATACACAATTTAGGTGTTAATCTGTTGGTATGTGCATGTGTGAATACCCCCCACACAAGCAACATATTTGTTCAGTCTCTATGACAACATGTAGCATACAACCCCAGGTGGTTAAAGGCAGTAAAAATATAAGAATAAATGATGTAAAAGTAAATAAAATGAAAAGAACAAACTTTTGAAAATGTATTAAAATAAAATAAGAAATATGTATTTTTAAATACACAAGTTAATAAAAATACAATAAATTACAAAATAAACAAACAAAAAAATGTATGCTAGATTGAAACACTATTGAAATAAAATGTTATATGGGGAAAGTAATAGATCTGAAGAAACTTGTCGGCCATCACAGCTGATGTTTCTGTCTCTCACCTGTAGGTTATGTGCGTACGCTGCCACTTCTGCCCTGTCAACGCATATCTCCTCCTTCTTGACCTTGTGGCACTTTTAATTTTATCTGGAACTCCACAGCGTGGCCTCTGCATCCATCTAAAAAGTAAGGAAAAAAATAAAAGCTAATGTTTCATTCAGCATTTTTGCATCGCAGTTTACACTCTATGATGACACAAAGCGTAGAAGTGAACTCGTCAGTTCTCTTCTCGGGCACTGAACCACAACGGCTAAAGAAAAAAATGGATGCAAAAACACTGCTAAACTACTTCTAAGACTACAGTTCTCATTCGTACAACATAATTTATCACAACTACTGAACAAACACAATATAATGGCAAAAACATTAGTTCTCACCTTAGAGTGATATCACTGCATGATCATGCAAAACGAGAAGAGGGAAAAGTGTTAAAACCTTCACCCGGTGTTGTTTCAGGTGAGGTGAAGGGGGGCGGGAGGAGGAAAAAAAATCTGTATCTGTCCTTCAGCAGCCCATTAAGATAATCATAGTTCCTACTGGTATTTCTAAAAAACAAAAAAAAAATTTTCAGACTCAAATTTTCAGAGTTCTCAATAAAATTTTGACCTGCTATTCAAGTATACATGGATGACAAGCGGCATCATATGTCTTATTAAAGTGTTTGTGTTGCACGGGTTGTGTTTGTGCATCTGCAACACATGTCATGTGTCCACTTACTCCTTGGTTGTCTCATCCAGCGTCCCTGTGACATTGAGACCGTAGATGCGCTGCATAGCAGCAATGGCTGACTGCATGGTTTTGGCTGAGCGCAGGACAGACATTCCCGGTTCTGTGTGGGGAAGGTATCCATACCTCTGTAGCCATCCCTGCAAGGGGTAAGATAAAAAAAAACAAAAAAAACATAATCCTAACCCATCCCATCCCAGAACATTGCAATTTACACAGGTTTAATCAGACATGAAATTAAAAGAGGCAGAGATAAAAAGCTACTTTAAATATAAAAGTGAAATAAATCTTTGTTAGAGGAATGCTTATTTCAGACACTCTATTCATGTTGTCTATGCAGCATAAATACAGACCTCAAAGATTCCTCCACTGCAATATTGCTTTGCTTAAAGCTTCAAATACCACTGCAATCAAATGAGAAAAAAATAACTTTGTTGAAATAACTTTAAGTAAATAAATGTCCATTCTAATGCCTTATAAGGTAATTCCCAAGGGATTTTTTAAAAATGATGTCCCATGGAAGCCTATATGGGTATAATACAATAAGGTGGGTCTTGTTACCTTGCAGTATTAGGACAGATTTGCATAACAAAAGGTATTATTTCTGATTTTGCAGGGTTGACTTTAATGATTTAAGCCACAAAACACTGCATCTGGTTTAGGCAACAAAGTGGAGAGGCTGCAGCCTCAGCTGAAACAAGACAACCATTTCCCAAACTTGGGTCACAAACCGACAGAGGATTTAGGCTTCACTTTAGAAAACGATTACTAACCGTTTTTAAATCTGCTATTTAAAAAGCAGATTTTGCTATAATTCCCTTCAAGAAATAAAGACATTATTTGCAAACAGATTAATTTAATATTTGGATTTATGATGGTTTTTCTTTTACCGGCAAGTAAATTCTTGTAATCTGGGTCATAAGTCTCTTCCAGTGTTATGTTGGTGATAAGCTGAGGACTTTTGGAAACAATGCCCTAATGCAAAAGTTGCCTCATACAAAAGTGTTAACTTTTCTGAAAAATTAAACTTTACTTTGAAAAAAATCAAAGTAAACTTATATTCTTTAAGTTCCACTCTAATCTTCCTGTCTCTTGGAAGATTAGTAGAGCACTTAGAGATGGAGCGAGAGAAGTCCAATGACAAAGTCTTACAAGTGTAAGTGATCTGGATCTGCTCCAAAGTATAATGGATACATCCTTTGTCTGCACTTCAGCTCTCCACCAATACTGATTAAATCCATGTTGACAGAATTGCCATAAACCTGCTAACAGACAAACATTAATAAAGATAGATCTCTGCCAAGGTGGTGATCAAAACACTATATATGAAAATGTGTGTCTTGAAGCAGTGACCACCTTCTTTCAAAGGTCGATGGGTTGATTTTTATATGTGTTTCAGACTGGGGAGTCTTCATTATTTAACCCAGAAAAACACTCTAAAATTAGACAGTTTAGCCCATATGTCTATCCAAATGCATGAACCCCATACATAGTTTTTCTTTCTTAGTGAGTACAAGGTTGGAATCACAATGAGCTTCTTAGAACCCACTTTGGTTCACCAAATAAAACTCATATTAGTAAGAAAAGTTGTGCAAGTTTTATGCAGGTCTTAAATGGATGTTAGAGAAAATCTTTTAAATTGAGTAATGTAATCAGACTCCATCTTTTTAAAAGACTTCTCTTGCATCAACTGTATACAGGCAATTTACATGGGGACATTATGTAACCCATGAACAATCTCTTATGTGGTCCAGTTTCCCACCCAGATCCAGCCCATCTGAGTACCACGTGTAAATGTTGACTGAGTTCCCAAGCTGATTTCCTACCATTGTTTGTACCTGCTTATCTGTATGGAGTTGCAAGGGGGAGAGCACATACTTCCAGCTATCATTAAGCAAGAGGCAGAGTTCAACCTGGACAGGTTGCCAAGACACCACAGAAACAAACAACCATGCACACACTTCTAAGGGTAATTTAATAAGACCAATCAACATAACGTGCATATTTTGAACCATGGATGCTGCAGTACTCAAGAGAGTTTATGCATGCATTAGAATGACATGCAAACTCCATGCAGAGAGACTGCAGGCATGAAATGAAACCCAGGACCTTCTTGTTGCAAGGCAACAGCACTAACAACCACTAAACCATGCAGCCCCCAACCAGGTAGCCCAACCAGGTGAAATCAGCTTGTTTATATAGTTGACTGACACTATTTTTTGCCCTAAGCTCTACAGTAACTAACATCTTAAGGGATATTTTCTCTCATTCTTCTAAGCATATCTACTCATTCATGTCCATCCAAGTCCATTTTATTTCTCCCCAAACATGTTGAACTAGTCTCCCAAACATTTATAAACTGCCCCTGAAGCCACTCCTTTGTTTTCCTGAGTGTGTGCTTCAGTCTATTGACATGTTGGAAGATAATCTGTCACATTAATCTGGTATTCTTGAAAGATTTTAATACAGGGCTTAGTCATCTAACCATCTTTGCAGAATTGTTGCACATCTTCTGCTGCAACATCACCAGATCATAATGCTGCCACCATTATGCTTCAATGGCCAGTGAGATAGTTTTGTCATGGTTTGACAGCCTCTAAGGTGCTTTTAGGGCAGAACTTAAATAAGCTGTCATGAGCCTTTCAGTGAGTGTTGGCTTCCGTCAGGTCACTCTACCACAAAGCCTGATAAATGAAGCATGTTAGCAGTAATTGAACTTCTAGATGGTTCTTCTATTTCCACAAAGAAACAATGAATCTTCACTTTAGTGACTTTTGAGTTCTTTGTACCCTCTTGCAAAGGGTCTTGTTCCATAATAACTCAGTTTAATCTAGAGGGGTGCTGGAGGTTTTGCATTTCTTGTAAATAATAGACTACACTGTTATTTTCAGAATGTTCTGATCTTGGAGGCCTAGAAAAAAATTCCCTTGAAACTTCATTGCTTGGTTTGCACTGTAATATGCACCATTAAGTGTAAGACTTTATATAGTCCACTGTTTTCCATTCCAATTCAAGTTCAGTCAACTAAGCATATTGGATCAGGTTACAGAAGCATGTCAATGGAAATCAGGGGCACTTGAGCTTAATTTAAGCCCTATATACCAAAGTCAGCATATTTACCTTGGTTAAATGCATTTTTTATATAAACTTACAAATCAGACTCTCAGACACAGTTTTACATTAGCTATATGGACTACCATACAATATAAACAAAATTTTAACTGCATTGTATTATAACTGGGATTGAATTGGAATGTAAGAATTATAATCTGTTTATATGTTTGGGATTTTCATAAAACATTTCTGAATGTAAACACAGTGTACCCTTTTACAAGTGTTTGTCTTGTAAAAGGGTCTTCAGATGACAGTTGTCATGAATTAATGGTATAAATATAAACTGTGATTAAAATAATTTGAAATTCACTCAAACTGGTTTTAGAATAAGACTGTGGAGTAAGAAAAAAAGTGCAAAAGCTGACAGGGAGTGAATACTTTTGGCACTTTGTGTTATTTGAACAGCAAAAGGAATGATTTTTGCTCTTTTTGGGATATGTTAGATATTCTTATTTTACATTTTTGTACAAATATTTTTATTCAGGATTATTATGCAGTGAGAATCTCATACCACCCAATGCCCTGCACTGACTGTTATTTATCATCTTACTCTTTTATGGTCAAGCCTCTACAGTGAGCCTGGAATGCTTATAGGAGCTAGTCAGCAGAACTGAAAATGTGCATCGTTAGAAACGGTCCACTCGGCAGGACTTTAGATTTAAATGTATTCACGAGAAGCTGAGAAAGCACTGATGGCGACAGCAGTCAAGTGTTTGTGTCTTTGCAGCTTCCGGTTGGTGTGTGTGCATGTGAAAGACTGCGGCCCAGTCCTCTTTTTTATTCTCTACTAAACCAGACTGGGAGTTAGTGCATACAAAAAGCATCACCAGACTCAGACCTAAAGACATCAGATCCAGGTGTGTCCACAACATCTGCAGCTGATCTGCTTCCTCTGTTCATCCCTCCCCATTGCTCCCCAATCTCTCCTTCTCTACTCATCTAAATCTCTTGTTTATCCTCGTCTTGTCTCTGTGGCTTGTGTTTTGTCTATAGACAGTGATTTTTAGACAGATCCCGGACGGACTGAAGCGAGCCATTAAATTGAATAATGATGCGTGTGTGTTACTGTCAGTTTCAGCGTTTAATTTCTCCAGAGTGGAAGGAGGAGGGAGCTGAGGGTGGAAGTGGGGTGGGAGGGTTGCAGCCTGTGGTGAGGATGGAAATGACATCAATTAATCAGGTACAAACTAGCAAATCCTATTATGCAACTTGTAAATGTTTAATCTTCTTTAACACTATGTGATGCTGTCAAAACATCTCCCAGCCTCACCTCACGATGACCTGTCATGAATGGGAAAACAAGCATCATATCTAGTTCAAGCACCGCAATGTAACATCCTCATATGAGCTGTTTCACTATAAATGAAGGATCCAAGGAGGAAAATATTTTTATTTGCATCTCATAATGTCTCCATCATGATCATACAGAGCCACAGCGCGCAGATCCAGCCTGCATATATGTTGTTTTTCACGCAGAGGCAGATGATGTGGAGGAGAGGAGGAGGGAAGGCCGTGCAATGAGAGGGAAAAAAAAAATCTTACCTCAACGCTGAACTGATGCTGCTCCTCTCCGGACACGGATCGCGAAATCCAAAGCAAGAGATGCAAGCAGAGCGCTGCCGCGTAAAAGCAATCCGGTGGTTTTCTTTTACTGACGGATACTAAGGTCATAATGACCCGCTTTTCTTCCCGACTGTTTATTAGGAGAAGCCGCCTGTCTGCTTTGTGTCAAATGAAAACCATCGGTGCGGGCTGTCAAGGCGAGATTCGGCTGAATTCAAGAAGCGTCTTTTAATTTAAAAATAAAAATAAAAGACCCAATGATGGTTGAAGAAACGTGCGCTGGTGTCAAGCAGAGATAACTCGGCGCGTTATATTTGCTGTCCTCGCCATTCTGATTTACAACAGCAGCTACATCCATCCACAGCGGTATCAATGGCCATGTACAGTAAAGCTACCCAGTCTGCGCAAGATAGGCTCCCTCCCGACTCGACGCCTGCGCTTTGATTCCTCACACAGCGCAGCATCACAAGAGCTGCCCTATAGGCTGCAGACTGCATGAGAGAAAACCCTTCAGGACGCTCTGTACAGCTGCAGCTCAATCGGACATCACAATATCATCGACAAGTTATTTTATCCAACACCGTCACTGTGTGAAACTTGTGTAAATAGAGTCAGACTCTGAGCAAATTTGACCATTTCTGACTTTTCTGTACTGGGAAGACTTTTTATTCATCATCTATGTGGAGTGATGACAAAGGGCAAAATGTCATTTAAAAAGAAGCTGAAAGTTCACAATGTTGTGTGTTGATGGAAAATTAAGTGGAAGGAAAAAAGTGGCTGAAATAAGTACATGATCAACAAGGATACCTGCAGTTTTGAGAGGATTGTGAGACAAAGCCAATTCAAGATATTGGAGGAAATTCACAAGTTGTGGACTGTAGTCCAGGACATGGACTAAAGCTGTCGCATTCGATACTGATCCACTCCTGAAATAGTGACATCAAAGTGAAACTCAGCTAAAAATAAATGAAAATAATTTTTTTAGTTCATCATAAAATTGGAATACAACATAATAGGAACAAAGAACATATTTCTAAAACAAGAATTTTATAGCCTACACAATCATAGAAGACAGTTGACTGGTCCAGCAGACCATCAATTACACCCTTCACAAGAAGTGTAAGGTGCAAACGTCATTGGTAAAAAAGATTTGGGAGATCAGACTGCTGCATATAAATGGAAATTTAAGTGAAAGGGAAAAGAAGGTGGTTAAAAATGGTCCACAAGCAACAAGCACTCTTAAGAAGTCTGAAAGCAAACAATTATAACAAAGAATTTGAAAGAAATTTTCAAGAATTATCACTAACAGGTGGACATGGGCTACAACAGTCACATTCTTTGTATTATGATGTGAAATTAAAGGAATATGAATTGTTTAAGGTTAACAGACTTATATGTTAATGCAGACATTTGGAGAAATGCAGAAGTTAAAAAAGGACTGTCGTGTTTCTACCTCTTTGAAACAGATAATTCTTTATAGATGTTAAACGGCCTGCTCTAAGCAACAGTAACCTCAAGGTGGCGGCGTTTCATCGTGGAATTTAAAAAACAGCTATTCTGTTTCTGTGGTGTCATATTTCAATGAAAAATACTACATAGATAGCATTACATACAATATATAGGAACATAATACACATGTAAATGAAAAAAAAAAATTGTCAGTATGTTGATTCTTAGCCAATAAAACAATAATAATAATAAAAAAAAAAAAACAAGGAGGAAATACATAAAGTCTACATCAAATATGTAACTCAACAAACTTGTCTTGATTTAGCCAACAAATTAAGGAATTAATAAATAGATTTAATAATTAGTTCATGGTCAAATGCTGCAGTTTTTTGTGACCTGTCGGATTCAGCCCTCACTGTATGGAGCTCTGAAGGTGACTTACTGTGGAAGTTAACCAGTCAGATTTCCTTCGAAGCGTCACAGAGACAGTATTTCACAGTGCACAACAGTTGTTCTGCAATGTGAACAACTGAACAGAACAGAACAATTCAAGATTTTATTTAAAATATATGCAAAAAAAAAAGATTGTCACATATGACTTTAAACTTTAACTACCAAATGTAACATTCAGTTATATTGTATTTTAAATGAATCATTGAGATTTTTACAATAATTTACAAAAACAGTCATTTTTTGTTAAATTTTGTCACAAATAAATAAGTATTTAATTTTTAAAAAATAGATTTTACTTTTTAACCTTTTTGGTACTAGGTTACAGGAATAAATCACAGCCACAGTCCACCCCATGAACAAATAAGCTGAGAAAGTAGGACTTTAACTTGATATGACAGCAATGGAGAAAAGTGAAAAGGAGGGAAGTTTGCTTTTTTAATCATTGCTAAAATGTAGTGAAACAAGTAAAGAAGTTAGTATGCTTGTGTGCGGCAAAAATCATGAACCATCATGAATGATCAATCTGAAAAACCTATCTGCATATCTTGAGCATATTCCTCAGTCATTCCTGCTGATGTGGAAAGCTTTTCAAAAACAGAAAGTAACTCAATTTGGGGGTTTTTATTTGTTTTTGTTTGTTTTTATCTGGCAAACTGTTATATTCTTTGTCTTTCAGAGTCATGTGGGAAATATGAGCTTCTCCAGCCAGTTTAATCAATCTTCTGATCGCCTTCTTTCAACCATGTGAATGACTCAGATCTTCCAGTAGTGGCACCCACATCATCCAACAAAAACTTGAATGGATGTGGAAGAGAGAGAGGGCAGCTGCTTACTGAAAAAGAAAACAGTCTTCTCCAACAATCTTCAAATTCAAAACCCTCTACACTTACTTACACCTCTGGTTAAAATTAGCGAAAAGCTTAAAAATAAATCCGTACTTCTTTTGCTGTACCACAATGCTATAGTAAAAACAAAATACAAACAAAACAATTTTTTTTACATTTTCGCTATTATTCAGTAAGAAAACAATCCTATTTTTACCAAAGAAACAACCAATCAAAGTCAGGAGGAGGGTCTCAGTGCTGTCAATCACTCTCATGCTCGCCCACTCCCGCTTGCTCTTTGCTAAGCAACAGCTGGTTCACCACAACATAGCCTGCCTCCAATCCTAAAGCTAATTAGCATGGTCACGATAATTGATAATGTTTTTCTGAAATGGTAAGTTGTTTCTCAACCATTAGCACATTAAACAGCGCATACAGGGATCTGATTGGCTCCTCCTGGGTCCGATTGGTTGTTTCTGGGAGCGGTGTATTTTTGCAGGCAGTAATAGTAGCACTGGGAGGAAGTTAAGGAGCTCAATTTTTTCACAAATTACCTGTCTCATGCCAATGACATGATGGCAGTTTTAATAAATGTTGCAAAAACATATTTTTGTAAAAGTTACATTCTGCAGCTTTAATGAGGATTAGGTACTCTGCTGTGTTGTGGACAGCATGAGCATGGTCCAAAAACATGCCAGTGTGCTATAATTTATCATGCAGCCTTTTATTGTATTTACAGCTATAGATTCATTGTTAAATTAGGAGGCAATCAATTTTCTATATCAAGAGTTTGCAAAGGGACCCATTCACTCAAGAACCACCAACTGGGATAAGATTGGTGTGCTTTTAGCTTCCTTTTTTCCCCCCCAAGGGCCTCAAGAACTTTGTTAAAGAGCTTGGCATAATTGTGTCTTTGAAATACCAGGACCTTTTAAATATGTATCTTCTGACTGAAAAACTAAAAGAAAAAATATAATCTTTTAGCAGAATAATAATCCAAACATATGCCAATATGTATGCTTGGCCTTTATGTAATATACTGTATTATCATTGTAACAATATATTATAATCATTTTGTAATATAAACAATTCTACTGTAATTGAAGATTGGATCATCTTCAGTATGACTGCAATAAAGCAATTTATTTTAAGTTGTTTTATAAATCTTCCCCATGAATGCGTAAAAGCATAGGGAGCATTGTGGGTATTGTGATTACATTCCCATCATGCCACTCTCAACCTGTAAATCCTGAACACACTGATCTGTTAGGATACCATTCACCTTGCTCAAACCTGAGAACAAGGTGTTCGGTTGTGAAACAGGATGTGACAGGTTGAGAAGTTGAGAAAGGGTTGCCGATTGGATTAAAGCGAGTTCATTCATTTACTTTTTAGGTGTTTACTGTGTAACCCATCGGGATGCCATGGAAACTGCATGCTTTGGCAAGTGGAGATGGCTCGGAGCCAAAGAGCAGAGGCCCTGGATGGTAAAGCTAAAAAAGAAAGAAAAAAGCAGAATGATCAAACCTGAGCACAAGTTATATTGTTCCTCATAAGAGATCAAAAACAATGGACATGTGTGGGATGGTGTAATCAGGGTCACTAATTAAAGGTTTACAGTTAAGATTTTGTTTAGGTTTAGCAGTTTTAGGTTTGCCTCTGGGCAGCCAGATGGTGAAGCGCAAGATAACGTCACTGACATCCGTAATTAAAACTAATTAATGGGTGCCAGACAGTTTCCAACAAATGCTTGAGGCTTTTCAACCATAGTGTTGGAAACAAAACCCAGAATGTTTTTATTAGACATGTGGTGGATTTTCTTAAATCTAATAGAAATATTATCTGATTACCATGACAGTATAATTTCACTGTGTTCCCAATTCTGCCATCATAAGAGATCAAAAACAATGGACATGTGTGGGATGGTGTAGCTAATTTAAACTAATTTAGCTTTTTTATAATTATTTTTGGCTTGTTGAGAAAAACATACATCCATTCATTTAGTTTTCTTCAGGTATTTTTTGACATTTACAGTCAAAAAGTAGATATTTTATTACTCTCGGATTGGAAGAATGAAGAAGTAACATAACCAGAACCTCTCTGACAGTGTGAAGTAGGCTAAAATATCTAAAATGAAAAACAGGGTTAAGAAATTAAGGAACAGGATGACATCTATTACTCTGGAAAGGTGTCACAGCCATTTATAAAGTTTTCTTAGGCTCCTGCAAACCACAGTGAGGGCTATCATTCACAAAACATGGAACAGTGTTGAACCTCCCCAGAGCTGCTGGCCTACGACAGTTATTCGAAGAGTACTCCAAAGAAGGTCACAAAAGAACCAAAGACAAAATCTAAGGATCTGCAGGCCTCAGTCTCAGTTTTTTTATTTTTATTTTAATTGCTTGGTGTTTAATATTTTGGTTGTTATTTAAAACACATCTCAAGAGATGTTTATGAGCGGACATGAAGCAGCAATCAGAAATGAGCGGTGACAGTTACTACCTTATATGATCCCAGATTATTATTTTTTTGCTTCCCCAGCGTATTCTCATCCCGACCATCTACTGTATGTGAAAGAGCGTAAGAAAATACAAATGACTGTGTCATAGATGATGGCTGTTGCTAAATTTCTAAGTGTTTTCATATATTCTGGGATGTTGTCAGGTCTCTTTGGTTTTATCATGACCTTCTGACAGGATACCTTCAGGATAACCGGCCATCATCCCATATCCTTCAGCTGCACAGCTATTCTGTCACACTCAAGCATTTAATAGAAGTCCTTGTCTAAATATTATCCATCGAAGTGTTAACAGGGACGGGCACCATTTACAACTTGGCTCTAATGGTTATTCTTAGGAGAACATCATATATAATATGAGCTATTGACCTCATGCATCTAATTTATAATGTTCCAGGATCATCCACATGGCGCTTATAAAATATAAAAAGATGGGAAATGTGTGAGTATTCTGAGATGGGATATGTGTTTATTTTTGCAAAAGATGATATTTCTTGTATTGGTTCCCAACATTTTCATCCTTTTTTAAAATGTTTTCACTGTATTGTGTTTCTTGAAAGGTCTGGCCATTACTCTGGTTGTTTGATGTTTTTGCTCATGTCAGTAGTGCAGAAATCTCAGTTTCTTGCAGCAGGAACTGAAAAAACATTGAAATAACGGCAACTTCTTTCTTAATTGGTGTAAACCATTTCATAAGGAGGCCTTTGCCAGAGGTTTGGAAATTTTCCACTAGTGAGATGCCAAGGTCATTCAATGTGTCCTTTCCTTCCTCATCCCCTTGCTGCTTTAATGAGTCTTCTCTGTGCCTTGAACGTTTCTTACATTTTACCACACTGCACACTTACATTTTACTACCACTGCATACTTCTACTTTAATTTTGATATATTATGTTAAAGTTCAAGAAAACTTCTAGTTTATTCTAGTTTATTCACTCACACAATTTTAATACATTCCATGATGAGCTTACAACATACTGTTTTACAAGATAATGCAAATCACAGATCGTGCATAGCTGTAAGTTAGAGGAACATTTCACTGTTTTTAAGTCTCTTCACAAATAAAAAATGGAGAAGTGTGGCATGGTTTTGTATTCTATTCTAAATGAAATCTTCTACAATAAACTGTCTCCAGAAGCCACCCAATTTATAACTACAGTCCATCTGTGCGTAATATGATCTCAGTATGCTCCATAAAGTCCTCAAACATTTGAATTAATAAACAACAACATGAAGATCAAGGAACACAGCAGACAGATCAGGAACAGAGTTTTCATCAGAGAAACAGTGAAGGAGCTGCAGAGATCTACAGCACAGGTGAGCAAATCTGTGTGTATGGTGTTCTGACTATCTGTGCTACTTCATCAGATTTTCCTACCGTAGCATGGATAGATATTTATGTCAATACTGTATGTCAGTGCTCCCAGTCTAAAACTTCTACTGTCATGCTTACAAACCAAAAACTATAGCGGGTTATGTTGATGTTAAACATTATCATTGGATAACATTCTTTGAGTGACAAGACCGAAGCTTAGGGGTTGTGCTCTAGATCAAAGAATATTCATGTTAGAATGTCCCAGTCAGAGTCTAGACATACATCCAAGGGAAAATGGAAAATATATATTTTTTAAATTATGTTCACTGTTCCCATCTTTCTAGCTTGACTGGTCTTCAGCTATTTTTGCAGATGGACAATATTCTAATTGTCCAAAAAAAAAAAAAAAAATTGTGATGTATAGTTTTGCTTCTGCTTCACGATTACCACTTCCTATTAAACTGCATCATATAGCCCACCAGAATTTGCACAAAACTTTGTATTGTGTATCTGTTTGAGATCATCATTTTGAATATTAAATCAGATATGCTGAAGTAGTGCTAGTCTTAACTGAGTACCTTTGTTCCCAAAATACTTATACACTATGAATAACAATAACAGCTGAAAAAGTTCTTATGGCATGAACACACGAGGCAGAGTATGTTACAAACTTTTTTCCCCAAGGTATCTGAAAAACCAAAGAATGTGTTCAGAAAATCCTTTCTACAGAAAGATACAACAACCTGATGTAGATTTCTGTGGAAAGTAATTCTAGTTGGTTCCCTCAGTAAATACTTCACTTCTCAGTTTCACTAATCACATCAGCATTTGTCTGTTTAGCAGTTAAGCCCTCAAACTGATGGTTGCATCACATCCACAGTGTAGACACAAATCTTACGGTGCTGCCACATGTGAAACGTTAGCCTCACATTAGGCAATTTCTTCTGGAGCAGAATGGCCATAATTTCACTCAACACTATAACCTCTTCCTCCAGCAGCACAACCAAGGACAGTTTGCAGAAGCATTAGGCTTCAATAATGAAATAAACACCACAGTGAGAAATGATTTCCATCCCTGCTGTCCCCATAGAGCCCAATATGGTTACGACAAACAAACACATTTTAGGAGCTTGATGTCCAATTAGATTCAGATCCGGTAAGATTGAAGATTTGTCAGCAATTTAGACATTTTGTGTTCCACCCCTGTTCGCTGCTGCTATTTATGACTTTCATTCAGCTTACACACATGTTTAATATAGATATATATGCCAATAAAATGATGTTAGAACCTAAACATTGTCTCCTTTATTAGGTCCAACTTTCATAAAACCTTCAATATGAAGTATGACATCCTGAGTGAATCATCACCATGGACACTTTTCATAGATATACACTGAAAAAAAAAGCTGCAGGGATGTCAGTGTTTATTTATTTAAAATGACTCAATACAACTGTAGTGACCATGCAGCCATAATAATGCCAATTTTTTAAACAAAAACGTACTATGATATTTATACTGAAATCAGCTCTAAATTGCATCTGTCAAATAAAATTAAAAGTAAAATTACCAAGACACTGAAGAACATCAGTGAACTTTTTCAGATGTTATAAAATTACAACCACAAACTTCGGGTTATATTTTATTTGGATTTCAGTGATATAACAACACAATGCGAACAATAGATTGGATGGAAAACATTTTTGAACATTATTGAATCTTGATAAAGGGGCATGTTAAAAAAAATCATTTACCATTAAGTAAGTTACATCTTATATTCTTACAGAAAAAATATTCTTTTTAAAGATTTACACAGATTACTACCTGAGTCCTGTTTTGCTTAGAAGCAGGATGTATTATCCTCCTGAAAGAGATCACAGCAATCATGAACATCTATATGGAGAAAGAATGCTTATATATTTAGCAGATCAGGTCAGTTTTTACCAGCATTTCAAAGTGCTTTACGTCATAAAAACACAAAAATATAAAGTCATAGTTGGACTGTCAACCCATGTGGAAGATAGTCTGACTTATCTTCTTTTAGTGTTTGAGCACAAAATTTTGCTATGCTCAACCAAAATAATAACATTTTTAACTGATAAATAAGTTACATTTTTATGTTTCAGACCAATATGTATGCAAACATAGTACTCTGTACAAAGACGTTAAAGCAATAGTTAATGCTGTTTTAACCCCTAAAGATATTTTCCAAGATAAAACATGTCTTTTTAAGTTCTGTAGTAAAAAGGTTTTTTGTCTTTGCATCTGCTTTTAACAACATTAGCTAAAATGAAGATTATAAAATTTGTTGAAAGACTGTTAAATGGGGTTGCTTCTCTTTGCTATGCCTTTTCCTTCATCCACCGGAGGAAATCGGTCATAAAAACGTACTGAGTGCAAGAAGTTGATTGAAATTGAAAAACCTTAAAGTTTTCACCTTAAATATGCATGTACATCCGATCATCTGCGTCTTTGCGGTGTGCAAAGCGTGCAGCGCCAGTGCAGTGAACAGATTTTTGTCCTGGATTTCTCCTCTGTGTGCGTGTAATACCTGAGAGGCGCATCTGTCCTTCCTCCTGCTGCTGACGTCGCAGCAGTCGGAGGTTTTCCCTCGTAGGCTGAAGTCAGACTGCTGGAGATATCTGAAGAGGAGGAGGAGGAGCTGTCAAAGTTGGACTTTCTCGGAGAAGGAAAACTATTAGACACATCGACACGGGAATTAGATTAAATTAAGGTGTTTGTTTATATCCAGTCGGGATATCGTGTCCTGTTGACATGGAATGACACCGCACTTTCCATACAGGAGCTTCGAAAACACCATGGCAGCCCGTTTTCTGCGGTGGATCAGCCTCACCTCTCTGCTCTGCTTTGGCTCCTGTGTTCTGGCGGAAAAGAAAGGTATGCTTGGGCAGTGGGTCTCAAAAGGCAAAACGCCAGCGGGGCTTTCGTTTCCCTGTTTGCCTGTCCTGCTTTTTCTTAAATGTGAGAGAGACGGAGACGGAGCTGCGCGGAAACTTGATCCTGCATGGGCGAAAAGTTTCTCACAGTCCCGCTGTTCGCCCTGTGACCTGTTGTAAAGCTAGATTTGAGCCTTCAGTGAAAGTACAACACAGTAACTGCCACGACAATTGAAAGTCTGATTAGCAGAGGTTATGATTAATTGGTTAATTGATTGATTGAGGAAGTGAACATCTGTCAGGATCCAAGTGTGAAATTTTGAACTAGACTGATGACGATGATGATGGAAAATGATGTTGGTTGAGCAATCGTTTGTTTTCTTTCCACTCTGTATGACATTGTTTTAAGGAAAATCATATTTTCTAGATAAAAAGTTACAATTCTGAACAATTAGTTGCATAGAAAATAATTGTGAATAATTTTTTAAGTTCTGTAGTAAAAATAAATGTATATGTGTATATATTTTAAAAATTGACTGCACTATATCTATCTATCTATCTATCTATCTATCTATCTATCTATCTATCTATCTATCTATCTATCTATCTATCTATCTATCTATCTATCTATCTATCTATCTATCTATCTATATATATATATACACGTATATACTGTATATATATACAGGTATATGCTTATTCTTAAATACTTCATCCGGTTTTGAAACAAATAACAAAGCCATATCTCTTAAAGAGTGATATTCTCTTCTGCTACAGTACAAACCTCAACTAACTTGAAATAGAGGTTTCAAGGGAAAGTTAAGCTCATCAACTTTGCAAATGTTAAAGTCAAACTTTTCATCCCGTTTAGTTTCTTTACTCTAATGCCTTCAGTTGAAGAGAACTACACATTCTAGCTTTAGTTATTGGTTATGGTTTACATGACAACTTGCTTAGAATATATTTTTTATGTTTAGCTTCTCCTTCTTTTATGCCTTAATCACAAATGGCTTCTAACTTTTTGTTTCTTCTTAACATTTAGGTCAAACCAGATGAGAAAAATCATTATAACTGTTAAACTTACATAACTTCTCTTCAGAAACATTCATTAGATAAAATGTATGCAAATAGCTACCTTTAGTTTTTTGCTTAAGTTAAATTTACATGTTTACTTGAAGTTATGTTCTCTGGTGGCCCTGAAGCAGCAGGGTTTTGTCTATTACTTAGCTACAGTATTTCTTATGTTTTCTCTTTAAATATGTTTTATATAATTTTAGTTGGTCTAAGTGAATCAGACTTCATGAAGGCCAGATGTGAGGGGAGAAAGTGACCAGTAGTATCACTTTACTCCCTAATGACTGTAACTTCCTATTCTCATGAATCATAATGGTCCAACACTCATATCTTGTCTGTGCTGTTTGTCCCAATGAGTAGATGGCCACATGTTTCAGTTCCAGCAGCCCACATGAGCATCTTTGCTCCAATCAATGTATGTTTTATATATTTATTTATGTACTTGTTAACCATAACCATTGTAAGCATATTTGTGAGCCAAAAAGACAGTCCTCTCTTACTTACTTGTGGGAAGTCAGCTTATATCTCAAGCAGCAACATGTCTCCCACCATAAATAATAAATTAGGAATTTTATTAAGACCAGATGAGGTGAATAATGAGCAGCTGTACTGACAGACATGTTGTACTATTTGGTTTATTGCTGTTCTGGGGCAGGACAGATGTTTCCATGTGGCAAATATCCTCAGTGTCCAGTTTGATTGTAAACCTCCTCCATGTTGCATGTTGTAAATCTTGGTATGGTTACATAACAGAGAACCAAAGAAATATTGGTGTGCATTAAAAAATGGTAGGAGTTGAAATTAGCTCAGTGTATTTTTGGATTTGCACTTGACGGCAAACTGCCTATCTATAATTTACATTTTAGCATAGATGAGAACTGAATTCTAATTGCATTGTATAATATATTTATATTTTGACTAAGTGAGTTCTGCTTTGCAAATAGGGTAGAGCTTGATTTTGAGTCTATTTCTTAATCTCAGATGGATTTTACAACTTGTGGCTTGCAGTCACGGCCAGTTTGAGTCTGCTTCTAGGAAAATCCAACATACTTTAACAGAAGTTCCCAAGCATTTAAAACAGAAGGACTCAAATTCAAAACATAATCTTACACTTCTACTTGTTCTTGTCAAATCATATCTTCTTGTATATGTTTGCATTTATCTTGTGTGTTTAATAAGCGGGGCAGTTTTTTAGCTCATTACAAGAAAATAAATATGGTAGGGCGTTTGAAGAAACAACACAATGGCTGGTGTGGCCCCCTTTTTGTCGTCTGCCACAACAGACAGAACCATGGTGAAGATTACACCTTTAAAATCTGGTGTAACTCATTCCACCCACCTTCAGTCAATATGAGTTTGTTGTATATTTGCTCTCCATCTGTTAATTGGAGTAGGCGTTTTTCAATCAATATCATTTGAAGAGTTTGAAGCAGATTTCTTAGTTAGTAAAATACAAGCATCTAAGAAATTATTTTGATCCCTGGCAGCAAATTGTCAAAACATTTAACACTCCACAATACTTTCTTTCGTATTGCTGGTATTTTAGAGCTATTTGTTCCAACTCTGCTGTTGTAGTGATGATTTTCATGTGAACAAAACATCCTTTTCTATTTTGTCATGACTACAAACTTCTGTGCATTTCATTGGGGCTTTATTTAGTAGATTGACATAAAGTACTGCATATTGTGAAGTGGAAGGGAAATTGTATCTGCTAACAGAATCCTTTTACAAATGAAATCAGAAAAGTGAGATGTGTTCTTACTGTATGTCCCCATTTGCTCCATTTGTTGCTGTCAATCTTTACCACTTTTTAACATCTATACATGAAAATATTTATTTTTCTTTATGTCCTCCAAACTACATCTAGCTTTCTATGTTTTAGCACAGACAGTTTGATTTAGGTCTGAACTTTAACTAGGTCAATCTTGTAAGGTTGGAATGGGCCATTAGGTACATTCTGCTGTTTTGCTGAATGTGCATCCCTATCTTAAGTATTTTTTCAGCCTCTAACTGTTTTTCTTCCTGGATTGCCCTGTATATCTCTCCATCCATCTTCTTCACCAGTGTTGGCTTTCCACTGTACATAAAAGTAAGTAAATCATAACGTTTAGTTTTGGTCACATAAATTTAGAGCGCCTACTGCCACATGCTTACTGTGTCTCTTGCATGGTGTGGACAGGAAACTGTGAACAGGGTCTTTTTATTTCTTTCTTTCAGCAATGGACTTCTTCTTGCCCCTTTTCCATACAGGCTAAATTTGAGGAAAAAAAATTAAGTGTTCTGTTAACACTCTTCAGTTCTCCTCGTCTTAATTTTATTTTGTAAGCAACACATCAAGCATTTATGTAAATTAGATTGACGATACATCTGAACCCAGCCAGACGTTCTCCCCAGTGAAGTCCCTCTTGTCATGTGTGTGTTGAGGGACAGCATTCCCCTGTTAGTGTTTTCAATTGAGTGTAAAAGCTCCTTTATGTAGAAACAATCCTTACCTTGGGTTCTGGTATATTAAATTTATAAAATGTGGAGATGTTCATAAGGTTATTTGATTAGTCTATTTGTGACTGGAGTGGAACTGGAAGTGATTGCTGCATTTTGTTCCTATGAGAAGTGTTTCACCAGTAGAAAGCTGCTAAAGTGGTGATTATTCCTGCCTCTGCCAAAAAGTTTACCTGTGAAAGATCAGACTAATCATACGAGCTTATCTAAAATAAATCAGTAATCCCTAATGCTTGAAGCATGATTTGGGTAAGGATAGCCTGCTGATGCCAGTATGTTTTGTCTACATTAGTTAGTTCATTCCGATTCTTGACACAATGAAATTTAAAGATGGTACAAGTTTTATTAAGCTTTCTGTATTCTCTTTTGTTAAATGTTGAGCTGATTCATGGCAACATTTTTCAGCTTGAAGCACAATTCAACATTTCAGCTAAGTGATTTTCCTGGTGTGTTCAGTTAGTCTTAAAAAACCCGCTTCTTTCATCGGTCCATCTGTTTTTTCCCAGCTTCCCTATAAACCATGCCTTTTTCCATTCATTAAAGCCAATCTCCTAAGAGCGATAGTGAAGTACAGCTTGTGATCCAGTGTAATCTTAGACCCACAAGAGGTCCTGCTGCTGCTGATGCTACTGCAACTTCAGTTTCCTGTCCCTCTGACGAACAAACCAGACTTACATCTGCTGCAGCCATTGTTGGGGAAGAAAGGATTTTTTTGTTAAAACTGTGGGGGATGGAGTGTAATTTCTGGTCATCCTCAGCGAAGCTTTGAGAACCTGCATCAAGTCTGAGAGGTAGTAATTTTATAGAACTGCTGGCAAGGTGCAGGATTTCAAGACAATAGTGGCTTTGTATAGAGTAGGTCATCAGGCATCAGTGATACTTTGCAGAGCAGCACAGATCCGCAACCTGATGCAGACACACCTGAAAGCAGGTATGCAGGTCATCTGCATCAACAGTTTTATTATTTCGCTTCCTTTTCACTGTTAGGAGATTTTGAAACACTGTGAATCTAGTGTAAATCACGTGACACTGCACTTATACACGTGTTAATTATGTGTCTGGCTGCACTTCAGTAGTTTGTATACCTCCAGCATGGAATAAGTGAGTGAATATGTAGTTACTCATTGAACAGATTTGCTCCCTTTGTTTGTTCATGGTAACAAAGTCATCCGCAGCATTTATGGCCTTTCCATGATCGTCTGGTTGTGTCAAGTGGAAAGAGACCCAGCCGTCTAGGCTGGAAAAAGGCCCTGTGCTATCTTCTCATCAGCTTTAGTGTCGTGTTTAACAGGAAAAACATCCTACATCTAATTAAATTAATAACCCTCTGTGTGGGGGGATGTTTTTGCTTTAGAGACAGAGATTCTTTTACTCGTGAGCATATTTTTAGTGCAGTGCCATTGTACTGTTAAGATAATTATATTTTTAAAACATAAGTTTCCTTTTTACTGTAAGAATAACTCCTGATGAAAAGCTCTGATACAAAATCTACTGCTTTTGATTTTAAGCAATGCATTACTAAATGCGGTAATTATATGATTGTTTATTTGCCACAGATTGAAAGATTAAAGAAGAAATATTTAGTATCAGGAAGAGATGAATGAAATCAAAAAGCTTGTCTAAAGCCTTTATCCATAAAATAACAATAGCAACAACAGTATTTCATTGTCATATTAAATTGTCAGTATATCTTCTACACATTTTACTAATCATAGCTTTAAAATATCATTACTATTATAGTCATGACTGTTGGCTATCTTTTTGTATCCACATCATTGCTCTCTGTCTGTTCCCAAAGTAACATTGTGTTCTTACATGAATGTTTAAAAGTGAAAGCTAAAAAGATTTCTGCATGCTTGTCGTAGTTATGCAAATGTTTCTTATTTAGGTTACTTTGGTTGCTGATTTTTGTTTCCCACAAGTTAAAGCTTTCTTTCTGACAGCAACAGCACAAATAAAATGTTACAATCTAAAACTATACGTTTCACAGACATGTCTGAATGAAGCTCTGCAGTAATGCAAAAGTGAATAGGTAAATGGCGAACCCATTAATATCACAGAATTTAGAGGCTTAAAAAAGTCCCATTTTCACTTATTTAACTGTGGGATAAAAAGACTAACACTTGCAGCAGTGAAATAACCATTAAAAAAGATCCACTAACCTACAAATGTGTCTTTTACTACTAAATGGAAGTGCAAGCACATGATTTTCTCAAACTTGCACAAGAAATGGAAAAGTGTAGTACACCCCTTTGAGCCAGCTGACAAACGGTGAGTAGCAGCGGGTGGAAGAAGGGAGGGACTGCATTATTCTATACTTTATGGACTTAGTCACTCTGAACTTCACTTTCCTCTGTAGGAAGGTTGTCATAGAAGCTGTAACTTTTAAAATTTCAGTATACTTTCTTACCAATAACTATCCCAGGCTGTTTTGTGGTATTCTGATTTCAAACTATGTTTTAAATATTATTAACTATGCAATTAACTACTACTTTGAGATTAATTCATAAAAAATGAAATGGGTTGTAGTTCTAAATAGAAAATAAAGACAAGTCTTGATTTTTAGAGCTGCACTGCTATAAATGTTGGAATATTTTAATTTAGAACAAAGCAGTCGATTCATGCTAGTTCTTATGGGTTCTAATGTTTAATGTTAATCTGCAATCACTACACACATTTTTTATTATTTGTGGTAATTAGAGAATCATATTTCTTTCCCATGAATGAATATGTTTTATTTGCATTAAACCATACACTATATGGATGGACAGTGATGGTGAGCTAATTAAAGTGAAGAAAACCCGGAAAATTGGGGCAAGGATACAAAAACAAAACATCAGACAGAATGTTTCAGTTTTTTCATATTTGTGATTGTTTAAATGTCCATCAAAGAGAGCCTATATCCTGCTGCTTTTAGCTACCACTGCTTCAATGGAAGCATCCAAACTGCAGGTGAGAGACGCTCCCCATTATCTCGCGGACCTCCTGTCGGTCTGTCATCTCCTCTCGTGACCCACAGGTCGCTCTGAGGAGCAGAGCTACAATGTGCGCTCGCCCGCAGAAGAAATCCCCTACAGAGAGGAGAACAATGGCTTCACAAACAAACCTCCATCCTAGAGTATTTCAGAAGAAACCATTGTTTAAAGGGTGGTGTCTGATTATTGAAAATGTCTTGCCTAATGCGGATTAGCATGTTTTCTGATTACTTCTTATTAACAGTTTAATTTTTTTCCATGGATATTTTAAACTTAATTTTCCCAGTTGACTTTAAAAAAATGGGATTTGCATGCTCTTCTCATTAGCCTGGAGGACTTTCCTACTTCAGATAAAGAAGCCCCGTTTAGCAGTTTTAGGAGGTTTTGACTCATGAGGATGACAAAATTATAGACTGTTGTAAAGAAGTTTCAACACTTCTTCTCTTACGCCTAAGATCAAAGACAGACATGGAGATTTAACTGTTATTGCCACTGAGGTAAAATGGCTTGACTCAACTTGAAATTTCTTCAGGCAGTGCAGGATTTTGTAAACCTGAGTGCAGAGATCCGTTTGATTTAAAACAAAACTAAACAAAAAAAACCCTCAACTTTGTGTACCTTTTAAATGAATCCTGATCAGACTTGTCCACCTACCGCATTTAACACCCAGATGCCCATTAAAATAATGTTTTCTCCTCAACTGTTATTAAGGCATTACATGCTTCACTACAAAGGTGTGGTCAAATGTCAATCAAGATCCTCTCTTTTTCAGTAATCACGGAAACTGAGGTTGTTCAGAGAGTTAATGAGCCAAAAAAAGAGAAACGTCTTGTTTCATTAGGTCTTGGAGGTTTTTGTTATCTACCAGGAGAACAGATAAAACAAGACTGCATTTTGTAATGAGCTTTTACAAATATGACAATTTTCAAATCCTGTACAAAAACCCAGATGTTAATCGGAAGCCTGTAGTATCTCACTGAATTTTAGATCAGACACCTTGTTCCATCTTTAAATGGTCCAAGTCAGAGTCCAAAACAAGTTCTCAGCTTACACTGCCTATTGTGTTGAGCTTCTACAATAGAAGTGTCTCTTACATAAAACTCTAAGACTGTAAATTAATCAGCATAAATGCAGGCTTTCAAACTCACTTCCAGATTGGATAATGACATGCTAGCCTAAGATCAATATGTCAAAGAGAAAGAAAAGTAAAATTAAAAAAACTTGTTTCACACATGATTGCAGAAGCCCAACTCTTTGCACAAAAGGCTTTTTATTTAGGTCTTTGTTGTCTCCTTTGACACTGGCTTATCTGTCTTCTTTGACCTTAACTTGCCTTGTAGACATGACTTTACAGCCCTGTGCCAACAGAGAGGAGAAAGAAAATCCTATTTGCTGAAAATTACAATGGTTAGAAGGCAAAAAGACATTTAGATGGCATTAAGTGTGTATTTAAGTTGATTTATCACCAAAGAAACAAGACCAAGAATGGTTGACAAAAGCCAGTGACAACTACTATTTATACCTGCATGTAACAAAGAAATTAGTTTGGCTAATGAGCATAAATGCTTGGGTTTATATGGTTGCTGGATTAAACCAACCATATAATTTTCACCTGTTCGTGGGAATTTTTCTCAAATATTTAAAATCACACTCAGTTTGTGGGTAGATTTTGGTATTCCCCTATTTATTTTGTTCATGGCTGATATTAAAGTCAAGATCTTAAACTTTGTTGCATGTAATATAACTTTTGGAGTTGTAGCCATACTAAATTGTGTTCTCAACATTTATACCACAGTTTCTGCCATTTTCAAAATTCAAGTTTAAAGTTCTAGGAACATCCCGGATTTATTAAAGTCATTAGGGTTCCTTTTGTAGAAGTGCCAAGTTGGCATCAAAAAACTTTATCCAGTCTGACTAGTAAATCCTAATGTGTAAACTGAATTTGCAACGGTCAGAGTTTTGTAGCCAATTTACCACGATGAAGCTTTAACCTGCCAAAACAAATTGTGTTACTGTATTTAGTTAAACTGACATAGTTTACATATAAAAAGCTCCAGATCCCCATGGCTGAACATTTTTTAAATTGCTCTGTGAATTTCAACTACACCTGCTGAGCTCTGAATTCATTTCCTAGTGGGACTTTGAGCAGAACATCTTTATTACACTATGTTTTTTTCATAAGTGAAGCCAGACACACATAAAATAAACAAATAAAACTTTAATCATGATCAAAATAATAACACTAAAGAGAACTGTACTCTCCTTCTCTCATTTGCAGGGTCATAACCAATAAACCTGTTATTGCAACAGCCTGAGTTGTTAGTTGAGACCACACATTTTAAGTGTGTAACCAAGTACTTCATCGTATTACAGCTCTGTGCCACTTAAAGCATCATTAGATGGCCATTGTCTGCAACTGTACTTTAATTTCATAACAAATCACTTGAAGCTTAATGACTGTGTGACTAGTGGGAAAACTGGAAGGGTTGAAATGCTCTAGAGTGCATTCTTGGAGTTGAGCCAGGAAGTAAGGATTAGCCCTTTGGACCCACAATATATCCACTACATCAACAACCTCCCCCTGAGCTGATTAACTGGCAACCTGATGTTTTATTTTTTAATATGTATCCACTGGATTTATTTATATCTGAACATTATTGCAATGATCAGGTGCCAAGAAGATTTGCAAAAGATTAAAAACTCTGAAAACCGTATTGGATTTTCAGGTCAATGGAGACGTCAACAGCTAAGTGAATTGGATTTATTTAACCGTTGAGGCTGGGCTTTTTAAGTTCAGGTACAGGTGGGAGACAAATTAAATGAGAAAAAGTTGTAGGGTTTTTTTTTGTTCTGCCTAATGCCCCTTTTCAGGGTGAAAGGTCACTAGAAAGTAATTTACTCTGAAGTAAAGGCCCCAGTTGTTCTTAACGGTCAACCTAATCCTATGATTAAAAAAAAGGAAGCAATTTTAGAATGACGAAGGTGGCCTCCTCTAGGGTGATGTTTAAGAAGATTATTAGTTATGTGGAATGACTGAAGGTCTCTACATCCTTTGGACCTCAATGACTTTCATTCCTCCTACATTGTACTCAGAAAAATACATTTTTAGTGAAGAGGTGATACTGAACTGGTTTATTGCTCTGGCCAACTGTTTACTCAGAGGAGAATAAATAAATAAAAGGATTGAAGTGACCATCATATCAGTGACGGTTTTATGTCCTTATTGTACTATAAAGATTAATTATAAGGGAAGCCACTTATCTTCCCACACAGTTGTCTTTCATGGGATATTTCTTACCAGACTTGAGAACATTTTAAACCTGCTTTCACGAAAAAATGATCTGCTATAAAGCAGGGTAACATTTACCTCAGTGATCTGCTATAAAAAGTGAGCTTCTCACCGTATCTCCAAGGCTGAGCAAAGAGGCTGCTTGCATCCAAGATCTTGTTTATGGATAAGCCTGTAAATCAAGAGCTTTGCCTTTTGGCTTGCTCTTCATCTCAACAACAGACAGACACATTCCTGCAGACAATGCCAGGATTCATCAGGTTGAGGATTTAAATCCAACTTCAATAACCACATTACAGTGCCATTTGGCAAGGCTCTTGATGCCAAGTAGCTTACTGAGGTGCTAATCAATGTGTGAGCATTTTCACTGAAGGGAGCAGTCCACCTTTTTTTTTTCTGGTGGAGTGATCTAATGATATAATATACAACTGGTTTTATCACACCATCATACATTATAGGTAAAGATTACCTGAAAATGATGAATGGGATCTGTTTACCCTGACATCTCCTTCCTCTTGATACAAAAGTAAGGGTAGTCTCACATAAGGGCTCCAGTTATATAAAAAACATCTTCTTTGGAAGCAGGCTTTGCATTTGAGACATTTTTTTTCTATTTTTAAATACTTTTGATGTGTTTTGCCTGAGGAACTGAATATTTAATTATACTCCTGACAATGGAAATAGTATTTGATGTGCCAGTCACACTGATAATCTAATCATTTTAATTTTGACAGTATTGTAACTGATGAGGGATTCAATCTCTTCACATTAAAATGGCAAAAGGCTGAAAGTTTTTCCTCAACAAAGACAGATTGGTGCAGTTGAACCTTTAACTGAAATTTAGTGTTGTAGAGGTTATGAATCCTTGCTTGTACTTTGACTGTCAAGGATTCACTGTGTATTTCATAGACACTCCATCCAAGCCAGGGTCCTTGTGTTCAGCAGTGTAGCTGATAGTGAGAAAAGGGTTTTGTCTGTCAAGTCTCTTGCCTTTGATGACTGACGGAAAGCAGCCCAGCCTTTGCCTAAGCTAAATGCCTGAGTGTGTTTCTAGTTAAGAGGGTGGCCTTGAAACAACAACCCTCCTCAGTCATAATTATCTTAAACAAGCATTAGACATCATTGTGAGGATGTGCTAAACATGCGTGATGTGCCCTTTTGTTTTCTGCTTTTGGTCAACAGCATATCAACTCGCTCATTAACAATGGATGCAATTTGAGTCGTCGGGATGAGGTGCTAGCTGCAAAGCCAGTAGAACCTTATGTCCTTCTGTTCTATTCACACTGCAGCCGATTGTGTGCATGTGGGTGTTTTTTTTTTTGTTTTGTTTTAGAGGTACTTGTGAATTTTACTAGAACTCCACAGGGGCAGGCATGCTTGGCAGCGGTCCTATGTAGCATTTGAGACATTTTCGTTGTATTTGTCATCATTCTGTTTCCAAGCTTTTCCTGTTCATATTAAATTGGTCATGTTTTAGATGAGAACAACAGCACATCTAACACAAAACAGTTCTAAGACATTAGAAATTAAGTAATGTTCCCCTCTCCATATAATCCTTTCCCTTGAACTCTATCAGTTTCTGACTCTTGGCCTCTGCCAGGATCAAGGAGGAAGAATTTACTCCTTTTAAATACTTTTGATGTGTTTTGCCTGAGAAACTGAATATTTAATTATACTCCTGATAATGGAAATAGTATTTGATGTGAAAGTCACACTGATAATCTAATCATTCTAATTTAACCATCATTGGGTGGATTTGCCACCCAATGATGTGCAAAGTTTTTTCTTTAAGTGGTGAGTAACGTCTGACCAGCAGTAAGGTTTAATAGCCCAAACCCCAGGGCTTTTGTGCTATATTCCTTTTATGGGATCACTCTGGGTTGCTTTAAACATGACTAAGGTATAAATTAACAGTTTGGTTCACAGGCAGCAATCTGAAACATTGGTTAGATCTACACAGAAAGGGACCAGTCACTTATCGGGCTAAAAATAAGAAGCTCTTGAGTAGAAAGGCTGCCTCAGAGAGTGTCTATCTCATAGTTGAAGTGAGAGTTATTTTTCCTCCTTGTTCGAGTGCTCCAACTTCACCCCATTGGTTCATGCTGGGAATGCTTGAACCAATAGGGAATTCCCAAATTACAGCTACATTCTCCTTCTAGAATAATGTGTGAAATGTGTGGGTCTGTGCACTTTTGTGGTTGGTGGGATTTTTTTTTCTGTTTCTTTCCTCTGCTCTTCTTTTCCAGGCATGGCTCACTGGTGGTTGCTGGAATGAAAGTTTTAAGGAGGGGGTGTATAGACTTAGTGTTGAGTTAGAGGCAGCACGCCCACTACATTTCTAGCCTTCCCTTCAGTCTTCCTGTGGGAGTGAAGAGGAGTAAAGTTTTAACAGAGGAAGGAGTAAAAGAAAAAAAATACAAGTATTTGGTGAAGGGGCGTGGCATCTTGGCTAGGATGGACTTCAAATAGAAGAATGCTTGGACGTTGAAGAGGAAATGGTTGAATGTTGGTGGCTGCTTTATTGTACTTTCAATGTAAGTTAAGAGAACAGCAGGCAGATTGTATGGTGATTTTTATACAACAATAATGAACTTTCCAGCAAAGAATGAAGGAGAGTTGTTCGATTAAAAATCGATTATTTAGGCCAGGGATATGTTCATGTCACACTGAAAGATTATGTGTAACCCCCAAGCACAATTCAAGAATAATACAAATTTGGCACAGACAATTCATGTAGAAGGACTCTCTGGACCCATGTCTTAAAATCTAAACTAAATCCTTCTGAAAACACTGTTTAATATATCATTTTCCAAAGTCTCTTTGGGTTTTAGTCATTCTTTCCTTAACTTTCTCAGAATGGTGTTGTTGAACATGTAAATTCCACATTAAGGTCAACCCCAGTGGTTGATCTTTGATCTGTGACACTTCTTACAACTGACCCCACATAAAAACCTTGTTGTGAAACTTAGTGTAGAAAACCTTTTGCTATTGGTCCGTGTATTCATTACTCCATTTGTAAAAAGTGGGATCAGTTGTGTTTTAACAATGTGTCACTTGTGGATTATTGTGAGAGCAAGTTAAACTTTGAAAAGTAGGTCCAGTCCACTTTTTTCCTTGGGAAGAAAGTCTGTTCTGTTGTGTAAATCCCTTATAAATCCACTTCATATGGATGTCATAGAAACTGCTTAGACAATTAAAGGTCACTATTTTGCTTCGCTGACTTTCTAAGAAAATAGTAGCCCAAGAAAATGAGTATTCAGCAATTTGCGTTTCTCTCAAATCTGTGGCGACCCTGGATGCTGTCAGTGAAGTTACCCAATATTAACTTTTTCTTGTGTGTGCATTGTAAATGGCTCTGTTATTCATACACACAGTTTCCTGTGTTGGGTTTGTTTTATTCTCTCACTTTCTTTTCATGAGTTTTACTTTACAAATCATTCTCTGAGCTTCATTTAGATCATCCTTTTGCCTTCCCCTTACAGAGAAAACGATCAACTATGGTTACCGCTGCTCAAGTGTTGCAGGGTAACTTTCTCAACTGACCCCTGTGCAAAGACTAACTTGTCTTGTTCCAACTAAAAACTTCAATGTGCAGGTAGTTGTGAATGAACAGCCTCATGAAGACCAAGAAAAAACATGAGACAATTAAACTTGTGAAGAAGTTTGGATCAGGATTAAAACATTATCTAAAGCTTTTGAAGATCTCATTGTTCAGTTCAGGATTAAAAAATTGAAGGGCATTTCAGAAACAAACAACCACATCTTCCAGTCATAGTCCAAACCTAATTCCAATTTCTGTTCATAGGTAAAAATCTAAGGGGTATGAATCCACTTGAAAGCCACTGACTAGTAGTTACTGACTACTAACCAGCTCTATAACTATTGAAAAGAGTATCTCACCAGGTGTTTAAAAACTGCAGCAGGGAATATGGAGTTTGAGTGAGTATACATTCTGTTTTTTCCTGTGTTTGTGCTGAACCTAAATCCATGGTTTCCTCACTCTGAGGCTGAGAGTAAACATCATGAGGGCTGCAACTCCAGGTATCTGGAGTGTCTCACTGACTGTAAAGAGCACTCATCGCAAGCGGAAAGTAAACACAAGCCTTTTTGGTCTTTATTTGGTCACTTTGCTGAGCTTTCCACAGACTAAACTTCACTGAACTCAAGCTGAGGCAGAGCCTGCAAGTGTCATCTCAGAGGTTTTAAATGTTTAGAAGACACGTGATGTAATGACGCTTCATTTGCATCACTGCTGGCCTTAACCCTCTATGGCATGGCGTTGCCCTCAGGCAACAAACCACATATCTGTACCTCACATTGCTCCTTTATTTTATTTTTTGGGGGGCATGATTTTGACATATTTTTGTCCAAAAAAAAGTTTTTTCATGAATATAGTTTTTGTTTTGATTTGTATTTCCTTTCTCATAATCAGTGTAGAAAATCTTGGTGTTCTAGACCAATGTTACCCTGAGGCAACAAACCCAAATCTGGTTCCAGGAGGTGTCAGAGTCCGATTTTATGATTGACATGTAATTAGGGACCACCAAGCTCCCAAAGAATGCAGGAAAATATTTTTTCCCCCCAAAAATAAAAAGTCATGCCATAGAGGGTTAAAGGAAGGGTCATCCACGTTCATGCGCCAAGTGTGATGCTTTACATCCCTTTCTCCACTGTTTGAACCCACAGCCACTGTCTGTTTCCCACATCTACAACTCTTAACCGAACCACATACCACAGCAGACTATTTTTTAAAATACCCTTTGAGGGTTTTTTTTCTCTCGTTTCCTTTCCGTAAGTTTTGCTTCACGAGTCATCCTCTGAGCATGATTTAGATCATGCTTTTGCCTTGCCCCCACAGAGAAAACAATCAGCTACCTCTCCTCTAGTGTTGTAGGGTGACTTTCTCAACTGACCCCTGTGCAAAGACCAACTTCCCGAGATGCCAGAATGGCTAGTGTTGTTGCGTTCAGAGAATGGGGCGGAGAGGAGGTATCCTTAAGCCTTCAGGAAGGGATCTGTCTTTCTTTTCAAAGGTCACAGGACGTTTTTCTCTAAGGGAATATTTCATCTCCCACACAAAGGAAGTCTGCAATTCCACTGGTCAGAGAGCAGGACATCAGGACATTTAAACTTCAAAACTTAGTGGGGGTTTTTTCCAGCTGGTTTTAGCTTTCTGTGACATAAAATCGCTCATGTCCTCTTTAATATATAAAAACATTTGAGCAGGAAGTTTGAGCTGAATGCACTGAGAATCAAGGAAATTGGCTTTGGAAGATTTACATGTCCATAAAGTCTGGAGATTTGGAAACAG
The DNA here is from genome assembly GCF_003331165.1 of Xiphophorus hellerii. Taxonomy (NCBI): domain Eukaryota; kingdom Metazoa; phylum Chordata; class Actinopteri; order Cyprinodontiformes; family Poeciliidae; genus Xiphophorus; species Xiphophorus hellerii. The sequence continues at coordinate 19,221,107 of NC_045677.1, read as the reverse complement.
GAGACAACCCACAGGAGCTGAAACTTTAAATCAATAAAAGCAGATTGCTCTTGTTATTTTCTCTGCTCATCTCCACGTCAGCCTACGCTTCCAAGATAGAGAAGGGAGTTACCCATAATTTAACATTAACACTGGAATTCATCTTGGCATCGATCTCTTAACAGCAGAAGATCGCTGCGGAGTGGGTTATGTAAGATTCTTTGGTGTAATGCTGTTGACTTGGGGAGAAAAATAAACAAGTCCTGTCAGCTAGCATAGTTACTCTCTTTCTTCCTGTGTGAGCTTTCATGTAATGCAATCACCTGGTTCTGGAGATGGCCTAATTGAATTGGACTTGGTGAATCAGAGGAAGTGAAAGTGGCAGGACGATTTCTCCTGTCTCTGGAATAGATTCCCAGTTGCCCAGGACAAGCCAATCCTAAGTTCTGGATATTGGCTCTCTCTTCTTGTTGGAAATGCTAGAGCTCATTTGAATTTGTTGGGTACCCACCACATATATGTTTTTAAAGCATATGGACTTTAAATTCTTATAAAAGAGATCTTACCCTTTTTGTGAGCTAGTATAGAGTACTTTGTTATTTAATAATTTTTATCATTCCCACAGATGTGTCTATGTAAAACTTCTGAATGGTACATTACCAATCGTGATCAGGACTTGAGGTAGCATTTTAAATTACTCTTGGCTCTCTTATCTATACCATGCACCAGAAAAGAACCACAACATACTCCCCGCACCCCAAAAAAACTGCAAAGTAACAAAATAGTTCCAACTCAAGTATCTATATTATTTTCAACTGTTTTCCTACATGTTTTCCTACACTACTGTGATTTTCCTGGATAATGTGCAACTTTAATTTACCCCAGAACTGCCCACTCACATTGTAAACTGTTTATAGATCCAGATACCTCTAGGTTGTTGCAAGTATTTCACAACCATTAGACAGTAGGGTAGAGTGGGAAAACAAAACACCTTTCTTTAATCACGATTTACTTCGAAACCGTGAGTCAGAAAATGCATTTCTTCACATGAATTCTTTATTTTGATCTGAACTACACATCTGACTGTTTTTCATGACTTGATCTTTCCAAGTTTTTAATTATGTCATCCTGAGCCTGAGGCCTTGCTCATACCTTGAACTTGAATATATGTTTGGCTAAAATCACATGTGTGGGATCAGACTGACTTAAAAAGTAACTAATTATTCTAAGTGATAATCACAAGCAGTTTCTGTTTCTATAGCTGTCCAGACTTTATAGCCTCAAGAAACAAATATCTACCCACATCCTTGACTTCCAGCATTAGTCCCCAAGTAAACATCAAAAGCGTGATGTGCAGCCACACATTTCAGCAAGCTTAGATGACTAATGACAGGGTTTATTCAGTCTATTGTTGAGCTCTGACTGAGTGCTGATCAGTGTAGCTCAGTCCAGGAAGCGTTTTGTGTTGCACACGGTGCTGCACACACACCCCTGCACGCCAACACACCCTTGCACACACTCATGTATGAGGCACTGAGGTAGAGATACACCAGACCTGCCACTCCTTGCTTCGGGTTTTACCTTCTGGACATTTAGTGACGACAGTACAGCTGGAAGTGAGTGAAGCAATCTGTAATTAGTCGCTGTCACAGTATCTGTTGCGTCACTGAAAAAGCCCCCCTTCCCTGATCGTACACCTTTTAGCTCACAAAATTGTATTACGGATGAGTCAGGTTATGCGACAAAATAGTTCTAAGAGGGTTTTATTCATTCATCTTGGCTTTTATAAGGGTAGTTTGCATATTGTGCAAGCTTTTGTTATCCATTCATCTCATAAAAATCAGAGTCATTTCCCTTTAGAGAAAAGTACAGGTTGTGTTGCTCAAGATGAAATTTCACAAAATATAAAAAAAATATCCTACTTCTTTCTAATGTGCTGTAGTCGAACAAGGAAGCGTGTTAATGGTTGTGGTACATCAGGTTATTCACCACCTGCAACTCGGTTATGAAACGAACAACTGGGCAAGCTGCATGTTTACTGTGGATATACGCCTGCAAGCTTAAGCAATAAACAGTTTTTCATTTTTCCTTCCTGGATTTGGGCTCAAAGTGTGAGCTTCAGTAAGAGGAAGTTTGCTGCACCTTAAGTCACCTGTTTCAGCTGGCCGTTAAAACTCATTGTAGCTGATACAAAGGCATCTATAGCTCTTGAAATAACTAGACCTGTCAGGTCATCAGAGACCTGCTTAGTCAGTGTCCCAAGACCAGAACTAAACAACGTGAGGCAGCGTTTAGTTTCTTTATGCTCCTCACTTCTGGAATAAACTCGCTGAAAACATGAGGCACAGAAAATCTGTTGGCTCCTTTAAGTCAACAATTAAAACCTAGAGATATGTTATGAAAAAATTCGGTCACAATAAAAGAAAACCATTGTTTAAGGAAGAAAGCCTATGAGTTTGTTAAACTGGTCCATTTTTTATGTGGCAATGTGAATACGTTTACAAGTAATTGTGATGATCTGTATTTGCAAATTTGCATTTTGGGTGCTCAGATATTCACAGCTGAATAATCAGAAAAACCATGCGCTTATTAGTGTTTCTAGTTTGACTAATAATTATGGGGATAATTACATCTCACATGACTACCCTAATTAAAGCAGTCAGCTTGCCTTGGCTCATCTGCTTTTGTTGCTAGGGTCTGAACTTCATGCCACCAAGATCCCTGGGGGATGAACTAATGAGGATTAAGAAAAGGGAGGGCAGTAGACAGATGTTTCAGCCTAATTCTTACTGATCTGGTCAGAACTGTTGTTTGTTTGTGTGGGAAAAGAAAGGATATGATGATACAATGTACTATGAAATAATTTAACTGGAAGAGAGTGTATCTCTCTGTTTGTGGCTTGATCTCAGTACAATTGCTTGAGCTCCATGTTTGTATGTGAAGTGAGGTGTGTCCCAGTATTCAGATTGCATGCTTAGACTTTCTTAACTCTCAAGAGCAGACATGTTGAGGAATGTGTCTGGGACACTACAGTGGCCCCTGCATTTTTAATAAACAAGACATAGTCGTCTGTTTTTCTTTTTTAACCCATTTCTCTTTTCATCTTCCTTAGAACATGAACCAAAAAATGAGCTGCTTAGACACAACTTAAGCACGAGGAAGAATATTTTTTATGCTTATGGCTGTGCATGTTTTGCATGTCAGTATTTAGGATAGATAACTCCAACATCACAGACAGTCAGGACCTGTCTGTTCATGACTGACAAGATGACTGGATACAAGTTTCAGAAAATGACGTTGTTTGGAAGCTTTATTCAGAACAAAACTATTGTGCTTATCAATATTATTGCCTTCTTTTTAATATTGTAATGTTTATCAGCAAACAAGCCTACATTATCTGCCCATAGTTGTAATACTGCAATACTGTTAGTGATACTTATGAAAGTGAAAGTTGATCGAAATGCCTGGAAACACTTGTTCTGTTTTTTCCCCAACTATTCTCAGGAAATATTCAGATCTGTGCCAGAGTCCACAAAGCCAGAGCCAGAACCTGCTGCATCACTGAGATTTGAGATCTGTTGTAGATTAACCCCCGATTAGCAGTTTCGAGTCAAATTCACCACAGTTGTGTCTGTGCAGACAGAATTTTACCAATAATGATATTGGGTCATAACTGAGCCAGATTGCTACATGATAAGAAGATGTTTGTAATTATGAAAACCACAGTGCTTTTGGGGTGTTCACAGAATCAAATAATTTTCTTTTTTTAATTTTTTTTAATTTCTTTCCAGTTTGCCAGGGCTTCAGCAATCGCGTCAATCTTATGGACAATAAAGAGGACCACTACCTGAACATGGTGAAGACCTACAGCAATTGTACTATTGTCCTGGAAAACCTGGAGATTACTCACGTAGATGGGAACCGTGACCTGTCCTTCCTCAAGGTAAAACCCTACACTATGTTACTATTACATTTGAAACAAGATGTAATCGTTTCTATATTTTATAAATGGATAACTTAAATTTGAATAAAGGTTTCCAGCTTTAGGTCAGGTATTATTCATTTTGCAAACTGCCAAAATAATAACAAAGAATTTCTCCTCTGTTTTTGGTTATTCTTTCCCTTAAATACATGATAATTGTCCCCCGACCCTTCGGCAAAAAGTGTTTCCACCCTCAACAGCAGCGTTTTCCTCGACAGGATGACATATTCCAGATAAAATGCACTTTTTTCTTCAAGAATATCTGTCAGCAGCATTAGAGAATGATCAGCTATAAGTGGTTGCCAATACAGATACAACTTCATAATCCATATATGTCAGTGCTTCCCCAGTTCAGTGGTTATGAACAATAGCTCTTTATGTTTAACAAAAGTGCATTTTAAATTAACCTGTCCACTTTGGAAAGTAATACTCAGAGAGTGTCTATCTCTCTGAGTACTGCTCATTATTATATGCGTTAAATATATATAATAATGTCATATACAAATATTATTTAGATTATGTAACATTTTGTTTATGTGAGTAGTTAAATTCACTCAGTAAAACACATGATTGATAAAATATGGACTGATGTTTTCAAGTCTTTATTTCTTAATTATGCCAATTTTTTCTTTGTTTTACATCTAATAAAAACACAACATATAACACTAAAATATTACTTCAGACCAATACAAAAGACATTTTGAAAACCAAAATGGGAGGTTAATGAAATTTGTTTATTACCTGCTTTAGGGTTGCTTTCAAAAAGTACTTTGATTCTGTCAAATTACCTTCATCCAAACACATTTTCTCATTTATTGAATGTGAGTGCATATTTTACACTTTTTAGACTGATATCTGTAGACTCTTCACAATTGTAATTGGCTGAAGTCTGTTCAGAACAAGTGCTTATAATGATTTATTGTGTTTGTACAGCTCTGGTTAAAACTTCATTCATAGATCAGCTGTAACTGCAAGATTTTGAGCACTGGGGAGATGTGTTATAGGACCACACACGCTCCTGGGCTTCAGGCTAGCCCACACAAGCACAGAGTAAAGTAGTCAGCAGATACAATACAGCAGTTTTAAGGGGAATCTTTTTAATGTCCCATTTGTACCTTGTTCACCTTTCTCTGTGCAGATGTCAAAAACCAAATGTGTGCGAATCTGAGTTAAATGTATGAGTTAATGGATATCTCTCTTAGCGGTATTTTAACCCTGGATTAATATACTTGTTGGACTAACAATACTAACATTTAACTTTGTACCGACAGTGAGAAAGATCTCCCAATCATAACAGAGCCACAAAACAAATCATGTCTTTGAAAGGAATAGTTATTGGAACATATTATGTTAATTGGAATTTATTTTTAAAATGTTAAACAAAAGAAATGCTCTCCTTCTTTCCAAACAATATAAAACTTTGAACTCATATTTAACAGACTTCCTGTGTTTCTTTGCTTTGTTCTGGGAGCACTGACAAAGGATGTGCATTTATGAGATGCTTAAATGGGACAAGCAAAACATTTTCCTACTGAAACTTTTCTTGAAATGTTAAAATTGGCAAACAAAAAAAATACATTGACCCTTATATGTTGCTGTGAAAACCCCTTTCTTCTTCTTTTGCTCTTTTGTTATTCTTGAAAGGTTGAGGCCATCAAACAAACTGTCTTGCCAAGTAAAACCCCTTGATGGTTTTCTGGAAAACATTTAATGTGACAAAAAAATCAAAAACTGAAGAAATTTAAGTGAGGCAAATTCTGCTCAAAGGTCATAGTCTTGATGAATCATTTCTTGAAGTAATCGTCAACTAATTTAGCAATCGATTAATCGATAAAGGGTGTGTACAAATTCAAAAAATGCCATTTGCTGAAAGAACACTCAGAGCACAAAGGATTGTGCAAAAATATATATACAACTTCTATTTACCATAAAAAAAACAAATATACCACTTGAGACAAAACTCAAATGGCATAATATTAGTTTCGCCAGGTTCAAATTCTGTAAAAAATTACTTTCTTACTTAATTATTTATTTATTTTCAGTTTTTAATATATTTCGAATATTGTATAAAATTGCAATTATATTATTACTCACCATGTCTTCAGTTTTATTGACATAGCTGAAAAACCCCCTGAATTGTCAGATCCTGTATGAGGCTAACAACTAGGAGTATTTTTTTCTTTCCCCTCTCCACAGTCAATTGAAGAAGTGAGTGGCTACGTTCTGATTGCCCTCAACACAGTTTCTAGGATTCCCCTGGAGAATCTGCGCATCATTCGGGGTCACTCCCTCTATGAGGAAAAGTTTGCACTTTCTGTGCTTGCCAATATTGATAAAAATACAGGTCAGGGAACCACCGAGCTTCTTCTGACCAGCCTAACAGGTAGATGGAACCCTAAAAGGATCAAATATTTCATGACGTTATGTTTGATGCTGAACAGTTAAGCATCATAGTTTGGAACTGCCTTTCGTGTTTCTTTGCAGAAATTCTCAGAGGAGGTGTAAAGTTTTTGAACAACAAGCTTTGTAATGTAGAAACAATTCAGTGGTTTGATATTGTCAATGCTGATACTAAACCCAGCATGGAACTTCAAGTGGCCGGAAACAACCCACTCTGTAAGTGCTTCCATTCACAGCACAAGGAAAAACAAGCAAAACCTTTTTTCTGTTAATTTGTGACATTTTTTTAAGGTGAGATGTGACTTACTTTTCTTCTTACAGGTAACAAATGCCACTCAAGTTGTTACAATGGTTCATGTTGGGCACCTGGTGCAGAAAACTGTCAGACCCGTAAGCTCTTGTTGATTTAAAAAAAAAATTATTGTCATGTCAGAATCCAAACTATTCTATCCACTAAATAGTAAAATTGTCTATGTATAGTTTTATTATTCATGTTTACACACACTCCAACATCATTTTAGTATTTCAAATATCTTAAGCATTGTAGGATTTGGTATTTTTAAATTATTTCTTTATCAGAATAAGAAAAGGACCTCTTGTAAAGCATAAACCCACTGTGTTTGTACCTGTGTCATCTCCAGTGACCAAGCTGAACTGTGCACAGCAGTGCTCAAAGAGGTGCAAAGGACCTTCACCAAGCGACTGTTGCAATGAGCACTGTGCAGCAGGATGCACAGGGCCCACAGCTGCTGACTGCCTGGTGAGATAAAGAACACAACTAATGAATACACTCAATATTTCATATAGTTCTATTCAATCTGGCTGAGAACTCTATTTAAAACTTAGTCCTGTCTTAGCAACCTCTGCTTTTATGATTGGAAATGTTTTTGTTTTAATACCAGAGAGACTCATAACTGCTGATTAAATCTTTTATTTGGCAGGGCCTTGGGTACCAGTGTCTGCACACTCGCTCTGTACAGCTTTGAGAATTAAGCCAAGGCTATGATAGAGGAATGCAGTGTTATCATTAGGAAGGGGCTCTGTTTTGGTCCCGCTGCACTAGATGACTGTTGTTTGTGCTGCAGGCCTGTCGGGACTTCCAGGATGACGGGGTTTGTAAGGACTCCTGCCCTGGCCTTATGCGCTATGATCCCAACCTACACCAGCTGGTCCCTAACCCCCAAGGAAAGTACAACTTTGGTGCCACCTGCGTGAAAAACTGCCCACGTAAGAATATAGTTTTCATTTTGTTTTCTTGTTGTAAATCCATCCATCAATACATCCATCCATGTCTATAAAGTATAATTAAAATGTTTAATGGGGATAATTATCACTTAGCAACCCAAAATTAACTTTTTCAGAAAATGTGTATATTACTAGCCTGGCCACTGGCTTCCAGTGAAATTCTGCTCAATTCCCATCTACCTTCACTGCTCTGTCTGGGATTTCTCCCATTGAGCTTGATTCTCTGGTGGAATTTCAACTGGGCCAAAAGAAGGAGAAGTTGTGAACGATGACTGTGCTGTTTTAGAGTTGTAGTCTGTTCGCAATGGCAGCGGAGGAAGTGAACGAAGTCCATGTTGGCCATGTTTCCAAATATTGAATTAATATTAAGCGTTGCCTCGTTCAGCTCGGGATATCTCTCTTCGCAGTGGGGAATGGTTGTTTAGAGTGCACCCAATTTCCCGTAAACGTTATAGTTGGTGCAGATGCAGATGCAGCACATCTCTTATGTCATGGCCAAGCATTAACATTTGGTTACAATTTAAAAACTTCAGCAGACTATCTGTATGAAGCAAATCATAGAACAAGGGCATGACTTTTACCAGGCTACTAAATTACACAAGTCCAACAAAAGTTATTGATTCCAGGACCAGTTCACGCTTGCTGTGGCTATCCCTGTTGCATTTTATTTTACCACACTGTTTCCTTCATCTTCACTTTGCATACATTTTCTTAGACAAAACACTATGTAATCAAGCATCTTCTTTAACAACAACCTTTTCTGGCTTACTGTCCTTGTGGAGGGTGTCAGGTACTGTCTGCTGGACAACTGGTGAAATCAGCAGTAAATCCCTATTATTGTGCAGGCCGTAACAAGGTCACAACATAGCATCTCTGTATTAAAATCAATTTCTGACGCCACTCCATTTTTGCTTACATTTTGTGAAGAATTAAGTTTTTTTTGTCTTTTCCTTCAGTAGTTCTCTGTGAAACACCACCACAGGTGAGGGTGGCAACAGGTTTTTCAACTAAGTTGAGTCATTTGACACAGCGCAGTGTGAAAGTGAACCACAGCAGCTGAAAATGTAACATGTTAGAATTTTGGTCCCTAATCGAACCGAATATACTGGACTATCAGATGTGAAAACAACCTATAACACGGAGGGTGATGCACCTTCAGGACCAGAGTTGGAAAACACTGTTGCAAACCACAGTCTTAAGAAATAACAGACATAAAGTCTTGCACTCTGTTTACCCTAACAAAAAAGTTTGCATCTGCGCTGACATGGATACATACTGCAAATAGAATTAGCGGGTTGCATGTGTAATACACATTATATGTGATAAGAAATATTTTGCATGTTGTGCAATACTAAACATTTGCTCAAGTTGTCCTTGAGGTTTGTTAGACATTAAAAGGTGAGCTTGTTCAAGTTTAATAATAAACTATAGAAACAAGAAAGAAAACTATTGTGCTTCAGAGTGTGTTAATGCAACATCCCATCTTTTAGAAGTTTAACTTAATGCATGATTCAGTCCATGTGACCTACTAGATGTACCTCCAGCTATGCGGTTGCTGCTCCTGAAAATCATCTACAGAATATTTATGTTTTCTGTCTTTTTTTCTAATAGTCTGACTGTGTTTGATAAATGTGATAGTGTTGGCCTGAATAGCTCTATTTTTCAATTGTTCCAGATAATTATGTTGTGACCGATCATGGTGCGTGTGTGCGGACATGCAGCGGTAACACATATGAAGTGGAAGAAGGAGGTATCAGGAAGTGTGCCAAGTGTAACGGACTGTGCCCAAAAGGTTCGACGTTAAGCTTTTACTATGCAAATGAAGAAATGTTTCTGACAAAAATGCAGCAATGACTGTGGTATAGTCACTAATGCTTCTAAAAAACATGTATTTGCATGTATTACTAAACATTTTATAGTTTTAGTGATTTCATTTTTTCAGCTAAAGCTGACTTGTATAATAATGTAATTAGAAATAATTTATGACTAAGTATAACTAAGTTTTATACTCTTATATTAGATGTATGGCCAATATACTTTGAGTGTCCTTCAAAGCACTTCATACATTTGATCAATTATTATTGTTATTATTAAAACAGAAAATAATAACAAAAGTGGCATGTTTAAATTTTTATATGTCTGGAGCATACTGTACATCAATGTTGTCGTTCTGACTGGATCTCCATCAACTGACATCTCAGTTTACCAGATTCATATCCAGTTATTATAACAAATGTTGGAAAATAATGTCTTATGTGATTTGTATTTTGGGGCTTTTAAATATCTCTGCTAGTTTTTCTTTATGGAAATAATGGTAATTTCAACACATTATTTGCTTTTTTAATTGTTCCACAGTGTGTAATGGACTTGGGTATGGAGACCTGACTTACATACTATCTGTCAATGCCACCAACATCGGCTCCTTTAAAAACTGCACTAAAATCACTGGTGACATTACTATCCTTAGAACATCAATTCATGGGTAAGATCTGACCCTCCTCTGACATTTGATCTCAACATTTGTTCTCCTGACCATTTTAATGTGTTGTTGTTGTTGTTGTTTTTAAGTGATCCCTATACCAAAACGCCAAAGATGGAGCCAGCTCAGCTGGATGTGTTTAAAACGGTTAAGGAAATTACAGGTAAGATTATATAAGATGTGACTAATACATGACATACTTGATGAACCTTGGACGCCTTCATAATTAACAAATCATCTGTCCCTTCAGGACACCTGTGGATTCAAGATTGGCCGAAGAGCATGAACTCACTCTCGCCTTTTGAAAATCTAGAAATCATTCGAGGAAGAACAAAGCGGTATGTTTGTTGTAAAGACTACCATGAATCCCCTGCTACTTTATCAAGATGGTGAAATTTGTTTATTACAGCTGTTGTTTTAGATTATCAGTCATTCAGAGAATTATGAGACCTTGCCTCCTTTCCTATGTGCTAAACCTGTTAAATTTCTTATCCCAGTGGACTCTTCATCTCTACAAAAACCTTAAAGGACTAGCACTTGGAATTTCATGTACTATAAGAAATTATCAGAAGATGTCATTTTTATTTCATCCTTTTCTTGCACTTATATTTTGGGTAGTGGTAGCCGCAGCTTGGTTGTGACACTGCTCGATATCGACTACCTTGGCTTTCGGTCACTAAAGGAGATCAGCGACGGAGACGTGGTCATTATCAAAAATCACAACCTTTGCTACATGGATGACAGCTACTGGAAAAGGTTCTTCAAATCAGGAGGCCAAACTGCAACAGTCAATGAAAATGCAAATGCTACCATTTGTGGTGAGATTTCCGTTGCTTTTCAGGCATTTAATTTTGCAATGACCCAACAAATTTCAAAACTGGGGCAATTATCAAGAACTCTGTTTAATATTTTACATCTGGTTTTAGTCCTGAGGAATAAGACCTGTGACAGGAAGTGTACAGCAGACGGCTGCTGGGGCCTAGGCCCGGACATGTGTTTCGCCTGCCGTGACTACAGCCGCGGCGGGAGTTGTGTTGACTTCTGCAACATCCTGGAGGGGTAAGGGAAGAATCTGGGCTTGATTCCTTTTTAAGCATTGAAATCTGCTGTCCTCTATTTCAGACAAACAAACAGTCTGAAACATCAGATCTCAGTGCGAGATAGTTAATTTCTTCAAAGTCTGTTGTCATACCATGAGTATTTCCAGACTATGTCATTAGATAAATTAGAGGATTATTGAAAGAAAGCTGAAGATCCAGGGTATTTCTGAAGTTAAATCTCTAGAAGATGTAAGACAAACATTGTTGGAAAAATGGCACATAGCACTCACATCTGTTTATCTTTGGAGATATTTGTCAAACATTGAATCTTGACATGCTTACAGTTTAACTTGGCCCTGCAAAAAGCAGATCAAATGAAGCTGTTTAAATTGAAGCTGCCCTGCAGCAGCAGTCTGTCAACTTTGTTAATTTTGTTAAATTGTTTTGCAGCGAGCCACGGGAGGCGGTCATGAATAAAAGTTGCATGGAGTGTGACCCTGAGTGTCTACGCATGAACGGGACAGCAACTTGTCAGGCGCCGGTACGTATATTTTGTGCAGTTAAAGAAAAGACACTCACGCTTAGCACATTTGTGAACATAATTGATGAACATCTTAACATTAATGCTGCATGAAATCCCTTCCAGAAGTGTCAGCGATTTCTCCATCAGCGGCAGCTTTAGCAGATCATCCTGCAGGGCAGCCGCAAGACATGTTGTGTTTGAAGGAGGGGTGTGACTGTGAGATGAAGTTGGCTAACTGTTTGCTTTTTTATGCGCATAATCCTGTATTTTGATTAAAACAAGTTTAGGCCTCTACTTTTTTAAAAATATAACAGGGGAAATGTATGCCATCATTGTCAACAACAGAAATGCTGACTGAGTAAAGATGCTCACCTGTGGTATTAAAATGTTAAGATACTGCAATCCTGTGCAGAAGATAAACACAGTTCCTTGGAAAATTATCCACACCTCTGGAAGTTTTTCACGTTTTCTCACATTACAGCCACAGTCTTCAGTATGTTTTACTTGGATTTTATTTGACACTGCAAAGTAGCTTATAATTGTGAAGTGGAAGAAAAATTATACATGGCACTGGCATCCATTTGAGGCGGTAGCTTGTGGAACGAAATTTTGCTGCAATTACAGCTGCAAGTCTTTTGGAGTACTGTAAGTCTCTAGCTTTGAACATCTAGAAACTTGATCTTTTGGCCAATTCTTTTTTCTTAAGTTCATTTCTTCTCTCAGCCTCTCTGTCTGTATTGAGAGCATCAGTGAACATTGATTTTGTTTTTTTGGTTTTTTTGGAGGGTGTTTCTCTACACTGAAAATAGAACTACAAAGAAAATAGTTGAACCAACTTAACTGAATTTCTTCAATTGGTAACAATTAATTAAATTAAGTTTATCTAACTTAATTGATTAAATTGGTTTAACTTGACAAATTTAAGTCAGTCATACTCAAATCATTTAGTATACATCCAATAAATAAGTAAACTAATAAAGGATCTTTTTTAAGGTATTTTGGCTTAGATTGCCTTTATTTGACAGTAGTTAGACAGGAAAGTGGGTAATGACAGAGGGGGAAGACATGCAGCAAAGGCCATCAGTACGAGAATCGAACCTGTGACACTTGTCGAGGATTAAGGTTTCCTTATGTGGGTTGTGCTCTGTTCTGCACCACCACAGCACTCTGGTACAGAATCTGTCCCTGGTGAAGCTTGCGTCATGATGTCAGACGTAGGATACAAACATGACATTGAACTTAATTGTTTCAAATAAAATCTAAGTAAAAACTTCCTTGAAGTTAAAAATCTGTAACTTCTAAGTTAATTCAACACAACAAAGCAATTTGTCATCACCACTTAATACCAAAAGTATTAAGTGGGATTAATGTAAATAAATCCATTACATGAACTACAGCCCAAATGTATTTTTATTTGGCCATGCACTGCATTACTGGGCCATTCTAACATAAGAATCTGTTTTGATCTAATCTATTCCTTTATAGCACTGCCTCTGTCTGGTGTCTGCTTGCTACACCTGCAAGATTTTCCTCCAGGACTGCTCTGTGTTTAACTCGATCCTTCTTTGTATGAACTCAGGCCAATATATGCTAAAAAGCCTCCCTACATCATGATCCTGCCAACACCATGTTGCTTGCTTGATTTTTTAGGGTTATCAGATATAAAAAAAATGTTTTTTAAAAAAATCTCTGAACCATTTTTTATTTTGTTTCAAGGAGAGTGGATTTTTGCAAACATTTTCCACATTTATTAGGATGATAAATGCAGTTTCCTTTGAAGAATTATCATTGTAATATTTGACAGTATAATATTTGCAGCAATTGTCATTAGAGTTAGTAAACATGAAAAGTGTGTTGTTGTATTTTTTTCTTCCAGGGTCCTGGAAACTGTACAAAGTGTGCCAACTTTCAGGATGGACTGTACTGTGTGCCCCGTTGTCCCCAAGGCGTGCCGGGAGAGGGTGACACCTTGGTGTGGAAATACGTAGATGAGAAACGAGTGTGCCAGCTGTGCCACAAGAACTGCACCAAGGGGTAAACACGGTTGATACCCGAGAGCTGAACATTACGTTTCTGAGTTGAAAATGTTTGTTTGGTGGAACAATGGCATGAATCTGAAAGGCTAGGTCAGCTAAGTTTACAGAAGTCAGGAGATTTTATTGGAGACAAAATGAAAAAAACAGACGAGTATGTTGGTATGTTTTTCCAGATATTGTTGCCCTCTTCATTTGAAGTCTCCATTGGTTTCCCTTTTTTATTGTATTTATTTATTCTCTAGCTGCAGTGTTTAATTTTAGTGGTCTGTAGTCCTTTGTGGAGCAAAACCATACCGATACAAATCTGAAATGAAAGCGAGCCAAATGTTCCCTGTGATATACAATCAACACTGAGCCTTGGTGGTACTATGGATGAGTGAGAAGGAAAATGGGTCTGACATACCTTCAGACCACTGAGAGCAGTCATGTTACTGGGTCTTTTGTGTGTCTTGTAAAGAAAGAAGAAACTGATATATTTCTAAAACATTTCAATAGCTTGGAAATGTGGAAATAAATAGTTCCCAGCTGAACTGAGTGATTTATGAATCCATTCAGAATATTTAGTCTATGTTAAATATTTTTGCTGGCAGAAGTAAAGAACACTAGGAACGTGTAGCAACAGTCATACGTTTTTGATGGTTACCGCCTGCAAAGCCTGGTTTAACTTCATGTTGTTGTGTTTATGGACCATATTTTCATTAGACTTGTTGTGTCTTCAGGTGTGTGGGACCAGGTCCCGAAGGTTGCCAAGGTGAAAGGTGAGCTTACATTTGACTGAATGTGTTTGAGCCATTCACAGTTGAATGTTACTGTGTAAGTGTGGTGTAGAACAAATGGAAACGCAATGAACTCATTTTTAAAAAAAACTAACTTGATTAATTTGAACTCTTTTAGTAAGAATTAGTTAGGTGTTTTCAATCAGTAGGAAAAGGTTCTTGAACAAAGTATGGAGAACTATGCAATCTGAATACTTTTTTTTTCCAGTAGCAAAATGTTGTCCTTTATTCCATTTACCTTCCCCATATATTTCTATACTTCCTCAACCCCTTTTTTTCTTCTTTGTTTTCATTTTTCCTCATGTTCCTTTGTTCCATTCTCATGTTTTTTCCTTCTTTTCTTCCTTTCATCCTTATTTCCTTTTTTCTTTCATGTGTTCCTTTGTACCTTCTCTCCTTCTTTCTGCCCTTTGTTTCTTCTTTCCTTTCCTCCTCCTTTCATTCCTTCCTTCCTATCTGCAATAATTAAGGAAACTTAAATATTTTATAATCTGAAATTAACTTAAAGGAGGTTAAACTCCAAAGAACTGAGTTTGTAAAGTGTATTGAATTTTTATATAACATTTGTTCAGTAACCTTGTTAGAATGACAAAGATTTTTTTTATCCACCACATTTAATTTATCAAAGTTTTGACTTTCAAAAAGAAGTTGATTGATTTTGTACTATGACTCAAACAAAGCAGATCTCTGAAGACCACCAAAAAAGAAGTAGTCAATCCTCATCAGGCTGGAAAATGTTACTAATTTATCTCTGGGATCTGTTTGGACTCTAACAATCCGCAGTCAGACAGGTTGTGTACAAATGTGGGGAAACTCGAGATCATTGTTACTCTGACCAGAACTGGTTGACCAACGACTATCGGTCACGTCATAAAAAACCCAGTATAACTTCTAAGAAACTGAGCAGTCCTTTCCCACATTGGCTAAGATTTAAGGGCGTCATCTTGTGAACACTGAGCAACAATGGTGTTCATGGAAAAGCTGCATGGAAAAAGCTGTTGTCTGCCAAAAATACAACCCTTGCTACCTGTGTGCAGATTGTCACAGGAACTGTGCTCAAGGTGCTGGACATTAAACTGAAGCTACTTTGAGAAGCAGCAGGAAAACCATGAGCACACAATTCGTGCAATGCAAGACAAACTAAGCTTTTGTGGTGACTGAGTCAGTGCTATAATTTCAAGCCAAAAGAAATACTGTAAAGAGACAAGAACAGACCAATTTTTGTAAGTACACGCAAACCCAATCCGGAGTCAAAAGAATAGGCATTGGAATGGTCTTTTCAGCTCACCACAAAGGTTTTCAATTAGACTCAGGCCTCTGGACTGAGATGGCCGTGGAAGAAGGGTGACTTTGTGTCTGGTGAATATTTCAATGTTGATTTAGTGTTTTCTTTTGGAGCATAAATCTGCTGAAGATAACGCATTTTCAGCTTAGCTTTAGTAATTATACGCCTGGAAAAAATTTTCAAACAAAGTCAATATGAAATTATTGTACTGCAATAAAAGAATAGTTAATTTTGATGTTGTTTTTTCAGCAGGCCAATAAATTCATTCCCATCTGTATAAAACATATTTGTATCGGTTTTTCTGGTTCAGTTTATCTACTTTTTCTTCTCTCTTGTGTCTTCAGGTATGTTAGTGTTCTTTATGTTTATATACTTACATATTTTTATATATATTTCTGGAAGGCCTTCAGGTCTCTCCATAATTGCAGCTGGGGTTGTTGGTGGACTGCTGGCAGTTCTGATCGCAGGCCTCTCTGTCTTTGTGTTCCTACGCCGCCGCCACATCAAGAGAAAGAGGACAATGCGCAGACTGCTCCAGGAGAGAGCGGTAAGGAGAGACAGCTTAAGCTCAAAGCACAAATTCACAGCGTTTTTTTTTTTTTTTTCTGGTCATGTTTTTATGAGTCCCTCTCCTTCCATGCAGCTAGTTGAACCTCTCACTCCAAGTGGACAGGCACCAAACCAAGCTCTGCTGCGGATACTGAAGGAGCCAGAGTTTAAGAAAATTAAAGTGCTGGGATCAGGAGCCTTCGGTACAGTTTACAAGGTAATTACAGGTTTGGCTTGCATAATGGCTTATTGTAAAATAGAAACTCAAGTGCTGAGCAGTTTTGAAACTCTGTTGCTCCGTCATGCTGACTTTTCACAGATCTACATGTGTTTTCGATTTTTCAATTACAACACATTTTTAACTTGCTACATCATGCATGACTGGCTTCATTGCTTCTGTCAAAGCCGTTGCTCTAATCACATTTGGGGATTTGTATTTAGGACACAAAAATCTGCACTTTGGACTGTCTGTTTATTTCCATCCTTAATTAAGAGGTAAATCTTCTAATAGAGGACAGATAAGTCAAATACAGTGTGCAAGTGTGTATTTCGGTGTTTGTAGGACTGATTAGAACGTCAATGAAGAGTTAATTTATTTCAGTAATGCCTCTGTAAATGGGAAACTGGGAAAGAGTCTGGGTTTTATATCTACAAAGGGATATTTCAAGCTTTTATTTCAGATTGTTTTGATGATTATGGCTTACAGCTACTGAAGGTTCAAAATTCTAAATTTTAGAATATTTCTGAAGAGACCAATGAAGATATTTTAATAAAGAGAGTTGAGGAAAGCTTCAGGTGATGGCTGTGCTGTTTAATAAAACACATTGGATCTACAACAGCAAGTGGCTCAGTTCCCCAAAACATCACAAAATGAGCACCTTCTTCCTGCCACACTTTATTCTTCCAGTCAACTTTCTAAATTCAACCCTATGTGTATAGTCTGATTCTTTGTCAATGAGCTTTTGTGGCCTCCTCTCCTAATAGTTGGTCAGTGAAGGTCTGCTGGACAACTATCAAAAGAGTCTACCCATAATTGTGTGGGGAATGACAAAATATTTCTGTTGGTTGTATATATCAGTTTGCGTGTTATGACTCCATAATATGAGCTTTGCTAAACAGTTTGTGGGTTGTTGTGATTAAAAAGTAAATAAGTAAGTTAAAATTTCCAAAATATTGCAAACAAAACTGAAAACTGTTGATAAGAAAGCTATTAAATGTGGCATGTACACAAATCTTTATAATCACTTTGTACATTGTATAATATTCCTGTGTCTCTTGACATTTCAAGCATAGAAAATGATACAACAGAAACACTGTGTTCTTACAGGGTCTTTGGGTCCCAGAAGGAGAGGATGTGAAGATCCCAGTGGCTATCAAGGTTCTGAGAGAGGCCACATCACCAAAAGCCAATCAAGAGATCTTGGATGTAGGTTCTCTCATTTTTTCTGCGGGGCTGGGGGACTGTGGTCTTCAAGTTGAAGGAGGTGCTTGGGATAAGAGACATTCACTAAATGTGGTATTTTCCTCATCTACTTTGGTTGTGCCTGAGTTTTTAATTGAAAATGAAAGTGAAAGGAAATATCAAAATGTTTTTGTGTCATGTAAAAAAAAAAAGGATAAGGTTAGGCTTTTATTTATTGCTGTGAGCCGCTGTCAGCTGATTGCCAGAAGAACTTCAATTTATCTGGGAGTTAATAGCAAACCCAGACAATCTTTTTAAGCTAACGAGGGCTTGTTTTCTTTGCAATAAAGTGTGTCACATTACACACAGAGTCTCTTGTGGAGTTTTGCGAAATAGGATTCATTCATTGGAGGGCAACATATAGGCGTTGGTGTGTAATTAAGAAGATGAGGTGCTCGGAAATGAAATGCAGCTTCGAAGCCGCAGGCTGTTCTAGTTCACCTTTACAAACAGAAAAATCAGTGTCTCAAATCTTGTGTTATGTGGTCATGCTGCTGGGTTTTCCTTGTGCATAAATCCTGCCATGTACATGAATTCACATCAAAGCCTAACTCTGGGGCATGGAGAAAAAAACGATTAAGATCTTTGAAGCCTCCTTTTATATCTTGCTGTCAAAATAACAAAGCTCCATGCAAGGGGTTTATTTACTGAACAGCACTGACACGCAGTAATAAGCATGAAGAAAATATTTGGCCTGCAATTATTTCAGCAGTGACAGGGAACATACCAAGTAAAGCTTAGTTTAAAGTACTGTTTGCTCACGTCTCCATGCGAGAAGCAGAAGCCATTTTTTTTCTTTTTTTTTGTGCTGGCTATCCTTTTTTTTTTTTCTAAAGCAGCTTTTCTGGTATGATGACTGAGAGTTTCCACTCTCAGGCAATAAAATGGAGCAGGCTGTGTGTGACCGCTGCTAAGAGACTTATCCCCCAACACTCTGTATCCCACAGATGTTTCTCAAGCTATCAGTTGCTTGGATAAACATGTACATTTCTACCAGGGGTTCTGCGAATTGGCCTTCAAGACACATAATTCTTTTTGCTGTGTTTTTACAGTGTTGTTTCAATCCTAAAAATCAGCTACAACATGCAATATGTTCATGTGCATTATAGGAAGCTTATGTGATGGCCAGTGTGGAACACCCCCATGTGTGCCGTCTGCTGGGTATCTGCCTCACCTCGACGGTTCAACTCATAACCCAGCTGATGCCGTACGGCTGCCTGCTGGACTACGTCAAAGAAAAAAAGGACAATATTGGCTCCCAGCACCTGCTCAACTGGTGTGTTCAGATAGCCAAGGTGAGCGAATCACTTTTTATTTTACTTTTTGCTATTTATATAAAACAATGCTTCACCCACCACATTGAACTTTTGTTAAAAGATCTGCTCTCATGCCTTAGTTCACTCCTTGTTTGATTAAAGGGAATGAACTACCTAGAGGAGCGCCACCTAGTGCACCGTGACTTAGCAGCCAGAAACGTCCTGGTCAAGACTCCTCATCATGTCAAGATCACTGACTTTGGGCTGGCCAAACTCCTCAACGCAGATGAGAAAGAATACCATGCAGATGGAGGAAAGGTCGGTTAGGTCTTAAAGGCGCAGTCTGTTATTTTTGTTGTTGTTTTTTATTATGATGGGATTGGGCCATCGATGGCACCATGTTAATCATTTTAATTTTATCAAAGTTATTAAACCTTTTCATGTGCATGCTTTTGAGAAAATTTAAATGATAATGTAAAAAAAAAAAAAGATATCTACACAATATCAGGAATGCAAGAATACAAAGTACTTTCAAATACTCATACACTACAGACTAAAAGTTTTGAAACATGATTATATTTAATACAAAATTAGGATTGATTCATTGGTATATTTTGCAACTAGATAAACGTGATTATTCTATCAATCTAGAATGTGTATTCAGAACAATTTTTAACATTTTCACGGACTCTTTTTCTTGTCCGTTCTTTTTTAGTAACCTCCTCTGACTTGAAGGACATCATGACATTCATATTAAAATGCAAACTGTAATTTTTTTGTGTACTTTTGCACTTTAGTTGTGACTCAGGAAAATCTTCTTGGCACTTTTTCTCTTTTGTAAAATGTATTTTTTGAAGATCTCATAGCACCATTATACTTACAGATAAATTAAGAAAAACTGTAAATTATTGAAAGCAAAATCCGATTATCCAGTCAACATCTTCCAAAATCTGTTAAACTCATTTAGGGTTTTTTAAGAGAAGCATAAAGTTAAAGTTGCATCCAAATACTTGTCCTATGTTGAACTTCCTTTGAGACTTTTGACCTCTAGAGCCAGAGTTAGGTTTACTGAAACTTACAAATAACCTCATTCACTTCATTCATTGTTAAATATCTGGCAAACTGGCTCTAAAAGCTTTCTTACAGTGGAAACTGTTTATAAATTATTCACTTTCTTTAATTTTTTATTTGCTACATATGCTGCCATATCTAAAACAATCTTTTTATTTGGGTTTAGTTTTGAAAATAAATCAAGGAATTTGGTGAAACATCCAGGTCTTGTCACGTCTTCAAAGTATGTGTCATTTCAAATGCTCCCATTTTATAGTTCCTGTTTGTATTGGTTTGATAAGTGATTGAAGTGTAGTGGATTGGAATCTTTGTTGCTTGAAACTGACCAGCTTTAATTGAAAGTTCAATGCTGTGCACAGTTTTGGGCTACACGACTGGTTAAGTAATTATTAGCTGGACGAAGCCCCATTTCATGGCATTCATGATTTAACTCATAAAACAGGTTCCAGAGCTTTTTAGATAATCTTATGCTTTTTACCCATTTTTGTTCTTTAGGTACCGATAAAATGGATGGCTCTTGAATCAATCCTGAACAGAACTTACACTCATCAGAGCGATGTCTGGAGCTACGGTAAGACTAATGCTCTGTATTTAAAGCAAACACTTCAAGTGCCCCAGATTGAGCTTTGAATAGCTTAAACAACTGAGCCTGTGTGCTTCTCCTGAGTATTAATGACAGGCTCACTGAAAAACATTGTTTGAATAAAGTGTTTTAGCAGCAAAGAAAGCATAGAGCAGATTCTATTTCACACTGGATGTTGACTCTTGAGCTTTTGAAGCTGTTAAACATTTTAGAACACAATAAAAAGGGAATATTTCTTTCCAGCATCTGAAACAGGTATTACACACACATCATCAGGTTCAGATGGATGATTTTACGTCAGAGAAAATCGTTATTTCATCCCACTCAGATCATTCCTTCACTTCAGGACTGAACATACAGAGAAATGCCTCCATACACACACAGTGAAACCAAACACAGCAAGGCTTTTTTAGAGCAGGCCTTCTTCCAACATTTCCTTTCCTGAGGGTTTGATCGCACCTCCCGCTCAATCTGGCAAAAACATCAGCAGACTCTGGCAGAAGTGATCGACTTCCTTTCCTCCTTTCTTCCCCCTCTTTTGGTTCCTCCAGCCCTGCAATGCATCCTGTCAACTCCCACTCCTGCATGTGGAGCCAATTTGTCCATGTTTTGATAGCATCTGATATTTGAGGAGCGTACATCCTGTCAACTTCTGTTTCTTCTCCTTTATTGGGGGCAAAAACAAAAGTGAATGACAGCTCATTGCCCTAACATTTACCAACTGCTTCTCGCGTCTGTGTCGTAGGTGTAACCGTCTGGGAACTGATGACGTTCGGGACCAAACCATATGATGGGATTCCAGCCAGTGAAATAGCCGGAATCCTGGAGAAAGGAGAGCGCCTCCCTCAACCACCAATCTGTACCATAGATGTCTACATGATCATGGTGAAATGTAAGCACTTCCTCTTGAGGTTCTATTTACATAACTTTAAAAAAGTAATCCTTTTCATATTACAAGCAGAAGAATGCATGCATTTTATTTATATGATGGATAAACACCAAGTAGTGCATACATTTGAAGAGGATGAAAAATGACATTGTTTTCTAATATTTTTACAAATAAAAATCAGAAACCAATGGCTTTCAGATTTCAGATTATTCCTAACATTATACAATACTGTGTGTTAGTCTTTGACATAATGTGCTGTTAAAATATATCGATTCTTGTGTTTGTAACGTGAAAAAGAAAGCATTACAACATTGCAGTTACATACTTGCGTTTTTGTTGACCCGGGTAATCAATAAGTTGGATTTTTTCCAACTTCAAACCGTTATGCTTAAAAGTATAACATTAATTATCTTTACGAATGTGTCTGCACAGGTTGGATGATTGATGCAGACAGCCGGCCTCATTTTCGAGAACTAATAGCCGAGTTCACGAAGATGGCTCGAGATCCACCCCGCTATCTTGTCATTCAGGTAAAAATGTACCTTACCTCCCAGATTTGCTGTAAGGCCGCTGAAGGACTTTACTGGTGTGTTAGAGCAACTAAGTCATATTTCTTTTTCAGGGCGATGACCGCATGCATCTGCCGAGTCCAACGGACACCAAATTTTACCGCAGCCTGATCAGTGGGGGGGACCTGGATTATGGTGTAGATGCAGAAGAATACTTGGTGCCACAGCACAGCTTCTTCAGCAGCCCAAGCACCTCCTACACCCCGTTGCTTCACTCCACGGTATGTTCATCCATGTGCAAAATGCAGTGACAAGTTTTGAAGTTATTTCTCTTTCATAAAAGTAACATTCATATTTACTAAAAGGATATATATTCTCAAAAGCAAATCCAATTGAAATATTTCTCCCAAATTCGCTCTGATATTTGAGAAATATGTGGCCACATTACTGCTTAATTTTGCAATTATTTTTTACTTTGAAAAGAACATGCTATTCTTATATGAAGTAAAGCAATTACTGACATGGATGAAAGGTTTAGTAGTGCCATAAATGATGTATTGTAGCTCCAAGTTCTTTGAAAACAGACAACTGATTCCCAGTACCATTAAGAACTGGGGCCTTTCTGTTCTCAGGTTCAAAATATCAAAGTTCTTATCTTCAAACAAGTTCTTTCCACACTTTTGCCTTATGAATTTTGCTCCATTGTGCTGGAAAATACCCTGATAACTGTTGCATTGTTTTAGGTTTCTTAGAAGACGTCGTGATCCGATTTATTTGTGGCAGAGCTCTTAAACAGAAATATGAATAAGCCCAGTGTATTGGATGAGAATCAGCTGCACACATGGATTTTTTACTGTTGGCACCAAACAACAATCATGGTAGTTTTATCTACAAATGGTTTTCCAAGTGTCAAAAATAATCACAAGTAGGATCCATCAAATGAACAAACTCCCTGCCAATTCTCAAATGTCCATACTTGTAATTCCTGCACAGTTTCAGGCTGTGCTTGATATTTTTTTTGGACAGAAGTGTTTTCTTTGCAGCCTCACTTTGGTCCAAAAGTCTTTTCCAGATTGTACAGGTAGATTCACCAAACCGCTCCAAATGTTGCGCAAGCTCTGCACTGGTGGCAGATCTTTCAGAAATAATTTAGGTCAGCTCCTCTGAAGATCTCACCTTCAACCTTATGATAGTGAATAAAATTGAAGGTGTTCCTTAACGTGTACTTTTCTTTGCAGCATTTTTGGATTATTTTTTATTTATTTTGTACATGGGTCCATCTTGATGCATAGTAAAGTTGGCAACATGCTTTTTTGGACACATCTGTTAACATAAAAGGGTAATAAAGTTAAGCACATTTAAGTATTGTTTATATAAATTGGTCTCCTAATAAAATTGATGGACTCTTTAATAGTTCCTGATGCTGTGCTTTAAATGTGGCTTTAATAAATATAAAAAATGTAAATTGGGATATTTATTTGGTTGAGAGCAAAAATACAACAAAAAAAACTTTTTGTACAAAGTGAATTTTTTGCCTATTTAAGATAACTGCTAACTATAAATAGACATCAAGTCAATATGAAAATTGTTTTTAAAGAAATGTAAATGATCCTGAACAAAAACACTGCACATCAATTTAATATTCTTTGCCTTCCACAAGATGGCACTGTTTACAAAATCTGACCCTAATCTACTGCGTATTTATGTGCATTTGATTCATAATTATGTACCCGATATTCATTAATACTGCTCTTCCTTTAAATACATTTAAATAAAAGAAGTGTAATGAGCTGGTTCATCATAATTACCTGCTCAAATGAACACTGGGGCCTGGAATAATTGTAATTTTTTTCCCCTCATTTCTTTTTTGATTCAAAACTGCAATGTCTTAAGTCACAAGTAGCACACATTTCCTTTCTTATATTTTAAAATCTTGAAAGAAAACATAACATAGAAGCAGAAATCTGAATGGGCGGGTCAAAGAAAGAAAACTAGAATTCAGTACCAGCAATGAAAAACATGAAGGAGATGTTTTCCATCGCCAGCATGATTGGTGCATCTCATTCAGCATATTTGCTTTGAATTTGTGATCATTTATTTGGATGTTAGTAATTCAAATGAGCTATTTATTGATTTGATCTGCATGATTAATCAAAATAAGAAGAAATAAGACATGAGCAAATCAATCAATCAATTATTTAACATCTCAGATTGGCGATCAACAGTTCCAACACTAAGAAATCTCATTTTTACTCTTTCTCTGTCCTGTTCAGTTTATGCTTCAAAAGTAAAAAAAAAATATACCTTTTTTGATCTATAAACATATCAACTAACAATATCTGCTTTGATCTTCTTTTGTTAAGTTTAATGAAGAGTAGATGAACGTTTGAGACACATGTTTGATTAGGATGGTCTTGTAGTAGCTTGATGCGGTCAAGTGTTTAAAATTGAAACGTTAACAGAGCTATTTTCACCGTGTTTTTGGAAAAATCAGATTTCTGCAGAAATCACTACTCTGTAAGTCAGAATGAAAAAGTCATCTTTCATCTCAAGGGGATAAAAATATCTTCTGCTTACCGTAAGTCAGCAATAAAAAAAAAAAACCATGAGCATCTAAACTAATCATGGAACTGGAGCCAGTAAAACTGGAAAAGTGGCCAACGTTACCTGGATTGACCCAAATTGGCAGCAGCCGCCCTCACTCTGACAGCTGTCCTGGCCTGATCTCACCCACACGGCGTCCTCCAGCTGCCTCACACCCACGTTTCCTCCCAGATGGCTTTTTGATTGATAAGGACCTTCTGTGTAGGCCATCAGTGGGCCAGACTCTTCTACCCGGAACTGTTGTCAGCCACCAGTCAGTTCATGTGAGCTTTCAAGCTCAATTACCTTTGCAGACAGTCAGGAGGACTGTAGTAAAACCTCAGTGTGAGCCTTCTTTTGTTATGTCACTCACTGTTAGGCAGAAATGTTTTTCTGCTTCACTGCTGTTTAATTTCCTTTTCTTGTTGAAAGTAATTGCATTGTCACACCTGTCATTCCCGTCTTCATTCTTGCTTCCTTTTAAGCGTTTACAGTCCAGACAGATACAACAAGGCTTGGCGGATGAATTTATGTAAATCTGCTTTGTGGATTTTTAGTTTGATCTTTGTGTTTTCCTGAAAATGCTAGCTTGCCTTTTTAGAATTTAAGTAAAAACACATAATTGTCATGAACCTTTCTGCCCCTGAGAGACTTTAAAATAATTCACAGCAAAGTGATGGTTTACAAGTGGAGACATAAAATACAAAATGAAATTGTTGGGATCAAACAATTTTTGATCCCAGCAACAGGTAGTCCATTCAGACTACTAACAGGATTTCACTCCCACTTTCTTATACATTATATGAGACATTAATTGGATATTTCATTATTTTCTGTTTCAGAGCATTAATAGCAGCATAGGGACGAGCAAAAACAGAAATGGCTTAATGGTAAGCAAAAACTGAACTTAAAATTCCTTAATAATTGTGCTTACTTCCTTGTGTTATCTGTTTGCATTATTTTTCAATTGGAATTGTGTCAGATTACTGAAAATCTATGTCTTTTCTTTCAGAATGGAGTCCCAAGCAGAGACGGAAGTACGGTTCTCCGATATATGCCTGACCCCACAGACAAATTCTTGGACCAGGCCTTCCTGCCGGCTCCAGGCGAGTATTTGCCTTTTAAATGTGAACCTCCTCAATGTCTGTAGATTCTCTGCAGAGTTTTCTCCATGTCCTTTAGTTTGACACAGCAAAAACTGAGACATCTAGTGGTGAGGATAAAGAACTGAAAATTACTTTTATGATATGCCTTTTATGTTACTCTCTTTTGTTTTTTGCATTTACTTTAATTAAAGAGAAATTGAAAAATACAAAGCAATGTGCAAATCATTTTTCAATAAATCTAGCAGTTTTATTTTTATGAATAGAAAGGAACATCTTTGAATGACTCAAAGTTCAAACCTAAATCCAATGGAGAATCTCTTGCAAGACTTAAAAACTGCTGTTCACAGTTACTCTTCATCCAATCTGAGTGAACTCGATATATTATGGAATGAAGTATAGGCAAAAAAATATATCTTTTATGCACAATTTGTATGTGATATGTACTGATAGAGGTGTACTCTAAAAGATGTGTGCTTGTAATAAAAGAAAAATGGTCCATAGTTGCACACAACTATGGACTACTTCATGTTAATCTATCACATTATAGCTTCAAGGAAATACTTTACTTTAAAGTTTGTTGTTTTAACAAGACAAAAGTGGAATAGCATGCTTGTGCAGTACCCTGACAACAAGCAGCATCATCTTAATGCTTTATCTAATAAGATCCCTTTGTTTCTCACTGAAAATATCTTTCCACTGATCGTCATTTCAGCTAAAAAAAGGGAAAACTATAAAATGTATCATAAACGATACCAATTGTTTTTTTTCTGCAGAATACATGAACCAGAATGGAGTCTCCAATGTGATAAATTACGTCTACCAACATTCAGGTCCACCTCGCACCCTTCTTCCAACCATCTCTTCAGATGATACAGAGTCAGAGTACCTGAACTACTTTAAGAACAGAGCCAACGGACCTGAATACCTCAATGAGCTCCCATCCTCCACCGCCCTACCCCTCAACTCTAACAACACGGCCATCGGCGGTCAAAACTACAGGCCTCAGAACAGCATGGACAATCCAGACTACCAACAGGATTTCACTCCCACTTTCAAGACGCACACAAATGGACACATACCAGCAGCAGAGAACGTAGAGTACCTTGGTCCGGACTGAGGGAGAAAATTGAATAAATCTGTGAATAAGAGTCTGTTTTTTTTTCCTTTGGGGAAGTTATTCTATGTGGCTGGAAACTCAATATGTTGTACCATCAGTGAAAACATATGCAAGAGTTTTTTTTCTCAGCACCAAACTTAAATGACTTTTCTCAACTGAAAACAGGATAGCAAATGGGTTAAATGTGTCTCAGTCAACCTTTGAACTGCTGCTTCTAACTGTGAAGGACAGCTGCAGAATGGATTGGAACCTTTGTTGCTTGAAACTGAACAACTCGACCTGAAATGACGAGTGGTACACATAGTGCTGTAGACCTGTGTTGGACTCAAAAATTTCTCAGTGAGGAATTCAACCAGGTGAGAGCGAGTTTTCTCTTGAAGCAAGCACTATTTTTAGGCGTATGGAAGGCCAATTCAGTGAGAAATAAAACCTTACGTGTAAAATGTAGAATCAGTGTCAAGCTTCTGTTCTGAAACAGTTTGGTGTCCATTAAACACTGAATATGTGAGCAAATACAACTGATGGGACTGTGGTGGTTTTCACACTGATGTTTTGTGGCTCATAATTTGCAGCACTTTGTAACATAAAAGTATATATATATATGTATTTTTTTTTTTTCCAGATTTGACAGGGGGCTTCCCTACAACAATGATCTAAAATCAAATCCTGTCTTTATTTTTATGCTTGCCAAACACAAGCACAAAAACATCCCAGATGCATTTTGTTTTCTGTCTGAATAATGTTTGTAAAAAGCTGGGTGAACTATCTGAGGCCATGTGTGTGTAATCTTTAGCTGTAGCATTTCATTGTGCGGTATTTTAAATAATGAGACTGTGTAAAAAGAGATTACAAAAGTCTGTTTTTTATTTGTTTTATAAGATAGATGTTTCACATGGTGTTGACGCCATATGTGAGAGACCGCCTCTTTGCTTTATAGTCAGTCCTCTGCAAATGTTGTTCCTAGTTTTAAAGGAATAAACTAATGTAGCATCTTTTTAAAAATAATTTACACAGGTACATGTACAGCCAATGTTCAATATCCTTAAATATATTCAAAATTAGCTGTCATGAATACTCCATATACTTTTGTCATACATCTATGTGAATATGCACTTGTTTCTGATTGTGACCATATAATTCAACAAAGTATGTGAATAAATTTTCTTTCTATAGAAAGGTATGTTTTTGGTTTTGAAGCTTTGCATGTAAATGTTGAAATGCAAGAACACAGAGCCTGATTTACTCATCCACTGAGCCTGTTATTTATGGTAATGTCAGAACTTCAGTCAACTATTTAAGTCTTTAATCATCTTATGGTCAGCTTCAAAATCCTTATTCACTTTCTTGCTGTCTTAAATTTAGGCTACAAGGCAACTAAGAATATCCATAAAATAAAAGTAGTTATCTAGCAATATCAAAGGTAATGATGATTTTTAATTTATGCTTAGCTAAGAAATTGTGAATTGTTTGTATTTATGTTGAAAATGCTGACTAGGCTTGTTGCAGCAACTAGATGTTAACAAAATGTGTTTGTTTTTTGTTTTTTTTACATTTAGATTTTTTGACTTGGTGGTGGCCAGAAATACTGCTAGCCCTTAGTTGTGTTAATATAGTACAAATAAAAAACAATATTAATTGAAACATAGGAGCTTTTACAAAGTAAAATATGAATTCTTATCATCACACGTATAAGTATGTATTTGAATTTCTAAAACTAGAATCAAAACGTGTAATAATGCGACTGAATGAAGCTGTTCCAGTGAGTTCACAAGGCTTCCTAGTATTGCATTTTTCCTGTTTATTTTTGTTTAAAAGTATTACTGTGTTTAACAATCTAGAAAAACTATCATTAAGATAGCCAAACATAACATTTCTATAAATGCCAGAACATACCAGCTCATCTACTGCTCATCCTACAAAAGCAATGAATTTTCTGTATGGCTGATTGCATTCTGTAATATTGCAACAATCTTTGGCAGTTACAAAAGCAGAGTTAATCATTATTGTTAGGAATAAGATAATTGTGTTTCCCATTGAGAGTATTCACCCACCCAGGCCTCACCACTTCTTATCTTTGCACACTTCCTGAAACCCTTAGTAATAGTTTTATAGTCATATGACGCATGATGTAGATTTAGATAGAGTATAAAACACTCCTTTATAAAGGGAAATTTATTTTTACTTCCCTTTATAATAAAACTTAAATAAATGTTATGATATATCATAAGGGGATGTACACTAGAAAACAGAATAACTGTGTTGTGAGCCATAACAACAAACCAACTTATTCAAAACAAACATCAGCTTTTTTCCAAGAAGATTAATGTCACAACATCAACCCTTTGTCTATCTCATAATGCAGGGCTGGAAGGGATTTTCTGTTTTGTGGGATTTTGTGTTTTCTACTTGTCTACAATTTAGACAAGTAGAAAATATTAGTAAATGGTTTAATTGGGTGGTTTCACCCTTACTTGAAAAAGAATCAAGGTCAAGGTTTTCTTGTTGAACAAAAACTGAACAGAAATTAGCATGTTTCTGTCTTCCTGAAGGTCCTTATGATAAATTTATTACAAAAATGAATAAATCGCATAAGACATGCTACTTACCTAAAAATAATCCTAATCTTTTATTTTGTTGAACAGATTTGTAGGACTACTTAAATACATAACTCCATAAACATGAGGAGATAGAAACCACCAGTCCACATTATTTAGTCCTGATAAGCAAATACTTCAAACAAACTACTAATAACTATCATACTATAAAAGAGTTATTAGTGCAAAAACACTATTTGTACCCCTCTTTAAGTGGCAGTTGCACATGCTGCAGTGAAGTCTAACGGAAAGGGTGAATTTCAGTGCAATTTCAAATTATTGATAGTCATTACCTTAATATTTCTAAAATGTTTTAATTTCTTTTTAAAAAGTCGCAATGCTGAAAATTAAATATCTTACCAAATATTTACTGAATAGGAACTAGTCAATATATGACTTTATATGGGTAACTATATTTAATTTATTTTACTGCATAGCACCATATTGTATTATCATCTTGAGGCATAGCAAGGTTTGTATGATGCACTCAAAATATCAGTAAAGACCTCTATGGCCCTTTTTTTCAATGAGAAACTGATAACAACAGGGAATGTTTCACAGGTTGATAGAATCTAAAGTCGGACTCTGGTCCTGATCGACTAAACATCTCCTATCTAAGGACAAGTCTTATTTGAATACAGTGAATGCAATTGACTTTAAGACCAAACTGATCTGTGTTTGTGGAGCAAGAAATTAACCAGTAATCAGTGAGTTAATATTGTTTTTAAAATGCAGAATTGAACAGTAGCTTGAAAAGGACAGACTATATATATGTGGGGTTCGAACATTGTTTATACATTTACTCCTTTTATGATGTTTACAGTGAAGTTATGTATAGTGAGTTTAAGAGTTTTTACTGTTAAATGGACATAAAATCTTTAAAAATTCCATAATATGGAATTTGCAGTACTGCCTAGCTCAAACACACTTGAAAATATTTTGTAAATGGAAATTAAAGGTTAACATTTAAATCTAATTAAATTAATTATATAATTAATTATTAAAATGAAAGAAATGTTGAATGTTAATCCTATGGATTATCCTCAGATTACTGCTTAAATCTAAAGTTTGAACATCTTTTTGTATTATTTCTTTACATTGTCTTGGGTTCTAATTTGCAGATTGATTCTATGCTGCAAATTTTAGTTTGAATAAATAAAATGGGCTTGTTGGTGTTTTTTTTTTTTTTTTTTTTTTTTACAAAAGTTTTTAAAGAGACAAATATTGCCTATACAACCAAAACAAAGGCAGATGTCGCTTTATATTTCCCTGTGCAGAATCCCATGCTTCGCATCAAACATTGATTGTGAGCGCTGAACATTCTCTGCCGCTTGGTGGCAGCACTTGCCTCCGCCCCTAAAGAAAACGTCAGAGGAAGAAGAAACCATCAACAAGATAAGCAAAAGTTTAGCCGGACGGTCAGTTCAATTCGATGATTTCAGAGAGAGGGATGGGGCCCACAGCAGGGAGGCTGAGTTTCACTGTTGTCTTCTTCATTATTCTGCTGTCAGGATGCTATCGTTGGGTGAGTGTGACTGAACGTTCCCGGACTCATGACTGTTCCGTGACAGCCTTGGCTACAGCTGTTGTGATGTTTATTCGAGGCGGAGAACGAAACTGGATAAAGATCATATAACCTAATGTAGACTGGAGATAGCTTTGTCAACTTACTGGATTTATGTTAGTTTGAAATATTATTTTTAATGGTATAAGACAAGCCGCGCTTTCGTTATTGAAAGCTGATTGAAATTAATCGTTTCAGGGAGACGGGGCTTTACTTTTTAAAAGACTGGTTGTACTGGTCGTTCGCGGCTGTCGAAACCTATAATCATCAGAAAAGCAAAACTGCTTTTTAGGAAGAAGAAATTAGTTATTAAAACCTCAAAACGCGAGTTTAATTGCTAGCTGAGTGAAACACAACAGTGCTCAAGTTCACTGCTAAATATAAAATAACCAGGCGAATATTAAAACATCATGTTGTATAACCTGTATTTCTGGAGATTGAGCACTTTTTTGATAACAAAAAGCAAATGAATTGCTTACCGCTTGTCTTTGTTGGAAGCCGAATTAACAAATTATTTCAGTGAATTTAAAATTCACCGATTGGTCATCCAGGGATCGGAATTGGCCAGATATTCTATTAATCAGCATTTGATATATTCATTAAATCCATCGTGAAAAGCAACACATATCACTTTTTTTAAACATCATGTTCTGTGATTCTTACCGTATGCCCCTTCTAATTTTCCTGTGAACTACAGACGGGAAAGACATCTAGCAAGTTCTTAAATTGAGATAGTTTTGAAATTCACCAGAAAATTAAGAGATTAGGACAATACTGTAACCTTTATTTATGCTTTATGAATATTACCCTAACCTTTGTATTACATAATGAACTAAAAATAGGTGTATCAAAGTATACAATGATTTATAGACTAAAGATGTTGGGAGTTCTTTGTTTTTATACATTTTAAGGATTGGCATCAGATGTTTTTTTTTTTTTTTCTTCAGTATTTAAAATGCAGGGCTAGGTTCATCTCTAATATAAACTACATCAAGGATGGCCATCCTTGTAGTTTAAATTATTCAGACGGACAGCTACACCTAAGAGTTACTCAAAAGAATAAATTAAAATTAAACTAAATGCAAAAGCCAGATTTTGCACAGCTTTGTTGTCTGGCGGTCATGTTTCATTAACTTTAACATGTCTCTCCAGTTCAGGGTATTGCTAAACAGAAAGCAACTCTACCCCTTTGCTTTAATTTAATCAATTGTAGGTAATACTCACTTGTTCTCAGTGACCTCTTTGTTCCTCTCACTACATTATTTGCACGTCTTTCACATGATGCAGTTAGTTAAATCCTCTGCAACACACATACCTGCTTTGAAATTGAGCTAAAACATCTGAAATGTCATTAATCATTACTGTTTTAAGATAAGGTAAAAAAAAAAAAATCTGAAAAGAATGCTAGAATCAGTGCAAATATTGACTACCTGAAAGCTGCTGTGGGTAAGCAGAAAAGTTGAAGAAAACGCATGAGTATTTAGGCAGAAATTCCATTTCTGTCCAAAGATCACTATGGAGACCTGTTTGGTAACCTAGATAAACATGACTTAGCAAATGGTTCCACAATCCAGGAAACAGGAGCAGTCTATAGCTTCATACAGGTTGTTTTCCAGAAATAATGTCACCTGAATATCATCTGCTTGTGAATAAAATCCGCAAAAATAGGACAAAGTTCAACTCCAAGTTTTGTCAGAAAATAGTTTGTGGAGTAAGTGAATTAACTTCCCCAAGATGACCTTCGCAACAAAATGCACGTGATGGCTCTGATGCTGAACAGGCAGATTAAAGAACATGTTTAGTTTTATTCTAACTCCTGTTTTAGACAGTAGGTTATCACATGTCACATTTTAAATTGATGTCAAACATTTTCTGTGGTGGGTGTCACCAGTTCTTTTCTAACTCCTGTATTGCAAATATATTTTGCAGAAGTAAAATGTTATTTTTAAGTATATAGAGCATATGATATTCGAAAGACAGGAAATAAATTGTTAAAAATAAGAACGATAAAGGGCTTCTTCACCTATATCTCTGAAGAAGTTTTAAAGCTTAATAAACTAAGGCACATGACTCATTTTAGCCTTGGTAAAAATAGCATTGGTAAAAATAGATGAAGTTTTACATAAATTAAAAGTTATTTCTCATCCACCAGCCAACATCCTGTTCAACATTGCTCATAATTTTGTTTGTTTTGTTGTCTCGCTGTCAGGTTGAGGCCCAGCACTGTGTTTGGTATGGTGAGTGTGACGAGTCTGAAAAGGTTCCTGGCAAAAAATACAACTGTAACTACACCGGTCCCGCTGTTCCACTAAACCCTAAGGGCTACGAGCTTCTAACGGTACGTTCACTACTGTAATGCTTTGCCTTTGTTGGTGATGGTCTGTGGAGTAAGTGTTCATACATCTTCAACTTTTCACATTTTGTTACATTACAACCACAATTTATTGGGATTTTATGAGAAGCTTTAGTTTTTAAAGTTTCACTCTACCAGCTTTGTACATCTAGCAAGATGTTTACCCATTCTTCTTTGCAAAATTGCTCAGCCTCATTTAGTCTGGAGAGAGAGCATCCGTGATTATCACTTTTCTTAGTCTTGCTACAGATTCTTTGTTGGATTTAGGTCTGGACTTTGACTGGGCCGTTCTGACACATGAAGAGGTTTTTATCTAAACCTTGCTGCTGTAGCTCTGACTCTATGTTTAGGGTCAACAACATCCCGCTGGAGCATAAACCTTCACTTGCGCCTCAAGTCTTTTGCCGACTCCAATAAATTTCCTTCCATTGCCCTGTATTTAGCTCCATCCATCTTCCAATCAACTTTGCTCAGCTCCCCTGTCCAGGCTCAAGAAAGAACATTCCCATATCATGCAGAAAAGTTGAAGAAAACACATGAGTATTTATGCGGCCACCACCAAGTTTCAGTTTTACATGTATCCATATTGTGTATCATTTTTCTTCCCCTGTACAATCATGCAGTACCTTGTGTTGGTTCATCACATAAAATCCCAATGGCTGTAATGTGACAAAACATAAAAAGGCTCAAGTGTTACAAATACTTTTGAAAGGCGTTGTATAAAAATGTTTTTCACAGCCAATGTTGTATATGTGCAGGAGCTCTGTCCTGGGTATAACTATGGAAACCGAAGTCTCTGCTGCAATGAGACCCAGCTGCACACGCTCAAAGGGAGTCTCCAGCTGCCCCTTCAGTTCTTGTCTCGGTATGTTATAAGATTAGCTGATGAAGCACATGACATTCTTACAGCATTATCTTTGCCCTCCTGAAATGCTGTAGATAAATCCATCAATGTACTGTATTTGCTGGTAAAAATACAATAAGTTGTTTTTTTTAAGCTCCACAGATAGGGTTGTGGTTATCTGCTAACGTTAGCATGTTCTATCGTTTGCCTGCTTGTCTCGCTACACCTCAGATTTTCATTTTTTTTTACATTTTAGTACTTTTATATGTACAAAGTTATGAAAAAGTGTTTACTACTTTAGAGATTTATTCAATCGTTGCTTTTTTTTAATCACACTTAATTGTTTCAGATCATCAATCAAATTTTAATATCAGGTAAAAAAAGACAAGCTGAAACCAAACAAACCAGAATAACATGGCTTTGTATAAAACAATTTTCCCACTTTGTTGCATCATGAATTAATTCATAAATAATTCCTATTTTCAATTAGTTTCACCTCCCATACTCGGGCAAGGTTACACTCAAACTCATAGAATTAAAAAATAATTTAAATCAATCAGTTTGACAACATGAAGTGGATAAAAGACCCTAAAAAGCAACACATCATGGCGCAATCTAAAGAAATTCAACAAAAGATCAGCCATTAACATCCAGTCTGGAATGGGTTACAAAACTATTTTTACGGCTTTGGGAGCCACTAAGAACCATTACTCACAAATGAAGAAAACATGGAACAATGGCAAATCCTCCAAGGAGTGGCTAGCCTCCCCAAATTGCACCAGGAACTCATGAGCAATGACTCATCCAGGTGGTCACAAAAGAACCTGGTAACTCTGGTTACTCTGATTTCTCCATCTGCATGCAGGTGTCCTTCATGTTTCTACAATCTGATGAACCTGTTCTGTGAGCTGACATGCAGTCCACATCAGAGTCAGTTTATGAATGCCACCAAGTTTAAGGGGAAGAATGTAGTAGAAGTGGAGTACTATATCGGAAAGACATTTGCTAATGGTGAGTTGTTCAACTGTTGGCATGAAGCATTTGGCTTGCATAAGAAATCTGCTGAGTTAACATGATTATTTCCTGAAGTTGAGCTCTCAGTCATGCCATTGGAAACTTCCTGCCATAACGTTCTGCTTTGTGGCAAACTAGAGAAGACAGAAGGGAACTTATGAATCATATAATATTTTTCTCTATATGATTTCTTCCAGCTATGTACAATGCTTGTCAGGATGTGCAGGCACCTTCTAGCAATGTGAAAGCCTTATCGCTTCTATGTGGCAAGGATGCTCAAGAATGCAATGCAACCAACTGGATCCAATACATGTTCAGTATTGACAATGGCCAGGCTCCATTTCCTATCATCCCTGTGTTCTCTGGTAAGCACCTCTTCATACCACTGATCTTCTCTACATCATTCAAAACCATTACATGGGTTTGTTTCCTAAGGGAAATCTTCTGTTACTATTCCAGATGTGGAAGTTTCCGGTTACACGCCCATGAACAACAAAACGTATGCCTGTACAGAAGGCTTAGAAGATGGTTCAGGTCCATGCTCCTGTCAGGACTGCGCAGCAGCCTGCGGCCCCAAACCAGTCCCCCCTCCATTGCCCCCTCCCTGGACCATCCTCGGCATGGATGCCATGTCGGTCATCATGTGGATCGCCTACATGGCCTTCCTACTCATCTTTGCAGGAGTTTTAGTCGGGGCTTGGTGTTTCAGGTAACGCGCTTTGGAGCGTTATGTGTGATGAATATTATTTGATGCATATGTTTGTTCTGAACTGGTTGCTAACTGATGTGCAGGAAAAGGACCATCACATCAGAGTACGGCCCCATTTTGGACAGCAACAACCCGCTTTCCCTCAATAGTGATAATCATAACCAAGGTAAGGTCAAGTTAATAATAATAATTATTCATTTTATTTATAGGTATCTTTAAAGACTCTCAAAGTCTCCTTACATTATGAACAATACATAGAAGCAACATGATTAGCAAATTATCAAGTTATCTATACTGTTTGAACCTTTCTACATTTTCCCACGTTACAGCCACAGACCTGAATGCTTTATTGTGGTTTTATGGAATGAACCAAATTAGAGGCCCTGCACCCATAATGTTCTTGTTCTTTAAATGCTATACATATAACAAGATTTATTCTTCTTACTATTGTTTTTCTCCTCTCAGAAAATGCATCGTGCTGTGAAACGCTGGGCGAACGCTTTGAGAATCTCTTGCGAACTTTCTTCAGCTGCTGGGGTTCTTTCTGTGTCCGTCATCCATCCGTGGTCCTGCTGGGCAGCTTCGTATTAGTGACCGCTTGCAGTGGAGGCTTGGTCTACATGCGCATCACCACCGACCCCGTTGAGCTTTGGTCGTCGCCCGCCAGCCAGGCTCACCAAGAGAAGAGCTATTTCGATGAGCACTTTGGACCGTTCTTCAGAACAACGCAGCTCATTATAACTACTCCCATCAATGATACTTATATCTACTCCCCGTATTTTGGAGGGTCAGATGTCCCGTTTAAAGCCATCCTGTTCAAAGACATCCTGCACCAGGTTGGTGGTTTAGGAAACAGTGAGCAACACTAATTCATCGAAACATCTTTCTGATCTTTGGAGAAAACATCTGTTTTGTTTTTTTTTTTCTGTAAATGAAACTAAACTGCAAGACTCTCTGCTACCTTTCTGACAAAATGAAGCAGAGAACTTCCAAAGAAAAAACTAAGCAAAACTTAAAATCTTTAGATAAACTTAAACTATGGCTTTAGTCTTAAAATTTGAACAATCACAGCTTAATCCTTGTCCCCTTTGCTCTGCTCTTTACACAAAGCGTGACTGAAACTAACACCATCCTCCCTGTTCTGATTAGTTGTTTTTGACTGGGAGTGGTGTCTTTCTGCAGATAGCAATAGGACCACTGGGAAGAGGAAGAAAATCTTGCTTTTTTTTCTCCCTCAAATTATTTGTCTCATATTAGACTGTCTGGACGTAGTGACAGTTTTAAAAACTATATATATATATAAAAAAATCAGTTTTTATAAAAAGCTACCTAAGGCAGCTTCAATAAACTTTTTTAAAATCAGGTTTAGAGTCAAATTGCAAATTCTAAGCATTAAAGCACCTACGTGCTCTATAGTTATTCCTACAGCTCAAGTCAGCTCTTGCAAAGAGGTAGTTTTAATATTTTGCACCTTGAACAGTTAAAATTGCATTTCTATTTTCTTTTTAGATGAAGTGCAACTAAGGTTTTGGAACTGTGGTTTCAAGTTTTTCTTTTCTTTCTATTTCTGCACTCATGTTTCTTTTCTAACCTCACTTTTCCAGGTGCTAGACCTGCAACTTGAAATCGAAAACCTGGTAGCTGAACACGACGGCAAAAACATCACGTTGAAGGACATCTGCTTGGCTCCTCTGGCGCCGTACAACAACAACTGCACCATCCTGAGTGTTCTCAACTACTTTCAGAACAGCCACGCGGTGCTGGACCACAGCAAAGGAGATGAGTTTTTTGTGTACGCGGACTATCACAGCCACTTCCTCTACTGCGTCAGGTATTTCTTCTTTCAATTTGTATTAGAATAGAATAGAATAGAAGTACTTTATTCATCCCAACAGGGAAATTACTTCAAAGTTACAGCATAGAGACAAGAGACAAGACAAGACATTAGGTTTAATCTTTCATTGTGATCATATTTACTGTCCTTATTTTGGAGAAGTGCTCTTTTAAAAACACCTGTTCCTCATTGCGTTTTCATAGAATTGTAGAGGAACACTTCGAACATAAAAGAGAATCTGCAGACTGCCGCTGATCCAGTTTGGTTTCCCAATTTTTCAGTTCACCTTTTGGTGTTTTGCAAGTAGAGAACACAGAAGTATGTTTTCAAGTTACAGCAATAGAATTCTATTTCATTGGATTTTTATTTTTTTTAAATGAACCGATAAATATTACTACATTTTCAAAAGACATTACAAATAAAAATCAGAAAAGTGTGGCATGCATTTGGAACAGTTATCCATGAGATGTTTACAATCTAGACATTGTTTCATAACTTAACTGCGTTTTTATCCTTGATTTTCTGCTGTGTTCTTGTTTCTTTTATTTTTATGATTAACGAATATTTCACTGGTCCTTTACCAGCAGAATTGTTTAAAAGGCCATCCTGGCCAAGACTGGTATTGATGCAGAGTTAGAAAACAGACTATAACAACTTAATCAAAGTCTACATGTTAGTTCATTTGAGCATCAGAGCGGTTAAAAATTAAAGCTTATCTTTGACTGATCATCAGTAAATTGATCATGCAAAATTCTTCCTCTCAATATCAGAAATTAATCAGACTGGCTCCTTCAGTTTCAGATCAGTTTCACATGATTCTAAAACCAGAGAGCAGCAAACTGAGAGGACTCCTCGTCTGTCTAGGTGTTTGGTGCTGACAATAAGAAAAAAAAAGTTCTGGGTGGAAAGTGAAAATTTGATTAAAATAAAAAGGAGCATGTCCCAGATATCCTTGTTTCTTATGTGCCAGTGCTTCATGATGTTGTTTCTTCTCTAATGCTCTCTAGAGCTTGCTCTTCAACAAGCTTTTGAAGAGGATTTTATTTAGGGGTATGCGAGTAGAAGCTGACGGTATACAAACGTCCTCCCTTTCTCACATAAAACCCTAAAAAAATACACTGACGTTTTTGATGGCCAGGCACTATGTATGCTCTTTTTGCTTTTCTTGCCAGCTTGGTGTCTTATTTAGTTGAATCATTTTTTTTTTCTTTTTGTTGATAAAGTTTATGAACCACCTGCTCCTTCAAGGGTATTGCCCTGTGTTACATTTTCAAATAATGTATTCTAAACACTATTCCTGTGTAGAATAGTGTTTGCAGACTTCCTCCTTGCCAGTCATGTAGGTTTATTTTTTCAGTTCTGCAATTAGGGCTTCAGTGACTTTGTTGTTGTTGTTTTTATGTTTAGGTTTTTTGTACTAAACCCTTAACTACATATGTTTCCCTCTTGCAGTGCTCCAGCATCACTCAATGACACCACTGTCCTTCATGATCCCTGCTTAGGAACCTTTGGTGGCCCAGTCTTCCCTTGGCTGGCACTCGGAGGTTATGACGGTAAGTTGTTCTATTTTTTTAAGTCTGTTTTGCACAGTTATGAGTTATTCATCTGAGGCGATAGGACTCGCTGGATCCTATGGAAATCAGACATTTGTAGGTGGTTTTCAGAACAACTGTATACAGGAGAGGGTGACTAACTCCAGTAAAAGTATTTGTCATATTTTGTCACACTGCAACCACAATCAAGGGTGTATTGGAGGAAAATTATCACTTCACCCAGCACATACCTCCTATGCAGTGTAGATGGTATCATGACATAGAGAAGCTGTTTATGGGAAAGAAAATGAAGATTTAATTTCTGCTTGTGAACATTTCCTTCTACTTCACAACTATGCATATGCATTTTTG
Source organism: Xiphophorus hellerii (assembly GCF_003331165.1). NCBI lineage: Eukaryota > Metazoa > Chordata > Actinopteri > Cyprinodontiformes > Poeciliidae > Xiphophorus > Xiphophorus hellerii. The sequence continues at coordinate 19,181,421 of NC_045677.1, read as the reverse complement.
GCTCAGTGACACGAAATCCCAATAACACACACTGCAGTGTGTGGTTGAGGTGTGACAGAATGTGAAAAGTTCAGGAGTAACTTTGCAAGGCACGGTGACAAACTGTAGTTGGTACTTGTTTGGAAAGAGTAAACAAAGGAAACTTCAGCACCCCTCTGGTCATTCACCTCCAGCACATTTTCCATAACTTTGTGTTTGTCCATAGTTGTGTCACTATAAACCAAATCGTACCTCTTTCCCAGATTAAAAAGTATGGAACTGTCAAGCAGCTGTTGCCTGCTATGCTACCGCTCACTGTGTCACACCTTTTCCAATAAAAACAAAGGTGAGGGAGGCTCCACCCTCCTCCACGTAAAAGCCTCATCTGCTCTGATTGGCCAGCTTTCTGTGGGCTGATCACCAGGCACCGCCCATAACTTTATAGAAAGCATTTCATTGGAAAGAAATAGAATCAATGGCCTGAGTAAGATACTCAAAAATGTGAAACATTTGGCAGGAAATGGAAAAAAAAAAACCATTGATTTCGACAAATGACTCACAAACCTTATGTCTTGCATAACTGTAGCAAACAGACCATGCCATCCTCTGAACCAGTTCTTCACTTTACTCAACACTTTATGCAACAATTTAGGCGTGGTGAAAAAAAGCCCATTGTAAGTAAAGTTTTGTCCCCTCAACTATCAATGGACAAACTCCAGAGACAATCGTCCATTTCCTTTTTTGTTTCTTGTGATGTGTAAAGGGAGCAAGCAATGTGTTATATCTGTGAAGGTGTGTATGTGTTGAATATGGTTTATGTTGTAATTTATATTTGTGATGTCACACTTTTGGTGAGAAGCCCAAGTTATATGTATCTGCAGCTTGGAACATGTAATGAGAGTAAAATAGATTATCTCTCTGAGACAACAAAGACTATCTCTATCTACCTTTCAAAAGACAAATCATAGATCTTTGAAATACCATTAAGCAGTGAAAACCTTACTGGATCCTTCAACAGAAACAAGAAGTACAAAATAAATTCTGTTTTTGAACATATATCAAAGTATTAAATAAAGGAATAAATAAGTCAACTTGAAATTTATTTGGTAAATCTAGATATGTTAATCATATTTATAAATGTAACTATTTATTTTATTATTTTAGAGTTCTTGTGGCATCTGCCCAACAGGAAGCAATGTAAACTGTTACTGTGGCTCATCAGCTGATTGGTTGACCTGAACAAGTTTATTTTTTAATATGTCTTGATTTGTTGCATTTGTCCTTTGAACTGTTTTTTTTTTTTTGCATTATTTATCGGTTTTACATATTTGTGGTCTACAGTTTAATGGTCAGTTTTAAACCAATTATCGACGTAATTAAGACCACAAAGAGAAATATATATATTATGTAAATAAATGTATGTTTCAGTCTGTGTTTGATTCAGAAAATGTTTATTTGTTTAAAACATTTTATCATGATTTTAAAAAAAATTTTATGTAACACTTTAGGAGCTCTATAATTATTTTTTTTAAATAAAAGACTTCAAAGAGGCTTATTTGAATGGATGGTAAAGAAGTCAAAAAATTCAATTTGACTGTAAATATAGGCTGTATTTCTCCAAATTACAGAGACAAACTACAACAATGCCACAGCTCTTGTGATCACCTTCCCGCTCAACAACTACCTGAACGACTCGGTCAAGATGGGCCAAGCTCTTGCCTGGGAAAAAGAGTAAGATGACAATCCATCCAACAAACCCTTTTGCCTTTAGGAGCAAATACAGTGTTGCTATATAAACAACACTATATTTATCCATATAGTGTTGTTTATACAATCTGTTTATTCTGTGTGTGTGTGCCTTTCAGGTTCATCAAGTTTATGAAGAACTTCAACAATCCCAATCTGACCATAGCCTTCAGTGCAGAGAGGAGCGTTGAAGACGAGATCGACAGAGAGAGCAACAGTGACATCAGCACCATCGTGATCAGCTACGCCATCATGTTCATCTACATCTCCTTGGCTTTGGGCCACATCCACAGTTTCAGAAGGCTGCTGGTAATAGGAGAAACCCTGACATGATGTCAGCATTTTTATCAGAGCTTTTGGTGCCACTTGCTGCCACACATAGCTAAAATTGTTTCAGACATTCTTAGCTTGTCCTTCCTGTTTACTACGAAACATCACAAGTCACGGTCGCGTCTCTTGTTACTCATGCATGAAACTGATGTAGTAAAAGGATGGAGATGATTCATCTTTTTTTTTTAATCGGTGCAGGTGGACTCGAAGATATCTCTAGGTATAGCTGGCATCCTGATTGTGCTCAGCTCTGTGTCTTCATCTCTGGGGATCTTCAGCTATGCGGGTGTCCCACTTACACTCATCGTGATCGAGGTCATTCCCTTCCTTGTTCTGGCCGTTGGGGTCGACAACATCTTCATTGTTGTGCAGACTTTCCAGGTAAACGTTATCTTTTGTGCTAATATCTTACGAGCATTGATCTGTAACGTTTATTTATAAGAAATAATGTTTGTGTGTGGCTTCCTCTAAAAGAAGAGATGCTAAATTTGAAAATGTTTGCATTTGTGAACAGAGAGATGAGCGGATGCCTCAGGAAGAGCTTCACCAGCAAATCGGCCGTATTCTTGGAGAAATAGCTCCCAGCATGTTTCTCTCTTCCTTCTCAGAGACTGTGGCCTTCTTCCTGGGTAAGATGAATCTGCTGCTTAATGAGTGCTCATTAAACTGTTGGGGCTTTCACTGGAGAAGCAAGCCCATAGTATTACAGATCCTTCACCATACTTAACATTCAGCATGCACTGCTTTTCCACTTATCCATTCTGTGTTTCAAGCAAAGCCCAACTTCAGTTTTTTTTATGCAAAAAGGTCAGTCATTGTCCCATGTGACCAAAGCAAATGGTTTCATTTTAAACTTCCAGTAGAGTTGACTAATCTCCATGTTATGGTTTGCATAGGAACCACTCCCAACCTGTTGGCATTTAGATAGTATGTTCTGGTTGTTATGGAGATTTTATGATTTTCTCTCTTTGCTGCAGCTCTCCGATGAAATTGGGCCTTTATGTTTATGGATCAGGGATCACAAAGAGCCAGGAGTTACTAATTGGAAATACCTAGAAATTTTTATTAGCGTAAAAAAGAAAGCATAAATAAAACAAAACATTTTTTATTTTAAATGAGTTGTTAACAAGTGATGTCAAGAACGTACCCTTGTCATGTCTGGGTTTTTCAACAACCTTAATTATGCTTACAAAAATTTAAATGTGAATTATCTCTAAAATTTTCACTGTGAAAATCAGCTTTTTACACATTTTTGCCAGATGTGTCAAAGATTGTGGCTGTATGATCTTGCAGGCAGAAATTGATGTGAATCAGTGTCTATATCATATTACAATGTTATATCTCTGCATTTGGTGACATTGCAGATGGATTGATGGATCCAATAATTGGATTATGATGTGTCTATTAAAACATAAACATAAAAACCTATCTATGGTGAACCTGTAAATGCATTTTTGACAAAACATGTCCTAATTATTTGACTAAGCAAAAATCCTTAAAGACTAAACTGTAAATGTTTAAGCTTAAACTAACAAAGTTTTATTTTAAGAACCAGAATGACACGTTTAACAAATGGATTGCTTCATTTTTCTGCTGAGCCTCAAACTGACCTATTGTTTTTTTTTTCTTGGGTTATCTTCCAGGTGGCTTGTCCAACATGCCGGCTGTTAGGACTTTCTCTCTGTTTGCTGGCTTGGCTGTTTTCATCGATTTCCTGTTGCAGATCAGTTGCTTTGTCAGCTTGCTTGGCTTGGATGCCAAAAGACAGGAGGTAAGCGTAAAGGAAACTTTTTTTTTGTTGTTGTTGTCCTTTTAATCTAGATGCAAAAAAGACATTAATTTGTGTTAAAAACTAGATTGCTAGAAGAAAAATAACTTAACTGCCAAATGATTTACACAGATTTGTTGGGTTGTAAATACTTTTTTAATTGTTTTTGAGTGTGACCGTATTACTTCTGAGCATAACATGTTGTTTTTTTTTTTCATTTGCCTTTTGCAGTTAGATTTGAGTAAGACTTAGAAAACCATTTAAGCACAAACTCTGATGGTTTTAGTGGTATTTTCTCTACTTCCTCATTTCCATGTCAGCTGTGTTTCTTGTCAGATCAAGTAATCGTTCTCCATAACCAAACTGTTGAGTCATGTTTCTCTTTTCCTTTTAGACATTTTAGCAGTAAACAATGATGGTATATTACTATGCACCATAAAGTTAGAAACCATCCCAGGCTTTATGAGTAATTTAATAGTTTTATTTTTTTTAATCACATTTGGAACAAATTTTGTACAAGGAGGGAATTTCATTTTTTATTCTACATTTGGAAAGTACTGTTTAGTGATTCCTTTTATGAAATTTTCTATGAAGAAGTAATGTGCAAATATATTTATTATCTGAAACTTTATGATCTACAAATCACACTAAATGTGAACAGATTTATCTGCAAAGACTTCACATTTCCTTATTCCAGATCTCCCGGCCTGTTCAGCTTGTGCAATAATAATTTAACTTTAGCAACACGGTCTTCATTACACTACACTTTTAAAACTTCGGTGTGTCTGTCATGTTTAAAAAGGGGAATCGACTTGACATCTGCTGCTGCGTGAAACTGCCAGAACGTCAGGAAACAAAGACAGAAGGCTTCCTCTTCCGCTTTTTCAAGAAAGTCTATGCTCCATTCATTCTTAAAGAGTGGGTTCGACCGATCATTGTGAGTCACACCTCAGTAACCACGCCTGGCTTCCTGTTTTAAATCCACCAATGAGTTCAAGTGGAATTTTGTTGTTTTTGAGTGGAGGTGACCGTCTTGTTTCTGTCAACAGGTGGCGGTGTTTGTGGGTATGCTGTCCTTCAGTATTGCGGTAGTCAATAAAGTGGAAATTGGACTAGACCAGAAGTTATCTATGCCTGATGTAAGTTTTTAGTTTTTGTCATATTTTTCTTTCTGACCATTTCTGATTGCAGACTTTTAGTTTATGCAATTAAGCCAAAGATACATTGCCTTACTCTTTTTTTAACATATTCAAAACCATGGAACTTAATATCCTGTCATGTTGCAAACTAAATTTTCAACTGAAAGAAGCTCATAATTGTAAAGTGGATCGAAAATGAAATGTACCTTTCAAAATGAAAATCAAATGAAAATCTTCATCCATTTGCATTCTGCCTTGCTGAGATAATTTTTGCAGAACATTTACAGTTGCAAGTCTTTTGCAAGAGACCAAACATTTTGCCCTGTCTTCTTTACAAAAGACCTTAGCCTAAGCCATGGATCTGCAGCTCCTTCAGACTATCATTTATCTATCACTATAGTTTTTACTGAACTCTGTGAGATGTTTAAAGCTTGGGATATTGTTTTAAAGCTGCATTGATTTTACAGTGTCCCCAAGTCTAAATCCATTTCCTCTCATCTGCTGTTAATTATTAAACCCATCATAAGCAGTTTATTCTGACAGCTCATCTCTTCATTTAGGACTCGTATGTTCTGGATTACTTCAAGAACCTGAGCGAGTACCTCCACACCGGAGCTCCGGTATACTTTGTAGTGGAGGATGGACTCAACTACAGTAGCCCAGAGGGCCAAAATTCTGTGTGTGGAGGAGTGGGATGTAACAACAACTCTTTGGTGCAGCAGATCTATTCAGCCTCAATTATCAGCAATTAGTAAGTCAAGATTGTAAAAACTTTAAATACTGTATGTAAGACTAATTAGGTCAACTGTTGATCTTTAAAGAACTTCACAAGCTGCTTATCTCCTCCTATTGTTGCGTAGTCTAATCAGTTTCACTTTTAATTTACTCCCAGCACAACCATTGCCTACACACCATCGTCTTGGCTGGATGATTACTTTGATTGGGTGAAGCCTCAATCAACCTGCTGTCGCTTCTACAACAACACTGGAGCTTTCTGCAATGCCTCAGGTACATTTTTATCCAGCGTCCATGCACCAAACTAATGTCTAGTGGATTCGGAGATCAGAATGTAAAAACCATGCAAGTTTTTTTGTGTGGAAAAATTCTTTTTGTCAAATATCTTAAAGCAGTAAAATACATTTCGAAGGCAATCATAAACTTTTCGGTCCTTTCTTTGCTTTTCTTTTCTTTGACTCTTTGTTAATTTTTTTCTGTTCTTCTTCTATTGTTATTTTCTTTTTATGTCTTCTTCCTTCCCTCCTTTCTTGTCTGTTTTTTCCAGGTTCCACATTTAAGTATAAATAGAAATATTTGGTCTTGAGTTCATCTTAGGCCATTCATATATTTTCTCAAATCCTTTGAATACAGATTAACGTGTTTCTAAATCTATTCACTAGTTGTGAACTCGTCCTGTGTATCCTGTCGGCCCATGACTCAGAGTGGAAAGCAGAGACCCGAAGGCGAAGACTTCATGCGCTTTCTGCCCATGTTCTTGTCCGACAATCCTAACCCCAAATGTGGAAAAGGGTAATTGATCACATGTATTTGTAAAAAAAACACTTCTTGTGTTCTTAAATCCTTTCACTTTAACTTTTTCTTTACCCTCTCCATTAATCTTCTCCAGCGGACATGCAGCTTATGCCACAGCAGTCGATCTGTATCCCAACAACATGGGCGTCGGAGCAACTTACTTCATGACATACCACACCATCCTAAAGGAGTCTCCAGACTTCATAGATGCTTTGAAAATGGCCCGAATCCTGGCCAACAATATCAGTCAGTCCATGGATCACAAAGTCTTTGCCTACAGGTACATTCTGCTGACGAGCTGCTCTGTTTTTGGATAATATGGTTTTGTGTGTCATACTTAACAGTAGGCATGACTTGTTTTTCTACATGTCCATCTTTGGGTTTTTTTTGTTTGTTTGTCTTTGTAACAGAAATAAAATACAAGGTTATTTACCGAGGGTGTCAATAACTCTGGCTTGTATGTTTCAGAAGTATCTTTTGGAAATGTTTTTTTCTTGCAGTGAAATTAGATATTGACAGAGTTTTTGCTGGTTTATGGTGACAGCAAAAACTCTGACAGTCAGTGAGAACATATAGGTTACAGATAAACCTGGGAGCCAATATCTGACCAGGACTTCTGTATTTTAGTTCATTTACACTTCCACAATGCCCCATCTACTTTATTTGAGGGCTGAAGTTTAGTTAAAAAACTGGTGTGGAGACAATCTTTTAGTTGTGTGGTAAAATATAACTAACTTTCTACTGAATTGTGCCTTGACCGGTGTGAATCCTACAATATGTCTTTTTTGTTTTACTCACTATGTGCTCACTTATTAATGTTTTCCTTCTCTACAGCGTCTTCTACGTGTTTTACGAGCAGTACCTCACCATTGCCTACGACACGGCTCTGAATTTGTGCGTGTCGCTGGGGGCCATATTTGTGGTCACAACAGTGCTGCTGGGCTTCGAGCTGTTTTCGGCGCTGATGGTCAGCATCACCATCGCCATGATTCTGGTCAACATGTTTGGCGTCATGTGGCTGTGGGACATCAGCCTCAACGCGGTGTCTCTAGTGAACCTGGTTATGGTGAGAGAAAACAAAAATTCACCAATTTTTCTAAGGGGCCTCAATAGGAGAACAAAAGTTGTTTTTTTCCAGACAGGGGAACTACTTTGGAAAACAAAATTCTGTATTTTATTTTAAGTAATACCTGATTATTTTCAGGTTGCACATAAAATCCCTTAGCAATAACTGACTAAATTAATAAAATAATTTTGCCTTGTTGATGCTTGCCTGTTGATGCTTGAATTCAGCTCTGTCAGTCATTGCTATTTTAGGTGTATAAAATCTAGCACTTCCAGCATAAGGAGCTCATTGACTTGAGGCATTATGTTATGGTGGCGTGGTAAGCATTATTGTTAAGAAATGGAAGCATTTAGGAACAGCTGCAATGCCACAAAAATTATCTTGTGTGCTTGTCTGTAATGCTCTGCTAATTCCATAGCAGTGGAGTTTTGCACTTTCACTGGCAATGAAGTCAGTAAGAAGCATGGTCAAACATGTTGGTGGTATTGTTACGGCCTGCAGCTGCTTTGCTTCTTTAGTACTTGGACAGCTTGATGTATTTGATATAAAAATGCTGAAGAATAGACTGGGTAAATTGTGATTTTTAAGGTTAGTTTGTGACTTTAAGTTAAAGTATGCTTGGGTTATGCAGCAGGGCAATACTCTGTAGAAGACCAGGAAGTCCCCCTCTAAAGAAAAATATGGTTTTGGAATGACTTAATCAAATTCTGGACTGGCTGCTTATGCTTGAATACTCTCCAATGTGTTGAAATAATTCTACAGAGAACAGTAGTCCAAAACTACTCTTCTTTCTTCAGTTAATCTTTCTTATATGAAGATTTGTTTAATCTGAAACCCTTTATGTGACAAAAAAACAGAGGAAATCTGTGAAAGGTACAGTACAGTAAATTTGTATAAAGTGAAATCCTCTCATTTGATGCACTTTGTTCTGAAAATGTCACATGAACTATTATGATGCCAAGTCGTGTCAGAATGACCGAAAGGAAACTAGAGTTTACAGATGACCTACTGACACCTCCAATAATCATTTTGAAAGGGAAGGAAAAAGCAGATGTGTGACTTTCTTCTGTTCTAAATTGTATGTTTCTTTTCCAGAGCTGTGGAATCTCCGTGGAGTTCTGCAGTCACATTGTGCGAGCGTTTTCCGTCAGCATGAAGACGAACAGAGTGGAGCGGGCGGAGGAAGCCTTGGCTCATATGGGCAGCTCCGTAAGTTGAACCCTCCGCCATTTTAAATGCACAACAGGAGGTTAATTCTGTCAAAATGTCTTTGTCTTGTGTTTTAGTGTTTTCTTAAATTTATTCTATTTTTGTATTTTTATTAAATCTCAACAGGTGTTCAGTGGGATCACATTAACAAAGTTTGGAGGGATTTTAATCCTGGCGTTGTCCAAGTCGCAGATCTTCCAGGTCTTCTACTTCAGGATGTACTTGGCCATCGTGTTGCTCGGGGCAACGCACGGCCTCATCTTCCTCCCAGTTCTTCTAAGCTATATAGGTTAGTAATGTTACACAACAAGCAATATATAATATACTTCACAACAAAAACACAAGATTATATCAAGTATTTTTAGTGTAGTTTATAGTGCAAATATCTTAGTATACTTGAAATAAGTCCATAATTAACTTAAAAGTAACTTTTCAGCAAGATGTAGCAGTTTATTTTAAATAAACAAATCCTTAATACTGATAAAGTGCTAGTTCTAAAAACAAGACATTTTCCCCATGTTATAACTGAAATAATTTGCCAGTGGAACTAATACTTTTTTATCAATATTAAGGAATTATTAATCTATAACAAGCTCTTATATTTTACTGAAAAGTTAAGTGTGAGTTAGCTTTGTCTTTTTCGATGTTTACACTAGTAGAAACTAGACAAAAGATACTTGCTAAGATTTTGTGTTTTTGTATTGTGTTCATACACTTATCACCAGTGTGAATGCTATGTAGATTTTTGAAATTTGTAAGTTTTTAACTCTGCTGATTGGGATCTAGAAAATGTCATATAATATGCAGACAAAAGTGTTTCAGAAGCTTGTTAATTTAAAAAACGCATTTGGTCAAGGAGCAATCCCAAAAAACAGTGTTGGGGTTGATGTATAATTTTGACCGCCTGCGTGAATTGGAGTAAATCCCTGTTATATAGAAACATAAGCACCAAACTCATTGAATTTATATATCAAGTGATCATTCCACCCTCTAAAAAGAGCAGCTTAAAACGATCGAAAGCTCTAATTTAATAACTCATTAATGATCATGAATGGTGTACGTACATTTCCTACCTGGGCAGTATTGACCTGGGCAATTTACTTACATTTTGAACCTCTCTAAAGGTCCGTCGGCGAACAAAGCGAAGGTGTTTGCTGCGAACCAGCGCCTCGCCGGCACAGAAAGGGAGCCCCTCATCAAACATTAGCCGGCTTGTTAAGACGGCGAACAACGAACTAATTAACTAACTACCTGTAAGGGATTTCTTCGAGGGTGTGAGCTCGAGCTGCTTCTGCAACCACTGACACACTCTTCATCATCCCAGCTACTATGCGCGGATCTAACTCAGGAATGATATCAGAAATGAGGAACGCTGAAAGCCAAGTCCACAAGTACAAGTAGATTTCTTCTCTTCTTAGAGGACATAAGACATAAAAACAGCTGCCCTCCTCTTCTGCTTTGTCGCCATAATCATCATCATCATCATCTTCGACCTTCTCACACTACAGGCCAAGGCTTTAGCATCTGCAGATGGAACAAAACACCAAGGAACAGACACTTTGATGGAGAGGAGCAGGTAGACCCTCCACCTGCTGACATTGAGATGAGCGATTTGTTTTGAGAAGGTACAAAAGGGGAAAAACTGGTCAGTTTTTATAAAGATGTCCAGACCAGATCAATCATATGTGAAATGTTTCTTTTCTGCCATGAAAATGTTGAGTATTTGTACAACTGATTGATATTATAAGACATTTATTGAATGGACTAGTAACAGTAGTGACTCTCCCTGCAATACCTGGAAAACTCGTCTCCTTGCTTTGTCATGACGCAGGTCAGCTTTTTCCTCAGCATCTAGTAGCAATCAAACAGTGACGCTTTTAGACACATCGACATCTATGTCAGATTGGTGATGCACAAAATACCTCCACTGATGAGGATAAATTCTTTTAAATGCATACTTGTTTTTTGTTTTTTTTATTTAAAAATCAGATAATCGGGACGACAAAAAACCAAAAACAATTTCCAGGTACATGCAGCCGGTCCCGTACATGCTGCTTCACATCTTCCTTCCCACGTGTTTCTCGATTTTTATTTATTTCAAACATGGTGTGGCGTTTACAATATCCAACAACAAATTTCACTTTAAATTGTACTGACATTGTCTTTTTTTCTGACGACTATGTAGGACTGAATGGTTCTGATTGGTGTGTATCTGATTTGCTTTGTGGTTACCGAACAAAACATTTGTAGCATTATAAATGATAGAGGATAAAAATATACATATGTAATTGGAGAAAGCTAACAGGACTAACTAAAATTTGTTCTATGGTCATTGCAGTTACTGCAGTTTTGAGATTTGCTTTTAAACTATTGTTTTAACTATTAGCGTTGCTTTTCTGTATATTATTTTGAACCTATTCTAGCATACAGTTAGAGGTCTTAAACAAACCAGTGTTTTCAGATAATTTAAGCATAATGTAACCAATCAGAGCTTTACATTTATATTCCCCACCTTTACCTCAACATGTCTTGTACATTGTAGCTATTTGTGTTCTGCTAGAACAGTAAATCATTCCTTGTTTTTATTACTTAGTATAGATATAGTAATAATTTGCATAATAAGAGAAAAAGCTGCACCTGAATGTGCAAAGGACAAAAAAATAATAAATAAATTTTGGTATGGTTGTTGTGTGTTGTTGAATCCTGACATTGGAAAAAAAAAACAGATGAAGTGAAACATGGGATACTTTAGTTTTTAACCATTTTTAACATTTATTAAACTACTCAACAATGCAAAGCTTGTTTTGTGTTTTTTATGGACTCTTTTGTTCTGATATCTTTATATGTTTGTATTACTTTGGGTTTTTAAAAAGTTTACATGTGTAGACCCACTAAAACATTTTAGTTTGGTAAACGTTGACCTGTTGGGAGCTTATTTTCCCTGCTGCATGCAGAACACATTGACTGACATAGTTGAGTCTAACCACAGCGTGGCGCCTGACCCCATTCACTGAGCAGAGCCTGCATGATCTCCAAGTAATGCTAGTGGGAGTGACCTAATTTTTCTCACTGTAAGAGAGGCTGGCAGTGCTTTTACTTTAATTTTCTGCAGGGCAGCAAGTGTTTTTAGATCACTCATCTGCAGAAATATGTTTCTATAAACCAGTTACCACAATCCCATTGTTCTCCATGATAACTGGTCACCCGCTGGTGTTGTTTCCCCAAATCTTGAGAGGCTGAGTTGCTCACATCCCATCTGAAAGTTGCTGCCAAGTTGAGACCTGTTCACTTCCTCTCAGCATTTGTTGTTGTGACTGTCCGCTCAGCCCTGTTGTCACACAACCCCGCAAGCTCATGACTTATTTATCCTCCTCCCCCATGGGAGCGGGACTGTCCTTTCAGTGTGACTGAGAGATTAAAATATTAATTTCCTCTGCAGGTCTGCGGCGCTGTCTACAGGAGAAAATGTGCAGGTTGCCAGAGTGCTATTATGTAAGAAGGGAGAGGCTCCCCACTCTCTCTTGACTCTGACCTGTTCCCTGTCTTCCATCAAGGCTCAGACACACTGAACAGAGGAGGGTATTCTAGTTCAGTGAGGCATGAAAAACACTATGAACAGAGGAGGAGAGAAACGCACAGCATGGGGAGTGCAGTCTTTGCTTACGTGAGAAATGAAAGTATTTGAAAGGGCCACTTTTGCTTAAACTTATGTACTTGCATGAATACAAAGAGGATTTTTGAACAATAAGTAACAAAAATAAATTTCAAGACTTGAAGGCAAGAAAAGAATAGTAAAGTATATAGGCAAAGAGTAGCAGCACAGTGTAATATGGGTTATTAAAGTGATCAGGGCTCACAGAAGACAATCTCCAAGCCTGTTTTGATGTATGAGTTCAGTTATACAGCTATAATAATCTGTCCAAATTGGTTTAGAAATTCAGGAAGACACCAGTAGCAACCGAAGTTTGCAGAGAAATGGGAGACACTGAAACATCAGTGTGCTGCTTGGACACAAACAACAGCACTGTTGCATTCCTGTAAGAAGGCTGTGGGTTAGAACCCTGGCCTGGGGGCGTCCCTGTATGGAGTTGGCATGTTGTGCATATGTGAGCTCTTAAGGTGCTCCATCTTCCTCTGTATATATTCAATATTTGTATTTGAATGATCTTTGTCTGATCTTCTGAAACGTTTGTGTGACTAGAACGCAAAAACAGAAGACAAATGCAGAACATAGCGCCCCCCAGAGGAAATATGCATAAAGTTCCTAAAGTCAGATCTCAAGGGATGAGGTTTATTCTATCACAATAATTCACTTTCAGTTCCACTTTCCTCATAAACCTCAAAGTTAACAACAGTCTGCTGATTAAAGGATCTGATTTCAAAACAAACATGTTTTTTATGCATGTTTTTTCAAGATTTTGAACAATATATAAAAACTAAAATTATTTGTTTTTTTAATCAAAAAGCTTCGTGTTTATTTTAGTGTCTGACTTGACTGTGTGAAGAAATGTCTCTGTGCCCAGCAGGTTATGGTCCCAGCAGTTCTGGTGGTAGGACTGTGTTAAAAAGCTGGGCCTTCCCAGGAGACCGACCAATTTAAGTTACTTGTACTAATACTAGTGGTCAATTAACCAAACAGAATAATGTTAAGCTTGTTGATGGCTGCTAAAAGTATGTGAATGACATCTAATGGACCTTTATAGTAACCTTAACTAATAAGGTTTGACTGATAAAACTAACATCTGCTTAATATACAGGAAGCACTGAACAAATATTAGTTTTATCACAACAATTACATCGCAGGACACAATGAAAACAAGCAAACAAGGTTTTATGATTTTATGGGGGGGTTTCCCCCCGGTTTTATATTTTACCCTCTAATACATAATAGAACATCTGCTCTAGGCTCACATATGGGTTGTTTTTACTCCCACCTTCATAGGAGGCCGACATATTTTTGTTATTTCATTCCAAGATCCATCAATAAATAAGTATTCGAAGTGTTTAATGTCTGCTTTGCTGTCAGTGGTTTTCAGTTACACTGGGCTCAGTTGAACCTTGGTTTGGAACAAAAGGGATTAGGTAGCCGTCTTGTGAGTGGATCAGATTTTCAGGTCCACCTGCAGTGCTTTACCCCATGCTGAACTCAGACCAGCGTTTTTTTTTTTTTTTTTTTAATGAACAGCAGCTAAATAGACACAGCAGGCAATGTTTACAAACTGTGCAAGATAAAAAAAAAAAAACCTCTTGAGTCACTGTATTGTGACAAGAACGGTTCAAAAATACCATTTCAGCTGTGTGTTGTTAATTTAACATGAAGAGCGATGGACTTCTCGCAACCCTGGAGCAAATATTTTCACAATGAGGGTCACTTATGTGTGAGCTGGACTCAGGAAGGGCTGTCAATAGCCTCCTTTATGAGACAGTGAGGGGGAATTAGGCCCTCAATAGAGTGGGACTAAGCCATGTATGGTGTTGGTCCAACATTGGGCCCGGCTTGTTTGTTTTGAAGGCAGCACGGGACTGGTGTGACTACAGTGTTTACGTTGGATGTGTGTGAGGTTGAGGACAGCTCCCACCTGGTGAGAAACTGACCTCTCAGATTGCGTCAGAACAACAGGTGCAATCAGTTTCCAGTAAAATCCAAACGAATATGTCTGATGAAACCAATTCATGTCTAAAGTTTTTCTAAATAGTGAATGGTACAACACCCGCAAACTCTGAAGATATATCAATAAAAATAAAACATTGGCTAGTTGACCATGAAGTACAAAAAAGGTTTTGTTGCTTAAATAAAAACACCAAACTCATTTTGACATTTGTTTGTTCAAGTTCTTCCTGATCTCTCACCTGATCCCAGGTTTTCTGTTGCAATGAGTTTCAAGTGTCAAGCTATTCACAGGAACACAGAAGCTTCTGAAAAATATTTGAAACCAAAATTCCAATTATGTTTTTTCTACTAGTTTAATTTTCTGATTTGATTTGTTTTAATAAGAAAAATAATGAAAACTTATACTAGTATTTGTAGTCCTTACAGTGTTTTCTTTTTTCTACAATTTGTTACATTACAGCCACAAACTTCAATGTACTATATTGGAAAATTAATTGATAGACCAATGCATAGTAGTGCATAAAGTGGAAGGAACATGAGGTATAGTTTCTACTGAGCGATTACCTGAAAGAACCACCTTATGGTTTACGCCCATTATAGCAGTTTTGCACATCTTAAGATAAAATTTGCACCATTTATTCTTTGTAGATTAGATCAGTAAATTCACAGAAATGAGAGCTTCTGTGTATTTAAACTCTTTAATCCTGGCACAGATTAGTCTAGACTTTGACTTTGCCATTCTAACACATGAGAACATTTTGATCTGGACCACTCCAGTGTACTTCAGGCTACATATTTAATCCTGTATTGAGCTCCATGCGTCTTCTCACCAAATCTGACCACCTTCTCTGTCGCTGCTGAAGAAAAGCATCTGCACGTCATGATGCTACCACCACCACCATATTTTACCTAAAGGATGGAGATTCAGGGTGATTCATGCTGTTTCAAACACAGTTCACAAGACTTTTAATAAGTAATAGGAGCTCATGTCAAAAAAAAAAAATGCCACTGTCATGGGATTGATAAGCATTCATTCAGAGCCACATTGCAACAGGTATGATTAAGAAAGATGTGGGAAAAAAAACATTTCAGTTTAACAGACAGACTTTTAGGACCGGTTCTGCCTGAAGTTAGGCAGCATTGTATCTGAAAACTGACCTGATCAGGAGCTGGTTTGACAGGGTTACTTAGTCTCCTTGGGAAAAAAATCCAGTCAGATGTTACACTGATGTGATAAACATGAAGGTATATGTCTATTTTAGAATATTTGAGACATATGATAAACTCCTTTAATTCTTCACCTCTCAAGGCTTTAAATGAACAAAGTTCAGGTTGTGTGTCTCAGTGGTCCCTGGGTGTGAAAGGCCCTGACTGGGTTCCTGGATGCAACTACAAGTAAAGATGTGGTTTTGCCTTCACAAGTTATCTTACATGTGGTTTTACAACAATAGTTAGTCCATATTTTGGCACATATAATAATTTTGTACTAAAAAATATTTTTTGTTTAGTTTTGATTTCTTTTCTTTGGCTGCAGGAGATTTGTTAAGTTCTGTGGTCAAATCATTTCCCCCAATGCTTTCTCTCCTTGGAGAATGCATTTTTCTTTTGTTTTCATTTCCAGGTAATGTTCTTTTTTTTCTTACTTGTCCACTGCTGTCTTTTCTCTCCTTGTATTTATGCAAAGCCTTTGTCTTTCACCTTCAAAGAACCTCTTGACAGACAGAGTCCCCTCTACTGTCATACCCACTAATTTCAGATAAAATTATATAATCTTTCAGGATTTTTTTGATTCACTAAATGGATTAGCACATTCCTAACTCCCTGACATTTGAACTTTTCACACTATTAAAAAGTCACTGAGGGTGGGAGAGCAGATGCTCCTGGATGTCGGAAGGAAAAGATTAAACTGTAAAGAAGGAATTGAGCATTTGCTGAAGCTTTACCTAAACTTTAAATGGGCTCACCTTCAACATTGAAGAGTTTCTTATGTCCAACACCTTCCAACACTTTTTGAAAACCTGACTCATCTCTCTGCAATCTTTTCAAACTTTATTTTGAAAAGATACTATGAACCCTCATGAAGTAATGCATAATTGTGAAGAGGAAGGCAAATTATACATCTATGCTCTGTACCTGTAGAGAGCAACACATAGAAAGGTTTCCATGCATGTGCACAGTTAAGATTAAAGGGCCATTTAGAATGACAGCTAAGCTAACATGTTTATTTTGGGACTATGGGAGGAAGTCAGAGTACCCAGGGAGAACCCACACATGTACAGTGACAACATGCAAACTCCATGCAGAAAGATTCATACAGTTCAAAATGATATATGACTTTCAAACATTTTTCAAAACCTCCTTTTATTGTGGTTAACACTGCAAGTGTTTTGGTATATGTCTCTGTAACCTATACACATCTACAGGCTGAAATTGTTTCCTGTTCTTTGTTCGCAAAGAACATGAGGTATATAGTCATCATATACATCATATTTATATAAATATGTAAGATGAACTTCCACCTGTATTCAGCAAGATTCATCTTAGCATGGCTTCATATTTACCTGCCTAATAATGATAATCTTCAGTCCCCACTGAAGAGAGGCATTCTTGCAGCGTGATGGCACCACCACTGTGCTTCACAGCTTGGGATGTTGCACTCAGGAAGTTTTGTTAGTTTTCTGCCACACAAAATTTTGTAAGTAGACCAAAGTGTATATTCTATTTATTCATATGGGGGACTAATGAAGATAACTAGTGTGAATGCTGTTCCTCCACTTTTTTCACAACTTATCTATTTCTGCATACTTTGTGCTATTTCAAGCATTCAACTTTTCCCGTATTCTGTTCATTCAGGACATTATGACTATGGTCTTTTGGTAAAGTTCATGAAATATCAAGCTTTTTGTGATCATCTTGGGCCATATTGAAATTAGTGGAACATCCCATAATTTCTAAAATAGTTTGACAACTTGCCAGTGATGGTCAACTTGCTTCTGACAGCATTTCATTGTTTCAATGATATATAATTCTTGACAAAAAAATAAATAAATAAATAAACTAAAAACGTATTCAGTTTTATTTCAGTGAAATGAGCACAAAAAAAGAGTCTAGTTCGGATTGAACAAGCAAAGAAGTTTTTTATTTACAAACATAAACAGGCTAACCCATGAGTCCTTACTCACAGAGTACTCTGAGTGCATCATACAACAGTCTCTTTGGGCTTGCAGACAGAAAGAAGCATTTTTCTTTTACTTTGAAAACAACACAATCAGTCTTTCTCTTATGAAAATCGCTTTTATGATCACTACACCTTAAAACACCATCTATCTGTATAGCAGCACCAAATAGCAGATTTTAGTTTACACTTCTAATGCAGTGACCTCTCTGGTAGTGCGTGAGACATTTTAAAGACTTATTAAGAACATACCAGTAAAAGTAATTGTTTCACTGCTGGAGTTGATTAAAAAATTATTAAGAAATTGCACATTTTAAAGCAACACATTCAAGTTAAAGCAAATGTTTGATCCGACTTTTCCGCGCTCCCTGCCTGGGCCCTCGTTTTAAACGGATTCCTCACAGAGGTCATCAGTGGGCTAAAAACAAACAGCTCTTTTTGCCTGTAGGAACCCTGGTGTCTTGTTCAAGGACACTTCAGCAGAGAAGATATATTTGCATCGTAACGCTTCCCCGTCGACGTTCGAGCACACCACCGCCAGCCCTGTCTGCTGGTTAATGGCATTTTTAGCACGCGTTAACAGCTCCCGCAACAAAGCACCATAAATGTGCCAGCAATACACTCTAACATAGAGCACAGGAAATCTGACACTGATAAAAGCGTGTCTGGCCTCAGGGAGTCCGTAGCAAACATTTAAGTGGTAGAAAACGATCTGAACGGAAAAGAGGCTGCATCTTCTTTGCCCGTGTACAAATACTAAGAAATGTCCATGCAGATTTCTCTGGCTAGAAAGTGTTCTGACAGGATCAAAGGTCCAATTATATTACACATGTTTAGCTTATTGTTCTTCTGGGTTAGTTCCAGAGATGGGTAAAAAATCTTGTGATATGCCAAGAAGTGCACTTTCATTACAAACACTTGCAAAAAGATGAGTCACTCCCGAGGAATAACAGTCCTGCTAGAAACAGCAGCTTTAAAAAAGGCTTTTGTTTGAAATTGTAATGCTGCTGAAGAGGTAAGACAAGATTTATGAAGAAGCAAAATAATATTAAAAAAAATTTTCTCCTAATCAACAAGAGAAAATTTACTTGAAGTAAAGCAGATGAGATACAAACTGGTAAGAAGTCCATGTAGTGATAGTAAATATGAAAAAATAAAAATAAGAGTCTTTTTGGCGAATCATAGTGAAATGAGAGAATAGAAGGGTTTCATCTGTAGTGGTCACAAGGAGGAGGAGGATGAATCCTAGAAGGTTGGGGGGGCAGATCAGGAGAACCCAGCTGATGTCCTCCTGATGGTTTACCAATGCTAAGAGGTCTGCAGCAGGCGTCTGTAGTGAGGCATGATCTCGTGTTCAGGCAGGTGCAGGTTGAACTCCAGTGCCACCAAGACAGGAAACTCGAACGCTATCAGCTCTCTGCGGTTCACCCGGAATCGCTCCTCCAGTTTCTGCAGAGAGAATTCAGATGAGAGGACACTCAAGTTGTGGATCTCTGCAGCTCCTCCAGTGTTACCATGGCCTTTATGCAGCTTGTCTCATTATTGTTGTCCTTGCCAGTCTGTCAGTTTAGTTGGGGGGGGTTGCAGCTGTGCTCTCTCCAATTTACTATGGACCTATCTACTGTCTTAGATTAAATCTAGATTAAAATCCTACCTGTTTAGAGTTGCTTTTGAAACGCAATCAATGAAACATTAATCAAAGAATGTATGGTGTGTAATGGTGGCAAAATGTAATGTTTCAATTGTTGACTGTGTGTTCTATAACTTTGTATTTTTGTGTTTTTATGATGTAAAGCATTTTGAAATGCATTGCTGCTGAAATGTGCTATACGAATAAAATTTGATTTGTCTTCATGAAGACCATCATGAATCATGAATTTACAAACCTCCTGAGAACTTAACACAACAGCTGGATTCACACAGGTTATAATGCACACAAGAAGGACTCCACGCACTAATTAGGCAATTCTAAAATCAAAGACAAGCTTATTTTTTGTATTTTAATTCCAGAAAGCTGTTAATAACCATTTTTAATAACCATTAAAAGGTTGTATTGAATCAAAATGCAACAACATTGAAAGTTCAGACCCTGGATATGTATAACACATTCTATTAATAGTCTATCCAGTTTTTTTTTTTTCAGCCAACTAACAGAAAAAAAAATCAAATGTATTGTAAAGATGTTATTTGTAAGAATTTTGAAAGCCATTAACTCCACAATTATGTACTACTTTGTGATGGCATGTAACATTGGTTTCTAATCAAAACCCCCAGGGGTTTGGTCCTGCAACTTTAAAGTGTGCCTGAATCCACCAAGTTTACTCAGAGTCCTGCTGATGGCCTAATTATTGGATTCAGTTCTAGGACACCTGCCCTCGATGACTGAAGTTCGGCACCCGTAATCTAGTTAATAAAATAACAAATGTGATAAAGTTCAACAGGGACTTGCATATTAAAAAAATTTCACATGCCAAACTCATCCTTAAAACCTTCTACTTTTAATTCTCGCTGTTTGTGCACTACTTTGCTAGATTTAAATCGCAATTTTAAGGCTTGCAGCAAACAGGTCACTTCTGCTAAGCTGGAGAACGTTCAGAAACACCTTGGCTGACATACATCCGTCAGTATTTTTCCTTAAAATTTTTAAAACCAGATTATGTTTCCGTTCCTTTTCTGCTTGAGCTCTATGAGCAAACATAAGAAAATCCTTACACTTACCACTTTAGACTTATTTCACCAAATAAACCAGTGAGTAATTTTTGCTCTTCCCTCAGCCTCAGCTGTATCTGCCCGTACATGTTAGCTCCTGCTTTAGCTTGCTTTCTCTCATTAACCAGCCTGCAACTGGTGATGCAACTGAATGCACTAAAAAGCCACCTCAGCGGACTTTATGATTATTATGAGAAGACCGAATCTGTCCCTTATTGAAGGACCTCTACATGAGAAACATCAAACATTTGTTTTCTGGTTGTGTGGACGAGAAGACTTACATCGATAAGAAGCTTGACCTCGTGCTTCTTAAGATCACCGCCAATCTTGGCTGCCAGGAGGACGCAGGCTCCAGCGCAGAGTTTGCGGTTTTGTTTGTTCAGCTTGCCTTGAAGAACGAGTTTTTCGAAGTAGACGAAAGCCATGGCCACAGTCGGCTCCTCATACCCGCACTCATCCTGGGCCAGTTTTTTTATCTCTCTTTTCAAGCTGTGAAAAAGTTTAATTTTGAAGTAGAGAAGGGGATAAAAAAGCCAATACTGACTAAGATAAACTAGAAGTAACACATCCTATGCTCATGCTAATTTAACTTCAAATGCAAAAAGAAAAGAAAACTTCAATTCTTGACATTCTCGTTGGTTTACCTCCGTATCTTGCTTAGAGTGAGACGAATGTGGGGGAATTTCTCCTTGAAGGTCTCATTCATGTCCTTCTTCAGGTCAAAGGGCTTGACGTATTCGATGACCGTGGTCTGGAAGGCCAAAGAAAAGAAACTAGAGACAGTGTCACCTAGCGATCTTTGTGGATAACTTAATATGTTCACGTGTGAGTGTTGGATTTCAAGGTCTGATGAAGAATCTCTCTGGAAACTGGCTTTATCCAGGACACTTAAAGGACAATCTGGGACACTGATGTTTTAGTAATGTGAGAGAACCAATGAGCAGTTGATTGTTTCAGTTTGTTGATAAGAACCTTGTTTTATTTCCAGGATTTTTCTAAGTCTTGTCAATGAAACAACAGGTCACAATGGCTGCTAAATCTTTGTTATAATGAACAGTGCTGTGCAAAAGTATCAATACCTCCATCCTTTTTTTCATTTTTACTTTTTGTCACATTACAGTCACAAACTTAGGTATTGGGAATTTTTGTTGTAGACAAACACAATTAATTGCAGAATTAGATAGTTAAAGGAAAATATGCATTTTTAATATACAGTACAGACCAAAAGTTTGGACACACTTTCTCATTGAATTCAATGAGAAAGTGTGTCCAAACTTTTGGTCTGTACTGTATATATATATATATATATATTTACAAATAAGGATTTTGGGTTCCTATAACTTGTGTTGCCTAAAATTGATAAACCACTAGAAATTCTTCAGCAACCATACTTTACACATAACCATAATTTACATATAATTCAGTCCTCCTCTAATCTCTTCTGTTCTTTTTTTTTAAAAATCGTACGTCTATTAAGAACCACAGCCATGCTTTCCGCTGTCTACCAAGTATCCTATGCTCTTGAAACACAGAGAACACTCTTGTTCCATTCCAGTAATAAACACAATAGCCATTGTTGTTGGATGCTGGCTTTTGCTATCGAAGGAAGAGAGTGGCCTTGACTAACATTATAATTATATCAGTCCTTGTTGTTCATTCAGCAAGTCAGAGGAAAAAATTAAGCAAAGCAGGAAAATATAAGGAGGGAGTTTAGTCCTGTAATCCCTTTTCCACAATACAACATCGGGTCTTTTATGAGAAAAACGGAGATGGTCTAGTTTTTAAAGCCGCTAAACAACAGCAGAGATAAAATGTTCTATTTACTGCATTCCATTGGGTGAGAAACAGAATCACTGGCCTTGAGGATTAGAAATTGTCTGAAAATATTCAAAAAAAAAGCTGATACTTTAAATTGTTTTTTAGGAATAAACTGCAGACAAATCTTTCCGGTGTTATTCTTCCTGGTGAAGACGGGGGATGCTGAGCACAAAAGGTCAAAAAATAACTGCAGTGGAATACTGAGGCTACGTGTCGAAGCGGAGACGAGCCTCTTCCTATTTGTTTTGAATGAAAACAACCTTCCCAACCCGCTCAGAGGCTGTTGTTGCTGCTGCTTGTAGTGCCGTGTTAGACTCAGTATCGTCTCACCATGTAAGAGGGAAAGATGAGCACTCTCTTGTGCTTTCCACAGGGCCACTGTGGGTCATCCAGCAGGTTGGGGTCATACTCGCGAAAGTCTCCGAAGTCGTTCCCTGCAGCGAGGACCAACAAACAAAACAACATGAGCTTAAACCTGGAGTTTGCGTGTGAACGGCTTCCTTTAAGAAGAGTCTAAGTTCACTCGCCTGTGTCCAAGCTGCTCTGGTTGCTGTTGGCTCTGCCCAGACTGAGGCTGCGGTGGCTCGCGTTTCGAGACTGAGAGAAGGACGAGGTAGAGTCAATGGTGTTCCTTCGACCGCCCAGAACGTTGGTGGGATACAAGAACTGGGTGTACGAAACAGTCTGCAAATAAAAGAGTGTTTATCTGAATAATAAAATACCAAAAGGGTTCTGAGGTGGAATGCTAAACTCCAGACATCCCAACCTATTTCTATACCAGAGAAATTTGTTTTCAATGCTGCTAGAGAAAAAATAAACATAAAAATAATTAAAATAGATAGGCACAGCAGGATCAAGCTCCCATATTGATACTTTAAGCATGATGTTTTGGGCCCACAAACCTTCTTCAGACTAACAGAAGTGTGCCTGAAATGCCACACATGATAAAATCTTATTTGATGATTTCTACAGTAGATATTTATGATCCACAATCCAGTCCAGTGAATTTTTGAATGTGCATATCGCTTAAATAATATGCAAAATATTTACGCAACATTTTGCACATCACTTTTTGATATACAGTACATACATTTGATATTATGTACATTCATATGCATATGATGCAACATAGTGCAGTATCAAAAAGAATAACAGGTTTATTTAGTTTGTCCTGAAATGTATTCATCCCATTTACAACTGCCTTTACATCAGTATGTCTGGGTAGTTAGTTTATTTATTTAAAATATCTATATGAAACATCCCACAAGCGCATCCATACCATCTAAACTTTTTCACATTTTGTTTATTTACAACCACAAACTGAAATAACGTTTTTTTTTATTTTGTACTTGTGATAGACCAAAGAGAAGGATACATGATTTATTTTAACCAAATAAAATATACATCTGAAGAAGTATTTCAATTATTTGTGATAAGCTCCCCTGAGACAATACTTCAAAGAACTAACTTCAGCAGCAATTACAGCTCTAAGTGCTCTGGGCTTTTGCTCATCTAGAGAAAGAAGATTTCTGCTCATTTTTCTGTAGCAAAATAGCACAAGCTCTTGTGCAATGGAAATCGTCTTAAATGCATTTTTTTAAGTGGTGCCATAGATTCTGAGTTGGATCTAATGCCTGCAGGACATCAAGCTCCTTGAGGACCGGTGTCTCTTTGAAGTCCTTGATCTAAACCTCAGCTGTCGAAGTTTCCCTAAAAGTTTAACTTTTGTCTCAGTCTCAAGTCTTTTACAGCCTCCGACATGTATTCTTCCACTCATCATCCCAAAAACTCAGAGAAGCTTCCTTCACCCTTCTGAAGAAAAGGTAGTTTCACACCATGATGCAGTCAACGTCTAGAGAAACATGGTGGTGATGAGAAGTTTTAGGTTTCCCAACAAATAGTTTATGGAATGAATCTTAAAAAATTAAACTCTGCTCAAACCAAAGACCAAAGCACTTTCTTCCACATGTTTGTTGTGTCTTCTGTATGGCTTGTGCCTAGACTACAAACAGTTCCTGCCAATAAGTCTATCTTTCAACAACGGCTTTGTGTTGAAAGTCATGTTTGTGGAGTGAGCGGCTAATGTTGTCCTGTCAGGTAGATTTTATTAAGAGCAGGCTGAATACAGATGCAAGCTAGAGTGAACATTTTTTAAAAACTATGAATCATTTTCCCTTGCACTTCACAATTTTAAAATACTTTGTGTTGGTCTATAACCCATGATCCCACTAAAATTATTAAGGTTTATGGTTGTAAGGTGACAAAATGTAAAATAAAAAATGTAAGGTGTATGAAAGCTTTTGTACAAATTCAAAATATTGCATACCTTCTAATCCAAGTCAAGAAGACAAGTTTGATCTTCACAGATCTTTGCCAGTTTCTCACCTTTCCATCTGCTCCCAACTCCACTCCCTCCAGTCCAATCACCATTTCCTTGGCACTTACGCCTCCTGACGGGTGACGCTGACGCCCTTCCGCCCTTATGTCCCTAGTGAGCACAAGAGTTTTAGAGCTCCCACCAAACAAATCGTGCTGCAGCTTCGTCCAACCCCCACACTCCCTCCCTCTTGTTTTAGCCCTGCTTCATCTCATCTTCCTCACACACTCATGTTCTGCTTTACACATGAAGACCCGGTATCGATCTGAGCTCATCGGCTGGCCTAGTTTCTGTTAACGGCTCGTGTTTTCAGGAGCTTCTCGGAGCACTCTTAAATAAATTGTGCCCTGGGGAGGCAGGATGGAGGAGAAAACTGAGCCAAACTCTGTCAGCTGCTGCCTCACCCAAGCCTGAGATGCCATACTGATGTGGGAGTGTGTCCCAAAACAGATGGCTGCAGAGCCAAATGTGTGTCAGTGGGGCAACGTGTGGGCAGGTTGAGACTATACACATGCTGAATAAGCTAAATATTTCTGTGAAAAGATTGTGCACAACACACAATACCCGTACCAATGTCTGTAAATACTTGTTTTACGGCCACACGCCAATGGAACAAACATATTTTTTGCTGGGCTTAAAACAATTAACTATTTATAGAAAAGCAACTGCAGTTTTTTCGATAAATATATATTTTTGTCATTTCCAAGTAAGTTGTTCGATTGCAAACTAATAATAAATAGCTTTGTAATTAGGCAATGAATCATTCTTACTTTTAGTATCCAAAGCAAACAAACAACCCATGCCTACAGCCAAATTATTTTTTCTCTAATGTTAAGCACAAATGCACTCTGACAGCCAAAGACACGTGCTAACACTGTCCTGTTTGTCTTGTGACCCCTTATCGTCCCTGGTTCAGTCTTGCTTTCTGTTTAACTCTGTATCCATATGCACACACATAAATCCTGTGTTTTGGCGACACATGGCATCTAGTCAGTCGCAATAAAAACTGTGTTATCAGACAGACAAGCAGGGCAAGGCACAATGCTGACACGTCGCAGGAAAGGAGACCCCAATGCAGCATGGCAGCTTTAACCAAATAATTTAAAAAATGTGGAAAAAAAGATGAATGGATACAAGCAAGAACATTTAAAGGACAAAGACGAAAAATAGAAAAGTTTCTCCTTTGTTATCCTGAGAATGAACGATGAATTAACTGAGAAGGAAATGTTATTCAGCAACATGCATGAATCTCAGGCTTTATGTAATCTGTTTGTTAGTGTTTCAGTTCTTATGTCAAAGCAAGCTTTAAAATAAGTGAAATCACAAGAAAGGTAATAAAAATCTCAAGCTATTAGATATTTCAATAAACACTTTACAAACTATCATATAGAGCGGTCACAACCCCAAGTATAGGAGATTTGAGCTTCTTCAACTTTACCTGTAAGAGCATTTATTGCCAACACCTGAATAAGTTTAAGGCTTTTACATAAGATTACAGTTCCACCACAGCCCACAACCAACAGTACAGCCCAACGACCCAGAGCATAAAAACATGATGCAGAATATGTGGTTTCATACTCCTGTTAAACATAAATATTTGATTCCCCTCAGCTCAACCTAAAACTTGATGTTTATTTACTCGTCATTTTCTTATAAGAACAGATGGACTCTTGCTCTAAGGCGCTCAGTTCAGTTTTGTATGTTGTTCTGCCATCATTTCCCCCAAATGCAGACCGTTACAAGCAATCTATCTCATCTAAGCAGGGGCTTGTAAATTCTGCCAGTACGGGGATGTGGCCAAGTCAATGACTTGGTGAAATGGTCTGGACTTCCTTAGATAGAAAGAAAATTTAAAAAACTACCTTTCGTAGCATTGACATAAAAATGTTTAAATCAAAATGTATAACATGATCTACTAGCAGAAAGGAAATACTAAAATTATATAGCAAAGTAGTCTTACTGCTGTAATTTTATCTATAATTTAATTGACTGTTCATGTAAACAGTTGATTTTGAAATGGTTTTGTTGCTGTAAGAGAAGGAGAAGTTTAGAAGCTCTTTTTCAGCCAACTGATCAACAGTGTGCAGCAAAGTGTTGGGGAGGGGCAGTTCATGTTACCATGCACATATAGCCAGAGACAGCTCTTGCTCTTCCAGCACTGTCTGTCTTTTGACCACAAGAACAGTAGATTTTTGTAACCAGAACTTTAGAACTCTAGTGTATCATGATGAAGTTTACCTGCGACAGCCTAAATAACTATATTTAAAGATATGCTTTTAAGAGGCAATAATTTCAACTGTTTAATAGCTAAAATATTTTTTTTTGACTCAGGCAGGGAGGAAGATACAAGTCCAGTTAGCATAAATATTTTTCTAAACTAGCAAAAATGATGTCAGTACAACAGACTTTTCAAACCCCTAAACTTAATGGATAAATCAATTATTTCAAAATGGCTTTTCTAAGATACATAGATGCAAGCTTAAACAGAAAGGGTGAATAAAATAATCCAATT
This sequence comes from Xiphophorus hellerii, assembly GCF_003331165.1. Lineage (NCBI taxonomy): Eukaryota > Metazoa > Chordata > Actinopteri > Cyprinodontiformes > Poeciliidae > Xiphophorus > Xiphophorus hellerii. Next base: position 19,154,452 of record NC_045677.1, on the reverse strand, counting down.
TATGGTAAGAACTTAATTACAAAATGTGAGAAATACATGCTGATCTTCAGTAGAGCTCTTTTTGGAGTTCATTTGTACCACAACATGAAAGCAAATATTCAGAGAAGATGGGTTAGTGTTAAATGTCAATCAACAATTTCAATTGAGTTGTCTGATTCAATTCTGTTCAGCACAAAACAAGCAGCAGACATCTAACTGAAAACTGCCAATATGCCTCAAAAAGCAGGCAAATGTGAGCACTGACAGAGCATAGGGGGCTTATTAACCTTTGACCCTGCACTGACTGGTTGGCTTAGGGCATTCCACAAATACTCTGAGCCTGTTGTGCTCTGCACTAAACCTCAACATGGAGCTTTTCTTTCTGTGCATTGTATTCTCGGTTGTTTACCTGGCCTGTTTCCCTTTCCACTTCCTCTAAACCGTGTCACCACATGGGGGTCAGAACCAGTTTTGCAATACAGCTGATCTCTATGCAAACCAGGCAGAACCCCTTTATATTGAATTCTAAAAACAGAAATGTGTTAGCTAGAAATCAGCTCTTCTATACAGCGGAGATCTGTAAAATTGGTAGAGAAGAAACAAAAAAGCATGGCTTAGAATTAAGCCAAATAATAATGCAGTATTATTGTTTCAGGCTTAAAAAGACTACATCTAAGAGGAGCAATTACCCCAGGAATGGTAAACAGGATGGACAGCAAAGCCAGCTATGGTAAAAAATTATGTGTGGGGGAGAGGGAAGGATGAGTGTCCACAAGCCACCAGAGCAATTATGACAAAAAGCAACAGAGGCAACAAGCAGAAAAGCTATCTAGTCTATTAATACTTACACATGTATGCACACAATTAAGCCCTTGAAGCCATTTTTCAGCCCACTTTGTATTTATGACACCATCATAATAAAAAAATGCATCGGCCAAAATCAAGCTTTGAAGGGAGAGCATGTCGACAAAGGAGAAATATGGGCGGAATAAAGGAAAGAGGGAGCACAGGGTGGGCGGAGTCATAAAAAGTACGGCATGCCGTCTGATACATACCCTGCTTGGCTACAATCTTGATAGGGCAGGACAGAAAATACACTATAGAAGGATCTTCTGCCACTGATAAGGACTATCCTATGAGAAAGAAAATGGTGAACAAGCTAATGAGCATCTATCTGGTGAAGATCCACTGGTTGAAGTTGGAGAGAGATGACAGGTAAAACATCAGAGTAAAGAGAAGATTGGAAACCTTCATTGCGAAACTTTGGTATGTGGCATGTGCAAAAGCTTTGCATCACTACTAGTTCTCAATATTTCACTTCTAATGAGAAATAATACAGAATACTTTACTGTTCTACAGTAATCAAGAAATCTTCAGACCCAATGAGCCAGATGAAAAAAAATGGTTTCTTGAAAGCAAGTCCCCATACCTGACACAGTCAGAGAAATGTTGTTATTAAGTTTCTTGAAACATAATTCCAAAACAAAAGGTTCATAAAATCAAAAAGTTAGCTACTGCTGAGTGTATGCAATACAGAAAATGTCAAAGACATTTTAACCAAGCTGTTCTATGACTATACCTGAAAATGCTACAGACTCAAAAACAGAGATTATGCTATTTTGGAAAAAATAACACTATTCCTACCCCAACACTGAGCTTTTAACAGCATGATGTGGCATATTCTGAAATCTCTTCCAAAATATACTTTATACAATGGGTGTCTTTAAGCGCTGTCATGAAGAATTTGATGCCTATTGGTTCCTAGGTGCGTCTCATTCCAATCCCAAGTATTGAAACAGCGTCCCATCTGAATGATCCAAGCTGAATTGGACAACTTTTTTCCCCCATAATAAATAAAATCAATGTTTTAAAACAGCTTTACATTTACTCAAGTTATCTTCTTCTGATATTAAAAGCTGAAACATATAAGAGAGAAAAACGTAAAAACAAAACACTTTAAATGGAAGAAAATGCTTTTTAACTACATTGTATGAAAGTAATAGATGGTTTAAATAAACAGCATTTCCTTGAAAATTGTCAGACATGAGGACTGTAACAAAAATAAATGAGAAAAAAAAGAGAAAACATCTTCAGAGAAGCTAAATTGTTGCCTTAAAGACTTTATATCGTAAGTCAGTAATTAGAAAGAAACATGATGCATTTTTCCAATGACTTATTGTTCCCATTAAAGCTGACCAAGATTTTTAAAAACATGTTAAATGCTTACTTCAAGAATTTCTTCTCATAGACATAAGGTCAGTCTATCAAATAAAATCCAGTCCGTAAACAACACCAGTTCCAAGTTGCCAACTTCTTTAGCACATTAATTAATACTATGCATATGAGGGCAAGAATGAGTTCATCTTTAAAAATATAATCAATGTCACCATCTTTTCTAACAAGCTGTGGACAAAATTGCTCCCTTTGTATAAGCCAAATGTTCAATAATGCTCTAAAATAGAACATAAACTTATACCTATTTGGATGAAAGACCAGCATTCAACTAGATCTCACATCTTCATGAGACGACCTGACCAGCAATAAAATACTGAAAGTCTCTGAAATAGTACGACTGAGTGTGTATTCAGTAATCGTTTGAAGATCAGCAGAATTTGTTTGACGTGAAGGATTTCTGTGCTGCAAACATGCTTAAGAGAACTGTGATACCAATATGAGATTCGGCATTCAGCAGTGAGACAGATTGCGTGATTTAAAAGAAAACTCAACAGTGATCAAATAAAGATTTTTTTTAAAAAGTTCATTGGATTACATAAATGAACAACCGGATGGGATTTCCAGTTTTGTTTGATTAAGAGTTAGAGCACCATGCTGTGAATGGACCGGGCCTGTAATGTGAGAAAAAAAACCAAGCTGCACTTCATTGACTGGGGCAGCCTGCCATCATTCAGTGAGAACTCTGCATTGACTGGAGGACGCCTCTGTTTGACTTCATACCTTCCATTGTGTATATCGTGTTGCCGCATGTTCTTTATGAAGTGGATCTTCTTGAAGCTCTTTGGTCGGGGTGAACCCGATAGGGTTCGACATCTAAAATGCAAAACAAACATAACAGTCGAATAGGAAAAGAAAAAGCGGAAGGCATTTCTCGAATTAATGTGGGGGACTTTTGCTTGTACCTGCGTAAAGGAGCATTTTCCTCAATGTCTTCTAGAGTTTCTAACGAAGAGCGCTGAGAGATGAGTCTCCTCCTGTGAAAACAGGCAGAAGAACGCAACCTTTAACTTAAGAGGATGTGAATTAAATTCCCCCCATGGTATTAACACAAAACAAAGTTTGATTTTGTGGAATAGCTCCAGCAAAATGACTACAAATATGACACAACTGACACAGCAAATAAACTTAACTGATGGTCAAACATTGTCGAATGCACCATAACATATTTTAGAAGCTAAAGAAGCAATAAGGAGCTAACTCATTAAGAAACAAAAACATTCTCAAAACATCGGTTGTCGGCAAGAAGCAACCTTTTCAAGAAAACCTTGTTGAGCTAGAAATAATACTTTTATTTTTCAGTAGCTAGATTTTCAACTTACAATCTGGGACCTATGTCTGCCCTGAAACCAAAGAAGAAAAACTGTCACAATGTTCAAATATTTGTTTATTTATTAATGTTGTTAACATAACATTCACCAAATAATTACAAATTATAAATCATGCATCTCAAACTCAGATATGAGTTTTTACATTTCTTCTCATTTTTCCAACAAAAACCAAAACACGGGGACATTTGAAAACATACATTTAATAAATTAGAATAAGTTCCAAAGAATCTAATTAAAAGATTAAAACTAACTCTTAAAAAGAACAAAGGGAAATGAGTTGCTGAAAAAAATTATTTTCTAATAACAATCTAATATGTTGAACATGATTGTACATAACACTTGGCACTAATAAATGCATATTGACATGTGATGGTAGTTTTATGTTCAAATAAGGCTCCACAATATAAAGAAAACAAATGATTGTTAGAAACACAACACAATATTAATTATGATTATCAAATGTTCTTCCTCCTTCTTGTTTTCCCAACATCACATTTTCTCCATCACTCTTTATGAGCAGAAGTATTTTTGTTGACAGAATCTAAGCATCAAATTTCTGCATTAAGGAGAAACAAGCCAATTATTACCAAATGATCATAAATATGAAATGACAGCAAAATGGATGTTTTGATAAAAGTGACATTTAGAAATATTGTAAAAATTAAACTAAAAACAAAGCAAAGTCAATATTACTGAATTCCTGGCCAGTTTCAGGTAGAACTATAACCAGGCTAATTGCCTTTAATTGTTTGCTGTTAGTAGAAAGAGATCTTTCTCTTTCTGTTAAAAAGTCATAATTTTGACTAAACGCTCTCACATAAAAAGGTAAAAGATAAATAATGACTGTTGATTAATACACACACTATCATGTCTACCATCTGTTACATCAACACAGAATGCTTTTGTGGTCAGTAATCTCCTCAGTCTCATAAAGAGCACATAGTATTTCCCAGGATCAGAGCTGCTAAGAGGATAACGAGCTGGCTCCACGAGCCTTTTGTGTAACACATTTGGTCACAGATGGCCTTTATTTCACACTTTAGCTGCTTGACTAAATTCTGCTGCCACAACGCTTTTAGTATGTGATCAGCTGCCAGTTTCAGAAAATAAAACCCACATGTGAAAGCTGAGTATCCCAAAGCAGTTCCAAAATTAGGTTATAATTGCATGATTAGCGTCACAGAAACAATGCTGTCTAACACTTTAGTCTGACTCAAAAGTTTTACAACCCCCCAAAATTTAAACAGTGAGAAGTTAACCCATTAGTGATCTAAAGAACTGGAATACTACATTTTTCTTCTGACTTCGGTTAGAAAAACAGGGTGGAACCGATGCTGTCTGTAAAGTCAAATGTGAAATAGTGGAGCAGAAATGAATAAATGTGTAAGATAAATGTGTTTGATGGTATCCAGAGCTAAGAAAAAAACAAAATACAAACCGTCAATCTCTGACAAATAAAAAAAAATGCCTGGGACAATAATCTAAGTTTAAATAACTAGAAAGAATTGAAGAGATATCCACTGGGGCTCTGCTTATGCGTCATAAAAGAGGGCCTGGCCTGACCTCTGACCCAGGGTTGAAGGAGAGAGTTCATGTGATTTATGGCCAGTATTTAATCATCCTCCTCTCAGACAAGAACAGGCAAAGTAATGATCCATGGCTGCAGCCTTCCTCGAGGGGCATGCTTTCTTTCACTGAGTCACTTTAATTGTGGAATTGCCTAATCTTCCAAAAAGTCACTTGAGCCATTTTAAATTATCCCTGGCTTGATATTTTGCAATGCATTTGTAACTAAACAGTGACATTTTCTCAATTGCTACACAGTTTGTTGTTTTGGTGTTTTAACCTTTATCATTTTATTCCTGCAGTCTCAGGATTAAGCACATGTGGGTTTGCTTAATCAATGTAAGATTAAGCAAATGTTTCTTCTAAGAAAATTTTGCAATATCTGTTGCATGCACAAAATGCTAATTTTGTCCTCATTTGACTAACTGGTTTGTTGCTCTCAGTATCACAGAGACAAGAAAAGATAGGTGAATTTCCCATATAAAAGTTTACTGTCAAACTAACATGACATTGGTTGGTTTTTAAACAATATTGTTGAATATCTGCAAAAGACCCTTGTAGATCGATTACAGGTTACAATATGCTTTTTCAGCTTTCTTACTGGGTAACTTTTGACAGACTGAAATAGTCTTTAATATTACATTAAATCAGATTGGAATGCCTGATTGGATTTAATCTGTCTGTATGTTTGCACTGTAGTTATATAAATATGATATATTGTATATTTCTGTGTAATCAGAAATGAATTCACTCGGTTTCTCATGTAAATTGCTTTGAAATTCAGTGTTATATAGATAAACTTAATTGTAAAGCTAGTTGGTGTGCGAGTTACTTTAGTTGAAATAGTTATCTTTCTGAATTTTAAATATGCAGACTTTAAGCATGTACACATGGCTATTATATTCTAAAGTAATATTGGACTGGGGACTCTGCAAATGTCTTATCCTTAAGTGACAAAAACCAATCTTGATAGGAAATGGTTACAACAAATAGTCTCTTCATGTGAGACATTTTGTCCACTTCCAACTCAAATCTCTATAAATAGAAAACTTTGAAAAGCTATTTACTAGCAAGCCGACCATGATGTTTCCTGTTTGCTTTGTCACAACTCCAGCTTTCATATTTGAACTCTGATCCAACCACTGTGGATGAACAGCTGCTGTTCCTAGTGCAAAAGATGTTTTCTTGGCCAGCACAAATCCTGGAGACAAAAACAACAGTATGGCCACTCATTCATTCTCAACACAACTCTAAGAGCAAGGGTCAGAACAATCAGTGTCTAGTCCTTCAGTTAGACATTAACTGGTTTGAGTATGGCGCTTTGAAAATGGCTTGTAGCCTCCAGTCTCTTTTAAACAGTCCCTGTTATTGTTGCCTAAGGTAATTTTGTCCAGGCATGACCTCAATTTATGCAGCAGTTACATCAATTCTGCTATGAATGCAATGAAATTATCTTGTAATAAAATGTGCATAAAAGGGATTTCCAATCCTGCTCAGTGGTGAGCAGGAGGTGAGCATAGAGTTATAAAACAACAGAGGGCTGGAAGTGGAGATTAGAAGGTTTTACACGTACGACCTGTTGGCAGCTTGCCACAGGACATGGTCTTCCATTTTGCAACAGAGTAAAAGTAAATGTTAAGGTCTGGATTTATTCACACATAGAAGGCCATGCCAAGGGGGAAGAGGGGACTTGATTATCTGATGAGAGGACAAAAAAAAAAATCCAGGGGAGCTGAGCCTCTCTGATCCTCGAAAGGACCGGAACAAATGGGATACATGAGGCAACTTAAAAAATAATTGGGCATAAAAGACGATAAAGAAAGTTCATAGCAGTCTTATAAACATTCACAACTGAAACTGTTAGTTTCTAATTGGCAAACATAGCAAGTGCATATGTGAGGACAAAAAAACAAAACAAAAAAAAAGCTGAATGCAGTGGCAATGTGTGATTGCTTTGAGATAAATGGATATACTCAGATAAAAAAAGCACTGACATGAATAATGGTTCTAGCTTTACTAAAACCATTATTTAAAAATAACGGAAGAAAAATGTATTCTGCAAAATGTATGCTTTAAAATTCTCTTTTAGTGTTTTTAAATAGAGGCCAACAAACATAACCTTTGGACTGAAAAAGGACTATTATGTCTTGATTGACATTTATTCCTTTCATTTGAAAAGAATGTTATCAGAGTTTTTTATTATCTTAACCACTAAATAAAAAACCTTCATCAAAGTATAATTTTTTAAATGTTGATGGTAATGTTAAAAAAAATCTTGATATCTGGGAAAATTTGAAAAAATAGATCATTTTTGTGAGTAGGACCACATATGACCAATATTTTGGATCCACAAAAGTCATCTATGCATTGATGTTTATGCATAAAAAACATGAAAATAACAACAAATCATCGATTATCCATCTTAAAAAAACGGCTCCAATTTTTACATGAAGTTCTGTGGAGAAGTGGAGGGGATTTTCTTGGTTGTGAGGCATGTTCTTCAAATCACTTAAGAGTTTTATTTGAAATTCACACCATGTGAAGGGGAAGCATTTTTTCCTACATTTTGCTGAATAAATTATTGATGTGTTGTTGATGGTCTGGCGACAATAAGAACTTGTTTACAAGATGTGTAGAATGTTGGAACTCAGATAAACAGTAGAGTGGCAGGAAAAAGTTGCATGTGATGGAAAAATGAAACTGATATATAAAATAGTAAAATATGTCAAAAAATTAAATCACTTAGTAATTGTTTTTGATCTGTTTAAAGTGCGAATTGTGCTTCCGCATAAACTTATGGAGAAGTAGTTAACTTTCTAAGTGAACAGCATCTCTGAATGATCTGAAATTATTTTTTTATGAAAAGAACATTTTAAGAATGTAAAAAAACTTATAAAGTTTTATTTAATAAGAGGAATATTGTAAAAGCTAAATGGTTCAAAAAGAACAAACTATGAGAAATGAATTAGTGATAAAAAAAAAAAACTACAATAATTCCCACATTCCAAAAACATTGTTTATAGTTAAACACATGCTGGACCTTGTTACACTGTCTCATATTCAGCTCCTTGTGGACTGTCTGACCATATGTTTCACAGCCCAGACATTACAAGACTCTCTGAAGGAAAATAAAGCCTTCTTATATAACTCTGTGATTATGCCAACCATGACCTCACCACACAACAATCGACCTCATAACCAAAGATATGTGACCTAATCACACAAAACATGAGCGGACTATTATGTTGGCTCATACTCCCTTGTTTCCAGCCAGTTTATTAAATCACTGAAAGTACAAGTGTCTGCATTACTTCTGTTTGGTGTGAACAAAATTAAAACAGGATGTGAGAAGCTTTTGTTTGACTGTGATGGAGGAGGAAAAGACAAATAGCGATAATTGTTCTACACCTCCAGCTTCAGCACCAGATGGGGAATGGGGTGCTATATTTAAAGCTCGGCTCTTGGTGCACTGATTTATGATGAATATATACTGAAGAGTGCAAAGAACCTAAAGTTAATTATCATATTTCCACATTAGATTCTGAGGGTTTGAAGAAGCCCCTGGCCTCTAGGTGAATCTATTCTGGAGACACATCAGAGCCTCTGCGACTTCCTGAATGGGAGCAGGACTCGAGGCCAAAATCTCTAAAGGGAGAGTGTGTCTCTAATTCCTCAGAGAGAGGAAGTGGAGAGCAGAAAATACAGAGCCAGGCTGCTTCTCAGAAAGCATGGGCATCCTGCCTCTCCCAGCCAGGGACCTCTCGTACATGTTTCCACCAGCTGCCCAGGGAAAAACAAACCCGGCACTGTGTGGAGAGCGCTCGTCTGTTCACGCACCCGTAGAACGTGGTCGAACTCCCACAGCAGGTTATTCATTTCTTGGCATTAGAATTCCTTTTATGCGAATGTCCTTCAAAAGCAGGACACAGTCAGAGTTTAGCAACTATATACTGAATTTATTAATGGAGCAACTGAGGTTGTTGCGGGATGAGAGTTCTAGGGTTGCTCAATAACGGCAAAATGCAGGTCTCCATTAAGAATATCTTGTCTCTAAAAATTCTACTTGAATTTTTTTTAAAGTAAGCATAAATTTAGTAAGGTGTAGGGGTCATAATGGACACTGGGAAATATTTTATAGGCTACATAGGCAACTGTCAATCCTGAGATTTCATGGTAAGGCATTTAGTTTTAATTTGCTTTTTTAATCTTTGTTTTAATAGATATTTAATGTTCAAATTCAAATAGTGTAGTTCTCGTAAAAAGCTTACTAGTTGTCTTTTACCAATCTATAAAAGTATTACCAGCAATTTTGTCAAGGTGATTTCACTTTAAAAAAATGATGTGGTCACTACAAAGTTCAAAGGCAGGTGCAACTGCAATAACCGTAAATTCTGTATTCTTTGAAGGAGGTAGAGCTTCAGTCTGGTTTACAATCCATTGTTGATCATTTCATAACGCTATGAAATTACTTAAAGCTTCAGTGTGTAATGTTTAGAAAAATATATTTTTAAAATATTTGTTAAAACTGTCACTGTTGTACCGTCACTACTTTGTGATAGTACAACATGAGACAAATGATATGTGAAAAAAAAAGCCATATGCAGAAATGCACCGCTCCAGGTAAAAAACAACCAATCATGCCAGGAGGAAGGTCTTAAGGCCATCAACCACACACATGTATATGCTGCTCCTCAATGTGCCAATGTGTGTGTGTGTGCTTTGTTGCCTTGTAATTGTCTGGTGACCAGATGTACATCAAAAGATAGGGAGCCCCCCTGCTAGGACAAGTGGGAATTGGAGGATGAATGGATGGAGACATTCAACAACCTTATTGAATGCAACTTTTTTCCTAACATCATGTGTGTCCTCCTGTGTGTTTTAGTTATATCACTGGACACCTGATTACATTGACTCTGCAACATTAGCTGTCAGTGAAAAAAGAAGCCTGTCTATGACGCACCAGTTTAAATCAGGCGGACATCTATAAGATATAGGGCAGAGGTTTTAGAGGAGCAATATTTAAGAACACAGATTTAAAGATATTTGTGTAGTTATTATTGTAGTATTAATAACTTAACTGTAAGCTTCTTTTAGAATATGCACAAATGTAATTTTCTCCCTGCATCTTCTCACCTTATTTCAAATGGTGTGAATTTATTTCAATATTATCATTCATCTTACTTGATTGCATATATTCATTATGTATGAAGAACGATTGTGTCCAGACAATATAAATGGGTTTAATTTCAGCTTCTTGCACTGATTTGTAAAAATAGATTCATGCAGAGTGGTACTTTGGTGAGAATCTCAGCCCACATCAAAATCTGAAAGAGAGTTTTCCCCTCCTCACCATTTGCACAAGCCACTAAAAATGTATAAAAGCAAAAATTATGTCAAAAAAAGTAACACTAGACTTTGGCAGCGTCTGTCCTCCACAGTTCTCTGCACAAAAATTATGACAATGTAAAGACTGCAAGCTGAAAGACTATTCTCATTCAAAGTCATCTTTTGACAGCGATTTATTTCATGAGTGTTTGTTTCCTCATAGCCAGCACTTCCCGAGTCAGAACAACTGAAGAACATTTAGGTATTTAGAGTTTTAAGCATATTTTCCCCTCACACTACAGCCTGATAGTTTGTGTAACTTCCACTCTGCCAAGAAGGGGAAATAACAGTTTACTGAGTGTTTCACCATGAATCAGAGCTTCCTCAAGAAGTGTGGCAGAGACACCAGAGGGTGGAGAGGATTTAGCCAGATGGGTGGGGTAGAGATTTGACCGGAGGGGCTCTGAATGGAAAAAAACTGAGGAGAAAGGAGCTGAAAGCAGGTTGAGAGTCATTAGAGGACTGACATCTGTCTTGCTTCTATGGTCAGCCAAGGCCCTCCCTCAATCTGTCCTCGCCGCTCCCACACAAACATAAAGTAGACAAAAGGGGGCAAATAAGAGAGGCGCATGAAACGACTAGCCCCTGCTACACGTGGAGTCGGACAAGGGTGTAGAGTTACAGGATGTTTACGTCACACAGAGCAAAAAGCAAGTGTGTGCTAAGCTGTAAAAGTCAGTTCCATAAAAAGAAAATCACACTGAAAAAAAAAGATGCACAGAAAGCAAAAGTGAACAAAATAAAACTGAAACCAGCTGATTCCCTGTGGAGCCAGTGAAGCTTGGTGAGTCATGGCCATGATAGCACCTACATGGAGTGCGGATGAACTCTCCTCCTGCTGTGCTTTGTTGTGTTCAAGCCAAGTGTGTTGCCTGGAACTGAGTGCAACTTTTCGAAGCGGCTGACTATACCAAATTTTCAGGGCAACAGGTCAGAATGTTCGTTCATTCATGTGGAAAAGCAGGAAATGAAACAAGAATTGCTGAAAATTCCCTGGGTTTGTTACGGTTTCAAATGATCCTGTCAGAAGACATTGTAATTTGGTTACAAAAGAGCCAACTTTAAATGTAAACCGATGAAATAAAACATTTCTTTTTTACTACTTTTCTTAACCCCAAAGGTACTTGATGTCTCTTTGTTATGAGTTTTCTGTGTTTTCAATTTGTCACAGAAGGCAGACATCAGGTTTGTGAATGAAACCATACCTCACTAGTACGTGTCTGTTTATGAGCATGGAAGTTAGTGAGATCTGAGATATTTGGATATTTTTGTTGGAGTCCTTTTTTGTGAATGCTTACGCAATACAAGTCGTTTATCGGCATTTTATTTCTTAACTTTAACTTATCAAGAGAAATTCTTTAATTCAGTCAAGAATTAACTGGAGCACAAAGGACAGCTGCAGACCTGCTGATTGATAAATACATAGTGCAGATGGGACAACCACAACTAAATTATGCTCATAAAAGTCTTATATACTGAAAATATTACTTAAAATAAATTAATAATACATTATTAGAGAAATTGTATGCTTTGGTGTGGACAATCGTAGAAATGACAGCTGATGTGACAACTGTCCAGATAATAATCACAAACACCCACCACCTGAATATTAAACCACAAGTGGTTATTGCTAAATAAATTGACTGTCCACATACTGCTTTATTCAAGAAATGTAAAATTAAATGGAAGGGAAAAAGTGTGGTACAAAAGCTCAAAAGCAACATGGATAATCACAACCTGGACATGATTGTGAAGCAAAGCACATTCAACAGTTTGGGGAAGATTCACAAGGCTTGGACTGCAGCTGCAGTACAGTCCTTCAGTGGCCCTACTGGACCTGTAATAATTTTTATATCTACTGTGTCACTTAAACGTTCAGTGTATGTGTTATTACTTTTATTTATTTTTTTGCTCTAACACATGAAAATATTTGTTTTGATGAAAGTTTTGAAAATTTTGCAAATAAATTGTGTTTTTACCATCAAGCAGATGTGATGGTAACATCAAGGCAGGCAGAGTGATTGTCTAAGCGGGACCCCGAAAAAATAGAATTCTGCTTTGGAAACCTTGGGAACACTTGTGCCTTTTTGCACGTGTGAGTATTACAGGTTGGAAACATCATTCAGTAAAAATGATCGAGAAACTTTTCACAGACATATTATCAGACAGGTTGCAGTGCATTTTGCGAAACACCGCAGAATTGTAAATGAGAATATTACATAAGATGACTTCAGTTGTCCAGCAAGGAGGAAATTTACTAAAAAAATAACATATTTGTTATAGAAAAACTTGCACGAGTGACCTGAACTGAATTGAGACAAATGTAATGTCAAAAACATGCAAAAGTGATGCTATGGTAGATGGTGATTTTAACTGGATCACTATGTTAATTTTGTACCCATGCAACCTTGAGCCACTCTCGGAAAGCATGCAATGGGACAATGCATTCATGCAAAGGCACTTAAGAAGTTAGAAACACCAGTTGCTTTGCTTAAAATTATTACAAACACTTGAGATGTGAGAATGCAGAATATTAAGTATTAAGCTAAAAAAAATTACCAGGCGTGTTGCAGGGCATGTCTCCACACGCCACTCAGTGAAGAAAAGCCACTATTTACATTTACCTTGACCTCTGCTGCTCTATCTGTCCGCCCTCCAGGCTGAAGCTCGGGGAGAACTGCCTGGAGTAGGCGGCAGGAAGGATTCCCTGAGTGTAAGTCTGCAGCCTCCCTCTGGTTGCCACTGGGACCGCGGAGAAAGGCGAGTTGAACGTGGAGGGCATAAAAGCGTCGCCCTCCGTGTCTGCAGCCGCCGGGGCAGCGGCGGAACCCATCCCACAGCTGCCCCAGCTGGCGAGCCGAGCCTGGGTTGCTAAAGCGAGCGCCTGGGTGGCCTGTGGTCGCTGCAGCGGCAGCCGCAGATGCAGCTGCAAGCCTCGGCGGTGCCAGCAGCGCCGTGCGCCCCGAAGCGCTCCAGAGAAACCAGGCTCTGTCTAGTCCGTGCTTCCAGCGAGTTATCCTCCTGGTTCTGATCGTCTGCATCGTCTTGCACGGGTCGGCCGTCTAAAGAAATGTTGCTGAGAAAGGACAGCGCTGCTTGCCTCCTCCTTGGGTCTATGCGTTTCCGTGTATGCTCAATACTGGGGTGCTTTATCTGCTGAAGCGTGGCTGTGGATGTGTTGCTGCTGGTGGCAGCCGCCATGGTCCGCTCCCGGCAATCAGCGTGTCGATCTTACCTTGTGGACATGGATATTGTTCTGATCGTGTTTGTGTGGTGAATGGAGGAGCCAGTCTTTTAAGTACATGCGTTTAACTGGGTGAAAACAGGGAGGTCACGTGTGTGCAGTATTGTGGCAGCACAGGGAAAATCTGGACCAATGAGCTTTGAGGAAGTCCAGTTTTTTTTTCTTTCTCTCTATTTTTTTTTTTTTTTTACCTTTTCCTGACTGCTGAAGCTTCTCTGTTCTCCGACAGAGCATACCAAAATTACATAAACTTTATCAGGATATTTCCAAGCATGGATAAGATAGATAGATTTTTCTGCCTCGTTAACATTTTAGCTCCACTCATTTAAACAATAAATCTTAAACACAAATGTGATCAAACTTTCTTTTTCTTTCACTCAGGCTTGATTAAATATACCTTCTGCTTGCTTAATACTCACAAGGTACAGATGTTTGCACTGTGATCAATGGGCGCTGGCAGAATGGGGCCTGGCTAAGTTTGTTTTTAGAAAATAGATTGTTTTCTGAAATGTGCGAGTCAGCATCTCTGGAGCAACTGCGCCATCTGTCTGCTTGACATGCTATGCAGTTTTTTTTTAAGCGAGTAACTGGCAGTAACTCGCTTTAATATGCCATCTAGTGGTATTATTTGTAAAAGAGGTGTGGAGAAAATGTTAATGGATGAGCAGCGGTGCTTCCAGAAAGTTTTGTTTGGGGTGACCAGAAGAGGGCCAGCTTACTGTATCTTTATGCTGGTTGCCTAAATCAAAAGCCAGAATAGACGTTCATAAGTTTTACTTAGGTCTGTTGGCTTGTCTGATCTTAAAACTTAGGTCTGACTAAAAATCTAATCTAATCTGATGATCTGTAACCTGATATCTTCAAGTACCTCAAAACATCTATGTCCTAATGTCTTAGAAAAAACCCTGTTAGTCCCTGAAAAATCTTGTGTTGTTGCTTTTAAAATATGGTAAACCTCCTAATTTTACCATATTTTATTGTCATATGTTTTATTTCCCTCATTTGAGGATTCATGCAGTCTTGAAAAAGCATGAAATTTAATTTGAGGGTTTTTTCACATATGAATATATTAATTTATTTATTAAAATATTATATATTTATTAAAAATATACCTCCACACCCCTTTGACAGACAAAATGTTCAAATTCCTCAGATTGTTTTTTTTTTACCTTATTACATTAGCTATATTTAAAAGTCTAAATTTATATATTACAAAGCACAACATTTTAGTTAATTTTCATTTGTATGACTTTCTTCATCTTTCATTTGCCACATCTGAAATTAAGTTTTTGTCTAACTAATTGACCAAAATCAAAGGGTCATTTCCCATATCTTTTAGTGTTTTTAGACCTTTAGAACAAAACAGCCCTAGATTTGTTGCAGTAATGTTTGAGGTGAATGTTGGAGTTTGGCACAAACAACCCCGCAAGCATAAGCAGGTTTACATAACAGATGAATGGATGGATATTTCAGTACTGAATGATTCCAAAAATCAGCATGTGCAAAAAAATTTTTTAAAATGCTAATAAGAACAGTGTAGCATATTTGTTTATTTAGAAAGTTAGATCTAAATGTTCAGTGACACATTTGGTGAAAAACAAAGAGCAATTCAGGACAAAAACCTTTGTGAACTGTCAAACATGGCAGCAAACAGGTACTAATTTGGGCTCATGTTGCAGCTGCAGGATGTTCACTATTTGTAGCCATTGAGTTGACCATCAACTCCTCTGCATACCAAAGCAATCTAGAGTCAAATGTGAGGCCATGTGTTGTGCCATGTGCTGAGGCTTGGTCAAACCGGGTCATCAACAGAACCAAACACAATATGAAACCTAAAACAGAGGTGCTGAAAAATATTCAGCGTGATGCGATGATTTAGTTGAAGTCCAGATCAGCAACTTGATAGAAATACTTGTTGGGAAACGTGTTCATTAACAAATCCGCACAAACTTGATTGTGCTGAAGCAACATTGTAAGGAAGGACAATCTGTCCCAGCCAGGTGACACATTGTTAAGACCTCTATAAAACAGACACAACTACTGTACATCTAGGAGAGAAGCCAATGCTTGCACAGGGAGGACATGCAAACTTCATGCGGAAAAACCCCGGGCCAGGATTCAAACCCAGAACCTTCTTACTGCAAGGCAACCATGCAGCCCCACAATTGCACAAATTAGTCTAATACATTCTAAAGTCAAACACGTTAAAGTTTGCATATTTGCTCTGCTAGAAACATGCAGACAATGCCACTAGAGGTCCCTGCTGCACTACATGTCTTGCTTCCTGAAACTTACTGCAAGATCATTTAGCTGGTGGTAGAAAATCTCACAGTTGTAGTATGTATGCTACAATAGCATAAATCAGAACCATTTATTTAAAATCTGTGTGTGTCCTGCGACTCAAACAGGTTACAGATATCGAATCGGATCACAAAGACTCTCATTGTCTGATTCACAGACTTATGTGATGGCATAAGCACACATAATGTGCAATTTTATGAAGAAAAAAAATTGCCCCTAAAAATCTGCATTAA
The DNA here is from genome assembly GCF_003331165.1 of Xiphophorus hellerii. Classification (NCBI taxonomy): domain Eukaryota; kingdom Metazoa; phylum Chordata; class Actinopteri; order Cyprinodontiformes; family Poeciliidae; genus Xiphophorus; species Xiphophorus hellerii. The sequence continues at coordinate 19,138,181 of NC_045677.1, read as the reverse complement.
AAAAATATTTATTCAAGATGTTCTCCTTTAAACATTTAATATTTAGCTCTTAAGAACAATGATCTGTAGTGCGATGGCTTTCTGCAGACTGACTGGGCAACAATAAAAAGCAGGACCTGCAGGTTCTCTGGCCTGCCCGTTAATCTGAGCAGCCCATCGGTCCTGCAGCTCCACAGTATGGACTCCTGCCCCTCGGTGAGAAACACCGAGCTTCCTGTGTTTGTGTGAAGTTTCCTACTCATGAAGTGCTTCAGCACCTCATTGTGAGGCTCCATGCACATGACTCTGCTCTTACTTTCATGATGATTAAAGACAAAAATGCTTCTGCGGGAGAAGAAGAAACACAATACTGCACCGGCCGTTAATGGGTGCAGAGCTGCTCGGAGGTGCAGGATCACGACAGCCCGAGGAGAGGTCCGAAAGAAAAATGTTCCTGAGGTGAGAGGACAGAATGTGGAAGGAAGAGGGCGAAGAGCAGAGACAACAATGGGGAAATAAAATTCTGACATCTAAATATTTATTGCTTAATCAGAATCGTGGAGTTCAGGTCTCACGTTTTAGAAACGGTGATGTCAAGTTGCTGTTACTGGAAATGCCATCCCTGGGAAAGGTTTCACCTTTTAATGTTTTCTTTTGAGCAATATTTTGAGGCTTTGCAGAGTAAAGCAATTAAAATGCCTGCCAAGCTATTTCAGGGGTGCTAATGTTGTTGCTGGCCTGAGTTGTCTTTGCTGTGAGACACTGCTGACATGCACACATCACACACGCACACACGGACACACACACAATGGACAGAGCATTAAGATCTAACTCTTACTCAGTGAAATCTTTTGTTCTTTAATTCTTGACAATATTTTTTTCATATTCCCCATGCAGGATCAAATTTTATCAACATTAGCAGTCGTGATCAGATTAGGTGTGTGGTGATGAGGGATTTAGATAAGGGTGAGCGTGTGAGGTCAGCACTGATCTCTCAAATGGGGGACGGCCCGTCTTAATGGGACCGGGCTCTTATCAGAGGAATCTAAAGAGCTCCCTGAAGTTCACCCCAGTTTAACCGCAAGCTTTCGGTTGACACATATATGGCCTAGTGATGTACTCTGGAGGGAGGACCACTCACTTTCACAAGAGGACACACATACGATTCATTTTGCAGCAGCGCCTCGCAAAAATATTCACACCTCTTGAACTTTTTCACGTTTCATACCATAACAACAACCTGTTATTGGTTTGAATTGATAGGCCAATTTATACATCAAAAAGTATAAGATTGGAAAAGTACTGTGTGACCAGCTTTAAAGTGAACCTTCTTTTCAGTCTCAAGTATTTCCATATTTCCATGTGTTTGCTTCACCCACATGATCAGTTTCTCTGTTCCTATTAAAGAAAAGAAACCTGACAAAATGATGCTGACACCATCATGTTTCAGTCATGTGGTTGGTGTCTTTAGTGTGCCGTATTGTGTTAGTTTTCCATTATATATAGTGTTTGGGATGCAGTTCAAAAAGTTTAAAAAGTTTAAAAAGGTCTCATTTGCCCAGTTTTCCCCCCCCCCACATATTTATCATGGCCTCTACTTGGCTTGTAGTAAACTCCAAACAGAACTTCTTGTGACAAATTTTCCCACCTGAGCTGTGAATAAGATTTACCATGGGCCTCTTGGCTGTTTCCCTAAATGATGCTCTCTCTGCCCAGCCGCCTGGTTCAGCCGTATGTCTTAGCAGGTTTCCAGTGGAGCCAAATCCCTTCTAATTTCAGAAGATGAAGAGCTTGGGACACTGTTTTATCATCTAACCCAGATTCAGACTCTCCATGACTTCCTGGTCTGCTGAGACCTTTGCAGAACAGCTGGCTTTATACTGAGATGAAATCACTACATCAATTACACTCTAAATATAATCTAATAGGACAAATTCTGAAGACATTTGGTTGCATGGGATTTTATCTTGAGGTATATTAGAGGGGTTCAATACAAACAGACACAATACGACTTTCCAGATTTCTATTAGCAAAAAATACTGAAATGCATGTCATGTTTTTCATGTTGGTCTATCACATAAAATGTCAATAAGTCATATTAAAATTAATAGTTCTAATATGACAAAAATGGAAAAAAAGATGGCCATACGAATTGACGTATACTTGCTATACTTGCTGTAGCTAAAAATATGTCCTCTATAGACAACAAAGTTGGTTTTCTAATCTGTAAAATAAAATAAATTTGTAAAACAATTGTAAAATAAAATATATGCATTTATTTGATTGTGACACTGATCTTATGTAAAAAGTTGCTTTCGTGGCTAGTGACTGATATGCATGTTTAAAAACTACCCAATAGTGTATATATGCAGTTGGAACCAGGATCCAGATAGCTCAGCATAAGACAGGAAACCAGGGGATGTTTGTTTTAATGGATGGTTGATGGTAGATGAATCCTGTCTGTCACATTCCAATTTGTAACTTTTTCCTGGAGCTCTGACTTCCTGAAGTTCCTCTTCCCCTGTGAAGATCACTAAAGGCAGAGTCACAGACACCATTGGAAGAAATCACAGACACACCAGTGGATAACCTACAGTACTTTCCAAAAGTATTCATACCCACAGAACTTTTTCACTTTTTTACTGTACAGTCAAAAACCTCAGGGTATTCTGGGGGCTCTTATGTGACAGACCCAACACAAAGTAGCACAGTTACAAAAAATAATAAATGTGTTCTGAATTGTCTTAAAAAGAAACATTTGAAAATTGTGGCATTTATTATGTATTCCTCGTCTTTTAATCTAAATAATGTCACATGCATTCAAAAATCCGCTGTTAGACGAGTCAGAGATGAGTAACAGCAGTGGATTTTTAATGAGAATATGTGACACAGAATTGATGACAATACCTCTAGGATGATTTTAGTTTTGGGGGAAAAAATTTTTTGCTTCTTGGAGAGCTTGGTGGTCCTATTACTGTCAACAAAATGACTAACTCCTGGAACCAGATGGTTGTTGCCTCAGGTAACATTGGTCTGAACACCAGATTTCTACACTGATTATAGAATGAATACAAATCAAAAAAACTATTCATGAAAAACTTTTTTTGGACAATATAAAATCATGCCCCCAAAAATAAATAAGAGCAAAGTCAGATGTGGTTTTTTGGAGGCAACGTCCTGCCATAGAGGTAACAATTGGAGGACTGTTGGAGGAAGTAGGAATACCCGGAGAGGATCCATGCATGCACAGGAAGAACCCAGACTTTGGTGTGAACCCAGGACCTTCTTGCTGCAAGGCAACAGTCAACTGCGCCACTATGTACCCTCAAAAAGCAATGAGCTCTTCCTCTTTATTCAGTAGAAAGTTCTGAGGTATTACTATAGAAACTGAAACTTAGCTTAATTATATCCTGGAAAGCAAAAGTGAGGAAGTATGGAAAATAAATAAAGTAAAACGATAGCGGTCAGGTGGATTGTGGAGTTAACTGCTGTCGGTCCACATGATGGAATTTTGAATAGAGCATCTAAACCCTTAAAGTGTCTATGCATTTAAATATATATTATTTTTCAATGGTTGTGCTTGTTTAGTGACAATTTGTTTTATGCCAAGATGAAATGCCTGGTGGTGCTGAGGAACATAGCTGTTCAAGAAGCTGGTACTGGAAGTTGAAAGCTGCTGGAGGAGAAAGCTATAATGAGAGGTGATGGGATATGTAATTGCTACTTTCTGAAAGGTCATAGACAATTAAATGCCTGCCCTTGTGTCACAGCCCCCCTGACATCAAATGCACCATATTACATTGATCTATGGAGACCCAATGAGGACAACTCTGTCAAAGAATTTATCTCTTCATGAGATTTAAGGAGGCCAAGGCCTCTGCCAAACAAATTCAAGCTCTGAAGGTCAACATGAATCTCAAACTGAAAGATTTAAACTCATCCAACCTTCAGAGCATAGTAAGACCCAAACAAGAGACCACAGCCTCTAAATTTTAGCATGATTGTCTGCCATGAATGACAAGGGAGTTGCCTTTGCACATATGTGCTTTTTGCAAATGCACAGCTCCATCGTACAACACTCTAAACACATTAGTGCACGCTTTCTGCCAGGCGTTAATGCAGCCCGGATTATTTGGAACACTGACATGTTCCTGGCATCTTTCAGGATTCCACAGTCATGATGAAATTTCTTTTTGGGAACATTAGGGTCAGTTATTTTTTCCTGTTTGCTTTGCAAATTGTAAGCAGGAACGCAACAGTTAATCATGTTCATGAAAGCTTGAACCACTTTCTTTTTCTTTTTTGTTCCCTTCTTTTTCCTTTTTTTTTTTTACAAAGCCCTGTCACATCCAGTGGTTTCGTTCCTGTTTCTCTGACCTCTACACTCCTGCCTATTAGTCACTTTGTAAAGTTTTTCGTCAAGGAATGCAGGCTCGTTTCACTGTTGCTCTTTTTTGCAGGGACAGGGACAATTTAACAGTTTGCATGCAAAAAACAAACTCAAATGTGTAGAAGTGAATTAATGTGTCAGCTAAATAAACTGTCTTCCTAATTGTCCTCTTCTCCGCCGGGTTATTCTGCAGCCTGCTTCAAAAGTCAAATGCAGACATAAAAAAACAGTCTCTTTTTTTTCTCCCCCCCAAGAATTTCCTACTTTTGTTTTTCTTTTACGAGAGTTAGCTCCTTTTATAAGTATTAGCCAGTGTTTTTGCTAACATACTTTGCTGTTTTTGGTCTGTCTCACAATGAAAACACTCATTTATATTCATTTGGAAATGAGTGGGTGAGAGACAAAGACGTGGATGGGTGAGATACAATCAGGGCAGTGGAACTTGCGGGGTTTAAATGAACTAAGATCCTGAACTTGGGCAAGAGAGCCTTAAATCAGGGCAATGCATCCCGAGGAATGTAGCTTCACATACCTTGCAGTTCATTCCACATGGGAATATTTGTCTCACTTATAAAAATCAGGGCTTGAGAGTGTCAGCTGATGCTACCGACGTGAGGAACTGGAAAAAATGACTTTTATTTGAATTCTGCTGTTCTTCTAAAGCAGGAGAGAAGGAACGTGACCCATACTGGGTCAGTCTCACCTCTATGCTAGTGCTGCTGTTAGCGCTAAATGCTGCACTGTTGCAGTAAAACGTCTTGAAATGCATTGCGCGAGCAAACTCCATGATCCATATTCTCTTAGTGTGTAGGCGTGTGTTTGTGTCTGTTGGCCGGGGTGCACACGCCTTTCTGCGTCTGCACATATCAATGTTAACACAGTGTTGCTACGTGATGCATCGCCAAGCCTCGCCCAAAGTAGGAGGAGAGTACATGGCAGGGTCAACATAGTACGAGCCGGAGGAGACGCAGTGCCTGGCACGGCGACACACACACGCAATACACGCCCACACACCCCTACACACACACACACCCACCCAAGAGAGAGAGGCAACCTTGGGAATCACAGCCAAAGCAGAACAGAATGTACATTAAGGAGGTCATTTCTTCTCGCTTCTTTCTTCTGAAACCCACACTTACTCCAAACATATTTTAAATGTTTAGCTTAATAATAATCATGTCTGAGAAATCTGAAAAGTTTCACATCCTAAATTAAAGAGGTGCAAGAGCAATAGAAGGAGTGAGCAAAGGTTGAAGAACACTTTGCCATAAATGAGCCCTCGCCCTACTGCTCCTTTCCTCTTTCCGTCACTGTCAAACAGTTTCACGTTTGAGGTCACACGATTAGACTTTGTCTTGTAAACACCCCTTCTAGGGTTTTACCATTGTGTTAAAGGTCCTGCGTTTAACTGTGTTCCCAATGAAGAGCAGATGAGTGGAGCTGTGTGTGCATGTCACAGTGTCAGGTAGTGCTGTTGTGTGGGCACTGGGAGGATTGGATCCAGGTCTTAGGACTTTGGGGTTAATATACGGATGAGTGATGCTCTGTTTAAGTGCCAAATTGTGAAATATTGTTGCTAAAGCTGCATGACCTAGAGACCACAGAGAAATCCAAAGCAAGAACAAAACATAGAAGTTTTCTTGCCTTTAGACTGCCTCGCAAAAATTCACATGGCCTTTGGGTTTTTTCAGATTTTCTCACATTACAACCATAAACTTCAATGCACTGAATTGGGAATTTGTGCGATAGAGCAACACAAATTACTGCATCATTACAAATTGCTCTGTTTTGAGGTACATTCTTCTTCCCATTAACTTGTACCAACTTCTTTTGCCTCATTTCCACTATTTTGTCTGCTTCCAATGTAAAAGTGGTCCATACAGCCAGAGCATGGGCTTCTTCAGATGTAGGTCCATAAAACAATAGTGCGTTAAGGTTAGGGGTTGATCTACTCGCCTCACACAACACTGGTTCATTAATTCAGGCACAGGAAAATGTCACTGCTTGCAACAAACCGGAGATATATCTGTATATTGTGTTTGTCATCACATTAGTATGAAACTACTCTAGGCGGTTAGGTTGTGTCTGCCCAGACTTTGGCAGAGGTCCGGTAACTCTCTGCTGAATTGCCGGACCTTAAGATGAACCGCACTCAACAATATTACTCTTGCAGAAGCAAGGAATTTGTTGTTAAAGAAAATTCATTAAATGAATTATTATGCAGTGGGAGTAAAAGGACAAACTGTTTTCAATTTTTTTTTTTCCAAATTAGTCATAAAATTGCAGTGTACTTTGTGTTCAAGCTTTAACTCTATTTCCTTTAAGTAAAATCATTGCAAGCATGTGTCAAGCATTTTCCAAACTGTTCTCATAAGAAAATATGGTGGTTGCAGCAGAGAAGTGTGTCATCTAAGTCAAGCAGATGTGTGCTGATCTTAATAAGTCAGTAAACTGCTACAAGAAAATTGCTGGTTGACTTAATTTACTCTTATCTACAGATGGAGGAATAAGATAAGAAGTTTAACAGGAGCTGTGACAAACAAGGCTGGACAAACACCCAGGTTTATTTCGTCACCTTTCACTCTGTAAAACTGCGGCAAAGAGGGATATCTCAAATGTAACAAGTTTCTATTAGAATTAATTTTAAGACACTAAAGCACAACCCTACGGAGTATGTATATATGTATACTGTATATAGGTTGTTAAATGTCATCGATTTTGGTCAAAATGAAACCAATATGAAAGCTTTAGTAAATAAAGGAGATTTAAAATTATGTGCAGTTTATTATGCAAATAAGCTTTGTAGAAAACATTAAATTAATGTTTTAAATCTTTCTGTGAAAAGAATAAGTGCTGAATGTTCAGCACTGAAATACTGTCATGCATGAATATAAAATAGCAATTATTTTACATCTGTGTATCCAATTACTATCATTGAGAGTAAATAGAAAAGACTGAGAAAATATGGATAAAGTTAAATGGTTCTCTAAGTGCTATAAGTGTAGACTATTTAAACCTAAAACATATCATGTACAACTGTGAGCTGCGCACAGTTTGAGAAAATGATTTTGTTATGGATGCTTTTTAGACATTTCCCATGCTATTAACATGCAAAGACCTGACAAAAGTTTCCGAGATTAATGGCATACATTTTTCAGGATTTAAAAGTGTTAACAAGTGCCAGAAATAACATCTGAATTTCTGTTGAGAACGGTAAGAAGGTGAGATATACAATTTAAATTTGAAGTATGACTGTTACATATAATAATGTGACACAACTGTCACATTATTATTATTTTGAAAAGAGCAATAGTGAGATGACTTAAGTCACAAATCTTATACAGTGCTGAATTCAATGCAACACAACACCTCAAAGTTGACCAACGCTGCCGATATTTTTACTGCTTAAAACTCTAAAGCAGTGCAGCATGTTGACATCTCCTATTTGTGACTTATGAATAGCCAGAGAGGGGATCAAAAAACACCAGGGTTTCAGCATGAAAGTACAAGCACTGTACAATCAGAAAAAGTCTGCACATATATACTGTAACTTTCACCTTTGCTCTCTACGAAAAACATAAAAGTCAGACAAAGGTTGGAGAAAGACCAGGGCTTCTTGTATGTTAATAATGTTCTTGGTACAGGTGAGTCCAAAACTGAGTTATTTGAACACCAAAAACAGAGTACATGTAAAGCTTAAACCAAACACAGCATTCCAAAAGAAGCACCTCATACCAACTGTGAAGCATGGATGTGCAAATGTCAATGTTTATTACAGATTCTACCATGAATTCTACCAGGTATCAAAAACATTGTGCAGGCACACATTCTTAGTTTAAAAAAATATGAAGTTGATAAATCTTTTAATTTCACAGGCCTTTCTTCAGCTGCTGATTGTAAAATATCATAAAACATCAGTTCAATTCAGATTTATTTAAGTCCCGAATGAGCAAATAATGTTACAATAAGTACATATTTAGATACATCCATATATACATATATAAAGACATAAAAACAAAGAGAAAAACAATCAAAGTTAGAACAAAGTAAGAGTCAATAAAGTGTATCAAAACAACATCAAATATTAGTCCGTACATAATAGCAAGAGTACCAGCAGTGAACATCATTGTTGACCGACAGTTAATACTATCTGAAACAAATGGAACAAATAAAAACAGAAATCAACCAATGAACCCCAACAATAAGATGCAAAGCCCGTACCTCGTTCTGTATTAAAAAGAGTAATTGGAGCGCTGGTACCTGTTACTTTTCTGAGGCGGAGACCAGAAGGCAGAAACTGGAACTCAGCATGCAAAAGGGTGAGAGCTGTCAGTAAGAATAGCATTAGTTTTCCTGATGACATGTCTATTGAAGACAGAAGCAAATATTTCAATCATTTGTTTGCTTCATATTCTTCATTTGTGGAAGGTGGGCATGCAGGGAGAAGTTGGGAGAAACTGCAAAAAATAAAATAAAATTAGCACCTGCTAAAACAAACTATCTGGTTAATGCTGCAAATGTTTACAAAATGTTGCTATTTGAGACCCAAGCTACCCGAGTGAGGACATTTGCTGTATGGTCATTTCCTTGTTTTTTTAACCCCACTGTGGCTTCTGTTTTTCCAGTGAAAACATCCTAAGTATGGTAATTCAAAAATGTTCAGAAAATAAAATCAAAAAATATAAACCAAATTTACCATTCTACTGTCAAAACTCCATGTGACTACATGTTTGGTCTGAGTGCAGAACATCACGTTTTCAGTCTACTGCTGGTAGACTGAAAACGTAGTTAAGTTTGTAACATGTCATTCATTAGCACCTTGTCCCAAAACTAACGCATTCCTGCCAACTGCTTTGTCCTGTTATCCATGCCGCAGCAGCAGATAAAGAGAGAAGGTTGAGGGAGAGAAGAGAAAACACAAGCAGCAGATTTCAGGCATTCTACAACGCATTAGGTCATGAGAATTGGAACTTGTGCTGTTTAAATGATGAAATGGCTCACCAAAGGGACCTCGGCTGAGGTCTGCATGATTGGTCACCCAGAGGTCATTTCCATTCAGGGCAAGAATGATAAATTCGCTCAGCTCGGCACAGTTATTACATTACTTTGCGTGTTTTTCCTAAACTCTCCAATGAATGAAGCTGTTCCTGATGGGTTATTAGGAACTGAAAATGAGCTTGGTCTTGGTGTGGGAATTTCTACGCGACAGACACAACGAGAGCGACGAGGGCCAAAGAACAGAGAGGTCGAATCCAGACATCAGAGCTATTTTTGTAAGTAGAAATTCAGAAGTGGTCCTGTTACCCTGGAGGCGGCTTGTGTTTTCCATACAGCTCAGTGACTTGGAAGGTCTCAGAAGGGGCAGTTTCACATTGAGACCCTCTCTCCCTCTCCGCTCGACACTCCTGAGCCCCCTCCTCTTCCTCCTTCTATCCTCCCATCGTGCACCACTCACCCCCACTCCCCCTCCCAGCAGGAAAACGCTCGTGGCCTGCAGTGGAGACAGCCTGACTGCGCAGGCGGCGCGGCAGATGCACTGGAGATAAGTTTGTGTGCGTAAGCTGGGCCGCGACCCTCGGCAGCAGGACATTGACCAGATCCTGTCAGTGAGAGGGCAAGAGCCAGCCCAGCACCTCCTCTGCTCATTTACTTCAGTGCTGCCCATCTCCACCCCCTCCATCCTTCTTTCTGGTTTCCCTTGTTGGGACACAAGGGAAGATTAGCTCCCCCAGTTGAGGGTGTCCAACTAGTACACTTAAAGCCAGTCAAAACTTAATCAGAAAACACAATAGGTCCCCAAGATCACTTCCCCTGTCCCACGAAGGGAGAATGGATCGGACTCTGTGACAGAGATGCCAAACTCTTACAAAAACACCATCCTTCATGCCACATCAGCACTTTTAGGTTTCTTTTGTCCCTGAAATGGTTTTAAGAGGAAACTCCTTGACTGGAAATGTGAATGATTTGTCATGTCAAAGCATAGCTGATGCCATGCAACATTAAATGTGGGAGAAAGCTACAAGAGTTTGTGCATCATCTTTTTTTGTCTAACAACACTGTTTCAATTTAGAATAGACTTAGTCAATCAGTAAAAAGTTGACATAAAAACATAAAATAAAATCATAAAACACAGAACCACAGTCTGTCCAAATGTCGAATTGAATTATGGTTGGTTGGGTCTATTTAAATTCACAGAGTACTGCTAGTCCTTCCACATCCCTACTAGTACCAATAACTTCCTGGCTCCATTTAAATGCCTTGCCCCCTAGGACCATGGGCAGAGATGAAAGAACTGGCACAACTTAAAATACCATGTAAGAGTATTGACAATTTGGCTGCTTTGAAGTACAGATAATTGAGCTTTTGTTGGTTTTTATCTCCTCTGGAGACTATTTTTAACCCAGTGTGCACTGGCCAGCTTCATTTAGAGCTTACCTTAAAAACAAGTGGTTAGACTGTAGCTCAGTAGACATATATTTTCAAACAACAATACAGTAAATCAATTCATTTTAGTTTACTTATAGAGCACCAATTCACAACAGATGTTATCTCAATGAACTCTACAGTTCAAACAGGTTCCGATCATATCCAGATACAGAACCTAGTTCAGTTTCAGTTTCAGTTTAACTCAGTCAAGTTCTTTTCAGCACAATCTACTTATAGAGTGTAATTCAATCCGACCAATTGCTAAATGATTCAATTCAGTACAGGTATTAGTAAAATGTAGTTAAATTAGGTTAATCTTATAATCTCTGCAGGTAAAGAACATCCATTTATTAATGTTTAGGCAATCCTTCAACCTGAACAAGCATATAGGGGTAGTAGAATGAACCTCCAAGAGAACAAGGTTCAGTATTAAGTAAAAAACAAAACACGGAAGCACAGAAGCCATAAGTACTTTGTATGGGAAATAAAAATAATGAGTAAAAAGAGTTACTAGCATCAAAAACTGTGAGATTGTAACAATCCAGTAAAGAAACAGATGGGCACTGAGTGAGGAGAGAGCTTTATGGGGAAGAAAAGCTAAGAGTTACACAACATCAATGGCAACAGTGACTCTCATCAACTTTGTTCAGGAAAGAAACACGAGTCAAACAGGTTCAGTTCATTTCCAGTTAAATAGAATCCAATTCAGTTTAACACTGAACTGAACTGAACACAGAAGCACTGAGTAGGAGCGCTGTCTACGTTAAAGATAAACAAAGAGAGCACACAATTTATGGCAGCAATCTCTTGTTTAATCACTCCACCCATGAAGGACACACGGTTGAACACAAAATTACCAAGCCTGGGGTACTTTCTTTGGAAAGTAAAGATAAGTAAAGAGGGTACAAATAGTTTATGACAGCAGTAGCTTGGTTAATGACTGTTCAGGAACAAGACCATTAAACACAGAGTGACAGAGCCAGGAGAACTTTCTATGCCAAACGTGTGAGGGGAGCACACGTTTCATCACATTAGCCTGATCCTTTTTGTGACACAAACAGGAAAAACTAAATCAATAATCACTGTTACACATGCAAACAATCATTTGACAGTTCTTAGAAAATTGAATGAATGAAATAGAAAACTCGTTTGGGAAGGAGAGAGGCTCCTCATGTTTCAAAAAAACATTTTGGCAACTTTTTTCCAAATCTTTGAATTTACTTTTGCTCAGAGATATTTTAATTAATGATTTAGTGCAAGAATGCCCAAGTGCAGTCCAAGAGATCTAATATCCTGCAACGTTTTGGTATAAATAGTAAATGGTTTGTGCTTGAATAGTGTTTTATCAAGTCCATAGGACCTCAAAGTACTCTAAATTACATCCAGTCATTCACCCCTTCATGCACACACTCACACACTGATGGTGGCAAGCTGCTGGACAGTAGCCACAGCTGCTCTGGGACAGTCTGACAGAGTCACATCTGTAATGCAGCAGCAACACCGGGCCCTTCTGACCACCTCCAGCAGGCAAGGCGAGTGAAGTGTCTCACTTCACCACAACATCTGAATCAAATGGCTAAACATCTGATTGTGTGGGACTTCTGAAATAAGTATTTGTGTGTGGAAAAAAAAGGAAACACGACCATGTGTGCCATCTGTGCCATGCCAACAGGCAGGTATCTTGATGCATTCCATGCATGGTGTTGCTTCTCATCCAAGGAAAATCACATTTCTACCGGAGTACACATGCATGAGTAAAGAAAGGTAATAAAAACATCCTCCATCAGCAACTTCTACCAATAATCCATGCACAATATGGTGCGGACTGCAGAACACAAAGGGTCAAAATGTAACATTTGCTTAAATATGATGTAGTTTTCAACAAAGGGCTTCAGAATGACAGAGAATCACTTTATCATCTAAAAATGTGTCTGACAATAATTTTGAGCATGTTATGGATTACTTTAACTTGCTGGACCATCCACATGATTATGAACAGCTTATGTAGAATGTGCAAAATGTTCTGGAAGGACTTTCATTAATTTGTTACCAAAATGTTGTTATTGGGCTAAATATAAATGCACATCACACATTGCAGATTGTTTGTTTTTTTTGTGGTACATTTTCCTTCGCTATGTATCATTTTCATTTCACACCATAATAATATGCTACTTTGTGTTGGTTACCAAAATTGATATATACTTGAATTTTTTTTATGCATTAGCAGATTTTGTATTCTCACAACCAGTAATGGAAGAAGAAAGGATTTTAGTAGAACAGGAAGCTGCAATGTTCACAGAAAACTGTGAACATTTTTGCCTGAGAGAACCTGCTACATTCCCAGAATGACCCAGAATTTGGCAGATTTTATGAAAAACATGGATGGAAAATCTCAGCAAGAAATCTTAAGAGTATTGTGGATTTCTGCATTCTCATACAGCCCCTCCCAGATAATTTCAGCAAATGTTCTTGATGTGCATGAGCAGAAAAGTCCCACAATAAAAATTAATTCTCAGTTAATGTTGCATAACCATTCTTTGTCATTTTTTATTTCAAAAAGCCTGCTTGTCTATCTTATGTCTTGCTTCATAAAAGGCCACAACTTTGCAACTAAAATACTTAAAGTTCTCAGTGACAAAACCAACAGGGGACAAAAACTGTTAACACAATGCCAGGTCAAAATGCAACAGGGGAAGTAAAGTCTTTCCAGCTTTCCGAGTGATAACAAAAGGAGAAAAGGCAGCTTGTAAAAGACCCACAGCTGTGCGTTCACCTCTTCACTGCTGATGCAGATTTTTTCCTAACCAAAAATTACTCATTAGTGCTGCAAGTTGCATTGTCACTGGAAATATGCACTACCACAGCTGGAATCCTGCTGTGATCAAGCAGGTGGAGAAAAATCAATGGAAGAATTTACTTCAGTTTCAAAAGAAGTCATTTTTACCTCACTGAGAAGTCAATGAGATCTCTTATGGCAGATAAACACAAAGTCATGTTCATAATTCGTGATGGATTAGAAAATGTGTGGTGTGCATTTGTATTTAGCCTATTTTTCTCAAATACTTAATAGTCTAATAAAATCCATGTAACCTGTTTTCAAGAATCTTCTAACTAGTGAATAGAAGTGACCCGTGCCTAATGTTATTACAGCATAAAAGCAGATGTTCTGTGAAAAAATGCATCATCATGAAGACCAAGAAATACAGCAAAACATGTCAGAGATGGAGACAGAGCAAACAAGCAGAAGAAGATTGTCACGGTCAGTCACAACTAAAATTGAACTTTGTCGACTACTTTCAAAATGAGAAATCTCACAAAACATATCACCGTAAAAAAAACATCCCTGCCATAAAAACATGATGTTGGCAGCATCATGCTGTTGGAATGCTTTCCTTCAGCAGAGACATGGATGCTGGTCAGAGGTGATGAGAAGATAAATAAAGCTACCATAATTACATGGAAATTCTGGAAAGACCCTAGACTTGCTTGTATGTTTATCTTCCTGCATAGTGACTGCAATCTTACAACTAGACCTATAAATTGTTTGAATCAAAGTAAAACCATGTGTTGTAATAGATCAGAAAAAGTCCACACCTAAATCTAGTTGAAAATCTGCTTTGAGACTTGAAAATTTGTGTCGCCAAACACTCTCCATCCAATCTGGCAGAGCTTGAAGTATTCTGTAAAGACAAACGGGCAAAGGAAGTTCTACAAAGTAGTATCTCAGAAGGTTTAAGTAAAAATACATATTGCTTGCACACACTTTTTAGTTTCAATTGTTAATGCGATAATGATGTGCTCTTTTGTGTTGGTCTAGCAAATAAAATCACTGAAGACACTGTGGCTGGTGAAAAGTGAAAAAGTTCGACCTATTAATTACAATCCTATGATGGTTGACTTTTATTATTGTTTATCTGGTTCTGAATTGTATCTATGTCTGTCATAACTCCAAAAGTAATGCCACTGCTGATATAAATTAGCTTTATAAGTCATTCTAATGCGTTGTAGCAAAGGTGTGCATATTTTTAATTCAGAGGAAACAGCAGAGAAGAATTTCTTTGTCTGATTTCAACAGGAAGAACACTGAGTTAGCTTGTCGTAGAGTTTACTGGAACTGACGCAAGTTCAAGCTGCTGGGAATCGTGGCCCACCACTAGAATACATCTCTTTCCAGACAAGCTACTCCTCCACATGGAGCAATAAGAAACTGAACCCAGCTCCTCATAGCTGGGAGGTTAAGCCTAGTTTGTCATCAGATTCCAGAGGGAGGGAGCCATGGATGAAGGAGTTGAGTAAAGAGCAACCTGGTCTGCTCACTGACTTGCTATGACTCCTACTGAAACCTCATCATGGAAATTCATAAACAATTCACCTTAAAATCCATATTTGATTTAGAGGTTCTTCTATTATTGTTTTGTTGCTGCTTATTTTACAAGATGTTAACTGTTGATACAACAAGTTAAGATTTCTGTAGAATACAAACAGCATAGAAGAAAGATGAAAACAAGCTATCCAGTTCAAATCTTTCTTTTTGTTTATTATTTTATGGTTTTTATAGCAGTTTAAATATAACACACTGTCAAGTTTTGTGCGCTGATTCATAAATTAAGAGTTTGAGGTAAATTGTTTGAATACATTCTACCAAATGAAATACTTGATATTTCACTTTCTGGTCAAATCAGCAATAGGTCTGTTTTGTTTTTACAGATTGTTGAAAATTCTTGTTCACTGAGTATTTGTACATTTTATCACATTGCAACCACAAACTTTGTGGTTCACCTTCCAGCAGAACAAGCACCCCACAGAAATGTACGGCTTTCTTTAGACCAATTAAATTAATGTTGCTACTTTTCTTCAAAGACCAAATTTCTGGAGTGCATGACCAGTAACTGAGATAAAATTACATGCAGTAAAAACTTAATGGAAGACTTATGGGGGCAATTCATTTTAAATTATAGAACAGGTGAAACATTCCATCACCATTGATGATAATTGATAATATTGTGATGATACTGTACAAATATTTCTGAAGCTAACTGCTGTATGGTATAAACATAATCTGCCATGACATATTTAAAAGTAGAGTTATTTGGCAAACTAATTTCTTTTTCATCATATTAAATATGCTGAGAGTTACACTGACTCTTAAGGTGTAAACAGATTTGTTTAATTTTTTTATATAAAAAATCCTTTCCAAAATAACCTTTATACATTACATATCAAATATCCTGAACAGGTCAAGTGAAAAACAAGCTTGTTACAGATTTTGTTTTTTAGAAAACATAAAACACTACAACAATCCACTCTCTCAAGTGTGTAGAACTTTGAGCCAATACTTTATAGAAGGACATTTTTTCTTTAGTTCAAGCATTCAGTATTCTTAGGGTTCACATCTGCCATCCATTTGTATTGAACCTACCGGTAATTTAATTTTCCTGACATTTCGTAGTTGGAGATTACAGATACAGTATGGAAACTGGAGTTTTCTCTAAAACTGATGAAAAACTGTGACTAAAACTGGTCAGAAAGGCTGTCAAGAGATCAACAGTAACCCTGGTGGAGCTGAAGAATTTCTAACAATTACTGGTTGAGTTCTGCATGTGACATCTGCCCCATATATTCTCCATGCTTCAGGACTAAGGATTTGGGTTGCAGAATAAATCTGAGCCACAGTTTCGAATATTAAGTTTGGCGCAAAACAACATAGCAAATCACTAAAAGAACATTATACTCACAATGACACATGGTGGTGGTAAATTGGCCTGGTGCTGGCTTTCGTCAGATGAAAAGGTGAATTAAGTTAGAGATATTTCTAAATATCAGCAAGCTTTGGTTCAAAACCTTCAAGTGTCTACTTGGAAACTGAAGATAAAGAGGGCAGCATGAGCACTGTGGGTTCATGCTACCCCAACTCCTGCCCCCCTACAAGATGTCGCACATATCAGAAACCGCTACTGTACCTGGACTCTTTTTTTTAAAAGTGCTGTGTACACTTTTGGGAATCACTATATCTACTGCAGGTAGATATTTACTGTTCATAACATTTTAAAGAACCCAGCCTTTATTGTCTAAGTTTCACTTTCACATAACAATGATTTCATTGTTTGTGAAAATAAATGAAAATCAGTAAGCTCACAAAAGTAAGTTTTTCCCACTGAGTGAGCTTAGTATTTTTAGGAGTTTTTTGTATGAACTGATACTAGCTAGTATTAAAACCACGCTCCTAGATCTGAGGTCCCTGTTCAGATCACTTCCCTGCTGCTGCACACCCGCACTCTCAGTCTCTGACTGAATAGGAAGGGAAACGATCAAGAGTGACTCAGACAAGCTCAATGTTTACATTCATCCATTATGTGAAAAACATTAAAATTCATTGTGAATGTTGTCAAGTGGACTGGTGAAGCAGCTTCCTGGCGCCTCCCTAATCACCGTTGTGTGTCAAACAAGCTGTTAATTGGTTACTTTGGCTGTGGTTCAATACATTGTCTGGTAGATCACATTGTTTTAAAAATACTAAACTATGATTTTGCATGCCCAAGATCGTCCATTAGACTGTTAAAAGTTGAGTTAATCCCACAAGTTAAGAATAAAAATGTACTTGCAAGGAAAAATCTAACCAACTAGTGACTAGGCGAGCATGTAATGTATGCATCAGCTCAAACCATGATCTGCTCAGCAGTGTTCAAGTCTATAAACAGTTTGTTACCAGCAGATGTAAAGTTGTGTGCACTCCCTTTTCTCTTCTCATGAATGTCCTGTTTCATTGCTCAACGTGTGAGAGGTTGTGATCCAAAGCAAATATTGTTATAACATGATTCAACCTCAAAAATCCACTGGTGACATAGTGACGAACGTACAACAGAGTTTCATTATCCCAAGGCTTCTGACAGCCATGACAACGGCATGATGTGTTTCTCTGTATCGACACGTTAACCAAATCAAGGCTGACCAGTAGACTGAAAACAATAAATGGGATTTTCCTTTTGTTCAGTGAATTGACTGAGAGGTTGAAATATATGGAAATAATATGACTCTGTTTAAGGTTACCTATTGTGGGTTATAAAATGGATAAAATGGTGTTTGTACATTACACCAGCCCATGAGTCATCCAGTCTCCTTTTTTATTGCAATCGCTACAGCGCAGAGAAAGCATCTGCCCTCCTGCAGATTTTTTTATTTCTGTTTTGTTGTTTTATTACACAAATGTTTTCAGTAATTGAACAGAAGTGGGGGTTTTTTTAAATTATGGCATAAAACACAAACTATTTCTAAGGCTTTGGGACTAGAGAGAAACAAAAAGAAGCTGTTTTAAAATAGGAACCTATTGGTACGAGAGCCGAAAGTAAAAAAATGGACGCATGACCGACATTAGTTGCTGATAAAATTACTACTGGAATAAATTGATTCTAAAGAAAATGACTGTCTTTGCTCACCTATTTTGTAATAAAAAAACACATTTAATTTCTCTTACTTTTAGTTCTTTTAGTTCAAATTTGTTAAACACGTCCTTCCAAACCATAGCATTTTTGTGAGATCGCAATATGTTCTATACTCATCTGTAAAATTATCCAGATACTGAGATGCCACAACTTTCTCTTTTATATCAGTCTGTGTGGACATGCATAAAGTTGTCTACAAGGTTTGTCTTACATGTCTATGTGGGTAAAGGGTAGCATTAATCTTTTAGAAAATCTTTCAGATTATCTAAATCTAAATGACCACTGAATGGATGATTTGAGAAGGTTGTGCAAAGTTTTAATGGTCAAAGACCCTTCTTTGTGTGCTTCAACTTTGTAGAATTTGATATTTGAACAATAAATGCTGTTCTCTTAGTAAAAAAGGTCTGTAGAAGGTGTTAACACCAAGGGTGAAAATAGTTGTGAAATAATTAAAAACAAGTATTTATTTGAACATTGGACTTTGTTTACCAAATATATCAATCTGAAATTATTCTTACTACAATAAAATATGAATTTATTTTGAGGTCATTCTCCACACTCGAGGTGCAAAAATTACTGAATATAATATATGATTTCCACTTATTAACTCAGCATTAATTAAAATAATAATTTATATGTCACAGATTTTACTCACATGTGTTTTTTCCCCTTAACACAGCAAATTTTCTCTGTACTATAAAAACTGAATGCAGTATTACTTCTCTTACTTTGCTCTGAGGATTTCTCCTGTGAATTGAACAGATCTGAATTCGACGTGGTTTGCAGGGCAAAAAAAGCGCTGATTACAGAGACGATGAATCTAATTTAATCAGTCCCTCTTTGGGGACTTCACTCTGTATGTCTCTCTCTTCTGTGTGTGTTGCAGATGACTTCCTGTAACATGATATCAACTGTTTTCTCTCTGCGGACACAAAAATTAATTGTGGGTTTTCAGAGTCTTTGCCATGCCATCATTCACACGCTTCAAACACAATTAGCACACCAATGACCTGGTTCTTCAGGGGGTGTCATGTTACAATTAACTTGTCATTCTGTAGCACTCTGCTCGCCAATCCAGGAAAATATGTTTTCTGCTCTTAAGAGGTCATCTTTCAGCACTGGCAAGCTTTAGCTCGCTAGAAGACTGAATTAATTTTGCTAAGATGTTGGGTTATGTCCCAGATTAACAAGATAAATTATCTTTTTTTTTCTAAACTCTTCTGAGACTGGGAGAGGAACATTAGTGTGACCGATGTGGCATTATATGTTGTTTTTATGGATGAATTAAGCCAAGTTTAACTGGAATACATCTTTGTTTTATTTTTCAGTAAAGTATAACCATAAATAGTCGATAGGCTAAACCTGTTTAAAGCTAGGTGGTGACTGCTCCAAGAACTGAACTTTATTTAATTTTTGCGATTTACTAGCACAGGGCAATTAATTCTGCATCATTGAGCATATGATCTTGAAAGGCACTTAATATAATAATTTGTTGCCAAAAAGTAACATTTTCTATGTGTCTTTAGTTTGAAGTGTCCAACAAAATAATTCACAATTCTTTAAGCTTTTCAAGTGAGGTCACATTACAGCTACAAATTTAAAAGTACTTTATGTGAGAGAGTAACACAAAATACAGCATATATGGGAAGTGGAAGGACAATATGGTATGATTTGGCATGCATTTATCTTCAACACACAATGAAGGAGGTGAATACAAATGCATTATTTTATGTTATTTGTGAAAAAAACAATAACATTTTGCTTCACATTGCTTGTTGTGGTTGTAATGTAAAAAATGGAGAAAAATGGTGAAAAGCTTCAAGCGGTACGAATACTTATGAAAGCCCTGTTCATTCATATGTAAGATATTTCAAAAATTCCAGGTCCAAAACAAACACAACCAGAAAACAAAGAGGAGATTTGCAGACCTGGCGGCCTCCAGCTCCTCGACATCCACATCCGCTGACTAAACCTGGAGCAGGTAAAATATTGTTCTCTGCTGTTTACCTCAAACACCGCCTGCCTTTTAATCTCTAATCCCTCACTCTGCCTCAGACAACAAATGCCAGAGGATCCATTGTATGGAATTCCATGTGGATCTCTCAAGGTGTGTGATTAACCTCTACTGTACATAAGAGCAAACAGTTCTTCAAAGGGCAACCACAGGGGGTGTCTGCAGGTGACGGGTCAGAGGGAGGTGAGGGGGTCGGTCACCGGCTGCAGCACAGAACAGCAGGTCTGAGCAGGGAAAGAGAAAATCAAAGAGAGCTGAGCTGGCAAATAATTTCTTAATTCTGGTAGTTTCTTCTCACATTTTTCAAATTTTAACTGCTGCCAAAGTATTACTTAATGTGGAGCTTTCAGGAGTTATTTGTGGGGGAGGCTGTTTTGAGAAGAGAATTCAACTTTCTAATGTGCAAGTTGTCACAACATGTAATTATATTTATCAGAGGCATTCTGACAACATCCAGAACATATGCATGTTTGATAAGAACAATAAATATAAGATCAATATTAGATGTCTTTTTTGAATGTTTCTCATGATTCTTGTCAGAAATTTCCCCTCACTAATCTGCTAGTAAGTTCTTAAATTTAGACCTCCAGTCTTTCTCAACTAGCAGGTTAAGGTCTCATTGTATGGCTGAAAAAAAATGTGGCAGTTCTACAATAAAGCTCCCGATAAGGTGATATTCACAAAACATGAAACACTTGTTGATCCAAAGTACTGAACTCAAAAAAAGCCTGAAGCTTAAAACCAAATATGGACATTTCAATTTGACTCAACAGGAAAAGCACATTTAGATTTATTCATTTTATTGATGATTCGCTTCCTTTTAATGTCCCTGTAAGAAAAAAAGGGCATGAATAAAACATCTCTTTGTGAAACACAGCTACGCATTTTCTCTAAATCTAAAATAGTGGAAAAATAGTCATTTATCTGTTTCAATATGCTAAATCTTTATATCATAATATTTAAGCTACATTACTGGGTGTTGGCTGCTTAAACCTGCTGTCCTGAAGTCTGCTGCTTGACAGACACACTGCTCCAAGCAAGCCACTAAAGCAGCATTATACTATTCGTATTAATGGATGGAGCTTGACTGCCCATGCTTTTTGTGACATTAAATATTTTGCAACACCTAGTTTCTTTGTAAGACTGGGAAGTGTACTGTTTAAAACTACAGGTGCAGTATGATGGACGTAAAAATCTCGGCACACCTTGATGAAAGCATCTGATCCTTGCTGAGTTACAAGTGGGTATTTTCTGTCCTAGTCAGGTCAGGTTGTGTAATGATGCTTCCCTTCATAAACAGTAAGAAAAGTTAGAACAAACATACACAAACACTCTCACGCCTCGACCCACCAACAGAGAGTTTGCCACCAGACCACACAAACTGTATTTACCACTCACATATCTTGGCCTAAACACTGCCACCATTAATTGAGTTCATGCTGTTTGTGTGGGGTGTGTGTGTGTGTGGGGGGGTGTGTGTGTTGCTGGTGTGGGGTTTTAAAAGTCCTCCCTCCCCCAGTCTCCTTCTTGTGCACTAA
This sequence comes from Xiphophorus hellerii, assembly GCF_003331165.1. Lineage (NCBI taxonomy): Eukaryota > Metazoa > Chordata > Actinopteri > Cyprinodontiformes > Poeciliidae > Xiphophorus > Xiphophorus hellerii. The sequence goes on along the minus strand of NC_045677.1, from coordinate 19,116,395 downwards.
TTGAGTGATTCAGAACAGGACTCAGACTTGCTGCCCCTTCTCTATCAGACTGGGATATTATCGCAGTGCCTGTCAGACAAGAGTCCCGAGCAGCTTAGGAGGAATGTGGTCTGAATCTCTGGGCCAGCAACAGAATCACTCCTTGAGCTGCAGACCCTCAGTCCACCACCCTCCACCCTTATTCCCCCACAAACCACGTCAGGCCAATCAGTCAACAGGACCCCAGGGGCCATTTTCAAAAACAATCACTCTCTTTAAGTAGTCAAGAGGTGCCAGGGCTAATTATAAACAAACTATTGATGCTGCAGCAAAGGACTGTGCAGGGCTTTGCCAGCGCAGTAAATGTTTGTGCACGAGAGCGTGTGTTTGTGTGTGATATGGTGTCATAGGGTCACACTAAGTTTCTGCTTGACAGAATGTTCAATTGGCCATGTAACAGACCTCACCCGAAGTTAATACAGCATAAACACCTTAAGACAAGTGCCTGGGTTCCTCCAACTTAACAAGAAAAAAATAATAATTGTTTGGTGTTAAATCCCGATCATGGTTTGCTGTATTGATTTATCAAAAACTGATATTTTTCTATTACCTTTAATTCAACATATTTTCATGCATGTGTTTTTATTATGCAAAACCTACTTAAGAAATCAGGAAGATGCTGCATTTTAGCTGTTAAAAAGTCACGGGACTAAAATTAGAGGAAATGACAAGTACAAGCAACTTTGTGATTAAAAAGCAGGAACAGAGGCTGATTGTAGTTCCTGGAGTCCTTTCATATGATCTTTCTAAGCTGCTACTTTAGAGTGGGGTTTTTCAGCATGAGAGGAACCATCTGTGATGTAACAGATAATGTAAGTACACAAAGACGTCATCAGGAAGTATGGTAGCACTTCCCTCCAATAGATGAACAGGTGTTGTCTTTCTTCAAAATGTGAGAAATACAGACATTTCTGGACTGAAGTTGCATGTTTGAGGTTATTCTCTATTTGGCAGACCTGTTTGCACCCAAGTTTCAATTTTCTGGATGATGTGATGAGATGGTGCTTGTATGTTTACGCTTAATGTGTCAGGATGTGTTGTTTTTCAGTAGGTCCCAAATGCAGAAGTGGCAGACACGGAGCGTCTGAGGATGAATATTTTAATGAAAAACTTACAAAACAATCTCAGGGAGCCAAAGCAGAACAAAAACCATAGGAACAAGGATCAAAAGAGAAGAGATAGGATTCACAGGATTAAATGGGAGGAACCAGCAAGAAGGAACTGAGAATGGCCTGTATATATATATATATATACATATACAGGGGAGGTTAATTACTGCACAAGAAACAGATGATTGATTAGGAACAGGTTGCAGGTGTGAGGGGAGAGAAGAGAAGGCAGGCTGAGGAAAGAGAGAGAGAGAAAGTGGCATGGGGGGCAAGGGAGAGTACACAGAGTACTAAAAAATAAATCTAACACTGAAGAATAACTTGACCTAAGAAACATAATTAAACTAGAGTAACAAAAAATAACTAGACAAAATAAATAAACACCTTAAACTAAAGCAGGACTGAATTAAAGTAAAACAGGGATAAGACTGAAAGATATTCCCTCCAAGCATTAAGATTTTTCTCTCTCTGGGGCGTGCTGTGGTGGCGCAGGGGGTTAGCATGCCCCACGTTTGGAGGCCTTAGTCCTCGACGCGGACGTCGCAGGTTCAACTCCTGGTCCCGACGACCTTTGCCGCATGTCTTCCACCCTCCTTCCTGTCTGCCTACTGTGAAAAAAAAATACGAGCCACTAGCGCCACAAAAACTCTTCGGAAAAAAAAAAAAGATTTTTCTTTCTGAATTTGGCTTTTTCTGTACTCTCTGAGTAGTCTTTCAGCCCTATATTGCCACAGGGCATGTAGATAGATTGAATTGTTTGGGATGCGGTAGTGGAGACTAAAACAATGCATAAGCACTGGCTTATGGAGCATTTGGTTACTGTGGAGACTGAATGCAAGCTATATATATATATATGTATATATATATGCATAGAAAATGATGAAAAAATACAATACATATTTACTATCAACTTCCAAAACGTAAGTTCACAGGGATTTGAGAGAAGTTTAAGTTATAAGTTCTCCTTAGAACAAAGATGTTCTCTGTGATCCAAGTTCATTATCAGAGTTGAAAACATTATTCAGCAAAAGAGAAATTACATCTACCATACATCTACAGTCTGCATTTCATCCTATTTAGCAGAAACATTCTGCGAAGATGTAAAAATAATCAGTCTCAAAAGCTATTCATATGATTATTTCAATGTGAAACAGAGTGAATACGACTTCAGTCTTAAGTGTTCCGCTTTAAAGCTTTCCGCTTTAAAATAATGTACTTGAGTCTGAGTCATGCATGTTTCTCCTCTTTGCCGTGTGACAGAGACAGAGAGCTGAGTGACAGACACTCTGCAGAGCCAAAGAGTTTCATCCTCCTCCGGTTAAAACAACAGCCGCTTCTGAGGAGCTATCGCTGTGATGCACGGTCTGATCCAAGAGAACTATATTTATTTTGGTATGGGCTGCATTTCTTTCCTTTAAGAAATGAATTAAGAAAACATGGGGCCTGGCGCAGGGATGTGGAGATGTGTGGGAGAGGGCTGCTCAGACTGTCTCACTGAAAATGGGTAAGGAATGGTGCTGGGGAGTTGTATGCAAGGACAGGAGCATACCCCTAAAGTCTTTCATCCACTCATCCTTTCATTTGTTGACCTGAGAACCTCTGTCTCTCTTGTTTTCAGTTCCCTGCCTGAGAGAGAGCGCAAGCTTGCTGTTGGAGATGGCGGTTGGTTTCTTGTTGCTAAGAAAAGAGTATCACTCAGTTTCTAAACTAGACTTAAAAACAAATCTGCCTGAATTTACTGTCAATGGAAGTTTTCAGCCTTCCAGCTGAAGACATCACAAACAGCCCTCTCCCCTGTACACCCTTTAAGTGAACACCTCCTGCAGAAGGGTTAAATAAATGTTAGTGATGTGATAACCAGCCTGTTTATGAAGGGGCCCCCCAGCAGCACAGCGAGCCGGCCTGCTTGGGTTTCCTCTTTGATGATATCATACCATCAGCCCAACTGATCAGGCATGCGCTTCTTTCCATCAGTTTGTTTGTGAACTAGATGTTTAAATGAAGCTATTGTGGTTAGCTCCTAGTTTTCAATTTTGCAGATTCAGAAAGTGTGAAAAATATTTAGACTACAGCAAAATGTATTGTTACTTTGCTTCTAAGTAGCCACATTGTAAATGTTTGAAGCATTCTGAAGGTTAAACTTTTTTATAGTTCACCAGCTATGATGGCATATTGTGTAGTTTTAGCTTAAAATGAGAAACGTAGGAAATGACAATAAGTGTCAAGCAATAAAAGAAACATATCTGGTTTACAAAGTGAAAGTCTGCATATACCTTTAAAATGTAAGTGATGTGATGTATACACTCTGCATTTATAAGAGGGTAACAACTTTGCTATGTATAATAGGCAGAAAATATGAAGCAACTTCTTGTTTTTCCATCATTCATGAAATAACAAGAAAGAATAACTGGGCAGTACTGACTGTATTCTCCATGTGACAGCAGTTTCCTGCATCTCCATTTCAAAATGAAGGCCTGTAAAGATCTGATGAGAATAAAGCACATCCTTGGCATAACATCAATGCAGTAGTGGATCATCAAAAAAAAACAAAAAACTACATACCCTTATCAAAATATGGTGTCAGCAGAATCATGGTCTGGGGTTACCTTTCTTCAGATGGAACTGGACATTTTATCAAGGGGCATAAAATCATGAACATCTCTAAATATTTATCAGTTTGGACCAAGAACCTTCAGCTATCTGTAAAAATGTTGACAATGAATGGGGATGTTATTTTTCAATTGAAGTATATAGACAAAATAGTGGCTTCACCTGGAGAAATGTTTAAGTCTTAAAGTGGCCTAGCCGAAGTTCAGAATTAAAATTAAGATTTAAACTGATCAAACTAGTTTTATTTAAACAGAATTTAACTCAATAACTAAAATAGTAATTTACTTTAACAAAGTACGAAAATGTCTGTGGCTGCTTTTGTTACAGAAAAATATATTTTTTTGTCCCATTTCAATAAGCAGAAGTTTTTTGTTATAGAATGCCATGTGTTTGCAAATGACCTGCATGAAACAATTACTTTGCTTTTTCAACCCTTTGTTTGTTCTACAGATAGTAGGATGGATTATTTACATCCTACTTATTTACAAGCCCAAATACAAAAGCATCGTGTACATCTGTACCAAAGAGAGTACTATTTTCTTTTTGTCCATTGAGCTGCATAACCATCCAATCTTCTTCTCGAGCTCCTCTGCTGGATGCCATAGCTTCTGAACGTCCATCCTCATTTATTGTGGCCTTTGGGTTGCCCTCCAGAACCCTTCTGTCATTCCCTATTGTCTTCAGAACACCCTTTAGAGCATCCTCTTTGCATCCAGCAACGTCTAGCTGGCCTCTTTGAGACTTCTTGTTGGATCTGAGGAAGTCCAGGTCGCCCTCTCTAACATCCTCAATGGCTTCAGTGGACGTCAAGCCTTAGTTGAACTTCTTTATCTACCTTTAAACCACCCAGAGCTTTGATGTTGGATCTGGCAACCTTTGACTGACCGATTGGGTGTTAAGACCCATTAGACTCTCACAACCCACTTGGTACCCTCCTGAACTCTGGTGTTGCAAGTGCCTAGGCCATTCAGTTTTGAGTTGTTTTGTTGCTGTCTCTTCTTCTGGGCCTTTTTCTTCTGTTTTGTTTTATAACCTTTTCTTGTGACATCCAGAAGCATCCCCTGAGGAGTTGTTATGGTCTGTGGAGCTTCGGTTTTATTATTAAATTCTTGTCTTTTCATTTTATTAAGTCACTGTCATTGTGATTCCAACTGCCTCCAGGCTACATTTGGGTAATCGACCACCTCAAAATATGACATGAGAACTGCCAAGTAAATCATTAATCAGAGACTGGTTGCTTTGAGTATAAATTAACAAAAATAAAAATGTTATCTCTTTCCTCAGACTCAAGAATGGCAAGAATTTGACCACTTGGATGAGAATTGACAGAAAGTAGTAACTCTGTAATGCAATTAAGCAGTAGCAACAGAAATAATCAAAGCTAAACTTTGTCAAGTAGAGGGTTTGTTTTACCTGCTTTCTGGAAACAGTGTTAAATAGTTTTGGTCAAGGAGGTCAGGAAACTACGGAACATAACAATAGACTGCATATGTCAGACATGGAACTTGAAAGAATTGGTTATTTCTCATCCTGATCTCCTAATTCCATTTTCTTTCTTTCCAAACAGATACAGCTCATACTGTAGACATCGCCCCCCGTTTCAAAACATTACAACCCTTCCTTTTCTTCTGCATACTCTTCTTCTTCACTTTCTCCTCCTTTTTCCTGTTTCTTAGTGAAAAACACAGAGGGTGAGGCCTGGAGGTGAGTTTCAGTTCAAAGTTGAAAAGGGTGTACAACTGGAAAACACTGGCAGGTATTCAGAGAGTGTGCTGCATTTATGATAACAGTGGAGTCGACTTGGCATTCATGAACTCGGTTGTAGATTTAGTGTGACTAAAAAAAACTCTGCGGAGAGATATGAAGTCTGTCCGCTGCCAGAATCAGTTTGCAAGCTTTCGTGGAGGCTCTTGTTGTCACTTTGCATGATAAATTGCCCATTATCCAGCAAAGATGCATTGAAAAACTGAACAGTGACACGGACAGTACCCTGCCAGTATCTTTGTGCAGTGTAAGAGGAAAACCTGACCTCATAACTGCTTAGTGTTAAAACCGGGAGGAATTCACTGGAATTTTGTTTTCATAGACGAGGACAGGAAAGAGTAACAGTGGAGGCATAAATCAAAGATTTTTTTTCCCCTCTTCTCAAAATGAGCGACCTCATGAGTGTAATAATAAACATCGCAGTTGGAGATTGATGTTGGATGGGCCTGACGGAGGGCACGTAGTTGCTAATCTGAACACTGGCTGTGCCCTCCTCTGGCACCAAAGCTGCCCACAATTCCCACATTATTCCCAGTTGAAGCAGGAAGAAATGACAGACCTAATTTCCCTTTGATCAAACACTGTTGATGTGTACATTAACAGCTGATGCAATCTGTGCTTGGCACAAAATAATAGAATGTGCTGAAATTGGGGACTATTTTGAAGCATTTCCTTTGCTCGGAGAAGCAGGGCAGATTGGCCTAATTAACCGGAGGGAAAACAGGAAGTTTTAAAGTCATGTCTATAATTAATTGGTCGCCTCAGCCAGAAACGGTCTGGCTGGTCAAGGGAGCACAAAGAAGCAGGCTGATGTTGTACTCAATCCCTGGGTTTACAGTGCAGTGTATGCTATTTTAGGAGTGCTTCAAAGGGCAAATATTATCGTGTTCTAGAGCCAGAAAACCCAAAAATGACCAAAGTATAAAAAAAAGATACTTCAATCTGCCCCTTGTTGTTTTTAAAGCAGATTAAAAAAACACTTCTTACATAACAAGTCTTTTATTAATCCCTTATTAAGGTATTTCCATGTGTGGATGAAGATATATCGTCTGAAACCAAGTAATGTATGTTATTGTTAAAAGAAATGAGTGCACTGACTTAGTAAGTAGAGTCGACTTTGCAAAGTGTTTATGTTTCCCTAGGTAGGTTGAGATCTCCTGCTCTCGGAAAACATTTCTGCTGACTTCCACAAGGGAAAATTGCCAAAAACCCCACTTTGCATGATGAGCTCAGATTGAAGACTTTTATGTTCCTTGGTAGGCCACTGTGCCACACATGCTTGCCAGATCTTCACTCTTCAGACGCTACAGATTTCTTGACTTTGGACATGATGACTTTGTAACTATTATGAGGCTTCAAGCCAAAGCACAAATGAAAAGGAAAAGCTGCCAAAAATATGACATTTGTCATCCAAATCAGGACTGATCGTTTCATAACGATCAGTCCTGAAAGTCTTGAAGTTCACTTTTTGTGCCCTTTCAGTGAAATAAACTCTGATTTTCAATGACTAACTGGAACATAAACATTTTGGAAAATGTCTTTAACAATTAAGATATTCTTCTTTTACTGTGCTGTCAGGGAAAGCTGGAGAACTCTCCAAACTGTGCCAAAGACCAACACACTGGTTTCCTGACTGTGTTATCAATCACTGAGGGCCTTCCTTGAGCTGTCGCGCCCCCGTGACGCACCTACCACAACCAAGCAACCAATCCTCTGCTTCCTGTTTGCAGAAGCACAGTCATTCCCTGGAGTAAGTACAACGTCATGTAAAATCAATTTTCAGACATCAACAACATTATTTTTAAATCCTCAATCTCCTTTTTGTGCATAACTTATCCTCTTAATTAAAGATCATTAACATCCGTTTTTAGGATTCTAAATATATCAATTTGACTTAGCTAAATGATTATAGCCCGGCTTATGATAAATCGTATTTTAGTAAAAACTGGTTAAAAAGGTTCCAAAGGTTAAATCAAGTTAATTTAGTCAGTAATAGCAGAGAGTCAACAAATGAAATCTTCTGTAATTCTCCTAAAAGCAGTGGCTGTTTTGTCATGTTGTTCGCTAAGCTGCCATAGACACAATGTCTATGGCACAATGTATTGTGTCATGATTGGATTTTAGATAAGCCTCAGTTTTAAGCTGCACACTGCCAGCATCTCATTAAAGAAACAAAGACACATTTTGCTTCATGCATGTCAAGTAAAAACAAAAAGCACCAAAAGGATAACCAGGCAGATAAAAAAGAAATGCAAATGGAAATGCAAAACTCAAACAACGAATGCCGAAGTAAACAAAGACAATACAGGATGTCCATACTACCATGGATCATAGACAAAATGGAGCTTTTCTTCCACCTGTTGCATACCAGAGTCTTTGTAAGTAGTTAAAAGTAAGGTAATCTGGACTTTTTAATATTTCCATCAAAAATAAAAATCTATTATTCTGAATGACATAGCATTACTGGCATTTCAGTTTGGGAACATACCGTCATCTACTGAAGCTTTTGGGGGAATTTTTGCCATTCTCTTGCGGTCTACATGCCTGTTTATAGAAATTTGTATTTTGGTTTAACTTTCAGCATTAGCTAATAACACATTTTGCCAAGTGTTACAACATTTGATCTTCCCAGCCAAACTACAAAAAAGATAAATTAGCAATCTGCAGGGATTTCAATGTGTTACAAAAATGAAGAAAATAAACCCCCTTTGAGAGCTTGAATTTCAGTGTTCAGAACTTTACAAAAACCTGTCACCATCACAGAAAGCAGGGCATCATTAGAAAATGCAAGAAAACATTTACATTATTTCTAACACGTTTTACCATAAAGTACATCAGTCTATTAATGTGCACTCGGCACCTTTTACTGATTCCTCTAAATAAAATCCAGTGCCACCAGTCACCTTCGAAGAAAACTAGGTTGGGAAATGGAATCCATCCATTACACCTGTGTGTATTTCAGGTATAACTTGCACTGATAGGGAATATGGATGGTGTTAAATACAGGACAGTTATGAGAGAAAGCCTCTTAGATGTTGCTAAGGTCTTGAGACCAGGGAAGGGTTTCATTCTAAAATAGGACAGCTACTTTAAACATGCAGCCAGAACTGCAATAGAATGGCTAAGATCAAAGGATACATGTGCTGAAATGGCTAAGACAAAGTCCAGACCTAAACCTAATTAAGAATCAGTGGTAAGCCTTGAAAAATTATATTTATTTAAATATTTCGAGCTTTAGAAGAAAATCAGTTGCACCTCCAAAATTTTACGAACTCCATGCCTCATGCTGATGAAGTCATCATGTCTTTTCTGGACTTTTTGGAGTAGCATCTAAAAACCCACCAAAATGCCCTGGGTTGTCTGTGTCTGCATTCAGATTTTTTTAAGCCTGGAGACTTTTAGCTAAACAATATATTCCAGCCAGGAAGGCATGGTTTCTGCCTCTGTCCTCATCCAAGCCAAACACAGACATGCAAACAAAAACAGAAAACGCGGGCAGAATCATGGGGGCATGGAAATCACCTATCCCTGACTCATTTGTTTTATAGACATCGGAACAATAATTAATCTGCTAACGGTATAGGCGTGCATGGGGGTGGGGCGTAACTACCTATTGTCATAAAGCTTCGGCAATGCACTGCTTCCTTCTCATCTAAAAAGTGAACCTGAACCCAGATTTGCCTGTTTGTCCTTTTACGTCATGGTTGACTTCTGAACATATATCAGCAGTGGAGAATTTTCTCTCCCTGCTGGGACAGTGATTAGCATATTGCTTGTTGACATATGGTTAATTGATTAAAAAGGGTCCACTGTGATTTCACTGTGTTTTGTTTTTAAAGGCTAGAGCTCTGACAGAAATACTCAGGGAAGTATTGCATTTGGCGTGGAGCTTGAGTTCCCATACACGAGAGCACTGAACTTAATTCAACACGCCTTGGACACAAGGCTGGCGGGAGAGGAGGGATAGCTGTAACCTTGCACTGAACTCCCGAAGAATCCCAGCGTACTTCTCGGATCATGACAGCAGCAAATACTTACACAAGCTGGATGATTTGCGGCCCGAGTTTCAAAGCCTACACTCCTCTTTAAAACTGGGCTTTGTAGTGAAGTAATTCTTCTATTAGTTAGTAACCATGCTCTAACCCAACAAAACTGCCGCTACATTGTGTTAAAAGGGGAAGTCATTTGAAATTCAAATAGAGTCACCGTTGTTACATACATTACATACTTTGTTCCTGCAAATGCTTACTGTCATGGTACAGGTATAATATTCGTCCTTGCAGGAAAACCGGATCCGTTTAGATCTTAGAGTATTATGAGTGGTGAAGAACATACATTGATTCTTCATAAAGAACAGAACAAAAAACATATCTGTCAGCTTTGTCTTGTTGGAAACACAACATATAGCATATTGTAAAAGGATTCAGAGTTCTGTGAATTTCATTAGGATTGCCTAATTCTGAAGCACAATCAAAAGTATGCTTGGTTTTCAAAATGGTTTACAATTTAATCTATGTATACATGATGTTCTGTTCCTTTCTCTAACACCTCTAAATAAAACCCAGTGCAGCCAGTTGGCCAATTGGTAATCAGCATTCACCTATGTGAGATTTTATCTTATTATTAATCCACCTGCCCTGTGAAGGCCTCAAGAGTTTACTAGGGAACATTAGTGAACAAGCAGTATCATAAAGAATAAGACAAGTTTATTTGTATAGCACATTTCAACAACAAGGCAATTCAAAGTTCTTTACATGACAAAAACATAACACAATTAACAAACAAACAAAATACATTAAAAAATCAAGCTCCTCTGCTTCCTCCCTGTGGTACTGTCATTTGCAAAAATACACCACTCAGTCAGATCCAACCAATCAAAGCCAAGAGGAAGGTCTTAGTGCTGTCAGTCGCACTATTGTATGCACATGCATTTTTTCAATGTACTAGCAGCGGAGAAAGAACTTACCCTTACAGGAAAATTATTTTTCTGTGAATAAACAATTACAGAAAATAATTGTAGTTATTTTTCTGTAATTACAAATTATTTATATAGCAGCACCACCAATAACAATGCTGTTACAACAATGCTAGCCTTAGCATTCATGTTAGGTTCCGGTATGGGGAACTAGCCTAGCCGAGAGGGGAAAGTTGTGAGTAGCATGTAAACAAGGGTGATTGACAATGCCAAGATGCTCCTCCTGCCTTTGATTGGCTGTTGCTGACTGTGTGGTGTATTTCTACAGTGACAGTAGAACAACAGTGACAATACTCGGAAGAAAACCTGCTACAGACAAGCTCACTATTTAATGGGACCGCAATCCTAAACATACACACAGACCTACCATCAAATGGTTTAATCAGTGTGTTTCCATGTGTTAAAACAATTTCAAGTCCAGACCTAAATTTTAAACTTTTTGTTCACAAAGGCTCTGCATCCAGTCTGCCAAGCTTGTGGTATTCACCAAGACTGGGACAAAAATTTATGTTTTTAGATGTAAACTAGGGATTTACATACAAACTAAATACATATTTTTCTTTTCATTATTTGTAAAAGGGCTTAGCTTCATGTTTCATTTTCCCTTTACTTCACAGTTATGTGTTGTGCTGCCACATAAAATCCAAGTGTCATAAGTTCATGCTTTTGGCTGTAATGTACAAAATAAGAAAAGATGTAGGGTTCATGAATACTTTTTTATCAAGACCAACCACTGTACAAAGAATAAAAATATGAAGATTAACGCCGAAGGACAGAAGACGAGGTTGAGAAAAACAAATAAGATTTTTTTTCAACCATCAAGAGCAAGAAAGAGAAGAAATATTTTTCTCTTTGACCACTCATGAGAATCTGTGTTTGGATTTACTTAGCCTTGAAACTAAAGCCATGGCACCAAAGCAATTTGAAGGATAACAATAGAAAACCCTTTACTCTCTCTGCTGAATTAACAGTTTACAGAAGTAAATGTGTTTTTTTCACACTTGAAGCCTTTTGTTTGGTGTGTGAATAAATGCAAGTGTGGTGCTGAGCTGAACTTCCCAGAAACCTGCACCCTTTTAGGAGGAACAACAACTTGAACAAACACGAAATGTGCACATTTATTTTTCTCTTGGCAGACTGATCCAAGCATATTTAATTTGCCTTGCGTGTTTGCATGTGAGAGTAGAGTTTTGTTAACTGTACCTGCAGCACTAGCATACATGTTGAAATACAAATATTTTGTAAAAACATTTTTGCAATTTTTTTTTTTTTTTAAGTTATGGCATGTTTTTGAGGTATGGCATGGGATGGTAAGACATTACCTTTAAAATTTATTTAAAAATTTCTAAATGAATGAATTCCACAGCATGACTTATTTTTCAATCATCTGATCAATAACCAGAATGCCACACATGCGAATTAGATACTGTAATTTGGTGCTGTGCTGGTCAGTAATCTGGTAAGATAGCTATTTTTCCACAAAAAATGTTGCTGTGTATCCTTATGAATAAGTGGAAACAAAAGATGAAATGAGAGGCCTGAAATGAAGTAAATGCATAGGATCTAAGAAGACAGAAACTTAAAGATTCTGGGAGAGAAAATATTTCACGTGACATTGGTTCTAAAAGATGCATCATTCTTCAGTTGATACATTAAAGTTTTCAGCAATTGGCTCTTTGGGAATTACTTTGTTGGTGCCAAAATACTATTTTATCTCTATTAAACTGTGTTATTGTTGCTGTTCTGATAACAGTGACAAATGGTCTGATTTAAAGTTGTGTTTTGCTGGTTCATCCTCCAGTTTATAAGCCTTTTTATACCTAAATGTTTCAGGAGTCAGGGTTACATAGCTTACAAAACTAACAAAAAACATAATTTTAAATATTTAATGGACACTGAAATAAACAAAAATGGAGCAAAAATATGGTCAAGACCACTTAAGAAAAAAATAAAGTTTGGATTATTTAAAAGAAAAACACTGCATGGGATCTTCAGCAGTCATATTAAGAATAAGAAAAAAAAGTCTTAAAGTACAAATTTTATTTTATTTTTTTCAAAAATATATAGTGCTTTGCAAGAGGTCTGTGGCCTCCATCTTTCAAATGGCACATGTTCTACTGGGCTTGTAAGAAATGGGACTTCATACAACATTTGTTAAAGAATGACTTTATTCTTGCATTTTTTTACATAAGGGCCAGATTTTATGATTGTATATCCAACTTGAAGTTATCCTGTCCACTGCTTGCTCCACCTGAGCTGTGGAATTCTGCAGCTCTTCCAGAGTTACCATCAGATCTGTGAGATCTTTAAAGCTTAGCATATTGTTTTGTAGCTTAATTGCTTCAAACTTCTCCACAAATGTCTCACTGACCTGTCTGCTGTGTTCCTTGGTCTCCATGATGTGTTTTGTTCCACAATAGTTTTCAAAGAAACATCTGAAGCCTTCACAGAGCAGCTGGATCTATGCTGTTATTAGTTTACACAGAGCTGGATTCTATTTTGTAATTAAGCAGAATCTAATAATTGGTTGCAATGGATTTTATGTGTAGATGCCAGGTTAAAGGGCATTTTAATAAGCAAGCATATTAGATTTGTATTTGTTAAATTCTTTACCTTTCTATTTTGGTTAATCAGATAAATATCTTTGCATTATACCTATTTCTCTAATTATCCAAAAAGATCAATCACCCTCAACCCCTAACTACCAAATAAAACATTTGAATTACACCACCCTACCTTCTCGCACAACCCTGATGTCCAGCTAAAAACAATTTGCTGTGTCGCATTTGTGTACAATAACTTGACAAGCAGAGTTACTCAGTTACTTTTTGGATAAAAGACTTTGTCAAGGTGACGTATACTTACATACTGTGTATACATATATTTACATGTGTAGCAATTTCCCAACCTGCCCAAAGTTTCTGCATAACTGCTCTGAAATGAAATCTGAATCTTCCTATCCTAGGACTCATTAACACCTGCTACTGCTACGTGATATCTGACAACTTCCTTTTATTTCTTGCAACTCAGCTGCACTGACACACAAACGCACACGCTGACAATTCAGTTAATCACTACACTTGTTTTACCCGAGGTCTCATGATCAATGTGAGTTTGAGTCTTTGAAGGCAGTGTCATTCCCTCCCCAGCACCAAGCCCTCGCTGTACAAACTCCCATGTTTTTGTAAGCTGCACAACTGACTATACATAGCCGTATTATGTAACCTCTACATTTATGTGGAGTCACCTTTTACTGTCATTTGGTTTTTAAGCGGCAGAGTAAGTTTATTTTTATAGACAGTTTCTCAGAGTTGTTTTTATAGTTTTGAACTGAACCTTTGCTTTGGGTGTATCAAACGGACGGAAGAGTTTAGGACACAGCGGAGGGAGGAGCTTCTGTGTCTCTCTCCAGTTCTTGTTTGCTAACTGAGAGGACAAACAACTCCGTGGAGCTGAACGGCCAGAGCAGCTTTCTAAGAATTTGTCAAAACTAATAAATCATAGGTTATTAATAATAACAATAGTAAACGTCATCTGATGTTTCCAGTCACAAGCCTGTTTCATAGAAATCCAGAATGGTGGAAAACCATCCCAGATTTAAGTGTTTTCTATCCCTGAATATGCCACTGTGTCTGTCGAGGAAACCCAAAAGGGCTGAGTCAGAGATCCCATCTCTTCCGGAGGCAGGCCTGGTAGAGCTCTCGTTTGAAAGGCAGCATGGAAAGATCAGCGGGTATCTCCTGAGGGAGCCACCGCAATGCACTGCGCTGCAGCCCCTTTGGCCAAAACAGCCCTGGGGCCTGTTGTCTGCTGCTGAGCCAGGCTGGGTTGTTTACTTTGGGAAGGACTTTCAACCCTGCACAGCCATGAAGTCTGACTACCCACGTCTGTTTCAACTGTTCCTATCTGTTTCCCTGGCTTCCCAGCTTTTGATCACAATTCCCTCCCTTTGCACCAAAGATCCAGTTTGCCTTCATCCCTTCCCAATGTTCTCACAGAATAAATGTGACCCTCGGCTCGGTCCAGAACACGGGGAGGATTCCTCTCTCCTGCTGTGTTTATATTCCCCTCACCCCTTATAGCACCGTGGATACCAGTCAGGCAGTGCCAAGGTAAGACCACCTCATAAATTCACGAACCTATAAATATTTGCTGGTGTTTTGAGTACAACACTCACTCCAATTTACATATCTAGGGGTGGTTTTATAATTTATCTGCGTGGAAACTAAATGACTTACTGGTGGTCTCCCTGTCCCAGCTGGATTTGTCACAACAACGATAAACAAATTAAAACAAATGTTTCCAATTAGCACATTTAGTCAGACGTAAATGCTAAAAGAAAACCACATGAAGGATAATCTCTTGTCAAAATCATAACAGTCGGCTGTCAAAAGGCAGCAAATGAAGCTCCACGCTTTGCAGACTGTGGTGCAGTAAAGAGCATTCCTCCACACTCAATAAACTCTGTTAGATCAATGTGTCAAAGAGTAGACTGATAACGCTAAGCCTGGAAATAAATCTTAACCATGGCTAAAATCTTTTCATGTGGTATTACTCACAGGCCATATTCTCTTAAGTACAGTAAACATTGTGATGGGTACTTTGAGCTGCTGGTTCAAGAGGACACTGAAAAGTGGTTTGTGCCTTAAAGAGATAGTTTAGGTTTTGTCAAAAGGTTGTAAGGACTCAATATCTTACCCATGGTTGATAACTCTTTTTGTTTCTTTGATTCGTATAAATCTAAATTACCAGCTTGTCAGTTCTCCGGTGAAGTACCCAGGACAGCATAGCCTGTACACCAGCACGGTAGCTGGTCCCAAAGGCTAAAGCTAATGGCTATTCCACCAAAGTGAACTCATACTTTCTTGAGCAAAACATCTTAGCAGTTTGTGCTAATTGTATTTTTTTAACTCTTAAGTTGTCACATTTATTTGAATGGTTTACAGAGAAGTTAAAAATAATCATACTTTTGTGTAAATTAGGGCAAATGTAATAACAGTTTAAAGGGCTTTTAAACAGAGATTGCGTGAATTGTAGCAAGGTTTTTGAAGTTGGAGTTGTACGACCGCAGAAGTCCGCTTTGGTCTTGACCCCTTATGGACGAGGTTCTAGTCATGTATCTTGCATAACAATCTAGTTCTAAACAGACACAGGCTAAAACTAACTATTATGTGAGAGAAGGAAGGGAACGGTCCGAGTGTAACAAATAGAATATTGGAGGCCAGGGAAACTGAGCAAAACAGAGACAGGGAACTGGATGTTAAAAAAATGTACTTGGAAAAAGTTACAAACTGTCAAATTTTTAAAAAATGTAAATAATAATTTTTACTGCAGCTAAGATATTAACTACTTTTAACATTTCAACAGATCCCCACTTCAAAACCCCCAAACTTTTCCTTAAATGTCTAAGGAAAGAAAACTCTGGGGTAAAAGGGTTTTCAATAGGAATAAAGTTTTTTTAATTAAATATAGAACAAGAACAGAGTGAAAGGAGGGGAAAAAAACTCACTTTTTATGAGTTTTTTTGGCTAGAGATTATTTTTTACAACTAGATTTATAAAAAATAAAAAAATAAAAGTTTTTTTTTCTGTCCTTCCATTAGTTAATCTTAAAAAGATTTAATAAGTTAAAGCTTTCGTCCAGCAAAACAGAAACAGGGAGTGAAAGCATGGATATGGGTGACTCATAAGGAATGCCTGAATGTCCAACACCACAGCTCTCTCCATAAATTCCCATCTCTGACACTTTGCTCTTAAAATAGTGTGCTTCTTTTCAAACAAACACTAAATTTACTTGCTTCATCAGAACAATTTATTGGACTGAATTTAAATATAATAATTTCTCATGATGTTCCAGAAAAAAAAAATAAAACATAAAAAGTAAAAGCGAGCCTGGTACTCAAAGAAATAAATACTTTCAGGGGAGGGAATGATAAGATCTCTGCAAGAATGGCACAAGTTCTGGAAAGGGACAAAGCTTGCATTAAACTCAGAAAACTGCCTCCAGTATTCAGTCTCTTTAGAATTAATTGAAGTAGTTTTTTCTTTAAAAGAATAGTCACAAATAATGACAGAGTTCCAAAAATCTTCTCAGGCTGTCAATTCTTTTCGGGTAGCATAAATGTGATCCCAGCAGAGCCGATCCAAGGCCGTTTCGAGACACAGGGGAGCGGCTCTGAACAGAAGTTGATATTTCAGCTACCATGTCATAGCATTAGATATTAGACATAACCTTTGCTATGTTACATCTTCGGTCTAGGTGGTTGTTTTTTGTATGAAGGTGGAGGGCAAACAATACTACTCAGAAAAAATAATCTGGCTACATTCAGTTGCATAAAACATTTGAATCATTACACATTTGCATAAATAGCACTAATGCACTATTTTAAGCATGGCCTTACAATATGATTCCTGTTGGTTGCGGAGCCCTCTGCAGGGGTTTATCTTGCTTATGCCTTGGGCTGACTCTGGATCCCAGCCATTTTGTTTCTCAAAAATAAATCACAGGATCTCCTATTAGCTCATTTTAAATTCACTATAATAATTAATCATGAAGAATTTCTGTGACTGGGCTCTCTATATTTTTTTCTAGTTTTGTGCTGAAAATGAGGAAACAGTAGAGAATTGTAAAATGTGTACATTTTATGCTGAGTCAGGTAATGCAGCCATTTAGTTATATCGGCTGAGCTTTGTTCAAACACAACATCCAATTGCATGCAAACATCTTTTAAGAACAGTACCTTACTCCTCTCTGTAGCTGACAGCATTTTAATACATAAAACAAGAAGGAATCAATAATTTGTATGTTTTGAAGTAAATGATTAAAGAACAAAAAAACACTGACACTTATACCCTGTTTTAACCAAACTACTTTCAACATAAGCAGTAAGAGCTTTCAATGGAAAATATGTGCAGATCAACAAACACTTAAAAAAAAATAAAAAAGACATCAGAATGGTTTAACATCTGCTCTATATTGATATCTTTATTAACAATCATAGCCACGTTCTCAACAATTGGAGATTCATAAATATATATATATATTTTGTTTTTTATTTTGATTCATCAAAGTCATCTCAGCACTTATGGCATGATTCCAGTTGTGGGGAGAAAAAAGAAGAACAATCTAAATATCCTCAGTGCCTCATCAAGCACTCGTGTCCAATCAGCAGTGTTTTCTGTAGAGAGGAAATCCGTTATGTACACGATGGTTTTCTTTGAAGAACCACTGACGGGAGAGATCAGAGTGAACAACAGGCTTTAAACCATCCTGTGCAGGCCGTCTGACTGATTGTCCGACCTGACATTTCCACTGACTGCCTAGACGCCAGCACCACCAATCCCGGATATTCCACACACAGATCAAGGTTAAGCCATGACTGACACTCGTCTCGCCATCGTTTTTCCCTCGTGTCGGACTCTTCTTGCTGGGGCCGGGGGTGGAGCAAACACTGTTCTCCAGGTATATCCACACCGCAGCGTCCAGAAAGAACAGGAGAGGTCAGGGATTTCTGTCCACACGCACAAAACTTTTGAGTGTTTAGGCTAAAGCTATGGGGCACCAGGGTTCCCCCCTCACTGAAGCTACATCTGATGACTGGGTCAGGCCCACGCTGGTGTACAGGCTGTCCTGTCCAGGGTATTTCACCGCAGAGCCCGAGCCGGCTCCCTCCCCAGAGCCTGGCAGCACGGACGAGCTGACCTGCAACAGCAGCAAACATAATGTCAGCTGGGAACATTATTCAAAATATATAACATTAATTTCGAGAGAGATAAGTATAGGTCAGAGATATAGTCGACTCCTGCTGAGAAACACTTCACAGGCCGGATCCAACAAACTTTGCTTACAAAACAGTTCAAGTCTAAACATCTCAAATCTACTTAATGTAAAAAGAACTTCAACATTATGCAGAGTAAGTTTTGATTGATATTTCTATAAATTTGCATTTTCTACTGCTGCACAGCACATTTACCTTTGACAGTATATATATATATAATGTATATATATATATATATATATACTACTATACTATATAGTAGTATACTTGGGGAAACTTGCTGCAATATTTTAAATTTAACACATTGCTACACTGTAACAATTTCTTAAATTCATATTTAAAGGACAGTAAGCTCTATGTTTTAAAGCAACCTAGGTGTAGTTACTTGCTTAATTATTAACCCTCACTTCGAAAAATAAAAATAGGTCTTTCATCTGGTAATTAATAATTATCTCAGCATAGACCAAACATTCAACAATATTCAAACTCCTCAGCCCCCTCTGAACATCAACCCTTAATATAATATTGAAATGACAGGCTTCAAACACATATGTAATTTTAAAATAACCTAACTACAATTCAGTTATTGTTTTAACTTTAATTCAATAACAGCTGTTGAAATACCTACAGAACACAGAAACATGCTGTATTTGAACTACGGTAATTTGGCCTGTAATTTCTCACATGCATAGGAGTTTAGTTGTGTTACTATAGCGACTTGGCTTATGGTTGTATTTTTGTATAGTTGATATAAGTAAAAGAGTAAAATAACATATTTTGGAAAATTACATTAAATTAGCAGATATATAACAGCCATTCATACATTGTGAATTTTATCACACTCAGTACAGTTCCTATGTTTACTCGATTTACAAAATTACTGCCCATCTCTTTTGGTTTATTGGTTACTGTTAGCAACTACTTAAATAAGCTTGCTCACTGGCACCTTTGCATTGATAAAGAAAACACAGCTGGGTAATGAAATACGCGTTTCCTCTGACAGTGTCTGACAGTGTCTGACAAGTTTTATAATTTAGAAACGTTTTCAGAAGTACAATGAAGAATAAAACAGCTAATTCTGCTTTGTGTATATCTGGGTGGCGATAAAGGCACAAGATTCAAGCCGATAAGCTGACGCGTTAACAGAACAAGTTAGCACCTTTTTAATGGGAAATTTAATTTAAAAACTTTTTTTTTTAATGAGACAATAAGAAACAATAAAAACCTGAATTGCTGTTTTATACCTTATGTAATGTCACCAGACACAGGTGACCATAGAAGCTTATTTTTAGGATCATAAATTGTATTTTGATTAAATGATCTTTTACAACAGAAATGGAAAAAGAATCAAAAAGTAACCATGGCCTGCTATTAAGGTGACAAATAAATAATAAAAGATTGGTTTGTTTTGCAGAAAAGTCTTCTGTGTACATTTAAAAACTGAATTGTGAATAAACAACTTCATAAATCTTACTTATACTGGTCCAAATAACTCTTTATTTTTCAAAGGATTAAAACCCAAAATATCATCTGAACGGAAACTTTATTTCACTGTTAATTTACCTTCAACCCTGCACTTTTATGGGGCGTTTCAGAGCACCACTGTAATACATTCTTCTGTTATGTTGCTACAGGTGGTAGCCCATAGCCACAAATGCAACACGATTAATAACAGAAGCCTATTTAAATTGTGTTTTTTGTGAAAACCTAACATGTGAGAAGAGTTTTGGTTGCATTAAACAAACTGGGAAAAAAAGCATCAGCTGATGAGAAATGTGAAGTTCATATTTATTGTAAAATGATGACACACTATTTAAGTATACATGCATCAGCCTGATGCTTTTAGCAACATTGCACAATATATGATGTTTTGAGACATATGACTAATACAATTTTAGGTGATGGACTATTATGCTATTTTTTTTTCAACCACATTCACCGTATTGAAGTTGTGTCCAGTTTTTTTTTTTAAATCGCCAATAATTATTTCTACCCATTGTTCCTGTTTGTAGCCTGATCTAAATACAGCTTTAATGTACCACAAACAAATTTGCAACACGGTGAAAATCTCATTCTCCCAATTTCATAGAGTAAAGCATTCTCAACAAAGTAAGGCAACCAGACACATCAGTGGCAGTTTGTTTATGACAGGGCTTTGCACACAGGGCACCATTCTGTCAGAGAGAGTCCTATTCTTTTAAATTGTGTTTTAAAATGCAGAGATTCTTTAAGCACAAGTTTGATTTGTGAGGCGTGTTTGTAAAAAATAAAAATGTAATCCTTAATTTTCCCCCAAAATATTGTTCATATCTCTTTGTGTATCAATTATATTCTGAATGCTAAAGTAGAAGCTCTCCAAAGGACGCATTCATGGAGCCACTCTCCTCTAAGCAGCTTGTTTACGCTGTCAAGGCAGCATAAGTAAAAAATGGATCTTACCCCTGACACTTGTGCAGAGGGAGAGCTGGTTTTGGAGCAGTCTTCAGAATTGGATGAGGACGTGGATGTGGGAGTCATGGAGACAGAGTTGTTGGTGCCTGTCACAGAAACAATAACTGCATTACTACACATGGTTTAGCAGTTTACCTAAAGTGTAGACGCAAGGTAAAACACCAGCTAAAATCTCACCCGAGGATCCTTTGGTCTTACTCAAAGTTTTGGGTTTTCTTTTTCGTGTCTGGATTCCCTCTTTCTTCATGGCAAGCGGTCGAGGTACCTGAATTGTGCAAGAAGGAGCAAATTTAACATCAGTTGAAGGGTTTCAATTGGATTTAAGGGAAATGTTTAAATATAATTGAACTCACTCCATGAAGCTTAGTGTAGAGTCCGCATGCATTGCACACCGGTTCTCCTTCTGCGTTCCTGCGCCACAAGGTCGTTGTGCTGGTCTGACAGTTTGCGCAGGAGAGGCCGATTCTTCTGGAGGTTGACTGGTGGTACACATAGAAAATAAATCATTTTAGATTTTTTTTTCAGCAGTGAAGAAAATCACCGTTCTCCATTAAAATGACACTTTAGCCCATTTAGACCCCATTTCCTTACAAAAATAGAGTTTCTATTGTGATGTGCCCTTTAAGTGGACGTCTTTTAACAGCATGCTACTTCACAAGGAGCTCGGTACGTGAGATCCAATTTCCCTGTGAAAACTATCCGTAATGGAACTAGGAAGTATTTGTCCCTATTAGATTAAATTGTCAAACATACTTTATGATTAAAAATATCAAGTAATATGTCTCGATTAGGTTGGGAAAAAATATTAAATTTGCGTATAGTTTAATAAACCATTTGCGCAACAGGAACAACAAGCTTTTGGAAATTATTTTGAGATGAATGGTGCTGATTAGATCAACAAAGAAATTTATTTTAAAAGTACATTTCCTAATATCTTATTTATCTGACAACGAAACAAGACTAAACCGTGAACGGATAACTATTTTTGCTTTCACCGTTCGCGATGACCTCCAGGAATTGTTCGGGACAATTAGGCAGGAAATTGAGTGCTCAGGCGGCGCCCCTGTCTATCTGCCTCCTTACCGTCCTTTTCTGCGGTTTAATTAATGGCCGGCTAAGGCCATTCATTTTGCTGTAGAGGCCGCAGGCGTTGCAGAGAAAGTGGCCCGTGCCGTCGCGCCTCCACAGCGGCGTGGAGATGGAGCCGCAGTTCACGCACTTCCCTGCTCTCCGCCATGTCGTCCAGGATATCTGAAACTGAGCAGAAAAGGAATAGGGTTGAAGAAAGCACGCGTTTATTATTTTAATTGTTATAATATATTTATTCTAATTATTTTTTAATAGATTTTTATTATTAATAACAATTCATAATTCAGAAATCCGGGCAATATTACATACGATAGCAGAACCTAAAGTAAAATTTGAATTAAAAAAAAAAAATCTTTACGTACAAATTAAGTAAATGTACACACTTTAACCGTTGATCAATGACTACAGTTTATTATTATTATTATTATTATTATTATTATTATTATTATTATCGCTAATAATAATAATAATAATAATAATAATAATAATAATAATAATAATAATAATAATAATAATATATAGTATACTAATTGTTGCCCACACACAATAAGGAAGCCAACAAATGGTGGGTGGGGTATGAGAATTTAAAATTTCTTATCCTCTAAAGTCCATTGAGATTATATTTCTTGTGAACTTATGCTGTAAATAGAATTAATAAGTTGCGATATGTTATAATATCTTTATTATATTTCTTTTTTTAATTTATTTTTTATTATTTATTTATTCATTAATTTTTATATATATATTCTTTTGAACTGAATTAGTACCCCAGATCCCCACTCATACCCATAACATTATAGAAGTCCTTCCGTTTTGGTTTTGCTGTGACCCCCAACATTCCCAGTAGCCCTCAACAGGTGACCCCATCTGAGACCTTTCTGACCGTCTTCACCAGACCAATAACTTTTTGTCTGTTTGGCTTTATTTCAAGCATTTATGCAACGTTAATCATGTTTTTGTTTTTGTTTTGTTTTTTTCTTAAATGTCATCACCATCGTCATCTTTCCTTTTTTTTTTTTCTTACCTCCGTTTGGACCTCTAATCAGGGGCGCACCCCTGCTTTGCAAAGTGTGCAGCATGGTGTTATCAAAATGTCCCCCGGTCCAAGGTGAGGGCAGCTGAGGTGCCACATATGGGGAGTATGGGTTAGCGTAGGTCCCACTTAAGGGTCGGGAGAGGCCGTATTGGTCCCTGCTGCTCACATTCAGCGTGTTTGTGTAGCTGCTGTCCCTGGGTGTCCCGTTGTTCATGGGCGGACTCGGAGGATAGTGGTACCGGCTGGAGGTGTGCGGGCTCCCTGCGCTGTACGACGACGGGCTCTCCGGGGTGGACTGCGACCACACCGAGTGGCTGGAGACTGCGTGGCCGGCCTGCGCGGAACCACCGGCCTGCAGGTAGGAAAGACTGGAAATCATCGGGTTCACCCGGGAGCTGGGCACGTAGACCGGGGAGTTGGGGCTGGAGTGCATATAACCAGCGGAGGAGGAATCATATCCAGTCTGGCTTTGGGCTGCGGCGATTGCCAAAGTTTGGTACATGTCGGCGGGGTCCACCAGCAGGCTTGCCTTGTGCGCTCCGGCGGAGAGAACGAGCTTGCTCCCCTGATCCAAGTCCGTAAACAGCGGGATGTCCTCGCCGGCGGTCGCAGCGTTGCCGTGATGTCCGAAGTGAAGGTAGGGATGCAGCGACCTGCCGTCCGGACGGCGGTGGCCCAGCGCGTCGAGCTCGCTCGGAGGCGTGGGCCCGTCTCTCCTGCTGCTGTCACCGGGCAGGTAGCTCTGCTCGGCCGGCGAGCCTGGGCTGCTGGAAACTTCTCGCTTGACCATGGACCAGCTGTTTTCACCCAGGTCCATCCAGGAGCACTTTCCATACACAAAGTACTAAAAAAAAAAAACTATCAGAGGGCAGTGTACCCTGTAAGAAAAAAAAAAAAGAAAGTGTAAGGAAATCATCAAGTAGATTTCAAACTATAATCCATCCTTTAAAGTAATATTAAGTCATCCTGCAATGACTGCTGAGTGCACATCAAGCGCCTGTAAAAGGTTCGTCCGTGTCAAATAGCTCCACTCCCACTCACAAGTTTACCCACATCACAGATAGGAAACAAAACGCAATATGTCTTCACAGCAAAAGAGATAACCGTTTGATAAGACCTTAAACGAGATAAGGGCCGAGCGATAAAACAATACCCTCGAAATGATGAGTTCATTCCCGCTGCGCTCACCAACCCGGTCGGATGTTTGAACCCAAATGAGAAGACACAGAAAAAAAAAGGGATAAAAGACAAAAAAAAACACGCAACAAGACGCCTGTACCTTCTACTTGTTTGCCATAAAGTCGCTGAAGTTTCTCAATACTGCGCTGCTGCTGTTGCCGCTGCTGCTTCTTCTCCTGGGAGTAATGGGAAGCGCCGGTGCGCTCTGACTGGGTTTATGAGGGGAGGCGCTTCCAGCGGCGGCGGCCGAAGGGGGAGGACCAATCAGGTTGCCGCGAAGGATCTGCTGGGAACTCTGTAGGGGTGCCAGCCTGTGAGCTCCTCCAATCAATCACACCGAGAAACAACCGAGAGGCCGGGGAAAAAGAAACTCGATCGCGACTAAAACTTTGATTTCAAGATGCAGTCAGAGAGAGGTTAAAGATTGAGTCTCCGTTTTAATTTCTTACTCATTAGCCTGCTTGATTATTACTATTATTATTTTTTTAAGCGATAGAATGTTTAATTCTTTTTTCATGTAAAGTCTGGTAAAGTTTATTTTAAAATGTTGCCTATTTTCCCCTTGATGCAGCATTACATCATATATATTATATTAAACTTAATGTAACGCATTGTTGCAGTATGAGAAATGCAACTGTTTTTAAATCATCAGATAAATTAAGGTAGAGTTGGATTCTTCATCCACCTACCATAATTTATTTTGTAAATCGTGTACATGGAGGCTTTATATTATTTCATATCTGAGTGAGCTGCAAAACTCCGTTTTCTATCTATCTATCTATCTATCTATCTATCTATCTATCTATCTATCTATCTATCTATCTATCTATCTATCTATCTATCTATCTATCTACAAATTATATACAGTATCGTCTTTACAAATGGAGTCAAACTGCAAAGAAATACTAATGCATAGAACTAATTCTAGGTTTGTATTTCCCCTTTTTTTGTATTTCCACTCTATATTCATCAAGTTAATAAATAACTCCTAATTAATTGGTTTATTCAAGGCGCTCACAGAGGATTAAGCAGCTATTCAGGATGCACAAACTTGTTAGCTGCTCCCTTTGTGTCCCTTTGAACCGCAATGATTCGCTCAGCTGCAATATACATCGTGATGATGAGTGAAGTGATCAAGAAAGAAGTTGAAAAAGAAAGTGACGAGGTGTCAATTAAATCATTCTCTCTTCGTTTACCGGTGTTTTTAAGTCCGCTTTCACCAAAGCTCACACAGAGCCGTTCAGCACGTTTTGATAACACGTGCCTCGCTGGGAGAGACTAAAAGGCCATAGCTAAATGCTACTGCTAATAAAGCCTCTACAAGCCGGAAGCTGCAAAGAACTACTATTACTAATAGCTGCCATGTTGTCACACTGTGTTACTACCACAGACCCGGTCCAAAATTATTTGAATCCCGAAAAGGGGCCCATCTCTCCTCAGCTGGATATTTATTTATTTATTTATTTATCAGTAATTAATTTTATACTAGTACTATGATCAATCTTTAAAGCTGTTTGAACTGTTTGTTGAGAGTTATGTCCAAACATGACAACCCTGTATTGTGTTCACAAGTAACCCCAGAAAATATTCTGTCATCTGCTGATTCACGTACAGCAGACAGCAGTGAGCCTGAAATGTTTCCCGAGCTCCAACAAGCTGCTTCATCTGTGAAGGTTTGTGTACAACTGGCAAATATGTCAATAAAATATATTCATCACCAAGTCATCATTTAGTAAGTGCCCTATAGACGCTTCACAACAATACATAACCAAATAAACCAATAAATAATGTAAGCGTTGGTTTACCTAGAAGTGGGGGACCCAAGTGAAATTCTGACTGGGGCCTCAAAGAACGTTGTGCCGGCTCTGGATTTAGAAACGACGGCTGAATTAGGCGCCTTTCTCTATTATCACTTTAATACATTACATGGGCTATTTCAGACAAGTATACTGTCAGTTTATTTGATTCCACCAGCACACATTATGTGTCCACTCAAACTATGGACATATAATGTTAATATTTTGTTCTCGCCATAACTAAAAATAAGTAAAATAATGTGTATAGCTATTTCTGAGATAGCATGTTTTTGTGCAGCAGCACTGCTTCTGTTATTGCTCCAGAGGAGAGAAAAGAGGCCCGTCTCCCTCTGAAGTTGCGCATTTCTCTCTGTGCCTTGAAAGTGGAAGCGAATCTGACAGACTCAGTAAGCTTTTTTTTTTTTTTTTTTTTATCAGATGCGTCCCAGGATCTGACAATTCTGTTACAACCTAACTTGTTTTAGGTGAGGCCCATATTTAATCAGCGAGAGTAAACCAAACTATAACCACTACTGTCTCCCATCGAGTCAGCGCGCAGTTGTCAGGGAGGTGACAGAATACATAACCCCGTCGTCTCTCTCTCTCTCCCCCATCTCTCAGTTTTTCTCACACACTTCTTTAGCTCGTTGCGTTGATGAATTAGGTGTTTTTTTCTCGCAGAGATGTCAAAGTGTGCTGCTGCTCTGACACACCGAGCCTGCGGGAGGAGGAGGAGTAGGAGAAGTGGCAGGACGCCGCCCTGTCTCCACTTTATCCGCGCACAGCGGCCCTTCGTGACTGCTGTCGGAGAAGAGACGCAGGCCTGTAATCTAATTATCTTTATCAGTTGACCACAGACCGTCTAGTAAAATGGGCACAGAGTGTCAGATAATATTAAAACAGCTGTAAACATTCATTCTAAAATGTTAGGCAAATAATGAATACAGAAATATAGAAAAAAAATACATTATTATTATTATTATTATTATTATTATTATTATTATTATTATTCGATTGTTTATAGAAGCAGATTGGTTTTATCTAAATAATGTTTGTTTCTTTCTTGGAGGTGTAACAAGCTGATGACCGACCCTCTTCAGGTGTCAGAGTTTTATGTACCGACTTGATAATGATTATCTCCAGCTCTCTGCTCGCTGTAGCCTGATTCTTTTTGACTCCTAGAATCTAGGGCGTTGTCATGCATGGTAAGAGCAAATACTACGTCAAAAATATTCACACATAATAACATAATTTAATAAAATAAAATAAAATAAAACAAAATAAAATAAATAATAATAATGCAACGATAGTGCTTTGTAATATGTAACTGTACGTTAAAGTGTAGATGTGTAACACCGTCTTCACACTGTAAAGGCCATTGTGGACGTCTTAATACGCCCAGCTGACGAGAATGTGTTTGTGATGATTAATTTATGATTAATGAGAAGCGATCGCGCAGCAGGAAACGCGTCCAATTCATCATCTTAATTACGTCTGGGTTTTTTTTTTTCTTTTTTGGGTCTGCTTGTTTTGTTATTGCGCGTTTTAAATAAGACATGGTGCTGCTGACAAACGGCCTCTCTGACGTAGCGACATTTTTTTTTCTCTCATTTATTTGGTGAAACGGAAGATAAAGTTACAATATTGCAACGGGTAAAGTCATCGATTTGCTTGTATTGTCAGGGAATTGAGTGGCCTATTTATGAGGTTCAAATAAATAAATAAACAAAAAAATACTATTAAAGAGAAAGTAAGAAAGAAAAAAGAAAGCAAAAGCAATTTCAGTAAAAGTCGCCACAATCTTTTTTTACTTTGGACGATTTTCATTTATTTCCACACTGTTTTGGATGATTTTTACCCAAAAGTCCCAAGATGCATCTTTTTTTAAAATTCACATGAACATATCTTTATATCTCAGTTTATGAATTGTAGAAAACAGGTTTTCTTATAATTGTTTTGTGCCCTTTTATCTGCTCCAATTACCAGAAATTAAATAGATAAATAAATTCCCACTCAGTTTAACAATAGAAGTGGCAATTATACTTAGATTTTGATCAGTGCTACTTAGTTTGATTAATTTAACAATTTTAATTACCTAGCAGGTTGATATGATGGTTCAATTAAAGGACCATAGATTATAAGGAAAGTAAAAAATGCAACAGATAACCAAAAGATCAGAATCTACCAATTTTTCATTGATATTTTCTGATTGCCCGTTTGCAGCCATCCATTCATTGAACTCATCGATGCTAAGAACATCCAGCAGTTTTGGTCCATAAATGCATCAACTAGTAGTGAGTGAGTTTAATAAGATACACATTTGCAAGAGACACGTGTTTCATGATAAATGAATAATATTGTCATTTCTTCTTCCTATGTTGGATTCAAATCCACTACAACAATTACAGTTAAATCTAAAAATGAACCCAAAGAAAAATTGGTACTCAGTATTGGACAGGAGAAGTCTTACCAATGCAACTCTAATTTTAAGTAATTAAACCCCCAGGGACAAAAAGAAAAATTTGCTACTAAGTGGGAATAAAAATAGCAATAGGTATTTTGTTCCATTTAACACAGTAGGAGTGTAACAGGTAAACCTTTTATGGATGCAAACTCGACTAAAAACAAACCTGTTTGGAATTGTATTTGAAACGTAATCAATTACAAATTTATTGATGGAACCTGACTTAATGTCGTGTTTTGATTGTTGATTCTATGTTGTATTGTGTTTCTGTGTTTGATATGATGTACAGCACTTTGAAATGCCTTGCTGCTGAAATGTGCTATACAAATAAAATTTGATTGATTGATTGATTGATTGATTGATTGATTGATTGATTGATTGATTGATTGATTGATTGACCTGGTGGGGTTAGGGTTAGGCTACAGGGATGAATGAAAAATGAATTGAAATGAATACATCAGTCTTTTACACTCAGAATAATATGAAAGGTAGTTCATTTTAAAAAAGTGCACGGTTTTTATTTTTTATTTTTGTATCATTTAATTTTTTTGTACCGTTTTATCATTTTGTGAAGATAAAACGGCGTAATATATGTGCCACACAATGCAACTGAAGAAATAAAATATGGAATGCAGAAAATGAATGGAGAACTGCATTTTGTTTGATTTAAGGTGTGAATCCATCCCAGATTAGACAGCATTAAATTTCACGAGTTGCGAATTTCCCTCAATGTTTAATTTGACTCATCAAATATGAAAAACCTGCTTCCTAGATTTACAGCCGCCTGCCAGCGGAGCGTTGAAAACATAGACTTATTTGCTCTCATTTTATGGAAGACACAGTTAAGTTTTACACCCATTTCTTCCTGTGCTTCCACTCAATGGCGGCCTGTCCTGAGCTGCAGGAGCAAAGGCTGCTGGGAGGCCTGTGAGCAGCCAGCCTCTCCTGTTTGAAGTGGTAGATGATTAAACGGGTCATGACAGGTGTAAAAGCAACCTTTGTCATCTGGGACATGCAAGCGTCCTTGCTTCCTCAACTCGCCCACAACGGAACGCCCTGCTCACCTACCCGCCTACAGTGTGTGGGTGTGTGTGTGTGTGTGTGTGAAGAAATAGTTGTTTGTGTCTCAGAATTAGGAAGTAGCTAAAATGAAATCTTGCACAATCACTCTCTCTGCTCAGCACAAACAAATGGCTTATCTTTGTAGTTTATAATTTTTCCTTCATACTTCATGATGCAGAAAAGCTCCATCCTTCTTATTTGACTGTAATCTAAGAATAATGGTGGTGCATTTATCTATTATTTGTTTCTTAGATTTATCACCTTAGTGTTGCACACTGTCGTATCAGGCTGACACAGACTTTCAGTGCTTACTTGACCTTCTCTTTAAACTTTAGCTCCAGTGACTCTGTCCGTGCATCAAAGTTTTGCACATTGTTTTTATTTCATGAGTCGTTTACTAATCATTTGTACATTTGTAATCTTTTGTCCCTTGAAAGTGAGCAATCAGGCTGCCTTAGTGGGAACACAGAGATAGAGGATGTTTGTTCTGGTATCATCAGGATGATAAGTCCAAATAGAGTATTGATATGTCAAACTAAGGTAGAGCAAATCATGCTGTAATGTGCAACATTAAGAAATTATTTTTTCTCTCTGTGAAGACGAGGGCTCAAAATTTGAATATAAATAAAGCCAAGTTCCAAATATCAATTTTCAGTCAACATTGCCCATGAAGTTGGAATGAGGTTTACATGTTTCAAGATTTGTGACAGATGAAATGTATCTCTTCTGTTTGTTTGGATCAATCTCTTCCAAATATGTCACAGTGAAAAAATGAAACAATAAAAAGAGGAATATTTCTGAAAACAAAATTAATCTAAGTTTATGGTGAATGTACATCTTTATTTGAAAATGTCCCCTGACAGCAAAAACATATCTAAGTAATGGTGTGTAGATTTAAACTGTACATTTACTTCACAAAATATATATTTTTTTGAATTGAAGAGAGAAAAAAACTGCCAGTTCTGCTTTATTAAGGTCAGCAAGCAAATTTAGTGGATTTTTAACCTGATTGGGAAGCAATCCATTATCATCCTCTTAATCCATAGTCAAGTCAGAAAGGCATAAATCTTAATTATGTCTTAATATGGATTCTCCTTTCACCCCCAATCCTTATGTAAATATATCCTGATTAAAGGTACACTTTTTCCAATTGTTTCTACATTTGGAACAAGTTGATTCTAAGCCATAGGAAAACAGTCTCTTATACTACAATATATAAAGTATTATTGAAAAGTACATAAGTTCTATTAACTCAATTCATTAATTGTTAATGTTTTTAAAACTTTTCTTTCTGTTGATTATAATGATTGTCCTCTTATAACCAGAAATGGGTTTTACTGAAGTACAATCTCTGGCTACTCTATCCACTTTGAGTAACTTCACTGAAGGAAAAACAAATATTTTTTTAACCAAACATGCATGAAACATATAGAGTTTTCAGAAGAGTGTTTCTTCTGTCTAAATAGGTTATTTTGTAGTTATTTATTTGTCTATCTATTTTTTTTATTTTAGTCTTTAAAATATCATAATTTCAACAAAACTATTTTCTTGAGTGTCTGATAGCAACATTTTTAAATATCAAATCAGATGTTATGATCAGTTATTCAACAAATAAATAGCTTGTTTATACAATATATATTTAATTTTACTTAAATATTTATAAGTACAATTATTGCCTACATTTAACTTTTACTTGACAAAAAGTATTCAAAGTAGTGAGTAGTCTTTTTTGGTATTCTCCATGCTTTAAAAACCCATAAAAAACATTTTTAATGCAGAAATGTAGTTCTAATAAAGGTATGTTTTATACCTTCTTAAATGCTATTTTCAAGATATACTTTTAATCTGACAACTGAGCTTCATCTGAACACATAACCAAATTGATCAAATATGATACTGTTATATCTTATGTAAGTGATTTGAGATCAAAGAGTCATCAAGCGCACTTGCACAGGTTTCTCGACGTCTTTCTGTGCCCGACACAGGAAGCCAGAGCCTCATCTCTCATGCAGATTCAGAGGTTGTGTTATTGTTTCCATGCTGTGGAGCCAGCCCCTCTTTCTGTGTTTTGTCTTAGGCGAGAAGGTCAGGTCCCTATGTTCACTGTGTCTCTTTCCCTGAATCAGCTGTTTGGAGCCTCGGCCTCAGAGACAACAGCCTTGAGGTGAGGTGACGTCATTGATAGCAGAGCGGAGACAGTTTGAGAGCGGGTACCGGAGACGGAGGTGGAAGGGTGTCTGTGGGGGGCACGGCGTCTCGGGCAGATGCTGCCGGGGTGAGCATTGCTACAGGAGCAGCTGCTAGACCTTGCAGACCCACGCATGCTTTCAAGGTCTACTTAGGCGCAGCTCCTCTTTGGGAAGATATGCTGGCGGATTGTGGTGTGGAAGTGAAACAATCAACCAACTGTTGCACTCAGACCTGAGAGGCAGATGGGATGTAAAGAGAAGGAAGGAGAATGTATCTTTCGCTGCAGGTTCTGATAGAAATGGTACCAGGCGATTTCCACCGGATGTACAAGCGCCAGGGTTCTGCTGCTCTGAATGATGGCCTCCCGTCATGGCTAATTGGTTACTCTACGAAGCATCTGGTGCATCAGCTTAATTTACTGGAGCAGCTATGTCAACATAAAGGTGCACATAAAGCAGAAAACAGGTTTGAATCATGAGGCGGGATGGCGAATGATGGAGTAATACTTGATATTCTGAAGGGCCAGGGATTTGTGTTGCTGCTTTAATTTTGTTCTGCACACTGTTACATCCTCATCAACTATAAGTACAGAGCCAATCAGAAGTTTACACCCTTCTATGTGAATATTATGTTAATGTTTGGCTTTTTATGATAAATTTGACCTATTCTTTTTCCACCACAAAAAAAAACTACACTGAAAGTTATGGGCATAATACTGACTGGTTTGTGGATTTTCTTTGAAGATGTATATACTATATATACGGTTTCAGGCTTCACTTTCAAACCTAAAAACATTGTAACAGGAGTCAAGCATGATGGGTGGTGGCAGCATCATGCAGTAGGCCATAGTTGTTCTTGTGCACTACTTCAAGTTTTACTGAAATTAACACATTTTTGTTAGAAATTGTGAGACATCTGAGTGTTTAAAAAGAACTATGTAAAACATCCTCAAAACTTGTTTAAAATTAATAAAGTATCCTGAGATAAAGATTGCTTCATGGTTTTTAAAATCACTTCAATATCACATCAAATTATTAGTCTACTTTGGACAAACAAAATTAATCATATAAATCATTACAAGCTCAAAATGATTCTGACTATCCTGCCAATGGTGCAAGTGGATGCATACGTCTGACTGAACATTAGATGTTCTGTATGTTGACACTAACCGCAAATATTTAATTAATTAATCCTTTAGGTTATTCTAATTTCATGATCTTAGAAGCCTAATGGTACAAAAACAAACTAAAAAAATGTGTAAGGTTTTAATATTTTATTTGTTTTATTGTTAAAAATGCCCCAAAACAGATTAGCTTTAAAGAATTAAAAATTTCAAGATTAAAAAAATAATGTCAATTTTGTGTAATTTTATGGCTGTGACTGTTTTCTATCTTTACTATTTATTTATTTAGCCTGAAAAATAATTAAAAATGCTATGCTAGTATGGCATATTTGTGAAAACATGAACATCTCAACCGTCCAATGCAAAAGTGGCTTTTGAAAATCTTTTTTAAAAGAATCTAGTTTAAACCAGACAACGCGTAATGGAAGAAACCATTTCCCATTTCTTTATATTTTAGTCATTGTTGGAGTCACTTTGTTCAGTTCCACATAACAAGGGCAAGAAAATACCAAATAATTTCACTGACATGGTCTAATTATAGTAGGAAATTAGTGAATGCAGGGTTTAACTTTTTGTGGATAGTGTTTACCTTTCTTTCCAAGGGAAGAATATGCTCCAAAAATGCATATAGCTTTTCAGTGAGAAGAACAAATAAGCTCGAGATCTGATAAGATTTAAGCTTCACTCAAAAGAGTCTGGACCTGAAGCAGACTTGGCCCGACTATGGCGCGGCACAACGCTTATCCTTGTCTGACCGTCCAGGCTCACTTTGTCTCAGCCTCACACTCAACACACAACTCCCTCTCTGCACACATTGAATACACTCACAGTCTGAGGTTTCTGTCGCCTTCGTCGTCACTTTAGTCACCCGCCAGACAATGAAAACATTGAGAGGCAGTTTCTATGGTGTGACCAGGGCCTTTTGTTTGACTGAAAACATATGCATTCTTAATGCTGCAATTATGGTTTTATCAGATTGCTGTCAAACCCACCAGTCCAGCACCTTCCTTTGTGCCCTTTTTAACGGTGTGTACTGTACCAGTCGCTCACAATGTTTTCATATTTGCCCTTGGTGGGAGTAAATTATCCCAGACTGGTTTTTGTCTCAGCAGGCGGGAAAACAAGCAGCTTAGACACACAGAACAATGCGTCACAACCATTTTTACTGCTTTGGTTTAAAAGCCGAATGAGAATGTCAGTAAAATTGTACATTCTTGCCAAAGTACTCATCACTTTCCCTTGACTTTATCCAACAGTTTTAACAGTTGCAATGTCTTAGGGTTTTACATGACAGACCCAACACAGATTCATACATAATAGTAAATACAAATCTGAAAATGTGATATACATTTATATTTCCTTATTCTGGAGCAGCTACAGAAATCCAAAACTCAAGTGTGAAAATCTGTCTGCAGGATAGTAGTTAGTTATGCAATGGGTGGGTTGTGGGGGAGAGAAGCTGAAATCGAACCTAATTTTTTCAGATAGCAAGATGATTTCTTCTACTTCTGTGTGAAAATGCGCTTTGGTCAGTAAAACCAAATTTGAAATGCTACATACCAGCTACCTCTTTTAGCTGGAGCGTCATGTCTGAACACCATCTGTAGCTACAACCAACCAGGAAATCTGAAGAAAGCTGAACAGTAGTATGAGATGTTTTGCCAGAACAGGAAAGAGCTCAGCCAGGCGAGGTTTAATGAGGAACCATCAATGCCATTAGAGAAAAGGTTTCTGATTACAAATTCACTTTATTATTTTCATTTTTCTAAAAAACTGAAGACCATGTGTCGTTTTTTTTTTTTTTTTTTCATTTCATACTGCTACACTGAGTGTTGATTTGTCACATTAAATTCACACAAAAATACTGTGAAATTTATGATTGTAACATTACAAAATGTAAACGTATTAATGACAATGAATACTTTTTCACAGCTATGTTAACACCAAAACAATATTTAACAAAAATGTTCATTTTCTGCTCCGACCACCACTGGGTTGCATATATAACACAAAAAAAGGCCGTATCAGGATGATCTGAAGCACGTACAGTTAAACCCTTTGTTGTGACTTGCACTGAAGGCCACAACAAAAGGGACCAAAAAAAGACATGACCGATCTGATCCAGCATTGGCTCAGCTGTCAACTGGCACGACTTCCCCTTGCTGTCCAAGTCACGTCCACATCACCAGCTACTTCACAAACACGTTTGTCATCATACCTAAAGCTTCATAGTCAGAATATGAACATGAAAAAGAAGGAAAACTGTTGATGTCTGACTTTGCCAACAGCGTAACTGACTGATGAGCTCTCCGAACAAAGGTGCAGATAAATCCTGCTCTGAACTTCAAAAGAGGCCCTGTCCTCCGGTTTGACCTCTGACCCTATTTTTCTTCGACACAAAGATGAACCCTGACCAGCGTGTGCGCTTTGTTTTGATAGATGCTGGTCAGTGGCTTTGGCTCCACTAAGCCAAGTGTTTACAGATCTGCCAGAACACAGCCTTCTAGATTGAAGATGCTGCGTTGCAGACAGGCAGACATCAGCCCAAGTCTGAGGTCTGGACTGTTTGACATTATCCATAAAACAAGATTAACGCAACATGATAACAGGATGAGGACAAAAGGAGCGAGTATCTGTGTCCATGTGATACATTAGAACAAATGAGAGATAATGACAATGATGATTTGAAGATCACTCCTGTCATTGTTTTTTTTTTTTTATTATGCAACTTATAAATATCCTTTATAAGATTAAAAATGACTTAATGATTCTGGAATAATAAAGGAGGATGAAATTTTGTTTTGAAAATAAAAACTTGATATTTTTCTAGCATTCTATGTTCCCCTAGATCTGACAAATCACAAATCTGTTAATTAAATGTACAACGCAAAACTCTGTGGGGACAAGATGAGCAAAAACACATAAAGACGCCCACTCAAAAGTGTACATCCCTATTAAAATGAGACATACTATTTTATTATGGATGAATTGGCAGACGAATGTATGGATTCTGTAAATCCTGAGTAAATATTCAGCTTATTAGAAGAAAAAAAGGCAATAAATGTGTTGCATTAATATTATGCAAGTTTCTTAAATTAATTTAAAAAAATTAAGCACCTTCAGATTGAGCTTCAGCATTCCATCTCAATGAGTTCACATTTGTCATCTGATTAATCTGAAATAAAGTTTGACCATCCCTACAAGCATTTATGGATTTGAATCCTTTATCAAATATAATTGTTTGCAGAGAGGTCATAAAGAGTCAGGAGGATTGCATTGTACATAGATATCAGTTAGAAGAAGAATGTAAAATGCACAGTGAAGATAGTCAATGGTACTTGGAGAACATGTCTTCTACATGTGAAAACAATCTACTGTATTTCCCTCATGTCGAGACAGCTGGAGGCATCTTCTTCCAAAAAGTATTCAGGTTTGGCTAAAATCTCCTCAAACATTTGGGAGATTGTGTTGTGGTCCAATGGAACCAAACTGGAAATAAAAATATACCACACTGGCAGTAAAACATGTCGGCACCTTCATACTCTGAGTTTACTTTTTTTTTTCATATGGAACTAGACTTTTTGTCACCCAAATCCTTCAGGTGTTCACTTAAAAGCTGGAGAAGACTTTTATTTTTCAGCATTACTAAGTGTAAGAATAGACCCAAATGCGACTTCATGAGAGGAAAATTAAGGTTTTAGCAGGAGTTCAGAGCTAAATCTCAGAGAAAATCTGAAGGTCAACTGAAGACGGCTGTAAATAGAAGAACTCCTTGCAGCAGAACTTACAGAAATAGGTGTTTCTGCAAGTGCTGAGTAAAAGCACGTTTTACATTTTCATTTAGAATAAAATAAATAAATGATGCATCATTTTCTTTCCACATCATAATCATGCTCTGCTTTGTGATGGTTTATCACATGAAAATCCAATAAAAAGTGATTTTCAGAAAGAAAGAAAAAACACAATGTCCTTCTTGCCCCACAGCAGCATGCTTGCTGTAGCTACATGTGCTCATTCATCAGCGTGCTACACCTCAGACTTTCACCCCAGAGTAAAGTACCTGCCATACACAGCTCGACTTAACTTTGCACAAAATGTCTTTACACATCTGCCTTTTATGGCAAAAAGGATAAAGGTCATTGAGAAGGTCTTTGAAAAGATGCAGCTAGAGTAGGACCTGACTGGCTTGCTGTGAGACGTGGGAGGGAAGGTAGAGAAGAGGAAGAAGAATTATAACAGGGGCCACCACCAGGCATGGCGAGGGGCCAGTGTTAGAGGATCCTCACAGCGGGGGCTTGTACACACACAAATCCACACCTCTGAGGGATTTCTACCTGTGACTCAGGTCAGTGGGAGTCTGGCGAGTGGGAGGCGGTAATCAGTAACAGCGTTATATGGTCGTGTTAATCATTAACGTGGCCTCTAGACACGGTGCCCCGAGCACCTGCAGACCCTTTTACAGGGACCATCCTCGGACAGAGCAAACAGTCTGGAGGCTCGTTGGGCACATCGTCTCACCTGGCATGCCAGCAGACATTCAGTGAAGCAAACCCTTCAAACTCTGTGAGACCCTATTGTCTTTGCTTCCTGCTATCCTTCCAGGGTCACAGACGTGGGGAGTATGCGCTATCTGCCTGCTGACTCCCCCAGATGGCCTTCTGGCTTCACACACATAGGAACCTTTGTCAAAACTCCTGAGGCTGGCTTCAAAATTAACCCCTGCTGCCTCCTGTGAATCTCTGTCGGTTTAGAGACATGCATGCAAACATGTGCATATAATTCATGCAAAAACACACACACAAACACAATCCTCCCTCTCGGCTTGATAAATGCAGGTCAGAAAAACCTCATGGTGACCTCTTTCAGCAGCTGCTCAGTCTAAACACGAGGACCAACACTTCTTACAAAAGGTAAAAATTCCCTTTAAAAGCTCTCCAAAGACTTCAGCTAAAGTACCTCCTCTATTTCAGTATTTCCTAAAACACTATGAGCTGGATGCACATGCAAAGGGTAGTGACACCAAGTGAGCATTAATGCCTCTCCATCCATGCAGATAGAGGTGTGTGTGCAGTGCAAACAGACCCTTGTACTAAGGAGGCAAAGCTAGAGCACTCTGCAAAAAAAAAAATAAAAAAATCTGTGCTTGTGTCTATTTCTCTTGCTAAATTGTCTTTTGATAAGGGAATATCTGGAGATAAGTGTTGTCACTGTCCTATCTGGAAACCGGAAGCAAGCTCGATAAATCTCCCCTGTAATCTAATGGGAGTTATGGGCAGTAGCTGCGATCAGAGGGGAAATCCACCACACAGCATCAGGCTGAAGACTGATTAAAGACAAATGGAGGGCAGCCAACACAGCGAAGCTTGTTAAAAACGAAGAAATGATAACATCTTTACGTTAAACAAATTACTATCGCTACTCATTCAGGATTACTTTGAATTTGTTGACACACTGAAGTCATACTGATAGCCTTTGTCAGTTGCCTAGTGACTGTACACCTCCGTCGCAGCTCTTTGGGCAAAAAACGCAGCGTATGGAAGCAAAACGGCGACATTGCTGATGAAAAAAAAAAAAGCTAAGAACTGATTTATGATCATCAGTTATGCATGCAGATGTGTAATGGGAAAACACTAAGGTTCAAAAGTGTTCATAAACTGAAAGTTATTCACATTTAGTCACGTTGCAACCAAAACTTCAATACCTTTCATTGAGATTTTATGTGAGAGACCAACAAAAAATAGAGCAGAATTGTGGATTGGAAGGAAAACAAAACCAATTCCCCCAGTCTGGGCACAAAACAAAACCATTTACCCCAGTCTGGGCACAAATTTCTGGATTAGATTAAGGTATTGACTTTGACTAGGCCATTTTAACACATTAAAATGTGTTTTGCAGTTTCTGACAGGTTTTCTTCCAGGACTGGCCTGTATTTAGCTCCATCCATGATCCCGTCAACTCTGACCTACTTTCTTTCTTTAAGAAAAGTGTCCCACCACTTTCACCAGAGCATCTTCTTCCACATGTTTACTATGTCCCCCTAGATTGATGGCAAGAAAATAAAAACTGTTCCCTCACTGCAAAAATACAATATTTTCCTAGGTATGTTGGTCTAGTTTTTAGTACAAATATATTAGTGCACTTGACATGAGACAAAACTGACTTACAATTATCTTTTCAGCAAAATATCAGAGCTTCTTTTAAGTAAATAATTCTTGAATATTAAAAAATGTCTTGTTTTGTAGGTTTGAACTGTGCCAAACCTTTTGCTCAAAAATCCACCACATGGGTTGAAAAGTGCTCCATGAGACGTTCAAAGTTTAGGATACAGTTTTGATAAACTAATCTTGCTTCTATATTTTACTGTTTATTTAGAAATGTTTAAATATTTTATATGTACTGCTTATAGAAAGTAAAAGTCACTGTATTCCACCTTCATTTCTATTTCCCATCAGGTCATAAGTGCTTGTGGAGGCAGAGTGGCCTCAGCTCACATTCCTAGCCTTGTTTGTGGTTTCTTTCGGCTATCGTAACAAATTATTCTCACTGACAACCATTTTGTGAGAAAACCATTCTGTGTTTTTTCTGTAATTCTCATGAAATTTCACGCCAATATTATGTGAAACTTAATTTGCCGTGACTTGGATCATATAATACCTCAGGAGCTGGTTCGTTGTGACATCCACACTGACAGACTGGTTTTGTAAGAAAACGTTGACAGCTGCTGCTGCATTTCTGAGGTATGATGCAAAATAGTGTACTAGATCCCAACATCTGTTTATTGAAGCCATATGGTTGTCTTTTACTTGCAAATTTTATTTTTTTTATTTTTTTGGTCTCTCATATGTAAGAGTGTGAACCTGCAGGCCATTCTGGGTTGTACGTGTTTCTCATCTCTCTACTGTCCTCCAGATCTTTCGCTGTGACAAAAATCTGAGTCTTTGAGCTGAAGGCGAACATTCACCTCCTCCTTCCCCCCTGGTGACCTATGCTCCCAGGGGTTGGTGTTAAGTAAACTTTGTCAGCCATGCAACGATCTCCAGCAAAGAACTGTCTCCTCGCTCATCAGGAGACCCTCTCCATAACACCCCCCAACCCTCCACCTCTCCGCTTTGACATTCCTCCC
Source organism: Xiphophorus hellerii (assembly GCF_003331165.1). Taxonomy (NCBI): domain Eukaryota; kingdom Metazoa; phylum Chordata; class Actinopteri; order Cyprinodontiformes; family Poeciliidae; genus Xiphophorus; species Xiphophorus hellerii. The sequence goes on along the minus strand of NC_045677.1, from coordinate 19,076,608 downwards.
TGACCAAACTTGTGCTCATCTCTTCTGCCCCCTTTCTTCCCCCCCTCGCAACCCATCAGGCCCGTCATCCGTCCGTCAGTCCGTCCATCGCCTCGTGGGTCCTGCTCTGCATCCCGGCAGCCCGCTCGGCCGGCTGCTGTCTCCTCCTCTGGAGACAGCCTATCAGGGGCCTCACGTCATCCGTCTCCAGGACCTGACTGACGGGTCGACCTCAGAGATTACCAGCTACTATCAGGGAATGTCTGCCTTCCCTAAGTGGATGCTCCTTTCTCTCCCCATAGCACTGGTTTGGGAACTGTATCCTACTTTATGCCAAAAGAACCTCCTCTGTGGCATTTTATCTGTCTGGGAGCTTCTCTGTTGATTTCCTACAAGGTCTGGAAGGACAAAGTGCCGCACAGCGACGGGTGATCAACTATCTTGTCCAGCATAGGCATGCTGGTCTTTGCTGTAAACATCGGGCTAGTTTCAGCCGTCCATTTCAGCAACAGAAGAAAAAAAAGGACTATTCTGCTATCAAGGTTCAGATGGTCTGTTCCCAGGCTGCATGCTTGAGACCTTCAGTGCTGCTAATATTTACTGAGGGAATTTTCTGGAAAAAAAAAAAAAAAAAAAAATCATCCAGCGCAGCTTTAAAATATTCCAAGAAAATGTCTTTTAATGATAGAGACACATGGCAAAAACAAATAATTGATAACAATTAAAATGCCTTTCGCATTTAGACAGCTGCATCATCAACATTCTATCTATTAGATTAATATGGGACATTTCATCTGTTTCCTATGAAGCTATGGAAAGATTTACTGTGCCTTGCTGTAGGTCACATTGCAACCACAAAGTTATTATTTGAAATTTAATGTTATAAACCAACACAAAATAGTGCATAGTTCTGAAATAAAAAATTGCATGGTGTTGTAGAAATAATAATCTGAAAAGTGTGGCAGTCACTTTCAGTCAGACTTCCCTTTATTCTGATACCCCTAAGTAAAGTCAGAAGTAACCTATTGTAAAGTGACACTGAGTGACCTAAAAAGTATTATTATTATTATTATTATTATTATTATTATTAATAAACACAGATCTTCTGTTTGTTAGACCAAATAAAAACCCACTGAGATCAAGACATCTTTTACAGACCAAAAATCAAACATTTCACAGAGTGCTGTTCAATCCATCATCCGAAAACAGAAATAATTTTACAAAAGTGCAAACCTTCCATGACATGAGCATCCATGTTAGCTCTGAGTAACTCTGGAGGAGCTGCAGAGAATCACAGCTCAGAAAAAAAAAGTCTATTGACAGGACAGACAAAAAACTTTATGGAGGAGTGGTAAAAAGAAAGAGATTGTTGGGGGAAAAAGTCAAGATGAAGTCAGTTTGCAGTTTGCCAAAAGCCATATAAAGGACACAGCAAACATGTGTGAGACAGTTTTGTGGTCAGATGTGACCAAAGCTCAGCTTTTTGGCTTACATGCAAAACACAATCTTTTGGAAAAAACAAACTAAGTATGAATAAAACCCACTGAGAAACATGGGCAAAAATCTCTTTTTCTGGCGTTACCAGTTCAGAGCTGGTGACGCCACCTCACCCTCCAAAAACATGTAGTTGAATAACTGTAGTCACCTTTTGCTACAGTACTGACTCAAGGGAGGTAATTACAAATGCATGCCACACTTTTCAGATTGTATTGGCAAAATATTCTGAAAATCATACTTCCACTTCATCATCAGCATTGCTTTTGTCTATCACAGGACATATGAATAAAATATATTGAAGTTTGTGATCAGAATTTTGATTTGTGAACGTCACAGCTGAATAACAATGAACAAAACTAATAATGGTTTTAATTTTATATATTTATTTAATTGTAAAAGAGATTTTAACAACTTCCCTCCAGAGACTCCCCTATAAAAGCATCACGTTATTTCAACATTTCCCTTTAACCTTCAAACTGCTAACTGATCAGGACTCATACTGTTCCTCTTTATGCTGACTCCACCAGAGAACTGATGTTTAAAAAGCAAACCCTCGCGCCCCCGCAACCGCTTGCCAGGTGGTGTGAAGCGAGCTTACTCTCAAGCCCTCGTCACCACTCTCAGTCTGGAACATGGAGCCCTAAGTTATTTGTGTATCATGTATTGATTTGGAGGTACAAGCCCAGGCTGTAAAGCAAAGATAAAGAAGTTAGGCATTAACTTTTTTTTTTTTCTTTCTTTTTTTCTGGGGGCTGGAGGGTCAAATCCGAGTCTGTTTCACAGAGTTGGAACCCACCTAGTAGAGGGAAAAAAACCTCATGGACTCTGGATTATTGATTTTTCTCTCAGAACAGAAAAAGGTATGTGCAGTCAGTATTTCCCTGTGAGCTCAGATAGAGCCGCTGCATTCCTGTCTACTCCCTCCAAGGTTACTGCCCGCTCTCGGCTCGGCAGCACCTGGCAGCACCTGCCAGATGCACACTGTAGTGTTCGCTGCCTCTGTTGAAACCCCTTGTTTTTTTCCTGTAATGGGAAAGAAAAACACTCATAAAAACATCACACTGGGGAATTCAGCAAAAAACTCTGGCTTCTTCTTTGGTTTCTACCCAAGATCACACGGATAACAAAATGTTGAGCCCTCACCACACAGACAGGCGGCTGCGAATACTGATAAGAAATCCTCACCTGGGACCAGGCAGGGGGACGGAGTCATCAACACCACCGCGTTTGCTTAGCCGAGAGCTGAATGTGATGAGGTTTGCACGTGCTGATTAAGTACGGCTTCGCCATTGTTCAGCAAGCTTGTAGTGGTGTGAAACTAATCGCATCTAAGGAGGGCCTCAGTGTGACGACTGCTTCATTATTTGAAGAGTGGACTCATTACTTTTGTAAACTAATAGTGGCTTATTTTGATTTTATTGAAAATAATCTACCTGTTAGTTTGTTGTCCGTTAGTTTGGTGTAACGGTGCCTTCCAAAAGCACTCAGAGCATTTACACTTTGACATATTTTTATCAAATTTTAACCACAAACAAAATGTGCACAACGTGTACTTTAGTGGGATTCTATGAACCAGACCCAACACAAAGTACAGCAAAATTGTAAAGTTGGAAACTGTTACAAGGTTTTTCATTTTTTTCTTCTTACAAAGAAAAATCTGAACAGTGAGGCAGACATATGTTTTCATATCCTGTGATTTAATACTTTGACCACACACTGCAACAACTCGTAGCTAAGGACATACTGAAAGGTTTGTCCATTCTTCTTTTCAAAAAAGCTCAACCTCAGTCAGAGCAGAATAAAGAGTGGATGTTGTCCCAATGATTCTCAATAGGATTTAGTGGTTTGGTCTTTGGCTAGACCACTCTGACACATTAAAGTGCGTTGGTTTAGCTCTTGCTTTATGGTCAGGGTTGTCATACTTTCCCTTCAGTTTTTAATATTTTCCATTTAGTTTTCTTCCTGACCATCTTTCCTATTTCTACTGAAGAGAAGCCTGCCCACAGCATGACACTGCCCCTACCATGTTTGGGAATAATGTGCAGGTCAGTCAGAAAGCTCAGTTTTGGTTTAGTCTTACTAGAGCACCTTCTTACACATTTCTGAGGGCTTTCACTCAACAGGCACGGACTTCTTGCCACTCTGTCAGCAAACACCAGGTTTGTGAAGTTCATGACTTAAAGTTTCACAAGAACAGAAAAATTGTCATAAAATGGCTTAATTTTTTTTCTTGCAGCTTGTTCTTGACACACCATCTTGGCAGAAAGCTTTTCTCATGTTGTGTCCAACAACTATTACATAACAAATGCCACATGCTCCCCCACCTGAGCTATGGATCACTGCAGCTCCTCCAGAGTTAATATGAAACTCTTGGCTGCTTCTCTGATTAACGCCCTTCTTGCCTGACCTGTCAGTTTGGGTGGTCAGAGGGTTAAGACACACACTTTTTCATTTTCAGAAGATGAATTCCCAATGAAATCTTAAAAACCTTGAATATTGTTTTATAACTTAACTCTGGTTTAAACGTCCCAACAACTTTAATCCTGATCTGTCTGCTGTGATCCTTGGCCTTCATGTTGCTGTCCATGTTCTCTAGCAAACCTCTGAGGTCTTCACATCATAGCTGGATGTACATTTGGATTAAATTCGACACACAGACTCTACTAACCAATAGGTTGTCTTCTGGAGACAATTGGTTGCATTTTGATTTTATTTAGGGTCAAAAGAGGCTGAATACGTATCTTGAAAATCAGAATCCCTGTTGCTACTTTTAGCTTATTTGTCACTTGGCATCCCAATATAATACATAGAAGTTTGTAGTTGTGAATTGACAAAATGGAAAAAGTTCAGGGAGTGTGAATGTCTGCACTGTAATTATTATCCAGTCATTAGGTTGCAGAATTTCTAACCTCATCAGAATTTTTTTTCAGTCTCAGCATCTAAAGAGTTTTACTGTTCAGGCAAAGGTTACAGCAACACGGTTTTATAGAATTATTAAGTAAGCAATTATGATAACCCACTGTTTTAAAGATAATCGAGTGATAAGGTTCTGCCAGACTCACACTGTAGTTTGCCCTTTAAAGCTGCTCATCCTGAGGGGAAAATCAATGCTTCTCAACCCGAGCCTGCTGTGTTTGGAAAACCTGCCCAGTTCCTAACTCGCTGAAACATTTCCACTGCTTTTGGAAAACGGGAATGATTTAAATTTCAAATTACAGCTGCAGGTTTGCACATTGTAATGACTCTGCTTGATAGTGGCATTTTATCAAAGCTCATAAACCTTGAATGACTATATATTGATAAAGACTGTTTAAAGTGTCATCGGAATGATAACATTTGCACTGTAAATGTGGCTCCAGTCTCCAATCGAGCTCGGATGATAAGGAGGGCACATGTTGGTGTGCGACTAAAAGGACAAAATCCGCTGAATATTTAGTGGGGGCAATTAGGAAAAATAATAATAATAAAAGTGTGGCGCAATCCCTAAAATTAATTTGATTCATTTAAATCTGAATTAAATTAGTTGATGTCATTGTCAACTGATGGTCACATTGCAGAAAGTAATGCAAGCAAAGCATTTATGATGGAGTCAGATTCCCCTCAAACAGTGGACAGCCGATAATGAAGTGACCTAATGTACGACTTCCTGACTCCACACGTTTCCTATTTTGGCTTAGCATGATTTCATGATAATTTAACACAGAATAGATAAAAAATTATGATTTTACATAAATGGATTTAAACGTCTTATAACAACCTTTGCATCTGTGGTGTGTGTCAGGAGTTTGCTGGTGTGTTTTCACCTTGTTTTTCTCTCTGAATGCATAAATAACAATAAGCTGAGTGGTTTGACACTTTGCCCAGATCAATATCAATAAAGCAATCAGCGTGTCAGGGTCCTACAGGTTTCAAACAGGGATCTCTCGGAGAGGATTAGTGAGTTTATGACTTTACATGGCGAGGTGCGGCTGTTGATCGCAAGTAAACTCTCACAGACGGAAAAAAAAAAACATCCATATTAGATTCAATATCACTGGTGATGACTGAACTGTGACAAGACACCGATAAACACATACAATCACATAATCTCAGTATGTAAACACCCACTCCTGTTAGTACGACAAAAATTAACATTTAGTTTCCAGAGAAATTGTCCCAGAAGCGAGGCTGTAGCTCAAGACCCCTCCCTTCTTTTCTGGTACTCGAAGAGTTTGTCCAGACAGGCAGAATGCACTTTGCTCTCAGCCTGATCATAAACTGAGACAATAAATTCAACCAGACTTCTGAACTGGACAACATGAGAGAGAAAGAAGACGAGGCAGAGTAGGGGGGAGGAGGAGGAGACCTTCAGACCGTCAGGAATCAATTCTTCCAACGAGGCAGGAAAAACAGAAAGGGCCCCGAGTGGCCGAGCAGCAGACAGCTCTAAAGAATCCAAGCCCGTCTTTCCTGATCTCTGTGGTCAGACTGAATCATGGAAGAATTGATCTCTGCACCTCCAGGTGCTGGAAAAACACTGACATCATAAATATGAGGTTTATACCAGAAACAATGTTGTTTATAAGTGTGCCTGGATCAAAATTAATTTCTCACAGGGGAGCTAATTAATCAACATGAGCACCCTGGGAAAATGCATATCATCTGCAGCAACTTAAATCTTCCCTTAACCTCATGCAGGTTTAGCACAGTTGTTTCAAAAGAAACGTAGCAAAGCGGTTAAAAGAAGCTGCTCTTATCAAAGACAATGTAAAATACATCTTTAGTTTTCTTCTTATTTAAGAATTTTTTTAAAAAGAGGCTAACCTAGATTAGCCTGTAGATTAATAATGGTGAGTAAATTCTGCTGTCCTGCAGCGGTGTGAAGTCCGTTTAGTCACTGGGTGTGCTGCCACCTTGTGATGTGCTCTGAGCCCTGCAGGTCAACTCTCATATAGACACAGTACACCAACTGCTGCCTGCATCATGCTTCAGCTAAAATGCCAGTCAGAAGTTTAAGTACACTCATCATGGGCATGAATATCATAATCATCTTGGACTTTTAATTCTGCTTTTTATTTATGCTTTTATTTTTTCAGAGGGCTTACATCATATCGCAAACAACGTCAGTCATTTTTAAAATAAAAAACATGCTGAAATTTGAGTTGTCTGTGAATTAATCTATGTATGCTGAAATATATACAGACACCCCAATAAATATCTGAATAACTGGTCATTAGTGTATCGTATAGAAAAAAACTCATTAGTGGTTTTCTTATGGCTACACTGTTCTGTCCTTCACATTGTGTGTGTGGAAATGCTCTTACTTTCACATTGCCCTGCATTTTACTGTTGTTTTTGTCAAATTGTACCACTAAACATGTCAGTGGTCACCGATCAGACATCTAAAATTTTTCCCAATCCACTCTGATTTTAATAACGCAGTGAACAGTTCTCAAGCCAGCTTTAGTATTTTCTGCATCTCCTGTCTTCTATGCTCGGTGCCAGTGATTTGACCCTTCTTAAACAAACCAACTTCTTTTCCACAACCAGAGGATCTGTCTTTCCATGAGAAGCTACTTTCCATGAGTAGCTTCTTATTAAAGAAATTATAAGCTCCTCATTGCATCAGCTGAGGTTAAACAACTTGTTGCCAACTGGAAAACAGTTGTCCATGCAGTAACTACCCAGCAGGAATCTCACATTTACTTAGTTAAATTCAGGTGGAGACATTTTTGGGGCAGTCAATGTATTCTCAGTGGAATACCATCAGTTGAATTAATTTTTTAGACAAAACAAGTAAATTTTTAATGGGCTGGGGTTTGTCACTAATCTGGCACTTTGCTCAACAGCACCATCTTTTTAAATTACTCTTTTTAAACACATTTGAAACAGCTGCACTGTTGTGAATGTGCTATCTAAACAGTGATTATCCTGGCTACTGGCAGCAAACCAGAGCCCTCAGCATGATGCTGGCACTACCATGCTTGACAGCTGGCATAGTGTTCTTAGATTTTAAAAGTTCTCCTTCGGCACTTTAAAATAACAATTCTTGTCCCCGGCTCTTCAGACTATAAAAAACAGAAAACATCTGGTAACATCTGGTCAGCTGCTTCCTTCTAGCACCCTCTCAGTTCACACTGAAGTTCTTAATCTCACTTTATTGACAGACGCTGGTGTCAGTTAATAATCAGCGTTAGCCTCCCTGTTTCTAATCATTCTGACCATTTTCCTTCCATTGTAAACAGTTTGGGTCATGGAAATAAAACTTGGACACAGTTTAATGTTATTTCAAGTGGATAATGTTCTCAAATAGGCACTGAAAAGGTTCTGGAGTGGACAGACCAGGCTAACATTAAGTTTCTGAAACAGCTGACACATCAGCCTTTCTAAAATTTTAAAGAGCTTGCCAATAAACCCGGCCTGTGGCAGGAAACAAATCAATCTGAATGACCTCCATCATGTCTGATAAGAAGAGTGGTCGGATATCCAGCCAGGATTAGATCAGGACATTGTTGATGGCCAATGAAGTGTGGACTTTCAGTGCAACTGACATTTATCTGCATAAATTTGACCTTGAATGGATTAGAAAAAATAATCCAAAATAAATTCAAATCTATGCATCTATTCAGGGTTTTAAATTTCATTCAAGTTGTGTGAAGTTTCATTATTTCATCATGGAAATAGAATGACTTGAATAATTCATTAAAAGCCCCAAACATACAGTACAGACCAAAAGTTTGGACACACCTTCTACTTCAAGGGGTTTTCTTAATTTTCATGACTATTTATAAGGCAAGAAATCCCACTTATTAACCTGACAGGGCAACACCTATGAAGTGAAAACCATTTCAGGTGACTACCTCTTGAAGCTCATCAAGAAAATGCAGTGTGTGTGCAAAGCAGTAATCACAGCAAAAGGTTGCTACTTTGAAGAAACTAGAATATAAGGGGTATTTTCAGTTGTTTTACACTTTTTTGTTTAGTGCATATTTCCACGTGTTATTCATAGTTTTGATGCCTTCAGTGTGAATCTACAATGTCAATAGTCATAAAAATAAAGGAAACTCATTGAATTAAAAGTTGTGTCCAAACTTTTGGTCTGTACTGTATGTAGCATTCCTCCTGATGATGACAGCTTATCAACTCCTGAGTGAAGCGTAAAGAGCAAATGAGAGATCTGGACGGATCTCTTTGCCCTGCAGCATGCACAGCTCAAACACAAATGGCCTTCTCAGCGATCACAGTCCAGACCAGAGATGGGTTACCTTCCTGCCTGTCCCCAGCCCCTCTCCTCTACAGGGGTTCCATTCATCGTTGTGCGTCGCCAAGCTGAGGTACCATCACTCCCACTCAGGGGAGGTGGGCAGCAAGTGGATTAGCTGACCTTCTCCCGGGGTGAGAGCAAAGGCCCCTGTAGTCTAGTCAGCAAATATGGCAGGTCTGGAGCAGCTGAAACCACTGGGTGAAGTGGTCAGGGATGCTCCCCAGGATCAGGACAGAAGGGGAGATAGCAGCGTCTCCGGCACCCTGACACTCAGTCAGCATGGCAGCATGAGTCTGCAGACTGTCAGACAAAGACGCACGAGCTGCCTGCTCAATCAACCAGCTGACCGGCCACTCCATTGTTTTTATAGACTCGATGAGAACAAACATATTCAAATGTCACACACTCAACAAAATTTAACACTTTACAACTTCCTGAGGTCCATCTACAAAGTTTGGAAAGACAGAAGGAAGAAAACAAGGCTGGATAGAAAAAAATAAGAGTAAGATAAGTAAGATAAAAATAAGAGATAGAAAGATTTAAGGAATGAAAGTGAAAGTACAAGGTAGGGGAAATTACACGGGAAAGACAAAAGCAAGGAAAAAAGGAAGAGCACATAGAAAACAAGGAATGAAATAAAGAAGGAACCAAGAAAGCAAGAACATAAGGATGGCAAGAAGGAAAGATAATGAAATAAGGAAGGACACAAGGAGGACTAGAAGGAAAGAGAAGTGAACACAAAGAAGGAAGCAATAAAATGAATAGGGAGATCAGAAAGGAGTTGATGAAAGACAAGGAAGGAAAGAAGGTGGTACACAACAGAGAAAAGGGCAGGAAGATATAAGCATATGAGGAAGGAAAGGATATTAGGCGTGAGGAGGAAAAAAAGGATAAAAAGAAGTACAAAGGATACAATTCGTAGACAATAAATTGAGGTGTATGGGTTCTCTCTGGGTGCTCTTCCTTCCTTCTACAGTCCACTAAGACTGCTTCATCAATCTGTCCTTCTGAAAGCTCTCTAGGATACCAGTGTCTCTGTGTCACTGTCTACCAGCTCAGGGTGAACCTCACTGTTTGACCAATAGAGATAAACACCTGCAGCCCTGAAAGGATAAAAAGGCATGGACAATGAAGATATCTAAAACCAAGAAGCTGAATGCACAAAATATTGTTTTATTTTACCTATTTTACCTGCTACAGATAGCAACTATGCTCAAGTAGCTCCTCCCATGTCTGGGGGCTTTCAGCAGGCTGTCGAAGCTTAAATCAGCGTCACAGAGGATTGACACGGTGGAACAAGTTGTCATTTTTGCTCTATATGGCCTGAGAACAGGGGAGTATAATAAATGTGCTTTGAGCAGCTGCACATTGCTGCTGCCTGCGAGATCCTTCCACGTTATGAATGGAGCAGTCAACGAGCTGCAACATGAATGACCTTTGCTCGTAATTGTGCGAGGTCTCCTGTCGTCCTGTTAACCAAGAAAGATGGGGGGGGGGGGTTATCCTCTCTCATCCAGTTTGGTGTTTTTCTCCTGTTTCTCTCTCCAAGGAGCAGAGCTGACCTATCACACGCTGGTGCCAAGTCATCATTAGGTGTCAAGTGGTTTCAATTACCCCACACCTCTCCTCCCTGCCACCACGTCTCCTCTGAGAGCCAGACAGCACAGCAGGAGAAAAGCAACAAAATGCTAATTTTCTTGCTGACATCTGAGCTCGACTTGAAAAAACAAAAAAAACACAAGCTGACGAACGCCACAGCAGTGGTAGGAGTCGAGAGGTGGGGGGGGGGGGATAAAAAAAAAACAAACAAACAAAAAAACAGCACTTTTAATGTCACGTGGTTCATTTAGGACTTTATTTCTGCAGTATGGTTGTTTTAAAAGCACTTAATCGCAATGAAAACTGAATGTTTTTTCCAGTGGTACAAGTCGTACTGCATATGTCAAACATTCATGCCAAAGATCATACATGACCAACAGGACAACTCAAAAATAAATTTGAAAATGTTTTTATAACAACCATAATATGACAATACTACAATAAAGCATATTAGTGCTCCTAGCTTAAAGTTTCATCATAGCCAAGGAAAAAAGGAAAAAAAAAATTAATGTTTATTTACTTTGAGTCCTAACAAGCCAAAAAGCTTGTTTGAGGTTGCAAATTTCGAAGCATTTCAGAGGAAGCCAGTGAGCCGAGTTCTGACTCCAGACTAAAACAGTGGAAAAGTCGCTTCACACCTTTAACACAAATGCATTTTATTTTCCCATGACGTAGATGAGCTTACATAGACCTACTTCAGGAAAAAACAAAAAAAAGAAAACACTTATACTGTCAACTGCTACAAAACTATTGTCAACAAAAGTACATCACATATTTCAACATGAATATCAAAGCAGAATGTCTGAGACTTTGAGGCTACATAGTCAGAAGGCAGTGACGCCTACAAATCCTAATGTTAGGGCACAAATACAAAATAAATTATTCTACACTTTCTTATAGATTGTTCTCTCTATGCTTAATAAATGTCGACTCTGAAGGGAAAACGTTTAAATAAACCTTTTTATTAATGTATTTTAGATCGAGAACCTAATTCTCATACATGCAGGTGCATCTCAGTAAATTAGAATATCTATGAGAAATTGATCTACTTTCAGTAATTAAACTTTTTTTTCTATATCCATTGCACTCAGTGTGATATTTTTGATGTCTTAATTTCCATTAATTTTGATGACTATGGCTTGCAGTTAATGAAAATCAAAAGATTTTCAAGTGATTTGAATGCAACTAATGAAACGTTGTGGCCAACAGTCAGGTTAAAGCCAGCAGTGAGATCCTTCAACAGTGAAAATCAGAAACCTGCCGGTTAGTGCTGCATGCAAGCACATTAATGGGATGCTGAGTGGAAGGAAAAACTCTTGCAGAAAAATGTTAAATAAGTAACTGGGATGAGTGTTATTTCTGTCCGTTTTCATTCATATGGCTTTATAGGTGATGAAAACTCACCAATCAGATTTTGTGGAAATTTAAACATTAAAAGAGGCCGATGAAAGAAAGAGTTTTAAAACAGAAATTCCCCCTCAAGGCCTACACAGTTTTGGAGAAGACTGCTGACCTGACATTTGCTCAGCAGATAAAGCCACACAAAAGGTCAGCGCTGATGAAGCAGAAACCCCATTGATAATCTATGGAGTACTGTCAAAAAGAAGATGAGAGATCTTCTTTTGCCATCTTATGTACATGGTCTTATGTAATTTTGCAAAACACTGAATTTTGGGTTTCAAATTGGTTGTAGTTATAATTACTACAATTAACACTTAAAAATGTATCACTCTGTGTAATAAATGACATCATTCAAGTTTCACTTTTTTTATGTAATTATTGTTATGAATTCACTTGCCAAAGATATTCTTTTTTATTGAGATGCACTTGTATCATGATGAAGACGTCTGGAAGCAGATGGCACAGACTCGTCGAATGCTAAAACAGCAGTGCTCGCTAGAATTTCTACAGTTTAACACAGAGTTACGTCAGGGTGCTTGTTCTCCAGATATGTTTGCGTCACATTTGTGTGCAAAATGGTTACAACACAGGCTGCTCACAGGACAGAAAGCTGAATAGGTTGGTGTGTCCATAAAGTCCATAAAGCAAAACTCGAAAGTGTGTTGCAACACTGTCGTTGTTACAGCTTGGTAAACAAAGGTCAGGGTGTAGTGTGCTACCTGCAGGCGGTCAGATTAAAATGTCCACGTTCTGTTCTGTCACTGAGGACATATAGGTTCTTTTCAGATTTTCTAGTGCAAAACTGCCAACCATTTGGTCTCCTGCTAGGAGAACAGTCAGGGTATAAAGCATCAAATCCAGCTGAAAGACCGACAGAACAACTTGTCTCGAACTTTTCATACTGTCATGAAAAAATTAAGTCCAAATCTGGAGCTTCTGATAACAATACATTTGCATAAAGATTGAAAAAATACAGTCAAACTTGACGGCAGCTGTCACAGACTGTGACACATGCATGAGAACTTTACGTCAAAAAGCAAAAAGACAAATCTCCTCTTGTCAACGGCTCTGAACTTAGCCTAAGTTGGTCTTTGGAAAAATGCAGAGGAGGATACAGCTGAACCTGGACTTCAGTCACTTGAACATAAAAAAACAAACAAAAAAAACACAGAAGACTACATGGAGGAGAAGACTGTGGAAGAAGAATATGATTCCTGCAGGATAAGCGTCTGTCCGGCTGCACTAAAGACATACAAAGACAATAACAGCCAGACTGATCAGTTTATATGTTTTATCTTTGTAACAGAAGTTCCATCTGAAACACAGTCAAATCAACAAACAGCATTTGTAGAGGAGAGTTAAGACGTGGCTGGCTGACTTGGCAGCAGCTGGTGTGGATGTGCCGTTTGTGGGAGCTGTCATCGTTAAAAAGGAGGAAGAGGAGATCTAGTAGAGGAGGACCCGGCGCTCGATGGCTTTGCGGCAGATTGGGCACTCGCTCATTCGGTCTCCGCAAAGTTGGCAGGTGCCGTGGCCGCACAAGAAGATCATGTTCTTCAGCCGGTCCAGACACACCGGACACATCGTCTGGAGGAAGGAGATATCCGCGTTTATTGTTATGTTAAGTTCATTTTACGGCCTAATCCAAGTAAGGACATAAAATGACTCACAAAAGTGTTCATAACCCTTACTAGGGTTGTCATGATGATGCATCTCAAACTCATACAAATATTTGGAAAATACTCAAGAAAATGTTTAAGTTCACAGCAAACTTTTTAAAGCATTTTTTTTCCTTTCTAATAAAAATCCATAATATAACAGTAGGACAATAATCCTAATGTATTAAGTAATAAAAAAACTATTAAGTAGTAAGCTACTCAGCATTAGCCAAAGAACAGAAAACTAGACACCTAATAGGAGTTATGTGTTTTACTATCCTCAAAATGAATTGAAAAACATTTTTTAAGGTATACATATGGATTTGGTCCCACACGTACTTTTGTTCAAATAGACAAGGATATGGTTTGCACAAAAACACTTTTTACAGGGAAAACATAGATCAAAGGGCATGAATATTTTTAGAAGGCTCTGTGAGCCCAGGGGAAATTTTACAGCATGTGGCAGTTTCATTTTTTTATTGCAAAGTTAATTATCCACATCATGTTTTTGTTCTCACCTGTTCCTTAATGTCATGAAGCTGTTGCTGTAGCTTCTGCACATCAGCGTTTACGTTTGTGTTATCTTTATCCCTCTGCAAGGCTGGGATGTTTCCACTCGCTGCTCGAATAGAAAATGAACATGAACACACGTGGAGACGGGGGAGGGGGAAAAACAAGTCAAAGGACTAAGCACATTAGTTAAGGCTAGAGGCCACCTTGGATTTTACCCTACACCTATAAACTTTACTGCCAATAAAAAAAAAAAAGAAATATGGCCAGCAGCAGCGTTGCCATTCTGACATGATCTTGGCAGTGAATTATATATGAAAGCCGGAGTTCCATAAACAAGCAGGAAACACATGCATTTTGGGTTTTTATTGTTAGGCAGATCACTTCTGGCTCAGTGTTTTGGCACACTTTCTAACCGTTCCAACTCAGTAATCCCATATAAGGAAATGACCTAAATGATCACCTCGTACAACACAAATCATCAGGAGGCAAATTTGGAATTGCACTTTCCTTAATGTGATTGTGAAAAATGTATATATAACATTATTTAAGCAATTTCACCTACACTTTTGAGAACTTTAATTCCAGAATCTGCCAGAAACAATGAACTCCAGAGTGATATACATCATATGGGCATAATCACCTGTTAAATGTGTGCACTAGTATGCGGCACTGATAAAAGGAAGTCGGGTCAAGAGAAGGGGAGATGGGCCAGGGCAGCACTGTTGAGGTGGTGGATGGGGAGGGGACTCTTTAAAAGCAAGGCTCTAGTAAGGGAGGGGCTCAGGGAGGCATACTTACACCAACTTAATGCCAGATTGTTGGGCTGGAGAAGATCCTGGGATCCCCCTGCCATAGTGTTAGAGCTCCCTGCTGGAAATAACCAGTCAACATTGTTATAGCAGGAGCTGCCCTCACCAGTTCAACTGTTTAGCCAGTAATCAGTGCAACTGGCTACTGTTAACTACAGCCTCTAAAGGAGACAGGATTTGAAGAGGAAACCAGAAAGTTGGACGCATCTACCACAGCAGAGAGAAATGGAAAATGTAGATCATAGCAGAATAGTTATATACTTTTTGCAATCAGCTGATGCTTATAACTGACTTGGATGTAAAAAAAAAAACAAAACAAAAAAAACAACCAGTCTGAATAAGTTAAAAGGGAGGTAGGTGTAAATTTTAGGAAGTAGATTTGCTTTAAGGCAACAGGCAGTAATTCATGGCACAGTTTGTTTAGGATTGAAGTATTCGATGCTGCCCCTTGCATGAGTGTATGTGTGTTTGGGTTTGTGTAGCTGATCAAGGCTGCTTTTAAGACCAGCTGCAGAGAGTGAGATGCAATGGTGAACGTGGAAATAGTTTCCCTTTCTTCTCAACATAAAACATGAAAAACACCCAATAGTGAGAAGCAAGAAAAAATAAAATTCCTGAAAATTAAATTAAGTCATAAATGGTTTCTATAACAACTTAGGACCAAACAAAAATGATTAAATGTAAAATAAATAAACTTTAGGACTAATTTCACCTTATTTCTCCTTATCTAATTCAGAAAATTTGCCTAAAGAAGTTTTTATTTACTAACATTTTTTTAAGTAGGTCACTGCATTTTACATCAATGTCATTGGTAATACTTTTAAATAATTAAAACTATTAACAGCTATTGATTGCTTTTCTGTTCAATTAAGTGTTATTTAATTTTAAAATAAAGCTTTAGAAGTTCACATGCAGTTCATTAAAGGTATAAATGATTTTGAACTCTTAATGGTACATATGATCCTTTTTTTTTTTCTAGATGGAACAATTTTAATAAAAACCCAACAGCATTAAAAAAAAACCCTAACTGGGTTCATAAATTTGAATTTATGGTGGATTTTCAATAAACTACACAGTCCCAAAATGATAAAAACCACCCTATAAATGTTTTTGCTAAATGCCCCCTAGCAAGTTGTTCCTCCAGAACACATTTTACAGCCATAAAGGAGCTTCTTGCTGCACATGGATGGCTGTTTAATCTCACTGCTGTCTTTAACCTGGCTGGATGTTTGCTGGATGTCTATTCTTGGTGAACTGGTCGAGTGTATTTTAGATTAGACAAGTTTTCCGCTACTAGCCCTATGCAGAATTTTGTGACATTGTGAGGAGGTAATTTAGTCATTTGATTTAGGTGTGTTAGAGTAGGGATGCATGTAAAAGTTGCAGAAGTATTTTAAAATCTTTAAAACTGATTTTAAATGGATAAAGCAAGCTAAAGAAGCTCCGGGAATGACCCCAATCTCATCAATATAGAAACTTTAAATCAGGTCTGAGTTAAGAACCCAACTGATTTAAATGCTGCCACTAATAATAGCAGTCAAATACTCCTGCAGAAATATTCTTGAAGCCTGACAATGATCATAAAAAGCAGAGGAGTCTTCATCCACTTGACACTAAAGCCAACGTTAGTTGAGACTTTTGTATACATTTTTGAGCCTGTATTTCTCATTTTGACTTTTTGTAGATTAGAAAAAATTCATAACCATTTTGAATTTATTCAAGTCTTTTTTTTATTATTTAACTTTAAAAGTATTTGAAATTGTAATATTAACATTATTCAACCCAGGAAAGTTCAAATAAAGCTCAAAATTAATGACACTCATGTCAAGGATGAATGTATGTATACTTTTGAAAATAAGATTTTGTGTTTCTGGGATCAATCTGGAGATTTTAGTCAAGGCAGCAAAGCTTTAGAGAACATTCGTCCATCTAGATCACATAAGTTAATATATAGAAATAAGCATTTAGAATGATTGCAGTGATGAAAACATGCAGATTTAACAGTGTTGCTAGTTTGTAAATAAGTCTAATTGATCTCAGTTAGTTATCAGTGTCTAGACTAGAATGAAAAAAAAACATATCATGAAAGTAATGTCAACCAAATGGCAGAAACAATAA
This sequence comes from Xiphophorus hellerii, assembly GCF_003331165.1. Classification (NCBI taxonomy): domain Eukaryota; kingdom Metazoa; phylum Chordata; class Actinopteri; order Cyprinodontiformes; family Poeciliidae; genus Xiphophorus; species Xiphophorus hellerii. The sequence continues at coordinate 19,059,791 of NC_045677.1, read as the reverse complement.
TAAATTCAAAATTACTAAACAAAATGATTTAGAAAAAAATGAAGAAACAAGAAAGGAATGAAATGTAAAAATGGATGGATTAAAAGGGAACACTTGGAAGATTCACTCACTAAGGTCATCATCATCATCATCATCATCATCATGATCAGCGGCATCATCCTCCATACCTTTCCCTCCGCAGCAGAGAACGTAGGGGGTGCGGCGTTCCACCACAGCCCGGCACTGTACGCACTTCTTCATGAGGCTGGCACAGTCTGTGGAGAACAGGCATGTGCGTGTTCACATCCGAAGGTTGGCACAAATATGGGTGGCCAGTGTCAAGATCAAGGCTACTGTGATGTAATGTGTGTGTTGACTTACTCTCACAAGCGCACATGTGACCACAGGGCTGGAACAACACAGCGGCCTTTTTGTCAGAGCAAACTACGCACTCCTCAATCTGCGGAGGGACGCATAACACACAAGTTCATTTAGTCTCAGTCATCCATTTTTCTAAAGATATGGCTGTTTTAGAAGGTGGTCTTTATTTTGTACAATAAAGGCCCACAACAAAATGTGTTGAGAGACACTTTTATACTATGATTAAAAATAAAGGAGAAAAATGCAAACATACTTACCCCAGTTAACTTTTAATTAAACAAAGAGTATATGGCAGTAAAGCATAAAGAGACATTCATCCACTAAGATGATATTAAATGGAAACAACTAAACACCAAAAAGTACTTAAGTTTCACTCAAAGAACATTTTCCAAGTGCTTAAAATTTTTAAGAAACATGAATGGGTGATGAATTTCTATAAAAATGTGCCACTGCTGGATTGCCCCTCCCTGTCCAAAATTTACTTTGTTTATTAAAACAGTGGTAGATGATGATGATTGCTTACAATTTTCTACTAATCTAATAAAGGTAAAAATGACCAACAAATAATTTTAACAATAATAAAAAACAAAGGTTAGATATTTTTAATTATAGCTGTGGTCAGGATTTTAAAAAACACAAAACAATAGGGTCGGGAATAGATAAAAAAGCTTAATATCAATGCAACACTTTTTACAGAACTTATTTTGCACACAGTCTATAAGTATGAGGTAATGAAACATTACGTTATACAAGATGTAGATAAATCAAACTATAGTTATGAATTATAAAGAACTGCAGCCAAACTACACTACAAGGCCTAATAAATATGCATATATATTTTCCTATGAAAACAATGAATATGAATAAATCAGCTTATAATATTGTAAGTCTACACACTAATAAATGAAACTTGTACATTATTGCGAGTGCAAACAATAGAGCTGGATTTACATTTTTTATTTTTTTATGTAAATATGATGAAAAAATATACTGATTATTGTTTAGATAACATATTTGACTGAATAATTTGGAGATATTGTCAAGATCAGCATTACTTGTAGCTGAAAAGTATGTGCATAAGTATATTTAAAATAAAATTGGTTCCCAAAATAGACCCCTGGAGGACTCTAAGAAATGCATAACAAATTTCTGACTATTAAAATAATTTTAAAGCAATGTGTGTTCTTTCCATGCAAATTGAATCCCTGAATTAATTTTTTCAGCCAACTTCTGTGGAATATTTCCTTTTAAAACTCATTGATTTTCAAATATCAAGTGATCAAGTTTCATCACTCTGTTCTGTAGTACCGTCTCCAGAATCTCTGAGGTGTTTAAGATTACCTTTGTTCTGGACTGAACCTGCTCCTTACAGATGAGACACTTCTTGACACGCGGCGAGCAGAGCGAGCAAGTTGCGATGTGTCCACAGGGCCCAAACAGAGTGTCTCTCTTCATGTCCGAGCAAACCATGCACTCTTCCAGAGACTCGATGTTGCTGTTCAGAGACGGGCTACGGGTGTCCACCTGACCGCTGGGACATTAAGAACACAGTGTTAATGGGAAAATATTAGAAACATGGGTGGATGAGGATCTGCTAATTAGTAATGCCTTATTTAATCAATCTTTTTTTTCTTCTTATGAAGTTTGCATACTCAATAGGCATAAAAACTCTGTCGATACATTGAGATATTCTCCTTTGTCTTTACATTAAGTTCTGCCCACACTCTCCAGGGTATAACGTCACATTTACCGTACAGACCAGAGTGATATTGATCTTCTCGTTGAGTTCTCAGCAAAAAAGCCGTTAAATGCGTTTCCCAAAATGTCAACCAACTCCTGGGATGTTTACCTACTCTTCTCTTTGTGACATTTGGCCAAGGCCTTACAGAGACTGGGGTCCGGACAGAGGTCCAGAGGGGACTGGCCCTTTTTGTTGCGAATGGTCAGGTCTGCACCGTTTGCTGCCAGGAAACAGGCGATGGATGCTGCGCTCTTCTTCTCTGCTCCCTGGGTGCCCAAGCCCATGATTAACTGCAAAGGATGACAGAAACAGAGAGGAAAATATGAAACCTGAGACACAAACAGCTTTCAGGAGCATCCTGATACTAACCTGAATGCTGCCATTTGTAGCATTGAGTAAGTAAGGAGCAAAACGAGTACTGCGCCTCATACCACTTTAACCTCTTCATATACATAAACAACCACAAAATTTAGTACATTTTATTAGAATTTTATGTGACAGAAAAACAAAAAGGCACATAATTGTGAAGCACAAAGAAAATGATGCTTGAAAAATCAGATGAGTGAAGTGTATTCCATAATGGACACGGCAAACATGAAAAAGAAAAAACAACTCTTCAGATAAAACATCTTTTGGGCCTACATGTATGGCGAAATACGGTGGTGGTGGAATCATGCTGTACCTTTCTTCAAGATATGAGATTAAAGCATGAAATAATGTAAAAAAAAACATAAAGGAAAAAACATAAAGTGTAACTATTTTTTTTTACAAATCTATGCATATAATATAGATTTTCATGTTGCTAAACTCCATGTTATAGAGGCAATCAGTTCAATACAGCTAAGCTAATCAGAAAGAGATAAGATGTCACGACAGTATAACCTTGTCGACTTGTACTCATCTCCCTTCCCTGCACAACTTATCACCTCACTCATTCAGCTCAACTGCAAAGCTCCCCAATCACAACCAATTTCGACCTTCCATGTCTGAGTCTCCTCAACCAGTAGCTTTTACATCTCTGCTGATGGAGCCATCGGGCCAGCTAATTCAATTCTCCTCTTGAAGGGAGGGAAGGGGTATGCGAGTGTGACCCAACTACATATTTCTCAAATTAGGCCTGCTGTCTATCTGTTTCGCTCCCCTGAGGGAGAACCAGAGAGGGCAGAACGCGGGGCTCGTGGAGGAGGTGGAAAAGCGAGTGGGTGGGAGACAGAAGGTGACAGGTAAGGAAAAATCTGTCGCTGACTCAAGGCTTTAAAGTCTCCCCAGCAGCGATTAATGATGTGCCGTTAACATGGAGAGGGCTTGAGTTTGACATGCCCCTTTTGGCCCCTTCTAAGGATTCATCTGGGCTGGTAGAGGCGAAGCAGCGAGCCAACTGACTGCTCGGCGCTTCCACCTGAATGATGGGCTGGTGCAGACTCAGCTGTCCATTGATGCAGGTGATGGAGACTGTGAGCTTCCTGACTAAACGGGGATCTGTCGTCATCCTTCACAGCGAACCACAAACTGATTTTATTCCAAGCTTGTGAACTGAGGAAAACTGTGACAAGACAATGCTAAACAATCTAGCAGATGATAAATGCCAAAAACAATGACATGATGCTTCAGTGAGCCGCCAAATGGGAAAAGGCAGGTAGCAGGATATTAAAGGCACAAGTATGAATTTTATAGATGCAGCTCAGCTGGAGATACACATGTGCTATATTCGTTTTAGAACATTTATTTAGAGCACTCTGCATCAGTATTTTAGATAATAAGAAGCTGCATTTATTTATTAATGCAGCTAACCCAGAGTGGAAGCATGCAGGTTGTTCCAACTTAAAATTAGCAATTGTTTTTACAAATATTTAAAAAATGAAATCTTTTACGCCAATTTTACAATACAAATCTATAGTCTTATGTTCAGTGCATTTATAGTCCTTAAAACATTTTCACATTTTGTCTCTTTAAAGGCATAAATATTAATTATTCTAGTTTAGGTGATACACTAACAAAAAATAGTGCGCAAGTGTTAAAAGGAATGAAAATGTAAAAAAAATTATTCCTAATAAAAAGATGAAAAGTGAGGCATCCTCCTAAGTCAAGACTTCGTGAAACCTCCTTTCTCTGCAGCTCCAGCAGCTGCATGTCTTTTAGGACATTCCTCTACCAGCTCTGCACATAGAGACGAAACAGCTCAAGGTTGGGAAGATTGGGTGTGTGGTGTCTGAAGAGCAATTATAAAAACTTGCAACAGATTCTCAATTGGAGTGAGATATGAACTGTGTGTCATGAATATATTTTTTTCATCTAAACCATTACATGTGGCTCGAGGTCACTCTCCAATCGGAAGGTAAACTTTCAGCCCAGCCTCACGTTTTTCTGCAGCTTTCGAAAAATTTTGTTCCAGGATATCCACATATTCTGTATTGCAAAGCATTAGATTTTACTGAGAAAATGTGAGTGAAGATTTATGCACATCAAACAGCAAAACATTTAGTAATGAAAAATCAATTTCCAACAAAATATTTTGAAATCCCTCAATGTAACGTGATACAATGTTAAAAGGTTCAAGGGACATAAAAACTTTCACAACGTACTTCAACATGTTCTCTTCCTATCAAGTACTTTTAAAAATGTATTTCTGAAAACTCTTAATCGGTGACGTTTTATGACACTGACACATTTGAAGTGCTGGAAAGGGAAAGTTCAGAATGGAACTGAACGTACTGTGTTCTTGGAGGGTTCCCAGGGCTCCACTTTGCTGACATCCTGCATATCCTGGAGTTGCCGCAACTGGGACAGTGTGTGGTGACGTAGCGCCTCGTGAAGCGGCGTGTCCCCATCCTTGTCCTGCACGTCAAGCTTAGCCTCTGCCCGCACCAGCAGCTGGAAACAGAGAAAATATGAACAAAGAATGACCCCAACAGACAATCGGGGTAGAATCGGGCAACAAACACAGAATAACTTTAATTTTATGCTACGGTGCAAATGCCACAACACTGATTTATAGTGTTGCTATGTACAGTGGGCTTCAGTTTTTTTTTTTACTACCCTCTAATTATGGAGTGTACTTTTGTTTGTAGTCCACAAGATGGCAACGTGGCAGTCTTAATCCAACGCTACAAATTTCCTCGAAGAGCATTCCCCTCCTCTTTGAGGCAGGACATCCAACCGTGTAAATTAAACAGAGGGCTGCAATTGTGTAGCTCTACTGCCTTTTGTGTAGAGGAGAGGGAACTAGCAGATAACTGAAGAGAGCATGTTCACTTAGTGGCACAAGAGGGGCATTAAAAGATTAGAAGAAGTGAGAGAAAGAGAAGAAGAAGAAATTAAATATAAAATACCAACCCGAACTATCTGAGTGTGCTGGCGCTCCACTGCAAGGTGTAATGCCGTCTGCTGGTTAACATTCTGAATGTCTAAGCTGGCGTTGCCCTGGGAGGGGGAAAAAAACAGAAGAATATGAAGCATAATACCATCTGTATATGTGGATACTGTAGGTCACCATGTAAAAACAATTAAGACTTTATAAAAAAAAGAAAGAAAAACTGATTTACTTTCCATCACGCAAAAAAATATTATTTTAGCAAGTAAAAGAGAAACAACTGGTCTGGCTTTGTGAGCCATGACAGCACCTTTTCTCATCCTGACCAGCAAAGTATCAAACAGCAAGACTGGAAAAAAATTAAATAATAAATAGAAGAAAAAAAACCAGCACACTACAAAAAAGAAAAAATGTTTCATGTGATTTTCATTTCCAACTGCAAACGTATCCTCTGTGGAGATATGGAGGAAAGATAACTATTGTGATCAGGCGGTGTGTAAAATCCCAATGTAATAAGACTGACTGGGAATCTGCAGTGCACCTAGAAGTGTGGTGCAGTTTCTGAATAGAAAGCTGAGCCATCACTGCGAACAAGCCCATTGCAGGAACTTAGAGGGGGAGAAAAAGCTGCCCCTGCTGAAAGGTAGCTTGCACAGTGAATGCTCACGCATCGGGATGTTGCAGCAACATTTCTGCCTTGCACCATATCCTCATTAACCCAGTTTTGTCTTGATCAGGTGACTTTTCTGTAAACTCCAGTATGCGTTAGCCTTTAGGGAGCTAAACCTGCAATCTCTAAAGGGAGGACAAAAAAAAAGGAAGAGCATGAACCTATAATTGCAAGTGAAGGAGGATATGAGGGCCGAGCAGCACTAAAGGATACCCCTGGAGGCCATGTGAACCTTATGGATTCAATAAAAAAAAAAGAAAAAAAAAACAGTTGAAGATTCAACTGGTCTACAGCTTGCTGGCTGCAGGGAGAGCAGCATGGACCGCGTTCAATGGTCTTTTGTTGGCTGAAGTTAAAGCTTGGCTGATGCAGGCTGAATTACTGCTGCAACGCTGTTTTACACCAGTTCTAAACAGAGATGTCTTAACAGAAGGGGTTTAGATGTGTTTGGAAGTGGCCTATATCAGATGTGATCTACTTTGATATTTTTTTTATTCTTTTTAATATAATTTTGTTTGCAAATTTAAATTGGATCAAAATCACAAGTTAGGGCTCAAATTCTGTATTTTCTGCTTTTTATGGATATTACATCAAAGGAATCTGATGAGCATCAGTAAAACAAAAATGAACCCAGCACTGGATACCTGATAATGTTGCTTGTTTAAAAATGAGTTTAGTACCTGGTGCACCAGAAGCTCAGCCACCTCGACGTGGTTGTTGAGAGCAGCCAGATGCAGCGCGGTGTAACCGTCGTCCTTCTTCTCATCGACGATCCACGGCCTCGGCAGTTTGGACAGCAGCACACGCATGGCACTGCAGAACAAATAAATAATCAAGCAAACTAACAAATAAAAAGGTAGACAAATAAATGCAAGTGCTGAGCTGACTCGGGGCTTCGATGCACATGAAAGAAATATCCTGAAAATTTAAAGACAATGAAGTGTTTTTTGATGGGAGGTTCCAATCTGATGTGCTACAAATCGTGTCAAATTTCTCATTTACAGCATATACAATGTCTTGGAAAATTATTCATTCATGTACACATCCCAAAATTTAATTACTCAAATTAATCACAATTACCAAAAAAGAAAAATTCTAATGATAACTGATAGAAATATTTTTCAAATAGAGGTTTCAGAATAAAAGAGGTAAAATTTGTATCATGTTTCTTTCCATTTCATATTTATGCACCATTTTTGCATTGCTGTATCACTAAAATTTGTATAAAAATACAAATGATGTTGTTCCTTGTCCAAATGTAAAAGGTTTAGGGTTGGTTCAAGTTCAAGAAAGTTCAAGCCACGGTATCAGCCTCACTGAAAAATTTTCCAACACATTTAATTTCTTTCACTCTTTATCTCCACTCACAGATACAAAAACACCAAATCCGCTTTAGAAGTTGCTTTAGCAAGCATTATTTAAATCAAGTCCAAGAGCTATATATTACTTTAATCTGTTTTCACATTTAAGTAAGAAAACAAAAACTGCAATCTGTTGGTTTAGGTCCCGCAAGCTTCATTCTGACACATCTGTAGAAGTGATGGAAAGACCCAGAATATAAAAGAAGAGTGTTAAAGATTTGCACTATGAAATTGTATTTTTTACATGAAACAATTTTTAATGTCATTTCTATAACAAAATTAACAGCGGCTCTAGAAAACGGTAGTAATGGGAAATATGTCGTATAATAGATGGAACCAAAAAAATTTTCATAGTCAGTATAGTTTCCCTGCAGAGAAAAACACTATTATGATGAATATATTAGCGTCTATGTTAATGCTGAGATGGTTTCTACTCTGCGTATTAACCCATATTTAAGGGCGGGTTTATGTGTTTTCCAGGCACACAGTGCCATTTTATAGCACAATCAAGTAACTACTGTAAGTTAACTTCAGATATTTATTTTACAATATACATATGGGTATACAGTTGATGAGGGAATAACATTATAACACAATACAAGATCAAAGAAGTCAATTTTACATTACACCCCCTCAATTACAGTGTATTTAGTGTTTGAACTATTAAGTGTTTCTTTAGAAGGTGTCTCGAGTATCTGAATATTTAAGTACTTGATGGCAGTACTTGAAATGTGCAGATAACCCCAAATAATACTGAGCATCCTTTGTATTTTGATAATCCTTCAAAGAAAACAAAAAAACAAGCTAATCATTAAAATCATCACAAAAATTTCATTCTTAAAAAAAAAAAAGGAAAAATAGTACTTTTCCCTAATTATCTATAGAACAAAGAAAACAACTTTGTTAGTTTGCTAATATCGTTTAATAAAAACACCAAAATATCTACTTTTTTGTCTTTGAGGTCATTTAAAATATATTTGGATAATCAACAAAAATGTTTTCACCTTCGACTCAGATACATTAAAACATAAAATAGCTTTGGTCTCAATATAGTCAGGTGAGACCCCCAAGCGTCATCTTCAAGAAATCAGATTTCTCGTTCTGAAGTTATACATTGTGGAATCTAGCATCAAAACAGTTTCTACGCCTAGAGTTATATTTCTCAAATCTTATTTTTTTCTCTGTTTTTTCCAGGGAAGATTTTGAAATGTATGGGGTCAAAATCTAGTAATAAAGAGGGTGAGACAAAATTGGTCTAACAATTGAAAAAGCTTAGCTTGAACCTGTCAGATTTGTCGTCTCACAATGTTCAAAAGAGAGCCAGCAGGCGGAACTCAAACATGGTACAGGCCTGTTTAGGATTAACAGCAAGCAACCCATATGGAAAACAGATTTAGAAGCAGGCATCTCCCTCCCATTTCTTCAGTGTAAGAGTAATTCCACTCCTTCAACAGTGCGCTCAAGTGTCCATCACTGAAGGGCACAATGGTAATTACACAAGATTTATTTGTATTCACTCAGGTCTCTTCCCCTAATAGAAACAGAAGCTAGGGAAGGGGAAAATATCCAGTGTTTAAACAGTGCTGTTGAGAAGAGGCAGTGGTGTGGTGCTGAAGGTCACTTAAAGGGTATGTGAAAAAACTGGAGGAGGCTGAACTGTCACTATATACAGTATCAGCACTGCTGAAGAAAGCAAGACCCACTTTAGTGTTAAAGAAAAAACAATATTATAAACAGAGGAAAAGAAAGACGAAATCCTTCCAGGGTCAATTTGATTTAAACCTTAATTTATCTGCAATGAGAATATATATGTGAACACTCTTACGCTAATCAAGTCAAAACTGGTTTCAGTTATCTGCCAGTTTTGTTTTAATACGTGAAGCCATTTATCTCTTTACACCTGATCCTTTATCTCTTCCTACTCTTCCTGCTTCAGCCCGAGGCCATGAATTCAAGCATGAGGTACAAAAGTAATATAAAATATAAGGTGTATCCTGATGTACATCCAGGATATCTGGTGAAGAAAAAGACACAAAATGAACACAAAACGAAACGTGTAACAAATTTTCCCTGTCATGTTACATACACCGAGTACCTAAGAAAAGAATTAAAGTGACAGTGATTATAGGAAAACTTCTGACCTTGTTTAACCCTGAGTGCTCACACGGGGCATATGTTTGAACTGCGACAAAAAGAAAGCGGGTGATTTCCTCAGATATGGCTTTACGGCACATGCTGGAGTGTTTATGTAAGGAAAATAGGACTTCGGACAAATGAAACAAGCTCTGAGAAAAGGCCAGTGCTTGCGTAGTCACTAAATATTGCACTATTAAGAAATAGGGGAGGAAAGAAAAAAAACCAATAGGACAGTTAGAATCAAGATGGCTGGTTTTCTACGGATCTTTACTAAACGTATAGCTATTTCTTGAGAAGAGAGGACGCATCATCCGCCAGAGGAAAGGGGAGGGAGAGGGGCAGGGAAGGAAAGGGCAGGCAGTCAGCACCTCGGTTCATATAGAGCCTTGGTGGCTGGTGTACTGCTGCAGTGATGAACAGCGCAGCACACTGATCCCAGTCTTCCTCGCTCTCTCTCACCCTTTCTCATTGCACAGAGGCTTATACGCACCTGCATTGCTTGCAGCCATCTTCAGCTACTTAATGCAGAGATGCACTCCTTAAATTTGATGGCAGCCGCGCCCCTCCTGCCTGATCTCACATTCACCACGTGTCGCCACTGTTACAAAGAAAGCATTTGCTCGCATGCTGTCGATTTTACATCTCAGAGGGCACTTCAGGGTAATTTCATTTGTGGCTCACCCATTTGGGTGGGAGCTGAGACTTAAGCAAGCAAAGTTATTCAACAAAAAGCCACATCAGAGGCTTGCCTAAAGCTATTACATAAAACTTGCTCCCAGTGGCTAAAAATATCACTTTTTTAGCTTTTTTCCAAGGTGGAATAACAATACAAATAAACAATGGTTTTATTCAGTAGAAACAGGAATATTATGTTAAAAAATACCATTAGATGGGGGAAAATTCTCTATTACATGTAAAACAACCATCCAATGAATGTACAGTAGCTATTGTATCAAGGCAGATTAACATTTCAAACTTTGTTGCAGGCGGCTTCTGCAATACAAGCCCAGATTGACAGACTCTCAGCCATGTTTGGCGAATTGGGAAGACCGTAATACCAATACCTATTGCTGGCACTGCTGCATTGCAGTTGAGTTATTTGGTGCAAAAGCAGAAAAGCAGCAGAATTAAAAATGAATAATAATGATTTTTTAATGTCATACGTATAAGATTTTAGCAATAACTGTTAGGGTCTTGTGACATGTCACGGGAGGTAAATACAGGTGCATGTCAAAACATCATAATATTATTGTAATACAGATATATTTCAGTAACTCACTTTGAAAAGTGAAACTCAAACTATCTACACAAGTACATGTATCATTTATTTATTACAGTTATACATGAGGATTGTGGCTACAAGCTAGCAAAGATTTGGAAGATTATAATATAAAAAGAAGCCTTACAAAAAGGATTTTTAATCCTTTAAAAATGCTTTGTCACGGGCTAGACAGTTCCACAGCAGACAGTCACTGACATCCTCTACAAGGAAGGTAAGCTACCGAAGGCTATTGCTAAAAAAGCTGAGTGTTTACAAAGTGCTACATTCAGGAATATGAATAGGAAGTTGGGTGGGAAGGACACTGGTAGAATAAAGGTGCTCAAGCAACAAGATGACTGCCTGATGATGTCTTCAGGAGTAATTCATGTAAAATAAATCGTTTTTGATGTTTGAGGTAGCGTGCATTCAGTCAGTAAATCATAAAATACAATACTGATGAGTTGAACATTAAAAATCAAAATGTGATGTGGAAAAAAACTAATATAGCACATCATCTGAATATCCACAGCGTGCATTATTTACCCTTGAGTATTTTATTACACAAGTCATTCACAGTCAAAATATATTTTATACATATCCAAGGCTGGAAAACTATGAGAACCCTTTTTTAAGTGGTGTTGATTTCCAATATTAGTTTTTTTTTGTTTCTTTCTTTTTAGTTTGTTGCATGTTATGTTAAAATTTTCTAAGAATAACAATTTTGGGTTTTCATTAGCTGTGAGCCGTAATAACAAATTTCAATATTTCAAATATAACATTGTATGTGAAATAAATCTAGATGTAAGATTTTATTTTTGGGAGCAAAATATTGAAGTAAATATATTATCAAAATAGTAAGTAAAGTTTATTTATAAAGTGCTTTTCACAGACATAAAATCACTGATTTCTATTACAATAGAAATATTGTAAGGCTGATTACAATAGAAATCAGCCTTAAAACATAAAATATATTCTAATTTACTGTGACAACTGACATTCACTTAAATTTAGATATTTGCTACGGATAAGAAGTATATAGAAAGGCATTTTCTCTTAGAAATGAACATTAAAACTGATCCTGTGGTTATTTTGAGTGGAGGAGGACACTGCTAAAGAAACCGAGAGATAGAGGTAGGCGGTAAGTAGGGAAGGTGATGGAATTGGGTCACCCTGGGAGAGATCCTAAAAGTCCCTCAGGAAAGTTGGACTTGCACCTCATCTTGTTGTTTTTGGCTGCAATTTGTCACTGACTGGTACAGTGACACCCTCAGGTTCTGCGTACATCAGAATTTGTCACTGCATGAAAGAGAGCCGAAAGCGTGAACACGTTTAATTGCGTTTCTCGAACGCTGAGGTTGACGGGGCCCTTCTGCCGCCCTCGCCTGGCTGACAGCCATCTGCGTGATGGTCAGTGTTTCCTTGCTACAACTGGAACTGAGGAGAATAACTTGGGGAGGACAGAGCAGAACTGGAACAATCAACAACCAACAAGAGATTAATGGCTGTGCACAAACATATGGTTGCTCTGACGCGGAAGACGTGTTTGGCATAACATCTTCTAGTAAGTACGGCTCCTAGCTCAAGATGAGAGAAAAATTCCGCATTGGAAATAAATTGCCAGAAAGCTCAACTTGTCTTGAGAAAATGAAATGCTCTATAAAAAAAACACTGAAAATGAATAGATATGCAAATAGTCTCTTCCATCAAAAACCAACACTTCAATCCAATGTGTGCAACTAATTCAAGCCCAGCTTTATTCCCTTTTTTCCTAAATGAATAGAATTTGCATTCAGGAATACAACATAGATACATTCTAATGGAATTTCAACTTTACAATATCACAATAAATTTTTTATTAATAAATTTAGATTTTTTAAAATGCAAAGAGCATCAATTAAGGATTTCTGAGGGTATGAAGTAATTACAACCGAGGAAATTAGTCAGATCTAACAGATTCTTTGAGACTGACCTAAGATTCCAGTTTTATCTTTCTCTTTTAAAGACATAGAGAGCCTTCTTCGAACAGCCTAACCAGATGACACAACTTCGGACGATACATGTGGTGTCAGCTCATTCAAGACTGGATCAATACTTCTAGGTCCTTTGAAATAGTGGGCCTCATCCTGTATAAATCACTCCCAAAGACAGGAAACTACTTTCAAACAGAACCCCTTCCCTCCTTTCCACTCAGAGTTAGGAGATGCTCTTCATCATGTGTGACTCAGAGTCACTAAGTCACCAGCTGCTGGGAGTGCTGGTTGTAAAACTGCTTGGCAAATAAAGCACATTGCTTTGAATGAAAATATTTCACATGGTTATATGGAAGTAGGTTTAGCCTAAACAAAAGGTGAAACTGAACGATTTCAAAGTGACGCGAGAGATGATATAATACAATTAAATTACAAGATCCGTTTTCAAGAGGCCTCCCAGAGGTCTGCCATCCTGCTGTCGGCAGAGAAAAGTAAAGGCAGGAAGCGTCCATGTTGGCAGTGCTGTGGAAAGCCGAGGACAAGGACCTAACTGACATCACTCAATAAAAGAAGCTTTCATTAACATGCTGTGAAGAGAATTATTCCCCCTCCAATGTGACCTTCCCCTGCCTGCCTGTACCTGAGAGAGCATGTGTTTATTATAGACTATTTGCATACACAGGAATGGGTAGGAAAAGGGGTGCATTCTATGATGTTTATAGTCGCTGGACTATTTGCTGTTGCCTTCAAGGTTGTGTTAAAAGCACTTGATTCGCTTTCAAACATCCCCGGTTGGGTTTTAATGGCTGCGAGAGTTAGTGAGGAGATTAAAGGTTTGGTTTAATTAAGCATAAATCACCTGCCGATGTAGGGTGTCTAGGTATATGACAATTTATTCTAAAAAAAAAAAAAAAAAATGAAAAAAGGAAGAAGCAAAAGAGTCCAAGAAGCCTATTGATGCATTAGTTTCTAGTTGTTTCAAGCTTACAAAATTATGTCACCAAACAACTTTCTCGTTATACTTACTTCGAATTTAACTTCCTCACCTTTGTACCACGATTGACAGCAGATACTTATGATACACATAATTTATCACCCAACATTTGGCTTAAATTGAGTGAGAAAACACAGATTAAAATGAAGAGACGCCTACATGACTCAGAAGTTAAGAAATTTGCTTTATAGCATTTTCTCAATGCAAAGACTCAGCTTACAGAGTCGATGTTTAAGCCATTTTTCATGTTGGAGTAAAAAATAAATAAATAATGGTGCTGGTCCAGAGACGTATCTAAATGTTGAGCATAGTGGCCCTCAAGGAGTAGAGTTTCCTTTACTGTATGATCAGTGTTGTCCACAAATGAGTTAAAAAGGCACATTAATGGGTGGAGGTCATAATTCTTGTAAACTTAGAACTCATTTGTAGTATTTTTTTAAGTGAGTAACTTGGAGAGAACTTTGCTCATTTAAAATTTTATTTAACAGGGCTCTGTTAGCAAGTCAGTGGAAGGTGTTTTTCAGCGACAAACTGGATATTTTATGGGCAAAAGGCTGCAACATCTCCCCTCATACTGTATGTTCAGTGTCTACCAGGTGTCTGTGTGTGTGGGCAGCACAGCTTTGTAAGGATTCATATTTTAAATTTAGGATTAATGTCTATACTTATTTTAAACGTCACTTTGCCACCTTTGGCTTCCCTTTATAGGTAAGGACATTAACTGAAGACTCAAGTTCCTACCCTTAAAACTACCAGGTATCAGGTAGAGGGCAATTTTTCAGCCTGATTCTTTTTTTGTTGTTGTTTATGGACAGAAGATGGAGCAGAGATGAATAAAGAAGGTGCAGCTTTGAAGTCTTCTCTTTGACCATCCTGGAGGTGGGTAACTGAAAAAATGCAACATTTTTTTTATTCAATTTAAATAATTAAATGATTTAAATGCAAAAAAAAAAAATTGTTTGCTATTTTGATTAAACACAATCAAGACTATTATAGAAGAACATCATGTTTGCATTACTCCCTAATAGGCCTGTCACGATAGCAAATTTTGCTGAACGATTAATTGTCTCAAAAATTATGGCGATAAACGATAATATTGTTTGAAGACCTTTTTACACTGATTTAATGGAAATGACGTAATAATGCATGTGATTTCCTGCCAAAGATAGATGCACTTTATTTTCAAAAGAACACTTAACACTTGAGCCGATAAACAAAATAACCAAAAACAAAAATAAAATGGATTCTCAGTCTCCATTAACAAAAAACGCACTTGGAAAAAAAACTTAACATAAAGTAAAAGTGGAAATAAATACTGCTTTCAACCAAAAGAGGGCAGATTATGAAGTCTGTATATTATGTTGCCCTTCAGTAATAATTAGATTTAAATAGAGAAGATGGGTACATCGACTACCTGATGCAATAATTCACACTACACGATTTTTTGCTCCTATTTTTCCCCTTACAACAATCTTAAAACGTTGGTCTTTCTAAGATTGTGTGGTGTGTTATGGTAGATCATAGTTGCGGCTCCGATCTAAATCAGGGGTTTTGACTGGGATGTTAACGCAGCCTGTTGAATGTGACAGGTAGCCAATCAGAAAGCGGATTCCCTCCGTGCTTTCTGAGGGGAAATTACGGAGGGGAATCCCAAACAGCTGACACAGTGCAACCCATTAATGTTTATTCAACCTGCAAAGAATATAGAAATGACAAGCGGAGGAGTTGGAGCGAAATTGCTACCACAGTTGATAAACCCAGTAACTTTTCAGCTGTTCTTCATATGCTGACACTAGTTACATGCACTGCAGGTAGATTGTAGTAAAGCATTGATTAATGCCTGGTTTTAAAATTAGTTCACTGGACTTATAGCCATTATTTTGTGCCCATTGTTGGACACCACACGGCAGGAACGAACCCGATCGAACAGTTATACCAAGGATTTCTGTCGGGTAATGTGTGATCTGTCAGGTTTTGAAAATGGGCCGATAATCGGCCGACAGCTTTAAGATCGTGTAGTGTGCGCTGGGCTTTACATTAAGGAAATGAGGAAGGGAGGGTCAGTGGAAAGCACCGGAACTGAGCCTTTTTTCATTCAGTGTCATTAACAGAAAGAAAAAGGCCGGAAGAGACGATAATGCCGATAATTAAAATGACGTCGATAGTTTTAATTTATCGTACGATTGATTGATTTATCGTTTATCGCGACAGGCCTACTCCCTAATTACTAAAATGTTAGATAGAGGACCTGAATTTACTCTGACTTAGCTGTAGAAAGTGTTTAAAAAGATTAAATGCTTCCATTAATAACAATTTCATTTTTTAGTTTTTGGCCTTTTGTCCTATTAATGTGGGTTTTCAACAGTTCATTACTTGTAAAAAAAAAAAAAAAAAGTAAAAACAACTCTGGGTGTCTTTGACAGTTTCTTAGTTGCATGAAATGTTAATTTTGCATTTCGTATTATTGTGTGCATGCTTTTAAAAAACCTGGATTTCATGTTTTCTGGTGGACAAAGCAGCACATGTTTCATCACAGAGGATCTAATCTGTAAATAGAACCAAGGAAGTCTGGGGTTTGCAGAACAGGACAGAATTTAGCTTCTCTGAAGGTCCTTCGATCGACAGCCACTCTGCAAGCGGCCCGCTGTCACCGTATGGGAAGACAGTCTGAGAGGGGGCCATGATCTACGGCGGCATGACAAATCTACCACTTTAAATCAACTCTCTCTGCCTGGTGCACCCAACACATTTCCCCTTTAACACTTGCTGTCTTTGGTGGTTCCTTAAGGGAAACAGAAAAACGTAAATAACCGTATGCATATAAACAAGCTGTCCAAATGGGGCTGATGAGTTGCACTTCTTTGGCTGTTAAACTGCAAGGCACATCAGCTAAAGAAAGAAGCTGGAACTGAAAAATGAGTTTGTTAATTACAATCTATTGTTTGGTGTGGAGTAGAATGAGGATCAAAGGATCTTGTATCAGCTACTGCCTCTCGTAAAAACTGAGACAACAGGCCATATGCTCCAGAATAGCAGACAGAATGTCTTACAGAAACTTTGTACCAGCAGGAGAATCGAGGCTGACTGACTGTACTGTACATTGAGCAGCCAGAGATTTTCAGAAACTATTACAGATTCCTCAAAGATCCAGAATGCTGATCAGGAATTATTAATCAAAGTAACTTGACCATTTCCTGATAATTTACCACAAATAACTGGATCATCTTGTGAGTCTCCATGCGCCTGTGTGCTAAAGATGCCGAGAAACCAATCTCGGTCCTCTCTGACCTGTCATAATGCATTTACATGGGGCCACTGACTTCAGTGTCCGCACAGGTTACCAAGGTAACATGGGCTGCATTATTCAGCAGCCCTGCTTGGTTTAGATCTGTACACACTGGCCTGAATGTGTCCCTCAAAGCACATTAAGGTTACAAATACTCCACACACAAAACACTTGTAGATGACTGGACACAGCAGACGTGAAACTGTAAGTCAAAATAACAATATAACGATTTCACCCACATGAATTCCACTCAAACTATGAAACTTGCACCATTCAAAATAAAAAAAGTTTGTAAAGTGTGGTGTGCTCTGTATTCACATTCCATTACTCTGATACCCCTAAATAAAACCCAGTGCAAAATTATTAGGCCTACATTTGTACATTGCCATGTATATCCATTTGAAATAATGCCACTCTTTTTGTGTTTCTTACTGCTCAAAAGTTTACTTTATAGAGCTTGTAACATTGTAGTACAACTTATTTGTTTTAAAGGCACAATAAACAGCACAATCAAGTAACTATTACCTTCAGTTGTTATAAAAATGCTATATAGATCAAACATAACTAAAAAAAATTTTAAAAATGAAAACAGTGGCTCTATAGAGTAACAATTAAGGGTGCTAAACAGGGACACAAACCAGTTGTTCATGAATAAAACATTTTAAAAACAATTTCCTTTCATATCACAATTATGCACCTTATTGTGCTGGGAGTCACATAAAATCGCATAATGCATTAAAAAGTTTGTTAAAATGTTTATACAGTATGAGTACTTTTGCAAAGTGCTCTATTTAGAGCAAAACATTATGTTTTGATCTGATTACATAAATTAGGATCCTAATACATCATTGAGAAACCTACACTGCAGGATGAGTTCATGCTAATTGTACTCCGTATTCATCATTGTGATGTTTATATAAAAGCAAGCTCCAAAAAGAAGAAAAGAGGAAGATAATGACAATACAAAAATCACAGCATGCCGCACGACATCTAAAAACCTACTCAATGACAGCGTTTGGTCGTCTTTGCGGGTTGTTAAACCATATCTACAAAAATGCAAACTGTGTAATGAATTTTATATGCATTCACTCAGCTAAGACTAACATGAACCCCCTTTTGTTAAAATCTCATAAAAAGCAAAATAAATAATTTCACTTATTTCGGTGCGTCAGGTAAACAGATAAACTACACAGTTTTTAAATGGAGGGAGACAGTATTAAAGATGCCTGACAGCTGGGCTGTGGTAGTACATCACCTCACTCTGTCATATTTATTGCCTTCATTGCTGGGGCTCTTAAAGTTGTGCAAATAAATCTGGCTCTTTCTAGGTTTGTCAGGAGAATAAAAATACCATTGGTGGTTACAGTGGCTTCACATTGCAAGCTTTTTTCTTGTAATATGTTATAGCCACTTTCCCAAAAGCTCTTTATGTCCTTGAGTTGTTTCAGTGAGGGCTTTAACCTCCACATCCCACCACCACACATCCTTCTATTCCAATTTTCTTCCTTTTACTCTCCTCTCTGTCCATCTATCCCTCTGCTCCCCTTATTCATCGCTTGCACAGGATGTACTGGTAGTCAGGACTCATTGCTTAAGCATGCCACAGGACAAACAGAGCATTACAGCATGGCTGAGCTTATCTATTGGCTCAGAGCCACACTGGCCCAGCTCTGAGAGGACTTGTGGGCACTCTGATTGGCCATCAGGGGATTGGGGCATGTATAAGCTTGTCCTCTGGCTGATCTGCTGGACTGGCACCAGCTCTCAGAAAGAGCTGGGACACTGGTAGAGCGTCTACTAGTGGGGGACTTTTCCGCTCACAGTGGATGCTGCAGCAACCTGGCTTGCTGAATGAAGCGGTCGCTGCACTACAGATGGTGCTCTAATCAAAGAGTATCTGTACAGCAAGACAACACAGAGCCTAACCGAACAACTGGGAATAGTAACATGCAGAGGATAAATAAATAATTAGGTAAAACAGCAACAGCAGGATTAATTGTTTCAGAATACATAGTGTGCTTCAGACATGGGCAGGGATGAGATTCTCACAGCATGATAGCAAGAAGAAATAAGAGTTTCAGAGTACTTACTCAAAATATCCTGCTTTGATTTAAAAAAGAAGAAAATAACAATAGTTCCTACTGCCATTAGACAACCATAAAATATTGATAATATAAATGTTATCAAGCTATATAAATGTTATCAAGCAAAAATTGTAGAATAAAAAGTAAATTTGCTAGTAGTTGTAAAGGTGTTTTTATGTTGAATAATGATATTGCTAGCCATGCATTCGGGGTCTCCTCGTTATGATTTAAGGTAATTGGCGATCTTTTTATTGCAGCACAAAATGATTTTTCTGGTAAAAGTCAAAACTACAGGTTGTTATTTTGGCCAAGACTGATGATTTAAGATGTAACTTTCCCAATAAAAACATGTTGCTGAGATGAAAATAATACATTTCATTTCCATTAGCTGAATATGCTACTCTCTTTCTGGCATCTATGTATGCAATCAATACAAAGCAAAAAGGCATTAAAACCAGGGATGTAACAGCACACAAAAATCATAGTTTGGTTCATACTTCTGTTTTTATGTCAGGCTTCAGTGCGGTTTTGGTTTACTTCAGGCAAGAGAAACAAATAAAAAGTGTCCACTATAAAACTGATTGGAGGTTTGGTTTCACTTTTGGAGTTGTTTTGATATTTATGCAAGCCAGTGTACGAGATGTACTTGAATGCACCATAAAATTGCAGCTGCTAGGAAATCCCCTCTGGTCAGAGGGACTCATCAAGCCGGTACAAGAGTGTTGTTGTTGGGCTGCAGTAATTTACAGCCCTAAACATTGCTTACTACTATACAGTCGCACAAATATAACAAACTGATGTTAGATGTTTAATCAGCCAGTTATTTAAAACCACAACAAGCGTGATAGTTGGCGCTACTTTAGTGTTTTCACACCATGACTATCCATGCCGTTGGATCACAAATCTTTACAAACCTGTCTGGCTATATTTGCTGATGGAAAAAAGTACAGAGGTTTTGTTTCAGCCAGATGAATGGTAGTGCACAACTACAAGTGAGGGAGTGGCAGAGTTGCTCCATTCGACTAGAATAAGCTCATGTACTTTCAATGGCATCTTATAAGAAGGATTTTAAACAATAGGAACAATTTGGTTAAAGTATCTCAAGAGGTTTTCATTTTAAAACTTTAATATGCCTTATTGGCAGTAATCAATGCCTAGCATCCAATACATTTTTTATTATTTTGATTTTAAGGATTCCATGATATTTATTTTTTTTGTTCATTTTACAGAACTGAACTTGTATTACTTTTATCTATGTGCAGGTACACAGTGTAGGCATATTTCTTGTCAATAGTTCGAGTCAACGCTAACATCTGCATTCTCGTTCATTGAACTTTGAAGTTCAATAAAAAAAGAAAGAAAAATAAAAGCAGGTTGAGAGTAACAATTCAGCCTGCACAGTATGCAAGTGTTCACATGAGTAACTGATGTGTGTGCAAATAAACCGTAGATAATGATCCACATTTCACAGACATGCGACTTTATAAAGCTTTACAAAGAATTGGTATTTATTCAGTTTGCGTTTCACTCAAAAATAAAAATGTTACGTGAATAACGTATGGAGGAAAATCAGAGACAGAAGAGACAGACGAGCTTTTTTTCTGCAGTGAGGCTCGAGGGAACAATGTGCTGCTGGATCAGAGAGCCTAACTGCCATCGGCTTCCCCCTCCAGCACCCAGGTAGGTTGGCCCATTCATAAATCATTTTTATTCCTTCAAGCGCTCAGCGGCTTTACCTCTTCAAATGATGCACCGTGTTAAGGGATGAGGAGGCAAACGAGGGGGGTGTGGGAAGGAAGGAAAGGAGATGCAGTGATGGAAGAGATCTGACTACATTAAAAAGGGCTAAATCTGAGAGTGTGCTTTCAGTAGTGTCCAAATTAAAAGGCAGACTTCTTTATTGAACACAGACATTTTACAAAACAGTCTCTAGTATTTGTTTTGCTTTGTGGAGGAAAGAGGAAACTTTATTCCACCTAATGATCAAAGCAACTGAGTGAGGGGGAAGTTCAGTCACCCAGACAGCCGTTACTCACCTCCAACGTATTGATTAAACGCTAAATTGGCCTAAATACAACACAACAATGAACGAAGGTCATGGTTTCAGACTATAACCATTGTGCTGTATTTTCAGAACACTTTGAGGAGCAATAAAACGTTAACATCACCCATCTATTTATTTCTAATAATACATGGAAGAAGCAGAAGGGTTCGTCTCATGCATACATGTTATATTAGTGGCAAGATGGGTCAATTTTTTAAGAGAGTTCAAATGTCAGGAACTCTGGGAAATAATTTACAGTCTTAAATTTCCAAAGCCACCCAAATCCAATCCCTGAAGCAGATGTGCTAAAGATTTGTTGGATTGCCAAAACCTTTGTTGGTTGTGCAATACACACACAGTAGAACATCCCAGACATAACAGGGTTCTGCTGGCCCATGCTGCTTGGATGGTAGATACAGTGGGAGTCCAATTTATATTCACTCAGCCATTTGGGAATTTTAACAATCCTTATGTTTTTTACTGGACAAAATGATGGTGTAACTAAAATCTTTACTCATTTGGGTCCATGAATTTTAATTAATGCACATTTTCTTTGTGCCATGCCCATAGCATTTCTTTATAGACCATTCTTTTTGGTAGAAATGCTGAAGTTCATTTAAATTGGTTGATTTCCTGACATTTTTTGGCTTTTAACAGTTCACAAACTTTTAACCGGGTCGAGAGGTCATACCAGGATACAAACCAATGAAAATGTCAATTTCTGATAGAAATAGAGGTCAAATGCCAGATAATATACCAGAATCATATTTATGGTAACAAAAAGTGTTCCAAGTTTCACGCAACTTTCAAAGAGACATTTAACCAAATACTACGGTGTGTATAAATTTGAACTTGTATGTATAATTTGTTTAGAGAAATTCAGAATTTCTGTAAACATTCTATTCTTTTCCAAGCAAATTTTTCCTTTTTGAGTATAAAAAATGCAAATGGTTGATCCTCGTGAATACTTTCACATTGCCATGGAAATAGATTTTAAACAGTACTCATAGAAAGCAAATCCTGACCTAGCGTTCATCCAATGAAACAAAACATCCATTAGTAGACCCTTTAGACCCTTTTCTTATTGATCGATTAACTGCTCAGCTAAACATTCAGCCTGCACTATTCATCATGGAGGGAAGACATAAGCCATGCTGTTGTGTTTCAGCAGCAGATGGGATGGCGGGATGTAATTGAGATTAAACTGGTGGGTTGGGTGGCTACAACAAGCAGAGTGGAAACCCAAAGAGGGAATAAACAACGCCACAAGGGCATCCTCAGCTCAAATGGTAATGCAACTGGATAGAGGATAAAAAGCACAACTTAGTGAAGAGGAAAAGGCTCCCAGGAAACTAACTTTTGGTTGAACTGTTATTAAGAGAGACCTGGTTCGCTCTACTTAGAAATTTATCATTTCTTGCTTAAGCTGTACATTTATTAAATTTGTTCTAACTGCAATTTGTAGCTAAATTTGAACTGAAGCTTTGGGAGAGTCTTTAAAAAAAAAACTGGACATTTTTAATACTTCAATTTTAGGTTTAGAAAGTCTCAAACTGGATCTTACCTTGTAACATATGGCAACATCTTAAATGTGTTGACGTCCCGGCTAAGAGATTCGGGTGTTATTACACTGTGACAAAAATGGAAGGGCTGGAGTTTATCACTCAAAGAGATTGTGTCCCGAAAATGCCTCTTTGTGATTTGTTTTGGAATTTGAATTCAAAAGTTACCTTCTGCCAGTTATTTCACCAGTGGAAGGTGTTTTTAAATTTAACAAGGTCAGGGTTAAGAACAAGGATTACAATGGCTGGCTGAAACCTATCTACAAGACCATTAGAGGAAAAACACATTGGGTGTGCAAGATGTACACATGATATGAATTATTTATTAAATATTGCTATTTATTTACTGTATTATTTTAATTGTTAGAATTGATCCCTGTCAACACAGAACTATTACCAAGTGTAACAATTTCAGAAAAAAAAAAAACACCTATGGCTGAAGTTAAGTGAAAAACCAACCTGTTTCTGCTGCAAGACATGCATTTGTCAGCAAATTTATATTTTGTGACTTAATGATATCTTTAATTTTAATTACAAGGGTCTTAGAAAGGTCTCACTGAAAATTAATATGTTTCTTTTTAAACAAAAAACATCAGCTAAATAGAAAATTAGATAGATCCACTGGCGAAATACCCCCCAAAATATTGCAATAACAATAAACACTAGTAGTGGAAGTTATTTACTATTGCTATTTGTGTAACTTTTTCAAATGTTGGTTTCATGAGATTATCAACACACAGATATTTGAACATACGACTGAATGGAATTACTGTATTCTATTTAGCATAAAAACTGCACTACTTAATGCAGCGAATGTATTGAAATACCCTTCTTGATTATAGAGAAGTTGTTTTTAAGGCACTCTGGCTGTATGTAGTGACAGATGCATAGCAAAAATGACTGACAAATTTTAACAAATGCCAAATATATACTGCGTTTAAATCTAAAGTCCATATTGATCTTCTTTAATCCCCATTAAGAAAAAAAATCAGCCTTAATTTCAACTGTGACTAGGTGCAGAATGACTGTGGAATTGCTGAAAGCTTAGCAATTTAAGAACCATAGAATTACGGGACTAATTTTAGGCTCATGGAAAGTCCAATCAATCAGACCCGATTCCCATATGATTGCATGAAAGAGCATGCTAATGCCCATTTCTTGCCAGGACATGATGCTATTTGCTTCAAACAGCAAGCAATCTCATAAAGAGGACCTGTGTAGCAGCATGTGGAGGAGCCGACAGGAAGCTGTAGGTATAAAAGGAGTAGAGAAGAGACTGAAGAACAAGGGAGGGCAAAGAGGACATTGCTCCTGTACAGAATGAATGTGCAGCATGATGAGACCAACTAATTAAATAGATTCTTCAGTGGGCGCGCCTCGGGAAAGCTTGAAAAAGATACTTGAAAATTAATGAGAACTCAAAAAAGGAGAAAGCAATCCAAACTTTCCAGCACCTCGGAGGTGAGGCTTCTGCCCGTCTTCTTGTGTCCCCAAAAGTAGAATAAGTAAATTAATACATCAGAAAATATTTTATTTTGTTCCAAATTGCGCATGCTTCTCTGTGTTTTATCCCCATTTCAACAATGTGCACTTACTCTAAGTTTAGCAGTGATAAAACAGAAGATCTACCATGAGCAATGAATTCCAACTCTATTTTAAAAGAGGGAGTGATAGGGACCTGGGGTGAGTCAAAAGGACACAGAGAGCAAGAAGGTGGTACCGGAGAAGTCAGTAAAGCCGGTGGTAATGATGCAAAACAGGAGACAAGGGGGAGGAGGGAGAGGTTAAGTATATACAAGTGGAAGCACGAGAAGACCACTTTATTTGGAGCTACTAAAAATAGCGCAGCAAATGGTAGCGGGGTCCTATCTGGTCTAGCGCTGCTCTCTCCTTCCAGGCGGGTGGAATCGATGGGCCGGGAGCTAGCTGCATGGGAGGCTTCCCGGAGCCTCAGTTGGGAAGGTGGGGGACTGGGGGATATGGAGTGGGTGGGGCAAGAAGAAGAGCAGAGTGGGAACTATTTTTTGCACTGCTTGACTAAAAATGGTCAAGGGAGGTAGTGAGACAAGACACAGGAGCACCGCAGCAACATGGAGCTGAGGCGTGTTTGAAATGCTTGGCTCTCTACAAAGTGGTCACCATTCAGTAGAGTCCTCCACACTCTGAGGGGATAATGGTAAACAGGTTTAAAGAAAACCCATACAATGCACACACTACATTGTGGGAACACTAAAATTAAAATAAGAAAATTGTACATGATCCTGGTTATAATTAAGCATATGTGATATATGTTGATTATGATCTTTTTAATATTCTTATTTTAACAATGTAGCTGCTAGGATTACTCAAAATTACTCTCACTTTAAGGCAACAATAACAAAAGCAGTGAATACACTGGTTACATGTTGGCATTTGCATGAATGGTTGTCGTTTAAAGGATATTTGACAAACCAGTATACACCGCCAACTGTGGAAAAGCCTGTGCTGATGTAAAAAATGGCGACACAACAAACCGGTTTCAATGTTTCCAA
Organism: Xiphophorus hellerii; assembly: GCF_003331165.1. Classification (NCBI taxonomy): domain Eukaryota; kingdom Metazoa; phylum Chordata; class Actinopteri; order Cyprinodontiformes; family Poeciliidae; genus Xiphophorus; species Xiphophorus hellerii. Next base: position 19,034,481 of record NC_045677.1, on the reverse strand, counting down.
ATTAACCTCAGAGCAATGAATCAAAGTGTTACTGATTCCAGAGATCCTTCTTCACAGACCTACAGATGAGATTACAGTGATATTCCATAAAAAACGCTGAAATGCTAGAACATATTGATTAGCAGAGAATTTATATGTTGTTATAATATTGTGTTTTTTTTAATTTTGACATTTAAAAAATTAACTCAGGAATTTCTATGTGATATTTCATTAATCGGCATTACCAAATACAGTATGTTACTTACATATGAGAGGTAGGTTAAAAATACAACTGTGTTTTTCTCCAGATGACTTTTCATGTGCTTCTGTCACATTTGCTCTCAAATGTTTTGTAAACTCTGATCTAAATCTGCTGTACAAAGTTCCACTGAGGAGCAGCAGCAGAGTTCAGGAGCAGGATGAAGCTCCGGTGCTTGCGGAGTGACGATGGAAAGAGAGAAAGGTAGAGTGGGAGAGTGGCTGCTATACTTTCTGCTTCCTCAACTGATCAGGGCATCCTCCCAGTTTTCCTCCCTTAGAATGCATATGATGGGAAGGAAAATGCTGCAGTTTTTTTTTCCCACCCCTTCAACAAACTGCAGCTCTGCATCTTCCTCCTCTGAAGGTATGACTTATGTATGTGTAGGAATGTATACATGTATATGTGTATGCCTCTTCCTCCCTTTTTTTCCCCTCCTTCCCTCTCTGACTGTAGAGCTCAACCCGCCCGTCATTCCCCACACCGCCACCGCCTCCCCCCAAACATAGAAGCTGAATCAGCGAGTCAGGCGTGCACCCGGCACACACGATGGCTGCAGCAGCTGGAGCGCTCTCTAGGTCATTATGGCTCTCTTCACTACAGAAGAGGAGGGGAGGAGAAGAGGAGCAGCACGGATGAAAAAAAATGATTTGACAGGTAATATATACTCTTCTTTGGCTTTTGGACGGAGTTTACCCCTGATGGGCCTTGACGTCTCCCGTCCCATCTCTTGCCTCCCTTCTTCTTCGGACGTGTTAGGCGCATGGTTCGCCTCTAAGCCGCATAGCCGAGAGGGAGTGGAATGTACCGTTCTGCAGCAGCAGCAGCATCACCAGGACGCAACTTAACCTGAGAAAGCACCTTTTGGGGCTTTTATCGTCTCCCGCGCTTGTTCCTCTTGTCTTTAAAGAACACAATAAATGAAGGCATTATAAAAGGAAAAAGTATGGACAAAAAGAAGATGCAGGTGGACTCGTAGAAATAGAAGCTGGGGGAGTTGCTATGGTCCACATGGATTTTATCCCAGTTTTTTGCACTCTCCACTCTATCTCCCTCATCTTGCCCCCCCCACTCCCGCCTCCCTCTGTTGTCTTGCTCGCTCTCGCTCTCTTGTGTTCCTGGCACTGGCCGGACATGCTGCAGCAGCAGAGCTCTTTGGCTCATTAGGCTTCATGGTTGCAGCTCTGCTGCTATCTAATGACGGACTTGTTAACTCAGACCTGCACGGGTGCGGAGAGACGATGCACCCTCTGCATCCGGCAGCTTTAACAGATGTCTTGCCTCAAGGATTCTATAATTACATCGACTTTTGAAATGTTGTTTGAATTTCTTTTTGAATGTTTATACTTTTTTTTACTAAAAACACTGGGTGTGGGTTTGATCACCGGAGGTAAGTTGCCACACTTTCAGGACCAAGGTGTGCTGACGGGGGAAGAAGGATGGAATGTGGCGACCAGAGAGGCAAAAGAAAGTATCAGGAGTAATGAGCAGCGGGCAGGTCATGAGTCCCGGGTGGGAGAAAAGCGGATTGACGGCACACAGCTGTGAGCAGTGTCATACAGATGTGCATGGAGGGAGGGGGACAGGCGGCTGAGGAGGGGGACAATTTTGGCAGCAACGACCGGCTGAGTAAATGTGTGTCATGGGATAAACCTACAGCAGTCGGGGCTGTAACCCAGTTTCCCCACTTCTCCTGCTGTGGGCTAGGCAGGGCATGCAGGGTACACGGTACTGCAGTAGACACAGCAAGCGCCCGGCTAATTCGCTGGTCTGCCCCTGTGCGCGTAGGAAGGAATTTCACCGCCCCTATCTCCGTATGCGCTCACCCTCTCGGGCAGCTGTGACATTTCCTAAACAGAACGTCACACCTTCCGGACCGGGCTTCTCCACCTTCCCAGCCCTATCTTTGTGCTGAGAACAGCTGTCACCTCCGCTCACACCTTCTCTCATTACTATTCCAAAACCCTTCCACTGCAAAAGCATTGCACCACTGCTCCTTAATTCAACTCTCTACCACACAGCCTCCCAACTTTAAAAACTAGGCTCCCATAACCAACTGCCTTAGTGTTCAGACTGTTGGTCAGTTTATTGTGGTGGAAGGCAGCGTCAACTTGTGGAATGTGCAGGTTTGGGTGTAAAGACTCATTAGCGCAGCTGCTGAACAGTTCTCGCTGCCATGTAAATACTCAATGATTTGCTCTGCAACATAAGGTCTGGTTCAGGTAGAAAGGGAGACTGGTGAAATTGAGTGAGAAAGCATAACCATGTAATGATGATCTATGAAACGAGGAGAGAGTGAGAGTAGAGGGGTGGGCAATTTGGCAGGGAGGGGGGTGTACCGAGGACCAATCCACAAGTGCTGAGTGGGCATTAGCGGCTTCATGTGACCTATGGCCTGCCCGCACGCCTAAAGCCCAAATCCTGCTCACAATAGCTTCCTGTTCAACTTGGATCACTGTCGTTTTCAAACATCAGCAAGCACTCCAGAAAGCCACAGGGAGGGACGCCGCTGATGCTAGTGAGATAAGGGACAGGCGTTAGAGTTGTAGTGTTAGAGCTCTGGTGCAACAGCAATGGGACAGAAAATGGTATGAAAATTGGGGCAACAAAACCACAGCGAAGAAGTCAGATTCGCATGCAAGTGGGCGGAGAGAAGCGGAAACATTCAGTCCATCAGCGGGACCCTTCATATATAGGCACATCGACGCTGCTGCCAGGAAACATCAAACATTGGAAACTCCTACTCATGACAATTCATGAACTTTTTTTTTTTTTTTGCTCTTTTGTCTCTTCAAGAATTCCCACCCGTAAAATACTGCAACTGCTCTTCTCTCAACCTTGCAGACCAGACTCAGCTGCCTTGAGGACAAGCATTGGGATTTGTCGGGACGGTTGACTATGGTATGGACTGCAAAGTTTCTGTTGCATTCAGGGGCGGGGGGACAGACTGCTCAGCCTTACATGGCAACCAAAGGAAAGCCTTGAGTGTTGAACTGAATTTACACTCAAAGTCACCTTACAGTGCACACTACCATACTTGGGAGAGTGGAACAGTGGGAGAAAAAAAAACAAAAAAAAAAAACGTTCTGCTCCCAACTTCCTGACCTTGGCAATAAAAAAGGTGAGAACGCTTCAGAAAGATTACCTCCTCGGACTACATACTTCTTTATGTACCCATATGAACATATGAAAGCTATGGAATGTAAAGAAGTATGTATTCTTGGTGGGGTGCAAGTCCTCATTCTGAAAATGTGTTTTAAAGATATTTCGCTGCTGTTTTTTGATTCTTTGTGTGTCTATATAGGATAACAATGTAAAGTTAAGGGGAGGGCGGGGGGGAAAAAGAATGAGCGCCAAGACTCATACATTAGCTATACTGTCTCTAGGCAGCTTCACTGCAGCAGTAATCGCTGGAGGGAACTTAATGCTTTCCCAAACTAGCTGACTTGGCCAATAAAAAGCTCTCATCCAAGATATAGCGACAATTCATTGGGTAATAACATAAGTTAGCATAAAAAGGTTGAAATCCCGTCTTGAGCTTCTTTTGACAGCGTCATGTAGCGGTATTTGCCACCTATGACAATGTGGAGATTCCTTGTGACCTTGCTGTATAAACTGGGGCCTCCTTTCATTCTTGGCTGATTTTGCTGCATTACGGCTTCTGACAGTCAGCCAACTGCAACTTAGCACCAACTTCACTCAGCAGTGAGTGGTACGCAGCGTGCTGCTCCTAACTATTAATACCATAATCTTTTCCAGTGCTCCTGCAAGGCTCAAGCAAGGTGACTTGGATCAAATCTCCAACATTGCTGCTCCCTTTAAATTACAAAAATAAACATGAAACTGAAGGAGAGTAAAGATGCTGCTGATGAGGCAGAAAAACATGGTGCTGTTGCTGCATTGTGTGGATTATATGTTAACAATCTTAACTACAACTGCTCTCTGTTACTCTTGCCCTTACCCACAACCCCCACCCTGCATCAACCCTGCTGCCCTATGCACACCAGCCCCCCAACACCAACTCCCCTCCTTTTTTCTGAGTCCTGCTCTCATTGTTCACGTTTGCTATGCTTGCCAAATGCTTTGCCGGGCCGCATGGCAGCCAGATTAGACCATCAAAAAGTGACAATGCAGCATCAGGGTCAGCTCTGGCCTGTCAGCTGATTCCAATTGTTGACTGGTTCAAACAAAAAGAAAGGCAACTGATATGGGAAGAGGTACAGAGATAGAATTGAGGTGAGGGGACCGCGATAGCTTAGCATGCAGTTGTTTGCATGGTGAGCTATTCATATCTAGCACTTTCACCCACTCCGGCCCCCATTTCTCTGTCCTTTGCTCAGATCAGAAAACGAGGGACAGACTCACTTTAGCACACGTTTATTTCTCTTTAAAATGTTTTAGATGCCTTCATAAACACATTTTCATAACCATAACTTGATGCCAGGTTAAATAAAAGTTTCAAATTACCTCACTGCAAAAAGACAAAGATTTATTTTTATAGCTATGACAAAACTAGAGTAAACTATTTTTAGATATTATTTGAATTTGAGTCTGAAAAGAAAACTACGTTTTGTGTCAGGGTAGTTTACATAATTTTTTTGTTTGACAGAAAACTGTAAAGAGACTATTCATATTTGTAGTATTACTAATAGCTACAAGTCTTTTAAGCGTAAATTAGACACGTTTAAGGTAAACTGTTTAGAAATCATTTTGAAAACAGACTTGATGGATTAAGTAAAGAAAAAAATAAAAAAAAGACTCAACCTATATCAGGGGTCTGGAACCAGCAGCTTTTTAGCCCCTCAGCAGTGGCTTGAAATAACTTTGGCCAAAACTAAGAAGATGAGCATTATAAAGAGAGGTAATTAAGTTTTAGCTCTTCATTGATTTTCTATTCAATTTCTGCATTAAATTTCAACAACACAATTCAACTAATTGCACAATGAATACTTTTTGTTATCAGAATACATACAACTTGCTTTTTCCCTCCTCTTCATTTTTTTTAGAAATATCAAAAAAATATATCCATTCCATTTGGTAAAAGTTTGTTTTTCTTACGTCTAAAACCTAAAATTATTAATATTGTTAAGTTAATTCACTTGTAACAATGCTTTTTAAGAGCAGGTATTGTAAAAAATGACAGCCATCTGAATTTTAGAGGAGCATACAAAGGTTGCGATTTTAGACTAATTCTATTTCGTGGCACACCATAAAACTGTTTTTTAAAGAGTTATGGTCACCAACCCCTGTCCTAGATGCACCAAATTATAAGTAACTCAAACAGTTGGAAATAAGCAAAAAGAAATTAGTTAGATTTACTGAGAAAACAAGAAAACCTAACCTGCAGATGCAAACTTAAAATAAAATTCTCACATGATGATAATTGGACAATAAACAAAGTTCATTTGAACCTTTTATATCCATCCATTTGTTTGAAATGTCTGATCATTCAGCACTGTTTTCTGTAGAGAAACTCAGACGGGTGAGCCATGCCCAGCACGTTTCACCAGGCCCTCTCAATAGCCTTGACCTGCTGTCTAAGTGACAAACCCAGCAGATGCTGACATTATCAAATGCTTGGTGCTTGTCGTGCCCCTGGCTTTTGCCCTGTTATGGCCCTTAAATGAGTTGAGCAGCCCCGCCACCTGACTCTGGAGTGAATGTGTGTAAGTAAGTAAGCATGAATGTGCATATGTATGTTACAAATAGACCTGCCTGGTGTGCCATATCAAGCTGGCCTTATGTTGACCTCCATGCTGTCTACAAGCAAGGCTGTATATCGCTCAGCTGTCACCGGCCACTTGGAGAATATCATTTGTGCTTTGGCAGAAAAAGTCAATAATTAGAGTAGCAGACTGTGTTCCTTGTGAAATGTGGTGACAAAAAACAACTGAGATATTAGAAATAAATAGGTTCTGGTTAAAAATATATAATAAGTGTCAAGTAACTGTGACATGTAAATTAAAATAAGTAAATTCAATTTAAAAATTATGTGTAGCAGTGACTTTTTGCGTGCTAGTGAGGGAGAACAGATTTTTTAGTTTAGAGTTACACTGATAAGGGCCAATTTTTTATTATTTTTTTCATTTGAAGGACTACATTAGAGGAAAAACATGTGGAAGGCCATCAGATTTAAACTTCCCTCTCTACCAAATAGAAACTGAAGTAATTGCAAGATTATCCACAAAATATTTAGCAAAACATAAACCTCACAAAACATGCACTAATGCTTATAATGCTCCCTATATGATGCATGTAATAGACAGATAAAAAACATTGATTTATTTTTGAATAAATGACCTGACAATCTCTAATCAGAGCTGATCCAGAAAAAAAATTGTCAGATTCCAATTGATGGCCTAATAACTGGTGCATGTCTAGTTATGCTGCTGGATTGTGTCTAAATGTGCAAAAATATACAAGTAAAGCAGCAAGGCAACATGTGAAAAGTGATGTTTTTCTAAACAAGCATTGTCTGATGTTAGAATTCCCAAATTATTTTACATTCATGATGGATTTTCTTCAAGGAAACACAAGAGATCATTCAGTGCATGCATATATTGAGTCCTTTTCTGCAGTAAAAGAAATATGAAATAAAATCCTGAGTTACTGTTCAAACTGAACACTCTAAAAGGCAAATCAGCCTGAAGGACTTAAAAGAGTGGCTTAAATTAATGTTGGGACTTGACACCCGCAAGAGCTGCTGTAGGAACACAAGTAACAGAAGTTGTGTATGTACTTTTGCCTCTGCGTTTGTCTGTTGGCCGTCTCGGTGACCGGAGCAGCAGCGTGCTTGCAGCGGGGCCCATCTGTCAGAGTCTGTAATTGCTTCATGACTCCAGGACATTTGACTCAAGTGCACAGCCACAGATTATTATGATCTTTTTTTCTCAGAGAACATTTTCACAGTCTATGAAAGGGGCAAAACTTGGAAAAATGGCGAGGAAGATTAATAGACTGCATTGGAGGCAGCTCAGGTTGATAACCTGTACCTGTGTATTATTGGTGTGATGGTAAACGGGGTGAAGGTGCTTAATATTCCTGGGTGTCAGATAGGTTGATGAAGGAGAGTAAGGAAAGTGAAATTAAGAGGGTGTACTATTGATCACGTCAGATGAGTGGTGAAATCTATTAAACTGCTAAATGTTCTTCAAATGTTAACCTATTTATGGGGCAAAACCTTTAAAAACAAAAAAAATCTGAAGGTATTTCTTACCAACAGGTACACTCTGAAACAATGCTTTGCTAAAGCTGGTAAAATGGAACCAAATCACCTCTTGAATGGATTTGGTCCCCTTCAACCAGCTGTAGCTATGCTTTGATGACTACAGGATCCACGATTGGGTTTGACACCTTCAACAGCGTAAGAACAGCACTATTATCATCTGGTATGCTTGGTGACTGTAACGTCTGTCTTCTTTTTTTAATAAAAAAAAAACACTGATCCACATGCAAAATTGAGTTATTGTCCTCTTTTCCTGACTGAGGGTCGCCTCTCTGCCACACCAGACTACAAACAGCTGTAACAGGGCATAGGCATCCAGCAGACACTTTGTCAGAAATACAACACCAACGTGTCTGTGTGAGAATGTATGAGTGTCCTGCTAACTAATCCACTAGCTAGCATGACTTTCATTAGATGTCAGCAATTCAAAAGTTTTAAACATAGACCAAACACACCAAACAGAGATTAAAAATAAATATTGTACATCTACAACAATAATGGATTTTTTTACAGTATAAAACTTTGGTTATTTCTTCAAAACAATTGTATGGGTAATGAACATTTATATTACTCATTATTGGCTATTAACAATTATAATGCATGGTATCATTTTTATCATGCATTATATATAACCTTTGTGAGAAAGCATATTTCTGAATACATGCCAGTTATGAAGAACATGTCAAGAAAGGTTCAAAATTACATCATAATTCACCTTTCTTAAATGTTCATCACATTCCAACGCCCATAACTGTATTTTCTATACAATTAAGATCCATTCTGGATCTCAACTCTGCTGCAGGCTGTTAGTTCTGGCATTACATTCCAAAAGCTTCTCTGGTTTAAACAGCACAGTGTGAAGGCTTGCAGACTCCTCCATTTCCTCATATAGGCCAATTACCCTTTGGGGGTTGTCTATATCAACCCATTTTAAAAGAAAGCTCAGAGCTGCACAGAAAATGCAGATGAGCAGGTATTACAAAGAGGTGGCACCTAAACGACTACCAAAAGCAGTGGCAGGACTTGTTTAAAGGCTATCTATGGATCATGGGATATTAATCTTTTATTTACAGTACAGTGGGAGCTACTGACTTCTGGCAGCCTGATGGAGAGACAGATGAGGTTGTGTAAGCTGTGGCTATGGTGAATACACAGAACGCAATGCACAACTTAGATCATAAAGAAAACCTTTAACAGTTTAAAACTACATCGGTATTTACACTGTACTGGTGTATGTCTGAGTAATGAACGAGCTAAAGTCTGGTAGGACTCCCTGGTGAGTAGAGCTGATTTCTCTCGGTGTTCGGGACTTCAAGTTGAAAGATTCATTCGTCACCCACTGAGTTCTTCTATGAGTCTTCTTCAGTCTTCTTTCCACTCTTGTATAACCCAGCCACAGTCTTAAAACAACTCAGCAGATTACACACGCAGACAACAGGGACGTTGACAGATTGTCTGCTTAAACCCAAATGGCAGAATTTCATGTTCATAACTAGGAATATTTTTCTAATTAAAAGACACCCTTGAGTGATTCATATCTGCCTCTGTGCTATCAGAGTTGTGTGTTAATGGCTAAACTGCAAAAGCTATTTATTTTTACACCAATTTGAATTTGTTTTCTTACTCCATATTTATTTCTTAAATAAATTATGTATTTAATATTTGTATCAATGTTTCTTCTATAATTTAAAGATATTTAAAACTGTCTTTTTGGGGGCCTTCTTTATAGATGCTTATGTATGTGTTACAACTGACTTGTAATAACACAGCGTTTGCTTTTCGGTGCAAAATAATCTAATGCACATTTTAATTTGGGTTATTTTATTTGCTTCTTGTTTTAGACATTTTTTTGGCTCTAGTGGCCCTTATTTGATAGAGAAGTGACAGGACAGTTGGCTGTGTGAGAAAGTCGTTGAGGTCTTTGTCCTTCGTCCTCTGTACATGGGTCGCACCTTAACCCTACACCACACCAGAGCATGCTATATATTTATATTTAATTGAACAATAATGCTAACACCTGTCTTACAAATGACTTGTGCTTTTTAGTTATACTTGCTAATGCACTGTACTTTTGTTTTATGACCCCCATTGTATTTCTTAAATATTTCAAATTTTTATTTGAATATGAATTTTTAAAATCCAATTCGCTGTTTCTTCAGTGTAGCTATAGGGTAAAACCTGATGATTTGTCTGTAACAATCATTATTTTGATAGAAATTTAACGTGCTTTGCTCCATTTTAATCTTTTAAACTGTTTTGTCAGCTTGTTTGGGGATAGATTCGTTATTAATCTTGTAAAGCACTTTGTCTTTACAGGATTATATGAATGGTGCAATATAAATAAAGTTTGATGGACTAAATAATATTTTTGACTAGTTTATGTAACGCATGCCAGAACAGCCTGTACTGATGGTTTAATTGAACGTTAAATGTTAGAAGTAAATTCAGTTCCTAAAGCTAGTTATACTTCTTCCGTCAGTGGTCTTCACATAATAATATCTATGTAAAGACCCTTGATTAGCACTCCACTCAAACTATTTCTTATGGGCCAACATCAGTACTTTTTAAGAAATATGATTCTATGGCAGAAATTCCTCAAACCAATCAATCGAAACAACTGTCTCTCCACTAAACGCGCTTGAACCAGGAGCTTTCACTTGGACCTAGGGAGAGATTTGGGGGGCTTTAGGACTTGTAGACTCTCTCTCCAATATTGCAGCAGCTCGAGCGTGAAATAAAAGTAAATGGGAATACTGGAGATGGGGACATATATCTTTGTTTCTCTGAAAGCGAGGGGACAGAGTGTGGACTGAGGCAGGTAATGCACACACAACACAACCGAAGCCCTGATATAGAAAATGCTGTACTCCAGCACTTTTTGCCTGTAAATCAATGACTCCCACTGAAAACCAGCTTTCTACTGTATGTTCTCAAAGATGCTTTGCTAAAACAAATTATGCACCCTCTGCTTTTAAATATCTACAATTCAAATTGGCTGTGTTTTACTCAGCCTTTCTTTAAACATTCCATAATTGCTTTTATTAAATAAACTAAATGATTTACAATACAGGTCAACTGAGAAGTCTTGAGCTTTATTTTTCTTCTTTGCGAGTAAAACTTTCAACAGGACCAACCTTGAAGCATTTTTTTCCACTGGAAAACCAATAATTTTGTCTGCAATGTGTATAAATCTAAACACTTTAGAAAAAACTTTACGTATTCACTAAACTTACTCTGAGAATCTGATGGACTTGGCACTTTTTTTGTTTTTATATTATCACAATGTCCCCACCAATGGGAGCTTTGCATCTCTGCCAATAAAAATAAACATAAAAATGTGGATACTTAGTGCAGTCACATAAAAAGGTTAAATATATATTACTGGCATGCACAATTTGAATGCATGGCACTTGAAATATAATATCCTGACAAATATTGGATCTTAGCAGTCCTGTGCAAATGCAGCATTACAGACACTGATATACCGCGCAGCTCAAGCTGCAACCAATTTAGGAAATTATAAGAGAGTATAAGTTGATAATATCAACATACTTGTTTAAATGTTAGTATGGATCAATAAATCGGTTAGTGTGCAGCAAGCGATGGTTTTGGATCAGCTTCTCCACAGTGCAACAGATGTAGAAAGGAGCAATGAATCATGGCAGGTGATCCACCTTAACTCCATTAATTCTTAAGTCATAGAGAATGTGGGTGTTTTTTTACAGACTAAATGTCAAACAGTAGTGATAAAATAAAAGAAAGATAAGATAAAAGAAAATAATTCCAAAGTATTTGTTTTACTGGTTTGGGACATGCCTGTATTGTTTGGTTTAGCAGATCCATGAAAGAGACTTGCACCACTAACATAGAGAAGAGGCAGAGTGCAGCTGCAAAACCAGCTAAGATCATACACCAGCTGTAACATTGTCAGGCAGAGCATGAAAGAATAAAATCAAATTATGTGTTCCTTTTTTCTCCCTCAAAAGTTAAATTTCCAGGCTAAAAAGGGGGGAAAAAAATGCTCTTATGAAATCAGACTTTAACCAGGAAAAGTTTGAGTTTTCTTACCAACCTCAAGCTCTCAATATGGCTGCCTAACAGCTTAACAGTCACTGCAAAATAATCTGAAAAGTTTTATAAATAATATATGGAATAATGGTGGAAAATGTATGCTAATGTGTGGTAAATCTAAAGCGCTAAGAATTAACCAAAAGAGCTGATCTTAATCTGTCAATCAAATCAAACTGTGGATGTTCAGAAGAGTTTCCCTCCTGAAGAACACACACAGAATAACAAGCAAATGTCAAATGTTATAGCGAATGATTGCTTTTAACTGCTTTACATCTAAATCCATCATGTTAAGAGATCTTGAACGATCAGTCTCATTCAGATAGTCTCCTCTCTTAGCCACCTTTACATTCTATAAGTGATAAGAATAGGGAAAAAAACACAACCTGCCCGAAATAACAGCGACCAAGGACAAGACAAAATACTGCTGCAGAGAGCAGCCTCCTCAGGCCAGCCTCTGCTCACAACACATGGTGAGGGACAAGCATAACAGTAAAAGGAAACTACAAATTAACTTTAAAGCCTATAAGCTAAACTACCAGTACTCAACATAACAGACCCGGCCATCTGTTGGCGTAATGGTGGCAGCCTTAAAGAATAACTTGAAATTAAATTGAGGTAACAAACAAAATGTCCCCAGTGAGGCAGCACAATTACACTTATTTAACTTTTAATGGTCTTACTTTAGAGCTTGAGAAGAATCTGTGAAGGAAAAATTCTCCTTCAAGAACTTAGTTTAAACGCTTCATTCAAAAGGAGAAGGATTCTTTAGAAGGAAGCAAATTGATCTTTACAGCAAATACAACACAGCGTCAATGGGTATACTGCCAGATATTCAAAAGCTGCTTACATCAGAGTCCATGTCTGTAAAAGAAGCTGATTAAGTAACAAATGAGTGATTCTGCCAGAGTTGCGGCAGAGCGCTGTGGCTTTAAATTTGACCCTCCTTTTTGCATGAAGCTTGACGTTTTCTGCATTCCAGATACGACTCTGCTGTTTGTGCCTCAAACTCCACTGATTTTTGTGTTTAAAATTCAGCAATCAAACCAGCTGTTATCGAAAGCATCAAGCATTTAGTGATATCCTGAGGATTTAACCTCCTCACAGCCCGCCTAAATACGTCCTCATTACTCGCACTAAAACCGTTACTGCAGAAAACTGTCACATACCTGGGGTTTCCTCGCAGGGCAGCGTGATGTAAGGCATTGAACCCGTTGTTGTTAGTGATGGTGACATCTGCGCCGGCCTCCAGCAGCACTGACAACATGTCATCTCTTTTCTTGCTAATTGCATCGTGCAGAGGTGTGTCACCTTCCGAATCCTAAAAGGGAAACCTTGCGTTACTCACTGCCCCGTAAATAATCTATTTAAAACAACATTACTCTCTGCTGAACTGCCAAAATTTATCTCAAACCTCACTTATCTGATATTTCCTACTTTGAAAATGTATAAGGTGATAATTACCTGAAGACTAGGATGGCAACCAAAATCCAGCAAGGTTTTAACCACCTGTAGATGGCCCTTGTTGACTGCTATGTGTAACGGGGTCTGCCTTCGCTTGTTCCTGGCGTTCAGGTCAGCCCCACCCCTGTGAAGCACCTCGATGACGGAGCCTTCATCGCCAAACGCTGCATGGTGCACCGCCCTGTCTCCGTCTTTATCCTGAGCACAGCCAAGATAGAGAAACACACATCATGTATTTCTCCCTTTCTTAGCTTTATGTTATTGCTTAAAAAATGAAAAGTGCACTTTTTGGAATGAATGAACGTAAATTAAACCAACCTCGGCCTCTAGGTCTACATTGTGTTTCAGCAGCAGTTTTAAGACATCCACGTGGCCGTTCTGACTGGCCGCCTGCATAGCAGTGTGTCCCGCACACTGTCCATTCACCTGCATCCAGAAATATCACTACATTTCAATATTCAGTTTTAATCTTTGCGAACCATACAGATTGCTAAAGTCTTTCAGGAAAGTTCTTCTTTAGGAACCAAGAACAAAAACTAAACATCACATACGGGCGTCATCTTCCTGTCATGATTTCCATCTTTAACAGGTTTCCTCAACATCTGATGACAACCGAGTGTCAATATTTATAAATTTATAAAGTAAATTAATTTATCTTTTTAGTCTTTTTCAGCTTTTTATATTTTATTACTTCTGCCTATCCATATTTAGTTAATTTTATTTAATAAATACTGTTATCAAATTCTAAGATTATATTATTTTTCTTTGGCCCTTAAAATTTTCATTTAATTTTAATGAAGAAAGTCTCTAAATATTTTTGATTTCATCATCAAAAATATCTAAGCTCTAGTTTATTTATCTACCAATTAATTTACATTTTTTAGCTTGTGTTTCACAATTGCAAATACAATTGCATCCAGATCTCCAATGTAGAACCGTTCAATAAATTAGGATATTACTGGAAAACCTATTTATTTCAGGAATTTTATTACTAGATGAAACATTAAATTTATCACACAAGCTTTTAATTCTGTTAATTATGATCATTTTCCCTTTCAAGTAATGAAAATATGACACTTAAAATTAGAATATTACACCAGACCAGTATTTCTTTAAAACAGAAATGTGAGCTGAATTATACGTATGCTTTCTACCTGCTGAAAGGTTATTTTCAAGAAGTACTTTTAATCTGACTCACAAGCGTCTTTTGAACGAGTATTCTGAATCTATTGAATATGACTGTAAATATTGTTTTTCCATTTGCACCGATCAAAACAGCCAGAGAAGGGACTTAGCCAATTTCAGATTTTTGATCCCATAGATAAATTGATACACCTTTAATAAAAGAAAAAATGGTTTTAACTTCACTAGAAAAATTACATTTTTACAAATAGATCCAGTGTAAATACAATGCACTTACGAATCATAGTCAACCAGTTTTCCTTTAATCGGCTCTGATTAGTAACCAGCAGGTGAAAATATTTATACTGGAAGTCTATCATTGTATCAACCAACTGCATAGACTTTTATGCATTTCTTCATTTTGGTTTAATTAAAAAATTAAATCAGATACAGTGTTAGGGAACTATGCTTTGATGCACAAATGGAAATAATCTTGTACATCATTTCTTGACAGCCTGGTACTTTTTTTTTTCTCTAATGTCTTTCAGTCCTTAGAAAAAAATTTAAATTTAACAGATCAGACTTGGGGAGGATACAATCTTTACCAGACAGAAAAAATCTGATCAGTGAATATCTAATTATTTTTTCACCTAGTTAAGCTATTATTCCATTGCTTGGCTTGCTCATTTGTCTTCAATCTCTATAAAATATTATGCATTGCATATAACAGCATGAAAACTGTTCCATTAGTAAAATTGACTGATTGCTTGATTAATGCCTGAAATTCGCTGTTAGGAGATAAAGAGATTTGTGGGGTGTGTTTGCATGAGTAGGTGCGTATGCAAGGCTGGGCGTGCATCTTTCATCACCAACTGCAGCACTGCAAGAACTGAGAGCATAAATATTAATGTGGACTCCTCTGGGAGTCTCGAGACATCTCTTGTCCTGGCAGCCGAATCACTTGGCCAGACTCAGTGTGCTCAGCTTTAAGCAAATAATTCCACTGAAAGGCAGCAGGGCATCCGGCCAGCATTCACCAATGACACGCACATTCATTCACTCCCCTGGCCCGACAGAGGACAGAACCGCAGACTCAATGTAAGAATTTCTTTTTCCCTCTAGAAGACACTAGTTTTTGTCTTGTGGTAAATACATTTTTTTTTGTTTCCCTGTACTGTGGGATGCATCAGAACATAATCCACAACCATGTGGGATTTGTAGCTCCCCACTTGAAAAGCGAGAGTATATCGAGGTCTGTGCTGCATTGCACACCAGAGCTCCTTGGTCCCTCCACTGGGGCTGCCTTAACGTTCTTCTGACTGAGAGGAGTGCTGGTGGGAGGATTTATCCAGGGAGACACCAAGACTACTCAGTTGATGTAAAGAAGATCAGAAATTATGCATTTCATCTACAATTATCGATGTGCTCAGATCTGTTGCTTTTTTAAAGAGAAAACATGGTGTTATTCTATCAAAAACGGCACAAGTCTCGTTGAAAATGACTAATGTGTTCAAGGTCAAAAAGTCACAAAAGTTTTTCCAATATCGCAAAGGTCACAGCATCTAAAGTGTTGGAATACTTCAATGTAGGCAACGATAAACAGGGGCTTAGGGCATCTGGAAGGTTTTGTTGCAACATTACAGAAGCATGAGCACCACACATGATCACCGTCTGATGAGTCGAAGCCCAGGAGTTTCCTGATGACTTTGTCAGAAAGCTAAAGTAGGTGTTTTTAAGCTGGCGAATGGCTTCATTGAAGCTACAAATGCTGTCTGTCTCAGAATTTTTCCCCTTGATAAATGTTTATGGAAATATTTAGATACATGTTTAAACAAAAACCATGCCTCCATGTGTTAATGTGCCAACTTTGAACAGTCGACCTATTCTTGTAATTTTTGAGCGATTCTTCTTCTTCCTGTTTTAATCACATTAACTTGCGTAGCTTTGATGTCAATAAACTAAATGTACAATATGTAAATAATACTGTTAATCTACAGAGGTGAAACAGTTCAGCATCATCAGAGTGCTTCATTTTATTATTGTAATACTGGAATTTGAACTTTATACATGTATTTACAACTTTAAAGTACAATTTATTGTTTACCTTTTATTTATCATTTTAAAACGTCATTTTTCTAGTGAAGTTTAAACCATTTTTCTCTTTTATTAAAAGTATATCAATTTATCTATGGGATCAAAAATCTGAAATTGGCTAAGTCCGTTCTCTGACTGTTTTGATCAGTGCAAATGGAAAAACAATATTTACAGTCATATTCAATAGATTCAGAATACTCGTTCAAAAGACGCTTGTGAGTCAGATTAAAAGTACTTCTTGAAAATAACCGTTCAGCAGGTAGAAAGCATATGTATAATTCAGCTCACATTTCTGATTTAAAGAAATACTGGTCTGGTGTAATATTCTAATTTTAAATGTCATGTTTTAATTACATGTAAGGGAGAAATCATCATAATTAACAGAATTAAAAGCTTGTGTGATTAATTTAATGTGTTTCATCTAGTAATAAAATTTGTGGTATGCAATTAATGCAAAAATTAAAAACCAATTTTTGGTTTTTTGGGGGGGACCAGGGGATATGTAAAATATCTAAGTTGTTTCAGACATCTTTGATCACATGTGGTCATCTGGGAATATTTAGCAAATTTGTTTGAGATTTTCCAGACCTTGTAAACCTTGTAACCTCATTGTTATTGGCCTAAACATTTGAATCATATGTTTATTAATGTACAAATATGCATGTCATTGGAACCCATACAAACTTCGACTATGTAAATGTGTGTTGTATCTCTACTGTTAAGAACATAAATGTATTAATGGTTGCTATAAAAATAAAAAACAAAAAATGTATAAAAAGAAAAGCGGGTGTGGTTTTACAAATAGGAATAAAAAAAATTGGACAACACAAACAGACAACATTTTCTAGATGAAAATTTGTCCTTTTGCTTAATCGAAACAGTTTTTGATAAATTAATCGCATTAATAATCACAGTCCTACTTACATCCACATCAGGTCTCTTCAAAATGTCCTCCACTTTAGCCAGGTCTCCATTAGCTGCAGCCTTGACCAGCTCCTCATTTATGTCCCCGGACTCTTGCGTCTCGAATAGTTTCTTCAACAACTGAGACAAACGCTCTGGGAAAACAAGTGGAAACAGAGATTGATTTTATGTAGGTGCCAGAGAAAAAGAGAGAAGTGAGGACAGAGGACTAATATGATACTCTCCAAGCGACAGCAGTGCATGTTCACATGTACCTCCAGAGGCATTGCTGACAGCAGAGCCGGAGGGGGCGATCTTGGTGACAGCCGCAGGATTGTACGTCCAGGAAGTCCCACAAACCTCGACCTTCAGGTCACTGTCAGAGTAGATCTGCTGCACACGGCCCACCTTGCCCAGGGTCTATTTAAAAGTGTTGTGACAAACTCATTAGTGTTTGAAGTGTAGCTGTCTTCAGGCTGTGCATAAACGTTGTGTGTTACAGAGTCTGTGAAAATTAGGGAAAAATCAAAGAAAAAAAAAAAAAAGAAGCGAAACCAGCAGCACAAAATGGACTGAGCATAATCATCCAATTTCAAATGACATCATCTTGATAATAGCTATATAGGAGAGCTCCTCACTGATGATGTTAAGCTGGGTCGGGCTGACCTCAAGGATATTATCAATAACAAGGACTGCTACTATAGGAGAACCAGCAGGCAGCAAACAGCCCTGGTTAGTGATCAAAGCTCAGCAGCTATTGAGAAGAGTCAATCTGGCATAATGGAGAAAACGAGCATAAAATGTGTCTTTCTGGGAAACAATTAATAAACATTCTAAAATGGAGACAGTAACGTCAAGCTGTGAGGAAAGAAGGAAGACGGGAGGGTGTCTGGTTTATTCTAAAGAGTTTGTAAAAAGTACCGGCAGCATGGCTTCAGCCCACTCGCCATGGCCTCTTTGGAGCAGCTTGATACGGTCGATGTCGTAGCAGATCTGGACCAGGTCTCCCACATGGAACTGGGAGTTTCCTCCTTCTGCTCCGGCTGTAACTTCACCACTGCGCACTACGTTGGCCTTGGTTAGCACTGCTGGGTTAAATGTCCATCTGTAGAAACAAAAGATGCTTTAGAATAACACAATTAAAAATCACACAAGTAGTACATGTGACTTATGGGTCACAGAATAGAAATTCTGAGCAAACATTTTGTAAAAAAATAATCTGAATCGATAAGAAAGATCTCAAGCAGATTGTCATGACAGCAATTTTAAGCCCATTAAAATGAAACAATCTTTTAAGGAATGAGCCAATAGATCCAGACCCGATTCTTTTTCTGATCAGTGAACGCAACATCCATAAGCCCTACTAGGCAGTGCTACCATTAGTGTAGATGCTGTTACTGAGGGAACAAGACTCAAATTTAGCTGTATCCACTAACAATGAGGTGATTAAAGTAAAGTAAGAAGCTACTTAAAAGGAAACACTAGTTTTATTACACTATATCCGTGTATCAATCAGGCTGCTAAGGATCAAGAGATATAAACTTTCAGCAGATAACAACAAGGCTGTATTTGGTGCACAAATTACTAAGATGCTAAATGAAGTTAAAAATCTCAACTCTGATCTTTTTATAACTCGTAACAATCATTAAAGTCCGCCTGCTCACAGCAGAGAAACTTGAGGACGTTTTGCAGTATCTGGCTTTAAGTAAAAGAAGGTCCGTAAAATTCAAGACATGATAAAGTATAGTTTTGTTTGCCCCACTTCCTAATAACGAGTAAATCTAGGCCTGTCTTAAGCTGTACTTGCCTGTTCCCACTGGGGTACTGAACCACAATATCATGGTCCTCATCGATGCCACACACGGTGCCTGTGGTTGTGAGCGTCTCAAACATGCCATCGGTCCATCCCCCGTGGCCATGCTGGAGGGACTGAACAATCTCTAAATCCAAATCAATGTTGACCAGGTCTCCGATCTGAAGACCACCCGGATTTCTGTTTCCATTCTGCTCACCTGGGAGGCAAAAACAACTTTAAATTTATCGATAAACTAAATGCATTAATAATACATGTTGCACTTCAAGCTTTAAGAGTCTGCAGGTGACCTTAAAGAGAAGTATAAAAGAGATCAATAAAATATACTGGACTGTTATTTTACATAAACTATACACCACACATTTTTCTGCAATACCTAAAATAACAATATCAAACTTAATGAGTGAACTGAATTGCCCTGTAGTATCTGTAGTATTAGAGAGAGAGTTTATTTAAAGCACAGTGAACATGGATCATAATCACTGTGTTCTACATTTTGGGACCAACATGACTATGCAGTACTGCCATCTAGTGGCTAAACAGATACAGGTGTGAGTAAAACTGCCCTAATGCCCTTGAATTCACTGCACCAGAATAAGAGGTGAGAAATTTGGTGCAATAATGACGATAGACACACATCAGTGGCTAACTTACCTAAAACAGGACAATGGTCTCTGTAAAACGAGCCTCCTTTGGCATCCTGGACACATTTCAAGTCCGACTGAGGGGAATAAAAAAAAAAAGAGAACAGTAGAATAGGTTAAATATGGATATAATGCCGTACTAGCATTGTTAATGAAGTAGAAAACCAAATCTACACAGCTAGGCTACCGTGACACAGAGTTTGCATATGCCAACAATATCAGTGCCCTACGGATAAGGTTGGGCAGTGGAACAGAACAGGTACCAACAGAGAGCTTCAGATCATTGCTGATGACTCAGATGTGTGTAACCTTTGTGGCAGAGTTAGAGGGCAGAGATGATCATAGGATGAAACACCAAATTACTGAATATGACAAGTCTCGACAAATAGCCCCAGCTGCAGATTGAGAACTGCCGTCCTGTAAATTAGTATTTTCCCCCTTAAAGATTTCCTCTGTTCTTGCTTTTTTGTCACACTGAAATCCTTCAGGTAATCACCTACATTTTAATTTCAGACAAAGATAACCCGAGGAAACACAAACAGCAGTTTTCAATAATTTAATTTGTTAAAAGGTGAAATGTCATCTAAACTAGTAAAAACGTATTGCATCGTTTGCAGGTATTTAACTGAGATTCTTTTTCTGAAATGCTATGTGAGTTGGAGGCCAGATGGATCGGGACACACATGTTCAACTTTGGTCTCGTCAATCCACAAATGAATTAATCCAAATGCCTTTAAGATTATCAAGACAGTATTTGGCAAATGTGAGTCAGGCTCTTGTGTTGTTAGCCAGCAGTGGTTTTCATCTGGGAACTTCCCCATAAGATGTAATTTTTGTTCACTCTCCATCTTACAGTAAAACCATGAATACTGACCACCAAATGAGGCCTGCAGGCGTTTTGATATTATTCTGGGTTCTTTTGCCAGCTTCTGAGTCATCAAAGCTCTCCTAGAATGACATTTGATAAGCCTGGAGCTCCTGGGAAGATTAATCACTGTTCCACGTTTTCTCCAGTTGTGGATAATGGTTCTTATCATGATTTCCTGAACTTCCAAAGCCGTAGAAATGACTTCATGACATCTTGAAAACAAATAAATATCAAACTATCAAGATGGGAAGCCTGTTTTAAGCCTTATTCCAGAGGCAGATGTCATCTCCATCCCTTAGAATCTATTAGAATAACAAAGTAAAAATCTGTCATCCAACGAAGAAACCCGATTGGCCATTTTGTAAAAAAGCAAAGCCACCCTCCGCCAATGAAAAGAGGGCTTTTATTTGAGACACGTGTGTAGCTGTGGCCACAAAAACCTGAAAGTTGACCTGCATGTTCACTTGATCACCCCCCCCAAAGGAAGCAAGAACAGATTGCTTTTCTCATGCAGATCTCTTCTCCTTCCATCTGCCTGCACAATGGCTCCTTACACATTCAGTCTGTGTGGCTCTCACAAAGGCCTGGCAGCAAAAGAGGGAGACCTCATCCCTGTGGTCAAACACAAAAGCCCCCTAACAGCTGTTCTTTTAGAAAACTGATGGAGACAGTGAGGAAGACAAGCGGTTTCCTCACCATTCCTTCGAAGCCGACTCTGTACAGGTTCTTGGCCCCGTTGTCCCAGATCACATAGGCGGCGCTGTGAGGGCTGGCGGCACTCCAGTCCTGGATCTCAGTCACCTGTGGAGAAGAAAAGCTCAGCTCAGATAAAGATATGACACTTGGGTGTTTTAATTTTTTACAAAGCTTAACAGATTTGGTGTTTTAGATGAAAACCCTGATGCATTCTATTGATTCTGGGTCCTAATCACAGTATTTTCACCACTCTGACTCTCAGTACCTTTTATTTGTCTATAAATATCTAAGCTGCACTCAAGTAACAGCATGAACATTTTCTAAAAATGTGTTTAGCTTTAGTTATTTTTTTATTTAAAAAATATTCACATTCAGAATTCAAATATCATAATATATTCATATAAGTTTTGCAACCATTTGAAAATGAGGTAGGCAGAAGTACAAACTTATTTAATCTTGACCCCTTTCTTTTATGTCATAATTTTTACCCATTATTCTTTAAAGAAAAAAAAAGGAGAAAAAAATATCAGATCATCTTTATTTATTACACACACTACTAAACATCATGAAAAATCACCAATCTATATATCATGTTGGGAAATGGTTCTTAACTGTTAGCCTTTTGACAAGTAAAAACATTGTGTGTTACTGAAGGCATAAATAACCAATGAGCTACACGCAGAGCACCACAAAATCTATTTAAAATTTGTTAAACAATGTAAAGATAGATTTCCTCTCTCCATCACCAGCAGTAAATTGCTTTCATAACAATATTAGGAGTGTCGAGAGTTAAGTAAATGAATTCTTTAATTAAATAGCTCGCCTTTCGTAAATACTGAAACCCAACTTTAATTACTTTAAGGCCGCTTTCCGAGCAAACTGATTAATGGGCCTTAAGATTTAATATTCATGCTAACCTAACGGCAGATTTTGGCTGCAGGAGATGCAGCGGCGGTTTTCTACACAGCATACTGCTGACAGCATCATAAAACACTAATGAGATGTGTCATTAAATAACAGTACAAAATTATGTATTACATTGAGGGGCTGTTAAACTGAATACTCCAGAGTCTGCAGAAGACTCAAATACAAACACTAGTTAGTGTAAGGAAAAAAATTAACAAAGATATACACATGATATAACAAAGATATATTGGACTATTTTCTAATGATGTGCAGGATTTCTACGCTATCCAGAATAACATGTAGTTTTAATCCCTTGTCACTGACATCATTATTTTATTTGACTCATTATTTCTATGAATCATTTTACCGTCTTACATTTTTAAGCACATTGAATATATTCAGTTTAAAATTGTGTATTTGTGCTCATTTCTGGTTCGCTCTCTGAGCTACAATTTCAAAACAGTCATACCAGTTACTGCATCTGATTCACTGTCAAATGAGTGATTACAATCTGTAGTGATCAAATGTGTTGGAGTACATTTGTTACGTTTTGTGAAGTAACATGATGAGCAGCAGAGGAGACAACATTCAATGGCTAATGATGAGTCAGAAAAAAATAATCAACCCTCAAGAATGTTTTTTTTTTTTTTTTGGCTGCTATATTTTACCCTGAATATGTTTTTATGAAGATGCTTCACAAAGACTGTTGGAGACATTGTAAAGAAAAAGAACAAAATAAGTATATTTACATAATAAGATGTTTTCAGAGTAAAATTATTTAGCTGATAAAAAAAATCAACCAATGAATTAGTCTGGAAAAATTGTAGTTGTACTTTTCTGTTTTTCTATGTAAGCTATCCTCAGATAACCTCTACAACCAAAGCTTTCTACAGACACTAAAAGATATACAGAGCCAATGAATTAGGCAATATGTTTTGCACTTCAATAGAATTGAAAAATAGTCCCTTATTTATTCCCAGTGGGGCAACTCAAACAAAAACACAAAATACATGTAAGTTAAAATGTGGTATGATGATATACGCAGGGTTTCCTTGTGAATTCTAATGATAATGAGATTAACTCCAGTTTCTAAGTTTTAATTCCACAGCAAAAAAATATTTTTTTGGTTAAAATGTTGGTTAATTTTGCTCTATGATACAAGCATTGTGGCACTGAAACACTTCAGGGCTATGCAGCACCACAAAGAATTTGCTTTTTTGATTCTTACTGGTTTGCTTTAGCGTTTATTTGGGGTTCTGTGAGGGTTACACTAGCATCTAGCCCAGGCAGAGCTCTTCCTGTTTTGGCTAAAAACATATATTTCAATCAAATCACATCCTGTGGCAGAAACTTGTTTTTTCTGCCAAAGGTTGATTGACCTAGGAACTCTTTGAACCTTCCCTTGGGGACTCACACGATCAACTATAATTTTAGAGCAGAAAGCAAAACAAAAGACACTAACCGAGCTGAGGTTTAGCTATTTGTGTCTTACCTTTCCTCTCCTCGCATTGCCTCCATCTTGGTCTTCCCATTGCCAGTCCACTCCTCTAACAACTCGGCCACCAGCAAAAATCCCTCTGGCTGTGATTTTCTTTGACTTGCGACGCGACTCCAGAAGTACTCTGCTCAAGTGTACAAATAGAAACAGATGATTAAAAAAATACTATGTTTACTCGCACACCTGACACTAAAGAAGAGCTGCTTGGTTATGCTGCTTTTGTATTTTGCACATTTTCCTTAAGGAACAAAAATTTGGCATCGCTAAAAGGACAGATAGACTTATCCTGCTCAAATAATTTGTTTCAAAACTTCAGCTTTGATTAACTTGAAGTTCCTAAGCAGTTTCTTTTTCAACAGTTGCTGTAAAACATTTAATGAGGTGCACAACAAACACACCCCACCAGACATCAGGAAGGTGGGGAGACCTCCAGTGCCCCCGGTGCATTATGCAACGTCTGCCTCGGGGGAAATAAAATTGCACTCTTTTGAAAATAAGGCTGCCAGCTGCTCAGCTTTGTGCTTTATTTATAAAATTATAATAAGCCAGAAGTCTAGATCACTATTCCAACACTGATGGTCAATATAAAAGTCAAAAATAAAAGATAATTAAAATGAAACTTCTTTTAAAAGGTCCAGATAGCAACTCATAGCAACTTAAGTCGTAATAATGAAATTTGCCCAAAATAAATATTTAATATACAAGTAATGACCAGAAGAATAGTTTCAGTTTTTAAATTAAATTACAGAAATACATACTTTTTCCAATAAGGTGTTCATATACTGAGAGACACTTGTAGTGTTTTTGGGAGTTATTGAAGCTGTAATAACCAGATTATAAAAGGAAATCAATATTTCAAACCAATGTCAAATCATTTGTCTCAAAACTAAAAATTCAAATATTTAAAAAATATCTGAATGTTTATTTTAAAAAAATATTTGAATGTTTAGGGACTGTAAACACATTCTTGTAAAAAGCAACTACAAAACTATTTTTGGAAATTTGATTTTTATTTTACATACAAGCTGCTTGTGCTGTGATTTTTGTTCTGAATAATGCTGCCTCTAAACTGCTGTCTGTTTCATATGATCCATTAAATCTGCTGAAACATGAGAAAACTATGTTTTTGTAATAACTTTGAACTTTTTGTTATTACAAAGTGCTTAAAGAGAATGTAACTAGACTTTTTCACTAGTTTGCTTAAGATTGGGAGAACCTGGATGGCTGAATCTACATCAACATAAGAAAATAAGATTAGGCAGTTAACAGCGGAGGTTCAGCAAATAAACCATAAATGTGTTAAAAGGCTAAAGATTTAGTAATTCACTGGGATTTATTAAGAATCTTTATAAATGATTTTAAGATCATTTTAAACCGCAATGTAAAACCTCTATAAATAATCTCAAGTCTTTTAATTTATGCTTAATATCCCTAATAATGGGCATGTCATGATGAGTGTTACAACATGGCTGCACACACTTAGAAAAGTCATTAACACTAATAAAGAAGGCTCAATCATCTCACATAAAATATCTAGAAAAGTTAACATGAGATGGATTTTTTTACTATTAAAGGCTCTGAATCTTAAAATAAGACTAAGCAGTTGCCTGGCAACTGAAGGTTAGGAGCATACAGACAGATTTCCATTGCTTCTTATGTAAGCATACAAAAAGGCTTCTCAAATGTCACACACTCACATAAGGTAACAAAACCAGAATGAAGCTCTAAATGGTCCAACTGATCACAATGAAAGGCTTGCATTACTTGTTTAATCCACTTTATCTATGGAAAAGTCTAATGTAGCAGACAGCAATACAGAACAAACCTCTCGCTGCCTGGGGTGGTGATCCTGTAGAATCGGTGTCTCAGGTGATGCTTGTCTCCATGGTAACAGGTTGTGCAGAGGTCATAATTGGTGCACTCTGCGCATTTCCAGCGAATACCAATGATTGGCTGTTGACGACAGGTGTCACACATGGTTCCATCATGCTTGATACCTAAGGGGGAGTTTGTATTTATAGGTTAACCGGTAGAGATTGTGAGTCCACTTCTGCACTCTGTCAGAACAACAATGCATGCATTATGTAAAGGGCACAATTTTTTAGGGCATGTTTATAATGTGCATAGTATTTAATATCTTAGCTCCAGTTTTAATAGCAAATAATTGCGATCATGTCTGACAGGCTGCTTTCGCAAACTATAATGGTTTTCTTTTGCAATGTGACTCATCCTTTAGAATAACAAATAACTACAGACAACTTCTACTTTGCCTCTGAATAAATTATACGGTTCAAAACAAAAGGTCATTACCGCTAGTAATTGGGAGTGTAAACAGAAGACATTCAAGGTATAATAATGTTGCTTTTTTTATTATTATTATGGGGCAGTTACTATAGTCAATCTGTTCCAACATTTTTAAAAGTTGGAGTTTCAAAACTGCTTGAATTTTTTTCAGATATGCTGTTGTTCCTTTCAGCAGTAGCTGAAAGACAGCTACTTAACTTTCAGAGACAAACTACTACCTCTGTCTGCAACACGTTTTCCTCATTTATGAGTTATAAGGCCTACAATTGAAAACTCATAATTAGTCAGAATGTGAATCAGCTGGCTGGATCGCAAAGAAAACCAGACATCTTTGCAGCCTGGAAAAATCTGACCTCTAATTTTTACTCAAAGCTATCATGAAAAAAATAAACTCACAGCAGCAGAGGCATACTTTGATTGACTTAGAACTCCCCCACCAAAAATAAATTGTTCTTTACCGCATCACATTTCAGTTAACTTGTATACCAGTTCTATGACAAAATATATTCTCTAGAAGTATGTTTGTTTTTTTTATTAGTATTATTTTACATGTTGTGTGTTTTGTGCTGGATGTTATTTTAAGGTCCTAGTCTGTCCAGAAGGGCTGACATCCTCTTCACCCTTTGCCAATTGTTTCTAAGAAACAGAACATCTCAGCTGACTCTGGAGAGCAGAGGAAGGGCTGGGGTGAATGGCTTTGCAACCCTTAAAACTGAGATTTTATGAGGACGCACTTGAATATGAAGGGAGTGGTGGTGTTCTTGCAAATACACTCGCTGCTATAAATATTTTCTCTGTTACCACATTTCTAAGGGCACAATAACCATTCATGCCTATAATCAAGTGTTCCAGTGTATTGCATATGGTAATGTTGTCATTAAACCACATAAATGTAGCCAAAATATGTCATTTAGAAGTTTTGTTGTGATTATATGTAGCTTGATGGTTTTCTTACTGCCATCACAACATGTATGGGTATATTAAATCATGTTTATGTGATGATGTGTCAACTTCTTGACAGAATAACACCTTCTCATTAAAATATTTTAACCACTACTTTAAGTAAGTGCAGAAATAAGGGGGATTTAGAGATAAATGTAACAATTCCCACTATTTTCAGTCTATAAAACAGGTTCAATTGATTTTGAAGCAGCAAAAGCAGTAAATGTGCATCTCTATTATGATGCATTTTTCTTCATTTTAAGTATACTTACAATGGCATTTACTTTCTTTTACACATAATTAGTGGTGTAAAAGTAAACGCAATGTAAAAAAAAATCGAAGTCCTGCTTACTCTGTGGTTGCACCAAGCAACTTTGATGTTCTTGTTTGAGTTGACTAGAAATCAAATAAAAGCTATTGGTTTATACTTTGATGCATTAATAGGGATAATTTTTCTATTCCTTCAATTTCATTTGGATTTCAAACAACTACATCTACCAAAACAAGCTACAACACATTCTTTCTTTTTTTTTATCTGCAGCACCAGCAAGGACAGTCTGATAGGCAAACCTCCAGTTTTTAGTCTTCAGCGATATCCTGATATGGACATTAGTAGCTAGCCACTAATCAACTGCGTCTTGTAAAAGAAAAAACAAAAAGCAAGTTTTCTACAGCAACAAAACAACGTATATGCGCGCACAATGCGAGTAATTGCCGCCGTGTTTATTTGTTGACAATTTACATTCACAGAAATGCAGGCTAACTGAAGAGAAGGCTAAAGAATATTCCTTCTATTCACGAAAACTCAACTGTCGCACCACACGCCTCTCAGCGTCAGAAGTTCAGCAAAAACAATTCAACACATAAAGTTACCTGTTGGAGCACTGTCTAAAATTCTTATGTCGTAAGCTCCAGAGCAGCGGTAGTTGGCAGCAGTCCCGTTATCCCAAACAACGACCACTTCTTCTGGACTTTCGAAACTCCTGACGGTGCCGACATGCCCCTCTCCACCATCCTGTTTCCCCCACTTCCAGTCGGGTCCGCGGACCACTCTGGCTCCGACTCCTTCCATCATCGCCCGGTTGTTCCTGCCGGTGGTCATTTACGAAAAGAGCTCGCAAAGACAGCACAACAATTCTCTCACGTTAGCGAGCTAGCAGGCTGTTAAGAGCACTGGGTAGGCAGACAGTTTCCCAGTGAAGGGGAAAGCAAGTCCAGACAGGAAAGAAGCCGGAGAGAAAAAAAAGATCCACAAAAGCTAACCTGCTGGCTAACCCAAGGAGGGTGCTGGTGGATCCTTTACAAAAACTACAAGCTAACGTTATCTACAAATCAATACTTGCTGTGTGCTATCATCGAGAAGGAAAATCTTAACCGTCCGAAAACACTATTCAGCGAGCATATCTTCAGTTTGCAAACAACTACTCAGTTTTCACCTCCCCTTCAGTTCACACACATTAAAGCCACCTCTTCAACTTAGCAAGCTAGCGAACACAATGCTACAAATAGCAATGCTAACAGTACAATTTCTCCTGGCTCCTCGTTACTGAGAGCGAATGTTCTCCTCTTCGTGGCTGTCTATCCGTATCGTTACTTTTAAAAGTGCACAAAAAACATCCAACGGGTTCTCCTTTTTTTGCTCCAGCCTGCTCCATGGGATCAAGTCAGAGTGTACGCGTCGCCATTATTCTCAATCACCGTTCGAGCCTCAGACGAGCAACAACTAGCTACGGAGATGCACGATGAAGCACGAAGACGAGAGCCGAGCCAGGACCGCCTGTTTGATGTGGAAATATGAAGAATGACGTTGAAATACATCTACAAGCTGTGATTATGCCTTTTCAAGGGTAATTAAAAAGCATATTTAAAATATTTATTTTATACAATCCTGGGCGTTTCCTAACTATGTGCTATACATGTTCCAAAATATATATATTTTTAAATAAAATATATGGGCCTATTTTAAAATATAACAAATGGGTAAGTTTAACCTCTAGAACCTGGGGTTAACCTCTGGGTTCTAGAACTAGAACCCAGTCTAACCTCAGTCTAACCTCAGAGACTGAAAACTCCAATGAGTGAAAGAGGTTAATCTCCTTTTCAGTTCTAATATAGTTGACACCACAGTCATTTTTTTTATTTTAGCAAAGAGTAGAACGCTACATAAGGTCCCACTGTGACTTTGAGATATCTACATCCGCTTAGAACGATTTAGATGGATTTTTTTTCTGTGTACAACATTATGAGTAACTTGACTCACTTCCCCAGGTTACATGGCATGGGGAACAAAGGTTCTGTTTGTACCTCAACATAATTTTCAATTTCGATTGCTTTCATCTAGTTAGTGACAACTGGTCCCCAACTGCTGTGTAACATCTCTGTCTGCAACTCCTAACTGTGTTCTTTAACATTGCCTAGATATGATATTCTAATTAAAATAAAAAGTATGGTATTTTTAAAGTATGGTGATACATATCACAAGGGCTAAAATATATGTTTCTATGTGATAAACCTGTGGGTTTTCATAGATACTTTAACGTTAACTTAGACTATTTGGTTTTTTTAAGCAAATCTTAGGGGAGTATTATGTCAAATTCACTTTTCTAGTTTTAACAGCATGTTATGTTACTCCCTCATCAAAAATGCCTAAAATGTTATTTAGATTCTTTTATGCATGTTTGAGAAATTTTTGAATTTCCCCTTCAGCTATTCAGAGGTGCCCAAACGCTTGCTCTCACTAAGTGCAGCCTGTTTCCACAAAGCTCCTAGCTGAAGTCTCCAGCCGAGCTTCCACGTCACAGAGCATCCCTTCTCCTTTCCCATTCGGCCCCACCATATAAACAGCATCAGCAATTCACAAGCACCTGGTGAAACTGCTTGCTTCCTGAACTTATCATAGAACTACGCACTCCAACACACCTATGAATGTTTGTAATCGTCTCAATGGAAAGTCAATGATGATTAGGTGAAGAGGGCCTGTTGAAAAAAGCAGGAGCTTCTTAAAGAGACCGAAGCGAATTTCAAGATATAAAATTGTGAAGTCAATTTTCTTTTATGTTATGTTTGATACATGCTGCAATTTTATAATTGATCATACATTTTTACATTTTAAATTATGGTACTCAAACAGAGTTAATACAACTGGTTAAATAATTTCTGTGTTTGTGCTTTTGCCAGTAGAACTTTTTATGTTCACTGCAAATAAATTATTCTTTAGTTGCTTCAAATCAGCCAATTAAACTTGTCCCTTCCTTGCAGACTATGACATTTTTATTGAAAAGAACGCCCAGACCAAATGAGTCAGAAGACTAGACTTCCCTCCACGTTGTATTTACTTTTCTTTTAGTAGCAGAGGTCAAATGTAACCAAAAGACTAAAAAGAAAGCCTTTGTGCGAGTCAAATTAAGCACTACTAACATTCCACTAAGTCAAGCAAATGAAGATGTAAATCTTTGTGATCCATTGATGGCTTGTTGGTTATGGGCTTGTTACAACCCCTCCCCAAGACCACTAAGGGTAAATTCTGGCACTGGGTGTAACACAAAAATCAGTAATCTAAACAGTTGATGTCAGTTGTAAAAGATTTATTTTACAGTTCAGGTAAAACCTCAGTCACAGGAGGCAGCAGAAAAAACAGGGAAGCTTTAAGCTTCAGGGTCTCCGAGGCCGAAACAATAAACAAAACACCTCCTTTTAACTATAAAATAAAAAAACACTTCCTAGAGGAGAACTGAAAAAGGTACAAAACCTGAATCCCTGGCTAACCACATAACAGGAGAAAACAGCTAACAAAAAAATGGCAGAAAACCCCTACCAGCTTCCATCATGAATAGAAACACACTACTTTAGTTAGACACTGGATTCTTCACAATATGCTCACAGCAAAATCATTTAAGTCCCCCACAAACAGTCACCAGACAGACAAGATCACTTTAGATCAAGGCCCAGGGAAAAAGGGATCTGACATTTCTGGCATGAAGCTCTTTATGAGGTGGCTGACGAAGCTCCAACACATTGCACCTGTGGCAGCCAGGTATTCAGCTGCCCCTAGAGGTCAGTGGCCGTAACATGGCTTAACTCAAAACATCCCCAAATCAGTTTTTTCTTTGGGCCCCACATAATCTTGGGCAGGCTCTGACTGAAAGTCATAAATATGAATTTGATTATAAAATTATAATAATAAACAAATAAAACAACTAATATGTTGAATGAAATACTTAGACTTTATCTGAGAGGAATATATAAAACTTCTCCTCATTACATTGTATCTTATGTGCACAGTTAACTTCTAAGGTTTTAGCACAAGACAACCCAGTCTCTGTGGGATTGTAATGTTGCCTCAAGGCCCTTTGGATTTCAACACGTTCTCTGTTAATTAAATTACAGTGGATTACCACACGGTGAAGCTGGAGCATTTGGGTCCCTTGTGAGTCTGCAGACACAGGGGCATTACTAGCTGTGTCATCAGTTTTAACTGTGTCCTACCGCTATATTTAATCGATTCATTTATTTATTAATTTTCACTATCAAAATCAAAAATATTTATTATGAATATTTTTACCTAAATACCATATAAAGCCATAATTCTGACTGGCATATTTCTGACTCATTTGGTCTTCATGCCACAGGGGGTATGATTTAAAATCAATGGATAAACAGACTCATAAGTGTGAGTTTCATGGTGTTGATTTTGTAAATCATAAATGTGATTCATAATAAAGAACTATGAAATTGCTTTGAATTTGTAGCCACTTTGAAACACCAAATTCTTACACTTAAAGACATAATCACCAAATTCTTTATTTTGACTTTCTAAATCTATATATTTCTATAATTATCAGGTTTAGTCACAATTTAGTAAAACAATATCTATTTGAGATGTATTCAGAACTTTGGCCTTCAAAATCCTAATCACAAGATAGAAAGTGACAAATAAGAGATTTTAAATTTATAATACTCACTTTAATAAATGACAAAAAGTCCAAATTATGAGATTCAATGTCATAATGATGCAATTCAGTTCTAGAAGTAGAAGATTAAAGTCAAATTTAATATAAACCACATTAATATTTGGAACTTTTTGCCTTGGTTCCAAAACCAAAAATGGTTGCTGATGCTGTTTATATGGCCTTACCACTATCTCACAAGTCTCACTTGGAAAGTGAAGATAATGATTTTGATTGTTACATATCAAATCTCTCCAAACAAACCATGTGCAATTACGTACTTTTCAACGTAGTGGTGCCTTATACAGACACTTCTTAACTGAAGTGTCTAAATAATAGTTTCAAAAATAGTTTAAAATCGAAATGGTCTTTTTCTTTTGCTATTTAGAGGAAAACCAAATAAACTCATTAAAACCACAAAACCACACAATAATAATTAGTAACTCCCACATTCTAGAAGTATCTCACGCATTTTTTCACAATTGTAAAGCAACGTCAATATAATAAAGATCCATGTATAAATTATACCACATTTATATTATAGCGATTATAATCAGATCAATTTAAACATTTGCACCCTCACTTTGTGGCCTGTAGTGGGAGACAGAGCAAATCTTATCAGTGGTGTATGGCTGGTCGGTCAAAGAGCGCCACCTCTCGGTTGTCCATATATTCCACCCCTCCCCAGCTCCCCTTGACCGTCTCCTTCACAGTTGGCTCGCAGGCAGACGCAGCTGAATCCCAACTGAGCTGGCCGCTGTCCTTGCTCCGAGAGAGACAAGAGCAACCTTGCAATGATCTCGCTGGACTTGAATTTCAACATTCTGACAAGGGACCTTTCACATTATTTGGAAAATCAAGTGAAAGTTGGGCTGTTCGGTTCGGGAGTGGGGTTGTCTCTGGTACTCGGCTTCAGCGCAGCTTACACCTGCTATTATTTAATTTCGGTAGCCAAGGTAAGTCGATGTTAACGCGATTTCGCACGTCAAACAGCTTGCGTGTGTTAAGATGTGGGTAACAGATGTGGATTTATCCTTGAGGAGCATCCTTCGGCGGTGAGGGATGAAAGCCGAGTGGTGCGTTCACTGACCGCAGTTTCTGCTGGGAACTGCACATGTGGCGCCGAAACAGACAAAATGCATTTGTCTTGTTCATGAACTCGCTGCACACATGTGTATTAGCTCCTCAATAATGACTGTTAGATGGCGAGACTAGCGAGTAAGGCCGACTTTTTGCTGGAAAGCACTGCTGTGTCGACAACGCTTACTCTGCTTGAAGGGTTTTATGTAACACATGCTGTTGCCGTCATTGACCCGACAAGCTATGGATACTCACATCATAGATTTCATGCAATAGTCACAACAATCTGTTATACATCACCTTTAGGATAATAATAAACGTGTATGCGTATCGTGTAATAGTGGGTTGAAATATATCTGGTAAATGATGCATTTAGGGTTTTATTTGTAAAATTGCTTAACACTGATAATAGTGGCTATTCCAATAATCTATGGGCATTTACAATTGAAGTTTAGCAATATGATTATGGATAATAAAAGATACATCATCTAATTTAATCCTAATACATCACTAAAAGTATTCATCCCTAACATTTCTTTTGTTTGTGTTTTACAGTCTCATTCAATTCATCAGCGATAGCCTATTTTAAAATTATAGGCAGACCAAGTAAATAAAAAATTATCAAAAAAAAGCTGTCCAATAAAATACCTAACGTGAGTAGGTAACCCACAGCCCTTGTTATTTTATGAAATAAATTAAAATGCGATTAACCAGATTTTTAAACTGCTGAACACCTAGGTCCATATTACAGCCTTATCTGTTGAATCAATCAATCACTAAACAGAACCTATCTGACAACAAGAAGTAGGCTAGTCCCGAGCTGAGGAAATTCTAGAACAGATTAGAAACAAAGTAAATAAAATCAATCAATCAGGTATGGTGCGACACCTCAAAAATATCTTATTCATTTAACCTTTTATTGCTGTGTTATTGAGTAAATTTATTGTCTTGAGCTTTTTAAGTTTTTTTTAAACAGTTTAAGTAACTTTTTAAACTGAATAAAATAACATTATTATTTAAGCTGATAATGTTGCTTGAATTATCAAATCAAATAAAATTATATTTGTGTAGCACCTGTCAGCAACAAGTGCTTTACATCATAAAAACACAAAAATACAAAGTCATAGAACACAGTCAACAGTTTACAAGTAAATTTAAGGAAACTTAACTTCTCTGGGTCATTTAATTTATATTACTTTACATTAAAAGTTTCTTTTTGGGTTTTACCAACGGTTTTCTCATTTTAAATTAACTACATATAAGTTTGCACATGTGAGTTTTAATAATTATTGTCATTATTAATGCTTTTACCGTGGTCCATTTCATACAGTGTTTTGCATAGTCATCTTAGATTTTGAGATTCTATAAATTCATCTTTTTATCCTTATTACATTATCTTAAATATAACATGATATTTTTATTATACCTCAAAACTATTCCCTTTTATTTTACAGAAACCTCAACTTATTTCTGGCGGTAAGAAGTTCTACCAGTTTCTAAAGGAGCAATGTCCAGTCGTGTCAGAGACTTACTACCCCACATTTTGGTGCTGGGAGAGTCGCATTCAAACTCTGCTGAGACCTTTTGTTACAGCCAAACCTGGGGTTGTCTATAGAAAGTAAGTTCTTCTCCATTATAAATTGTGTACCACAGAATTTGTTGGCTGTTAATGTATTTTCAGTTTTTTTACTTAAATGTTTCAGGTCTGCAACAGATTTTGCGGTCTAATTTTGTTCACTTTACCTGCTGATATTGTTTCTTATGAAAGCTGAAATCAAAACCAAGCTGAATTCCAGAGTTAGAGATAGTTTAATTGTTAATTTAATTGTGTTAAAGGAAAAGCATTCTGTAATTTATGGAAAATTTATGGCAATTCAAGCACACTTATGATTTATTTAAAATGTATTTAAATGTGTTATTTTTATTGTTTGAATACGTCAGTGTGGATTTTCTAAATTTGCAATATAAAGCATTTGTATGTGAAATTTATTCTGTTCTTGTTCATCTTTGTGGTGTGATATGTCACAGTCCTGTTATGATATATGAAGTCTTAAGTGTCAAGTTTAAAAAGTGTCACATGTTTTGTATAAAGGTAATACTTGAGATTGGTCAGAAAAAGAAAGAAAATCAAATTTTACTGCTTTAAAGAATGGATTTAGGGACTCATAAATCTGCACAGCATTTTGTGTACAGTAGCTTAATCC
This sequence comes from Xiphophorus hellerii, assembly GCF_003331165.1. Classification (NCBI taxonomy): domain Eukaryota; kingdom Metazoa; phylum Chordata; class Actinopteri; order Cyprinodontiformes; family Poeciliidae; genus Xiphophorus; species Xiphophorus hellerii. The sequence continues at coordinate 18,999,466 of NC_045677.1, read as the reverse complement.
CAGTTGAATCTGTGTTTGATCAAGATTTGATTAAAGTATTTTTGAATTGGTTTTATTTTGATCTAATTGGGATGTTTAGGTTTTACATTCTGGCAAAAAGAAACACACTTGACAGTGACTGTTGATTTAATTGTAAATTTTATTTTCTATTTTAAATGTAACCTCCACTGTAGTCGTTCCCAAGGACATTCACACTGCCTATGCTTTGATGCTCTTTTTTGTCAAGGTGACTCAATGCCCAAGGTATGTAGTCATCCTAGTGCAGATCTCTGATATCAAGCTGGGTAAGAACAATGGTCACATTTGCTGTACTTAGAAAATTTCCTCTGGGAACAGCTGAACAACCTCCCAGGGCTTTAATGAAATTATCCAAGGTTGACCCAAAGACGGCCAATGTGAAATCCGTCCTATTTGTAGTAAGCTTTCTGGCTGAAATTTCACTCACCTTGTTTTCTGATGGGAGGATTAGCGATGCACCTCCTCCCACTATGTGTGCAGGTTTCTGTGTCAGTCCATCTTGACTTTAAAGTCTCGCCTCAGGTTTATATTTCAGGGCAAGCTCTGTAATTTCATGCCGGTGCCTCCACCTAAGGCCGGCCAAGTCTTTCACTGACAGCACAGCATGGCTTTATGTCCACTGCAGTGTCTTTAAAGACACTGCAGTGTCTCATTCCAGGCTACAGCTGTAAAGTGCAGTAACTGAGTGGCCATAAGAAGCTAATGGTGCATTGCCCTGCTCTTTATCTGAACTGGCCACGTGTTGCAAAGTTCACTGAAAAGATGTTCACGAGACAAATAAGGCAGCTGCAAGTGAGCGCTCTGTTCATATATCCAATTCCCCTGTGACTGTTGGCTCTGGGATGGATATAATGAAGTAATCTATTTACCTGGAACTCATCTGAAAGCTTAGATTGTGCAGAGGATGGAGTTAATCACCACTTTTCCACTAATTTGCACGATTTCCCATCACCATTGTTTGTGTGTTGTGGGCATGCCTCCGTGTTCTTACGCAATCTTGAAGAGAAAATAAGAGTACGGAAAATATATGTTTTTCCCAACTTTATTCTTCAATGTCTGAAAGTTGTACCCATCGTCGGTTTGTCTTTTTATCCATCCATCCATCCATCCCTCCCTCTGGTCCCTCACACGGCATTTACACATCCATTCATCCTTAAGTCGTCATTGCAATATACATGTGTATAATATCGCAAAGGCAAGGAATTCTAAAGAAAATGGGAATAATTTTAATCAACATTGTCATCACAATTTTTTGCATAAGTACTGCATTTAAATATTTTCCTGATGTCATACAGCCCTATTTACAATAATGTTTTGTATTTATACCTTAAATTTGACTTAAATGTGACTGAATACTCTGCAAATTAGTCTGGAAAAGAGTTTGAAAATGAGAAGTTTGTTGTCTCCCCTATGTTTATATATTAGTGGTCCAAAGATGCTGATAGATACAAATGCTGATGCACTCTTTCAGGAAGAGCCATATTGCTGAGTTGTGTCTCTCTCGTCTCTGCAGCGAGCTAATCAAGGCAGCAGATGGAGGACAGATATCTGTGGATTGGTTTGACAACGATGACAGCCTCTTTTATCCCGACCCCACCACCAGGCCCACAGTGCTGCTTCTTCCCGGTCTGACCGGCACCAGCCGAGAATCCTACATCTTGCACATGGTCCAGCAGAGCCGGGATCTGGGTTATAGGTGGGTGGTCCTGGCCAAACGCGCTGGCTGCGGTCCAGTGCTGAGCAGAGATTCAAAGACACTGAATCACGGGCTGAAGCTAGCTGTGCACTATTATATCATCTGCTCTAGCCTGAATATTCTGCAGGCTTTCAACATTTCCATGCAGTTTTTCTTGACTTCTTCTCCATTTTTAAATGTATTAATCAGAAACAGGATCTGGTGCTACTTTAGGTAAAGTGCACTAGCAAAGTGGGACAGCTCGGGCCTTTCTAAAGCACTTTTCTTGTAATTAGCGTTGCAAGAGCTTGAAGAGTTGCATAGGGATGCAGTTTTTATCTTCACTTTGTTTTCTTCCCATCTCCAACAGCTTGTCTCTGTGTTGCCCTGCACTCATTCTTTCACTGGCTTTGGGATGACATGGAGGAAGAGAGCCGGCATACTCAGCATCTTCCACCCCTCATGGTTGTCCGTGTAGCTTAATTAATTACAGCTTATCCCTGTACAAGCTTTGCAGCTTAGCTCCGGCCAGCCTCCGTGTCCGTGCTGCAGAGTGTGTTTAAGCACCCCTCCATCGCTGCCCCGCCTCCTCCTTCCCAACGTGCTGTGTAGCTTCACAAATGCTGCTGACTTACACTGTTAAAAAACAGCAGGACTGACTCTGACACATGATAGATGACTAAGGAAATGTAGGGAGGAGAGATGCTGATGTTTTAATTTGTAATACATGCTTTTTGCACAGCTGGACCCTTTGTCAGATCTCATCATATTCAGAATGTATTTTTATATTAAAATAATTGATTCAAATTATGCTTTCCTTTTAAAAGTTGATGGTTTTTCCCAGTCTAAAGAGATACAAATGTGGTTAATGTCCTATGAATTCTAATTCTATAACCTAGGAAGAAATACTTTAGAACTTTTGATACCTTTTTACACAGTTTTTGCCAAAACTGTCTTTTACAAATTCTTGAAAAGACAAGAGGACATGCAGTTTTAAGTAACGGCAAAATAGGTGTTGACCTTCATAAGTCAGGACATGCCTTTAAGAATATAGCAATTCATTTGAGCGAGCTCATATATAAACTCTTAGCATTGTTACTATAGTTAAAACAACTGTAGTTATGACAAATTAGTTGCTGGACAAAGACCAGAATTTATTCTCCAACCACACACCTCAGGGAGGAACATAGGAGATTTGAAAATCAAGTTCAATGTTCGAGAATTTTATCAAAGAGTGGCATCTCTTGGTCAACAATTCTCAATAAAAACCCATTTATGTTTAGATATCCTACCAGGGCTGCTAGCTCTATAATGAAATGTTTGTTGAAATTACTTAGTAAATAAAGATGAGTTCATTTGTATATTGATAACATTTATGATAGTCTGGTCATGTACAATTTATGAAGAAGCTGAAACCACAAAGATTTATGAAGTTTTTTCTCTTTGTATTACAGATGTGTGGTATTCAACAACAGAGGGGTTTCTGGTGAAACACTACTGGTAAGAGTTCATGAGGTGTTTTGATTTTCAATGTCTCATTCAGTATTAAACCATTTTTTAATTTCCTTGGCTCATCACCCATAATACAGATCCGTTACAGGGCATTACGGTGAAACTGGTGTGGTTTAGTTTTCTGTGTCAGTGTCTCTATTTTAGATGTAAGAGAGTTCACAGAAAGTCTGCATGGGCTGAGCACAGACAGCACAGTTTCACAGCAGGGAGGAAGACACTTACTTTATTTTAATGCAGATCCTTAGAAAAATAGCAGCACCGAGCACTCTGACACCTGGCTTCATCTATCCTTTTACACTGGAGATATATTTAGCCGACAAAACAAACCCTGAGCTGGATAGCACTTTAACCGTTTGTGTGCAAATTCTTGCAGTAGAGTGGGGACATCTCCGTGATCTCGTCATATTGCAACTGGACTGGATTCCCAGCTAAACCTCAGTTGTATTTATATTACCCACAGAGGGTTGTAAACAGTCAAAGATTCCTCTTTGTGGACATAAATCAGAATTAGCTGATAGGATTTTTATGGTTCTGCCTGACTGTATTTTTTAATTCACTTTCAGGATTCAGATATTGGAAAAATAATCAAATAATGCATCCAGTGTCATAGAGGTTGATGTGCTGTGGCTCAAACTGTTGTACTGCAGTTTGTCTAGAATGTCGTTGACTCAGCTGTATTTATACACAAAAAAGGAGTTGGACTTTGGAACTGGATCAAGTAGTGGGAAAGGAGGAATGTTCTCCCTTGCTTCAGTTGGTATTTGTGCTAAAGGCTATGAAATAGCCTTGGTACAGCTGTGAGTGTGTACAGTTACAATGAAAGCTCTCTATTGTTTGATATGGCCAGTAGTTCTGAATGACCCACTGTGTTTAGGATTTTCCTGCCGCAAATATGACATTTTATAAAGGATTGTATGGTGTTATAGATTATATGGTTGCATGGAGTAGTTAGTTGTTATATTTAGATTGTCCTTAAAGTTGCAGTATATTTTAATATTTTAATTAACTGGATATTTCAGTATACTTATTATCAGATTTGGTAGATGTCATTTGAATTCACTGCTCTCCTACCACTGACTCAGCTTTCAAGCAGAGTCCAAACATTTTCAAAACGATTTGAATTTTAATTTATTTCTATTCAGATAAATGTTAAGTAATAACAAATAACATGCACCACATTTGTAGCCTAAGCTAATTTGCAATGCCTGTCCCCAACTAGGCTTTAGGTAACATAACACAAAATTATAATGCAAAGTTTAGAACTCAGAGGTCAGGAATGTTCTTATTAAAGTTTAAAGATATACCATCTAGTCCATTCCGAATCAAGCTTTAATGTACATTTGCTTTGTTAGAATCCATATTTTAACCACATTGACGTAAGGTTGAACAAGAAGGACCAATTTGGAGTTGGTCCGTCCTCATTATTCCATGAAGTTTTTGCAGTGCACCAGTGCCTATGTTTAATGTCAATAAGGACTTTGCTAGTGAAAACAGTAAGCATATTTTTTACTTGACATTCTTTACTAATTTGTAAATTTAAAACAGATTTTCAAATCTTTACCCCTTCTACATTGTTCCAATAATTCCTTATCAGAAGCAACTGTATGTTATAGAATCCTTCTTCCATCCTGAGAGAAATGATTCAAATCTGTCTGTAATTGTACAGAGCTATTATGAAATTCATGTCCAAAATGAGTTTGTCTGTTAATAAACTAACAGTGTAGTTTGTAAACTGAAATAAACTACACTGCATGTATTCGATTGTTCTTGATGAGTTATTTAATCAGACCCTAACCCTCCGAAGGGTTAAGAGAAATAGTAGAGGAGGAAAAGCCACAGGTCTCTTCTTGAATTCTAATTGTGGAGGTCTTAAAAAGCTGAACAGCATCCTGAGAAAGTGTCCTTGTTAAATAGACTCTGTCGGCCAACTGACTGGTTTTAAATATTAAGTAACCAGATTTCACTAATAGCACTGTTTGGGGGGCTGAAGTGCTTTTTTCCAGAGGCGAACACAGTTATTCTTATGTAATTTTCAACTAAACGATAATGGCTGAAATTTGTTAATATTGGTGAGAAAAGTCATTCATAGTTGTATTTATATACAAGAGTTTTAAGAGCTAAAACATATAATCTGCTTACTAACACATAGCTGAAAATAAGGTTCCAATTTTGGGTCTGCTTTGAGATGTGTAACATGCTGAGAAAAACATAAACATAAGGAAATGTCTTCACGTGTTTCTAGACATATTTTAGTTTAGTAAATTCTCTGGTATATCTCCCAGTCATTTTGTGAATATTTCCTTTAGAGAATTTGACTGAACAGCAAAGTGAACTGGACATGCAACAAGCAAAATTTGAAAGACAAAAAAAAAAAATCTGGATTTTTTTGAGCTTTGCCAGCACATTTCTGAGGTTGGATATTAAAAATTGAGAGAAACAAATGTCTTTTCATAGAATAAATATTAAACTAGCTGTTTCTCTACCCCTGAGTCTCTCATAGTACATCTACAGTATAACATATTCATGTACAGCTAAGTAAAAGTGCTTGTACTTGCAACTGACGAGTTCGGATTTTTTTTTTCTCATCTCAGTTGATGCTGTTTGCAAAACAGAGCTCATTATGTGATGTTTTCAAATGAGGAAAGCTGCTGAGATTCTAATCAGACTTGAAAATTTGTGTAAGCTGTGGCTTGGAGCGCGTGCAACTTGCCAGCAGCCATTAAGTTCAGCATGACATGACTTTTAGCTATTTTAATGGGGCAATTGAAGCTGATGGCTGTCAGTGATTATTCGAGTAACAAACAAGAAATGAAAGAACTGGAGCAGCTCTTAAAAATATTTCCCTTATCTACCTTATAGCTCTAATGAGTGAATAGCAGGTCCAACAGCTATAAAACACTAAAGTGTTCAATTGGAAAATATCCTGTTGTGTTTGTATTGCTCTACTTGTTTACAATGGTTAATGCCCGACAAAAGAAAAGTCCAAAAAGATCATGTACTTGTAGACTCATGTTCTACAAGTACATGAGTCAGTACTTTGTAGAACCACATTTACATATGTCCACCACATTTACTATAAGTCTTATAGTTAGGACTTAGGAAATGTCTCTACCAGCCCCATACACATCTAGAGAGCAAATTTTAATGCCAATTCTTTTCTGGAAATATTGGACAAAGATCTTTGAACATATTGACACAGGCCCCTGTATCTCTGACTATATGTGTGGGGTCCTTGCCCTGCCTAAATATGAAATTCTGCTCCAATTTCAAGCCTCTTACCAACTTTATTGGAATATTGTCTTTTGTTTTGCTCCATCCTTCTTCCTTAGATCTTTTTTCTTAGATCTCTGTAATGTTTGTCCTGCAGATGGAGAAGCAGACCTTTGACTCGGTTACCTTTCTGTCCATTCCAGACGCCGAGGACCTACTGCGCCGCCAACACAGAAGATCTGGAGACTGTTATTGATCACATCCAGAAAACCTATGAAGTGGCTCCAATGATGGCTGCTGGTGTATCCATGGGAGGGTAAAGAAACATTCAAGCGCTGGTAGACAGGATAAAATGTTTCAGTGATGATTTTGGACACTTTAGTGCTTTAAATTGTTTGTCTCTGTGTTTAGTGCTGCGTGGCAACGCTAATCACTAATCCCATAAATTGAGGGATTGGTTTGAAATAGAATCCCTGTTTTCCTTCAGATCTCACTCTTTCTACATCCAGGATGATGCTGGCCAACTACTTGGGCCGTAAGGGCCGGAAAACCTGCCTGAAAGGGGTCATAGTCTTCTCAGCAGGCTGGGATGTGTTTGAGTGCACCGCATCACTGGAAAAACCCCTGGACCGTTTCCTCTTCAACTCCTACCTCACCAGCTGCCTACAAGCTTCTGTGCACAGGTCAGTCGGGGCCAGAGCAGGATTAACACAAGCCATTACCACACTGCAGAAATGCTGCTCCCAAAATACTCTCATAAACAAGCATTTTCAAATGTTTGGCTGTATAAAAAATATTACATATTATACTAACCTCTGAAAAACATTAACACACCCTGCAAATCATTTACAGTCATAATTGTAACATTGTTGTGATTGGAGAGAGTTGATGGCGAAGAAGTTCATGAAAAAAAAATTAAATAAAAACTTACTTAAAATAACAAGAACACAAGGAGCAGGAACAAATGGTGACCAGGTAGATGAGTGAGTGGAGCTTTTAAAACAGAGAAGCTTGATTACTAACAAGGAACAGGTGGCTGAGTGCTAACAGGGTGCAGATGAGAGAAGGGACCTCCAGTAGGTGGCGGTAAGGCATCTAAATGTTGATTGCCAACTGCCATTAAGAAGAAGAAGAAGGTCTAACAGATCTGAAGAATGACAGAAGCAAGGTTGATCCAGTCAAAATAAGAATAAGGGAAAACGGTGACTCCTAACATGTCAGAAATGTATCCACAAGCATCCTTTCTTTTCCATTTTAATCTCAGAGGACTTCTGAGTTTTTATTACAAACTTCTGACAGTTTTGAGGGGGTTTTTTCTCCATAAATCCCTGCTTAGTCCTCCTATATTAACCCTCTATGGCATGGCGTTGCCCTCAGGCAACAAACCACATATCTGTACCTCACATTGCTCCTTTATTTTATTTTTTGGGGGGCATGATTTTTGACATATTTTTGTCCAAAAAAAAGTTTTTTCATGAATATAGTTTTTGTTTGATTTGTATTTCATTTCTCATAATCAGTGTAGAAAATCTTGGTGTTCTAGACCAATGTTACCCTGAGGCAACAAACCCAAATCTGGTTCCAGGAGGTGTCAGAGTCCGATTTTATGATTGACATGTAATTAGGGACCACCAAGCTCCCAAAGAATGCAGGAAAATATTTTTTCCCCCCAAAAATAAAAAGTCATGCCATAGAGGGTTAATGCTCACAAATTTAATCAAAGAGATTTTGTCTTTGTTTTCCCAATTTTAACATGTTCCAACATGAAGGAATTAAAAATGTTTTACATGAAAATATCTTAAACAATTATCAGACTTTCTGACATTTTTTTCTGAAATCTTGTCTTTGGTGTAAAATGGACTTAGAATGGTTTTGTAACTTTTAGATAAAACTCATATTAGCTCTGTGGAGGTAATGACAGTATGACTGATGTTCCTCCCTGCAGACACAGGCCGGTGCTTGAAAAGTGCTACGACATTGACCATGTCATGAAGGTAGGACCATGTCTGTCATGTTAAATCATTTGGAGCCATTTCTTAAACACAGGCCGAACTGAGTAGTTTTATCGGCTTTGTACAGGCAAAGACTATCCGAGAGTTTGATGAGAGGTTCACCTCCATCATGTTCGGATATCCTACTAATGACGACTACTACCGCGATGCCAGTCCTGTGCACAAGCTGAAATCTGTGCAGGTGCCAATGCTGTGTCTGAATGCTGCTGATGACGTCTTTTCTCCATCTCACGGTGAGCTACAATAGTATTCTTAATTGAACAATTACACATAAATAATTATGTCTTGGTGTAGGTGTGATATACACCTGATGCTAGCATTGCCCAACATCCCAGCAATGGCAATTTTGTTAATCAGACTCACATGAACTGAAACTGGTAGAATCACATCATGTGAAACCACAGAAAAGAGGGAATTGAATCCATTGTTTTGTTTGCAGCCATTCCAGTGGAGGCAGTGAAGCAGAACCCTAACTTGGCCTTGCTTATAACCTGCCATGGAGGCCACATTGGCTTCCTGGAGGGTCTGTGGCCACGACAGAGCACTTATATGGACCGAGTCTTCAAGCAGTTCGCAAAGGCCGTCATTGAAGAAGGCGGTCGACTTAAAGACCTCTCCTTATAAAACAACTTAGAGTGGTTCTCTCGTTTCATCCTTGTCATCCATGTTTTTTCACTACATTCCATCGTTTTCTTCTTCCATTTCCATCCTTTTTATTGTTCATTCCCTGCTCTCTATAATTCCTTCCTTCCTTAACACCAAATGTTATTCATCTTTATTTTTTTTGCTTCCTTGCCTTGTCTTGATGCTATCTTTGCCTTACATTGATCCATTCTATTCCTCCCACTGCCACAAGCAAAAAACATAATTCTTTCTTATTTAAAGGGCACATTATTAAATGCAATTCTTCTGTTGCATTTGACATTCAGATCATTTTTACTCTCTAATCGTGAACTCAAAGATAGGCATAGCTGCTCATGTCAGTGCTGAAAAGTTTAATATTTCTCATATTGTTCAACCTAAGAATTTGGTGGTAACCCCGTGCTATTTATGTTTTTCCCCATCAAGTTAACTCAAGTACTGTTTCACTTATGTAACCTTACGTAGTTTTTAGCTCTTACATCAGTAGGATTGTAGCCCTCAGGGATGTCCTTTATTTTTCTGTCTCATTCCTCCTTTTTGAGTGAAATGTCACTTTTATCAATGTGTTCTCCGTCATTTTGCATCATACTCCACCTTTTTTTTTTTTTTTTTTACCCCTCCAGGGGGTCTTTTTTGTGGGCTCTAGTGTCCCTTATATGATAGTAGGCTGACAGGAAACGGGGAAGGAGAGGGGGGAAGACATTCGGCAAATGTCGTCGGGTCCGGGAGTCGAACCCGCGACGGCCGCGTCGAGGACTCAAGGCCTCCAAATACGGGTCGCGCTAACCGCTACGCCACCACGGCACGCCCGTACTCCACCTTTTAAAAGTAGATGCTAATTAGCTGTTAAGACATAATGTTGTTTCTTTCTCATAACTCCACATAACTGGAGATGTGAATTATGCTTATGTGCTTTCTTTTAGAGAGGTCAGAAAGTTGATTCCATGTCCTATTAAATGTGAAGCTGCTGTTAGGAGACATTTAGCTATAAGGACTGAAAGCAGAAAAAAAACAAATATAGATGAACACACCTGTGAAATATTTGGTATCTTTACATACATATATTTTGGCAGTGAAAGGGGAACATCTCAAAATATTTGAGTGATTCTCAATTTTGAAGACATAAACAGATTCTGTACGTTTGGTTGGCATTTTATCTTATTATTTTCAAGGATAAAATGATTAGAATAAAACCAGCTTACCAATTTACAATTTACCCCAGAGTTACTGCCTAGGAGGTACTTCTTAGTTGGTGCATTTCTACTGGAGGAACTTTTTCTTGAACCAGTTTTCTGGAGGTCATTATTTATCTTCCATTTCCACTCCATCTATCAGGAGGAATTCTGATTATCAGAGTAGAAATTTTAGTCCAGAAAAACACCAGGTTTTTTAATGGGAGGGTGCAAAATGTTAGTAACTGTTGGAATACTTTCAGCATTTTGTTTCTGTCATCTTCCAGTTTAAATTTTGTGTTTCTGTTTAAAAGTAAACAATCTAAAATCAACTAATCTTATTTTATGTCAAAAATTTTAAAAGTCTTGACATTAACAGACATTAATAAAAAAAATAAATAAACTTTTAATCATGGACATATCAATTAGAGTTTACATTTTGGCTTTTCTCTCAATCAGGTCTGAGGTCAAGTTGGCTGTGGTCTGTCAACAAACAGAGAAATGCTACATTTACATCTGTACCCAAAGGCACAGTTCTCTAAAATTGACATGGGAGAAACATTTCTTTTGATAATCATTATGCACATTAATTTCTTTGTGGGGTTTTTTCTTAATATTTTTGACATATTAGAGCTATATATGAACTGAAGGGTACAGATTGTTTTGGAAAAAGTCCAAAAGCTAAAAATTATTGTTTTTAATTTATACAATTTTGGAGCCATTTCTGTACCTTGACTTGTTCTATTCTGTTCTTTTTATTTTTAGGTTCTTTTACACATGTTTTCTGTAAAGATTATGACAAAAGATACATGCTTAAACCCAAAGAGACCTAGGAGAATTAACAGTTTGCTTTCAGTTTGAATGCTAATCGACAGCTGGCTGTAGCTTCACATTTAAACAAACATGCAGTGTACCGACGACAATGACAATCTACTGATGTGATTTTGTTTCATCTGTGGGTATTCAACATGCCCTTTTATTTTAAGTTCTTTTAGTATCACACACACCAAATAGTTTTACAAATGGAGAATATGGAGAAAATTTGATCCATGACAAGGAATGTAAAGTTGCACTATTTAGTTGGTACTACCATGCCTCTAACTGTCTAAGGCAAGGCACTTATTTCATCAGAGCTATGACAGTGAAAATCCTAAAGGCTCAAGAGAGCAGAGTGCAAATGCCATGAAATTTATTTTGTGAAAATGTTGGTTATTTCTGTGGCTCTTTGGGCGCTTTATACAGCTTGAGTTAAATGAAGTAAAATGTGAGGACGTGGTTTGCACATTGGCTGTCTGAAGTGGTGTTTGCTGCTTTACAGCATGTGTAGCTTGTATTGTTTCCAGTCATTTTTGCTTTCCTTTGCCAACAATGATCAACGGGCTGGCTACCATTAATGAGTTGGCATGGAAGAACTGAACAATTATGACTAGTGGCCAGAATTTCAGTAACAAAATGCATGAAAATAAATTGACTACATTTTCCTGTTGAATTTTACTGTTCAGTTGTTTTGTAAAATTAGCACGTGTTTCTTCATCATCATGTAACTGTAGCACTGAAAGCAAGTTTGTTTTTTTCTTTTTCATTTATGCTGCATTTAATTTTGTACGGCACACAACAGAAGACAAGTAAACATTTGTTTAAACTGTGCAGCAATAAGATTTTAAATATAAAATTTGTCTATAGCATAAGTACTACTGTATTGACATTATTATCATTAGTGTATTATGCTGTACTTATTGAATTATTAAACAAAGTGTAGGTTGATTTGCCTCCTTGTTTCCTGTGCTTTTGATTGCTGAAAGTGTTTTCTCTGCAATGTATGTGGCAATCTTTCTGTGGTGGAATATAAACAATATCCATGCACCATCCACAATTACAAAGTTAAAAATGTCCTCTCTTTTTCACAGAGGGCATCTCAAAATTATACTGAGAGCAAGGGATTTGACAGTCTACCATTGGAGTGAGTTTACTGCAGCATTAGTGTGTGACTGCAGGGTCTCGTATCACATCATTAGCTTTTGGTCTCTGGAATTGACTCAATCCACGCTGGCTGGCTTAGCAGTTGATAGGATATGCATCACTGCAGTGGTGCATGTTATCCACAAAAGGCTAACTGTAATCCTGCAGTACTCTACTTACCTAAAGTGCAATCCAATAAGTCCACTGACAGAATTTGGTTTTTAGCTGGATGGTGTAGGGAAGCATCTGGCTGAATTGACTTGAGTGAATTTGTTTTACCCTGAGGATAAAAAAAAAATCTTGCTGTTTGGTTTATGTACTACATCTCTACTGGTAGGGTTCATTACATTTACAAAGCATATTTGGTGTGTTCTTTACTATGAAGTTATTATGTTTTTGGCTTAATCCATTCAAAACTGTAGTATGTGCTAATATCATGAAACACTGGGCCTCATTTTTTGCAGATGTCTTTCTTATCACACCAGCTTTTAATACTACAACCGTGCTTATGACCAAGAAAATAGATGTGATCTGACTATTGGCTGATGGTGTTGCACTCTGTTCAAATGCAATGCTATGAACAACTAATCATAAGTCCCATTAAATTCAGCCACCCATATAATTCAGGTTGAATTAAATTAAATTCAGGCCTGTAGGTAGAACCCCCTGCAGGCTCCTAGCTCCTTTAACCAGTTAATACAATAATATATGTTCTGCTTTCTGTGAAAAACCCACTTTCTTCATGATTCATGGTCATGCTACAGAAGCTTATGCTGAATCTTTGCTTGGATTACCTTATTCTGTCAATGCATTTTGAACCTTATGTCAGAAAGACAATTAGAAACTTACTAGTTGGAAAAGATTGTGCTACATCAAACTAGGCACAGGAGTCCCTCTGGGATGTGTACTCAGTTCTTGGCTCTTTTTTTTCTTTTTTGGTAACACAAAGCTACTCTTAAATATAACACAACACAGCTTATGTTTGCTTAAGTGAAACTGTTAGAAACAGGAACATGACTGGAGTGTGATTATTTACTATAAAGTAAAGTAGTTTAGGAAAAAATGTTGACCATCATCAATAAAATAAAAATACTTGCACATTTCATACATGCTCTTAGCATTTAGTTGTAAAACGGTTTGCAAGTGTTAAGGTTCTCCTTTTTGTTACTATTTAAGAAGCATCAGAAATCTAACACCTCTTGGTAACAACCGCATTTTATCGTTTTGTCTTATAAGCACAATATAAAATGAGCAGACATTAAAGTGCAAGGCACTTATTACTGGCCTCATCCTAATCTGTCAGGTGCTGGCTGAAAATAGTCATGTCATATCGCACTGGAGCTGTAGGTAGGTGGAATGTGCTCTAATATTATCTCACAGGAGCTGAAATAGTACTGTCCCTGGACCGGCAATGCCCCTGTGCCCTTGCAGCACTCGAAGAGAAGATTCCAGCATTCATTAAGAGGCCATTTCTCCTATGTATGATTAGTGGGGTTATTGTGCATGGAGACAGTTTATCTGGAGATGTGTTGAGGAAAGAAAAGCAGGAGAAAGAGTTTCAGATGGAGTAGGTGTGGATTTTTAAACACAAACTAAACTTAGATCCTAAAATGAACTTTAACAACACTGCTAATACATTGCTAATGAACTTTAAATCACATCAGTACTAAATTAGTGTGTTTGAAACACAACAAAGTAAAACGCATTGGATATTGCAACTTAAAAACTACAAAAAAACTCCTCAAAGTTTCCCCTTAAATAAATATTAGAAAGTGAAAACAGTCATTTGATGCTGATTTCAGTGTTTTGAACTTACTTTTACACTTCAATCCCTTTCACAGATTTGTTCCCAAATTTTGGATCTTTTAATATTTCTGCTACTTTGCACAGTTCAACATCTGGGTCTTCTTGGCATTATTCAGACAACATTTTGCGTTTCAGGGAAAACGCAAAATGTTGTAGCGTTATCCTGTTTGAACTGTTTTAATGCTAAACTTGCTAGCAAGTCATTGACAATAAACAGAAAATTTTAGCTGAGGTTGACAGCTGAGATGCTTAAATGTTATCATGGTAGATCAGATTGAAAAATAATATTTGAGTAGTGTTTTATCTTTAACACCATTTTTAGTATTGTCATTTTGACATGGAAGGATAACAGATGAGTAAAATAAGCCAAATAATTAGTTAAACCTAAGCTTATTTAATTAAGAATATTTTGAAATTTTATCTTTTAGACCAAATTTGATCCAAATATACAAATTGTTACACAAACAACTAATTTAATTTTCTAAATCCTACGTTTATTTTATTAGAGTTGAATTCATGAGAAACGTCAAGTAATAGCAAAAGGAAAACTCAGAAGTCATTTTTATTACATTCATAATTTTCAACAACAATAGGACTCTACTGTTATGTTATTCACAGCCAGCAATCACAATGGTAAATATGAGGTAGATCAACCAGGCACCAAGGCTACCACTGAGCTGCACAAGACATCGAGACACATTTCAGCGAAGATTGTGAGAGCAAGTTGCATATTAAGTATTAAATTATTTTAAAAAAGACAAAGAAAGAAAGAAAAAAAATAATGCTATGGACCTAGTGTTATACGTGGAATATTTCTGAGGGAGCAGTTGTTTGCTGTATATTATTCAACTAGTAACTTGAATAGTGCAAGTTCACATCTCCTTCCCTCCAATAACATTCAGTACATCTAAAACAACATCCATTTGGGTTCCTGTGCAAAGCCTTCACAGATGTTTTTGAAGAGGGAAGAGCCCCCGCCTCAGAATGCAATCAAATCTCTCACTTGAACATGATTATCAGTCCAAAATACTTGTCAAATAAATAAAGAAAAAAAACCTCCATGGACCTGATTTCCATTTGTTGATGAAAATTTAACACATGGACACAAAGGGATACAAACATATTTTCATAGATATATCTAGGTAGATTTCTTCTAGCCTTTTTGCAACATAAAATGCAGAAAGACAACCAAAATACACTGGCAAGAGTATCACAAAGCTAAAACATAACATCATAAACTGTCAGTGGGTAAGGGGATGACATAATATATTAATAATGTAAACAAAGATTTCAACAGTACAGTAGTTCAAATTCTAATTATTCCTTCTTACTTTCAAACATTTCTTTTGACTTTTTCTTCATTCTGATTGGTCATTATGACAGATTATTTGTGGCTGTGTAAAACAATTAAGTCATATTCTTATGACAACCCTGTGGAGAAATGCACAAAAACACTTTTCAAGTATGCTTTTTTTAACAGTGTGTCACCTTATTCTTCCTTTGATTACCCTTTCTATCAATTGTGGGGCATTAGTTTAAGCTATGCAAACAGCAAAGAAGCTAACTGCCTCTAAACACCACAACAGGAGCAGTCCTAGGCACAGTTAGAAGCAAGGTCAAAGGCAGTGACGGAGCTTGATTATGACGTTTTATTTCTCTGACCGTTCAGGATTTGAGTCAGCAAATGTCTAAATGCAAATGATTTACTCTAACACATGGGCTGCTCTTTCTGATTGGCATTACACATTAACAAGGTAAATAATCAGGATTTTAAATAGCAGATAGACTTTTTTACATCCTTAAAAAGTCGTAGCTTGTAAACTCCCTTATCTGTGACGACAGAAATTAAGTAATTTGGAAAGTACAACAGCACTCACGGCTTCTTCTTGGAAAGATTATCGATGCCACATTCATGCTTTAGAGGCACAGTAAAAAATAAACGTAAATCTGCTAGATTAATAGTTGCTTACTAGTCAAATCCCATTGGTAAAAGAAAAGCATCGGCTGCTAATAATGTTGGAAATTGCTTGTGATGCAGCCTCTGCTGTGATATCACTTAGCTATGAAGCGTTAATGAGCTTCTTGGAGTTTCAAAGGCTGAACTGGAAAGAAAATGGAGAAGGCAAGGTGCAGCTGAGTCTTTGGTGCCAACTTAAGTTAATAAGCAGGGAGAAGAAAACAAAACGCCTTAAAACCCTTAAATCTCCCTCAATTTGAAACCCTGAGATAAAAACGTAAGTCCAGACTTGGACATACTGGATTTAAAGTTCATGGACAAAAGGATCCTGCACTAGTCCTGTATTGGATCCATATTTGCCCCAAGAAAACAAGCAAAGCCTCAATTGAGCTGTGCTTCTTATAACCTGGAGGCAGTTTTCCTTTAGGTAAAAACAAGCTCAAGTGGAGATGAGTCAACAAGGAGGCATCAAAGGAACTGCTGCAGGGGAGATCCAAAAGTACTCCCAACTGTGACCGAGATTCTCCACCTGCGCAGCTACAGAACACTTGTGGGTTCAAACATGGCGGCCGGTCAGGAAGTAGAGGGGCCGATCCTCGCTACAGTTGGCCGTCTGAAACTCGTCCCGCAAACGAAACTGCCACTCGTCCTCCAGCTCCAGCCGGACGATGGTCTGACGCAGGGAACTTCTGTCCTGGCAGATCACACAGAGGGTGGCGCCTGAGAGCAGAATCAAGGTTATCCCAGTGGCTCGGGAAAATATTCACACCGCTTAAACGTTTTTGTGCATATTTCCATATTACAACCACACACTTGTAAGAGTGTGAAAATTGCTGTAGTACACTTAAAATGACACCCGGTGGTCAAAATATTTTAAATAAATATATTAAGTATTTTTATATTTAAAAATATGAAACGAATGGTGTCAATTTGTAGCCTCTTTTTTTCTGAGACCCAACTGCAATATATATACACACCACACTAGATGTTTATTTGTAAAACCAAAACCAAAATCTCATATGTGCGGAAGAGGATTAGGGCCACTGGAAAAAGAAAAAAAAAAAGAATTCTGATTTTAAAGTCAGAATTCTGAGACTAAAGTCAGAATTCTGAGTTTAAAGTCAGAATTCTGAGTTTAAAGTCCAAATTCTGAGTTTAAAGTCCAAATTCTGAGTTTAAAGTCCGAATTCTGAGACTAAAGTCAGAATTCTGAGTTTAAAGTCAGAATTCTGAGTTTAAAGTCCGAATTCTGAGTTTAAAGTCTCAGAATTCTTTTTTGTTTTTTTTGGTGGCCCTAATCCTCTTCCGTACATATGCTAGTCCTTCCACTTAATATTTATGCACTACTTTGTATTATTACCATAAATAAATCCAATACATTGAAGTATGTGGTTGTAATTCCACAAAATGGGTAATTGTTAAAATTTCAATCTGCAAGTATGGAGGCCTGTCACCTTTCAGGAAGCGGAAGTTCTTGAGGAGTCCAGAAACAACAAAGGAGTCACAAAGGTAAAGTAGCAGGCCACTGAACACCAGACCCTGATGGTTGAGATTGGTGGAGTGTGGGCGTGAGTTGATGTAGCACACAGAAATCTGCAATAAGAATGTAAGACACATTATCACTGCTGCTAGAGTAAAATAAAGTAAACATGAGGTGGTTTGTATTAATTGGAAGCATTCTGAAACCTGTGTCGGGAAGTTTCTGGGTTCATCAGAACAAACAACTGTGCATATTGTGTGGAATAAAACAAAAAATGAAATGTTTACATGAGCAAACTGTTTGTGCTGAAGTTGTGCAAAGTCACAAATATGATCCCATACATAGAAGTTGCCTCGTTAGCATTCGCTGCCTGCACATGTGCTTGTAAGCGGGTCAAAATGTTCTTTGAAAAGCAACCCAGCAAAAACTTCTTGTTTAAAGATATTCTACAGAATGAAATTTTCAGATTTAGAACACAGGTATAATAACTCCTCGCTGTTTAGTAGCTGTACATGTAGCTGAAGAGGTCAGCTGAATCTCCTGGGAAATCTTACCTCTGGGCTGAGGTTGAGGTAACTATCGATGGACAGTACTGGGTTGTTTCTGTTCTGAACAGCTTTCGGAAACAGTCTGTGGCTGCAGCTCTGCAGGAAGTTTTCCAGCAGGAACTGAGCCGGGGCGTCTAATAGGGTCTGTTCGCTGTCTGGGGCACAGACATACTGAGACGGGCTGATCGGAGCCTTGTTTTCGATTTCCTGAGGAGACAAAAGTAGGCTCGACAAGGGTGAGGTTGTGCTTTGTGGAGAAAAAAGAAAACTTACATTATTTTATCTCTTTGACGGTTAATGAGGTTTCAAAATACAAATGAGATACCCACCACAAGCTTCGGTTTGACAACAAAATCTTTCTTTCCCCCAACTGGAATGTGTTTTTTCATCAGGAAAATGTTGTTAAAGCGGCATATCAGCAACCCGCTGCTGTTCACCCTCAGATTAAAGTCCACCTCCTCACAATCGTACCTGCACACGACAGCGGTGGCCAGTAATCAAAATCACTGCAAATGTTATTAACAACATAAATGCTTACGTGAACTTACCGATTGAGGTCATATTGAACATTCTGTGTCAGGTCCACATTAAGGAGGACAAGGTCATGGAGGTGACACCGACCGAAGGAGTGTTGGGGAGTCTTGTGGGCCAGGCTGCTGCTCCACTTGCGGACACCGCAGATAGCATACAGGGAGATTTTGGGTGTGTTCTCCATGTGCTGCAGCACTGTTTTCAAAGACACATTGGTGATGCCTGAGCTTCCATCTGAGGTTTCACTGAGAAAACAAATAAAAGGAAGAAAAGTTTCAACTTTAACAGGTCTGTAATTATCATAAAAATGCAACGTTTAAACCCCTAAGAACACAATGCTGAATGCAATGTGAAAAAAAATGCAAACTGTGTAGCTATTTGGGTAAAACGGAAATAGGGTCGACAAAAGACAACTAACATAACCACCATACGTCATCAATTTGAATAATTTTTCTAGTGATGTTTAGTTTATAAAGACTAGTTTATCCCATACAGGTAGAACTGAGGAGTTCTCAGTCCTGAAATCTAGCCAAGATAGGCGGTATAACCACAAAAATAATAATGAACAATTTGTTAAACTTATAAACTCCAACAGTTGCCAACTGTCTAAATAAATTGCACATTATTGCACATGTTTAGTTTATCTTTTTATTTCAGATATTGTCTCCTAATTTTTTTTGGGGGGCGGAGGGGGGACGACAAGGTTATTCCAGCTCTGTTCTACCTTCCATCTGTCGGCTGGAAGGTGCTCCACAGCACACACGAGTCGTCCATCATGACAATGAAAGGCCATACATCTTGTCTCTTGACACCTTGCTCCTCCAGGCGGTTCCTCTCCAGCTCTAGGTTGTGGTATGACAGCTCTTTGATCATGAAGCGAGCAGCACCTTAAACAGACAGGAGCCTATTACTCTGTGTGTCATTCATATTTCCTTAAAAGTACAACATCCAGAGGGTCCTTTAGCAATAGCAAATTGCTGATGGAGGTAATGAGTATACCCATGCTGTCCTTCAATTGCACAGCATAGGTATACATTACACATAAAATGTGAACTATTGCAGTTTAATAAAAAGCAGAAAGTCACAGTTTTTATGGTACAGAACACAGTTTATGGTGCATGTGTATACAGCACAAACAGTTTGTACCTGAATGAGAACACTGGCAGGGAGCCAAGCTTTAGGGGTCAAGGTGACACAGCTGTGGTCTGTCAGGTTGCAGCTTAGCTTTGCTGCACCTCTTTCAAGCAGAGCACACACTTGATTGACTGCTCTTCAAATGACTTTGTTAAGGCGTTGATGTTGTCATACAGGGCAGCTTCCTCAGATTGGCTAAAAAAAACCTTTCATCTTCACAAAACATGCTCTAAGTCACAAGTGTAATAGCCAATAACCCCACTGGCCTACATGCTGCGGTTATTATCAGCATGATGGGATGTAAACAGAAAGGGTGAGAAACCTACAAGCCACATTCATATACTGTATATACAGGGGTTGTCGAACCCCTGTATATATCCTGTATATATACTGTATATATAAATATACGTATATTTTTATATGTATATTATTATTATATTATAATGGGTTATACAGTGTTTCACATTATAACACAAGGAATAATACTGTCATGCAAAGAACAACTGAGTAAATATAAAAATCAGTCCCTCAAACGATTCTATAAGAAAGTTATTCAAACCAATCTGAGGCTACATTAAAATGTAATGACTCCCCTTGCTCAGTTAACAACTGCATGAAATAATTAGGATTAACTTCATTATTTGGAAAACTAACGAGGCTAAAAGATCTCAAAAAGTAACACACTTTTTGATTCTGTTCTTGAATCAACAGAAATTCAAGAAAAGATGAGAAGAAAAGTCACTGACATTTATCAAGAAAAGAAAGGGTCCAAAGAGACTTACTGAAGAGGACAGTAAGTGAGGTACAAGTAATTTCCCAAACTCACTGCTGCAGTGACGAGCAACAAGATAATGCAAGTTAAATACAAACTAAAACTTTAATTTAAGGTCTTTTAGACATCTTTATCAGTATTGGAAGTAAGTGTTTCTCACAGACCCTAAGTTTGATGGACTTGTTAAGACAGTAAGCAGCTCACCAACTCCGGCACTGTTGAACATTGCTGGAAGGACGAGCAGGATGTGATTGGGCCAGTACTTCCTGTAGTGCGGCATCTCAAACTGTTTGACCACCAGGATGTGCAGATGAGTGACGCCCTCCATGGTGTGGAAGAGGTTGAGCAGCCCATGCTCTTGGCGTCCTGTTGTCGGGGTGAAGATTGGACTCTTCAAAAGATCAGGGTCCTTTGCAGAAGCATAAAGACAAATGAGTATAGTATCACCATTGCTCCCCATATAAGACTTTGTTTAATCATGCATTATGCTGATGACATATTTGTTTAGTGAACTTCTTTTATCAATCTACTACAGGGGTCTCAAACTCCAGGGCTCGAGGGCCTCAGTCCTGCAGTTTTTAGATGTGCCACAGGTACAAAACACTGGAATGAAATGACTTAATGACCTCCTCCTTGTGTAGATCAGTTTTCCAGAGCCTTAATGACCTAATTATTCTGTTCAGGTGTGGTGCAGCAGAGGCACATCTAAAAGTTGCAGGACTGCGGCCCTCGAGGACTGGAGTTTGAGACCCCTGATCTACTAGCTCTAGAGACGGATTATCTAACCTTTGTGGAGACGAGAGGCAGTCGTAAACTTTCCAGATGGCTCCCCTGATGACTGAAAACAAAGTGCTGCTCCTTGGCTTTAGGAATGAAAAACTGGAGCTGGACCTCCTCTCCCAGCATGGATGAGCAGAAGGTAAAAGCGTGTAAGGAGCACTCCGACAGCTATAACACACAAATTCATTATTTGTAGAGAGAAGATTTTAAAAGATGTCTATTAATCAGTTTGAAGGAATCTCTATGTAGCTCACCTGTGTAGTAGGAACTGCCTCACAGTATTGATGACACTGCTCACAGTGGTGAAAGGCATTATGGGCAGCAAACCGGCTTAGACGTATTGACTTGGTCACTCTCTTGCCTTGTGTTTGGTTCTCTCCTTCTTTCTTAAACTCTGCTAACAAATTACATTGCATGTGTTTAAGGTGTAGCACTTACATTGCAAACACTTTTCAAATTAAAGATTTTAACTCTTTCAGTATAAGTTTTCTGACCTTTAAATAACTTTGGCATCTTATCAGAGTAAACCGGGCTGGCCTTCCTGAATTTAGGATCTCTGGGATTGGGGTCAAAGGGCAGCTTTCGGATATCCTCAATGTCGGGCCACTGCGTGTTTGCTGGAGTCGTAGCATCTGTAGTTTCTGCAAGTTAAAAGTGGGAAAAACATTTGTTAGTGATACCCGACAGCGTGGTGGGAGCCTGTGTTATATACAGTACAGACCAAAAGTTTGGACACACCTTTCTAATTCAATGGGTTTTCTTTGTTTTCATGACCTATTTATAAGGCAAGAAATCCCACTTATTAACCTGACAGGGCACATCTATGAAGTGAAAACCATTTCAGGTGACGACCTCTTGAAGCTCATCAAGAAAATGCAGTGTGTGTGCAAAGCAGTAATCACAGCAAAAGGTTGCTACTTTGAAGAAACTAGAATATAAGGGGTATTTTCAGTTGTTTTACACTTTTTTGTTTAGTGCATATTTCCACATGTGTTATTCATAGTTTTGATGCCTTCAGTGTGAATCTACAATGTCAATAGTCATGAAAATAAAGAAAACCCATTGACTTAGAAGGTGTGTCCAAACTTTTGGTCTGTACTGTATGTTTGAGCTTTCAAACTCAGTTGGTAATTGAACATGATAAATATACATCTTCTAAAATCATACTTACTAAAGAGAAACCGTAATTGGCTAAAATCAATAAGAGGACAAAGCCCTATGATCAGAAAGCTTTCACAAAAATCTGGTCGGTGAATCTCTGTTGAGCAGCTTTAAACCACTAACAAGTGGTTCAAAGTTGAACATCAGTTATCTTAATGTGATTTTTGCTGAGATATCTTTGAGTCCTTGTTGTTACTGGACATCAAACTTATCAATACAGTCAATATCTAAGTGCATCCATTACCCGAGAACAGCATCTTTCAGAAAAATAACATCCCCTGGACAAATTAGTGGACAATCTGTAGCTTTTGACTGTCATTTGATGTTTGAGTATAGTAAAATTACCTATGTTTTCATTTTGTCATTGATTACACTTTTTTTGTTACATATTTCTAAATGAAAAAAATATATATTTTAATTCCAGATTAAGGATGTTGCTGTTCATTTCAAACTTGGTGTTATTCACCAAATAACAAATAAATGAAAACTCTATATGCCTTCTGAATGACGGTTAGAAGCCATTAACATGTAGTTGTTGCCATTTTTTCCACCATTTTTGAAGGGAAAAAAGAGAAAAGGATGAGAAGAAATACAAAAGTCCTATTGATCCTCACCTGCCTCCTCATCTTCTTCGTCATCATAAACATCAACCTCAAGCAGTCTAATGAGCATACGAAACAGGATGCGTAGAAACTGCAGGTAAGCACCAGTTTTTCCCACCTGACGAAGGAAAAGGAAACAATATATGTAATTGTGTAATAACTCTCATATGTCTAAGTGAATATATAACAATTTGCAAGCATTTGAATTTAAATTTAAAGATAATATTGGTACATTTTTCTTCATTTACATGATAGGCCCCAGAGATAGTACCTTGCAGAAGCATTCATAAACCTTGAACTTTTCACATCATGTCTGTGTATGTCATTGGGTATTTAAATAATAAGCCAGCAAAATGTATATGCGCAGGAATACACATATGCACAGCTGTGAAGTCAGATGAAAAGAATCCATGGCTTTCCATTTTTTTACAGATAAAAATCTGTAATGTGTTATGTGATTTGGTAACAAACTGGCTTCAGAAGTCTACTAATTAATAAACTAACACAAGAAATTGTGACTGAAATGTGACAAAATGTCTAAATCTTCAATGATAATTACAACTTTTGACAAGGCATTTCATAATTTCTTTAATAAAATAAAAAGAAATTATGAAATAAATCAGACATTTCCACAAAACCTCTTTGGAAGGAACATGCGTGTTTATTTTACTTGTGGAGGTCCGCTGAGGAGCAGGCGTCGTGGATGCGGCACAGGTGGTGCTTCATAATCAGCGTGATGCTGCCTGGCAACAGTCCACTGGCGGTAGTACAGGCTCTGGTCTGCCCTCTGCAGGTTGTGTGTGATGAGCGGCCTCAGCGGACTGCTCCAGGACACATCTGCGTGAGGCAGAAGTGAGAAGGAGCTCAGCTGACTCCCCGACTCCCCTGACAGCAGGTTGTACGCCGCCCGTGACAGGATGACTGTTCGCGGCGACACCCTGGAGCACTTGGATGCTCGTCCGCACTGCGTGGACTGGCTGGGCCTCTGTGTGGAAGAGGAAGAGGTGGAGGGGGAGGACGAGGAGGAGCTAGAGTAATTGGATGGAGGGGCGTTGGGGGCTTTCAGAGGGTTGGAGGAGAGCTGGCTTCCCAGAGAGTCACACTCTTGCTTGAATCCTTCGGTTAGTGTGGCCACATCTGAGGTGACGAGGCCTTCGGGTTGGGAGGTGGAAGTGGAGGGCTTCTGGAACGAATCGGCCAAGTCAGATGAACTGACTCCATTCTCTGCCAGTGAGCCTTATTGAGGATGTAGAGAGAAACAGAAATTAAAAACTGGAATACAAAATGTTGAGCTAAACTTATTGAAATATCCCAAATACGTCACACTTTATTTTCTGTCACCAGATGTAGTTAGACTTTGTGTCTTTAACAGGACATTCTCAGAGACTCACCAGATGTTCTGGTTGCAGCGCTGCCGTTGCTCTGAGGTCTCTCCAGCTCATCCCCGTCATTCAGGCTGCCTGTGGTTTTCTCTCCATCTGATTCCCGAGGAGCCGTAGAAGTCTTGGACTCCTGGACCACATCCAGAGAAACATAGGTGCAGGCAAGACCCACCTCCTGCTCCAGGGCGGTACGGGTAAGGTAGCTGGAGTCTATCAGACGCAAGTCCGTATATTTCAGAGACCTGGAGGGTCAGAATTGTGAAGATTAGATATTTTATTTGTTTTATTTGCTAATTTTCTACAAGACTTTTATTCTGAAAAATAATTTAAAACTAAAATAAATAACCGGAATTATGAAAATTTTCTAAATCACTAAAATTGATTTCTTTTAAGTCAAAAGAAACTGCATGACATTCATTCATTGCTAAATCAAAGCCCCTGTGGAAATCAGCTGTCTGTGGGATGTTTCACAGCTTTATGTGTGAAGAGTGTGATTACCGGGGGAAGGTTTCTCCAAGTGGGTCTTTCCCTGTGAGAATGATGATGCAGGGCAGCCCCTCCAGATCCTCATATGTGTGTGGTACCCATTCTTCATTCTGAAAGCCTCTCCACGTCTGCGGCAGAAAAAAACACCCATTTTTTTTACTAAATGATTAATTAAAATAGAAGAACATAAACACGAGCATTCACAGCTTTTTAATATTTCCAGTCCAGTTTTATCTGAGCAATATTAAGAAAATATTTAACTTTTTAACCTTTCACAACTACTGGTTTCTTAGAGGTTTATGTTTAAACTACAATTTATCGCAAATGTTGCCATTTTCCTTGAACTTGAGAAAACTTTGGTGAAGCAAAACCCAAACCCTCTGGGTTTTATGCAACATGACAAAGTGGAAAAGAAAAAAAAAATGTTGTAGTCCAATTTTCAAGGTAACGAAAACAAACTACTTTAAAGTAAGAAACTCGAAATGTCAAAAATATACTCATGCGTGTTGGGTTGCATTGACCATCAACAGTATCAGGCAAGCTGCCATAAAGAGAAAAACAGTGATTCTAATCTTATGTTTTCTCACCCTGAGGAAGTTGATGAAGTTTCTGGACAGGTTGAGTTCAGACGCTGGACTTCCCAGCAGTACTGCGAAGCACAGCTGCAATCCCAGCTTGTCCCTCACATCTTCCAGTCTCTCTCGGGCCAACATCGCCAGCTGCAGCGAGGGGACACGTACCAGCAGCATGTGGCCACGGCCCTGGGAGCCCTCTCGACTCGGAGCGTTTATCAGGTCCTCCACCATGGCCAGGGTCTCCGGGGTTATGTGATCCCTCAGGGACGGGGAAGAGGTCAGGGCCATCATGGCCTCTGTGTATTGCTGAATCAGCAGGTAGCTGCGAATCACCATGCTGTGCAGGTGGGGATGTCTGGAAGCCATGTTGGAGAGTTTAGCTGATTATAATGATTCATTATTCAGGTTTTTAAGAGAAACTGTTCCTTGGTGTCAACCTTACCTCTCTAAGAGAGTATGAACCATCTTCTCAAACGCGTCGTCACAGCGCAGGATGGGGCTGGCCACGCCCCACTGCAGGGAGCAGCTGTAGTCTCTCAGGCCAAAGTAGACCAACTCATGAGGAGGTTGCTCCCTCTGCTGGAAGAAAATGTTCATAACAACAAAATAAAAGTAAATGGCCAGAAAACTCCTTACCATGTATTGCTGTATTTAGATTTTTGAAACAGTCACTTAAATCTCAATTTTGTGGAGTTAAAACGCAAAGCACAAGCGTCCCCTATATCCTTTGACAGTTTGCTGTGAATATATTTTTAGTCCAGAAGGTGGAGTAGCTGAGCCACAGGCGGAAAAGTCATCATTTCTGTTGTTGTAAACAAAGGGTTTTCATTAATCAGCTCAATAAAAAATATTATATTTGAAATTAATACATTAATTAAGATCTTACCTTTAAATGAGGGCATTATTTAATTCATAAAACAAAAATTAAAGTCAGTTAATATTTGTAATATAAAATATTTAATGTAAAAAGGCTAGGCTAGGACTTGAATCCAGGACCTTGTCACTGCAAGGCAGCAGGGCTACCAACTCTGCCTCTGTGCAGCCCATATAATAATAATGACATTAATAATTTAGCAAGTAGAGGAGCTTTGGACACTAGTCAGAAGGAAAGTGATCATTTCCATATTTTAATAAAACCAACATTTTGAAAAGGAAGATAATCATTTGAGCTGGTCATTTAATTTAATGAATAATGGTAATAATTTAAAAATAATGTTAATAAATGAACAGAATAATAAATAAATAGATTAACTGAGAAAGCAAATATACTATAATGCATAATAACAATTTGAACTGATTAATTCACACATTTAAAAAAAACTGATACTGAAAGTTTTACATGATAAATAAATAAATACATAAATAAATAGTTAGTTAAAAATACAGAATGTCACAACTTAAAATGTTATTTGCTATACTCCTACTTAAGTGTGTTTTCAATATTTTTCTGATGTTGTGAGGACAAACAACTCACCAAATGGTCACTGGATGGCCAGTGAATTTCATTGTGGAGGCTGATCCGGGACTGGTGGGTCTGCAGGGTGTAAGGGAAGCAGCTGACCTGCAGAACCAAGAGGTTCATGGCGTCCAGGACTTCCTGGCAGTTCACCACCCGGTCAGCCAGACCCTGCAGCTCTCCGTGGCACACAGAGCCTGATAGGGCACTGGTGATGAAGGTGCGTCATGGAAAATTCAGAATCTGTACATTTCTACTACAATATGCAACAAGTTTAATAAAAACAAGTCTGATCTGGGCCATGGGCAAGCACAAAGCTTTTTGTTCTTGTTGAATATCTTGGTGTAAGGGAAGATGGTCCAAACACAAATGTTCTGAAAAACAGATAGTAATATAAGCCTATATTACTAACAACATGGTGCAAATACCACTGGGTGTAAGAAAGGTTGTCAATGCAAAAATGATATGCTATGGTCTACAATTATGGGAAAGACTGCTGAATTAACAGTAGTCCAGAATTAAAACTTCTTTTTGCAAAAACTTAATTTAATGTTTGAACGGGTAATGTGGAGACATACATTGCTTTTAGCTTAAATTTCTAACAGTAATCAGCCTGTTGATTAAGTGGAGCAAACAATGATTTCTACTTCTTTTCTGAATGCATATTTCCATCTTAATGTCACGTCACATCTGGCTGTTATTAGCTCTAGATTACAGCTGTTCTGCAACATATTTACTTTGTAAATAGTTGTATATCCAAATTCCCTCAAACACTAAATGCAGTACAAGTAGCCAGAGATCTTTACCACGCATTAAAAATCATGGCAATAGACTATAAAAATACTTGCCAAGGTTTAATAGCTTTCAAGAGAACTGTATTAGTTGTCATTTGTTGCAGCTGTTCTCTGATTTATTTAGGGTTTAAGATGGACAAGGTTGAATTTCCAGTCATAACAGCTTTTTTTTCACAGTCGGACGTCCAAACTAAGAAGTGGTTTCTCAAATATTTATAAAAGACTTTGAAACTTTTCATCACCTTGTGAGGTCAACGTGTGAGTTGTCATGGATGAGGACAAACAAGGTGTAGGGGTTTTGTTTCACTTTCTTCATGAAGGCCTCCATCTTGGTGTGAACATCAGCGTCTAGACGCACCACATACTTTTCTGATTTCTGGTGGGCTGTGGACGTATCTTCATTTCCCAAATCCACAAGGACTCCTGAGTCAAAAACCAGACGTTTACTGAAAACAGGACTCGCCTTTTTAAAACTGTGATTTAACAGCTTCCATACAGCTGTACATTTTTCATGTTTGAAATGACTCAAATTACCATAGTCCTGAGTTCATTTAGGTAATAGTTTAAACTATAAATACAAGAGTCAAGTTTGAATTTTCCTGAAAACCTGGAAAATTTCCACTGGGATTAAGGGAGAGAGAGATAATTGGACAGATGATGGAAGGAGAGTGCTTAGGACTATAGAAAGATGAAAGGAAGGATGACAGGGAGGAAAAAAGAGAAGTAATGATGACTATGAAGGAAATAAACATTTCCCATATGTTTTCCAAACCTTTACAAGGCTGGAAACGTTTTTGCAAAAATATAATTCCACATTTCTCCATAGTTTACTAAACAGTGTAGGAAGTGTGTTATTGAAATCTTAAATAAAAACTGCAGTTCAAAGGAAAGAAATTTTAAAACGGCTTTTGTGATAGACATTTTCTCTGCAACATTACCTGATTGTCGGATGCGCTGGGCCGTCTGGTGCACTAGAATGTGAGATGGAGGAACCAGAACCAGAAAGTCCACTTTACAAAAGCGACCTAAATCCAGATTCTGGGTCCCTGAATCAGCAATGGAGCAGACTTGAGAGAGAAGACTTCGAGCCACAGTCAGCTGGGCCGGATAGATCTGAAAGACTCTATTTAGGAGCTCCACTGCAGGGGAACAAGAATGAGGCACTATATGGTAATATACTGCAGACTATCCATCCATCTATCCATTTTCTTATACCCTTGTCCCTAGTGGGGTCAGAAGACTGAAGACTGTATGATTCTTATTTTATATGTAAGCTTAGAAGTCGATTTATGACTTTAAGAAAAAAAAATACATGAAGTAAAATAATATACATAATAAAAATTGTCAAAAACACTCTGATTAAGTAAATACATTTATTCAGGATGATGAAATACAAACAAAACTATTGGTGCAAATCATGAGAATTTACAGTAAAGATTTAAAATTTAAGAAAAATCACTGGTGTCCAAATGTTTTGCACAGTATGGTCAAAATAGCCAAGTTGACAGCACTCAGGACTTTTTTTTTTTTCAATTAAAAATGCAGAAGAATTTTTGTGAATTCTGTTCTTTTTCAATGATAATCAATGAACTGATAAATTAAGCAGAAAATTATTTATTATATTAGATCCAAAAAAGGTTCCCAGATGGTTGCCTTATTTTTGGGTCAATGTTTTCTTTTTTGTTGGCATGGGAGATTATCTTAGTTTACTCCTAGCAGCAACAATGAAAATGTTTTACAAAAACTTTTTCTATATTTAGCCAAGTTTTAAGACAGAGGGATTTATCTATGTTTTGGAGAACATTATGTGTACCCTCACCACCAGCTGGATCACATAGATCCAGAAATTGCAATAAATTTCAAAACACTTATTGAGTTGAGTTGACTTAGTGATCAAATGGCTGCTGAATTCTGGTCAGAAACAAATAAATTGAATTAAAATAAAGTTTACTAGTAAGCAGAGGAGTCCAACCTGTGTCTGGTGGGGGTGACATGCTGGCAGGCTCCTGTGAGTGGATGTTCTCAGTGACATCGCCCTGGTAGGGCTGGATGACCTGTCCTTTCCGTCTGCGCTGATATCGGACGAGCTGCTTGTCAAGATTGTCCCCTGAAAGAAAAAAAGTAAAAACACTGGCCATAATGACATAGAGAAGCAAGCACAACTTGAGCATAAATCTGATACACAGGACTATTTATCCTGGATCATCTCTATGTTGTGCAATGAAGCACTCAAACTGTTTTATTTATCTTACAGAGAAGAGCAGCTTGTAGATTAGACATGTTTACCTATTGCAATAAATAAATAACATGACTCAGTATAGTTATATACAACAGAACCTACCAAGCGAGGTTGTTTTGAAATGAGATGCCAGGACACCGACTTTCCCTGTGATGAGTTCGTAGCTGATTTCCTTCAGAAACTCGTTGGTTGTGAGCATTCCTTCAGCTAAAGCGCGTGCTTGGTACTTTCCTGAAGGGAAAACGAGTATTAAGATTAGCTGAACAAACCTGTGTGCAAGTTGGTTGTGAAAATGTGAAAAGCAGTGCTTTAGACTCACCTAAAACAAGCACACAGAACTCGTTGCCATTCATTTTCGACGCACATATAATGACAACGTAGGTTGGCAGACGCTGCTGATGCTGAGGACCCTCACTGAGAGAGCGCAGGGACTCAGAAATTCCCTCCCCCAAAGAATTGTGGGTTACCACGACCTGCACGCTGCCCCCGGAGACGCTCGCTTCCAGTCGAGCCAGCCATGGAAGCTGGGATGGGGAGATGGCCGGATTCCCAGGACAGCACAGCATGGCCTTTAAGACGATCTGCTCCAGCTCCTCCCTCAGAGGAATCTGGTTTGAAGCTGCAGAGGTGGTTGAAATAAAGAAAATAACTTCATCAGGTTCCTTTGCTTACTGAGCGAATTAGAAAATCACATAGATGATTAAATTATTTTATTCCCATAATTTACCTCAAAAAGTTAATTAATTGAGTAGGTATATTACACAGATTTGAATATTTTGAACATTTATTCATGTTATGTTTTACACTGTTAAGCTTAATCCAAAATTTTAAAAATCTTAATATTTACAAAAGCCTAGTTTTTAAAGCTTAGGAGCTTTGATATAGGAATAATAGGCTATGATCCAGTCATCTTTAAAGAAGGAAGCTCTTCACAGAGTGTTGCATCCAAGTCTGTTGATGAAAAGTTCAGCAGTAGAAAAAACGGAATAAGCAACACTTTTAAAGAAAACTGGGCTGAATTGAAGATTTAAAAATACCACTTTGTTTGTAATTTATCTATGAAACAAGATATTTGCCTTTTACAGTACTTTACTTAAATAACTTCTAAGTAATATTCAGATAAAGTTGACGTGAATGGTGAATGACGTGAATGGTGCTTCTTTTTTTGTTACTTGCATATTTAACAAACAGCTGCTTACCTAAACGTGCAAGATACTGCAAAGTGAGCAGAATCATCATCTCCACACTGAGCATCTGGCTGCTGTGGAGACCCAACGTCTCCAGGTTTTTTTCTGTCAGCTGGCTGCTCTTATAGCAGCTGACCAGCAGAGGGCTCACCACTATATTGCCAACGTTCCCATAGAAATAAGGTAAAGTGCCATGCCCTAAAGAGGAACATTGCCATGAATAAAACAGTGAAAGAAAGTGTTTGTGTTCATACATAAAAATCCTCCAAAAAATGTTTTCTTCATGCAAAATACAACAGACATCCTTTCATTGTGTTTGCTTTGCCTGACAGAGTGGATTGAATGCGTTTAGTATAAAACAGATGAGTGAAAAGAAACTTCTACCAATGAGGATGACGGGACGAACGCCTGAAGAGTTGAGCAGGTTTTCAGGAACGATGACCGTTTCTCCTGCGTTGACAGGCTGGGGCTGAATGACACCAGCTGCCAGCGGCTGAGGAGAGGACACGGCTAATACAGAACCTGGAGGAGAATTAAGAAAAAGAGTCAGTGCTCGCACATATAAAAATAATTATTAATTACATTTATTTGACAGCTGCAGATACAGCGGCTATTTTCTTGTTTTGGTGATTGCTGTTTAGACATTTGAGGAAAAAGAAATAGAAAATGTAATTTTTCTGAAACATAGAAAAAGTTTACATGTTTCTCCTGGAAAAGATCAAAGCAGACCCTAATTTTAAAACAATAACACGGTTTAAAAACTTTGCACTTTAAAGTCAGAGAAAGAAAACTAAAGAAATTTTTTTTTTTAATAATAAAGAAATGAGCATGTTTATATGTCGAAAAGCACGTCAGGTCGATGTAAAGCATGGTGGAGGATCTGTAATACTGAGGGCCAATTTACCTTTGAAATCCCTCTCTTGCTGAAATATGCAATACAAACAAATTTGACTTGACTCTGTCTGATGTCTGACCTTGTGATTTTTTAACTATTATTTCTTGCAGTGGGATTTTCCACACTGAGAGAAAGTACTAACAATGAAAGGTTTGATTATTCCAGATTTTTATTGTTGGAGCTATTAATAATGGAGAGTGATACAGTTGTGTGTCAACTCCTATTACATAATAACTAGACAGCTTCCCCAAGTGTAAAATTATCAACATTATTTTGGCACAGAGTAGTCCTTCTCTATCTCCATGGTCACAAAGAGTGAATCATCCTTAACAACCAGAGGAGCTAAGTGACGTCAGGGGAAAATCATCTCCACACAGGAGGGATGGAAAGCCACAGGAGGGAAAGAAAAAAACTATATCTCTAAAAGAACAGAGACTATGCTCACAGGGTCACAGACAGACATTTGGACAGTCAATGAAAAAGCTTTGCAGAGCAATACTAGTCAAAAGTAGAATCTATTTTTTTTAAAAAACATATGGCTGAGAAACAAACCTGGAGAGCCAACTATTGGACGAATTGCCGGCACAGGGACAGCCGTTGGTGGGACTGGGACCAAGGTGCTGGGATGCCAGCTGCGATGGCGCTTCTTCGGGGGACCGGAGTTCATTGCAGAGGATACTGATCATCAAATAGAGATCAGAAACAACGTTACATACAAATACAGCAGATCAGAAGAAAGACAAGCTGAAGATGAAAGAAGAATAACAGAGAGAAAAAGAAAAAGGGCCTACCAGGACTGTCTCCTA
Organism: Xiphophorus hellerii; assembly: GCF_003331165.1. NCBI lineage: Eukaryota > Metazoa > Chordata > Actinopteri > Cyprinodontiformes > Poeciliidae > Xiphophorus > Xiphophorus hellerii. The sequence continues at coordinate 18,966,675 of NC_045677.1, read as the reverse complement.
AATCAGGAGTGCGATACCCCTGAGCCTGCGGAACCAAGGAGACCTGCGAGGGGCTCAGCAACGAAGTGTGGACATCAACACCCAGGCCGTTCGTTGGACCGTTCACCCTAAGAGCCGTGGGTACTGCAAGCACACACATACACACAGAGCACGTTAAATTAATAAATCACATACAGCACCTTCCTAAAGTATTCAAACCATTCAGAGATTTACAACCAAAAATCTGAAAAATGTTGTGAGCATATATATTCAACCACACTGAGTAGATACTTAGTAGACTTGTCTTCATTTAAAGCTTTAGGTCTTATGCAGTTATATTTCTATCAGCTTTCCACTGACTAAAATGTTTGTCCAATCTTCTTTCAAAGTAGCACCAGCTCAGGCGAATTGGATGTGAACAATAATCATTTTTTAGGTACTGACAGATAGTCTTACAAATGATTATGCTTTGTTCTAAACTATTCTGAAAATATGTTCAGTGTTGTTCTCCAGGTGAAACATGAATCTCTGCCCCAGTTTTAAGCTTCCAACAGGATTTCTTCCTGCGTTATCTAACTCTGACGAACTTCCCTATCTTGCTGAAGAAAAGCCTCCCAGAGCAGGATGCTTTTACTGAAAGATTGTTGCTATTTTTGATCCTACTACAGAATGTTTTCATCTGACAAAAGTGTCTGCATTGAAATGTTTATTGTCTTTCTCTCAACAGATTTAACAATTATGCCATTCTCCTTTAAGGGCTAAAATTGGGGGAAGAGCAACTAACAGCTGCCCTGCCAGCTGATTCTCTCACCTGAAAATTCATTTGACCTGAGAATTCAGCTGTAAAGTAGTGGTAAAATGTGCAAAGGTCCAAGAGCTGTGAGTGCTTTTCCAAGGCACTGGAGAAATGCTGCAAGCACATTCTCGGTCCTTAATGGTAACATAATGCATAGTCATTGCACAGATTATTGCATTTCTTTTAGAGCTGCATAATTAGCGTGATATGGAGGCCCTTCCTGCATAAAATGCTTACCAGAAATAGAGTCTAGCTTATCAACAGTTTGCATCACAATGTCAGAGGGAAGGTGGGGGATGGTCACCTAACTCCCAAGCAGCAGTCCCACGCCTGCAGGTCAGGGTCTCACGCTCTCTTGCAGCCTATTAGGCAAAGGTTTGTCAACATTTTCCACGCTGACATGACTTCATGTCCTGTGACTCTTCTCACAAGACCCTACATGTGTAATATAAATACTTTAAAGCTTGCATGGATCGGCGTGGCAGAACTGGATAGTGCACTAACCTAAACTGCCAGGTTTCCCCAGGCAAAACTAGTGAACTTTAGAATAAGGAAAGCTGGATTTATGGTGAGGCTGAAAGATTCCTACACCTTTTGGAATTCACCACGTTTCCTTTCTTTAAAGGAATCTGAGGCACTTTTCAGTCATTAAGTCCTCACCCTGCCTCTTAGCTAACACACCCACCTCATCTGCACCTGTTCCCACTATTTACACTCAAGTCACACCCAACCTGTAGCAAAAGAAAAAAGAAAAAAACTGACTCTGATAGTGGATTGCTGAATCAGCTATAAAGTAGCAGAGAGTTGTGCAAAAAGCTGCTAAATAACAAAACAATTAACAGTAAGAAAAATGGGGCCTTATCCATGTCAAAGCGTTAATATATTCAGACAGAAAGGGTCTAATGATTTTAGTTACTTTCTGAAGCCTAGTTTTCTATCTACTTTAAAACGACTTTTGGTGATTTTATTTCTTCCATTGGTCAAACAACCACTTGACAATTTCGCCTTCTTCATTTTAACAGCTCTGCCCTCAGGACAGGCATGGCAGTGCGTTTCTATTAACTTAATAGTGTTAAATAAAAATTAACACTAGTTTTCATTAGTAAGTCCAGAACTTACAAACAGAGTCCTGGACTGAAGCCATTCAACATATATATGCACATATTTTCCTTGAGCATGTAATTGTCTGCAGAGGACAAACAATAAATTTAAATGAGTCAGGACTAACAGTGGCTTATTGATTTCCTATACATGCATGTCTGTTACAATAGGACATTTTCCCATCTCCTACCCACTGTGCGTGCAAGTTGCTGCAACACCAATCATTATGTGTAGCCTTTGCTTGTCAATATCACAACCTTGTAAAACGCCTAATGGGTAGCAAGGCCTTAAGAAAATCATTACAGCGTTTCTTCCTCCAATATTGATTGGTGTGCACGCACACGCTTGTGTTTATGTGTGCAACTTGATTTGGGAGTGTGTCTAAATAGGCCAAAGCAGAGGTTAATCTTTGGCTTATGGTCAGCAACGACTCCTTTTTGATGCACCACATAAAGCGACTGCCTGTATCTAAGCAATGTCTTTCGGTGTAAGGACAGGTGTCGCTCAAGTGTCAGTTGTGTACAGGTAGATGCAGTTGCTCAATCCTTTTAAATGTCCAGTGAGTGTAAGTAATGTTTGGGTTTAATTGTGTTTTTAAGATTCAAATTTATATCAAAATACAAGGTGAACTGTTAATAATGTGGGAAAAAGTTATTTGTACAAGGGAAACAGTCTTTACCTATAGGCAATGTTTTGTTTCCGGGAGTGGAGGCCAGAGGTTTGAGGAAACTACAGTCCCTTCCAAGATCCTGACTGCCAAAAAAGACAGAGGAAGCTTGTGCCATCCGAGTGGGCGGGGAATCTAGAGCGAAAACAAAAACAGTTTGAAGAAACTATTCAGAACCATTGTGTAAAGTTGAAGTATGACATTTTTTGTTCATAATCTGGCTGTCTATAAAACATTTAGAAAGCTGTAACCTTCCCCTATTCTTCTTATTGATCCAGTAGATGTCATTGAACTTAAAAATAATTATGAGTCCCACTGGTGAGACCAGACCAAAATCTTACAAAGTCCTGGGCGGAAGCTGTTCAACACGTGGCTCCATTCAAATGCCAGGTTTCAGTGAAACTCAAATGCATCATTTGTGGGTCTGAGCCAGATTTCTCTTAACAAAAGAGTTTAATGCTGCAAACACACAGCCTCACCTGAGAGGGAGAAGGGGGACGAGCTGTGTCCACTGGTGCCACCGTTTTCTTTGCTGCTCAGAGACGAGGATGAACTCGGTTTGGAGGTCAAAACGCTGCTGGAAAACTGGCGGGTTTTACTGTCTAGGAAAGCAAGCAGAGGACAAGCTGTACATTGTTGCACATTATTAGTGACTAGCTGTTTTGTTTTTGAGCAATAAAAACACACAGCATCACCTGAAGCTTTTTATTTAATTTTGAGAAATTAAAGAAATAGTTTTTGCTGTGAGTACATATGCAAAAATTATTCACTTGTGCATCAACTACTTAAAGAATTAACATAAAAGAATATTATTATTATTCTATTAATTAGACATAATAAAAAGTGAGTGATTTTGCATGAGGCAGAATCTCAGCTGCAACCACCAGCACACACACAAAATGTTTCACAGACATAGGATGTGTTTATTCAAATAAAATAAATAAATAAAATGACTGCATTTAATTTTTTGGATATTTAAAAGAAATATTTTTAAGCAGAACAGTTCAATTTAATTTTATTTTATTTCAGATTTGGCAAAAAATATGTTTAACTTACTGAGCTCAAATAACATGTCTAAACATTTATATGCCGTGCTATCCAGGTGTATAAATCCTGCATTCAGCAAGGAGGTCCTTACCTTTCCAGCAGATAAGGGGTCCTTTGCACAGAGCACCCTGTGAATTCTTCACCAGGTAGTATTTTAAGTGCTTCTGCTTCTTGGGTTGGGTGGATAACTTCAGGTTGATGTGATTAGAAAACTCTGTGAAATATCTGAAACCCTTTTCACCACAGCCAACACAGTTTCCTGAAAAACCTGGATGGAAAAGTAAACAATGTAGGAATTACTACATTATTTTCTAAACCTACTACCTGAGTTTTGTAGTGCGGTTGTTTAGCTAGCGCTGAGTACTCATTTCACCAAGAGTACTAAAAATGTTAATCTGTCTGAGATCATGAGGGCAGACTGACCTAAAAGTGCATTTTTCCCATTCTCGTCGGGCAAAAAGCGGCGGTCCACGGCACACACCAGAATGTGCTCGGGGATGCTGGGAGACTTGGCACCGACTAGCTCGAAGCCTGCTGGGACTTCAATGGGCTCTGCTGCTATGGTGACAAGACGGAGGTCCTTTCCAGCCTGACAAAATCCTGGAGAACGACAATGCTTTTTCAGAAGACGTTCAAATCACATGTATAACTATCCTGCATTATGAATTTTCTAAAGAGAATGTTTCGGAAAAGTTATTTTTTCTTAAAGTAAACCTGTTGAGATGATACCATCGAGTGTGCAGCAACCATCAGGCGCAGGAGTTTGCAGGTAGGGAAGTGGAGGGCTGCTGCTGTCGGAGTCGTCATCATCCTCCAGCTCCTCCATATCATTGGAAGAGTGACTGTTCAGAGGATCTTGACCCTCCTCACCCTGGAGTGGCATGTCAGCTTTTGACTTTACATCTGCTGGAAACATCCCATATGATTATTGTCACCAGAGCAATTTTCACATCAAGTCAAACCATTTTCTAACTCCCTTCATAAATAAATGTAGAAAAATCCTCATTATTGATAGCCCTGGAGCAATTGCAGCCACAAAGTACAAAGCACCATGTATTGCTTTTAGTGACTGTGATAAACCAACACAAATGAATCTTAAAGTGGAATAATAAAAAAAAAAGAGTACAATATTTTCAACATTAGTTTACAACCGTGGAGAGTATTTGAATTCATCTCCTCCTACTCTAACACCTCAAAGTGAAATCTAGTCCAACCTTTTGCCTCCAAAAGTGTCCTATGTGGTTAAGCGAGTCCATCTATAAGAAATTAAATATCAATCAAGTCAGGGACAAGGTACAAGAACAAGAAAGGGACAAGAAAGTGCTTAAAGTAGGGTTAGAAAACAATATCAGAAGCTTGAAACACTTAATGAAACATAGTTCAGTCCATCATCTGAAAATGAAGACTATGGCAGAAAAAGCCAAGACATGATTCTCCTCCTAAACTGAAAGGTCTGAACAGTTTCTTTAATCAAGGAAGATCCAAAGCTCAACAGTGTGAATCTGTTGACACGACAACCATTAACTGTGCACACCACAAATCTGGTGGAACAGTGGAAAGAAAAGGGTTTTTGTAGATTTTTTTGCATGTTAAATAGAAACACAGCAAACACCTAAGAAGATACAGGTTGCCGTTTATAGGGTGCATTTGATACAAATATTCTTTTGTTCCAGGCACTACCAAATCTCTTATGCAATTTTGACAAAGCATGGCACATTTTAAAACATCTAGTGTTTTTTTTTTTTTTTTTTTGAGTGTGGTATTTGAATTGACATATGTGAATTATGCCTTGAATATTGTTATTGCTGCTGTGTATTATATTTCCCCAAGTGGGAAATAAAGATCTGAGCTGCGCATTACCATGAGCAGCTCCAAAGCACTAGTGGCAGCCATAAGCTGAGGGATTTTCTCAGTAGGACCTGGAAAGCTGGATGGTGGATGTGAAGATGGATCAGTTTAAATGCAGGGTAATCCATGAAAAAACTTTAGGTTTTGGTTGGAGTTTCTCCTTTCATCAGAACAACAACCTCAGTCAAAGTTCAGACCTAAATCCCATAGAAATGTGTAGGAAGATGTGAAGATATTCACAGAGACTCTCCAGCCACTCTGACTGAGCTTCAGCTGTTATGCAAATATGGCGTCTTTTGGTGGAGACGTCCCAGAAGCCTTGTAGCTGTAACTGCAACAAATTACTGACAGCAGCAGAACCTGAACATAAAAGAAGGTGAGACCAGAAGGTGGGACCAAGTCACTGTTTTGCAAGTCCCAAGTCACAGCCAATTTCACATCATCAATATTGATAAAAACATGTTGAGTGAATCAAGCTTGCCAGAATCACTAACAAAGACACGAAACAATGTGCTGCATTATTATCCAGAAACACCCAGAACTACCCCACTGCGTTACGTTCAGGATCCTTACAATTGTACATTTTTTTTACTTTTACAGCAATTTCTGAAGGATAGCAAAATTACTGGATTTTGATTTGTTTTCTAGCAAAATTATACCACTTGGAAATTTCCAAGAGGAAAAACGCATTTGTGCAACGACCATCACGCTGCCATTTGAATAGTTATAACTGAAAAAACAGTAGACTTAATGCACTGACCTGCAGTAAACAATCTACAGTATTTATTGGCAATATAATGTCCCAACATAGATGTCTTTAAATACACCCATACCTGTCAAATTTTGGATTTGAGAATATGGGAAATGTCTCTGTCTGGTGCTACTGTCAGAGGAGGGGGGAGTTAAACTAACGTAAGATCCGTGGGGGGAGGAGGGAAAGGAAAGGGGTGTAAAAAAAACAGTAGTTTCCCTTATGAGTACACCGTCCCTCCTGTGATGGAACTGGACTCGGTTCATCATTATGATGGGACAGAGAGAAACTCTCTTCCCTGAGTTCAGATCCAGAACCTGCTTTCTGATCCGGAGCCCCGCTCACTATCCACCGGCTTCCTGAGCTAACACGGTGCACATTAATGTGGACACGTTTGAATCACCGGATTTAGACAGCAGGACTAAACATAGCATGCAAGTGAAAGATAAGCGGTGTCACCAATGTAACCCAGAGTTGCTAACACGATATTAGCTAGTCAGTTGTCTCAAAGTAAAAGAAAAGTATCGCCTACGTCTTTGTGCAACTTCAAATGCCGAACAGTTGGAAGTTGTTGTATCTCCATCTGAGATCAGCTCTTGCAGGTTTTGCATGTTTCACTCCGTTTTTAGTTGGATATTTCATGATTGATGTACCCAAAAGAAATTACTCACAGGAGCATATCTGCTTTGAGCGATTTTTCATCTCTCGTTTTCCCTCCCGTTGCTATTTTTAAATTGAAATTGTGTTCATTTGATTGATTGTTCTGCAGCTTACGCACACATACATACGGATTGTGGAAAAACAGAGGGACGGTCTGCGCTTATTAATACAAAATGAGTGAAATGAATTAATGGGTCCACTTTATAAATACAATGTATTTTAAATTTTAAGACTTTGAGTAAAATATCAAGTCTTTTCAAGTAAACAGCTTCAAGTTAAGTCAAGTCCCATATCAATGGTGTGAAAATCAAAGTCAAGTCTGAGTCTTTGAGCATTGGTTCAAGTCAAGTCTCAAGTCTTGATTTTAATGACTCGAGTCCAAGTCATGTGACTCGAGTCCCCACCTCTGGGTGAGACTTTACATTACACTACATTTGAACACCATGCATTGTTTTCAATAAACATTCTAATGATGCATGACATTGTGTTGTTTTATCACTTATCCCCTCTCTCCAAAAACATACTCTAAAACTTGTTCTTAAAACATGGCCGAAATGACAAAAATACTTTTATTTGCCTTTTAGGGCAACAATATTGTCAATGTGTTTTAATTTAATAAAAAATTAAAAAAACCTCTTTTCCATTTAAAATCTAAATGTGAAAATTCTTTATTAAATTAATATTGTGAAAGTTAAAAGTCAGATCATGTTTTTCTTTGTCTATGGAGGACTCTACCTGGATATGCCTCCGGCTCCAAGTAGAGTTGTGTAAAGATGGGCTGCGGATCTCCGCTGCTGGAGCGCAGCGATGCTTCGATCGAGTTGTGGAGAGCCTCCTCGAAACGAGCAGACTTCAGTTGCCCCGCGTACGAATTTCCCATTATCTGTGACAGTACAAAGAAAAAGGGGGCACCAAGGTGAGCAATGTGCAACATTGTTTATCTCAGCTCATGGATTTAGCATCTTACATACTGTAATAAGAGAAAGCTTCATAGACAGCAAAGCAACCACAGACCCTTTACTTAGTCTTTTTCTGCCACTATGAGTTGATTTGAAACTTTGTTTACAACCAAAAGCAAATGCAACTGGATATTTAACCAAAAACGTGATATAATTAACAGTAATTTCACTTCATACATGAAGCTGTAGATGTATTTAATGTTTGTTTTGCTTTATTCTGCTGTAAAATATTAAAATAACTTGACTTAGCATTATTTAGCATTATACAATGGAAACCATTTCACTTACATATTTAAAATGGAATATCTTATTCTAAAGTTCAGTTATATTCTGCCCATCAAAACAAAATGGTTGAAGCCAGTGGCATTTTCACAATCATTTCTGGTCTTTCTCAGCCTTCTGTCCGCTGTGTCACTGTGCCTTCAGTGCCCCGACCTGCCCCACCACCCCCAGTGTCCACTGCGGGACATCTGCCGAGGTCGGGCCTCTGTGGAGCTGTGATTGGCTGGCTCTCTGGTGCCAGGTGGCAGCTGGACAGAGGTCTGAGAATAAATAAAAAACAAGAGCAAGAGGAGGAGACAGAAGAGAGAGAAAGCATAACACATGCGACTAAAACTGAATTATAGCTATGATCTGGTGGAGTTTTCTTTTCCAACTCTCATATTTTTAGTTTGTCAAAACACATCAGAGGTGTTCCTAACCTAGGCAGTCAAACTGTGAGAGATAAAAAGCAGAAGACTAAAATAAAAAGTGGGGGTTGGACGCTTTCCTGACACACACGTTTGACCTGAAATGCCTCTTTCATGTTTGTCCTTGGACTACATTCGACCGGTGCAGACCACTGTTGTGGTAAACACCACAAGAGCCAAAAAGAGGAGGTCTAGCTTGGATACTTCAAGCGTATCAGAAAAAAATGTCTAATCCTATTATTTATTTTTTAATCTTCTCATTAAAGTCTGACAGAGATTCGTTGCAGCTTTTGAATGTCATATAAATGGCCTAAACTAGACCAAATTATTTTGTTTAAAAATCAGCTGAATAAATTAAGTGTTTTTTGTTTTTTTTGTATCTTGCTTCCTTCAAACTTTAAATGATGTAAAATATGTTAAGGTACAGCTTTTCTTCAGAAGATAATGTAATTTATTTATAAATTAAAACCAAACTTAATTTAAACATGTCAAGTCATTATTTCTCTTGAGACTGATGCCTTTTAATTGTCCTTGGGATTCTTATGCTACAAAACCCCTCGATAAAAATCTGACTTAATGGTTTATTGACAAAATAAATTTGCACAAAAGGTGTAGCATAATTTAATACATGTAATTTAAAACAGAAAAAGGAACTCTTACTCAGATTGCAAACCAAATAATTACTTATATTGTGACACATAAGTCACGTTCACATTATTTTTTCAGTCTTTGACCTAAATCTAGGTCAAAGACAGAATAGGGGGGTTGAAGTCAACCCACCTACAACATCCCCCAGATCCACCTTAGCAGATAAGAACAAACCCATAAACACCATGAATTCTAAGCAGAAAATCAACCTGATCTTATATATGGTAAGTCTGAAAAATATGTTGATCAGGAGAACCTGATGCAGTTAATAATATGTTAGTTACATGTCAGGGGTAGTTTTTACTTGTATTTAAACTGCTGAATGCATTTGAGTAGCCTGAATGAAGATTTTATTCCCTACAAGTTTTGCACACTGCTATTGTGAATCCTATGAGTTGCAATACTAACTTTGGCTCTGCTGTATCAGCTGGGTGGTGTCAAAGCAAACTGACCCTATGAGCTGAAGGGAGTTATTTGTATGCTGGAAAAAAGACAAATTGGTTCATAATGAGAAGTTTGTACTTGAATTTTTATTTTAGAAATATGTTCTGAATGGGACTAAGTATTTTACAATAAATGGATACTAGATTTAGAATACATTTCCACGTAAACCAAGATAATAATAACAAATTTTAAACCTTTGTATCACCTATCACTCTTATCAGAGCTACACTCAGAGTGATGGGTGGTGCTCCTTTAGTTCCCACACTATGACTGTCTGTATGTTTTGCATCCAGGAAACCGTTTCAAACAGCTAAACTTTTTATTTTTTTGTAACCGAGAGGACCGTGTTGGAGATTAGTTTGAGCGAATTGATGAACAAAGTGCAGCAACAGGTGGGGGCACAGCCAGGACTACATCACTCTCTGCTCCACACACTGGGACATTTTCTGGCTTCTAAATGCAACACTTTAAGATGCAAGAATGCTATATTGAAACATTTTTTTGGACATTTGGTTAGTATAACATTTTAAAACTTGTTACACTGTACCATGATGTAATATGTATTTACAGTATTTTCCGGACTATAGAGCGCACCATACTCTAAGCCTGCACCTACAATTTTTTTGAAAAAAACAAACAACTGGAGACGTACATATATAAGCCGCACCGGGCTATAAGCCACTAGTATCTCTGCCGCTCTCAGTTTTCCATAAGGGAACTTCTTTGATTTCCAATTTTGACTTCCAATGATTCACTTCCTGCATCCCACCCTGGCGGTTGAAGAAAAATCCACAGAAAAGTCTCAACGGGCTATAAGCCGCTTGGTTCAAAGCGTGGGGAAAAGTAGCAGCTTATAGTCCGAAAAATATGGTAATGCTTAGAAATGGTCCCTACAACAGGACAAAACTCAAGTCTCTCTTTCACTTTCTATGGTATCTCTTCACTTTAAACCAAAGTCAGTGTTCCAGAAATAAATACAGACAGCTATGGAACCAAACTTTTTTAATACCTTGGTGTATGTTAGTAGGAGTAACTGGTATTTCTAAGTATAAATATGTGTTACGTTTTAAATTTTAATTCAAAATTTAAAATGAATGCCAAACATTTTACCATACCTTAAAAAATTAGCTATTTAATTTGATGTTGTATCAATATAATTTCTAAATCTCAAGTTACACACCATGAGTTGGAACACAGTTTTTTTGACAGACTTAAGTCTAGTCTTGATTCTTTTTTTTTTTTTTTATTTGATTCTTTTTTATTTTTATTTGATTCTTTTCTTCTTTTTTTAATTTTATTTTGTCTTTTATTCTTTATATGTTGTGTTGTCTGTGTATCATCTTTGTGACCATGAGTCTGTTGAATAAAGTAAATAAAAAAAAATCAAATCTAAAAAATTTAATGTATGCTATTCTGACAGCACATGATGATCTGACAGAACACCATCCGGAACGTTATTTGCGCTGCGCGGAGCTCTGACTTCTGCCTCTGAGTTGTTGACGAAAGCCAAGTGTTAGCAGCATAACGTCCAATTTTCAAGTTTGGCCCGTGGGGATTTTATTGATTGATGATAATATCCGGGTTTTCATTGTTTGTGGGGGACCAATAAGCATCCTTAAAATGACTGGCATGATGCCTGGAGTACGGCAGCCTTTTTCCTCTGGGAGCTGCTGGTTGAAAGTGAACAGCGGGAAGAGCGCTGCAGGAGTATTTATACAGGTAAGCAGATAGACTGAACACAGCGGGCCGCTGAGTAGTTGATGGTCACAGTGTAAGTGTAGCTTTATGGACGAACCGCACAATAAATTTCATGTCATCCCGGTCTCAACAAACGGGTGGTGGAAATCATATTGGCGGTCTATGGCTGGTAGATGGGTTTATGAGTGTGACGAACGAAGGTGCCGTAAATATCCCGTATTGCCCCCCTCTCCCCCTCCGTTCTTACTTTCGTTCCCTGGCCTACCGGTGCCCGGACTTACGTTCATTTTTATGAGTGGTGAGTGGAGGCCAAAGATGCTCAGTCAAGACCATCAAAAAGCTACTGGGTGGCATCAACAGATTGTATGAATTTGACCCGGGGTCACACTGAGCGAGTGAGATCTTCATTCAAGAGGCCACAGTGGAGAAAACATGAGAACACATCAGGTCTGTGCTGTGTACGACAACTACTTTAAATCTTTCTTCATGTGTTTCTTGTGGCTTCTAGCCTTTGCTCAAGTTTTCTCAAACAGAATGGAGAATGGCATAACGTACAGTTACAGTTACATATCACAAAGCACTACCAGCAATCATGCTGTTTAGGAAGTACAGTAGATGAATTCTGTGTTCCAGAAATTAATGTATTTTGTTATGAAATTAATGTATCAACCCCGGAGCAAAAGCAAAATGCTCTTTTAAATAGACTCCTGAAGTTTAAGAGAGTTTTGTTACTCACAGTGATAGTACAAGTGGGTCCTTAACAGATGTGGGCTAGGAGGCCCCTCAGCAGGGAAGAAGACCCCAGGCCCCAAGTTTTGAAGCTACAGTCAGCACACTACCAGTTGACTTGAAGCCTGTGGTAGTCTGTGTCCAGAAAGGAACATTTTCTTTCTAAAATGGGAAAGTTTTTAGCTGTTCGCACACAACGTCCAGAGAGAATCTAAGTTTTAGAAAACCCAACTTTTTTTTTTTTTAAATAGTTTCCAGAGTGAAAATGGCCTCCTATGGCCATGTAAATAGCGAAAACATCTTTTGTGAAATATTAGCTGATTAACCCAAAATATAACCCCAAACGTGACATATATAACTACAGTGGCAGATTGCCTTGTAGTTTACTAGTTCAATAATGAAATGTGTCACCGAGAATTAGCTCGATTTCATTATCACTTCAAAAGACTTCACTTAAATTTTGTGGTTTGCCATTCTTGTATTCTCATTGGGTTCACCAGTAACCTTATGTGGAATCTTTAGGTGCATGTCCCATACTTTATTCTTGCTGCCACTTACTGATCTGTGAACGTAAAACCAGGGTTTTGGACAATCTTTGGTGCTTCGATGTGCTTGAAAATATTTCTGGAAACAACCTTGTGTAGACTCGAGTTTTTCAAACTGACAACCCATTTAAAAAAAACCCAAAACAAAACAACATTCGACTGTGCATAGGCCCTTTCTGGTAAATTAAATTCAATCATGTTTAAAATCTCTGTCTAGATATCATAAAATGAAACTAAGTTACTCTTTGTTCTGTATTAAAAGTATTCTTAGAATTCCATAGTAGGCTCATGCCTAGAATACACACACACACACACAAACACCAAATTCTGATATTTCAGCATAAACAGCATTTAAATAAAGGAAACTTACAATATCCAACTGTTCCCAAGTGTGAAGGGACTTGTTTACCTCGGCTACATGCTGAATCTCTAATAATCAGCAAAAACCTTCAGATGGGGAAAAGATGTGTCGTTTCTTAGTGAAACACCTACAAGAGAAAGAACAGAGAAATTTCTGTTTAGGTCACAAAAATCTCAAGGTTTTGTTTTCCCAAAGACAAAATATGCACTGTGCTTGTTAGTAATGGCATTTCAAATAAAAATAAAATGATTACAATAAGCACCTTTCTTTAAAAATTAGTGGCAGGATCAGTTATTGTGGCTTGAGATCCTGCGATATTGAAATACCACAATATTTCCCAGAAAACTGAAGTCTGTCTAGTGTCAGCATGTGACTTCATATGGTGAATTAAGTGTATAAACAGTTAGGATTACTGGATAATCATAACTATGATTAACCATAACTATGATTACCCAGTAATCATAGTTGCTGGATATGGAAGTCTGTGCCTTTAATGGGTTTTACATTGTTTCCCTGATTCTCAATATTTAGCATAAAATGAAGTACTTGTTGTTGAAGATCCACAATATATGGTGAATACATCGTCCCTGTAACATCCATGTGTACAATATTTATCTTGTAAAGGGGTGTTTGGCTAACATATTGCAAGTGTTACGAGCTTGGATTTTACATGATAATATAATATTTAGCTAGTTGCAGAAGGTGCAACAGTAAACACCTTCTGCCAGAATCCCCTGGCAGAAGGTGCTTACACAAACACACACAACGTTGCCCAAAATGCTAAAAATCACAAAGAGATGCAAGCAATGATGTGAATGAGAGAAAAGGGAAAAAAGCACACATCATAATTAATCTCAATTAATTCCATAATTCACAATTAATCCCATCATCACTACATTTATGAATAAAATCTATATCAATAGATTTTCTAATATTGTTCACCCCTACTTGTTGTATTGACAGAGTTGGCTAAAGCCTTCTCATCAGGCTGGAGCTAATTACTTGCATAATTGCTTACTATAAGCATTGAGGAAACTTCCATGTTTGGAGGGTAGTTGTAAGAAAAAACAAATGAGATAGACAATATAGGAATAACTTGAAAGAACTACAAGAATTTGTTAGCCATTAAGGTTGCTAGAGTTTGAATCTGTTTACAAATTCCTATCAATCCTAAATTGACTCTTATTCAAATTCGAAAATATTGTAACTGATCAAACTTGAACAGGAAATAACCAGTGAATTGAGATTATTTCATAATGAACCTATATATGTTTGGTATGTTTTCGGCATTAAGATCAACTTGCAATTAGACAAGGATGAAAACTGCAATATATGGACTGAAACATGTGCTATGGGTTGTTTTGCATCTGGCATAGCAAGATTGTAAATAAAAAAAAAAATAGCAAAACTGAAATGGTTCCCAAATGATGAGTCAGGTTGAGCAGTTTTCCAACTGTATGGTGCTTAAAATTATGCAGAGCTGCCCTTCCCTTACATGTTTCTACACAAGTTGGTTGAAATAACACAAACAAACATGCCTATTTCAACAAAGTTACAAAGTTTATGGTCAGTCAGTGTTCCTTATCAGTCCTACTTAATCTGGTTTCACAGATTAAGTAAAGACTTGAAATCTTTACTTAATCTGTGAAACCAGTGCATCTTTACCTAAGGTAATTCATCATAAATTATACCCATCCATGATTCTAAATTAATATAGTCAATGATTTTGAGATATTAATGTATCATTACGCTTTTATTCAAAGAGACATTATCAACAAGATAGTGACTTTATGAGTATAAGAAATACAAGAAAATGCAGCGCTTACCTCTAACTTTGCTGAATTTAAGAAACATGCTTGGCATCAACATAATAGAATAGATTTAATTTAAATAACCAACTATTGTTTCTATCATTTGTCGCACCAAAAAAGAAAAGTGTGCTTTGTATTATGTGATGCTGAAAGTTCTAAAAGCATGACCACTCATTGCCAGAGTGACAGATTTCAAGATGCCAGGAGAATATCATCACAATACTACAGTTAGCATCTGCTTCAGGACTTCTTGTCAGTGCCAACTGTTATCTAGTTCAGATTTTAAAAAGCTTGGAGCCATCAAACTTAAATTGGATAAATACTTTATATGCACAAGAAAATGTTGCTGCAAATTTGAAGAAACTCATACTCTTCTGTAGCTCTACTTACCGTAATTAAAAATGTGTAACAAAAATCCTACCTTAAGGATTAGTTAATATGCATGGTGAATAAAGAGTGTTTCTGTAATGTGGAAAGCAACAGTAAGTTGTGCTCTCTGTAGTTTGATACCGCAAGGTCCCAACAGTCCAAAGAGCATGTTCACTGATTAAAATGAATGAAAGCACTTATGGCCACTCAAACATTAAGAGCAGCCCGAACCATGACACATGTATGCCCTACTACAAGGCTCCGAAAATGCGTTACATGATACCACCACAGCCTTGGGGTCTATTTTCATTAAACACATTCGGGTGTTTTAGTTTGTTGCAGCACTCTCGATGCACAGTCACTGCTTTCTGAATGGATTCAATAAGTACTTTGACCCTTAGATGAGGTATTGTCTAGCCGCTCAGGCTCTGATATACTCTGATACAACAGAAGCAAAGTTCTCTCCAAAAACATTGACTGTCCCAATCTAGCCAACCGTCACCTCTGACCAGGGTGCAGTTCTGATAGAGAGCAGCTGGGTCTTGGGGTCCAAGTCCTTCAAACAGCAAGTGTACACAAGCTGGCTCAACTTGCATTAACTGACCACACCACAGCTCGTTTTGAGAATGATTGGCCAGCTTGAGAGTTAAAGAGTTAAAAACGTCAATGTGTCAGGAGGAAGCATGCACTGCTTTAGCTTTCAGACATCTGACTCAAAAACAAAGATCTGTGGACAAAATACATTAGCTTGTAATGCAAAATGCTCTGCTGAGTGCTCCCACTAATGAACCTCTATCAAAACTCTCACACTGAGCTAAGTACCCTCAGTCGAGAAATATTTAGATGCTTATCTGGTTACGCAGGCTTGACGTCAGAATAAAGGACGCAGACAGATCTGGACACGAAAGAACCGTAAATCCAGCCGACAACATAACTCCAAGGTGCTTTTAAGTATCCTGTTTTTCGAGTAATGAGACTGGAGGGAAATGTTGATATGCTGGTTCCCAAAAGAGGAAATTAGTAAAAATCTAAAAAGGAATTCAGTTTAATGACAATAATCAACGTGTTGCATTCAGACACACCTTCTATTGTCAATCTGCTATGTTTAATGATTATAAGCAGAAACCTTTCATTAAAATCCCAAAGGTGACAACAACAAAAAAAAGAATTATTTCTAAAATTTACAAGACTCCAGCAACATCTATGCTATCTGTCACATTGATTTACTTTGGTTGTCAAAAGAACAAAACATTCCCAAAAATGATTAATTTACTTGCAGCTGCAGAAGGTTTTAAAATTTTTAGGCTTAATGCTAAAAAGGAAAATCTCTCAAATGCAAATATTTAGTGATTTATTGTATGTAAAGTGATTTTTAAATTGTGTATTTTGAGCAAGAATTATCATAATTTTTTACTTTTTTTAATGGAAATGAAATGAAATAATAATTAAAAAAACTATCTATGTTTGGGCAGCTGACTTCCGACTCTATTTTCTCTTTCTCTTCAGTCAGTCTTTTGTTTCCCTCTAAAGAGCTTAATTACATTACAATGTTTACAATAGAGCCTGGATTAATCTTACCTCCCTACCTTACATTCAAATTGAGCAGAGGCTTTTCACAAAAGTCAAATTGAAGGAAACTGCAAATGGTGTTTTACATTTTATATCCAGATAAGCCAAAGAAAATGCAGAAAGGTTGCATACAGTTAAACTTGACACCAAGCTATTGTTTCATGTTTGTTAACTAAATAATCAGAGAAGTAAAAAGGGTTGATTAAAACTGTTTTAGACGTTTTTATCTTCACCGTGGAATAAAAATACATAAAATGTTAATGAAACTCAATTGAAAAATTATCTAATCCATTCACACCACATTGCTGATCCTTGACATTAAAATAAATAGCAATAGCTCTTATGCGGGAAAGACCTTAGCACCCTTTTAACATTAGAAAAGAAACTATCCATCAGACATGAGAGAAAAGGGGGATGGGGCTAAGCAATGAGGAGAAAAAAAAGGACTAACATCACTTCATGTTGTCTAAATGAGGTGCTAAAAGCCCATATCATTAATGCTGTATAAGGGCCACATGTGGCACATATCCAAGTTAAACAGCCTCTCCTGTACCTTCCATGACTCCTCAGTTACTTGATGACCTCTTAAAATCCAAATTCAGTGTAGAAAATCCACAAATTTGCAGGCAACTCTTCAAATGAAGCCCATAATACAGTACATCCTTTTTTTGGGAAGAGTTTATCCAAGCAGCAAGCGTATGGAAGTTCAGTCCTTCCTCGCAGAGAGCTTCGTCATGATTCCACACAGAAAGGATTGGGAATCCCTCAGTGGAGCAGAAGCCCTCCTTCTCTCTCTGCCTCTCTATCTCACTCACATGCAAACAAACACGAATCGACACAGACCCCTCCCCCTAGTCCCCTGTGCACTCCTCTGTCCTGTGCCATTTGCCAAGCAGGAGGGAATCCACTGGGGGCTCATTCATCTTGGCCCTGCTGGCCCCCCGCTGTGACAGATGCTATTGGGGGCCTAAAGAGCTAAGATTGGTGCGTATGTGTGTGTGTGGGGGGAACAAAGACATAGTCTCACATCTGCCTGCTGCAACACAGCTCTGCCACGCGTGACCCCCGGTGCATCAAGACATCCTCCATGAGCATCCTGGAAGTTTTCATTTTCAAGAAGTCAGGGGCAAGGGGTTATGCTGGAAGTCGGGGGTTGGTGGTAGTTCCTTAAATCTTTTCTCACGCTCAAGCTCAGCTCTAGCTACCACACCCAACGTTTTATTAGGGGGCAATTTAGCGACGGGACTAAGGGGGGATCCATCTCCAGCAAAGTAGGGACAGGAATGTTGGGTCAGCTTGAGCATTTTGTCTCCACAGCCTTACCCAGGATTGACCCCACACACCAGGCTTTTTTACTCCTGCTATAAATACCAGGGGCTCATCCAGTCAAAATAAATAAACAAAAATGTGCCACAAATCAACAGCTGCTGGCAGATGTTGGGGATTATACATCATTTGTGATCGTTGATAGCACCTTATCATGATGCTGCAAACTAGGGAGAAAACCAATCTCTGGAACTGGAGATTACCCAAACACATCTGCATGTACAACATCAGAAATTTAGATCAAATTTATTGCAACTCAAAAAGGCATTTCTCAGTCTGTATGACAATCTTGAGTAAAAATAGAAGTTTATTTTTTTGAAACAATAGTCTACAACATGATCTAATTGCCTTGATTTACAGTAGTAGATCATTGATTTTCTAAGTATAGTAATATTATCTGTAAGAATTAGATGATATTTTTATTTTGATACATTTATTAAAGCAAAGACCTAAAATTAATATTCACAAAATTGTATAATAATTTCAGTAATGTTTGTCATGTAACAAATTTATTTTATTTAAAATATAAATAAAAGGTTGCTGTTTAACAGACATGCCACTTGCATCTTCCTAAATACTGTTTCAAAACTAAGACTGTTTGCATTTGTGTCCTGAAATATTTATATAATATATAACATATTATATATTTATATAGTAACAGGTTGATTTGCCTCTATTGTAAGCTAAGGCAACATGTAGGAGACCTTTATCTAACTGATGGTACAATAAATGGGGTAGGGACACTTATGTTACTATATACTCTATAAAGAAATAGTAGAAAATCTGAATCTGAATTCTGAAAAAGACTTTAAACTGTAGGAATGGTATGATTTCATAACTTTTAAAGATCTTGCTATACTTATTGCAAATCATGCCATAGAAACTACACGTTTTCATTACTTCCCTCCTACAGTATTATGTTGTAATAGGCTAACCTGTATGAGAAGATAGTCTTTCTGAAAACTCATTAGGGTCAGAAAATGTCAGCAAGAATTTGTCAGGTAAACATAAGGTCTGAGCAAACTCACATCCACTGGATGGAAGGAATTGCAGGTCACAGAAATGCTTTTGCATCAAAAGGCTTGGTTTAAATTTACAGATTTTTTATTCTTATCTTACATGAGAAAATTGCTTTAATAAGGAATTGAACCGATTTTTGTATCTAGATCAAACAGTCTTGACTCTATCAACTTTAATTGTCAAACAACTTTGAAGACATTTTTTAAATTCTTCACTTTGAGTTCAGGATTTTCTAAAATGTGAGGGATGTTCCAGTTCATTACCACAGACACGGTCAACAGTTGTTTTAACCAAGTTGTGCGCAACTCTTCTCACCTTCGCTCCAATGGTTATATAGTGGCACTCTGAGTGTGAGGGCTGCTGTAAATACAACCTCAGCCAATCGGGGCCTTCATTAGTCTTTACAGAGCTTTCATGCACTCGTTTTCTCAAATCTGCCAGACTTTTTTTTAACACCGGGATTTAGTTTAACTGTGAATTTTATATGTCTGCTGCAGATTTAGACCACACATTTAAACTTCTGTGACATCTCCAGGAGTTTATTTGAGGATTACTTTATCTGTTACTATAAAGACGAAATCTTTACACCTATTATTCTTATAGCAGCAAGTTCAACCAGAGGAAAAGAGCTGTCAGCGTCATTTATCTCCAAGCCCCTGACTTTAACGTGGCCTGTCTTAAGCATCCTATTGAAAATGGAGATAATGAGTAAGCCCGGCATTTTCTCTGCCCACAAAGACTCTGTGCGAAAAGAAACAAAAGAGTGCAGATTGAAAACTTTCCCGCCCCTAAGCTCATCCCTCACTACAGAACTGAGCACCAAAGAGGACAAAAGGGAAGTGCCCCTGCCAGTGCCACCAGAGGAAAGACAAGTGGAGTCACCAAAAGTAGACTCTGGGATAGAAAAATAGGGTTAGGGCTTTTAAATGTAAAAAAGGGGAGTCTGGAAACGAGTTCTTCCAGCAGAAATTCTTGGAGTAGATGTGGCTAGAAAACAAACATTTTGTAAGGATGTAAAAAGATCTTGTAGTATGAGATGCTCCAAAGTAAAAATTGTTGGTCAAATTGCAATCCAATTGCTGTCAGCTGGAGATTTTAACTGGTGAAGTAGTTGTGAGAGACTAAGTAAGTGCCCTGGACATGAAGCTGTGTGCCATAAAGTTGACACCATCTTGCGTCCACAATTAAAATGCAACTTGTGTAGAAGTAAAAAAGGAAGTCGTTCTTGCCAAATATGCTAACAAAGTCGACTAATAAAACTAGCAGATGACTCATGAACGCTGAAAAAGACATCCCCGCTTTTAAATAGTTTACTTAGCAGACTGTGTATGCTTATTTGGATAATTAAATGGACAAAACAAATAAAAAATAAGAGTTATTTGAAAACATGGTGAGAATACTTTGAGCGGCTAATGATTAGCCAATGACAACAGTTAAGACCATACACACCATGGTTTTCTGATAATAATGTACAAAATAACAAAGTTACACGTGAAATTTGATCAATATATCATCATAATTCTTAAAAATACTTGACGAAACATAAACTTCGACACCATGGTTTTATGACATGAGTACAAAATGAGTTGCTTAGAGATATCAAACAGATAAAAGACGAGAAAAATGGCAATGAGTGGGTGCAAAAGCAGAGCAGAAATAGGTGAAGAGGGGAAATGACCTGGAGTCATCTCACAACACTAACAGACAAAAAAACCATAACAAAACTAATAAACAAACAACACAATACAGCCATCCTGTGAAAATTCCCGTGGCAGAATTCGCTTTTCTAGCAGAGAACAGTGGGCTATGTAACGCTGTAGGTGTGAGGACTCTCGCTTCCGTTTACTATCCGTGTGGTAGCTTTAATTTCCTTATAAAAGCCCAGAAAAAAAATCTTCGAAAACCTCCTCCTCCTCTTGCTCCTCAGGACTACCTGCTGGGCCCTGAAGTGCAAATTGCTGCTAGTGAGGACAGCAGATGAGTAAGGTCATTCATGGCTTTCCAGTGAGCCAAACAAACAAAGGCAAACATTCCAGCTGAATGCCATTGCTGAAGTCGGCAGCAACACATAGAAAAAGAGAGACAGTGCAGGGCAGGGCTCAGTGAAAATAATGGCTTCAGGGTACGTGTGTGTGTGTGGGCATGTGCGTGTGCGCGTGTGTCTTTGTGGGCATGTGCTTGCATGTGCACGTCTGTGCCTGTGTGTTCTGGGGGGGGGGGGATTATCTGTGGAACTATAAAGTGGGGTGAAACAGGGTTTAAAGCCTGATGTGACCAGAGGGAACGGGGGTAGGGCCTTTGGGCCTGAGCTGGGGTGGACAAAAGGAGCATTTGGGCAGATGAAGAAGTCATCATCATTAAGCCACTGGAGGTTTACTGTCCAGTTATAAAGCTCATTTTAAAATTAGGGGAAAGGAGGACTGTGTGTGTGTGTGTGCATGTGTATGAAAGGACAGAGGAACTGGTGAAGCCTTGGAGAACGGTCTAGTAACTTGCTGTGGAACATATAGGAGCTAATTCATTAGGAGACAAGAAGGCTTTATGTTACCACTGGGTTGATTGGAGTGGTGACCTTGCCACACACTGCGGCCTAGAGGATGAGTTTAAGGGCAAGGTATTTAACCTTAAACTAAATCTCAGCTGCAGACAAAGGCCAGCATCGTTTCATGGTAAATGCCTATCAAACAGAGAAGTAATGCAGCACAAATGGAAAACAAGTTTAGTTAAAAGACACAAATTTAGAACAACACTGCTTTGTACAGCTGATTTTTTTATAGGAAAGTCTTAGATAAAAGAAAACCTTTAGAATGTGGGTCGAAGGATATTATCATGCGTGCAACTGGAAGTGTAACTACTGGTCAATTCATTGATTAATGAATCAGTATGGAATCTGTAAAGGATTGATTAAAAAAGTTTCCACAATTTAAGATTTAGACTGAGTTGAAAGTGTTTGCGCTTTGCTCTGTTCATCCAAACAAAGTTTTTCAGTCTTATTTATATTACACAAAAAATACCTAACTCGTAAAACAAACAGTAAAATGTGTTTATTCAGCTATCTGCTGCACAACATCCTGAACATCTGGCTGCCTTTTGAGCCAGCATCTGTTCTGTTCTTTTTGTTACTTTTGTTACTCCAGTACATAAAATTTGAATTTGATTATTCTAATTTGTGTTTATCCCTCTTCTTTCAATTCAGACATGCATTTCTTAAAAGTGCACAATTTGTTTCATACCTTTTAAATGATGTTGTTTTCCTTTGTTTGCACTAACCCATGTTAAAACGCATGGGTTACTGAGAAACAGTGAGTGGAACAGTGAGAAAATTATTTTCTTACTTGGATTACTAAAGCACCTAATTTATCTAAAAACATTATTTTTTAAGGATATGCACACGTACAGAAATTGTTATCATAAGATCTTTTAAACAAAAGGGAATCTATTAAAAATATTAAATAAGATTAATATACATGCACTGTAGTAAAAAGAGCATTGTACTTCTATAATTTTAACTGTTTTTGTAGCTGTTTAAGTGAACTGGTTGAATAAAAAATGTGGGTTTTTTTCACTAATCAGAAACCAGATAGTACAGTTAAATCACAAATTATTCACATCCCTGGCAGATTTAAATCTTCAATTATTGTCCATTTCATCCAGATGTTTGTTTCTGATAGGAAACGATATGAACATTTCTCAAAAGACAGTGAAAAATGTATAAATAAGTATATAGTAAATGTTGTAAAAACTTATTTTCATTTGTCAGAATTTTTTATCATCCATATGCTCAATAATCAATACAAATATCTTTATAAGCATTACAATAATTTAAACCTCTCTTATAACTGCTGACCGGCTTGTTGATTGTTTCCAGTGGTATTTTTGACAATAAATATCCAAGTCTTTGAAGTTGAAAGGTCTAACCCTTACAATTGCCATTTAGCTACCACCACAGACTCAAAGAAGAAGCACAATGATTTAAGAAACAACTTAAAAGAAAAAATACTTCTTTGAGACATGTGTATGTGCTACTACACATTTAGTGTTTTTCTCTTTAAAATATATTTGTAGTTATATACGGTACAGACCAAAAGTTTGGACACACTTTCTCATTGAGAAAGTGTGTCCCTCTTCCAAGTATGTCCAAAAGTTTGGACACACTTTTCTCATTGAGAAAGTGTGTCCAAACTTTTGGTCTGTACTGTATATGTGGGTCAAATTTAAAAATATGCAGCAGAAAATTCACATTAAACTCTACAAATATTCAACATTAAAATGCATAAAACCTATAAAAAATGACAATTATAGTTCAACATTCAACTGGGAAATTTGATTCCATGTATCTTAACCCTAATGGAGAAAAAAAAAGGATTGAAAGTGAAGGACAAGTGACAGTTTACAATGCTATTCATGACTGTGCAACAAAAGGCCTGCCAGTGAACCCAATCTGCATTTTACAGCGGTACCGGGTTGAACGCCAGTTCACCAAATTTGCAACAACAGGGGAGAGAAACAGTACCCTAATACATTTATGGACTTATTCAAGGAATAATTGAAGTGGACCAGAAAGAGTTCTACATCATACAGTAAAGCTGTCATTGGAGGTGGTCAAATACCGGTCAATGCTGAAGTATAGAAAGGTCAAAGAGAAGAATAAGTTCTTTTAATGTTAAGGCATCAAAGCGTTGTGTTCTTGTACTGGCGAATCATCCACTGTTTTGAGTCACAATTTATTAACTATTAAAATACATATAAATCATGCATCCCTTTTTAATCCTTTTCTGAGTTATACCTTAGTCCTCCTCCACCATCATCACAGATGCTTCTTCCAACATCTGGTCCACACTTAATGGCTCATCCTGAAGCAGATCTTTGATGAGGGTTGACCAGGCCATGTTCCGGCAATAAATGCTTGTTTAGACAGCCCTGTTTGTTATGGGAGGTAAAAGGAGAGCCATGGATCACGCTGAAAGGGCCAACACTATCACAACATTTGCTCTTATCAGATGACAAACTGAGCGAAAGGGGGTCAGATTCCCAGTTCCAGAAGCTGGCCTGGGCTGCAATCGTCTCTCTGTCCACATCACAGGATGTGTGATTAATGCAAAACTAATAGGAGATTTTAGAGACGATTGCAAAGAAAATAAAAGAAATTCCACTCTTTCTCTTAAGTAAAAGTGACAACCTTCCAGCCATGATTAAGGATAAATGTTTAGATGCTGTTTAAAATTCTGAGGAACAAAATTATTTAAATTTTTCACCACATCTTCCGCATTCATTCTCTTCTTAATGTAGTTTAGGTACTATAAAATGTATTTAAATTAACTAGGTAACAAATTATTCAACCATTATGATTGGCATTAGAAGAAAGTTGTTTATGTATATTCATTAAATACATGGAGTTTTGCTAAAACATAAAACAATTATGATGCATTGAAGTGATTTGTTAACCAACAGAAGAAATGTATATTTGGTACAATCTGAAATCAATTTTTTATATTTTCCTTTAGATATAGTTGCTGAAAAATATTCCAGGACAGCTATTTGTCATGTGCAGTTGGTTTCAGCATATATCATAGATTGTGTCTAAAATTGTGCACTTACTCTATGCCCAGTTCCTAGTATAAAGCTGGATAAAAAGTTTAAAGCAGTTGTTGTTATAAAACAACAACTTGTTTACCATATTTAACATGTTAGTCTTGATAAGAGTATAACAGATTACATGCTGGGTTAATCAGAAATCCACACAATACATGGAATCACAACATTCAAAGCAATATCAATGTACGCAGCATCACAATTGCCAACTCAAAATTGAAAGCAATAATTAATGAGTCATAATACTTCAGGTCCATGTGTCCCTTGACATCTTTGAGTACTTTCCGAACTTTAGTTTAACTAAATTGTACACATTTGTATGTCTTTTTATTTGTTTTTCTTCTTTCAGCTATCATATGCCTTTTAAACTAGATAGAAAAATGTGTGTCGCTTTGGCATCGATTTGTGCCACTGACTAAAATTTTTTGATCAAACTGTTATTGCTGTTTGAGTTTTGCTTTAAAATTGTATTTATTTATTCCCAGGTGTTGAGAACCCTTCAAAAATAATTATTTTACAAACAATTTTTAATGATTGACAACCGCTTTCCACAAAACATAAAAAAATAAACACTATTGCTGCCTTTTAATACTTCCAGGCTCAGAAAAAATCCCAAGAAAACATTCACGTCTTCACAAATGAGAAGGACAACAAATAAAACGTTTTCTTTTAAAGGATGCTTTCACAGCTAAGACTGGCATTTTAATGCTAAAGGCCATTTCTTAAACAGTTAAGAATTAAGAAATTCATAATAAGTAACTTAGACATGATAAGGGCTGCAGTTAGTTATGGCATTTTATTAAAAAAAACGATATGTTTATGCGCTTCACCATTTTTTGTGCAGAAGCTCATAAAATAAAAGAACCCCAGAGATCACAGATTTAGGGCCAGTACTAATATTAAAGCCAAATAAATATATATCGTGTCTGACAAATTATAAAAGTAACTTCTAATGCCAGACAATCCCATACTTTTTCAGATTTAATTTTCCAGAGTTCCTAGTCCACCATTAAATATAAATTGCGCAAGTTTACTAAGGATTTATAGCAAACATTTCCACAGCAGATGGGTTTTAAACATTTAATCTGCAATAAACAAGAAGGAAGGATTGAAGAAAATAAGAAAGACTCAAGTTGTGAACAAAAGTATAGATGCTAAAAAGGAAAGGCGGTAGGAAACAAGGACACAAAGACGCACAGATGGAGGACACATGGAATGAAGAGGAAGGATGATCACAAGGACACAAGAAGGACATGGGGAGGAGGAAAGAAGACTAGAAAGGTAAGAATGAAGGATACAAGACTGTGATGTAGAAGTTAGAGCTCAAGAAAGCAAGGACAGAGATAGCAAAAGAAGGACAGACATAATGAATGACAAAAGGGTGTAGGGTTAGGGCGTAGCACACAATGAAGGAAATGAGAAATAATCTACAGTCATAAAAAATACAGGAACAAAGAAAAGAAGGTATGAACCCTGATATATTAACTATCAGGTCAAATTTTATATGTTCGTCTCAACTGGCTCCACTTAGTTTTAAATGTTTCCCTTCCTGACACATTAACCTAATGTTTGCCACACAGGAGCACCGAGCGCTCCTGGAGAGGGCATAAGAAAGAGCTTTGTTGTCTTCATCAGGCGTCCAGAGAGAGATCCACTTTACACAATGGAGTTGCTCCTCTCTTTTCCTCCCTGAAAAAGGTCTCAGGCACCTTGAATCCATTTGAGTGACAGCGTGACAAAGAGTCTTCTTAATGTCCCGACGACGGAGCCTCCTCCTCTTTCCCTCCAAACTTCCTTACGGGGCAATCAGCTGTGTCCATCGTGCCCCCTCTTCCTGACCCCCAGGCGGCACTGCTTCATCAGCAGCACCCCTTCCCCCGTTGTGTCCCCCTCTGTCTCTCACCACCCTCCAGATTAATAAGCACAGGGTTGCCCGCGGTGACGGAGCTCACACTTAAATCCCATCAGCCCTCCTTACAGCAGCAACCGGTCTTTTTGTCCTTATGGGACAAAGAAAGTAGAGTCACCCTTTGTTTGAGACTTGACCCCCACACACAAATCTTGCTGATGGAAAAAGGTGACAGTAAAATCTCCTGAGGCCTTCATTCAGAAACTATACCTTCAAAAGATAAAAAATTAAAAAAATTAAAAAAATTAAAAAAACGTGGGCAGAAATTACCGCACAGGTCATTTAAATAGAATAAGCAAAAAAGAAAAAAAAATTAGAAGTCATTTTCAGATAGACAATAATTAAGTACAACCCCTGGCAAAAAGTATGGAATCACCAGTCTTGGATGAGCACTCATTCAGACATTTCATGCTGTAAAACAAACTCAGACCAAAAACATGATACAATATTAAGGTCGTTCCAAAGTGCAACTTGTTGGCTTTCAGGAACACTCAAAGAAATGAAGAGAAAATATTGTGGAAGTCAGTGAATGATACTTTTATTGACCAAGCACAGGGAAATAAATATGGAATCACTCAATTCTGAGGAAAAAAGTGTGGAATCACTCAAATTGGAGGTAGAAAAAAAAGGACACACCCAGTCTATTTCCTTTCCCTAAATGGACACCTGCCCCAGATTAGATGTGCCCGTTAGTGTGCAGTTCAAAACACCTGCAGTCATGACACCTTGGAGGGCTGCTGGACGAAGTGGAGTGGTGAGAACCATGGCTCCAACAAGAGAAATGTCCCTTGAAACAAAAGAGAGGATTGTGAAACTTCTTGAAGAAGGTAACCCTTCACGCATGGTTGCTAAAGATGTGGGCTGTTCACAGTCAGCTGTATCCAAGATATGGACCAAATACAAACAGCATGGAATGGTTGTTAAAGCCAAGCGTACTGGTAGACCAAGAAAGACATCAAAGCGTCAAGACAAACAACTTAAGGCCATTTGTCTTGAAAACCGAAAAAGTACAACTAAACAGATGAAGCATAAATGGGAGGAAGTTGGAGTCAATGTATGTGACCGAACCGTAAGAAATCGCCTAGAGGAGATGGGATTTCAATACAGGAAAGCTAAACGAAAACCAGCATTGACACCTAAACATAAAAGAACGAGACTCCAATGGGCTAAGGAGAGGCAATCATGGACTGTGGATGACTGGATGAAAGTTGTCTTCAGTGATGAGTCAAGAATCTGCATTGGACAAGGTGATGATGCTGGAACTTTTGTTTGGTGCCGTTCCAGTGAGATTTATGAAGAGGCCTGCCTGAAGAAAACAACCAAATTTCCACAGTCCTTGATGATATGGGGCTGCATGTCAGGCAAAGGCACTGGGGAGATGACTGTGGTTAATTCTTCTATCAATGCACAAGTTTACATTGACATTTTGGACAGTTTTCTCATCCCTTCAATTGAACAGATGTTTGGTGATGATGAAATAATTTTCCAAGATGACAATGCATCGTGCCATCGGGCAAAAACAGTGAAGGCATTCCTTGAAGAAAGACACATTCAGTCGATGTCATGGCCTGCAAATAGTCCAGATCTCAACCCAATTGAAAACCTGTGGTGGAGATTGAAAAAAATGGTCCACAAGAAGGGTCCAACCAGCAAAGCTGATCTGGCAACTGCTATCAAAGAGAGTTGGCACCAAATTGATGCAGAATACTGTTTGTCACTCATCAAGTCCATGCCTCAAAGACTGAAAGCTGTTATAAAAGCCAAAGGTGGTGCAACTAAATACTAGTGATGTATTTTGAATGGTCTTTTGTTTATGCGTTTTTCATGATTCCATACTTTTTTCCTCAGAATTGAGTGATTCCATATTTATTTCCCTGTGCTTGGTCAATAAAAGTATCATTCACTGACTTCCACAATGTTTTCTCTTCATTTCTTTGAGTGTTCCTGAAGGCCAACAAGTTGCACTTTGGAACGACCTTAATATTGTATCATGTTTTTGATCTGAGTTTGTTTTACAGCATGAAATGTCTGAATGAGTGCTCATCCAAGACTGGTGATTCCATACTTTTTGCCAGGGGTTGTAGCATTTGGGTCCAAAAATTTACCAAACACATTATTATGTGTTTAAACTGGCACAATGAAGGTTGTTATCCATGGTGCCATGTTCCGTACCAAAGACTGTAAATCACAGACAGAGTTAATAAATTCAAAACCAATGCAGAATCATTCAATATACATGAATCAGGTAAATATTGTTTTTTTCTTTTCCCACTTCAGACAAGATGCTAAGAGGGTTATTTTTATCCACAGTAAAAAGACCTTCCTAGAAGGTTTCCTGCACAATCAGTTGCTCCAATGGTAATGCTAGGTGCTATGTGACAAACATTTAATGGATAAATCTTGCTTTATTTAATCTTCCTTTAGTAATATTTGTTATAAGAAAATTAAAAGCAAAAATAATAATAACATACTATCACCTATCCTTTCACAAAGATCTTTGCGCCTGTCCACTAGTTTCCTACTTGTGAAAATGTACAACCTCAGTCAAACAGCAGGAAAGAGCTGAGAGATTTCATTGGATTAGCTTAATGTCCTTACAATATATTAACCAATGGCCCCTCAAAGTTGGTCAAAATATGCCCAGCCTATGGCAGCCATTTACGCTAAATGGTCAGTCCACTACTTGGAAAAAGCCACTTATATGCAATATCTCCAAAACAGTTTATAAAAACACGCAGGCTCACGAACCGTGTCCTAATTTTTTTCATGACTCTGTGTTCCAAATAGGTATTTTTAAAATCTGAAGTGGTTTGCATGACATCCTTTCAAAAGCTGTTCCTCAATTGTTAATAGACACAAGCTTTCCTGTTTGCTTTCTGTTATCAGATTTTCATGTTGCTGTTGTATTTGCTGCAGTACTTGAGCTGTAAATGTTAACACAGTGGGAGCATGGAAGAGAAAACAAGGGAGCTAAAAAGAGAGAGAGAGGGAATGACCTCCGCTGCCACAGAGGAACACTGAGTCCTCGCGGCAGAGCGCTGGGTCTTGGTCACCGTAGCCTTGGACAAGCTGCAGCAGCCTATGGGAAAGCCTTCTGCAGCAGGCAGCCCTCTCCCCCGCAGTCCTGGCAGCGTCAACACAAACTGACCTTGTGCAGAATCCTGTTTGGGGTTGTGTTTGAATGTTTGTAATTCAGTGTGAGCAAGAGCAGGGAGCTTAGGGAATTATATATGTGTGCAAAAGGCAGAAATGCTGCTGCTAGGGTGATGTGGGAAATCAGGCTGGAAGTCTGAGTGTTTCCAGCTGTCGTTGGTGCAAATTCAGTCCGTTGTCATTAATAACGCTTAATACATAAAACTGGACACAGCCATTAAGATGAAATCACAAAATGTTAAAACCTACAATTGTGAAAGAAAAACAGTTGTTTTTTTTCTGTTTGAAGTGGAAAACTCAGGAAAGCAAAATCTTATTAATTTTCAGATATTTAGCTCTTACTGCTTAGAAAGATAACTAGATTACTACATCTTTTAAGATATAAATTTCTGGTATTGGATTAGCACATATTTGTAAGTGTAAAGTAGCACATGTAATAAACTCTCCCTCCATTGTTTCATGTGAAATGGATGGCTGGCAGCTTCCCCTGCAGCTGTGAGGATCTAATTTTAGCAGGCTTTTAGATGACTGAGTTCTACAGTTCAGCATGCAAACATTGAGGATGGCTGCTGCTATTGCTTATATTCTAGGTAAGTGAGGGTTTTTTATAATTCTTGTGTAGTACTATTTATGTTACCAGAGTAATACCTATGCAATGGTAACTAGTTAGTAAGTCTGTTAATAAAATTATGATTTTTTTTGTGTGTAATAGATCAACATAAAGTACTTCATAATTGTGAAGGGCATGGAAAATTACACAAGGCTTCATGATTCACAAAAAATCTGAAAAGTGTTGCATGCATCTGCTTAACTCAATAGTTTGTAGAAGCACCTTTACCTCTGAAACCCTTTCAGGTATGTGTTTATCAGCTTTGCACATCTAGAGACTGGAATGTTTTCCATTCTTCTTTTCAAAATAGCTCAAGCTCATTTAGATTGAATGCAGAGCCAAAAAGAACTTGTAAAGTCCTGTCACATATTGTCTGTTACAATTGCAACAGGCTTGTACTTACTATATTTAAAGAAAGGGATGCCCAAAGTAAGGTTATGGGTTTACAACTTTTACTCCCTTCTACTTTGTTTACTTAATGGAAATACTGCATGCTTAGATTACTATTGAGCACATAAAAGTCATGATATAAGCATTTTCTTTTGTAAATTTTGTCTCTTTATAAAGACTTTGTAGAACCCACAAGTAATTTGACTTTAAGACATATAGCGCAAGTATTAAAAAGGTTGGAGACCTTTTGTCTTAAGACATTCTAATAAAAGCAAATGATGTGAACCAGATTAAGTGGTCCTTGGACTACTGATCATTGTTGTCATTACTCTGAAATCTTACAGGGGTTACTTGATCATGCCTGGTTTAGGCTGTAATGATGTTCTGTTGATATGTTTAGAACTTCTTCAATAACCAACACCATCAGTTCCAACAAGCTTGTGATGGTCTTTAAGGAGTTTATTAGTTTTGTCCACAATGAGATGTTTCCCTATATTTTGCTGCATTCATTTTACCTTGTGCCTTAATGAGCCTTCCAGGGCCTGCAGCCAAGAAGCGTCTACATTGCATGATGCTGCCCCCTCCATGCTTCACAGTAGGGATGGTGTATTTGTTGTGATAAGCAGTGGTTGGTATCCACCTGGTGACAAATCTAGCCTTATCGCCTAAAAGCTCCACTTTGGTCTCATCAGATAGAATAACTTTCTACCACCTGACCATAACATTAGTCTTCTTCAACAGTAACTTTCTCATCAATAATTTGCTGTTATACTTTGACTGATAAAAAAAACTTATATGAGGAGTCTGTCCCATCTCAGCTGCTGAAGCTTGTAAATCTGTCAACTTTTTGTATGTTTTCACTGATATTTTGCAGATTTCTCAGCGCTGATGAGCTCCAGGTTTTTGAGGTTTGAATGCGTCCCTGCCATCATCCAAGTTTTCAGCTCCCTCCACAGATTTAGGGATCAGATTTATTACTTCCAGTCAGAAGGAACATGTCAAACTTAGAAGATTAGTTTAAACTTAGATTTACTGGAGGCATTGATAAATTTAGGCTTAACTATATTTAGTACCTTTCATTGCATTTTTTTGTGAGAGCTTAAAGAAATTCAATCATTCATATTCTCTAAAGTATAAAAAATTAAAATGGCATATAACTTATCTTAATAATATATTATAACTATATTATTAAGTTATAGTATTATAACTTAATGTATGGTAATATAAAGCTTAAAATATTTTGACAGAAATTCAATGAGTAGATTGAGGCAAAACCTTTTGTAACATCTAAAAATAATACTTCTGTTCATCAAAGTAAGCAGTGAATATATCTCATGTGAGCAGAAATTTTCCACTGGTGTAGATTTGGACAGATGACAAAATTTGTGTCACCCTGACCCACACATATCCATGTGGAAATGCTAAATCAGGAAGAGAGAAAACACTCAACTTTCCACTTTCGGTATTTAATTGACAAAATTTTAAGTCACATATTGACTGAATGGCTGTCATTTTTACACAAACACATTTAAGCTTGAGGACCCCTTTAATCATTACTCTGAATTTAATTCAAAACAGAGAGTTAAGTGAATGTTTAGAGGCTAAAGACAACCAGCAACCTCAAAAAATCTGATTCACTACAATCAAAAAGATGATCATCAGTGCGTAAAGAAAATTGCATGAAGAGAAAACAAAGACCCTAACAATGAAATTTAACCTAAAAATAACCCCCCAGGCTTCTCCCCAGACAATTGCGGTTCAACCCTCTCCATGACACAGTACACACTGTTCTCTTTTAGAAGAACAAGAAAGGTGCAGGAAGAAATTTCTGGCTGCAGACTGTGTTCCTGCAGAGTTGGCACCTGTGAGCAGGGGTACACCCAGTGAGAACACAGTGTTCCATAACAGCGCAGTGCAAGGGGGGATTCTCAGACAGATGCTTTCCAGGTTTCAATGGCAAGAATGAGGCTGTGTTATTTATAAGTGCTCTCTGTGAAGCATCGTGAACACTTTGCTCTTCGTGAGCTCATACTGGTGTAATGGAGCCCACAAAAATCTAAAAAAGTAGATTTAAAAAAAGAGGACCACTGTAGATATGAACCCAGGCTTCATGCCTCAGAGTATCTGTAAAGTCATTTCTGTGTCAAAGAGTTCAAATCAGCAAACAGAAGAGACATTCCTCTTCAAACTTGACATCTCGACATTTGTCTGGAAACGCACGCATGCCCTTGCACCTAATGTTGTTGTATGTTGTTTTTAACTTTTTTGTACAAGCACTTTGAATTGTCTTTGGCTGAAATGTGCTATATAAATAAAGTTGCCTTGCCTTGCCATGCCTTGCCTTGCCTAATGCTGTTTCCTGACAAACAATTTATGCACACAGTAGTTTGTTCCATTTCTGCCAAATAGTTTATTTTGGCTTTGATCTTCAGATAAGTAGTTCAGAAACAAAGGGTGGAAGTAAAACTCCTTTGACTATGTAAGCTTTGCATTTAGAGCCGCACATTGAGAAGAGAAGGTAGAGACAGAGCAGATTGGGTTCACTTCACTGAGTCAGTCAATGATCCAGCAGTGACAGATAAGAGCTTGAACTGCAAGTCACAATCTCAGATAAGAGGACAGGAGGAAGTTAAATCTACTGGGGTCGTATGCCAACCATACATAAATCCACATAGACACACACACACATCTATTATCTCACACAATTTTTATCCGAAGCCTCCCTAGCAACAAAGACCAGAATATTCAGGCTTTTCTGTTACTCTGCATGTCCTACCTTCCTGACAGTCAGCTTTCATCAATCACTAAAAAGCCACACTCCCTAAGTCTGTGAAACAGGTTATACACAAGTAAAATACCTGCAACACTTTCAAATAATGTCAATGTAAGATGGATTCTGTTAAATGCATTTCTTGGACCGGTTAACTCCTTTCATATGAACAGTTCAAACAAAATATTTATGTAGCCTGTATAAAATAACATAGTCATATTTAATAAATCATAATAAATGCTTTCTGATGAGACTTGTCGGATTAAAAGTACACTTTGAAATTAGCAACCTTTAAGCAGGAATTAAACCTACCTGACATTAAGCACACATCTCTGCATTAAAATGTATAATATATGCAATCTGTATAAGTTCCTACAATCATTAATTATTTTGTAAGACACTGCATGCACAAATACATGCAATCTTTATCCATATTACTATGCAAAATGTCTTGACTACCTTTTAAGATGTGGAATAAGAAGTCAAATACTTCAAACAGTAATGACCATTTAGTTTAGTTTTTTCAGTAATGCTCAATAGTGATCCATCCATCCATCCATCCATCCATCCATCCATCCATCCATCCATTTTCTAACACCCTTGTCCCTAGTGGGGTCAGGAGGGGTGCTGGTGCCTATCTCCAGCTAATGTTCCGGGCGAGAGGTGGGATTCAATAGTGATTAAAAATAAATTATTTGACATGCAGGAAAAACAAAGTTTAGTATCTCTTACAAAAATAATTATTTGAGTATTCTTTCAGAACACAAGGTGAAAACTACCAAAGAATAATATGTTTGCATTTAAACAGGAAAAATAAAGGATATTTAAACGGAATTAAAGACTTCCTGCAGGTGAAACTAAGACATACAGTAACAGCTGATGGTAGAGGGCAGCGAGGAGGAAGGCCCACCCCCCACCAAAGGGATCAATGCACATAGATGGAAAGGGTCACAGACCTTTGACATCTCCTTTAAGCGGGGGGAGGGACACAGGCTTTTGTCACATTGGTTTTAATGATCCAATTGTCAAGTGTGTCATACAACTTTATATGTCCCCAACAGTTTGATTCACATTTCACCCCACTGCATATCCATTTAATAATTATACCACAGTCATAGTTTTCAATCTTAAGGATAAAAATACAAAATATTCCTCCATATTTTATATCATTTCTGTGCAGCTGCCTTGTTTAGCTTTTCATCACTCCCACATCTGTTTATCCGTTTTCACCCTTCTCTTCCCCACCAAAGCCTCCCTTTAGCTGAACTCCGGCCCTTATCTGTGCTTTTACTCCCTTGGATTATTTGATGCATTTCTTAGCACAGATTTAAACACTTAGATAGGCAGGATATGCTTACATTTTATTCATGCTTCCACTGAACTCATATCAACAATGGGATTTGGTCCATCCATAAATGAGTGTTTCCAGATGCGCACTCTGGGAGACTAAACTGTTCAAACTACCGCTCCTGACTAACACAGAGTGATTTACAGGCACCGAAGGTTTTCTTTCATTGATTTGGACCCAGACATTTGCAGTGAACACAATGTTCCTGGCTTATTATAAAAGGCTTAATGTTTACAAGAATGCATGTGGAACACATTTAGCTCTGCAAATCAGAGTAGAAAGGCTCTTTTCATTTTAGTGTTTGGTTAAATATCAACTGATCTACAACTACCTAAATGAGTTCATTGGATATCCATTCCAGTCTACCTCACACTAAAAACTGTTACCATAAAAGTATAGAAAAATACTGAAATTTGTAAAGGGGCTATTTGCTTTTATTGCAAGCTCTGTGGAAAACTTTTCTCAGATGCAACTTCATTTATTAGCATGCCTGGATTTTGAATATCACGTGAAGACTGATAAAAGCTTCTTGATTTCTTTCAGAAGAGATAGTTTGGGTCCAAGAATTATTTTACATCCAAACTGAACATGTTTTGTTGCAAGTTATAAAAAACACAGCAGAATTTGCCATTTTCTTTCAAGCTAGCTACTATTAGTCAAGCCACTGACAATGTATTCCTATTTAATTTATGCAGATAAACAAGCAGTTTGTGAAGTACTCTGTGGTTGATGACCTGTAAAAACTTTAACTTTCACCATGTTTTGAAGTTGTATATATTGAATCCAAGGCTACTCTGAGTTTTTCAATATTCTGCATCAGGATTTCGACATCTGAATGCATCCTTCTTGTATTTCTGGGACATTGGAAGATATGCCATTTCAGTATAAATGAAACATATAAAAAAACTGATGTTAAATTTATAAGCTACAAGTCTCATCTGCAAAATAAATGAATTGCAAATGTACAAAATAGCAAATGGACAAAATGATCAGCTCTAACTAGCTCCATCACATTTTTCCCACAACATAAAGTCATTTCATTGAGATGTTGGAAAAAGTCCCTTGTGTTCAGTAAATCATAGAATCAAGCTGCCTCTACTTGTTGCTATCTACTGTTATTCAGTGAGTTAAACTCAGTCACTGTGCTGCAGTGCTAACTAAGATTATTTGACTAAAGTTAGGCTTCTAAACAATTAGTTTACTACAAGAAAGACACATTTGACTGCATGGAAATATTTCTGATAGCACATAAAAATAGACTCCCATGACATGGGACACAAAAATACTGTGGGTATTCTTCCATGTTTAGTTTATTTACTTAATAAAAGTTTCTGACACACTAATACATTTGGTGTAAAATTGCAACTGTTTTGCAATATTTGTTTAGGAAGTTGTTTGCAAATATGGGTGAACAGCTTGCTTATGCATGTTTAAATCACTAGCTGTATTTATTCATCGTTGTACCAGAGCCGTAATGTACTGGATCGGGAGGAAACACATTATGATCTAATAAAAAATAAGCTTAAGAATTCACCCCTACTCTGAAAGCTGGGGAGCTTCACTTTAGGAAAACTACCAAAGATCTGGAAAATGTAATGATTGGTAACATCCTTGTAATTAGTCATATTTTTCAGTTTGAAAACTGCTTGTTTGATTTGTTGGCTTTAAGTCGTTCTCTAGGTTGGTTTACTGTTGTTTTAGAGTATTGTCTACTAATTTTTGTTATGTAACCTTGGCCTTTGTGAATATATATCCCCTGTAAGTTCATTCCTAACTTAGGTCAGCTGAGTTTGTTTTCCTTAGTTGTGTTTAGCTAAGTTGAACCCCCCCCCTCCCCCCTCCCCCCCCCCCCAAGTCTTTCATAAATTTTTGAATTTTTTGCTTTTCCATGGATTTTGTAAATGCGTTACTAGAGAGAATGTTTTTTATACATTTCTTCATATTTCACACTGCTTTATCTAAATAAATAAACAAAATACATTATCAGATTCCATTTATTCAAGGCAAAAGCCAGCCAAGCCACTGTTGCCTCCCTTGTTAAATTATTAACTTTGATTAACCACATTTTTTAGATAATTTTATCTCATCGCACCACAAGCTAAAAATAATCCCAGACACAAAATCTGAGGGAAACATGAAGAGATCTTAAAAAGCAACGCAACAAGTTACAATTTAAAGAAATTGAACAACGGATGAGAAATTAGCATCTAACAGTCTGGGAAGGGTTATAAAGCCATTTCTAAGGTTTTAGGACTCTGGTGAACCACAGTGACAGTCATTATCCTCAAATGGTGGAAACCTGGGACAGTTCTGAACCTTCCTAGAGATACAAAAATTAGAGGGCATGGCCGCATCATCTTGGGGTCACACAAAAAACCTCTAGAACATCCAAAGCAACACAAACCTCACTTGACTCAATTCATGTAAATGTTCATAAGTCAACTTTAAGAAAGAGACTGCGAAAAAATATCATTCTTTGGAGAGTTCCGTGGCCAAAAACACTGATGACAAGCATAACACAAGGAACTATCTGTTAATAAACATTTTGCCAATCTGAAGACATTTTGCTGACAAAAGAAAGTATGATGTTCATTGAAAAAGGGCATAATACTGGCTTCCTATGGGATGCTTTCCTGCTTTAGTATGTGCAGTTCTATACATAATGATAATGCAATAACAGTTCATTATACTGTGCAGCTCTAAATAAACCTAATTTAACTGAAAAGACTGAGAAATAATATGTTTTTTCATTAAGAATTCTTTAAATTCTTGTGGGCATGAAGTTGTTTAATTTTGGCCAATAGCTATGAAACAGCATCTGAATAAACTGTATATGGAGTTCAATATTGTTCTCAGAGGATTTTGACAAAGTTTAGCTGTCTTCACTTTATATCTTGATATGAGGCTTAGACATAAGGTAATATAATGTTACAAATTAAATGATCCAAATAGTGATATTTAACCTTAGTGCAAATCAGAAATACTGATTTCTGATTAACTGCAATAACTTGCCATGCTTTATGTACTAGCATAATCCATTTTTGATATTTTCTGCAGACATTGCTGATTTCTTCTGATATCTGAAAAATACCTCATCCAGCACTGACGTTTGAAAAGTTATTTTCAGACCACAGGTTTGTGGCAACAACAGTGAAAAAAGCAAAATCCCAAAAACACCATCTTAACTCCAGGTGTCGCAATTTCATAAATTACACCTATTTTAAGGACAACACCTGCTTTCTATGTTTTGTCAGAAATGCAAGAAACAAAAAGCACTGACCTCCCTCTCTCTAGCTGGGATTTTATACCTTGTGCCATCTGCACTCGTGATCAGAAAAGACCATAATTAAAGACAGGTATTTAAAAGAAACAACTCCCCATACTTCCGTGCAATCCCTGTTGTTCTTTTGTAACTTAAATATTACAATTTGTTTGGATAGGTGTTTGAAAACATAGGTTCTGCTTCATAGATCAACATGTAAAATTGACATGTTGCTGGAGTTGGCTGGAAAAAACCCCATGTAAACAGAAACATAAACCTGTGTTAAAGACAGCAATGCAAATCAATAGGTTTCTTACAGTACTGAGCAGATTCAAAAGGGAGTTTTCACACTTGGGTTTGCCTTAATAAATTACTTTTTTTATGAACAAGCATTTTTTTTCAGCATTTTCCTCCAAAAAAGAAAAGTGAAACAAGCAGCAAAGTCAGAGTCCTTATAAAAGGTAAAATGTATTGGGAGAGAATGAGAGAAAATAAATCAATCTGTTACCGTGGTGACAACTGTCTCATGCACAAATGGATGTGGATATTATCCATTGTTAAGCTTTCTCAGAAGAGAAATGACACATGACATTTTTGGGACACTTTCTGTTTCACAGCTCATAAAAAAAACAAGTCAGGTCAAAACTACATAAAGTAAGTAAAGTTGATGAAGTATTGTCACAATATGGTTACAAAAAAAAGTTTTCGAAGTAAACTTCGAAAACAGGGTAAGTACTAATAACTTTTTTTCATGGAAATTTGGGAATCATGTCATGTTAAATATGGAAACCAATAACATATCTGACTTAAGCAATATAATGACCAGAATTTGATGCATTTACACAATGCATCATTTTCAGAGCACATGCATCACTATTGTTTTCCCATTTTGAAAAAGCTTTAGCACAGCAATCCAGCACCAGAGCTGCTGATTTTAAGCGCTCCAACAAAGAAACACAAGGACAGAGACGTCAAGGCTTTTCTAAGGGAGAAAACCTGTCCACTTGCAAGAGTGGTGTCACGGGGCATTACTTATCTCCTCCCAGATTAAGTCCCAATTGTTGGTCAGGAACAAAGGCAGTCAGTGAGGAAACCAGCCCCCCAAGGGACAGATGGTCAGCGTCCAGAGCCCCCTCACCACCTGACCCCTCCAGCCTTCGCTCTCTGTGACAGGGTTGCACGTGCTTTCATCGAGACAGGCCACCCAGCTAATTCACAATGCTCACCAAATAACAATAACACCTGCGTGACTTCAGGGCAAAAAAAGAATTCATGCATTTTTATTGATAAACGCTGCGGTGTAGAATGCCACAAAATAATATAAATTTTATATGATATTGAATATTAGTCATTTAAATAACTTATTTACCTAAATATCTTACCTAGATATTTTGATTAGAATTTAACTTGAACTGTTTGTTCAGCAATTAGCTTTTATTATTTCTCGAGTGATCTCCAGGTGTTGGTTGTATCCTACATCAATTAATCAAATAATTAAAAGTTAAGAAATAGAAATAATAGAATAATAGAAATAATATGTAAATTGGATTAATAATTCAAGTTTGTATTGAGCTCATTTAGTGAATCTGCTAAAGCTAAAGTCACACATGCTAGCAAGCTAAGCTTCTAATCCCTCAGGCAGTTGTTGCTAGTGAATAGTACATCTCTGCTGAGGTTATCATGGAAAAGGGTTCAAAGGTCACCTTATTGGATTTTAAAAAGTTTAATTGCTATTTTACTGTTTTACGCCTTATTTTTTATTCTATTTTCTGTATTTCCTATTTACCTGGGAGAACAAACCACTATGAAAAAAATGGAAAGGACAGTGTTAAAAATTAACCATTAAAGTCATCTCGATTTTAGCTAAGGAGATTAGCTCATAAGTGTAATGTTTTATAATTATTATATTCTAACAAATTAACTACTTTGATTTGCTAGCATGTTCTGGAGTTGAAACTTAAAATATACTGTAGTTTCAGTAAACTATTAGCTATTCCATCTATTGTGCAGAGTCCAGCTATGCATACCAGTAAGGCTAATATGTTCATATCATTTGTACTATAGATTAATATGTTAACTTAGTAAAAGTTTTAAATGATCATTATAATGAATAGCCTCAGCCTCCACAACATCAGCATAAATTTGTCATAAAGTCTCAAAATAAAAAAACGTTTGAACAAGTTGTTGTAATATGTAAAGTGTATTACTAAGCATTTTAATACTTTTTTTTCTAAATTTGTCCTCAATTGATAAATTGCCCCCAGGTGAATACTGACTTTATCCAACATAGGCAAATATGTGAAGCATTAGATCAACCAATCGATCAACCTGTATTCTGAAATAGCTCAAAGATTCATGAGCCATCAAAGGGAAAGTATATAGTGTATAGAGGCAGAATACAACACAAGAAGAACAAAGATTTGAACAGGGTCAACAGCCAGAGAGAAGAAGAGGAGTGAGAATGTGGGGAGAAGGAGTTAAGAGGCAAAACAGAGGAAGAGGCAGAAGAGGTGGAGGACATATTTAGTTTCCATTGCTCCAATATCATCAGGCAATAGTTTGCGACCCACAACAAGATGCTGATACCGTTCCCCCTACTCTTCATTCCTTAGCCACTTTTAGAACTTTTTCTTAGTACGAAGATTGAAAGTGCATGACTGCCAGACACATACACAGATGACCTTTCTGGTTGCAATGTGTGATAACTTTGCAACAGATGCCTGCAGAGGCTAGATAAGACACTCTAATGAATTGTTTCCACAAGATCGCAAGAGAAAATATTTGTTGTAATGTATTAGAGAAATTGTGGCGCAACACAAGTCAGGAGTTGTAGGAAGACTGCACTGTAATTCCAACAGCACTGCAAACATTTTTGCTAAAGCTGCAGTATGTAACTTTCATAAAAAAACACTTTTTTTATTTTTTTTTTACATATTTGTTGAGAGTGTCACTATGTCCTGAAAGTATAACATGACAGAGATTTGTGAAAAAAAATAGCTTGGCTGCCTTCTCCCTGTGGTTCTACTCCCATCTGCATAAATGTACCGCTCCCTGTCAGAAACAACCAATCAGAGCCATGAGGAAAGTCTTAGCACTGTCAATCATCCTTGTGTGGTGTTTCTCAATGTGCTAATGGTGGAGGAACAACTTACTATTACAGGAAAACTGCTTGTCCACCATGGCCATGCTAACTAGCCTGCACATTCATGACATGCTCTGCTGTGGGGAAGACACAGTAGTCTAGTAAAGAGGAAGGGTTTGAGCACTGCCTATACTAGGATGATTGACAATGTTAAAACCCCACTCGTGGCTCTGATTGGTTGTTTCTGACCAAGTAAAATAAATGTACTGAATATACGGAATTGAAGAAATTCAATTCAATGCAAGCTGTGTCTTGCAGCTTGCATTCCTCAAATAGTATCATTCTATTTGAAGGAATATTTAATGTTCCTATGTAAATGTATGCAAATGATGGCACCAGTTTCATTGGTTTAATTCTAACAGCTTGTTTTACAAGAGCTTGTGAAAATACATAAACTGACATAGTAGGGTTTTATCAGTCTCCATAAGAAATGGCTCCATGTGGAGTAACAAAGAGATGCAGTTTTCATAAACATAAATTAAGATAACCATTTATGTATGATAACATGTTGGAAATAAAAGCTAATAAACCAAATTTATGGAGAGAAAAAAAAAAATTTTATAGATGAGTTAGAGTTTTCCCAAGAGTGACAAAGCTGTAAAGACATCTTCTCTGCACCGTCATCTGATAGAATTTTATCTGTGTCTGTTTCAACACAAGCCTTAGGCAACTGCTGTTTTCTGCAGACAAGCACTTAAATTAGTGCTTTGGCTCCAGACCTCGTATACTTGACATGACTTCATCAACAATGCGTCAACGCAGGCAAAATCAATACCCTCACAAGATAAATACATTTCCTCCAGCACTAAAATTGTCGTTGCACATGAAAACGAACATTGGCAACTTAAAACGCTTTAGGTTGCCAGGGGTCGGTTACATACACAGACTTACAGTCTGACCTAACCACGGCAATAGGCGAGGCTTCCTAAACAAATGAAGAAAAACTGGTTTTTCAAAGCGAAATTGGTCCATCAGAAAGAGCAAGAAAAAAGTTTTCCTATACTTTTAAACGGATTGTGCACGATAACCTTGTTGTTTTTATTAACCTTTTGCAGTCCCTCTTCTCTGTGCAATCATTTAACATTTTCCGACAAAATCTACAGATGGAAGAAACTTTGACATACTGCTTGTGCGCGACCACCGTCCTGACAGCGTCACTGTCATGCAAACGTGAAATGTACTTGACATTTATCATACTTTTAGAGCAAAACAGCCAAGTGAAAGTCTTACCTTGCGGAAACTGGAAGCTGTTACGCGGCCATGTCCGTGGAAGGTCGCGTCTGTGAGCGTGAAGTTGCGCCCCTGACTCAAAACGCCACCATCACCATCGATGCTGCCCCGGACACAGCTGATCTGCGCACAGTCAGCTACCGGCTGACGTCAGGACTGTACTGTAAGCGCTGTCTGGGTCAGTTCAGCGGAAATTCCGCTCAGTTTACTGCGAAAATTAGGGACACAATAACCAAATGGCAGACACAAACACAGTAAGAGGTAATTACTTGTATATATATTGTTCTTGAAAGAGATAATAAAAAGCTATAAAAAAATTAAAAAAAACTAAACAAAAAAACCCAGATAGATAGATAGATAGATAGATAGATAGATAGATAGATAGATAGATAGATAGATAGATAGATAGATAGATAGATAGATAGATAGATAGATAGATAGATAGATAGATAGATAGATAGATAGATAGATAGATAGATAGATAGATAGATAGATAGATAGATAGATAGATAGATAGATTACGGCTATACAACAATGCAATGATAATTATTAATTACGTATGA
Organism: Xiphophorus hellerii; assembly: GCF_003331165.1. Lineage (NCBI taxonomy): Eukaryota > Metazoa > Chordata > Actinopteri > Cyprinodontiformes > Poeciliidae > Xiphophorus > Xiphophorus hellerii. The sequence goes on along the minus strand of NC_045677.1, from coordinate 18,923,689 downwards.
GTTTGCTGCCAGTAAACCTAAAAAATCCACAGAGCCTAATATTTCTTTTATTCCATTACTACTATTACTACTACTACTACTACTACTACTACTAATAATAATAATAATAATAATAATAATAATAATAATAGTAATAATAACTACTAATGTAGTTAGTAGTTATAATAATAATAGTAACTATATTATTATTATTATTATTATTATTATTATTATTATTATTATTATTATTATAAAAGAAATACTCTGATCAGGCTTTTCCTGTGCAATACCGATTTCTTTTAGGTATCGCCAGCCAATTTAACTTTTGACTGATTCTAATTTTTTCCCATAAACCTAATACATATCCAAGGCGAAAACATAAGTTTGTTTTAGAGGTATTAGATGCTAAGAAAAAATAAAGGAATAACAATGTCATCTTCCAGTTTATGCATCAACATGTCCCTAGCCTACATGTCTTGTTTATTTGTCTGAAAAAAGTGCATCAAGTATCTCTGTCCCAGAAAAGCTAAAATCATGAACCTGATTCAAATTCCTTTTTTTATTTTTTATTTTTTTAGAGCGAGGTCATGGCATAACTTGTAAAACACCGCCATCTCCTGGCAATCAGTAACAATGTTAATATTTGGCATTTGAACATTTTTGTTTGTTTTGTTTTTACACATTGCAAATATCTCATTGGATGGGGAATTCTGTGATGCATGAAACAAACAAGGGGTTAGTTACAAAAACAAATTGTCGTGTGAAACCGAGCTATTCGTTAAATTACGGTGAGCAATAGTCTCTGATTGAGGGGATATTAATACTCACGCCACCAAAGGAAAAACTACAGTGAAGAAGAATATTTTTTTTTATCTAACAAAACAATAACATTATCATTTTCGGATAACGTGAGCAAAAATTATGATATGTCCTTAATGTCTAGGGCTGTGCTGTTTCACCGTTCACCAGAAAACCATATATGGTTTAAATTACCGAAACAAACAGGAAATGGAAGAATAGGAAATCTGAACCAGATGAAGAAGTAAAAGCTATTGGTTTGTTAAAAATTACGTTAACGTGTTTGATCATGCCCACTTTTTACTGAATAAAATTTTAAATCGTACATTGAAACATTTGAGATTGCAACGTGTTGCATCTGCGAGTTCTTTCAGCGAGCCTTCGGCTCATGCGCATGCGTGTTGTGCTTGACATTTTGAAGCTGCTCCTCCGGGGTGTTTGAACAGGAAGGCGGACATGTTGGCCGAGCTGTGTGAGAAAATTGTGCACAGTATGCGATTGTTTTCCGAAAACTAATACACATATTACGTGATTCCTATTTATATTCAGTGTGAGAACTCTTGCAGTTCGGACGGGGGAAGCAGCCGCCACTCATTGACAGCTGAGGGGACCTAGCGGAAGAAGGACTGCCGTTGAAAACGTTATATCGACTCCGTGTTTAAACTTCGAAATTTGGAAGAAGCAGAAGTTTTTCCACCACCACTTCTACTTTTGAGCTGTCAGATTGTGGCTTTCTGCAGGGGCCTGGTACAGCTATGGGAGCACGCGTGGATTAGTCTTCCTTCTAACTTTATTTTTCAACGTTGCATTTACTTATAATTGCCTTTTGTTTGGAACGTTTTAAGCCCTTATCCTCAGCGGCATCCTACGGAGGTTGTCTAATCTGTTGCCGCATTTATCTTTGCCACTGAAGTTGTTTGCCACTTGTACTGAGGGGGGGGACACCTTCCCCGACTTGGAAAATGTGGAGTGGTAGGTGCCACCTTAACGCCTTCATTGTCTGTGGAAGCTGTGGGACAACGATGCATTTTCTTTGAGGTGCGGTGTAAAGTTCACACGAAGAAAGGGACGTTTGGCTGGCTAGCTACCACTGGCTAACGCTAGCTAGCTAGCCAGCTTGCTTGCCTCGCCAGTGAGCTGTTTTTGTTCATAACCCACCCTCGGGACTGTACTTGACAGCAAAAATGAGCGCAGGAGACGCCATGGAGTCTCGGTTTGAGAAAATCGATGCCATGTTACAAGACCCCAAATCGGAAATAAACACGGATTGTCTACTGGTAAGTTTGTAGCTTGTTAGCTAGCCCTGTTACCTACCGCTCTTTGGGGTCAGTCTACTCCTTGGAGCAGAAATTCTTTCCGAGACCGACAGATTGTCTCAGTTGTCACTCTACAAAATGCTTATATTAATGTCTATTTTGTTCACAGGTTAGATCGAGTTCAGACATCTACACGCGATTTTGCGTTTAATCTAGACGCACTGCATTAGTTCAAACCTGTTTTCAGACAAGAATTTTAAGTTGGAATCATAGTGCTGAAAGCAACAGACTCAAAAGTTTAATTTCACCCAGTTGATTCTGAGAAAGATCCAATCACATTCCACCAGACATAAAATAAGCAACTTGGAGAGTTTTGGGTTTAATTTTTTTCCTTCATGTTATTTAATGTTTCATTTAAAAATAGTATAGGTATTTTTCTTAGAGGTGTGTTTTTAAATTGTTGCGGTCTTACTACAATATACCGTACTATGCTTGTTTTTTTTTTTTTTTTTAGATCCCATTGCTCATAAGCATTTACTTTTTATGGGCTTCTAAGCACTCTCACCAGTAGCAGTGCAAAAGTCAACTGCATGCACTTGTTCTTGATGCTGTTTTTGAATTGATTACAAATCAGAGAGAGGTCAGGGCTATCTGCTGCGGTGCATAATGGGAAATGATATTCCAATTGTTTTATTTTGTTTTTGACTTACAGCTACAACCTTTATCAAGAGAGATGTAATAGCCCTCAGTAGAAAACATAAGAATCATAAGGTCAGGCCATAAAGAAAACCAGAAATCGGTATCCACTGTGAAAACCCCAATTGGTCCATCTCTAATTGTATCTATTTATGTGTTTGTTTTTGGGAAACAAATCAGGAGCCCTCCTTATTTGGGATGGGCTTCAGTGCATCTGGTCAAACTGCAAAAATAATCACGATTGTTATTGTTAAACTGTTGTATTATTTCTTTGTTTTGATAGCATTGTTAAGTGTTTTTGGTTCAGCAACTTGAAATAATATAGGCTTTATGTCAATTATGTCAGAGATAGTAATGTTGTCTATAGGTAATGAGTTATTAATGTTATTTGGATAATTAATATATCCTGAATATCCTTATTTTAATGTGATGTAAAGCAATAAACCAACTTTAAGCCTGTTATAACCTTCAGGCCTCCTGCATCAGTAGGTGTACCTGACTACTTCCTGACATCTGGGTGACGACTCTTCTGTTTGTGGTTGGAAGGCGGCTGTTGCCACGTGCTAATCCCTCCAGCACTCCTTCATTGGTTTTTATGACCGCAAACTTGGGAACTCTCTCACTCATTGTAGAGTGAACGCTAAAGGGAATCTTGTTGTCACACGACTGTTGATATCACAAATATGCCAGTTTACTACATGTTTTCACAGTGATGTGACTCATGGGAGTGTTTCTGCTCATATGTTTGTTGGTATTCTGGTATCTGGTGGCTAATTAGGTTTAGGGGACAAAACTTACCCAGAGTATGATTCATGCTGGAATTCTGGCTTTGGAAGGAAAAAAAATAAATCAGAATTTTCAGTGAATTAAGTACTACAGGAGTGTCTGTTTACAGTAGTATTACTGTAGTCAATTCATACCAAGCTGAAATCAGATGTTTAAGTACACTGTAAAAATACACAGTTTTTTGTTACGCTCGGATATTCCCTTCTATGTCCAACTGTTTTATCAAAATCATCTCTGTTTGCTAAATGCCAGAAATATTAATCGGTGCTATGTTTTGTGTCATTGTCCATTTTGAAGACTCTTTGTCCAAGCTCTTATTTCCTGCCGAATATATAGAAATATTTATAAGGTTCTCTCATCATGATGCCAAACATTTTAAGAAGTGCACCAATCCCTCCTGCTACAAAACAAGCCATTAACGTTACGGTGCCACCTGCAACATTAACTTAGTATTCTCATGCAAGCTAATGTTGCATTAACTTGCAACAGTTAAGTTACGCTTCCTTTTCCTTCCACTGTAGCACAACCTTATATGGCCAAACACTTCAACTGTAATTCCATTAGACTCCAAGAGATGTATTTTAAATTAAGGTATTTATCTCTGAGTGCATTTTAAAATTGCAAAGTAATTTACAGTACTAACTGGGAATTATTACTTTTGGACTAATAGTTGCTTCTACACTGAGTGATCTTTCAGTCCATGTCATTGTAGAACTTAATTCACTGAGGCTAAGAACCACTTTTTTGATTAGCTTCAACCAGGATCTGCCCAAGGTGTTTGGTTTTTGACACTTTCATCTTTGGAATACAGAACTTGTCTTCTTCCTCAGAGGTCTGAAAATTACCATGATGTTTATGGTTTCGTGTAGTTGTTTGAACAGACGAACATGGCACATTGAGGTGTGTGGAAATTCTAATGAAGGATCAATTCTTCTCTTGATATCTAGCCTCATTTCTTTTGATTTTCCCATTACGTCAGACAAGGTGGCAGTGTGTTTAAAATTACATTATCAGTTGTGACTCTGTTTAACTCGAGCATTTTTACATGATCAGAAGCTTACAAAGCCATAATATAATCTTCTAGGCTTTCCTAAAGTATTTAAAGGCTTAATAAAGAATAAAGTAAAGAGTAAAGAATGTTGCTGTTATGACAAGGATGAATGAGTTGGCAGACTACTTACCAAGCAAAAGAACATCAAGAACGGTGTCCGTTGGGAAAATGGGGGTTCACACTAAAACCCCACCCACATGCTCAAGTTGTAGAGTTTGTGTTATGAATAGGCAGCTTTAGATAACTGTCTTTAAACGAAAACATGCATATTTTGTTTGACCTCCCATCATGTTTCAGAAAGACTATTAAACTCACTCAAAACTCCACAGGCTCTGCATATTTAACAGGAAAAACCTGTGGCCACTGTTCTTACTGCAAAAACCCACACAAGGGGGCCGTTTATCGCTTTTTTTTTTTTTCTCTCTCTAGCGTTCTCACCGCTGATCAATGAATGGTGGTCTTTTTTTTTTTTTTCTTGCAGAGGCTCCCTCACTGCTACCATGCAACTCCACCCACAGCTTAATAAAATTCCATACTAATCAAATAACCTCTTGTCTTTGACTGGTCTGGAGTTCCCAGTGTGTCCCAAAGCCGTTCTGGAGAGAGAGTGAGCGTTGAAACCAGGCAGGCAGCTCTGAGGTGGCAGGGTGTGGGCTCTGCTTTTCTCCCATAAACCAAAATTATGTGGACTGAAGGGTAAAGACTCGTGTTTCCGAGGGCTGTGAATCAGGACGTTTTACTCATAAAGCAGCCAGAGAGCTTGGCTGTGAGTAATGGGTTTTATCAGATTGCACAGCTCTGGCCTTGTGCTGGCTATCATTATTTTCTTGCTCATGCATTTTGTTTGAAGTATCTTGATGTTGGAATTGTACTTTTCTTACAAGCTCGGTGTATTTAGTGTAAATATATCCAGCCTCTATGCACTGCCCAGCTTTAGGATGAGATGTGTCTCGTATTCTCTGACCCTCTTCTCTTATCTTTGTTGTTTAAATGAATCCTCCTTGGGGTGAAGAGTACCTCTGTCCAAGGTTCAAGCCCTTCAGTCTGTTTGGAGACACAGAAACTCACTGCTTTCAAGACTAATTTATATGGAAAAGTAAAATTTTAATAATTTTCTATGTCGAGTAGTTCAATGGTAAATTATTCCAGGCTCTGCAGTGTACACAGAGGATGTATTTTTTTAATTTATTTATTTTTTTTTGTGTGCTTTTTTTCCCCTGCAGGGCAAACATGACATTTACATTTCTACGCATGAATTTAGACAACATGACCTGAATTTTTTTTCATCTTCTAATTTTATGTCACTAGTTATGCGTTCAAAGTCATTTAACTGACTTGGCCTCTATTTCACATGTCTGCATGCTTCCTGGCTCTGTCTCTGTTGTTACTTTGGCACTTTTCAGCTTTTTAGCTGGTCTGTGTTTATCCTCCTCCAATCTCTGATTTGGACTTTAATTTTGCAACAGGAATAATTACAGGAAACAGCAAGGCAAGGAAACCAGATTTAAATTTAATGATCGTCTGAGTGCTGCATGTATATGTTGGGTTGAAAGGATTGGAAGTAATGAATAGAAACTGAAATTGGTCCAAATCATCTGCACTTATATTTGTTCAGGTCATAGTTACTGGGCAAGAAAGTTCAGTTAGAATATGTTTTTTTTAGAGTTCATGTGTTGTCTTGAACTAGGTCTTTAAGGTCTCATATCAACACTGATCAGTTTTTGTGAGTAAATTCAGTTATACAACATATCACAATGCAACTGTAGATTTTTAAAAACAAATACTTGTTGCTTAAAGTTATGTTTTGAAACATGTCTATGGCATATGTCCAAATTTTCCTCCATTGATGTTCTGTTAAGGCCTGGCATGTCTTACTCATGCTGAATGCCTTCCTTGTCTCTGCAACCTTTGCCTTTAATAGACAGCCCTAACCCTTAAGGTGGTGTCCACACAGATAGTGCAACAGTGCCTGAGTTTGCTGACAGATCTACACAGTTTTGACAGGGACATAATGCAGTGTTGTCAGTTCTCTTATTTAGCTTGCTAGGTTGTGGTGGTGTCGGTTGAATATCAAGGGGAAATGCTTTTTATGTTGAATGTTATTACTATCTAATAGGTGTTTCTCTTTTTTTTTTTTACATGTGCAGGTGTGATACAGCTAAACATTAAAATAAATATGTTTAGATGTTTTTTTCAATTAATAGCATATCTTCTGGAAGTCTGATCACTGACATGGTTTCATACATTCAATTTGATTATCTTGCCATACTTTACCTTTTTGTGAAGCTATTGCTATAATGTATCATGTTATAAAATATAAAGTTGTACCATCATTTTAATCCCCATGGGTTACTTAAATATGCCAGATATGTGGTCTGTTTTCACTTGGTTCAGATTATTGAGTAGCAGGTCAAATATTGTATTTTTCCTATCTGTAATAAAACAAAGAGCTCTCACTATATCAACCCAGTGTACTGTAGTGCACAGTTACTGTTATGGAATTGTGCTTGAATGCATAAAAGAAGATAATCTTGTAACTCTGCTTTTTTATTTCGATTGAAAACAACTACCTTTATCAAAGACACTGCAGCTCATTTTTCTTGATACAGACACAGTTCATAGAAAGCCTCGTGGTGTTTTAGCATTTCTGTTTACAATTTTCTTCAGCAAAGTGTCCATGGAACACATGAAAGTGTAAAAATATGTCCTATCCCATTACATATATTTTATGTTATAGGCTAGGGCTTGTGATACAAATGCAGCTTATTCCGACTGAGTTGTGCTTACAAAAGTCCTGGACACAGTTGAATGACGACATTCAACTGAAAACAGCTGACAGGCATATGAATGTGAATAAGACAGGTTCCTTATTTAATTTAGTGATGTAATATTCATACTTTGAGTGCAGAGTGGTTTTGTTTTAAATTTACCTAACCCTCGTCACCCCACTTATCCACACCTGGGCCTAACAATTTATTGGGTTAGTCCCTTGTTATTGCGAAGTTACTCTTAAAAAACTGATTATAATGCAGTATCACCACATAAATCTTTTTAATTCATTCGCTGAATATTAATAATATTGTTTGTAGAACTGGATGGATTTATTGTTTTAATCTCTTTTTAATTAATCTCACATTTTTATCTTGTTGCCATGACACACATTATTATTGATTAAACCTAAACTACTGTGAATACTTTACACTCTTACACATTCAAACAGTTATTTGAAATATCAACTATGATCAAGGTCAAAACCCATGATTAGAATCTCATGTTATGACTTTGGGTAAAAGTGATTGTATTTTCAAAAATCTGATATTTTCAATTTTCTTGACTAATGGCATCCACAAGCTTAATTGCTCCAGCTTAAAAACAGATAAACAAACCAGAACATCTTTATGATTAAATTAAGGTCAGCAGGGACCTGTTTCTGTTGCAGGAAAGTTCACAGTCGTAAACTGCTCTCCTCAGCCATTCAGTTATGGGAACAACAACTGGCCGAGCTATTTGTAGCTCCACATTCCCCAGACTGACTGATTATATTCAGGAATGCTGACTAAAATTATATTTTCTTCTCTAAACTGTCCTGGTTTTACTTTTCATCCTATCACAGTCTTCCTTTTCTTTTGTCTCTGAAGTTGTGTTTCGTATTTATACAGAAAGCTCTTGACCCGTGTCCTGGCTGTACTGTGCTGATGTTAAATACACAGGTTATTTGTCTGGGCAAGATCACAAATACTGGAATGGACAGCAGAGTTTCGGTAGAAAATTGAGCTCAGTGGGTGAAAACGTTGATGTGCTGTACCACTGAAGTATTTTCACATGAAAGCATTCGTAACAGGGAAGTTTTGCTCTCTTGGACTTTGTAGGAAAATGAAATGTCCTCGTTTTGCCATCCCTGGGTTCACTGTCACTGCCATTTATCCACTGTAGTAGTTAGATAAGCATCTTTCTAGGTAAGTGGGATTTCCTGTTGGTCCATATAATGCTCGGCAGCAAAATGTAAACGTAGTTTCAACAAAGTGAAGAAGGTAAAACAACTCTAGTGCAAAGTCTCGCCACTGGAGTAGATTTAAATGTTGGTTTCTGTCAGACTGCTTGGGAGTAAGCAGTAAGGAAGTGGTCTGGTATTTTATGCTTCGAATGGCTTCGCTGGGCTGTATGAACACATTTGTGTTTACACGAGCTCAGTCTACAGTGGAACTGCCTTTATTTGCATGGCCAGCTGAATGGCTGTCTGCACAATTGGTCACGTGTGGCAAGCTTATTGTGTTGATGAAGTGGCAGAAAAGGAAACAAGAAGTTGGGCCAATTCACATGCCTTATGTTGGCATGTTGAAGGGAATGATGTGGCTTAGTCTCGCATGGAAATTTCAGCTCAGACCTTAATGCCTGGAAAAGTGCTTGTGTGAGTTTTTCTCCCCTAAAAGGTTAGGAACAGAAGAAATAATTGCCCTATTTAATGTCAACCACCAATGTAGTTTTTTTTTTTTTGTGTGTGTAGTTTGGCAAATTTTTTTCTCGTTGGTCCTATTTAATATTGTGATTAGATTGATTTCCATGATGTTTAAAAAGGTTGTGGTACCTTTGGTTATATGCGGCAGTATAGGAATAGGTATAACGAGAAACTAAAAAGCTCTATCTTTTTACTTTTATAACATACTTACAATTTTTTTTTTTTTTAACAAAACTAGATCAAAAATTGAATCTGTTTGTGCCTGCTGCCAGTTCTTGTTGCACTGTGTAAATGACTGATTTTAACTGGTGCTACATCAATCAAATTCAAATCGGAATTCATCAGCTAGCACAAGTAAGACATTCCTGATGCCTTACCTGTGAATGTCTGGTTAAATGCCAATATATCATGTTTTAGTTTAGGTCTTCAATCCATTAAATGAAACACAGTTAAGATCATGCTCCTTTTGTATTAGTCCAACAACATATTTTGTTCTGCTTTTCTGAACCTTCTAAAAATCAGACATAGGTTAGGGACATGTGCTTTATTACATGAATTAGGATAACCTTGTTGTATTTTCTATTCAAAACTACTTTTTTTTAAAATTAAAGAACCTGCTGAGAATTAACTTTTTTTTTTCCTTTTGTTTTAGAACTTAGAAATTGGCCCAACTGGTATTAGGTAGGAAAAAGCTGATTGGTGCATTTTTAACTTTACCATTCCCAAAAAGGTGGTCTGTCACTTTTTAAAGATATAATTTCAGTAACTAGACTAAAAATGCTCCAAAATGCTTTCAGAGTTTAGGTAACTGATTTATGAATTCTGTATGCATTTCTGCTGCACTCTTGATTTTTGTGATGCATAGTTGTAGATTTAGTACAACTAAGCATGTTTTTAAAGACATTGCTAAGAAAGAAATCTCGGATTTTTCAAACCTGCAGTGCACTTGTTCATCTTATCCATCTTGGTAAATTTCATGCTGTTAATGACTGAGTCCTATGTGTGTGTTGGCGCTTTGAATTAAAAATGTGTCATTTTTCATTTGTAAAAATGTATGTTGATACAAACTTTGCTATATTGGCCTCTTTAAGTTGACACAAGGTACGAGCTCTTCAGTGCAAACAGAAGCACACATCTCTTCCTCTCTGCCAGAGCTGAGCACATGAACAGTAGTAGTAACTTCAACAATTTAAAAACTCCATAGCAAATTAAAAACTCCATAACAAATTGAAAATTAATAACTAAATATAATACAGTTTAAGCTAATTAAATTACTAAATTAATAAAAAAAAAAATCATTGAAATATGAATGTTAATTTCTAGGACGAATAGTAAATAGGACAAAATTATTATTCATGTCAATTTGCTTGTTTTTTGAGCAGCTACTGAAAATATATCTATTTTAATTTTGGCAAACATGCAAAATTCCAATAAATTTATGTTTGTGGGGAATTGATCATTTCATCTTTAGATTTCAGGTGGTTGTACAGTTGTGTTGTGTTGCAGAGTGGACGTCATACCAACAAATCTTCCACCGTATATGTTTTGATCTTTCTTAGAATCCAAAGCATCCTCACACATGAACCAGTTGTACTTTTCAATGTTCACTAAATGTTGCCTCGGGTGCTGCTCACTTCTTCTGTCATGTCATACCTTTGCAGTTTTGGCTGTTTCATTTGTTTGTTTCATTTGTTTGCTTATTTAACTGGCATGACATGGTACTGTTTGCTGTAGGATGTTTAGTGCTAAGCGTGCACCAATTATTCCTTACAGGAAGGATGCTTCTCTTTGTCTTTCTGCCATTTTATCCTAAGTTTTCAAAAAGCGATACACAAATTCATCCTTTGGAAAGAGCCGGAAGCACACATTCAATGCCTGTAAAGTATGAGCATTTTTACAAAACAAAAATGCCAAAATAATGTACAAAAAATAAAATAACATTTACACATTTGTTTGGAGCCAAAATCCGGCCTGTCCTGTCCTGCTTAAACTCATAATAGTCAAATAGTGTTCTTTTTGTTGTGGATTAAAGTCCTGCATGCTGAATGGCATTCCATTTGCAGGCGGTGCTGTTCATTATGTTCTTTTTTTTTTATTGTAAGTTCTCGTCAATAATAGGTTAGTAGTTCTCTTGTTCACGTCACAGTAAAATTTTTCACTTGCAGTATAATAACTCCTTTCTCACTCTGGGGTTTAATTCAAACCATCTTAGTCATCATTGTTGTCGATTCTGACCTCATTTGTTTCCCTGTCCTTGCTTTCCTATTGGACCAGCCCACTTTGTGCCAGCTCTCCACTCCCTTCTCCCTTCCATCATGGTGGTAGACACTTGTATTGATTGAAAACATGCTCTGTTCAGTGAGTTGGTACTGGGGATGGACTTTTTCTGTGTCTTCCTTACTTTTTGTTGAGAACTTGTTTGGCCACATACCTAAAATAGCTCTCTGACGTGTACAGTCCTGTTGAGGAATGCTGCTGTGGCTGTCCAGAGTTCTCTGTGGCAGGAAGTTATGCAAACGTGCAATGCCGCGCTCAGAGCCTTGTGATTAGGGTCCCAAAAGAGACTTTGTTCTTTAGTTCTTTTTTCCCTTCAGAGTAGGCTGGCTGGCTTCCATATGGACAGCAACATCCCTTAGTCCCTGTTGCTGGTCGCTTTTATGCAAAGACCTTGGAGATTTTCTGAAATCACACAGATTTCAGTGTTATTTATTTATTTTTTTATTGCCCCTCATTAACTTCTCAAATGAGTAAGTTGCTTTTGTTCTTCCTACCAGCCGCCCTCTCTCTCCCAATTCTCCTCTTGCCCCTCCTACCTGCCTTTTCCCTGTTTCCACCCTTCCTGTAGGGCACTATTGGTGTTATGTCTCTCAGTGAGGGGTGTGGCCGTGACCTCCACCGTTGAGTAGAAGGAGCAAAGTTGGCTAAGAGGATTCCTCTGCTGGCCTGAGCTGCTGATTCACCATGTGTCATCATTACTTTGTACAGAGATGCAAAATGAAACATGTTACTGACCTATTCACTATGCTGGCATGACTCAGTTGATTCTGTTAGCACTGCACTTGGAGATTTGTGTCATCAAATAAACACTTAAAAATAAGTAGTTCCTTTGACATGTTTACTGGTCAACTTTAGATTACACTAAGCTGACGTGTGATATCTCCAATACTCCTTTTGCTTCTACTTCACCTGCTATATGAACAGCATGCTACTGCACGTGTTGGAAGTGTTTATGCGGCTGTTTTGTTGGAACCACTGTGGATTATGGCAGATTAGGTTAAACCGTTCCAGTGTTACTTAGTGTCTTGCCGGGCCAAGACAGCATCTACCCGCCGTCTAAAACTTTTTGAGTTCCAGCAGTGGATCTCACACATAAATTTAAGTGGCTTCTTAGTATCCAATAATCTGTTCAACTATTTTCTTTCATCGGATAAACTATATTGCCAAACTTTTACTTGCCCTTCCTAAAAAAAACATATTCATGTTCCAATCGCTTCCATTTCCACAGGTGTCAAATTCACTCCTAAACAGGCAAACTACTTCTACAAACATTTGCAAAAGAATGCATCTCTCTCCAGAGCTCATTGAATTCCAACGTGGTTCCATCATAGGATGCAACCTGTGCAGTAAAGTCCAGCAGCTACATTTCTTCTCTACTAAATATTCCACTGTCAACTGTTAGTGGTATTACAAGAAAGTGGAAGAGACTGGGAACATCAACTCTGTGTGTAGAGCTAGCCAACTTTCTGGAGAATCCATGGCTGTAGACATCCAATTTTCATGTGCCTTTCAGATTAGTTTAGAGAACCTCATGCAACGATTTTCCACGGTCATGCAGTTGCTTCAAGGCCTTACATCAACAAGTTCAATGCAGTTGTGCAAAGCAAAGTTCCACTGGACTAAAGACTAGTATACCCGTATTCTCTGGAGTGACCAATGACTCCTTTCGTTTGGCAGCTGCCAGAAGAACACCACTTGCCTGACCACATTGTGTTAGGTGTAAAGTTTGGCATAAAGGGGATTATGGTTCATGGCTGTTTTTGTGAGGTTGTCTTAGCTCCTTAGCGGCAGTGAAAGCAACTCTTAATTCTTCAGCACAACAAGGCATTTTAGATCATTTAATGCACCCAGCTTTGTGGATGCATTTTATAGATTGCCCTTTCCTGCTCTATCGTGACTTCACTCCAGTGCAGAAAGCAAGGCCAAAATAGACATGGATGAGTGTGGAAGAACTTGACTGGTCTGCACAGTTCAGACCTTAACTTGATTGAACATATTTGGGATAAATAAGAGTAAAGACTACCATGCCTTCTCATCCAACATCAGTGTATGATCTCACAAATGCATTTATGGAAGAAATGACACATATTGTCATATTTTGTGTTGGGTAAGGCTGGGAGTGGATATGTTTGTAGGAAGATTATTTTTTCAAGCATAATTTCAAGCATAATTTAAAAACCTTTAGTTTCATTAGAGGGAGTTATGTTATCAAAACTTCACAGTATGTGTGTACTGTGTGTGTGTTGGCAATTGAAAACTGACAGCCTTTATTATACCTTCTTTAGGAATACACAGGTACTCTCAAAGGTGCATGTTGAAATTAGAGGTTTATGTGATGTAAAAAATTACTGATAGCTGTAACATTTTTCCACATGATGTAGTGTGATGTAATTCAAGTAAAAAGCACTCAAATCAGAAGAAACACAATAAACAATATTTGCATAAATATGTATAATGGTAAATGTTTGTGAAGCAATTTGGGAATTCAAGTTTAAGCATTAGATCTTCTTGAGTTCATACCTGACAGCAGTTGTTGTGACTCTCACTAACCTGAAATAAAATTCAGTTGTTTTAGTGAGGTAGGATTACAAGGAACAGAGAGGGGTCAATTCTCCAAAATGAGACTGAAACTCGGCAGGGAGGAAATCTACATGATTTCACCAAGCGTGGCTCAACGCTTCATATCACCAGAATAAGTGAATATTCATAGTGAAATATGGTGGCAGAGTCATGCTCTGAGGTTGCTTTTCTTCATGTGGAACTGGAAGTTTTGTCAAGACTGAGCAAGGCCTTTCAGTTTTCACCTAAATGTTTCTAGTGTTAGCTAGAAAACTAATTAGGTTTTTCAAAATCAGATTAAGTTGAAACCAGTAAAAAAAAAAGTCTGACACTAGAAAATATTTATTAATTCATTCTGAGTCTTTCTGAATGAAAGATTCAGAATGGCCTACAGTCAGAATATCACTAATTATTTTATCTTTTTTCTTATAGCAAATGTGTTTTTCTGTTTAAATGTCCACAATGTGTCATAATTTATTATTGAAAACAGGGTTGAAAGTTTTTAAGGTTTTTTTTTTACACCACCCCAAAAAAATGCTTAAGTGGTTGGTGTTCGCTACTCTGTCACCATTTGACTTCATCGCAATGCCTGAATGTGTGTGGAAATAAACTACATTTTCCTCAAATGAACATGGATTGTTGGGCTACACACATTTAATGGCCTTTTTTAGCATTAATAGTTTTACTTAGGTGGAAAACATGTATATCTTAAATATAAAAAATAAATAAAACTGTTGGGTTTTGCCTAGTCTAAGCTCTGTTCCTCTTCCTCCAGGATGGCTTGGACGCGCTGGTATACGACCTCGACTTCCCTGCCCTTAGGAAAAACAAGAGTATTGACAACTTCTTGAATAGATGTAAGTATCTTGGATCATAGCTTTCGCTCTCGTGTACCCGTTTTATACGGGTTGTCCCATTTGTGTTCATAGACTGCCTGTTACAGGGTTTATATGCAGCGCTGCAAAGAAAGCTGTTTTTGTGTCTGTCAGTATGTATGCTTGGACACAATAGGTGTCTACTGCTTAGTGTCCCCAACAAAGGGGCTTTCATAAATGACCAGGTGACCCGCATGATGCATATCAAGGTTGGTTTCTTTTTCCTCACTGCTCTCAAACCTCGAAACCCCCTCAATTTAAATTTAGACGTCATGTAAATATTAGTCCAAGACTGTTTTTGTTTTTCTTTCATTTTAAAAAAAAAACTTGATTCTCAGTAAGGATTTTTCTTGGAAATGCCAACTATCATATTACAGTGTGTTACAGTGGAGTAGTTTTTATAAAGCCAGCTATTCTAAAGTGGGGGCAGGGCAGTGATGTTGTAACTTGGCCTTGTACGTCTTTAATTTCCTGAATAACATCCAGTTAACCTATAATTTAATGAAAACAACAAATACTCCCTCTCATCCTTCTTCTGACATACCTCAGCATGTTGCCCCTGGTTGTGCAGAATCTGTTATTTTGGTTTTAGAAAGAGAAAAAAAAGTGGTTGACCAAAAGAGGACCTGCCACTTCACATCACCTCAGTTATTCCTCGTCTCGTCTTTTTGTGCAAAGCATTGATGGATTTGGACTAATGGATTATCTGCAGAGACCCTGGACCTCAGTGGCTCGAGTTGCCTGAAGCACTCTTTACTCCAAATTCTCTCGATTCATTTTGCTTTACAAAAAAAAGTTAAATTGAATGATTGCTCCATTGTGTTTGTGCAGAGAAATACTGAACAAAGGCTGAATCTAGCAAACACACAATCAAATGTACACTTTTACAACGAATATAAAATCCTATATTTAAACAATACACAATAATTGTCATAATAGCGTACTACTTTATTTTCGTATCAGTTGAACTTTGATGCTCTCACACGCTGCGTTTCCATGCACTCCAGTGCCAGTTGTGGCCTATGTGAATTGAAAATTGTCCCCCTAACGCAGCCTTGACCAAACTTGGCTTAATGGTGGATGCAATGCTTCTCTGGGGAGCTGGAATTATTACACTGGGTAGAGGCCAACTCTCAATAGGCAACAAACTTTCCCTAAACACTCTCAGATTTTTTTCTGGTTGGTTTGCCAACAATTTTGCTTGCGTTCAAAATGCAGATTTTCCATGACTCTCAAAGGAAATGTGATTGTGAAAACAGATTCTTTACGGCATTAAGTCAGTGTCTAATTTTGCTGTTGAATTTCTGCAACTTTAGAATTACTGAGTTTTTTTCCATGAATTTCAGAATTGATTTACTCTGCGATGTGGAGTACATAGTGGCTTCTGGAGGATTTTAAAAAGTCAAAATTAGTCTTAAATTCAATTGTCTAATTTTAGGTCTTTTAAAAAGTCTTACCTGCAGATATTTCGTCTTAAATTTAGGTTAATCATTTAGGAAAAAAAGTGGCGTTTTACTTAGTAGCACTATTGGCACTTTTAGAATAGAATAGAATAGAATTCAACTTTATTGTCATTGCACTGTCACAAGTACAAGCAACTGAGAAAATCTTAAACAGTAACAACTGCCTTTGTGCAGTGGTTTACTAAAACCTTACTGCAATAAGTATTCTACTGTGTAGGATTCTGTGTAACAGCAATTGAGTCACATGCCAGGGACAATAAACACAAACGTAAGTTGACAAAGTAATATTTAACTTGGGCTTAACTTGCTTAGTAACTTAAGTCATTCAGTAAGTTTGATCTTTAAAAGTTGCATTTTACCCACTGGAACTTGCAGAAAATGTGCGAAACCTTTTTCTAATTGTTGATCTACCATTATTTTTTCCATACCAGATAAAAAAACAATTAGTAAAATCCGTGATCTACGAATGAAAGCAGAGGACTATGAGGTGGTTAAAGTTATTGGAAGAGGTGCATTTGGAGAGGTTCAATTGGTAAGAATTTACCGTTTTATTATCTTGTATTAAAGGTAAGGAACTCGCGTGAACGCCCAACTTTCACTTGCTTGTTTTTTTTTCTGTTTTTTTTAGGTAAGACACAAATCCACATGTAAAGTATACGCCATGAAGCTGCTGAGCAAGTTTGAGATGATCAAAAGGTCAGACTCTGCTTTCTTCTGGGAAGAGAGAGACATCATGGCTTTTGCCAACAGTCCATGGGTTGTGCAGGTAAGCTCCAATTTAATATTACAGATGGTGAAGATGTAAAATGTCAAATATTAATTTACTTTGATATCACGCTATGTTTGGTTTGTAATAATTTTGACTTTTTTATTTTATTTTTATTTTTTCAGCTCTTTTTCGCATTCCAAGATGACCGCTACCTCTACATGGTGATGGAATACATGCCCGGTGGGGATCTGGTTAACTTGATGAGCAACTATGACGTCCCAGAGAAGTGGGCCCGCTTTTATACAGCGGAGGTGGTGTTAGCACTGGATGGAATCCACTCCATGGGCTTCATTCACAGGTGATGGCCACGACAAACATTTTGATCCTATTTCCTATTTTATTCTATGACAACAAAGATAAATGTTTAATTAAATGTTGTGGAGTAAACCAATACCAATCAAATACAACAAACGTCTTTAATGGAATTGTGTAATAATCTATAAAAACCTTCCATTGCAGTGTAAGTTGTCTTTGTTTATATGTTTGCAGATAACAAATGTTTGACTTGAATGTGCTGCTGCTTAGCCATTTTTGCTGACTGTTTTTGTTTTTGTTTCAACAGAGATGTAAAACCTGATAACATGTTGCTCGACAAAGCAGGTCACTTAAAACTCGCAGACTTTGGAACGTGCATGAAGATGAATGAGGTATCATTTTCATTCTCTTAAAAAAAAAAACAACTAAATACAATTTTTATTGAATTTCTTGGATCTCATTATGTTTTTATTTCAGTAATATAATTAAATGGTTTTGATATTTTTTCCCCGTCAGGATGGGATGGTACAATGTGACACAGCAGTTGGAACTCCAGACTACATTTCACCTGAGGTACTGAAATCCCAAGGAGGAAATGGCAACTATGGCAGAGAGTGTGACTGGTGGTCAGTAGGAGTGTTTCTTTATGAGATGCTTGTTGGTGAGTCTTTTTTTCCCAGCTGTTTTATAATAAACCCACTATTCACCACAAAATAGGTCAGTGTCATGTAACTGAAATTATTGCTCTTAATTTTTGACTGTCTTGTGCACAGGCGATACGCCTTTCTACGCAGACTCATTGGTGGGGACTTACAGTAAAATCATGAACCACAAGAATGCCCTGACCTTCCCGGATGACAGTGACATTTCCAACGATGCCAAAAATCTCATCTGTGCTTTCTTGACTGACAGGTTGGAAATCAATAAATGTTTTGCTTGTTTAGGCATCCACTGCATTGAAATAATCTAGCATGTATAACTGGCGTTCCACTGTCATGGAGTCTATTGAGCTGTTCAAATGCAAACACCTCTCCGCCACGTAGGGAAGTTCGCCTCGGCCGTAATGGAGTAGACGAGATCAAGAGGCACCCTTTCTTCAAAAATGACCAATGGACATGGGACAACATCCGAGAGAGTAAGAATTTTTTCCTTGCTATTTTATCAGCATTTTACAAATCCCATTTCATTTAACAGTTGCAACACTGTTATTTCAATCATGAGGCCAGTGATCATGTTTTCCATTTGACCTACTGTGCAGACAGTTGCAGGAAATTCTTGCAGACAAGCCATTCATTCAGTATCCTTTCCAAGACTAAACGTGATTCCTGCTCAGAGTAATCATTGGCAGCACAGCCTCTTTGAGGCCAAGAACGGGGAGGCAGTCGAACTCCTGACGTTAATGTGCTGCGAGTGACGCTGCAACACGGAGCGATTGGAAACGTAGGGGTAAATCCAGCAGCTGCACTCAGTTCTTTAGTGGCTTTATGTCTGATAGGTTTCTGGGCTGAAGTCAGCACTTTGCTGTTCGCTGCCTCTGTTGACTCAATGGTAAATCAGCTCTGCCAGACAACTGCTTTCATTTGTTTTTAAGGGTGTCTTTGAACTATATCTGTAATGCTAAAAGATTTGTGCAAAGGACACTGCAGATCTTTAGACATAATTGAAAAATTGTTTTTCAGAGCAATTTTTAATGCAATAAGCAAATTACTACACTAGGTGCTTAAAAACACCATATCAGCTGAAATTCAGAGATTGCAATCTCTTTGGGTTTGGATCAGATGAGTCACCTTTGTGAGTTTGTAACTCCTTGGTGCTAATCTTGTACCTAATCGCTTTTGACTGTGTAAAAGTGGTATTAATCTTTTTTTCTTTTAGCCGCTGCCCCTGTGGTGCCTGAACTCAGCAGTGACATAGACACCAGTAATTTTGATGACATCGAGGAAGACCGGGGAGAGGAGGAGACCTTTCCCATACCGAAGGCCTTTGTGGGCAATCAGCTCCCTTTTGTCGGCTTCACGTATTACAGCAATCAACAGTATGTCTGTCAGGCGACTCTTATAGCTGTAATTTAGAACCGTGTTGAACTATTTTTGGTGGGATTATCCAGGGATACGTTGATCGTAGTTTTTATAAAACGATTACTGAGCGCTGTTGGAAAAGTAAACACAGTGTTGTATTGATGGAAAGCCAACATGCTAAGGAGACAGACTCTATGAATTTGCTTCATCAGCTGATTTGGAAAACAACATTTTATTTTATTTTTTTTAAAATGATCCTGACAAAATCACAGAGGCTTGGAAAATACACCATCTGCAGTGTATTTGCATATCAAACATTGTTACATAAAATCTAAAAGACTATTTTGTTTTTGGTGGACGCTTGAGTCTGAGCGAATATAAACACTTTTAGTTTGAGTTGTTTTAAATGGCAAAGTTCAGCTAAACCTCCCCAGTTTACATCAGACTGCCCACAACTCTCAGGATTTATTTACTGTCCAATAAGCATCTTTCTGCTACACATAAGGAAACTCTTGCCAGGAATAACTTCACAGAACCTCATTTCAAAATACCTGAACTAACCTTTGAAATCTGAGATTTCCAAATTCTTCCTACCTTTCCATAGTCAGCAAGTTTTCAAGGCAGACAGAGGTTGAAAGCTCAGAAGGATAAAACAGCAGCTGTGCTAGCTGTTATCTACTGAAAGACTCACTCTTTAAAAAACCCTTAAAAAGTCAACAAGGAATTTGGTAGGAAATATAGTTTTATTTAAAGTAGTCTTAGCATGACAAATGAACTAATTACAAGGACAACCTAGTAAGCAATTAATTAAAGAGTAAAGAGAATCTGAACTGAAATGATTGGAAGAATTGTTTTTGTTGGCAACATTGGTATACATAATTGAAGTGAAGCATTTGTCCTAAGATTTTCTTTACAATTTGTATATTTTTATTGTCTTTATTTCCTTAAAAAATCTTCCCATTTCCTAAACTGAAATGGGAAGAGACTCATACTCTCCCCCTTTTTTTTCAGTCCTTTGCGTGGATCCGCTGCCTCAAAGACCAGCGACAAACGTAGCAGTTCAACAAAAGAGGACAAGAGTCATGTGAGTGCAGTATGACACATGAGCTCAAAGTGTAGACGATGTGAATGTCTGTCATTTTCTTCATCTGTCAAAAATTTTTTTTTACATTTTCTCTTTTTAGCTGGAGAACCTGCAAAAACAGATCTACCAATTAGAGGAGCAACTCCACAGAGAAATGCAACAAAAAGATGAGCTGGAACAGAAATGCAGGTATGTATTAAAACATTACTCTTGCACAATATGCATTTGCTGACCTGATTTAAGTGAAAACATATGAAATGTTGTGACTTCATCCCTGCTGAGTGTAGTTGTTTAAAAGAATCCCACAAGCGACTGTTTCTAGTTAAACTGTTAGATTTGTGAAGGAAAATTGCACAAGGGCTAAGTTACTCACTTGGTGTAGATTGATCCCTTCCAGCCTGGTGGAATTTGACTCTTTGATTATAAACAGGAAGCCAAACTTTGCATTCAGCTGTGACTGTAAGATTATATGTCTTGTGCATATATAACGCATAACATTTCTGTTCTCCCTAGGGCATCAAACACCAAGATCGAGAAGATTATGAAGGAGTTGGATGAGGAGGTAGATGCTCTTTTTTTAACTTTATTTTTAAGAGACTTGAAGTAAATATGAACAAATTTTAATGCTGTGTCCTGATGAAAGAGCCACAGTTCTTCAAACACAAGTTAGCAGTGGGAAGTGAAGTTAAATAAATGCCTGTTTATCATCTTTGGCTTTGGGTAAGGATTTGGTTTCTCCTGCATCACAGCTGCTCTCTGTTTTTCCTTGCCACAGGCGAACCTGAGGAAGAGTGCAGAAGCCAGCGTGTCTCTGCTGGAGAAAGACAAGATTATGCTGCAGCACAGATTCACAGAGTACCAAAGAAAAGCTGACCAGGAGGGAGAAAAGAGGCGCAACTTAGAGAATGAAGGTAAAAATAATGAAGTGCTGCTGACTTTATAAGTGGGAGGCTTTCAAGTTCAAGTTCTTAAAGTGCCGCACGATCCAGTGGGATTTTTGAAATGGTGAACTCTTGGTGCATTTCTGCATCCCTCTTAACTTTTCAAAGGCTTTACAACAATGTATTAAGCTACGAGATTTCAGAAACATACTTTCCTAAAAAAGAAGCTTTTAAGAGATTTGTAAGATATTTGCGTGGATTAAGAAGTTAACTGAGGCATTGTCTCTCCCTTCTTCCCCCCTCCCATTTAGTGTCAAATTTAAAGGAGCAGCTTGAAGATATGAGGAAGATCAGTCAGAACTCACAGGCCTCAAATGACAAGATTGTCCAATTGCAGAAGCAGGTACACACACACATTTGTATTTATATCCATATCAGGACTTGTTATTGACTTTTTTCTTTCATATTAGGAGCTGCATATTTGCCTATCACCCTTTTTTATATTTGATAGAATGTATTATTTTCCTACCACTTTGTGTTGGTCCATCACATAAAATAGCAACAAAATATGTTGAAGTTGATTGTTGCTAACCAGAGTGATGAAGAGTGTTCATCATCACTTTTTTTTTTTTTTTAAATCACAATCTGTGTGACCAAGCACAAATAGACAGCAACACTGTCAGTAATATCAGTACTCTGCTGTTGGAGCACGATTTAAAACCTTCTGTTGTTCCTTTTTTATTAACGTAACTGAAAGCTGGAGGAGGCAAACGACCTGTTGCGAGCGGAGTCTGACACAGCGGCGAGACTGAGGAAGAGCCACACGGAAATGACGAAGTCGATGAGCCAACTGGAGACTTTGAACCGTGAGCTGCAGGAGAGGAGCCGGGCCGCCGATGGAGAGAAGGCGCAGCTAGAGAAGGAGCTGCTGCTGCTTCAGAGCACGCTGGAGTCGGAGCGAAGAAACTACAGCGAGGGATCAGAGGAGATGAGGGAACTGCAAGGTGAGCAAATAAGTCTAAATAAGATTCAATCCATCTCAATTAAATTCAGTTTAGTTCATTCAGTTGAATATTTTTCCTTCTAGGATTTATATAATAGAGATTTAAGTGGGAAGCGATTAAAACAATTTGAATAATGCTCCCTCCATCTCACTACTGCGCCTTAATTACAATGCGAGTGATGGAAACCCAAGTTATATTCCTTGTTTGTAACAAACTAATTGATTTTGTAATAATTGTGGCTGACTAGTGCTTTCTGCTCAGCGAGATTGGCTGGACTGCAAGAAGACAACAAAAACTTGAAGATCAATCTTTCCAAAGTGGAGGGAGAACGCAAGCATGCCCAGGAACGGAGCAACTACCTGGAGAAGGTATACACAAACGGCACGAGGAGCAGCCATTTTTGACCTCTAGAAATTGTTGTGCATTTCATGTTAATCTTTGTTTATACAACAGGAAAAGAACAGTTTGGAGATTGACCTGAACTACAAGCTGA
The DNA here is from genome assembly GCF_003331165.1 of Xiphophorus hellerii. Taxonomy (NCBI): domain Eukaryota; kingdom Metazoa; phylum Chordata; class Actinopteri; order Cyprinodontiformes; family Poeciliidae; genus Xiphophorus; species Xiphophorus hellerii. The sequence continues at coordinate 18,900,989 of NC_045677.1, read as the reverse complement.
AGACCCTACAGCAGCGTCTGGAGCAGGAACAAACCGAACACAGAGTGACGCGGGCGCAGCTCACAGACAAATACGAATCTATTGAAGAAGCCAAATCAGCTGCTATGATTGGTACGCCAGCCTCGTGTCCAAGCATGCCCCTCCACTTTCCCCTGGTCTTTAACTTTTTGGGGGATATATTTCTTATTTTTCACAGCCTTTTCCACCTTTAAGTAAATCATATTTTCAAGCCTCGCCTTTCTGTTATGTGATCCAGAGTTAGCTTGAGGTGATGTTTGGGTTAGAAGAATTCAAAGAATAGAAGCTGCTGAGCATGTTGGGACATCACCTCATTGAATTTGAAATAGAATTGCTGCTTGAGATTAATAATAATACATAAATTTCTCTCTCTTATGACCATGAAAACATCCACAGGGCCCAAGCTTTGAAGTACACTACAGTACAGTAATTTGTTAAATAACATCCTCAGAGGTTTAAATTTGGCTTCTAGATGAGGTCAAAGAACCAGAGGGAACTATTGATCAGTAAATCCATTTTTATTAAATGTTTTTACAACTTATAGGCTAAAGAAATTCTAGTTTATTCTTAGTTTTTTTTTGTTTATGACCTTAAACCTTTCTTGTGTAAAAAGGGAACAGAGGTCTTCCCGGTTCAAACCTGTCCATATCGGTCAGTGTCTCCTTTTTACTGGAGATTTTAGGTCTAGATCAAGATTGCTTCAAGAAATTGTCCCTGAAGTCAAAATTTTTAACGAAGGCCTCCACTTTACCCGACTACTTCTGTTGGCTGTAGAATTAATCTAGCCTCTGTCCCTGCTTTACTGCAGCTGTTCAGCAGAAGATGTCAGAAGAGACCGGATCAAGGATAAGAGCAGAGGGCCGTGTGGTGGAGGTTGAGAAGCAGTGCTCAATGTTGGAGTTTGACCTGAAGCAGTCCGTGCAGAAAATGGAGCAGCTGATGAAGCAAAAGGAAAGACTGGAAGATGAGGTTAGTAAATGGCTGATATACATGGGAGTTTAATGTAATGCAGGGTTCATACACAGTCTGGAAAAGAATTGCTGTTATTGGTTTCCAGGTTGGTTTACGAAAATGCAAATGTTTTCCCCCACCCCGGCTAACTTTCTTGTGGCCTTTCTTTTCTTCTTTCCTTCATACATGTTTTCTTACGTATTCTTCTTTTGCTTATTGTCTGTCCTCCTGTTTATCATGTTCTTCCTTCTGACCTGTCCTGTCCCTTTACTTTTCTACTGTTTCCTTAATTCAGTCCTTTCTTTCCTTCCTTGTGTCTTACCTGTTTTTCCTTCTATATATTTTCATTTTGACTTCCTTATCTTGGTCCCTTATTCCTTGTGCTTTTCCTTCCTTCCGTCTTTATGTCCTTATTTCATTGTTTGCTTCATTCTTTGTCAATGTTGTGACATGATTCCAGCATTGTGGTGTTTCAGGATGCTTGGAAACCACAGTTTATGCGATCCTATTACTATTCAAGCATTCAAAGAGTATTTTCTAATCCGTAGTTCAGGATGTTTTAAAAACGACGTTAATAATTATGTTTTTTCTCCCTCTAAACCATCACCTCTCTCAAATCTCCCTTCGTCAGTTGAAAGGTTTGCACACACATCTGGATCAGGAGTCAAGTAAGCGCGTGGCGGCCCAGAACGACCTGAAGAGCCGCACGCAGGACGTGGATCGCCTGAGGTGTTCGGAGAAGCAGCTCAAGCAGGAGATCAACACGGCGCTGGAGAATAAACGCTCACTGGAGTTCCAGCTGGCCCAGCTGACAAAGTACGTTCTAGAAATGCTTTTAGAAACATGTCTTGTTAAAAGGTTAGATTGAGTAGAATAATTATTTGGGGAATGGGTTACTCAACCATGCTGGCACTTTCTTACTGCGAAACAAGCTGGCAGCAGGTCCACATGGGATTTCTTATTTCCTTATAGTGCGACGTGGGTCAGTAATTCTCTTAGGAAGTTAATGTGTAAATTGCTTTCCAATTGGCTGTTATTTTCAAATGAGTGCTATTATTCCAGCTTAGAACATGAGCAGGGCAAAGCTGATTGGAGACGATGTTTACCCAACAGGATTAGGCTTTACTGCAGCTCCGGCTCCTTCCACTAATCCTCTAGCCCGGTTCTACTAAATAAGATGATTTTAGATTCTTGGTTTTTTTATTTATTTTTTTTGGAGGGGTGGGAGGAGAAGGAGGAACTTAAGTTTTGATGATTGCATTTGTGAATTGAACAAATGAACACATGACTTATTTGGGAGTTGTTTTGACAGACAGTACAGAGGCAACGAAGGACAGATGAGGGAACTTCAGGACCAGCTTGAAGCCGAACAGTATTTTTCTGTAAGTGAAAGTCCCACAGTCCAGATGTCTCTTCTATTTTCCTACTGTAGACTCATCACGCGTTTCCTCCTCTTGCAGACACTTTACAAAACTCAGGTTAGGGAGCTGAAAGAGGAGATTGAGGAACGGAACCGGCAGGTACAAGACGCTCAGAAGAAGGTGCATGACTTGATAAGTGAAAGGTACGTGGTGAACTCCTGTTGATGTTTGTTGCTGCTTTGAGAATCTGCGTCTGAGGACTTTTATTTATTTATATTCTGTGGCGCAGAGACTCGCTGTCTGCTCAGCTGGATCTGACGGTGACCAAGGCCGAGTCTGAGCAGCTCGCTCGGGCTCTGCAGGAAGAGCAGTACTTTGAACTCAGCCAGGAGAGCAAGAAAGCAACGGCTCGGCACAAGCAGGAGATCGGTGAACGAGAGGCCACTATTGCACAGGTGGGGTTAACCTGAAATACTTCCGTTAAAAGCTTTACTTTTGTGGCTTTAACTTTAGTAACCTGGAGTGATCAAAATGATTGTTTTCAAAATTGCGTGCAGCTTGAGGAATCCAATAAAACTTTGACCAAAGACGTGGAGCACCTCAGCAAAAATAATACGGAGTTGAGCGAGAAGCTTCATCTTCAGGAGGAAGGTACTGTCTTCTGCTGAATCTGTCCTTGTTGCTTTGTGATGATGTCATCATGCTGTGCACCATTCAGTCTAGAAAAGGATGGAATTTTACAGAACTAGTTTTTAGGTCTCTAAAGATGGAAAAAGGAAATGGAAAAGAGTAAAAATTTGCTTCCTGTCCTTTTATCTGTCCTGTTGTATGTCCCTTTGTCTATCAGTTTATCCATCCATAAGTCATCCAGCGGTCCAATTTTTCCTCTTTTTCTATCTACCCATCCTTCCATTTCACTCCATATTTAAAGAATGATGACCACTATAGAACTATTTGCCATTAATTAATGGTAGATTTTTTTATTTATTTAAACCTTCATTGTAGGAGTGGGTGATGTAAACTTTGAATCTTATCACAATACTTTGTGGTGCTATTGTGTTGATAAGGATTATGATAAACATAAACATCTTTTTAGGTAACTATAGCTATGACATTCATAGTGTCACCAACACAAATATTGTTCTTGAAAAACAATTCCCCTTTGAAATAGGCCACTTACTTAAAAACAGTATGAATTTTATCTTTAAGCTGCACACAGTAAATCCATTTAATCATATTTTTGACATTAGTGACATTTATTGATGCTCTAGTGGAACAGAGGAGAAAATAGAAAAACATTTCCAGTCAGTTTGTTTCTTATTTACCATAAATAACTGAAATTGATCATGACAACAATAAATCAAAAACACGCTTTTTTACAATTAATGATAAACGATGGGATGAACACCACTTCCAACTTTCTACTATGGAAATTTTAAATTGTAGAAGTTTTGAATTTTTGAGGAGCACTTTTATTGTTAACACGGACCACATTTTATCTCCTAGAATACCTCTCCCAGAAGGAAGAGATCATGGCTTCAGTGAAAGCCAACTATGAGAAAGTGCTCCAAACTGAGCGCACATTGAAGACTCAGGTATAGATGAGATTCTGAGGTCTGCAGATATAATGTTCTGAGTAATAGCGAAGCGACTGACGGTTGGTATCCCGTCTTTTAGGCTGTGAACAAGCTGGCAGAGATCATGAATCGTAAAGACATGAAGCTCGACCAGAAGAAGAAAGGTAGCACCGCAGAACTGCGCAAGAAGGAGAAAGAGAACCGCAAGCTTCAGCAGGAGCTCAATCAGGAGAAAGAGAAGTTTAACCACATGGCCATCAAGTACCAGAAGGAGGTCAACGAGATGCAGGCGGTGGGTTACTGGTCCCAAATAACAAAATAGAGATGGAGTATTGCTTGTGTAATTTGATTTTAATACAGAACTCTTGACCTTGCCGTCTCCAGCAACTCGCAGAAGAATCCACATATCGCAACGAGCTGCAGATGCAGCTGGCCAGCAAGGAGAGCGACATCGAGCAGCTGCGCGAGAAGCTGAGCGACTTGCAGCAGCGTGTGGAGAATTCCAGCGTCACCAGCCTGCAGACGGATGAAACAGACAGTAACACTGCAGGTAGATGGATGGCAATGGTGCAACTCATAAAAAACAAATCTGATTTTTTTTTTTTTTTAAATATCTTCTTATCCTTTTGCTATCCTATGGTAAACATTTATCAGTTTTAACTTTTAAATAACATTTCTGGTTGAGTATTACCTTGACATACATCCAATATATCTTGTTTGTAAACAGTGACTGTGCAATAGATTTATGATTTTTGCCTATAATGGCGTTTTTGTCTGGAGCAGGTACCTAAGCTGGAGATGTGTGTTTTACGGCCAATTTCAGATCTTCAGTTTCTGTAAAGTTTTGATCTGCCAGTACTGAGTTTAACTGAATTTATTTTGATAGTAGCTGTAGAGAAATATTAGAGCAGAGTTACATTTTTTACTGCCTTTTATTCCGTTGCTTTTTTATAATGACATCTAAAGTCGGGTGCCTTTTTTCAATTTAGGAGGAAAAATGTTTACCATATCCATGTTTTTTGGTATAACAATACTTAAATAACATTTTTTTTTCACTCTGACCTACTTTTTTTTGCTAAACATAAAATGTAACTTAACATAAACATTAGGAGAATTGGTGTGTCCATCGCTTTGAAATCAAGCTCAGTTTAATAATTTATGTCCAGATAAACAAATATTGATCCTTCTCTATTATTTCCTGCGGTTGGCATCCAGTTTGATGAATTTTGGCGCCCCCACCTGGCTCACTTCAGAACTTTCTTGCACATTCATCACAAAAAGTAACACCAGCTGATTCGATTGATAGATATACCAAAATTAGTGTAGCAGATGCCTAACTCATCCCTGTAAGGTTTTATACTTGGAGGAATGTTTTACTCTCATATTAAACTATAAAATTTCATGGTCTATGCTGAGCAGAGATTTGAAGGATATAACAGAGCAACTTTGCTATATTCCATTCAGCCTTCCTGTTACCTTCTGAAAGTTTTGCTCTCCCACAGTGTTATTAGTAGAACATGGTTTAAATAGCTTCTTACATCTCCTTGCTACTTCATTCAACAAAATTTGAGTCCTTTTTTACTTACTAACCGCTGCTATGGCCTGGTTTCCTTAGAACTGATGCGTTCACTGATCAGAAAAAGATTGGGAAGTAAGCTGCTGTGGTTACTGATTAATTTTAAAATATTTTTTCAAATCTCTTCATGAACATTAAACTGTTTGCACAGCTTTGTAATTGTATGCAATTGTATGTGGTTAAAACACTTTCTCTCATTTCCCTTTTTGTCCAGTTGGTTCTCCTTGCTCTTATCTCTGTAACTTCTATTCCTTTTCCTCTGTGAGTAACTCGGTGGATGAACCCTTGTTGCCCGTCATGTGCTGCAGCTGTTGTGTGTTGGTTTTGTTTTGTTTTTTTCTCCTGATTTATCCAAATATTATTCTGCCTGAGCTGCTGTATCTGTTGAAGTATTACACTTGAGAGAAAAGGCAATGAAGTAAATTATCTTTGAAAATCATTTAAACTAAAAAGTGATACTGCCAGTGAAACCACAAGGCTGCTTTGAGTGGTAACGTGGAAAGCTTATCATGCGTCACATTTGGGACTTTTTTCGTCACACTAATAACCTGCTTTTATATAAGTGTGTTTTTCAACTTATTACACTCTAGTTTTGTCTTTGTCAGCATGTTCACCCGAAGCGATGCTCACGATGGCACATAGACCGCCCTCACGCCGCTACGTTTTCTAGACCAGGCCGTTTGAGTTCACTGACCCCATGATGGCTGTGGTTTGTGTTTTTCAGCCGCATGCACCGCCCTCCTTTGTAGTTTTAACACAAGAAAATGTAGAAATGTAACCCACGCTGCATTCGTTTGTTTCTGTGAAAGGACTGGGTGATTTACAAAAAAACTAAAACATAAAACCACTTACCAAATTGCGCCTGCAGCGTTGATTTTAACATATTCTAAGCAGGGTTCCTATGCCGTCTGGAGACGTTTAGAGTTTGATTTCAGTATTTTCCAGGTCAGTAAAAGTAAAAAAAAAAGAAGAAACATGGTGTACAGAAAAAACATTTGTAATTCCAGACTTTTTTCCCTATCCCATTATCTAAATGTTTCTTTCCCTCTGTCCTTTGCTTCTTGGCATCTTTCCATCCTCATTTTTCTGCCCTTTTTCCCAACTTTATGTTCTTCATTATTTATTTTTTTGTGTCCCTTTCTTGTTGTCTTTTCCGTTTTCATTAATTTGTTCCTTTGTCATTTCCTTTCTATCCTTCCTCACCTGCTAGATGTTGTCTGTCTATCCTTCTCCTACCTATGGTTCCTCTGGCCTGCTCTCCTGGTTCCTATCTCCATTCCTTCCCTGTGTTCTGCCATCTTTTTCTTTTTGGTTACTTCCTTTCTTTCTTTCATTATTCCTTCCTTTCTTCCTTCCTTGTCTGGCTTTCTTGTTCCCCTTCTTTTCTTGTGTTCCACATCCCTTTCTTCCTTATCTTTTTGTATTTTCCAACGTGTTCCCGCCTATTCTTTTTGTCTGACCTTCCTTCCAAGTTTGGAATTTTTGCAGGTCACATCTTTTTAAGCTTGCCTTTTGTATTTTACATATAAAAATTAACATAAAGGACTAATGGGTAATCTTGCAGGAACCCTGTCTAAATAAAATATTCCACGAACTTGCTGTTAAAAACTGTTAACTCTGTTTAATTTCCTCCTGCATGGGATATTTATAGTCCTGTCACTGGCTTCAGTGCCGTCTCCTTAAACCTTGTCATATATATATATATTTTTTTTTTTTTACAGCAGCCTTGTAGTACGGCCTTGGAGTTTTGTTTTTCCCCAGTTGATTTCTGATTGCTGCATGGCCTTCTTCCGGTGTGCTTCATGAACCACATAGATGTTAATTGTTTGCATGTGGATTTCTTTTCAGAATCCAGACTGGAGGGTTGGTTGTCCATTCCTAATCGTGCTAATATCAAGCGATATGGATGGAAGAAACAGGTACGCTTGCTCTTTTTGAAATCTGACTCAACTTCCAACTTTTTGACTGTTAAGCGAAGGTTCCACTTACTGTGTTCTGGATAATTGCAGTATGTTGTGGTGAGCAGTAAGAAGATTCTGTTCTACAATGATGAGCAAGATAAAGAACAGTCTAACCCCTCCATGGTACTTGATATAGAGTGAGTACTCATTTGTTCCTATTATTTCAATTTTGCATGGTACTTCGTCTTCACTAAAAAAAATAAACTGAAACTAGTCAATCATGTATTATATTCTTGTCAGTTCTAATTTTTGTCATTTCTTTTTCTTTCCTAGCAAACTATTTCACGTGAGACCAGTCACTCAAGGAGATGTGTACCGAGCCGAAACGGAAGAGATTCCTCGGATATTCCAGGTTGGATGCTTGCGACCAAGATGGCAGCCGTTACGCTTCATCCTGCCACGTTTCCATTAGACTCAGATTTTTGTATGCTTGTCTTTTCAGATTCTGTATGCTAACGAGGGAGAGTGCAGAAAGGAAGCGGACATGGAGCCGGTCCCTCAGGGTGAAAAGACCAACTGTCTCGCACACAAGGGTCACGAGTTCATCCCCACACTATATCACTTCCCCTCCAACTGTGAGGCCTGCGCCAAGCCCCTGTGGCACGTGTTCAAGCCTCCTCCGGCTCTGGAGTGCCGCCGCTGCCATGTGAAGTGCCACAAGGACCACCTCGACAAAAAGGAGGACGTCATTGCTCCTTGCAAAGGTGAAGTCCCGCCTTTTGGACGCTGAGCCCAAAAAAGTCTAGAATTTGCTGAACATAACCAGACTTTTCCAATCTGATGCAGTTAAAACGCAATGTTTACACCATAGGATGGTATTTGCATGTTAAACGCTGTTATTTAAAGCTGAAACACAACCTGCTATATCCATGGAAACAATATAGATATTGGGTATGAACGTTATAATGACATTATAATATTTATTGTTATTTAGAAGTTTTATTCAAAGACTAAAGCAAATATAAAGAATAAACACCTTCTGTAACCAGTGGTACAGGGTTCCTGCATTGTCTGGAAAACAAATTCAAATTTTAAAAAAATTTATTGATCCCAAAAGGAAATTAAATAGTAATACCTTATAAATCGTGACCCTATTTCTCCTATCGTCACTGGACAATAACTTTTTTTTTTTTTGTGTCAAATTCTTTCTTTTTTTTCAGCTTCACACACAAAAAAAGGAAGATTCATGTTTTGACTGATCTTAAAGTGTCACTAGGAGAAAAACAGTTGGGGAGGAATTGTTTGTTGTTGCACACCTGCTTTTAGGAGTAAAATCCAAATGACAAAAAAAAAACACTGAGGTAGAAATATTGAGATGAAATTTCTAAATTGAAATTGAAGTGGAACCATTTAATCAAATGGTAAAAAAGAAGAGCTGTGACAGCCATGCCTTGTGCAAGTCAGCTACCCAAGCCATGTGTTGTGTAGCTGACTTTATACTTTAGAATATTTGATTACAAATAAATTCTTTGTTTTTGTACATGAACAACTTTTGGTCGCACTGAAAACAACCCTGAAGCTTCACCTATAGTGGTATCATGATTTAAATATAACTTATTTCTGTTAAACAACATGTTGCTTCAACCTTCACATTGGAGAGCCCGTTTGCCTCGTTTGAGTGTTAATCTGCAGTCTTTTCTGTTATCTCTAACAGTGAACTACGACGTGACCTCTGCCCGGGACATGCTGTTACTGGCTGTGACCCAAGAGGAGCAAAAGAAATGGATTGGCCACCTTGGAAAGAAGATTCCTAAGACCCCTCCATCAACGTTTTCTAGAGTCTCGCCTCGTAGCATGTCCACTCGCTCTGGACCCAACCAGTCCTTCCGCAAAAACCCCAAAAGCAATACGGCAAAGCTGAGGTAACTTTACTGTGTAACTCTTATTCAAGGTTTTAAGTTGTTCTTGTTTATCACACATCATGCACATAATTTTACAGCTTCAATGTTGCAATAACTCTAAGTCTCTACGTAGCATTTTTCTTGGGGGGGGGGGCGCAGTAAGTGAGGATGTGCTGTAGTCATAAAGTTGATCTTTTTCAGCCCCAACTTGAAGGCTGAGATGTGGTAAAGTCAGTCACATGACCTGCTGTTTGTTTCCTGTGTTGTAGCAGAGCGCAGTCCAGCCTCCACGCAGCAGACACAACATCAAGCACTTGTTGACAGGAACTTCTTCAGAAAGTGTTGATGTTGATGTTGTATTTTAGATGTTTCCTCCTGACCTTCAAATCTTTTTTATTTATTAATTGCTGCTCCTGGGTCTTTTTTTTTTTTTTTTAACACGAGACTTCCTGGTTGTTGTTTTTTTTCCTTCCTCTTGGGATCTCTGCAGTTTGACACTTGGGATTTGTTTTTTCTAATTGACACCAAGGTGGTTTGGGATTTGCGAACTAACTATATACTTTGCAACTCTCATTAGAGTTGCCCATATTAGATTATTTTCTGTCAAGCATGAGCCAGATTTGAGCTAATAACAGTTGCATTACCTGTTCGACTGAATACTAACAAATGTAAAGATAAATAGTTTTTTTTACTGGTGTTTCTTCTGTCTTTCAGCTAACCATCTGAACCGTTGGGACTTTTTCTGGACTCTAAAACTTTCCCTCTTTTCTCATCAACAAAAACGGAAAAAAAAAAGCCTGTAGTATATTAAAAATGTATTGAAAACTCAAAATTGCAGAACAGAAGCCGCTGGAAAACTGCAGTTCACGTCACACGGCGCGCCATCATGGACTTTAAAAGGCCGAATCTACTCAATCTGCTTCCCGCCCCCCTTCCTCCTTTTCTCTAAAAGAAGTATCATCAAACTCAACGAACTCAGTTTTACATTGCAACCAGAAGATGGCGCACTTGTGTTGAATTAAGAACGGACAACAGAAATGGAAGCACTCACTCTGGCATTCTCTGCTTCACGTTTTGTGACGGATATTAATGGAAACTGGAAATGGGAAGTGTATGGACACCTGCAAGTGTGTTTTCATTTTACGGTACTGTTATACAGGGATTATAGATCTGCAGTAAAACGTTGGACCTCAGGGGTGGAAAGTAGATATATCTGTGTAGTAATTTCTTTCCCCACCTGATGGATATTTCAGCTAAATGCAACAGTTGTTTCCAACTTTAAAAAAAAAATGACACGATGCCTTCATCTAGCTATTGTTGTTGGCCTTTTTGCCTTTTTTTCTTCTTATCACTTTGCAACTCTGTTATCAGGTTTGGCGCAGCATTTTTTCGTGGGGGACATGAGTATTAGATCTTTTGAGTATTGAGAACAGAGCATGCAAGATCATCATTTAAATCTATGCATTATTTTTATTATAATTATTTTTATTGCTCCAAGCCATAAGGAGAACTCGACTGTATTGGCATATAGGAGTCATAAAACTTAACGGATTTTGTTTTCTGTTTATTTGGTACATTGTCTCTGTAATATTGTTTTCTTTTTGTAATGTATTGCCTTATACTGGTTGATAGAGAAATGGCTCAAAAGGAAAACATTAAGTTAACAAATGTAAAACTGCACTGTTTGACTTGAGTGTAAATTATTTGTAGAAGACTAAACAGGTGTAGCATTTGGCCCACCTTGTGCCTTAACGTTTGGATATTGATTTTACTGCCATATCGTTTTTTTTTTTTTGTTTTGTTTTTGTTGTTTTTTTTTTCCAATTTTTGTTGCAACATAAGACAAATCTTAACTCTTCCATTGTTTTTTCCTTCTTTTTTTTTAAGAAATTGCAGCCGGTTTGGTTTTTATCAGAACATTCTTTGTCTGGTTATGAATATTAAATATATATAAATACATTAAAATACCTCTTTAAGGACACAAAGCTTCCAAACTTGGTTCATGTCATATTAGAAGTTTCACAAAGAGTTTACGCAAAACTAGTCTGTGTGAATGATTGACATAATAACAAGGACAAGTTGTATCTCCTGTGTTAAGTTCAGTTATTGAAAATCCCCCTATAGAGTGTACATAAAGAAAGACAAAAGGATTACGGAATACCTTCACAGTCTTTCCTTTGTAAGATTTTTATTTTCTTTTCAGTAAAAAAAAAAAAAAAAAAGCACTGGAAATATGATCTCTTGTGTTGGATAATTTGCATGGGTAATTTGCATTGGACCCCGCACTGATGGATATGTCAATAAACATATCTTTATCATGTTTGTTTACTTTATTTATCAATTTATATCTGAGTATTTAAAGGGATGTTTGAAACAATCACAACACTTGTTGAGTCCCTGAATGAGAAGTTTTGTCCCTTGGTCTTTTGCTTTATCGTTATCTATTCCTGTAAGTTTTTGATTTAATAATTGAAAATTGGTGTAAGCAATTCTCAAGTGGATGAGTATAGTCAAATCTATTTGGCTCTATCAGAATGAATATTTGGTACACAATTATACATGTCAAGTATGTATGTTAACTTTAATGATCTAATTTTCTTAAAATACCTATTTCAGTATTAGTAAAACTCACTAAAGTTTGTTAAATCTAGACACTTTAGGTCATGGGGAAGACTGTTGACTTAACTCGTGGTCATTAACCTTTTTCACATGAAAGGTAATTTGGTTTTCAATTTCAGTAATTTATATAGAAACATTTTGATTCACTTTATTGGAAAAAATAAATAAATCCAGTCTATTTTCAGTCATACTAAACTAAGCAAATCAGCAATGCTATAGATGAGCTACTAAAGGTAATAATGGAAAAGCTTCTTAAGAGTAGTGGCACCTCCAGAGATACTTCACAGGGGAAACCAGGCCAGTAAAAAGTGTGTGTACTAGTATTTATTCATTGGTTTTTACATTTAGGGGTTACCAGCAAAGGAGCTTTGCTTCACAATCTTCTCAAAAGTCTGGTTATGCTTGTTGCTTGTGCATCTTAACTTTCAAATGACATGCTGTCTAATCAGCGTCATTACCACAGTTTGTGACTTGCCTTCCTTGTAGAAGCTGCTGGTGCCCGACAATTTTCAGTAGTGTCTGACATATTTTGATTAATTAAATTTAGGGCTTTCATTAGCGACACCGTATAATGTTAATTCACTGTCTGAATTTCATAGCTGAAATCATTTTACTTTTCAATTATGTTCTAATTTACTGATCGGTCCCTGTATTACGTTTTCTAACCCTAAATCTTTGCTCAGTACATGAATGAGCTCAAACAAGCGGAGAAGTATCCAGCAGGATGGCTAACATGTTGTCGAGCGCATCGATAAGTTCCAAGCGTGTTGTTGCAGCGTCATCCTGTTTGAATGAAGTTCAGACTGAGAACTAGCCAACTCTTCATTCGCGCCCCAGTAGACTGACACGGGAAAAACAATATCAGATACTCCAGGAAAAACAAAGACTGCTAACCATGCCGGTGTTTACAGGTATGATGCAAAACAAACGCGGCGTATTTGTTGTTATTACCATTAAAGCTACAACGAAAGCGCGAATCCTTACACGTGTTTTAGTGAAGCACCGTAAATACGTTAGCTTAGCCGTGTAGCATGATATGCAGTTAGCATGCTACCAATTCTAGTAAGACCGTCTATATTTTCAGCAAGTTGTAACAGTTATTTCTGGAAACAATGTTGCGAAAGAAATATGAGTACACATTTAGTTGGCTTTATTGTGTTTTAGGAGTTTCTATGTTCAACTTTACAATGTGTTTTGCAATGCCGGCTATGCTAACTAGCACTTTCAAGTAAACCGAACAAGCTAGTCTAGTTTGGCAACACTAAAGTTGATGTGTTTACCTGGTTATCTACAACCACCAAGAAGTAAAACACTTTTAAAACGTTTTAGCAAGTTGAAATTTCATTTGTTTTACATTATTGCATTCATAGACCGGACATGTTTCTTTAAAATACCAACTGCGGTAGCATTTTCAGTAAAGTTAGCCCATTTATGGCTAACTTCAATACAGCTGCTTGTTTACCATGAACTGTGTATTACAGGGCACAACTTTACGATTTCTAAACCGGTAATATTACAAAAGTCAGTCAAGTGATTTATCACAACAAAATTGCTTCAGTGGACAACAATATAATGGTTAGCTTCTCCTTTTGTGGATGAAACTAACTCAGAAGGACTGCCCTGTTAGCTGCCTGATTCCTTGAAGCACAAGATGCTGTGTCATACATACAGAACCCATTCTAGATGAGCTACGATCACCCCACTACTAACACATAACTCACACGTACGATGTAAATTTTTTTTAATCCACTTTCAGTCAATGTGAAATGGGGCAAAGAGAAGTTTGATGCAGTAGAGCTCAACACCGAGGAGCCACCCATGGTGTTCAAGGCTCAACTCTTCGCCCTGACAGGAGTTCAGCCCGACAGACAGAAGGTCATGGTGAAGGGAGGCACCCTGAAGGTAATAAGAAAACGCAGTGCTACAGGTTAAGCTTTAGGGACAAGGTTTCTTCTGATGGACGATTTTCAACATGTTTATTCAAAACTATATCCACTGATTCTAGATTGCTTTAAAAAGCATATGAAACAGTTTTCATTATTACTGTTATTTTATTTATTTAGTTTACAGATTTCTTAAAAAAATACACTGAGAACAGGATCACATCACGTTAAGATGTCGCAGCTTTAATGATCACAATCATGATCAGTTGTGTTTGCTTTAAAATGGCAAAAACAGATGTAATAGTAGTTATGAACTCATTATAACAATTGGAGCTTCCTGAAGCTTTGATCAAATATGTCTTCTGTATTTCAGTTAATTAATGTTTTCTCTCAATTCTAGGATGACGAGTGGGGAAACATTAAACTGAAAAATGTGAGTGTTTATGTTATCTAACTACATAGATGTATTTTTTTTTTTTTTTTTTTTTTTTTAACATCTAAATGAGACATATCGGTCCATGTCATAGGGAATAAAATACACAAAAAACAAGATAAAAAAGCAGTGCATGTCAACTGAAACGCATATGTTATGAGAGTTACACAAAGTTGTTTCCAGAAAAATCAACAATAGTTTGTTGTATTGTTATTGTAGTCAAAATTGTAATACTGATAATAAAATACATTTCAAAAGTCAGGCTGTTCTTATCCATGGTGGCAGCTTTGAAAAAATCCAAATTTCTTCATAAAAACACATCTGAAGTTTTTAAAATCCTGGATTCACACCAATTACAGGCTTTGGAGGTCTTTAATTGCAATTTATCATCACAATAGATTACATTTTATATCATATGAACATCTTCGCATTAATAAACACTATGATAAATGCCCACTCCTTCCCAGCATACAGCAGAACATTCACACTCACTGAACTTGCATGTGTATCTGTGTTTTCCTAGGGAATGACTCTGCTGATGATGGGCTCTGCAGAAGCCCTGCCTGAGGAGCCGGCGGTTCGGACCAATGTTTGTAGAGGACATGACTGAGGAGCAGCTGGCTTCTGCGGTCAGCGGATTTCACAAATTAATAGTTCCTTACAAACAGAAAAACTACCCAAAAACTGATGCCAGTGTTGGTGATGTTCTGTTCAGATGGAGCTTCCTTGTGGGCTGACAAACTTGGGTAACACCTGCTACATGAACGCCACAGTGCAGTGTCTACGCTCGGTGCCAGAGCTCAAAACGGCTCTCAGGAGGTACTTAATTTAGACGGAGACATCGCAGAATTAATATTTCCAAGCGCTTAATAGTGCTTTAATGATTTAAGTATAGTGTTGAATAATTTAGTTTGAAGCTAGTTAGTTTATTTTTTGCTTAAGTGGCAATATTCTCTTTTACTTTTTATAGGTATTCAGGTGCCCTGCGATCTTCAGGAGCAAATGCTCCAGCACAATACATCACAGCAGGTTTGTAGCAATTTTATTTGCTAAATGCGCCATTTCAATTTCTCAGACTTCTGCAAACTTTTTTTAAAAATATGTTTTTAATTTTTTCCAACTTCAGCCCTGCGTGATTTATATGAGACTATGGACAAAACCTCGTCCAGCCTTCCTCCTATAATCCTGCTGCAGTTTCTCCACATGGCCTTTCCACAGTTTGCTGAGAAGGGAGACCAAGGACAGTACTTGCAACAAGTCAGAATCTGCTGAGTTCATGTCATTGTTGCATGCAGTTGCCCAAGATTGCATTCTGTTTGTATTTTTTTTTTAATTATTTTTTTATTTTTCTAGGATGCCAATGAGTGCTGGCTCCAGATGATGAGGGTGCTTCAGCAAAAGTTGGAACCACTTGAGCCTGTGACTCCCATGGAGGTAAACCTTTACTTTTGTGAAATGGAGGCAGAGCAATTAATAATATTAATCTTTCTTATGATTTGATTTCTTTACATATGCTTCAATTGTGTTTTGTGGACTCTGCTATGCACATTAAAAGTGTGTCTGTCTGTTTGCTTTCCCTGCTTAGACTGAGTCAGCAGGTGGAGCTGCCTCTGCGTCTGCAAAGAAGAACTTTATTGACCAGTATTTCGGTGTAGAATTTGAAACTTCGTATCCTTTCAGCATGTTTGAAACTACATTTTCTCTTTGTTGAGAAAACTTTATAAATTCTGGTGTCAAGTGTATATTGTTTCCTTTCTGATTGTAGTTTTTTTGATTGAAGTGAAACAGAAATAAAGAATGTAGTAGAGATTGACTTAACTCTTTAGTTCAGAATGAAATGCACAGAATCTGAGGAAGAAGAGCCGATCAAGGGCAAAGAAAGCCAGCTCCAGCTCAGCTGCTTTATTAACCAAGAAGTCAAATACCTTGCAACAGGACTACGACTGGTACGTACCATTTAATTTCACTCCTTAAAATCCAATGTGGGTTTTTCAGACAAAGAAGACATGCCAGGATTCAATTAGAAAATTATTTAGACTAATTTTTAATGTTTATCATTAAAACTCAGATTCTCTGAAGATCACAATCATTAATAAAATCGAAATGTTCACTGATTGAAGAATATGTGCCGGTTTGGGCTGCAACAAGTAATTGTGATGAATCAATTGTTAGAATAATTGTCAACTACTTTAGTAATTGATTAGTTGTTAAATGGAGTACAATATCAAAATAGAACAGAGCAGTAATTACAGCGCAAAAAATTTATACATTTTGCATTTAAGATCTACTAAAGTTTTGTAAATATGTTCCAATCAAAACTGCAGTAGCATAACTTTAGTTTCACCTGGTTCAAATTTAAAAAAAAAATCTCACATTAAGCACTTTTTTGCCGTCCAATTACTAACTGGTTAATCTAAAAAAAAAAAAAAAATAGTGTACAGATTAGCTGCATGCTGTGTTTCTGTTAAGTGGAGCAGAAAGGGCCGAGCTTTTCACATGTTGATGTTTGAAGAATTTTTTTATCTGCAGATGCATCCTTTGCTACAAATGATCAAGTACACACTAAAGGAATGCTGTTATTGCATTTTACGCAATAGCATGTTCATTTTCTTATCAAAGAAATTAATTGAATTGTTTGCATATTTTAATGTATGCCTAACATTACATATGTGCCATTTTTTTTATCCCAACAAATCAGTTAATCCGTCATAAAAATTAGTAGATGATTGAATTACTAAAATAACTGTTAGCAGCTCTAGTCCCTGTACCGTACAAAGTATGCACCCAACACTTGATTATTGCATTAATTGCTGCATCAATGCGATGCAGCTTGAAGTTGATCAGGCTGTGGACCTGCAGAGGACGTAATCATAGTGAATGAAGAGCTGATCCTGTTTCTCTCTCCACTCTCAGAGACTGCAGGAAGAAATCACAAAAATGTCTCCAACCTTGGACAGAAATGCTTTGTATATCAAATCTGTAAGTATGATCTCCCTCGGCCCTCTTCTTTTGAAGTTGTCCAACTGAAATGGGACATTTCTCTTACAGCTGCTTTTTATTTGTCCTCTCTCTAGTCAAAACTTAGCCGTCTCCCTGCCTACTTAACTGTTCAAATGGTCCGATTTTTCTACAAGGAGAAGGAGTCTGTGAATGCAAAAGTTCTAAAGGTTTGTTCTCATTGTTATTCTTCATTTGCAACAGATCTTGCAGTAACGGCTTAGTTAAACCCAATTATCTGTAAATATTGTTTTTAATTGCGAAAGGATGTCAAGTTCCCCCTCATGTTGGACGTATATGAGCTCCTCACCCCGGAGCTCCAGGAGAAAATGTTGCCAATTAGGTCAAAGTTTAAAGAAATGGAGGACAAGAAGCTGGAGAAACAACAGCAAAAGGTGACAAAAATCTATGTGGATGTCTTTTGTGGATGCTTTTGTTTTATTAATAAAGAAATAAACTTCTTGTCATCATAAATGCTAACATATGTGTATATTCCTGATTTTCATTAGGTGTTGAAGAAGCCAGAAGCATCAAAGGAAGTAAAATATGAGCCTTTCTCTTTCCCAGATGGTATGTTGAGACGATCGCATATCATCCCATACACAACTATAGATTTAACTTTGCAGAGCCCATTTAAATAACATAAATTGAATTTAAGTAATTATGCTTATTTTCTTTTACCTTTCTGTAGACCTTGGTTCCAACAACAGCGGCTACTACGACCTGCAGGCTGTACTGACTCACCAAGGTCGCTCCAGCTCATCAGGCCACTATGTGGGATGGGTCAAGAGGAAAGAAGGTAACCACATCTGTTGGTGATAACCAGAGTCACCCAAGGCTGTAGTACAACTTTCTTTGCATTGCATGTTTGTGCTGTCTTCTGATGATTTGGTTAATCGTCATGAAAACCAAATTAATAAGAATCGCATCCTGTGACTATAAACTCTCATTGAAAGTATTCAAAACCTCTGTAAATTTTTGATTATTTGGCTCTTTTACAGTTTTCTTTACATTAATATATACAAGGTCTACTTTTCAATATGATTTAATACAAAATATTATGTACCGTACACGACAGCAAAGTTGCATCACACAGTGTAATTGCTGCAGTAAAGTAGGCTTTATTTTCTTTTCGACTGAATGCAGGGATTTGTCTGTATCTTAGAGATTTTTTTTGTCGTCATTTTGATAACCGTGACAAAAATATTGTTCTAAAAGTTTAAGTCCATACCCATTCCTACTAATTATGCTAATCACTGTGGTTGTAGCCATACATAAAAGTCATGAGGATGGATGAGCACAGACCTTCCACTTAAACTGTTGGAAAATAGTCATCTTTTGTTGTAAAAATCTAACTTTAGAATCTCAAATGGTTTTTTTTTCTTCTGACTTTACAATCCTAGTTTTAATATTACAGAATTTTGCCTCCAATTATGGCAAACAAATCTCCCAATTTTTCAGCATCAGAGAATATTACATTTTTCTTGTAAATATGTGAAAATGAATTTATATTTAGTCCATGGCCAATACATTTTTTCTCTTTTATCCACAATGCCCTTGACACTCTGTCGTATCATCAGCAGGTTGAAAGTTGAAGATTCACAAATGGCCACTGTGTTGGCCTTGGACAACTAGCTTAAGAATCTGTTTTTTTGTGTGTGTGTGTCTTTTGACAGACGAGTGGATCAAGTTTGACGACGACAAGGTGAGTGTGGTCTCACCGGAAGACATCCTGCGGCTGTCTGGAGGCGGAGACTGGCATATAGCTTACGTTCTACTGTACGGGCCGCGTCGGCTGGAAATACTTGAAGAGGAGCAGTAGCTGGAGGGAGGTTTCTTACACCCACATATACAGATTGCCATTTCCACGCACTGTCTGCATAGATGTGCAATAAAACTGGTGTCTTTAAAGATTTGATTTTTTTTTTTTTGTTTTGTAACCAACACTTATGCTTGTAAAACAAATTTTGTCAAATATTCATCCATAGTGTGCTTTGAATATGGAGATCTGATGAAAGGCAATCTCTGGACTGGATCCTTTAGATTTTAAAGTCTGGCGCTACAGTTTCATTAAATGTTTTATACACAATGTATATTTTTAAAGCCTTTCAGAAGGTGACCATAAGAGCAAAAATATTTCTTATTCATTTAACCACCAAGCTGTTGTCCTTGACATTCTGGATTGAGTTGTCAGATGCATACCAGAACTCTTGTTCACCTCTTGGGCCTTTGGGTTCAGTCTCAGGTCTTAAGTGCTTGGCTCGCATCATCTCCTGCGATTGTTCTCAAAATGTATTGACAGATGAGGCCAAATATTCATTAATGCTGTTTTCAGGGAAGTGGTTTGGGACAGGTTGGCCTCGTGGTGAACCGTGTGGAGGCGTTTGAACCAGTGGTTTTTCTCAGTTGGCTTTGGTGACACTGACTTAAGACAATGTATGTAAAATCCAAAAACATCCACTCTCTGTAATAAGTTATTAATTGATTGCTGGTGAAAATAAACCGTTGAACCAAAACGCGACCCTGTTTTGTGACCAAGAGAAGCAAAGCATCTTGGAAAAAAGTTTTTATTAGATTTCTACAGTGGAAAAAAAGGTTCAGACCTTTGGTACATACAAAAAGCACTGCTCCAATGTAATGTAGGTGCAGATTAAGCAACGTTTCAAGCCTCACTGAGGCGTTCTGCAAGCTGGGAGAACCCTGCTGAGCTGAGAGCTGTTGCCAGGTTCTCCACTGTTGCTTGGGATCCCTCTCGCTCCTGCCAGGCCACCAGCAGCAGCTTGGCCTGTACATCTACATCTTCGCTGTCCGTCTCGATCTCCCGCATCTCTGCTGCCTTCATCTCCAGATGAGACGCTAGCGTCTTCCACTGGGACCCCAGTTTGGCTGCAATGTCGTCCATCTGATGGTTTGTTACAGTTTTACTCTGGATGCTCGGACCTTGACGAGAAACAGAAAATAAAGAATGAAACACTGGTGCAAAATATAAACATCCATGTACACAAATACAGTTATATCAAAGGAAAATTCAGAGACCGTTAACTGAACAGTTTTGTTTTTGCACTGTGGGAGGAAATGTGTTTTTTTTTAATTATAAGAATAAAGTCATTATTACCAGAGGATAGTTATTTTAATGAGAGCAAAGCTTCAATAGTCATCAAGATTAACATTAGATGAGTCAGTGGCTCTTCAACAAAAATAAGACTCTTGCACAATTGTTTCAGATTGTGAAAACTTCATAAGATGCTCAACATTCCTCCATTTATTTTTTTATATCGTTTTGTGGAGAAATTCTGACAAAACTATTGCTTTGTTGTCCTAATATACAACTTTATTCTGGTAATAAAATGTTTTTCTTCACATGATATTACAACTTTATTCCCAAAATGAAAAAACTTTTGCTTAGGTTGGTATTAATACTCCATCAAAGAATTGTCTTTTTATGCTGAATTGCTGAGAAACAACACATTTTGATATTCTGACTTGAAAAACCTAGGAAAGAATAATAGATTTAACTGAAGATATTGAAAAGATGATGTAGAACTGTTGGCCTAAACTCACTGTCATTGCTGTCTTTAAGAAGATTGTCTCCATTATCGTCATCATCCTCCTCTCCTGTCTTGATTTCTTCTGAAGGGATATCCTTCTGCATTTTTAGAAGAAAAAAAACAAAAACACACTGGTCTTATTTCTTTCCTTTTAAAACTTTAATTAATTGAGGTTTTGAAAATGTAAAATCCCTCACCGGCAGCTCTTTGGCCAGTTTGCTGACCATGCTGTCTAGGTAGTCTGCCAGGCTTTTGAACTTCTGGTTCGTTGGCTGAAAGAAGTGTGGACTCCTCCTGGATAGGAGCCTCAAAGCCCGCCATCCGTAGTTTGGGTTACGCACAACCCTGAAAGAATTTGAGTAAGAAAACAAACCCAAGGAATTTAGCAGCTGGATTTATAATAACTGACTTGTGTTCCCAGTGAAATACGTCACAGTGCCGAACTTACTTATATTCCTCCTCCACCATGTTGACTGGATCGGCCTGCTCAATGGCTTCTGCAAAGAACTCGTCCAGTGATGGCATAAACTCTCTGAAATACAAATGTTGAATGTAGTCACCCACAGCATTCATAGACTCAGAACATCTTCATGTGACAACCAAGAACTGCAAAGTATTTTGTGTTGGAACTAGATGTGGTAGTAAAGCATCTTCTTCCTCAGGTTTGCTGTTCTCCTACATGGCCCAAGTTAGATTTTCTGTTTCTTTCACAAATAGCTTGCAATATTCAGTCTTGCAATACTGAAGTTTGTGGTTGTAGATTCATGGATATAAAAACTTTTGCAAGGAACTAAAGACATCAGATGAAAAAAGTTAAAATAAAGTAAACATTTTGCTTAGTTCTCTGAATTCCTTACCTGCTTTCAGACTTGCAGGCCTCCATGTTGTCCTGGTTCAAGTTCCACAGTCGAGTCAATTCATCACTAACAGTGGAATAAAAGAAAGTTTAACATTCCTGCCGTAGATTACTAAATGAAAAAAATCAATCATATAATCACACTTAGTGATGTAAACAAATATCTCCATTAATTCAAATTGGTTCAGAAATACTTTAGTCCCAGAAGGAAATTTAGTTTTTATTTTGTCTGATTGCACCGCCTATTTCTGCTAGTGCAGCAGAAATACTTTTTCTCCTGGAAGTAAGTATGACCTCACAGAGTTCTGATCAACTGCTTTCAGAAAGTTGAATGAATATAAACAATTACAAAGACATGAATACAATTATTACCAACACTTAACTGTAACAGGTCACTACCAATAATGTTTTTTAAATCTAAGACTTTGAGAGTGTACGAATACAGTAAAAAAAATAAATGAATCAAGTGCTTAGTGACTTACTTGCCCATGAAAATCTTGGGCTCTGGCCCTTTTCCAAGGAAGTCCTCTGGAGCTTGTCTTTTCCTGGTGGGCCTTTTAGGTTTGTCATCAGATGTTCTGTTCAAGACGAAAACAGCCAGGACACTTTTCATTTTGACATCCTTGCAAAAGTTACACGCATCCAACTCCTTTGTTGCCACAGATCAATCATTGCATGGAAACAAAAGAAAGCTAATATGGGTCGAGGACACTTAGCAACATTTCTCTCTATACCTTTCTTTCACAAAGCTCGGACAGCCCTCGTTCTTCCAGGAGTTCCAGTTTTCCTCCGTGCTGAGAATGTGCTGCCAAAGAAGACATTTTAAAAATTCTAGTCTGACTTGAAGTACAAAATGAAACATTAAGGGTTATTTAAATATCTCTGTATTCCTAAAGTGTGGCTCACCTCGACCATGGTGGCGAATTTTTCTCCTTCAGGAGGCGTTTCGCTCAGCAGCTGGAAGAGCAGAACACAAGTTAACCAGTCTCTTCTTGCTATTGCTACTGTGGTACTAACTAAAAAAAACCCAGCAACTTCAGTTTAAAACATGTTTCTGTTTAAAAGTTTACAGAGACGACCGAAGAGGCACAAAACTTGATAGTGGTCACTAGTGCGAACATTCTCCATAAGAAAAGATCTTTTCAAATATTTCACATTTTGCAAAATCTGAGTTTTTGATACATTGGAGACCTATGCCAAATTCTGAAAAGATAAACTTAACTTTAAAACCGATATCTAAAGTACCCTAAACACCTAAATAAGTTAGATATACCATTGCTAACTTGATTTTTTTACTTATTCTAGAATTATGATGTTTGCCTATTCTGTGGCAGCTGAAGGAGGAACAGCTCGTCCTGCTCTCTCATCCTTACTGATAACTTTGCCTGTGAGTTATTTTTAAAGTCACAGTTTTTATAGTTATATTTACATTATCGACATCATAACTGAATTACTTCAAACCTAAGGACTGGGGGATTTTCTTACATTTATTTTACCTTACTTTTCTTCACCTCCAAGTTGAACCAGTCATTCTATGTTGCATGACGTTGTGTTTGTTAGGATGAACTGAAATGCCTTGCTGCTAAATTTGCTATACAAATAAAATTTGATTGATTGAGGATTAAACCATTTTTAAATTGTTTCTTTTGGGAGTTTTTAATACTAGCATGCAAGTCCCATGCTATTACAAATAGTCTTCCAAACTATCCGCTGCATGTATTCATTGCACTGAACTTCATGCAGTCTAAAATTTAGACCAAACTTCAGGACAAAGTCTGAATACATGAGATTTCATTAATTTCGAGTCAGAGACATACCAGAATGTCTTAAAAGATATCAAACTGTGCAACTGAAAAAGACATAATACATAATTAAATGAAACTAACCTGATAAACTAGCTTTGTCGTCTCCTCAATCCAGGCACTCTGGTCGTCATTCAGAACACAGCTGGAGCTGCAGCAGGACAGAGAAAGAAATAAAACAATAATTCCAACATGGCTCCTGTTTGACACCCGAAATCCTATTGATTCATACTTTAAAGTGAACACAGAAACAAGCATCACCTTTTGAATTTAACCTGTCCCTTCAGGTACTGGAAGAGGATCAGGTATTGCAGCAGTATATGCCTTCTGAAGTTGCTGTCGCTGAGCTGCAAGTCCATCAGCTGTAAGAAAGAAGGAAAAAAACAAAACATTTTAGGGCACCTTTAAGAGATCAACTTTTTAAACCAGCAGCATTGGAAGCAGAAAGGTTCTAACCTTCTCACTTGTGAGGAATTTGGCAAAATAAACATGTTCGCCGTCAGAGGCTCTGAGGTCCTCCATCTTTCTTTTAGAGGCCTGCATGTCATCCAGCTTGAAGCTCTTGAATACTGCGAGGGTCTCGTCTGAAAACTGAGCAGAATGACAGCAGAGGAATAGGGGTAGGTTGGTCAATTTTCAATCAGGTCTTATTTTTAGAGCACTATTCACACAATCAACTGCAACTCAAAATGTTAAACAGCAGTTCAAGAATCAGGCATACCAACAAATGCTACATTAAATAAATGTAGTAATTAGAAAAGTAGAATAAATGTAATTAAATGCTGAACTGAGGAACGAAGCTGGATGTAAGCAATACACCAGAAACGGATACGAACAGTATGGAAACATTATTCTGTATTTCTAAAAGTCCAGGAACAAATATATATTAACCATGAAACAAAAACACAGAAATTATACTTGAAATTATATTTTGTTGATTATAATATGTAAAATAGTGGATAAACTTGTATTATGTTTCAGCTTTTATGATGCATTACCTTAAGGAATGTCATCCATGAGAATTTGTCGTAGCACTGCAGCGGATTTCTGAAGTAGTCCTGCAACGTCCAGAACTTTCTGTATAGGTTGTAATCAATTGGGATAGAACTGAAAAGCAAAAGCAATTTGGTTTTATTACAACTGACCAGACAAGTTTTTTTAAATGATTAGAAAATGAGCAATCTCACAGAGCAAGCCTTCCACTCACCAGGGCGCAGGTGCGTCATCCTCCCCCATTTCACCTTCCTCCACCTCCATGGTGTCTTCTTTTTCATCTGTCTGCTTTAAACATGGAGGTGGGAAAATGACATTTTTGAAAAAGAAACACATAAAATGTTTTGAATCAAGATCAAGTGGTAAAATCTTCACCTTCTGGCCAAGAGTGCTCTCCTGCTCATTCTTGTTGAACACTGTTATGTTGTCCAGATTAAATTGACTCTGTAGATTCAGACCTGGGTAAAAACACAAACAAGGTTGTCATAGATACATTTGTAAATTTGCAATCGTAATGCTGAATATGTGATATGATTACAGAATATATATGTTTTTTTTTTTTCTTACCAGATTTCTCAGATAGAGGGAAGAGTCGTGCCAGGAAAAGCTGGATTCGCCCACAGAATACAGTATTCTGGGATTTGGACAGCCTCCTTAGAAGATCTACTCAGAAAAAAAACAAAAACAAACTGACGCCTCGATGCTGTTTGGTTATAGAAATTATAACGCATTAGGTGAGATCTTTACCGTTGCACATTCTCAGCAGATAGTTCTTTCCTGCGGTGTAGAATGAGCTCTGCAAGAAAAAGGACAAAACATAAGCAATCATTACAACTTTAAATTTGGGCTAGACAATTTTTTTCACCAATCTTGATTTTAAAAATATTACCGATTTCCAGGTGGAGACATTTTTCTCAACAAAGGAGAATATTTTGTCACACAGGTCCAGGGGAAGGCAGTCCAATACATCTCCCAGCAGGACAAATGGGATTGTGGCAGAGCAGATTCCTGCATTGGCAAAGAAGAAGAAGAATGGAAAATTTAAAGTTGCATTAGGAAACTCCCTCAAGTCTTCCCGTTTCCCTTTCTGAAATGAGTGAAATGAAATATTTTAAAGATTTTTTTAGGTATATATAACAAGACATCTTGGGGTAGTTAAAGATACTTTAAGCTTTTGCAAGAATAACATATATATTTTTCACCCTCACTTTGTGCATGACTGGTTGCTTGTTTATTTTAAATGTGTTTTTACAAGCATATTCAAAAAGAGTAAAGCAATATTAAGGGAAAAAAGTCACACCCTCAGTAACCGCATCAATACTCAGGTAGATGAGAGACAGATAGTCGTCACAGCTCGTCTTCTGCTCAATCTACAATACAGGGAAAAAAACCCATTAAAGGCTTTGGAGATCTTGTTAATCCAGTTATTAAATTAAAAGATAAACAAGCCTCTTACAATTTGATCACCGAGAACACCCCGGAGGGCCTGGTCAAGTGTGGTCTTCTTTTCTGCCTCACTGAAATGATAAATATAATGTCTTGTTTTTCATTCAACAAAGACGGACATCAACATTTTTAACATTAATCTTACCCAACTCAAGGAGCATACGATACATAACATATATGTGAAATAATTTATTTCATTTTTGTTTCCCAGAAATGAAACCGCTAAAGGTTTTAAAAACAACATTTTATGTTTTTCTTCAATACTACAAACATTTAAAACATATATTTAAGCAAGTACAGTGGAATAGTAAGTCAAAGGAAAACCTCGTACAACACTCACAAGTAGATTAAGTTTGAAATTTTAAGCTAGAGAAAACTTACTTTCCGGAGATCTGGTTAAACACAGTGATTAGATGTTTGCAGGTTTTACCCGAGAGTGCCTGTCTGGCAGCAGCCTTCAGATACATGAGAGGAACATTGAAAGGTAAAGACAGATCTGACACAAGCTAACTTTAGCATAGCATCAAATGCTAACTGCTAAATAACATACCCGGAAATCAAAAGCGTAGACTTTGCAAATCGATCGATAAGAATTATTTCAGTAAAAATAATTAATGTTTTGACAAGAATGCAACATTGCACTGTTTCTTACCGTAAATTTCTCCTTTACATCGACAAAATTGAATGCGGGGGGCGACATTTTTAAGCCGTGACCAGCGGAAGTGGCTAAAAATTAGTTCCGGGTTTTGATTTTTCACACGAAAAGATTTGTGTCAGCGTTATTTTTCAAAAACTGATAAATTTTAGTCTCGACAATCGTGGTTGTCCTCAAGACTGTGCGCGCCGACTGAGTGGCAGCAGATGTAAGTAGCTTCCCTGATTGTTTATTTTTGTGCTGCTTGGACAAAATAATAAATCAATAAAGTAATCTTGAATCTTTAAAACCTAGTTTATGTTTGAATAATAAATTCCCAGCTTAAAGATAAACCAACATAATTTAAGCACTTTTGCTTCTAATGAGATATCAATTAGTTTCAACTGACAAACTAATCTACAGAAAAAAAACTGTCTGTGGCGATACATCTGTGGTGACACAGGTAGACCATAATCTGTAATCGCGAAAAATCTATGGTGTTGCTGCTGTTTTACTTTACATTGTTCCCTCCAACGAATATGTTATACTTTGCACGTTAAAATGACGCACTAATTCATCTTTCTTTCTAAAATTACGCATGTTTCTTTTTTTAGTGACTTGGCAATTTGTTGTAAAAATGTGTAGGTATAACTGAAGAATCTGATCGTTTTGCCTTCGTGAATGTTGCTTCAAATATTTTTATTCAATAGAGAAATGCGTTCTTTTTAGTTAGTAAAAAAAATCTAATGGTTCAATGTTACTATTAATATTATTTACAATAACTATCATGGCCTTCGCAGAGAGACCAAGGTAAGCAAATTTAATTCCAACATTGAGCACATGGTGGCAATATTACCTACAGTTTCAGTCAAGGCTGTTCATGAAACTGTTTGAGCTTCACATCTAATATTTCTTTGTAAGTTTTAAATAATGTTCCTGTACATTTTTTCAAATTCCACTTTCCCTCCCGTGGATCCCTGTGCTCCTTCCCGACATTCCTTTTTTAAAATTATTTCTTCATTGCACTAAAATAATCCAGATGGATGATTTCCTTAAGTGTTAGAACTATGAACAGGAACAGAACTAAGGTCTCATTTAATGTTAATAAATACTTGACTCTAAACTATCACATACACGTAAGCCATGTTAGTGTGTGCCATACACGTTAGTCTTTGTGAGCATTTCTTCATACACATGTCATACAGGTTCTGTACTGCAGGACTTGATTTTTTATGATTTAATGTACTGTTTAACAATGTCACAGTACATATTAGAATCTCTCGACTATAGTGTTATGGCAATTATTAAACAGACGTTTCATAACTAACCAGAGAACACAAAGAGCTGCTCTGAAATCAGTGTGTTAACGTTCATAATCTCTTGGTTTGTAGCTGACAAATGATTCACTTTCTGCTCTTTTTTCGACAAGTGTTTCCATCCCTTGCAGTGGCGATGTGAGGTGACTCCTTGGAGAAGAAATGCTGCAGCTGTGAAATGAGTAGTGTCACACAGAAGGAGTGAAGCTTTATTTTCAGCATTCCTGTGGAGTCTGTGGAAATTATAATACTGGGAAGTGAAGAGTGATTTTACTGGCACCTTGTTTCTGTCACATATTTCACCTTCATCCCCCAGTTTGACATGGCTTTTATCGGATAGTTGCCAAACCTGATGAAGCACAGAAAGGGAGTGAGAATATGTTGTAGATAACCTCCCCACATCAGTCAGTAAAGTGGAGACAGGGTTAAAGATGACTCCTGGGGGTTGGGCGTTGAGGTTAAGGTTGAGTTATCTGAAAGACTGAATCATCTCCTGCTTTTTTGTGGGATTAGAGCATTGTCTGTCCTCACCAATTAACCTCCCACTACCACCAATTATACTTAGTCAATGATTAAGTTAAGTACAGGTCATAGATGGGAATGAGTAATATGAATTGTGAAACATCCATAGAAAATTGCTCACATTTCTTTGCATTACTATAACTAATACAGTTACTCAAATCTGTTGCTCAAAACTTGAATAAAGTAATATTAACCTCAATAGAGCCAAATTCTGAATATCTTTTGATGAGAAATCTGATCAAGCTTTATTAAGGTGCTTTATGCTAATGAAGGAGGTAAAATCGGAGCAACACATTGTGAGAAATGTGTACTTTACTGTCTTGCAGGGCAGAAAATAAACTCCTTTTAAGGGAAAAAAATGTAACTGTGCCAGAAAGAATCATGATTAAACTATATTTGATTGCAGATTCTGATGCATTACATTCACCCAGGATCTTGCACATTACAAGAATAAACATGAATAAACATATTTATTCATCAGAATAAATATTCTGATGAATAAATATCAGATATAGTTGAATTAAACTAATTCTGCAAATAAGATTTCCTCCATCGTGATGTGTAAAGCTCATTACAAATGATTGCAAACAGTTGATGATAGCTGTTGGGCGAACATTTAGTGGGTTTTGGGAGAATTACTTTCTTAAGTAAGGCTAAACTAGTTTGGTAGCTTTTAATCTAAAGAAGTGAAATCATAATTTCAAAAGTACTTTTTGTACTTAGTAGTTTTATCTTACTAATGTTATAATTTGTTTAATGATTTAAAACATTTAAATGAGACAAATTC
This sequence comes from Xiphophorus hellerii, assembly GCF_003331165.1. Classification (NCBI taxonomy): domain Eukaryota; kingdom Metazoa; phylum Chordata; class Actinopteri; order Cyprinodontiformes; family Poeciliidae; genus Xiphophorus; species Xiphophorus hellerii. Next base: position 18,871,868 of record NC_045677.1, on the reverse strand, counting down.
AAAAGGGAACAAATCTGCTAGTGGAGCCAGAAAATTATTAAGAGTAAAATGAAATTGTCTTGAATGTTTTAGTGGGCCATATATTGTATAACATACAATAAAACAAACTGATTCAAAAACTGTTCCATGGAATGATCATTTTCCAGTGTTTCTGTAAAATCAGTCTAAACCAGGTCAGTTCCAGACTCCCAACTGTTTATTTTGGCGAGATAAATATAATGAGAAGAAAGCTGAAAACAGCCTGGTGCCAAGTTACAAACCAATCAAGTTCAGTTGCGAGAGCCAAATAATGTGATGAACACTCTCAGAGAAAATGACTGTGGAGCAACAAAAAGAGCATTGTCCATGTTGTTTGACAAACTTCAAAACAAGAGGCGAAACACAATGCTCTGACCTCTGAGGTTATACACACAAAGGAAGGAGGTTTTAAACTGGTCCTAATTGTCACATGGCTTAAATTCCACCATAAACAAGAACATGTGAAGAACAGTCACTGTCATGTAAAGAAGATAAGGCCATTTGTACGTTTAAAGCCATGCTGCACCTCTGCTGTGAGCACATACACTATGCCAGATGAAGGTCCAGATGAAGGTCCACATACAGAGCTGAGGATTCATATTTCTAATTAGATTGAGCCAGCTGTTGTGTTTGAATTTAATGATAGATGCTAATTTCTGTAGCCTCTAAAGTCTCTTCATCTTCATGCTTCAGTTGCAAACTCGCTCTGAGAATTTTCTTTGTCAAAGCTTCATTATGGTCTGTTAAATTGAAAGAGATAAAGGGATTTTCCTTTTGCACAACCGGTGACACAGAGCAATACTTTACTGCCTCATAAAATTATTTGGGACATTTGTTAATGATCCTCACACACAGAGGGGAACATCATCAAGATTAGCACCCAACCATGTCAGCTATTGTGATTGGTGCCTAAGCTAACAGTAGATTATGTGTATTTAAACAACCTTGGTTTGATTACCCTTGCAGCATTATTTTGTTGATTTTCCGAATTTAACTGTAACTGAGTGTCCAGTTATGGAGCTGCTCTAAGTTATTTTATGCTTATTCAATGATTAGCCAGGGGTGTGAAAACCATTACATATCCACAAGTCATAAAATGGGATGTGAGAGGAGCCACGTGCGTGGATGGGTAGAGACCGCATTCTTGTGACAGAGCCAAGCGAGAAATCTCCACGATGGCCTCCTCCCATCTTGTGTAATCAAGCTTTTCGATTATACAAGATGGGAGGATTTAAAGTGTTTGCATGTCCAGTTACCTGATCTACTGAGAGCATTGACCAAATTTTTTAAAATACACCCTTCAACTGCACTACAGTAAAACGTTATAAAATGGGCACATTTTTATTAAAAGAAATTTAAATACATGTATTTTTAGTTACTTTTAAAGGCACTCACCACTGACCTCATTTTCAAGCCTCACAATCTCTTTTTGTTTTGAGTTTAGTAATCTAGTGATTGTGTTTTGAACTGACTGCAGCCGTTTCAGAGCTGTTTTGTTTGGGCTGGTGAACAATGAGTTACGATGATAAAAGCTTGGAGGAATATAAGTATAAGAATTTCCATTTCTGATCTCAAAGACCAGGAACTTGAGCTTGTAATGGTTAATAAACAATAAAAACATAAGGAGAAAGTATACCACTGTATTGAGCCATTGGAGGCAAAATTTAATTTTGCTTTCAATTTTTAAATATTTGTTCTGCATCCAGAGGGAAATTAAAGGTGATATGAGGCAAAACTGGTACCAACCCATTCACATGCAAGGGAAAGTGACAATGGATTGGCCACATTAAATTTGCCAAATTCCTGGGGAAAGATAATAATGCACTGACCAAAACAATAACGGACTAATAAAGAGCTTGTCTAAAAATGGAAACCCATAAAGCATTTCTGTGAAGAGAAGAATTTGCAGTTCTTGGAGCTGAATAATTCATTGCATCATTTTGGGAATATGTAGCCAACCACACATACAGGCTGTGTAGGAAAATCTTGCACCTTTAATTTTTAAATTATAGCACCTGAAAATAGAAGATATGATAATTTGAGATGTTCTTACTGGCCCAAATGCACAGTCCTTTAATTTAATTGTTGTTTATGTCATTGTGATAGATATTTTAATACATTAGTTTTCTAGTTTTGCAGTCAAGGCCGCAGTTTATTTCTAGGACTTTCGAAAGACAAAAGCCGTTCTCTAACACAAATTTAAGATCCCCTTATTAAAATTGCAACATATTTCTGGTTTACTTACATCTAATTATGAAACTTGCAGCATTTCCAACTTTGATTTTTGAACTGCTGGCACCATATCGAAACACACATACAGAGACTCACATGCCTGCACACACGCGCGTCACCCTGAATAATTATGTAATGCTGCAGGGAGGGACTGTTGAATCCTGGCCACCACATTCACACGGAAACTGTGCTGCCTGAAAGAAACTTGCAGACCCTCATCAACAAGAAGTAAGCAGGAAATAACAATACTGATAGTTTAAATAAAAATCCAGATGCATGAACAAACCAAAAAGTTAATTCAAGGTGAAATAAAATGTCACATCCTATTTCTTTTGTTATATTACTGTATCTTCACTAGTATAAGAAAAGTAAGTTCTAGTAAGACTGTAAATATCAGAAAAGTCTTGAGTTAATTTAGCAGAAACTGAAAAACATTGAAAAAATATATTTTTTAATCAGAACTGCAATTATATTCACACAGAGTTGCAAAATCAGATTTCTCACACAGTTGGATACAGCAGTGAGAAGTCTGAATCCTTAAATCTGGTCAGTCACAAGCTCTGAAATGCACATTATCAACTAAAATGAGGCAAGAAACTCACTTTACCCTCAATGTAAACTACTAAATAACATAACATTTTTACTGAATTTTTAGCAGTGTGTAACATGGACAAAAATACTAAATAACATGTAAATATTGTCCTGGCGTCTATAGTTCATTTTCTGCAACATGTACCCAAGCCTTTGTGTCAGCATGCAGAATACACATGTTGATCCACCAATCTGATAACTGACCGGTAGACCAAATTCACTTCAGGGAGCAGATGTGCTTCACTGACATGCCCCTAAAAAAACAATCACATTCCAACATGGCCTGCAGTTGAAGCCCTCCCAGAATATTCATTTCTGTCATTTTTTTCCCTATTTGTTTCTAATATACAAAAGCAAAACAATTTTTTTTTAAATACTTTGTTTTTACAGGTAAAGGAAAGAAACAGGCCTAGAAAAAGTAAGTGATATATGGAGCTCTCTATCTAATCTGACAGAGTTTGAGAATTCAATTCTTTTTTTTGCAAAAAAGAATTGGGAATGATTTCAGCCTTTAGGTGTGCAAAGCTTTTAGAGAAATAAATCAATATATTTTGCTGCTGTAATTGCAGCTACATGTGGTTCACGAGGGTGAAAATAAATGAATGCCACACTTTTTAAAAATATTTCTTGGTAAAAAAAAAAAAGTATAATTTTCTTCTCGCTTCACAATCAGGCACTATTTTGTGTTGTTCTTTCACATAAAATCTTAGAATGTCCACTGAGGTTTGCAGTTTAGCAAAATAAAAATAAAAACCTTTAAAATAGAATGAATACTTGTGTCAATGTAGGTATGTTTTGTGCATAAAAGAGATAAAAAAAACAATATGGGGAGAAATATTTTATTTGCTACTTTTCTGTCCATATTTCTACCTCTCAGACCAGCTCTTTTTTTTTTTTTTTACCACATTATACACTTAGCATGCTCTAGAAATGGTTCCGTTTATTTTCTCTGTATTGTAACACAGCACAATAGAACAGAAGAGCTCATCTTCAGTTGACAGCAGGTAATTATACAGATGTCCTGGTATCACTCAGCGACTCTTTCCAGTACACCTGAAAAACCAAACAACAGGACAGGCACATCCAATATGTACAAATGAAATAGCTTGCTAGTTCTCATTTTCAGCACAATGAACTACTGGGCCAAAGGACAGAGATGAGTTGATTCCACTTCCTGCCTTGTTGATCTGCAAACATATATCAGCGGAGAACATCTCTTGCTTTCCCGGCTGCACATCAGCCAGAGCATACCAAGTCAATCTATTGTACGAGGCCTCTGTGAAATGGAGGAATCATCTGCTAAATTAATGACTAGGGAAATGAAGGAATGTTTTGATTAACTCACCTCAATAAGGCGTCCCACCCCTGCAGGGAGCCCAATGATTAGAGGCATGTTCCTGTCAAGATACTGAATTTTATCAATGCAGGTGGGACTCCATCTAAGAAAGAAAAAAAAAAAATGTCAATGGGCTCTTTTATCAAAGTCAGTTGTGATCTGGATGTTTTCTTGGACTTCATGAGATGCATAGAAAAAAAACCTAACAGATTAAGCACCAGTGGTGCAAAGCCTGCAACGAATTGACTTTATTTATCTGCCTGATTCACTACATAAGTTACTGCAGAGGTCAGCACATGCTTTCATCCTATGAAAGTCTTTGATAAAAGAAGGCCTGCCTCTGCTGCACACCAGTACAGACCTCAATAATTCACAGTTATTAGTAAATCACCAGTTGTCAGCAAGTAAGGCAGTCTTACATGCTACAACACGACCCTTCCACATAACCAGATTAGACTGACTGCATTATCCCCAAATTCCACCCAGTCCGAGCATTAAATGTAATTTATCAGAAAAAGCATGAGTCTGAAAAATTGGATTCACTTGTTGCTTGTTAACACCCAGCAAATGTGTTGTTTCTAGAATAAGACCATACACAAAGGCCCTGCCAGCTACTGCACCCACCATCTGCTCTATCCATGTAGCACCAGGCTCCGAGGACATTGTCCCTGCCAGTCATAAGCAGATTCAAGTTAATGCAAGGATTCAAATGAGCTCCACTAAGCAATCCCAGTTTTATCTCTTACCATCTCCCTGAAAAATAATCGCATCCATTGAACTTTCCCACATTTTGTCAAGGTAAATCCACAAATGTTATTGTTTCTTAGAGGGTTCTATATGCTAGGCCAACACAAAGTAGCAAATATTTTGAAGTGAAAGGAAAGGATACATGTTATTGTAATCTGAATAGTGTGGTGTAAATCTGTGTTAAGCCTTACCCTGTCATTTGGTGCACATCTCTGCCATCTTTATTTATCTAGACTGAAACTTTTGTCATTTATCTTTGTTAAGGAATAATTCCTTTGTCAGATGTTCCTGCCGAAGAACCATCCCTACAGCATTATGCTGCCACTACCATGTTTCACTGAGGGCATGGTGTTCTCATGGTGACATGCCATTTTAATTTTCATCCAAATGTAGAATACATGTAGGCCATAACTCTAGATTTTGATCACATCCACCCTTTACCTCACCCTTTTGTACAAATTTCTGTGTTTAAATTCTATTCTTCACCAGAAAAGCTTCACAGTTTTAATCGTGCACATGGAAACTTAATAAATGTTTAACCAGCAGACCTTATGTGACATTTGCGTGTCAAAGTGCACAGAGGCACTAAATTTGTTTGTACCTGCAACCGGACACTGTGTGTAACACTGACCTGCCCTCATCCAGCCCAACTAGAAAAACTCTACCTGATCAGGAAAGTCAAGGCATTTGCATTTCAGAACCTGTCCTTTGTTTCTCATGCTCTGTTCAGTACTTTTCCAGTTTAGCTCAAGGCTGAGATGCATTTTACTATTATTCACAGCTTATGTAAAACCAAACTAAACTGTTGTTATTAATCGTTAACCTTGTAGATTAGAATTAAAAGAAAAGAAAAAGAGTTTTAATACACAACTAATGATTTTATCTGGGTGTCCCTTTTGAGTTAATAGCAAAACATATTGTAAGGATTAAAAAAAGTTAAAAACCTTGACTGCACTAGTAGGTAGGAGACTTTAATTGGAAAAGTACTGCATTGATTCAGAGCAGCTGGCAGCAAGTTAAATAACACTAAGTAACTCAGTGAGCAGCTTCTCACTTCTTAAGCAACCATCTCACTTTAGCAGACAATGCCAGGATTTAGTGGGCTTGAATTGTGAAAGAGTTGTTCAGAAACCACGAGACACTGCTTTCACTACACTGACTGTCCACAATAGAGTCCAGAAAATAAATCCCATTGAGAATGTGTAGGATGTGTTAAAGAACATCTCATGGTCTGATTCTCCTATCACCAAAACAGAACCTTTTGTGAAAACTGTACGCAATTCTAGGTGTACATAGATGCTGAGGAGTTGCCCCCTCTATTAGATTTATTAGCTTTTTATCAAGGCTAAAAGGCTTTTCAAAGAAGGCAGAGAAGATTGACCTCTGTTAGAAGATGCAAAAGCTTTGCAGTCATAATTTATTTCTTGCAATTTCAACGAACTTCAAATATTTTATCTATTGAGAATAAACATTTTCAATCATTCTTGACTCCAAAAAGGCATCTTGACAATCTCAGTTCATGCTTAAAGTCTTGTCAAATGCTTTTTTTCTCTGTCCTTATAGCTCAAATTCTATTTTTCAGCATATGTTGTGCCATGCTGACTGCATTGAGGCCAACATCAGTCATTTACTGCTGGAAAGAAAATATGACCTTTTGAATGCATGACAAGGAAACCAGACTCCTGCTCTGCCTTTCTGCGCAAAAGAACCTGTGGGGTAAAGGGCCATGCCACTTCCTGTCTTCCTTCCTGAGAAAAGAATGAGAAACCTTTTAAAGCATCACCTTTGCCGACACAGCATTGCATGCCTACTTTTCCTTTTCCTACAAACAGCCTCTAACTTGAGTATTTTGTTGCACATCTCTGAATTGTGCTCTGCTTTATCTTGTCCTTCTATTTTTAGATAAACGGTAATTTATAAGTCTGCTTGAAAATGCTTTAGTTTTCTGATAGCACAAAATTGAGTAGGTTTAAGTTTTGCTATTTCATAGTCAATTGTAGTTTGGGTGGCTGGTTGGCTGGCTGCCTGCCCAGGATGTCGCAGCGCTCAGGGCGCTTGGTGTCACAAGCACTTAAAAAAAAAAAGTGTCCTCTAAACAGATTTTCTGTTGCCTAATTTGGAAATGGGTGACACCTGTGTTATATAGTCTCCCCTAATACCTGCTGAGATTAAGTGGGTGACTAAGTTTCCTGTGTAATGCACACTCATAGCTTGTATTTGATCTGCCAACAAGAATATCTCTCTTTTTCTAACAGTATCCTCGTCTGAATGGCTGTATGAGGAGTATTTTGGACGTTTGCTTTCTCCTGCTATATTGTTGTGGTTCTGCTGTTGGTTCTGAATTCTACTTTAACTTCCAGATTATTATTTTTTTAATAGTAACAGAAAATTGACTTCACACATCAACCTGAAAAAACTATCTACACAGTTGACATATGGTGGTAACAGCATCATGCTGGGGGGTGTCATTCTTCTACATAAATGGTTGTTCATATCAGTGTTATCATTTCTGCAGCATAACTGAGACCTGTCTTAAAATGAATATAAATGCAGTAACATCAATATGGGAGTGAGAATGAGGACAGTTCATGTGAGTGGCACCGTGTGATGGAGGGGCAGATGGGACACGAATAAAGTCTCCACTGCATATGGTCTCATTGTTTTATTGGCAGCCTGGGCAGCCAGTGAAGACGCAGAATGTTATTCGCAAACAGTTGTTTTCTGGCCAAGAAAGAAAATAAAAGAGCTATTCTGTCTGCCACCACTTTGAAACAACAATGGATTTGGCCTTTGCTGACAAAATTATGGCAAGTTAATAAGAATGACTCTTGAAGAAGAAACCTGATCTTCTGCTTCAGAGGGTTTAAATTGTATTGAGTCTCTAACTCTACAAAAACCTTAATTTTGACATATTTGTTTGTTAAACCACAATTTTTTATTTGCTTTTAATCAAAGTTTTAAACAAATATGGTTTAGAAGTACTGCATGGTTATTGATACAAATCACAACGAACAATGACAGAAACAACTTTTTCTGGTTAAGCTTTGCATGAACTTTTCCCAGCTAATCGATTGGTCCGAAGGGTGGCTTTCATCTGACTTGGTGAGAACCTCTCTCTGGTTAAGGGAAGAATTTCAGAGCTTATTAAAACTGACTTTGATCTTTTTGCCAGTAGGAGCACCTCATCGTGTCCTCACCCTGCACTCATCCATAATTTTCATACCCTGCCAATTTCAGATAATAAAAATACGATTCGCGAGTCTAAATCAACTCTTGCAGATGCACAAAATATTTTGAACGTGATATAGCTATAGATTGGGAATATTTTTAAGTAATTAAACAAGGCAGAAGTGGACAAATGAGAAATGAATAATCAAAGTGAATGCTTTCTGTCAAGCAATGTAAAATGATACTTACAATTTTAATGAATTGCCTTCCATGTGCTGAAATGGATGAAAATATGTTAGAATAACATGATGAGAAATCTGTGTGTCACACTATATAGTGGTGTTCATTATATCCATTTGCTGCTGGTAATCCAGAGTCCAGGTCAGGAGTTTGTGCAATTCGAGGCCAGAGAGCTCAGTATTGCTTTCAGGTGTTCTGTTCAGAAAAAGCCAAGCTACTGGCTTTGTGTGTGTGCAGTTTTCCTTAAATAAGGCTCTGATCACATATTATCTAGCTATCACTTATTTCCATCACATTTTTCGCAGAACTGTTAATGGTCTGTTACCACCCATGATGACATCAAGTACTCTTGTAAAAGACAGCACTTACATTCATTCACAGATCATTCACCAAAACCTCTGAAGATTTAGTTCTATCAACAGTGGATAGTATTCAAACTGGTCATTAAATTTGAAAAAAACATAAAAATTATAGGACCTTTTTCCTCTTATGAAATGTAAAAAGCTGAGAGGAGGAGCTGAAGGATCCAGGCTCTTTGAAAAGGGATGCTAAAATTCTAAGAAAAGTGCCACTTCCTTGAAACCAGACAGTGTCAATACAAAACAGTAAAGGCCCAGTCACAGTATTAGCGTGAATCCCTAGAAAGTTGCCTCCTGCAACGTGTACTGCAGAAAGTGACATGATCATGAATCACACGGCATGCCTATAATAAAAACAATCGGAGCTTTCATCCCACTTTCCCTGTTATTTATTTGTTTATTTATTAGTGCCTTTATTGCGGATCAATTGGCTTCGGCTTCATGTTTCAACACAGGTGAATTTAAAGAACACAAGAGATATGCAAAGGTGAAAACAGAGCAATAAAGATAGATCAATCAATTGACAAGCAGCTTCAGCAAACAGTATTCTCAAACAATGGAAGGAAAGTCTTTTAGACCTGTGGAAAGTAGAAAGTATAAGGAAATGCTTATCAAATATTATATGGTATGCTGAAGGTATCTCCAAACTTAGATTAATTCAAGATGGGCCTAAAGTTCAAATTTTATTCATTTAGTGCCTCTGAAAGACATACATATTTTTCACATTTTATCACAGTACAACCAAAAACATTTATTTGTTTTTGTGAAAGAAATACTTGGTTTTCAAAGTTTTGACAGTATCTGAAGAGTGTGGCAAACATTTTCATTCAGTTTGCCTCAGTCAATATTTTGTAGAGCCACTATTTGCTGCAGCTAGTGCTGCAAATCCTTTGGATTATCTCTACCAGCTTTGCAATTAAAAAGTGAAATTTGCATTTAAGGGGTGAGATTTTTGCTCTTTCTTATTTGAAAAACAGCTTAAGCTTACTCTTATTGAGTGGAAGGATTATATAAAGATAGACTTTCACACCTTTTCCACTTTGACCGGGCCATTCTAAAGTATTTATACTTTGATCTTAATCATTTGATTGTACCTCTGGCATAATATTCAGGGTCATTGTCCTGTTGGAAGGTGAACCTCTGAGCCAATACAAAGTTCCTAACCAATCCATTCTGTAACTTTAACTTGTCCTTTAACTGTCCCTTTAGAAGAAAAGCAGAAGCCAGGAAGTTTTGATCTAATCTGACCACATGTTTTCTCTGTGGTTGAGTTGGCTTTCACAACAGGGATTAGAACTTGGAATCCAGAAAAACTACCTTATCAACTACTTTTTAGACTCCTATTCTCCCAACCCAGAAAAGGAATTAGACCAGAGGAAACTTCCTTATTTATACTTATCTACCAACCCTGAATAGGAGTATCCAGAGATTACTTACTTATACTTATCTAGCAAACCAGAAGTCCAGAGGATACTTACTTACTTACTTACACTTACTGTATTTTTCAACCCAGAACAGGGATTAGAACTTGGAACCCAGAAAAACTATCTTAGCAACTACTTTTTAAGCTCCTATTCTTCTAAACCAGAAAAGGAGTTAGACCAGAGAATACTTACTTATACTTATCTACCAACCCTGAATAGGAGTATCTAGTTTATTTACTTTGGATCAACATTATTAGCTGTTTCTTCTTTTGCTCTTTCCTTTGGTTTGTTATTTTGTTTGTATTTCCTCTTAATTCCTGTAAAGCACTTTGTATTGCCTTGTTGCTGAAAATGTGCTATATAAATAAAATTACTGTTACCTTTTACCATAAACACCAGCTCTGTGGAGGACTCGACTAAAAGTTGTCCAATCAACAGATTCACATTCACAGCAAAAGTCTCTTGGCTGCTGTCTGACTGAGGTTCTTGTTGTTAATCTTCCTTTAATATATTGAAGTTTATGGTTTAATTTCCACATTAACTTTTTCTGTGTACAACATTTTATATCTTCAAACTGCAGGAAATGAAAACAGTTTAAGAGCATTTAACAAGGTAAAGAAAAAGGAAAATGTGTAAGCTCTTTGGTTAAAAGCAGGGTGTCATGGTTTAGGTTATGAGAAGCCAACACAACCATAAAAACAGATGATTGGTCAGTAAGGAGCAGATTTCTACGAGCCATTTTGGGAACCAAGTCAATTAACCTATATTCTTCAGCTTTTCTTCTTACTTTTAAAAATAAGAACATAAATAATAGAATAGTTCAGCCAAGGGAAAAGGCATCCACTTGTATGGGTTTTCACAAACCAAGCATGTAATTGCCTTCCTGAAGGGTGTGAAGGAAAACAGGCAGACATTAATGAGACAGCAATAGAATGGGCAAAGCTATCCAAGCATGGCGCCCTTTAGCTTCTGAAAGGAAAGGGAATGTTACCCAGTCATACATGTCCTTCTTTCATCTTCTATTTTCTTTAAATGCCAATACAAGGGAGCATCACTTTTAGTTTTTTGGAGTAACAAAAAACGAGTGTTTCAACACTTAATGTTGTTGAAACATTAAGTGTGGAGCATTCATCTGCTTTTCATTGTATCTTGGAAATGGAAATGTGATTTCTATGCAGCCTGTTACAACAAGATCCAGTTTCTTATAGTTTTTTTAAATGTTTTATTATAGTTAGAAATATGAAGATAATTGTTTTTGCCCACAACATTAGATAGTACAAAATGTTTTGGGACAAAATGAAAGTTTTATTGTTTTTTTTTTTTTCATTTACGTTTAAGGGTTTTACCATTGACAAACAAGGTCATCCATGTGCCAAAAAACAAACATCAAACTTACTCCATTTTATATTTTTACAAATAGAGTGAATGATTCATAAATGTTAGACAGTGGTTTAAAGAATATCTAATAAATCAGGCTCAGGTTTGATTTTGAGATGTTTAAATTTAGTCCAGACTATTTACATAACTTAGAAATAGCCCTTGAAAGGAGACTTCAAAGTAGATGTAACATAGCATCTATGCTATGCAATCTATGGATAGCATCTATGCATAGCATAGATGTATAGCAATCTATGCATAGCATCTATGCATTTACATGCATACATGCATAGATGTATCTATGCATCTACATGCATATATACTCAAAGCTATTAGTCAGAATACTTTGAGTATGTATCTTGCCTGTCCTTGTTTTTTTGTTTTTTTTTTCTATGGGGCAAAATACTCCTAGCATTAACAATTTAAAAGTGGTTGGAGCTTCTTTGGTGCTGTTGTAATGAAGTGCTTTTGCTAAATGAGCAGTTTGTATGAACATTGTCAACAAACTGTGCAATTCAAAAACTGCTTCCATTTTTACTACAAAATGAGAGTAAAAATGGAACCAACTTTATTTCTGAGGTTTAAACAATCCTAGTATTGTTTGTAGGCTGAACCTTTGAGAAAGTAGCAGAAGTTGCAGTAAAGTGGTAGCTTTAATCATTAGTAAAGAGCAGTTTTTTTAATTAACAGTTTTGCAGTTTGGTAAAATTTCATCTAAATTCTATGTATTCCCACACATGTCCTATAAAAGGTTGGAGCTTAACTTGTAGCTTCCACAAATGAGTGTTGAACACACACACAAAGTAAAACAGGATTATTCTTGAGATTGTGGTTCAGTTTTAAATGAAAATAACTAAGTATGAACATATTATCCAACTTAAGGTGCACTTCATACCTCTCTATGCACTCTATCATGGAGTCTATGTGAGACTGATTTATTCATTTGTTACCACTTACTAGGATCTTTCCATTGACACCTATGTGTAGCCAGATTTCTGTGACTGCGCTTACTGAGCACACTGAGAGCAGGACATTACTTCCTGTTAGAAAGTCACACAAAGACATAACAGATAAAGAGATAATGGGTCAGTTCACGAGCAGAAGGGGAAAAAACACAAACAGAAGAGAAATAAGGAGAGCCCTGTTGTTTCCCAGAATGATTAATTTATTTGTCCGGAACAACAACAACACAAGTGAATTAATATTCTAGCAAGAAATAACTTTACTATTTCTTTTCAGTCCTTTTCTTATTCTCTCCTTCTCAGTTGGAAATTAACAATCCAGCTCATCATCGCCCCCTAAAACTCAGTAGTGAAATTGTGTCTCTTAGTCATATGTGGTCAATCAGCTGAGCTAAAAAAAAAAAATGCAGCACTTGCTTGTCAGCGAGGCATGCACAGATGTGGAGAGCTGTGTTAAAACCTTTATGGTGTAAAATTTGAGGTGGCCATGTATAGTTTTTACTTACTTGCTCTGCAGATTGTTTATTTACATGTATAAATGATGGTTTGGTTAAATGATAAGATGTTCTAACCACAATTTATGTAAAGACTTCATTTTTAGGGGAAATCTTGGGATATTGTAATATGCCGCAAAATCTCATCACACCTCTTCTTTGTTTAACCATTACTATTTGAGAACCTCCGACCATTAATTTCAACTAAGCTTTCACAACTCTGCCACCAGATTTCTTTACGGGTGCATAAAAAAGTAATTTGATAATTTGATCAATCCATATTTTCATGAAAAACAGTGATGTTTCTTTTTGACCAAATATTGTCTGCCAGCTATACTTTCTTTTATCTCTGAAGAATATGACCTTTACCTCAGTCTTATCTTGGGCTATCATGCTGTGGAGGTATTTTTTTCTTTATCTTCATTCCTTTGGTTTCACACTCTGAGCTGCTGAGTTCAGAGCAGCTCAGAGTGTGAGCTGCTCTGAACTCATGGAAAATTTGCTTAAATTTTCCGACAAAGAAATATTTTGATGCTTTACATAGAGTTTCAGGGAAAGGTAAAATGAATGTATGTTCATTTTTTTATTTTTCTCTTTTGACTGACCAATGTTAACAACCTGCTTCTTATTGGAATAGCTTTTGGTTACCATGTGTTTAGCAGTCACCTCCAACCTAAAATGTTTTGCACTGCACTGAATTGAGGTATTGGTTGTGTTTTAATGAAACCTTCAATTTTCCATTTATAAATGGTTGAGAGTTTTTATAGTGACAACTTAAAAAAGAACAAAAGTCTACTTTATTTTCTATTAAACCATTAATAAATATGCAAACAATTACAACTGCTCATGTTAAGTGTTTTTTTATTTTTATTTTACTTATAAAAGTGAAACATTTGAGTGCACACACAACATCTTATCTGTCAGCAATAAGAAGTGATACAGAAATATAGAAATGTACAAAATGGCTCAACATACAATACTGATAAGGAAACAAAAGATTTTCCAAACTGCTTTGTTAGGATTTCAGTCCTCAGTGCACACTTAAGCAGCAGTTTGGATGAAAAGTTTGCACTGGGTCGATAAAAAAAGTGAATTAGAAGGTGACACTAAATGACCCGTAGAAGAAAGCCCCTTGTTGGTAATTAAAATAACACAAAAATGCTAAAATACACTAAAGAGCTTTTCTGTTTTATATTTTATATCTTTTTACAATAGTATAGACATGTACATTGGGGTTAAGTGTGTGTAGCTATTTAGATGTCATCTCCACGGTGGTCGCATCGTTGCCTCCGTTGACGTCATAGTCCCCGACTGGTCCACTCACCAGCACCTTCATGCGGTCTGGGAAGTCGTCAAATTTGGGCGACAGCAAGAAATCGTAAATGAGAGCCGCAGCCACGCCACCACACATCGGACCCACCCAGTACACCTGGAACAGACAACACTGATCAGTCAAGCCGCAAATAACACAGAATCCTGGTGAGCAAAGAAGCTTTCCTTTTGGTAGTGACTTATACTGAATTATTGATGCACTTTTTTTTAGCTATAATTAACTAACTTGCTTTTAGGAAGCAATTAAGATTCTTAACATTGAGACATAATGTGTGCAGAGTTGTGAGGTGTGCATAAAATGCTTGTGTGTTTTACCCACTGACTTACCCAGTGGTCTGTGAAATCATTCAGGATCAAAGCTGGACCAAAGGAACGGGCTGGGTTGATGCCACAGCCTGTGTAGCTGATCTGTAATCACAAAGTAATATTATCTTCTGGGATGAAGGATATCGACTAAAGCAAGCTGTAAAATTTATGGTCTTTGAGAGCTTTGCCATGTTTACTGCTGGTTCACCACACTGAAACATGGTGCACCTTTGCTGAATAAACCTTGCAATGTTTTTGAGGATAAACTCACAGCTGCCAAGTGTCCCAGGCAGACCGAGAGGCCAATGGCCAGGGGTGCCGAGCCGGTGACATCACGCCGCCTTTTATCAGTGACTGCAATGACACACAGCACGAGCTGGAACGTCGCCAGGAGTTCTATGCCTACGCCTTGGCTGGGGGTGACACCGTTAAGCTGTGAGGGTAAAAACAGAACAACAGTTGGTTTTATTTAGATGGATAGTTTCCCATCCCTCCTCCCAGTTTCTCATTTAGCAGTTTGCTGGGATTGTCCTGACACTTTGACAGTAACTTGGCAGAGAAACAGAATTCGATTTCGTTAGAAGTTATCAACAGAAAAGTCATGTTTTTCAGCGCTGCTCACGGATATGTTTTTGTCTGTAAAACCCAAGCTTCCAAAAGCACTTAACTCAAAGTGTTAATTTTGCATATGTTCACTTTAAATTTCTTGCAGCTGTTCACTTGTTTTAACGATATCTCATGTCTTCTAAGGAAGAGGACAAGGTAAACAGTTTCAGTTCAGCCTTATGAAAGCTACAACATGCTGAAATTAAATGTGGATATATATCCTTTTTTTTTGGAGAACTATCAAAATAAATACTTACAGAGTTCAGCCCCAGTACAGCCGTTTCATTTGGACGTGTTCCATACACAATGCCACTGGCCAGAGCTGAGCCAAGCATTTGTGCCACAATGTACATAACTGCCTTAAATACACTGATCTGGCAGCTTGCAAGCATCCCGAGGGTCACTGCAGGGTTCAGGTGGGCTCCGCTGATGTGGCCTAAACTCTGGGCTAGAGTTGCAATCGCAAGTCCAAATGCCAGTGACACCTTCACCTCCTGGTCTGGGGCAGTGTTGTTCTTGTTCCCGATGGCTGTG
Organism: Xiphophorus hellerii; assembly: GCF_003331165.1. Classification (NCBI taxonomy): domain Eukaryota; kingdom Metazoa; phylum Chordata; class Actinopteri; order Cyprinodontiformes; family Poeciliidae; genus Xiphophorus; species Xiphophorus hellerii. The sequence goes on along the minus strand of NC_045677.1, from coordinate 18,856,142 downwards.
GAGATGCTGAGGAAAATGAAGAGGGTCATGCCAACCAGTTCAGCCAAAACGGCCCTCCAGAACTCCTTACTCTTGAACTCTCGCATGGTAGCGGCTGAGGACTGGCTGTTTAGGGTTTAAGTTGAAGCTGGTCTTCTGCAAGGTCTGAGTAGTTAAACTCACAAATAACTGCAAACAGGCTGCATATATAAGGCCTGAGTGCTGATAATGGTTGGTGGGCGGGCTTTCAAAAAAAAAAAAAAACTGAAAGAGAGGGCCACACTGAATTAATGAGAAGACTAAAGACTGGTCTCTCACATCCCTCCCTCTGCTTCCTCCCTCTCCCTACAGCCTCTCTTTGGACCCCTCTCTGGTCTTTGGACTTTTGTGAGTAATAGAGCTGTGTCTTTTAATAACTGTATCCAAAGGTAAAATTTCCTTTGATACGCGCATATCAAGCTTTACAGCAGAGCTTCTCACTGAGAGCTCTAAGTAATAAAGTTTGCTTTAATTATGACACATTTTGAGGATTTCAAGTCTATTTTGACTTCCTTATTTGTGTGCTTTATCTGTGAAATGACTCCAATACATAATGTTGTCATTTACTAACAGTAAGGGCCACTGACAGCACATACGGAGGAGTAAGATAAAATACAGACAACTCCCTATCTGACATTTAGGTCTCACCCTTCCTCCCAGAGCAGACACTTTCACAAGACCACCCAAATAATGTCTTACATGCCCTGTTTGGGGGGCACATTCTGAGACAAAGACAGGAAAAATAATGCCATTATTATCAATTAGACTTATTGTGTTCTAAAATTTATCTTAAAAGATTTATTATAACTTTTTAAGTGTTTAGCTTTTCAGCAAGTAATAGCTAATTAGAAGCAATTACAGTGCCTTGTAGAAGCATTCATACACCTTGATTTATTTCACATATTGTAATGTTAAAACCACAAACTTAAATGTGTTTCATTAAGATCAAAAAGTAGGACATAACAGTGAAGAGGAAGGAAAATGATAAGTGGTGTTTATTTATTAATTTCTTTTACAACTCCTGACTTGCATATTTTTCAGGAGTGGTTTGCTCAGGCAGAGTGTTGCCACAGTCTTTTTCATGCGGGCCACAATTTTCATCTTCTCAATAAAGCATTTTCTTCCCCATGTTTGCTGTGCCCTCTATAAGGCTTGTGGCAAACTTCAAACAAGACTTATTATGGATTTCGTTTTCTGTTCAACAATCTTCCCACTCTTCCAGAAAGGCCAGATATGTGGAGTAGATTACTAATAGCTGTTCTGCTGACAAATTCTTCCACCTGAGATGGGAATCTCTGTCCCTTTTCCATTATAGTGGTTAACTTGCTTGTTTCCGGGCGTGCCGTGGTGGCATAGTGGTTAGCACAACCCGTATTTGGAGGCCTTGAGTCCTCGACGCGACCGTTGCGGGTTCGACTCCCGGACCCGACGACATTTGCCGCATGTCTTCCCCCCTCTCCTTCCCCGTTTCCTGTCAGTCTACTATCATATAAGGGACACTAGAGCCCACAAAAGATCCCCTGGAGGGGTTAAAAAAAAAAAAAACTTGCTTGTTTCCAATGAGAACCATTTATCATTTTCTTTCCACTCTGCAGGTATGACTCTGATAGACTTGTTGGTCTATCACAGTCTGTCAAGTCGCAATAAAATTCATTATTCATTGACAAAATGTGTAAAAGTTCAGGGGTTATCAATACTTTCGTAAGGCAAATCTACATCGAACAATCAAAAATATTTTGGTATGTTCCACAATATGTTTTGTTCTTTATCTCGAATGAATGTAGCCACAGTAATTCATTAACTGAAAGGATGTTTTCTACATAGTTATTAGTTGTAGTGTTGAGCAAGCAGTGAAACATCAACCCTGTGAACAGAGCTGCCTGTTGCAGCTGACCCCAAACTCATGGACCCATTCTAGCAAATAGAAACCCGAAGCATGGATCTTCTCAGCTGGTCACCAAATATTCTAAAGCAAATTCTCACAAGGTCACCTACCCGAATCTTTTTTTTTTTTTTTTTGCATGGTGTTCCTAACATTACACTTTACTGCTCTGTTCATAATTTAATGTTTTTAATATCTCAGTGTTTAACTGTTCAGCTTTTTTCTTTGATATTTTTATCTGTTTTTATGAGCTAAATTAATCTTGTGATTTATTTAAATTTTTCTCTGTGCAACATCAAAATGAGAAAAGGGAAGTCGCCCATCCTTAAAAATATAGACAACATTTTAATTATTACCTAATCTCACTTGACAGTGACAGAGATGAAAACTTGCTTCAAGATTTCCCGCAGAGCAATGACTCATTGCAGATATGTCCATGTATCAGCAGCTTTCTGTGTTTCTTTCTCAAAAGAATTTCTATAGAAATATATGTTTTTGTCTGGCTTTAGGAAGATGTCTCAGTCTTCATAATAGTTACATTCAGCATCTGCTCATTTGAAATCAGTTTACTACTGACAACCCTGTCAGTGCTCATAGACCTGGAAAACCTACTCTGCAGGATCATATAGATATTGAAATTCACATATTTTTGAAGTGAGGTGAAGTCATTATCAGTAAAGGTTTACTTACCTGCTTCAAAAAGATGTCATTTCAAAGTACATTTATAAAAGACGGCAATAAATTGTAAGAGTGGTGGAAGGCTAACAGCTAGTCATCTAAATCCCTTATCATATGTGACTTTAGTTGTTCCAAACAGCTCAAACTGAAAATGTTCAGATTCTTGGCATATAACCATTGTGGATAACAATGACCTTAACAATAATCTGTTTAGACATCAGATTTGTTGGGACCTAAAAATACATGAAAAGAAATCTTTCATATTTCCACATTAAATGCAACATACAACTACATCTTTTCATCATTTTTTTTCACTCATTTCTGAAGTCAAGCATATATTATATAGATATATTACATCTAGACTGGAATATTTAATTCCTTTACTTCTTATGATTTTAATAATTATCGTTTAAAGAAAATTAAAACCCTAAATAAAGAGTCAGACACTTAGATCCTCTAAATGGTTTCTTGGGTGGATCATGGAGGATACTGCTGACTTGACAGAGGTCCCAAAATGTAATTACTAAAGAAGCTAGTTGTTCACAGAGTTCTGTTCCTAGTATACCTAGTGTACCTAAGTATATTTGAAGAAAGCTGAGTGGAAAGAAAAAGTAGGGTTGAAAAAGGTGCATCAGCAATAGGAATAACAGCAGTTCAACTCTAGTGAAGAATTTGGGGGAGCTTCACAAGGAGTGGACTGAGGCTCCTGTGGGCTACAGATGACTTATTCCCTGTGCCAAACCACTTCTGAACCCGAGACAATGTCAGAGGCATCTTACTTTGCACAAGAAGAAAAAGAACTTAACTGTTGCTCAGTGTTCCTCCTTTTCAGATGACAATAAAGTTTGCATTTAATTTAGAAGTCAAGATCCCAGAGCCTTGAGGAAGAGGCACATGATCCATGTTGCCTGAACTCTAGTGTGAAGCTTCCACCGTCAGTGAAGATTTTGGGTGCATTGTCATCTGCTGGTTGATTCACTATGTTTTTGGAAGTTGACAGTCAATGCAGGCATTGTAAAATTTATTAAATGACTTTTAGTGTACTTCAAGCTTCCTTCTAGAAGCTGATTTAATTTTCCAATAGGACTTGGCATCTGCCCACTCTCAAACGTTGGTTCACTGACCATGATGGTAATGCATTCATCAGTAACACCATGATGCATGTGATTAGCCTGGAGTAAGCTGTCTTAGTAGGATCTGCAGCCTTTAGCTCAAATCATAATTTGAAATGCGTCCACTACTAGGTTACTTACGGTACTCCTTCAATTTGCAGAGACAATTTCTAGATCTGGAATTGTAAACATAACTTCAACATAGTAAAACTGTAATTGAAAAGCCAGCAGCTGTGTTAATTATGGTGAATTGTGAACAAACAGATTAGTAATATCTAGTAATATGGCCTTATAGCACAACACGTAAAGTCTGACCAGGTTTAATTACTAAAATGAGCTGGAGCTGGAGATGCCACTGACTAGTTGATTTTCATGCTCTGACAATGATTTGAATGAATGAGAAATTATTAAAACAATAACTTGACAGAATTTATTTTCAAATAACCCAAGCCATCCCTTCAAGGTAATAATTCTGTAGAGCTTGTTCCAGTGTCCAGGCTGGTTGGACTCTACAATAGCTTATCCTTGACAGTTCTCTCTCACAAAGAGAGTGCGTTTATAGACAGGATAATGTTTGGTTTGTATTTTCATGTCTTGTCCTTGTTTTTTGCAGATGGTGTCTTCAAACAAAGTCTATCAGTTTGCTCTGGAGCAACGAGCTTTGGTTCTCAACTGGAAAAAAACGAGAACTGCACCTTATGAGGAGGGTGAGAGTGTCAAACAGAGGAGTTAAATTAACTTCAAACACCTCAACTGTTAAACTGTGAACACAGCAGTCAGACACCTAAGATTTCCAATGAGAGTTTATCAAATCTGGAATGCAATGATAAACTGAACTTTACAAAGGATATCCTTGTTCTTTCTCCAGTATGACAAACGTGTATCAGACGAAAGAAATTTGAAAAATGTGGCACACAAACAAAGCTGTTTTCCCTTCATATCTTTATTTGTTTAGAGGTTTAGATTTGAGGAAATAGGAGAAATCTGTTTGAATTCCAAAAAGTTTTGAAAACGGCCATAAACCTCAGATCTGATGACCAGTAGATATACTGATAATTATTTTTATTAGTATGTAAGCATAGGAATATGTAGTACTATTTGGTCAATTAATTAGGGTACAGTGTATAATGTACAGCTGACACATCTCTCGTTTTGCTGGGAGAGTTGAGCATCAAAATCAGAACTAGATAAATATCCATAAAGGATCATTTATTTGCCCAATTCCTCTACTCGATAATATCCAGTGCTCATTCTGTTCTGGGCCTCCCAGACAAGAACCAAAACATAACATTTCAGAACAGGAGTGGCCTGCAGACACTGAGAAATAGAGTTATCACTGAAGCCTTAAATAACATTTGTGTATGCAGGAGCGGTAAAAGTTTGGCATGTTCCAACCTAGCCAGAGGAGTGAAGATGAGTTCAGAGAACCAACGGGAAAGTCAAATGGGATTTGGATCTGTGCTGCACTCTGTCAAACTTGACTTTAAATGAGCTGCTCTCAGGGGAATAGACAGCTGGAGCTTTGCAGACAGATGAGACCTGGTAACATTAGCTATGGCCCGATGGCTTGTGAGAAAATTAATATTTTATAAAACATTTGTTGAAGATTTTCAGACATATTGGATGTGCTTTGGAAAATGTACGTTTTTCCCCATAAAATATTGCTCTTGTACTTGGAAATATAATTGAAGAAAGAGTTTCTAATGTACAATTAGAAAATTTATTTCATATATCTGGAGGAGACACTGCCTAATTTTGATTTACACAGTGCAGTGCAATTTATAGTAAGGGGTGTGGGTGTGCATGTGTGTGTACAAAATTCCCTGCTGAGACAAGGATTCAGAGAAAATGGTGGGGAATGGTGGCAAATGAGAATGAATAGCAATGGTAGCAATAAGTGGCAAGATTATCAAATTTTGTCCAAGTTGGGGTCAGGAACACTTCATCAGGAACGTTGTTACTCAATATTTTCATGCTCCGTAGGCAACCAGCACCACGGTTGATGTATTTGTTCACAGGTATTTCTGAAAGCACTGTATTCCCATAGTAGTGGGCAAACCAGTGAGCCTAGGACATAAGGTATTTGGGGATTTAAAGAAAAAAAATTATCATGCATAGAATGAAAAGGTTATTATTGCTGAAAAATAAAATAGTAAAGGCATTTGTGACACATTTCCTATATAAGACAATCTTCTTGGTTGAAAGAAAAGTTTAAGTTAAATTCTGCCAGAAGTAAGAATAATTTTGTGATTAACTGTTTGTGAAAGACCAAATGTAAGTCAGCAAAATAAAGCCTTAAAATAAATAATTGGAATCCTACATAAGTTCATTTTAAAGCTATATTTACCCAGCTGTATTTACTTGACTGCAGTAAGTACAGTCTTATTCTTTAATTTTTACCACAATTGTTACAGCAAAAAGAAATTTAAAGCATAAATCCTCATATGGCACATTTTTGCCTTCAGTGGAACATAACAAATGTAAAAAATAGTAAATTTATAGAACTTTTGGTATTTCAGGAATCCCACATAGGATAAGTCGTATTTATTTATCCACTCTTTATCTCACAGTTTATTTTCTCTGTATAATACCAATCAGGCACACAGAATTGTAAAAGGACCTTAACTCAGACTTAAATATGAGATGGTCAAAAAAGTATTAAAAGAATGTGAAAGGTTTTTTAAAAGGGCACAAAGTATAAGTACAGTTTGAAGCTCAAAAGGTGTTATTTATGTCAGAAGATGGTAGGAGTGGATGTTCTGAAACCTTTTATATGTTTCACTTTGGTGAACTTAAGGTGTACACTAGCTTCTAAATGTATCTGGGTAAGAAATACTTTGGTCATATCAATATTTCTTTGTCCTGAAACATTTAGCAAAAGACCTGAGAAAAAAATATCTCAGCCAGGAATGTACCTTTTATATTATTTGTAAAGTATTTTAGTCTATGAAACAGTCATGTATGAAAGCACAAAAACAGTAGAATTGCTTTAATGTTATTAATAGGTACGCATTTGTTAACAATTAGATTTCCCCTTTTCCACAAAGATGTCACAAGTTGAACCAGACAATTAGAATAGCTGAGTTAAAAGTATAATTAGTGACAAAAAAATTGCTGAATACCTAACTAAGTACCTAGAAATGTGACCTAGAATGCATAATACATAAACTGTTTCCTGTTCAACCTGATGTAAATGTAAAAAGTGCTGCACCGTGACCTCTTTGGAATCAGTCTATTTATCTAATTATCTTGTAGTGTCTCCTTGGTAAGCAACTGTTGTACAGGCCAAAGCTTCATTTAAAGCTTCGAGTTTTAATTCAGATGTGCAACACAGCCACACTATATACATTTTGCAGAACACCAATGAGACATTCAGTTGAATTCCTATGCAAATGGTCAAACACAAAAACACCATGTATACTGTCATAGTATACATGACACTGTATACTATGACTGTGTGTGCAAATGTATGTTTTTCATCTTGCCATCTGACGAATGAAAATTGGTAATAAAAGCAATGGTCTTGTTTCATCCAACATTTCAGCTCCCCAGCTTAAAGCTATGCTGCTTCTGTTTCCGCACCACATTCTGTGTTCTCAATTAGTTCAGTCAGTGAATTGCTTCCCCAGCAGTTCCCCATTGTCTCCATTCTTGAACTGCTGCAGCTGCTTGTGTGTAAATTTATCTTTTTGGGAGGGGGGAGACACAGGCAGATCACTTTTCAAAGAAATAAATCAAGAAAAATTCAATCTACAGATATTTATAGTGAAGGCAAGCCAATGAAAAATAAACAGGACAATAACTAGAATGAATTAAAGGAAAACATTAAATAGAATAATTATTTGCTTTATTTTTTTTACCCTTAAGATTTTGGTCTGTCACAGTTTTCCTCCTGTATTGCTTCAGTTTTGCAGGGACATCTTAGACTGAAACACACTGAGCATTTGATGGGAATACTGCATGCTGAGCAAACAGAATGAAGAATTTAAGACTGTAGAGCAGAGACAACAGAGAAACCAAGTGACCCATGAAACAGCTTTGGACAGTTCTGGACCCTTTTACTAATTGCTCAAAGTTATCTAATTATGGCCTGGCCACAAAATGTTTTATCATCAAAGGAAGCATTCCTTGTGGTAATAAACACTTTGCATCAGTTCTCATCATTTTATTGGATGAACAAAACATTTAAAAGAAACACTCAAAAAAATTAGCAGCTGTTTTGTTGTTCATGACAAAGCCATGACATCATATGGCATCACACACAAGACTTAATAATGGAAAGATTTAATGTCTTTCCAGGTTTTAGATTCTATGGCATAAAATTTACAAGTAATTTTTTTTCTCCATAAACTGCTCACTTTTCAAACAGTAAAACCATCTGTGATTAAAACTTTTAGAATTTTACCTAAAATGGCTGCCGAAACAGATTAAAACTCGTCTCTTCACATTACGGACAAATCACATAAATTCTTTTCTGACACGTGAACTCTTCACTTATACACAGTTTTATAGCAGTTGCGACACTATCGTAGTATCTTATCTTGCCATCTGAGGCTCTTATCTGGTTCATATCTGAGGCTCTTTAAATTTTAACAAATTATTCTTTGCAGGGATTTCAAGATTGATAAATAAAATCAACCTCTGCTCTTCAATTTTACAGACTGATGTGCATTATATAAAAACGTTATTTTTCTCCTTCTTTTTGAAAGTGAATTGTTTGCATTGAATCAGCTTGAAGTCTTTGGTTAGTTTGGTTTAGTGAGTAGATTCACAAACACAAGCAGAAGAGCTATTATCAGTGTGAGATTCTCTCAGTTAAGTGAGGTTCCTGCATTCCTGCCTGTTTATTACTAGTGTAAAACCTTTTTCTTGTGCTGCCCGACCTCTACAAAACTCATACAAAAACATTTCTCAAGGACTCAACAAGTGGTTTGTGATGCCATGACAGCAGATCCAGCATTTCAGAAGTATTGCAGTTTAAATAAAGCACATACTGCTTAACTTTGTATCTAACGAGTTACAACCCCCCCCAGCCCCCCTCCCCCAAAAAACCCCAACAAAGATAAAAACAAACATTGTAGGCAAATTATATTACATCCATTACAAAACATCTTAACTTCTTTCAAATGGTAAAATAAGACAAACTAGGATGATTTCTATAGTGTAAAAGCTGAGCTCTATACTGATTTAATTGGCACAAATGGTGATTTTTGTTTCTTTTACATTTGTTTTAACAGACAATAAAAAAGTTTTGCATGATGATTTCACAGATAAAATAAAATATAATAAAATAAACAATATCCTGTATCCATCTCTTTTTTCTTCCGTTTTTTTTTTCCCTAAGGCAGTTGTGGGTTTTATTTGGTCTTTATAGTGATGTGCTATTTTGGTCTGAAAACACGTTTGTAAAATAATAAAATGTGGAGTGGAAACTGATAACCGATAACTGAAACTGATAACTTTGTACTTGAAACAAGCTCATCCCTGGCTCTCATCCAATATGTTACATTATTTGCTCTGAACTGCTTATTGAGAGTATTGGAAATTGAGTTTTTAATTACATTCTTGTCAGGTATATAATGTAGGTCTTGTTCTATTTTGGCACCATGTGCAGACCTTATTGCTATATGTTTTATTTACTGTTCTCTCCTTTCCTTTCTTTGACTTTCTCTTCATTTCCCTTTACGTCTGATCAAGACAGTGCAGCACAGTCTGTGTGGATCCACTGGACACAGAGGAGATCACCATTTCCTTGCAGTATTGTTTTTAAAAAGGGCCAGGATATCTACAAATGTTGCCTACGTTTTTAGAAGAAAGACTACCCAGGAGGTTGAGGTCTACCAAGTAAAAACTCAGTGCCCTTCCTTTTCAATTATATTTCCTATAAGCAGGTAATTTCAGCTGCATCTACACCCACTTGTTTGATTTACAGCCCCAAAGCAGGAAGCATGAGTTAGCCTGTTTGTCTGCTTCTTATCCTCTGGGACATGTTTTACTGTCAATCATCTTGTCAACTTAAATCAATGTGACAGGTTATTTCCCCCCCACCCCACTGCTATTTTGCTAGTCAGCCGTTTACTGAAGGGCTGACAGAGTCAGTGTATAAGAGTGCTTTCACATGAAAAATCAGGTTTTTTTTGTAGATTTGCATGCTTCTCCAATGTATAGAGAAATGACGTTTCCACCGAAGAAAATTCACCATTTATTTTTTTAATTTACAAATAAAAATGTGACTTATTATATGTAGCCACCCTGAATTAACACTTTGTAGAACCACCTGGTGCTAAAATTACAGATGACAGTCATTAAAGGTCTTTTTTTCAGTTCTACACACCTAAAAACTGAATTTTACACTTTTTTGATTTGCAAAATAGCTCAAGCTCATACAGGAAAGCATCTTTGAATATCAATTCATAGGTCTTCCTGCAGATTCTCAATTGGCTCTAAGCTCAAACTTTAAATAGGGCATTCTAACACATGAATAAGATTTGAACTAATTCATTTAAGTGCAGCTCTATGTATATATTTGCTATCCTGATTGAAGGTGAAGCCCAACCAGCGTCATGTTTGTAGCCTCTACTATGCTTTGATTGCGCAATATTTAACTCTATTCATCTTCTCATAAACTCTTACTAAATTGAATTTCCACAGTATAATATGGGAATGAAAAAAGGAGTGTTTTGCAGTGTTTGTTTCTATCCACACATAACATTGTGATGGTAGGCCAGAAGGTTTTGATCGTATTTCACCTCAAGTGTCCTCTGCATGGCTTGTGACAAATTATAAACAGACTTTTATTGACCCATTCTCAACAATACAACTCTTCTTATCACATATCACATTTGTTCTGTCAACAATTTCTGCCATTTGAGATGTACATTTCTAAAATTCCTCCAGGACAATCATGGGCCTTTATCATATCTATCTTGTTAATTCCTTTCTTGGCTCTCCTGTCTGTTTAGGTGCAAAGTCATTTCTTGCCAGGCTTTCCAGGGTGAAATACCCTTTCCACTCTAGATAATGGATTGGACAGTGTGAACTGTCCAAAGCTTAAGATATTGTTTTATATCTAAAGCTGCTTTAAACTTCTACACAACTGTCCACAGATGTCCTCTAGATAACATCTGAGACTTTCACAGGTCAGTCGGAGTTACAGTGGGAATATATAACATGTAAATAATATTTAACTTCTAAAGGCAATTGGATGCTATGTAATTAATTTAGAGGTATCGGAGCAGAGGAGGGAGATACAAGTGCATTTCAGAGTTTGGAAATAAAATTGTATAGCTCATTCCATTTACAGCTTGGTCATGTAAATCATCTTCAAATACTACATGCTGACACAACAACAATGTATGTTATTTTTATATGTGGAAACAATGTATATTGTAAATGTATATTTTTATGTCTTCTAAAATATAAAGATAAAGGTTTTGCATCTGCATGGTATACTAAACTTTATTTACATGTAAAACTCCTGTTTTGACAAAATCTTCCAACATGGTGCTAGCTTGTCAGTGCTGGTGTGTGGGTGTGACGGTAAATGCACTGATTTGTATCAGTGAGAATATTGGGTTGTAAATTGCAGAGAAGCCTTTATCAGTCAAAATGTTTTTTTTTTATTTAAAATAAATGTTATAATTTGCAATACATCAGAACTGTGGCATTATGTTATTACAACCCTTTAAATCCGTGTCATCTCAGTAATTACAGTATTTCTACCTTAAAACAAGTCAAGTTTCAGCCTGTTATTTCATTCAAGATAAAACTTGCATGTAAACATCTTACTGTTTCTACTATATGTATAACGTAATGTTCATTACTGTCAGCATAATAACCATATTAGTAAATCTGAATGCGCAAAAGGAGCTCAAACTGCAATAAAGTCAACTTTCTTGGCAACTCCTGAATAGGTAAACAATTTCAAAATTGACAGCACCCAGGAATGACTTAACATTATTATGCTACACAATGTGAGTGCTTATTTTGCAACACAGGCACACACACACACGCACACACCCATGCATGCATGGAAAACATGCCTTTGCAACTGTTTATATAATTTAGTTTATCAAGTAAATTCATAATTGTCAGCTTGCAAAACAAATGAAATCATCATGAAAGGTATGCTGAGGTTGCTGCTCAAACATTTTTCAGTTCAAAGAGATTTTGCAGTTCATTTTGCAGTCCCACCCAACATAAAAAGTCAATAGATTTTGAGCACAAGCTGAGAACAAAATGTGTTAATGTAGCAATTACAATCTGATGTAACCAACAGTACAAAAAATGTTAGACATTTTAATAAAATTGTATTTAGTTATGAGGGAAATCAGTTAAAAAAGCTTGCAGCCCTTTGCCACAACACCTAAATGTTTTGTCAACCTTGTTTACCTAACAGCCTTAAAACCCAATGATTATATGGCACCGAAAGATTGACACATTAAGAAAACAATTAAAATTGGTTAAAAACTATTTTGATGTCCTATGAGTATACTTTCTTCAGCAGTAGTATATTTGAAGGGGAAAATTCTCTGATGATTATTAAACTTACACCAATGGCTTGCTCAAAGAGTTTTATGGACAGCTTGATTTCAACAAGATGATAGTTGACGAGTGTCAGAGATCAACATCTCCTCGGTGCCATACTTTTGAACGGACGAAAAGATTTATAAACTAGGCTATTAGTACCTTGAAAGCTTTGACAAAAGCCAGGCTAAGAATTTTATCTAAAAATGTTCGACATCACCATATGATAAGAGGCTAAAAGGAGGTGAACATTGCAACATATCAGCATCTGACAGAAAAATGTCTCTAAAAAGCATGGCTGAAAAGTAGAACCATTATTCACAGATCATAAAACATGGAGATATTTTCTATGAGAAGGAGAAACATTTGAAAAACTCTGGCATAAAGTCAAGCATCACCTTCAGCAAGCTAAAGGAAATGAGAAGGTAAAAACAAGGAACTGGTGAACAAATGTTCATTTCGGACCACCATCAGTTCAGTCATATCATGTGCAAGGTGCAAAGGGACTCAAAATTCTGAGAAAAGAGGGGACAAAAGACAAAAGACACGTCACTGGGAGACTGGTCGTGGAAACAGAGGAAGTCGCCGACTGTGGAAACTGTGAAAGAGTTATACAGCATGACTGGGCTGGTGACAGGAAATAATATAAGACCAAGGAGGCTGGTCAGAGATAGATAAGGAGAGATCATGACACTGACAAGGCAGAAAAGTGCAAGGCGCCGAGCAGATTATACCAAACATTCAGAACCTGCACAGCCTGCTGTGAGTGTATGGTATCATTCATTCAATATATGATTTAGTTTTAATAAAAATAAGCTGATCATGAAGGGATTATCAAAAATTGATAGCTTTTAATAAAACACATTTTAGAAGTATAATTTAATACTGAATTATTCCTGAAAGGAAAAAGTTGGGCAAAGGTGGCAAGGTGCATCTACCCTCACTGTTTAATGGAAGGATAAATGTATTCAGCTTTTCAAAAAGAGATTCTTGCAATAAAAGTGCACTCACATACATGCACTTCGAAATTTTAGATACACAACTTCAGTTACTTTTTAATGGGGTGGTATTATGTATTTTCCTTGCACATGTCACAATCAAGTAACTATGTTTCCTTCAATTATAAAATTACGATATACAGTATATACATATATATATATTTTTTTCCAGCATGGCACCTTCAGCACATAGTCACAACAATACTTCTAATTATGCCATTAACAGCCATTCTTAGGTGTGCTAGTTTGATAAGCATCTCCAATAAGCTTAACAGACTCACAGTTCCATCAGGGGTGCTATAAAGCTAAAAACTGTTGATTTTACATCATTCCCCCTTTTTAAGTAAATCAGACAGTTACAGGACAACAACTTTATACCTTCAGGAATCCAGGCATTATGACCATGACTTGCTTACATTCAAAAGGAACATCAGAATTGCTAAGAACAGGAATTTGAATGACTTAAAGGCATTTGTTGCTGCTAATAAACATAGCAAAACTTTGGATTCTTGCTAAATATAATTTATTTTCCAGGCATTGTTAATTACCAAGCAAAAAAAAAAAAATACATTCTCCAAAATCTCCACCTCCAACAACCCTCTCCTAGTCACAACAAACATCACTGCATCTAGTTTGATGTTTTGCCATCTATTTGATTTGGTATAATGTTCAAACTTTCCTAACCAACATAAAAATGTGTCCATTTATACAACTTTCTGTTGCATAGTAGGTAACAATAAGCACATAACATGAATGATTTTCAACTGGAACATAAAGTAATTGATGATGTTCTGGTCTTAGTAATTGAGAATCCCCCTTTTTTTTAGGTCTAAATGTTAAACTATTCTACCACTTATTAATCTCTGCTCTTGTACCCATATATGTGAATATGTTTTGCTGGTTTTACTTTTTTAAGTTTTGTTACTTCCTCAACCATTGCCTTTTTTTCTGTCCTTGTTGACCGTTCTCTTATCTGTATCTTATTGACACAGTTGGGCTCAAAGGGGAAGGTAGGTGCAAATGATTGCCATTATGGCTTTATGGGTGACCTTACATCTCTGCCCTGGGCATGAAAAGGATGTCACCCCACTGGTCAAGACACAATGCAAGGAACTGGGATGCGAGCTCTGAGATCTTTATGACAGCAACTGATCAGGTAGCACAAAAGAAGACTGCGTCAGAAGGAAGCTTAGGTAGTGTTCTTACATTGCAGATGCTCGCCTATGGAAAATCCACATATTCTCAAACTTTGTCATTGCTACTATTACCTCTACAGAGAAAAGTAACTGAGATTGTCTTGTAGTGAAACAGTCTATCAAGACATATTCATGCACCTTGAAAAGTTTTATGTTTTGGAATGTTCACATACTGTCAGTTGATGATGATTAGTAATATTCAAGGAGTAAGATTATTAATTCTGGGAAAGAAACATATGTGAAATACCATTGATTCTGACATAGCTTCTCATATAAAAGGCCTGTGGTCTGATGTCTTTTTGTGTAAAACTTGGCTCTGCTTATATCTTCCAACAAACAGAATGCTCCCCGTTGGGAAACGAGGGAGAGCCCTCCTCTTCTTTCCCTTCCCATGCCACAATCTTCTCCAGGAGATCCTGTCTCCGTAAGAGTCATTGGTGAGGGGCGTCATTGTCTTTGATCTAGTGAAAAGCGGTGGCCAGAACAATGTGGAGGGATGCTGCTGTTTATTGGGCAGTGTCCCAGGCTGTCTACCAGATTCCTGGTAATAATCAATAATGATATTCCTAGTAGTCTTTTTCTGGTCGAGGAAGAGAGTCACATTAGGTATTCAGGTTGCTTTGAGTGGCCTTGTTGTCCAAGGATCTTCCATTGAGTCATATGGGGAAAGTCGCGAGAATATGTACGTCCAGAAATGTCTGACGTGCTCAGATATTTTAAAACAAGGTCCCATATCCCTGCCAGCTCCGGACTTGACGTTCGTAACAACTAATTACCCCACTGGGAATAGCAAAACATATAACAACGGAAGAGCATCCTAATGTAATCTGATCTGATCACATAGTACACACCAATATTAGTAGGAGCTTTTCAGAGAATCCAGATTTTCAAGAACATCTGACTCACAGAGATTTTCCTGACTCCATGAACTTCCAAGAACTTTGACGTAGGATAGAAACTAACAAACAAAGAAACGAGCATTTCAAAATTGGCCACTATGACCTAACAACAGCCGTTAAGATGATCAGTTATACTTGGAGCCTGGAAAAACCCCTTAAACCCTTGGCCATGACCAAGGAGCTTTCTTTTTTAATGGTTGAGGAAGGGCTGAAGGAAGGAAGTCAATAAAGTTTTATTAAAATTGGTCATTGTATTTTTCTTGCAGTAAGTAGATGACATAAACCATTCAGCACTCTCCAACAATTTGAAGTCCAGTGGAGTACCTCACAAAGGCATTCATTTATTTTATAATATAACCACAAAGTGTTTTTTGGGGGATTTTACAGAATAAACCTTTAGATGCCTCTGTGCTCCAACAACCTTAAATCAAGAAGCACTATTAAACTGTCAACTCGAACAGTAACTGGTTAAAGTTTGGTTCTACCCTTAGGTGAACGTCTCCAATAAGGTTCTGTTTGTCACTATCGTGGGCAGGACATGAACGTGCTGCAGCTGTGGTCAACTCTCCGCTGATGGTTGCAGCGGCACTCAGCAATGGAGAACCTTCAGGTTGCGGTTATGATGAATTCAAATAAACCGATATTTAATTTAGTCTTTTAGGAAGTCCTTGCTGGCCCAAACATAATGCTAAAAACTCAAATCAGCAGATTATTTTGATATACATTTAAATATACATTCTGGCACTTAGATGTGCAACCTTTTAGATTTAGCTGCAGTCAAAATATGTAAACCAAAACCCACACATTAACTTTATATAAAAAAAAAAATCCAAAGAAAAATTTAATTACTATGTAGTTCAGATAAGATTGCAGCTCCGCCAGAACTCTGACCACAGATACACCATTTCTCTCTTCATTGCTGTCCGTTCTTCAGAGATGAGCTGCTAGCAGCGCTGCTAATTCAAGGTCATTCCGCTCCAAAACTTACCGCATGTGTTCCTGGTGCTGCTCGTGATTAAACTCATAACTACACTCCTCCAGTCTGAACAGCTCTCTGACAGCAGATGGCATACTGCATCTGCAGTCCACAGCTAACTATATGAGAAATATTGGTTGGAGTTTGCTATGAGGTAATCACGAGCCAGTCAACAAATGAGGTCAGCTGTCAACAAAATTGTTTCTGAAGTACGTACAAAAATTTTAGAAGAGTCAGGCAGAGCTGCTCCAGATCTGCTAATGGAAAATTTATCTGCCCTGGGCCGAGCAGGACAGAACCTGTTAGGGGTGCTTGACTGGAAAAGCTAGATTTCTTACTAGCAATCGCTAATGAACAGTTCGTTTGATTGGGGATGGGATGCATCTAAAACATGCAGGATTGTACCTCTTGATGAATGGACTTGGGCACCCCTGTAATAGACCAACATAAAACATTTAATAAGTGTGAAGTGGAAGGACAGCAATGCATAGTTTTTAAAGAATTTGATGAGGATTGTTTCAAGGTAATTTGTGAAGTGTTGTGTTTTCTCCCACACAATTGTTCTGTAGGACATATAGTTACTTTTTGGTGTCATCAGACAACAGCACCTTCTGCCACATATTTGTCGTGTCCCTTGCATGCCTTTTTGCTAACTTCAAACAGGGTTTGCTCTAAATTTATTTCAGCAATTCCTTTCTCTGTACTTTTTAAGTAATCTTTTTTTTCCGTAATTACATCACAATGCAAGCATTTCCTAAATGGCTTGCTGACAGCATTAAATCTTACATACAAACCATTGTGTGTCTACTGTTAAAATCGCCGAAGGTTGATAATCAGTGGGTGGTGGACTGGGAACTCAAAGAGAACTTCGCTGTTGTCTATCTAGCAGGTGTTGGCTCCAGAGGCACAGGATCTTCTCACAGAGAGCTGCTCCCTGGGGTGTAAAAAATGACTCTCTTGTCTCCTATTCTGTAGTATTGACGGCCTTATCAGGGGAAGGAAACAATCTGGGAGCTGCTTCCCTGCATTGTGTGTTATTGTTTCCCCTAGTGAGAGGGTGGCATTAGTCAGCAGAGAAAGATAACAATTCAGCTCTGGGTCAAGGTGTTTTTGCTTAGGGTTTTGAAGAATTTCAAATTTAGTTTGGCTCAAGTAATAGGGGCTTGTTTTAAAAATAACAATAACAATACAGTAAACAAAAATGGACTCTAGGACAAACCTTTCCAAAAAAGGCATATAATATTCTGAGGTTCTTGAACCCTGTGGAATCATTTTAATTCTTCTTAAAACTAAGCTCCAATGTTGACACTATTTTACTACAAGAAGCAACTTTTATTTCACCTTAAATCTGTTTAACCAGTGAGTCGTGTTACTGAATAGCAAGAGGCAGACCTATTCACTTCCACTCGCAAAGAACGGTGCCAAGATTTCACTGTGCCAGATTGGTCGAAGAACAAAGAATTTCCTCTGCCATTTATTTAATGGATACTTGGGCTTTGTTGTAGCATCATTGGCACTCTTCCCACTGCTTATCTTCATAGATATCCAACATTTACACATATTAGTAAGAAGTGCAAGACAAGGTGACTCAATATGCAGACTAAACAGTGAAATGTTGCAGTGATCTGAAAAATGCATATGCGTGCAGCCTAATAACATGTTTGTTAATGTTCACTGTTTGATGACGTCCTGGCCTGCAGATGACGCAAATCTGACACTTCCTTAGGGAGCTACTGAGTTTCTTTGGCAAATAAGCCTCTAAGGAATTTCACTGAACAGCTCCATGTTTTACTTTATCCATCTCTGACAAGATGATTATTGATATTCTTGGGAATGACATTGCTTGTAAAACTTATGAATTTAGGAAAAGACAAAACATATGTTTAATTATTCAGCAGAAAGGGAAATCCAAACACTTATTTTATTATTTCATTCTGAATTTTATGTCTTACTAAATATTTGGCAATGAATAATTATAACATCAAAGCAGTAAAAATGTCAAATGTACAAATCCTCAAGTTTATTAAACTTAAAAAATATGTGTAATCAACCAGACATATTACGAACTCATTGGAGAGAACCCAGGTTTTCAATTATTGAAAACCTGATATTTCAGACCATTTTTATTGTCAAAATAGCTCAACCTCAGTCAGGTTGGATGGAAAAACATGCAATTTCGTTCACAATTCACATTTCAGAAAGCAATATTTCAATACATTTTTACCCTCTAAATTTTGGACATTTTCTCCAAGCCCATGGATTTGCTGATATTTGTCATGTATAATTATATCTGCAGGAACTCCTGTGGTGTAATGTCTTTGTTTAGTGAGTTAGTATTTAGAATGTAATTTGGTAGACCTCATATTGTTCTGAGTCATTGACCACAACTGTTTTTCTTTTCTATTTGGAGATCAAAGGGTTTTAGGCCATCAGTATGAAAGTGCTACACTGTCTGACCTCTCTCTGTTTTCTCCACAGATTTTCCTTCTCAAACAATTTTCACCTGTTAAAGGCTGTTTGATGTTTCACTCCATGACTAAGAAAGAAACTGGAGACAGACACTGCAATTTTACCTGCAAATGGTTTTCCTAAGCCCACTGTGTCATTGGGATTTATTTTTTACTCTCACACCTTCTAAAACATAATAGAAACTATAATGTTTCAGCTTCTATTTTACATATTTTGAATCCAAAAACACATTTGTAAAAGTGTAACTGCAATTAACCTGTGGAATAAAGCCACTGTTTATATCCTGTAGGTGATGCGCCAGCTAAAGGTGAACATTTGGGCTTTTAAAACCTTCCCTGGATTTCACAGAGCATAGATATGTAGCACTTTGATAGATGGTGTCATCCATGCTTCAGCATAAACCTGTCCACCCACCAGTGGGTAAATAATTACTGGCACTGAGATTTTATTGGTCAGTAGCTTAATGACTTCAATTCTTAACACCATTAGTGAAACTGTCACACCTTTTGATCTAATTAAACTCAGATATAAAACCTCTTTGATAAATATATCCCTTATGTAGGACAGGTTATGTCCAGCCTTTCAAATTATGAAAGATATGGTTATAAGACTCTTTTGGCAGGATCCTAGAAAAATCGGACTATTTGAGTTTCACCTTTATGATTTGGAACAAGACAAAAAGTGAGTGTCTTTTATAGGAGTGGCTCACCTTTCTTTTTCCAAAAAGGAAAAAAAAAAAAAAGTAGCAGAATGACACTTTGTCTTTTTCTTGAGTCCTTTATGCCAGTCTGTTGCTGCAGTTTTCAACAAAGCTCCCATGGAGAGCAATAAAAGCCATTATAGATTCAGCTTGGGTGTAGGGCCTCTTCACTGAAATGGGATCAATTGTATGAGCAGAAGGCTGTTTCAGACCTATGCTAATGAGAAGGCTCTGCCAAGATGTTGAACAACGCTAAAGCCTAAATCTACCCCAAACACTCTTGTTTATAAGATCGAAGAAAAAATATAGATGGCTTTTTTAGCCCAGTTGTATCAAATGTGACTCACCAGACTGCACAGCTCTGTCTAAGATGCACATAAAAAGACAAAATATCTGAAAATCTCTGTGGCGGTTCCTTCATTGCCAAGAAGTGACTCATTCTAAGTATTAGCATACCTGCAAGAAACAAAAACAAAATACATTAGACCACTTTGATCAGCTCTTTTAAAAATATTCACTCAGCGTAGGGAGAAGCAAAATGCATCTTAATAGCACTACTTCAGGGATGAGGTCTCTGCAAACGAAGCACCCGATGCTACTGATGTGTCCATGCACAATCCACAAAATATTTTTTATACAATGGGTTAAGGTAGCGACACAGCAGATGTTGTCTACAAATCACGGCTCATTTGGCACAGGGCCAGTCATTGTGTCTTTAGCCAAGTTCAAAACACACGCTCCAGACTGGACTGGTTGACTTGTTTTCTTCTGGCTGGTCCGATAGGAGTGTTGCATCCTGTCTCGGTGTGCATACATTCGTCACTTTGTGTCGGCTGGTGAAAACATTTTATGTCTGTGCAGAAAAAATATTTTTCACCCAGAAATAAACAAATCATTATTCTCAAACTTGAAGATTTGATTTGTGAATGCAATTGGGGCCAGAGAAGGGAACTGTTGTCACACATTCTTTCACAAACTATAGTACTTGTTGAACTTATGTGATTCTTTTGTGTCCAATAAACCATAATCAGGTCTTCTTGCATAATAGAGCAAACAACTCTTTTCACATCAGATAATGCTGCATTTTCACATGGAGGAACAAACACTCTAAAGTAAACTGGTCCTTCGTTCAGCACAAATGCCACAGAATATTGAATAAGAGGACTGTATCAGTATTTTTGAGCAAAATAATGTCTTCCGTGCTTTTTATAGAGAAACAAAGGTTTGTGATTAGAGGGGTTATTTATATTGACTTAAGATATCGTTTGATTTGGAAAATTCTGGATCTTTTTTAATTAATAAATTAATTGTTAAAAGCCCAGTCTGAGCATCAAAACCAACGATTTTAAGAGTTGTTCTATTTATAATAAGGACAGAACAGTCCACAATAATCATAAAACATCTATTGTAGATCCAAATGAACTATTTGTAGACCATGCTCCTGATGAGGGGATGTAAACTTTAGACCAGAACCACAGTTTTTCTTCATCTTTCACATCACCTTTGCTAAGTCCTTACAGCACGATATAAGAGGAAAAAAAAATGTAATGCACTTTTTGGGTAGTTAAATCAAAGGAAATCATAATTTCTAAATTTTAATTTTACCCACCCTGTCTTTCAATGGCAGGATACTGAGTTGCAATAACATGAATCTCATACTTTCCTTATTTTGAGTTCATCAGTGTGTCATCCTAATATTTGTACAAGTGCTTTGTCAATAGTGATGTTTCCTGTCCACCCATTCACTTTCCCAGAAATATCAGAGTAAATCTAAACGGTAATAAAATATTGTAAAACAGACAGTATCTCAAAACTGTAAAGTACATTGCTGGATTTATTTTCTATAATTACTTTGCACAATCTGTCACTGTGAAATTTAGCTTGTAGAGCCAATTGCACAAGTTGTACATTTTCCTCCTCTAAACTTAAGTATAGTCCTTTTATTTTAACAGGGTTGAGATTAGGGCCCTTGCAAAAACTTAATCTGCTTTGTCCTTTTTACAAACAGTTTTGATGTACCTTTGAGTTTTGAATATTTATTTTTGCTGTATAAGTGGTTGTTGATTTATGTAATAGTGGTTGTTGATTTATGTAATAGTGTTAGATTACCTGAGTTCTTGCTGGTTGTAGCTCATCACTTCACAACTACTCACATTTTAGAATTTTATTTAGTTGCATCCTCTTTAGACCACTCTTATTCTGGAAGCACTGGAATTGAAACCTTTAAGTTCCACTGAAAATAGCATCATTCTAAGATTTTAATTTGATGCCAGGGGTATTGGTGCATTGCACCAGGTGAATATTATAATAAAAGACCAGCTAAAATTTGGACAAATATGGCGCTTCTGGAATGATTTAAAACTGTTTTCTGCTGAAAAATCAGGTCGGTGCCATAGAAGCAAACAATTTTGTAGTGATTATGAGTTTTTCTGTGTGTTTGCTTTGGTTTCTGTGTTCTGTGGAGTCTCTGTGTTGTCCCGTCTATCCCTTGATTAGTAATACCTGTTCCGTTGTTTCTCCTGATTGTCTCCCTATGTATTTAAACCCACCTGTGTTCCTTGTTCTTTGTTGGGTCCTTGTCTTGTCTTCAGTCAAGTCTGTCTCAGTGTATTTTTTGTTACCAGTTGCTACCAGTTTTGAGCTTTATCCTTCTGCTCATTCTGTGCTGCCTGGACTTTTGGATTATTTGTCTGCCATTCAATGAATGGCATTCATCATTAAATCATCACTTCTTTCATTTCAACCTGGGTCCAGAGCGTATTCCTCACCATCTCTATTACCCCACATCATGACAAATTTAAATTGAGTCTACCATTTCTGATAAGAAAAATAGTTAAATTAGGCCAGAATATTCTGGTGGTAATAAAATGTATTTTGTTTCTCAGAAAATTTTGAAAGGGACTTTTGGCAAAAACTTAGTGGAATGTATGTCTATTTTAGGATGTATGTACAAATGTACAAATTTGGATCTGAGGATAAGAGGAATAGAAAAAATTCTAATTAGTTCATAGTTCTCTCTATTGTTTGCAAATCTTTAAAGCTTTTGCATTTTGAAAATAGAATACTGAAATAAATAACTCAAAGGGTTAGGATTAGATATCCTGCTATGAAGATGCAGACTTTCACTATTGGTGTCACAAATGACCTTCAATGTGGAAGTATACTGAACAAAATTTTTATGGTCTTAAGGGAATGCATAAAAGGCCATAGAGTCAAAGAAAAACAAAGACTGCATCTTTTGTCAAGTTGCAAACTTGTTTACAACAGTAAACAAGTTTGCTCTTCCTCTTGGGCAGCTTTCAACATATGATGAGGGTCTCTTTTTGTTTCTAGACTGTTAACCTTTCTACAACAATGCTGAAATGGATCCTGCTGCTGATAGCTCAGATGAGAAGTTTCATATAGTTGACACAATACTTAAGTGCAGAAGCAAACAATAGAAGAAGTGAGGTACGGATAGGTTATCAAAGTTATTATGCAAGTGAAAAAGCATCATGTAAAAGCAAAGCTGCAAACATGCACAACATGTGAGAGCTAAGATTTGTTGTAGCACATAGGAAATTACAACGTTGTAAAAATTAAGTCCGCCTCCATTCCACATGTTGATTGATACTAAACTTGGTGTGGTAGATCTTTTGGGATTACAGTTTAAACATAAAATTTGTTTCAAGCCCTTGGTATCTTTTTTGGGTGTTCATAATGATCTGATAAGTTAGTTAGTACTTCTAGGAATTTGAAAATGTTATCTTCAAAACTTCTGGAATGTTGCCTTGTGGGAGGTTCCTTGCAGTGGAAACATACCATTTACCTGAAGGCCACATTTATGTCTTTTTGCTGTTCATAATAGCAAATTTAAAAAGAGATAGTAGAAGATTATTCTTTTTTTTTGTCTATTCCAAACCTGTCAGAAACTTAAAATTCCTTGAACCTTGTGAAAGATTTATGTTCCTACCAGATGGTTTGAGCATTGGATCCCAGAGAAGCATTAACAAGATGGGGTCTGCGGTGCAACGTAAGTGGAAGTCCACTGGGATACAATACTGTTAAACTCACACATTCATGCCTCGTGACATAGGTCTGATTGACTCTCGTCGCCCCTGCAATCAACATAATGCTCCAAACAGTCTGCCATCCTGAATGGATTTCATTGTTTACTACACTGCAGACACTTTAAATAGCTCAGAGCTTGAACTTCCTTCAAACTATGCTTTGTAATTACTTCCAATATCAAAACAAGTTCATGGAAGTTTGCCAACAGCTTTTTCTTCAGTTCCTCGTTGCATGCAGCTCCAAGTTAATTATTTCTTTTCTTCCTTACATGTTATGAGAAAGAAGAAAGAAAAAAAAAAAAACACAAGTAACATGTTCCTAAAACATGAGTTTGACAAACAGCCCATGAACTCCTGGGTCAGCTCTCCAAGTCTCATTCTCTAACCTCACCATTGCCCTCTAGTGAACAATGAAAGTTTTGATCAGTAGTAAATGCTTTTAGGTTTCATTTTAGTTCCAAAAAATATGCATATTTCATCAGCTTGACTCTAAATAATTAAACCATTCACACACCATTTTACATATGCAACTTTTATATTTTGAAACACTAGGGTGCAGAAAGTGGATATGAAAAATCAGTTTCAAATTTCAACTAACTTTAGAACTTTTCTTTATCCTCCAGCTATTACCCCAGAGCCTGCCTGAGCTCAAAGCCTAGTTTGCTACTTCTGAGCCTTTGTATTCACATTAAGACTGAACATGGCTGAGGGATTATGTGAGTCCCTATCAAGATCTTCAAACATAACTTTCTCATTCAAGGAAAATTACACTAATCTTATGAGTGCTCGCGTAACTCTACACCAATATGAAAGATAAATATCAACATAACAATGTATTGTCCTTAACAGATTTTTTCTAAATTAGAAGTTTATAAACAAACTGCCTTGCTGCGCAAGGCAGTTCCCTGACCTGAGAGAAAAAGATAATGCAGAATAATATTATTGCACCGCCTGCGGCGGTGCACTAACCTCAGGGGCATGTTGAGGCTTTTATTTTGAAATTTTTGTTAAGCTTAATTTCAAAGGTCCAAACTAATCCCATGTCTAATAGTCATTGGGTTAAATCAGTTATTTATTGCTCAAAAGAGCAATTACCTAATGTAAGATTTCTCAAGGCTTTTATTTTGAAATTTTTGTTAAGCTTCATTTCAAAGTGCCAAACTAATCCCATGTGTAACAATTGCTGGGTTAAATCAGTTATATAATGCTCAAAAGAGCAATTATCTGATGTAAAAATTGTCAAGGCTTTTATTTTGAAATTTTTGTTAAGCTTAATTTTAAATTGCCACACTAATCCCATGTGTAACAGTGCTTTGGATAAAAAAGTCACATAAAGCCAAAAAGAGCAATTATCTGATGTAAAAATATGCAAGGCTTTTATTTTGAAATCTTCAGTATGCTTCATTTCAAAGAGCTAAACTAATATCATGTGTAACAGTGCTTTGGATGAAAAAGTCAAATAAAGCCAAAAAGAGCAACTACATGATGTAAAAATATTCAAGGCTTTTATTTTGAAATTTTCAGTAAGCTTCATTTTAAATTGCCACACTAATCCCATGTGTAACAATGGTTGGGTAAAATCAGTTATATAATGCCCAAAACACAAGTAGTTCTAAAGGCCAGCTCAGTCCTCCTCTGTAGTAACTGACAGTTCCTCCATGTTTGTAGTTCTGACATTCAGCTCAGACCTCTTTTGTAGGCACTCAGTGTCCGCCATGTTGTAGTTCTAACCTTCAGTCATTGTAGTTCTAAAGAGCAGTTCAGAGAGGCAGGCTAAATTCTATGTCTATTTTGAGTCTAACTGACACTGTTTTGTGTCAGTTAGACTTTTGTTTTGAGTTAAATTTGGCTCGTTTTTTGTTAATTATGTCGCCACAGTAACACTTTGAATAATTAGACAATGGTAGTTAACATGGGGAAGATTATAAACGCCTAGAGTTGCAGTGTCTTGTGAACACAGTTTCACACCTAAAACCTTCTTCCTATTTGGTAAAACATAAACTTAAACGTATTGTATTGAGATTTTATGTGACAGACCAAAACAAAGTACAGTGAACCCTCGCTATATCGCGGTTCACCTTTCACGGATTTGCATCGTGCATTGTGTTCTGCATTCTGATTAACAGTCTCTCCGCTTCTTCTCTACCTGTGTGTCAATAACGTTGCGGTTTAATATGTACACGTATGTAAAACAGCTTGCCAAATTTAACATAATCGATGGTGGCATGTCGGTTTATAAAAATCTTTTTGCCCAGAAGAACAAAGAACGACAACAACTACCGATAACTATGTTCTTCTCTCGAAAAAACACACCTGCACCGCGGGCTTTAGAAGAAAAAAAAACGCTACAGAGCGGAGTCAGGATGCAGCGGCTCAGTCAGAAGAGCAGTGAAATACACGTGAGTCACTATTTGTCCTACTATACTTTGTATTTTTTTTCATAATCATTTTTCATTTTCGTTTTCTTTAATCCAATGACTCGGGTCGCGGTGGGGCGGTGCTGATCTCCACAATTTGAAGCCTTCAGTTCGTATTGATGATTAAAATTATTATTTTACAGTACAGTAGTTATTTACAAAAAAAAAACAAAAACGTTTGTGCAGTACTTTTATTTGTTAAACAAATGCTTGGGCCTGTAAAAAGGTTTTGTTACTTTGGTTTCAATGTATTATGGGGTATTTCATTGTATAATAATTGTAAAAAAAATAAAGGTTACTACTTCACAGATTTCACCTATCACGGGTTCTTTTTGGAACGTAACCTCCGCGAAAAACGAGGGTTCACTGTATAACATTTTTGTAAAGTGAAAGAATAATGATAGATGTTTAACAATATTTCTCCCCCCCCAAAAAAAATATGGCTTGCATTTATATTTGCTCCCCTTTAATGCAGTGCTCTTAAATACAATCCAGAAATTTAATCTGACAAAATACATTAATGTTTGTGGCTGTAAATTGGGAAAATATGTAAAACTTCAAGGGTATGATTACTTTTACAAGGCACTGATATCTACACACTTGGAGATATCTGTATATTTTGGTAGCTTTTATTTGTGTGACCTGTGATGAGGCCTCCCTTCACTGTGTTTGTGTTTAAGGTCTCCAGGTCAATTAGAATTGGCAGGAAGCTGGTCAGTTTTGTCAGGCTAATTTACGACCCCTCTCCCCCGCTTCTTCGAAGAAATGCAAAATTAGTTTTTAAGCAGTTTCATAACTGGGTTTCTCTTAACTCTTTGAGGTCCTTAAGCCACACAAAATGGTAACTCTTTAAGATCAATTATTTAGCTCAGATTTTATGCAAATCAAATAAAATTAAACTTTTCTAAGCCTCTGATAGGGATCCTATGAGACGCCATCTAGAAACATCAAGTTTGAATAGAGTAAATTTTTACTTGAGCTTAGATTAAACATTGACTCCTCTTCAGTCCAACAGAACTGGAGAGTTTTCTATTACAGAAGTCAGAGGTTTTTAAACACCAGTCCTCAAGGGCCGATGTCTTACAACTGTTAGATGTGTCTCTGGTCCAACACACCTGAAATAGCTGAATATTTTCCCCAGTCTATGCATTCAAGTTTTCCAGGGTTCTGCTAATGACCTAATTATTTAACTTGTTGAAGCAGAAATAAAAGTCTAAAAGTTGTAGGACACCAGCCCTTGAGGACTGAAGTTGAAGACCTCTGACTTAGATTAATTAAGCTATGTTATGGTCTGCCCTGGAAAAAAGTCAAATTGCTGCAAAAAATTATAATAGATGACAAGAAAGATGAAGAAAATTGCTGTAATTGTCATAGAAATAAAATTTTAAGTTACAAGCTATAGATTTATTTGAAAAAATCATGCAAAAGTGTTTTTAATGTATTTAGTTTCTTACAAAATCCCCATTTTTATCTCAGAGAATGATATAGATGCAAAACAGTAGTTAGCTACCAAAATGTAAATCTGACTCTAAGACATCTCATTGACAAAGCTGTATTTTATATATCAATAGGCAGATTTGTGGAAGAGGTTGATAGTCAGTATTTTAACAAATGCTTTCGTTTCTAGACAGTAACCGCAGCATGAGCTTAAAACTCCTCATGGCGGGGTGATAACTTACACCATTTTGAAAACATTATTACTGCTATGAACATTATTTAATTACTGTAGTTAAAGACCTGTCCAGATTGTACCTGGGCAATGACCAATGGCACCAGTTCCCCCGCAACCTTGCATGGATAACAATGCATGGATTGAATTGACTGCTTAGCAGATGTGCATATTCAAACCACATCTTTAAAATAAATGGTTTCAAAAAGTCAGAATGATGTACTTAGTAAAACCTGAAATTTACTACATTGCTGAAAATCTTGGTATTTATACAAATTTAAATTATTATGAAGTTATATCTGTAATGGAAGACTTGACCAGTGCATACTAATGTTCCACTCGCCATCTCCACCGTGTGCACAAAAGGCTCACTGTTCGTCTCAGTTTGATTCTGAAGTAAATGTTTGTTGCTTCTGAATGCAGCATTTTGTCCAATGACATTTAGCTTTAAATCAACACACCCAGCACTAACGAGCACAGCCTAAGGGCTGCTGTTTTTCCCATAAGTATTTCTCCAGGGGTTATGTGAACATTAGGAAAGTAAATATGTTTCATATATGGTTCACTGACATTTATGTCAAGTCTGGCCCTTTGCAAAAGATATTGACTTTACACTGAATAAATTAGAGTTATGCTAAAATCCCACTCTGACTGTTAAACACATGTTATGTCCTATGATGGAAAATGTTCTTTCCATTTTATTATTATTTCTATTTCCATATTAAAATCCCACTGAAAACAAGATCAAATCAACAATCCTCACAAAGCTCTCCAGCTGGGTTTAATTTACCGCCACAAGCTGAGCTGAATTATTCTGGCAGCATTGGGTTGTGAAGATGATTTCCCTCATTTCAAGTCTGTCTGCAAAGATCCTGAAAGACTGGATTTTAATGTTACTGGCTGAAACCTTCATGTCAGCCAGCAACAGAGGAACAAACCACTGAAGTGAGATCAGTGATCGAGACAAAAGGTATATTCTGTGTTGACGCTATGCTCCCTGAAAAACCTTGTTTTAGATGTTTGCAGCAGGAGAGCCCTTCACTTAAACTGACTTCGCTCTCTTTGAACACTGACAAAGCTGTCAGAAAATACCCTGGAGTGTTGAATTGCTTTGCAGACATTACATGTAGCCTATGACTGAGAATAAGGAGCAGAATTTCAGTGCCTTTGAAAATTGTATCATTATTATACCAGTCAAATTCTTTCAGTTATACCTATGAGTCTGTTTAAGGAATTTTGTGATTAAAAATGTTTGTTTCAATAAGGTTTTGTCCAGTACAAATGATGTTCACTCTTCAGAATAAAAGTAGATCTATAATTCTTTTCTGTTATTTAAATTTTGTGTTTTAAATTACACATTAAAATAGTTATTTTCATAACTTCTAGCTGTCTTCTTATTAATTATAGAGTAAAAAATGTATAACTGTTAAATTTACAGTGATTTACAGAGCAACTGAATTCATTGAGGAAATTGCAAAAAGACTGTATGTCAAAGTATTGTATATTTTATTTGATACTGTTACTTTTACATTCAATAGCTACTTTTTATGGCTCTATTAAGGCTAAATTAAAAATGAATTATCGCTAAATAAAATCACTGCAGATCTGTTTTTGGGATATAAAATTTAAATACATCCTTTCAGTATAAAAAATATTAGTGCAAGCTGTAAAGACATGTTAATTTAATTTAAAATGTAGAAATTATAACGATTTTCCAGTGGTTGTAGTTGCAAAAAATACTAATTCACTGTAGAAATGCAGTCTAACAGGGTTTTGTATAGATTTTTAATTTTACAAGCACCATCTACAATTAATCAGGCAGATGATTATTACTGGCATTTGGGGCTTCCAATAGGATAACAATACTGCAAAGCAAAACAATGCTACATCAGAATAAGAAAAAGGTTTTATTCAATCCATCATGGTTAGGTACTCGGCTCAATAGAGGTACAAAGTTATAAAGTGTGTGGACTACAAATTGAAAACTGTACAAATATATTTGCATGTTTGTCATTAACAGTAGGCTATGGATTTGATTTGGATAAGAATGAGTATGTAATGAGAGTAAAAAACAACGCCTCCATATTCACAACCGAATCACACTATATTTGTAGATGGGCACATTATTTACAAAAACATGCAGTTAATGTGATATATGCCACCCATATATAGTAAACTAGTCAGTGGGAGAGGGGTATTTCCAGTTTTTGAAAAGGATTAAATGTCCAGCTCCCTCAGTTACATGTGTAAATAAAAGGAGACCTTTCAGGTTGTGCCGTTGCTTTTCACAGAGAATAATCCACTGTCCAGCAGAGGGCAATACTGGATGTTTATGTCCATTTTAATGGTCCTCCCAACATTTTAAATGCTGCTCATGTCCATTACACAAACTGTGTGTGTTTACTTTTTGCAGCTGGAAACATCATATCTGGACTGATGAAATGTGTAGTCTTTCATTGACATTTATGTCTAAACCTTTTCACTTGTCTTTTAAAAGTTAACATGAAAATCAAATACTTATTTCAGCTGTGCATGTGAATGTAGTTAATGGGCTGATCTATGGCCTAATATGCATTACAGGTTGGCATAGAGTATTGTTTCTTTTCCTCCAGGCAACATGAATATGAATGTGAAGCATATAACCTATGCAAGCTTCTAAATTAAGTTGTTAAAACTTTTAAACCATGATAGTGCCAGAACTTGTGTTCATGCATTTAATGACAATTATGAGTATTCACTCATCTGTACATCCATCAGCTCTCCTAAAGGTCATTTTTCAGCATTTTGGATGAACTCACTCTAATTCACAAACTAATGTTAAATTTGCAAATGAGAAACCACTACAAAGGAAAAACTGTAAGAAGATATAATGAAATTTTAAGGGAACATACCTATTTGTTAATGAAAAAAGACATTTTCTTTCCCTCTGGGCAACATGAATTTGAATGTGAAGCATGTAATGTATGCAAACTTCTAAATTAAGTTTTTAAAATCTTTAAACCATGATAGTGACAGAACTAGATTTTTTTTTTATCTGTATACAATCAGTTTACTTTCAGAGACAAAGTCTTTCAGAGCTCTAACATGACTTCATCACTTAATGTTGAGTTTTGAGCTTGGATTGTGATATAGTTTGATATCTTATGTATTAAATCTAATTTAGTGGCTTGTACAAGCAAATGTTACTGCATTTCAGTAGATTTTCTCCATGTTGGGTTAGAACTATTCACATTTTCTATGTGAATGTCAGGTAAATGATGTTTAAAGTGAGCCAGACAGCAACATAAAAAATATGATCCCTTACACTAGGATTCAAACTAAAGATGATATCTAAATCCAGAGTGAAATAATCTGATCTGTCAACCCTCCCCCCACTCCTGCTTGCTTCCTGACAACTAGATTATCTCTATCTGACACTAATCCACCATATATGAAGCCTTGAAAATCACCTTAAAGGCTGTCTTGCCGAAGACTTACCCACTTACGTGCATTTAAACCCATTAACTCTGCATGCATAGTCTGATGTAAAAGTAACAATTCTCCAGCAGGGATCTCCATAGTGAAGGAAAATCTAAATGGCATTTTTTCATTGAAACTACAGCAGATTGCTTTTCTTTTTTTTCTATATATATTCTGTGAAAATGATTCATCAATGAGCTAGTAGTCTCCTCATCATACATTTATTTTGAATGGACATGGAGATGAGCAAAACTGGGAATGGCATGTTCTTTTTTTTCTGGGGAAAAATGTATTTCAAATAATGGACTTAACACAATGCAAACAAAAAAAGAGAAAAGATTGGAATAAATGTATATGCATTGTGGATTAAACACACATTGCATGATTACAATCATAGCTTCATAAAACACTGCTTACACCATTGGCTCCATGGCGTTTTTGTAGCCAAGTAGTTTGAAGGATTAAAATCCTGCAGAACACAAAAAACATGGTGAAACAGTCCAGAGAGACAGACAAATATTTACTGATTGACTGGTAGTCAGATTTTGCAGAGTCTATATAGGGTTAGTTTGCTCCTTTGTAAATGCATTGCTATTTAATTGTAAAAGTACAATTAGATAGCATCAGACACAATTTGACTTTTCAGAGTACATTTAATCTGGAACAATCATAATTGACAAGTAGGGTGATGATGAACAACAAAAATTAATTAGTTAATGATCTGTGTGATTTTTCTTACAGTAAATGATGACACATGGTACAGTGGTTCCTCAACAATGCATTATATGTTGTAAGACTGACTCTGGGGAATATTTCTAAAGCATTTACAAGCGCTAAAAGGCTCTTCAGCAGCCGCGAGTATGAAACCAGTGATGCTGAAAAGGTCCATAAAAGGCTTTTTACTTTCCACACAGGCATTAGACAAGTGGTGAGCCTTCCTAATGGAAATATGGTACATTTATTCATCATTCATTGTTAGTTGGACAGTTGCTGTCCAGTTGTCAAATCAGCAGTTTGTTCTTTCAGTAGTTTAGAATATCATGAAAAAAGTATATATTTTTATCACTCATTTCAGAAGATCACACTCATGTTTTATATAGATTCTTTACAAATCGACTGAAATACATCAAGGCTGTATTTCTTGACATTTTGTGGATCATGGCTTACAAATCATGAAAACCCAAAGGACATTTGTGAACTAAACTGAAAAGGCATGTGTTAAGGTTGGCTAGAAACTTGACACAATTCTGAGAGGATCCATACTGATCAGCCAGTATGGATTGATATTGATTAATAGGCTGCCTTTTACACCCTGTTTCCTGAACACATCCAAAAACACAAACACTATGTGAGACATGTAGGCAGTGGTTGCTAACATGCTGTAGCAGTGCTGCTTGGTCCCAAGTCATTACTGGTCTTGGTCCCTCTACTAAAGAAAATACCTGTTATTTGGTACATTTGGCTTCATCCTGCACTGTTTCAATTTTTTCTCTTTACATTTTTTAGCACCACTTATTTGTCTTCCTGTCTTTCTCACATGGGCGTAGGTTTGGGTATGGACGGTCGTGACATGTCACGACCAATATTCAAGGGATATAAAATAGTCCCAACCAATTTTTGCCATATTAATTACAAAAAAAAGAAACATATGTATTCTTTAACAAAAACAAAATAAATAAACGAAAATCTACATTGATTAGTTCAGTAAGTTGTAAGGTCCCACCAAAACTTAGACCAAACCTACGCCCTTGCTTTCTCATAATGGGTGTGTCTGCTCTTTTCGCTTCTTAATATGTAAAATATCAGGCTGACATAGTCTGAGATGTCACTGCCTGTGAAGCACCAAGTCGGCTATGAGGATAGTGCTGATGCGCTTTATTAAAATGGAAAAAAAAAAAAAATCACACACACATTCTGACCACTAGGCAGTTTGCCCTAGAAAAAACTGACATCTCAGGAAAACCTCCCAAACCTCAATTAGCTCCTGTATCCATTATAGTCTTATCTGTCCTTTCAGCAGAGATTTGGAAGTCACCAAAGGTAAAGCCGCTTTATCCTGAAACAAGCTGAAATTTGCAGTGATAAGTTCATGATATCATAAAACTTCATTTTCCCCCTTTTCACTCTTATTATTTTGGCAAAAAAAAAATAGGTAAAATAGAATTGAAAAATGTTGCAAATAAAAGATCGAGCACTAATCTTTATTAAATATGAGAAGCAACAGAAGACTTCCATTCCTTCTTAAAAATAAATAGACTTATGTTGGTGTGAATCATCAAGGATATAACCATATTATCAATCAAATTTGAAGCAAAGCAAATAAAAAAGCAACTAACAAACACATTTACTAAATATCATATGGATTCCCCAAAACTTTTTTAAAGCTCAAATTAAATTCACAATCAAATATCTTTAGTGGCTTTAATATTTGACAAAGTGAATAACGAAGGAAACTGGTGACGGAATGCACAATAATGGTCTTTTGGGGGAATGTGTTATCAGGATAGATTTCCTAGGAGATTGCACTCATGATTTTTATGGCTAAGCAGCATGATAAAATCACTCTTTTTAACAGAAAATTGCCCTTTTGACAGTTTGCTAAAATAATATTAGATATGAAACTGAAACTACTAAAACTGATTTTAAATTGCCGCATACCTCCTCTGTGCCTTCATTTATTTTGTCATATTGATAATAATAAGAGAGAATACGCTCAGCAACAAATTATCCTGATCTGAACTCAGCGTGGTGTAATCCCTCAGGGGGCTTCATGCAGGAAATGGAGATTCTGTGTTATTGAATCACCTGCTGCAATAAAGGGATTACAATTTTTTTTACAGAATATTCAATATCCACTCAAAAAAACCCCCTGCAATTTAGTGAAGTCATTTTAATATTTGATAATATAATTGTTTACTCATACTGACAGCAGCAAAGGATTGTTCAACTGGATAATTATTCAAGAAAACAATGTGTGTAAAACAGAAATCTTTCTGTCATTTTACCTTTCCATAAAGATATAAATTGTGTCAATAAAATAAATAAAATGCTAAACAAATGTATCAAAAGTTGTGTCACCTAGAGTATAACAGACTTCATTTTGTGATTTTGCTCCTGCCATCTTCATCATGGTGCAACATGAAGCAGCAGTTTATCTACAGCTGAGAAAAAGCGGTTAGATGAGATAATTTGTCCTAGGAACAAAACCCAATGGTGGCAGGCAGAAGATCTCTGGATAAAATAACATCACTGTTGGCCAATGTCTATCACTACATGCATGACTCTTGTTGCAAAACTGGGAGAGTTCCTTCAATTACAGACTGCTGCATCCTAGGCAGACAAAGGAATGTCATCATAGATCCTTCCTCCCAGCCACTTCATATCCATCACTGTTGCCAACAGACTTAGTTTGCACAACTTTTTATTTCTGCTGTTATCTGCACAGCATTTATTGATTTTTAAAAAAATGTTTTGCTAATTATCTGTGGTTGGTTTTTTATGCACAAATATGCACATATTTTGGACATTACTATTACCCTGCACCACTGCACATTTCTTTTAAACACAGTAATGCTATTTTTAGTAACTGTACAGTATTTTTTTTGTGTTTAATTTTAGTTAAGATTGACTGAGTGGTTGTTGTGCTAGCCATGCATGCTTGTGTCTTCTTTCAGATTTCCCTGCTACATGGTCTGGTTGATTATGCTGTTACTAATTGTATGTTTAAACTGCAAAGGTTCTGCTTCTTGATGATTGCATAAAAAAAATCTCTGTGCCTTTGGGTCTCTTTCCTCTCACATTTCCATTTATTTTATGTCCACCAAGGAGATAAAAAAGCAAACTTATAAAGCATTTAATTTCTATCCGAGGAATTTCATGCTGAACCACAAAAAGGGACAGATTCTTGATCACCCAACCACATCTGCAACCTGACCAAAATCTGGCCCAAATGTAGTGCCCACATCCAATCCACAACTTTGTGGAATGACAACCCCAACTCAGTCTAAATGTGGAATTTGGAAGTCACCCTCACCCAGATGTGGGCCAATTTAGGCCAGATAATGTCTTCCTGGTGGCTCATATCTCGTCCCACTGCTAGATACTAAATGTATACTGAGTAAGGGCTGATGCTGGGATACCTCTAAAAGGCTTATTGTTTAAAAAAAAAAGAAGACAAAGACGAACAAACTATGATGATTAGGGAGGATTGGAGATAATAGCAAACCTCATGGACACAGACAACACATCCTTTTTTTCCCCAAGAAATGTTATGCCTGGTTCTTAATTTAATGCACTTTAAATGTTGTGCAACTTTATTATTGTGAAAATAATTAAGTTAATATGCCCTTTCCTTCTGATTTTCATGACTACATATTTGTTGTTTTATAAGTTCTGTTTGGATTAATTTGGTCATTTTTCAATTTAGTACATCTGTTTCATGGTTTGTTTCTGTCAGGGTTGCTTTCTGCTCTTCTATCACAGATCAACCTGCTTTGATAATTATCACGCCTGTCCCACTGTTCCTCTTGTACTCCTTCATTAATAATTAGTTTCCTAGTTTTCAGTTGTTCATTGCACTGTCCATCACCTACACTGTTTGTTCTTCATGTCAAGTCTCATTTCCGTCCTTGTCACACTCAGTCCTTCTATTCGTAATTCATGTTTTTGTTTTGTTTTTGAAAGGCTTATATATTATCATTGCCCCTCTCTTTCTTGAGCTCCAGTTTCAATTAGGTTCTCTTCACCTCTGAAATCTAAAACATGGTGACCTGATATGAATTACAAACTAAACATGCCAATCAAGTCAATCTTAATCTGAGGAAGGATGGTATTACTGCTCAAATCAATGGAGGATGTCACTTTCAATCTTTCACAGACAGTCCATGAATAATTGTCTTACAAATAGTGTGAAGGTGTTTGGCTGTGCTTTTAAACCACTGTGCATCAAATGCCAAATTTGGCCGTGACAGTCTGTAAAAATAAACTTGCTGATGTTAAACAAACTACTTTGGAATGTTTAATGTTTTTTAATATTTAATGTCCTTTAGGTGACTGCTGTAGATAGGCACCAGACCCCCTCATGACGCTGCAAACATAAGCGTGTTAGATAATGGATGGATGGATGTTCTTTAGACATTAATAAACTTAGTAACTACTCAAAGAGGAATTAAGGTTAATTATGGCAAAAAATATTGGAATTTCAGAGACACAAACCTTCTGATATATTTTTCATAAAAGAAATCAAACCTTTACTTATGTCAAGTGATGTAATACATGCACAAACAATAATGAAGGCAATAGCCATTTAATCATTACATCAAAAATGTTGTTGTCACTTTCGTCATCACATTTGTTTTTTTATATTAAAAATATTTTTATGTTCATATTTTACATTACAATGTTGGCCTTGCCATTTGCCTTTGTGTGCTGTATTTTCCACACTGATGTCACCCAGTTAAATACATTAATAAAGAAATGCCTTTCATGTAGGTTTACCATAGAGTACTTTTTAATTTGTGTTCTACTTATCCAAAGTAGTACTAAAGGTAAATGGAAATAGTAGATTAAAGTATAAAATAAACAATGATTTTGAATCAATAAAATGAGAAAAATAAAATAATTCCAAAGTAACGTGGATAAAAGTAATTTCTCAAACCTTCTTCACACTTTACTCTCATATTTAACCCTTGGTGGAATAAGTTTGGTCAACAACAATACCCAATCAGCTAAAAAGTACAGAACCTTTATCCTCTATCAAAGAAAGTGAATTCTGTTGTAAAGTGGGCTCACACTTCCATGTCACTCAGAAGAGACATAGACACATCCAGAATACAAAATATATGCTTGAGAACAGAGAGTGAATTACCTGTGGCATATCATCTTCTAAACATACCTCTGTGGCAAACAGGCCAACAGTATTTCACAAGTAAATGCAAATTAATAATAAGGTTCCAGATCACTGAGCTCTAGTTCTCCTGCAGGCTGCAGAAAGAAGCTCTCAGATGATTGACCATTACTATAAACTGCTGATTGCGTAAATGGAATCTCTTTAACAAAGAATGAAAACAATCAAATTAATTACATGGGGTCAAAGACAATTGTCCTCTTTTGATCTCATTTGAAGAGAGCAATAATGAAAAGAGTCATAATGGCAACTAATAAAAGATATATTCTCTCTGGTGACAGTAGATTTGTAATTACTTGACGTCAGTCCTTCACGAGTTCAGTGATTTGATTTGAGCCACTAAAATTTTGTAGACATGATAAGTCCACTTTAAAGTTTATAAAATCCATCCATTAGTTAATTGTTCATACCCACTCATCCTAACAGGGCTCTGGGAGGAGGGCCTGGTGCTTGAAAGCATGCTCAAAAACATGCAAATATCTAGCTGGTTTAACTAATTCTAGAAAGCTTTGCGAGTAAAATATATTTTCGCCAGTTTTGGTTTATTTTAATGTATCAGTTAAACCAAGATAATCATGTAGTTCCTGCTATTTTCAATTATGTTATATTATAAGGATCACAAGTTTCTAAGGCCAAAAAGCATTGAAAGGCCATATACTGTAGGTAGATTTTAAATCAAATATTTACATTTTAGATGATTTAAATAAAACTGTAAATTTATACTTCTAACATAAAAATGAATTTAAATGCTGAAATAATTAATAAAATACAAAATAAAAACATTTTATAATAATGGATTACTTTTTAAAATCATGTTCGACTGATCAGACGAAGGATCAGTCTTCTTAAGATCCTTGGTAAATTAAAAAATGACTCTACATAATACATACAGTTAAAGTTAGCTCCACTGTGGCTATTTTAAAGTGTTATACACAGCTCTCTATTCACAACTATGTTTCTTTAGGGATCTGTTATTAACTCTACAATACATTTTTAATAAGAAAGTGGCTGCTATTATCACATCATCATTAGCTTTAATGACCAGAGGTGATCTAACTTTAGATCAATTCTTCCTTTACAACAACCCAAAAATGTGATTGTTTATTAAGCCCTTTTGCATTTTTCACTCCAAGGATTTGATTACTTTGTGGTTAAATACATCTCTACAAATTACTTTTGGATATAATCCCTTTCTGGTATTAGCACAGTTTCATTGCCATAACTATTAATGTTATCATACACCAAGCCTATTACTCAAGTGAACTCCATTATGCTAATGGCCTGATATTTATTTGGACTGTGGCTATGACAATGGAGTGAGAAGCAGTGTAATGAGCTGGCTTCATCATAAAATCCAAAAGACAAACAAAGGAATCAAAACAGCTCCATTAGTGGCTCTGAGCCCAACATCTTACTCACTGTCTAAACTGTTATTAATTCCTTATATATATTCCAATGATACTCTTTTTATTGTTTGATATAAAAACTGGTTTTGGCAATAATAAGGTAAAACTGATTCATATGCTAAGATCTTTAAAACAAAACATTTTCATAAAGAAATTAACATGCCAATGTTTGTGTTCACAAACATGCATTGTGATGCATTGTGATGCAAACTCTGATTTGCATCACAAATCAGAGTTAGTGAAACAGATTCCTTTCACACAACACTTTGAAGGCCAGGCAGACTTCCAGAAGCAAATAGCATAATACAGATAAGTTGTGAATAGCTTACTTCTTATCATAATATGACCCAAAACAAGTTGTCTCGCTGATGGATTCTAATCAAAACATATCTACTCTGCACTCGTTTGGTAAGCATAATCAATTTGAATAGAACTAAATCCAGTAAATGTCAAGTTGTCCAGTTTGGCTGGGTGATAATATCAGCATTCAAAGCTGAGTGAGTGCTGAAGGACAGTTAGTAAGCCTGGGCGAATAACTGCCACCATCAGGACATTTTATAATGTCTATGCTTTCAAGTGGTCGATTGCACAGCTGCCAGCTATTTCTTTGAGAATCCATTAGAGAGGCAAAAATGTTTGTGTATGATGTGTTTTCACGTCAGTGTCTTAAACTTGAAATTGCTAGACCTTGATCCACTGACACAAGCTTAAAGG
Organism: Xiphophorus hellerii; assembly: GCF_003331165.1. Taxonomy (NCBI): domain Eukaryota; kingdom Metazoa; phylum Chordata; class Actinopteri; order Cyprinodontiformes; family Poeciliidae; genus Xiphophorus; species Xiphophorus hellerii. The sequence goes on along the minus strand of NC_045677.1, from coordinate 18,817,069 downwards.
CCTCATGTAGAGCCAGGAACCACTGTAGCAACACATGACTAGTTAGCATATGAATACATGTCCTTTACTGATGATATTCCTCATTTCGTGCTCTTATCATATTACTGTTCCGTGCAATTCCATTAAACCCACTGTATTTGCACCATAATTGAAGTAGGAGATATTTTCACATTCAAATGAACTCAGCTATGACTTTTATCCTTAAATTATGCAGATGACAGGATTTTCTGAAATATTACAAAATTGCTGATGTACGTATATAGCTGAAGATAACTGCTGCTCTCTAATTAAGTCCAAGATTGTTAGTTTTTAACAGCATTCGAGGGAAAGTGGGGGATATTTAACAGCTAGCACTTTCCTATTTTATTATAATGAGCATTTAAAATTCTCTGGATGACGCTTTATGTGGTGGACAGCTTAAATTCATCTGAAACTGTGCAGACATTAGCCGGGTTTTTGATTATGAAGAAGATCAACTCTGAATTTTCATCCTTAAATTACATCTTATTTTATCATTTTAATTTTCTTTGACTAACAAGAGTGCATTTAAGAAAAATTCAGTCAAGTACTCAAGTCAGTATCCACACCGAATACAATAGATAATTGTATGTTTAATCAGACTCTTTATGTCTCAAACAGTGACAGAAGTCAGATACCTAAGACATCTCCCAGTGAAGTGCAGTATAAGGCTGTTTATATTAATATTTCACAATCCTGATCTTTCAGACATATATTTTTGGTGTGTCTCATTAAAAAATGTGAATCAAAGGGAAAATTTACTTCAACAGCTTGTCATGAAGCTCTACAGAAGCCTGTTAAATACAGATCCATGTAACCCGTTTGTCATAACACATCTAAAACATGCAGAGGAGTGTGTTCAGAAGACATGATTCAACAAACCCTGTCCCCCAGCCCAACACTTCCCCAACAGATACCCACAAATGAAGAATTCACCCAAATTAATCAAAAATATTCAGTTAATATAAATCTTCAATCAAAACAATTGACTTTGATTAAAAAAAAAAATACATCAACAAGTTTAATGGCTACATGATCAAGCGATTATTTTTGTTTTATTTGAGAAACATAGTTGCTTCAGGAAGAATAAAGCCCCATATTTATACCTTCAAATGACTAGTTCTCAATCATCTTGTTACTTGAAGCAAAGGATGATGAAAAGGAGTGGCAGCTTGCTGTCAGACTATCAAGTTTAGCAATCAATCAAACTAACAGACTGAGCTACATCACAACCCACATCATAATTTAAATATACCAAGGTGCTTTTTTCAAAACCTATCTTCCCTTAAATAAATTATGCAACAATCAGATTAGCGCTTTTATGAGACTGTAAGTCTTTATTAAATTCAATATTGCTTAGATCTTTTTTTTATTGTGTTTTTTATTGTGAAAAGGATCTTTTTGATCATAAGTACATTTTTCTCTCTTTTGTGCACTCCAGGTTTGACCCCTGTGACTTATTTCTCATTAATGTCATTCAAGGAAAGAATTATGATTGACATTTTTTGTCTTCAAGGCACAAAACCTTATTAACAAGTCACTTGTGGCTTCTCTGAACCATAATTATAGATCATGCATTAAAGTATACACTCTTAATTGAATTTCAGAATAAAGGTGCATCTTTGCATACAAAATGTGGTCTGGAGATTTCAAGGACAAGGACTGTAATTTTTCCATCTGAAAACAGTTTCAATATTTCCTCTGAGATACTTGGCACCAAACAGAATGTGATGGATCAATGCTTTTGAACCCCCATCCATGGACTTTTAATTGATTTCTTTCATACATGGGTGAGTTTAGCTTGAAGTCACATAAAGGACCTTGTGCAACAATAAATCAAATAGCATCAAAATTATAGAGAAAAAAGGTGCAAATCTTTGTATTTACTAGAAGTCAACCAACTTAGTTATTAGTAACTTGCATACAGAGCAGTGTTATTAATTTCAACTTATATGTCTATATTTGTATAGGTGCATCTATCAATAAAACCAGTTAAGCTGGATTGGCAGGAGCAGTGGTGTTTCTTTTAATAGATGGCATTAATCCCATTTTTTGACTGAGACTGCTGTCTGTAGGGAGGAGAAATCTATTTAAGTTTTATGACTGTTTTTAATGCTCTTTGTAAACAGAAAAGGACTCTTCTTTCTTAACCCTCTGATGCTTGACATATTGACTATACAGTCTTCCATGAGTGGGTCTTTTTGGGCCCGTGTTTAAATCAATGTGTTTATATGGTACTTTTGTCATTTTGATTCAAAATAATGTTTATGATACTTTCTGCTGTGTTCTATTTCACAAAAGAATTATTTCATGTTTGAAATATTTTCATTTTTCCATTTTTTAAGCATTTTTAGAAGAAATTGTAGAACATTTGTAATGATTTGTAGAACATTTTTAAAATGAAATGACAACAGTAATTTCACAACAGCAATGTCAGAACAATGTCAGCGTCTGCCTCACCACCTCTCTACCGCAAATCATGACACTGGGTACTCCAGCTTTCTACCAACTGTGCTTTAAAAATGGTTTCAAATCTTGCCTGAAGTGTTAATCATCTAATATTAATTGTGTTTTGTTTAGATGCACGTCCTGTGGTTTTCATTGTTGTCTTGTGACAATCTGATGACCTGTCAAAAAACGGACTACACTTCCTCCTCGGTGACTGCTAGAGATAGACTGCATCTCCATGGTAACTAAGGACTGATAAAGCAGATATAGAAACGTTCTTTAAGAAAATACAAGGATGAGTAGTTGAGGACGGTAAGCAATTCGCAGTCAATTGTTATTACTGTGAACAGAATGAAATTATAAAGCATGCTATGTTAGACTGCCAGAAAAATAAGATTAGGGCAAGAATTTATGATCCCAGCTACCAAAATAACAGGGTGGATGTCTCTGACTCACAAAACAAAACAAATGAACTGGACAAAGCTGGATTCTGTTATCCAACACATTTCAAATAACTTTTTTTTCTTAGTTTTAATTTTTTGTTTTAAGAAAAAGCATTATTCCCAGCAAGTAGGTGGTTTTAATAATCACCAGAGAAAGAATTTATGATAAAATCAGAATAAAAAGCACCGCTACTGTGAGCGTTACTTTCATTTTTGTTTTGCTTGTCCCTGGAAGTTAAACTTTACCTGCAGTTTGTGTTTCTGTTTGGCTGCCTTGATGTTTGCTTCCTTTGTTCCTCAGCGTCTCTCGTCTCCTACCAGGAAATCACGGCTAACAAAGTGAGTGACGGAGGGAGATATAAGTAAACAGAAGTAGGACACCTGTTTACCCACATCTCCTTGTAAGAGTATATTACCAGTGAAGTCTGCTTTATGAACGTTGTTCACATATGAAGACTTGTAACTATGCAACAGCTATAGATCAAAATAGAAAGCATAGATAGTGATATACATTAATATTGCAGACAAAACAATGAGTGTCAATATGATCCTAATTTTATTTGTCAAGGGGCAAAAGTTGCTGATCCTTCTTTGCATTGGCAATCTTTCTACACATAATTTTTGAAGTAGTTTGAGTAGCCCTACAGTGCCATGCAATAGTATGTGCTGCATCCACTTGATGAAGAAAAGGGAAATATAGTTTTTAGAAATGTATGAAAAGAAACCTGAAACATGTAATGAATTGTCTTTAAAAGTCACTTTAATATGATCCTGCTCTGTGTGTTATTATCTCAGTTTAATTATAGTTCTTTAGTTGTTGAGTATTGTGCAATAGGAGTCTAGTTTTGGATATGAATAACTATAAATAAGGGAGTTATTAATAAAACTAGTAATTTAGGTCAATATTACTAAGTTGGGGCACCAGAAAATAACCAAATAGTTAATTCTCAGTTATTGTTCCTGAAGCCCTACTTGATAAGCCTTTTAGGGTTTTGTAATTCTTTTTTTAAAGTGTCCTGTCTGGCTGCGTCACATTTAGAGTTGCTGTGATATTGATAGTCATGGTGAGGTCCAACAGAGTGGTGCATTATGACATTTTTTAAATAAGCTTTTAAGTCCAAAGCACTGCAAATACTAATATCAATTTTTTATGACTGAACAGTGATACTCTAGCAGATCTATCACATGAATCACTAACTAAGCTCTGAAATTTTGCCTTACCTCATTAAAATAACAAGTGATTCAATACATATTGTGGATTTTTAGTTTTTTCTCAAAGCTAACAACACTGCAAAGAAACATAAGGTACACTGAAGTCTTTAATTAAGAGCTTGCGTGTCGTCTCTGGTCCACTTCCTTTCATGATCCCCCTGCTTCTGTGATTGCTTTAAAACTGCTCGATAAATCACAACCAAGGGGAAAAACAGAACTGCAGTTTCCATCAATCAACTTTTGTTTGCTGTTTGTTGTGTTTGCAAATCAGGCTTCTTCAGAGCCACTTGCACAATACTTTAATCAGTGCCATGAAATTCACTGAATAAGTCTCACTTTCAATTTCCATTCTTTAGCCATCTCCTGGGGCATTTGACCTTTACCACCTGTCAGACAAGACAGGAGCAAATTTGCTGTTTTATTCATGCTAATAAAAGGAGCTTTCCTACCATTTCTGCACTGTAGTTGTGTTTTTCATTGCAAACCATTACACTTGCTATTTGCAACTATGTATTTTTCATGTGGACTGAGTCCATTTTTACATCGTTGACAACAAAATTAAAAGGAATATTCTCAATACAAAAAGAAATATACCTTGTAAAAATCTAGAATCATAGATGTTCTTCTGTAAAAAAAAGTTTGACTTATTCAATCTGAAATGGATGTGGAGTTTCAAATTATGAAAAAGAAACAAGAAATATTACAGTAACCTGTCATGATTCATGTTCTGTCCTGTCCATGCTGTGTTTAAACACTCATTCAGCTCACCTGCCACATCTGATAGCTTACCTGTTCCACCTGGGGCCCCGCCCTACTTAAACACCCCTCAGTCTCTGCCTCCTTGAGAGATTATCAACAGCCACAAGCCAGTAGAGATCCAACGTTTCCTTCCAAGCCTTCAGTGTTTCTACGACTCTTTTTTTGTCCATGGATTGACCCCTCCTGCCAAGCCCTTCAAGGATCCCTTCTGTTCTGGATTTCTGGACCCGGCTCAAGCTTTGCCTCACGACCATTGAGTATTGCCTGCCCCTCAAGCTAAGTTTGCTCTCTCTGTCCTCCTGTGTATGACCTCTGCCTGATTATTGTCAAAGTCCCTGGGTGTTGCCTCTTGGCTCTCCTTGTGGAGATCTTCATTGCTTCCACAGTAGCCTGTTCTACCTGGTTTCCTGCACCTCCCTGTCATCAGACCCTTGGTTTCTCAGCTCCACCAGTCCATTGTTCTACAGGTCAGTTAAGCTGAACATCTCTAAGACACCCCTCCTTTATCAGTGCGTCACCAGTCTTCTCACCTCTCTTCTCAGTGCTGTGTTTGACGACCTCATCCTGAGCAGCAATCAGAGCCTGTAAATTTAATTAAACTTGTTTTTTCCTTTGCAAACTCCTGTGTGTGGTTGAATTTCTGGGTCCCCACAGAGTGTCCTTACAGTAACCAATGAAAACTCTTAAAATATCTGACCTCCAGCCTCATTTAAAGCTCTAGGAAATGCACATTAAAAACTCCTTTCAGTTTTTGCCATGTGGAATTTATTAATTTGTTTAAACGACTTTAAACAAATTGTAATGTAACCCCCATAAACTATGCTGACCTGTCTGTATATTTAATGTTTGTTTGTTAGTTCTTAAAATGTCCTGTAGGGGGCACTAGACCCACATTTCTCCTGTGTCGGTACGAGAAGAAGAGGGAAGAAAAAAAAAAAAGAAGAAATGGCAGACTAAGCACATTTCAGCAGAAGTAGAGAAGTTACTACGCATAAGTGCTGCTGTGATATGAAAGAAATCAGTTTATTTTGAACTGGATAATGTACATTCTGTTATGAGAGTTCTCCGGTGAGTCTGTTTAATTTTCAGCTGCTTACTTACGCAGAATGGCTACCTAGCTGGAGCTAACGTTGCTCAGTTTTTTTCGAACTGGAAAAAAAAAACCAACCGGAGTATAAAGTGTCGCTCTGTAAGTAGCATAGCTCTGTGAAATGAGACTGTTTATGATGAAGTGATGTTTATTAAGTAATTTCTTTATTACTGAGCGTTTTGGGTTTATTTTAAACGCTAATTTGATTTTCACTGAGAAGTAATTGAAAGATTTCCGTATACCTGCATGATCGGTTAACGCTCTGCATGCAGGTTGTTTTATTTTTTTTTTTTTGGACGACCGATACCTGAACGAGCCAGTGGAGTTCCAGAAGCAGGAGGGTTCCGCCGCCATCTTTGTGACTCGGACTGAAGCCTGGAAAGACGGAGGGACTGGTGCTGCTGGAGCTGGATATTTTGCGTGGACAACAGATAAGCTTATTGAACGAAAAGGGGGCCCCCAAATCTTTGTTTTATTCCACAAACTATTTGTTCATGAACATTTTCATAACTGACAACTTATGTGCACATTGACTGAACTGACTGACTGAACTGTTATATTGAAGGACTAACTGAAATATGTCATTTCTTTTGTTGAAATAAGCTTTAAAGCTACTGTTTAAAAAAAAAAAACTACCCTCAATTTTCTATATATTGATTTGATATTTTTATATAAGGGTGGACAATTTAAGTTTTACCTTAATTTTATTAAGGTAATTAGTGTTACCTGAATTATTATTTTTTTGTGGGGAAAGAAAGATAAACTTGAGTTGTTAAAACTTGCATGCTTATCATCCTCCTGTGTGACCCTAGAACAAAAGTAACTTTCCTACTGAATTTATTGCTAATTAAATTAAGTAGAGGTTACAGTAACAAATGTAATGTTATTACCTTTGAAACATTGTGATGGACAAGCCTAAAGGGATTAAGACAATCACTTAAGATAAACTGGTTTAGCTGTAAAAACTGTAAATGACAAACAAGTGAATGTGGCAGTGGGCATTGTGAGAATTATAAATGAGTAACAGATTTAGAATGAAGCAGATTAGCTCAAAGACATTTCATATGCAGGGGGATGGACCTGGGAACAAAAGGAATATTAAAGCTTCTGATAAATTTCCAATTAACACTATTTTATTTTTTATTACTTTGTGTCTTATAGAAAGATCTGAAATTAAATTTTAACTGACGTAATACTGTGGAAGCAAATTAAATTTTCCTCATCTTAGATCTCAGCAGGGATTTCTTTATTTCTCTCTAAGGAAACCTGTGGCTGTAGATACGCCTGCACAATTTTTAATATCAAACTGCTACTCGGACTTGTCTCTGGGCAAATTAGATGATCCTCTTTGAATATTCTTTCAAACTTTGAGAAAGAAAATTCGACAAGTTAGTATTAAAGTAACAACTAATTTCTGGGGTCAAGACAACATTTTTCATGAATGTTAGAACAATGTAGAGGTGATTAAAAAAAAAAAAGGAGGGGAAAATGCAAAACATCATTTAAACATTCTCCAGGAGTGGCGTGGCATGTAATTTCAGCAGACAGGGAGCTGGAAACCAATGACAAAAGATGAAAAAAAAAAAAGATGTTTCACAAAATGTTTATATTGTGTTCGGCTATACATGAACAAATAAAGGAGATTTTCTTGGAACATGAGGGCCTGTGATACCTTTGAAGTTTGCCTGTTGCATTTATTTGCTCCTATTCTAGAAATTAATTTTTCAGCAAAGAAAACCAATACATGGTACCCTCTTGATATGACAGCACAGCAAGCTTCAAACTCTTTTGTCTTGTACATATTTTACACTAATCTTATTGTGACCTGAAAATGAACCAAGTATGATACAAGGCATTTGGCAACTGACAAATCTAATTTTAATTTATTATTTTCATGGAAAAAATAAACACTGGTGCCATTTTGCAAAAATGTTAAACATGGGTTTTAAGAAAAAGGAAATACTCATATGCATGTATCTGCTTTTATTTGACATAGTGCAAAAAGGGAAAGCTTTTTCAGGCACATTTTAAACAACTTTATTGGACTATAATTCCCCATTTGTTTGATTTTTCCCATTTTACAGTTCTGATGTGAGGAACTATCTGCACCAGCAAGCACATCATGTTGTGTCTTCTCACATTAGCAGAATCAGGGAATAAAATATTAATTTGAGTGACAGTTTCTGCCTGCCAACTTCATTTTAAAACCTAGACTTGTACGTAAAGAGCTGTCAGTGCAGCGCAGAGCAGGACATTAATAATAAATGAGATGATAAACAGAAGAAATGCTAAGTACTGGAACTGGACAAAGTCAGGTCACCTAATTTTAGGACAAAATGAGCTAGCAGTGCTGTAAAAAAGTAAATGACCCTTTACCTGAATAAATTTATAAAACTGATGTCAAAACATGATGTGACTTATTAAGGGAAAGAGCAAACCACCCTTTCTCAGTATGAAAAAGCAATTGTCCTCTAAAATTAATAGTAGCCAAAACAACCTACAAAATTCAAACAATTTTATTTAATTAACAAAATTTATTTATTTTAAGTCAAGTTTATTTATGACATATTTCAGCAACAAGGAAGTTCAAAGAGATCAAAACCCCACACAGGAATCATCCATGAAACAGGGTAACAAATATTACATTTTCTCAAATCAGATATTAAAATCATCAAGCATAGTAATTATCAAACGCACATCAAGTATATGAATCAATGCTTCAGCTGCTTATACTCAAAGGCAACTCCTAACAAGTGGTTTTTTGAGTCTTGATTTAAATGAACTCAATGTTTCAGCAGGTTTTGTTTTCTTTAACTTTAAAATAACTTTAACTTTCTTTAACTTTTCTGCACTTTCCTCATAACATATTTAATTTTCTTTGCGGCTGTAATGACATTCTTTTTTGCAAAGTAAATATTTAGTTTGTATTTTCTTGTAACATTGAATTATGAACATTAGAGATGAGAAAGGAAGAAGTTTGTTTTATAAGCTTCTTCCTTCCTCCTCTTCCTCTGTGCAGAAACTGTAACACAGGAGTTTGCTACAGAGTTGGATCAATTCGATTGACTTTAATTGGTTTGACAAATCATGTGGTCTGTGATCTCTTATCAGGTGCAGTTATAAAGTGTGTGATCTACAGCTTTTCACGCCTCCTACTATTCGTGCGTACATAAAATTATTTCAAAAATCTATAAAGCCCTTGAAAGTTATGTAGCATGCTACCATTTCAACGTGAGCAGAAGAGCAGAGGTTTTCAAGATGAAAAGGTCAGAGTTCAAGGTTTGGTCTATGCTTCAGCATATATAAAATACTTCTAGGATATGCACCTACATGTTAAGTTTTTTACTGTTTTTTACTGCAAGTTTGTCAGGCAGTGAGGAGACAAACAGAAACCTCAGAGGGGGGGGGATGAAAAACTTTCTGTCCTGGAAAAAATGACAACTGACCGCAAGTCCTGATGAGCCACGATCTAAATAAAAGAAGAGAAAATCTCAAAGGAAAGCATTAGTAGAACTTCCTGTGATATGACTTTTACCTGACAGGGTACATCACGAGCTCTCTGCCAGGGCGCATCAGCTGTTGTGAGGATTTGCTTATTGCTAATCTGGTCCCAGAAAAAGCTGAAAAGGCACTTAAGAAACCAAACATCCTTTGCAGCTCGAGGAAAAGCTCTGGCTTATATTTCTCCCTTAGGTTCTTAGCATAAGATCTCAACCAGTGGTAGAGAGACTGTCTTTGTATGAACATATGTTCTATGAAGTGAGTTGGCCAAGTTACAGCTAACAGACATCATTACACAAAGAATTAAAACATTGCAATTTTGAAAGTACATATGGTTTGCTATTTTGTGTAACAAGCTCTGCTTCTTAATAATCAGCAGATGCAATGAGAAATGCAAATGTATCCATAAAAATATTGATAAGACTTTCCTACTCAATGGAACCGTCTCTGTTGCAAATCTTAGCTCTGACTCTATATTTTTTCATCTAGTTCATAAATTACCAGCAAATTACCATCTAAAATGTGTTCCTTGAATAGAAATAGTATTTTCTATGTCTACCATGACACATTTCCAGACATTGCCTTTACATTGCCATTAGAGATTGTGACTCAGTTTTTCATCCACAGTCAAAAACATGTGGAATGAATTTCCTAAATGTGATTTCATACTTTTAATAAGTAAAACTAAAACGGCATATGATGAAGAAAGTAAACTTAGCAACTAAACCTCTAACAAATTGCTTATTTGCAAAAGACAAAACTGTCTTATTTGCTGGTTTTATTTAATTAGGTGTGTGAAGTAAATACTTCCAGAATTCATGTTTGTAATTAATGATGCATAGAGCAGCTATGGATTTTGTTTTTAATGCAGTCACACACTGAACACAACTAGACCACATATACAGTACAGACCAAAAGTTTGGACACAACTGTGTGTCCAAACTTTTGGTCTGTACTCAGTTCAGACCAAAAGTTTGGACACACCTTCTCATTGAATTCAATGAGAAAGTGTGTCCAAACTTTTGGTCTGTACTGTATATATATATTCTAGAGGTATATACATTTGTTACTCATTTGATTTTCTGAAATGACTGTACTAGGATGAAGTTATGAGAAATGTAAATGAACTGAACTATGTTTGAATGAATCCAGCCTATGTCCAGTCAAAACCAGCAACAGATCAATATTACAGATTAGAGATGAGACTTCTGGGGTATGGAGGATTTGCACATCATCTCTGTTAATATGTGACAGGCTGTAGTATAGACAAACTCTATACCATAGCCAGAAAAAAAGACTCATTTTGCAATGTCTTCATTAATAATTTTTTGTGTTACATAAAAAAACACTATTAAACCATTGCTTTATTTTCTGAGTTAGCATTGAAATAAGAACCAAAATTGTGATTTTCTCCCTGAGATAAGATGTAGAATCTATGTTTCTGTTATTAACATGCAGCTCTTCTCATTTTTATCTGGAAGTATAACTTTACAACCTTATTATTTCACCAAATAGAGCAGTTACAATTTATATGCATTGTCCATTTTATACACTGCAAGTTCGAGCAATTACCAGCACTGTCACTTTGCAACAGGAAAGTCATCAGTTTTAATTGAGGCCTGGGGACTTTCTTGATGGAGTTTCCATATTCTTGTCATCCACGTGTGGGTTGACTGCCCATGACTGTGGGCTACCTCCCAAAGTCCAAAAACATAACTATTAGGTTAATGGCCTAAGTATTGTTTGTCTGTGTGGCCCTGTGAAGTCCTGGTGTCCATTTGAGAGTATACTCCACCTCTTTCCTATTGATCCCTGGGGATAGGCAGCAGGCCGCCTGTAGCCCTGTATGGATACGTAGGGTATGGACTATAGATTGCTAGATTCTCTTCATTCACTAGTTTATGACATTGAAGACTGAACAGAAATGGGGTTGGCTTTCTGCTGTTCTGGGTGAAATAGACATGAAAGCATATTGTTGTGAGCTGGATTTTTTTCTCAGATCACTCAATTAGTGCAATTTAGTTGGTCTAAAAGAAGAAACTCTCCAATAAACTGGTTGAACTGGCTGCTTGTATGTGCAAACAGTAGAGGCAAAATTGTTCAATTATGAGGAGAACACCATGCCATAGGTCCTCGTTTTTTGCAGAAAAATCAATAGAACCAGCCCCTCTGTGTGACTTAGAGGGGGAAGATAAATAGAAGGAGAGCTAAACTTATCCTGAGCTGTGAAACTGAGACCAAGTGAGATTTTCTCCCGTAAATAGCAAGAATGCAATGTGACTGAGACAGCATTATTCATGCAGCTATATGTAAACATTATCAGCATTCTTACTGCATTCTTTAAAACATTTGTGATGAAATTGATTATTCTACATAAAATACCACATGATATGGATTACTAAGCTAATTTATATTATCGCCAATTCACATGTTGGAGTAAGTGTATTGAATACAGTACTAAAGAAATTTATTAGCTCATTTCCTGGGCTTGGTGTGTCTTGTGGATCCAGTCATGTGAACCTCAAAACCTTTTTCTGGTTAACATTGATCCAATACTGACTTTTGCCACATTTGATCTTTGTTACAGTATATGTTTCATGTGAGACAAAAATAAGAAATGCACAGTGGTCCTTCTGCAGTAGAACATCAGGGGTGGATTGATGTATTATCATATTATGTGCTGAATTTTTTGTATATCTTAATTATGTTTCATCCAGTTTTAAAACAGCACGAATGTTGGCGACATTCCACCTATAATAAAATGTTTTACCCAGCACTTCTTTTCTGTTATCAGGTCATTACAATTTTATGCAACACTTTATGGTCACACATTGATACCTGTTTTTGGTATAAAAATGTGTTTCATAAACTGAAACATTTAAGGCAGTAAATACTTTTTACAACTCTTCTTAAATCTCACCAAGCTGACGTTTAGCCTCTGTCTTGGTTACTAATTTTATATTTAATGCATATTTCATGTGTGATAGGTGTGAGTATGTGACTGTGAAACAGAAAGGAAGCCTTTTGGTCTGAAACCAACCTTTGTTCATGCACTTCTCGCACCAAAAGCAATAATGTCCTAATGCTGAAGCGGTGCTCCATTAGACCTGGAGACACAATTAGCCTGGCAGGTGCCTACCAGCATCTTCAAAGCTTGTTAATTACCATGACGAAGCTTATTTATTTAAGCCACACAAAAAAGGGAGGTGAATCCATTACCCTGCTTCCAGCTTTTATGCTGAGCTGACTATCTCCTGGCTTAAGTGAAACTTGATTTTCGTTGAAGTGCAGTTTTCCTCAGAACTTTTTTTCCCTTACATGTTTTGTTCTCACAGTACTCTTGTTTGACTATTATCCCAAGACCGGTAAATACCATTAAAATCAAGCAACTATGTGAACAACCCTTGTCAATATCTTGTTTTTGTCTTTCAGAAAGAGTTTGTTCAGTGAACTGTAGCTAATCTCTAACTTACGGATTTCTGATTTAGACACGAAATAAAACTCTAATGTTGTTTACATGTCTATGATGTCCAGACACTTGATTTATTTCAGTACTTCTACATCCATCACTGTGGTCTTAAAACTTGACGGCAGTGTGGTGTCAGTTCAACCCCAACAAGAATTACTTGTAAATTCTGTCAGGTATATTGGGTCAGTAAATAACTTTGGAAAGTGTGTGGAAAGGGCATTTGACCAATGGCTAGGAAGTTATATGGCACCAATACATCACCAAAATCATGACCTGTAGTTTCCAGGTAAAGCTGAAAGTATTTTTACTTCTCCTATCTCACATTGACTAATGTCCCATTGCCCCACATTGACCCAAATATTTCCTTTTATACTATTTCATTGTAGAATTTTTAAGTTCGTCATTATGCATAATGTTGTGTTGATCTGTCACAACACAACATTGTGTGGGGATAAAATCCCACAGAAATATTGAAATTTGTGATTGCAGTATGATAATTTGAAAAGGGTAAAGAGGTATGAATACTTTTGAAGTCGCTTTTCATTGCAAGTGTTTCATTTCCCATGTAAGCCTTTATTTCAGACATAATTATCTAATTATCTAATTTTTATAGGTGATGGTTGACCTTTGTCCTTCAGACAGCACTCATCTGCTGATTAGGAGTTAGTCCAGTTTTATGAGAGCATGTGATGTATGGGAAGTTGAACTTAGTTCTTGCTGAGGCTAATGGGCAAAGTTGTCCAGTGATAAAAAATATCTGCATATTATGTCTATTTGAAGGTTAGCTATGGTTGGCTTAGATACATACTTGATAGACTTTTCTTCACTTTTCTTTTTGTATCATGTTACTGGACTTTAAAAAAAAGCTTCTTGAAACCTTAGTGAAGGTGTTATGACATGGTCTCTTGGAGCCCTGTGTGGGCTTGATTTCAATACATCCTGTTGTTGCTAAGTGTCAGATAAATCCAGAGGGTGAATGAGTGCTGAGAGGCAGCTTAGGAACATGATCTAAGGCATAAATATGTACATGGTCATAAGACACCTAACTGGAACAGAGTTGGCCACAGGACCACATAACAATCCACAAAGAACACCATCACGAGCTCTGCACTTTGAGACTGTGAAAATAATGGGAGTGAGGTATAGGTGAAGTCTGGGGGTAGATGATTGGGAGCTATGGCTTTGTCTGGAAGGAAACAAGTATTATTAATAATTGTATGATAGACACACACATCTTCCCCTTACTCCCTAAAGAGAGTGCTAAGAGGGTATCTCAGGGAGAAAGAGGATTAGGAAAGATTAAAGACAAGAAACAAACATAAAGACCAAACTTTCACTGAAAAGTATCCTCTCCACAAACATTGAAATATTACAGAAGGAACAACACAAAGGACCTGATATAAAAAAAAATCATAGTTGGAGAAGAACAGGTAAGTATATTGTGTCCAGGCCTGGTACTGCTAAATGCAGTTGTGGATGCACTTAAAGTGAATTGCTGATCAAATGTTATTACAGATATTAAGTTGTATTTTTTGTTCCATAGCAAAAACATTATAACCAAAAATGGATTCAATCCTGTTGATTTAACATAACTTTAAAATAATTGCATACATGATAGTGAATACAATAGACATCTCTACCACCCTAAGGCTGATTCATTATAAATACGCTGGAGTAAATACTGATTTGTAAAGCTATTTCTATATCTGTGGTAGAACTGAATATTAATAAGAATTTGATAAAAAGGTTTTTGTTAATCAAAGCAGCACCAGAGAGCAAGAAAGAGTTTTACATGCTCACTTTGGTCTTATTCCATTTCTGGCATTATGACAAAGTGAGGATGTATATCCTCTGAAACTCTGCTCAGATTTATTTTTACCTCTCCGGGTTCTCAAACAGCCATCATGACTTGTACAGAAAATCCTCTTAAAAGTGCTTCAGCACTCTTGCCTGCACGCTTTCATTTCTGAGTCAAGTGCAAGGAGAAGCCTCTTGGATAATAACATCTGGTCAAAGGTAAAGGCAATGCAGAATTGCTTTCTCTTGCTGTATGACAGGTTGTGCCAAAACTGTCACCTCTATTATCAGAGTTATAGATGTTAGAGACCCTAGCTTCTATCTATCGGTTGTAGTTTATGAGCTGCAGAAAATTGAGATGATGATTCTCAAGGTGAGAACTGCTGGTGGCAATTAGAAAAGATTTTTTCCTTTTTCTCTGTAATATATATCTATGACATTCCTGATCTGTTATTTGCTGCAGACAAATTGCACTAAAATTGCCACATGTTACAGTTACTCTTAAGCTGATTTATGATTAAATTTGTTGAAGGTATTTGTAGAACTGTTATTATTCTAGATCAAAATGTCAAAATGAGACAATTATTCTTTACAAATTCAAGATTTACCAACTTTCTATAATATTTGTTCATTACAATGAAAAATTGTAAGATTTCAGAATTTGACAATATTTTCTTATGGGAGCAAAAAGCAGCTTTGATCAATGTGCTTCTAACTTTCAAAGACACATTTTAAAAAGAAAAAAGAAGCAGCAGTCTTTTGTAGAAATAAAGTCAAGCAGTCAATTTAGAATCATTGACTACAAGTTAAGAATTATTTGAAAGGGACAGAACATAAGAACACAGAAATATTTATTTAGTTAATCATTTACGATACATCATCACAACAACTGACAGCTGTGCCTGTGTACATTTGCTGGAACTATGCCTAATATCTTTCACAGAGATATCAAACTGTTCACAGTACACCCCTACCCACAGCTTTACCAATTTTATCCTCACAGTGACTATAATGTTTCTCTAAATACACAAAGCAACCTGCATAATTACTGGCACCACTGAAGTGATGTCTGAAAAGATCATCTCAGTATAATAAAGTCCTTAAGAGTAAAAAGCAAGAAAATTCCACCCAAAGAGCAATTTGTTTTACTATAATTATGTATCCCACAAGCCAAACATACCAGCTCTACTTAAGAATTGTAGTATTTGATGCAGCAGCTGCAAAAATTTTAAAAGCCTAAAACTGACCTTTGTCCCAAGGGTGAAGTTTGCAAAGGTCCTTGCTTTTAACCTATAGTGATACTTTACCAGTAAATGTCTGAAGCACTTTCTGTAACACCCAGGGGACACTGCTTGGTTAGGATCTTTTCTGTCTCATGTCTGTAAATGATTAAATGGGGGTTCATCATTGCATCATCTTCTAGTTTTGTTGACTGAAAAGCACCATGAGCTGAGCTAAATTTGAAACTCATCTACTATTTGATATTTGAATCACATTCTGCTGGCATAAAGTTCTCTATTTGAAGTAAAGCAATATTTCAGAATTGCAATTTTTGAACTTTGACCTAGTGTATATTAGGAGCAAAAAAATCACACACATGTGATGGTGGTGAAAATCATATACATGGAAAATGTCTTTTTTGCCAAATGGTTTTGGAAAGGTATTGACTGTGTCCCTGTTTTCCTCATAATACTGTGATGATGCTCACTGATCTAATGAACGTTTTAGAAACAAAAGCGTATCTCTTCACGTTTCTCTCCTGACACGCTATGTCAGAATGCATAGTGCTTGACATCTTGGCCTTACATAAACATGCTCAAAGAGTAACACGCTACTTATTGAACCAAATCACATCAAGCCTATAGGAAAATGTTTTTCTCAAATTAACTTTAGATAAGTGAGAGTAAAGTGCATGTACCCTGCTTTTCAATTGCAAAAACAAACAGGAGTAAATGAAATACCACAGACGTTGATTGCTGTGAAATGAGGAAGCATTGAGGAGTGCAACGAATAGGAAACAGAGCTTCATTTGTGCTGTTAGCGATGCTTTTAAACTGTATTGAACGAATATTTCATGCACAAAATTAACTTTGCTTTTTACTTAAGGGAAACGTAGTGAGAGTGTTAATTTTTCTTCCTGTCTGCGCTCTATCATTTTCAGTACTTCCTTGAGTTTGCAGAAAACATTAACAAAGCAGTGGCAGGAATGTTAAATCAGCTCTGACATTAAGAGTCTTCGCTTGAGCAAATTAGTCACACACAGTAGCAAATAATTGTGAGCAACTGAAGTCAGGTATGCCCTCAGGATATAGTGGATGAAATGCAAAATGTTGCCCCAAGTACCATTTTAAACTTGGTTTATATTTAAAGCATATGAAAAATGTAAAACCTCTAAGAAAACACTTTGTGAAGCGAAAGAAGCCTTTCTTTTCATTTAAATAATCAGTATGGCATATACTGTGCAAAAAGCTATCTGTCAGAGTTGTTCATTAATTGTATTTAGATTATCATAATATTGACAATATTGAGTAGTCATGACTTTCCGTGAAGGAGGAAGAAAATAGAGACCTGACATATTAATTTGTCTTCATGCAAATCAGCTGCTTACTGAGTCTTCCCAGTGGCTAATGAGGAATTCTGAGTGACTTCACATCTCAGCTTGGAGTGTCTAAACTCCATGGGTTTTCCCCCTTACCATGTGTTTATTTGATGGACCCTTCAAAGTAAGGATGCTGCCATTTGATTCTCTCACACAATGATGTTCAATATTGTGCTTTAAGAATAAAAAGGCACTTTAGTTGTCTTTTTAACTTTTCATGGTCAGATCTTATCTTACTGTATTTTGACTTTTCCACAAGCTTTTAAACATACTGTTTTTGTTATAGCTTATATATCATCTAAACTCTACAGGCCTGGACAACTAATGCAATCTGGGAAAACTTTTAATGACATGATGGTGGCAGCTGACTGCTTTAGAGATGTTTTCTTCAACCCTTAAAAGAAAGTTGGTCAGAATTGACGGGAACATGGATGTGGCTAAATGCAGGACAATCCTGAAAAAAACAAGCAAACTGGCAAGTTTTGCAAATCAATTAACCAAGGTGAAACTTTACCTTCTAGCAAGACGACTGTAAAGATATTGCCAGAACTGCAACAAATTAGAGCAGATCAAACCACCTTAGGAGCACGTGCATGATTGTTTCTCTCTGTGTTGCTCTGTGACAGACTGGCGACATGTTCACAGTATTCCCAGTCTCTCACCTCTCACTCTGGAGATATGCACTACCGTCTCCTGTGACCTTACAATGACATGAAGACAGTCTGATGAATGAATAGATATGCAAAACTGACAGGGACAGATCTCAGAAGGCTTAGAGGTACAACGGCAACTAAAAGCCCCATCACGAGACAAAGAAATACTGATGATGACAAGGGTGCTAAATATGAAAACGTCTGTGATATGAACCTTCAATTTCCAAAGAGGTCCTGTTTGATTTAGAGCTGGTGAATTTGAAGACAAATAACCGTTTCAAAATGTTCTCAGGTTGGTGATGTGGCCCATTATCCGTTTGTAAGTAGACATCAGGAGATCAGTACAATTCAAAAGGAAATGCTTAGATTCTGAGATGAATGGGATAGAAATAGTCGGGAACAACATCCATATTATTAGAACACCATCCAAATATGCTAAACTGGTATTTAGGGTTTCAATATGTGCTAAAAATATAACCTACACACAATAAAACAAACACCAGTCTGAACCATTGATTCAAGACAAGAATCCATGTTTCTTGTTGCTTACACTGAATTCTGCTGCTGTAGTCCATCTGCTTTAAGCTCTAATATATCAAGATATGGTATTCTGCATATTTTGGAGATAATGAGTTGTTATTTGAGCTACTGTTGCCTTTCTATTATCTAAAATAGTATGCATGCTTTTCCTCTCTCTACTTTCTCCTTTTCAGAACATTCATTATAAACCCCAAAAATAGTTGTGCATATAATCCCTGAAAATTAGCATTTTCATGACCAATCAAATCACTCTGTGCGAAGTGAAGACTGTAAATATATAGAACCCGAACATTGGCAGTCCAGAGCCAAATAGGCAGGCAGATGAAAAGTGAGCTCAGATTATTTTATTCTGGCATTGTACATGAACTAGTAGAAAAGGAAACAAAGAGATTATTTACAAGACAAAAGACAAAGAAGAGATTGAGTAAATAAATTGTAATTTCATTCACTTATTTAAGACTCAGGATTGGAAAAATTAGACAACTTCTTTACAGAAAAAGAAACAACGAACAAGCAAATTTATCCACATGTCCCTGCATGCTTTTAAATCTAGGAGTTCAAAGCCAGATATTTTCTTGATACAACCTCTAACACAGATGTACATATTAGTCAAAACATTATGACAACTGACAAGATGACCCATATTAGACAGCAAGTAAGTAATTGCCCTTTAAGTTAGAGGGTAACAAGTAGGCAAACACTTGTGAGTGACTTGAACAAGAACCAAACTATTTGGACTGGAAGGGTGGGTCATGTTATTTTCACTTCTGTAGCTCCTGTTGGATTATTTTAGATCCACAGTGATAAGAAGGTCGACCAAAATGGGATAAACTAATCTCAAATCAACAAGTTTGAACTGGAACACAGAACAATGAAAAATGTGGTCTTATCTTCTTATGTCGATGACACTTTGGATAATGAGCAGCTGAACAGAAGTGTGTCCATGCCATCCATCTGGAGAATATCTTGACAGATAGCTTGTACCTAAATGTGGTGGTGACCAAGTACACCATTTCTCTCTTTCAGGATATTGCATAGTGTTACAATACAAAATGGAAGACTAATGGAATCCTCACTTATTGAATCTGAGAATTTGTGTCACTGAAGGGGGATTTATATGATATTCTGTGTGTTTTCATTCCCTAGACTGACCAGTAGATAATCCCTAAAATAAGTCCTGACTCAACCCTAAACTTCTGCTTAGTTGCTGGTTCGTTAAGCCTCTCAAAAATATAGCTACTATTTTTTTTAAAGCAAGAAATATTGTGAGACATTTGTACCTTACTGAAATAGCAAAATCCTTGAATGACCTCAGCTTGGATAAAGAAAACTGACCAACAAGAACAGAGACCAGATCAAACCTGATTTTTTAAATTCAAACAATAACTGGTTTTAAATCCAAAGTAGCATAAAATGGCATTCAATTGAAATTCTATAAATCTTAAGTCTATTATGTATTGCTTTACTTTGGAGCACCTAACATTCCAGTGTTGGGCTATGTGACAAATGTGGTGTTTAATGCAAATGTGACACAAATTTGAAACATATAAAATAATGTTTTTTTGAAATGTAATCACATTTTTGAGATTTGGGTTTAGTTTAATTTTGGTTGAGATAACAAGAGGGATGTTCAGGGATACACTGTGACAGAAGGCTTCATTTCACCAACAGAAATTGGATTCTAATTGCTTATATTCATGGTCTTGTTCTCTCACTCCATACCCCAAAATTGTGGCCAGATGGTCATCTTGTTTTGTTGCCTTT
Organism: Xiphophorus hellerii; assembly: GCF_003331165.1. Taxonomy (NCBI): domain Eukaryota; kingdom Metazoa; phylum Chordata; class Actinopteri; order Cyprinodontiformes; family Poeciliidae; genus Xiphophorus; species Xiphophorus hellerii. Next base: position 18,796,776 of record NC_045677.1, on the reverse strand, counting down.
GAGTAATAATAATCATTTCACTACTGATACTTTTAAAATAAAAGCATCCTTTGCAAGAATATGTTAGCCTTTCTTAGTAAATTCAGATCCCTGCTACATCTCTTCAACTTAGTGTGTTGCAAAATTATTTTTAACCTTTGAATGTGACGTGCTAGACCAACACAAAGCAGTGATTAATTAAGAAGGGGGGTCGAGGGGCTAGGAAACATGGTGTTCAGATTTTTCAAATTAAAAATGTGAAAGGATTGTTTTGCATTTCCATTTGCATGATACTTGGCAGAGATAGTTTGTGGCTGCAGTCACTCTAAGTATTTTGGTTGTCATCTCCATCAGCTTTCCACAGCTGTTATAGATATTTTCCCCATTCTTTCTTGCCGAACAGTTCAGGCTTAGTCACAATAAAAGAAGATAATCTGAAAACATCTATTTTCAAAACTTTCCACAGATTTTCAATCTGATTAAGATCTTAACATTGACAGGGCTAATTTAACACAAGTATACAGTCCTGGCTGATTCGTGGGTTTGGGTTTACTATCCTGTTAGAAGGTGAACCTTCTCCTTATTCTCAAGTTTTTGCAGCCTCTAAAATGTTTTCCTCCAGGATTGTCTTGTATTTAGCTCCATCCACATTCTCATCAACTTGTTTCTCTGCCCTTCCACACTGAAGAAAAGAATGTCTTCAACATGAAGTTGCCAGCATCCTGTTTCATCAAGGTTGATGGTGTGTTCAGAGTGATGTGCTATATTTCCAAAACATGTAGTGCTTTATATATACACTAAAAAGTTTAATTTTGGTCTCGTCTGACCAGAACATCTTTCTTCACAAGCTTCCTTTGTGCCTTACAAAGCTTGCGACAAACCTTAATTGAATTTTTTAAAATTCTTTTCTTCAGAACATGTGCTTTCTTCTTGTCAATCCTCCATAAAGGCAAGATTTGTGCAGCTGAACAAATAATAGCTGTCCTGTTGATAGATTCTTTCACCTAGACTGTGGACCGCATCATCTCCTCCAAACTTACCGCAGACCTTTGGACCTCTTTCCTTTGCTCCTTAGCTACCAAGTTATTTTATCTGCTTTGTCTTGACAGGTTTTTAGAATAGTACCATTTTATGCAAATGTACATTGCACCTTTACAGTTTCAATTGTTCTTACACCTAACAATTGTGTGCTATAAAAATCCCAACAAAATATGCAAAAGTCTGTATTTTATTTAAGACAAATTAGGAAAAATGAATGCAGACCACTGTGTGTAATATATGCAAACAACACACATATATAGAGTTGAATATCTTCTCACAGCATGGCAGGTAAGTATTTACTGTACCTCAAAGTCACACTGAGCCAGCATCGATAGTGCAAACTATGCATTAATTTGTAATAGAGCAACAGAATTTGCAGCATCTAACACAGGGCTCAGCCCCTTTTAATGACCTGCTTTTTCAAATAATGCTGAGAAGATACGGAGCTTTTAACTCACCCTCGAAGCATGGTTTGCTGCCAGTGATAACACCTTGTATTCGTCATGGCTCTGCTTCGAGGCTGGGTTCGCTTTGAAGTGTAGGCAGTCATTAGCAAAGATACTAGTGACAACAGTTCATTTAGTATAGCAGTTTAATTGTAGAACAGTTGCTTGCCTAAAACCCTCAGAGAGGTTATTAATGTTACTTAGAGATGAAAGTCTCTTTAAACAAGAAAAATGAATTGACCGGCTTAATGGGTGCTTTATGTTGGCAGTGTAAACTTAGGTCAGACTCAATCGACGGGTCGAAGTCTTTCCACTTTTAGGATTCATCTTAGTTCATTTGTCATCTTAAAGTATAAAACCATTTGGATATTAGAGCTAATACATGAAAACAAAACTCCTTTTTTGTAGCTGCGGATATCAATATTTCAATTGTGACCCCTTTAAAGCATTCTACTTGATCCTTTTCCAAGATGCAGATGTTTACCTCTAGTTAGGATGCTCTCAATCTGATCTCTGCTAATTTTTTGAATCACAGTTGCAGGTTACTTTTTGTCCTGTGGAACCAAAGTACAGTTTTGATTCTAACAGTGTTTTTCTCTTTTGGTTTGCTCTCTTTAACATACAGTACAGACCAAAAGCTTGGACACACCTTTCTAATTCAATGGGTTTTCTTTATTTTCATGACTATTTATAAGGCAAGAAATCCCACTTATTAACCTGACAGGGCACACCTATGAAGTGAAAACCATTTCAGGTGACTACCTCTTGAAGCTCATCAAGAAAATGCAGAGTGTGTGCAAAGCAGTAATCACAACAAAAGGTTGCTACTTTGAAGAAACTAGAATATAAGGGGTATTTTCAGTTGCTTTACACTTTTTTGTTTAGTGCATATTTCCACATGTGTTATTCATAGTTTTGATGCCTTCAGTGTGAATCTACAATGTCAATAGTCATGAAAATAAAGAAAACCCATTGAATTAAAAGGTGTGTCCAAACTTTTGGTCTGTACTGTATATTTTTTGGAAATTTGATATTCTAACACATAAAACGCTCTGCAATTCTACAAGATCCAGTTATACACTTGCAGAAATTACTCTGGCCACTTGACGCTTCCTTACATAAGTATTCAAACCCAATGAACATGTTAAAATGTTCTCAAAAACAATAAACTTTAATGTACTATATTTAGAGTTTTGTGTGATAGAGCAGCCCATAAGTGCATACAGTTTGAGACAAACTGCAAACAGTTTGTCTCAAGTTTTGTAAAGGGCTAAGTAACCTGTGGAAGGATGAGTGCAAAAATTAATGAACAGCTCACCCTGAGCCACTACAGGGGTAGTGGCAGCAGCATGCTTTGGGTATACTTTTTATCAAGCCGGAATAGCACAGCATTGAAAGTCTGGTGGCTGTCCCACTCACAGCAGGCCAATAAACCATAACATCATCAGTGGGATAAATTAATAATCCTGTTTTTGATTCAAATCTAGAGATATTGAGAATACATGGCACAAATTAAAATTTGATATTCACAGATGCTCTCCAATCAATATTACTGAGCTTCAGCTATTTCAAAGCAGAATGGTCGATCGAGACCAGAAACATGAAAAGACATGTTTCTGTAATTTCTGCAAATTATGGACTCTTCTGGGTCGGTCAAAAAAAAAAGAAAACAACATTCAAAAATGTATAAAATTTTTGATTGTAGCTTGGTAAAATGTTAAAGGCATAATTTCTTCTGCAAGACACTGTATTCCAGGATTGTTTGCAGTCATCAATTTCTCTGGAATTTTAATGTTCAGCATCATATAGTTGCCTACATAAATAGAGTAGAAGCTCAGAACAGAATTTTCTATGGGTGAATCAAAGTTTTCTACCTCTGGTAATTTCACAGTAAACATTTAGGTTTCCCTTTTCAAATAATTTGTCCTCTTTTTCCTGTGATCTGAGCCTTGCTCACCTGCATGTTTTGGCGTTTCATCAGACAGTGACTCACAAGAGCATGTCACATTTGGCATCAGCTGCACAAATAAACCAAACTGAACTGGTCAGATCTTCAGCCAAATGAACCTGGGAATCAGTTGACTAGAAAGAACAGGGCTTATCACTTATGCCACCTGAGCACTGCTTGGTATGTGATTTCTGAGCCAAGATGTCAAATGCCGCCAAGCTTTGATTAACTCACCTTCAGGCCTGCACGACAGCGCATGAGAATATGTATTCAACGGCTGTCATTTCACAGAGTGCTGTAAGTAGCTCTCACAAAACCCCGCAGTGAAGTAAAGCATCTCAGCCTGACTCTCAGGATCATTTTGTTCTTTTTTTATGTGCCGCGCCATGTTATGTACATTCATTTGCTGCTGGTTTACTGTATAACTTACAGTCTGTTATTCACTTGCATTACTTTAGATTATTTCATCACAGTGAACAGTAGTTGGGTTTCATTGTCCAGTTGGAGTAAACATAGATGTTTGATAAAGTAAAACTTTGTGATTCCTACAATGTGATCTTTTTGCAAGTTGTGCTGTGTGCCAATTTTCTAATAAAGACAATTCTAAGTTTTGCGATATTTATGCAGTCATAAAATAGAACACTTTGTTGTTTTCTTTAGAGAAATGACGCCATCTTCTTAACTTTGATCTATCAAATTCTTGCAAAACCCCTTACAAAATAAAAAACTCAGGAAGAAATTAAATGGTTGAGTAGATTCATATGGAACAAAGATAAACTTTACTTTTTTGTCATAAAATGTTCATAAGTCCACATTCAAATGTCACACATAGAAGATGAATCATCGCAACTCTTATGAGCTACCCTTCATTTCATCTTAAGTTATCTCCTAAAGTACATATAAAATGTACTGAAATAAACTGTGAAAAACTGGCCTCCCGGACTGCTTCTAAAGAAATATGTAAAATGTTCAGTGACCTTTCTTATTCCGATGTTAAACAGTAAAACAATGTTACTTTTCTCAAATTACAAGCTCAATGGTCTAACCTCTGCCAGGTTCTTTTTAATCCTCAAGGTTTAGCCTGACCATTTGCTGCACAATCCACCCTCTACTCTATGCCATCTACCTCTTTTCTTTGAGCGACTGAGCAAAAAACAGCACCTTCTCTGGAAATATGAGGGACTATAAAATGGGAAAAAATTGGAGTCGCAGATTGAGTATGACCTCCTGCCTGTGTCATTTTAAAGACATGGATGAGAAATCTGCAAGAATAAAACTTGTTCACATGAATTAGATATTTCTAGATATGGTGACACTGAAAAGCACACATCTGCAATTAAGATTACTAGCTGTTAAATATTTAAATTAAATATGAGGACTTATGACAGGGTAAAAGTAATAATTTCCTCAGATTTTAGCTCAGCATCTGTAACAAAGTATTTGTGATTTCTCATTGTGTGTGATACGAATTCATTTTATTGGGTTCAATTTGTAACCTTTTGGGGTTTGTGGCCACAGACCTCGTTCTTTTTTCTTTATTACAATTTATTTGCCACCTGAAGGTGGAGCCACTCTCACTGGACTGATTTCCTCACGTTAAGCTCGTGAGCTAATCAAGTCACAGCATACAAAGACCAGCGGGTACCTCGGTTACTGCCAGATTACTCATCTCTTGCTACAGTAACCTGGTTTTCCTTACTTCTTATTTCTATATGAACTTTTCCCCCTGGTGTTCTACTACCACTTTCCTGAGATTTACCTCCAGCCAGCAAAGAAGCTGATCCCCTATCCCTGCAATACCCACGAGTCCTGCACTAATCTAGTCTGTGTCTGCTTCTTACCCCAACTTACCTGCCTTTTAGCTCAGTAGTAGACTGCAAGATCATTAAGTATCTAGAACATCAACAACAATTAACTTTCAATTTGATAATCAGTTACCCGTGGTCCCCAATAACCTTTACCTCAAGCACAGAGAATATGGATGTTAGATTTTACACTTTTAACAATTTCATTAAATATTGTCACTGATCACTATTGGAACAATGTTTTTTTGTCTTACCAGGTGGTGCTCCACAATTCATACTCTAAAAACAACAACAAAAAAAAAACATATCCATCAGCTATTTCCAGGATAACAAGCAGAAGTAATCAATTAGAAAAGTAAACTCTAAGTATTTAGAGGAAATTTCAAAATGACCTCATACTTGAAACCTTTGAAAGCATTGGAGAGTGCACTCAGGGTGTATACTGTAGAGTCTGAAACAAGACCTTTTGTGTGAAATTCTTAAAATATATAAAAATACAAGTCTTTCAATTGATCCAGTCTTAAGTGAGAAAAGTGTTTTTTATATTTTCCTGTGAACCTGTTAAAGTGTAAATAAGGTGATTAAGCTGTTTTTTTTTCTTTAGCATCTTTGCCATCTACTATTTAATGTCAATATTATCTTTGAACCCGTTATGCTTGTGCTTAATTTTGGGTCCTGTTATGCTTTTCATAAGAAACTACCACCTGAGAGAAAAGTGGTACTTGCCGAATTCAATGCAATCCTGGAGGTTTTCGACTTTCGTAGTAGAAGTTTTCTCTCGAATTATTTAACTTTTTGTTCAGTATTTGTTTCCCTTCATGTGGATTGACTTAGACTTTCAGGTTTCAAAAATATGTTTTGAAATGTCAACTTGAAATGTGAAAACAGGGAATCCCAGATAGATGCCATGGTAATTACCATCATTATGGAAATGAGGAACTTATTAGTATTTTGTGCCAGCTCTCTTCAGGTGAGGAAAGATTATTTCTTGATGCTGCCATTCCTGTAAAGACTTTATTGTTTTCTTTTATTTTCAACATGGAACAATAGAAAGAAGAATACAACAGAAGGTTTGTTTCATTGTCAGGGAAAGCTGTGTGATATTTAGTAGGAGCAGTGAGGGAATTAATTAACATTTGGGTGTTCTATTCTTAGCAGTGAAATTACAAATCACATGGTCAAGTCAACATTCAGATTCTTGACAGATCTCTGCTTGTGTGATCTAAAAGCATGAAGCAGAATAATGAGAGTACGACCTACTACTCATTGAGAGAGTCTCTTTCTCATAAAAAGGTCATGTCTCAGATTTAAAAAGTAAACAACCAAGATATTAAACTCCTCTATGATATACAGTACATTCCCAGTCTAGACACATTTTATTGGAAAATGCTTCAGGGTCTAGATACCATTAATTTATACTGTGTGTGAATTGTCCTTTATTTACAGTTTTATACTCAATTTACAACACTAAACAATTTAATGCACTGAACAGAGAGTATCTGCTTATATTCAGATAGAAGGAACCTTTTTTACTTTTTGATATTCACATGTTTGATTAATGCATTTGGCCATTATGTATGTATGTATTTACACATAACATTGCTTGGCCAGCATCAAAATGAGTACCACAATTGTTTGTTATAAAGATGAGTCTTTCTGCCTCATCTAAGGACAACTTTCAGAGGAAAAACGCTATGTGTGAAACCTGTTAATTGTTTTTAGCAATCAGAACTAAATTCACACATACTTATAGGTTGCTACATGGGTGAAACAGTATGCTTATGAAATCCAATCTTTTTTAACCACTGTTTTCTAAAGTTGAACACTAAATTTGGAGAAAATAATGGCAGTCTGAATAATTTTCTTTGAGAGGTAGAGCCAGTTAATCTTTTGTTCCTTTGTTTCCTTTTGTTTGGTATGTGGAGATTTTTTTTCATGCTGGGTTGTGTTTTGTTTCTGGTTTGTTCTCTTTTCTAGTTTTTGTGTGTCAATTTCTCAGATCTCTGTTAGTTCCTGTTTTGTATTCAGTTTTATCCAGCCTGTCATAGTCCTGCTACCCTCACAGTTGTCAAGTATCCAATAAATTGACTCCCACTTGTATCATATTCCAATAATCACTTCCTTCAGTATTTAGTTCATTCAGTACTTGTTAAATCCTTTAGTCATTCTCCATGTCTCTGGGGCTGGTCCTTTGCATTTGCCTCATTTGGGTCTTGTTTCTGCCTTGAACTCAGTTTTATAAGTTTTCATTATCGACAGCAGTGTGGACATTAATAACACTTAATTCTTTTGATAAGCACTTTGGAGGTTTGCTAAATCTGAAAACATTTAGCACTTTTTGCTTCCCCTAAGTGACTTTTTGTAAATTCTAAAGCACAAATTTAATTGGCTGCTTTCTAAAGTTTCAGATAAATAAATTTCAACATTTGTGTTAATCTATTTATAGAATTAAGAAAACTTCAAGTGAATGTTTATATTCCTGGCTCTGATTTTGAAGGCAGCTGACAATTGTTTACACTGTAAAGACATTTCTGTTCTGCTCTTTCCTCTCCTCAAGTTCACTTTTTTATACCACAAAAAATTTGATTTCAAACAAGAAATGTACAGTAACAAACTAAAACATGGTTGGGAGAGAACAAGATATGAACATATATAAAATATCTGGGCATTATACTCAGAATGAATTGATGTAGAACTACAACCTGTAGTTCAACAGTAAACACATTATGTCTTGATTACTTTCTGATTGAAGACCTGCCTTATTCAATTAGATAAAATCAGCAACAGAGTTAGCAATACCCAACAGCCATGAAACAGCTCAAAGTCAGTCTTCAACTGCCAGTATCTTGAAGACTGACTTTACTGCCATGGCATACAGTAGATGTCAATGTTCTGCAGAGGCCTGCTAACGAGCAATTATTTGATCCAGGTGTGTTGTACCATTGAGGAAACTAAAACATGTTCTTGAAGACTGACTTTGGACACCCTTGTGTAGATGGCATAAATATACATATTTTATGAACAAATATTGAAAAGTAACTTAACAACTAACGCATTTCAATGACTTTCTTTTGAAGTTAGAAAATTCCACCTTCACCCTTTACCTACACTTTGCCATTTCAATGTTTCCGACTTTTTCACCGTAAGCTAAATAAACTTGACACTTGCGCTGCATGTGTGAAATGTCAACCGCCCCTGATGTGGTCAGATGAGTGAGCAGACTCTCTTGTCCGTCTCTCCTTTCACCACGGACTGATATATGGAGCGGCTGAGCGCGGCTCTGATTGGCCGTACAGGGACGCGCTCCCAGAAGGCGCATCAGCCGCTCTCCTCTTGTCATTTCTGCTCATACGACTCACATGCCCGTGAACTCCACTGGGCTCAGTGCGCGCATCTCTGCTCCAACTTCAAACCGGTCCCGTCAGCTTACTGAAAAGCAGTCGGCTTTCACGATGGATGCTTCTGTTTATGATATCATACTGGGGGAGCTCGAGGAGCTGAACTGTAGTTTGATAGAGCATTTTCAAGACACTTTTTATGAAAACGCTTCATTGGCTCTGCTGAGCGCTGATGGTAAGATGGATTTGTTTTTTTCTTTTCTTCAGATTTTTCTTGTGTTATTGCACCTTGAAAATACCTAACAGTTTCATTTTTTTTTGTTTTGTATATGTTGCCCTATCCTAAGGTTTATATTGCAATGTCACTACTGATGAGATTGGAACCTGCTGGCCGCGGAGTAGCACTGGCAGGATTGTGGAGAGACCGTGCCCTGCTTACATCAACGGAGTAAAGTACAACACAACGAGTAAGATATTTAAATAATAATAATAACAGCAAAAGTTTGATTACATATATCGAAAAATAGTTTATTTATTAAAAATAATTAAAAAATAAAAGTGGGCTTTTTTTTTAAGTGATAATCAATTTACATAAAAATAGGTCTGGAGTAAATGCTGATTATTGCCAAACGTCCTGATTTCATGTAACTGGATCCACCAGTTTGCTGATTTACCACTGGCTCTTTTCAGAAATTTTTCATTTGTTGTAGGTTCATTTAAGCAAAAACCTTTTCTTGTTTCACTGACCCTCCTTCTGTTCTGATGTAAAGCACCACTGACAGTAACCTATTACTCCTGCTGTTGTTGAAAGATATTTTTTTCATGCAACTTTAAAGGGCAATTCTTGATAAAAACAAAAACGTTAATTGTAAATCACAGTTTCTCGAAGTGTAAAAGTATTTATACCTCTTCTCACATTTTGTCATGTTACAGCTCTGAACTTCAGCACTTTTCATTGGGATTTTTGTGACTGTCCATCATAAAAAATAACATGATTCTAAAAAGGAAGAAGATTATATTTGGCTTTGAAGATAATTAAAAATTGTAGTGCGTGTTTGTCTTTAGTCACCTTAAAATAATAATTTTCCAAAACCGCAGTCTGCAATAGTTACATCTGGGAATCTTTGGAGCTGTTTTTCTGCTCATCAAGGCATCAACATGGTTACTTATTCATCCCTTGAAAAATAGTTTAAGATCATATTAAATGAAGACCATCTATGTTCACCAATTTTCATGTCTTACCACCTGGGGTCTCAAGCTGCAAGTAATTTACAATGAATCTTAAGTCTTAAGTCTTCAAACTCTTATGCAGTTTTTAGGTTTTTCACTGAATAATTGCATTGAATGTCCCAACAGAATGACACTAAAAGTACCAGAAATGATTATTTTTTTAGATCTTTTTTTGGCAATAAATTGAAAAACATAATCTTTTTGTGAAATCATTTTTCAAAAAAATTGCAATCCTTGCAAACATTTATTTCATTATATAACCTAAAAATAAAATTAGTTCTTGATCATAAATAACACATTTTGTATTGTATATATTTATCAAATAAGTCATATTTTCTTTAATGGTCATAAAACATTTGCGGTTAAAAATTTGTTGAAGTTAGATGTATCAAACACAAAAATAGCTCTTTGGACTGTAAAGGCTCCTGATCCCTGCAATAGACCCTTCGTTTTTGACTGGTTCATTCTTTCACATGACTACCGTTTAACCATTATATTGAACTCTAGCTGTACTTAGGGCTGTTGTCATGCTGGACGCTGAACCCAGTCCCAAGTATCTTACAGTATTAAGAATGTTTTCATTGAGAATTACCCTGTATTTTACTCCATCTATCTTCTCCGCTTCCCTGTCCCAGTTTAAGAAAAACATGCTGCTGCTGCTATTTTTCAGTGTGTGGATTTTGTGTGGAGCTTGACATGGACGGTTCTAGACAGGGGCCGACAGGGCCACTGCCTCTGTAGAACTAGTCCTGCCCCCTTTTTTACGTAAGGTGTTACACTTTTAGCTACATTTCTATTGAAATAAGACTAACAGTTTTCATCTGTTAGGTAAGGAGTCTGCAACCTGCAACCCCAGAGCAGCACGTGGCTGTTTGGAATAGTGGCTCATTAAATGCATATGTGCATATGTATTGCATATGTATTGTTTTACATTCTTTGGCCTCACTCTGTTAAAGTTGGTCTAGAATCACTACTGATTGATATGCAGTGTCAGCTTTGCCAAATAAGTTGACTGGAGTAAAAAGGAGCAATTCAAATTTAAACTATAAAAAGCGAGGTAAAAAATTATAACTATAGGGAAGTCAGCACTTTGCTAATTGCATATGAATGAGGGACTTTTGAGCTGATTATGTAAAACGCTCTGTTGTCAGCACAAATAATCGCAGCAATGCAATGATGTTACACATTTTACAAACCGAATTAGGAATTAAAGATAATGAGTTCTTCATGGGCCACTGCGCTGACGAATAAATGGAAGCATTAAAATACTTTAAGTAAGTTGACCTAATAAAGGTCAAAATGGGAGTAAAAGCAGTCCCATGCTTTCAGCACAATATCAAATCTGACAGCTAAAAGGCCACATCTCATGTGTGTGAATCTCAGCTGTAATATGAGTTTGTTAAAATCAACAACATATGCCAAGTGGGTGGTGTTTATTTGCAGGCTTGTAAACTCAATCGGCTAATAGCATTTGTAGCAGTTGAGAACAGCCTCTCTGAGCACAGACACAGTCATATTATGCAACGCCTGTACCAATTATGAGACCCACAAAGCCGTTAGCTCAACTTTACAAAATAACAACACTCCTGTACTGTTCCAAAAATGTAATGTTTCCTGTTAGGTCCTGGACCTACATAGTGGCTTTATCAAAGCCACTATGTAGTTCCAGATTGACCAACATTAAAGGAAAAAAATATATTTGTTGTTGTATTGACAGCAGTGATGTCAGTGCTGTAGTTTATTGCTCTTCTTGTGTTCTTTTGTGTTAAGAGTTCATCCTGGCATTTATACTGCAGGAGGTAAAAGTGTGGTTGGAAATTTGAAGTTGTTTCAGGCTATTAGATCCACAGATTGCATAAGGAGGGTGGGATGCTCTTTTGTTGAGATTGATTGTTTCGTGAAGTGGGTGTTTTGGATTATTTCTGTGGCTTTAGTCAACCAGGGCTCTGACGTCATGTTCACATATGTTTTCAAGGAGGATGAGGAACCGTAGCCAAGAAATAAGGTTATCTATCCCTGAGACTAGAAGAAAGCTGCAAACTAGCACTGTAAAACATCCACAGTTTCTTGCAAAAGTATTCAAATGCCACAATGAAATATTTTTAACATTTAACAACTTATAGCACAAACTTAAATATATTTTACTGTTTATTTTTTATAGAGCATCCTAATTGTGAGGTGGAAGGACATGATTTTGATATTTAAAAAAACAAACAAACAAAATCTGTAAAGTGTGGCATGCATTAATTCCCTTTTAGTAGACTTCTACAATTTTTGCCAGTAAACTTTGCAACTGACTGCACAATGGCACAGTTACTGCATGATTCCAAGAAGATTCTGTGTCCAAATGCCTGTCAGGGCTTTTCCGTGTGAAGTTTTCATGATTCCCTGATGCATGCATTGGTTCTTTCTGAGTATGTGTAGATAAATATTAGTAGTGACGACATTATGCTGTAGGGAATCCTTTCAGCAAGGATGTAGAAGCTGGTCGGAGTTGATTGGAAGTTTGGATTGAGTTTAAATAGAGCAGCCCTTCTTCTGGCTACAAAAGGCTTGAAAGTGGAATGAAGGGTCACTTTCCAGCTGGACAGCAGCTCGGAAGATACAGCCAGAGCTACAGTAAAATGGCTGAGTTTGAAGAATAGTCATGATTTAGAATGGCACTGTCAGACATAAAACTTGCCTGAAAACTGATGTTCAAATGCTCTCCATGCAATGTGACTGAGCTTTACTTCTTTTGCAAAGAAAACTAGGAAAATACTTTTCCCTGTAGATGTTTGAAGCTGGTACATGTGTCACAAAAGCAGAAAAAGACGATTCTCCAAAGAACTGAGTCTGGTGGACTGAATACAAACACATTTTTAAATATTTTTATCAACAATAAAATTTGATCAACCATAAAAATAAGTTTAATTCACATTTAGAGTGTTTGAAAATGTTTTCTTGAACCTCATAATATTAGTTTGCAGTTGCTTAATAAAGCTAAAATCAAAGTAGAAAACACTGAGGCTTGTAGTTGTAGCATGATAAAAAGTAAATAAAAAAATTCAAGCGATATAAATACTTTTGCAAGGCACTGTATTTGTCTGACACTCAGTACTACTAATGTTCTCCACCTTGCTAGTTCCTCATCTGTATTGCATGACCACACTGTGTTACCTTTCAGTTCAGCGCTATTAAGTATTGCAGCCTTGAGGTCTCTTTTGAGCTTGACAAATGTCATGGTTCCTTGCTTGCCTTGAGCAAATAGTTGTAATCTCACATAATTTCCTCTGCCACATATTTTAATGAGCCTATGCGATTGCATATTGTCCGATTAACCCAAATTATGCTCCAGCTATTTCATTTGTTTTTAAGTCAGGATATAGTTTCCTCTGGTGATTCTCTGCTAAATTTCTCTAGTGTGGTATTAAATTCTTATTTGATTATTGCAGACATTTGTGTTCTGTTTATTATCATGTTTTTGTGATGGTTTCACCACAAGCAACAACATATCTAATTAAAGTTTATGAAAATGATGGCAAGAGCCTAATGATGAAAGCATAATTTATTATTCTAATTATGTAATAACTGTTTATTTTAAATAGATGAGTCTGTGCAGGATATGCTTGCTGTGTGTGCATGACAGCGCTGTAGGTAAAATTAATTAATTATAGTTTTTCTCGGTCGCTTTGGTACATTTCTTGAATCATCCGTAACATTTGCAAAACAGTAAGTGCATTTCTCAAAACAATTTGTACAAATGGCCAAACTCCCCAGGTTACCTTCAAAAACCAATCTCTTACTCAAAACCCTTAGCTCATCTCTTAATGTAAATATATGTCTATGAACGTGTCAGTGCCATTGGAATGACATGTCCTTGTGTCATTGTGTACAGTCAAGACAGTCCAACTGCTAAGTCATGCATTGTCAATATAACATTTTACAGTGGAATGATTTTTTTGATGCAAACTATGGCTTAGGTTTTGATGACACTTGTAAATTCTAATTCTGGGAGACTAATTTGCAAGATTCATATTTAGACTTTTACTATTTGTACTATAATTTGTTCACAAACCATGCCATTGTGATACAGAAAGGAGAAAGTAATAATGCAGAGCTCAAAGTAAAAAGCAAAAAACCAAAAACAAGTATAAATGGGAACATAGGACAATCTTCTTAAGAAAAACAGTTTTTGCAGTACTGCAGGATTTACAGTGCGGTCTTCTACTCCTCCTGAAGCTCACCATGAAGTAATGTACCATGGACAGATTTGGAGAAAAAGACAACTGGGAATGTATAGAAATATTCTTCACATATTATGACAACTTCTTTTGCCATTTTATATGTAAAGACTTATTGGGTGAACTTATGCTTAAATGTTGTAAAGGATGAGACGATTCAACAAAGACATATATAATACATTTTAATCAACATGACATAAGTAGCTGAAAATAAAGGAAAGAGCAGACAATTGGACAAAAGCACTTGCAGCTTGTTCAAAGAAATGGAAAACAGCTTTTTTGATGTGCACAAGTAACAAACTAATTGCAACGAATAAAACAGGACGTTTAGTAAATGTAAAGACATCTCTGTGTGTGTGCAAACAGTCATTATTACTCTAGACAGTAGTAGTTCCCATTCTGCAGCACACAATGGGAACTCTTTTTAGGAGTGTTCCTTTCCCATGAAAACACCTCTTTTTCAATCGCCTGCAGTATTCATGCTGTCTCTGACCCATGGCCTCAGTAAACCTAAGGGCTCTCTCTTGACACGATCCATTTCTGGTCATCATCGATGACTTACTATCATAACAGTTCCATTTTGATGTGAGGCTTGACTGTTTGGCGCACACACATGCAGGCAGTCTGTGCTAAATAGTCAAATGAGGCAGGCACCATACTGGAATTATAAATTCACAGTAAACTGCAGGTATCCCTGCTTTGTTTCCCCGTTCAAACTGGGTTTAATTCATGGTCTAGAAACCGCTTAAACAATCAAAGATGAAATAAAATTTTTTGGCACAAATTTGGCAGCGTTCTATTGCTGAAGAGTGGGTTAAGGGTGAAACTTTGCTCATGACAGGTGACATGAGTGCAGCTGTGGTTCGAATCGCCTCTTCACAGCCAGACAGTTCTCGTATTGACCCTGCTGGTTGGATTTGCCCTTTCAGTGTGCTGTTTTCATCATCAGAGTGTAATCTCCCCACAAGCTGAATGTCAATTTGGACAAAATCCGGCCCTCTGGGACCTTCCACAATGTACAGCTGTCATATATAGAGCTTTATCAAAAAAACTTCACATTTTATAAATAATTTATTTGTAAAAATTTTGCTTTCTATTAATCTGGGTTTGACATGTACGGTAGTAAGAAAAGTGAGTTTTGAACACATGACTGCTTTTCTCTATAAGTATATTTTTAATATGTATACTGATGTGACATTCACACCAGATGTTGGTAACAACCCAGGTAATCCACCCATGCAAAAAATAAGCAACAACAACAACAAAAAACCTCCCAAAAAAATAAATTAGTCCATTAATAATGCATAAGGTAGAATGACTCTAGGAGCTGGCATTAAATATGCTTCTAGAAATGCATTAGTTGTTATGGTCATTCCACTCTATCACACGTATAGTAATTGATGTTTTTATGTATCTTAGGTTGACTTGGGTTGTTATGACATTTAGTAAAATTATCTTGTCAATAGCTCCATTAAATATTAATGAAGAAAATTATTCGAATGTTCGGTGCTTCTTTTCCACTGTTGATGTTTAATAAACGTAAAAACATAAAAAATATTTTAGCTCATCTATGATTCGAGATCCAGAAAGAAAGCCCAGAGATCCCTTTTCCCAGTGACTCTCTCCAGTTCCTTCTGGAGGATCCCTAGATGTTCCCAGGCCTGAAGGCAAGTTGAAATGGAGCATCTCAACTTGCTCCATTTCAGAAAGCAGAAATGGAGGTGCCCTAGGAGATATTCTGACCAGATGCTGAAACATCAACTAGCCCCATGCAATGTGGAAGAGCAGTGGCTCTTCTGGATGATGGAGATCCTCATCCCATCTGTGAGAGTGAGCTCAGCCTCTCTGCGGAGGAAGCTCCTTCTTGCTGATTCTACACAGAATGTTTTTTTGTTTTTTTTTCATTTTTCCAAGCTTTGGCTCCTGGGGCTGCATGGTGCCCAGTTCAAAAAGGCTATTAAAAGCCCCTTTCACATGGGGCCACCACCTGTAGGGAGGGACATTCAGGTCAAGTGCGATGGGTGTCGAGTGCAGGCAAGGGCGGAAATATGGGTGTGCAAATTGTCTGCCTCACAGTCTCACTCTCGTGACATACATTTTCAGCTCAGTCTCAGAATCAATTTTGCTGCATTACAGTTCCTGACATGAAATATTCAGTGAATCATTATGAAGATTTCAGAAGTGAGAGAAATTAGGCGGATTTTAAATTTTTAAAGGCTGAGGACAAGGAAAATGAATCTCAGTGTTTCTGTTGGAAATGTAAGTAGTGCAAAGCACTTGATTAATAGGAATTTGTTTTTGTCCAGCAGCAAAAACATTTATAGAACTCCTAATTGCACAGCTGATACCAATCTGTGGGGTGCTTCTAGGTTCTACAACAAAGTGACAAGACTCCAGAAACATTTAGATCCTGCTGGGCCGCAGTGAATCTCATTTGCTGCTAGAGAGAATGTAAAATGACAAAATAGGTCAGACCAAGAATAGAATTAGGACCTAACATCCCAAGAGCAGGTGTTAATTAACACAATGCTTTAAAACATACCATATGCAGGTAAAGTCAACCTTATCAGACAGTTGAGTACATTGTTTTGCAGTCCAAGGTTTGATGCATTTTGTTGTGTTAAAAGTATAGCTAGAAAGGAACCGAGAACATATTCTCCTTCATTTACCTCCTGAGTCTCAGAGGTGAACATTTAAGGTAACAGATTTGCGTGCACAAGAAAGTTGACCTACTCTCATATTTTCAGTACAATCCCTTGTGCTTTGAACTCCCAGTTGTTGAATTTTCAAATTATTCAGTGCAAAACCTTGGTGGTTCTGAATATAAGCTCAAAGTCAGCAAAATGCATCAGTTTCCTTCAGAAAAATTAGTGAGCTTACATATCTAACAGGCCTGTTACAGGTGTGTGGTTATGAATTCTTTACCATTTCTGCAAGTTCATATTAATATTAATGTCAATGCAGAGTGTCTTAAGAGCTTTATGCATTTTTAAACCTCAGTACTCTTGTTTTTGGGGGGGTTGCATTTATGTAATTCTCTGGTCTACATAAAATGAACATTAGAGTGGGACTGGATTTTCACATGTGCTTTCTCTGCATTGCTACATTAATGTAATTTGCCTTCTGTCAAGCCCCAGGCAAGATTATATGTTCAGAAGGCTGAAAGTTATAATATCTATTTCGAAGTTTTAGTTTGGAAAATTAAAGCAATATTTTTGTGGTCTGTTTGGCTTTTTTGTGCTTACTCAAACTGGCAAAAATACAATTTACTTAGGGAATTCACTTCTTTCAGGTCTATCACTTAAAAACAAAATACATGACACGTGTTGCATCTTGTCCACACATTATGTCCCAACCTTATCAACATAACTCAGAGCTCAGATTGCTTTTTCTGCAATAGAAATGTATTGATTCTCTTATCAGGATTAATAAAGTCTGAGACTTATCAGGGCCACTGTGCATCTCCGACTCAGAGAAGACAGTGAACCTTTATCTTTAATCAGAGAAGATGAGTGCGTGCAACCCTGCTTCACTGTCAGGGGTATAGATAGCACGGAAATGAGAGATGATTTAACTGAGATATCCAGGATCGTTAAACCTAAAGGCAAAAACACAAAAAACACTGGCTTGAGCTCGAAAAGGTATTTATGTAACACTTTAACTTTTTCCAGTTTTATTGCATTATAGCTACAAACTTTGATGGACATTTAATGTGGCACACTAACACAAAGCAGCACATAATTGTAAAGTGAAAAGACAATATTGCATAGTTTTATGAACAAAAATATGTAAAATATGCGTGCAAATGTATTCAATTCAAAGCCAAAAAACATGTGGAAGAAGGTCCTCTGAGCAGATAAGATCCAAATGGAGCTCTTATTTTCATTCAGAAGGGCTGGATATAATGCTCAATTGTTTGAAAAAAACTTATTAAGGCCTGTATAATTTTCTCAGCATTTTGCATTTATGTATTTCTTGTTTTGATAGCTCTAATAGTTTCCCATAAAAAATGCGTTGGAAGTTTTTGGTTAACATGTGAAGAGATGTAAAAAAGTTCAAGGGGTAACTAGGCTTTTCTGAGATACATTACTTGTGGTCTAAAGTCATCAAGTTCTGCTAAAAGAAATGAGCCAATATTTTGACTAACATTTTGTGTCCTAGCTAGAAAATTTGGCTTTTATTTCCATGGATCAACAGTTATGCCAAAGTTTTGTCACAGAGCTGTCTGCCTATGACTACACTGCTGAATTATCCAGTCGTGTCTGGCTGCCAGGGTTTGGTGCACACTGCTGGGCTGATGCTGTGTGCCAGTTCAAGATGTAACACAAGACTGTGCCCAAAAGATTCCTCCACCCTGATATTGAACAGCAGAGAAATTAAGAATGAAAGTGTAAATCAAGGATATTTCCATTAGGTACATAGTTTAGGCTGTTTGGTGCATATGCTGATGTGAACTGTGACACTGGGTATTATCTCATATGGAAACAACTTGGTTCATGGTTAATGCAATGTATTTTGTAAACACACATCCCAAAGAAAACTGAGGAGTGGAAATCTGAGCTTGTCATTATTCTCTCTGAAATTGCCTTCAAAAACCTCTAGTACAGAAAAAAGACTCTTGCTGTGCTGTAATTGTAATTTTCTTGTTAAAATGCATAAAAAGTTTTTGCCTTCAAGAACCTTGTTTTGTAATATGTAATATGGTCACCTCCCTAAAATAATAGTCTAAGTAATTTTTTGACAAAAGTGATTTTGTCAAAAAATCCCCATCTCTTTATTTCCAAAAGATGTTTTAGACAAACAAACAAACAAACAAAAAAAAAAAACACTTGTGGCAAAAAATAACTGAGACTGTTATTTTAGGAAGGTGATGATGCACGACTTATTTTCCCTGAACACCACACAATAGCTATGAAATATGTTTCAATCCATTTGGTCCCTTTTAATTTTTTGTTGTCATGTTGCAAAGTCCATTTTAATATATTTAAATATATGGGTAAACTATTTATTTATACAATATTTATTCATTCGTATACAATCATGTGTAGTATATAATCTCATATTTGACAGGGTGCACTCTGCAATTTTCCTAAAGCAAGTCCATAGATTTGGGCCAAAACCTTCACTTTGGACCAAGGAACAATGTCACCTTTGAAGCAAAATAGGGAGATTTGGAAACCTGAGGACCTGTCAAGGGTGACAAATTGATGTTTAGCTACTCTGTGCTTGACACTCGTGGGTATTTCTGCACGATAAAAGACCTTACAAATGGAAGAATTAGGAAGGAAATTCAAACTATTCAGACTTGATGTACTGATGCGCTCTGCACCGACAGAGGAGAGTGACTATCCCTTCAGGCACTGGCTCCTAACCACTTTGCAAAGCCCCCAAGCGTAGAAGAGGCACATTTTAATACAGGTCACATCTGTGTGCGCTCAACTGGGGAGCTGTCATTTGCCTTCTAAAGTGAGGTAATTTGCATTGACCATTTAGGGTTAAATGTTGACATGGATAGGGCAGAACTGGAGGCAGAATCTGTATGAAAACCTTGAGGTGCAGCTATAATTTATGGTGTGCGTAGTTGTATAAATCTAGATTTTTTGGGGGACGTACCTCATTTTTGGTTTTTGGACGTATGTGCAGTATTTTTATAGCTCCTATGCAATGTTGTCTAAATAAGATCTATCCCTCTGCAGAGCTCAGTGACATGCTGATGAGGAATTTTACTATACTTTGGTCTTTGAGAAAACATACATCCAAATGATACAGGATAACAGCTCGAGAAGACTGGAAGTAGGGACCCCAGTACTGGACTAACATTAGTTTTTCCCTGTGTATTTTAATAGGACTCAATGAATAACTCTTAACTTATTACCATTTGCCACTATAGTTGGTCATGTGTGAGCAAAACCTACAGATTATTTAGGGTTATAGTCTTTTCACTGAAAGAT
Source organism: Xiphophorus hellerii (assembly GCF_003331165.1). Lineage (NCBI taxonomy): Eukaryota > Metazoa > Chordata > Actinopteri > Cyprinodontiformes > Poeciliidae > Xiphophorus > Xiphophorus hellerii. The sequence goes on along the minus strand of NC_045677.1, from coordinate 18,776,815 downwards.
TAGGGAAAAATCCTTTAGGAGAATTCTTGGCTTTGAACATTGTAATTATTAACTGGTGTTACAGAAACACTCTTCTTTATTTTTCTCTCCAAGTTTCTTTGCACATCTGCCAGGTGAGCTGTAGCTCAGAATTGATGCATTATTGTCTAAATATAAGTGTGGTTTGCAGTTTTAATTAACATATAAGTTTAAATAACTTTGGAATATGCTTACATAATGTTAAATTTATAACCATTCAGTACACAATATAAGTTACTTTCATCACAATCGAGCAATTTGCTGTCTGCATAACAATGGGTCATTGGTATAAAAATTTCGAAATGTTACATATTTGCACCTACACAGGCTGGCTTTCTGTTTGGGTTTCATGAAGAGATCAATGGACCCATCTTTTCTGTGACTGCTCAGAATAAAGTAGCTGCACCATAGCCGTGTATGAAATACTTTTCCTGCTGAGAATTTACCCACTTGAAACCTTCGATACACCCTTTCCTGGTTCGGCATGGCAAGAGGTTGGTCCTTCAGCAAATTCAGGTCAAACATGTAACACAAATTTCACTAGTCACTGCACACAAAGTCCCCTATGGGGCCCAATCAGCACCAGCCTCCTCCGGCTCTGCTTACAACTGCCACAGCAGGCGGACATGACACAGTGCTCTACAGAGCATGACAGAAATGTCTAAATCATACAGACATTTAAGTAGACAGTTTTACCAAAAAAAAGTGTACCCTTAGTTTTTGGTTTTTGTGTTGTCCTGTGAAATGATATTGATAGCTGTTGAAAGAAAGGTCTTGTCTGCCTTCCTGAATCCATTCATATACAATGCTTTGCAAAAGTATTAATATCTTGTTGACTTTTTTCTTTACATTTTGTCATGTTACAACCGCAAATATCATTGTATTTTTGTTTTCTTAAAAAAAAATGTAGGGTAGCCCATGACTGTAAAGTGGAATGAAAATGGTACACGTTTGTAAATTTTGGCAAGCATTTGCTGCTCCATTCTGTCAACACTAGAGTCATTTTTTATGTGCATTTACAGTCTTTTAGAGTACGTCTCTACCAGCATTGCAGGTCTAGAAACAAAGTTTGACCATTCGTCCTTGTAAAATGGCTCAGGCTCTGTCAAATTTGGTAGAAGATGTGTAGCCATAAATTTTATAGCCTTTCTACAAGTTATCAATTGGATTTTGATCTTCACTGTCACTGGTTAATTATAATAAAATGCTTTCATTAGTGGTGGGAACTCGATTAATTTTTTTTATCGAGTTAATTGCAGGGTCTGTACATTTGATCAGAAAAAGTATTTACTGCTGCTTACATATATCCCAGTCTAATCTCAGGAAAGGGAATAAATATGTTTATTCCCTTTCCTGCTACATACAACTACATAGTTGTATGTAGTAATATTTTCTCAATTTTCATTTAATTCAGCAAAGTTTTGAACAAAATGTACTTCTATAAGTATTTTTCCCCAACCATGCAGTCCCTATCTCATTGATTCTGTTATGCATATAGAGGTGAAGTGAAAACACACTAAACAATATATGTTATTTCTGGAAGTGCTTTGCATTACTCTGACATATATACACTAATTAATGATTTCAGAAGCTTTATGTTGTTAAAAAAACAGATCAAGAAATTAGTTTCTTCTACAGAAAACTTTTTTTCACAATGCCAGAATTTACACATTATTTTGTATTTTACCTGCCTTATTATTTAGTCTTAATAACTTAAATAATTTTTTGCAAGACTGATTTCTGCTTCTACTTCATTAAAATTATGTTGAAGTGCTTGAGTTAAATTTTAGGCTACTCTGCTGAAATCTGTATATATAAATTATGGTCATCAGCACTGGTATAATAGAAAAAACAATGTAGTATTCTGACTGTGATTTGGGAATGCAATCAAACAAACCTCAGAAATGCTTCACACGTATTCCACCCACAATCTCACGTCCTACCGAATGGAAGAAATACCAAAGGCAATGTTTTGCAAAACTCTCCCACATCCTCTTTTAGGACCATCAGACCACAGTGCTCTCTGCTTGTCAGTTTATTTCCAGCTGTTGAAAAATGGATCACCACATTCTGATGAGATCCTTTTAGAACCCTATCCCCAGGCACATCAAACTAAACGCTCAGACCAGCCTCCATCCTGACCAGTTTGCATTTGAAGCCAACAAACCTACAGGGAGTTTCATATCCCCTGCCTTATATCCCATCATCACAAACCCTGGAAATAATGATTTTGACACAGGCTTTTAATATCTACCTCATGAAAGTAGTAGGACTATCTGTGCTGGATATTGGGCTTCCTCACAGAGAGATTTTAGGCTTGATGAGCAGAGGCACTTCTCTCTGGTGCTCAGCACAAATCCGCCTGGCTATATTCCCCAGGGTTGTTTGCTCAGTCGCCCTCTGTTTAAAGTTTAATAAATGACACATAGACAACTCTGTCATAAAATCTATTAACTCAGAAAGGGCACTGAGAATTCACACGGGGGGAAAAGTAGTTAATTAAGCCCAATGCTCAAAGTCAACAAAACCAAGGACCTGATTGATGATTTTTAGAAAATAAAAGACCAAAATACACAAGTGTGTCTACACAAATAGAGTAGAGGTGTAACTAGGTAACATATTGAGGTCTGCGGGAACCTGTGAAAATTAGCACACACCTAATCGTTCATGTAGAAAACCTGGGAAGAACTTCACTTCTCAATTATTTCTTTGCCATCCACAGAGGAGCCATAGTAACATCACTTTTATGTTCCAAACCACCAGGGAGATAGAAAAGGGGAATCTGAGGATTTGGACACCTGCAGTGTCTGATAGCACACAGTGGAGGTTCTTGCATGAATGGAGTCCAGAATAAGCCTACTTCAAATTAATCAGTTATCTGATATTCTGGGGGGTCGATAGGCAAAATGCAGTGCAGTCCTTGAGAAACCTCTCTATTCTTAGCAGCAAGTAGAATCTTTGCTACTCTTGGCAAGTGCCCCAAATGGCTCATCTCAAAAACTGCAGCTGCAGGAACCACCATTGATGAACAAGTATTTATGCAATGAATTTCAAGTAGTTTTGCGTAGTGGCAGTTTCTTTTACTGAAAGTTATTTACAAAGGTTTTTCAGTTTACATTTAATATCTACAGAAATATGTTTCAGACAGATTAAATAGCAGAACTGCTGAGAATATTGTAAATGTTCACTAATGTCTCTCTGTTTTGTAAAAGTCCATACATTCTGCCCACTGCCAGTCAGTGTCTGTTATTAAAAAGCATGAAATTAGCAAAATAAGGGACAGAAATTAAGCAGGAGTTGAGGACAATTTTGCATCTCGGGTTTCAGTCGCACTCACTGTAAGAATTGCAGAAAAGTCTGTAAGATAAGTGAGAACAGAAATGTTTAAGAGTACAACTTCAGAGTATAACGGAGGGTATTTTATTGTATAATTGGGTATTTTTTTCTTTTTTTGAGAACCATATTGAAAATGTGTTATGAAAGTCTTAATGTACTGTGTTTACTTCGCTGCCTTTAGAAAACTGTCCATAACAATAGCTTTAGATTTAAAGCACTGTTTGCCATTTAGATGTGAAACTATTAAATAATTTTTAGCATCACTCAAAAACCTATATTTAAAAAAAATAATCATAGCTAACATAGGTTAACATGTGCTATATTTAGATTACACAGGAAAAGAAATGTTGATATTTTGTTTTTGTGAACACAAATTAATTTTTGCTTTATTTTAATCTAAACAATGGTCAGATTAAAATAGAAAAAAACTGTTTTATACATTTAGGTTGGGTGAAGGTTTATGAAACATGACAACATGCTGTTTTAATGTATTCTCATTATCCAGAGACACTATGTTCCATGATTAGCTTGCTAGTTTCACTGAAGGGCATACTTGGCACACAGCCCTTTGCTCATATGTTCTCGCCAACCGTCTTCAGAATTGCTACAAGGGGCAAGTTTTTGACAGCAAGCAGGGAAGTAAGTGTTTGCCCTTGCAGTTTTACCTAACATGTCATCAGGCCATGGTGAGAAACAAGAAGCCTAAAGAGACACAGCTGTGACTAAAACATCTCTGCCTTAGGCTCCATTAGTGCTTCAGTGGAGATAACACAGTTCTTCTCAAGAGCAAATTAGTATTCTTTGCTAAATAGATGAAGCAGACTGAAAACTGTCCAATCTTCTTTTCACATCCAATTCATATGACGTGTAGAGATGGATACAATTATCTGATTATTTGTTCTTTTTGCCACCTGATCCAGGGCGAATGTTTGTGTTACTTAGACATTTAAAATTCCATTTTCTCAAAAAATGGAAAAAATAATGGCGAAGTTACTCAGTAGATGAAATAATTGTTGGTAAAAACAATTGGATTCAAATCATACCTTTCAAATATGCCCAAAAGGCTTTATCAGTTATTTCTTATAGATAATCTAAAAGAAAAAGATAAGTTAACAGAAATACATTTTAATTTTCCCTCCTAGAATAAGCATCTTCTTAAGGAGGTTTTACGAAAGACTGTTACCCAAACAAATGTAAAGCAAATTTGTATCCATGAAATCGTTCCGATAATGTTATACTACTTAAGTTAATACATGTGTTCCTCATATTGGTCTTATATCTTATGGATATTTTTATTGCTTTTATAAAACCAACAATCATGTAATCTCTTTATCAACCATCTTAGACATCTCTAAATAGGTTGACTCAAAATCCCTTCTTATGGAATATAACAGTTGTGATTTTTGATAATTATTTAAGATTTTCCATGTTATAGCACAGTTTAAGAGCTAAGAAGAATATACAGTATGTTGTTTCAGTAAAACAAATATAGTCCAATAAAATTATTAAAAACAGCATATAAGGATATTAGGTTTTAGTTTTATTACCTCTCTTTTAGAGACAGCTTTTCTAATGATGTTCATTTATTTTAGTTTTCCAATTAAACAGCACCAGTCCTATGTGCATGGTAATATTTGAAGCTCTCTGAGCTCTGCACTTGTATTTCTTGACATTTAATTTGACTTCAAGAATTTATTCTGCGTACCACATAAAAATAAAATCACAGCTGATCCATAATTCTCAGAGGTTTAATTTTGTTTCAACATTAAACCAATGGATATATCTGGCATGAAGATAATCTTGCTCTGTACGAGACAAAATTTAAATTCTGATTTTAAAACTATTTTCCCTACAGAATTTCTTCAATAGGAGTAAAAAAACAAAGTAGTTTGAATGCACTGCCATCCTACACATGTGTCTCTAGTGTTTCCAGCCAATTGCCTCTGAAACCCGTGCAAACTGTTCCCTTCTCCTGAGTTTATCTGGAAAATCTACCTGGAAAATATTTTAATTTGGATTTTCATCTTTATAAATCTCCCTGCCAGACATTTACTAAGCTAATCTGCGAGAGCAGACCCACTGCAGGTACATAAATGTTTCACTAAATGGTTATTTAGGTATATACATGTTTAGAAGATCTGTGGGATGTGCAAATGCAAGAGAATTTTTAGCTTACATGTTGTGCTCGTGGGTATTTTTTCCACCAGTTACTTGAAGCTTTTGAAGTGGAATAAAAGTGCCAATCATAGATCTTTCCTCTTTCTCTTCAGTGGTGTATGAAAGTTTTCACTCCTCTCAGACTGGCCAAAAGAGAGAGGCCTGTTATATACTGAAATATATCCTGAATGCACTGAAATTTGTGGTCATGAATATGTTTACAGTTAAAACAAAACAATCCTTGTTTTCTTTTGCCTTTAAATTCTTGTTCAACATATACCGTGAAAGTGGGTGAAGGCAGCACGTCTAAGTTAACTAAAAACATTTTTGCACTATTGGCAAAATAGAGAAGAAAAAACTGCGAACTCATACCATCTTGCTTTTATCTTTAATGAGAAAGGCATTCATGCACTCAAATGATTCTACAGTAGTCATGGGTGTTTTGCAGCTTCAGCTTTGATCATCAGTAATGGTTGCGTAGTGCTACAATCAAACATATCCTTCATGGAGGCAATGAAGCCTAACCATCTCATCAGTAACTTCTGCAGCTGTGGCACAAACAGCAACAAATCTGATCTGACAAATCTGATCTTCTTTGTCATCTTGATAATATTTTTATGCAAATAATTTTGCAAAAACCAAAAGTGTGGATGGACACCTCATCAAATGACTGTGCATTCCATTTAGAATATGACAAGACTGTGTTTAAAATAATTTCCAGAGAGGATGGGCATTAAACCAAATCTCTACATCTGCAAAAAATAAAGGACACTCATTCCAAAGGGCAATTTAGAAAGGTTTAAAGGTCACCTATAGTCTGAAGAACTTTCCTAAACAATACAAATACATTGTTTAAATTTGCTGTACATCTATGGGTTCCTTGTTTCCAAGAAAGTAATTGTTTGCAGAATAGTATCTATGGACACACCAACAACACTTTCAGTGACAAATGTTCCTGACCTGCATGGAGCTTGTAAAATAAAGAGATCATATTGATCTCACTGCTGCTTGGGTGAGCAACTTGCTGTCAGAGCCTTTACAAAAACCCCATAGGACCAGACTTGAAATGCTCAGCAGAGGTTAACCGGGGCTTTTGTTAGCAGACAGCCCACTACCCGCCCGGCTGCTCTGGGGTGGTATTTCAGCATCTCCAACTGAAATAATTGTCAGATGTAGGAGGAGGAGGAGCATGGCACTGAGGCATACAATAGTTCTATAAAAAGGAAGCTAAATCAGGCTTCTTTCTTGATTTGTCAAAATGGTCATCATGTTAAAGCATCAATTCCAAATCTTGTATGTCATTTAAGTTAAAGCATATTTGAAAGTATCACAAGCATCTACTGTAAAGGTGAATGACTAATTTTGGCAGCCGAAATATGCCAGCAACATTCCTGCACAACCCTGTCTGTGTGTGGATGACACAGAAAAAGATGTGTCTTTCTTTAGAGTTGCTCCTTCCCTGGGGCTGTGCTCTTTATAGAAGCAATGAGTGTGCATTGATTTCACAGAGGAGTCTGATTACAGAACATCTGACTCGGTTTGGTAAATATCCGTCTGATTTTCACATTTATAAACCTTAAATAAATGTCAGAGATAAAAAGAAAAACAATTTTCCAAATGCAATTTAAGGGAAGTTGCATCATTACACCTGAAATGATGGTTTACAAGTTATTTTTTTCCTATTTTTACAGAGACTTGGGTGATAATGATATTGTAAGAGGTTTTACAGAAGGTTAATACATTAGAAACTGTAAAAAAAAACCAAAAAAAAACCCTTCATCATTAGAACAGCAAGGAAGCTTTCTATCCAATAACATTAAATAATTATTTTTACATAAGTAATAATCTACAGAAACATAGCTTTCAATACAATCTTGAAATGTCTAATTTCTTGTAGGTGATCTAGTCAAAATCTCTGTTGATAATATCAAAAAGTCAAAGATCATCCCATCTGACACAGGGTTTTGTACAGCAAAGTGAATGTGACAAGGACAAGGTTGTGTTTTCTTTTTTTGTTAAGTTTTGTTGCTGCCAAGTTTTATCCAATCAAACTTGGGTTACTTGAGGACTTTAAAGGAGTTTTATGTCACATTGAAGTCATGTTGACATGTTCAGGTTATTTTATTAAAGATGAATATGTTAAAAAAATATAAAACTTAATTTAAACAAAACAAAATTTTCTTTAAAAAATCTTTTCTTTATTAGGCAGCTTAATGAAAAATGTTCTTTTGTCATATGCAGCATGAAAGTGTTGTTTGGCCTTTGAGAAAAGCAAAGGGAATCACATAAACCTTAAAGGAAAAGACAAGATGTGCTGGTCCAAAAATGGAACCATCATGACAGTGTGAAGGCAACGTAACACAATAACATGGTATTATTAAACAGCTTGATGATGCTGTGTAACCTATAAGCGAAAATGACTTGGATTTGTTCAACTACAGCCTTAAACATAACTTTCTGTTATATTTCCAACACCCAAAGTCACACCTGAAGTAACTATATGTTTAAGAAATACCTACTTTATTATGCTAGGGTATAATTGTCCATTAAAGTGTTTCTTTATTTGGACTTAAATGTACTTATATGTACTTATATATAAGCTTTATTTACGTTGTTCTTTCAAAGATAAACACAATTTATTTATCATTGATAGTTATAGAGAAAAGTAACCCTGCTTTGTAATAAAATCAAAAGTTTGCATGTTCTTTCTGTGCATTTGTGGATTCTCTCTGGGTCTTCCACAGCTCAAAAATATGACTGTCAGGTTAGTTGGTCTCTCTGAATTCTCCTTAGGTGTGATTGTGTGCTTGCATGGTTGTTTGTCCTGTCTGTCTCTGTGTTGCACTGCGATGGACTGGTGACCTGTCCAGGGTGTACCCCATCTCTTGCCCAATTTCTGTTGGAGATCCACACCAACAGCCCAAAGACAAGTGGGTAAAGACAATGGTGGGATGATTTAAGTGTAAGTGTCAAGAGGCTTTTCGGTCCCTGAGCAATTTCAGGGAAGTGGTTAGCTGACTAATTTGACTTTAATCTGAGGATGAAAATAAAAGGGAGGATAAATTCAAAGTCAATGAATAGGGATCACACTTAATTGCAATCAATTGGTCCAGGAACATTCTGGAACCAGCTTGCATTCCCGATATGGAGGCTCTTTCACCTCCATCTCTCATCATGTCATGTCCCACTCTAAAGCTGTATGTTCTGGTGCAAGTTATTGGTTGGTCATTCTGCATTTACAGAGCTTTACTCGACACAGACAAATGTAACACAGACTAAATGAAAGCACATTTATCTCAATTAAATCTGATGAGGGTGATTAGTGCAGGCTTTGATTCAACCAGGTAAGGCTTCTTTATAGCTTTTAATCTCTGGTTCTGTCTTGTTTTGCTTTCTATGATATTAGGTGATAACATTCTTCTTGTAGCTTTGTGCTGATTTAGGTGCATTTTACACCCTGAGTCTGTTCTCTTATGTCTCTCATGTCAAGATTTTTATGCGTTTCCTTCCTTTTCTGGACATTTTGTTTGTGACTTCTTGCCTAGCAGCGCCTTTTGTTTTGTTTAAGTTAATACATTTATTTCTCTCTCTGTCAGCCTACATTCATGTCCTCCTCTACCACACCTCATGACACTGTTCCGATTCATCTCAACATCCTTGCAGTTTAACAATATTGGTCATATAAAAAGCAGTTAAAAAAACATTGAATTCATGCACAGCCATCTTTCCTACACACTCTTCACCATTTTCTAACAAAGCACAAAAGATGACTTCTCATTTTGTGATTTTCTTAAAATAGAGATGAGGAGACATGTATACCAACCTTTTTCTTTGCAGCATGACTCACTGGATGTCGTCTACTGTTTTAATAGCAGTAGGTCAGTTTTTTTCCTTCTTTCTTTACAATAGGCTTTGTTGCCATTTAAAAGCCTCCAAAAGGAATAAACATTCTTTTTAATAGCAACCTGCTAATTTTTAAAATGATTTTTTAGTAGTTTGAAGAATATTCAAAATATAATTGCAGCATTTGCATTTACATAATGTGTGAAAATCATTTAACATTTTGCACAAGCCATTGCATTGTAGACATCTGCTGTCTAAGACATGCCTGAGCCAGAGTTGTTTTTGTTTTGTTTTTTACCTCTCATACTTGAAGTGACGACACTAGCAGTCAGATTATGCTGACACTAGTACTGGCAAAGCAATGCGGAAATTAGTCTTACCATTTCAGATTAACTTCTTCAAAATCCCAGTACACATTTAGTTTTACTTAGTCAGTTTTTGACTTTATAACAAAGGCTGGAATTATCACAACTGCTTTACACCACAATAAATTGCAAGAGTATATGATGAGGATTTTCATAACGTGTCTTGATTTTTTTTTTTTTTATCTTGTATTTTATTTTTTGAAGTTTTGTATCCAAACATACTCATTCATCTATGGGAAACCGAACCTGTCTCCTTGCTGAACAGTATCATGGTTAGTCATTATTATGGCATTTATACTTGCATATAATTTTTTTGACAGTTGAATGGAGCTCCTTGAGGCATCTAGTAAATTGTATCCAAGGATAAATCAGACTTGTGGAGGTTCACAATTCTCTTCCTGTTATCTTCCCTGGCATGTATTGATTTTCACGCAGTTTCAAACTGCTTCTGAACAGGTTGACTTTTATTTGCCAATGGGTTTGGGATCCTGTGATCTCTGCCTTAAACGAATCTATGCTTAAAAAAATCTAAATCAAGTCGGTGATTTGACAAACTAGGCAAAAGGGGAATGTAGGAAAATCAATAATGTTTTGGAAATTACTATTAACCTTCAAACCCACCTTGTTGGCATTGATGCTAATATGCAATAGGAATCAGTAGCAAAAGGTTAATGAACAGTATTTTTCTACAATTTTCAGGCCTTTATGGATTCTTACGAAAGATAAGTCTCAAGAAATTAAACCTCTGCACCCACTTTGAGATGTGAAGGGGGATTAATTATTCTTAGTATAACTAGATGAACTGGACTGAGATTTCTGCCCCGTGGCAGTTCAGTGGACTATAGTACAGGAGACAGAGTTTAATGAAATGGGTGAATGTTTGTTAATATCCTCTCTATTAATATTTTAGTTTCTTGATGTAATCTTTTTTTTTTCTGTCTCTGTGTAGCCTATGACATAGGTGTGTATCATACAGCAGATTTGCTCCAGTTCCTGCTGTCTTAATAAAATGTCAAGCTGCAGTGAGCTGTGTGATTCCAATGCTTTTGCTATTCCCCCAGTTTATTCAGTACTCAGCCTATGAAATTCAATTTCATTTGGCTTGAGAATATCACGGCAGTAACTGGCTCAGGTGTGGGCCGGTTACTGGGGCTTTCAGTCCTCAGTTTTGAGATGATCATCTGTACTGCCACTTTAACCTCGTCCAGTTTCAAGCTCCAGTTTTACAGACTGTTCAGCAAAATCCAGAGAAGAAGTGTGTAATTTGTTGTGAGACAAGAGTGGTAGTTTGTCTTTTTGTGGAAAAAGGTCACTATTTATTTCTCTGTTTTTATTATTTTACTGTCTTAACATGAAGGAACTTGCAATAATAATTAACAGTAATGAAAATGAACAATAAAAACTGGGCAGACAAATTCAATACATTAAAATAGCCCAGCTCTGCTCTACTTAATTGGATAAGTAAAATCCCTGGTAAACATTGGACTGTTCCTCATTTCTGCATCAGTTTCTAAATTCACTTCACATTATGTAAATTTTTCTGTAAGGTTTCAGATTCTCTAATTATTGCTCACATTTTACGCATGAGCAAGCAATCAACCTCAAATCCACTTAACTGAAAATTTCGTTTGCTTTTGTTTGAACACTCATATGGTGCTTGTTAGTGACATCATATTTGTTCATGTATAAAAAGTGAGGCAGCTTGGCTTTCTTAACAGATTCTGCATTAGTTGATAGTCACAAAGCTCTTCCTGCTATGCACTTTTGCACAATTAAGATGTTGTTCTTTCTGGATTCTGGTTCTTTCATCAGCCATCTAGATTTAAACGAGACCGACTCGTTACAGGGGGGCGTGTACGGGTGCACACTGCCCACACATGTACACGCCCACGCACACAATAATAATAATAATAATTAATAAATACTCTCTGCATGACTCATTTGTCTTGATTTTAATCAGCAGGTCAAGTTGACCCAGAACAGTATACGTGTCTCCGGTTCAATTATAAAGATCACCCCTTGAAAAAACAATTCAAAATGTAATATAAATTTTTTTACAAAAGATCAATTTGAAGGACAAGTATTGATTTTTGTGTGTAGGTTTTTTCAGTGGTTTAGGGTATTGTTTTCTACAAGTATACATGGTAATGGGTCACTTTTGACCCGCAAGACAAAACAAGGGTTAAACACTCCACGGGTTAAATTGACCCAGGAACATTATTGGTGTACGTCAGAAATGAATATAACAGGAGGGTTAATGCACAATGCACAGATGGCTTGTCAGAAGTGCATTGTTCCTGCACTCATGCTTTGAATTAGTCTTGCCTCAGTGGAATACACACAGAAGCGAACATCACAACCTGCTTCTTAAACCCAGTGTGTGCACCATCACTGCTTGTTTCACAAGAACAGCGTGATATTTGCTTTAAGTGCCAGTGAACTTATAGCTCAGATGACATGGAGGTGCAAATCCCTTTTAACTCTGTTTGCAGATATCTACAAGCTACAAAATATGTGAGGGTTTGGAAGGGATGTTTCGATAAGTAAACTGGAGATTAAATCCTGGCATTGGCAGAAAAACACATGCTGTGTGACTTGCTGGGTTTTACCTTCGGTGTTGCAGTGTTATACCACTGAATATTATTCATAAACATTTGAAATTTCAAAATTAATTGAGCAGTTCTTGTAAAACTGGAGTTCTAAAGCACAACATTTAAACTCTGATGCCATCTCTTAGAAGTATTTTTTGACTAATCATCATGAACTAACTAAAATGGAATTGTTAGGGCTTTAAGAATGTAATTTTTTAAACAAAATGTAACAAGGGTGGCTTAATCAATTTCTTCTAGTTCAAACCAAATATGGCATCATCATCCACTTCCAGCAGACTGCACTGTATATTGCTTATATTCTAAGAATATTCCTTGGTGATCCATTCAACATTGCAATATAAAGTCCCAGCACTGAAAAGAGTACAGCTTAAAATCTTACCTCACTGTTTAGCTAACACATTTCTGGCTGCTGTATTCACACTGTGCAAGAGCAGTTATGTTAGTTGTGTGTTTGTTTAATGCAAATATAACAAGATTAAGATGCACATATTCAGGTTCTTGCAAAAATGTAACCTTTCCAAACTTCTGCTTGTCCTATTTGACACGTGGATTGAAAACCGCTTTCCTCTCTGAATTATTACCAGGAAGAACCAGGGGAGGCATGTGTGGGCGTGCTATTAGTGCTTCTGGCTGGAAAGAGGAGCTCTGTATGTATGCTGAACATAGACATTTGACATGCCAGTTCAAGGCCCGTCTGTTGAATAAGTGTGTGGCTGAAAAGAGACTACAGTTTGGGCACAAATGATTGAAGGACTACATGGCACAAATTTATCTATTAAAATGTTTTGGAAAAAATCCAAATTGTTATTTAGATTAGTAAGAATCAAAAAATTGCACGACAGTCAGTTTCACATCAGCTTCAGATAACTACAATTTGTTGCAGGAAAAAAGTGCAGGGAAAAAAAAGTCGTACTCCTCTTAAAAGTATTGATGTACTGAATTTGAAAAATAAAGTTGTCGACTTATCTGAGAGACTGATTGAAATATTATTTGTCTAGAATACAAATTGATTCCACCTCATGTTGCACCTCATCAGAAACATGTTTTCATACTTATTGTGTATTTAATCTGTCTCTTGGATTGTATCATTTCTTCAAGTTCCCTTGCCTGTCTCCTGTCTTTGACTTACCTTCATAACAGGGACACAAAACAGAGTGTGATCAAGGTAATACAGTTTAAAAATAATTTGTTATTTTTCTTTTAGGCTTCAAGTAGCCATCTCACCACTCTCCAATGACAAAATGTTACATAATGTAACACTAATTTCAATGCAAAGGTTAATCCTCTGCTGCTGTCATTGCTTCAAAAGGTCCTAAAGGCATTTTTGAGGTGCTTCTTCCTGTTCCAGCATATTGCTTTGGTGTTAACAAGTCTCTGTAATTCAGGATAAAACTGTCTACGCCTGGGTCAGATTTGTCTAAACTGAACTCATCCCACAGGGGAGAAACGCATGTAGAAAAGAGATTAAATTATTTATTCATCCCTTTATGTATTTTGGAGCAGTAATTCAGGAATTAATTTGCTCAAAGACATCATAAATTTGTGATTTGCTTATACAAAAGTGATTTCCTTTTAGTACTGACAGCATTAATCTTAAAAATTAAATCTTCAGTGGAAAGACTGAAATACTCACTTGAACTATCTAATGAGAATAAAAAGGGAGAAAATCACCTTTACATGCGTATTGCTGCTGGTTTTCAGAGCAACTCTGTTATTTAGTGTAAAGCAGATAAGGGGCTCACTGAATGTGCTCTGAGGAATTTCAAAATGAAATATTCAGTTCAAAGTTGATTACGAATAGCGGGTTTTAAAAGATATGCAAGCAACTGACGGTAAGAAGCTTTGCATATCCTTGCCATGAATAAAAATTGCGCTGCTCAATTGACATTCAGTGCCAGCATCACATAGATAGTATAACTCAACTTTGAACTGAGCTTTGAAGAAATTACTAAGATGTTTAGTGTACCTGTGAAGCACTTTATAAACACTCCACATGGAATAAGTATTTCATACCAGTTTGGCTCACTGTAGTGTTAAATGCCATGTTTACTGGTGATTATATGTTATATTTATATACAAATGTAATGTACTGTGATTTTTTTAGGGTAATCTGAACTCAATGAGTAATTTTAAATTGTTTTCCAAACTGTAAATATTACCATTAATGCCATGCATCTGCAGTCAAAAATAAAGGTTTTGTTAGTATTACATGGTCTACATTGTACAGCTTTTTATGAATTAAAGGGAGCTGCGCTGGTTGTGTGTTACAAAATCAAAAAAAAAAAGTGTCCCAACTGAACACTTGCAAACCTACTTTAATGTTCTTTAGATATGCACATCTGCATTCATTTCAACATTTCATAGTAATACAGGACACACATGCACAAAGCAGGATTAGGGGAGATGGGGAGTTTGTTGCAGGGAATGCAGTATAGTCCTTTTTAGATCTTAACCCTATAACCAGATTGATTCATTGGGGGGAAAAAAGACAGAGTTTTACCTATGGACTGTGATGTGTAACCATGCATGTCATTTGCAGTGCTCATAGATTGTGTTATATTATCATAATGTTCTGTTGTCCTGCTTCATAAACTTAACACACTGCTTTGACTGTTGTCAATTTTAAAGACTATTGGCACAGCTGCTCTTTTTGCAGCTCTACTGGGAGAGCTGAGGATATGTGTGTAAATCACACACCAGGAGGTCACATGATGCAGACAGATGGGAGACTTAAAACAGTCTGTCTTGCTCTGTTGTCCTATCAAGTGTCTAGCATTTCGAAAACATATATGGATCTGTAAGTAAGAAAATTAAGGAAATTTTGTGGAACTCCCGGTCTCTTTAGAAGTCCTCCTGTTGATATAGAGATCATTGGGCTAGAGGTTTTGCTTCATTTCCACTGAGCGGAAATGAAACAATTTTGCATCTTTCCCTTGTGAAAGAAGCCCAAATATCTTATACCGCACTGTCCCCAAACCTCTTTAGGGCATAGGTCATAGGAGAATAGTAAGCTGATAGGGTGGAGCTACACTACACAATCCATTGATTGAGGGTACAGAAAAATGTCACTGCTTGCGATAAGCACAAGTCATATGTGTGTGTCATGTTTTTTGTCATGTTGGGCATTCTAAATAAAAAAAAAAAAGCCATACAGAAAAAAGAAAAACTGAACGATTTTCTCATGAAAGAGATTTTAGGAGTATTTTAGGAGTTTGTAGAACTTTTTAAATTAACACTTTGCAGATTCGCATTTTACTCTTGATCATAGTACTGAAGAAATGAACTTTCTTGACATTGAAGGAAACAAAAGACAGATATCTGTCCACATCTATTCACTTTATACTGAATATTATACAGTATATATATATATATATATATATACGTATATATATAAACTTAAACTGTTTACATAAAATCCAACTTTCTAGAGACATTATAAATTCTAGATAAATTTATGAAATTCCAGAACAATACAATAAGAACAAAAAGAATAGATGTTAAAAAAGTTCAAAACCAAGAAACCTTTAAAATAAAAAAACAGGAATGCAGAAATATTACAGAAATAACTTGACACATTCTTCAAAGGGACCTCAATGATAACCCACAGAGAGGCAAACACATTAGTGATAGGATTGTTAAAGCTTTTCAGGATGATATTACCCCAGCAATAACCCTAATAATTTTCAACCTACATTGAAATTTTAAATGTCGACCCAGTTCCACTTCAGATAACTGAGCTCACACACTATAATCCTGTAGCAGAATTCCAAAACAACAATTTTATTCTAAAATACTTGTATTTCCATTGTTCAAAGCCCAGTTGTGACAGGCTGGTCTTACTGGGAGTCGTCTGTTTAACTTGCTCAGGTCTGGAAAATGTAAACCAAAGATAGGGGTAATTGTTATCCAGCAAGTCAAGGATCAGTTGAAATCCTACCAAAGGTCTTTTTTTAAATAGACTGATTAAACATCCACTGTTACTGTTTCATCGTGTTTAAATTAACATTTTATTAAGTTTTTCTGCAGCAAATAAAAGTTGTTGATTCGATTTTTAGGATTTAAGCAATATTCTCAAGTTTCTATTTTTCAGTTAAAAAATTCAATATCAGCTGGGAATTTCTGATTTAATGAATATTAGATAAAGCCAAAATAAGGCTTATAATAAGTAAGATTTTCTTTCTTCAATAAATAAAAATGCACTGCAAAAAGAGCAAATTTGAAAGAGTTTCAACTTTCTCCTTCCAAGATAAAGTAAATGAAGCATGAAGTGGGACTTGGGTGATGTATGATAAAGCAGACATGCGGGTGGAGATAGGAAGGGTCCAACCTTATATTAGCAGCATTTTCTTGGCAGTGATGGTAGTTGTGCTTTCAAGCACAGAAAAGGTTCTTGTGAGGGAATGTCATTTTTTTGTTTTTAAATTTCCTTCCCTCCAGGCCATTTCCATTCTACATTTAATGTCTCTTTAGATTTAAGCCACCTTTAAAAAAAAAAAAGTCACAAATTGTTCTTGTATGTAATGCATTTTTATTGACTCCCATTACTCTTGTTTTGCAGGAAGTGCTTACAGAGAATGCCTGGATAATGGTACATGGGCATTGAAGATCAATTATTCCAACTGTGAGCCCATTTTGGAGGAGAAGGTTAGTGTGGTGACATGAAAACAATTTCTCATTTTCCTATAAAAATACAGATTGCTATTACAATGAAAACTCAAAAATATTGTTGCCACTTATTAATGCTCATTGAAATGTGTTATTTTAATGATGCAGATACCCCCCTCCATCAGCCTTCAAAAAGCAAACAAAAATGCTGCCCTGCCTGTTTAAAAGCTTGAGGATAAAGAGTGCTGTTCATATGTGTTGTGCCTTGACCTGGTTACCTCTAATTTTCTCTCCAGTATTTCTGGGTCTTGCTCTAGTTCCTTTAATAATTTTAAGCCAAGACATCTGAAGTGTGTCAATGACATTGCTTTTCAATCCATGTTATCTAGTATATTATATAAGTATATTATGGATTTCTTGCTGTTTCCTATTATTCATACAGCAAAGAAACGATCTGCAGTTGTACTTCTTAGTATTTGTAAAGTGATCTAACAATGTCTGCATTTGTAAAACATATTTTTTACATCTAGCTATATAATAATTAATGTGTGTGTTTCCTTTTCAGAGAAAATATCCCATGCATTACAAGATAGCTCTGATCATCAACTACCTAGGCCACTGTATTTCTGTGGGAGCTCTAATCGTGGCCTTTATTCTCTTCTTATGCTTAAGGCAAGTATAGAAATAATCTGAAATGGGGCTCCTGTGTGCAACAGCCCAGATAGAAGATAATCAGTGAAACTGATGTTGCATCCTAATGCTGCTTGTCATTAGCTTGCTCATGTCAGCTAAACAAATCTCTGCAGCTCGACTCGGTAGCTGACTCTAGTCCCAGACCTGATGCATATTTTCTAACACATCTGTCCTGAAGGCAGCTGTGAGTGCTAGCTTAAATACAAGAAGCCTTAGAAGCATTTTCTCACTTTTAAAGTTTAATTATTATGTAACTAAAGGAAAATTCTTATCTCTTACTGAGCCAGTCTACTTTAACACTTAATTGATATTGATTACATCATTCTATATGGGTTGTACTACTCTTTGACCTTTTTCTTGAATACTGTGCTATATATAGCATGAACAGGCTCTGTGTTAAATCTTAAGCAGCTTCCAAGATAGAGTGACCCATATTTTAGGACCTAAAATCTCAGTTTGAATGAATATGCTTTTATCTCTGGAGGCATGACTGAGTGCAATAAAACACAAGGGCTATGACTACCTTTTAACAATAGATTGTATGTCAACACTTTGGGATGTCAAGTTTTAAAATATAATGGTGTAGTGAAAAAAATAAACCTACTATGCTCCCTGCTGCCTGCCAAAAATCATGATTAATTTTTCTAAAATGCATTCATTAAGTTCAGCAAGACTATAGCCCTCAGGCCCTCATGTTTTCTTTCTCTTCAACTGTTTTAGCAACTGATTTGAGGGGCATAGAAAGACAATGGACTTTCACAGGGTATTTTGCACAGATTTATAGGAAAAGAGTATCTCAACTTTAGTTTATATCAACACTCAAAATCAACTCAGCCCATACACAGCTGTGACTAGCACTTGGCAGACTATAAACCCTTCTTAGATACATGCATCTATTTAATTCCCTTGAGCCACAGATAGTCTGTAAAAACCTCTGTGACAGAACCACAGCATAAACTCTTGGTAATGCGACTGCAAGCCAAGCATCTGTTACACTAGTCCCACTCACACTGTAATCCTTTCATCACATATCAGCTCCAGGCATGGCAGGCATCATGTTAGTACTTTATGGTAAATCAAGGATAGGGGGGGGGGCAATTATTTCTTCCAAAAAACACACAAGTAGCTATGATGTAGCTATGTATGTTGTAGAGTACCGGTACCTGATTATTGGCAAAATCAATTATTCCACATATAAATGTGATAATAACCCCTAAATATGACTTTTATTGGTTGCTGGTAACTTTAATCATTTACACTGAGCACTAAAGTGCAACGCTCCGTAGAGACAACTGGAAGTTTACATTATGTTAATGTAAACAGTTACCCCATTTAATCCCACCAGCAACAATTGTTGCCAGACATTTTTTCTAACTTCCGGAAGCTCTAAAATAATTGTTTTGACTTTTGGCAGCTAATTGAAGTTTCAAAATAAAATAATAGAGTGTCTACTTTAAGCAATATCAACTTCATGTATCTACTATGAAAGGTCACATGACCAGACCTCTTTACTTCCTGCCTGTAAAGCTGGAGGTAAATGTCTGACATAAACCTGTACAAGAGGAAGTCAGTAAAATATTTAAATAAACAAATATAAATAAAATATTATGAACATATGTTCTTTCAAGTGTCTTAAATTATTGTCAGACTAAACAAAACAATGAAACAATTTCTCATGTTTCATTGTTTTGTTTAGTCTGACAATTATTTAAGGGTTAAGAAGTCATCGCTGAGAGCATTATTCTCCACAAACAGATCTTTTGCTTTTTAAAAAGCAACAACTGCATGCTACACAAGATAAAATAATCTGCCCAGGCTCCTGGCTAATTGAGATGAATGCCAAAAAAGACCCCAACAAAAAACCCAACTAAAATCTTGAAAGGGCCGTACACTTATGAATTTGTACAAATTTCAAACCCATGCATGTTTTTGTAAGTTAGCTCTTCTGAGAAAGAACAGTGAAAATCACCATGTTGCTTATGTTGTAGGAGCATAAGGTGTCTTCGAAACATTATCCACTGGAATTTGATCACCACCTTCATATTGAGGAATGTTATGTGGTTCTTGCTTCAGTTGATTGACCACAATATCCATGACAAAAATGAGGTATAAACATTTTTTTTTACTAATAGTAATCACAATAAGAGAGAGAAATTACAAGTGTTTATTGATGGCAGTAGTCTGTACAACATAAAATTGTTTTATAATTGTAATGTGATTTCTTTTGGATAATTCTGTCTCTTTTTCTTCTCAGCCTTGGTGTCGATTAAGTACGACAATATACAACTATTTTGTTGTGACCAACTTCTTCTGGATGTTTGTTGAAGGATGCTATCTTCACACTGCTATTGTTATGACCTATTCTACTGATAAACTGAGAAAGTGGGTTTTTCTTTTCATTGGTTGGTGTAAGTATGCTCCTGGTTTTATGCCATATGTAAGGCAAAGCTGAGCAAGTTGGCTTTCAAATTATATTAGTGTACAATGTTCATAAAGAAAATACAGATTTAGAATGGAGACATGTCTGAGATGATTGCTTATAGATGAACTGTGGTATCAACATTTGCTCCATCCCACCAAACATCAAAAGGCATTTGTTCATAATATGGAGGACTTATTTTTAGTTATGAATACAGGAAACACCCTGAAATATGCCTAATTTTTATACAGGAAATTATTAATATTATTTTTTCTGAAATGTAAATTTTATTTGTGAACTATTCTATTCTATTCTATTCTAGTGTGGAACAGCCCTAGTAGGACTTTCCATAAGTTCTGCACTTAAGGTTCCTATGAAGTATTTTATCCTGGCTAGAAAAAAAACAAAAACAAATAGAACTTTGTTTTTGTTCTTTACCTCGAGTAAAAATAGATTTCTTTCATTGTGGAGCACGTACAGCCCTTACATAAGCAATAAGTTCAATCTTGTTCTTCTTAAAAATCTGTTTAACTTTGAGCAATGTTGTCATTAGATGTACTGGTCTCTCCACCAGTATCTGATGCTAAAAGCAGTTGACATCAGAAATCTACAGACACATTTATAAATTTTTGGAAAACAGTCACAATTATCACAGTTGCCAAAATAATAACTAGCCAACAAAAAGAACCAGGAACATACAGACAGTTGTGTAAATCAGCCAATCTGTCCTTGGTTTCCATCATGTAGTAGACATGAGAGCTTATTTGCAGCTACACAAAGTTAATGGATCTAACCATACACAACCTGACAGAAATGCATAAATTAATGTAGTTTGAGTTAATGCAGCTGAAGCACACCTCCTGGTTTGACTGCTCAAGTGT
Source organism: Xiphophorus hellerii (assembly GCF_003331165.1). Lineage (NCBI taxonomy): Eukaryota > Metazoa > Chordata > Actinopteri > Cyprinodontiformes > Poeciliidae > Xiphophorus > Xiphophorus hellerii. Next base: position 18,755,886 of record NC_045677.1, on the reverse strand, counting down.
AGGCAGCTGACTCTTATTTCTGCCTCAACACTCAAGCGAGTAGAGTTGTTCACACTTCAACTGCCTTAATTTGCTCATTCTATCCTACATCTTACATGTCAAATGGGAAATAAGGGAACCAAGACGGAAATAGTCATTTAGCCGTACTTGGGGGAGGGACGGTAGATCTTAAGTTTCCAGGTAATTTTTGATTTAATTTATTTCTACTTTTGGAACAGTTAATGTTGTTCAACATAGATGATTTCTTAGAGTACCTTACAAAAGCATTTAAATTCCTGGAATTATTTCACAGTTTGTCACATGCAACTACATATCTTGACAAAATTTATAACAGTGAAGCAGATGATTTGTGGTTTTCAGCATTTAAAAAAAAAACAAAAAAAAAACACAAGTGTGGCAATTAACTGTTCTCAACATACTGATAAACAATACCCAAGACCTCCAAATAAATTCTGGAGCTACCAACTGTCTTAATTAGTAACTGAATAAAGATCCTCAGATGTGTCAACATGAAAACTATAAATCAATCACTCCACAGACCTCACCTTTAAGGGGTCACAAGCCATGTAAGGAAGAAAGCAAACAGTGGCAGTGTAATTCTATAGGGATGCTTTTCAGGAACAGCACAGCTAATCAGAACTTTTGGGGAAATGGTTTGAGTTGAAAACAGGTCAATACTGGAAGAAAACCTTTTAGCGTCCTTGGAAGACACTTGAGATTTGAGCAAAGGTTCACTTTCCAGCAGGATACATGTACCCCAAGCTGGTACATCAATAGACATACAAGAATGTCTCAGTCAACACAATAGAGAATCTCTGGTAAGAGTCCACAGCTCATGTTCACATGTTCTCCAATCACTCCAATTTGAGTTGTTTTTCGTAGGAGAATGGGAAAACATGTACAGTAGGTCTCCATACATGGAAAGCTGGCAGAGCCATTTCAGTATTTTTTTTCCCTTGTCTCATCTATGTACTACTTTTTATTCTGTAAAATCCCAATTATTTTGACACTTTTGAGTCAAAAGTTTAAGGAGTGCAGAAACGTTTACAACATATTGTCTAGTAAACAATGAATACATTATTCAAACCAAATCCATGATTTATTTGAGTCCATTGTTAACTAAACAACTTTGTTGTAATGAAAAAACTTTTTTTCTCTTTCAAGAGAAAATCAATTTAAATAACTGTTCAAGTTTAAGCTCAGTTGAAGAAACTTTGATGTGCCTGGCATAGAATAATTAATGAACATTCAAAGTTCAACTCATGTGACACTTGACAGATTTGTTTAAATGTTTTATTTGCTTACCATTTCAAATAGTTAGGAGTCAAACTTAATATTGAAAAGTTTAAAGCATATGACAGAAATCTTCCTTAGATATTTACTGTGTCAAAAGCACCCTCAGTGTTTTCCTTATGCTTTGGATCCATCATCAGTTTGAGGAAATTAGTTTTGGCTCCCATGATGTGGTTTATGTCTGTCGAGTGTCTTTAGCTGTAAAGTGCAGTTTAGGTGAAACCCTTTCAGAGAAGGATAATGGGTAGATATTTTCGTCGTGTTGGATTTTTCTTTAATATCACCATTAGCTGATTATTCTGACCTAGTTTTTTCTCTGCTACTGTTTGAGATTAATGGAGATTATTACTTCAGAAGTCAGAAGAGGACTTTTAAAATGAACAAGTGCAAAGATACTGTTAAAACAAAATATGTAACTTAGATCACCTTTCCTGTCTGCATTCCAGGCATTCCGTGTCCAATAATTGTGGCGTGGGCTATCGGAAAATTGTATTATGAAAATGAAAAGTAAGTATTTTTTGTTTGCATTAACATGACAAAGAAAAGAAAGATTGATGCATTTTTTCATCTAAATTTGTTTAAGATTGTTTAAATTTACATTTCTTCATTTTTCTATGTATTTTTTACTTTCAACAGATGCTGGTTTGGTAAAGAGCCTGGGAAATATATGGACTACATTTATCAGGGACCAATTATTCTTGTGCTTCTGGTCAGTAGCTGCAAGAATCTTCAACATGTTTCAGATTTACTCTTTGCACTAGAAAAAATTCAATACCATCAGCACTTTTTTTACACCTTTTTATTGTGAGTTTTGTTTGGGATGGCTTACCAGAGTTTTACTTATTTTCACACTGAAAGTTGCAAATTAAGTGGAGAAACAAACCCAAATCACTTGAGAACCCAGCAGAGAATGTTGCAGTAGACTGATGATCTATGAAGAAGATGGTAATGAAAGAAGCTCTAACCAGGGTTCAAGTGATGTTTTATTTGATTATATATCAAAATAGGACAGCAAGTCTGAAAAAATGTGGGTGAATATTATGCCATGTAGATCTAACAAACAGGTGATTATTAAAGTTCTCTTTGAAAAGCAATGTCAACCTATATTCACCACAGTGATGAATGATTATTTGCAACAAAATAATTATATGTGGTAAAACTAAAAGTCTGGAAATATTATACAAATACAATTTCTGCCACAGTTCTGAACAGCTCTGTTATTATAATGTCCATAGACATTCATCTGTTATCCTACAAGCGACTGACACAAGAATATTTTATACTGAGCAGCAATACTGTGATTTTTGTAAGTCTGCATTTCTCCTCATATCAGTCAGCGTTTTACTCATGACAGTTTAATTGCACTAAGTAGTTGGTGACATGTTATTTTGAGGACATTGTCTCGCCACTTAAAATTTACAATTCGATCTGAAGTCAGGTTTCTCATGGGATGTTGTTTGACCCTAAAAAGTCACATTGAGCCAGACCTACTCATGTGGTAGTAGGCGGGAAGTTAAAATCCTCAGACAGGATCTGTGCTCAATCGTTTCCTTTCTTTAGTGAGCTTATTTTCCTGCCATATGGAGACAAACATATTGCCCACAGCTAATTTATGTTAAATATTTAGGAGGAAAGTAGACAGAAGACACATCAAAACAATTAACATAAGAAAATAAAGCACTTTGTTACCCAACAAACATTATGCTCACAAACAATAGTCTGACTGTATACTCACTTCATTTGTAAGTGTTGTGTTGTTGCATAAACTGTGCTGAAGTCTTCTCTCTCAGCTGCAGTTTGTTTATTGCTTGCATGTACAGCAATTTTATACATTCCTGTTAGAAAGTGAATTTTGGTCAGAAAACAAACTCTGTGCTTTCTGTCGTCATAGAAAGCACAAACATGGTTCAGGACCATGCTCTTCAAGACACTAAATCTTCTTCTATGTGTGGTAGAGCCTTTTTATAGGAGAAGCCATAGGTTGAAAGTTTTTTTTTTTTTTTTTTTAAACCAGATAAACACATCATAAAATGCCTGCATTGGAAAACAAAATAACAGCTGACTGTGACTTCGGTTTTATGGCTTCATATTTTTTTGGCACTAGTTTAAACACAAAAGTGAGATGTTTCAAAAATAGACCTATGAATAAAAATGTGAAACAAAAGCTGTTCCTGTATGGCATCCAGATTTTGGATCTATAAATTGAATCTTACTATTTCCAAAAAAAGAAAAAAGACTTTTTGTGGGACAGTTTTATACCACCCCATACAATTATGTATTATTATTGTAACTACCTTGGATCCTCTGATACATTGTGTTCTTCCCTGCTTTGCTTTGAGTTGTGCTTTGACTTGGGCTGTTCTGTGCTCTCACAGCTTACAGACAGTGCAGTAAGCTTACCAACAGCTCACTGAGCTGTCTGTTCTCACCAGATAATTGTCTTCTGTGTTCTTCACGCCAGGTCATTACCACAGAGCTCAACTATGTTTTCTTCTCCCTTTTTGCTAGATAAACTTTGTTTTCCTCTTCAACATAGTACGAATTCTCATGACCAAACTGAGAGCTTCAACCACATCAGAAACAATTCAAGTACAGGTAAGAAAGTTTTGTGTATGCTTGTGTCGATTGTCACGCTTTTTACTTCTTCGGCTTTATGTAAAAAAACCCAAAAAGTTATTTTTGGGTCTGAAATACACTTTGTGGTATACATCATAAACATGGCTCTGCTCAGACTGTGCACTAGAACACATTATGGGTTATTTACTTATAAACTGCAAGTGTTGACACCTGGGATTAAAACTCCAAATCATCAGATCCTAATTATATTCTCTACTTGCAAATTAATACATGAACACATCATACAGTGACAGCTGCACGGCAAACTTGCATTCAGGTCTGCTGATGTTTCTGAAAAAACTGATGCCCATTCACATTGATCAGTAAGACAAATATGCAAGAGAAACATCCTAACAGACAAACTGACTTGCCTTTTTATCCATTGTTAGATTTATGTTTCATTTTGCCCGTAGCGAGTGTCACCCTGCCCATGTCAAAACCCTTCACTGTGTTCGAATAATCGAAGGCCAATGGTTACAAACAAAAATTTTCCTCATACGCTTTCTTTGAAAATAAAAATATTGTCATCTTACCATTTAATGATTGCTGCAAGAAATTCTGTCATTTTACAGCTAAGATCAAATTAATCTGCCATAATAATTGTTCCCACTTCATCTTCTTGCCTTCTGTGTTTGCAGCTGTGTTGTCATGGTTCAGTCACCTTACAAAAAACCAATGGTAGGCATCAGGTTTGGATTTAATGCTGTGAACACAGTAGAAAGGTTTTGGATTAGATGTGTCTGTCATGCTTAAGTCCCATATCAGAGTGAGGTTGGGGTGATTACAGTGCTTTTTGCAAAATGCTCTTTTATTTAGTCCCACCATTAACCACTAGAAAAAAGTGGAAAATCTCTTATGTGCCTGATTGCTAAAACAGCAAAGCTTGTTTTCAACAGCTGCTATTAGTGTAAATTTTTTTTGACTTCCCATGGGAACATGTTGAAGAAAACAAAGTGTTTGTGGCATCCCAGCTCAGACTATTTATATTCAAATTCAAGGTTTTGAGGCTGGCTTGTGACAGGAGTTTGTTTTTGTGAGCTTTGAAGAGATAAGCAGATGGTATAGCAATATGTAAAGCATAATCTGCATAACATGTTTTCTTTTAAATGTCATCTCCTAATTGTTTCCAATCTGAATTTACATTTGTTTCTAGTGTTTATCGGTAATAAACATTAGGTTTGATATAAATGTCAGTCATCTGTTATTGACAATCATATCACTACATTTTTATTTTGTTTTGCTTAAAAAGCTTACTTAAAAGCATTTTACAGTGGAGCATTGTTTGTTTGCTGCTGAAAGAAAGTTATATACTGTAGTTGTGATAGACTGTAAATTAATTTACATTTTTGCTGACCTATTGATTTGTTTTCTACTATTATGGAAAGAAATGCAGCACCATTTATTCATTTTGGCTTGGTGCAATCACAACCTTCAATGTATTTTAATTGGATTACATGGAACAGATCAACACTAAGTAGGTCATAGTTGTGAAGTGAAACAAAAAACATAAGTGGTTTTCAGAATTTAAAAATAAAACAAAACATAACTAAGTCAGGACACAGATAAACAAATGATTACAATTCAAATACCAAAAAGTCAAACAACTCAGGAGAGATAAGTAGATGGTACATCTACATGAAGAGCCAGAATCAGAAGAGCTTTTCAAGTGAAAACTGACTCCCCTCTTTTTTGCCTTTCTCTGCTCAGCTCTCACTCCTAGTGGTTCTGCTCTGCTTACAGCAGAACATACAGTATATTGGTACACAAAATATTTACCTTACCTTCACTTATTGTGACAAAGTGGTTGGCCAACCACTTTGTCACAAGGCCAACCATATGTGACCATACCACTATGTGAAAACAGAAAGGTGGACAGACCTGACAGTCAGGTGGAGAATCTTTCTGTCCTCTCAGTCAGTGATGATGAGGAAAGTGCATAAAAAAACTCATAAATATAACTGACACCCATAAACAAAGCAACATCTGGCTGCAGTATAATATAAATTAACAAAAATGTATGATTATGAAGGTTATGTTTGGTAGATTTGTCTGCAAAGCAAATAACACAGACTTGTTAATTTATTTTTGTGTTTAATGACAATTAAAAGTTTGATTAAAATATTACACAAAAGTACTGATTGATGCTTTAACATTTCAACAGAATAAATACATAAAATTAGGCAAGTATGAGGCATCTCATAAAAACACTGAATGCAAAAAGATTTATGCAATTAATAGAGCTGAACTTCCCATCACTGCATCCAGTCTGTCTGAGCCTGAGCAATTATTAAAGATACTTGGGTACAAGTTTCATTTTCCAGATTTGCAAAGCTGGTAGAGATGTACCACAGAAACATTCTGGTGTAATACTAGTGAAAGGTGATTGCACTAAGTATGGACTCATGGGCAATGAATACAAATGGACAGCATACCTTTCAAATTTGTATAAAAAAACCCAAACATTGTTCTCCTTTAACTTTATTTTGCATTGGTGTCTCACCAAATACTAAGTAAAATGCAATAAAATTTGCCCTCATCACAGAATAAGGAATATTCAAAGAATAATGTGTGTGGTCTTGGAAGGAGCTGTTTAAAAGTCACTTATTGAAAAGTGGTCATTGGCTTTCAAAGGCTTTCAGAGATAGATACAATCTCTGACTATTTTGTGAGTTGATACTGTGATGGAGAAGTGTTTTTTTCTGCACAATGTCATATGATTCCCAGAGTAAGATATTTCTGTAAGTAAAAAAAAAAAAAAAAGAAGCTGTTGCTCATGTTAATTCCTTGTCTTTGCAGAAAAGCTGTGAAAGCTACACTCGTCTTGTTACCTCTGCTGGGGATCACCTACATGCTGTTTTTTGTCAATCCGGGGGAGGATGACATCTCTCAAATTGTTTTCATCTATTTTAACTCCTTTTTACAGGCTTTCCAGGTGAGAATGATTTTCTTTCACACACTACAACAGTGGACAACCGGTCAGTGTTTTTTTTTTTTTTTTTTTTTGCCAGAGCTGCATCATTTATTTGATCCGCTTTCGAGTTTTCTGGTGGGAAGATAATTTGAGCTAGCATTCTGGCTGGCATTCTGGCTGTGCTTAGACAGTCTATTTCCCTCCTGCCTTATGTTCTGTACTCTCACATGTCAAGATTAGCCGGCCCATGTGGGCTTGATTTCTGCTCTGTAGCTATTCCTTTTATTGGTGTATTATTATTTTTTTTTAATCTATGAATAAATGGAAGGTAGGGCTGGTGAATCATATTTTTTCTGGAGTATAAGGGTAATAACTTTTTTTATGTGAATTGTGTCTTATAGCATTTGAAAAGATATGGTCTTATATTTTACTTATGCTGATAATTTGTCTTATTCTACAGGGATTCTTTGTGTCAGTCTTTTACTGCTTTCTAAATGGAGAGGTAAGTCATTGATGTCTAATGGAAAAACATTAATCACTCTGGGTTTTGATTCATAGTCCTAATAAGTCCCATATACGTCTCCTCAAATATTTTATTTTATTTTTTTTCTAAATGTGTTAAAACTTAATCTGACAGAAGCATCTTTAGCCAAAATATATGTTAAGAACTAGACTGAGCCACACAATGAAATTTTCAGGAAAGTTATTCAACTAATTAAAAATAAAGGCAAATTCACAGAATGCCAGTACCGTAGTTGTCTGACAGTAATTAAAACCAGATACTTTGGTTGCCTCTTCCATTAAGGAAAAAGTCCAGGCTTTAGGGCTTGCTTGACTGTTTTAAATGCTTCTAAAGATCTCTTTTTGCACACACAGTGGAATTCAAATAGAATGTAATAAAATACTTTTAAATCTAAAGCTGGAAACTTTTGTTCGCTTTAAAATGTTAAAATGTAAAGTTACAAAGGCAAGTGATTGCTTATTTTATACTCAAATTAATTTAGTTTAGCATTTTCTGCAAGATTTACTTTATGTAATATTATGCTAAAAACTATTCCTATATACCAATGTTTTCTAACACTGTGACAAACTGTTAAGGGAAATATTTTATGTACCAATTTATGTTATTCTTGCTGTTATTATTATTATTATTTATGTAGATTTATTTTTCACTGTGGCATAAATAAAAATACTTTTTTGTTTTCAGAGTTCTCTGTAGAAGTTAATACAAACAAAACGTTGGACAATTTGATAAATCTACATGTTTTCCCTCTGGACAACAGTTAGATAACAAGGTCAACACCACTTCTGTTTGTTCATAAGAGAAGTTGGAAACTGAAACAGCTGAAGCTCACTGTCTCAGTCTGCTAATTCTCAATTTTATAGAGATAATATGGAGTCGTGTATTGATTGTTGCTAGATTTGATCTTTTTTGAGTCTGATTATGATTGTTTGTCACTGATACCCAGACTGCCAGTCAAAGCAGAGCGTGTTTTGTTTGGCAAAAACCACAAATTCTATTGACAAAATATTGTGCATTAACTATTATAGAGTTTTTGAAGCTGGAAACATGGAAAAGGTTGAATAATACAGCATTTATTGTATTTTATAAAACAATAGCATATTGTTTGCAATTTGGTATATCTAAAGAGTAGAAAAATGGTCTTGAATTTAGCCTCCATATGTTATCATATTTATATTTACTTATTTAAAGATGTTTCATCCTATATCTGTAATGTTGGTAAGAATGTCGATAAACAGGATAACATGATGCCTTATCTGCAGTTGTCTGCTTTTTTAAAACCTTCAACTTCAATCTTCAGTTTTTCTTGTCCATTCCACTTGAAAAGGAAATTGATGCAAATCTCATGTCAAGGCACTTTGCAAGACAACAAGATGCAATTTTCATTAAAAAATATATAATATAATCAATCCAATCTTACAGACAAATTCAAATTCACTTACAAATTCAACCTGAATTGCATGTACCAATTAGATCCTCTTTTACAATACAGTGAAGTTCAGTTTAGCCTTAAATGTGTTTCAGGTTCATAAGTCAGAGGTTTACATTTTATGCAAGGAAGATATATATTGTCTCTTTATAATCTGCTGATTTTGCTCAACATTTCAGGTCCGTTCTGCAGTGAGGAAACGATGGCACCGTTGGCAGGATAACCATGCCCTTCGAGTGCGAGTGGCACGAGCCATGTCCATCCCCACATCGCCGACCAGGATTAGCTTTCACAGCATCAAACAGACCACAGCTTTGTGAGCGTGGGAATAAACTTTATCCCTTCTGACATGCTCATCCACAGAACACAGAACAGCCTTCATGATTTTGGTCCAGCATTCCAAATTAGGCTAAGTACTTCACAGTAAACTGCTTAGTGTTGTGTGTCTAAGTCAACAAGACACTCCTTTTTACTGCTGAGGTTTCAAATGCTCATAAATTAGTTTGTTAGAAGATGCATTGTTTTATGGAAATGTACAGTGTGTAAAGTACAGGATTTGACATTCTTTGAAGAGTGTTTTGCAGCAAAGACAAGTCACCATTCACCAACAAAGTAGGTCTTGCTATGCTTTTTATTTCTGTCAAATAGCTGCTTAGTGGTTATTTATGGGAGGACAAGAATTTAGCAGAATCTGCAACTCATACACTCATAGACAAGACACTCTTGTTATGCTGAAAGAGTGCAATCGATAAAACTTGAACTGTAATTGACCACAATGCAGCCACTTGTCTGCCAAAACAACCATTTGTCTTGAATATGATCAGAAACCTAACTTAAAAAAAAAAAAAAAAAAAAATGAAAACAGTTATTTTGGATGGAGGTGGTAAAAGGGAAAAAGTTTTGTCTTATTCTGTTCTGCTTTACATGTTATCAGGGCATTTGTTCACACAATTTTACTTTCACCTCTCCTCTGGCTATTTGTTCCCAGCACTCTTATTTCTCCTGTGTGCAAAAACAAACAAGAGGGTACCGACAGAAAGAAGAGTCTACTTCAGGACATGTTTGATGCCACTGGTTCCCCAATCCCAAGTTAAATCTCGAGTCCAGACAAGCAAATCTAAGATTATAGTTATTATTTTAAGAAGTGAAAGTGATTCTTAGCCATTTATGCAATATTTGCATATAGAGCACAAAGTGTTGTGCACGGATTTATCATGCATGTGAAGTGAAAGCAGATTAAATTCTTTTTGGCTTTATGAAATCCTCGTGGCTTTCTCATAATCAGTGTCACAACTAAGCTTTTGCTGCTGAAGAAGGGAAGCCTGATGGAGAGGGAACCAGTCACATCCCTAAAGACGCGCTTCGGTCAGGTCAGCGTATTCTCTCAATGTAATGCCAGCTTTTACGTCTCATAAGGCTTATCCCACAAAGTCATGGAAACAGCCATGTGTCTGCTTTGGTATTTGCCCAAAAAACTTTTTGCTGAGGGATTAAAAGAGGATGAGAATTATTGGTTTTTTGGAAGAGATTACAAAAATAAAAAGCATGTATTTTATTGATGATCTAAAATGCTGCTGATGTTTAAGCCTGACTCATCAGATCATCTGCATAATTCTCTAGAGTTGTTGAAAATAGATTTTCAAAAATAAGTGTATTAATTTTTGAATTTCTGTTAATACTCCAAATAAACTCTTAGCAGTTTTCTGTCATTTTGATGCCACACAGTGCGTCAGTTAAATAACAAAATGTATACATGTGTATCTCAGTACATTAGAATATCAGCTGAAGTTATTTACAATACAAATTAAATACAGACATTTTTTTTATTTATAGTATTTATTTTTACTCTGTCTCTCCATTTGTTCTGAAGTCTCTGAAGCATTGATTTCCAAATGAAATGCAACATTTGCAATTAGAATAGCCACCACACTTTTTCTTTCCAATAAACTTTCCATTAAAATACTTGAATAAATCACTTTGTGAGAAGCCTGCCTCTTTAGCAAAGATCTTTTCTTTGAGGAAGATGTTAGTGACCTGTTACTGGACAACTGTCATGTCAGCAGTCCTGACAATAACTGTGAAGGATATAAGACGAATTTGTACGAGCCATAAGATTATGCTATAAGATAACATGCTCTCAAATTATTGTTAATTAGTGGGATCTAATAAGATTTTTGGAGAAACTGGGCTTTCATTACCTGTAAGGGATAATCAGTAAAAATTAACAGTTGAAGTACATCAAAGTGTGATCAAGCTATGTAGTTCTACCTTTTTTGGAATAGATTGGTGAAATCAAATAACTTTTTGATAATGTTCTAGTTTATTGAGAGACACAATACTTTCTGGAGTATACATTGTAGGGTTTGATAATAGTTTGACCAAAAACTCTTTTTTTCAAAAACTGTGTTTAAATGGCTTGTATAAAACATAAAATATGTAAACATCTGTTTATGTAAAAATGTGCTTTTCATTGTTCACTTTGTAAACTTGTGTTAAACTAAAGCAAATTTGTTATTGCTGTTCTGTTCTACTGCACTAGTGTAGTAGAACAGAACTACATTGTTCTGTGTAGTAACTATCTACCCCAGACTGATTTGTTGTAAATATTATATCTGCTTCACTTCAGAGTCAGGGCATGTGAAGCTGTACTACAGCACATCTTTTCAGGATTCCTACAGGTTAGATAAAGTTAAAAGGACTACATGATGCTACTATTGTAAAAATGTGAAATAATCTTATAAAAAAAAAACATTTATTTAAACTCACCAAAGAGACAACCTTTGTTTACTAACTTACAGTTTTTATTGTCTACATATTTATATTGTTGTCAGTGGACTATAGTTAATGAATCTGTTTTTAACATGATTTTTTTACATCAATCTCTCATGAAGTGTAATCAACAAAGTCAGATGTCAGATCTGTAGATTTTAAGGAAACCACCCATACTGCCTTACAAAACAAGAAATGTATTTTTGTGAAAAGGAAGTTGTCTCTATTGGTTAAAATAAAATATTCTGTGTTATTGTGCCATTGATTTTTACTCATGTCTGAACAACATACACATTTCAACTGACTCTTGTCTTTCACAATATGCAATAGAAGAATATTTTTTGATGTTACAACAAATGTTCTAGCTGATTTTAAAGGGGGGAAAGGGGGTTCTGTAACATTATGTTACACACACACACACACACATGGACAAACCCCCCCCCCCACGCACATATATATATATATATATATATATATATAGATATATATAGTGTGAGAACCACAGTCCAGGACGAAACAACTAAGATCCATAAATATATCAGGGACAAAGCCTCAACAGACAATGTGCTCAGTGAATATCTCAGACAACAGGGAACGGAGGTTGAGGTGCCAGAGATACCATCATGGCAGGACAAGCCCCTACATGGGATGTACCACCAGCAAATAACCCAAGTGGCTGATATCAGTAAATCCTACCAATGGCTGGAAAAAGCTGGACTCAAGGACAGCACAGAGGCCCTCATCCTGGCCGCCCAGGAACAGGCCCTAAACACCAGAGCAATAGAGGCCCAGATATACCACACCAGACAAGACCCAAGGTGTAGGTTGTGCAAGGAGGCCCCTGAGACAGTCCAGCACATAACAGCAGGGTGCAAGATACTGGCAGGGAAAGCGTACATGGAACGACATAACCAAGTTGCAGGCATAGTGTACAGAAACATCTGTGCAGAATATGGACTGGAAACCCCGAGATCAAAGTGGGAAACACCCCCAAAGGTGGCGGAGAACGCCAGAGCTAAGATCCTGTGGGACTTCCAGATCCAGACAGACAAAATGGTAATGGCGAACCAACCAGACATTGTCGTAGTGGATAAACAACAGAGGAAAGCCGTTGTGATAGATGTAGCAATACCAAGCGACTGCAACATCAGGAAAAAGGAGCACGAGAAACTAGAGAAATACCAGGGCCTCAGAGAGGAACTGGAGAGGGCCTGGAAGGTGAAGACCACAGTGGTGCCTGTGGTCATCGGGGCCCTCGGGGCAGTCACCCCCAAACTGGACCAATGGCTACAACAGATCCCAGGAACAACATCAGACATCTCAGTCCAGAAATGTGCAGTCCTTGGCACAGCCAAGATACTGCGCAGAACCCTCAAGCTCCCAGGCCTCTGGTAGAGGACCCGAGCTCAGAGGATAAGAACCACCCGCGGTGGGTGAGAAGGGAATTTTTTTTTTTTATATACACACTGTATATACAGTATACAGTTACTTGATTGTGTTAAAAAATGGCACTATGTGCCTGAAAAATGCCATCCTTTCCAGCGTGTTTCAGCAATAGTATTTTGATGATTTACCCTTGGTGATGAACTCCAAGTCTTTCTTCCATCATCTCAGATTCTTTTCAGGACTCTGGCACTTCATGACATTACTTTTATTCCAGTTGAGAATATCTCTGCCATGGACATGAGTAATTTAGGACTTAACTATATCTTATTTAATGGATCTTCAATTTTTGAAATTTCTTTGGAATTAATAATGTATTTTTAATTTAATTCAAACAAAGCCAACATCAAAATCCATGTAAATACATGTTTTAGATAATGTGATTTTGATATTTTAACACTAGTTGGAATAATTGTTGCTTTTCTGATATGCAAAACCTCTTGGCTCATGTTATCCCTTTTTTGTTTTAAAAAATTGTGTGAAAATTTAAATACTGAAACACCACGGGATAGTGTTATTCTTACACAAGGATATAGCCGAGCATCTCAGACAGGCCTATGCCCAATAATGCTAAGTAATCTGACATTTCCAGAAATTGCACTATTTTTCATTTGCTTTTCCACAGGAATAAATTCAGCTGTTTTTTTTTTTGTTTTTTTTTCACTGCTCACATACAAATCGTTCCTCTCTTCTGGTAGAGAGGAAAAAAAATCCACATGTTTTATGATATGTAAACACTGTAAATAATTATTCATTGAAATGTCATCATTTTAAACTAGTGATGAAAAAAAGATGGCGTAGGAGAGAGCGCTTGCTAGATGTAGTTTTATACATTTCGGGCTCGAGTGAAATGGAGCAGAAACTACAGCCTTTGCCAGCAACCCTCAGGACTCATCTAGCCATGCATCCTCAGACAAAGAGATAAGACTCTAATATGCTGTAATGAATGCTTGTTGAATCAACTAATACTCCTGATAGTTGTCAGCATAATGAAAGAGGAACATTAGATGTCAGGCTTTCCTTTACTGTTAACTAACTAACCTAAATTGCATCACATTTATGTAAATTGCATTTGAACAGTTATGACCTTATCTGAACATATTACAGTTTGGGCTCTAAAATGGCAACAAAACTGAGGTGGATGTATCTGATGAGGTTCAAAACTGACCAGATTTAAACAAAAGAAATCGTCGCTGTGCTTGTTTATTTACTGGGTGATAGATAAACGTAAATATCTATCACCCAGATTTCTCCTGAAAACTGAACTGACAGATAAATGTATATATTGAGTTTGAAGAAACGGTGGTGGGCTATAAGTCACAGGCTACATTTTGACCACTGCAGATTCTGAAATAATGAACAAGAGCGAAAGCCTAAATGAAAATTGGTTTTCTTCCAGAATCTATTACACAGGATTTAGATTGGGGAGAATGAATCTAGTTTTCCTGGAGGAATCTAAAGACAGTAAGGTCAGATATTGCTGCTGAAAACAGCAGTATACAAATTTCATGTCTTTTATTGCCCATCATAGTTTCATTTATGAGCTTTATGAGATATCTACACAGTATGTCTATCACAAAACAGTAAAAAAATACGATAACCAAAAAATAAATAAATAAAAAATCAAGTATGTGGATTAAAATGTTTAGAGTGAGGAATCTAAAGCCACAAATGCAATGAATGGATGGAAGAAAGACAGGAATATTTTCTTCCAAAAACACTTCCAGATCTGGCAACAGTCACTCAGAATTTTGTAGGTGAATATGTTTATGGGCTGAAGCAACCAGACTTTTGGATAATAAGTGCAAGTAGTTAGATCGGATGCAAAAGCAACACTGATCATCACCAAAAGAAGAGCAAACCCACAGTGCAATTTGATGGGGACAGGAATTAGCTATGGGCTGACTTATTCTCACTTGGAACAAGACCAGAGATCTCACAGTAAAGTCCTTTAAGGCCAGGTTCTTGAAACATTTGCACACATCCCTGGTTCCAAACACCTGAATGAACTGTCTAAATTGTCCCTTTAGCAGTCAAGCTCTAGAGTTCTGCTAATGAAGCAATTACTCAAGTCAGATGTGTCGAACCAGAGACATGTTTATGTAAAAGTTGATGGAATTGTAGCCCTTAAGAACTAGAGTTTATGTCACCTCAACTCAAGTTTAAAAGTTATGATTTTTTCATGATTCATTAAGAAATCATAAGAATTTATAAACACCATTCAATTTTGAACTAAAAACTTGAGGGACATTGTTAAGAAGGTTTTATTTTTCAACAACAACATGGCATCACAGGGACAAAATTAAGGTTTGGCGACAGCCTAGCCAAAGTTCAGAACTAAATCTGAGAGAGAATCTATGCAGTCACATGAAGATTACTGTGGAGAAGAGATGTCCTAACAATCTGTACTTTGAAGACTAAGTTAACTAAAACTACCAGTTGAGGTGATTTGGATTGCTAACAGAACGCAAAAAAGCTGAATACTAACATTTAAAAAAGCTGAATGCTAACATGAAATCAAAAGGTGGTTCATGAAAGTGTCAATTTAAGTTTTTTTCGCATTTCATAAAAATGCGTATATTTTTAAAAATGATTCAAGCCAGTTTTATTTTGTTATGTCACACAAAATCTCACCATTCAGCCGGGGACTTTTATATCCACTATGTATTTTTGCCAAGCTTACTCCCAAAAGAATGCAAAACAGTCTTTAAATAATAAAAGAATTGAAACTGCAAGTTTACAGTATCATAGCTAAAGAAATCTGTACTTTCCTTCTCTAGCAGTAGGTGGTCTTTCCTGTCTTGTTTCTTTTTCCGCTTTCCATATTTATTTATGACAGTGTCCCCTGGTCACCACTTCCTCCCTCTGTAGGTGGAGCTCTGGATTCTTGGCAGACTGACTCCACACAGCTGTGGATCATCTACGTACTCATCACCATGCAAGTCCATCTTCTCTGAACTTCCCTCCCACTCATCAGTTCCTGATTAGACCCTCAGTGTTCTGTTTTGGCTTTTACTTTGTCCTCTCACCAGCTTGTTAACATCATATACATGTTTTCTTTTCCTGTTCTGTGTTTTTCTCTAGAATCTTGTTTTGGAAATTTGACCTTGTTTCACAGAGAAGACAGCTGATGCGCAAAGAAAAGTGTAAAATCGAGTGAGAAACAGCAGATCAAAGTAGGTGGCATGTAAAAAAACATAACACATTGCCGGTATAGGTGGAGTTTGGTGGTAAAAATAGTAACTCCACCTAGTTTATGTATCTTTTTTGCTTTAAACAATGTTAAGGAATCATTCTGCTTTACTTAATATTATCTTGACAAAAAAGTGGGCAGAGAATTCAAGTCAGGAATCAAACACCAGCCAAAAACATTGAGGATTGTCAACCTCAGTGTAGCATGAGCCTGCGTGTTCGCAGTGATTTAATGTGAACTAGCAGGTAGGAAATGTCTCATAGGTCACAGCTTAGATGTCAGCTGAAACATCTACATTTAGTGAAAATGAAAGAAATAGGATAGGAATAAGAGTGTGTGTTTGCTTATTGGCAGTGTAGACAGAGGCTTCCTCAAAAATCCTATTTATAATCCTATAGACAAAAAATTAATGTATTGCAGTTAAACCCTTATGAATAAAACACAGACTAATTGGAAAAGCAAGACTTCATCTGCACCCATTCACTGTTTCTACATTTTACACAACCACTGCAAAAAAATTGGAAGAAAGCTAGTAGATGCCCATTATGATGAATTGATCCAGTTTTTCTTGTCAAATTGGTTTATTAAAAGTTCAGCCACTTTAGATTTCAAATACGAATTGCTGATAATTTCTGCAAATTAAGGGAATGTGAAACTAAATAAAACTAGAGTTTTGAAGGAGTTTAAGAAAAAGATGAAACTATTGTGAGAAGCTGTTAATGCAAAGCATTCTGAAAAAACAAAAAACTTTAAAACTGTCTTAAGTTAAATAAAAATGGCTGTGCTAATCACAGAGCCTCATTTTGATCTTCGATCAGGTTAGATTTTTAAAAATAGTTTTAAAAATATTTCTTTAAAATATATCAAAGTAATCATGCTGCCTTATAAAGAAATGTTGATCAACACCTCCCTCTGCTGGCTGCAAAGGGGAGTCCACGACCTATCCTTTGGATAATTAATAAAATGTTGCCCTTTGGATGATGATGATGATATTTTTTAATGTAATACCAGATTTGCTAAGAACATTTCTATTTGTAATTTTTACTTTGTGTACAGGTATTCATTATAACTAATTTTAGGATAATTAATTTCCCTGTGACACTTAAGAAATCCTAACATATAAGCAGTTTTTTGGGTAATCTTTTAATATTTCTTGTTTTTAAAAACAATAGCCTGTCCTGTCAAAACAGTGCAAAAAGCTGCAAAGGATTCCTCTGAAACACATAACACAATGAAACAAATATATTTATGCACCATGAGCTGAAAAATGTACAGAGAGGCACCACATCAGCCTGATGAGACTTCGAAAGTGAGATAAAGCATTTATGAATTTGTCTTTCATAACACATGCAAATGAAAATTGTTCAAAGTGGATTTGACAGACACGTAGACTCCTTTTGTTTAAAAGATGACAAAATCATTGCTTAGCAGTGAAGAAAATGACTTTTTCTCTTATTCCAGTTGGCTTTTTATGTATCTTCAGATGTAGCACCAAAATCACATTAAGGCTCAAAGGGCTATTTTATGATGCCATGATGTACTTTACGAAAGCTTCATAATTTATACAGCCATTAGCATCTTCTTGGTTTTGCATCAGCTGCTCCACTTCATCCTCCCTCATCTTCTCACCTGAAAGCAGCGACACTGTCAGCTCAGTGTGCATCATTGTTACCAGCGTCTTATGAAATCTGCTAACTAAGACAATTTCACTCACCAAGGGTTGCCAGGACGTGTCTGAGCTCAGCGCCCATCACTGTACCATTTCCCTCCTTGTCAAACACCCTCAAACCCTCAACAAAGTCTTCAAACGTTCCACGGTTCTTGGCTTTGCAGATGTGTTGGTAAATTGGAAGGAACTGGTCAAAGTCAAGCATCTTGGTCTGCATATCTGTTGAAAGTATTAAGAAAGAACAGTGGTTCCTAAAGATTTTCTTCTGGGCCCTCCCCCCAGTGGTTCCCAAAGATTTTCTGGCCTCCCCTTATTGATTACAATAAAATCCCCCCCCCAAAAAAAAACAATCAACTGGGCACACACATTGTTCAACCAGACATAAACCTATACACATATTTTGTTTTCAAACTCCACTGAAGTTTATTTCACACTTCAGGTTTCAACAAAACACACTACAAACCATCTTCACAGTGAAACACTTTTGTGTAACTGTTTTCTTTTTTCTTTTTCATTCATCTATACCGCCCCCCTCCCCTGTAATGGCGCGGGGCCCCCCATAGGGGGCGCACCCCACACTTGGGAACCACTGAGAACGAAGGTTTTGGGCGATGTTGTATTGTGATCTAACCTTTAATTTGAATCTGTCAGGTACAGAGATTTTTCTGTTCACTTTAGATGACCAGATGAACCCAAGAGTTGTTGTTGCAAGAAATGTTTGTTTTGCATTTTATGCTGCTTTATTTTCCTGCACTTTTGACATGTTCATCATCAGCTGGTTTCTTTAACAGGTCACTGAGTTCTGAATCCAAAGTTTAAGATCCTGGATAACCTAAAAGCCAGTACCAGGAGAGGATCACCTCACATCCCCTTTTAGGAATGACCTCCAGGTGGACAGAACAACTGCTGGAGTAGAAGAGACTTATTGTGTAACCAGGAGAAACACTAAGGTGGGTAAGTAAGGGGTTCTCAGGAAGTAAAAAGCTTAATTTCACCCAGAATAGACAATATTTGATTATGTTTTATGGCCAATATTCTGGCCCTTACATATACTTGATAAATGTAAGGGCTTAGGTCAGTTTAATTCTCATAGGAAAGAGCTCCTGATGAATTGTAACTCTGAGTCAACAAACATGATATACAGTACTATGAACTGTTTTCCTCAGTGTATTTTTTTTAATTAGTTAACATCTAACTCTACACATTTGACAAAAAAGACATTGATCAATAACTGACTGTTTTCTTGTTTATTCTTTATTTACATTTTTATCAACGAAATTGTAATTATTTTACTCAGTGGGAGGGTGTAATTAATGCTTCAGATCAATTTCATTTTTTTTGATAAGTCACTGACTGTTTCACTTTAATCACCATTGAGACTGGATGATTTCTCAACGTTAAATATTTAGAAAGTAGCTAATAGATGTAAGAAAAAAAACAGATGGCTGCCCTCAATGTGATAAAAAAAAAATTAAAAAAAATGAATGACTAAAATTGTCATACAACCAACCTTCAGCTTTGGGCTTCCCAAGGACATACATGATCTCCACATTGGTGGGATTCTGGCCCAAAGCCCTGATTAGGTCACCACACTGCGCGTAAGTTATTTTCATCTCACTGGTTGGTGTTCGGTCAAACAGCTGGAAAGCATCTTTGAAGTCTGTGAACAAAAAGAATAGCTAACATTCCTTCTGAATTTTTTTTTTGCTCATTTCTGTGTCATCTGAGAGCATGTGCAGATCTTTCTGAAGTAATGATCTATAATGGCATTCCTCAGATAAAAGGAAGCGCTGCAGCTTCCCTGAAGGGTTCCACTCTGCTTTGACTGGCATGCACGTCACATGTTTCAGAGGACACTGACTCGAATAGGAAATAATTCTTTAAAAAAATAAATAACATATGTTTGATCTGATGAAACACCAGCTGTTGCAAAATGTTTCTCACACATTTAGAACTATGCTGTGAGTGCAACCATTTATTCTCTCTATAAATAACCCCAAGCCCATGCAACACAAAGGAAAAAGCAGCAGCTCTCTAAAGCCTCACCCTCAAGTTGTTCTGGTGTAAATTCCAGCTGGGAAAAGACAAACCAAACAGAGCAATTAGAAGACACTAATCATTCAGAGCAGCAAATAAAAAGTTAATTGAAAATAAAAATACACAAACTTGGAGATAATTAAGCAGTCTCTTTTCTTTCTTCTATTTTGAAAAGCAGTAAATACCTTTCTTGATTATAATCCAAAGGTTTTAAGTGACGTTGGATTTAATTCCTCCATCTTTTGACATATTAACTCTGCACTATAATGTTGAATTCATCCCAGCTTATTTTAGGTGCATTTGGTGAATATTTTCAATTGACTAAAATGTAAAAGAGCTCAAAATGTTCAAAATGACATAAAAAGAACACTTATTTCTGCTCAATATTCCACATTTGTTTTTTTTCTGCCAAAATAATAAACCATATTTTATTTCATAATTATTTGTGACATTATTATGATTTTTTTTAATCTCACTCTATATTACAGACATAATAAGGTCATGACAGCACATTCATTTGAAAAAAAGTCCTTCCTGATATAAAACAATCAAATCAAATAAAAATAACATTAGAATATCGGACTTTATAAAACAACTGTTCTACATTTTTAATCTGCTTTATTAACCTTTCAGTGTCTAAACTAACTTGTTGTTTCTCAAAGTCTAAAAATCAATAAAGATATACAATAAAATTAAAAACTGTGGTTCAAAATGCAGAAGGAGACAAACTTAAACGTCACCATCCTGTGAGGCAGGAGGCGTCCATAGTTTATAAGTGACCTTGGATCAGTCAATTGTTACCACTTGAACTCTATATGCTACTGTGGACTTTGTTGAAGTTTATTTTTAGGTGCACTTTATTTTAATAAAGAGAAAGCAATATATTTAAAATGCCCAAGTAAAAAAAGAAATAGCACGCTTTTAGAAAAAAATAAATAAATAATTGAAACTATTCTTTTTTTGTTTTTTTCAGCTTGAGAATGGACTACAATTTCAATGAGATATTCATTTATAAAGAGAGTGTTTGTGCATGTTGACCCTCAGTTTGATTCATCAAGTCTATGTTTAATGTCTGGATTTCTACAAAACCTCAAACCACAAAGTCTCCTACAAACTAAGAGAAAAAACACCCAAACCTTATCTAAGCATGTTTTAAGATAGAACAAGATGGCTATAATTATCTATATTTTTCTTTCTTACCAGTTTTCCACCCTTGTTTCCCTGTAACAAATAGTGTGGGTGGTCTGCTATTTGCAGAAATAAGAAAAAAAGTCATATTTTGTGGCTTTAACCACACTCTATTGTAACATGGCGGCTTGCTCGACCTAAAACAACATTCATCCTCTCAGAAAGGGGCCAAGTCAGCATAAAGTATATTTTCCATGATGTTTAAAGCACCAGTTAGTTTGCATCTGTACCTAATACTGAGACAGGCTTGCAGCTTCCTTCAATAAAATATCCCATTTGGTTTTGTGTGCTTGTAATTTACGAGATATTCTACAAAGATGGGGAATGAGAGAGCTAAGGATAATTAGCTGCAGTAAAATGTTGGGCTTGCAGTGCCAAGTTTAGATCACTTGGGGTCTCTGATGTTCGTCAAAAAGAATGAAGTCAACCGAAAACATTATGTCTAAATAGAACAATGTGATTCTATGCTAAATCATCAAATCATTTTTGCATTTCTAATTTAAAATGTTTTACCGTTACTGTTGCTGGGTCAAATTCAGGAGTCTTTGGGCGCTCCGGTTCTTGGGGCTTAGGGGCCGCTGGTGCAGCAGGCTTTGGCTCTTCCTTCTTCTTGGGGGCCATTTCTAGAAGCACTCAGGACTGTGCAACAAAATGCTGGACACTGCAGGCAGGGGTGGGTGATTAGGGCCTCCCTTTATGTTCTGGCCACAGGTGTCACCTCCACCACCCCCTCTGTGCCCAACCAGGCTGCGAACAACAGGGAGAGGACTATAAAAGGATATGGCTTTGTGGTTCTATTTAAGACAAAGGTTTGTTGTTCTCTGAGTGTGTCTGTCGGGGTGTGTGTGTGTGTGCGAATGGAAAACTAAATTAGCTAAAATCCCAGGACAACAACCTTCTATTAAACAGGCTATTTTAATCAGCAGAAGTGAGACCTCATGCATATTCACCAGTCTTCAACCGCTGACCTTGTTCGATGAAGTGTGGCAGTTATTAGCGAGGAGGGGATGAAGAAAACGATAATTGTTGAACACAAGTGGAAAGAACTTTTTTTAAAACTTCCTTCACCCACAATGAAGCATGATGAATGGCAATTATTCCTGATTACCATTAAAGCTTTCAAGTGAGAGAGGGTTATTCACAAATCTTTATGATAATAGTCGTTTATCTCATATGATCAAAAGGATTTACAAGGCTCAGATTTAAATCCACCTCAAAATAGGGGTCAGAGAATGTTGTTTCTGTCTGATCTTGGCCTTTAGTTAAATAAGTTACACTAAAGCTCAGTGTCAAAATAATAGAAGTTTACAATGTTATTTTTGTGAAATTATAATTACCACTCAAATAAAGATGAAGTGCCAGTGGTTCACACTGTAATGGATTAAAGATAATACAAGTAAAAGTAATTCAAGCAAACATTTAATTAAAATGCTAATTTAATGGAGTGTTGAGTCATAATGGTCAAGCTTCTTCTCCATGTCGTCTTCATAGCTTTTACAATTTCCAGACTTGACAAGTTCGGGTTAAGATTTTTTTTATGATGGCTACCAGCAGCACTTGAAACTGTTCAGATGGACAAGAGCTGAATGCAGGACAGTCTTGGAAGATAAACTTGCAATGCGCTGCAAAAGTCCTGTGATTTGGACAGAGGTTCACCTTTCAGCAGACCTGCAACCCTAACCAGGCAACAATGTATTGGAAAGGTTCAGATCAAATAACTTTTGTGATCTTGCGCTTCAACTGCAAATGTCTACAAGCAATTTGAACTGAGGCCCTGTGACAAAAGCTGAAACTGCTATAGTCACAGAGGCTCTTCATTAAAGCTGATATCAGATAGAGCCATAGAAAAGTCTTTTTATAAATCTTAGCGTTAGTTATAATTCCGGAAGTATTTCCACTTTCATTTTCATTTTGATAACAGCAACTCATGTAGTTTGATCAGCAATAAATTAGATGCTGTTTTTACCAAGCAAAAAAATCTGAAACTTAGTAAAACTTTTCAGCAAGCAAAAGTGTATACATAGTGATTTATGTACTTTCTTAAACATATCATCCATAGGAATTAATCTCTGGCAATCTCAATTTACATTCCTAATGACAGGTAAGATAAAAGTTCAAGATAATATGCTTATGGATCGAACCCTTCAGCAGGTGACTTCACAGTCGGAATCAGAATGAGAAAGGTTTATTAAATATAAAAATATCTAAATATATTTGCACAGTGTGCCGCGGTAGCCCTTCTTCTTCTAGGTTGGACATATTATGTGTTCAGAAGTGGTGTTGTGGTTAATTTGGTTGCAACACCTGGTCATCTGACCTACTTTCGCCTTTTTATTATATTGAAGACATTTCTGTGTGCACAGTTGCTGCTCACTAAGAACTTTTCTGTTTCTCTTTAAAGCAATGGTGGTTTCTCATTTTTTGAAACAATTAGATGATTAAATTAGCTTGTGTAACTGACACTCAGACACAGATGGAAACCTTTTATGAAAATCTGAGCATAAAAGGGGTTAAGCTTGCGTAGGTCACTGTTAATTCCCTTTTACTGTATAGAGGTCCATCACTGACAGGCAGCAACGAGAATTTACAACACGACCGGCCGCATAACATCAAGATCCTAAAACATTTAAGACCTGTGCAGTTTGCTATTTTAGAGTTGGTCTGTTGTTTAGCTGGTATGTAGCTTGGAGGGCCTCCAACCTGTGAACAAAGCCAATTGTTACTCTGTCACATTAGATGACCTTGAGTGCAGATGAAAGAAGAGTGGATAAAAACATTGCTGTTAAATGACAACCTCAAAATAGCATAGGGGTTCTTCTAAAGTCTGTTCCAAAATGTAATAGAGAGAAAATCTCAGTGTGAATATATATGACTTTTGAAGAACTGTATCTGTAAATGTCTGAATGTGCTATAGGAGCAGTTGTGGAAGAAAAATAATGGGCAGAGACGAGGGGAGAAATTTCAGGCAGAAAATTCAGTTGAAAAGTTTTAATGCAGGTTATGAATATCGATTCAAAACTTCAACATTTTCTTATATTTCTTAAAAAAGATTGTGTGGATCCAGAATGACACAGTTCCATAGAAATTTCTCACAAAAACCCAGGTTACAGAGTACCCATATCAGTCGTAATATTTGTGCAGTAGTTGAGGCACCTGATGAATTCCTGTTTGATGTGTTTAGCGTGTTGTCAGCTGCACAAGTCAGGAAGTGTACCGTAGTGAAAGAGCATGTAATTAAACTGTCACCTATCCAACTTAGACTTATTGTAGGACCCAGTTTGCAAAGCTTAGGCAGAACCCATGCCAGTTTGAAGGGGCTTAAGTTTAACACAGACTTTGACGCAGTGTTTCTTGGCAGGAATTAATTTTGTAGAATTGATATGCTTAAATAAATGTGGGGGTTGGCAGTGGGGGTGTGGGAAGGCAGATAATATAAGCCTTAGGAAATTTAGTAATTTCATCAATGAGTCAAATTCAGGTGAAAATGTTAGTATGAACAAATCTGCATCTGAGAGGAAATACTCCCTATTCCACCAGACCAAGAACTACACCGTGGCGCTGTCCTAAACTAGTTTCAGGCATGGCATCATCTTATAGTCGTCATTCAGTGCATAGACACACTTTGTGTGAAGGATTGCCTTTTGGGGAGGGTTTGAGGGGGGAGGGTTTCAACTGTGGGAATGACAGTGACGTAGATGACATCATTTTGAGGTTCCTTTAGGCCTAGAAGATCTAAAATATCTGATAGTTTTAAGCTGTGTGGGAACAGCAAGGCATATACTGTAGAATAAAGAGCAAAGCTATGGACACATAGCATAGTGCTGTCTACTGTATGTATTATCCTAGCGGCAACAATTGTTGCCATGCTTACATTCACTCCTATTATGATCAAAAGATGAATGAAGGGATACAATTTTCTTTATATATCAGTAGAAGACACGTCAAAGTACATATGTTCAAAATATTTTATTTAAGTATTTTACTGACTTCCTCTTGTACAGGTTTGTGACTGACATTTACCTCCAGCGTTACAGGACAGGAAGTAAAGAGGTCTGGTCATGTGACCATTCACACTACCTACATGAAATTGATATTGGTTAGCGTAGACACGCTATTATTTTATTTTAAAACTTCAGTTAGCTGCCACAATTCAAAACAATTCTTTTAGAGCTTCTAAAGTTAGAAAAAATGTCTGGCAACAATTGTTAAATTGTTAAAAGTGGGATTAAAAGAGTTAAGTCAGTATACTCAATATACTTACTCAATATATTAGTCAGTATTGAGTAAGTATACTCAATACTTATTCAATGCCAGCCTTCTGATCCTTGTTAAACCTTGTAAGCATCTGTGCTGTTTAGCAGCCAAAACAACAGCTGAATCATGCTGCCCTCCCTTGGTCACAAATTAACTATGAAGCCTGAGAACTGTCGTTCCTGCCCAAGAGATCTAATTTACGTGTTTTCTTTTTCATAAATGTGAATACTTATTCAGCTTTGGATAAATTATATGATTGGAAACCTTGTTGAATCACAGGGACAAACAATGACTACAAGGTTCGTGACATTTCCAGACTATAAATCATAATGACAGTAAATGGAAAAGAAAAAGGAGGAAGCAAAGAAAAATCATCTTAAATGAAATGACCTAATTTTGGCAGAGGGTACAAGTTAGGATAGGCTAATCTGATGAGACAATGTTTCTAATAACACTGTAATTACTTTTGCTGTTTGGCTGATGAGAAATATAAACTTGCCCAGATAAATAAAATGCAAATGTGTGCAAAATAAGTAAATTTTTAAATGAACAAAATATGAATCACACACATCCCTTAAAAAAAAATATATATATATATATATATATATTTATATATATATATATATATATATATATTTATATATATATATATATATATACAGTACAGACCAAAAGTTTGGACACACCTTTTAATTCAATGAGTTTCCTTTATTTTCATGACTATTGACATTGTAGATTCACACTGAAGGCATCAAAACTATGAATAAAACATGTGGAAATATGCGCTAAACAAAAAAGTGTGAAACAACTGAAAATACCCCTTATATTCTAGTTTCTTCAAAGTAGCAACCTTTTGCTGTGATTACTGCTTTGCACACACTCTGCATTTTCTTGATGAGCTTTAAGAGGTAGTCACCTCAAATGGTTTTCACTTCATAGGTGTGCCCTGTCAGGTTAATAAGTGGGATTTATTGCCTTATAAATAGTCATGAAAATAAAGAAAACCCATTGAATTAGAAGGTGTGTCCAAACTTTTGGTCTGTACTGTATATATACACTGCTCAAAAAAATAAAGGGAACACTCAAATAACACATCCTAGATCTGAATGAAAGAAATCTCATTGAATACTTTGTTCTGTACAAAGTTGAATGTGCTGACAACAAAATCACACAAAAATCATCAATGGAAATCAAATTTATTAACCAGTGGAGGCCTGGATTTGGAGCCACACACAAAATTAAAGTGAAATAACACTACACGCTGATCCAACTTTAATGTAATGTCCTTAAAACAAGTCAACATGAGGCTCAGTATTGTGTGTGGCCTCCACGTGCCTGTATGACCTCCCTACAACGCCTGGGCATGCTCCTGATGAGGTGGCGGATGGTCTCCTGAGGGATCTCCTCCCAGACCTGGACTAAAGCATCCGCCAACTCCTGGACAGTCTGTGGTGCAACGTGACGTTGGTGGATGGAGCGAGACATGATGTCCCAGATGTGCTCAATCGGATTCAGGTCTGGGGAACGGGCTGGCCAGTCCATAGCTTCAATGCCTTCATCTTGCAGGATCTGCTGACACACTCCAGCCACATGAGGTCTAGCATTGTCCTGCATTAGGAGGAACCCAGGGCCAACCGCACCAGCATATGGTCTCACAAGGGGTCTGAGGATCTCATCTCGGTACCTAATGGCAGTCAGGCTACCTCTGGTGAGCACATGGAGGGCTGTGCGGCCCTCCAGAGAAATGCCACCCCACACCATTACTGACCCACTGCCAAACCGGTCATGCTGAAGGATGTTGCAGGCAGCAGACCGCTCTCCACGGCGTCTCCAGACTCTGTCACGTCTGTCACATGTGCTCAGTGTGAACCTGCTTTCATCTGTGAAGAGCACAAGGCGTCAGTGGCGAATTTGCCAATCCTGGTGTTCTCTGGCAAATGCCAAGCCTCCTGCACGGTGTTGGGCTGTGAGCACAACCCCCATCTGTGGACGTCGGGCCCTCATACCATCCTCATGGAGTCGGTTTCTAACCGTTTGTGCAGACACATGCACATTTGTGGCCTGCTGGAGGTCATTTTGCAGGGCTCTGGCAGTGCTCCTCCTGTTCCTTCTTGCACAAAGGCAGAGGTAGCAGGTCCTGCTGCTGGGTTGTTGCCCTCCTACGGCCTCCTCCACTGTCTCCTGGTGTACTGGCCTGTCTCCTGGTAGCGCCTCCAGCCTCTGGACACTACGCTGACAGACACAGCAAACCTTCTTGCCACAGCTCGCATTGATGTGCCATCCTGGATGAGCTGCACTACCTGAGCCACTTGTGGAGTCCGTCTCATGCTACCACGAGTGTGAAAGCACCACCAACATTCAAAACTGACCAAAACATCAGCCAGACAGCATAGGTACTGAGAAGTGGTCTGTGGTCCCAACTGCAGAACCACTCTTTTATTGAGTGTGTCTTGCTAATTGCCAATAATTTCCACCTGTTGCCTATTCCATCTGCACAACAGCAGGTGAAATTGATTGTCAATCAGTGTTGCTTCCTAAGTGGACAGTTTGATTTCACAGAAGTTTGATTTACTTGGAGTTATATTGTGTTGTTTAAGTGTTCCCTTTATTTTTTTGAGCAGTGTATATATAGATATATACAGTACAGACCAAAAGTTTGGACACACTTTCTCATTGAATTCAATGAGAAAGTGTGTCCAAACTTTTGGTCTGTACTGTATCTCTCTCTCTCTCTCTCTCTCTCTGTCTCTCTCTCTCTCTCTCTCTCTCAGAGAGAAAGTTATTTTCTCTCTCTCTCTCTCTCAGAGAGAGAGAGAGACTGCTGTATTAAGTTAATATTAAGTTGGACTGGCTAGCACAAAAAAAAAAATAACTTTGCCATAGAAAGGGACTAGTAGAAGCAGATGTTAGTACATACAAAAAGATCAACAGTGATGAGCCGATGCTGCCAAAATACAGGACAGTGAAAGTCATTTCAACATAGCAGAAATGGCAGCAGATGGAGCAGAGAAAAAAATCTCCAGAGTGTTCTTGCTGTCTTCACATGAACCTGGGTCGAACCTCCTGGAACATTGCCAATTAGGCACATCCGGGAAATTGGTCCCAAACACACTGACAGCTGAATCTTATTATTCAGGTGAAATAAAAAATCTGCATGAAATTTAGTTTATGACGACAGCTTTTCAAACAATTTCTAAGAAAATGATCCTTACCTGACACAAATGGGTCAGGTGATAATTCCCTCGCTCACTAGTACATACAGTATGTTTAAATGTGTCTCTTCGTAATAAGCTCTGATGTGGTTTGTTGACTGTCACAGATATAAACTGCCAACCAGCTAAAACAGAACAAGGATAAATGACATGAGAAAGATGATAAATAATAGCGCATAGGGGATGAGACAGATAGAGATATATAGACTGCTGTCAGTCCAGTGCATGGTTCCTTACAATGAAGACAGTTTGGGGGGATGGATATTAATCATGCTAGATAGATGTCAAAGATCAGAAGCGCTTTGTGTCTGTAAAAAACATGATATGAGCTGCATGGAGCTGCAGTAATTAGCTTAAAGGCACATTTAGCCTTTTACGAAAACCTTTCAATAGAAAGCAAGAAAAAGAAGGCAGACCCCAATCAAAAAATAAATAAATAGATGATGTCATGAACACTGTTTCTCTCTGTTAATTATTTGAGTGCTATTTCAACTTTTGAACAGAGAAATTTTGGATCATCATCTTCTGCATGGAACAGTCAATCACATCTTTGAACTATTTCCACAACATGTCAAGTACCTTATGAATAAAGCTCTTCAAATAAAATACCTGAGAGTCAATTCACACCCCTGAATGAGGAAAAAGTGATGAAACTGTCCACAATAATATAACGACATTGAACGGACTAAACGCATGCAAAGATGTTGGACCTAAAGATATTTTGGGTCATACATTGAAATCTTCTTCTGCTGAGTAAGCAAAAGCTGCAAATATCTTTGCCATCTCTCACCAGCAGTATATTGTACCAGCACAGTTTGTCCTGCTTTTTAAAAGAAAGTGAATTCAACAACTTGTCATGAGCCACATTAAGCACTCCTAACGCCTTCTCTGACTTTCTACGTTTGCATATCAGCATACAGCGTACTAAAACCAAGACACAACACCAACACAGTCAATCAAATTAAAACAGGCATCCCTCAGGGTACTTAGTCTGTACAAAACATATTTTTAAGTTTCTAATGACACAGTTGGGGCTCAGCTACAAACACTAAAACACATTTTAGAGGTTGCATGGCAATTGGATTAAACAGTCAACAAAAGAAAAAGCAGTTTGGGCACTTCAGGAAAAAAACAAGTCATCCTCACAATTTTTCTGTTGGACTGAGATTTCTTGACTGGCTATGCCACTCCAGAATAGTACTGATTTTTCTCAGTCACTTTTTAGCATTTTTCAGATCCTCTTGGACATTTGTAAAATATAATGTGCATTTCTCACAAAACAATTCAGAAAAACAGTTAAAACACACTGCATTACCTATGAAAGCCAGTCTCTTTCACAAAATCCTCAGTTCATCTCTCCAGAATAAATACCTGTGTCAATGAACATGTCAGTGCCATTCGAATGACAAATCATGTCAATGTCATTGTGAACAGATAAGACAGCCAAATTGCTTAGTCATGTTCTTAATATAACAGCATACTCTGGGGGGATATTTTGATTTAAACTACGGCTAAAGTTTTGATGACAATTATGGCAAGTTGTAATAGTGAGAGATTATGTAATGGCAAGATTTATATTTACCCTTTTAACGTCTGTACTGTACTGTAAAAGACAGCAATATAGATCTAAAAAATAATAAATAATATGCATACAAGAGATTGGAAAATATGCCAATATTATTTTATTTATTTTTACTTTTGTTATTCTGTTATTTTCTGAAAATGAAATACAGTAAATCTATTGTTTAAGAAAGATATATGGATGTATGTCAGGCCGTCATCTGCCTCAGCTATATCTTTTACAGCTTTTAATAAATTTTTGATTTGATATTTTGATTATTCATTTTTACCTCCATTTATCTTTCCATGAGCTCTGACTGGTCTTCATTACAGAAAAGAATGCCCCCAGGATGATGCTGCCACTGCCATTGTTCAATGTGGGAATGGTGACTTCAGCACTTTTCAAGCACGCAGCATTTTGCAAAGTTCTCTTCTGAACAGATCACCTCTACATAATCCTTCTTAAATGCACACTCTGGTTTTCAAGCTATAATTTCTAGCCCAGAATCAAACAGTTCATGAACCCGTCAGTTTACACCTCTTTTGGTTCTATGTGGTGGAGGACAGATCTAATAGCCATGTTCTCTCTCTGTTTTGGACAATGGATCAAACAGTTCACAAAAGTTCTCTGTTGCTCTTCTGTGGAGCATTTGTACCCTTCCTATATTTGCTAAAAGTTTAAATACTACTCAGATTTAATAATTTGGTGTATTATAAATGAAGTAGGCTGTATTAGATTTTATTAAAGGGTATAAGAATAAAAGAAGATGAATACATATTCCTACTACACTTTTTAGAATTTTATTTAACTTATGAAAAAGACTGAATTAAGGTTAAGTTTGTCCAGCTGAACTTTCCACAATTACATTGTATTGTAGAAAGTGATAAGAGAATGACTTATAAGTACATTATTTTTTATTTACTTCATAAACTTAAAATGTTGTTACAGTCCTTATACCGATTCACCATCATATGGTGCTTCATCCGCTGCATTATGTTACTGTAACCCAATCCAACTGGATGCAACTTTTGAGAGACTGCAGGGGGAAAAAGCGGTTTGGCAACGGCCCTGCAATCTGTTGAATGTGGAGTTTGTTTTAGGAGTGAGAAAATATGTCATTTGGGGAGTCGTGGTTTATTCCAACGTAAGAGCGAGCGCACCAATAAGCGGCTTTCACGCTCCACCCTACCTGCCTCCTTCCAGCCCCCACCCTGCTTCCCCTTTTCCATCCACATACTCACTACTGAGCACGACCTGCCGCTTTGCCACATCTGGACTGGAGACGCTTCCCAACACGAGAAACTTCAACTTTTTTTTTTTGCTTTGACTCTGCGCAAAAAGCACAACAATCACTCAGGCGTTTTTGCGAATTATCAGTCCGTTAAGGTGATTTCTTTTCTCTCTCGATAGTAAGTAAAGATTGTTGAGTCTAAGCTGGCGTTTCTGTCTCCGTCTTAGGTAAACAGAGTCTCGTTTGGGAGTTTCATACATTCAGTTTTCTGTTAGATTGTCACGCTTTTATTTAGTGCGCTGCACGTTTTCAGCCAATGACACATGATCTGCAGCATTTTGGTGGGAAAGAAATGAAGGAAAGCGAAACTCTATATATGAAGTCTAAACACGCAGATTAAACACATTTACATAAGTAGTTGTGAATTTCACTCTCCGCTCTTGTCATAATATTGTTAATATTTACTTTTAAATGTGAAAAGTGAACCCTGTCTGTGATCAGTGCGCTGAATGAATGCGTTGATGGTGACATGAGTCAAACGGAGTGAAGTTGTGAAATTCAGCAGACTCTGGTGATGGAGTGAGATAATTTGAGGTTTTATTTTATTTTATTTTTTTAGAAAAGGAATCATATTTATTTATTTATATGCGTGTCTGATCCGGGAGGGGAAACTGGAAGAAACCAGTAGGCACAGAGCTCCATACTGAAGTGTTTAAGTTAGTCTGCGGGGAAATTTAAAAAGACCTAAAAATACAGCGTTGGTTTCTTCCCTACAAAGAATCATTTGAACTTCCCACCGCAGAGAGAGAGAGCGACATAAATAGTTCTGACATGTGGATGTAATTTCAGAAGTGAAAAAAAAGAAAAGAAAAAAAAAGACAGATGCGCAGAAATAAAGCGAGCGGGCTGAACCGAACCATATAGTAGATTATAGGAAATTAAATCGAGGGCAGAGCGGGCGATTAGAGTTATGATTTCACAAGCCGCCAGGAGCGTCGAAGGGCCAGATGGAGTGAAAAGACGCATCACGCTCCACTTTGAAGAGAGTTAAGTAGATTAAATAATTGCTTTCTGAGCTCCATCAGCTGTGTGTTTGAATGACTCTCACTCTTGGAGGTAGAGTTGCCTCAGGGTCAGGGATGGGATCTTCTCTGCAACTCCATAATCTGGACTTTCTTCTCATCTCACTCCTCAGCAGCCTTTGCCTGGTAAGTCATTCATTTACTGTCTACATCGTAATTAGCGTCATTTTGCCGTGATGTTGCACATGTGAAGCGTGGAGGTCCAGATGTGCTTCCTCTGCAGTGACAGCTTGTCAAAGACAGAGAAGGCAAAGTATCAGCAATTGCAATTCTCTCCACATGTGTTTTGCATTGGGAATATTGAGGAGCATTTAACTAGATTTTAGGGAAGAGCTAATTAGGCAACCCTAAGCACTGCTGGTGTTGTCATTGGTTTTAATTTCTAATAAATCTCCCCATTATAAATAGGAGTCTAATAAAACTCTCTTTCCTCCAAAATTAGAGAAAAGGAAATTGACTTTTTGCTCAAATGACTTCAGTGCGACTTCAGTGTAATTTACTAAGTCTGTACTGCATGTCATAGTTGAATAAATAGTGGAATTACAAAATATTCCTTCCAAACAATGGACCATCCTTTCACACTTGTATGCTATTTTTTTTAACCAGTGTCTGGGGGTGGGTTTTTTGTGACTGGGGACTTCTGGACTAAAACTATATGAATATATATTATACAAATTTCTCTCACCCATACAAATTGCAATAGAGTAATAGTATGGATCAAGGTTAGGGTTTATAGGCCCTATGCTTGTGAAAAACTATTTCCCAGAACACCTTTGGATTTGTAAAAAAAACATTGCTTCAAAAAATATAGTTAACCATGCAAAGCAACACACAAAATGTGAAGGTGTGCCAGCTACATATGTCGCGATGTAACACAGACACTGAAATATACCATAAACAAAGAAAGCATTGAGCATATGGTTAAAACTTGCTGTTGTGATGTTATTTTATGTATTGTTTTTAGATAGCTGCCTGTTGGTATATGAAAATCAAACACATTAAAACACAGTCCTATATGCAATAATGTGTTTTCTTTTCAAATAAAATACAGTATGAAAAAATGTTATTATTGCACTTGCAAAGGTCCAGCAAAGCCACTTATGAGCTTATCTTCATTTTTCTTTTTTTAATAAATTGTGGCAGTACTTCTTTATAATATTCTGAAATCTCATGCGTAATATAATTCAGTTGCATGTTTTTTTTTCCCTCATAACTTACTACTACTCAACTCAACTTTTATTTTATTTAAGCATTTTTCAAGCCCATGGCAACATAAAAAGGTTTGAATAGACGTGCGGTAAAACTGGCCCATCTTAAACTTGCCAACTTTTTCTTGCTCATCAACTTTGAGGACAAAATGTTCATTTACTTACTAATATTTCCCACCTACTAACAGTTGGGATGATGAGTAGATAATCCCTATTAGCCTCTTAACCCACACTGCTTTACCCCACTGTTTCCCCACTGTGGGGAAGATGCAAGCACAATGTCTGTTAAGCAACTGGCCTGCAGGCTAGATATCTGATTGGATAGCCTGACTAATTAAACCAGCTAAGATTGTGGTATTTTGTGCTATTAGCACTACATCAGCATTTAGGTTTAGTGGCTGTTTCTGCTTTATTTTTGATGAAGCATTAGATATAAAACAACATAAAGAAAGAAAATATGGGTAATGTTTTCTTATTTTTATGAAGTATAATAAACATGTTGCATTATTTTAACAATAGTTGGAATGACATTATTTTTTGATTTATTTAAAGCAATTATATAATGTTATCTTCTTTTTTTCTTTAAAATTCTTTTTAAAGAAGATGATGGAGTGAAATTGTAGTATATGTACTCAAGATTAATAGGCAATGCTTGCCTATGCCTAGTGATCACAGTCTTGTTCCATTTTGTGTGTTTTCTTCCTCTAGCAATAAGTGAAGGAGTCTCTAGCTCTTATTGGCACAAAATCGTTTTGAAGCTCTCACCTGCCTGAATTGGGATTGTCAAAGTGCTTCATTTCTGCAGTCTAAATTCCCATTTGTATAGTTTACTTTAACACAGGATACCGTGACTTATAAATGCCTTTTTAAATATTGTCATAGCTGTATCTATAAAGTCTGCTGCACGCACACACAGCGTAGGCAGAGCAACACACTGTGTTGGTTTTGTGTGTTTTGGCTAAAGCCGTTGTGCATTCAACAGGCAGTTTGCCCAGTCTCTGAGGTACAGTGCATTTTCCCAGTGATGTGGTTCATCACTGCGCCACAGTGGACCTCTGAGCTCAGTGGCATAGATGGCACAAGAAAACAATTAAAATGAAACTGTATTTATAGCTGGTTCAACATTTAGCTGCTAAAAGGCTCTGTCTGTGAATGATGTTTACCCATTTTTATGTTAGGTGTTTGCTCAGTCTTTCCCTCCACCCTAAAAAAATAAGTTGCGGCCATCTAAACTTAGAGTGGAAAGTCTGGCTTTTGAAAGCTGAAATGAGACTTTTTGAGTTGAAACTTCCACTTGTCAAATTGCAGGATTATGCCTTCGAGGGGCTCTGTATTGAAGCGAGAAAAATCTGGAGATTACAAGCTGAAATCTAAACGTCGGAAAACATTTTGACATTGGCATCTTCACAGCATATTTATCTAAATTAACCGACACAAGTCGTGTAGTAACTATTATTGTGTTTTACATCTCAGCAGTCAAGCGGCAGTGACAGCCAACAGACGAAGCATTAGCTCACAGCACCTTTGTTCGCTGTGACAGGCTGCGTCACTCTATTATTACATTTATTAGGAGGAAGCAGGGCTTTCAGGAAACCTTAGTGGGGATTTAATTTCTACCTCATGACTGTGTTTTCCTCCGTGATGACTTGCATGTGTCTGGATACTCAGAGTGGATTTGAATCTGCTTGCTGTAAGTTTTGTGTAAGGGCTAGATGGACAACATATAATAACAAAAAATGTCAGCTTTTGCTATGATCTGGGCAAAATTAATCTTCTTTATTCATTATTCATAAAAACAGGCTTAGAAACCATAATAAAGAAGTTAAATTGGAATTATATTGCTAAACTCCCACAATACTTATATTAATACTTCAAATAATTATTAAATAAAATAAAACTAGTTAAAGGAAAATATTTATTTTCCCAGTTAAAAGCAGAGTAGATGCTGGACAACATGATATGTTTAACTCCATGGGATCATATTTTGCAGCTTTGTCAAAAATGAATCCAACAGAACAATGGTACACATATAACTTTTTTTTGTTCTAAAGCAGTCATGTAAAAGCTGCTAAAATGCATACTTCTATGCCCAGCATAATAACATTTCCTTAAGCTTTATTAATTTCTGTCAAATTTTCCCCAACATAATTTTAGAATGAAGATTACAGTGCTGGATAATCTCTTTTCAATCTGCCTCTGGTAATTAGACTCAGCAGATATTTTCTCACTAATTTGAAATGAACTGGGGGTGTATTTGTAAAATGGGCTTTCATATTAAAATTCCGTTTTGGATGCCTTTTGACTGATATCCAATATGACTTATGCTAATTTTTTCCCACTTGTGTGTGTTTGTATGGAATGTGTGAGTGTATCTGAAAGAGTAAGGCATGAAATATCCTCATTAATGTATTCCCCCAAGTCTGTTTTTCACTCAGTGATGTTGATGAAACAGCTGAGATTGCAGTCTGTTTGATTGCTTCTTTTGATTGGTCCTGGTTGTTAGCTTTCAGTACAATTAGTCTACAGAAAAAAAAAAATCAAAATGTCTGAATGCTTATTATATTCCATGTCATTTATTCTTAATTCAAATTATATTAATTATAATTTATTGATTCACATGCAGTTATAAAATTTTCAGACAGATTTCTTTCCATTAAATGTTAACTTATTTAAAATTTTGAAGTGAGGATGTAGTTTTACAATTTAGAATTAAATGGTACACACAGTCATATTAAGAAATCAGGATACCTTTCAACAGCCTTTGTCTTTTTAACATACTTGGATATATCAATACCGTCATATTCAATATATTAGGAAATACATCCTAATGAGTCCTGTTTGTCAGGTTAAAAGTATGTTTTGAAAATAACAACCATTAAGCAGACATCAGAGATAATTTTAATTAAGCCTGCACTTTTATTTTTAAAAATAGTTTTTGTGGTCTGATGTACTATTCTAATTTTAAAAGTCATGTTTTCATTAGTTGTCAGAAGAAAATATTAATAATTAACAGACATAAACGCTTTCAAACATCCATTTGCGTGTAATTAATCTTTATAATCTGTTTTACATAGTGATAAGTTCCTACAATGAATGTATTTTTCAATATTCTAATTTACTGATTAGGTCTATATATGATATCAACTTTAATAACTGAAAATGTCAAGTAACAAAATACGACATTTACAGAAAAATGTAGTGAAAGTGATCTTTTCTGGCGAGGAACAAATTAGGATGAGCCATTTTAAAGTTACCCAAATTGAAATGACTAATAT
This sequence comes from Xiphophorus hellerii, assembly GCF_003331165.1. Classification (NCBI taxonomy): domain Eukaryota; kingdom Metazoa; phylum Chordata; class Actinopteri; order Cyprinodontiformes; family Poeciliidae; genus Xiphophorus; species Xiphophorus hellerii. The sequence goes on along the minus strand of NC_045677.1, from coordinate 18,718,992 downwards.
TAACTACTGACATACCACAAAGAGTTATTAGGAAATCATCATTTTGGTATTTTGAGGGAGGTTTGTCAAGTTTAAACCTCAGATATATAGTTTGATACGCTGAAGTTAAAACTATTGTAAAAATAATAACAACAATAATAAAAAACCTGCCTGAGTCCTTCAGAAAGAACGTTGTAGCAACCCTTTGATCTCGTAAGAGAGATCTCAAAAAGTTTTGAATATGATTCACAAGTGGAAGTCTGAACATCTAAGCAAGTTTATCCTGAGAGCAGGCCACAAGATGCTCAAAGTAGTCTCCAAAAACTGTGAAGTATCCACATGAGACCTACTGCAGGCTCTTGTAAATATTAACAGGAAATGACATGTCTTCAAAATAATGAAGAGATTTCACAAGTTTAACACTCATGGGAGGTGGGTACAGAAGAAGTGTAATGGTTTTAGTGATATCCTAAACCACAACACTACACCAAGACACAAGTATTAGAGAGTACTTGAGGAAAATGTGAGACAATCCTTAAAAAAACTGAAGCTGGACTGGACCTTGCAACATGACAATGACCTAAACCCATACCATAGCTGAGAATTAAGAAATGGAAAGTCCTGGGCTGAGTCAGAGTCAATACCTTCATCCCACTGAGATGCTGTGAAGTGACTTGGAATAAGGTGATGCATGTGAGAAACTGTTGCAAAATCTCACAGCTGAAAGTCAAGAAGCAAGCTAACTTTCCTCAGAGTGATGTCAGAGTAGTAAATCTTTATAAGAAGTGTGTCACTAAAAGTACATGAGCCAAAAGTAGTTATATTAGCTATAGGATGTCCTAACTTGTTGCTTAATCCAAAATATTTTTCTGTATCTTTTGTTTAATGAGGAAAGTAAAATGTTTTGTCATTTAAATGTACAGTAAGTAAATAACACTGTTTTCAAAAAATAAGATGATTCGACATTAATTTGTGATAATTTCTTAATAAAGGACACAATACACATTTTATATGGTTGATGTAAAACAAAGCCAAAGCTGCTTAATTTAATTCTTTTACCCAATATATTATTATTGCACAATAAGTGCAGTGATAATTTCTTATAAGTAATTTTGTTTCTAAGCCTATTATATAAAATAGGCAATTGTGAACATGCAATGTTTATTTGTTGTTACACTAAACAATTTATTGACCCTCTTATTACCATCAAGCCAGTGCAGACAGGGCCTGCCATGAGGTTTGTTTGGCTTTTAAGCTGTTATTGCACAGTCAAAAACCAACAGTAGTGGTCAAAAAGGGCCAAACCCATGACTAACATGAAGCTTTTCTTCATCACTGGTTCAGCCCCTTTAAATCTGATTTCAGCCATTACCATATAGTTTTTGCAAATTAAGTTGGTGACAGCAGTTGACATCTTGGTTAAAATACATTTTACCAATTGGCAATATAAGTTACAATTTAACAGCATTTTATTGTACACAGAAAAAACTTACAATGTATGTAATTAATGTCAGACTGTCAATTTGATTGCATTTATTGTTGATTTAACAGTTTTTTGTTATTATTTCAGGATCTAAATTTGACTTGTGAATCAGGGACAAAAATAAATTTCTTATTTAAGATACAAATACTAATCATGGTATATGCCAAAAATAAATTTCTTATTTAAGATACAAATACTAATCATGGTATATGCCAAAAGGGGCTTGTGGATTACTCACCCCTTGAAAGCTAATTTTTTATATGCACATGTGCACACACATCCAGACATAACATAATCTGACCAAGACTGAGCCACAGGCCCACAACATGACATTACATTGGGGCAAAATTATCTGTTATTCCACAGACTGCACTCCAGCAATTGTGAACATGCAATGTTTATTTGTTGTTACACTAAACAATTTATTGACCCTCTTATTACCATCAAGCCAGTGTAGACAGGGCTTGCCATGAGGCTTGTTTGGCCTTTAAGCTGTTATTGCACAGTCGAAAACCAACAGTAGTGGTCAAAAAGGGCCAAAAAAAATGAAAGGTGCTGTTTACTTACATTTCATTCATTGGACATTTTCGATAACCCTACAGCAACAAAATCTAAATAAATTCACGTTGTCTATATATAATTTTGGTCGAGAGGGAGTAAAGATGCAAGTCACGTCTTTCTCCACTAGTTAAGAAACATAGTATAACTTAGATAAATGGTTCTAGACAATGGTTTACTTTTTAAAGTTGTTTCAAAACAAACGTCTGTCGGAAAACGTAAACAAAAGATTCTGTTTGGCCATGATAATAATAACGTGTCCCAAACTCAATGGCAAAACACTTCTCTGTGGTCCACGCTTCACAAGATCATGATTGGGCAACTTCTGTGTGCTGGTTTGTGCTGAGGCAGTGCCAAGAAGATTGTGAGTGTATTTACACAAGGGGCAATTATGACATGGAACCAGTATCATCAAAAAAAAGTCCCAATTTTAACAATGGACAAGTCTGATCTATTTTATTAAAACATGGTTGTGTCTTTTTCACCATGTTTTATGTTATATTTTACACACACACACACGCCCCCACACAAAATTGAGCTTAATTTTTAATTTGTACCTCATGTAACAAATGCAAGATTTTGTTGCCTTTAATTTTAGTCAGTATATTAACATATACGTGATTTATGTATAATTAACGGATTCTAATATAGATGGATGGTAACTCAAGTAGAAATGTTCCCATTTTCTAAAATCAGTGTTGATGTGTTTCTATGCAGCATCCAGCTCCATAACAAGGAGCTGCTGTGTATTAAACTACACCCACAAGAAATGATGGATGGAAAAAAAATGTTCCCTGTTCTGCAAGGATCACATGCCTCCGCTTAGAGCAGAAGGAGATTATAGATTCAGGCCATTAAAATGGTGTACTGGGGTTCTAGTGGTCCTAAAGACATGGGAGTACCACTGAGAGTAAATGATTACATAAGTCCCAGTATTTGTGCCACTGCCTTTTCACTGAGAATCTCAATGGGATGTGTTTATACTGGCCTTTGTGGCTGCAGGGATGTGATACTTCTCTCTGCTACAAAGACCTAATTTATGAATGCAATTAAGTAGGAGTCAAAGCCCCCTGGGTTTTCATTGTAATCGATACCATTCACTGTCCCATAGCTAGTTAGCTTTTAGCTTGGTTAAGACTCAAGGTAGCCTTTATTGCCCTTTAAAAAGTAAAAAAAGGTTTGTAGCCAACATTTTAGGTTCAAATAATTTACACACAGATTAAAAGATTGATTGCTTATACTGTACTTTCCACCCCTTCAAGTGCACCTTAATGAATTAGAATATTATCAAAAAGTCAATTTACTATTGCAGTTAAATTAAAAAAAAGTAAAGTGTATTTATCTTAAAGGACTGGTATTATGTTTTTTTTTTTATCATGTTACAATGTTATTCGCTCATCAAAAACATACCTGGTGTGTTACTTTGATTCTTTTAAGCATGTTTGAGACAAAAAGCGCTGCCCATTTGTGGAAATGTAGCCAGGTTAAAGACTAGCCAAGCTGAATCTCTAGCCAAGCTTCCCCCTCTGACAACTCATCTCTACCTGACTTTCCTCACTCAACTCCCCCAGACTAGTGGCAGGAGCAAATAGTAAACACCTGGTGGAACTGTGAGTCTGCTCAACTCATTATACAAGCTTCTTCTCAGTCCAATGCTCTTGATAACGTTGGACTGAGAATGGTTGTAAACATTGTTGTAATGACATACTGAAGGTGGGGTATTGGGAAGAGCAGGAGTGTCCTAAAGGGACAAATTTAAATTTCTTTTCAGTTGTGTTTGATATATGCAACATTTTTATAACAACTGAAAGTAACATAGTTACCTGATTATGCGATATAGGTAGTGTCTGGGAAGTACATAACACCACCCCTTTGATATTGATGGTTTACAATTAACGAGAAGCTAAAATGCAGTTTTTCAGAAAAAAAACATGTAGAAAACATGTAAAAAAATAACGCAATTATGCACTTAAGTTTTTCTACTTCTGATCTATTGCTCAAAGAAATATGACTCAAGTCATCATGTCAATAGCACATCCTAGCAATTTCCTAGTCATCAACCTCTGAAAGCAGTTCCCTTCGAGTTATCCGAATGTCCAGTGTGAACTTTATGCTGCTCCTCTAATTGTTTATTTCTGTCTGGTTGCTTGTTCATTAAAGTTGCAGTTCATGTAGCCCACACAGCGAGGGACCATTTTAGATAACTGCAAAGTCTTCATGCAAATTAATCTGCTCGCCAAGAAAGCAATACAAACATGTGCACATGTTAATTTGACACAAGCTTTACTTCAATCCAAGCAGGAGAAGATCCATTTTAGGGTGTAGGAGGTGTATCAGTAGAAGTGCAACGGTTTCAGCTAAGGCTTACCAGAACTAATCACTTGCATTCAAAGCTCATCAAAATGTTTTAAAATGTGTAGTGTTTTGATGCTTTAAAGAACTTGTTCTCTGTGTTTTAATTTCATTTGGAAATGTTGCTCTTCAGTCTACCATGCAATGTTCATTAAACAAAAAAACACTCAGGCAGGATGTAAGCCAGCCTAGTGTTTGCATAATATATCCCGTTTGATAATTGTCATTAGTCTTTCATTAGTCTTCTTGAGCTAAGGATCTAGAGTGCAGGCTGTTAATTATCACAAAGCTTTACAAAATCACATCAAGAGAAACTGAAGACCAGACTATCTGGCTATATCAATCTTATCTGAGAGAATCTATTTATTGAATGATTGAGCATATGGCCTCAGACTACTCAGCTTTGTCAGTTAAACTGAACTGAACTGAAAACCAGTTGTATCATTCTTGGGAAATTTTGAATGAAGATGGGATAAAAATAGATACATTGACAACACATTGTGAATGAACAGTAACATTTTTAGTGATAAACTCTTTATGCCAACAGTGTTACTAGAAGACTGATATTTTTTATAATACAATACAGTGTCACAATTACATAACTGCTAATAAATCTTTTTTTATTATTTTTACTAACCAGAAAGAGATAAATTAATTTGAACTTTTACCAGATGTCAGTTCACTCAACCTTCTTTAAGAACCAGTCTGGCACTTATTTGACTTAAATGAGCAATGTGCTCATTTTGTCTGTCTGATATCAAAGGTCACCTGCAGAGGTCTCATAGAGTCCATGTCTGTGTGGGTCAAAGCCATTTAAAAAGCAGAAGGCGGCCAAAACATATTAAGCTTTAAATGTTAATGCTGGCCAGTATTAAAGCCAAGGTAATATGTTTTGATCCCCAAAGGAGCTTCTAGCAATCATTCACTAAATCTGTTTGGTTATAAAATCACCAACCATATAGCTCAGCGTTGTGAGCCCACATTTAACTTAAATCAATAAATAAAACCAGGAGGACTCCAGTCAGTCAAATTCAACTGCTCCCAGTTTCTCAGCTCACCTCTGACCAGCTGACCAGTGCCAAACTTACAATATTTTTAAATATGGGCCAACATTCTTACAAGAACATGCATTCCTGGTATCTTGCTATAATACATATTTTTATTTGTACATTCTGAATTTTAACAAGTTAAAAGTCATACACCCCATTGTGCTTCAAATTGGTTTTGCAAAAACACTCCATCAATTTATAGCATTTTACATTTTTGGTATATATCTTTTTGTTATTTGACTAGCTTCTTTTGTTTTTCCTTCATCTTTAAATACATATTAACCATGGTTAGGAGTTTTGTATACCTGCGAATAGAGTCAATTAGTTTCATCACCTTGTAAAGGGAGGATTTTCAGTACCTAAAAACAAAGGGGGAGATTTTTAAACTGTTCTGTCCAACATAAATAGTTTGCAAAACTGACCTTTTCTGCAGTGGTTACCTCAGAATTGTTCAATTTATCAAACTTGCTCCACATTTTCAGTAATGTAATTGACCAAAAATATTTCACCACATTTTGCTTTGAAAGGGTTCTTTATTTAGACAAATCTAATGTATTTCTTAACTTCAAATACTTCAGCATCACTATTCTGGACAAACAAAGTGGGGATTCTATAGTATTTTCATCCATCCAGACAAACCTTCTTTCCATAATTAAACATAATTATAGAAAGAAATTTGCCAGAAGCAAATATATCCGTTTTTTGTTTTGTTTTGTTTTTTTTGCAGTTTTTAGTTAAATTGATTTTAGTACACTGTAACGGGCTGGTGACCTGTCCACAATGTATCGGTCTCTCACCCAATGAGAGACACCCTCAATTGGGTGTACAAAAGCAGCTGGGGGCTACTTTTGTACATGATTGCTACTTACACACACAATACTCTGCTGCTATTATTAAGTTATGTTAAACCACTGTTACATATTTAACACTCTACAAAGTGTGTAGGGAAAGTACAAGATTTTATTTTGCTATTTGTGCATAGATGAATTGGGTTCCTGATTCTTTACAATGCACCTTGCTTTTCATATGGTAACTTAAACATATTTATAGAATCATGTTCCACATGCATTCAGATTAGAGCTGGCTGATTAGAGTGGACCCATCTGGCTATTCTGCTTGCTGGTAACTTAGCACTTGTGTTAGATGATGGGGTTGTTTTGCAGCTCCCAGTCAGATTTATAGTTGGTACATGAAAAACAAATCTATCCATTTAAGTCCACCCTCGGTCTCTTTGTGAACTGCTTTCATTCGTTATTTGTAACCAGATTACCAGGAACTCTATGCAATATTCTCAACATATGGTTCAGAGGCTCTCCTGCTGCTGTACAGAATAGAAGTAAAGTAACTAAAGATCAAGTGTAAATTAAAAACAGTAATTAACTTCCAAAAACACATTAGTTGTACTTGACAATACTCCTTTCAGTATACTGACCTTCTATGACAGATAAGTCACATAAATGAAAAGTTAGTTTTGTTGCGAGGTTAAATTTGACAAATGAATACAAATTAATTTGATTTCATCTCCATTGCAAGTAAATAAGGAGAAAATATGTTGATCTTTAAAAAAAACAATTGAACATAAAAACAAGATGTATGGTGAAAAAAAATTTTTTCTTAAGTCAACCATGCACAGGGGGACAAGTTTTGAAGGGCCGATTTGTCACATTTTACTGGTGTGTTCCTCTTGTCTTTCTCAGACTCATCTGACTCAGTTGGCATTAGACAGCTCTATTGGCAGCTTCTAAAAGAGAAGCACATGTCATCAGGCCAAATTACAAGTCAACAATTTTAGGAGACTTGACACACATTGAGATCTGACATGCATCTAAATAAACAGTTTCTCGGTTGTATAACTCAAGGGTCATGATCAATGTATGATTTTAAACTCCAAGGAATATCTTCTATAAGACAATAGGTTATCTTAATACAAGCTAAAGTCATGTTAAAGGCCTTTTTCAAATATATTGGTCAGATTAATGAAATATATGCCAAAAGTTAGACTCCTTTAGGATTCATGTACCTAAATGGCCTTGACATTTTAAAATCTAAGTCCAAAAAAAAAAACAGCTATTGGTACCAAAGTGGAGGATCTCATTTACTTGTCAGACATGGGTACCATTGTGTTTCAGTTCATTGCAAAGTTTTTGTCTTGGCTGAAATTTCACTTTAAACAGAAGATAATCTGTTCATGAGATTGAGAACCTATTGAGGTTAGAAAGCTGTTGACTTTTTAGTGTTTTTACTATCTTCATCATCAATAATGTAAAATATCAGTATTATGTAATGTAAAAGTCAGTGTTATGTCTGTAAATGTATAGCTCACGAGGCTTGAGACTGTTTTATACATAGGAATGGATCGCTGTATGTGTTGGAAGTTATAGAGATTGATGGGGCCTGGAGCAGCATTGCTGTCTTTAGCAGTATCTGACTGGACACCTGTCAGTAGACCTGCACAAATTATGCTATTTCTTGAATTCTCAGTTCTGCTAGAGATATTTCTGCCCCTTTTCTGTCCTCTACCAGCTACCAGTATGGACCTCATGTTGGCTTGAGGAGATTTTTTCCTCCTTCCATTCTCATGTCAAACCTTTTTCGTTTCATATTAGTCAGTGAACTTTCAAATGTTGATGGCATTTGCAGCATTACAAGTGATTTGCCATAGCTGTGACACCAGCACTGTAGTTTTGCTCGTATGTTCCAGTACTCCAGGCCAAATTTATTTTAGGTTAACCTAAATGTTTGCCAGTTTCAATAACAGTCACCCAGTAGTCCTACAGTTCATTTAAACATTTGGGCCAATGCCAGCCTTCATATTGTGCTTAGAGGACCTTGATTATGCTAATAACAAGGGGTGTAACAATATGATGCGCAATATTAGGATCAAACAAAAAAATGGATTTCATAAATAGATGTAAATAAAATTAGCTTAATGGAGAATTGACCAGTTAAAGTTTGATTAGTACCTACATGTATTTTATATGTTTTAAATAGAGGTTACCAAGCACAGTAAACTTTGAAATAGCCCTTTAGTACCACTAAGCAGCTCAAAAGCAGATACCAACTTTAGCATTGTTATTGGCTGGTAGCCAGCCAAAGTACTCACTGTGATTTATGTGCTTGTATCTTGTCTATCTGTGATGGGCCAAGCAATAAAATACCTTTTTTGGTTTAAGGCCAAAAATCTTTGTTTTTTAACCCAAAAGACAAACTTGAGTAAATGATAAAAAATGAGAATATTGGGCCCATAAAAAAGGTCCAGATAACTGAACTCAACTCAAACAAACAGACTTACCTAAATGAGACAAAACACAAAAAGGGGAGAACATACAAACATCTAACTGAAGCTAACATAAGAAAATCCCATTTCCTCCCCTATGGTCCCATGTTGTGGTACGAACCAATCTACAGGTCTTTATATGTTTGCTCCACCCCTTTTCCACCTCTTTGATTCCCTCTGAAGAACTGGAGCAGCTGGAACTGAGGTAACCCCCCAAAAAAGAGATTAACACTTGACTTAGTGTAAACTAAAATGTGTGCACTTTTTTTTAGAATGGAGCGTTTTGATTGTGTAAAACTATAAACAAACATTAATTGTTACTCTGTAAATTAAATCCTATATTTAAAGAAACAAAAAAAATGTGTGTTGAGATTTACTATGATTGATTGTAGCAGTGAGCATTACCACGTCTGTGTGACTGTAACTGCAGCCATCACACTGTCACTAGGTCAGTTTCCTTATTTTAAACGTATACCAAGTTAAAAGGTGATTTACACTACTTCAGTGCCTATAATCAAGTGTTGCCAGCTGCACCTGGCTAGCCCTTAGCCAGGTGCAGAAGCACAGTTAGCATCTGCCAGAGGCCTTCCCACCAGGGCTAAACTAAACAAACTGTCTAAAAGCTTTTTAATGACTTTAGACTATATTTGTCACCTCTGTTTGAAAATATGTTCAAGTTAAAAATATGAAATACTGAGACTGGAACTGAATAGCATTGCAGTGTAGAGAAACTCTTTTAAACATATTGTGATTTATATAACATTTGCTTCATTTACATCAAGCACTCAAGTCACAGTTTTTCTTAAGCTGATACTCTTGGACACTTGAGGTGAAAAATTAAATAACCATTTTATATTTTGATACGTTATGTATGTTATATGTGCTGAATGCAAGATTGTCTTCCTGGAGAATGGACCAGATAAAAAAAAGAAGCAATTTTTCTGAGATAAACCTTACATTTTTAGTCTGTAAGAGTGATTCAAATGTATTCTTTTACAACAATTTAGTACCAGAAACTATTTTTCCTCATTTTTGCTGTTTTTGGTTGGTCACCTATTAGCCAAGCAAACACTGACTCTTAAACCAATAATAGTCAGCTTTTTATGATACTTTTCATTGTGACAGGGCTGATGCATAATCTCTTACCGGTCATTAACCTCAAAGAAAATTATGTTTTTATCACCATCATTTGCAAGAAGTGTATCTAAATGGAGGAGAATACTGTTTGAGATATTGATAGTGTTTGTAAAGTTAGAGGAAGCTCACTGCAAATATTTTTCTGCAGTCTGTGTTTAGGTGAAAGGTCACTTCTGGAAGTAATCGAAAAACAACTGCAATTATATGTTTGCAGTCTACAGCTTTGAGAGCTTTGTGTGATTGCAGGATAGTTTGAGAGAAAATGGAAATCAATTGAGGCAAAGAAAGTGGAGAGATTTAAAAGGGTCAGCTTTTCTGCACAGATGGTAATAATACTTATCACAATACAATTATGTGGTTTTTGTGGTTCGCTGCAGTATGTTGTAGATTTTCAAATGTGAACATTCATGTTCCTGTACACTCATGTCGCTGTGGACTGTGAGTTACTTGCTGTTGTCACAGGTCACTTTACATGTTTGCTTGAATTTTCCCCAGATAAGCGCATGGATTCAGCTCACAGATGCAACCTGTGGGAAAACGCCTTTTATATACACTGCAGAGCTTTACAGTAGCTGAAAGATTATCACCAGTTTCTCTGTTTTTTTTTCTTACAAACACACATTTCTCTGCTCATTTTTGTATTGAATGACATGGCACTCGGTTTTCATAGGACCTGTGTGTCCAACTTGTAGTTACTTGTGTTAGTAAAGGGAGGCTCCAGTTTCACTTGCATGCTAAGGTTATACCTTTGCTGTGTTTGACTCAGGAAGAATTTGTTTTCTTAACTTACCATGACCTCTGCTGCTTTTTTTTTTTTTACTTTTCCACTAAAAGAATGTGTAACTCAACGCCACTGGACCTCACTTAAAAAAACGGATGATAGGCCTGTACCTCTACAACATCAACAGTTAATATGCTGGCTGGCTGTGCTTCAAGCATTTTTTTTTCTCTTTTGTCATTTATGCTTTTGATTTTTTTTGACCTTGACACTTCTATTTTGCATAAAAATAGTTTATATTGATTCAATGATCCCTCTGAATTCTTCATCATGAAACATGACAGAGGATCCAGATTTTACTGAATCCTATCTGCCCATTTGAGTCATAAATCTCACCTAAAGCTTTTCATTTTCTTCATAATAATCAGGTCATATTTTAATTGAGTGGCACTGGCTTATCTATTTATTTCACAATAAAAAAGCTCCTTACTTCCACAGTGAGTCTTTAATAGTTTGAAGTTGTGTTTTTTGTTTTATTTAGTTTTATAAAGTGTTTTAGTGCATGGAACAAGTGGATTACATCAACAAAATTCTTGAGTCATTTGTGGGATAGCAAATAGTCAATATTGTGCTGAGACCTTCATTTTGGGCAATATGTTTGGAATTCCAGACTGGCGCTGTTCAAGTTGACATGTGAAAATTCTCGGCAATGCAAAGGTTTTTCCCATAGATGGACAGTCCAGCTCAGGCCCAACCCCCAGCCCCACTGTAAAAGGATAGATTACATTTCATTCATACCATAACCTTTCAGTTTGCCTTTAGTGTTTTAAATACAATAGGAATACAATTTTAGACAGCATTCTGAATGAATCCCTTAATTATCACAGTCAGAAAGAGTAGTATTTCACACGTGTGACCCAGTTGTTTACATTATTTGAATCCAGCTCAAACTCTGACCAGGAGTGCTCCCCAGTTGCATTGCTTATGCCGGAGAGGAAGCTGGATTTCTTAATAAGACCCTTCTTAGTTTCACTGCAAAACTCTGAGGCTTATGGGGTTTAAGAATGAATTCCACAAACTTCCAAGTAATACAGGAGAAATATTTAGTCCAGTGGAAATCTCTGCCAGTTTTCACTCAAATTATGGCGCAAATGTTAACTTGACTACATTTAAACCTCAAACCAGTGAGCATAAAATCTTAATATGTCCACTTCCAAGTCAAGGGAGATTACAGATGTGTGTTTCAGACATACTATTGATTCAGACTGACATTTAGAAATACAATTTGGATTTATTTGAAATGTTTTGCATGTTGTGCATAAGAAAATTACTGATTTCTATTTCATTTTACTGTTATCTTGTGAGTGTGTTGCTTCAGTTACAGCTGTTAGTGCAGTATGATGGAAAGACTGCCTTAAATAGTTAGTTTAATTACTAAAACACATAAAAACTGTGTCAATATGTTGGCTGAGCTTTTTCAGTCTAGTGTATTTTTAATATTTAGAAATCAAAAGCTTAACATCTTACATAGACATTTTATTTAAGTGGTGCATTGGTTCAGTTGTGGAATTTCAGGTCATGAGATTGTATAATGACTGTTTAATGTGTGCAATAAGGCAAACTAAACAAAGTCAGAGATATGTCCTATTTAAATGTAACACATCATTATATAGTTCTAAGAAGGTTTTGAATGAATAATAAATTTATCCCATTTTTACAATCTTTAATGTGATGTTGCTCTCCAATTGGAGCATGCATGCAAAACAAACAAAAAAAAACTGCTGCCTATTTTCAGATTGTTCCTAATTAAAGAGAGACCATTCACTGTTCTATTTTCTACATTTTAATTAAGAACTAGTGGTTAATTTGCTACATTTAAATTAAAATTTTACTTCTGAGAATGTAACAGATTAGATACAAGAGACAGATTTTATTTGAGTGAAATCTAAACACAGTCATTACACAAAGGATAGTAGAGATCACAAATATGAGATTTCTATCTAATATACATGTTTTATAACAGCATGTTACAAAAACTACAAAAATCTTATAGTCCTGGTAAGATGCGTACTAAAAATATTTTGTTTTCAAAACCTAAAATTCAATTATTGTGCAGAAATGTTAGCCTATGTCTGTATTATTATTGGGGTTCATGAAGTTTATTTTGCTCTTGTTTTGTTTTAATCCTGTTTTCGTGTTAATCCTGTTTAAACATGCAGCACCCACTGTCCCTCATATTTTAAGTGTTTCCCTGACTCCACTCGCCTGACTTAAAATAGGTGATTAAACACAAACATGAAAGACAGTGGGCTCTGAGGACCAGCAATGAAAACCTGTGCTATGAAAATGTTGAAAAATATTCATATTAAGTTGCTTTTGTGCTACAATTTAAGCTGTAATATTTCTCTGTTGTGCACATAATTTTCTTCCTTTTACCTAAGATTTTAAGCAATTTTCAGTCAAGCAGAAATATGGTATAAGCACAGAAGCACCAGTGACCTTATTGCATGGGAAATTGAAAGCTTGATTGAAAGCCAAAATCTTTTTTTTTGGTGAAACAAAAGATTTAATCCCCAGGGCTTCAAAAAGAAATAACTGCACAAAAACCTTGTGCATGTTGTTATTCAAGAGAAATAGGGAAATAAATTCAAACTTGGCATGTCTGTAGTGCAGAAAACATTTTTATTATTGTAAGAAATTATGTAAAACAGCTCTCTATTCTGGGTGCTGTGAAAAAAATATTTTAATGCTGCTCAATTGCAGAAGTGTTTCCAAGGTAAAGGTATTGAGCAGTTCAGTCCATTGGGAGCAATAAAAGCGAAAATGCTTATTCGAGCTCTGAGTGCACCCCGGAGATGTTTAACATTCATATGTTACCACTGCTGTTGTGATAGGATACAATGCAAGAGGTATAGTCTGCGTTGGTTGGTTACCTAAGTAATAAAGTCATTTAGATATTTTCTGTGATGTAGGAGCAAACTGATTCTGAAAATTGCCACCTGTGATCCTGGATTGGCTAAAAATCGCAATGTGACTTATTTTACAGATTTTCCTGACTTTTTTATAGATATGCGGATAAATACAGATTAGTTGCATTACCTAAATGTGTACACAGATCCATATAGACTTATCAGATTTCAAGTTTTCAATAGACAACCAAGTTTACATAGATTAAAAGTGCATAAGCCTCTGTGTGACTCGCCTCAAAACACATTCAAGTTGATAATGCAGGCAAGGGTTATTTACTGATGTCAGGAAACCTTAAAACTTAACATAAAACTGTTAATGTGGTTTAAAAGCCTTTTATTGGGTTACCCAAGAAAGTGCCAGATTGAACACAGTTGGTCTGTCCCTTGTCAACATGTTGGTTTGCAAATAGAAATAGAAATGCACTTTTTACTTGCAAGAAAGAAAAAGAAATCATTATCTGGAGTTATTTTCATCTCAAAAATCAGATATTCTTTTTCTGGAATTTACATGAGCATAATTCTCTACACTTAAGGTAATTTCAAGGTTTTGCTTGATTTTTATTTATTTATTTTTTTTACAGCGTTTGATTCTTGTGGCTTGCTCGTGTTCTTTGATCTGTAAGGTTTCAACCTATCTTTACTTGCATATCTGTTTATTCTTTTCCATTTGATTTCCATGACAAGTTTTTTCAATATTTAAATTTTATCATCCTCTCAGTTTGTTGTTGCTCATTTCTGCTCTTTTGCTTTCTATTTATTCAATGAAAATACCTTCCTGCCATTTCCATTTGTCTGCGCCTGGGTCCCTCCTTCCATCCAGCTGCAATACATAAGTCTGGTTTCGCAGCAGGTACTTAGTGTCTCTTTGCATTGGCAGGAAATTAGTTTTGAGTGTATAATATTTCTGTGTGTGTAAAAATAAGGACATATTATATACCAGTAACTGTCATGAGTCTTAACATCTGCAAGTAGTAATTCATTCATTGCCAACTTTATGGATTACTTGCCAGCCCCTTCCACAATACTTCTAAAATGTTTTTTTTTTCTCTATATGTAGTAAATAACTCAACATAACACATTATTGTTGGGGAACGTCAGTGTTATGACTTAGTAGCATAATATTTTTTTACTTTAAAATGTAACAAAGTTGTTTTCTACTATTTAAAAAAAAATGGAAGTGGTTTCAAAGTAATAAGTCTAGATTTGATTAAATAAACCCTTTTTTTAATGAATTTTCAGATTTACAAAAAAATGCAAAATTTTCTCTAATTGAGAATAAGATTCTTTGTCTTAGCAAGAATACCTCAATAAATAAAGTTAAAATTTTGAAAAGAGTGGAATAATTGTTAATTGAAAGTCAGTGTTGTAGTCAAGACCACCTAACCCAAGACCAAGACCAGAGTGCATCGAGACCGAGACAAGACCAAGATTTTTAGGGTCCGAGACCGAGTCAAGACCAAGACCAGCGCTCCGCGCTACATGACACAATAAAATATGAAATATGATCAAAATTGCTAATCAAATTGATCTGAAAGATTCACATTCCCATAAAATCACCTAGATATTAAATACTTGCTGAAATACATGTAAATTTAGCCAATATTAAAAGCAGAACAAACTCTTTGTTCTGCTTATCTAAAGCGATAATGCCCTGTTCATTTGCCCATATCAATGATGTCAGAAATCACCACCGTCTACACTATTATACATAACAATTGAGGCGATGCCATGACGGTAAACAACGCTCAACTATGAACACTGACCAAAGAGCAACAAGCAAGAAGTAACCAAGCACAAAGCGCCACCATGACTGTTGTCACCCTCTTTCCCACTGCATGAAGCAGGCAGCAGCCAGGCTACCATGATGGCAGACATTACAGCTGCCACTTTGAATGAAAACAATCAATGAGTAATGAGTTATAATAAATAAATATCAATGTATATAATTAAATAAAATAATAATAGCTAATAGTCTACGCAGAGCATCACAAGAACAAAGAACGGTTCTCAGTGAGGCTCCAGTCCTCTATCTTCTTAATAAAGAGAAGTTCAAAAGACTCGGATTGCTTATGAATGTCACATCACTATATTGCAGACTTTTGGACACAGTGTTGTCCCAGTCAACACCTCCACACAATAATTCAGCTCAGTGAGTGATTTTTTTTTCATCACAAATGCTTATGTGTCTCTGTACAGCTAGCTTTGCTAACATCACGTCAACTGAGCTTACCTTTCTTTGAGTTTCTGTGAAAGCAAGTCGCTGCTGAATTAGCTGTCGCCATCGAATTTCTTATGATTTATGCAGCTCAATTCTACTACTGACGATTAGACAGACATCTTGTGCCGCTCAAAGTAAACCACTGCACATGTCTTGGAGCGCCACATGTGAGTGAAAGGTGGGGAGGGTTGGGGGAGTAACAGAAACACGGAATTGGTAAGTTACGTTATTGCTTGGATTTTAATTGGTGCATTTTGCATTTAGTGAAAACAAACATGTTAACAAATAAACTGGACAGTATGCTGTAAGTTTAGTGATATTTCCACAGTTGCAGTCTTGACTGGTCTTGAAATAAAATCCCGAGTCCTCAGCGCCCGAGAACGAGACAAGACCGAGACCAAATGCGGTCGAGTCCGAGACGAGACCGAGACCATCTCGAGACCAAGATCTTTCTTTAAAGATTGAAATATTGCCATTAAATGCTGATCCTTAAGTGATCCAGTTATGGTTCAGTTATGAATCCATAGCTGATATTAATAGAGTAATATGATTTCTTTTTTTATCGTGGTCAAATTTCACTGCTGTCTTTTAGCACTGGAATAATATTGCAAACAACAAAAGTAAAAGAAAAGTTGCCAAGCAATTTGCTAAACTCCTTAACTTTCATGATGACACCTCTTCATCATGAGACATTCATAATGAGGAGGAATGTGTCCTCTCATTCACAATGTCAATGTGAGACATTGTCTTAAATGTCAGCATTTTGATGGTGACAGTTACGGAGTTTATAAAAAAATAAATAAACTGAAACTCAAAACAATAAAGCATAAGGCGCACAACTGCCATCCAAACAACCTATAAACAAATAAACAGCTTTCTTTAACTCATTATGGTAAATTATTTTAAAAACTCTATTCAAGCAGAACAGTGCTACATATATCTTTACAAATTCTGAGTTGTCCTGTTCTCTTATCCTTTCTGTGTAGCACTAGTCGGTGTCTGAAGCTCAGTGGAGGACCTTAGTACCCTCTTGATTTTCTCAGTATGCTTAAATGCTCTTTTGTTGTTCAGTGTATCACCATCTTAAGTGTCAATTGTTAATCTTTCCTATCTTGGTTTAGCAAACTTTTTTCATCACAGTCTACTTGTTCATAACATTACCTGCCATGAGGACACTGGAGCCCTCATGGACCCATTGACGTGCATGTATGAGTTTTAAGGGTGACTTTTAAGGGGTTAACTAAATTCGTCATGAGGACACTGAAATGTCTTTTCTCACAAGCGCTATAGTCAAGGTGACCATCTGTACAACACTGATCTTCAACATGCAAAACAGAGGGGTGCAATATTATCAACGTGTAAGAAACACCTTGAATAATTATGTGATGCCTAATTAGTCTAGAATGGAGTTGCTTTATTTAGTAGGCAGTCACAATCAGGGGGTGTAGTAGAAAGAGTGTCCTTGTCCTAGTTCTAACAGACTGCGGGAGACTTGATTCCTTTGCCTAACAGAGGAGAAATGGTTGATTGGAGTGGTGCCCTCTACATGTTTCACCTTTTAATGTTTAAACGTTTTCATCGCTGATTGCAATGTGGAGCTCAACTCTAATCACTTACAGCTTATGGGGCATTAGTTTAGTTTTATCACTTCCTGAAAGAGTTCCTTTAAGTTTGTTGTTATGGCATCAAATTACATTTGGTAAAATACGCTGTTTTAGTTTTCCTCAGTCAGTTACACTTTGTCACATTAGGGTTAATTAACACAGTGCAACACAATGCAGCACAAGGACTTAATAGGTCGAAAGATTTGTATGCCGAATGGACTCAATTTGGGTTCACATTCAATTATCATCAGTACTCCTTTTTTCATGTCAAAATAAAATATGAAGCTGAAATAATCTATGCAGGGAAGGAGTTGCTTTGCTGACTGCGTGTCAGGATTGTAAATCACATGGCTTTGCCTTTACAAGAGCTTTATAAAAGTTTTCAGTGATGGCAGTGAGTTGATAAAAGTGAATGCAAAAACAGCAGACAGCTCACCTGAACTTGCATAAAGTTCACCTTCATCAAAACAGTTAATATTTTATGTAATGGATAAAATAAATAAATAAATAATGGAAAATGGTATGTGGTTTGCATGTGTTTACTAAAATAAATCTAAAAAGTCTGGCATGCATTTCACCTCTCCTGAGCCAATACTTTCTAGAGCCATTCACAGATATTCCAGCTGCCCTAATGTTCAGGATATATTCTGCCAGTTTTGCAAATCTAAAGTGAATTTTTTGTCCATTCATCTTTTTTAGAATAACTCAAACTATGGCTGATTAGATGGAAAACATCTGTAAAGAGAAATATTTCTCATCTTATTACAGATTGTGTATTGGATTTAGGCGTGAAGTTCGAATGGGAGATTTTAACAAATGGATATTTTTTTTGCATTACCATGGCCCTCTTGGCTGCTTCTATGGTCATTGTTCTCCTTTCCTTGCAGTTTAGTTGGGCAGTCATGTTTTGGTTGGCTGGTGGTAGGGGCAGACAATATCAGGGCAACATGTAATTGCAAAGCTGTTGACATGGCAATATTTATTGCAGTTAATACTAAATTTTCTTATTGTCTTGTTTCTTTTGCCTCATCATATTTTTCCCATCAATCTTGTTGAAGATTGGCATCTTGACCAATACAAAATGGTCTTTAAGTCAGTGAAAGTCTATTAATAATGCAAATAATTTTATTGACATAAGTAATTTACCTGCAAGGCACCCAAGGCACTGTAGGCACTTAGCAGTATTTGGTAATATCTTACCATACTACTATTTTTGAATTCTGATATTGTATTACAAAATTGATATTAGAACAACGATTGTGATTTGACATGTAGTTCAGCTCTACTTTGCACTTGTCCCATAATTGTCTATTTTTGAATTAGGAAACAGATTCAATGATGTTCAAAGGTTAGGGATTCTCTGAGCTAATCGGATGTTTAAAGTTTGGCAATGCTGTTTTATAAGCTTTTGTTTTCTCCACAGCTTTATCTCTGACCAGTGTGTTGTGTTTCTTGGCCTTTATGATGTTGTTTGTTCACTAATTCTCTCTATCAAATCTTTGAAACATTCACTGAATAACTGTTTATACTAAGAATAAATTGTAGACAGATAGAATCTATTTACTAATTAGGTGAGTTCTGAAGTGGTGTTGACTTTATTTACAGTTATGAGAGTAATAGAGGACTAAATACCAAGGCATGCCACATTTTTCCGGTATTCATTTGTTAAGAAATTCAAAAACATGTATCCTTTCAACTAAAATGTAAAATTCAAGTAAAAGACATTAAAGTTTTTGGTTGTGATGTGATAAAAACTCAAGGGGTGTGAGTACTTTTGCAAGGCACTGTATTTCACATAAGTATTGGCATTTATTGAATCTCATGGTCCTAACATTGGAACCACCTAACTTCTAACTACTATCTGTATTTTTAGTTGTCTTGGTATAGTCATTAATATTTTTTAAAATGTCCAAAGCATCTGATTGTTACATAATATGTTGTAGTTTTAAGCTTTTGATGAAAATTGAAATGTTGCATTTGATCTTCTGCTTTCTTGCTTACATAATGCAAAAATTATCCTCTTATAATTTTAGGGAACATTGCAGTCAAAGCTATGTGCTTTGTCTGTTTAAACACACACACTCACATGTATGCATACATCCTTGTACTTCTATACAAACTGACTTCCATTTGTTTTGACTTTCATTCATTTTAGCAATTGTATTTATGCCTAACCCAAGCATTTTCCCCAACCCTATTCATTACTAGTCTATTCCTAATCCTAACCAAAACTTAATTCACACCATACCTTTAAGTCCAACTGATAGAGCCCAGTAGAAGTGCAAAAAAAAAAGTAAGGATTGGGAAAACGTCATTTACTTTCCACAGATGACCTCCCTTTGTTAGTAAATATTGTGAAAGTGGACCTCTATAAGTCGCGTATACAAGTACGCGCAAACACATGCACCCACACACACGCACACAATGTTTCCATCTGGGACAAAAGTGCTGTTCTTTAGGCTTACGACCAAAGCAGGGTATAATTAGGAGCTAAATGCTGCTTCAAGTCAGAATGTGGTTTGGAGGCATTTCCAAAGGACAACCAGTCTTGTGGTTTGTGGTTTTTATCATCAAATGTAAATTGCACAGTTGAAGAGGAGTGGCACTGACTCATAGAGTTTAGAATATCCAGGGACCTCATCCGCTAAAACATTCATGTGGTACAATATGTCAGAAGTAACATATTCATGTTTTTTCCAGATAATGGACAGACGGGTAAAAAGTAGTTTCAGCACAGTTGTAATTTACTAGTCCCAACAATTTTCTGAAGAAAAAATAAAACATAGTTCTAGGTGGAAAGTCCAATACCCTTTGGGACAGGACTTTGAATGCATGCCAACAACAAGGAAGTGAATGTTAGCCTATGGTGTAAAGAATGGCAAATGACCAAAATAAGTACATAAGACAAACATTCAGCTGTATTTGCATAAAAGAAGCTCTTCATGGCAACCAGAGTAAATATTATTAAAGCATTATTTATCATCCATGTGATGAGGTGTGATCTGGAAAATAAAGTTTCAACTTTATAGCTAAGTTTTCCTTAATAACTTATCCCCACTGAACAATCAGTGAACAGAGAGGGTTCTTATTAGAAAGCTTTTTTGAAATATAGACATTAATATGAGTTGTGTTTCTAGTCACACCGTTGTGATCTACGAGTTTATGCTTTCAGAACAAGAAAATAATGCAGTTATAGCAATGTGTGTGTTCATTCTTTGTGTCTTAGTAATCATTACATACCAAGATAATTCATGAATTGCTTGATTACAGAGTGAAGTTTGTCTTGAAATGAAAACCAGACATTAGAAATTCACTGCAATATTTCCCTCGTAAACACCGCCATTCAGAAAAAAAGAAAAGCCTTGTCTTTTACATTTTGAAACAAAGTTATTATTTTAGAATTACTGTCATTTATATAGTTAAGTGAACCTACTGATTCTTTAGGGTGCTTTCACCAACCTTGAGCCACATTACAATTACTCCCTCTGGGTCAGAGTGGAGTCTCAAGTAGAGGAGTTCAAGTATATCCATTACTTGTTCATGAGTAGTGATAGAATAGCATAATAGATGGATAGTCATCCTTGCCGCTAGTAATGTAAACTCTGCTCTGATCTCTTTAGTAAAGAAAGATTAGTCTGTTTACTGGCCATTGGAATTAGCTAGAAAGAATAGAAAATGTTAGAGGTGAGATTGATATCTATGTTTATGCTTGATCTTATGTTGAATAGATGGATGGATGGATGGATGGATGGATGGATGGATGGATGGATGGATGGATGGATGCCTTCACATTGGAGGAAATTCTTGCTACAGAATCTAGTTGCTCTTTGCAGCATCCTGTGGGATATTAAGAAGTAACCTTTTTATCACTATTGATTGAGCGTTAAGATGACTTTGTGCATGTACAAAACCTCCATTATGCACACAACAAAAAATGTGTCCCAAATGTGTTCAAATGTAGCTATATTCTGATAGCTACTGTAAGTCATTTAATAGTGGGGTCATCATGTATAAAAACTGTATAAAAACCTTCTTAAAATAGGATTTAAGAAGACTGACCTACATCAAAGTCTTGTTTTCAATCAGAAAGGGTAATGATGTGTTCCTCAAGTCTGCTGTGCCTTTTGTTCCACATTAAGAAGAACCAAGAGTTGCCTGTTGACTGTAGGTAATTATTTCAGAATTGTGTGGTTTTTGTGGTCTGTTTTAACTTCTTGCCTTATCAAGATTCTGTTTTGTGCTCTCTACAAAAATCTACCTCACAAAGCATTTAAATCTCTGATTCACTGCTCAGCATTTCAGGAAATGACTCTGGTTAACCAGGACTTTTTATTAAAAAAAGAAGAAGAAGAAAAGAAAAGCAAAAGTCAATCCACAATGAGGGTTTGCTAGCAATGTAGCAGAAACCCAAGGTCTGCTCGGCATTTGAATGGCGCCTATCCATATGACTTCATTTTTGGTGTTCAGTTAAAAGAAAATCTTCTTTCATCTTTTTTCCCAACTTCTTTTGAAATTAACACATGCAGAGTGAAGCTATTCATTTTACATTCATTCTGCAAACCACCCAAAGTGACCAAATGCCTAAGCAAACTGAAATCCAAATGTATCTTCATTTATTTTTTTTAAATTACTTATTAAACTTAAGTGGCATGACACTGACAGAGCAGCCTGAATACATTTCTGCCTTATATTCTTGCAGAGCATTGCAGCTGAAGTCGTCATGCTGCAGTTTGCATAGAGAAACAAACTTGTGGTTTATATTCGAGACTGGTGATGGAAAACACACAGATATATGATGTATATTTTTTCAGTTTTTTTATACTGGCACAGACCCAAAAGTGGTCAACAAAAAGAGGCTGTGTTTTGAATCAAATACAGTAAATAAGAATGTTCATGTTTCTCCCTGTGAAAGTTGTGTTTGCCTTAGAGGTTTGGACTCTGGCCAGCGCAGGAGGAATAGTTTTCAGAAGTAATCTGAGGGCATACTTATTACCAAGGATTCTCCTCCTGAATTTGCAAATGATACTCTTCTTCCTCATGTTTGAGGGTAAATTAGAAATAATACCTTTTTTTGTTGTTTTTACAAAAAAGAAAATATACATTTGTTCACAGTTTCTGATTTTATTTTCAGCTTAATTCCCAACAAGAGTTCTATCTGATAGTCACAAAATACTTATTACAAATAGTGAAATCCTTCTTGCTGCATGAATCATTTCACTATCCATAGCTGGTCATTTATTGACTGAACTTTCACCTAAAGCACCATTGGGAAGTTGCTGAGGTGAAAATTGAGGTAATGTCTCAGGAGCTGTCAGTGGAATATTCTATATTGGCATAGTTATTCCAGTAAACAGGTTGTATCTATCCTTGTTCGCCTGTGGTCAGATGTTGTTCCATCTGTGGTTGTTTACCATGCAAAGCCATAAACGTCTTCATTCTGTAGCCTTATTCAGTTCCCAGACTGGACATCCTTATTTCTGCACAGAAAGCAATGAAAATATTGATGGATTGAGGTATTGTGGGTTTGTATGGAGAAAACCCACAAGAGCTTGGTATTTTTGCAGTTTATGTAAAGATTGCAAAAATCAGAGACTTTTTTAAAGGCAATTTATGCCAGTCCTTGTTCAAAATTGTCAAAGATTTTATTTTTGCAGAATATAGATAGATATTCCAGAGTTCTTTTATTTTACATCCAAATCAAGATATTATTTGGATTTGAGGGGTGAGAGTGATGTTCAATTTATGTACTTAGGATTCCACCGTACTTAATGTATTTATTTTGGCAATCTGAAGGACTGAATACAAACAGAAATTTACTAATGCCAACTTTTTTTATATATTCTACACATACAGTGTCTGCTAATTCTACCACTTCAACTTCTCCACCTTTAATTCTGGAACTTTCAGTGTATTTTATTTGTAATGCGTGTTCAGGAGTAAGAAAAAGTAGCACATAATGTTGTTTTGAGGAATCAAAATAATAGTTGCAGGTATCAAGGAACACCAAGGCTTTAAAGCATTCTGGTTTCAAAAACCACTAAAATTTTCAATCATACTTTTCTTGGCTTATGGTTTAAAAACCTCTTTGTGAGTTTCCTGAGAAAATGCTGGAATGACTGGAGGATTTGTTTTTTTCTGTTGATGAAAACAATCACATTGGTGTAAAGCTATATTACTATCATAAAATAGAAGCAATTTCTTGTGTTTTTAGTGAAATGTTATTGTGCCATGAAGTTGTCATTCTGGCTTAGACCTAATAAAGACAAAAAAAAAAAACCCACACACACTAGTTAGGAAAATTCCAAAGTATAAAGCTTACTTGGGTTATAAAACAATCACATAGTGCATGGAGGACTATTTTATTAACCATCCAAAAACTAAAAGTCTTGGCCCAACTGAAAAGCTCCTAATACATGGCTATTAGTATAAGCCTAGAGGCCTATCGCAACTCTGGAGGAGCTCTATAGATCCATAACTGAGATGGGAGAAAATCAATTCACAGGGCAGCTATTAGTAATTGCACTCAGCAAATCTGTCCTCTATGGAGCAGTAGCAAGAAGAAAGACATCCTTGAAAGAAAGCCATGAGATATTTCTATAGCCCATGTGAGGAACACTGCAAACATGTAGAAGATGAAATCCAGAAACTTGTATTAGAGACAATTATGTAAACATTTGTTTCCAGTAGTTTTGGTCAAAATAGACCAAAAGTTTACATTTTGGTCCCCATGCAAATCTCTATGTAGTGGAAAACTAGTACTGCAGATTACCTTGATACACAATTCTCACTCCAAAACGGGTTGGTGGGAGCATCGTTCTGTGGGGAGGTTTTGTTTGGCAAGACCAGGGAAATTCAGGGTCAGAGTTGATGGGGAGATACATGAAGCTTATTCCTGGTTAATGTTTACAGCTGCCCACCATCCTGTATGGGTTTGACCTATTATGCAGAAAAGAATGGACAAAAAGTTCAGTCTCTAGATCATCAATGCTGGTAAAGGCAGACCCCTAAAGATTTCCAGCTCTAATTCCAACAAGAGATGGTTTTAGAATGTATTGGTTCAGGAGTGATGAATGGTATGCTCCCCATATTTTATTTTTATTTGTAAAACATTTTGAAAGTTAAGAATAATTTTCCTTCTACTTACTTAAGCTATACTACTTTGTGTTGCTCTATCAGTTTAACTGGTAATTATGTTTTTGAATGACACTCTGGCTTTAGTGTGTTTAGTTTAACTTACACCATTTTAAACAAATTTGACTTTTATGTATCTGCAATATACATTATATCCTTGTTCATTTTTCTAAATAAATACTTTTCCTATTCTTATTTTAGCTATATCTTAAATATAAATGATCTTTTTAAGGATGAATTTTCTCTAAACTATTTTAAACAATTTCCCCAGATTTTGGATGCAACACAGAGGTTCTTATTTCCATTGCTCTGTGTGGAAAAGTTACTTTAGGTCTCCAAACAAAAAAAAGTCTCGAAACAGAAATATTAAAAAGTATACTCATTTGTTCTTATCTGTCCTTTAATCTTCAGCACCCAGTGAGCATATTTATATTTTTATTTCAACCTTTCTTGTCACGCACTGTTAGAAATGAATGTTGCTGCCTACAAAGCAGTCACATTTGTCACTGCCTACAAGTGATCCGCGAGCAAACAGCAAGTCAGTCAGTGTAACCCATTAGAATGAAAAATGTTTCCTTGACTGGAAAACCGCACCTGAGGCTCCACGTCAATCGTCATTACATAGCTCAAAAGCTCAAAATGCATAACTGTGAAAAAGCTTTTAGGAATACATGTTGTCAGTTTTGACTTTCATCATGCACACACAGAAACAGTGGACACAGCAACCACAACACAAACTGCAGCTATAAACAGCATGCGAATACTGTTTATCCAAGAGGAAGAGTCTGTCTGATAGGGCATTTTCATATTTATTCTTTATGGCATCAAAGACAGAAATAAATACAGCTCTGGACTCCCAGATGCTTGGACATGTCCTCCTATGTGGTCACTGTAATCTGACCTTCAGGAGACAGAGGAGTCTGTCAAACATCCGGTCAACACATGTAAATATAAAGTATATTGACATTTAATTTCTCCCCTTATGGAACAAATTGTAGGGAAAAAACTGTAAAAATAACAATTCCAACAATCCCAATCTTACTTTTTTGGGTTAGTAAATATTATCAGTCAGTTTACTGTTAGAAAGGCAACTCATAATTCTTATTCCAATAGCACATTTTCTGCTTAATGGTAAACTATATTGCCCATCCCTACTAGAGATCCTTTCTTAACAGGACTTACTGTCAGCCTAACGCTCCAGCAGTGATTCTGTCTTCCTGTTTAGGTCACTTAAATTCAAAGGCTCTTGGTTCTAATTTGGTTTGTAGCAAGGGCGGTTGTAATTTGGACTGACTTGCTGCAGAGCCAAGAAAGAGCAGATGAAAGAAACATATAAATAACTGTGACTGCTAATAAAAAAATGCACCTGCTCCCATTCAAGGTTTCTTGCAATTATCAGTTTAATAAAATGCCTCACTCACATTAACATTAATTGGTGTTTTAAGGTAATTCAACATGGATTATTTAGAAACATTTGGTTAATTTGTAAAATATAAATATCAATGGTTTAAATATATACATTTTTGGTCTTCTGTTATCTTTGTGTTTTTTTCTTTTTTAATATTTCCAAATCATTTTATATTTCTTGTAAAAGCCATTTTCCACAAGATTTTCACCTGATTGACACTCGGTCTTTTACACACCAGTAGTACTTAGTGTTAAAGTTCATCCTTTCCTAAGTCCTCTTCTCTCTCTCTTTTGCAGGTTTATGCAGATGATGTGCTGACAAGAGAGGAGCAGATTGGCCTGTTGGTCGAAGCTAAGAAAAAATGTGAAGATAACATCAAGTCAAGGGGTAAGATACCCGGTGAGTAGAGTCTGGCTCTTTACTTTTGGGTTTCTGATCCTTCTGTGAGTATCTTAATTTTGTCAAACTTGAATATGCTTTTGGGTTCAGATCCAATTTTCTATATTTAAATAACTCCTGATGCTAATATGTTCGTATATAAAAATGAAATACAAAGCGTTGCTCTTTTCTTATCTTGTTGTACAAGCTATTATGAATACGCTACATAGGCACTGTTAGCTGTGCTATTGCACTTTATGACAATACGTTCATTTGTATGTATAGTTACAAGACTGGTGAAATGTGCAATTACTAAGAATGGAAATTTCATGTCATTCATCTCCATGTCTACTCCAGACCAGGAAAAATCTCCCGTTACGTTCTGTATTACCACAAATTTTAAGAAGCTTCTGACAGAAGAAACTTTATGACAGTATCATGAAGAGGATGCTCAGGATTGTTCATAATTTTCTTGATTTATGTTGCACCATCATCTGAAGAGGTTCAACAGTAGTCCCCAGAACCAGCCTTCTTTAATTCAGCTTAAATTCTATTCAAAAATACATTATTGATCAGGATAGAGCAATGACTCCATTTCTGGGAGAAGTGAAACAAGTGACAGGCTTTTGTGCGAACCTAAACTCTTTTCAATAGCCACCTTGACATTTTTCAATTTTTTGGCTGACAAATATTTTTGGAATAAGTTAAACAACATTTTCCAGTATGTACCAATGTGTTCCCATTCAACAGTCATCTTAGAACTTGCTCAGCAGTTATATGGTTTATAAATGATATCCCCTTGTTTGCATTTCCCCCCCCGTGTCTTTCCTGAAACTGAAATTGAAGTTGATCCTCGAGTGTATTTGTGTTCATAGCCGTCCAGAGAAGAACATTTTCCACCAGACCCCATCATCTGCTGCATTGGTGGTTGCTGTATTATTGTCCTCTGATTGTTCAGCAAAGACTGAGGGTTTTACAACCAAGTCATTTGTAATACTATATTTGTAACCTCAGAATAATGAAGTCGGCATTAAATTCTTTGACCCTCAAAACGATACTCTTTGTAAATGAAACATATAATTAAAAACATACCATTCTGAAAAAAAAAGCTATTGTTGACTCTCCCCTGTGGTCACATTCCTTCCGGGATATTACCCAACATTTCATGGTTTTCATAAAACCCCATGAATCTTATATTAGATTTAAATAGTCATGCTGACACTGAGAACTTTAGTAACTGAACAGCATCTTTTGTTTATTCAAGGAATGTTAGAACATCCTCCACACTTAGTGAGCTGTTGTATATATAGTCTTAAACCAATAAATCTTTTTTTTATTAGTTACATGAACTTGGAAAAAAAAATTTTAAAAGTTAACCTCAAATCCATTTCTAACCTATAGAATAAACTATACATAAACTGTAGTGGTAGTCTTATGTGTTTTAATAGGCAATTTATTATTTATTATTTTATCATCTGTTGATTTTGATGTTATTTTTTATTTTAGAAAAAAGTACATATTTTTTTCTAAAAAAATGTAACAATGTAATGAAATTGATTCAAAATGTTCATTAATTTTTAACATTACTTTCAAAATTGATGAAAGTAATGTTTACTTCCATTAATTATTATGAGATTTTACCCACTTCTGATCCCAGTGGGGCCAGTAGACATATAAAATACAACATTATAATTTACCAATATTTTAGACAAAGTTGGTCCATGTCATGAAAAAAATTGAAATACATGACAATGCATCAATTTTCAAAATTTCTTGTCAAGAAAGAAAAATCTCTTGCTGGCTTCACATCGGTCGCTTAACTGGAGTCAATTATCTATATTTTTTGTAGTAGACTATGACTAGTGTATAAAAATTAACTTAAATTATTTGATGTGAACTGTAGATAAGTATGTTGAGTGTTTATACATCATATTCATCAAAGGTGCACAATCCTTTGATGAACTGTTTTGCACTGACCTTTACTAGTAATGTAGAAAATTTTGGAGAGCTTGTTCCAAGTGTTCAAAGATGCACACATGGTCTGTTAAATGTAAACATTGTTTGATCAATCTGTTTATCATATGTACGCCAATGTTCTTAAACTATTTTGGCTTTTCAAGTGATGTTTGTCTGTTATCAGCCTCCAGCATAACACTTCTTAAAAATACCATTTTAAAAACAAGCTTCTGGGTGGCATTAAATTTTGTACAATCTTGACAAAGATTGCATATGTCAGTTTATTTAACCAGTCAAGTACAGATAAACTTTTAGTTTTCCTCCTAAAGAATTTGCAAGAGGTAATTATTTATTTTCTCTGTGTTTTTGTCACCTCGCTTTCTCGTTGGTTACACATTACATTCAAAAGGCTGCATTCTTGTTTGTCAACAGGAGAACACTCCACACACTGCAATATTGGGCCAAGATGATCAAACATGTCGATTTTCCCCAATTTTAGATCAGAGCCGTCCCAATGTCCCTCAGAGCGGATCAAATCACTCTTAGCACACAGCAGGAATATGTTGAGATATTCCAACAGATAATAGCCTAAGATTAGAGCCATTCTGACAATTAGGGCATCTTTAAGATTGTTCGAAGTGGAAGATCGGGATCAAAATTAGCAGAGAAATCTTGCCATGTGAACCAGGTATAAGCTTGTTCCCAGTCCAAGGACCTGCATGTTATTAGTTCAATTTATCTCTCTAAGTTTCCCTTTGGAGTTAGTGTGTGTGTGAATGGTTGTTCGACCTGTGTTCTTTGAAAGACTAGTGATTTGTCCAGGATATACCGTCCTCTTACCCTCTGACTGAGGGACATAGGCACTAACTCCTCTGTACACCTTCAAGCATAAGCTGGTAGACCATGGTTGGCTGGATGGATTATCTTTACATACCAGGCTTGGCTTACCATTGCTTTCTAAATAGATGTCTTTATTAGAGTACAAAAGAAAATCTAGGTTAAAAGACATATAAGTGCAATCCATTATACTGCTTGGTGTCATAGGTGAAGCAGTTTACTGCATGGCAGTGACTCCTGGCTGGTAGATTATATCAAAGCTTTAACCATATCCTCTTTATCGGGAAAAAATAGTTCTTAATCTAACGACTTCAAATCTGACCATAACAGAAGAAAAATGCTTAAACTCTAAATGAACTAGATTTTGATCAATACTGACTTGACAGCATCACACAGTTTCTGCAGATTTGCCGATTGCACATCAATGATGCAAATCTTCTGTTCCATAAAATTCTGGAAGTGCTATATTGGATTGAGCTACGTGATATGTTATCCTGCTGGAAGCAGACAATATAAAGATGCGGACACTGTGGTCATAAAGAGAGGAACATGGTCAGCAGCAATACTCTGGCAGGCTGCAGCATTTGAACAATGCTTAATTTGTTCTAAGCAGCTAAAAATGTTCAAAGCATAAATTGCCCCACATACTATTAAACCGTTACTAACAGCCTGAACCGTAGACACAATATTTTAATGAAGTTTCCATCAGATTCTTGGTATTGAAATGTACAGCTAAAATGAAAATTTCTGTAATATTAGGAATGTTTGTTGGACCTGCATGAGCTGTGTACTCTTAGTTTCCTGCTCGTACCTGAGTATGAACTTTTGCTTCTGTAGCCCATTTGCTTTAGGTTTTGACATGTTGGGCTTTTATGTTGTGTACGTTGGTTGTTATAACTAGTTATTTGAACTCCTGTGGTGTTTCTATCATGTTGAACCTGCATTCTCATTCTCCTCTGACTTCTGACACCAACAAAGCATTTTTCCCTCTATATTTTCCTTTCTGAACCATTTTCTGTAAACCTGCGAGTTGCATGTGAAAATCCCAGATCAGCCCTTGGATGATGCCATTCTACACTGTTTGTGATTCATCTGGCATGTATGTGTCTGCTTTCTGACCTCTTTTGGAAGGTTGAACATGTCAGTTTAAAAACAAAACAACTGAAGAAATTAGACTACGCATGTTTCCTTAATGACCAGTAAAACATTTCTCTGATGAGCTTGCCTGGATGAACACAGACTACATGCTTGCTTAAAGTACGTGATTGGATTTTTTTTTTCTCTCAAGATAATGGTTTATGATTTGCTCTGACTTTGCTTCATTTAATTTTAAAAGCCACATTTGGCATTTTCTAATTATTTAAAGTGGGAAGTAGGAAAAATGTCTGCTCTAATTTTATAGTACAAAGTTATGTAGACTTGTAAGATCTTCTGATAAATTCCTGTAAAAACATTGCTTTTGCTTTCTGATGACCTGGCTAAGTGCTAGCACTCAACATTTGGAAATGAGTTCCTCTTTTGAACATCAGGGTTCTCTACCAGATCACTGGGAACTTGAGGGCCATGCTCGTCTTCCCAAGGTTTTTCCCTATGAGCAGAGATCTCTAATAATGTTCTTGGGTTCTGCACATTTATGTACCAAGGTTATTGCCGCCATCGCATCTGTTAGTACAGCTTTTCCAATCCACTTTAAGGATTTCTTAATATCAGCCAGTTCTTTAATCTGTTGGTGGTACATGAAGTGCAGAGGCTTATCTAGTCTATTCTTTGTGGCCCTTCTGCTCCCTGTGGCTTTCACATAGGATGTGTCTGCCTGGATTTTTCATCTTTAATCCCTGATAGAGGTTATTGCTAGTTTCTGACATTTCAACTTATGTTTAGTGTCTTGCAAAAGGGTTTTATACTGTTTGAACTTTTTCGCATTTAGTCAACTTATGACCACAAACGTTAATGTATTCACATCGGTTGCTTAACTGGAATCAATATAGAACAACAAAAGTGAAATGAGACAGAAAGAAAATAGCACATGGTTTTTAAAATGTTCCAGCTATGAAAATCTAAAACCTTTGGCATACAGCTATGGTCAAAATCTTTTGCTTTCATACCTCTTAATAAAATTGAGCACAACCAATTGCCTTCCAGTTATCTAATTATTCCACTTGTGTAATCTGTTCTCCATGTAAATCCAGATATTTTATGAAGTCCTCAAAGATTTGTTAGAGAATGTCTCACGCAACGTGGTCAAAGTGGTTCCACTTCCAATAGGACAACCTCAAACACACAACCTAAGCAACAGTGGATCAAAGGGTATCCATGTGGATTTGATAGTAGTTGTTTAATTAGAATAAACTAATAAGTAAATACAAATTGTTGAGTACCCTATTTATTTTCATTTCTTATCACTGTTTTGTTTTAATTTTGTCACATGAAATTCCAGTTTGTGGATGCAATATGAAAATAACTGAAAAGGTTTAAAGAGTAGGAAGGCTTTCACAAAGCACTATATATTATATATATATTTGATCTTTTTCATCAGTTTTTCTGCAATGTTTTGATAGCATTTCATTTGATTTGGATTCTTTAAATAGACAACAGTCATCATTACATTACTGAGACAATGTTTTCCTTGAGGGGGAGCACTGAGGTTTGCCTGGAGAGGGACAGTGGAGGGATGTGGGATCAAATCTCCAGACCTTGCCAGTGTGAAAATAGCTCAGCCCTGAAGCTTGTGGTCTTGGGTGTAGAACAACACCGGGGATCATTATAAAAGACCGTATGTATGAGGAGAAAATGCAAAATGTGTTTTGACATCTGCAGCTTGGAATCAAATGGGTTAGGGATGAAAGAAAACTTTCTAAAACCTCCAGTGACATCACTAATACCCAAACTACTTCATAGTCACGTTTATATTTAAATCGTGGTCAAGAAATGTACGGGAAATTGCACACTTGTGTGTGTGTTTTTTGGTGTTTAATTTAAGCCTGTAAGTAGGTGGTCTTTATGGTAATAACATCTATGGCAAAAGGAAAGCAGCTTTTCTACTTTTACTTCCAGGATGTGTGGTCAGCGTGATTTTTGAAACTAAACTCTGTTTTTCTCCCACCAAAGATCTACAGGATTCAGTCAGCTCCACCAAGTCTACCCTTTAATTTCATGCTCTAAGTGACAAACGAATAAAATGCAAGTCGCTGTAGCGTCACATGGTTCTTTGCAACTCACTCAAGGAATGAGAAAATAATGGATCTGCTGCAAAGACGGGATCATTTAAGTTTTATGTACAGCTACTTATTAGTGGTCAGAGTGGTCAGATGTTTTCAATAAGACAACATAAATGCCAAGCCTTGAGAGGGAATTTTGCCATGATTTTGTGGAGAAAAGAATGCTACTCCCACTATTACATCCTGGGATCAACAGGCTTTCTATTTATCAGACTATCTCTCAATAGTTGGATAAATGGATAGACCTAGAAGTAACCTATGTCATACAGTAATTAAATTTATCCATAATAGTCCACTTAGAGTGCTATTATGCAGCCAGTTTTGCAGAAAAAGTTTATAAATGAGATCCATGCTGAAACCATTTCTATACAATAGAAAACTTGTATGATTCTCAAAACAATAAAGCACTTATGGAAACTTGGCGCAACCCTTAACAAACACACTAGATTCAATTGGCACCTTGTTGTCAACATACTGGGAACACATTGATTATGTTGCAACAAATGGGAAGTAGTCTGAGAGTGTGTTCCATTGAATGACCCCTACTTTCCTTTGACTCAACAAAAAAAAGGTCTTATTTACTGTCAGACTCACCGCAAATTACACGGTTGCTTCTAATTTACATAAACACACAAGTCGAGTGACTGGCCTACTTTTTAAAAAGAAAACAACCCTTAAAAATGAACACCACTGCTGCTTTCTGTATGTTAGTTGAGATTTGTTATAATACTGTAATCATAACAGAGCAGCAGAGCTTTGTGGTCTTTTTTTTTAAGTCAACATTGTTTTTGTCCTCAGATGGCTTTTGTTCACCAGAGTGGGATGGAATTGTGTGTTGGCCTGAAGGACATCCTGGAGACCTTGTGTTCACATTGTGTCCTGACTACATTCATGACTTCAATCACAAAGGTAGGACTTGGTCTACAGAGTTGTGACTTTTATCACTCAATAGAAAACCCTTTTCTTAATTTACATGTAAATTGGACCTTTCATATATTGAACTTGGTCTCCATTCACCAATTCAGTCTAATTAGCTCATTATTCATTGGGGATTCTGGATTTAAACTCGTGCTGTCTCTATCTGATTTTACATTTATGAGAATTAATGTGAACAAATTCAAGATTTTTTTGAGTCTTTAAATCCTTTTACCAGATTCATAAGCTCATTTTAAGCCAGGAACATACCAAATTAAATGTAAGTGATTTAAAATTGGTATGCTTCTTTCAGAATGATTTTCCTCATTAGAAAGGAATTTTTGCCCTTTACAAAAATAATTGAAAATGATTTTTCATAGTTCATTTATAGTACTTGCATTTTTCAATGTTGGTACATTTTATATAAGATATCCATATGTCTAACAACTGTTAGAAAAAACCCACATGGCAGTCATAGTGTCCTGTTTTTCACATGTCTGTACATGATTTTCTGCAGGTTTTATGTTATGTATCCACTGTCCTAAACACAAATAATAATAAAAAATCCTTGCTTGTAAAACATGATGCACTTTAATTGTGATTTTTAGGATAGTGTACTGATGTTTTACATATTTCTCCTGTGAGACTTGGTTGATTATGCAGCTTGAATCTATAATTGAAACCTAATGTTTGTTTTTTTCTTCTCATCCTTCTGGTATGTAGGACTGGCATACCGTCGCTGTGACAGCAATGGAACGTGGGAGCTCGTCTCAGTCAACAAAACATGGGCCAATTATAGTGAATGTTCAAAATTCCTCCACATTAACAACTATATCCATGAAAAGGTGGGACTCTTATCTTTTCCGCTTACATGTCCAAGTTGCACAGCATCCCTAATTCTAATTATGAGCAACAGCCATGCACCAACAGGCCAAACTGTCTTACTCAAGACATTGTTTTGTTTTAACACAACAAAAACATGTAATTAGAATTCCTGTTAAATGAGTAACACATTACAGTATGCCTTTTCATTAATGTGCAGCATTAATAAACTATTATGTTATGAGCTTAATGTCTGGAGATAATGAAAGGGTGGCAGTGTGGTTGCTCTTTGAAAATGCATCTAATTAGCTAAATTCCTGCTCAAATATGCAGCATTGTCTTATTTCTTTGATTTTATGATATGATATACGACTTAAACTGCTCAAAAAGAAGTTGGTGTTGAAACGCTATATCCCCTCTATTTATACCAGTCTTGGGTTTTGACGAGAGAGAAAGAGAGAGAGAACAGTCTTTAGGCTAGAAAAGTCTTACTGATGTTTACCCCAAATGATTGGTAAGATGACATGGCTGCAACTCATTCCAGGTGCCCTCCAGGTGTTTGATGGAGTTTCTGCACAGGCTTGTTCAAAGTCCTGTTCACACTTTTAGCAAAACTGAGATTTTCTGAGCCGTTTGCACCTTTCGTCCACACTCAAAAGATTCAGTTTCTTTCAATCGCAGTTTATGTTGCATATAACAGAATACGTAGAGATTGTTAAAAACAATTTCCTTTTTGGTTTGTTACTTTTACTTAATGAGGTTTCATTGAGATTAAAAATATCTTATTCTAGGGGTTTCCTGGTCAAAAATAGCACCAATATAGAAGCCACGTTTGCACATGATCGCATTTCCTTTCGATGCTAGAAATCACAACCACAACGGAACAGGATTTTATATAGGTTCATTCCACTTCTGTATCACCTTCTCCTGCCTGTGTTTCCAATAAGCTACAAATGTAACTTGAACAAGTTAATGCCTGAGAGGACAGGTGATCAGTGTCAGAAAAACACAATCTACAATTACAATTTTTGGGAGTCATTAGCCTCGTACTGCTTTAGACATGCTGTTAATCTTCTAAAATTTGTTGTAGCTAATGCTAATATGTATGACATCATTTTAATTGGAATTCCAGTGTAAATTCATATATTTAAATGACAACAACTACAAGTTTAATATAATATGAGTAGCTGGGACCTAGATCTGACAGTCCTGTGGCTCTTACTTTGGCCATGGAGATATTGACTAAATCTTTAAAATTCTACCTATATTATTGTTATGTCATTAATAATCTTCTTTCAGTGCTGCTGTATAAGAGTTTTAGCAGAGTAAGTCCACAGATTTAGTTTTGTCCATGCTGAACTGTTTTTTTTCCCCTAATGAAAATTTGAGGCCTCATGTGTTCTTGACTTGAGGGTATTTTTAGCTTTTTCTAGTCTTAATGGTTGGAGAAAAAAGCAATAATTACACAATTAGGGCCAATATTGAGATAATGTTTAGCACTAGCTGCTAAAATGACTATTTTTAATGCATCATAAAAGTATATTATAGACCTCATGTTGTAATGAGGACAGTGGAGCAATAAATATGCAATAGCATATATTTGGCACAATAAAACTTGCAAAAAAATGAATAACACATTATTATTGTAAATTCTGTGTTCTTACCTTTTTCCATTAGTCTCATTTTCCCACTTAGATGCTATTGTATCTTTATTGAAGATGCATTTAGTACCCCTGTTATAAATTGTGTTTCTATGCATGACTTATTTAAAATACAACCTTCAAAACTTTAAATCAAAGGCACTTTTCAAATAGCGTTAAGGTGTCCTAAACTTTGATTCTCACTCCTTTTTGCTTCTAAACTTCACTGTGCAGCTGTCCCCTTAATGTCTTCAGGAGTTGACTTTTTCCCCAAGGAGCACTTCCAGTAGTTAATCAGAAATAAATATGCACAGAGTGAAGCATGCACAGAAAAAGCTGCCATACCGCAGACCCTTGCCACAACTGAGAGACACGTTTTTCCTGGCTCAAGATCCTGATACTAAATGATAACAGCAGCACAGCTTTCAAGAGGTTCATTGGCTTCTGAGCATCTTGATGTAGAGAGGTTTTGGTAGAGGATCAGTTTACCAACTCCTACCGGCCAAGCAACTGCTGCATGATCAAGCTGTTGAATTGTGTTGCTGTCTTTCACATTTCAAAGCTTGACATTTTTCTTTGACAGGGTAGAAATAAATTGACTGAGGTTTTAAGAACAAACTTTGATTACAATGATGTAAATACTTATTATACAAAAGTTATTAATTAAATTTGACTGTGGTTCTCAAACTGTGATAAAGTGGAACTCATGTTCTTTTTTTATTATATTTTTGTAGGAAAAATGTACAAGTTGAATAATATTATTTTATAATATGATGAATTCTTTTCTTTTTATATGATTATATTTCATGTTTTTATGCTTTCAAGCAATGCTTTGTTTGTGCTTTTTATGTATTTGTTGTATTTATGTAAGCATCTTTATTTATTTATGCAAGGCGCTTTGATCTACCCCGTGTATAAAAGGTACAAATAAATCTGCCAAGTCATATAGTGTGTTGATTCTGGAGCTGTAGCACACAGTTGTTTTGTTCTCTGGCACGTTAAAAATGTGATGTTTATGCTTCATTGATTCTCTACAGATCAAAAATAATCTGTGGCAGTCAGGGTCTTATGGTGATCAAAATGTTAAAAGAAAAAAAAACCCATACCATTCTAAAAAAAAATCTGGGTTTCTTTTACTGCTACTTAAAAATCATATCTGGATTTGTGGTACAGCATAAAAAGTTTTAGATCGTTATCATTATGCATTTACTACAAGACAGAGAGTTTTTACACAATTATAAAATGACAAAAAACTACGTTTCATAAGAGGAAAAATGATTTGATTCCCCTAATTAATGTTGGGAATATGCAAATGCTATTCAGATTTAGAGATACTAAAATTAACTCAGCTGTGCTTCTGTTCATTATGGCTTTCACTATTTCTTTGCTTACATATTTACTTCAATTATCGATGATGTGTCAATTTCTTATATTTACCTCACAGAATGGGTTGTCCTATAATTTTTGAATAGAAAATACTTTTTTTGTTAAATCTTCCTAATAGAACATGAGGGATTGGGGTCAAAACCTACACTAAATCAACATTTGGAACAAACATATCTCAAATAGTGTGCTTTACCTATTTGGTGCTGTGCTGACGCTTTTGCATATTTATCTTTCACAGGAGGTTTTCCACCGTTTGTACATCATCTATACCGTTGGATACTCCATCTCTTTGGGCTCAATAATGGTGGCTGTTGTCATCCTGGGATATTTTCGGTGAGTCTACTCAGTTGCCTTCTTTTATCCTTCTAACCTCAGATGTTCCCAAGGGAAAGATTTTGACACCAGGTGAGAAGCTAAGGCTGGATCATCAGGAAGTTTTGATGTTTAATAATAGTGAGTGGATTTTTTAGTCATACAAGGAGCACATAAATGTCAAGATGATTATTAAACCGAGCTTCATCATTTAAAAACACTATTTTCCATTTATAGGAATTAACTTAATACTGCATATGTTGCCTCATAATGAGGGCATCACATATGCAAACTGTATTAAACACTACGTTGGATTTTCACTTTGACTTTGAACAGAATGTGATCTGACTATCTCTGAAGCACTGACTACCTTCTGGCTTGCATTAATACAGACCTCATCGCCTGACCTTTACAGCCTGTTTCACTTTCATGCTGGGTTCTGATGTTTAGACTTTGTATGTGTGCTAAGAAAGAAATCATTGTTGTATATAAACAATTAAGAATAAAATGTTGCTTCTAAAAGTTTGCTTTTGGAATAAAAAATTTCCAAACTGGTACCGACAGTGCAGTGCAAGAGTATTCACAGCTCTTGAATTTTCTGTGAATTTTCTGTGATAATATAACTTAGAGTTGTACAAAATTGATCCTTTTCAGGTGTTTCCTTTTGCAACTAAAAATCCAAAAAGGGATGCATGCAGTTTCAAAGTCTACCTGAATCAATACTTTGCACAGTCATCTTTCAATGTAATGACAGACATAATCACATCTTAAGTTTGAAATTTGTTACCCATTCTTGTTCTGAACCTACATGGCCTTGTGTGAATGAGTAATTGCCCCCTAAACCTAATAACTGGTTGGGCCACCCTCAGCAGCAAAGACTGCAATCAAGCATTTGTGATAGCTTGCAATGAATCTTTTACTGTGCTGTGGGAGACTTCTGGCCCTCTCATCTTTGCAGAATTGTTGTAATTCAGTGACATAGAAGGTCTTTTGAGATCATGGCACAGCATCTTAATAGGATTTGCGGTGGTGGTGGAAGGGCGTAGCACATAGGTTTGGATTTTTTATCCCTTAATAACAAACACCTTCCTTTAAGTAATGCATTTTGTGTTCACTTGTGTTGTCTTTAACTAATATGTAAGGTACTTTGATGTTCTGAAACACTTTAGAGTGACAGATACATGAAAAAAGGAAATCAGGAAGAGGGCAAACACTTCTTCACACCACCTTTAACGAGGGCTGCCCAAGTCCAATCCTCGAGAGCTGTCCTCCAACTGTGAGATTCATCCCTGCTCCAGTACACCTGACTTACATTTCAGAGTTACCTCCTTGACATGTCATGCAGCTCTGTAGAGACCTGGTAATGAGCCATTGATTAGATTCAGGTGTTAAACACAAAGAATTTGTTTAATAGGTAGGAGTAGCCAAGCAGCTACTCCTACTGTTAGGAGTAGTATAGTAGCTCTCAAAGACTGGACTTGGCCAGCCTCTATCTAATCCCTTCCATTGTATCTCTGACAGAAGGCTTTGAGTTGTTGTCCTGTTAGAAAGTGAACCTCTACCTCTCTGGCAATTGGTTACTCTGGACTTAATTTAGGAGTATCAGAGTAAAGTTGCCTGTTAGAGATTTTTTGTTTTTGCAAATCAACCAATTAAAAAAAAAAAATCTTCCAGTTAAAAATTATGTACTACACTTTTGGTTTGTCCCTTAAAATCCCAATAAAAAAGCCTGTAGTGAAAAACTTTAAGGGGTGTGAATACTTTTGCTAGGCTTTATAGTTTATTTCACTCATTTTCCCTAAAATTTTACTTCTGAAATGGAGAAAAAGTCTGTAACAAGGTTGAATTTAGACCATTTTGTTTCACGCTGAGCAGATTGGTCAGTATTTGCTTATTTTGTGGGGCACAGGGAGTATCAAGAATCGATGTAAAGGCCCTGTTTACTAATGTTCCAACTGACGTAACTTACAGTACACACAGTCAGTCAGAAAGGTTTTAGGAATGCTTCCAACTGGCACCAGGAAATATACGTGCCAAATGAGTTTAATAAGTTATCCCAGGGGCCCATCTGACATTCTGGCACCAGACTGCGAAGTGCAACAGCCATGTCCCCCTTCAACACATCAGCTTTTAGAAAGGAGAGCTCATAAACGTTTTCCAGAGGGAGCAAAGGGATATTTTACATTAGCACTTGCTTTCAGGGCCTTTTTTTTTTCACCTGGGATGTGTGCTAGATTGGTTTTTTCCTGAATCAATAGTTCTCTGAGGGCACCTTGTCAGTTCATTAATGAGATTTAGTGAAAGAAATTGTGGACAGAGCTGATGGTGGATACAGCAGTTTCATTTCTGTCTCCGGTAGATGTGTAGCCTTAAAATTGTTGGCACCAATAAATAGTCAGCAAATATTTCCTTTGCCGTTTTTTTACTGTAATAACTTAACCTTTAAGTCTATTGACCCAGCAAATTGAGCCCAGCGGATCGTGACGCCAAAGGTCAAGCCACAGGGAATGTTCAGGATGTTCTGGAAGTGTTTGGGACTGATAAAATTTGCATACTTCTCCAACTGCTGCACACATGCTTGCAGTTTGTTTTACACTTTAATTTGAGCATGGCGATCTGATAACCGTGTTTTTCCTAAAACTGAAGAATGTGTTATAGTCAGCTCAGAATTCAGCTGGCTCTAATTAGGATGCGCATAGTTTATATGCAATGTGGTTTTGGTCGTTCAGACACACTTTTATAAAACTTTTCAAACTGTTTAAAAACATTTTTTTAAACATTTTAAATGACCTTGCTGATGTTTTTTTTAATTTTATTTTTATTATTCCCAGACGGTTGCACTGCACCAGGAACTACATCCACATGCACTTATTTGTGTCCTACATGCTACGAGCTGTAAGCATATTTGTGAAAGATATAGTTCTCTACCCTGGATCTGCTTTGGAGAACATGGAGGGAGTCACAGTGGAGGACTTCAAGTCCATTACTGAAGCCCCACCTGCCAGCAAAACACAGTTTGTAAGTTAATCCCATGAGTCCTTGGCCTTTAGTAAATGCAGGAACATAGAAACCGTTTTCATGTGTGGTCAAAGGCATGCCAATTCGTACACGATCAACTGTGAGATCTATTTGCACACACAGATTATTTGAGTATCAATGTTCACTAGAGTTTAGCATTCTGCTTCCAAGGTGGAAGTGATGCATGTGCTAAAACTCACCAACTTTTCCTGCATTGGAGAAAATGAACTGCCCTGCCTTTCACCCTGCCAGTTTTTCACTAAGCCAGCACTTGGCTTCCCTTTTCAGAGTAAAGCTAGAAAATGGGAAATGACTGTTAACTTTTCACAGTTACCTTAAAATACAAACATTTGTGTAATATATTCTTACAGGTCACAACTTTTCTTGTGTTTAACTAAATCAACCAAAACAAACTACAGAAGCTTTGAAGTTGTTTTTTTTTTATGCATGTATTTTGGCATTGCTGTATTAATTAATTCAAACCGTCATTCAAGTTAATGGGAAAAAAAAAAAGTAAATATCCAAATTAACACAAAAACTGGTCTTTTCCATATCATATGTTTCTAAATCACAGATAAAAATTCAAAGATAAACAAATTTTGTAATATATGTAAAAACTACATTATGAAAAGTTTCAGGCAGCATGATTGCACAATTGTTAGCACTATTGCCTCACAGAAAGAATGTCCTGGGTTTGGAAAGCCACATTTTATTAAGGTTCATAAACCAGTCTCACAATCTGTTAAAAATCAATCAGCTTCTTAAGCCAATGGTTCCAACTCATTGGCAAAACCTCCAAACCTCCTAGAGAAGGGAGTTGTATATTTTTGGACACCTGGATACCACTTGCATGTAATCAGTGGTTATTATAAATAGACCAATAGTCAAATGAGGACATTTGAAAGGTATTTGGAGAAAAGCAGTGCTGTAACAAACAAATTGAGATCTTTTAAATAAGAAGGTGCAAGATGAGACTTAAAGTTAGGTCAGACCTGACAAGGAAGACAATGACAAGAGGCTACATTCATATTTCTCTGCATAAGGTTAACTGGTCACCGTTAATTGGCCAGAAGTATGCCTCTGTGTGTTATTGGTTGCCCATCTTGTGTTGCGATGCGATGTGATCCACTGACTAGCTTTTCAGAATGTAGCATGCTCCCCTCCCATTGACCGATGGAAGTTAGGGTCAGCAATGACCCTTCAAGAACGATGCATATGGAAAACATAAGTGTGCATGAGGAAGTTCCCTCTCTAAAACAATCGGACAATCTGATCAATGATAAATCACAAAGGGATGTGCTAAGAAAAAAAGATACCAATGACACTGGTAGCAGCAGGGAAAGATTACATTGGATTCATAGCTATTAATGACGACACACCAGTGCAACAGCAACAGCTGCGGCCATGTGGAGGTTTGACCTCACTTTGAGTCAAATCAATCGATGGCTGAATTAGTCTTGTCATCTGTGAGGCGTCCACATGATGTCAGTACACCGCAATGCGTCTGTGTTGATATAAAACAAGTTTGATTTATTATCAGAAGTGTAAATTTCTTCAAAGTATTTGTGGATTTTTACTTTAGACTGAGAAAGATATTTATCTTTTCAGTAATATATTTATTTCTAGATTAATGTTCATTCATTTTTTTCAAATTAAATAGGATCCCTTATTCTTGCTACAAGACATCTATGTAAAAGCATTAAAACCAAAACATCAGCTATCCTACCAAAGACAGGCCCATCATTTGTTAAATACATTATTTGCTATTTTTTTCCTTTTTAAGCTACAAGTAAAACCTGCAGACATGCACATCTTCTACTATATGTTTCTTAATGTAAATGAAAAATTATAGAAATTAGCCAATAAAGTTGACATAGAAAAAGCTTTGTCTTTCATAATTAATTGAGGCTCTGGATTGGAGAAAGAAAGCTTGAAGGCTGTGCCAAAACAATTTTGCATACATTCCTTTAAAATGTATGCATTTTGTGATGGAGCTTTGAAGAAACAGGGGTGGCTGTATCAAAAAAAAAAAGATTTTAAAACATTAAAACAATTAAAAGTAAAAACACATTGTTTAAAGTTGCTTTTAAATGAAGAGTTTGCTAGTTCAGTTTTAATTTTGCAGTATGACACATCCAGAACACAAATTATTTCATGACAAGGATCTGAACTCAGAAAAGAATCCTCTATTATAAAATTTTTAGAGCAAGAACTGCAATTGAAAAAAGCAGTCAGATCATGTTTGGGATCAGTGAACAATACCCTAATGAAATAATGAAAGTCATGACTGATCACTACAATGAATAATTTATGTTAGAGCAGGCTGTGTAGAAAACATCCACCCATCCATATTCTAAAATGTTTATCCTTTCTGGGTCACCAGGGGGGCTGGAGCCTATCTCCAGTAGTCAAAGGGCGAGAAGCGGGGTACATCCTGGGCAGCCAGTCTATCGCCTGGCAACACAAAGACATCAGGACAAACAACCTTATAGACACACATTCACACCTAGGAAAAATTTTAGACAGACCAATGAATCTAACAGTAGTATTTGTTTTTTTTTTTACTGTGAGAAGAAGCCAGAGTAGGGTAAAAAATAAAGATACATTTTAAAATCAAATACACCTTATAGACTTATTAAGGCTGCTTTGATTTTATTTGTAATACTAAAGTCTAAGCAGGGTACAAAGACATGAATTAAAAATACTAAAACAAGTTGAGTATGTTGGAAGAATAGCCCTTGTGTTTGGTTAATTAGTAGAAAAATAATTGTAGTCTGGATCAATTAACATGACTGATGAGCGCTAACTGAAAGCACGCACCAATAAATATGTATATTCAGACTAGATGTAAATAATGCATGAGGTTAGGGAAACAAGGATAAATAAAGCATGTAAGGAAAAAAGAAGCAAAGAGAATAGGCATTCTAGGAGCTTAAATGAGGAAAACAAAACAATGCTGGCAATAAAACATTTTTAATTTTGTAGTCTCTGCAACAACTACAAAATTAACTCATGGAACTAAGAGTTTCTTAATTAGAAATAATGCTACAGTGTTCCACGTTTGTT
This sequence comes from Xiphophorus hellerii, assembly GCF_003331165.1. NCBI lineage: Eukaryota > Metazoa > Chordata > Actinopteri > Cyprinodontiformes > Poeciliidae > Xiphophorus > Xiphophorus hellerii. The sequence continues at coordinate 18,675,561 of NC_045677.1, read as the reverse complement.
TTTAACCATGAGGATATCTGACAAAAATTCTGAGAAATCTTGACTATTCATAAGCATTAGGAATTAGGCAATAAATTAATTCTGATAATTACTTCACTCAGTGCATTTTTAGTTTGCTTTGGTTGTGTTTTAGTTCAGTTCATTTCAACTGATTTCCTGTTTGTGGCTAAGATGCACCACTCAAGAATCATAACCGGGTACTTGTAGTTGCATAATTAAGTTGACACTGTTGTTGCATTTCAACTGATATTTGAGTGTTAGACTATGGAGTTTAACTAAGTTCTTAGCAGACCTAGACAAGATTAGAATTGGTAAACATAATAGCAAACCAAGGACATAAAAACAATAAACAATTCACATGGGTGGTTTTTCATTATGAGTGTTGATTAATTTGCTCTGCTGTGTCTGCTTTTTTTTTATAGATTACCTGCAAGGTGGTGGTGACCTTGTTCATGTACTTTCTGGCGACCAATTACTACTGGATTCTTGTGGAGGGTCTTTACCTGCACAGTCTCATTTTTATGACTTTTTTCTCAGACAAAAAGTATCTTTGGGGTTTTACACTGATTGGATGGGGTGAGTTTTGATTCTTTTATATTGCACTTATGGGACTGACCAACACTAAGTAGTGAATAATTGTGAAGAAGAAAAGAAAAAAGAAATGATGTTCAAGATATTTTACAAAAAAATAATCTAAGAAAGAAAAAGCATGGTATGCATTTGTATTCATATACCCTGAGTCAATACTTTCTAGATTGTTCTTGCAGAACAGCTGGGGGAAAAAAATCTCATTGCAGGAAAGCCACTGATTGCACAAGATCATATTTTGATGTAAAAGAGCAAAGGGGACTGGATAGAAATATTTGCCAGACTCTTTAGATTTTTACATGGTAAAAAATTTGGCATCCAGGTAAATCAATGAGAAGTGTAGGTGCCCACATAATCGGTGCCTATGCCTTGAAGATTGTTGTAACATGAAAAAAAAGAGAAAAAGTTTTATGCAAGATACTGCATGAACATTGTTACTAGTTCTAGACAGTAGACTTTTGATCAAAAAAACTTTATTAGATACAAAATGTCTGAGTTTTTTTTCACATTTAAGAAAAGAAAGTTAAAAGCTGTAGGAAGCATTGTTACACTGATTGATGATATTGATTTATGAAAAAAGTAAAAGCAGTGAGTAATAGCTCTTTTTGAACGTGGGTTTTACAGTCCCTGCATTGTACACACTGTGCGTATAGATCACATAAGCACAGCGCATACAATGTGGATGCTGTCCTATCCAATTTCCACTCATACAGGATTATCAAACATAGCAATTTGGACACTTTTCAGAATATGCTTACATGAAAGCAAATTTGAATTGTTCCTAATTAATTTCCTAGGAGTACCAGCTGTTATTGTGACCATCTGGGCCACTGTGAGAGCCACGCTTGCTGACACAGAGTAAGTGATCTGCATAATTAATATCCCTTTTATTCTTGTCAAATTTTAATATGGTAAGGCTGATGTCCATAGTTCCTTGAAGCTGATGATTAATGATGTTGAATCAAGCCTCTATTTATAGTTTAAGTATTTTTAAGTTTCTACATGTTCTATAGTCTGGCCAGTATCTTGGAGGCCAATGTTTATCTTGAACCTTATTCAATAGGGTAAATCTTAAAAGGTAAAAAAGTTATTCACTTTTCACTAAAGATACAATACAACATATAATTAGAAAATTGCTTATGATTTGCATTAATTGTGCATTGCATGTACCTTTTACATTGATTTACCCATTATCATGAGCATTTGCAATATTTACTGAAAAGTGATGTCATCAGTATTTCTAGCTATTCTCTTTGTATGCCAAAGTCCAAACATGGTTTATAAAGGCATCAGATTTATTTTTCATTTAAATGTGTAATTTTGTCATGCTACAAATCTGGATTTACTACTTATTGAGAAAAGCTTGGGACGTTAATTAAGAAATATTTGGCTGAATACCATATCCTTTTGCTAAAAGAGTTTCATACCCCAAACCCCCACTTTTTGTTAAATGAATGAATGATTGTCAAACCCACTGATGAGTTGGTGTAGGAAAACGTATATGTTTTTGTTCATATTGCCTTGTTTAGATAGTATCTTTAAAAAGTTTGAGACGATTGACATCCAAAAAATTATTAAAAGAAACAAATCAGTAAATGAAACTGATTAATTTATCTCTAAATTACAAACTGTTCTGGAAATGCTTGCTGCTCAACCCCTGCTGCCTCTACCTCAACCTGAAAAATGAAATTTAAAGCCAAGCTTTGAAGCTGACATGAAACAAATGGAGAAAAGTTATGATCCACTCTTAAAAAGTCCAACTCATCAGGCAAAAAATGACAATGGCAAGGTAAAACATCAAACCCCTCCGATAATTACCACCACCTTCAGTGTCCGCTTTGAGTTGTGTTAGGACCGACTGATACTGTGTTCACCACCTGTTGAATGGAACTAGAGCGCATATTTGTCTTCTAAGTGGGTTGGAGTCCCAAAGATCATTTCTGTTTACGTTCCAGGTATTTTGGAACAGAAAAAAACACCCCAGCATGACATTTACAACTTAAGCATTGCCCTGAAGCTGTAAAACAGCACAGAGACAGCATTGTGCCTAGATCTAGACGCACCAGTATCAAACTGAAAGGAGCGGATTCAGAATCAGTACAGTAAACCCTCGTTTTTCGCGGGGGTTGTGTTCTGAAAAGGACCCGTGATAGGCAAAATCCGTGAAGTAGTTACCTTAATTTTTTTACAATTATTATACAGCATAATTAAATACTCTACATTGAAACCAAAGAACAAAACTTGTTTTCAGGCCCAAGCATTTTTTAAACAAATAGAACGCTTTCTTACAAATAACTACAGTAAAATAATCATTTTAATCATCAATACGAAGCACACTAGGACAAATTGTGACTCGCGTATTTTGCTGTTCCTCTGACTGTGATGCTGCGGCCTGACTCCGCTCTCTAGTGTCTTTTTCTTCTGAAGCCTGTGGTGCAGGTGTGTTTTTTCGAGAGAAGAACATAGTTATCGGTAGTTGTTGTCACTCTTTTTTTCTTCTGGGCTGAAACATTTACCAAAATTTGCCAAGTTGTATTACGTATATTTAAATACCGTAACGTTATTGGCACACAGGTAAAGAAGAAGCGCGGAGACTGTTTAGCCAATCAGGACGCAGAACACAATGCACTGTGAAAAAAAAACTGCACAAAAAAATCTGCAGAGCAGCGAGGCCGTGAAAGGTGAACCGCATTATAGCGAGGGTTCACTGTATATGAAATATTCAGTGATTTTAATTCCCAGTATAGGCAAACTAGCAATTTCCTTAACCCTTTGAAATACACAGAACAGGTTAGAGAGATGTACCTGAATCTTAGGAGGAATAAATCAGTTCAAGGGGGATTAAAGTCAGAACTTTAATATGAGTGCTTTGAAAAATATAATTAGTTTTCATATAACACTTGTGTCTAGAGGTGTTATACATCTAGAGAATATGGGGGACAAGAACAATGTCCTGTCGAATCTCTATCTCATTCCTATTACATTGTGAAACAATGTCAGATATCATTTAAGACACTAAAGTGGAGCAGAGAGATTCTGAACCTGCTTACCCACTTAACCCTTCTTTAGCTTATTCCTGAACCCTTACCTACTCATTTTGTTGTTTATTTCTGCAGGTGTTGGGACTTAAGTGCAGGCAATTTGAAATGGATATATCAAGTGCCTATTCTGGTGGCGGTGGTGGTAAGTACATGCTTCCAGTTTGTACTTCATTCCCATGGTGTGCAGGAAATTACACCACTTGACTGCAGCTGTGGCCTAACAACTGTTGAATGAGAAAGAGCTTATTATGTTTCCAATTATATCTAATCCTAACATTATGTTTCTACTTTCTCTTCAGATTAATTTTATTTTATTTTTGAACATCATCAGAGTCTTGGCAACTAAACTACTAGAAACCAATGCTGGGAGATGTGACACCAGACAACAGTACAGGTATGGACAAGTCTTAGAAACATTTGATTCAGAATTCCTGAAGCTGTCCTTCTCGATCGGTTTATCATGATTTGTTTGCCAACATCAAGCCTTCTTCAATGGGAGTAGATGGGATTTCATGTGTTATGTTCTTTGTTACACCTAAAATAAAATCAAACATGTTTAAAAATAAAATTTTAATGCTATTTTTCTTTTAGAATATGTTGGTAATTGCAAATATCACATCAGTATTACAGGATTACACAACAAGATTAATTTAGAAGTGCAAAAAGGAAGAGGCCCACGATGAATTTATGGCAACATTTTTTGCTTCAAATAGTTGGAATATCTGGCCATATGTGAGATTTTGGTGATTTTATAGACCTTTTTCATCTCTTTCCACGAGATAATCTTGTCATCTTAAAATGTCTGTCTTCACGTTTCAACCCACTTATGTTTCATGTTCAGATATGACAACAAATGTAGTGGGGTAAGCAAAAGTGTGACAGTAGCTATAATTACAAAGTTTGCATTTTTTTTCACTTGTTTTTAAGGAAGAGGATTAGGGCCACCGAAAAAAAAAAAAAAAGAATTCTGATATTAAAGTCAGAATTCTGACTTTCTGACTTTAATCTCAGGATTCTGACTTTAAAGTCAGAATTCTGATTTTAATCTCAGAATTCTGATTTTAATCTCAGAATTCTGAGATTAAAGTCAGAATTCTGAGATTAAAATCAGAATTCTTTTTTTTTTTCGGTGGCCCTAATCCTCTTCCGTAGTTTTTAATGTAGTTGCTTTTCTTTTTAAAACAATCTTTAGACTGTAAAATGTTCTGTTGCAGAAAGCTCTTGAAGTCTACGCTGGTGTTGATGCCACTGTTTGGCGTCCACTACATTATATTTCATGCCATGCCATACACAGAGGTCTCTGGAATACCATGGTTGATACAGATGCACTACGAGATGCTTTTCAACTCCTTCCAGGTAAAAAAAACCCAAAAAAAACAAAACATTGGTGTGGAAATTCTGGAAATGCCACTTCATCACTCTGGCAGCCTTTATTTGTCTTTTCATTCTAAAGAAATCAATTTGACCTGACTGGGATTTGTCCGCAAGGTTTATGTTATCACCATTCAACAGCTACAGATTGTCAAACTGTTTTTCATTGTTTGGTTACCGATTTCTTAGAAGATCCTCATTAAGATAAAGAAAATGGCAGGGATAACTGATGACTGTGAATATCAAAGAAAATGTCAAATTACACAGCTGAAATGCCATATTAAGCGTGTGCTTATCGCTTGATTTTATAGTGTCCCTAAAACCAGATTTTTTTCTCTCTCTCTTTTAGGGTTTCTTAGTTGCAATCATATACTGTTTTTGCAATGGGGAGGTAAGAACTCCAAGAATTGTGCTTTGAAACATTATTTTCAATGTCCATGACTGTAATCTTATATAAATAAATCGATTATCCTTTAAGGTGCAAGCTGAGATCAAAAAGTCATGGAGCAGAAGAACCTTGGCCCTTGACTTCAAGAGAAAAGCTAGAAGTGGGAGTAATACTTACAGCTATGGACCAATGGTATCACACACCAGCGTAACCAATGTCACTGCCAGAGGACCCCTGGCCGTCCATCTCACCACAAGGCTAGGGCCGGTGCCTGTAAACGGCCACAGGAACCTTCCTGGGTACGTCAAGAACGGCTCAGTCTCAGAGAACTCTGTGCCTTCCTCAGGACAGGAACTTCACATACCTGAAGAGGAGCAGTCCGCACAAACACGGCCTAGTGTGGAAGAGAAACCCACTCCTGTTGTAGAGGAGGAGAGGGAGACGGTCATGTGACCTCTAGAGGTCATCATATATAGCGAATAGACAAATTGTGAACACTCTGTGGATGGTCTGAAGGAGGAAACTGCATGAACCAAAAATATTGGCTCTTTTCCTCCTGTAAACTGAGCCAACACACTGCAAAATGAGGAGGCTCAAGGGAACAAGAGTGTCTTGATTTTTCAAGCTTGGCCGAGAGATGAAGATGGCAAGTTCGTAAAGGCAGATAGTTTTTGTCCTTCCATCCACCATCTGCCAAAGAGAATGTGTGAAAGCCTAAATCAGGGTGAAGTGTCTGACTTTGACTTCACTGCCATGACTGATTATATAGTTTTCTGTTCTTTTACAAGGAAAATATGTATAAATTAAGCATAAGGTTGGCAAGACATCAGCCTTACTCATTTACTGTACATTAAAGATGGGAAACTTTTCTCAGCAAGGTTTAATATGAATAGAAAAAGTCATAAATGCTACAATTTGTAAAGCATCAGTTCTACTTTGTGGCATGGTCACATTTGTTCTCCACTGACTCACATCTGTGTCAGTGTAAAAGGGAAGCTACTCAGGTAATTGAAGTCCTTTGTTGCCACACACTTATTTTCATACTTTTCAAGTGGTGTTTCAGCAAATTCTGTATCTCCAGAATCTTCAATGCTCATGAAGTTTTGTCAGTTTTGTTTTCTGTCTTTTCATTTTTTTACAGCTTCAGGTTTTATTTAGCAATTCAAATTTCAGTCTAATTAGAAGAAATATGAAGGGTTGAAGTGAATCTATAAATTCCCTAATTTTCTGTTCAAAAACTATGATCGCTCTACATCATGGAGCCAGTACTATATATGAAATTTCATTGAAATATCTTGGTACTTTCCTTGAACTGACATTTTTAGGCATTTTCCTGCTGGGTAGTTTCTGGAATCAAGCTTTATTACAAGGTTGACTAATCTTTGGGTGCTTTCTGAGGACTTGCCAAGAACCTTCATGGACCTTACATATAATGTTTTTCTTTTAAATCTCCTAGCATTTACCTGTAAGTAAATATAAACAATATGTAACTTTCATAGTAGTTACCACTTACTTTCCACTACTTACAAGAACTATGCTGTGTTATAAATTGATGTACAATTTAATAAGATTTTAAATGAAATTAATGAGTAATTTTAGGCACTTGACTGTAATGTGAGTTGACTCATAATGAGTACTTTCCTGACTTCAATGAATTTTAACAAACTGCGATGGTGTATGTATATATTTTGGCATTATGGAAGAATGTTATTTGTCACAAATATGTTTCTTGAAGGTTCGATGAAAGTTTTATAAAATCTCCATAAGCGTTTCAGAAAACCATCTGGTAAGTTCCATGAAATTTACATTAAATTCACCTGTAACTTCAATAACAGCACAGTTTACATTGGGGACATTTTACAAATGATAATAGGAATATCAAAGTAAGAATATTTCAAGTGGAGTTTGGAGTAAAGGTAGCACATGAACAGTAATGGTTTGATTTGTTGTCATAAGGTTTTTATAATATTAGACCCAGATCAAAACCACAGACGAATTCAGAAAGCCTTAATTTCCAGTGGAGTGAAAATTAAATCCATGAGATTACATTCCCCAAGAATTCAAAGAGTGGCATTTATGCTGGATGCAAAGGACAACGGATTTTCACAAAAGGCCCACTAATGTGCTGCTTCATTTCGTTCACATTCAAGTCGCAGTGTTTACAGATCAAAAGTACATTCTAATTAAGAGCTAAATGTTGTTCCAAACATACAGTATATGTTTTGTAGCTGCTGTGTCTTATTTTCGCTAAACTGTTAGTTAAATGAATGTCAGAACTATACGTAGACTCTAAACAGAGGTGGTAAATTTATTAATGTGTGGCATATGTTCATGGAGTTAGTTACTGACACATGCCACAACACATTAAACTCAGTAATTAACTTGCATGGCTGACTGTGTAGGGCATATTATTTATTACTGTATCAAAAAGAAAAGGCATGGTATGGCCTTAAAAATGTAACACTTCAACATATCTTTGTATTTATACGCAATATTTATTTCAATTTACCAAATCCTCCCAAAAATAGTGAAATGATGAAACACACATGTGCCATTGACGTTAAAGATATTGTTTTGAACTTAGAATCTGAAATCCATGATTATTAGATCATTTATACATGTTCAGGATACACCATCATTACAGCCATATTTTAAACTACAAACTCAAATTAGAACCTAATTTTATATTTCAGATTCGTAGTTTTTCAGTGCTTCTGTCAGTAAGTCTATGATCATAATTGCTTAAAGAGGTTAATGTATTCAGTTCCTTTTGTTCATCTGTTAAGAGATTTCTGTATTTCAGTTGTCATTTTAGAAGGAAACAAAATCTGCAAAGTCTTACAAAGTCTGTAACAACAGGAATTTACAAATTTTTTAAAGACAGTCTTGATCCTAAAATAATGGCAATGCACACTAGTAGCCAATAAAAAAAATCAAAAGGATAAAAAAAAACAGAAAAAAGTGTCCTTTTTGCAGTATTTTCTTTAGATACAGATTGTTTTTGCAGTGAAGGGGAATCAAAACGTATGTATTTTTTTACGCCAAATGTGTTAAAATGTCTTATGATAATGTCTTACCATATTGAGAGAAACATAATTTTCTGGGATATTACAGAAGTATACACAACACCACTGGCATTGCAGAAATTTAGAAATTACTCCATATCACTTCCTTAATTCAGACATCTTCTACCTGTCTACTTACTTTATCTGTCAGAACTACAACACAAGATTTAGGGGATCCAATACACCTGATGCAATAGGCCAAAAAATATAAGCTCCTATGTTACAATTGAATATAGCTTGCAGAAAATATGTTCAGAAAATTTGATTATTGTTTAAATGGCTTATGTAATAAGGTCAGCCAGAATCCGAGTACTTTTACAAAGAAATGCTTGCAATTTTTATTTTAGCACTTTATTTTCCCTGTTAATTTTTTACAATTCTGTTCTGATTTTTTTCAGAATTTTAAGGCCAATTTTCATAGAGCTGATGTTATAAGTGTTTATATACCTCCTTTGAAAGTAAAAAGTGTGTTTTATGTCATTTATTTATGTTGAAATGTACTCAGTGGAAGTGGTATTTAGTCTCAAGGTCTTGTGTAAAACTGTAGTATATTGGCAGTATTTGGTTGAATACATTTCTTCCTCTCTTCAGTACTCTGTAATTAAGGCATTTGTAGATGTCAGTGTAAATATTCTAAACGATGGTTTCTAATCTCTTATGTTCATCAGTAATTTGTAAGACAATAAATCTGTAATTTCATTATTGTTTTGCTGCTTTTCCTTGATTTCCACTCAAAAAAGTAACACAGTGTCTGACATGGATTTAAGTTTACTTTTAATAGAATGTACAAACTTTATTTTAGAAAAGCATAGTTTTTTGCTACGTGAAATATAAAACAGTTACCTTTTTCTTTAAGACGGATCACAGTTCACTTTTGTGATTTTTTGCCTCCCCCTTTAGCACCTCCTTTGCCTCCTTTTTCATCCTTCTCTCCTTTGTCGCTCTTCTTTCCTTTTCCTTCACCACCTTCTTTCTTGGATGCTCCTTTTTCCCCCTTCTCCTCCTTCTCTCCCTTTTCACCCTTCTTTTTTGTAGAAGCCTCCTTGTCATCCCCTTTCCCTTCTTTGGCACTCTTGTCTTTCTTTCCCTCCTTGCTCTTCTTTTCTCCTTTTTCACCATCCACTTTCCCGGACACTGTTGGAACCTCAGTTTTTTCTTCTGGTTTTGCAGCTGCAAAAAGTAAGAAAAAAGGGTCAAAACTTCTAAGCAGCAACCGGCTCTTCCTGGATATTTCTAGAAACAGTGGTATTGACACCTTTCTTGAAGAACAGACACAAAATGCCTTATATGGCCCAATAAGAACCCGATAATTAATAAAAAATTAAAAAAAGAAAAACACATCAGCTGCCCATATCATATCACAGAAGACTTCACTTTGACTAGCAACACAGCATTGCTGTGTACATTTTTACTTCTTCTGCAGTCTAAGAAAAGCCAGAATACTAGCTTATAACCATTTTGTCTACCTTCTTAAGAGGCACAATCAAGAGAATCCTGACCAGCTGTATCACTGTGTAGTCCCCTGTGTTTTGCAGCAAGACCCTCTAAGCAGGTGGAAGATCTTACGGAGGATTTTCGCATGAGCTGGAAAGCGTTTAGTATTGTAGGAGATGCTACCATTCTCACTGGTTTTTACTCTGCTGCCATCTGGAAAAAGACTGCAGTTTCTGGGCCAAAGGGGATGTACAGAGTACAATTATTTTTTAAATGTGCAAGATCTCCCCGTCTGAATGCATTTTTCTGCATTCTCTGTGTATCTTTGTCCTACTGTAGTACAGAGAGGATCTGGCAAGTATGCCAACAAGTGAGAATTTCAAATTAGAAGATAAATAGCTAAATAAGAAAAGCACAAATTAGTGATCATTTTGATAAAATATTTAAAGTTTTGGAACAACATTTCCAGGCCTATCTACTAATATGTCATAAAATAGAAATATGTTTTAAAGACTGTTACATTAAAATAATGTAATTTTCTTTTTTTTGCCTTTATCTTTACCTAAAATATTAATCTTCCAACATGTAGAGCACCAATTTATCTGAAACTGTTCAGGCATTTTGCTTTATTCATGCAGCTATCGTGATAAATTCCACTTGATCAGTCCAAAGGTTCACAGGAAACAATTTTGTTACTCAGCAACAGCTTTTAAACACTTTGACTGCTACTCTAATTGGGGGCTATGTTAAGCCTGACATGTTTTCTCTTTCTTTTGTAAGCTGTCAGTCTGTTTTTTTTTTTTTGACATCTCATTGGTTAACACCTGGTTGACATTGCGTTAAATTGGAGCAGGAATTAAACCTTGATTTGCTTTCTACTAATTTGCCGTTACAAAATGACACTACTGTCTGGAATAATTTATCACATATAATACAGTGACATCTCCAGATTTATATGGAATTACACACCTTCTACTTGGAAATAAGTAGAAGGTGTAAGTAAGAGGAGGTGAAAGTAGAGAAATGAAGAATACACACACACAAAACTCTATAGTTCTTCTTTATTCAGTGGGGAACATTTTGGATAAGGAGGCAAGAGGGAAGGTAGTTAAAGACTAAGCTGTGTGACTTCCAGCATTTTTTTTCCCTACTCACTGACTGTATATGTAAGATATAATGTCTCTGAAAGAGGAGAAGCTCATTATTTTTCTTACTTGACTCTACTGTCCCAGATATGTTTCTCCTTTTGGCACGTTTGAATATACGGCGGTATAGAGACCTTCATTCTGTAGAAAGTTTAGGAGATCAATGTCGCAGGCCAGTTTATACTCTTAACGACATCTAGGCCCATTATTTATACAAGCATACATTCCCCTTAACTTTTTCTCCTTAGAAAAGCAGTCAGGAGGCCCATGGTAAAATCATAGGTAAAGATAAATAATAATAATTTCAAGGCTTTAGAGAAATGCCAACTCTTCAGTTTTCAACACCAACAAGTACTCTTAAAGTTCTTCAGTCTGAAAATTAAAAATGAAATGCTCTCAAAAAACCCACAGAACTCTAGAATTAAGTCATGCTATTTTGAAATTCTTTATAAGTATTATACTTGCCAAAAAGAGATTGGTATAGTTCTTGGTCAGTCTCAAAAAATGACCAGAAAAAACATATATACAGTTTTTCTTTCATTAAAAAAATCCATGGCATGGCCAAAATTTTGGCATCTTGTGTTTATTTATTTTAAATATTTAACAAAATGTCTGTGAAACATAATCACGAATTTCTTCTCACTGTGAGGTAGATTCTGCTTCACATTCAGTGACGCTATTTTCAGCATGTATTACGAGTTCTTCCGGGATGTCAGCTATTGTTACCGATTTAATTTCAGGCACACCATCATCTTGACATAATCCGGAAGGAAATGCATAAATGTACATATTTATTTAGCTTTTTTTGCTGCCTTCCTGCTTAAGTCATTCAGAGGCAAACATTAGAGCAAAGTTTATCATACAGAACAAGTAACTCCATGTTCATTTTCAGCATTTCGTTATGGCTACTGTCCCTCCTTTTATCCCAGTGACATGGTTAATTAGCCGCATAGTGCCACGGATGAGTATCCACATGCTAACATCAGAAACTAAAGCAATGTGGAGCAACAGTAACTTCATCATGTTGTTTTTATTTTCTGATGCCAATATTATTTCAGACATCCATCATGGGAAAAATACTTAAGCGTGTAATTGCTCTATATCAATTACACATTACTCAACGAATACATTTCCGTGACCACGAAGAAGATGAAGCAGAATCAGCAGAGAGGATAAGACTCTTCTGACACACTAAAAGTAACAAATAGAAATGGCATCTGAACTAAAAACAGATGTAAAAGAACAGTCATAATAACAGCAGAGTCCAAACTATTTATTTTATTCAAATCTAATCTCACAGTTAGGAATATTGATGGGGCTGATGCAAACAAACAGGAGTCGGAACAAATACAATCCTACAACATTTAACACAAGGCATGCCGCATACATGGCAACTCAATCAGGTTCTTTTCATTGCAGTTTTCCTATTCCAGCTGTTTAAAAATTCATGTACAAAATATCATGCAAACATTCAAAAATTTCACAACTCAACCTAGAGGTGCTTTTTGACATGCTTTGTAGGGCGGCCAAAACTGGGGTATTTTGTCCCCCAGGTTCTTGGGGATTTAGATTTAGACTTTGATGTCTAAATCAAGTGGGATACTTTACTTGCTGTTGCTGCTGAAGTTGGTATTTGATTATCAATTTCAGGTATGATGCTAATTTAAATATCTTTTTTGTGTTCTTTTGGAAATCTTTGACACATTTGATCATATTTCATTCAAAATCTGAAATACAGTGATTATAAATTCATTAGATCTTTCAACACTGAATACAATGAGCAGAGATCATTTTAAAACACACTTTGAGAATATGCAACCTTTATAATTTGAAAAAAGAGAGAAAAGAACACTGAAGAAGCATTTTGAATACTTTTTTGGCATTGAGAAAAATATCAATAGTACAATTTTGACCAGCCAGACCTGGACCTAATTACTCTACACTAATTACAGATTGGAACATAGCTTGTAATATGTGATGCTTTATCCATAAAAAGGAGAAGTATGAAGTATGAACTCTGACAAGTTGAAGACCTCCAACATCAACACAACATTTAACAATTTTAGGAAGAAGTGAAAGATAAAGCCATTGGTATCCAATGTTTTGGAAATTACATTTAAAATTTTTGGGGGGACTTTGAAACTGAAACTGGATGTCTTAATTAAAAGCCAAAACAAAGAAATGACCTAATCAAAGTCTACAGTAAAGTTCAATCCAAATGGAATGCTGCAACCAATCAGAATTGGTTGTTTATGCTTGAAAACCATTATGGCTTGGTTAAAACCAATTTGCAAAAAAAAGAATTGGCAAAAATTCTTCTAAAGCAATGTAAAAAACTCTGTTATCTCAAACACCTTATAGCAGTTGTTACCACAGAGACTGGCAGGAACATGTTATTAGTATTAGATGTTATAAGGGTAATTACTTTTTACATAGGGTAATATTGGCTTATATAGCTTCTTCCTTTAATGAATTAAACCATTTTAATTTGTCTGTACCAGAGTGACGTTCGCCTTAGATTAAAGAGTGGTAGTTTACCGGTAGTTTTTTTTTTTTTTTTTTTTTTACCACCTTGTACATATATGACATGCACACTCCCAAATACACACCAAGTGTGGTGAAATCCACAAATGTCAAGCTGTTCTAATCAAATTTGATTGTAAAAGCAGCACCATGTGTACTTAGTAGTTTCATATAAGTTTCATTAAAGAGGACATCACTACAGAGCAAAGCTTGAAAATTTCCAGCAAAGTCTAAAAATGTTGTGCTTTCTTTTCTGGCAGCATTTTAGAAGTGATACTTTAGTCGAGCTAAACAAGGGATTGATTTATCTTTTGCCACCAGCAGTTTTTAACGAAGATTGCAAGGGCTGAATTGAGAGCGGAATAAAAGCATTTTGGATAAATGAATGAAGGGTGCTTTTAGAGTGGCTCCTACTGTAAACACTACACTTTGCAAAGCAATTGAGCCAAAGAAGAAAGGCTGCAGGAAGATAAGAGCAAAAGAACAGGAGGGAAAAAAAACATCATCCCAGCTCTGGCAAAGACAGAGCGCTAGGGTGGTCCTCGTTAACCCTAACCCCAGAGAGAGGGCTGCTGTTAGGGTTTTGAGTCTGGACCTGCTCAGACACTGTCTGCAATGCAGAGGCATCTGCGGTCGCTGGAGGGACAGGAGGAAGAGAAGACAAGAGAAAAGGAGAGGAAAAGTGGAGATTTTAGGAACAGAACTTTACAAGCATGAGACAAATATAAAGATGAAGAAAAAAATATATGATTTAAGAGGACAGTGTGAAATAAAGTAGCTGCTAATCAGAAAGTGTGTTTGAGACAATAATGAGTTTTCTGGATTTTATTTTAAATTTAGTGTTCACTAGTATTCACAGTAAATTGCAGATACACAGAAATAAATCAATTTCAATCATGAACTATTAGATTGATTAGCACTGCAGATACAGATGTACAAACAGCCTCTGCGAAAGTCAAATCAAGCATTTATCTGTTTTTCTCCCATGTCAGAAAGAGCTGAATTTTTAGCTTAAGAAGTATGGCACAGAAGGGAAATTAAACTGCTAATGTCAACTTCAGAGCTAAAGCAGCTGCTGAGAGCTGCTGTTGCTTTTATTATCAACGCACTTCTGTCATGTGTAGATTCAAATGGTATTACAGAGAGGTACTTACATCCTGGGATCTCAGTCAGCTCATTCAACGGTGGCACTGTCTCTAATGTGTTGGCATATTTTTTGGCAGCTTGTCTTTGTGCATGTCGTGCCTCAATTTCCTTTTTTGTCCGTGGGATACGGCATTTGAAAATACAGCACAGAGTAATAACTGAAAGAAAGGTGGGGGTGGGGGGAGAGGACAGGGTGAGTTTAAATTATTAAAACTTCTTATTCATCAGGAAAGTGCAACACATTGCACTTAGGAGTAAGTTAGCTATTACACATCCTGGGGAGATGTGAGTTATGACTTCTTCATTTAGAACAGCCTAAAGAGAATCTGTGCTTTCTATGGAAGCTAAACTACAATGGGCAACAGGTGCAAATGCACAGCAAAAAGAAAGATGCACTGCAAAATTAATGATGCAAACTCCAAAACACTCATAACACAACAAATGTGTCAATCACAGAACACAAAAGCAAAAACCTACCACCAACAAAATAAATGCTGGAGTGAAAACTGCTACAATCAGAATTCACTCCACAAAGTAGAACAACTTCAGGCCACCAGGACAAATCTGTAGTAGGTAATATTACTAAATATGTTGCTGTTATAATATTGCAAACGACTGCGTGTTTGAAAAAGACACAAAGTATAATGCAGCTTTTCTACTTTCTTCCAACTTTTGTCTGGACATCCAGTTAAATCATGACATATTGTCTTTACTGAGAGTCCAGTCTCATATGACTTGGTGGCCAATTCTCACCAGTGGTCTGGAACACTTGGAGCAAGTTTGCATCCTTTGTTTTTTTCTATTTGGAGCATTTTCTCTTTTGCAATCTTCTATTTGCATTTCTTGTGGTTGCAGAAATGTGTCTATGTTTTTTCTTTTCTGTTTTAGACTTTTGCTTCTCTTCTCTGTGTTTGCAGTATATTTGCTGCATTTATTTTTGCCATTTGCACATCAACCGCTATACTAATTATCTTCCTGGTCTTCTGCACTCAGACTGCCTCCTCAAGAATTTGATGGCAGCTGTGAATAGTTTCCTCTATTTGTTTTGACCTTTAAACCTGGAAACTATGCTTCCGATCATCTCTTGAAGACTGTGTTTTTTTTTTCTTTCTTGTTTTTGCATGCTTTTTCCTGTTTGTGCAAACCAATAATCTGTTCTCTGAACTCTCACATAGTTTTTGTGTGATTAGGGGAATCTTTCTATCTCAACCCCACAAATAAAACCCTTATTTGGGTCACATCAGATAAACGTGAGACCTTACAACCTTCTCAAATACTTGCTTTTATAAAGAACTTCATTGTATAAGTTTCAGACTGTAGTCACTGAAAGCTGAATTTGGATAAAATCTTTGCAATTTTGTTGTGCTTAATTATTAAAACAATTTTTTATCAACATTTGAACAATTCTGAGTTTTCCCAATAAATCAAATTTGCAGGAGGGGTTACATAATGGTAGATGTCTTGTAGTTATACCTGTAAGAAACCAGTGTTGTATAGTAACGAAGTAAAAACACTTCACTACTTTACTTCAATATATTTTGGAGTACTTCATACTTTCCTCGAGTATGAAAATTTTTGATAACTTTCACTTTTACTTCACTATATTTCCGAACTTAATTGCATAGTTTTACTCCGATACATTTTCAATGTGTGGTTTAGTTACTCGTTACAAAAAAGCGAGCGAGAGAAACGCAAGTGTTTTGACCCCACCTACTGATTGACTACAACAAAGTCGGTAGCCTACTTGCCTGGGCTTGTTCATCACCACCAATAGGATACACCTGTTTCGCTTCTCCCATTAAACACAAAGCAAGTCTCGCAATCAGCAGCAGCCACATGGAGGAGGAGACGGAGACCACAACGACTGCAACTACGTCGGACACGGCTCCAGGGGAACCACCAGCTGGTGATGAGAGCCCATGGCCTTATTTAAACACAATACACTCTTTCGTGGGTGTTAAAGATTCGTTGTACCGCATGCAGTTTATGTTATTCCTGCCCGAAGATGTGGAAATTCTATCTTACAAAAACTCCCCGTCCAACTTGAAGAAACACATCGAGGTAACGTCTTATGAAATGGTTATAATCCTCCTGTTTCAGTAACTATAGCTTGGTCACTAGGCACTACTGTATTGTGAAATCTTGACCATAACGTTACCTGTATAAATGAACTTTGTTTGGCATTGTTTCAGTTCCACACGTGGTGTATTTAGCTTAGGCCTAATGTTGACTGTAGCAGGCTACCTAGACTCCTCTGTTCAAGGGGGACAGAAGCCATAGCGATAGCAATTTAGACTAAATTTAACGAATATAGGAAAGGCATGCAAGTTCAAAACCAGGTTTACAAAAAAGGTCTCCCTCTTCAGATGCCAATAAGCTGCATTTCCCTCCCAATTCTTTTTTTCTTTTGCATAATGACCAGTTGTGTGCACCACCTACTGATTGTAGGATTGACTGATTCACTGATTTGTGAAGTAGAGTAATTGTAACAGCTTTTTTTTCTTCATGTTGGCCGCATTTTCTGTACTATTTATTTTTCTCATTTTCAGCACTGACCTTACTTGAAGGGAAAACTTAAGGCTTACAAAAACTTTGTATTTTCTGTCCTGGAGGGTATACTAAGGAGCTGGTTCAGTTGTAAAGCAGGTTAAGTTAACCTTGTGCTATAGGTAAAGCACCTAATTTTCTTAACTAAATGATGCCTGCAGGCATATCTATTAGCAGGTTTAATTTTGCCTGCACTTGGTTGTGTACATTATTTTAAGTGTATTTGACAAGTTTACCAAAATATAAAAAATGTCATTCAAACTGCATTTGCCTTGTTTTACTTTTTACTTGTACTTTTCATTACATTACTTGAGTATATCCATTTTTACAGTAATTTCCATACTTAAGTACAAGAAGTTTCAGATACTTTAAGACTTTAACTCAAGTACCATTTCAGTCAGTGACTTGGACTTTTACCAAAGTCATATTTTGGAGAGGTACCTATACTTTTACTTGACTCTGAGATTTCAGTACTTTATACAACACTGTAAGAAACTGAATCGACAAAGGCATACTTACCAACAGCCAACACAAACATTGAAAAAATTCCAATGACCTGCCATAATCTCAGCCCCCAGAAAACGACAGTCTCTGAGGTGACAGGGTCCGGCTTCTTCGGGGGCTCTGTGGGTAAAAGCTATAAGAAAATGACAAAACAAACAAAATTTCACACAAACCAGAATGTTGCCAATATAATGGGCAATATTATATATGTCTCTAATGAAGATCTCTGGTAGTAGTGCTTTGCTGCTAGGCAATTTGCTACAGATGTGTGTGGAAGGCATTTTGAAACATTTATTTCACCACTGACCTCTATAACTGGAGCTTGGGAAAGAACAATTATATGTTCTCCCAAAAGGATATGTTGTTGGTGCTACCAAACCCCGCAGAGCATCGCCCCCTCTGATAAAATCATCAAGAGAATATTTCCCTGGCTGCTGTTTATTGATCACTTGACTGGATGTGGAAACTCTACACTTTAATCCATGAAGCACCAAGTAATTGATCTAAAAATAGGCCATTGTTGTATTTGCTACCATTACTGAAAACACTGCAAGGCAATAAAAAAGAAAGAAAAGAGAAGCTGGATGTGAACACAGAATTAAATCAACATTAGAGCTTTTTTCTTGTTAAAACCAAATTATTTCAGATCTTTATCTTTTGCAAGTTCCACCTAGGTTTAATGTAAATTCCAGAGAAGAGTTATTAAGTTCACTGACCTATGTTGTTCCTATCAGTAGTATCTGTCAGAACACCAGACAGAGTTACACATTTTCACAGGTTTTAAATATTCCATATCTTCAAAGCTGCTTGTTGCTTTAAATTGCAATTGCTACAACTCAGTCAGTGGAAATACTTCAATGCAGAGCCGGTTGTTTCTCTACATTGCAGAAGCAGATGTGGCATACACATCACATTTAAAGCGTATGTGGAACCTCAGCCTCAGTGCCAGGTCAGACGTTAAGGTATTTTTTTCCAGGATCACCCGGTGCTCAGATCCATTTATCTTTCCATCAACTCCCCCATCTTGCCTGTCCCTGTCCAGCAACAGCCCAGAGCATGATGCTGTCACTACCATGTTCCACAGTGGGAATGTATGCTATGCAATGCTAGTTTTCCTTATCACATAAAGCTTTCTATGTTGATCAAAAAGTTACATTTTGGATATCAACCTGGTTGGCGAATCTTCAGAACAAGACCTATGAAGGTCTTGAAGGTCTATGAGGAAGTTTACTTCAAACTTCTTATGGCTTCCTTTCAATAATGACTTTCTTTTTGCCATAAGTGGTGTGAATGAGGCGAGAAAACAGGATAACGCATTTGAAAACTCTTGACAGTTTTCGTTCCTCTTCTTCATGTACATTATAGGCTACTGTGCAACAAGCTAAGTAAGATTTTACACCATATATTTATTAAGCATTTCAAGTATCTTACCACAAGCCTGAGCTTCAGTCATTTTGCTTTCAAAGCTCAAAAGGCAGCATGTGAGCAGCCAGAGGGACTCCCTCTAGAGGTTTCTGCCGTTTTCTCTTATCTTTAATGAAAAACCTGTTCGCTTCACATTAAACTTGAACTGTTATGCATAACATAACAGTTCAAGGCATAGCCTTTTAATAAATGAAAATATGTTATATGAGGAATTTTTTGTACATGAAAAAAGAGTGAGTTCCTCCAACAGAAAAGGCAAGGATACTATGTCTTTTTTTTTATATGTATATGAACATATAAAAGTAATACTTGTGTCCTGATTGTTTTGATTTCCCATGGAGATCATTTTTGGTAATTACAACATCTGACTTGTCTTAGATGCTATAACATTGCTTTTGTCTGTGAAGTAGCTCATTCCCTCTTATGTTTGTGTAGTTTTTGCATAAACTGCTCAGTTTCTAAATCATTTATCACCTTTTAGCTTTTTTTTATTGTCAGACCAGAATGAAAATCAACTTATCTCTCTTCTATTCAACCTGAACACCAAAGTAACAGTTAAAACCAATACTTGTCATAAACTCTGCTTAGCCTTTTTCACCGGCTCATGCAGTCATGTTTTTCTTTTTTCCCTCAAAACCACCCAATCCCAGTAAGAAGACAAACAACAAGTCGGGCACCCAATCAAGTGGCATAAATTACTTTTATGGATGCTACATGTTACGCAACTAAACACCTGCACCTACATCTGTGAAGACTATGTTGGAGGACATGGCGTGCCTTCCGGTTCTTACCTCAGGATCCGGGACCTGGGAGAGCACGGAGGACAGGCACTGAGACAGCAGCAGAGTTTTCCATCCCCACAGGAGGAGATGAGATGGGCATCCAGACTGTTCCCCGACCATTCTCTCCCCCTGGTTCTCCCTGCAGCCACCCTGCCCTCTCCTCCCCCTTCTTCCTTCTGCTCTCTCTTCTTCTTTCTCTGTCTGCCTGCCTGCTTACACTGGCGCCGTTTACAGGACGGGACCACAATGGCCCTTTAGTGATTGATAGTGAGAATGATACTGATGGCCATCCACTGCTGTTTCTTTTGGCTTTCCACCACAACACAATCCGAACCAAAAGACACAAGTGAGCCCCTCTGCAGCCAGCTGAAAACTACTCCAGTGCAATGGAGGTAGCCAGTCTTGCTGTTAGGGGACATTAATTAATTAGCAGAGCTGGTGTGGTTTACAGCCAGCTCACCCAACTGAGGACAGGCAGTTAACTAAGAGAGGGGGATGGGCTGTGCAGTTGGCCATGATGAGATCGAGCTATTCAGGTACAGCGAAGCGAATGGCTGTGAGTCATTGCTTTTACAGCCTCAGAAGGTTGTAGAGTGAAAATCCCCACAGCCTCATCCTTTCAGAGTGGCAAAGTATGATAAGCTGAGCTGCTGCTGACTCCAAAGTTTTCAACAGGCGCCTTGTCCAAGGAAAGTAAAAAGAAATGAAGAGTAACTGCTACAACATTGGCATAGACTGCAGTGACTTTTTTTTTTTTTTTTCAGTTTAGTGAAAATGTTGCCTGGTTGACTCTTATGTTTTTTTAAAACGTACAAAAATCAATTTTATTAATGAAAAAATGCTCAAATTAAGTGAATCTAATGTTTTTGGACAACATTTTCAGCTTTTGTTTGAAAATACATTGGTGATTTAATTATATTGAAGTCATTGCTTGAGACGTTTTTTTATTATTATTATGTAGCATACAGGACAACAATGGCTGCATGCTTATATTTATAAAAGTGACAACAAATGATACACTGACCTGCAAAATTATTACTGGCATACATACTTTCTGAAATACGCCACATTGCTACTAAAAAAGCTTAGCCATTTTTGGGGATTTTATGTGACAGACCAACATAAAGTCATGCATATCAAAAGGTTTTATGCTTCTCAAATTGACTCGCATATAAAAATCTAAAATGTATTACATATATTTGTATTTAATGCCCATTTATTGTCATACCTCTAATTTAGAGCAAATGTAACCGGCTGCTTGTCATCAGGACAACTCCAAGTTGCACACTCCATAAATCTGATTTTTATAAAAAGCAAGAAAGTCCCTGGTGAAAGAAAGGTTTTTTTGGTAAACTGCAGTTTACCAAAAAACACACACAGAAGAACATAGCAAATATAAGGTACTGTTGTCAAATATATCTAAAATTGAACTTTTTGGCCTGCAGGTAAAACTGAATACATCAACCATGCAATGAAACATGGTGGCGGCAGCATAACGCTTGGGGATTTTTTTCAGCACAGGCTGGGAAGTTGATCATAGTTGTTGTGAAAATGGTTGCACTGAATTTCAGAATAATCTTGGAAGAAAACCTGTTCAGATTTCAGTCTCAGTCTCAAACTTTACTAACAATTTTCTTACTAGCCAAAAAATATTTTTATAATATTTGTTTTTCTATCATTATATTTTCTCTAATTTAGAGAATCCAGGAAACTTGAGACTGGGACAGAACTTCACTTTCCAGTCGGACAATGACCCTGAAAAATCCTTCAGAGCCAAAATAAAATTGTTGAGATCAAAGCTGGTAATAGAGATAAATTAGAGAAAATATAATGTTATAAGAACAATTATCATAAGAAGATTTTCTGGCCAATGAGAAAATTGTCAGTAAAGTTTGGAACTGACTCCCGAAACCTGAATGGAGCACTGCAAGATTAAGGGACCTGACTGTCACAAATTAAGAAGCTGTTAGAGTTTAAGATGGCATTCTTCTTGAAACTATTTCTTAATCCAGTGACATAAATGTGGTCATGTAAGCCTAAATTAAAGTATGCACCTGAGTTTAGGTCTGGTGACCGCAAAGATCACAGCCCATGATTAACGTCCTTTTCATGTTCATCAAAAGAATCCTTGACCTTTTAATTCCAAAGAATGAAAGTATTGTCATCCTGAAAGAGGCCATATCCATCAAGGGAAAAACGTTTCATAACAGGATAACAGTAGTGATTCAAATTTCCAGTGACTTTTTCCTCTGAGGGGAAAAGCGGATCAAAACCAGTTCTGCAAAACAGAGTTATCCTCAGAGCCACCAGCTCCTTTTTTACTTCTGATATTTTATTAAAACTGACACAACCTCTATTCCTTAAACACTTTAAAGTGGTTCCCACAATGAGTGCTAAACATTAGATTGTGCATCAATGCACTAGAGAAATATTTGATTGTTATATTTATGTCACTTAGTTTGAACATCATCATATGAATGTGTCCTCTTTGGCAAGCCATCTTGTAATGCCAACTTAAATGCAGCTCCTTTATTGGACTTGAGCTGGCACAAGTAGGAGTCTGATTGGTTGATCATTTGCAGAAATTTTGTAGAAATTTAAAGTAATTAAGAGAAGCATGAAGTGAAATATAAACTGGATATATTTTTGTTGATAAATAAATAATAATGTTCTGATTATTTATGTGAAATGTAATCTTTTCCCTCCTGGATGATGTGATAGACCAATTTGAATTAGGAAGGTTTGGCCTCAAAGTAGAAGTAAGTGGACTGCTGGATGGGTTGACATTTTGGAAGCTGTTGCTTTGGATAATGACTAGAACAAGTTAAACTGACTTATTTTGCTACAAAGCCAAGATACCTGTCTCGTAGGAAGGTGAGAAATAATAATAATAATAATAATAATAATAATAATAATAATAATAATAATAATAATAATAATAATAATAAAGTATTCACCTAAACCAATATTTTTGTGAATAAATTACTGTGTAGTGAACACAAGCTCCCAGATTTGACCTTTCACAAACATTTGTCTTCTACAAAAACACTGAATAATTTTGTGTAGTGTGACGTGGATTGTGAAGTGTCTTCCTCTGCTGAAAGAATGTTTTGCACAATTTATTTTGACCAAATCAGTTGAAAATTTTAATTGCAACAAGTGATTTTGTGTGATATACAATTTCTATTACCAAATCAAATTTCTGTTAGTTTATCCTCTTGCTTCTTCATGCGCTCAGTCACTCTGTGACTTTTTACACAATCAGAGCATTTTTCTGAACTCACCAATATCTGGAGAAAGCCTCCGCATTACTGATACTATCCAATCACAGGAAACATTTTGTTCAATATTTATTGAGTTACAGGTAAGAGTTTACCCATTTATTATCTTTCTAGAGAGCACCAGTTTATAGATATCAAACCATCACTTTGAGTGCAGTGTTATGCTTTTTTGTCACTGTTATTTTGGCCCACCAAATCTTGAGAACAAAATCAGTCCACAGTTGTTGCTCTGTTTTCAGTGACTGTATGTGCAGAAGGTCTCAAACTGTGTCGGTGGGAAATTTGCTGCTGAGCCCACAGTGTGAGGTAGATTTGTTGCTTTCTCTGGAAGCAGGTCCCTCCTGAGTGTTGACATTAGACACAGAGAAGACATAAGAAAACAAAGATGTTAAAACCCCCTGCAGGACACAGGCAGAAGCAAGAGTACACATAATAGAATGATCAAGCAATCATGTAGAATATTGGTTAAAAGTGAACTTTTTATGAGCCACAAATATTATTATTCTAAAATATAATACATTCCATCATATTTTCTTTTTTAAAGGAATGTTATACAGTGTTTTACAATCAATTACAACACAGGAGGACATTTTACTTGCAGATCCCTGAGATTGCTTACTGAGAATACATAACTCATTTTCCAAAGGTTATCCTGTCAAAGGCAATGCAAAGTAGATTCAAGATGGCAACACAAACATCTTGAAGATGCACAAATAATACTCAAAAAACCTCTGAGTAAGTGCTTTATCTCAGCCTGCAAATGCTTACTGTAGCCGGTTGAGTTTTTGGTTTTTTTTCATGATGTATGACTTTTTACGTTGCAGATTCTGGGTATTTTTAGTTTTTTGGTGTGCTGATTTATTTATTTTTTTTGTATTTTACAATCTTGTTACATTATTGTCCTTTATTTCACACCATCATATTTTGTCCCTCCTGCTTTCAGTTGTCACAAGTATAAAAAGAAACCCCTCTGTCTTTCTTTTCTTAGGTCCCTCTTGTTAGTGTTTATTTCCATGTAGAATTTTGTTCATATTTCTGTCAGTTATCGCATTATTCTGTCTTACTCTTTTAGTTTTATTTGTGTAAAAATACGTTTATTTGCTCCACATTCCTGCCAAACTCTGTCATCCTACTTGGAGGTTTGTATCCCCACCTTCTGAGATGCTCAAAGTAAATGAATAAATACATTTTGCTGTATTCTTGGCTTTCTAGCATGTGTTACCTTCTCAGTGTTCCTCCTCACATTTTCCTATAATATCTTGGTCGGGAAGTGACAAAGTTAGAGCAAAAAATCTGTCCTTTTATGTTATTTTTATTGTTCACTGTGGAGTTTCAGCTGTGTTCAAGGTTTTTACTATATTTTTAGAATTTAATTTTATACATTTGATGTAATAAAATGGAAGCCAACATATTGTCAACAATAAATTAAAGTGCTGCTATTTTTTTATTAATTTATGAATTCAAGGATTTTTTTTATTGTCATACCATTTTGCTTGTTTGTGGTACAAAATTCTGAGTCAGGTTCCAGATCAAGAAATTTAATCACTTTCATCACACAGCATTTGACATGTACAGTTGCTCTGCTGTTTAGTATTTCTGAATTTTCATAAAATCTTTTATATTAGTTTTTTGAGAATGAGAATACAATTTAATTGGATGCTGATTTTAAATGGCTTAATATTTAGATTCAGGATTTTAAAGAATTGGCAAGTTTACTTTGTAAAAGTGAGATGTTTTTCTTTATTGTCTAACTTTTTTGCTCCAGCCAGCTTTGCTTGCTATGCTTTTGTGTACCTGCATCAGAAATAATCCTGTGTATCTATGAAAATTAGTCTATCTGATTCAGTTCAGAGGGAGGAACCATGCCAATCCAACTCCTCTGCCACGGGAAAGCAGCTTTTACCTTCCTGGAAAGACAACGATCAAACGTGCAAATATTCATCTTCCTCTGAGCTGAGTAATGCAAAGTTCAGAACTGCAGATCCTGACACCAAGTTTGGTTCATTTAGTTTTGTTCAACACAATGAGTTTGAGCAGCATCTTTAAGGGCATTCTCTGGTGTCAAAACTTGTTTGACCTCAATGGCTTTTTCCTTCTTTAATTTTACCTTTCTGTACTAGTTTACACACTCCTCAGATTTGAGTATTTGGGCTCCAAAGCAGAGAGAGAGAGAGAGAGAGAGAAAGACACATTGATAGATACTTTTGACTTTTGATTAGCAAATAGTACTATTAAGGCTCAATCTCAATTCCGTGCAGAAAAGTTACTACTTTATGTTTACCTGTTAAAATTAAGTTCTTGTGTTAACATTGTAAAGCTGAGAATAAATACATTTTCATTATATAATCATACTTTTCTATAAAAATATATACATTGAGTGACAGCTAGTTTTTTTAGAACTGATTTGAGACTAATTAAAAATATTATTGCTTATTAATGAGAATTCAGATTTTTAGTACATGAATATAATTAAGTAGCTTATCAGTTGCTACATTTAATGAGCTTTCATTATAGCTCATAATAAATGTTGCTTGAATTTTTACTTTGAAAGAGTCTTTCATTAATGCATTCTAAAGAAGTACAATACATTGATCTTCCTTTTTTCTTACTTTGGCTGGTTCTTGAAAAAATCAGCACCGCAGCTGATCATCATCCCACCACTATTATCATTCTCTCTCAAACCAAACCTCTATGCATCTTTTCCATGGTCTTCCTCTTTTCATCCTTCATCTGAAGTTACACATTGCAACATCTCTTATCTGAGATCCATCCATCCATCCATCCATCCAATCCATCCATCCATTTCAAAAGAAATCTTACTTTACAATTTGACACCTAAAAATTGGCCTCCATTTCTGTAAGACGTACCTGTTCTTTCAGATCGTCATAACAACAATGCCTTTTCATTATGCTGTTTACAACTGTTCTTAGGAGCGTTGGACTGAGAAGTATGTATGATGAGCTCAGCGGACACTCAGCTCTGCTAGGTGTTTGCTAATTGCTAGTGCCGAGTGAGAAAGGTGTGAGAAAAGGTTATTCTATAAGGCAGAGCTGTGTGGCTCCATGGGCAATTCAAGTTTTTCTCTAATATGTACTTAAAGAATCAAAACAAAACTCCATGTATGAGGGAATGGCGTTATAAAATGACAGAAAGCTAAAAAAAAAAAGTTTAAATAACATCCCCTCCCTCCCTTTAAGCTCACTTCACTAGTTATTTCTCATATCTTTATTGGATGGCTCTTCGGCTTTATCTCTCTATTTTTATCCCTTAAGCATCATCTCACTCCCAAAGAATATTTTACAACCCAATGGAACCTGACCATTCCTGTTTCTGCTTATTAAAACATGTAATGTGTATCAGGGACCAAAGCCGAAGGGATTTTGGGAATAATTATTAAACTTTTGTCTCAGACTGACAGAAACGGCTCCTGGCTATGTAATTGTGATTCTTGTGTCCAATTAAAATTATATTTTTTAAGTAACTGAGACTCTACTGTAAGCTTCTTCATAGTCTTTGTAATGCAACAGTAATTTAAAAAAGTCAGTAAATATGTGTATTACATATATTTATAAGTAACAGAGAAATCTTTGTAATGTTTTAAAAGACAAGTCAGACATGTAAAATACATGACAAGTGCTGCTCCTTGTGTTCTCACTAAAACTAGAAAAGAGAACATCACTCTGATTCTAAAGTCCTGACACTAGCTCCCAATCGCTCAGCACACAGAATATACTTTAAAACATTTTTGTTACGTAGTTCATAAGCCACTGAATGGTTGAAGCACCAAAATACATGAAACCTTGCAATCTACAGTATATTCCCAGAATCAGAGCCAAACATGGGAAGCAGCATTCAGTTGTTATTTTCCTCTAATCTGGAACTAACTTCTAGAAAACTGCAAAAATCCTGAAACACTGAGTTCTTTTAAAGTTAGGCTTTTATCATTTTGTCTAAAGCTGCCTTTGATTAGTTATAACAAGAACATCATTAATTGTAGTCGGCATTCCAACTTGTCCTTATGCTCCTTTAGTTTGCCTTTTAGTTTTAGTTTTTGCTATGTAATGTTTCTTGCTGGTTTGATGTTTTGGGTTTTCATCGTGTAAAACACTTTTGAATTCTCTTCTTCTTATACAAAGAAGAAGAAGGAAACACATTGAAGTGAAACACATTCATTAAACTATAATGAAGTGGTTTAGTCACATAAGAAAAATACTAAACCAGCTTGGATAAGTATAGATCTACATTAATAACACATGAACTAATTTGAGATGGCGAAAAAATCTTCAAAAGAAAGAAGAGTGGGTTTGAATGAACTAAGCCACTGGGTCCTGGGTCAGCATTCAACACACACAAACTCCTGACTTATACAGGATATATGTTATAAACTTTTGTAGCAAAGGAGTTGATAAAGAATTAGCTTACTTTTAAACTTGGCCATACTGTTTCTGAATACTGAATTCAATAGAATTTCAAATTATTTCAATTATACAACTGCAGTAAGATTCAAAAGAACAGATGTAAGTCGCCACTAAAACAGATTTACTTCTTGAGGTGATGGAAATTTTAAGGTGTCTAGTAATTTGGTATCAATCTTGTAATTCTGTCTCTTCACATCTTTCTGTTGGAGCAACAACATCAGGGGTAGTGATTCAAAGAAACTATCTCTGTAGGGAGCCCCCCGGAAACCTGTTGAGTTGATTGTGATGGGAAAATTGTTCTGCAAGTTTCTCTAGATGATTGTCTTTTTTCTCTCTCTGCCTAAGGCCAGCAACATTCTCTGTCTGTACAATTTGAGCATTGATTTAAGTGAAAGATGTGTCCACTCCAAAAAAAATAAATAAATAAATAGTCTTTGTACCAAGTGCCTATTTAATAGATTCACTTGTGTGTTTGCAAAGGGTTTCTCCCAACGTTCCTTCTCTTGCAATGTTCTATAACATTGTCAACTCTATATTGTTAGAGTTCTCTCTTTAAGTGATTTTCTTTTTCTTTTTGTTTTTTCAAAATGACATTGAAATGATTGTTTCATCTCCAAGGTTACAATACTGAAAGTCAACCTGCATGTCCATTTTCTACTATAGGAAGGTAAAAGTTATCTGTGTGTACGACAGTTCTGGTCTACATGTCAGTCTGCTGAGGTAAATTCTGTACATCAAATACTACTGGGAATAAGCAAGGAGGGGACGAGGAAGGAAGCAAAATTTCCACTAATAGCCCGGAAAGCAGACAAGGGAGAGACTTCCAAAATTAGATATCATCCTACACCATCCATTCACTGTGGAGCCATTTATCAGTAGGTTTAAAATTATGCTACACTGTTTCCTTTTTAAATGTTAGATTGGACAATTAAATGATCACAACTTAATAATATTCCTAACTTTTCCACCGATGTTGCCTGATGTGTTTCTAAATTTTATAATGTTCTTTGTTTATTTTATTATTATTTTTTAAAACAACCTCTGAAGCTTTCGAAGAACAACTTTGAATCAAATTTTGTCCTACCAAGATAAAATTACACACAGGCTTGTGTTCGTGTGTCTCATAAAATCCCCCAAAAATTGAATTTGGCTGTATGAAATGTGGGGGAAAAAAAGGAAAAGTCCAATGGGCTGTAAATGCTTTTGCAAGTCACTTTACTCTTTTGTTAATGTTGCATTTATAATTTTTGCATTTGTAATGACTTACACACAATAGATAACTGTGAGGATTTTAGTGTCTGAGGTACTCTAGTGTCACATCTTGAGTTTAATGATCCTTTAATGGATTTTAAACTTTTAAATTGGGTTGGACATTGCCTTTGACTGTACTCCTCCTTTACATTGCAGTTAAAGAATGAACTTGCTGGGACACATTGTGGACCAGTTAACTATAATTACTGGATCCATCTGTTGTGCTATAACAAACAGTCGTTCATTGACATTCATGTAACGTACAAGGACATTATTTCTGTGAACAATATGAGCAGTCTCTTGGGGTTTCGTGGTGCACCAGTTTGTCTCTCCGAATTAATTTCTGCCTTTCTCCATGGCAAACTGTCAAATGACAGAAAAACTAGAGTCAAACCAGCAGACTGTTATCAGTGGTGCTGATGCAAATATTTCCAGAATGTGGACCCTATTGCACTCATGAGTAACATGTCATTGCCATTTTGCCAGGACATGCTGAGGGACTTATTAAACTGTAATAATGAAAAAACATTCCTTCATGGAAACAGTCCGTCTTTTCTTTGTAGATTCCTTCCTGTTCATCCAGTGAAGAATGAATATACACAAAAAACTAATTACTTCCTCTAAATGCAAAAACAGAGCATTTTTATTTTCCAAAAGTTTAAAAGCATACTAAACGGCAACTCCACAAACCCAATTATGGAGCTTAAAAAAAATCCTAACAGAACCATATCTTGAGCACAAATGTTGGAGATGTTCCTAAAGAAATTGATTATTTGACAGAAGGTGCGAGCAGTTCAATCTACAGTGAGAAAAGTCTTTAAGGGATGAGACAAGTGTCAAAAGTAGCAATCACATTACAAAGATGACAAGCAGAGAATACCAGCTTTTAGTGATAGGGGAGCTGCAGCTTTACAAAAAATTCTGTTTCCCTTGCCGAATCACTTTGTTTTATCATCGCCTTTTGCTCTGTGCTCCTGCAGTGCTGCTCTGCAAAGTGTCTTAAAAGGAAAAATGCAGCTGATATGCTGAGCAGTGCTGCATACTCCTGTTCTGGTGCTTTAGGAATGAACTGTGTTTAGTAAATTTTGACTTACCCCCCCCCCAAAAAAAACACCCTACATAATGCAATTTTACCATTATCTTGGTTATTTGGTTTCAGAGCAACACAAAAGATGTGTTCGATGTCAGATGAAACTGTGGAAAGGAAATCCATGAAAGACAAACTTTTTCATATCTTTAACAAAAGCAGGCCCAATGCCAAATAACGACCCTTCTCTGCGTTAGTCTGGCATGTGGTTCAGACTTGAGAGAGGCTGATTGCTTTGTCCCAAGCTAGAATGATTGCCACAGAGAGGCCAGCATATTCAGCTGCTGTCAGACTGATGAAAATGACTGCATGCCCAGAAGGGCTTTTTGTCTCTACTGTACATCCTTAGTGGTATTTGCCTCAGATAATTTAGTAGCATTTTTGTAGACCTTCTTTTTTAACTTGTATTTGTTGAGGCTCTAGTAATCTGCTTCCACCATACCTAATGAACGCAATCTATTATACATTACATAGTTTTTGCTTTTCAGTAATTTTAAAGGTTTTCTCCAAGTCAGTGCAGTTTTTCAGCATCACATAAGATCTTAAACACAGCTTTAAAATTTATTTTGATTTGAACTCCTTTCATAGGAGGCCCTTTCATTGTGCTTCTATACAAAACACATACATTTCCTTCATTTTTCCAGAAAAAAATCCTACTTATTGAATAGTCTTAGGATAATGCATCTGCTATGTCAGCCATGTTTGATAATTTAATATTAGAGATTGGAGTTTAATGTAGTGTATGTTAGAATGCCTTGCAAAATTTTTCAGACCACTTAGACTTTTCTAAATTACATGATAACTACAAACTTAAATTGATTTTATTTGGATTTAAACCAACATTAAGCACAGGTTTGAAGAAAATCAAAACAAATTACATTTAGGCAGCTGGTTCCCTTCAGTAGTCACCTAATGAATAAACAAAGTTTATACATGTGTAATTTAATCCCAGAATAAGACAGCTGTTCTGTGAAGGCCTCAGAGGTTTGTTAGAGAACATTAGTGAACAAAAAACATCATGAAATCCAGAAAAGACAGAAGTTGTGGAGAGGTTTATTGCAGTGTTAGGTTGTAAAACATTATTCCAAGATGTTCAAACAAATGCAAGTGGAAAAAGTACGATACAGCTGCAAACTTACCAAAAGAGGAGCTGCCCACCTAAACTAAAGCATGACATTAAGAGAAGTAAAGAAGTTTGTGGTAAATCGGGAGGAGCTGTAGCGATAGAAGCAAATCACGTCTTAGAATGGTCCTGCTCAAAGTCTAGACCTCATCCCAATTTAGAATCTTTGCTAAGATTGACAAGTTCACAGGCACTTTAGACTGACGTGTTGAGGTGATTGAATTTTGTCAAAAAAAGAAAAGAAAAAGAGGTATCAAATTTCAGTGTCTACACATGTAAAGCTATCAGAGACATCAAAATACTTGTGGCTGGGGATTTCCCTCTAGTTACATATGCACACAGCACTTTTGAGACTTAAATAGTAAAAAGAAAAAAAAAAGCGCTTCTGTTAAATAAGTTAAAGTCTCTGGTTGTAACGTGACAAATTGCCGGAAAAAAAAGTTCCAGGGCTCTGAAGATTTTTGTAAGGCATGGTACTTATTGTATAACTAGTCAAATGTTTTCTCCACCCCTTTTCAATATGTGAAACTTTAAAATAATAATAATAATAAATAAACATATTTTCTTGAAATTGTGAGTCATTGTGTTTTTCCTACAAGAACTTATATTTTGTGGAAAGAGTTTTACAACACTTTTGACTTTAAATCACATGGTACCACTCAATGTCAAAACAGTTTCTTAATAATCTTAGGTACATCCCAGCACATGAGCAACTGTACTGCCATCTAGTGATACCACGCCTAATTAGACCCTGAAGAGAACTTAAAGTGATGATCCAGTGAACATTAATGTGACCAATAAGAGTCTAATCATTACTTCACTTGTATACAAGTCAAGTTGTTACTTAATTTCTAATTACTGTAAATGAGCACATTAGAACTGTTCTGTTTATTTTCTTTCCATTACATGTAAATGAGAGCCACAGCGCGATGAATAAACTCACAGAGGAGTAAACTGTTTTTCTGGCCTGAGGAAAGTTCACAGATCCCTTGTACACTGATTGCTAACTTTAACCTCTGCGTTCACAGCTGCACTGTTTACTTTAGTTTCTGGATGCAGTCAATGGTCTGCAGGAAGCATTGGTCCAGAAAGAGGGAATACCTCTGAGGAGAACGATGGAGAAAGGAGTCATTCAAAGCTGGAATGACAAATAGCCGAGGCTGTTTACGTACGCTGTGTTTACATAAGTTTGTGTTTGGTTTGGTGGCTTATTGGGCATTTTGGAATAAATCTACACCTTTCTGCGTAATACAGCTACATAAAACAAGAATAAAATTGTTTGCCAAAGTGTAATTTATTTGAAGGTGATGACACTCCGAAATAACTGAAGTCAACAAGAGCAGACGCATTAAGCTGTGAAATTAGCTTACCTGAAATTACACTATAACCTCAGTAGGAAGCTTAATAAAAAAAAAGAGCTTACTGAAATATTGGAAGTGCTTGACTTGTTCCTATCAGTTAGTATTTACACATACACATGGTGTGCTCAAAAACATTTAACATCTTCCAGGAATCACATGGAACAAGGGACAAAAAATACAATTTGCTCCATGGTACGCATCATGTTGTGTAATTTATGCCAAATCAATTCAGATCCCATTGTATCTAACCTGCTCATGCACTGCCACCAACTCACTGTCACCTAAAAAGGTTTCTCATCCCTTCATCCGGGAGGTGCTCAACACAAGATGTTTTTTGTTACTGTGAGCATAAAGGCTGTCTTCATCATGTCCAAACTCTGATATTTTTGTCTTGTGGCTCTTTCTCACCAGGTCTAAATGGGACCTGCCAATCTCCCACAGGGTGCTGGAAGACATAGTGTGGTATTTGAATCAGCACACTAAGTCAGCCATGGTTTTAAATTAAGCGTGATGTGGAGAGGGCAGAGACGACAGGCGAGGCAGGTTTTTTTTTTTTTTCTTTTTCTGAAACACCTTTAGATACATTAAAATAACTCAGATGTGCGTATGTATGTAAATGCCACACCCATCAGCAGAACTGAGACAACGTTTGGATTGAAAGTCTAAGAGGCTTTCTCAAGATTTTATTCCAGACATAATTAGCAGAGTTTTCCATTAACATTTTTGCTCATTTCTAAAGTACAACATCTGCTTAAGGCAGATAGGAAGAAAGGATGGACAAAAGCAAAGCAAGAAGGTATGAAAAATAGGGAAATGGAGGAAATGATGGAGAATGAAATAAATAAATAAGGAAGGACGAAAGGATATGTGGAGGAAAAGAGGACAGGGAAGGAGGAATGACAAATGTAGAAGGAAAAAGGAAAGAGGGGTAGCAGGATGAAGGAAGGACAAATATAAAGAATGAAGAAAGGAAAGAAAGACTGAATAGAACAAATAAGGAAGAAAAAACTGTTAACTGCATTAACTTTTCAAAGTTAATGCAGCAACATTATTCTCAGCAATGTATTATTATTCAAACAATGTTGCTGAGAATAAAGTCTGAAAACAATCAAATTTTCCTAATATTACACTGCCTTTTTTCCAAATTCATCTAGACCCAGTAAATTCATAAAATAAATTGCCTACTTTTTCCAAACACTTTCCAGGATGTCTTGGATCGCTGATCACAGACTTAATTCTGTAAATCAGTGATATGCTCTGGGAAATGAATTACAGTCAGTTTGTGTAGCTTTAGTTTGCATTCACTTCTAACCACTATTCCCACACATCTGGTTTCAAGTCAGAAATGATTAGTGTGGATATTTAACAGGAATATCAACTTTAGGAGGAACCTAACAGAGGTTAATGCAATCTTGACAGCAATTTTGCACTTTTATTCGCAACCATTCACAGCCAAAATAAAAAACAGATAAGTCATAAGAAAACTAATTTAACAAAACCTTAGTTTGTTTCAAAAAATGAAATTGATTTGTCTGAGACAAATAAAAAACTTACAAGCATTTATTTTTTTTACAAAATAAAAGTGTCAATTTACATTTCTGAAATGACTATCGGAGACAACATGACACCAGGGGGAAAATAGATTAAGGTCAAGCCATTCCGTAATCAGCAGGAACAACTGTCTGCTACTATCAAGGTTAAGCAGGAAGCTGCTCCACAAAAGTTCCTCCATAGTCCTTAACCTTAAGTCACCTGGTCCGCATTACAAATCATTCCAAACTGAAGTGAGAGTAAGATATCCCCATCATTTGCGTGCGCATGCGAAGGGGTGTGTGTGTGTGTGTGGCTAAGGAGGAGAACTTGTTTCCTGCAGGCTGTGGTTTGTCACATGTGACAAGAGAAGGTAGGGCTGAGCAGCAAGAGAGCTTGAGCAGGGAGCAGCCAGTTCTCCTGGTTAGTGTCTTGTCAGTGCTGTCACAGAGCCCCCAGGAAAAAAAAAAAAAAAGTGCTCGACTTATCTCATCATGTCACCATAAAGCTGTACGCCGTGATGGAGAGTGCTCTTTTAGGATGCCCTCAGAGGCTGCGTTTCCTCCAGCTGAATGACCAGAGAGGAGACAGCAAACAAGAGCAACATAAACAACCAAAAGATGATGGGCAGAAGCTAACCCTGTGCATGGGAGTTGAGACTATTGCCACACATCATTAAATCTGCTGTGTGGTTAAATTTTCATGGGGTGGAGAGAAAAAAAAACTGTCATGTTTAAAATCAGGAGCATCTCACAACACAATAAGATTGCGAGGTAAAATTTATTCATATTCCAGAGTTTGGTTTGTTTGTCTGTTTTTTTTCTGCCTTGTAGCTCCTGCCCTATTTCTCCTGAGGAACAGTCATGACAGCCATGAGTGAGACAGACAAGGTTGAGTTGAATGAGAGTATGCTAGAAAACCCTTGGAACCCTTGGAGTTGAACCCTGGGAAACAGTTTCTTTAGCAGAAAGCCCACCTGGTCACACTGGTCCTAATCCTTCCCGTGCTCAACGCAGAGTCCTTTACTCTGTTCATGCCCTTTCTAACTGCTGCTCCAGCATCAAAGTTTTGCGGCGCTCCTCTTGGTACTTCTTCTCTGCCTCCAAACACATTTGTTTCATGTCTTTCTCTCTGGAAGATAAACATTTGTTGTCTTAGATAAAAGAATTAAACAATTTCTATGCACACACTTCATTGCTTTCTCTTTGGACATCTAAAGCAACAATAAAATGATTGTCTATGGGAATAATCTGAAGCACTTCATCCAATGTAATGGATAGTGATTCTGTCTATCATTTACATTATTAAACCTTAGACCATAGATTTACTATTACAACCTAAAAGATGTGAAAATGACCCATAACATTCTTGTGAATGTTTGAATGAATCTCAGCCAAGATTTAGATTAAAATCAATAAAAAAATCAAGAGTCGAGTCCACATTTGGTTGTTCCTTATAGAAGCACGTTCTATCCATGTCAATGATGTAGGAGAGCAGAGAGTATTTCACTGGAAATCAGCAAAGTCAACTTTACTGAGCTCCAGGATATTTAACTGAAATCAGTTAAATGGAGTGATTTCAGTATATTTAAAGTTTTCTGGCATGCAGAAAGATTTGTAGAGTGTGCATTACTTGATCTGTAGAAGCTTAACCAGCTCCAGGAGGCGGTCCTTCTCCACGCTGAGGACTTTATACGCACTGCTCTGGGTGATCAGTGCACTCACATCAGCAGAACAACCCGGACACTTTGAGTGACTTCTGAGAACATCAGACACAATCAAACAGTTCATAGTTTTGATTTATTTACATTGGTGCAATAATAACTGATATTTAAAAATAAGATGAATCATATACATATAATACAGCTCACTTACTTTAATTCCATCTCACCTCCCACAGTTGCAATTACCAATTTATGGCCTAATTTAGAGACTGAACTGAAACAGATAAAAGGATGAGAAATCATAAAATGTTTTACTCTTCTTGCTTCTTCCATCATTGACCTCTTTGAGTCAATTATAAGTTATTCTTTGTAAAACAAGTGATCTTAGTTCCTAGTAGAGATTGCCAAAACATGCACTTTATACCACAAAACAAAATTTATTATGTTTCAGAGGGTAGTTTTTATGATTCTCTTAATAAATGAATAAAATGACAATATAAAGAATCAAATAATTCAGAGATGTCTGAAAACATACTCAGGTGTAATTCTTGTGACACTGTCTCCATCTTCTGGACAGATTCCTGAACTGCAGCTTTTTATTTTAGGGCTTAATTGTCTGTCCACACTCTCTTCCTTCGGTTGCTGTAAAAACAGATTTTTATTTCCAGCAGGCAGATTTGTTTTACAGTGGTTGCTACAGCACTAAATATTTCAGCTTTTTTTTTTTTTTTACCTTATTGGAAAGTTGTTGCCTTTCCCGCAGCTCTTTTATTATGGCGTCTTTCTCTGCTACCACAAGCTTCAGTTTCTGGATAAGGCATTTGTTCTCTGGGGGCCCACTGTCCAGCTGTTGTCTCGGGCTGTGTTTGTGGCTCTTGGTCTGTGCGCTCTGCTGTTGGCCAAGTTGCTTCAGCGCCGTCTGCATCTGGCTCTGCTGTTTCTGCCAGGGGTTAACAAAACAAGGTTGTGGGAAAGGAAGAGCCCAGAATATTTCTCTCTTTCCCACTTTTATCTTATCTGAGGGCTTACCAGCAGAGCATCCACAAGCCCGGTGTCATGTTTCCCCTTCTCTAATAAGGAGGAAATCTGCATTTTCAGAGTTTTGATTTCCTCGGACTGAGTTCTGCTCCTGGCTTTAGAGGCTTCTAGCTTTTTCTTCAGCATCCTCGTGTTCTTTCAAGAGGCCCTCATGATCAGCTGAGATCCTCTACAGATTTACCAAAAGCAACAAGCAAAAAACATATTAGTACCTTAATATTTCATTCTGTTTTTAAACTGAGTTATTGTTTAAGTACCTCAAACGCCTCCCTCTTTTCCCTCTCTATGGTTACGGATGTAGTTGAGGTTTCTATTTTGAGCAGGGGGTTTATGATGGGCCGCAGTACCAGAAAAATCCTGCTCCACACTCTGAACATCTGCCTGTCTTTGCTGGCACAGCTGCTGCTCTAGCTCCCGCACCTGTTGTATGAATTCAGCGTTTTTGTGACATAACTTTCAGGTGCATCAAACAAAAATTGGAATATCATCAACATCAAATTTAGTTCGTTTGAGAAATTCAGTTCAAAAAGTGAAACCCAGATATAGATTGATTACAAGCAGAGTACTATATCTCTACTGTTTATTTCTATTGATCGTAGTTATAGTTGTCGCACAACCAACCTACAACTGTCATATTTCGTTTTTTAAGACACTCCTGAACCAGAAACTTCTCAGTGATGTTCTTTTTGATAGAGATGCACAATCATAATTCTGAAAACCAACCAACTTCTTGAAATAAGTTTTCATAATGAATGATGAACATTATAACGGACATCCCAGTCACCATCTAAGTTTTCCAGCTTACTCTTGTTTGAAGAGCAAGAATCTGCTGCGACCGGCCTCTAAAGCTCCCAGGGTTGTTGAGCATCTGCTGAAGGTTGATCTCCTCTCCAACTTCACTCAATAAAACCTGCAATAGTTCATCATTTTAAGAGCAGACATAGACATAATTTATTACCATTAAACTGGACCTTTAAAATGTACATAATGAGCAAAATTTTGTTGCAAGCCTCCAATAACAAAATAAATAAATACATAAATAATAAAAAGTATCATCGTAAATATATAGAATAAAAAGAGATCAATCAACATGTCATTAAAAATGCATAATGTTGATGAGGTATGAAGTAAATAAAGTGTACATTATGGTTTACCTTTTTGTTTTGTTTTTAAACTGTGCTTTATTTCTGCAGGGCAGTAAGAGGGGTGTGTATTTAACAAAGCAACTAAGTAAGAAAACCAAACTAATGCTACTGGAATCAAAGAATCTATATATCACTAATGACAATAAGTATGGAGGCTTGCTGTATCAGTCTTGGCCAGGACGTTCTTATAAAATTAGAGACTTCATCTCAAAAATATAATTTCCAGGCTATGTGTAGTGGTCTTAAGTTATTTTTATCCGTCTCACTTTTCAAACTTATCTTCGAAATGCAGCTTGTGTGGTAAGAAAATATTCACAGTCCCATTTCTGATAGCCAGAGAATACCAGGCCTTCAGCTGGAAGGCCCTAAAATCCAATTAAGAAGTCATAAATAAGCATAATTAGAGCTCTGTCAGGTGGAAAGGAAATAATGAGATTACCTTTTGAGCAACCTTCAGCTCCTGTTTTGCAGACTGAACCTGGTTTCGATATTCTGTCACTTTGAGCTGTGCAGCTGCTAATTTTTCTTGCAGAGACTTGACCAGCGGGTTTTCCTGTTGCTCAGTAGAAAAATGTATGTGATTTAAAATAAAATGCTATCACTTCAGGTTTCAGATCAAGAGAATGGCATTACTCAGTTTCTCTTTACCTCATGGTCTTCAGACAAGCTCTTATCCAGGGTTTTTTGTGTGGTTTTCTGTCCAGGTACAACATTCTCCAAAGCACACTGCAGCTACACAAAATGTTGCTTTCTATGGATTTTGACCAGTAACTTCAACTTTCCATCCAATAAATCAAATAAACAGAGCTTTACCTCTTTCTCGAGTTCTTTGATCCTATTGCTGCTTTGCTTGGATCTAATCTTCTCTTTCTCAATTTCTGCAGTTAGCTCTCTATTCTTCTTGGAAAGCTCAACAATCTTGGTGGCAGCTACAGCTACCTGCTAAGCCTGATGAACCTAAAGGGATAATTCACAAGATGACTGTGAAGCGCCATTAACTCTTGTATGTAAAAAACATCCAACTTGTCTGCTTGTACCTGTTAAGGCCAGTCTTTCTTCTTCTCTTTTCTTCTTCAGATGTTTGATCTCAAAGTCCTTTTCACTCAGAAGTTTGAAGAGCCTCCCATTTTCATCTCTGAGCTCTCGAATTTGATCTAACAAGATCTCATCCTGCTGCTTTAACAGACTTTGAATGACAGACTGACACACCATCATTACGTTATGACTATTTACTTTGTACTTATGTATTATGTACGCTTTGAGTTAAACAATACAGTTTAATTTAAACCGAGACCAAGTGAAACCACTTACCTTTCTTCAGGACTGTCTTCCTGAACGACTTGCTTCGACAGATTCAAATCATCCAGAGTACCTGTCACACTTAAATTATTGGGTTCTTTCTTCTTCTTCCCTTCCAGTTTTCTTTTTTCCTGCTGTTTTTGCAGCGTTTGGAACTGAAGCCGCAAGTCATTCAAACGTTCATCACTCTCCATGATAAACAAGGTAGTGGAAATAAGAAACTACTAAAAGAAGACAACATGATTGTGTTAGCTTTGATTACTTGATGAAAGCTTGATTGTGTTGATTTTGTTTACATTTGTACACTTCTGTTTTTTTAACTCATTTTCACTCCAGTAACTGACCATTATAGCTTAAATTTAGCCTACAACTACAAGGCACAATATGGGTGTGGCATCTGACATGGACAATATCAACAGCAGATTCTTCAAGTCCTGGAAGTTGTGAAGTAGTTCCTGTGTTAATCAGATCTGCTTGTCGAGCACATCTCACACATATTCAAATTGTCTTAGATCTTAGCAGGTTCAGTCAACTGCTCAAACTGGTTTATGTGGTCCCCAAGCCATTCCCAAGACATTTTAGCACAACATTGCCCAAATAGCCACACTGCTGATTGAGATTTTTACACATAAAACAGAATCACTAATGTGATTTTTAGAGTTACTAACTGAACATTAAATTAAATAGATTATGAACAGAATGATGCATTTGCCAGATCCTGTCAATGCTGAAATGATGTTAAAGAATTTAAGATGCTGGTAACACCAGCATCATAAGATCTGTTGCTTCCATTTCTGTTGTTCACTTGTTTTCACCTTTCAAACACACACTGCCCAATACACTTAATGCTAAATCTAAAGTTCAAAAATTGCAACTAAATCTACCCCAGTAGAGCTCCCAAATGACTTGTCACCAAACCTGCTGTGCATACACTTTACAAAAATATTATTTAGAAGCTAACCTTGTGCTAATCTGCAACAAGAACTGACATGGTAATCAGGTACCTAGCAGTTTCTTCTTTTAAAATTCGAACAGAAATCTTTAAAGGTCACAGGACATCTAAAATTGTAAAACCGAGATTATAACATACCTGTAATTTATACAAGAGTTAAGATGTTTGACTTTTTAACTGCATGTTTTGTTAACTTTGAAAATTAATACGTAGCTCCCTAAAGGTGACGCTATTGTCGCTATAACAACGCAAGGATTGTGACTTTGAACGCGATCTCGCGTGAACAGGGAAAGTGCGTGCTCTTGTTAAAATGCACCATGACAGCGGCCATCTTGCTCAGGGTTTCTGACGTCTGTTCTTGCTTATCGACAGGAGAGAGCTCAGTTAAATTAATAAAAACCACCGGGACACGAGAGTGCACTATATATGAACCAGCTTGTTAGGTTTAATTTTTATCGGTATTATATCTCTCTGCTGTATTTTTTTATTTTATTTTTTTACCAGCTAAATAATATTCTAATTATTTTTTAGGCTATAAACCTATTTGGTGGTGCACCACCATGGTGGTGCTGTAGACACCAGCCTTTGGGTTTACCGAGAAGTGCTGATTTGAGAGGTGCTGAGATCTCAATTTAAGATTTTTATTTTTTAACTATATTTAATACCTAAGGACTTTCTCCGTGCTACCA
The DNA here is from genome assembly GCF_003331165.1 of Xiphophorus hellerii. Classification (NCBI taxonomy): domain Eukaryota; kingdom Metazoa; phylum Chordata; class Actinopteri; order Cyprinodontiformes; family Poeciliidae; genus Xiphophorus; species Xiphophorus hellerii. The sequence goes on along the minus strand of NC_045677.1, from coordinate 18,634,764 downwards.
GTCATGTTGTATCTGTAATTATGATTACAAAAAGTTCAAAAATTATTTTGATCTGCTAGTTTCATTTTGCATTTTCTCACTCTATGGAAGCAGATCCATATAAAAATAAATAAATAAACTTATGTTCTTTATTGTGAAATTAGATTCAAGCAAATTACGACGTAGGAAAAAAATATTTTAGAATTATTACCATGACCATTGATTGTACTTTCATTTTTTTATTTTGTTGTAAATATTAATTTATGTGATAAGCATCAGTCTCGAGATTATCTGACATCACTGAAGATAATAATCCCCTTTATCATACTGCAAGAATGAACGGGCATATCTGTAAATGTTTTGGACCGAGATTTCATCTTAATTAAATATTAAAACAAATAAAAAGACATAAAATAAATTTAAACCTTAAGTTAATGAAAGGATGAGCTCCTAAATGTGCGCAGTCATGCTGACTCTGCGTCTCCGGTGGTATTGTTATGCATACAGGAGGAACGTGACATTCGTGCTGGAGAAGGTGAAACTTGATATGCAGCAGCTGTACACGTTGATCCATTTTCTTTACTAAAAGAAAAGTAACCTTCACAGTGTGCTGTCAAAGATACAGTGGCACAACGTAAGGATTACGGTGCTATAATCTAAAAGCACCCAGTACCTGTCAAAGAGTAGCCAGCCATAGAATAGAGCAGAGACTGGATTGGAAAGGTAAAGGTAAGACTTTGGCGGGGGGGGCGGTTTGGACCACAAATGATTAACAGAAAGATGACTAAAGCACCAAAACAACAGCAGTAAATAAATGCAGTATCCAATAAAATAATGTTGCAATAGCTGTTTGTTTTCTTTAAATAGAACGTTCAGTTATGCATATACAAAGTTGAATAAAAAAACAATAATTAAAAAAACTTTAATATTTTTAAACCTTTTTCAAATATATGGGCTATGATGATTGAATGGAAAATAAAACAGAGGTTTCATCAACAAGTTGCAACAAGTGAGCGAGCGTCACAATGACTATCAAATTCTGAATGAATGCACGTGACGGGACATTAGAGACTTCTCAGCAGATTAGTCACACATTTTTATTGCATTGATGGGAGTGTTTCCCATGTTTTGAAGTGGAGTAAAAACAACATATTATTTTACAGTGTTGTTTATGGTGAGAAGGGATGCACTACTGAAAGCAGCCTTTATCAAGCTGTGTTTGAGCTATTATTGTTACGGTTAAACACACATAAAATACATAAGAACAAAGAAAATCCAGTAAACATAGTTTTATGAAATATTTGTTTAAAGTTAATGTTTGCAGTCAAAGTGACAAGTTCAGTTGTTTCTGAAGATGACAATACAAATACAAATAATATTTGTTAATGAAATACTACATTGACATCACACTGTGTGTTCAAAAGTGTAGGAATTCTGTTTAAAAAGTATCATCACTGATAGCTCACACAGTAGTTCAAGAATTCATTTTGGTACATTTAAGTTGTAATAGCCTTAAGTTAATAAACAAATTCTAGCTTGAAGAATATTACATGAAGAAAATAATTTATTACAAAAACATTATTGCCCACACTGCTAGACTGATGACTTGTCTGTTGTCCAGCAGGCAGTAGTTGATACCATCCAGAAAAATGTAATTAAAGAGGGCTTTTCACATAGTTCTGCATGGAAAGTTGAGTGGAAAAATTAAAAAGTGCAATCTACACATACACCACTGTACAGTATGTCACAAAAATAAATGGGATGAAATACTGATTCACTAGCCTCTATAAAATCTTTAGCATGTCTAATTTGCCTTCTGTTGTCCACAATGAAAAAATTGCCTACATTTGATTGAGCGATTTATTACACTAGTACAAACATAATGTGTTGTATTAAGAGGACCAGCAATTTACTTTAATTTGGAAAAAAAAAGTTAAAATGCTCAAATTTAAGAGAGCCACAAACATTTCACTGGATTCTTCATCATATCAGTTGGTTTGAACATAAGCTCATATTGGAACTGATTTTAGAGCTACTGCTTGTTTATTCTACATAGTCTTTAGAAAGCTGGAGAATTTGCAGAGTCATGCTGACAAATCCACCCCAGAGGTAATTTCACGTTGGAATGCCATCCATGGTCTTGTGATGCAGGCAGTACTTGCACAACCCTTCATGAATGTCAGGCAGACAGTTCTTGTTGCCAAATAAAAACTCATCTTTACAGCAGCCCTTAACACACTGCCTTCATCAGAGACATACTGCAATGTCAGTAAAGTAATTCACTAAATGCTATGTGTGTCTCATAGAATACAAAACATTTGTACAGGAAGTAGATTATTTAATGAAGAAAGGAAACCATTTTGAAAACAGTGGTAGCTCAATTCGGTAGCTACCAAAAGTGAGTTGAACAACTTGCTGTGGATATTATCATATAAAATATGAAACTAAGAACCGTTCCAGGTAAAGCACGTAATATAAGTGTACACACAGCAGAGATTCAAAACTATTTCAGGAAATGAAGGTGACTTTCACAAATAGCCTGGTACATACTTGCATATGTAACCCTGTCCGTGTGAGATGAAAACCTCGCTGTTCATTAGACTCTTATGCCCTACACATACAATAAAAATCAGCCCGGGAAATACCTTAGGAACTAATTAATGTTTGCCACTAAAACAGGCTACATTGTGTTTAACAAACTACACCACAGTTTATTTATATAAAACTCACTTGATTTTTTTGTATCATTCATATCTCATTGCAAAAATATATGAAGAAAATACTAATAAATTAAAAATAATTAGCAGTACAATGCAGAGAATCTCAATGAATAAAAATCAGCATTTTAGTAGAAATACTTATAACAAAAAACATGAATTTTTTTTTTCTTGTGACAGTGTGCAAACATCTGTTAAAGCTTTTGTCAGGAGAGGTGAATATTTTACAGAAAAAAAAACCCAAAACCAAATTAAAAGCATTTAATATGGAAATGTTTTTAATTTGTCCAAAACCCAAATTACAACATAAAAGTGTAGCTGACTTTCAATAGGACAATGATAAATAAATATGAAAGCCAGAACCTTTTGTTTGTGGTCATTACTAGAGTCAGATTTATCCTGGTCATAAATATTGTCAAATTTATCTGCAACTAATATTGTTTTATATGCTACACTGAAACATTAGAAAAAAATACATCAGTGTTGCCATAATTCTCACAAGCATCCACCCCATTTACATTTGCAATTTCAAACATTTTCTGTAAAAGGGTACACCATCAGTTGGTTTTTAGTCATCAGTCAGCCTCTGAATGTACATCTATAAATGTGAGAGTATTAAAGACACAAAAAACTCATTGTAAGAGTCTCTGTTCAATTGTGTTTTCCAGTGTTCTGCTCTTCTTTGGGGTGCCTAATGTACTCGTTGTACATTGAATACAGGACTCCTAAAAGAGAGGAAAAAAAAAGAAGAAAAAGGCGAGTTAGAGGATGGAAACTTGAAGAAGGAAACAAATCAAAAAAGTTGCAGCTCAGAGTTGTGATAAATGAAATTCAAAGTAATCACTGCTTGATAAAGCAAGAAACACAATAAGGCAAACATTAAGTAGTTCTCATCTATAGATAACTAAAGAGAACAAAGGAGTTCCACAATAAATCAAGCCTAATCCTTACCACAATAGGAAATTGTGCAGTACTGAGCTATAGTGGAACACTCAGATGGAATATTTAGAAATTATATTTAGAGAGTAATATAATTCTATGCTAATATTATATTATATGGTAATATTCCAACAGATTAACAGACTTTCACTAGCCTTTGTACAACAACTGATCTAGGCTTTAGATCACTTTTCCTGTAAAAGCACAGGAAAAGTGATGGGAACCCTTAATGTAAAAAAATGCAATTTCCCCCAAGTTTCATAGCATCAAACTGGCACATTACACACACCACAGCCAATCGTTAGCAATTGACTAAAATGTAAAATTTCAGGAGTAAACCCCTCTAGCAAGCAATCATTTCTCAATAGCCAAGTGTCCAGACCCTCTGTACGAAGCAAAGTGTAGAACAAAGGACTATTTTTTATTTATTTATTTTTTTAACCAGGCTAGGAAAATTGTGGCAAATTTCTAAGTCTGGGAAAAGCCTTAAAATAGACATAAGCTCTACTGAAGATCTGCTGCGAGCAAATTTCAACTTTACATCTATGTCGAAGATGAGGTTTGAAGAATCATACCCTACTTTCATCCTAACTGTCACCAGTGTAACATCACCCAGGGAGACCAATGTAGATATGTAAAATGTAGATATTGTCTACACCAATGTAGAATGTAGATATCGTCCTTCTCACAACCATTGATGTTTTTATCTCATATAGACATACATTCTAATGTAAATGAGATGAAAGATATTGCTAATATAAAAGCAACCAAGATAGGAAACAAGATACTAAATATACATACCTACTGTCATGGCTCCAACCACAAAGCCTTGCGCAGCTACACGCATGTGAATCAAGTGCACGGACATTTTTGTGTCCCCTCGATTTTTCATTTTGTACAGCTGGTGTCCAACGATGCCAATAAATCCAGCCAATCCTGCAAAACAACTAGGGATTATATACAGCTCAATTTCAAAACTGCATACTGCAACTACAAACATGAAACTTCACAATTCAACATGGAGTTTTTTACTCTATTACCATGGAATAAAACATACTCACCCAATGGAACAAAGGGATTCTCCTTCACTTTCCGCATTAACTTTGAATCATTTCCTTCTTCGTAAGATGACATCTTGACTATGGAGCACACAAAATAGCAGAATTTTAAAACATTTTCACAGTAATTTTCAGAACTTTGACAGTTCAGCCAGTCCAGAAAAAAAAGCTTATTATAAAGTTGGTTTACTGAATCTTATCTAAACACATTCTAAAGTTGCAGCCTTACTGGTTTTAATTTAGCTTGGCTCATCATGACCTGTTAGAAGGTGACATGAAGGACAAAGAAGATACATTTTTAAAGTAGGGAACAATTTACCCATGTATAGACCGTTATAGCAGACAGGATTTTTTTGATTTGTATTTCTGATTAAAAACGAACGTTGGTTTAATCTTTCGAAACGGCCTGAACGTCAATTCAGGGCCCAAACAGTCACGGAAACACGAGACAATAAAAACTAAAGTTCATTATCGGCTGTTTACCAACTGACGTCACAGTTTTAATGTACAGAGGTGAAAAGATTTTACCTGCGTTGCTTTGGAGAAGCTTTGCAAAGAGACTATCAGATGAGCTTCGTGAGCGCAGCTTACACGGAAGTAATATTTGTAACACCGCACCGGCAAAAGCTCTGATGTAACTGTCCCTGACGCCGGGCTGACGTCACGCTCCCACGTGGATAGTTCAATGTTAGAAAGAAAAAATCGGAGATACAACTATCGCATTTCGAGTTGATAGCAATTTTATGATGTAGCAAGTTCAGTTTCATACTAAATGTAAATAGAAAATTAAAAATAAAAACTAATAGCGCTACCGTTTCATAAAAACATTTGAAAGTCTTGCTAATTTAATCGTACCTTATTTTGATTTGTAATGTAATATGTAATGTAAATTAAAATAGTAGTATGCATTAATATTTTTCCGAATGTGACAAAAATCACACTTACTCGATTGCAGCAGACAGTTATGGACATAGACATAATACAGAGTGAAAATTCGCCAAGAGTACAGCTAATTCCGTGATGTCTTTAAAGCAACACTAGCTTGCGTGCTAGGACAGCGAATGGCTCCACCCACAGACAGAATTTTAGTAGAGTCATAGTGCTTCCCAGCCCTGTAGATGTGGCCTGCCTTCCAGGACATAATGTGAAATAGTGAAGACAAATTATCTTTTCTTTCTTTTCTTTTTTTCCTCATGACCTAAATTAGCTGACATTGTAAAAATATGATGTGACATGTGTTATTTCAAAATAATCAATTGCAAATGGTTGCAAGAAATGCATATTTTACTTCAGCAACAATGAATTTTTTATATGCTAAACGAAAGAAATTTGACCAAAATACTTTATTTTCTTCCTAGTCTTATTGTCTGCATTTTAAAAGAGACTAGAGTCTTGTCTATAATCCTAAACTTTTAATTTTGAGTCTTAAACATCTAAGTTGATTGAATACCTTTTATGCATTTCTTGGATCACTTTATACTTTGTAGTACATGGCTTAAATACCTTTTTCTTATAGAACTGGTTTAGTTCTTTATGGCATATTAAACAAGGTGTCCTAGACTCTGGTCCTTACTGAGATGATAGCATTCTGAAAATGGAGAGAACAAAACAGGACCGCAAACTTACTCAAATTTGAGTGCCCATGTACAGTAAAGACCTACGGCCACTCTGGAGGGGCTGCCAATGTCCACAGGTATTGGTAAAATGATCTGTTGATAGAAGAACTGTTGGTCAAGCATTCTATTTCAAAGAGTAGGGCTAACCAGCATTCAAAATAATACATAGCTTTGAATAAGGGCAAACAGAATGTGTTTGGCTACATGTCATCAACCCATCGAACCACTTACCCCAATCATTTTTTGCAGATAATTGCAAACATAATTGTATAACATAATCAAACAGAATTATGTTAAACAATATGTATATATATATGTTTGAATAAATCATTCAAAGCAAAAAAATATGAAAATTAAGGAATTAAAACAATATAAAAACAATTCACAACAGTCATATTTCAGAGCACATTAACACACTCTTTCAAATAATAAAAAACAAAGACCCAACTCTTCAGAAGCAGCAAATAATAATGCTCTTTCATAATTCAACAACATTTAATTTCCCTTTGGGATCAATATATATTTTAATTTATAATTTTTTTTCTTGTATAAAAAATACACTTAAAGCAACTAAGCAGTTTATGTTTTTTTTCTAGAGGTTTATAATTATTTTATGATATGTTCTGCATTGTGTTCATCTTTGTTGAGAGAAGACATCAAAAAAACAGATCTGAACCCTAATGAGCCTGTGGTATTTCCTTTATGTAATTACAAGCTCAGATCTGAGTGATCAAGAACCAGATGTACACTGTAGAATGTAAATTAAAGCTGAGAGGTGAAAGAGAAGTTGCCAAATCTTCCTAACCTTCACAAAGATCAGTTAAATAGATATTTTCCTTTGTTTCAACTTTTTTTTGTAAAATGCTTTTCTCTCATTTATGCATTTATCTCACATCATTAACATTACATTCATATTTTTTTATCACCTGCAATTATAAATATCAAGCACAAAAAGCTGTCCTATCACACTTAGATTTTCACATGACCTTCTTAAAAGAGACAAATATCTCAGAGCCTAACCTTGTTTAAAATAACATCCAAACTGTAGTAAAACATTGAGGTGACAATATTCAAAAAGGAGCAGAGCTCTACTTAGTGGTCTATTACTGAAAGTGCACTAAATTGAATGCAGTGCGAGTTCAAATTTATATGAAATACAGTCCTTTGCAAGTTGGTTGTGTTGTCGTTACAACCTCAAACGACCATGTATTTTATTGGGATTTCATGTAGTAGACCAGAACAACAGTAGTGAATAAATATGAAATAAAAGGGGAATAATGCACTGTTGGGCTGCACTGTGGCACAGTTGGTAGCACTTGCCTTGCAGCAAGAAGGTCCTGTGTTCGATTCCAGGCCCGGGATCTTTCTGCATGGAGTTTTCCTGTGCGTGCATGGGTTCTCTCCGGGTACTTCCTCCCACAGTCCAAAAACACGACTGTTGCCTGAAACGTAAGCTGTAGTTAGGCACTAGCACCCCGCCTGACCCCACTAGGGACAAGGGTGTACAGAAAATGGATGGATGGATGGATAGATATTACACAGTTTTTAACATTTTCAGCTAATATAAATGTTTGAGGACAGGTATTAAGGATCCTTTTAAAATGATATCCAAACAACTGCATTCAGAACACCTACTTTATTTACTGATAGTGAAATTGACATCTGTATAAATAAAGTTGTTCTGTTATTTAATTATAAATATTTATATATTTAAAAAACAACAAATATATATACAGTATATACTGTATATCACATCAACAAAAATCTTAACAATGCTTTCTGACATAAACCAGTAGGTGGCACTATATGTCTGCTGATCAAACACAAGGGCAGCTGGGTTCTTAGTGTAGACTTCGCAGGCACCATTGGCTTTTAATATCACAGCATTTTCTTATTTTTAAAAGATCAAGATAAAATGATGGCCTTTTTAGAACATATTGCATTTTCACCAGTTTCCTGTCCAGGCATTAACCCGAGAGTGTAAATGTTCTTGATGAAAAACAATCCTACCATTTGTAACCTCTCTCTACCACATTTCACAACATTCTGCCTGTCATTTGTTTGTCTGCTAACAGACAAACAAAATACAGAATTAGACATGCTTCTGCTGCAGTCTAAAGTACACATTGCTCTCTCATGCAATAAAGCTTGCATCATTGTTGCAATTTAGTTCATGGCCATCATGATAGCATGAAATACATTTCCCTCGTGGACCCATTTTTAAGCAAGACCAGTATTACCGTTTGCACGTTCAACTGCATAAAGATTAATCTTAATCAGATGATAGGTTTGTGAGCAAAATGAAGGTCAGTGGACTGTTTCATCAGTAGTTCAAGGTCTGAATTTTTTCAAGGTTTTCTTTTTTCTGTTGAGCTTACTTTGTAACCAGAACATACAGTATAGTGTAATTATAACAGAGTACTAATATAACAATGAGGTCACTTGATTGGCTGTTTTTAATGTATGCGCTCAATACATGCTGAAAAATAAAATAAAATAAAATAAAATCCAAATATAATAAAAAATGCTCTTTAGGTTTGGTTTGGAAATTCTAACTTTTTTTGGCTTACATTTTTTTGTTTATACTGTTACTTCATTTATTCCTTTTAAGTGTGATTAAAGCTTTTTCCAGTCAACGCCCTAGAAAAAGTTGCACAATTTCATCACTTTTTTGTCCAGGCTTCCGTAAATTTTTTGAATATTTTCTGTGCAGGGTAAAGATGTAGTAGACAATCTTAAAAGTTCAGACAACGTTACACGACTCCAGTCTCAATATATTTTGAAATTTTATGTTGGTTTTACGATTGATTTCACATTCTGTTTCCTATCAATTTCAGTGTAACCAATCAGCTGCAAAGCTCCAGCTGATTGGTGTCATACTCCATCAGGCAGTTTCTCTTAGATGTTCTTCTTATCCACATTAAGACATGAAGGTAATCTGTTGCAGAAGCATAAAACCCGTTGAGAAGCATTCCTCACACTATTACTCAAACAGTAAAAAAAAACAAAAAAACAACTGTAATTATTTGCATCACTCCTTAATGTTCAACTCAAAAATTTGTGCTTTTGTAAAATTATTCCACTTTATTGCTCCTCCCAACCCTCCCCCCCATTTGCATGTTCTTGTTCTGTGGGAGAATCCTGGCATACCTGGATAAAATCCAAGCATACAATGGGAAAACATGCAAATTCCACACAGAAAGGCTCCATATGAGATTTTGTTTTGTAAGATGTCTGTTAAGTTAACCACCACTTTATTACTCTGCTAAATTTGTTTTCCATATGCTTCTTTTTAACTTTTTGTCATATGGAGTTTGTTTAATTTCTTTGAAGTTTAACACTGACATTCCACCCAAAAAGTGAATATGTCCATTGCAGATTCTAACAACAAAATAAGAACACTTGTTACATGCTTTTTTAAAAAATGATTTGAGTCACTTTCTGCATAGTCTTTTAGCATTTGTAGTACTTTTTGATCTATGACTAGATCATAACTAATTCTCTGTCATTTTGAGATAGCAGTTAACTTTCACTTTTTAACATCCCAGTTAATCTCTTTAACAGCCTACATAGCAGCCATAGGCAAAGCATGTTCTTATCTTGAGTGAAATGACTCATTGACATTGGCTGACAGGTCACCAGAGAGGAAGTCATTTTTCCGCATAAAACACAGATTTCAGCTTGCAAATATGCTTCTCTGCAGTTTTTTGGTTTTTGGAAAAAAACCAAAGAACTGTTTCACTTGCCCTGATGCAACTTTAACAGTGTTTGGCAATGAAGACCACTGAACATTTGGAGCAAAAGAAAGGAGGGTTACAAGCCTGAGACTATTCAAATTGTTAAATACTGGGGTGAAAGCCCCTTAATTTTTTCTGTGACACTGAGTTCCAAATACCATTTCCTTATTTTCAGAAAAGAATAAAAATAAACTTTAATCTAGATCAAACTTGAAGTGAATATTTTCCTCGCTCTTTGTCTGCTGAAGAATTTTATCTCCTTTCCTGGAAATCTGCAACCCATTATAAATGGGAGGAGCAACTTGCTGCTTATTGTTCTGAGCCTGGACTTCATCTCAACAACCCTCTGTGGCTGCCAACAGAAACAGTCATGGGGCTGCTGCTGCCTGTACTCTTCAGCTGCTTGTTTGCGCTGCTTGGAGGACTGTACCTTCTAGGAGTTTTCCGAAAGAGACGTCCAGGAGAACCCCCTCTTGACAAAGGTCTCATTCCTTGGCTGGGCCATGTCTTGGAGTTTCGCAGAGACAGTTTTAAGTTTCTGGAGAGAATGAAGAAAAAGCATGGTGATGTTTTTACGGTGCAGCTTGGAGGATATTACTTTACATTTCTGCAGGACCCCCTCTCCTTTGGGGCTTTTGTTAAGGAGAGTCGAGAGAAGCTGGACTTTAATAGTTTCGCCGAGCAGCTTGTTAACAGGGTTTTTGGCTACAAAGCTGTCCAGAATGATCACCATGTCCTGCAGAATGCCAGCAATAAGCACTTGAAGGGGGAAGGGCTGGAAATAATGACACAAGCCATGATGAGTAACTTGCAAAACCTTATGTTGCACAGCGTGGGCTCAGGCACAGGTCAGAGCCCTTGGAAGGAAGATGGACTGTTCATCTACAGCTACAACATTGTTTTCCGAGCCGGTTATTTGGCTTTATTTGGAAATGTGCCACACAAGTCTGAGGGAGGTGAGGAGAAAGCCAAAGAGAAGGACAGAACTCATTCAGAAGCTCTGTTTTATGAATTTCGTAAATACGACCAGCTCTTCCCCAACTTGGCATATGGAGTCCTTCCACCAAAGCAGAAGTGGGAAGCTGACAGGCTGCAGTCCTACTTCTGGGATGCTGTCTCTGTGCAGAACATGAAGGCCAAGGACAACATCAGTCGTTGGGTGTGGGACATGCAGCAGTCCAAAGAAGAGGTGGGCATGAACGAGTCAATGATCAACAGGTACATGTTTGTGCTTCTTTGGGCCTCTCAGGGCAACACTGGACCCTCTTCGTTCTGGCTTCTCCTCTTCCTTCTGAAACACCCTGAGGCCATGAAAGCAGTGAGGGAAGAGGTTGATAAAGTTTTGAAGGAGACAGGGCAGGAAGTCAGACGTGGTGGCCCCTTGGTAGACCTGACCCGTGAAATGCTCATGAAAACCCCAGTGCTAGACAGCGCCGTGGAAGAGACCCTCCGGCTCACTGCTGCACCCCTCCTTACCAGGGCTGTGCTCCAGGACATGACTCTCAAGATGGCCGACGGGCGTGAATACTTCATCCGCAAAGGTGACAGGATGTCAATCTTTCCTTACAGTGCGGTCCACCTTGACCCAGAGATCCATCCTGACCCGCATGCATTCAAATACGATCGCTTTCTGAACCCAGACGGCAGCAAGAAAACTGACTTTTTCAAAGATGGAAAGAAAGTGAAGTACTACAACATGCCCTGGGGGGCGGGAGTCTCCATGTGTCCTGGGCGATTCTTTGCCACCAATGAGCTAAAACAGTTTGTGTTCCTCATGCTGGTGTATTTTGAGTTTGAGCTGAAGAACCCTGAGGAGGAAATTCCTGAAATTGACTTCAGACGTTGGGGCTTCGGATCGATGCAGCCCATCAGAGATGTACAGTTTAGATACAGACTCAGATTTTAAAGACCTCTTTCAAAACATGTTATAGTTATTCTGTGAGTACTATTCGGTGACTATTCATTGATTAAATAGCCTTACACTAATCGTATGGGCATCTTGTAAAAGCTAAACAAGAATAATAAAAATATATTGTAAATTGCTGAAATACCAATTCTGTAAATGTGATTAAAGAAAACTTTTTTCTGTATGTTTCAATATCTTTTTACATACCATTTTCTTTTTTCACCAGAAACGCCAGAAAATAGAAATTTATTCAATTAACACATCTTGAAGACCTGTTTTCTATTCAGCATAAAATGTCAGAATTAAATAATTAAACAAGTTAGGCAGCATTCAACAATGTTGTAGTTGGTTTCCATTAACACATTAACAAAAGAAATCTTGCTTTAAGAATGTTTTTCTTCTAAATTATTTTTTTAAGTATCATTTACTGGTCTAAGATGTAATTATCCCACTCTGGTAAACTGTTTTTTTTTTTTTCTAAACAGTTTTCATATGGTTTTATGTTGTTTTATTGTAAGCCCTAAAACTGTGAACAATCTATCGAATAAGAGATGAATGTGCTCCTTGGCTTCCTGGGTGTATGGTCTGTAAACAAGTTCCTCCTTCATTAGTTTCCCTATTAAATCCAAATGAACTTTTATTTTGTGTTTCTATTGTACGCTCTTTTTCTGTTTGTTTTTTTTGCTTCATTGTTTCTTTTAACACACAACTTTAACCCCACCCTTCTCTGTGTCATAACTGTGTGGTGGTTGATAAATCTCATGTGTTTTTGTTTATTAAGAAGAGGATTTATTGAGAAGAGTTTTGGAAGATGGGTGACATTATTAATAAATGGTTCTGTGACCTGAATAGTACCCCTTTCTCTTCCTTTCAGTTTACCAAAACCATGAGTCAGTTTTTTGTTTATACAAGGAAAGCTTATGAACACTCAAGCTTTTCTGGCATTTTTAACATCACAAAATATAAACAATTGTCATTTTGCATTTTGTAATTTAAAGCTTACAATCACTTACTCACATCTGCTGATAAATTAGTTTCTTAGTGTATCACTCTGGTTTCTTTTGGATCAGTTCAAAAATTTAAATGTTAATTTATTTGGCCTCAAAGTCAAATGTAAAAGTTTGTTAAAAGTTTTCATTGTCTCATCATCGTTTTACAACCTCAGATAATTAACTAAGACTTTCCTTTCAAAAAGAGTTTAGACAAATACATAAAAAATGCCTTTTTATTATAAGTTATAAAACAAATGTTCTATTACAGGAAGTATCTAATAAATTTCCAATACACATAAAAGATCACACTTCTAACCAAATTAAGACTTTGTGTTTACTTCCATTTATTTTAATTAGTCCGTTTGTGCCAAATATGACAATTACCCTAACTTTAGCTCTTACAAGTGCATTCTTAACCCTAACTTAAGCTTAACCGTCTTTGTTATAGCACAAAACAGGAAAGACATCAGCTGTGATCTTCCTGATGAGATAAAAAATAAAAACAGTAAGTCCTTCATTTATCTGTGAAAAGATCTGGAAAATATGACAGACATCTGCTTCGGAATGAACGACACAGCAAAAGAGATTACATCAAAGGCTGTATCATCACATGACACACTTATTTTGTAAGCCTTAGCTTGTCAAGCAACCACAAAAAAATTAAGCATTGCTTGTTTGAAAGCATTGTGAAAAGAAAAAGCATTTTTCACTACAAAGGATATATCAGTTGATATTTTTTTGCTCCTCCTTTGTTGCCTTGATTACAAGTCTCTTGTTATTGTTATGTAAGAAGACCCATTCACAAACCACATGCAGTGTTCTGGCTAAGGTTAACAGGTTCTCTGTTCATCATCCCCCCAATGTGTTGCAATCTGCCAAGAAACACACTAAAATCATAATTTTTCCACCATAGTGTTTTGTGGTGTTGTTTAATCCATACTTATCATTTTTCTGCCTTTTTCAGATTTTTTCATAATTTATTTGCTTATAGATATTGCCTTTTTAGTTTATTCCTTGTGTTAGTGCACTTATTTTTATTGTTTGTGTTTTGGACTTGTTCCCTAAGCACAAACACTTACTGTTTATGCTAGCTTCAATTTTTCCTTTCATCAAAGGTTTTTGTGTGTCAGCTTTGTTCTTTCTCCTTTTCTCAGCTTGCCAGAATACCTTCCTTTCCAGATCTTTTCCAGCTGCCTTTATTTACCTCTGATTAGTCCCTGTGTAGCAGTCTCTTCTTTCCCTTTGTGTATTTAAGATTTCTAGTTTGCATTGTTCTCCTGGTTTCTTTGTCTAGCTTTCATAGTTCTCAGTTGTTCCTAGCGGAACAACTGGTTTGTTCTTCATTTTAAGTTTCTTTTTGTTCATTTTTTCATTAAGCTCTCTACAGTTTGGTCCTCCTTAACCCCCAGCCATGACACTTTGTACAGGTCTAGGGTTTTGCTTACATAAAGATTACTAAATAGGGACAGGAGCCGACCTGTTAAGCTGTCGGCTTGACAAAGCTCAGGTCAGTTATGAACCTGAAATTTATTCTCTCTTCCAGTATGGTCTGGCAATTTATTTTTTATTCAAATACTTTCTCATAATGTGGTTACAATGATTTTCTCTGTTTTTTTTCTTATGCAAACTTGTGGAACCGGTGTATTTAGAGTAAGATGAGGTACACTCTGGGGTCTCTCTAATTTAACATGTAAAATTTAAGTAAATCTTCAAAAATTGTGAGCCTTATGAACCAAGTCAGTCATTTAAATTTTCTCCCTTCCAATAGTATGTTTGGATTTGACTTGAAAATAATCTCATTTGTATTTGTCTTTTAAACCTAGCCAGGTTAATGGACTTTGCCCAGCTGAGATCTGGGTAAAGCTCTCAGCTGGGTATTTCCAAGTATTTCCAGTAACAAACTTGCCAACTAAAGACAGTACAGGAAAGGCCAACAAAAAAAAACTATCAATACAAGTTAAATTACAGAGGGTAAATCACATTTTCGAAAACTTAATTTTAAATATTTTAGAAAATTTACATTCGAAAATATGACTGCAGAGTAAATTTAAAAAAATGCAATTTTTTATTAAGATTTTACAGTTTAATATTAATGTTTGAATTATAATTCAAATGTTTTGCTACTACCTGGTAGAAAAGGTAAAAGTGTTTTGCCTACCTTGATCTATGTTTGTGGTTAAGCAGTTAGCATTAAACAAACTGGTTAAAATATCTATATATCATGTGAAATATGTAATATTATAATTTTATTTAAATGGTTGATTCCACAGTAGTTTTTCCATACAGTAAGTTCTATGCTGTTTTTTGCCACAGTGAAGAGAATGCATTTTATATCAGTTGCTTATAGCTTAAATCTATGACACCTTATTTCTGGATGAATGAATGCGGTTGTAGTGGTTGTGATGCTGCCATCAATAAATAAACAGTTTGTCAGTCACGGTCATGTAGCCGGATGAGCTGCAGAACAATGGGTCTTTTGGTGGCATGCTGGTCTTCTGAGAGGTCTGCCTGTACTTGGTGGAGAAGGGTTTTGATGAAAAGTAAGCCATTGTCGTTGTCATCCTGCAACTGAGCCAGTACACTGAAACAATTCCTTTGGATGTCAGCAAGGATATTCCTCCATTAAGTCTAGAAAGAGGTTATTTTTTCCATATGTGGACAGGTAAGTAACCTCTTACTCCCTCTTAACTCCCACACTCATACACCTTCTGTTCCTCCTGCCCCTTTTCTTCTCTTATTAAGATGTAGGTTATTTCACTTGATCTAATAATCTAAAATAATAGGTTGAATTTGAACCAGCACTTGTGTTTCACTGCATACACAAGTTGATGAAATAAGTTTAAATAACAGAAAATCAAGGCAGCAACAACATCTGTAAAGAAACCACAAACAGCAACATGATTTATGCAACATTATTTTGAGATTGTTTTATAGTGGTTTGAAAGCAATTTGAAGTAATTTAAACATTGTGAAAAATTTCCGTCTAGAACAGATTAATTGTGCGATCCCGACTTCTGTGAGTGCAGTGGAGAGGAAAAAAGAGTTTGTTTTGAGTATAAATATGAGTACTTTGTTTTTTGCATAGTTTCTCGAGATGACTTTGACTGGGAATTGATGCTGCACTAATGATTGGATTGACCCAAATTATGACAAACTGGGATGTATCATCTAAATCTGCAGTGCCTTATTTTACTGACCATATTAGCAAATGCTTAGAAATACCTCAACCTTGAACTCTTCTTGTTTGCTGATATTTATTTCGAAGGCCACAGCAACAATGCTGTTATCGTTTCACCTTGTCAGTAACAAAGTTTGGATAGGTCATTCACCTGTTTGTGATAGTGTCTGAGATAATCAATCGTTTCAACATGGATGCAAAAGGAGTCTAGAATTGAAAAAAGCCATGACTGCCATCTAGTGGACATTTTTTAGTATCAAGCTAATAAATGCACTTCACTATAGATGTGAATTTTGTTTTTGTTGTTATAGTTACGGTATTGGTGAATAAGCAAGAGCTTCTGTGTTGCATCTCTGACTCTACCAATGATTCTAACCAGGTCTGTTGTTCCTTCAGCTGCTAGATTTTACAATGACTGAACAGTTAAGAGTTTAGAGGGTGAAGTTAAAGTTTAACGTTTTGTAGTTTTGTGACCTAAGATATCTTATTTTGTTTATTCGGATCGGTGTTGATTTTTGCTGCCATGCAGTTTGAGTAAATATCTTGAAAAAAAAAACTTGCACATGCAGAATATTTTCCCTTCTTATTTGCAATAAACATTAAGTTCAGTCAGACTAGATGGAGAGAGCATTTATGAACACTAACTTTCAATTGTTGCCACAGATTAATAATTGTTGCCACAGATTAATAATTGCCTCTTGAGTGTTCCATGATGAGATGGGCAGGGCAAGGCAAATATAATTACATGGCACATTTCAGCAACAACACAATTCAAAGTGTCTTGCATGATGAAAACATAGTTTTAAACCAGAAAATTCTTTGCCTTATTTGACTTGCTCTAGCTACAGGGCTACAGTGTTGCAGTTCATATTGTCCAGCTGGAAGATGTTAATGATTATTTAAAGTTCTTAGCCACACATTTCCAAAAAGTTTGCAAAAGTTTACAAGAGTTTGCTGCGTACAACATCGCCATCTGGTGGCTAGACATGTTTAGTAGCTGTGCAACTCACCTACATAGTTCAGTTATTGTTGCGTTACAGCAAAAAAGGTCCCAGGTTATATTCTTGGGGTTGGGGAGTGTGGCGCCTGTCTGTGTGGAGTTCTCTTCTATGAATGACTGGATTTTCTCCAGGTACTCTATTTTGCTACTACAGTCTAAAAACATGCCTATTGAGATAATTACTGGTTTGAAACTGTCCTAAGGTATGAGTGTGTGTGCGCATGTCTGTTTGTCATGTAATAGGTGGGAAATCCATGACTTTTTTACCTTCTGTATCAAACACTGATCTCTGAAGTTAGATGGTGGTTTTCATTAATCAGAATGAGAGAGTACATTTGGACAGATAAAAATATTTCAAGCTTAAAGGTTTTGTGGGATTGTTATAGAATCACACAAATTCTTTAATTTGCTACACATTTCCTGACCACATTATCTAATGTTTTTTTTTTCTTTATTGCAATCACAAAGCCTTGACCTTGAAGGTTAATATTTCAAGCTGATTGCCTTCTGTTATGTCCTCATTAATAAAAAAACAAATGCACAACACATCACTTAGTGTACACAAAGTTGTGGTCCAAGCTTTTTGCATCAGAGTGCATCAAACACAATGGCTACACTGCAAGCAATCTGAGGAAATCCTGTAGCATTGCTAGCAGTGTTATCAGTGTCTGGAGTTCACTGAGTTATAGAGGAAGGCAACAGCACTGAGGAGGAGCCGCAATAATGCATCACTGATAGTTGGAATGACCCTGACTAGGTCTACTGTGCCTTTAGTCTTGCCTCAACTTCATCACTGACATGGTCAGTTAAGACAAGATGATGCTAAAGATTAAAGCTCTGCAATTCTGCAAACAAGGCTTTGATGTTTTGATCATTACGATTATATTTCATAAGTTGGATTCTGATTCCTTAAAGGAAAATCTCTGCAGCATGTGTACAGATTACCTGAAAATGTTAAAATAATATATATATATTTTTTCTAAAAACATTAAATCCTGCTAAAAATGCTGAATCATATAGTATTTTCTAAATGACATGATTTAGTCATTATTTTGCAATTTTATTTCTTCTCAGATGTCTTTAAATAATGAAAAAATATATATTTCTGCTTTCTGAATGTTCTTTAATTTCCACTCATAGTGAGCTGCTTCATTGAAACGTGGGAGGCTCAGGCTGAGGAAAGTTGTTGACATCCTCCTCAAGGCTTTTCATCTTAGTTGTTTCAGCGTTGTCCAGCCTTAGCAAAACTGGCACGGGACGCACTCGACCCCAGGGTAGGAGATGCTCGGCTGAGAAACTGGGAGAAAAAAAAAAGTGAACAAATGCGATGGGACTGCCACCACTCACAGGCTGCCTGTGGGATAGTCCCTCACAGCCTGGTGAGGGTGCTTTAATGATAGCGTTGGGAGAGGATGAGAGAGGAGGAGTCCAAGCACTAAACTGAATATTTCTTTTCTTTTTTTTTTTTGCTTTGGTGTCTTGTGTCACTCTTTTCTGTGAGGGGTAGAGGAAGAGGAGGATAAAGGAGGGGCATCCAAATCACAGACTAGAGCTTGATTTGTTACATAAACATGGACCTTCACAGCCCCCAGTCTGCTCACATCAAATTTGTTCTGTAAATATATGTGGACGAAACTCTTGGTATGACATTGGTGGTGGCCAAGGAGAGTTGTCGAGATGTTCACTCCCCAGTGCTGCATCACTTCACCTCACAGCTCACAGAAACCTCTCAAGGCAAGGCTGTTTGTAAATAGAATCATTACTTTTTTTCTTAAATTATTTTCATCACTATCTCTTAAAACAATAAAACATCTATTTAATATTTTAAAAATATATGTTGTTATTAAATTATTAAAAGCAACTCTAACCTTATGAATATTTACAACATTTTTGGGCTATCACGTAATAAGAGTCCTTGTAACAGGAGCAATGTCAAATAATGTCTTGCAGGGGAACTCTGTTATATTTTCCTGGCTGTGGGCTGTCCAATCAATATTTATCAGCACCAACAACTGTTTCCCAAAGCTAAAACAGCCTGACTCGTTCGAGGACAAAGGGACAGATCTTTCTTTTTTTTAAGTTAAACAGTTGCTGGGCTGGTGTTGTACTTTGACATGTGTTTCAAATATTATAAGACACTTCCAGGAAAACAAACTGCTGCTGTTTCCTAATTACCTAATTATCACATTATCACAACATGTAGCTAAAGCTACATAGGAGATTTTACAGGCTCTCAAAATATAACTAGTTTTGACCTTACAAAATTCACAAACTAATGCTAAAGAATATGCCATGTGTATATGGACAGTTTGTTTGAAAATTAATATTATATTTTTCATAACTAGCATACAGTATTTAAATCCCTACTCTGTTTACTTCAAGGCAATCTGGAGTAGAAAAATTTGAATTTATCTTATAGGATTTGACTATATTTGGCTGTTCTACTTGCAAAATGCTCTCAAATTCTTTATCTTTTACAAATCCACTTTGAATAACTCAGAGACTTTCTGCCAGATTCTGAATTCTGGCAAGATCTTTCCAAAACCTTATTTTTCATACTGTGAAGTGACTTGCTGATTTTGATGCATGACTGATCTAACTATGATGATAAAAAAGTTAAAATCTTTCTTTATTTTCTGCTTTCTGACAAAAACGACTCGTATTTGGAACTCTTTTTTTATTTCGTCCACCTTAAATCTCAGTTACACGTGAACAAAACTAAATCGGAGACATGATGCTGCCACCACCCTATTTAACTGAGGGTATGCTTGTCTCTTGGTGATATGCAGCATTGTTTGAGCTTTACTAATGTTTTGAAAATGTGGCTGCAACTATGACATATTCCTTAGAAGATTTTAGACAAGCCTGGATATTTTCTTTTCACATTGTAAGCACATTTCGTGTTATTTAGACAGAAGGAAGCACCAACCTTTCTGTGTCGAGTCATGGAATTTGATTTAAAGACAGGCATACGTTGGGTCATTCAGCTGTTTAAAAACAGCTTTAGCCTCTATGTCAGTGTGCACAAACATACAATAGGTCTGATCATTTTAAGGCTCACATTAAAATCTGATGCACTAAAATTTTATTTTGGTATTTTAATTATGTGGCAACTCCAAAGCAAAAATGATTAGCACATGGCTGCGGTCAGATGCAATGTTTGTCCATCACATTTCAGATGCTGTGAAATGGTGCAGAAATTATAACAAAACACGATTTAACTTGACATGTTGATGTGGTAACTGGGTGTTACCACGTCAACTTGAAAAACATTAAAAAGAAAAGTTAAATTTCCATTTCCTTACCAACTAAATCATCTGCATTTTGCGGGTTATTTCTGAAAGATGCCAAATGTGTTGCAACTAAAAAACATGTGCCTGTTGGTCCCTAGGGCTTATCACATGTCAAAACTCCAAATGGTGCGGTCAATCCAACAGCCTTTCCCTTTCTCATTTTCTTGCTGCATCAGTTCTCTTAGATGAAGAGTCTTGCCTCTGAGGTGAGGCCCCAGGTCAAAGGGTTCTGCAGGCTCAAATGGCTAGCTCTTCGGGGTTCTATTTAGACCAAAATTCACTCAAACAAGTGATTTTGAGGCAAATATTTCTGATAATGCTTGCAAGTGCTGCTTCCTTTCTGTTTTTGTGATAAATAGTAAATGGCTGTGTGATTTGGACATTAACCAATTTGTCAAGTTGTAACCAATAGGAAAAAGGATCTGCAGTAGCGACCATTCAACCTAAGAGGCCAGCACTGAGACGGTTTGATAAAATATTGCAAGGATTTGACATATTTGCATGAAAATGTCAAATGTTGCACAGCACATGAAGATAGAACAGAAGCGCCCCATACTCAACAGAAATGAACTCATTTGACTTTTAACTTTGTTATCACCATTATGTTCTCCTTTACATTGGCATTTGTGGCTGGATGGGACAAAATCCAGCCACAAACTCCAAGATCCATGACTACTTTTATAAGGCACTGTAACAAATTTTGTTACTGTTGAAGCTACAGCCTTTGCTTATTAATGTAAGCAAAGTAGAATTGTTGAGCATTACTCTTTGCTTTATAACCATATAAATATCACAGCAAAAGATTACCAATGACCATGTAAAAGAAACACTGTAAAACAATCACTGTGACAATGACCAGGCTTCTATCATTAATGTAAACCAGACGCCAAGCCATTTATCTGTCCTCTGTTCAAAAATAATTTCTTGTTCCAAATTCTGACAGCAAGTTCTGGCAAACAGAATAAAGTCAGGGAGGAATTAACTTTCCAGTTTTAATTTTCCATGAATCACACCCCAGTCTCCTCCCCCCTTCTGTTCTTTGTTGTGTCGTTACTGACTAAAAGAAACAACTGACTATGTGTGTGAGAGCATTTGATAAAGAAACTCCTTCACTTATGTGAGAAAAACTCAAATATATTTAATAATGTTAGCCATTGGGTTGCAATTGAGCAAGGTGACAGCTAAAAGTTTAAACCCAAAGTTGGAAAAGACATGTTGCAGGAATGCAGAGAGTGATCTGTTCGGTTTTCTGTTATCTGGCTATCTGCCGGGATGAAAGATCTAAATATTATGACACTTGACATGACTGAGCGTACCTGCTGGTTACATTTTAGCTGATCTGCACCAAGGCAAGGTGGCTTATGTCTTGGTGACACTATTGTCCTAAAAGTCCCTTTCTTTGTCTCCCTAAAGTTGTTTCTTCATTACTGTCACCCTGTGTCAACTCTTATGTAATCGACAAATAATAAAGAGGTTGCAAATCTGCAACTGTTATAGCCGACTGTGAAACCTATGGGACTGAATTGGAAAGAAATTGATGTAAACATATAACAGGACCCAATTGTGAAGTCTTAAAATTGCATATCCATTTACTCAGTAAAGCTATTCCTGTGTATAAATCTTTGGAGGCATGATAACATAAAACCAAGATATAGATGGAAAAACAGAAGCACAGAGAGCAAGATAAAGTAAGAGAAAAAGCGAGAGAAGGAGACTCATCATCTGTTTCAAATGGGGCGAAGGGGTGGTGGGGGGAAGGGGAGTTAGACTGTGTTGCGAATAACACATTCCCTCAACTGAGTGTTCGTTTCAATCTGCAGTACAATATTCTCAAGTCTGGACCCTTGGATCAGGGTCATTTGCCAGAGGAGGATTTTTTTTTTCTTTTTTTTTTTTTTTGCGGCTCTCAGTTTTTTTTGTACTTCCTTCTTGGGCAGAAGACTGGTGTAATAGAAACCAGACACAAGCCAGCATGTGAGGCATCCATCCACTATAGCGAGACCTCACTTCTTTGCAGACTAGGCTACCAGGATAAGAAGGAAATTCTCGACCAGGAAATTAAGCCTCCGCTTTAGTTTTTAGTTAATCTGGATGTTAATATGACGGGAAAAAACAAGTGCTTAGGGATGGAGTTGTCCCATAATGAGTCAGGCTGTGCAGAAATAACTAGGGAGGACAAGTGAGGACTCCAGAATGGGAAATTCATGTGCAACTTTTTCAGGTGAGTTAATTCTGTTAAATTTTGTTTCCCAAAATGCATTCTGTGAAATTCTACTGGTAACTCTTTGCTCATGCTTTTTACTGATATGAATATATGTTTTTTTACTGGTATGTATGTATTTCTTGAAGGTCCAGATTTAAAAATCTAAATTTAAATACTTGTTGTTTATTTAAATGTCATCATTCGATTCAAAACTAATAATAATGCTGATCTTTTTCTTTACTTTTTTATTATATTTTTTTATTATACACTTTATATATTAATACAGTTTTTGATATAATGTAACGTAATGCTTAGAATAAAAAGATAAAAGAAAAAGAAACTATTTTGGTGATATATGAACAAATCTATAAGAAATAAATAAAACAAACTGATCTCAGTTTGAATTTTACGAAAAGCTGAAATTTATATATAGTGAATAACATTTTTGTATGAATTTTCTGTGTGTCATTTTCCATGGATTTTCTTCTTGTTAGTTTCAAAACCATACATTTTTACTCAACCATGCAAACTATGTTGACTGAACTTTTGTTTTTGGGTTTGATCTAGGAGTAGAAAGAAATAGTGTGCAACAAAAATCCGTCCTATATAAATCTACTGCAGTTGGTCAAAATTCATTTTTATATCTGTGTTTAATGATTAGTTGCTTAAAATCAAAATCAAAATCAACATAATGTAGGATCATAACAATACAAAAAAATAAAAGAGTAAAATGATAGGAAAAAATGTTTCCCTTTGAAACAATACCAGAGTTTTTTTTTTTCTAAATTAGTACAGTTTAAATTTGCAACAAATTATACTTGCAGGCAAATTTTTATTTATATTTTGCCTATATCGAAATGAAATTTTTTTTATTGTCCCACAGTGGGGAACAGCTTTGGTGCAATAGCAGCAAAGTGACAGGCTATCAAAGCAAGTAGGTATGTAAATGTAGTAAATGAAACAAAAGATATATGTTTATTGAAAGAACAAATAGACACTGAGAAAGCAGTGGAAAGCTGGCTAGCAACAAGACGTCCCTGTTGTTGTCACTTGTTAAACTATTTTATTCAGGCTAGATAATGCCGTGATAAACACCATAACTGTTCTTGCCCATGGTCTCGCTTGAAAAAGAGATTTTTAATCTCAATGAGACATTAAATAAAGGTTACAAATAAACAATAAGGTATATTTAAATATAAGTAACTGAACTGAACAGGGCTGTTGTAGTGCCATTCTGGAGCAGACATTTTCAACTCGTCATATTTTCAACTCTCTCCTGCACCGGGAGTACTGGTAGAAGAGGGAAGACTTTCTGGTTGGGGCAACAAGCCTCTACTGTTCTCTCAGATGGTTGGGTGGATGGCATATCACACAAGGCAGTACAGTATCATAGTCGTGAGATCAACATACAGACTGAGTGAATGAAAGTGCTAAGCTGTCTCCTCTTCACAGCTCTTATTGCCTCACAGTATCTGCAGTGATGTTGGCCGTGAGGAGCGTATGACCCTGTGCAATCTTATGTCATCCTCTTTTTTTGCTTTTTGCTCTGGTGCTTAACTAGCAGCATGTTGTGCTAAAGCACTTTGACACGATCAAACTTTGAACTAAAAAGTCTTCCATCAATTCACATGGTTGCCATTTTATTTCCAGCCTTTGGTCCAGCTGTAAGGGTGTGGTGATCATGGGTCTGATTCAAATGGATTCATTTATGACAATGACTGCTAATTGTAGTGCCTGATGAAGGACTTTGTCTTTTAATCTATTCTCCTCTTTTTTGTGCAATTTTCTTCAGTTTTAACAGGCATTCACTTGAAAGCAGTCCTATCTAGAACAGAATCCCACTGTGGTGAAAATCTTTGTATCCCATATGTTTGACATTCTGTTGGATTGTGATCAAAATAAGAATACGAAACTACAGAAATTGTTTGCAATGTATTCACTGGTTGTTTGTTTTTTTTTTGTTTTTTTCTTTTACTGGTGTTGTTTGAGCGGAGACGAGTCACTAATAAAAACTGATTGACCCCAAAAATCTTTAAAGGGAAAGGGGTAAATT
The DNA here is from genome assembly GCF_003331165.1 of Xiphophorus hellerii. NCBI lineage: Eukaryota > Metazoa > Chordata > Actinopteri > Cyprinodontiformes > Poeciliidae > Xiphophorus > Xiphophorus hellerii. The sequence goes on along the minus strand of NC_045677.1, from coordinate 18,610,093 downwards.
TGTGTCAGGTTTCATGTTTTCCTTCCTATGAAGGGTCTGGAATACAAAATGAATAAATACATAACTTTCCTTTTCATTTTATGAGATTACCATGTATATTTAATCATTTAGGTGTCAACAAATGTTTGACTGTAATCCTAAATTAAGGGCTCTAGATTCGTTTACCCCCTTGTCAATTCACACTCATTATTTCACACCTAAAATTGCCATTTATACCATTCTTACTTCTCTTTTGTACCTACAGATAAACCTTTTCATATCTTTACGTAAACCGTTGAATATAATTTTATTTTTCAGTCTAGTTAAGTAATTTTATAAATTAAGGTGAGAAATGTTCACATGACTGCTCAAATCTCAGTGTTATTTTGGTTCGATAGTAAACTATAATATATTTTTGTAATATATTTTTAAACCATTTATTTTGGTTATAATGTCTTTTTGGCCTTTTTTTAAATCTTTTAAAATCAGAAAAGTTTGACACAAACTAAATAACTCCAATAGACATTGAATTTATTGGATTCATTTAACAACATCTCTTTACAGGAAACTATCAGGATAATTTTGAAAATTTATTTAAATAAATTCAAAGCGGGGATGAAATGTTCCCCCGATGGGTATATATTAATGCATGTTTTGTACAAAGTGGTTTGAATGATCGCGTCAGGTCGTTATTCCACCTTAGAATATAATTAAAACGTCCTGAAAAGACATAAATAAAATCAGCCAAATCTTTGATTTGTTGTATTATGAGACTGTATGATTTTGTTGTTTGTTTTAAAAAAATGTTCATAGGGTTTTAGTTGAAGAAACAATCACCAAGAGTCACAATAAACATAAGTTTCTGCTCCAGGAAAAAAACTGTGGTTTGGCACCAGAAATTATGAGTTCAATGTCTATCAATATGTCGGTACAATTTCTAATTTTGTCTTTTGTTTTACAGATTGTAGTTAAAAGCTTGTAGGAGCAACATGAGCTGGAGTTTTCTCACCCGCCTTCTGGAAGAGATTCACAATCACTCCACATTTGTGGGGAAAGTGTGGCTCACTGTGCTCATCATCTTTCGCATCGTACTGACAGCTGTTGGAGGTGAATCCATCTACTCCGATGAACAAGCCAAATTCACCTGCAACACCAAGCAGCCGGGCTGTGACAATGTATGCTATGATGCCTTTGCCCCCCTCTCGCATGTTCGTTTCTGGGTCTTTCAGATAATCATGATTTCCACTCCCTCCATCATGTACATGGGTTATGCCATTCACAAGATAGCCCGATCTTCGGAGGATGATCGCAGGAAGCACCAAAGACTTCGCAAGAGGCCGCCCCCTCACACAAGATGGAGAGAAAGTCAGCCTGTTGAGGGGGTCCTGGAGGAGGAAGATGATGACGCTGAACCAATGATCTACGAGGATGCACTGGATGTCCAGGAGGGCAAGGTAGATCCTGTGAGCAGCACTGGCAAAGACCCACCAAAACATGATGGCCGCAGAAAAATCATGCAACAAGGCCTGATGAGAATCTATGTTCTCCAGCTCATGTCACGAGCTATTTTTGAAATTGCTTTCCTAGCTGGACAATATCTACTGTATGGATTTCGAGTTAGTCCCTCTTATGTGTGCAACAGGGTACCTTGTCCACACAGAGTGGACTGTTTTATCTCCAGACCTACAGAGAAAACAATCTTTCTCCTTATTATGTATGTGGTGAGTTGCCTCTGTCTTGTGCTAAATGTGTGTGAAATGCTTCACTTGGGAATTGGCACATTTCGGGACACTCTTCACATGAAGAGGAACCGCGACCGACGTTCCGCATCCTATGGCTACCCATTTTCACGCAACATCACATCCTCCCCTCCTGGGTACAACCTTGTGATGAAAACAGACAAACCCAGTAGGATTCCCAACAGCCTCATCCCCCATGAGCAGAACATGGCCAACGTAGCCCAGGAGCAGCAGTGTACAAGCCCAGACGAGAACATCCCCTCCGACCTTGCAAGCCTGCATCGACACCTGAGGGTTGCTCAGGAGCAATTGGATATGGCCTTTCAAACCTACCAGACCAAAAACACCCAGCAGACCTCCAGAACAAGCAGCCCTGTTTCTGGGGGCACCGTGGCAGAACAAAATCGATGCAATACAGTCCAAGAGAAGCAAGGAGCGAGGTCAAGATCAGCCACAGACAAGGCAGCAACCATCGTGAAAAATGTAAAGACCTCTGTATGGATATAGAGATTCATCTATTCTAGGAAACTGACGTTAAAATGAAAGTATCCAGAGTTCGAGAGCTGTAAAGGATGAAGAGAGTTAACTATGGACAGCAACAAACTAGATTTGAATCATGCTAAGAAAAGACATAGGGACATTAATAATCTAGTTTTGAATATAAATAAAGAAGTAAGAACACATAGACTTCAAAGTCAATATCATAAATCTTTACTGTAGTAGTAGATGTTGGTTATGGATAATATGTACCTGCTTAGTTTAGCATCTTTAATTCCAGCTACATTTCATTGCAAACTTTTTCTCTAACATATCATCACAGGAAATTGAAAGGGATTCACTTGGAGCAACTGAGATTTGCAATTAGCAATTGTGGTGGAAAATGGAAGTGAAGCACTTGAATTGCACTATGAATCTTTTTGTTTTTTTTACATAGACTATTGATAGAAAAGTGCATGTTTCACATTTAGATAAATATTTTTGGATGAGAAGCAATTTAAATAGAACTATTTTAATAATAGTAGAGAAGAAATAAGGATGTTTCTGGGAAACATTTGCACAGTTTGGTGATCTTCAGACTCAACAGTGTGCAAAGCCCTAATCTGTGTGTCATAATTTTAAAAAAGAGCTTTGTTTTGTCATAAAAAGTAGTGAATAAATACAAACTGTAACAATTCTCTCTACTAAAGAGTAATATCTTTTGAGTAGACTATCCATTATTTACAGCTGGAAACTTGAATGAGTACAGACTGTAGTAGGAATCCTGTTGCCATTTAGCCATTTAGAAAACTCGTCCTAAATTCAGATTGATTCAAACGGTATTTTTTTCCTCTGTTATTAAAATGAATTCAAAACAGGGAATACTTCCTTCACTATGTTCAAATCTCAAAGTGCCTCAAACTCTTAAAGACTGTTTTAGCATTCTTTTCATGGTTAAATTAAATAATTTGAAATTTCAAATCTTCTTGTTGTGCAGCAGATCTTTGATTCAGTGACTTATTGCCCAAATTATGGCGTATTCCTTGGAACACAAGTTTTCTGTACTTTGATAACAGCTATGCAGTGACAATGCTGTTAAAGTAAAAAAAAAAAAATCAAGCTTAGACACTTTAGAATACTTTAATAAAAATAATTTAGCTGAGAATAATTATGTCACATTTCACTAATTGCATTTAAAAAACAGTTTTCCATAACTGGCAAAGACTTGAATCCATATTAATACAACATAGTAACACAAATAACTTCAAAGCTTTTCATTGCAAGCAATAAATCTGGCAAGAATGACACTTCATACTGATAACTTCAAATTATGACACCTTATTTCCCATAAAATTACTTTGATTTACTCACATAAGGTTAACAATGTCTGCAGTCCAAAAGACCTCTTTCTGTGTGTGGTCAGTGGGACTTCAAAAACAGGAGGTTTTTGTCCATTCTTCAGAGAATTAAGTAGTGTAAAATTATGATGATTTCCCTTTTTATACAAGATAAATAAAGGGATTGAAATATTGGGTGTGCAGAATTATTTCTTTTTCCTTTGGCTTTAAGCATCTGTGATCTACGAATGATGCGTCTTGGTATCCCATTTGCTCACACATGTACAAACCTTAAGGATGTTGCACATCAACAACTATGTTAGAAGTACCGAGACTAAAAAATATGCGTCCCTTTACAAATAAATAAAATAACTTCAAAGGAAAGCAATTAGGCCTTATAGCCATAACTTTGCTGCAATTTATATTAGTAGGGCTATAGGAAACAGTACACTTGTAAAATAAAACACAGCAATATTTCTTATTTCTAAAGCATGATCTGAGTTTTAAAAGCTTGTTCTAGTGCTGTGTAAAAGTATTCATACCATTTGAAGAGTTTCAGGTTTTGTCACATTATTCAACCACAAACCTCAATCTACATGATCAAGATTTATTTTATTTGAACACATGGATATGCTAAGATTGCTCAAGCTCAGTTCAATCTTAGATTGAGAGTCTGTAGACTTTAAACTGCAAGTGAGAATTCTTATGTTGTGTTTCCTGCAACAGCTTTCTTTAAGCCACTCTTCCAGTTTTGTGGAATGATTAAATAATAGTAAATATGACATATTTTCACCTGAGTGGTAGCCAGTGCAACTCTTCCATAATTATGATGGACCTCTTATGGAAGGTCTATCCATAAGAGGTGGACCTTATGGATGGTCCACCGTGAATAAAGGAATAAAGGTGAATAAAGGACCATCCATAAGGTCCACCTCTTATGGATGGTCCACCGTGAATAAAGTGGATTTCCTCCACTTTATTCACGGTGGAGGAAATCATGATTAAAGTCTCTATTTACTGCCTGACCTGTCAGTTTAGTTGGAAGACTGTGTCTTTAAGAACTGCAGTTATCCCATATTGCTTTCATTTTCAGAAATAGATTGAGTTTTGCCTTCTGAGATGTTCAAATCTGAACTAAAATCATATTACAACAAGTTGAACTCTATTTACTAATTAGGCAATTTTTGAAGGCAAAGAGTTGTACTTGATTTTATTTAGTGCTGTTGGATTAAAGTTGGCTGAATCCAAATGTACACCACATTATTTTTATTATTATTTTGAAGAAATGTTCAGAATTAGATATTATTTTTGCTACACTTGACAGTTACAGGCTTTTTTAAATGCCTTTAACATAACATCAAATAAATGAAAGATATTGATGGTTTGTGATTAATGTGATGAAGTGTGAAACGTTTGAATGGGTGTGAAAAATGTGTTAAGGCACTGTATATGAAATGCTGTCAAATGTAACAGAAGACAAAACACACTTTAATCAAAATGTAGTTAATGTTAAAGGAGTAGAATGGAAATACAACATAAAATGGGTTTGCCAAAATTGTTTCTGAGAAGCTATTACTTTGGTAAATTTAACTGTTATTAGTATTTCTGCATGCAGTCTTCATTTGTTTACATTAAATGAACAATCTAGAAAACAAAAACTGTGCAAAGTTAGCAGGAACTTCAAAAGGCTGCTGTGAACATAATTCTACTCTTGTTCAAACAACAGGTATCCTGACAATTTTCAAATTACACTTAATTTAGAATAAAGAGAAAACTTAAGAGCCACAGCCAAAGTGCAAAGTTCTTCACAACAAAACAATGGATAGGCTATGCCTTGTATTGCTAAGGAAAGAATTAGCTCAGTTTTCAGGCTTCTTTGTCTAAAAAAAAAGTAGCAAATAAAGTATCTTCAACAACCTGGTTTGACAGTCTGGACATCCTTAAGCTAAAACCCCTTTGAAACAACTTTTAACTCAGTTCTAGTCTTCTGTCTGCATGGGTGTACACATACGTAAAACAAATCAGATTACTGTAAATTAATCTATAGTTTGCAGACAGAATAAAACAGTCATAAATACTAGGAGAAAACATGAATCAACTGTGATATAACCAAAGGTGTACATTTCTCTTTATTTAAAAAAAAAAAAGACAAGAATGAAACAGATGCCATTAGCTTCTGTTTGCAACTGTTTGTGGTCTATGAGTGACAACAATCTGTATCTCTATATAAGAAGTAAGGTTTTATGACAGAAACAACACACATCTGAAAGGACGCTACATACACAGTGAAATGTGGTAGCTACACATCATAATCTGGGGTTACTTTTATTCAGATGGGACCAAATTTTTCTCAAGGTGGAGGAAATCGTGAATACGTTATTATAAATATCAGAGTTTTGACAAAAAGCTTATAAGGGGCAGAGATAAATATTGCCAAGTGAAAATGTGGATTGCTTGCAGACTAAATCCAAGAAGACTTGAGATCAGAACAGTATCAAAAACAGGTTCAATAAAGTACAGCAGGTAAAAGAAAGTATTAAACAATTCAATCTATTATCAGTACAAATATTTCTATTTTTTCCATTGATATGAGATTCACACCTATGAACACTCAAATAAGCCACACATACAGACATTTTTTTAAACAATTTAGTCCATAAATGAATGTTATGTGTTTGGCCTATGAAAAGGTATTCATTGCCACAGTATTGATAGGATTGATAAAACCAAGGAAGACTTCACACAAAACTCTGTTTTAAATCATTATTATTGCATTGATTCTATGCATTTCTAAACTTCTGAATGTTCTAGTGATCATCGTTGGAGCAACAATCTGGACGTGGAAAGGAACAAGATGTAATCTGGAAGTGGGAAGGAAGGAACCATAACCTGGAAGTGTGAAAGACATCATTTCACCATAAAAGAGCCACAGTCACGCCCCTTTTAAGATTTCTGAAAAGTGATGTTTTCAGGTAGGAACATCATGATGTGTGCTATATTAGAGAATATGGTACTGGCAGGCTTTATATAACTGAATCAATAATGAATAGAAAAAAGGACCAGGATATTTTTGGTAAGACTCTGAAGATGTAAAGAATAGAGTGAATTATCAAGTAGGAAAATATTTCCAAAGACACAAACAAATAATCTCTATTGGTGTGTTCATTATGCTCTGTGTCATTCCAACATTTTTATGGTAACATTATTTGTGGACAAGTCTGCTTTGATTTATTTACATGTGTGGATTGTTTGGGGTTATTGCTGACATCTGGTGTGAATTTCACATCAATAGAAATTTCAGAAAAATATTCACACAAATATATTCAATATCTATTTTACCCACTGTCTAAATGTATAGGTTATAATCTCCATGCAAATTATGGCTTTTGCTAAAAAAAAAGGGGAGGGCAAGAAAAGTACTTGTGGGACACAAACATGTTTTTGGAGCCTTTTTTATATTTCACCCATTAATAGAGTTGTTTGTTTTTTAAGTTGAACTGTACAGCATACATACAATAAAGGTGAAAAAGTTATTAAATAATTTATCATGGCGTCATTTTTGTATTACAAAAATGTGGCATTCTCTGCACGTTTTCACACACACTGACTAAATATCATATATCTTGTCATTTAAAAACTATAATTAAGTAAAGAACTGTTTAAGAAACAAAAAAAATGTTGTTTTTGATTATCTGAGCCAAATAAGCTGGATCCCAAAAGACAACCAGAATTCCCGTTAGTAAGACCTAACTGACCCCCCCGCCCCCAAAAAACAAAAACAAAAAAACCCCACTGATCTCGTGCTACGCTATTTTGGAGCAATGCATTTTGGGACACCAAGATGGCGTCCTCTGTGTTGACGTAGGGTGTTGTGTTCTCAATGATGCAGATTGATTCCGTTATAATTAAAAGAGTTTAATAACTATTGCTCTGCTATGTCACCGTTTAATATGGTAGGTTTTAATTTTATCCGGGGAGCGTTCACTAGTCTCGGTGTTAAAATCGGAAAACACAACGGTTTGTCCGAGACGCTTCTCTGGGGAGCTGCAACTCCAGTAAGGATTCGGGTCCGAAGGTACACTCAAGAGTCCGGTAAAGATGACCACGGCCAGTTTGTTTGTTACCAGCTTCCGCATAGGACCCTGCTGAAGATTCAAGGACCGGACACAAGCCCGTTTCTCCAGGGGATTATAACCAATGACATGAGGCTACTAGAAGAGCCGGGGTGCACTGCCATGTATTCACACATGCTGAATGTGCAGGGACGAACCCTGTATGACATCCTGTTGTACAGGTGAGAAAGCTTTGCACTTATTTGACCGCAGTGAAGTTAGTTTCAAGTTGGATATTCGATATTCGAGCTCCGCGGAGTAAGCGGCGTTTAGCTCAAGGTTGATCCGATTTATGAACGCTACTCTCGGCCAGCGGTTCTCCACCGCTCCAAGCCGCAGCGCCCGTGCTCAATATTTCTTATTTGTTCACCTTTAACTAACTATAAAGTGACACATCTTTGCTGACAGTTCTGAAGCTTGTCGTAAGTGAGAGAAACAGCCATGTATAGAAAGTCAAAAACATGTAAACTGGGTCCTGCAAAAGTAAACACTCCGGGTAGATTCTGAAATGTTTCACCATTCTTCTTTCTAAAGATGCTCAAGCTCAGTCACACTGGACGAAGAGCGTCTTAACATCTCGTTCTTAACTGAATATAGGTCAGACTGGTCCATTTTAACACTTCATATGCTTTCATTTAAACTATTCCACTGCAGCTTTGCCTGTATTTATGTGAACATTTAACCATAACCCAACAATTGTTAGCCCTTCTATTAACAAATGCTTCACTTTCTGTTGATCTATGGCTTAACAGGATATAGATAAATACTTTGGTACAACAAAATACAACACATAAAATCTAAATTTAAAAATCAGAATCATTGAGAATTTTCCAATTTTAACCTATAAGTTATTTTGCATCTTTTCTCACTATTCTCTATTGTCTTCAGTCACAGACATACAGGCTGAGCTATAGCTGACATTAGATAAGGCACAGGGTGCACCCTGCACAAGCTTATCAATTGCACACAGAAACACGAGAGAAAAAAAAAAAGAACTTGCATACCAAAGTGATATTTCACACAAGCATAGCTAGACTATGCAAACACCTTTCAATCTGTTTGGCCTGGTTGACTTTTTCCACTAATCCCTATCATACACACAGCTTATACAGCCAGGTTATCATTCAGCGATCTAAAAATAATCAACATGTGATGTTAAGTTCTCCATCATAGAATATTTTATAGTTCATATCAACCAAACAATGGTCCAAACGCAGCATCAAATCTTCATCATAATGGCTGAACAAGAAAAGAATCAATTCCAGATCTTAACCTGGTTAAAATGGTGGGACCTTCAAATAGGTGTATGTAGATATGCTTGCAAAGCCACAACTGGTGAATGGAGATAAGTGTTGCAGGAAATGAGGGAGACCCAAGGTCCAATTAGCATAGAAAGAAATATATATTTTTAAAGGCAATCTCATAACTGTCACAATTTTTAGATCCTCATCTAGGCCAGTTGGCATATAATTTATGATTGTTGCAATATAAAGCCTGCACATACTTGCTGTATTTCCCTCCAGTTTGAAAGAAGCAGAAGGAGGACATGGTGTTTTCTTGGAGTGTGACAGCACAGTGGAGAACTCAATCCTGAAACACTTAAAGGTGTACAAGATCCGGAGGAAGGTGAGCATCAGCCACTGTCCGGAGCTGTCTGTGTGGGCAGTACTTTCACAGCAAAGCAACCCAGATCAAGAGGCCAGGAAACCTGAGCTGTCTGCCCCTGAAAAAGCTGTGATATGGGAGGCTGATCCTCGAGCTGTGCAGATGGGATGGAGACTGGTGTTGCAAAATCAGTTTAACCCCTTGGAAATCATTGCATCTTGTCAAAAAGGAGACATAGTGGACTACCACAAACATCGCTACTCAATAGGTATGATCAACGACTAAGAAGATAGTTTTTGTCAGATAATAAACAGTTTGAGTAGTCTTAGTGTATGCCCTTGATATTCTGTGACAACTTTTATTTTTCTCTGCTTCCATGCAGGACTTCCTGAGGGAGTAGACGATCTTCCCCCTGGAGTCGCACTACCACTGGAGTCTAACCTCGTATACATGCAGGGTATCAGCTTCAGCAAGGGTTGCTACATCGGTCAGGAGCTCACGGCCAGGACTCATCACACTGGGGTGATTCGGAAACGCCTCATGCCAGTGCGCTTCTCATCTCCGGCCCAACAACTTGAGGAAGGAACCACACTCCAGACGCAGTCGGGCAAGCCAGCTGGTAAACACCGATCGGGCGTTGGGGAGCTGGGTCTAAGCCTAATCCGCACAGCTCACGCCAAAGAAGTGTTGACGCTGAAGTCTTCCGACGACACCTTAGTGACACTTGAAGTCTCCGTGCCAGACTGGTGGCCTAAAGACATGAAAATTAACTGAAGAGGAGGTCGTTTTGTTGCTCCTTGAAATGTGACATGGATCACATTTGACAGATTTATGACCGACAAAACCCTCAAGTAGAGTTTGTTACACTGCCATTGCTTTAAACATGTTTTGTCTGAACCAAAACCTGCTTATTTATCTCAAATGTATTCTTTATCATTTATAGAAAATTTTATAGCTAAAAGATGATGCTGTATTGGTGCCTATTAAAAAAATGAAAATAAAAGCAACACAAACACTATTATTTCTGCTTTTTATATTTCAGTGCAAAAACAAAATTCAGACAGATAAAAGCAGAACTTTAGACAGCAATGAACGTCATTGCTTTATGACAACATTTTTCATACTTAATGTGGCACTTGTTTAGATGTTGGGCACATTATTCCTGATAAAGGAGATGCTGCCCTCTAGTGGACTGTATAGTGTCTCTGATCTGCTGTAACAAGGTTTCAGGTTGCAAAGTCGAGGTTGAATGATCAAGCCGCTTAAAGTCCTCATTGCACAGTAGGCATTCAATAATATGGGCCACTCTCTGTAGGTCGAAGGCAGCGTGGTAAGGTCCAAGAGCGGTGAGGATCTCTGAGAGAGGACGGGAGTAATCAGAGGAATCGCCAGAGGAGCAGGCATTCAAAAAGGCCATCCGATTTTCAGCAATGATTTTCAGAAAGGAAGCAAATTCATTGTAGTCAATGCCAGAGCAGGCTTTCATAATGACCTGAGGGAAACATCAACCAATAATCACTACCACATTTTAAGTATTTCTTGCATGTTTCTGAATGATTGAATAATCTCATGCACATTACCTGGCAATGCTGATGCCATGAATCCATTGTGTTTTTCCACTCCTCTATCTCTTTCTGAACAGAAGACAGCTCATTCTGTAGGAACTGCCACATGATGTCAATATTGCAGCCATTAAGCCAATTATGATTAATAGAGATGGTGTCCTCCTATTCAAAAAAAAAACAAACACATATAAACAAAAAATAAATTGTATACTTTGTTTCATGTTTGATATTATAAAAAAAGTACATTTATTTTCATAATTTGGTTCAAGATGTGAAACTAAGGTTCTTAGTGAAATATTACCAATGTTGGTTTCTGTTCATTTCTGATAATTTTGAGGATTATAAGTTACAGGCTAAAGAAAGACTTCACGTTAAGTTTTGCAGTAAATTAAATTACTTGTTAACCCACACCAAAACATTATTGACTTTTTGAGGAAACATGCTCATAAAGTTAAAATATGAATTTATACCAAAATCTTCAAGGAGTACAAATAATTTTGGTAAAGAAGAGCATTGCATTTTATATGGTGTTCAGATAATAATTATATTCATTGTCTGGTGACCCAGAGTCTGGAGGCAGAGTGAAGAATCGCAGAATTCAAGGTGGTTCAGATCCAGTGTCACACTTCTACAGCCACTGATGATTTGGGGAGCCACGTTGTCTGCTGGTGTCAGTCTACTGGCTTCTATCAATTCAAATGCCAGCAGGGGAATATACCAGGATATTTTGGAGAACTAAAAGTTTCCCTCTCCTGACAAGCTTTACATACAGTAGATGCAAATTTTTACAGTCAAGCTTAGCTAGGCGCCTGGCCAAAAGAATCAATACCTGGTTATTAAACACTGGCCAGACCACAACCCCACAAAGAATCTAATCAGTATTGTCAAGAGGAGGAAAATGATGAAAGGCAGCAGACCAAGCAACTCAGTTGAGTTGAAGGAAACTATTAAAGCAACCCGTGCTTCTTTTAACACCTCAGTAGAGTCGCATGCTGATCTCCATGCAGAGCTGCATTGATGCAATTACTCAAAAGGGGCAGAAATGCATGACTGTCATGAGCTGATCAGTTTCACTTTTGAATGAAATTACTCTTTGAATATATTCTAACTATATTCTAATTAACTCAGATGCATCTTTATACAAATAATGTATATATTTTTTTCACTTCTCACCAGATTATAAACTTGGTGGTGCCAGCCACTTGGCACAAAAATAATTTCACCAGCTTCTTGAATAATTTCAAGAGGTTGGCAAGCCTCTTCAAACTGTGGGAAAAGGCCTCTGTCTTGCAGTTCAGCTGAAGTCACATCATAAGGGAGGTTTCCATGGGTGTCTCGTAGAAAGTCCTCCTGACCCGGAGGATACAGCAGCCATTTCTTCCTGCCACAGATATTTGCAGACCAGCTATACGAGCGGAACACATCAGCATGGAACGGGGTCCTGGAGACAACAAGTACAATGGAGTTTTCTCCAAAAGATTAAAAAGGTAACCCCTGTGCTATGATGTCAATATAGTTGAATCATACATTAAGATTTTTATACCATGAGCCTTTGGGTCCCATGTAGACAAACCGGTAGTCATCCACTTCAAGTGTATCCCAGTATTCATTAAGCCAATCAGAAGAAAAGAAGACTGGTGTAGTGTAAACATTATGGTCTGGAAAATCCCTGTAGAATAGCATACATATGAAAGTTGTTAGTGAACAAAATTAGCAAGCTAACTTGGAATAGGTGTGGGACAGTATGAGATTCTCAAATTAAGTTAAACATAAAACAGCACAGGCTTCATGTTATATTTACTCAAAAATATAACAAAACATTGCTATTATTTCAAGTAGAGAAACAAAAACCAATGCTACTGTAATACTATTTTTTATTATTTTCATTTTGATGCACTTGACTTAAATTAAGCAGTAACTTAATGTAGCTACTTGATAGCTTAGCAGTAGCTATAATGTTGCAGTTTAAAGAATTTCAGACAAAAAAAAACCCAATTTCTATCTGATCACTTTCTTAAGTTTTTCAAAATGGCTATAATTTATTGTGGAAGTTTTAATCAGATGCAATCTTGTTTCCTACCTCATACATGCATATACAAGACAAATTGTATTCTGAATAATCCTTGTACCTTGACATATGCCAGTCTTTAAGATAGAGGCATCCTTTGGGTGATGAGTGCCCATTCTGGATGTACTCCTTCCAATAATGTATAAATTCCTTCAATGGCATTACTTGTTTGGGGTTGGCATTGTATTCCTTCGCATTGCAGTTTGCAACTGGGACAGGAGTCTCATCTATAACAAAAGGGCAAGAAAATACAATAATAATAGTCAGTTAATATGACTATATTCGTTACAGCTGTGGACGAATAAATAGTCTTGTTATTTACCAAACTCTTGCAGCAGTTTCTGAAAATTAGGTTTGCCCTCTTCTGTCACCCATTGTTTTCTACATTTCCAGTCTTCTGTGAATCTTCTTGAGAACATGCACGGGTGATTAGGCAGCAAGTACTTCCTGAAAAACTTAGAGTAGCTCAGCTCTTTGTCAATGTAGTCAACAAAATGCGAAGACCAAAACTGCTCATATGACTGTCGTGGCATTTTGACAAGGCTGCTGCAGTTGTGGTACGCGTCTCTGTCCATGGTGGTAAACAAGATCCCGGCTAACAGGCTACCAAGATTAGCCAGCTGCTACACCGAAAAGCGAGTGAATAAATTAGAATACGTCCGCCATCTGTTTTATTGGAAATTTAAATCCATTTTAACGGGTTCTGTATCTCTTTTTTTGACTACAAAGGTCGCCATATGACTTAATATTTCTTAACGACGCAAACATAACACCGACACCTTTTCTGCTTATGTCAGTAACATTGACATTTAGTTTCTTTATCGCTAAGGCTGTCGTAACTCGAATGCATCCATTAAAATGACCGTCGTAGTCATTACCCGTTATTGAACCCCCTACCACAAGAACACTGTGTAGTGCGGACCTAGGCATAGAAGAACAAACGCCGCATGTGAGTGCATGACCTCACGTTAACGGTACCGCCATGTTGTGGGTGGCATGTAGGGAAATCAGCGTCACTCTAACATTTGCACTCTATTTTATTTAATATTTTATGGAAATGTTGTATTTAATGTAAACAAATAACGTCATGCAAACTGCCAATTCCCTTATGGTTATCTCTCTGTCTGTTTGTGTGTGTGGGCGTGTGTGTGGGGGGGGGGGGGGGGAGGACAAAGAATATTAAAATATTTAAACTGAAAATAATATTGCTGACTTCTCTTCACCAGTTACACGGAATTTGCTTTTTTATTGCTTACCCTACTTGTGGAATGTTATTCCTAACAAGCAGTTGCAATAGCAATAACATTAAATGATCATTTTTGTTATTGATTACCACTTGAATACGAGTAAGAATTTTATAAATGCCATTTAATATTATATGACAAAGGAAAATTGTTTAATCATTAAGTTACTTAGACGTTTTGTAACAGTTAGTAAACTATTCAAAATAAATTGTGTAAATGATTTAAAATTGTAAACTATTCAAGGTGAATTTATGAGTTATTGAAAGTGAATTTTCTAAATTATGAATGTTGCAGATTGTTTATAGATGTTTGTCTGTTTTGATTAACATGGTTGGTGGTTTAAATTTTGTTTTGTTTAATGGTATTTGTCCTTTGTAATGTTTATTTGTTTGTTTTGTACGTACCTGATAACTATTTTAGTCGTTTAAACTTAAACTGAATAATTCAAAATTAGATGACCATAAATTGACTTTGAGGAAAACAAAGAATAAGTTTTATAATCAAACCAGGATATTGTTGCTGTATGGAAAATTCTTATTGAATTGATGTGATGATCATTAACATGATCCGTTCTAATGCTCCTTTGCACACAGACTGAAGGTCTCTCTGGTACCGAACGTTGCGTCGTCATTAGTTTTGTTTCCATCTGAGGAATTTGGAGCAAACTTTTAAAGTTTAGAGTTTCACTTAGAAAAAGTTCCCACCTATACTTGTGCTGCTTTGCAAGTTTAGCTTGCCACTCGAAATACGGCGGACACGCTCACGCGTGTTTAATAGGTGACAAAAATCTAGAAGTGCTTTCTAGTCGGAAAGTTAATGCGTCCGTACCCCGATGTGACATCACTTCCGTGATAAACAACGTTACTGGGAAGAATACGAGGTAACGTCATGCCCAGGCTGGTGTTTTCGCTGTTTATGTTACGTTGAAAAGACATTTATACAAGAGGAAGCAGGGTAATTTAATTACAATGGCATTTTGTGGTGCGGATGACAAAACGGAATTTGTCTGATCGGGCGCTTAATCCGAGTTCATTGGTTTGCCTGCTTTACTTTGAGGAAAGTATGTTCCTAACCAGGACACACGTAGATCACCCAGCAAAGCAGACTCATAATATAACTGTGTAGATTAACCTAGCAGCAACGTATGTATGTTGGCACTGAAACTTATCTGCCTTTCACCTAGGTGAACTTCCTTCTCTGCCTTCAAGATGAGCCGGGATGCTCCCATCCACAGTTGGCCTGGCTCTTATTACATCAACAGTGAGAAGAGGTGGGAGAGCGGAACCCTGTCCCTCACCAGGACCATGGTGCGCTTCACCTCAAGCCAGAGCAAGGAGTGTCTCGCCAGCTTCCGCCTGTCCAGTGTCATGGAGATGAAGATGGAGTCATCTAGTTTCATCTTCAGCACCCTCACAGTGCTGGAGGAGGGAAACATCAAGCACTGGTTTGGTTCTCTTAAGCCCAATCGGGTGGTGGTTTTTAACGTGCTTGAGCATTTCTGGAGAGAGCGGCTTCTTTCACCCACCTCAGAGGCTCGGGGGGCCGAGGGCCATCCTTCAAAGGGGAGGGAGCTGATCAGCCTTGTGGCTGGAGCTCAGAGAAGACTGGAGGACACTGGCAGAGTCCTCAGCCACCAGGGAGAGCAGTTTGACAACATGATGCAAGGATTGGAGAAGATTGACTCTGATCTGGGTGTTGCTGATAAGTAATTATCGATTTTCTTAATTGAGCTACTTTTACTACATTTTTTCTATCAAAGCTGAAAACAGTAACAATGTAATAGTCACATGTAAAATGTAATAGTCACATACAGATCACTAAAAAATTAGCACAAATAAGCGCATCTCTATGATGTGGAAGGAAAATAATACACGGTTTGCAGATCTTTTTTTTTTCTCCCAAATATAATCTTAGAAGTGTTGGATGCACATGTATTCACTCCGTTCCTGGACCAGTTGGCTTGCTCCAAAGCAGTTTTATCTTGCACTAACAGTTTAGGTTTGATGTCCTGCTGCATGCATGATTTCTTATGACTTTTTTTCTAACAGTGGCTTTAATCTTGCTGCTCTTCTGTTGAGGAAGACTAGTAATCTGGTTGCCGCTTGTGTTTCAGGAGAGGGCTGGGTTTGGCCATGTGATATTTGTATGGTCACTTAACAGGTGATAGTTATGCCTAATATTTTGCATCCATTATTATTGTGGTTTGTTGAACTTAAGCAGAGAAACAATATGGGTGATATGGACGGTTTTACATGGTGTCGAAATTGTAGGGAAATGTAATATATAATATTGATTATTGCCCATATCAGCAGTATTAATAATGGATATCAATATCAGCCCACATTTTCATATCAGTTTATTCTTAGTTTGCAGTTGCCCTTTCTCTTTGAGTTTTTGAATGATGGAGTGAACCGTGTAACCACTTAGACTTATCTATCTGGCGAGTTGTTTGGTCTTCATAATGTTGTTTGCTCTCTAATGTCTGGTTCTTGTTTTCAAACTTGGGGACTTCTGAAGGCAATTGGTCAGGCTGGATTTCATTTAGGGTGTCAGAGTAAAGGGGTCTGAAAAGAAATCAACTTCTTGTAAGATTTGTATTTGTAAAAATGTTTATTAATAGAAAACACATTTTCTCCCTATAACTTCACAGTTATACATTGTTTTGAGTTGATCACTGGTAGTTGTATCAGATCTCAATAAAACATATCTAAGTTTGTGACTGTAACATAATAGAGCATGAAAAAGTACAAAGGTTACAGGTACTTTTACATGGCACTTTATGTTATTTGTATCTCTTCAGACTTCTTTCAGAACTTGAGTCTCCATCCTGGTGGCCTTTCGGCAAACTCCCCTGGAAGACTCAGCAGGAGGCCAAGGCTGAGGACGCCGCCAAGGCTGCAGCTGCCATCTCCACGGGCAAAGTGTCCAGCAGAAGCAAAGTGATCGCGAGTATCCCGGCAGTGGTGTCCAAAGGCGGAGACTCGGACTTGAAACCTGGTTGTTTGCTGGTGCTAGTGTCCTCGCTGGAGGTGCGAGACACCAACTGCCACCTCCTCCACCGATTTGAACGCAACGAAATCGACGAAATTAGGGTGCACAGCCCCTACGAGATCACAATCAGGCAGCGGTTCATAGGGAAACCAGATATATGTTACAGGTTCCTTTCAGCCAAGATGCCAGAGGCCATGTCTGTGTTAGAGATGCAGTACAAAAAGAAGATAGAGTTTACAAGTGAATACGTAGCCTTCAAAGCAACTCCGCTTTCATCTCCCGACAAAGAAGGGACAATCTGGAACGACGGTAAAGCAAATGTTTTTTGTTCTTTTGCCATGCTGGATATATATTTGACCACTGAGTGGCAGTAATGATCTATGTTCTCAGCTTGAAGCATTCAGAAGTGCATCCACATTCAAAAACATTTCACCACAGTTATTGGTGTTTCTTTGTGACAAAAATATATTCGGATGAGTCAATTCACCCTGATTGCCTCAGTTGCTGCACTCAGAGTTTGCTGTCTGGTTTTCTTATAAACAACATATTGTATTCACTCTGCACTTTTTCACCACCTCCACCCAATGGAAGCAGGTTTGATGCAGAAGTGCCAAGACACAGAGCTCCCAGTGGAGGTCCCGGCAGGAGAGCTGTCCCAGCTGCAGGTGCAAGCCCTCCAGCCGTCTGTCAGTCAGGCTGAGGCCCAGGAACTCAAGCAGGTGAGAAAGCTGGATTTCCATTCCCTTTATAAAAAAAATATAGCTGCACTATGGAGGTCTTAAACAGTTTCATATTTTTATAAACAAGACAGGTGACTGAGCTGAAAAAGCCCACATGTAGTCTGCATACTGTCTCAAAATGACGTTTGCTGTTATTGTAAATAGTCTTACAGTTACAGCAACATGTATTTTCATGTTTCCATTCCAAGCCACAATTTTCTGCTATGATTTTTATTTTTTATCCTATGTATTTAAATGTTATTTGGTGAGCCCACAAACCAAAAGTCCATCCTGGGTTTAAGAGAGGAAAAGAAGTACGGTCAGTTATTTGGTCAGTGCCTTTTCCATTCAGTACCTCACAGCGCTGAGAGCTGTTACAGACATGGTCTGTGGTGGCAAGAACTAAACAGTGACGCAAATTCAGGCGCATTACGCTGACATTTTTTTCTTATGTTTGTGACTCACTGCTTGAGGTTGCTGAGATCTTGAAATTACATGTGAAACTTACAGTAACCCATTTTTGCTTTGTTCCATAAGTTTGAACCATGTAAGACTAAAATAAATGAATGACTGTAAGATTTACCTACTGCATACACTCACTGGCCGCTGTTTTAGGTACACTTGTTCAGTTGCTTGAAGTCAGTCAATTACTGTATGTGGCAACCATCTAGTGCATCTAGGCATCTACATACAGGGAAGTTTAAAGGAAGCAATAGAATGTGGAAGAAAGGAGGTCAAAGACACTTTTAACATGGCACTGATGTTGGAGCCAGATGAATTGTACTGAGTATTTCAGAAACAGTTGATCTGCATTCATCTCTGAGATTTATAGAAAACTGTCTAAAAAAAACCCAAAGTATTCAAGGAGGACCAGGTGTGTTAGCAAAAAAGGCCTTGATAGTAGCCGAGAAGAATGGGCAGATTAGTTTGAAATAATAGAAAGACAACAGCAGTTCAAATGTAAGAATTGTTTGGACAAAGTTGTTTAGAACACCGTCTCTGAACACAACGTGTCCAGCCTTGAAGCTGATGGGGTATATTGGCAGGAGAACGGATTATGTGCCACTCCTGTTATCCAAAAATTGCAGACATGGACTACGGCTCATACCAAACTTGGACAATAATATTGCCTGATCTAATGAGTTTTAATGTCAGCTGTGACCTTGACATAGTAGAGACAGGATTCAGTTTAAGCATGAAACTGAATCCTGTCTTTTATTTATACACTGCCTGGCCAAAAAAAAAGTCGCCACCAAAAAATGGTCACACTCTAATATTTTGTTGGACCGCCTTTAGCTTTCATTACAGCCCGCATTCGCTGTGGCATTGTTTCAATAAGCTTCTGCAGTGTCACAAGATTTATTTCCATCCAGTGTTGCATTAATCTTTCACCAAGATCTTGTATTGATGATGGGAGAGTCTGACCACTGCGCAAAGCCTTCTCCAGCACATCCCAAAGATTCTCAATGGGGTTAAGGTCTGGACTCTGTGGTGGCCAATCCATGTGTGAAAAAGATGTCTTATGCTCCCTGAACCACTCTTTCACAATGTGAGCCCGATGAATCCTGGCATTGTCATCTTGGAATATGCCCGTTCCATTTGGGAAGACAAAATCCATTGATGGAATAACCTGGTCATTCAGTATATTCAGGTAGTCAGCTGACCTCATTCTATGGGCACACAATGTTGCTGAACCTAGACCTGACCAACTGCAGCAACCCCAGATCATAGCACTGCCCCCACAGGCTTGTACAGTAGGCACTAGGCATGATGGGTGCATCACTTCACCTGCCTCTCTTCTTACCCTGATGCGCCCATCACTCTGGAACAGGGTAAATCTGGACTCATCAGACCACATGACCCTCTTCCATTCCTCCAGAGTCCAATCTTTATGCTCCCTAGCAAACTGAAGCCTTTTTTTCTGGTTAGCCTTACTGATTAGAGGTTTTCTTACGGCTACACAGCTGTTCAATCCCAACCCCTTGAGTTCCCTTCGCATGGTGCGTGTGGAAATGCTTTTGCGTTCAAAATTAAACATACTCCTGAGTTCTGCTGTTGTTTTTCTTCGATTTGATTTGACCAAACGTTTAAGTAATCGCCGATCACGATCATTCAGGATTTTTTTCCGACCACATTTTTTCCTGGAAGACGATGGTTCCCCACCATCCTTCCAGTTTTTAATGATGCGCTGGACAGTTCTTAACCCAATTCTAGTAGTTTCTGCAATCTCCTTAGATGTTTTCTCTGCTTGATGCATGCCAATGATTTGACCCTTCTTAAACAGACTAACGTCTTTTCCACGACCACAGGATGTGTCTTTTGCCATGGTTGTTTAAGAAATGAGGAGTTACTCGTTGCATCAGCTGGGGTTAAATGACTTGTTGCCAGCTGAAAGATAATCGCCTATGCAGTGCTTATCCAATAGGAGGCTTGTACCTATTTGCTTAGTTATATCCAGGTGGCGACTTTTCTTTTGGCCAGGCAGTGTAGTTTAGGCTGATCTTGGTGATGTGCTGGAGTAGGAAATTTCAATTGTCAAGATTTCTGCCATTAGTACCAACTGAACTTCTTTTTTTTTAAACTCCACAGTCTACTTATAGTGTTGTTGCGAACCATTTCCGTCCCATTATGATCCACAGTGTATCTTCTAATGGCTACTAATAGCAGCATAACAAGTATCAGATTATCTCAAAAGAGTCAGTGAGTTTTACTCTACTCTAATGGTCTCCTTGGTTACCAGATCTCAATTCTGTAATATAGAACAACTTTGGGATGTTGTGGAATGGCATTCTAGCATCATGGATTTGCAATCAATAAATCCGCAGCGACTGGAGGGTGCTATCATGTCAATATAAATCACAATCTCTGAGAAATGTTTCTGACACCTTGTTGATTCTATGCCATGAAAAAGTAAGGCAGTCCTGAATGCTAAAGGGGAATCAACAATGTACTAGCAAAGTGTACCTAATAAAAAGGCAGATCAGTTAAAGACTCTACTACTCAGTCCAAAGTCATATGATAGCTTGTGTGATTCCAGAGCAGCCAGAAAGCTCCCTGGGCCACCCATTTCTCAAAGCCTTAGGTTTGACAAGTCTGCAAGAGTTCCTGATGGTGCTACAGTATTCTTTGAACACACTTCATGACTATTCACCTATCCCTGTGATTCACTGTTATGACCCTTCACTATAAATTTAGTTAAATATTACACAGCGCTTTTCACTGCTGCTTTGGCGTAAAAGCTATGTCTTAAATAAACGTTTGAAAGCATTTACCAGCACTGGGCCGGTCGTAAAGCTCAGCGTGGCCATTGTGCTTTCAAATGTTTTATTGTCCTCTGCTGATAAGGGTTCACAGGCTGCCAGTTCTAGGACTCCATGCAGTACTAGTGCACACACCACGCTCCTAACATAATTCAAGATGACAATCTAGTCTTAGATACACTGCCTTGGACAGTGTATTTAGATTCGCTGTTCCAAGGCCTGATTTAAGTGCAGATACCTATACTGCATCGCCGTCCACTGCCATGACTAGAATAATGACCCTGAGTTTATAGCCAGAGTTAATACAATGACTTAGATCATTAAACCCTCTTTACCAGGCTGAAAGGAAAACACAATGCGAACAAGAAAATACATAAAGGTGGAATCACAATACATTAGTAAAAGTAGAATTAAGAATAAAGAATATCTATTTTTTTAACACTAGACTGGAAGAAGATAAATATTGTTGCCACTCTGATATGGTAAAACTTAAATCGGAATAGGTTGGATTTGTTTAATTGTTGCTTTTGCAAGAAGGACAACACCACTCTCTTCACCTTTTCCTTCCTGCTTCTGCACTTCATCTGCAAAAAGTCAGTAAACTAGCAATCCTGTCGTAGATCAGTATAATCATCAATACATTTACTAAGAAATAAATGTGATGAACCATAAAAACTGTTTACTATTTGGGACAAAAATCTTTTGTGCCATGCAGACCTGTGATGTGTTGAAGTTCTTACTCATTTTTCTGCTTTTCATGTCTAAATGACCTCTACAAAGCACTGTACTGTTTTTGTAATTTTTGCTCATATTCTATGAGCTGTAGCCTAAATGTTTAATTTCGGAGGTTTTTTCATGATTTATATTCTCGCTATTGTGTAAGCAATGACTGAAAATACTGCAAGGTATGATGCCGTCATGTCATCTTAGTTTAGAGTGTGAAGTCACAGACCTGAGTGAGTGAATGCACGTGTTTCTTGGAGTGTATTGACAATATCTGCTTTCTAATCCGCTGCCTGTGACTGTTTTCATGCCCATGTGAAATGTCCACAGAAAGCAGCTGGTGAAACCTGACATGTCAGCTGCTACACGAGCATGGTTTGTGTGAGTGTGTATAAAGTAATACAAGTTTAGACACGAGTTTGGTAGAGTTTGAAGTGAGTGTTTATTGGGTTTTGCATGGCAGAGTGCAGTATATTTAAACTGTCCTCCCATTAATCATCACAAACATGATTTTTAGACCATGGACATGTAGTCACAATATTCTCTAAACTCACAGAAAGTAGTACATAAACAACATTGTTTAGCAACGCTCCCTTCAGAGAAGATAGCACTTCTTTCTTGCTGTATTGGCAAGTTGTGGTAGCTGAATACCCTTTATATCTTCAGCATTAACTTATTGCATCACAGATTCACAGACATTAAACATCAAAACATATTCCTTGAGAGCAAAAGAAAAAACATGATAGTGCTTTAAATTAAGACTGATGCCCAATGTATTTGCAGACATTTTAACACCCAGATGAAAATGTTATGCCTATAAAAAAGTATTCATACCCATACAAGTTTTTCAAATATGTTTCCCATAATGACCACAAATTTCAAATGATTTTATTGGAATTTCATAGACCAACACAAAACACGTGTACAATCTGAAACAGAAAGAAATTCTTATGGGGTCTATGGACTGCAGTTTTTGCCCATTCCTTTTTAAAAAATAGCCAAAACGCAGTCAGATTGACCAAAGAATATGCTGTGATTCAAATCAACTCTATCTCTGGCTTAATGTGAAGTCAGAGATTCTTGCACTTGAGTGCATATCTGCTGCTTGCCCTTGCCCTGGGCCTTCTGGGGTTTTTTTTATTAAATAATAGTCAGTCTAGGTCAGGGGTGGGCAACTCCAGGCCTCGGTGGCCGGTCTCCTGCAACTTTTAGATGTATCTCTACTTCAACACACCTGAGTCAAATAATGAGGTCATTAGCAGGACTCTGGAGAACTTGACTGCACTTAGGAGGTGATTCAGCTGTTGGATTCAAGTGTGTTGGACCAGGGAGACATCTAAGAGTTGCAGGACACTGGCCCTCGAGGACCAGGATTTCCCCCCTATCTGGCGCCCCTGACTCTAAAACACCTTAAGACTGCTCTATTGGTTAGTGATTTTGAAATAGTCATCCCCATTATGTTGTTACGTGGTTACCCATGCTCTCTCAGGAGGCTGACATGTTGTGAAAATATTGACCCAACTGAATATATCCTCCTGTGTGGTGTTATGTTTGTAAGCAGATGCTGATGCAGCTAAAGAACCTTGCACTGGAGGCAGAGACGGAGCTGGAACGCCAGGACGAGGTCCTGGACGTCCTGACGAGCTCAACAGACCGAGCCACCATGCACATTGGGAAGCACACATGTCGCATGAAAAGACTGATGTAGAGGAAAGACTGTTGAAGAAAAAAAAGCATGTCGCTTCATGATGTGCCTTAGATGGCCTTCTGCTCGAAGAAAGAAAGAAATTAAAAACTGACACATGTTTTAGATAGTTCTTAAGATTTAGTGCTACTTAAAGATGTAACTGGATGGATCTCCTAATTTGTAGGGCAGTTCTGAGGTGTTCCCACAAGTCTAGTTTAAATATTACTTGCTGTGAAAATAGAACTTTGGTTCTTCAATGCAATTAGGCAACACATACCTTCCAAAGTTTGCAATACTTCTTTAACAGAAAATACTGTTTTTAAACTTTATTTATTTAGCTGTTTAAAATGTATTTTCTTTTAAAGTATGAGCTTCAGTTTGCCAAATCAGTGTTTAGCATTTTAAAAACATCACCTCGAGCCTTGTCATCTCTTTTTTTTTCATGATTTGAAAGGATACAGTTCATTTCTCTCTTCCCAGTGATGCATTTTGTTCTAGATAATGCATTGCAACAATTCAATTTTATGTTTCTCAGGTTATATGTTTCACTTTTTGAAAAGCGTCTCTGTCTCTTTCTTATGCATGTGTCAGTATGACTTATTTTACAGAAATAAGGGAAAATGTTATTTGAAAAAAAAATCAATATATAGTTGAACACTAATAAAACTTTGTGGACATTCCATGAAAAGAGAGAAATACACATTTATCTTTAAGATTAATTTATCTAGTGTGCATTACAAGCTCATATGTTAACATTATATATATATCCTTTGTTCATTTTTTAAACTCTGAACTGTTAAGTTTTAACCTTTTAAACTTTTATTTACTCTGAGTGTTTTTTTTTTGTTTGTTTGTTTGTTTGTTTTTGTGAAAGAAAATGCCAGAGAGGTACAGGTTATGTATGTCATGAGGTAAGGATTTGACCTACAGATGATTTGCGACTAAACTGGAGCATGTCAAAGTAACTAGGTGTATTACTGTACATTTGATGCATCTATACCAACTTCTGAAATGATCTACATCTATTTCTACTGTAAACTTAATTTGTCATTGGATGTAAGTAAGTAATTAGCTTCGAATATCGGTAAGATTCACCTAATTTTTCCTTCTATTGTATGCACTGAATGAGTCTGTGTAGCATAACTTGCAATAAAATTTAAATAAGCTCAGCAAATATGCATATTTTGAACTTTTAAGTTTTTGTGGAACCTCTAATTAGCATATTGAATGGTTTGTTAAAATAACTGTCAGTTATGTTATGACTCATTGCAGTTGCCGTCTGCAGAACTTTCCTCTTTTATTTTTTTTTCTACTACTCATTGTTTTTCTTCACTCCTTTTGCTTTCTTCCATTGAGAGAAGTAGGAACTCAATATGAGTCAATAACTTCTTTTGACAGTAAAACTGGATGGATGGAACTTCTTTTGACATAAAACTGCTTAATGTCATTTTAATTACTTTATTATGTAATACCACTAACATGTCTTACTGTAAGCTGGTCTTAATTGCTTTAAATTTTTAGCAACCGCATTAAAAGAGCAATTTAAACAACAAAAAATATATTGTCAAGCCATAAGAAAAACATTTATTCCAGATCAATCTTGTCTTGATAAAGTCAATACATGTTTTTTCATGCACATATTGCTCAAATATATTTTATACTGAAATTGATTTTGAATTCAAACCCCATGATTCATTGCTTGGAGTAGACATATGTTGAGATCAGCAAAAACCACAAATATTTCTGATTTTGAATCAGAAATATTAAGAAAACAAATTTTTCTGGTATGATTAATGACTGTGAGCCTGCTGATTAGCAACAAAGAAAAGGACTGGGATGAGAGGGAACTTTTTTTTTTTTTTGTCATAAGTTGGCATTCACCGCTGTGTTGAATAACTGGCAGATGGATCTCCAAAAAGTGCTTAAAAATATGAGGCTAGTTGCTGGTTTATAAGGTTACTAGAGTACTCTTTGTTTACATGGGTAAATTGCCATGTAAGTTTTCACTTTATGAACTCACATTCAAACTTCAATGCCTTGGGCCACCATTTTCTTCAGCGCTGATGCCCAAAAGAAACATTTTATGTCATTGCCATTCCTTCTGCAAGTTTCCACTGCCTGGTCAATAAAAATAGTTATTTTTATTTTTATCTGAAAAAATAAAAATAACTATTGTGAGTCACAAATCGGAACACAATTAAAAAGAAAAAGTCATCAAATTGATATATTCCCACCAAATTAGTGTAGCCAATACCCTAATGCCCAAGTGTTCTAAAAGTTTACATTTGTGTCACAGTATTTTACATTTATAAATCACAGTATGAACTATGCATATTTTGTATGTAAACATGTATTTTCCGTGAGCAGTGAGGTCTGAAAACTAACCCAGATGGTCTGTGCTTGCTATTGCTACCAGCTGCAGGAATACTAATGATAAAGTTTCAAACTTGTTAGCAAAAAGTCCTATTTACACAGAGAAATTACCATAAACATGGTTTTAACTTCTTTGGAAGATGTTTACATTACTCTGTGAACAGATTTTGTCAACAAGTTAACATGCTAATTACAAAACATTTAGTGGGAGTTGACATCATATAAAAGGTATGATTTGATTTGTGTAAATCGCGATCTTGGGCATCTTCCATTATGTGGCTGTTGTTTAGTTTTTAAGTGATGAAAATCTATTAAAGCAGTTAAATTTTTGTAATGACATTTTGACCTAAACACGATCCACATTTTGTGCCGTAGAACTTGGTATTAAAAGAGAGGTATTCAAAAGAAGGCAGACAGCCTCATTCCAGTCTGGTCCCAGTGAGCGTAAACTTATCACTGCCATGAAAAATTGGATCATGAAAAACACTTAGCACAACACAGAGCTCTTACTCTTGTATGACACTATAAATATTCTTGCCCAGATGAGAGTGATTTAATTGTGGGCCATTTATTTTGTTGATTCCACTGATAAACAGTGAAATGTTTGAAAGGTCAGAACTTCAGAAGCACGGCACATGGTTTCTTGAATTCCAACCCTTTAAAAAAAAAAAAAAAGCTGAGGGAAACAGACTACACGCTGGCGTGGTTTTGAAGCAGCACTCGCAATACGAGGAAGTGGCGGCGGTCTCGTCTGACCACAGATACATGAGATCCGGCTTTGCCTTCTGAACGGATGGTATGGAGACACAAGGGATTTTGTTGGCCTTGACTTCCAAGCCTGTTTACATGATAGTCCTGTGGTAAGAGCTTTCATTCAAAGAGGCATGTCTCTACTGAAGGCACATCACTCAGTGCTTACAAGGAAAAAAAAAAAAAAACAGCTCGAGACTGTGGGCAACGAGGGCATGAGGGTTGCACTGCACTCCAAATGATGAAGTCATATTTCTCTTCAATGGGGTTTTCAGTGTTTATAAAAAAAAATCTGCTCTTTTGCTCAATTTCCATTTAGCATTGTAGAGTCAATTCAGTTTTAATACATAAATTATGAAAGTTAATATTACACATCTGAAAGTATGAATTATGTGTTAATGAAGCCAGACCCAGACACATGAGTGAATTACTACAGAAAATCTTGGTTTTAGTCTGTTTGGCTTTATCTGAGTATAACATCCTGATTCTTGACTCATATCCTGGACAGACCCTCACTATTGCAGGTGTTGCTACGTTTTCTTTTGCTGTGGGAGTTTCTGGTTTCAGGAAACAAGGTCCTGTGCTTAACATTAGAACTGGGAGAATACATTCCTGGAAAGAAGGTGCCTGAGCAATACCAGGGGGTCAATGTGCTCTCTCAAATAAAAAGTGGTATGACTCTTTACATCGACACTTTCTGTATTCCTCTTACTATGAGATGATTTTTTCTTCTTTTTTTAGGCAAAGTTATACATCATATAGAGGTTAGCATGTGGATTTATATTTAACCTTGATTTTATTTAATGTTCATCCGAGCAAATATGTTGTTTGGATTTGATTCTATCTATGGTTTCTATCTACTCATGAATTTGCTCAGCATGGCTGTTATGGTACTTTCCCAGATGCTGAGCTGCATGCTGAAATCATGTGCTGTTGCTCATTGTAATGTTTTTGTTGATCTTTCAGTGGCTTGATTCTTGGTTTTCTGGCTTTTCCCATTTCTGTGCAACATGGATAACATCGACAGGGCCAAACCAAACTTGGCCGCTGTTTTGTACAGCAGTGTCAGTCTCAAATTCACTCCAGGTGAAATCTGACATTACAGCTAACCCGATGTCCGTTTATTGACTTAAATGTGAACAATGTACTGTTTGCTGATTTTATTACTGTTGCTTAGGGTGTTATGCCTCCACCACAGGTATTGGTACTCATATAGTGTTGTATTCCACAACTCTTGGAGGAAAAATTTAGAAGAAATATTGTACTAGAACAGTAGCTTGGAGACCTACCAAACTGGCACCCATGAAGGCTTTTTAAAGGAGCTTCCTTTTCCCATAACTGTCACGAAATGCGGTGTAGGTGGTGAGGCAGACGCTTGAGACCCAGGTTGTAGTGAGGTGAATGATGTTTAATAAAGACAAAAACAGTCCAAAATCCAAGGCAGCACAGGTAGCAACTAGGTAAAAGACTGGACTGATGACGGACTGAACACACATAAGACAGCAAAGACGCCAAATGAGATGAGGACCCGACAAAGATACAGACACACAGGTGACACTAAATACACAGGAGGTAATCAGGGAATGAGAAACACCTGGGAGTAATCGGGGGGAGACAGGACAACGAAGAGACTCAAGGACACAGAAACTCGAAAAAAATACACAGGAAAAACACGGAACATGACAATAACTGACAATAGTGATGAATTTACAAATTGTATTTTTCTCTACATACTCAGATTCTGCCTTACTTGTGAAGGTAAAATTGCATTATTGCAACACAGCAATCAAAATGTTATTTAGAGGACCTTCTGAAAACAAAACGGACGTTTTCTTCAAATTTGATCAAGGTCCACACTCATGTGCACAGGCATATCTTAGCCTTCTTTGCAGTACTTCTATGCAGTGCTTAGGCAAGTCTTCATTTTCTCTAAATACTCAGTTTGTGTCTTACCTGTGATGGTAAATGTGCACTAACAGCAATCACACAGCTATCAAAATGTTATTTAGAGGACAGTGTCTGTCACTCCACCCAAACTCTGTAAGTCCATCTGTAGGTAGTTCATCCACAAAAAGTCAATTCAGTTTGATGCTATGTGTGGTGGATGGATGCAAATTAAAATACTGAAATACAATCACACTGCAGCTGTATTCAGATTCTCTTAATTTGGCTCAGATGAGAAAAAAAACAGACACAGCTGAAGCTGATTTTTGTGGCTAAACACGTAGAAGGAACATATGGAAAGAGCTGTGCTAGATTTACTGCAATCTGTGGACATAAGCAGACATTTTGTACTCAGAAGTAAAAAAAAGTATAAAATGGACAAACAACAGCTACAGATACCCAGGTGGTCTGGGTGTTAACTCTTTAATCAAGCTAGTCAAAGCTACAGTATAAGTATGTTGTGCACTCTTCCCTCAAAACTTGAGTTCTTGGTTACCTTAAATCAAAGATTTAAATTGAACAATCCTGAGTGATAGCCGTTCCTTTTCACCTTTATCTGCATCAATTAACGAGGTGGGAAAACTTATCTAAAACAGCAGTCCATTAGAAACTCTTGTTCCAGATGACATGACACTTTTTAAGAGAAATATAAAGAAAAAATTACATTTTAAAATTAATTTTCAGAAAAAAATTAATGGCTCTAAAATATAAATATATTTACTCTTTATTGTTTTAGTTTATCTCTTATTTCAGTTTAATTTATGATTACTAATTCAATTTTCAGATACATAGAAAATACACTAACCTGGCCACCAAAATCTGGAGAGATTTATAGTTTTTATTATTCAGCAACAATGCTGCAACAAGTCTTCTTTTTTCATAACAAACATTGATGGTAATGCCTAGAACACATTCCAAGCTTTTTCAGGTAGCAACACTATTGTGCTTGAAATAAGTGTTTTCAGCAGGTAAACTATTATGTCTTCACTTTATCCATTTCACATGAATCAAAACAGCAAATGTGGCTTCTTAAAGTGAAAAGTAATGGGTGTTTTGCTTTTTTCCTCTAAAAAACATGTTGAATCCTTCTGTTTTGTTTAGTTCTAGTTCTGAACATAATTGGGCTTTATCGAATTTGGTTCCCTTTTTGATGACAAGATTGTGCACTCATCTAAAACCCATCTATGTACACCTCCCCCAAGCAGGTTGTCAGGGCATCGGCCAGTTTACATAGCATTGGTACTTTTACAAGTCGGCCCCCCAGAAACCCTTAGCGAGTGTGTTTTTAGTGGCTCTTACTGCAAATGGAAACACTTAACTCCCACAATAAATTACCCACCAGACTGTTGCCACACTGCAGAACCCCAGCGTTTGGAGCTATGGATTTATATTTCATTAGAGTGTATTTAAATCTGCTATGTTGTAATGACTTTGGTTGAAATTAACTGATAAAAGGGCTAGAAATAAATGAGTCAAGTAAAGGTTGTTGCACCGGCCAGCAGGGGTGGATGTCTGATTAAAGCTAAGGATGTGTTCCCCAGTCACCTCATTGTTGGCTGACACTGGGGTCATTTTAGGATAAAAATACACTTTCTTGGTTACTTATTTTCTGTAGTAAGTAAACAGTCATTAGTATGGCAGGCCATTGATCTCAAGGACAACACCGGCATTAAGTCTAAACTACTGTTTATGCTGTAGCAGGGTAATTAAAAGGGACAGTCATACTGCCTGTGCTGTTTAATAGTGGATCCATAACAAAAACAGTAATAACAACTCCTTGGGGTCAAGGTCTGGACACCACTTAAACATGCAGAAAAGCATAGCTTGTCTTAAATCGCTTAAATCGCTGTATTGGATGTCGACGCTTGTTAGGAAATAAGGACCTCATCTAGGTTCCTTGCTAGCTGGGAGCCTGTTAAAAAATCCTAATTATCATTCCAGCAAACATATGTATTTGACCACTGAGTGATGTAATCACAGCTGACCAAACAGATTGTTGTTGAAATATTGCCCTGCTGTTATAGGTACGATGTGACGGCGTTGTTTGTTCACCAAGAGCTGCCGCAAGAATAACAAACACAGCTGAATTTGGGGTTTGCGTTTCAGCAGGATGGCGGCACATGCAGAGTCTGGGTGGGACAAAGGATAGTAGCCATGGACAGCATGCATTGGCTCTTTGCCTTTATGGTAAAAACTTGTCACTATGATCTTGGAGATTAATGTAAACATCCACCAATTTCTGAATACACAAGTTTGTGAAACTTTTGTGTCCATTTTGTGTCCATTTTTTTGTGGCAAAGAATGGCAAAAGAAAAAAAAAATACTAGAAAATTCCTGAAGAAATTTAACCAGGGCCTTCCAAAGTGTAAAACAAAACCAAAGAAAAACATTTTTGTGAATTATAAGAAAGGTGCTTTGGTCAGCTAAGATGCAAAACCAAAATTCTATAGATATGGAAAACTAACTCTGGAGACTGACCAGAATACACACACACTCCTTGCTGAAACATTATAGTGGTGGCATCATCACATTGTGGGTAGTCACTATTTTACATGGGGCAGATTAACTGGATGGAGCTAAATGCAGAACAATCCTGGAAGAAGCCAGCTACATACACCTGCTAGAAGACACATGAAAGTTCACTTTAGATAGGACAATGACCTTATTGCTACAGAATGCTTTTCATTAAAGCATATATGTGGAATGGTCCAATCAAAGACCAGACTTAAATCCAATTGAAAATCTCTGCATGCATTCAGATACTTCCCTTACAATTTGACTGAGACTTACCTACTTTGCAAAGAATAATTATGAAACTTTTCAGTTTCCAGATGTGGTTTAAACTGGTAGAGATACACCTCCAAGTTGGCAAAGCCAGAAAAGCTATTTCCCAAAACACAACTGTAATTTGAGTGAAAGGTTGTTGTAAGAAACTATTCACTTGTTTTAGCTGAATACAAACACATGTCCGTATTTGTATAAAGGATCAAAATCAATCCATTATTTTCTTTCCTACTCACAGGTATGTACTACTTTGAGTTGGGCTATCAAAAAAAAAGAAATTTAAACCATTTAGGTTTGTGGCTGTAGCACGACAACATTTGAAAAAGTTCAAAGAGTACTTTTGAAAGGCTCTTTACATGTTTTGAATGATCTCTCCAAAAAGTGGTTCAAAAGTTATGCTGGGACAATAGACTGCATCTCTAATGAGGGTGTGGACCATCAGCTTCAGGCTGAAATCATTTTCTTTTAATAACTTCCAAAGTGAAGCCGGCAGCTTAATGTCATGGGCTGGAACTTTTGAAGTCAGTGAAACCACAAATCAAGAGAATAATTGTAATCATTTTTGGTTTGGGAGTGGGTTTAAAGGAAAAACAAAGTAAAAGTTCTGGTGTGATCTTGGATCAGAAATCTGTCCTCGAGTTTCAGAGCAACTAAAAACATATTTTTTCAGGTTGTCTTCATATTTTTTAAAAAGGAAATTAGCAACAAAAGAAAAACATATTTCTATATATACGAGGTGTCATGTTCTGGAGTTTATTTCAGTTTTTTCATCCTTACAGCTCTTTTTATATTTTCTCTTTTACTTACTTTGCTTCCATAACTGCACAGATTTTTTGAACAACACCTATTTTGTAAAGCCCTTCTGCAATCCCAAATGGTTTGTTCTTGTAACCCTAGTTGAGCAGCCAGCAACTATGTAATTGGAGAAGATTGAGTACACACAGCAAAACCATAGCCTGGTGAGCTCTTGAGAAACTGAAACAAAGATTACCAGATGTTTACCCTGCCCTTCCATATGTGAAGGGAAAGATGAACTTACCCGCCGACTGCAAGAGGCAGACTGAATGAGAGACTACCACTGGTAAGAGAAGCTACGATGCAGCTTGAGTTTGAAACCAGTGCAAAACAATGACGTGTTACCTTGTTTGGTTTTCCTCTAAAAGGAAATCTAGTATTCCTCAGGATATTACTCAGGAATCCCCTTCGACTGATGGAAACCATGGAGCCGTCCAAAAAAGCGCGCCATAATTCAGCTGTCTGGTTTCAATTAAAGGATATTAAATATCAAAGACAATCACTCCCATTTTTAAGAGCAATTTTTATGGGTTCCTGGTTTATTTTGATTGGAAATTTGTGGGTGGAGCACATGCTAATAGATATGGAAAACTTGCACCTGTGGTATAGCAATGTTTTGAGTGTCAGAAACACTGACTGTTTGCATACTTTTCTTCTGAGAGGGAGCCTGGCTTTATCCAAGGAACAATTCCAGACTGGGCCTGACCTGTGGGATTGTCTGGAATAAAAGTCTGCACAGTATTTGTAAGATTGTAAGCTTTGACTTGCTGTGTATAATTTATGTCATCAATCATCGTTATTGACTAGCCTCGTCAATAACAAAGCAGCAGATTCTTTGGTAAAAATAGTAACCATGCATAGAATCAGAATTTTTTTTTTTCCTGATGTGAAACATTAAATTCATGTCAAACATCAGACTTTAAAAATTGAGTTTCACAATGACCACACAGCAGTCCAACTTTACAGATCTTTTCAAAATCATAGATCCAAAGTAAAACCTATGGAGAGGTTCAAAATATGTCAAATACAATTAAGCAAGATTGTTTTTTTCCCACATTGTTCACTATCATATAGAATAAGTGCAGCTGCTCCTGGTCATTAGCTAAAACTAATGACTTTTATTTTTTGACGGAATAACACAACATCTTTGTGTTTTAAACACATTCTTGTTTGAATATAATCATTTCAGGCTACAGAAAACAAGAACTATAAAGTCAAGCTTAATCTGTTGGCACTTTAAAATTGCTACTTTGAATTGTATAATTGTTTTTTTCTTCTTCATAAATTTAAGAATAACTAATGTTAACTTAAAAAAACTTGTGACTTGTGACTATAATTAGAACAGGAATAGCAACTGAAAACTGCCTATCTCAATATGTCCGTGTTGTTTCTTTGTGCGTATCCATGTATGTCGGACAGATCTTTTACATTCCATCCATTCTGGTGATCGAGAAATGGAATCACCATGTCTATATATAAACACCAAAAAATTGAGTTTTCTCCACCCTACGTTGTGGTTTTCAGGATTTGAAGGGGATCTGCATTATGTGTAGTCTTCTTTCATTAGTGGTAAGCTTTGATGTTGAGATTAGAGAGTACGTGATTGAATATTGCTTGCGTATGAAAACAGGAAGACATATAATGACAGATTCCCTTTTATTAAAAAAAGTTGCCTGTGTCGTGACAAAAGAATGCACACATAACCTAGAATTACCTGGTTTTCAGCAATAACTGGTAGAAGAAATATCTTCAACAAGCAATTATAATCTACTCATTCATTTCTTATATACTTGTAAATTTATTACCATGTCAAATTTTCTCTTCAAGTCCCTACTATAAAGGAGCATAACACAGATTTCTTCTTAAACAACTTCAGAATTACTTGACGGTACACTGAGCTGTAATTTGTAGAACCGCTTCTCTTGCATGCTCATCTTTTAATACTTTAATACTTGATTACGAGGATTGATCATGTTGTAACTATACCACGCAACAGTGTCTTTAAGGATGTGAACTTTGCATCGTTTGCCACTGGTCATAAAACTTAGAGTTCAAAAATGAGATTATTGGTATAAAATGCCTGAAAGCAGAGGATCCAGAGAAAAACATGTTTAAGGAAGCAGGAAACTGCAAAACAGTAGTCAATAATGTGCTTGCAAATATGTTGAGTTACTTATTTTTACTAGAATTGTTAACAGAGAAGGCAGATGATGATAACTGTCAGAAAAACAAAATCTGATTTGTGGTGCCTGGAGATGAGATGTAAAGCATCTAACAGCTGAATTAGAATTGCAGGTATGTGTTCAGATGTTTCTTTCTCTGGCCAGAGTGAGGGTTGCATAAATTCAAAAAAGGAACACAGATTTTAGCATGCAACCACAGTCTCAGGCTGATACTAACCTTTTATTTTCAAACATGAAGTAAGAGATCACAGTCATACTTCCTAGGCTTATAAATTTGTTTTATTTGTGGACATCTGTTGTGTCTGTACAACTGTGCCCAGGGACTGGATTTATGGTTTCTACAGCAAATAACTCACTCCATTTGATGGTAGTTTGGTGTAAAACACAAACTTTCAAATCCCTGCACTCTATTCAAAATGTCCTTTAATGTCCAGATGAGAGACACACCTGGATTATCCCACTGACATCTATTGGAATTTTGAATTTAAATGTAAAATTGTAAGATTTGTTTCCTTTGAAATAAGTTAATTTCAGACAAGGATTTCAGTTTTGATTACTATCCATATTTCTGGATTGTAGATGAGGCTTTGTACATAAACAGGGCAGTAGATCAAGACTCTTTATTTCGGTTTTGTTCTTTCTTCCCTATAAGTGACCAGAATGCCCGTGGTATTCCAGGTGAGGCCCAAATCCATCTACTCATCTCCTTCTCCATCCACTTTGTGTGACCTGCAAATAAGACATTCCATTAGAAAAGGAGTCAAATGACAGTTAAACCATTTTGGACTCCAAAAACCATTTTTCTTCATGTCTATAGGCCACATTAGCCTCCTTGTATGATTCTTTTAGTTTTATAGGTCCACTGTGCAATATTATTACATTTTTTCCAGGTGTTATTTGAAGTGATTTCAAATAAAAAGTCATTTGCTGTGAAATTGTTATGGTTTTTATACACGCACACCTGCAGTTGATATGTTCTCCTTCAGGTCTGTGGGGAGGTAATAACCACCATCGATTTAATGAATTCTTCGGACACATCCTGCATTTTTATGGTCCACTGAAAAGGTTCTGAGAGCCTGTTACCCTTCTGACGCAGTAAATGATCTTATAACAATGTCACCATGACAATTTGTGTTATTTTCTTCATGTGTCAGTTTGCCTTTTTAGAACCATTTGAGACCCAGAGCCCTTTTTTTTCTCTTGCACATTTTTGTAAGTAACTGTGACCATCAGATTTTATGCTTTGAGTAGATTTTCCTACTTGGATGCAACCCAGCTTCTTTTTTCCCTCTTGATGATCCATGGATTCCACTCCACCATGTGCTTTTAAAGAAGCACAGAAGACTGCTTCTTTTGAACAGTTTGAATGATGAAGTCCCTTTTCATTAAACTGTAGTTACATCTGGGGTCATTTCTCCACAGTTATCAAGGCATGACTTGCAAATTACACTTGAAACTTGGGTCTTTTTGCTAGGGCTTTTATTTTTGCTGTTTATGCAAAGCTGACATGGCAGAGTTTGGAAGTACCTTTTCAGGTGGGTGTTCTAGGCCCACCGGTAAAGTAAGTACAAGTGTTTCCTCTCCACCAACTAAAATAGACATGGTCTATCCAGAAACTTTCAAAAGGAACAGACTATTTTAAAAAGTGAAGTGTTTGAAATTAACCATTATTTTTGTGAAACAATGGATAAGGCCTTACAGTACACATGCTTCATGTGGACCATGTTTCCTCAGTTGTCATGAGGACACTGGTGTCTTAAAGTACCCCATTATCTGACATGTAAGTGTCAACCCTTATCTGGGTTGACAGTTAAGGGGTTAAACAGTCTCTCCCAAACTTAACTAATTCTTATTTTTGCTCTTCTTTTACTCCTAAATTCTCATTCAACTTGTGTGGTTCTTTTTCCTTTAGACATTACAAGAAACTTTATCATAAGTATGAAAAATCAGAAAAACACCTTGGATGGCTGAGCTGAAGTGACATCACCATTAACACACCAAGACTCCCGGTTGTGGATGACTATCAACATAGCTTCCACTGTGCAAACATTCTTACTTGGTGTGTGTCTGCTTTGACATATCTACATTCTTCATCACACTGAAAGAAAAAAAAACAAACAACAGTTTTAAATAATATTTGTCTTGTAATGAGATTCTCTGCAGGGACCAGGGGAGTTACAGAACGCACTTACAGACGAGTCATGACATGACTCACCCCACCAAACAGCATCAACAAATATGTGCCTAATGTTAATGACACCATGTCTCGAACATTAAAAGTGCAGACATCCGTGAGAAAATATCAGGCACTGATTAAGCATTTCCTCTGAGATATGGAAATTCTGAAAATGTATTTTGAGATATACCAGCAGTTACTGAGAGATTTTAAAATGATAAATAGCAAACCTGATCACTTTTTGTATCTATGAAAGCTATACAAATTCAAAGTATGAAAAATATCCTCACCACTAAATAGGTTATTTCAAAGTACTTTTGACAACAAAAGTGTTTGTTGCCATGTCATTCTTAAAAGAGGAAAGAAGCACCATATATGGATAATGAAATGTCATCTGGATCTAACCGTCTAATATGCTGTCTTAACAAGAATAATGTCAAATTGATGTACAGCGCTTAAATAAAAGGCAACTGGGCCTCTTTTGTTTTTTGAAGGTGTTTCGTCCCCCCCAAAAGGTTACAAAATGTACAATGTACTTAAAAGTAAATTGCTACTTATATGAGACGATGTTCGACATTTATCTGGAAATGGCAATGTCAAACACCAGGCATGATTGTCTGGTTGACGAAAAAATGTTTGTTAATGGCAGAACATTTATTCCACTGTGGAGGGCCCGCAGGAGGATGTGCTGGAACAATTCAGCCAAAGCGCCTGGCTGAGATTCAACAGAGCTGTGTGTAGATAATTGGTCGAGCAGCAGAGGAATGACCTTAAGTTTAGATTCAGGCAGTTAGGAGACCTTGGAGACTGCCTGTATCCCCAGGCTTTCCCTCACATGGTTCTGCACGAGTTTGTGCATGTAAAGTCTGCCACTGGAGAAGACCACATTAAGCACCAGGATAACACAAGGTTGCGAATTACAGAAGTGTTGCAATATTAACTTTATGCATTTTGTATGGCTTCCCTCTTAAATACATGTGAACATCAACAAATGGACAGTATGAGACTCTTAATGATAAACAGTGCAGTTTCACACCTTACTGTTTCCACCCAACAAGAAACTTAGTCCCAGTGCCAGTCTTACCCTCAAAACCCATGAACATGTAAGTCTAGAGTGACTCTAAGCTCAGGGAGCCCCTCATTGATCAGTAGTACAACAGATTCCAGATCCAGCCAGCTGGGGCAATTAGCTGGGGAAGCCATGTTCTCCCGTCTGCAAGTGAGGTAATACTTCAGACATCTGCAGGAGGTTCTAATTATGCCAGAACCGCTTGGTGTCTGGCTGCTTTTTTGGCAAGATGAACAGCCAGCACAAGCCCTCATACTCTTTGGGTATATGACATGCAGGCCAAGAGGATGCCCTCTCTCTACTTGGTTTATACATGGAGGCTGTTGTGTAATTTTGTTACTGTCTTTGTATTTTGAAAGATGAAACAGCTATCTCACAGTTGTTGTTTTTTTTTTTTTGCCTTTTAAGCCTTACAAAACTCACATTTTAACCCAAAACTCCAATGTTCACAGTTGTAAAATAGAAATTAATGGATACATACAAAGATTGCTAGAGGCCAATGGTAGCTCTGAGGAAGCTCGGGTGGGAACATATGTTGACAGAACAACTATTAGTTTGCCACAAGCTATGTAGGAGACAGTTCAAAAATCAAGAAGAAGGTGCTGTGGTCAGATGATGAAATTAAATTTTTAGTCTACTCGCAAAACACTATGTGTAGCAGAAAACTAATACATCATCTTGAATAGACCGTGAAACCACTGTTAAAAACAACGGTTGCATCATAAGGATGCTTTTCTGCAGCTGAGAAAAGAAAGCTTGTCAGGGATAATGGGAACATGGACATATTCTGTATTTCCCCCAGAATACAGTGAAATTCTGGGGGAAAATCCCTGGACTGAAATGGAAGTTCAATGGGACAACAACCCCAAACATACAGCGACAATGGAATAATTCAAATGAAATTATATTCATGTGTCAGAATGATCTGTTTTCAGAGGTGCTCCATCAGTCTGATAGAGCTTGACTTATTTTACAAACAATTGGGAAATCTGGTCAGAATTAGAGCTATAAGTAGGTAAATGTACATAAGTACATACATTTACATAGGTATTTAAAACATTCTGTTTCCTTCTATAGGCCTATATGAGTTTTTAACTACATAGTGTTGGTCTGTTACATAAAATGAGAAAAAAGTAGGTTTTAATTTGTGGGTTTGAAAGATACTAAATAGGATTTGCTGCTTCTCTCTTGGTTATACTCAAAGTGACATTGTATTTCCTCGACAATGTTATCTTTTCGACTCCAGCCTCTTCCTGACTGTTTAATTTCTGGCTGTGCCATAACACAAGGTGGTGCTACTGTATCTTTCTGCTCTGTTGTTAGGTAGCTGGGT
Source organism: Xiphophorus hellerii (assembly GCF_003331165.1). Classification (NCBI taxonomy): domain Eukaryota; kingdom Metazoa; phylum Chordata; class Actinopteri; order Cyprinodontiformes; family Poeciliidae; genus Xiphophorus; species Xiphophorus hellerii. Next base: position 18,571,180 of record NC_045677.1, on the reverse strand, counting down.
GTTTGCTAACAAGGTAAGAGACATATGTTTAAGGCCTTGACTGTTTTGTAATTTTTATATTCATTTTCATGTTCTCCACGTGAGGCTTGAGCCAATGTGTCATGTAAGGGGAAACAGAGCAACTCTCACATTACAGAGCTGTATGATTTTGCTTATTTTGCTCTCATAATTAAATAGCTATTTCCTTCCATGTGACAAAATGATAGGCTTATCAACAGCATCCCAGGCTTAAAATAAGAAGGTAACAAGGGTAAAACAGCACGTTGCATTGAAACCCTTTATTTGCGTAAACTGTAAACACCAAGTTAACAGAGATCAACACAAAAACATTGGTTCCTATAGTAACATGCCTTTTTAAGATGGCATACCTGATATTTAAGTCTGCATTGCTTTACTCTGTTTTTTGTTTCATTGCAATGAGTCACAGCTATAAAACTAACTACTTAGATCTGAGCAGATAATTGGTAAATTGCTAACCAAGTTGAATTAAAAACTGGACATCGTGGGATGTCCTGTGGAATTTGAAACCAGTTAATTGTGTGTTTGTTACAGAATGGTGCACCTGTGGATTCAGCTTATTATGGGGAAAGACACCTAAATTAAATTAAAATCTGACATTTTTTGGTCCTTTTTGCTGATCATAAGCAATTGTGTTTGTTTTTGATTTTTTTTTACAAAGAATGTCTAATGTTAAAACTTTCTAGAAACACTTTCCTCTTCTGCAATTACAAGTGCAAGTCTTTTGGGGTATGTTTTCACTAGTTTTGCGTTTCTAGAATGTTACATTTTTCCAGACTTTTACAGGAAGTACAAGTCAATGCTTCTCTGATTTGTACTGCATTTCATCAGTTTAGGGGTGGACGGCCAAATTTTTTTATGCTTGCAGCTGTGCCTTATGATTTCCAATTTTAGATTATGGACAGAGCTATGCTTTGTGAAATGTTAAATGATTTTAACCCAAACTGTGCTTTATAGTGTTTTAAAATGTTGCTCTTGGTGTACATAATACTGCTCGTTTACTGATACTCACTTTCCAGAAATGCATTTATACTGAGAGATAATTACATAGATTTGAGCTGTGTTTATTCTGTTAGCATAAAAATAATTTAAAAAAAAAAATTAAAATCATTGTCAAAAAGGTACTTTGTTGTGCTGCATCATTGCTGCTTCTTTGGAGGGCCTAAAGTCCAGGCTCCTTAAGAAGAAGTGCTGTTTTTGGGTTATGTATTAGCTTTAGGACTAAGGTACAGATTGAGTTTCAGGTTGGCTTTAGAGTGAGTCGTGTAATGGTTAGGCTATAGAAATGACTGGAAAATGAATGGAAGTTAATGCAAAGTCCTTGCAAAGAAAAAGAGGTACCATGTGTGCATGTGCATGTGTGTACACCCCTGCATTCACAGTTATAAATCATGAACCTCTGAGAATTGGAAAGTTTTTGATGGTAGATAGCTGTAATCGACCTCAGGTCAGCAGACAGCTTGTTCCAGAAAGTAAAACCACAGTTTTCTAAAGTTGCACACCCATCACACTTGCAATTGCTTCTTGTAACAGCCGAAAGACATCTGATAACCTGAGACCCGATTAGCCCATAGACAGTGAACGATGTTCAAATGTACTGGGGAGCTGATCCAATAATTTCTTTGTGTTTTATATATTAGGTTTTCAAAGGTTTTTCTACTGTGCTGTGGGAAATGCAGATTTATCTTTACTGAAGAAGTAATATGTTTACATTTCTTCTGGTTTAAAAAGTTGGTGTCCTGCTAACTGCTTTGATAAATGTTTAAAAGATACAAAGGCATCAACCACTTTTTCTGAATCAGAGTGAAAAAGGAGATTTATTTATTTTTTATATTTAATTTGGTGAAATATAAAAACTTGTATAACTACTATGACTTATCCCAATGGTACAACTTGCTTTTTTATGTTATAGAGATAGCTGTGACATCTTACTGATTTTCTATCTGAGACAACTAAAAGTATTAGTATTATCTCCATGTGTCTTTCAAAGTTTCTGAAGTGGTAACTACTAGGGAGAGAAAACATTCTGAGTCTCCTCATACAGAAATAAGAGTGGTGACAGTTTAATGGTCTATAGCAATTTATTCCAGATATAGAGTTGACCAATTTTTATCCAGAAGTCAGGTTGTCATAGCAAAGAGAAATGTGTGGTTATGTGCACATGAAATATGATACATACACACACACACATATATATATATATTGTTTTAATTATTTCGATGAAGGCTTAGACAAATAAAAATTAAAGAGAAGTGGACTAAGATGTGGACTTTCAACTTGTGGAATCCCTTCAAAACTGCTCGAGTTTAAACATTTGTAAAGGAATTTTTTTTTTTCCATGAATAATTTTAAAAAATGCAGAATTTGGCCTTTCATACCATAGAACTCATGGGACCTTTTATTTATTTTAAATGTCAAAATTAGCAGATTTGAATGCACAGTAATGATCTAAGAAAACAAAAAGCAAATCACACTGAAATATACTGTTCAACTTAAGGTATCTTAAGGTGTGCTCTTTGTACTACAAACAAAACCTACAAGAACACCCACAAAAATAAAAAAGGTAAAACAACTCTTTTGGCAATTTGTTTAAGATTAACAAGACCTTGCAACACAATTGTTAGTTAGGATTCTATCTGTAGCATTGTGGCCAACAAGACTCAAATCTCCCAGTTACTGGAACTACACAGGATGAGAGAAAACATTTTTCAACTCCTCATACAGAAATAGAGTGGTGACAGTTTAATGGTCTCTGAGCTCGACTCACCAAACCCTTGCCACTCTGCAGTATATAAAAGACCCCAGTACCACTCCAGCTTGTGACGTCAGGTGCTAGAACCTGCTCTACAGAAGTTGTAGCTTATCAACAGAGATGTACATTCTCTGAAGTGACGATATTGAAATGTAAAACCACAAATGGAAAACAATTTTACCTTAGACCAGTTATAGGAGTCCAAATGCTAGCAGTTAATAATTATTTATTTATTCTAATCAATAAAACAGGGACTGTTTCTCGTTTTTAGATGATTTGCTATATTGATATGGCCAAGGGATGAAAAAGCTGGAAAGACCAATGGATTTTTGAGTCCTTAGGAATTCTCTCTTTGTTGAGAGAAAAGCTCATTCTATTGAAACAAATTCTCAACGCCTGCTTTAGTCCTTTGTCTATGCTTAATATTCATTAATTTTCCCCTTCAAGACTTGTTTTTTCTCAAAGTTAACCACATTTTCCTGCACTTAATGAGCCATTCGTGTGAGGAATAACAACTTACAGACTTTCTGTCTCTCTAAACCCCTTCTCCACAACAAGGGGACTTGATTTAGACAACTGCTGAAAGTTAGCTTGGGCCACAAGAGCCTCCCAGGCTTGACAGGCAGTGTTTTTCTGTGAGACTCTCCAGATGGGATCCTACACTTTGAGCTGTCCTAACAACCAGTGGTACTGCCAGAATCATAACTGAAAACCTCTGATGTGACAGAGAAGGAAGGAGCATCATTAATAAACATAATGAGGCAGATGGGTGCTCTAATGGGTGGCTGGAGTACACACTGCAGAGTCAGTCAGAGGTTACGGCATTGGGTTCCCTTATCGGGAGAGGCTCGGATGTAGAAACCGGATGCTATGGTGTTTATGACACTGAATGAGCAAAATAAACATGCCAGTCCAGCTTTCTCAGAGATCAGCAAGTGAATACGAGTTTTATCACAATTTGAGGCCACAAAAAGAGTTTCCCACCTGCAACATGACAAGCAGTGAAAATAAATTAAGAGAGAACAACATTACTTAACTCCGCATTCCTCCACCAGTGCTTGGACTGACAACTGAAACTGAAGCAGGAGAAACAGAGACGTTGTCTTTGTTTTTACACACATTCCTCTCCTTGTCAACACCTTCCACCTACGAGGTTCGCAGAGGAATTTGATTCTGTTTAGTCGTCTCTGCTGATGTGTCTTGTGATCGCAATCAGAAAAAAGAAATCTACCGTGTCTTTTCCCAAGCTATATATACACTTAGACCTTTGAAAGAAAGCTTAAATTTGAAGTCACAAGTTATACATACCACAAGATTTGTTCAGTGTTTTCTTTATTGTTTTGATATGCTTTCCATTCAATGCTATTAAAACCTTTTTAGTTTTTAGTTGATCTTTTTGAGTTTGTTTCACTGCCTTGCAATCATAGGTTTGATTCCAGCTTCCTCTATACTCTGAGTGAATACTTTCCAGCTTACCAAGTCAGGTAAGCATTTAGGGTGCATTCACATCAGCCCTGTTAAATCCACTTTAATCAAGCTCTAGTCCGTTTGTCTAAAAACTCCACTTCATATGGGAAGGGGTTAATGTGTAATCAACCTCTCATGTAGACCAAAAAAGCAAACTCTGGCCCGCTTAAAAACCTAGGTCTCAGTTTGTTAAAGTGAACTCTGGCGCGGTTCGACTGCATATCAGAGTCTAGCACAAGTAAAATTACCAAAGACAAAAGAGAAATCCTACAACCGACAAAATTTGAAAGCCAGAGGGGAGAGGTGTATTTGGTGGGAGGTGGGAAAAGGTTTTTCAATTGGTTTGGATTGTTTGACTGTGCAGTGTGAAAGTGAACCACGGCTGAAGATTTAACAAATGTTGCAATTTTGGTCTCTAATTGAATCAAGTCTACCAGACAATCTTGTGTGAAAACACTAGAGATGACAGGAAGGTGGATTGAGCTGCAAATGATTTGAGGCTGGAGTGGAGGTTCAATTTCCAGCAGGAAAGGAAGCCCCGACATGCAGCCAGGCCCAGACTCAAACTGTTCTGATAATTATTCATTTGTTACAATGGCCCGGTCAGAGTCCAGAACTAGCTCCAAGATGACTGCAGGATGCTCCTCATTTAATCTGACTGTGCATGAGTAAATATTTCAGTTTCATCAGGTTTCTGCGCTTCTAAAAAAGCTTTTTGGATTTTTATTTGTACCATTTTTCTTCCATTTGACAATTTTATGAACTACTTTGTGTTAGGCTATTGCAGAAAATATTTGGCTATAATTAACAAATTTACAAATGTGAAAACCCTTAATTGGTTGCAAACATTTTTGCAAGCACTCTATCTCATCAAAAATACTTAATAGAGCCGAACAATATTCATGATAATAAAATGCTGGATAGTTTAAAGGGAGAAAAAGCTGAACAAATGTCCTTCAGAAACACATTTCTACCCAGAAAAAACCTTTTTGGAGACCAATCCTGTTTAAAATTATGTTCTCTGTGTGCAAGAAGTGATACATTCTCACATGACAAGATCAAAAGCATGGCCTCTGAGAGACTATGAGGACAAACCTTACTGCCTTTGGGCTCTCATCCCAACTGGCTTCAATACAAACTGAACTGGCGTCGCTGTTCATACTTAGCTGATGTATTTGAGTGAAGTCTGTTTATGATAGACAGTAATAGACAGTTTATACTTCCAAGTGTTTTTGAATGTGCCAGTCCTTTTCAGAGTTTCCACACATGATTTACCAGATGGTTCTGTGTAAGACTTTATCTTTGTTCGGTTTTCATGCTTTAAGCAAAAATGGCAGTGTTCTGCAACATCACTTTACCACTTCCCATAGAAGGTTTGATCTAACATTCTCACCCCCTGACACCTTATTTTTTTAAACAGTGTAAAGTACTATTCTTCTAACATTGTGTTGATGAAAAACTTATAAAAGCTAACAGCTGATGTATTGCTGTTGGGCTCTTAATTGCTGTGATTCGGGTCAATACAGTAAGATATGCTCCGCTCCAATACCATGTATTTTTCATTGGTCAATGATGCAGTGAGTGCACTGAGCTTCTGATTGTCACCCCACTATTTGCAAAAGTAATTAGTTACTGTAAAATGCTGTGATGGAATCTGCCAAATATTGTTACTCATGAATGTGTGGTTTGGAAGTATTTTGAAACATAAACTAAACACATTTTAGCCACTACAGACAAATTACAGGCTGTAGTGAAAGTGCAATATGCCCGAATAAAAGTTCACTCCTAGGTAAAGTTAAGCAACATGCCATATAACGGAAACTACAAAGAATATGTACATTTTTGAGGCGACACGTACAAAAACTGCAACACTATAAAAGCCATTGGTCTGTTGGATAATACAGGTTTGTGTTGGCTTTTGCATCACCTGAAACCCTTGTGCATGCTCACATGTCGATACTAATAAAATATATTTGCCACCTTTTGTGCATTATATTGTATAGTATTTGATCTGACTGACATTAGGTTTGCCTAAAAATAAATAGAGTTCATTACTTTATGATCTGACACAACTTATAGGTTCTGTGTTGACACTCAGTATCTGTAAATTCTCAGACTCAGATTGGCATAGGTACAAAAAAATATTAGGAGATCTCTAGCTAAAGAAATTGTGCATTAAATTTTGAGATATTTATGTTTAAAAACTTGTTCAACAAGTGAATTCACAATTTTATCCCTAAGGCCAGAAGATAGAGCCCCCTGAGAAGGGAAGCAGCATGTTGATACGCCCTGTGGTAGTGGAAAAAATGGCCTGTGTGAACTGTCAGCACCAGATGGACACAGAAGCAGCTAATCTGCTCCCAGGCCAGCTCTTACTTGCATGTGCCACTTGCGCTTTTGCTGACTGACTTCCTCCGTGTGCATTCTGAATGAAGAAGAGAGTCTGGGTGTACCCACAGGTGGAAATCCTGAGCGTAGATAGACATGCATGAGGAGACATTTACCAAACATGAGACACAACAAAATTCTGGGAAACACATATCCCAGCGAGCAACTCCCCCTCAGAGGAGGCACTCTGAAAGCAGACATATGTGGGCTGTTCACAGATTCAAGAGACAATGACATGTGAACAGAACTGTATTAGCTCATTCTTAAACTGGGGGAGGTGTTGACATGCAGCATATGCTTTAATTAAATCTACTATTTTCCAGACAATGTATAATGGATCATTTAATCAGCCACTCCTTGCTGAATGAGAAGGGCAAATAAAGGATTGTTTGCTCAGTGACTAAAGATCTGGACAAGCAGAGATGGATACTTACAAAGGAGACCAAACCCCATGATATCATGCCCCTGAATGTAAATCTTCTCCCTGAACCTTAGTTCACGATTCATTTGTGCTGAACAGGGTCTGTCTTGTCATTAAGACCATTTAAATCCTTTGATTGCTGTTGAGTGAGAACCACGAATTGGTTTGAATGAAAAGAGAGGTTGTCACGACATTGAACATCAGAGGAACTATGTTACTGTAACATGTTTTGGGATAACCTGTGCAGCAAGACTACTCTCCACCTGCTATTATTTCACTGTATGGAGAATGTGTCTTTATCCAAACAAGTGCTGTCCGAAACTTTGCGGCTGACAGAATGACCCTGTGGTTGAACTGCCTTCAAGGCAGTCTAGGGGCTGTCCTGCAGACAGATCAAAGTAGAAATCATGCCCCACCAATAGAGATAAATGCACACTTCCTCCCGTCCCTTTCACACTGGTTTTTCCCACACTGTGGCACACCGTTGAGCTGAAGCAAGACCAACTCAGGGGAAATGACAGACCACATCAAGAGGCTTGCTGCTGCTCTGGCATGACGTCTAGTACTGGCCTTCAGGACAGGAGGGAGATGGTTTGTTTTTTTCTTGTGGAATAAAATCTCTTATTGCAGCTCCAAAAAAATATACATTGTAGTTTTTTTTTTTCATAAACTGTGAAAGACACAATACTGTAAGAAATTCAGTAGAAAATGCTATTACGGCAATACAAATTCTTTTCTTATATTGGTATTTGGCAAGATCTGAACTCATGTCTCAAGCATTTGAAGAGTAAGCCTGAGCTAAGTCTCAAGTCTGACAGGAACAGTTTCAACTCATATTTTAAGGGAAAAGTCCAAGAAAAATCTCAAGCTTGTAGTTCTCAATTCCTTGCCAAGTCTCAAGTTTTTTGCCCTCCTTGTCAAAGTGATATGACTCCAAGTCAATTCTTGACTCTGTAATAAATGAAAATAGCATTCTCTCATTATTAGACTGTCACTTAATCTTCCTGCATAAATGCTCCATGTTATAAATTCAAATCAACATTTAGTTCACTTAGGTTCCTATTTGTGTTCTTTGCACTTTCTGTCCAACAGTTTTTGTGGTAACCACAAGTAATATTTTTAACAAAATATGCAAAATGATACCTTTTGCAAATCAAAGAGATTAGGTACAATACAACCTTTGCTGACGTGTTTTGTTACTAAATTACAGTTTTCCTGCTGTTTTCACCAAACACATATACAGTAAGTAACCTTTATTAAATAAACCATTCACTTACTCCAATATAGTTTTAATGAGCAATTTTAAAAAGATTCATCAAAAGTAGGATAGTCATTGTTGTGGTAATAAAGAAAAGTGAAAGGCCGTCCAATTACAAATTAGAGGGATTTCTTGAACAGATACTTAATGCTAACCATAACACCTAAAGAAAACTCATTTATCACAAACCATAAGCTTTTTCTATTGACCTAACTAGCAAGCATAAGGTTAACCAAACAGTGACTGTTATAAGCAATTAAAAACAGAAGTAAAAACTTGATAGGAGTTTCCAGTCAACTTTAATTCTCAATTTCTGGTGTTTTGCAATAAGCAGTGATGTATCACAGAAAGAAGACAGAGGGTTCACATCTTGGCTGGAGCCTTTCAATGTGGATTTTGAATGTTCTCCTCAGTGTTTTGTTTCTGGTTCCTCCGATTTCCAAAGACAAACATGCATGACAGATTAATTGGTGACAATAAATGACCCTTAGGTGAGAGGGAGTGTCGATAGGCGTTGATGGATTGGCAACATGCACATAGTGAGCTTCTCACCTGTTGAATGCAAAGGGTTCATGCCCCTTGAAACTCTTAGCAAGATTAGGTGAGTTTTGAAAATTATTTTTGAAGAATTTTTTTGCCTTACCTTCTTGCCAAACCAGTAAAAGGGCACTGTTCAGTCAAACATATTAAACTGCTAATTCAACCTTACTTTCAAAAACACCTATTAACCACGTCTCCAAAGTAGCTGACTGATGGACATCATCTCATTCAGTGACATATTACAGACAAGTACTCTCTTAAATGCATTTGTGATTAATGGAGATACATTTTACACTCTGCTAGGCTGCTGGTTGTTGCTGAGCACTGCAGTATAACACAGCAAAGTGTGTTTATATAACATGTAAATTAGCCATATGATCTCATCTGAACTTTATATCGCAATAGGCCTTGGTGAAAATTTGAAATAAGTCCCAAACAAATACCTTTTAATTTTTTTAGTGTTCCAGTATCCGTCATCATAAATTAGTGCTCAGAAGATATATTTTCTTTCCCTGGCACTAGAAAACAGTAGTCAAGAAACAGGTTGGTTTGGGGTTTGGCTTTAACTCTTACCTGTTTCCTCGATCTATGCTTCCTAACAAAAAGGCCTCTCATTTTGAAGAGTGCACTGAGTAAATCAACTCTGCCTTTAGCCAAAGCTTCATTAATATGATCCTTCTGAGACATGTACTTGTGATGGCAAAACATGACGGCTGCAAGGAAAATCCTCTCTTAAAGCAATGAATTATGTTTAGGAATTCCCTGAACAGCTGCTGCTTATATTTTCATAGGGGGGATACGCAAGGCCACCCAAAATAAAATTGTGTCATGTTACTACATGAGAAAACACCAGATCCCCGTAACCGGGCTGTGCCATTTTTCCAGCTTTCTTCTGTGTTTTCTGCTCCTCCACAGGAAATACACCCATATACATAAGTTTCCCCACCTGTTTGGAAACATCTTTTGAATCGTTTCTGGTCACTGTAACAGATCATAAGCAATGCCTTTAATGAGCAAATAAAGTCTGGCAATGCCTCGCACCCAAAACTGGAGAGAGTGAATCATCCTGCAGATTCATCCTCAGCAACACCTAATATTGTTTGTGATTCATGTAGACATGTCAGAAAAGAACCTGTGGGAGAATTGGAAACTTAAACTAAATGTCCCAGAGCTGGATCCAGCTTTATTAAACCTAATTGAGCTTTTTATATTGAAATGTGCAGTTACATGCTGTTGACAGCTAGGGAATGTTCTTGGTGCTGATAATACTGTTAATATTGGCAATATTCAGAGGAAACCTGTCTAGAATTAATGGACCTATTTCACAGAAGTTATCTTCAGTTACACACACAATTCCAAACATAGAGTTATTATTTTCAACAGACAATAAGTCTTGCTTTAAAGTGGGATAAACTGTTTATCTGGTAGTTGTGACAGTCAAGTTTTTGCACGTTAGAGGTTTGAATAGAAAATTTAGGGCAATGAGTGAATGAAATATGTAAAACTAGACTTGTTAAAACATACCTCCTCTCAAGATAAATTAAAGTTATGGTTAACACTAGGCATGGGCCTGTTACCAGTGTCAAAGTATACCAAGGTTTTAAAAAGTTATGGTGCCAAAGTCATTAAAATTTTCCATTATATTGTTTTTACAGTTTAAAGCAATTTTACGAGATGCCAGAAAAAGTCCAGGAGCATAAGCTAACATAGTATTTCCCTCCCTTTGCTGTTGTTGGGCATCGCAGGTCAGTTGGCCCAAAAAATCTGCTTCACTTTTACAAAAGCAAAAATCTGACTGTTTCTAGTTATGCAAGAAGACAGAGCAGCAAGCATCATGTTTATTAAGGTAACCATGAAGTCATCTAAAAAAAACTCCCCATTCCAGGTAAAGTGATTTTTAATTTTGAGCTTCTTTTGAAAATGTCATGGTTTGAGTTTTTCTGTGTATTAATTGTGAGTTTCCTCTGTTTCTGAGTCTCCGTGTTGTCCTGTCTCCCCTTGATTGTTTCCCAGGTGTGTCTCGTTCCCTGATTACCTCCTGTGTATTTAGTGTCACCTGTGTTTCTGTGTCTTTGTCGGGTCCTCGTCTCATTTGGCGTCTTTGCTGTCTTATGTGTGTTCAGTCAGTCCAGTCTTTTACCTTGTTGCTACCTGTGATGAGCCCTGGTCTCCGCTCAGCAGTGCTGTCTTGAATTTTGGACTGTTTTTGTCTTTATTAAACATCATTCACCTCACTACTACCTGGGTCTACAGCGTCTGCCTCACCACCACTCACCGCACCTCATGACAGAAAAAGCTTATTCTAGGGTGTTTGAGAAGAGGTTCTCATAGTGGGGCCTTAATTGTGGGTGTACAACAGTGGACAAGATCTTTACCCTTGCAGAGTTGCTCAAAGACCATGTGAGGTTTGGTTGTTCAATGCATATATGGTTTGTGAATCTGGGGAAATCCTAATGACTATCCCTCAACTAATCTTTTGGCAGGTGTTGCTGGATTATGGGGAGCCAGGGATGCTTTGGATGCCTATTTTGTCTTTGTTTGCCCAAAGCAAGTGCATTGTCTGCATTCCTCTGACAAAGTCAGGCTTGTTTATTGAGGCGGCTGGACTTTACCATAGCTGCTACTTTTTACTGATCTTGTCGGTGGTGTTCATGTAAAGCCTCTCAAGTTGTCATGGGAAAAACAACTGGCATTTCAGATGATGTGCTACTTGTGAATACATTGGAGAAGAGTGTAATGGTGGTCAGTAAGAGAGTCACCTCCTCTAAGTCTGAGATTATGATTCTCAACAATGAAAAGGTGGACTGTTTTTTTACTGGGTTTGGGATCTGTCTCTGAAAGTTTAAGTGTGTCAAGAAAATCCGAGCTCATCCCACTTCCCCATGCTGGAGATTTTAGTTTAACAGTAATAATAAATAAAGTTATCTTTAAAATGAATCACTCAAGTGACATCAAGGCCCAACAGTAGACTTGAGTGTCAATAAAATAAATCTGGTTGTGTGTGTTGTTTTTGTCTCATGCAAACTTTGCTTTAATTCTACTTTTTTCTATCTAATCATAAGAAATCATAGTCAGACAGAGAGAGTCATGAAACAGGAAAAGCAGGTTTCCTGGAAAAAGAGGAAGTTTCCAGCCTGCAGATTCATAAAAATAGATGAGACTATTTCTTATTTTAAAGCATGAAAGTTTAAAGAATTAAATCTAAACATTTTGGTAATTTGATAAGATTCAAAGTAAAATACTTATATTAATATTGGTTTACTTGTAATAATACTTACACTTATATTTGTGGGAACACTTACAAGGAAAACAAGTAACTGTAACTTTAGTAGTAAATAATTAGAATCATGTATTATTCTTTTGGTTTCTTTTCAGAAAAACATCTGTAATAACTCACATTAGGATTATAATAAGGATAATTAATAAGTTATGGTTATAAAATCATAAATGAATGATAAATCAGAGAAGCTGAAGAAAATAAATGTGATATAAGTTATGGTTATAAAATTATAAATGAATGCTAAATCAGAGAAGCTAAAGAAAATAAATGTGATATAAATGTGATTTTTACATTGAACTTGAAATGGTGTAAAAAGGTGTAACTGCAATTAAACATCACTGATATGTTGGAGGTAGAGAGTAGGTGAAAGGTGAAAGGCAAGGAACTAACAGGAGAGCAGAGATGATCAACGCCTTATTTAGGTAAAAGGTTGTGCAGGCAATGGACATAGGAGGTTGAGCAACCCTGAGACATTAGCACAGACATCAGGACATAATGTCTGTAAGACAGTGATGGATATGAGATCATCTGTCTAAGCAGACAGCCAATGAAACAAGCCCAGCAACAGTGCTAGCCAAAGAAACCCTATAAAAGGTGAGTGCAAAAGAGGAACCGTTCGTTGGATCCTCCGGGCAGCTTCGAGCCAAGAGATGGACAAAGAACTCTGCAGCTGAAGAAGAGCCGGGGCCACAGAGCCGAAGACTGTCCTTCTCATGGAGACCAACCCGTCAGGCCCACAACCTGTGGCTTCAAATCGCACTTCTCTCATCGGCTGGGTTCAGACCCCAAAGACAAAGATGAAGACAAAGACAAAGGCAAAGACAAAGAAGAAGAACTGGTGCCTTTTTTCCTGCCAGCACCAAGTCCTGTGTGACCTCACCATCCATGCGGAGAAGAAGATCATCAGACCTACAGAGATTCCTGCCTTCGCCGATCAACATCTTCCTCCTGCTGCAACACCTTCTTCATCATCAGGCCAGGTCTGGGGTTCGAAACGCCAAACTCCGTCCGTCTCTCTCAAAGGTTCCCTTTTTTTAGTTCTCAGTATCAGCAGTAGGGAAAGATAGACTAGATGATTGATTTTACTTATTTGATTATTTCTGCTACTGAATTAAGCTGTACTGACCCTTGCAAAACTGCCTTACTAATAAAAATATTTAGCATAAAGAAAATCTAAAAGATGTTGTGGACATTCAGTTAATGAGTCACCTTAAAGTTCTTTGATGGTTGTAAAATAGCTGTGATGTTTGATTCTGGAGAGGAAAAAGTTTAAAATGTTTTTAGGTTGCTGGTAGCCCAAATTTAAAACGTCATCCTTGGGACTCGCCCGAGTCACTAAAACCTACCTGGTTCAATAACAAATGCAAGTTGTAAAATAGAGAACGAGCGACCGTTAACAGGTGTGCTCTGTGAAACTAGTTGGCTGTAGGCTGCTCAGTCTGGCTAATTCACAGGGGGAAGAAGGGTGGGACACCTGGATGTAGGCCGTCAGAAAACCAGGCGAATCGTTTCTCGAAACCAGCTTAAACAGAGTTTACTTCAGTTCTGGACAGGGTAAATCCCGGCAGATTTAGGAAACTCAATTAACCCGTTAGAAGGAGAGCTGGTAGCACATCTCCCCTCTCAGAAGAGGAAGTAGAGAGTGAGACAGTAGAGACAGAAAGGAGGGGGGGGGTGTTGCGCAACAACAAGTGGCGCCCAACGTGGGGCTAGAAGTTGAGCATCAAAGAGCACACACGCATGAGGGAGCTCATTGGCGTGGAAATGATGAAGTGGACTGTTATGTCCAACAAAGGAAGATCGTCTTTGTCGATACCGAGAAGTGGGACAGTACTCCCAGAGGACGGGAGGTCCCAGAAGAGTACGTGGTCGAGGTCGTGCGGAGCGTGCATGAGGCCCTTGGACATGCAGGCGTGCGACCTACCCGTAAGGAGCTGAAGGAGCAAGATCTTTGGATCCCAGTGAAACAAGTCCAACGCATGCTGAGGGACTGTGAAGTGTGTGGTCAATACAACGCAGGTCGCCGAGGGCAGCGGATGGAAGGTTTGTTCATCAAGAGCACAGTCCCATGGGGTTCAGTCTGCATGGATGTAGCAGAGCCAATGGGGACAACAGGAAAGAGAGGTGAGAAGTACCTCTTGGTGCTGATGGACACAGTGACAACTGCTAGAAGAGCAGGTCTTCCCCTGCAGAGGAACTCCGTTCACGTCACAGAAAGCAGGGAGGCGAAGACACTTCTCCTTTTTGCTCAGAGAAGAAAAAGGGAAGTTGCAGCTCGAAGTGTCACTGAAAACAGGGCAGAGAGTTTGGATTAAAGCTCAAGATCGGCCTGCAACTACGGTGATCAAGCTGAGATTCAACGCCCGAGATTTTGTAAAGCAAGTACTGAACTTCAACACAGTACTACTGATGAAGAAAGGGGTCCATGAGGAAGCAGTGCTCAAGCCAGTTCTTAGCTACAGCAAACCAGAACATTACAAGAAGATGGCCAGAGAATCAAGCACCATGCCATCCTACAGTAGACTGGCCACTATTACAGGAAGGTTGCCGTTCAAAGAACAACTTCAAGGCTTTGGACTGGGAGGGCCGTGAAGAAATTGGATTATGCTAAAGAAGAACTCCTGTCACAACCTGATGGATTAAAATGGAAAAGGATCATGATTACAGATAAAGCGTCATGATGCTTATGCTTTTTGCTTTGCTCTGCTGAACAGCCAGAATTTTTTTTTCTTTTGAGGCCTTCTGTCTCAGCCCATCTTCCCTTCCCTAAAGAACCATCCCACATCCTGAAGAACCGACAGTTCATCCAGCGAAGGTTCCTGTAGAAGACTCAGAGCGATCCAAGTTTTCTTCGACATTCATCACCTCATGGGGGAAATCAAAACTCCAAGGAGGGGGTGTCAAGAGAAGTGGAGTTTTGATGACTACACTGAGCCCTCTGTGACAACTGAGGATGAAGAATCTGCATCTTCACATCCCAGACGAACATCTTCTCTTTCCAGGGGATGAGGACGGCGAACTGCAGGAGGGTGATGGACTCCCAGCATGTGAAAGGTCTGACCTCGTGGAGGGGGTGTCAAGAAAATCCGAGCTCATCCCACTTCCCCATGCTGGAGATTTTAGTTTAACAGTAATAATAAATAAAGTTATCTTTAAAATGAATCACTCAAGTGACATCAAGGCCCAACAGTAGACTTGAGTGTCAATAAAATAAATCTGGTTGTGTGTGTTGTTTTTGTCTCATGCAAACTTTGCTTTAATTCTACTTTTTTCTATCTAATCATAAGAAATCATAGTCAGACAGAGAGAGTCATGAAACAGGAAAAGCAGGTTTCCTGGAAAAAGAGGAAGTTTCCAGCCTGCAGATTCATAAAAATAGATGAGACTATTTCTTATTTTAAAGCATGAAAGTTTAAAGAATTAAATCTAAACATTTTGGTAATTTGATAAGATTCAAAGTAAAATACTTATATTAATATTGGTTTACTTGTAATAATACTTACACTTATATTTGTGGGAACACTTACAAGGAAAACAAGTAACTGTAACTTTAGTAGTAAATAATTAGAATCATGTATTATTCTTTTGGTTTCTTTTCAGAAAAACATCTGTAATAACTCACATTAGGATTATAATAAGGATAATTAATAAGTTATGGTTATAAAATCATAAATGAATGATAAATCAGAGAAGCTGAAGAAAATAAATGTGATATAAGTTATGGTTATAAAATTATAAATGAATGCTAAATCAGAGAAGCTAAAGAAAATAAATGTGATATAAATGTGATTTTTACATTGAACTTGAAATGGTGTAAAAAGGTGTAACTGCAATTAAACATCACTGATATGTTGGAGGTAGAGAGTAGGTGAAAGGTGAAAGGCAAGGAACTAACAGGAGAGCAGAGATGATCAACGCCTTATTTAGGTAAAAGGTTGTGCAGGCAATGGACATAGGAGGTTGAGCAACCCTGAGACATTAGCACAGACATCAGGACATAATGTCTGTAAGACAGTGATGGATATGAGATCATCTGTCTAAGCAGACAGCCAATGAAACAAGCCCAGCAACAGTGCTAGCCAAAGAAACCCTATAAAAGGTGAGTGCAAAAGAGGAACCGTTCGTTGGATCCTCCGGGCAGCTTCGAGCCAAGAGATGGACAAAGAACTCTGCAGCTGAAGAAGAGCCGGGGCCACAGAGCCGAAGACTGTCCTTCTCATGGAGACCAACCCGTCAGGCCCACAACCTGTGGCTTCAAATCGCACTTCTCTCATCGGCTGGGTTCAGACCCCAAAGACAAAGATGAAGACAAAGACAAAGGCAAAGACAAAGAAGAAGAACTGGTGCCTTTTTTCCTGCCAGCACCAAGTCCTGTGTGACCTCACCATCCATGCGGAGAAGAAGATCATCAGACCTACAGAGATTCCTGCCTTCGCCGATCAACATCTTCCTCCTGCTGCAACACCTTCTTCATCATCAGGCCAGGTCTGGGGTTCGAAACGCCAAACTCCGTCCGTCTCTCTCAAAGGTTCCCTTTTTTTAGTTCTCAGTATCAGCAGTAGGGAAAGATAGACTAGATGATTGATTTTACTTATTTGATTATTTCTGCTACTGAATTAAGCTGTACTGACCCTTGCAAAACTGCCTTACTAATAAAAATATTTAGCATAAAGAAAATCTAAAAGATGTTGTGGACATTCAGTTAATGAGTCACCTTAAAGTTCTTTGATGGTTGTAAAATAGCTGTGATGTTTGATTCTGGAGAGGAAAAAGTTTAAAATGTTTTTAGGTTGCTGGTAGCCCAAATTTAAAACGTCATCCTTGGGACTCGCCCGAGTCACTAAAACCTACCTGGTTCAATAACAAATGCAAGTTGTAAAATAGAGAACGAGCGACCGTTAACAGGTGTGCTCTGTGAAACTAGTTGGCTGTAGGCTGCTCAGTCTGGCTAATTCACAGGGGGAAGAAGGGTGGGACACCTGGATGTAGGCCGTCAGAAAACCAGGCGAATCGTTTCTCGAAACCAGCTTAAACAGAGTTTACTTCAGTTCTGGACAGGGTAAATCCCGGCAGATTTAGGAAACTCAATTAACCCGTTAGAAGGAGAGCTGGTAGCACATCTCCCCTCTCAGAAGAGGAAGTAGAGAGTGAGACAGTAGAGACAGAAAGGAGGGGGGGGGTGTTGCGCAACAACAAGTGGAATAAATGCTTGATATGGAATGGTTTAATAAAGGGTTACCAAACATTGACAAAGAAATTCTATATTTACATTCAGCACTGAATGTAACTTAAATAGAATTTAAGATTCTCCTTCTAACATATGAAGCCCTTAATCATCAAACTCCAACATACATCAAGATCTGATTGTTCCATATATTCCTAAAAGAGCACTTCACTCAGAATGCAGTTTTAATGGTGATTCCTATAGTTTAGTTCCTATAGTCTATAGTTATCAGCAGTGCTTTAAGTGGAAAAATAATGATTACATGTACTCCCCTTACCGTCATAAAATAGAACAGAAACACACGTAATGTTTTTATAAATATCTATCAATCAATAGATTAGTGGAGGTTTTTGCACAAAAAATGACAAAGAACAAAGCTAGTTCTAAGTGAAATTCACATGGGTCCAACTCAGTGTCTTGGAGCACATAATAACTAATTATTTTTACTCACTCACATTAGCTTGAGTAACTTTATTGAAAAAAAAAATTATTAGTAGATTTATAACATACTTTTTACTTTAGTAATGTTACTATGAAGTATCGCCATTCTAGCTTGATTAAAACATTTGGATACTCTCTGGATAAGCTGCAGCTTTGGATACACAAACATCCTTCACAAAGATGTTTGTGAAGGACAAACATCTTTGTCCTTCACCAATTGAAGGACAAAGATGCATTTTACCAAAAATGCACAAGATACAGACACACAGCTCCAGTTTATGTCTTGTCATATGCTATTTGCGCCTGAATTAATTATTGCTCAAAAGCTCCCATCCTGGTCTGCTCCTTTGCATTTAATTGCTAAGTTTATTCTTGCATTTTGTTCTTTAAGCATTCTATTTAGTTTTCTTAGCTTACTGTTAGCCTTTCTCTTCAGTTTCTCTCACATTACTCTCCCTCCCACTTCTATTGTATTGATGCTCACCAGTAATCACTCTTGCCATTCACTTGCAATCATCTTCATCTTCAAGTGTTTCAACTGATCTGCCACTCAAGCTCCTTATTTTTGTTGTTCAGCTCTGAATTATCTTTTTTCATGCTCTGATTCACATCTTTGTTCCGTTATGTGTCCTTAGAACAGGTTCAGACTGAGTATGCACATGCAACCAGCTCCCAGCGTTAGTCTGTGAGGCAAACACCTTGTCTACTTTTAAGACTAGGCTATAAAAGCTCCTTTTTGATAAAGCTTACAGTTAGGCTGGTTTGATTATCTTGAACTCTCTCTGAAGTTATGCTGAAGTTATAACTACAAGCATTATTTGTTGTTACTTCAATCATTAATTAATGTTTTTATTTTTATTTTTATTTGGTCTCTCCATAGAAGCTACATTTAGTCTCGTGTTCCATTTTGCTATGGTACCTTCTGGGAGTTGGGCATTGGCTGAAATAATCCTGGTATCAATTAATTGTTCTTCGACTTCTGTTATTAAGTGTTTACATTTCATGATATTCCTACATCTGTTCAGTCGTTTCCTTTTATTGTCTGCTCTGTCTTCTCAAACCCCCAGTCGGTCGTGGCAGATGGTCACTGGTACTGAGCCAGGTTCTGCTGGAGATTGCTTTGTTATCTGGGACATTTTTCTCTCTACTGTTGCTACAAAATGCTGAGGGACTGCTGCAAAGTCAGTAACACAATGCAAGTGATTGCCTACTGTTGTTACATACTCATCCAGAAGGAATGAATGCTGCAAGTCAAAGACTGCTGCAATCTGCTGGGTTTTCTTGGATGAAAACTTTTAAACTAATTTGAATAATTAACGGTGCTTGATGTACTTGAACTGTTTGATAACTGGGATTATTTTGCATTCAATTGGCAAACAAAAGGTAATTGAACAGCAGCAAAATATCTGTAAAGACAAGTATTATTTGCTGTGGGAAATACATGATGACAGGTATTTTAGTAAATTGAGTAAATTTACTATTTAATAAATGGTTGTACGAATATCCTAGATCCACATATTCAGCACATGATCATAGCTTCTGAACCACAGTGCAAAAGAAAGGATCAGATACCACTAATCCTCACTATTATTCATCACTCCCTGCAATCGCAACTCAGTGACCTAATGGGTCTTATGTTGTGTCACTGTTTTTTATCAAAGGATATCAAGAAAACCAAAGAAGGTCCTTTCTACTATAACAGTCAGAGTCAACAAATTGACAGAAGGAGAAAAAAGAAAGTGCTGAGGCTTTTTAGTAATCTGTTTGTTTATTCTCTTTTAGTTCATTTGTGGCTCTTTTAAAGCCTTTGGCACCAAGGTATTCCGCCTGGCAACCCCTTCCTCTCTACCACACACCTTCCCTCTTGCCATCCGTAATTACCACACTGTTTGAGCCCTCGCCTGTCCAAAAGCCACTGCAGGTTTGATGTTTTTGGCTTGGCTCCTCACTGACATGCCTGGGAAGGGCAAGGAAAGGAAATGGGTGGACCGGCCGCTCTCTGTTCCCCAGAAGTAGGCCTGGGAGAAGCCAGCCCAGTGTTTTTGACTCTGCTGAGCTTGTAAGGCAACACAGCCCATCTGGTTCTAATAAATCCTCTGTGGAGCTTAGCAACTGGAATTGCTTGACCTGTAAGGCGACATGAAGATCAACACCATCATTTTGGAAAACAACAAGATATGAGTTTTAGAGCAAAATATCAGATTCATGATTCATTTTTAATAGAGTAAAATGCTAAAACTTAAAGTGATTGGTGTAAGATGGTTTCTATAATGGTCACCATACTGTTACAAGGGATTCCTGCCAAAAGTGGGCAGTGTATTACCATTGGTTGAGATGTGACTGTTTATCAAACTCAAAAGTCATGGTGAGAACAACTCTCCTTTTCTCCTAATGAGTCTCAAGTATTCAATTCACCAGTTTGTAGAGCTATCACTGTCAAGACTGTTTTAGCTTAAGTGCAAAGACTTGAAATATTTATTTTCTAAGAAACAAAGTATATATGTCTACTCTCTTTTAATGTCCTTCGGTGGAAATTTTACAAAACATTAAAAGCAATATTTTCAGTTCAGCTGGAAATGACCATGCCCTTTTTTATTGGTATCACATTTCTTCTATTGCACTAAAACACTAAATCTATTTTGCATGAAGAAACTGTAATATGGGCACACCGAGACAGCACGCTACACCACGTAAAGCCTGCCAGATCATTAGGTCATGCACTGCTATGTTGGTAATGTCTGCCTCCAGATCCCAGGCACATATTTATGACCCGTTGGCTGCAGAAGCCCTGCTGACTTGTGTGAATGAAGTCAAAGCCATCACAGTGACCTCACTAGCAGACAAGCAGAACATCTGTCCTCCTCTTTTGACACCTTCAGTGGTGGGGTTTCCTCAGACCTCCCTGCTCCTCCCTGCGCTTACTGACTTCTGACTGGAAACACTTTTAATTCAATAATGGGATCAAAGAAGACCGAATTTCCGGCCAAATGAAGTGGAACAGGGAAGAATTTGGAATAGTGTCCGTAAAGTCACTATACAGTGGTTCATTTTTTCCCGGTATTAAATTCACACTGACAACACAAAAAACTTGATTGGATAATGAGATGTAAAATTTCCAGACATGATTTTTTTTAAAAAGATACAATTTTTAAAGAGCACACAGAAGAAAGAAACTGCTCATTCTGCATTGTATATGCTGGTATTGGTAACATCACAAGCATTTGGCATAAGTTGCAAGGCATTTACCATTACATGCTTGAGCCAGAGTTTTACTGCCAACTGATGGGGAAGCTGAAGCAACAATGACATAGACATTCATTGTCTTCAAAATTTTAAGTGGTATAAACAATTGCATATGGCTGCACAGTGGCAGTAAGAACTTTGTAGCAAGAGGTTCCAGGGTTCAAATCCTGGCCTGAGGTGTTTTTGCATGGCGTTTCCATTTTCTCCTTGGGCTTGTATGGGTTCTCTGTGGGAATTCTGGCTTCCTCTCACATCCCAAACACATGAGTTTTGGGTTAATTGGTGTAGGGCTAGGCAACAAAGCAATAACAACATATTTGGAATGGTAGTACAGAAGCACGCATGGTGGAGTTTGCTGGTAGGATTCAATTAATATGCTTGTAAATCTATCAATTTTCAGAGTAAGTAGCCGGTGATGCATCTGAGCTGCAGGAAACATTGCAACAACATGAAAATGATTGACTGCATCATCAGGATGATTTGGTTTTAATAACACTTCAGCTAATTGTCATGGATGAGGATATTTAAAAAGGAAATGCAGCTATTAGTATGTCTTTGTGCTCTTAACAAACTGCTTCCATGTGTTTTATTATTGCCAAAATTACCTGAAAACTAAATAGATTTCATCCCTAGAAGGTCTTGCTGGAGTTTTACAGAACTGAATAAAGAACTTTGACTGAGGCATTTGATTTAAATAAAAATAAAATTACAATATGTATGTATTTAAGAGAGCTCATATCAGCTGCTCTATGTCATGTCAGCAGACATGTTGAAGCCTGTTTCTCAGATGGTACATTTTTTTCTTGTTTAAAAAATTATTTTGCAAAAAAGCAAAACAAATAGAAAAAGTGATCATGACATGTCTTACAGGGGGGAGATTATATCTCAAGTGAGTTTGATAGATTTTTATTTTTTTTAAGTCCATCACATAACTTTAATGGATCAGCTGCTCAAATTTAGCATTACTTTCTTAAGAAACTTCATTGGGGGGAATAGCAGTTCCATCCCACAACATGGGGAAAACACATCACAAAAGAAAAGCATGTGATTCTAATGTAAATCATTTGCTTATTAATGATATTAGAAACAATAATGATCCAATATCCCACAGGTATTATCCTGTAATTAAAATGGGTAATAATAGGATTTAGGCGGGGTTTTGCAGCAGGAGACCACACATGGGGTATGCTTGTATTGTACGTGCATAATCAGATTAAAACTTTAAATGTGATTATGAAAAAGAGTGACACATACTTCACAGGAATGCTGACATAAACCGGGTTTGCTAGTACAGTCACTTTTAACAAGACGGGACATTTTGTTTGACTAAAACTCTCCTATCAGACATTTCTGGGAGGATTTAAACTCCACTGCGCCAAGACAAACCAAAAGTGTTGCTCATACAAAGCTGCACATTTGGTACAAAATGAGAGAGACAAAATTATGGTAAAAGATTCAGTATGACATTTATTTTTTAAATGTTTGTTTTCTTTTAAAATATATTTAAATACATTTCTAGATTAACTTTTCTTTGGTTAATATGTGCTATCTTATAATAATGTTTAAGTTTGAGTTTTCAAATAGCTGATGTGGTGAATGATTATGACCGTCTCAACATATAACGGCCATCTCTGGTCTTTATGAGTAACTGTACATCTATAGTTTACAAAGTGTCTTTGTGGCACACCAGTTTCTCTTCTTTTTTTCTATTTGTTCTTCTGCACAAGGTATCTTCTTGTGTCTTTTACTGTCTTTACATTTGCTGGCATCTGTTTGCAAAATTAAGAAAAATTAGGAAAGCAAGATCTTAACTGACTGGATTACAAAATGTTGCTACAGACATGAGCATAATCCTGATCAACTCATGCTGGAGCATTTTAAAACTACAAAGAAAATCCACATTTGTTCTTCAGTTAACATCAAAACCCATCACTATGACAGTGTTAAATATACCGCCATGACAAATTCAAAACAGACTAGCAGAACAATGACCCACATTTTCCATGCATTTTTGTCAAGTGATGCTGCCCAACTCTGTGGTTCTAAAAGAGACACCATCAGTTCTACCTGACAGGGAGTGAAAACATCCTTTCACTCCTTCCATCTTATCTGCTCACCATACTATACGTACAGACAGAAAATACTTTGCCTTGTTGCCTCATTTTGTCTAATGCACAGTCTGCCTGTCCAGCATGTTACAGAATATGAATCAGGCCGATTCATGATACTTTTTTTCCTCTCTTGTTGTCCTGGACCTCCATCATAATAAATTTTCTGTGATAATAACAAAAACATCTGATGACCTCATGGGAAGCAACAGACTTCTTCACCTCTTAGACAAAGAAATGAAAATGTATTTTTGCCAAAGGATAGTCTGGCTCAGTTTTAAGAGGAAAGTTGTCTGTTGTGTAGTATAGCAATATGCTTTTTTTTCCCTTTTCTCTCTGGAATGAACTCATTATCTTCTGAAGGCAACTTGAAAATAACACCACCTGGCATGGATCAGTAAACTGAAGGGACGAAAGGGAAAGCCATATGTCCACCTTCAGTTTTCAAAGCAGCTTCCATGTGTATCTAAGTGCATTCAAAGACAAAAGCAACCCAAAAGGGAAATTTATCATTGAACTTAAATTTCTGGGGTTTTAAGGATTTACTTTCATAAACATTGCTTGTTAATGTTTTAGAGTTCAAGCTGATGCCATTTGAGCACAGACTTATAGAACTAACAGGATATCTTGAGTGCATTTGCCAAGACCATTCATGTGTGTCGGCATTGATTTCAGCCAGGCCGTATTTACCATATCTGTCTTTAAGTGCACCAAAATGATCTGGATATCCCATTTGCAGACTGTAACCCACAGGCATTCATTTATTTCTCTACAAGAGTACATCCAAACCATTAAAGGGATTTTTTGACATTTTGGGAAATAGTTTTTATCTTAATCATTTGCATTTCGATGGGTGATAGCCTGCTAAAAAGCCTGGGAACATATACAGGATAAAATTGGCAAAAATAATATTTACGGTTAAAGAAAAAGAAAAAAATATATATTTTTCTTTCTTTAAAGAACAACAAATATTTTTTCTTTAACCGTTTACAAATGTGGTGGAGGAATCAGAGTCCAGACATTAAATTGTCAATCAGGGTTTTAAAATACTAACTTGTTGATGACACTATCAGTACAACAAAACAAACAAACAAGCGACAACAAGATGAAAAGTCAACAACATTCCATGGCAGATAAAACCAAAAGTAAAACAGAATCAAAAATCTATGATGAAAAACCTTGAAGAATTCTTGTGTGAACTTTATGCAAAGACTGGATGTTTGAAAGATATATATTATATTGTGTAAAGTATTTGTTCACCACTTCAAATTATTGATTTCAGTTGTTTTTGTCATTTCGACGCCTTATAACCTCTCAAGTGTCTAAAAGTCAAAGAGGATGTAGTACTGTTTAAGCAGCGGGGAGGAGTTAAAGAGGGAGTGAGTACTGAAATCTTGAAAACTGACATGCTTCGGCAACATGGTGTGAAGACCTAACAGCGATGGCAAAGATACACATTTTCTTTTTTCTGCTGTTAAATTAATCTATAAAAAAGACCTCATACAAATTTAACATCTGTTGTCCATGGAGATCAAATTTCTTAACACTTTTTCTCTGCCACATAAATGTTGAGTAAATCTTTGACTCATTATTTTAAACTCAGTAGCATCATTGCATAAATTATTTAAGTAGCTATAATAATAATGAAAAAACAAAACTAAATGTGCTTTTCAGTGTCCAGGAACGTTCTGATCTAGTCCCATGTGTTGGATACACTGTCCTGGCAATGGTATTTTTAAATGATCAGTAAAAAATACTTTTCTCCATGGAATGAACTCATTCATTCATTCCTTGACTAAACTCGGCCTCCATTCCCAGTCGTAGTCCCACTTGTATGTTTTTATGTCAGATACATCCCAGTAAGCTGTAAAGCTATTTTCATCAAAGTACGATTTTCAAAAGTCGCTGACAGCTTTCACGTGTGCATGTACAACTTGCAAAACTATTACAGCTGTGCAATTTTTTCTGTTGATCCACGTCAATGTATTTACATCTGTGGTGTTATGCATCCTTAAAGTGATGTTGATATTGAAAGACAAACTGTGCTAGACACTGTAACTCCCAGTCAACCTGTGAGGAGTCTGCAACCTGCGACTCCTTAGGCCCGTCATGTTCACTTTTAATAATTGTAGTCAAAAATGATAGAACTGAGCAGTGACTTTGAAGTTTTCCCATGAAAAATCTGTATAGAAGTTCCACAAAACAATGACAAGACTGGTACAAGGAATAGTTGCTTTTGTTCTTAATCGTTATGTTACAAATAATGTATTGTGTTCATCCATCTTTCATAAATATTGAATGTTCATTTGTTCAGATTTCAGACTAAAGAAATGGATTTGCTATTTGTTCAGAGCATTATATGTTATTTTATAACCAAACTCTGCTTTAAACTCCTCTACAACTTGATTTCTGACCTGTTTGATGTGTTCCTTAGTCTTTATGATGCTGTTTCTTCACTTATGATCTCTAAGGTCTTCACAGATTAGCTTTCTATGGAGATTAAAATATACACAGACAGACTATTTATAATTAGATGAATTCTGCATTAATGAGGATATCAAAACAGAGATGTCAAAAGCTGCACATTGGATATTTTGAAATTTATACATAATTTTCCTTCCATTTCACAAATATGCATTACTTTTCTAAGTCCAACAGAAATCCCAGGAAAATGCATTAAGGCTTGTGACTGCTTTGGGACAGAATAAATGGAGTGTGACCACTTTTTCAATGCACTGCACAGTACCAGACAAGCACATAAAACATCGTCACAATAAATCATGTGAGCAGGTTTTAAGGAGAGACAGGTTATTAAACAATAGTCTATATTTTGGTGTGACACTTTTTACTATATACACTCAGCTCATCCACAGTTGGAATGTAAAATATATTCTTTTTTAATCTGAAAATAGTCCCAAGTTAGATCACAAAACAAATATCCACTCAAAGCTTAATTTTGTTATATTGTACAATTTTAATTTATGTTATCATTGTGCCATGTCAAATGGAACAATTGCTTATAAATAATATGAAAATGCTCAGTTTCATATACATCATCTGAAGTTCCACATTGCACTGTCACTGCGGCATACATGACTGAAAGATACAGTGTGTAGGTACTGCCACACTGACAGATTAGTGTGGCTGTTTTATATCTGAAAATATTTCCATTGAGCATTGGATGTTTATTAAGCAGATTCTGAGATTTATTAGGTTTCTAGTTCTTCCTGTTCCCTGTCTTCAGGCTGAGCTGACATTTCTTCGTGGCTCTTTAGTTTCCGTCTGTTTGTGCACCAAGTGCGATACGATGATGCTCGCAGTTTTAATGGTTTTCCTGTGTCTCAGGGTCTGTTGTCATGAATCATGCCCACCTCAGTATGCTCTCCAGACACTGAGGTGTCATTTCATAATAAATAACATGTGCTTGAGTGGGGGAGGACGATGATAAGTGAGCAGAGAGAATCATCATTTACTCTCCTGGGGAAAACAAATACATATGGTGGTTAGATAAACTTCAAACAGGGACAGACATCCTCCGAGTAGAGCTGTTTTGCATGTCTCTTTGGACTCTAGAGGAAAGAGAGATTTGGCTGTGTTTAGAAATCAGAAGGCCCTCCGGATAAGATAGATGTGAGATGTCTAAACAGAGATAAGCATATTTGTTGTTTTTTGCAACTGTGAAAGATGCACAGTTCTCCATCTTTTGAAAATCACTGTTGCAATTTAAATATTTACCATGGTACATTTGCACTCATTTTCAGGTTTATTTATACACTTACAAAGACTTAGTTGTTGTTGTTTTTCAAGTTTCAGAATGTGTGCCAAGTTATGTTGTTGCCACTAAAAAATTATAATGTATTTTTTTTAATTTATGAAACTATTTCATGTGGAATTTTATGCTTTTTAAGGAGTGTATAAACAAAAGTCCAGAAAAGAAACAACAATTCAAAACAATCTTCATGTAGACACTCAGAGAGGAAAAAGCAATTAGTTAGAAAAGGATTACAAAAAAAAAAACAGATTACAGTTTGAAAACGCACCCAGGGAAAAGTCCATATTTCTGTACATGTAAATTCTCAAAGGGGGAGTGTAATATAAAACCTACATTTTTGTACTTTATATCATGTTATAATGTTATTCCTTCATCAAAAACATTCTTGAAGTGAATTTCCTGTGGCAGCCATTGAGGGGGATGCATAAATGTTTGCTCTCACAAAGCAATACAGTATGTGGTTTCAACTGGTAACCATATGCAATTTGTTAGAGACAAGAATACAATCATTTTTTTCTCGTAAAAATTAAGCAGATTCTGAATTGATATACCGAACTTATCAATCTATTTTATACCAAATTGATAAATAAGTAAAATGAATAGACTCGCATTGTTTCAGTACCATTTGAAGTCAAGAAAGTGAAGCATTTCATGCTTCACAGAGTACAACTTTAGTTAACTAAAAATTCAGCAGCTTTAGTGCAGGACTGCATTCATGAAAAAATTTCTGGTTTTCTTTTGAGACGACACCCACAGAGCTACATGTACTTCACAAGTTCAAACAAAACCTGAGAATCCATGTTTCCCCAGCATGATCCAACATTGTTCCAAGGTTCCTCTTTTGATATCAGGAATGCTTTGTTTTCACAAAGTTCTCTGTTCGGTACAGTTCAGGTCAGATCTCTGCAAATGAAACTATTTTGGAGTCAGATCAACAAATGTTTCCTTCAAATGTTAGGCATCTTTTTAACCTGAAAAAAAAGCAGAAAGTTGTAGTATTAGGGATCCAGTGAACTCTACTTGATCATAGTGGAGTTCTGAAAATACAGGAGGCCAACACCGGCGAATGACATTATTAAGGTTTTGATTTGTCCAAACTTTGGTGTTAAATTCTGAACAAATAGATTAGAATAAGCACATTTTATAGAAGTATTTGTACAAACAGTGTTCCATCTGAGGTCACTCAAACTGCTTTCTCCACCTGATAAGATACTGACAGATGATAACTCCTTGGCCTCCAACAAAAGGGAAAAAAAAATCAACACTGTTAGTTTATGGATACTAACTGAGCACAGTAAACATTACCCTACACCAAATAATGCAAATACTAAATACAAAATTAATTAATTTGTTTAGAAGATTACAGACAAAAAGAAAACAATAAATTGCATCCGCTCTGTAGATGAATTCATCGTTTAGTTTCATATTATTGGTTGTAGTTCAGACAGCACATAAAAGCCAAAATTAGTAAAACAAACCAACAGCTAATGGACAGGGCCCATAAACTCCTTATTCAGTGGGTTGTGGTTTTATTTTGAGTCATATTTTACCTCCTGCAGCACAATTTGTACAACTGCCTCAAAATGTGTTTATCCACCCTCATAGGGACCTGTAGTTTACAAAAGTGGCACCTGTCAAGTTTACACGAGCAGATAGCATCATTTAACCCTGAAAAGATGCCTCGTAAGAATGTTATTTATCCCGCATTACTTTGCAGCAGCAGAGAACTTGAGAGCCCAACAGACAGAGGGACTTTCCCTGGTGTTTTCACTAGAGAGCTGCATGTTTGTCTGGTACCTGCACAATGAAAACAAACCAGAAACACACAGTAGCTTTACAAATGGAAAAAAAAATGGTGGAAAGCTCACAGAACATAGGATCACTGCAAGGTCGCCATGGTAACACGATAAACATCATCAACGTCAGAATAAAGCAAATAAAATGAGTCACTGATCCTCGTTTTTCATCCCTCAATCCACCTTGCATCAGCAACATATATGCTAAAGAAAACAGGTGGGCCTGAGAGCACTGGGTGGGTTTGTTCTTCAGTTTCAACTTTGGCTTTGAGGTTGTGAAAAAGCTGGTTGGGGGAAAATGTGAGCTGAGGAGGCAGCAGCCAGCATCAGGTGAGTCATTTTATGTGTCACTTCAGGTTGCAGTAGGTCTGAACCACCCGCGTCTTCTCATGGTCACTATAGGTTAAACGTTGTTGAGAGCGAGAAGGGAAAAATCCCGGTGCAATAAACTTCTCCTTGTCTCTTGCAGGTATGTTTTTTTGTTTTTATTTGTTTAGTTTACACAAACCCGTCTTTTGCAGGACAGGAGGCCTGCAGTACCACTGCCAAATGACTGCATGCACCACTTAGGTGCTTTCCAGGCCTTTTTACCCTATGACACAGACCAGACCAAAGTCTAGACTCAGGTCCACATATGAACCAAATGGCAAGTCACACTTCATACCTTTTTAGGGCATGTTCTGATGTAGCTCAAACGACAATCATGTGGAAGAGATCTGATCACAGCTTAACTTGCAAAAGGGTGACTAGCACACCATAAGGAAGGTTGTAATAATATTATGCTAGATCAGTTTATCTTTGATATTTTGGGGAATTAATACCACATGGTTGCTTCATAAATGCCTTCATAAACACTGAATGCAGTATTATTTTTCTGTTCTATTTTCTAAATTGCAGTTTATTTGTTTTTTGTTTTTCTTTTTGAGGCTTTATATATTATTGTTGCTGTAATGGGCTATATGGTTTGTTGTTTTGCCCAACGCTTTTGCGCTATGCTTCTCGGAGCACTGCAGTAAAGTAAAGGAAATCAACAATTTGGTGACATAATCCTCTGGGTACTGGAAATGTTTACAAAAATTTGGGGAAATCCATTTACTTGTGGGGACTGTCGTTCTCTCAAGCTCAGAAGTGCATAATGCAAAAATCAACAAACTTTTGACATTATTATTGTCGCTGCACTGTAAGTAAGATTAAAATTGTAAATTATCACTAACAGTATATCTGCAAACAAGTGATCTCAGCATAACAGCATTCCTATATTGCCACAATTGATTTCCTACAGTTGTAGGAAATATGCACGAAGGAGTCCGAAAAATGACTTGAGGTTATTGAGAGCTGTTACTGGAAACCAAATGACAACCATCTTTGAAGAAGCAGAGAGAAGACATTCTAAGGAGGAGGTGATTTTCCATCCAGATGTTTTTATTTTTAGACAATTGTATTTAGAATCCAGTGGTTGACCTTTGCTGCGCCTGCCCCCTTTCCCTGCCTCTCCAATATTGTTTAAGCCTTTAATCAAAAGGGCATCTGGATTGCATTGGGTGTTGCAGAAAAAGGCCTGATTGCTGTTTAGCAGACCACGCGATGATGTCACTTTTCATTAATAAAGACGCTACCCACAACCGAAGCATTTATCTTCTGTGTCACAAGATTCAGAAACCTCCAGCTGTGGGACATGACAGCGCCTCTTCGACCACTTTAGTCAACAATCAAGAAAACATGCAGATGCTTCAAAACTCTGCTGCTCTCATTTATGACAGCTCCAATAAGAAGAAAGTTTAAAACAAAGAACAGTTAAATAAACATGTTAAAAATGTATTGAGTACCCCAACATGTTTAAACAGTCCAATTTTGTCAGTCTAATTTTGCCACAGCTAGTGCTCATCTGTTTTGTCCTGATCTTACAGTCTATGGAGCAGTTTTATCTTTAAAACCTTTCGGAATTGTTTCAAGATTTCCTTAGACACCACTTACACACAATTTAACAACAAAATCTTTAAGAAAAAAAAAAGACTACTTAACTACTTTGTTGTACTTACAAGCAATAAATCACGTGTAAGTGATTTATTGCTTACAAGTGTTTTACAAACATCCAAGCTGTTTTTATGTCTTTTCCATGCCATAATAATAGAAAACTACTCATGCCTGCTTTCTGCCTAAAAAGGTTGACATCTGTACATCCAAACACACCTGATGACCCAACAAAGCTGTCCTTGATAAAGAGCTCCTCAATGAACTCGTCAAGCCTTTTCTCTTCAACTCATCCAGTTCTGACAGTGAGGGGAGGGCTTGGTTTAAGACCATTGTTTCCACGAATCTAATCTGTTACTGTTGAGTCTACACCCTTTTCCCAGACTGTGTCATGACTGACTTGTATTCTGCATAACAGTGTCAAAGCAGATTAAAATCAAATTAGATGATAGAAAAAGAAAAAGTTTTTTTTTTCTCTCCATATAGGAAGCACGGCATCTTCAGCTTTTCTCAAGCTTTTGCCTCTACCTGCGGGTTTTAGACAAAGAGGTAATTAGAAAAAGCTTGTAGGATTCTCATAATAATTATTAATGCCTTCTTAAAATGTAGACAACTTGTGTAGCATGAAGGGTGAACTTTATGACCTTATGGACCCAGTCTAACTCTTTCTGGCCAATTAAACTGCAGTCTCACTTGACATGTACTGGTTTAAGTTTATTTAATAACTTTAGCTTAAATCAGAAAACAACCTTTTTCCTTTACTGCATTAAAATGATATATTTTTGTATTTGTAACAGTGTGCAATAATTAGTTAAATAATTATAGCCTTTGCTGTTCTGCACTTTTAAAAGATGCATTCCATTTTATTTTATTTTCTTTTGATTGTTTTAAAGTCTGTTCGAAATAAAAATAAATAAATAAATAAATAAATAAAAGATGCACAACTTTAACAAGATGACATTAGCTCGCCTGCTGTGAGCTGCTTCACAGCATGAACAATCTTAAAATGTGTTACTTCAATAACAGTGATCAATGTCTCTCTTTTAGTTTCCACAATTTCACTACCCTCAGTTTTAGTGACTGGAAATGCTGTCCAACACCTGAACTTTTCTCTCTTGCAAAAAGGGAAATCATTGTGGGATTTTCAGCCTGACGTCCAGCAGTGTGCAGCAACAGACCAGCCCAAGTCTTATTTCCAGACAGAGAAAACACTGGCCTTTTATTTCACATCTTTTTAAAATGACTACCTTACGATATGACTGAAAATGGTAATGATTTTGAAACTATAACTTTTTAGATTTGTGGCACACCTTAATATGGGAAGATGGTTTAAGTCTAGCTTGGACTTCATGAATATTTCTCCCATTTTTGATAAAAACCCACCTGTTTAGAATTGTATTTGAAATGTAATCAAGTACAAATTTATTGATGGAACTTGACTTAATGCAGGTGTTTTGATTGTTGATTCTATGTTGCATTGTGTTTCTGTGTTTGTAATGATGTAAAGCACTTTGAAATGCCTTGCTGCTGAAATGTGCTATATGTAGAGGAGTGAAAAACAAGTTAGTAAACAAAACCAAGAAGTAAGAAAATAGGCACCCCAACATAATTTTTCATTTTGTATCTTTAATTTCTCATCGTAATAAGTTCTTTAGTGTTATTTCAGTTAGTCCGTGCAATTCTACACATGGCCGCTAGGGGCGCTGACGCGTTAAGTGACCAAGAAAGAGTGAGCACACCAGAAGAATAATCTTCCTGAGGAAAGACTCAACGGGTCGAGAAGCACCAGTAATATTTGATAAAGTCTTTTTGAGTGTCCTGATTTGAGCTTAGATGTAGACATAGTAAATAATAGTTTGTAGTGACTCTCTATCTGCGTTGATGAGTATAGGAAAGGGACATACAAAAAATCATCAAAATATTTTATATGAGATTATGGCGGTTCATCATAGGATATGTGAACAAAATAAAAAAGTTGTATTATTCTGGACTCCTGCTCATGTAGGTATTATGGGGAATGAAAGAGCGGACAGGCTGGCTAAGGAGACAATTAAAAAAGATGATATTGATATGCAAATAAAGTTATCTAAATCTGAAGGTAAAAGTATAATTTGGAAAGAAAGCAAGAAGATATGGGAAGATAGGTGGGTAAATGAAATAAAAGGAAGACATTTATTTAGAATACAAAAAACAGTCGATGTAGAAAGGATCAGAGGATTAAACAGGAGGGAAGAGATAATTATAAATAGAATACGAACTGGGCATAGTTTCCTAAACGGAACTCTTTTTAAGATGGGGAAACACCTTACTGGTTTATGTAGATTGTGTGATGAAGTAGAAACAGTGGAACATGTTTTGATTAAATGTAGGAAATACGCAAGTCAAAGAAGATTATTAAAAACAGAACTAGGTGTTAGTAGGGAATTGAAATTTGAGAAGGTGATCGATCAGCTGAATAGTATTGAGGGGAAAAAGAAGATTTTTCGTTTTTTAAAAAACACTGGGATTTTTAAGAGTCTTTGAGGAGTAGGTGGTAGGAGTCAATAGAGGGCAGTAGTGCAACATAATTGGATGCAAGCTGCCGTTAAAATCTAAAGAAGAAGAAGAAGAAAAGGAGCTCAACGTGTGTGTCTAGTCTTTTCTATATCGCAGGTCAGTAAAAATGTATTTTGATGCGTAAATGTGGTGTCCTTCAAGAATTAAGAGGTTATAGACTCGAGAGTCAACTGGTGGGTCACTTTGTACAGCTTTGGATGGACATTGTGTAGAAAACGGGACGTATTTCTGGAGGCTAACTAATGCTAATGCGAGCGAACATTGTACATGTTCAGCTAGCTGAGAAACAGTTGAAGGACTAGAGATTGAATTCATTTTGAACCTATTGTATTTTTCACTTTTGGAAACGGTAAAATATATTTTTCTGGTGTCTTTTCTTTATGGGTTATTTTAATAACACAGAAACAATGTTGTCAAACTCAATGAGTATATGTTGGGCAGAATAAAAATTGTAAAAGCTATTAAAATAGTTAAAAGCAAATCCATATGTTTTTATTTTGAAAGTTAAAAATATAAAAGGTCTGAGGAAAAGGGACAAGGTATTTGAGTTAAAACAAAGCTAATTGGTTTGGATAATTAAAAGCTATCTAAAATATTTTGCCATTCAATAAAATTCATGATGAAGCATGTTAAAATAATTCTCGTTCGGTTTAAAGGGATATTGCAGTCATTTGTAATGTAATGAATCGAAGGGTTATTTGTGTAAGTTATACAGTGATACCTGAAGTATTTGATATGAAGTATTGCATATGTAGTGTTGTATATGAAGTACGGTCATCATAAGAAGAATAAATCTTCCTGTAGAAGGTAAAAGGAGCTCAACGTGTGTGTCTTGTCTTTTCTATATCGCAGCATCACACGTTGAGGGAAGATCACCTACTACATTACCCTCAGCCATCCGAGGTTGCAGGGTAACATATACAAATAAAATTTGATTTGATTTGATTTTGAATTGACCCCTATAGTAAGAGAAAAATCTTTGGCTAAGATGCTGCTGTTGCTGTTTCTTTCTGGTTTACAGTGAGTACAATCCCATTGCCAGAGTTTATGTTCAATCGAAAGAAAACAGACACTAAAAAATTCTGTTGGTTCATCCTTGTTTGCTTGAATTTAAAATAGAAGCTTTCAAATTATTATATGGTTAGAAGTGGTCTGCTTGAATCTGCTTATTATACTCATCTGTTGCTAGCTTGATATTTAACATGTAAATGGTCTTTGCACTTTGGCGGAAAGCAGTTTCTCTTTTACAACATTTAGAGAACCTTGGGTCTGTGCACTTATTTGTTGTTCTGAGTGCACTGTCAGAAAAGGACAGTGCTTCTGCATAATATTCAATAATGTTATGCAAAAGCAAATATTCACAATATTTTCACAGAAGACAAATCTTTTGCAAAGTTGTTTTTGTGTTGAATGAAGGGAGTTTAAAATTTTCATCATTTGAGGGAAATAAAATTGCAGCTTTTTGTGACATGTCAGTCATGAACTATTTTTTACAGATCTTGACACTAAAATTGGATCTAGCGTGCATTTTCTAGCGATCTACGAATTTCTTATGTCAGACAAAATCTTAGATTTGGGTTATAAAATGCAAGATGAAAAATGTTTTTCTAATTCAGTGCACAGATAAGCAAGTTCTACTTTTAGTTTGGTTGACTTAAACAATCGGGGTCCTCATGTTAAGTGCTATACATTTTACACTAGCTGATGATTTCTAATGATAAAAATGTTAATCTCTTTAAATTTAGTTTTCTGGATGTTTTCCACAACTAATGAGATGAGACAGTAAAGAAAAATGAGAGACATTAATGTAGTTACAAAACCAAAATCCTTCATGAATTTAAAATGCTTGGAAACAAATCAGTATTTAAAGATTCCCATCAGTGAAAGAGGAGCTGAGGTCTCCAAATTTGGTCACTCGCTCAGTGTTTTAAGACATTCCTTTGCCATCTGCTTTTAATAGCCATCAAACTCTGCTTTCAATCAACGTTACGTCTTGTTGCTTTGGATTATCTGTTGTGGGACTTAAAAAAATGACAATTTAAAAAGATTATTTTCTTAATTCAAAAAATATGACATATTGTGACTAAGCTGAAAAAAATGTGGCTTAGACAAATTTATTTTTTTCTTACTTTTTGTTAATTATGGCCACTCAAAAACAACTGTTGAGATCACAAATATCTATCGAAGCCCATTTTCTTCTGTATTATCAGCTTCTTGCTTGAAAGTCCAGTTGGAGCATGGACTATGTCCAAATTAACCATGGTGCAAACAAGAATACACTGCTTTAATGTTTGAGAGGCCATTAATGAAAGCACAGCGCTTGAAAGAGTTTCACTGATTGCGTCTCTTATCCCAGTGAGGAGTGGGACCTTTCAAAAGAGGAAACCATTTATCTGCGGAGAGGACTGCAGAGCTTGCCTGGAGAGCCTCACTGTGATGCTCTTATCATGAAAAACTTGAGGAGATTCAGTTTGTAAAGGCACTCATTTGATCTCAGTTGGTTGTTGGACTGTCCACTGTCAACTGCTGACCTTATCAGTTTTATATATCCAGGATATTTCACCATCTCCCCAGGATGATTAACTGCGCCATTATTATTTTGCAACATGCACGCTCAGCCATGACAACAGCATGCAGATTTAAGGTTGAGGACTCACTTGGCTTGCTATAAAGAATCTGTATTTGTGTGAAAGGTTTTCACCCAGTAAATATTTCCATGAAAGCCTCTCCAGATTTGGCTAATTCTTTTGCTTGAGAAGCAACAGCGAACTGTGATCATACACAGGGTTCTTTCTGTGGAGACTTATTCCCACAACTAGACTTCTGAAAACAGATGAAAGACCACATCTGGACTGGCAAGGTGGCCCTTAGCAGGTCCACTGAACCATTGCGTGCTATCTGCTCGATCTTCTGAAACCTCAAGGTGAAGGGGATGAACAAAAACACATG
Organism: Xiphophorus hellerii; assembly: GCF_003331165.1. NCBI lineage: Eukaryota > Metazoa > Chordata > Actinopteri > Cyprinodontiformes > Poeciliidae > Xiphophorus > Xiphophorus hellerii. The sequence continues at coordinate 18,534,996 of NC_045677.1, read as the reverse complement.
CAACTTGCTAGCAATTTCACACTGCAGAGGCAGGTCAGGTCAGGCTCCTTCCCTGTTTGTTTCAGGATATTTCTTTGAACCTTGAGGCCAGAAGTCTGCTAAGTCCATCATAAACACAACATGAATCTTTCTGCCTTCTCCGGTATGTGACCACAACTAACACTCTGAGATTTATAGTGCTCAAAGATGTTAATACAGCATGTAAAAATAGCTACAGTTTTAGCTGTTTATACACAATAATCACAGAGGATGTGAAAAGTTTTAAAACCCGTTAAAGTGCCAGATTTTTTGTGATGTAAGAAACATACCTGTCATAAATCTTTCATATTTTTTTATTTCATCTTTAATGTGATGTACTTAGTGTACAATTTTACTGGAAAACAAACACATCTACTGGAGGGAAAACCATAAGAAATGAAAGAGCTACTACTTGGTTGCCAAAGTGTCCAAACGTTTAAACTACTTTACTTAAACAACATTCAGATTCTGATTCTGATTCAGCATTCAGAATTTTTGGTAGTTGTTTGCCACCATCTTACATCTTTATTTGGCGATGTTTGCCTAATATACCTTACAGAAGTTCTTTAACGATCAGAAACTGAAACCTCTTGCAACTGCAAAGACTAATACTGTCATCACTACTTTTTGGTATCCTTGTGGTGTTGTATTGCTGAGGCACAGGATATTTTTTTGTTCCAAATTTAACTTGTTAAATTGTTTTAAACGGTTTAGTTTAGTTTCATCTGACCAAATAAATAATTCCACGTGGCTTTGGAAGTTTTTTGCTAGACCTTGGTGTTTTCTTTAAAGGAAAAGGTCACTGTCTTTAAAAAGTACTCTGGAGTACAAAGAAATGTAGAATACAAAAGATTGTTGTTCTAAGTAGAAAACCACCAGCACTAAAAAGAAATTCCTGCAACTCTTCAATGTTCTCTTTAGGATCTTTGCAATCTCCCTGGCTAGTTTTGGTTTTATATTTTAAAACATAAAATGCTATAGAGGATGTTCTTGTACCCTGCTGCTGGCGGATATGCTTGTTTGACAAGATCATGTTGACCCGTTGTGACCTCCTTGCAAACATTAACTCTAGCTAAGGGTTCTATATAATTGATGGCAGGTGTGTACAAAAAATATGAAATGCTTGAACTGAATTAAAAGAAATTGGTTTGTTTTTCTGATGTAGAAAATACATTTTTCTGAAATAAGAATATGTTGTGAAATTACTTATCTTGGCCTTATTTTGTTTTACAAAAATTGGCATTTTAACATGGATTTGAGGACTTTTGAAAGTCACAATAAAGCTAGTGGGAACTAGTTGAAACAATGGATCAGATTTCTCGTTTGTGCAGCCTTAAATTTGACTGAAAATAATGTCAAATTTAATATGGTGGTATCTCACCACATTTGTGGTACCAATATGGTGTAACAAAAAACCAATAGACATATTTTAAAGACATATGTTACCAAACTTCTTTTGAAAGGGAAGTCTGGTTCTCCCTGCTTAGGGTGCTGCCAGACAATGGATGGATGGAAGGATGTAGCTGACAGGCAAAAAAGACTAAAATGATAAGCCAAGCCAGTTTGGATCAACCACCAGACAATTTTATAAAGTGAAAATTTTGACAAAATTATTATTAAAACAGAGCTTTGGATAACAAGAGAATAAAAAGCAAGACAAAAAACAAAACAAAAAGAAAAACAAAACACAATCAAAGACAATGAACACTCTACAACAAACAAATGAAGTATGACAAAAAACCAAAACAAACATTTGTTCCAACTGTAGCCACTTTCTTATTTAAGTCAATGCTTTATTAATGCATTTTGCATACTGTAACATTTAGATGAATGTTCCAAACCAGTAAATTGCAGAAAAACGCTTTTTATTAGCACCTAATTTCTATAAAAGAAATTAAACTTCAGACAAAAAAAGCTAAATCTACGATTTACAAAAAAATAATAGTAAAAACATAATGTGTTTCTATTGTTGTTTTTAGTCAGATTAATAACCGTATAGTTACCTTATTTTAAGATGTGATGACATAGTATGTTGTTAAGTAATCTCAAACTGTTGTAGTATATAAAATTTACGAGTAATGTTCAGCCTGTTTAATATAATTAGTACTAAATGTCAGACAACATAAACAAATATATGTTCAGGCACTTAAGAACTGATTTTCTGTTTATTACAAGTCAATTATTTTTTTGTATCACAAAAGTAACAATATCATAAAATAAACATTGTAAGTCCAAACACTGGACAAGTGCACAGTTTGAAATGTTCCTTTCATAAATTACTCCAGTGATTAACAACCAACTGTAATGTGTTTAGGAAAACGGTGATTTGAGACTCAGTTGGCTCTGTCTGTTCATATCTCTATTGCTGGCCTCCAGCATCTCTGATATTACTTGCTTTCGCCCACTGTTTGTAATCATGTTATCTATGTGGAGCCCTTCCCCTCCCAGCTGGTTGGCAGAAGCCAACTTCTAACTGTTGGATGAAAGGCATCCAATTAGGAGGAGACATGTAGGTCGTAATGTGGAGATTTTTCCTGACAACGCTGGTGGTCATCAAGGCTGGCTGTACAGCAAACTCTCATACTGTGGGAAGTGTACATGTTCCTGTGAGATGAGGACTTGACTCAGAAATGATTCCAGTTTAGACTTTAATAGCATTTTACACCAAGCCTTTCGTATATTATTTTAATAGGGGAGCAGAGCTGACGTAAGGAGGGAGCACTGTTCTGATGGCTCTAAAGGGAGGGGAAACCAAAAGGTTTTCCATTGTCTCAAATTAAGTTGGCAGTAAAAATGGTTTACTTAGATTCTCACTGCATGCTGTAATTTGTGAGCATTATATTGATAACCTGCATTCAGCCTCACTCGTGTGTTTTGTCTGTTCTCTGTTGTAATAAGAAATGATGGCATAACTGAGTGAAGCCAAACGGAATACGATTTCAGCCAGACGCTTAAGTGAATCACCAACTGTGTTGCATGTGAAGTGTACATTTGCGTGACTTGCTGTTTATTGCCCACATTCAACTTCGTGACTATCCTCAATATCTGTGCCAAGTCTGAGGCCACGTTTCTAAATCTCTTCCCTTTGTTGGTTGGGAAAGTGGCTTGAGTTCCTTCCCTGGCCTTTTCTGTTCTGCTTCACAGTCACTTCATGTCGTGGGATGTAACATGTGGATGCACTGTATTCAGTTATCTTCTGTCATTTTCTTTTTAATATCTGCACAATATGTTCATGAAGCTTCATAATAAAAGCTCTGAAATTATCCTTTGGAGCCTTTGTGCTCGTTCATCTGTGTTACAAGTTGATTTTTTTTCTTCATTGTTTTTGCTCCTCAATCTTAAAACCCAGAAATGACAAGATGTCAGAGCTTGTCTGTGACATGTCACAGATGAATACCAGACAGGCTTTGTTCCCCCTTTGCTCCAAAACAGTGGGTTCATCCCAGTAAGCTCCAAGTTATCGCTCAGCTCTGTGAGAAATATGCAAAACCATCTGGAAAACAGACCAATTTTTAAATTAAATGAGACAGGAATTTATTGAGTATATTGTAAAAATATGGAGCAAAGGTGTCAGTCACACAGCAAAATCTGACACAAAGCAACAAGAAATGTGTTAAAATAACAAGTAGCATTTATTTTGGAGTGCCTTTCATGTTCTATTTCATGGTATTGAGTAGGTTGGACATGGCAATCTCTTGGCTGTGTCACAACATCAAATGGGCTTGGTGTTTTCGCCGGAAAAAATCTTTTCATTTAAGCTTTCTCATCACACAACATACACAGAGAAAGACATACAGAATGAGATATGGAATTTTCCAGGACTTTCTATGTTTTTCCTGTGACTACAATACTTTTTTCTTTTTTTTCTTCCTGCATTGTAAAAACACTTGACAGAATATTTATTGTGCTGTACACTTTGTACAAGAGTCAGTGGACATTGTTGTCTTCCTTTATTTATGAATTTGTCCTGTAATTGAAAGCAGATCGTTCACGTATTGGTGAAAAAATGTCAAAATCAGGTATCAAACATATTGCAGGCAGAAAGTTCCAGTGAGACACTCATAGGGTTGACTGATCTATTGTTTGAACAGTATGCTTTAAAGAGGCAACACCTCCTATCTGCCTTCCTCTTTTTCTTTTTTTACATCCCCTTAAATAAATTGTAATAGACTTATTTAATATATTAAGACACTCTTAATTGTCTTTTGCTTCATCTTCTCTGTATTTTTAAAAGTTTATTATTTTTTTATGATCAGAGCCAGATGCTTTGATTTTCACTCTCTTGTTTAGTAATTATACATTCTTGCATGCTTGGGCAAGCAAACCTCAACGGCTAGCACTGAGTACAGATCAAACAAAGTAATATTCAGCAATATTTTTAATAATGCTTCCAGGAATTGAAGACTGTTTCCAGGATCATTCTTCAATAGACCCATCGCCAGCTGTTTGGAAACTCAAAGATTCAACCTGTCCTTATATTAAGGAGGGTTTCTAAAACTACGGCCAGAAAAGGCACAATGCTGCAAAATGTGTTGTAAAAGGAACCTGTTCTCTGACATGCAAAGCCTTCATTTAAGCTGTTAAAGAGTAAGAGAGAAGGCAAGACTTTCAGGAGACAACAAGAAGGCTAAATCGAGTAAAGTCAATTTGCTTTGTTTTATTCTTTTGAGCTTTCAACATTTCTAAGTTATAGAACAGCTGGTCTTGGAAAACTTGACAGGTTTTGGGAAATAGGAGAGTTAAGGATTTACATTTTCATGGGAAACCAGCCCCCTGGTTTACGTTTTACTTTGTACAGAGGTTTGGGTTCTCAGCTATTGAAAAACAATTTCTTACTGATAGGTTGGACTCTGCAGAAGGTTAAAATTTTACCCAGTTGCTAGTGTTTAGCTGTGACGTATATAATGTGTCAGTTCAATACGTATGAAGCTTACCAGAAATTGCGTGAGATCTAAACAACCATCCTCCACTACAGAGAGAAGTGCTGAGCCGAACAAGATGGATGTTAATGTCAGCTATTATGGGGTGATGGTAGCAAGAGTGGAAGGCGTTTGTCCCATAATCGGTGGGTTGCTGATTCAAGTCGTGTCTCTATCATTGAGTCCTTAGTCAAAAAACATCATCTACCTTGTCTGCTGGTGGTGGTCAAAGGGCCTGGTGGTGACAGTCTTGCTTCTGCTCCAGGACAGCTTTGACTACAATCCAGTAGCTCGCCAACAGGGTGTGAATGTGTGCACTGATAAATGAATGAACACAAATGAGAGGCTTCTTACCATTTTTTAAATCATTTCATCTAATTTTCTGCTCCTGAACTGATTCACTTTTATCTGTCTGGATCTGATGTACTTGAGGGCTCTCAGTAATTTCTCTTTCAGAACAAAGGCCCTTTTGCACTTCATGACCCTAATCACATCTATGACGTACGGGTGATACTCTGCAGTCTGTCAGCTTTCTAATATCTGGAGTCGACACAGCACATCAGCAGACTGCTACTAGCGTCAGGAGGTTTCAGCCGACAGCGTCTGTAAAACTGGGAGGAGGTGTTCAGACAGCAACAATTAAGAGTCCCATCTGAAGAGGGATCATCATTTCAGTGCCACTTTTATATACTTTCCCACAGCCTGTCCCAAGTCCACAGGGACAGCTGATCTTATCAACGTCCAAATGTGTTTACCTAACATGTTAAAAGCAAAATATCTTGAAGAAAATAAAGTGATGTTAACCACATGAAACAGAAACCATCAACTATGCCACCATTGTCATGTTATTTGGAAAATATTATTTGTATTTTTGGGTTTTCCAAAGTCACAGGAGACAGCAAATCCCCCTCAAAAGTTCATATCTAAAACTGATACAAGTGGAGCTAATCCAAACACTGGCCCACCCTGTGATTGAATTTAATTACTTGTGGCCTTCCTGACATCTTATTCACTCAAGAAGGTTTTGCATCACTTTTTACAACCAAAAAGTGTAAAGCAGTATCTATGCATGTCTTATAAAACCCATGACTTTAGCTCTAATTTATAAACTCTCTTTATAGTCATTACAGTATTGTTTGTCAATCCAGCTCGACCATGGTTATGAGGTGAGGCTGGGTTCAGCACAGATCAAGGGGTCATATCCTTCAGTATTTGTCAAGTTGAAATATTGCTGGCAGGATAATTGAAAGGCATGAGGTTGTCAAACTGGCGGCACAGGCACTTTAGAGAACGTTGTTTTCCTTGGGAGCACAGTGAATCTCAGACTGCTGCTTTCTCTTTTTCCTGTATGGATTTCACATTTGCATGGAAAAATCTTTCTTGTGTGTTTGGATTTCCATTGTGTGGACAATATAAAGGGCGCTGGGATGGGATGTGGGAAAAGGGAGTGTGCAGTTTTCTTAAGTGCATGTTTTGATGTCTGCATGACAGCCTTGGTCAGTGGCTGATGTCAGTGCATGCACAAAGTTAACTCAATCTTCTTTCCTGCTCTAAAATCCACCAAGGAAAACCAATGGAAGTCTGCTCCGGCAGATATCCCACAAAACAAAAAAAATGCTAAACACTTCCATTTTTTATAATAATTGGTCATTATGCAAAACCTGGAGCAGTTTAAGCAGATGTAAAATCAAACATTTGTGGTTGCAAAGATCTAAAATTGATGGAAAGCTACAAATTGATCAGGAATTTTTGTTATGTGAACTGTAAACGGACCTGCCCTTTCATTTAAAAATAAGGGCTGATTTTTATATGCCCGTGGTTCCTTAAACACTGTTTTGAAAGGAAGTATCTCAGTCTGATGATTTGTCCTGACAAATTGTGGTCCCTGACCAATTGGGGGGAAACTATCCATGAGCATTTTTTACCAAAGTATTTACCAAACCTGGAAATAGATTTTTCCTTGAGAACTATTCAGTGTTTTGTTTACCCCTAGGTTAATTATTTGCAAGATAATGAAAAATAAAATAATTTAAAAAACTTTTTATATCTGCTATAAAATCCAAAAGAAGCAGCTTTATAAATAAAACTGTTTCTATAACATGGCTTTTAAATTTCTTGTCTATTCAAACATACTGTGTGCCACCATTTAGAATCCTATTCCTCTTTTTTCCCAGCATCCAAATGAGTTCATCAAGGCTCCATATTAGGACCTATACTTTTCACTTCCTTTACCATATAATATTTGTCGTAGTTTGTGAAAAGCTGAATTACATTTCTTTGCAGATGACAATTACCCAGATGTTCCAAATGCTCAAATTTCTTCAGTTTGCCTTTGTTGCTGTTTTCTGAAAATTAGCACAACTTAATTTGGTGTTAAGCTGAAAAGACAGGAAGTTCTGAAAAATTGTCTAAACAATAAATGATCAAAACTATTCCAGGGGCAACATTGAAATTGCAAATTCTTAAAACACAATAAAAACACAATGAAAGGGTTGTTTTTAGTCAAATCTTAAATTTTGGATCATTCTTAGTAATAAGTCTAATTTTTCACTCCCTGTGAGAAAACATTCAACTTCCTCAATCACCTTGTTTTTGTTGTGGTGTGGTTATCTGATATGTATAAATACAGTGGTGGTATACTGTTGTCAAATCATACTGGTTGCCATGAGCTGTTGTTGCGTTTCATTTTGTTGTTAGATGTGGAAATCACATAGAATCCTGATCTCTGTTTGCACTTTTGAAGACGCAAATTAGTTCTCCGAAAAAAAAAATTCTGAAGAAGGGAGAAAGAGAAGGCAGAAAAATGAATTGAGTTGAAGAAGAAAATAATGAAGAAAGGAAAAAAGGAAAGAAAGACTGGAAGAAGGGAGAAGAAAAGAAAAATGGAAGGAACCAAGATAACAATGAAGAAATATGAAAAAGGGAAATGGAAAAGGAACCAAGGAAAATGAAAGCAGGAGGAAAAACTAAAGCAGAAAAAAATAAGGAAGGATGGGTGGAAGATAAAGAAAGATGAAAGAAAAAAATCCCAGGGAAGTAAAGCAAAAAGCTGGTAAAGAAAAATGAAGGATGAAAACTAGCAAGACAAGAAGAAATACACGTTCTTTTTTTTTTTTTTTTTAAGAATGAAAGGAACAAATTCATTACACATAAGACTGTGTAAAGGTTGGTTTACATCACTTTATTTTTGTCTTGATGCTTTGATTTTAACATTTTAGGTAGGTATGTTTTGCTTTTGATAATATCAGCCATTCCTGTGGGCTAGACTTAGACCCAGAACAGATTTAGTGAAAAAAAGGTGAATGACATGTTTACAAGATAAGTGAAGGACATATTAATGAAAATAAATCAATCAATATGTACATTAATTTGAGGGGATGTTTGTGACGTGGACTCTGAAACTTTGATAAAATTTGTTATGACTAAATTTATATCAAAAACAGATTTGCTGCTTCATTGCCTGAGCATTTCATCATTTCTGCTCCATGGCCTTGTATGAAGTCTTTGACCTTCAGCGGGTGTTTTCTCCAGATAAAACTTCCGTAAAACCCAGCGCCCTTGCTTTCCCTGTTCTTCTCTGGGTTCCCATTTTTATTGCTTTTCCGTCTTTTTTTTCCCCTGGTGGTCCAAGTGCCTCTATGACCATGGGGTGTTTAATAAGTGTAGACATTTCCTTTGTTAGAGGAAACAATAAATCGCAGTTCATTATTTTAATAAACAAAATGTACTACAATCTTTAAACAGCTAATGACAGAAAAGTGTGTTTGGCACATGCATGTAACAATGAAACACTAGGCACTGATATCCTATGAAAAACATGGGAACCATAATTTTAACTGAATATTTGCAGGGCAATGATTGATTTTTATTAGATTTGGTTATAAAAGGACCTGACCTGATAGTCATCACTCAAAAGCTGGTGACTTAATATTTGAACATGAGGTAAACATCTGTAACTAAAAATAAAAACACACATAAATAATGTCAAGCCCCATGTAGCTCTGACACTGTCAAAGGTATATGAAGCCCTTTTGGAATCGGGGACTAGAATACCTTTCACTTTGCCCTGACTGATGTCACCTCCGCAGGCTAAATAAAACCACCCTGGATCTGGTTACACGTGCAAGTGAGCTGAAAGATTAAGCTGTCAACTGCTCCCTAAAGTGAGACAAACACCATAGGACAGCTTCAAGTATTCAAAGTACATCAAAAGGTGCAAAGCATTGCACCTCTTGTAAAATTTGAGCCCTTCTCCCAAATGAATTATGAAGTCAAAAATGTTTAGAACTAGGCCAGTCCTGAGTGAAACCAATGTGATTACCAGCTATGAAACAGAGATCTAGCTAAAGGGACAATAACTAACGGCAAGTGAAAGTGCTTGATTATGCAGTTGATGAAAATACAACTCTTGGTGCAGAAGCATAGTTGTTTGCTTATGTCCTTTCATTGTGAAGCAGAGATCACACAACTATGAATTGTTCCCTTGCTAATAGGAACAGGAGATGGGACAGGTTACTTTTACACTGCTGATGATGAATGGCTACAATGGTCCAGAACAAGAGTTTCACTATACAACCCCTAGAATATACAGGGCAAAGAGTGTGGTTATAAACTACAGTACTTAAGGTTAAACATCCAATGAAATAGGACAATTAAACAGAACACCAAACCTGAGGAAATCTGCAACACAGTATATGGAAGAGAAACAATTTAAGAATATTTGTGACCCTATAATAAGATTACATTTTAGTCTTTTAATATAAAAGTAGTTCCAATCTAGACTAATACTGAAACCTGATAAACAAGATTTTTATGATTAAGTGCAAGATGTAAGTAGATGGCTTGGACGGAAGGGCAACAACTTTGTAATTATTTGTAGTTTAAAACCAGCTTTAAAGCACAATTAAAGGTAAACATTTAAATCGTATGAAATCACTCCAATACACAATAGCTTTAAACAAAAAGCAATTTAAAACTCAATCGTGAGCCAGTGCCAGAGCTTAAGGCTGGATTTTCCAGTTGAAAGACAGCTATCCCATCACTTGTTGTGTAAGCCGTCTGACCACAGTAACTCTGGCAGCAGGAGTGCCAACACGGGATGAAAGATAATCCAAGATCAAAATACAAAAGAAAATGAAAAATATGACATGGAAATATCTCATTTGTCTGGTTTTCCATCTCTGCACACTAAAAGCCAAACCAGCAAGGCGGACCCTTGAACCCAGGGGTTTTCTCTTTGTTGAGGAAACTGCCACTCATTCTTTTTTTTCCCATTTGCGTGATCAGGGTGACCACGGTTAGGATTCCCCTCTATTCTTCAAAGTGGAAAATTACAGTTTCTCTGGACAACAACTTCCAGCCTCACAGAATACCCTGAAACTTAGAGGGGGAAAAAGGAATTTCCATAAGGCTTGATATAAACATAATTGTTTCACTCAAAACCAATGATGGCTAGATGTGATCATGTTAGATCAGTGGTAAAAAACAAAAGAGCAGCCAAAACATTTGAAAACATTTAAGTACAAGCGCAATGAAAAAGCAATCACCCTCAGACAATTTTCTTCTGTTTTTGTGTTTCCCTCACTCTGAAAATTTTAAAGTTGCCAAACAAAGCTTAGCGGAGTATATACAAAATTCCTGTTTTCAGATTATGATTTCATGTAATGGGGGGGTGGGAAGCTACAACAAGCAGAACCAAAGCTTCCAATGTGTAACTCAGAAGCTTCCAATTTTGAGTTATTTATTTACTTTTGCAAAAGAAAAAAAAAAAAAGACTGGGATTTTTTTCTCCCAGCTTGGACCTGATTTGTAGAACATGGGTCCAGTTCAAGTAGCTTAGGCCACTGGTGGCACCTGTCTCCTCGTCAGCACCAGGCTGGGGAGACTGCCTTGCTACTCTTGATCCCTCCATTAATTATTTTCAAAGCAGCAGGGATTTGTATCACTCTCATGCAGGCGCCTGTGGTGCAGCAGCTCCCTTATGAAAGCAGATTGGCTTTTTTCCCCCTCGTGCCTTTTGGAAAGAGAGTGCTACTGTGGACGAGAGCAACACAGCACCAGAAACCCAAACAGATACACCGACCTGCAGTTTTAGTAATTGATAGTGTCACAAACAGTCTTGCTGTTAGAGATTGCTTAGTTCAGCTCTTTCTTGGAAAAAAATATTTTTCTTAACATTTTTGTTTCACAGATATGAACTGATCTGAAGAGTTAATTTCAATGCACTTATCACTTGATTAGGTCTCCTGTTGCATGTTCAGTGCAGCATAGGAGGTGATCAGAGAAGTAGTAAAAGCTGACATTTCTTTGATGGCTTTGAAGGAAGCATGAAGTGCTCTAAAATTTTGTTGTAGACAGCTGCTTTGATTATTGACTTCAGAAAATAGCATTAAGAAATAGCATGGAACACAGCAGGCAGGCCGGTGATCATACTCATACTCCTTACCTTGAACACACCATTCCTGTTGTGACACTTTTCTCCAGACGGGACTGGGAAGACAGATGGAGTCATGCAGAGCAACACTAGAATTAAAGCTAATGTTAACAGACACCTTCCATCCAGTCTGATTGAGTTTTTATGATTAAGTATGCATTGTATGTTTGTTGACAAAGATAACTGCACAATACAAAAGTAATACTAAAAAGTTGCAAAGAGTCTCAATAATTTATCATTCAATTTACATGATTTTCTATTAAAGAAGTCTTAAAAAGCGTTTAAAAAAAACAGGATATGGAAGTCACAAATTTCTGGTTTTCTGAAGATAGATGACTATATAAAACACACATCAGCCATTTAAAATGCTTTCTAAATAAATTTGACTGCATTTTGACTTTGTTCATTTTTTATATTTCTTATGTGTAAGCCGCAAGAAATTTAATTTAATTATTTACATTATAATTAAAATTAAGAAAATCAACTACAGCAAGAAAAAAAAGCCAATATAGAAAATTTAAAAAATGTAAAAAAAAATATATATAAAAAAAGGTCAAGCAGACATTCCCACCTCAAACATGGTGTGAAACTGCATATATACTTTATTCCTTGTAGTTATTCTTAATAACTACAAGGATTTACAGTGTAAAGGTTGTTAAGATAACATTGACACTTGTAAAATAAACTTCAGTGAATATTAAAAAGTTACCCATTAAAAGACTAACTATTTCCACTGTCCTCAGAAAAGATGAAGAGATTTAAAATAGCAGGACAAAATGGATTTCAAGTCTTTTAATAATTAACTTGGTAAGCCAATATAAAATCAAAGTCATCTCTGTTCTCTTGGCTCTTCTATGAATCCATCTCCCCATCCAGGATGTAAAATCCTAGCCGCTTTGAAATAGGTGAAATGTTATGGTTCAGCAGACCATAAAACACACAGAAACTTGAACTGTGACCTTTACCATACAGTGGCCTATTTTCTGTGTTCTTTGTTTTACATAGAAGTCAATCCAGATCATTAATTTTAATGGCCATGGACTTCTTTGTCCGTTTCTGATACAAAGCACTTAACATTCCACATGTATTTCTGTTTAGTCCTAAACCTGAAATGTCTGACCAATAAGTTGTCGCACTCATTGCATTGTTATTAAGATGCTGAGTAAAGCAAGAAGGCCTCATTCTTGGTCTGTATTTGTTCTGCATTTTGTAATGTCACTGATAACATAATTCCAAGTTAGTTTATCCACTTACAGCCAGACCAGCAAAATGTTGTAAATGTATGAGAAAAGATTTTAATCCTAACGTCTAATGTCTAATTGAGTAAGTCACTCAATTAGACTACATTTGAGTGACTTAAGGTTATTTCTTATGTCCTTCAAGCTCCTCCCATAGCGTTTCTAGCTTTTTGACTTTGTCACTTTATGTTTATGTTAGTCTTTGTTGTCTGAATCTGTCCATCTTTCTTTAGTGATTCTAGCTAGGTTATTTCTTTGTTTAGTCCTTCTAGTTACTCTAGCTCTGTGTTCTAGAATTCCTATCTTTAGATCAGCCTTATTTACATTATATTTATAATATTCCTAGATCCCGTATGTTACCTCCCTCACTCTTTTGTGTAGAGCCTGATAGTTTCCCTGTGCCATTTCCTCCCAGCCCCTGAGCTAGCTCCTGCTCCAACTGCTCCCACTTGCAATCAGTTATCTCATTAAGCCAGCTTCTTTGTGTCCACTCTCAACTTCACAGTATTTAACCTTCTCATTTTCACCCACAACTTGCCAGATCCTCGTCTTATGTTATGTCATTGTTTCTCACCGGTTCTACCAGTTTTTGAGACTTGTGCCATTACTCACCTGTGACTTTGGACTTAGTATTTTCTATTTATTCATTAAATCTACAAACTCAACTTCTGCCTCCGCCTCTGCAACTAAGGGACATAGTTATGTTGAGCTTGCTTTCTCATCACAATGCTATTGGCTCAGACTTTCAAAGGACAAACTGACAGCTTTTTCCTCATTCACTGAACTCAGATTTGCATTATTTGCTGGTTTTTCAACTGTTAACTTTATGTGGCCTCTCTGTCTTTTTCTTTTCAATTTAAAGGCATTTAAATAAATTTAAATGCCCTTAAAGGAACATACAAACTTTATTGTTCCATTTGCTCTAGCACTTCTATTACCTTTATTAATTAATGAAGTAAAGGCCTATGATAAGTTAACACCTATTCTGAAATGATCATCATTATCAGCAATAATTTAATGCCTACACCTTGCAATCCATGAGGTAGAAAAGGAAATGTATGTCACTAACTGACTAACGGCAGGGGTGCTGTTCCTTTTTATTGCCTACAGGTAAAAGGCCTTAAAGTTATCCCCTCTGCATCCCAAGGGGATCCTAGGAAAACAAACCACCATGTTTGACCTTTGCAGAGACTCTTGTAGCAACAGGCTCCTCTTACAGCTCATATCAGCTTGCAGTGAAGTACAAACAAGGCTCAGAAATAGTAACTAAATAGACAAGCTGAGCAGTCTGACATCTGCTGGGAAATGTGAACGCAATCCAAATGCAGACTGTAAATCAGTAAAAAGGGAAATGTTTTTTTTTTGATGCACCAATAATTGTTTTTTTTTTTATAAAAAGCATGTATTTTTATGCACTTAAGTCAAAACAATAAAAAACATTAAAAGTCAAAGTTTTTCAACTTATATTCACATTGACACAGGAGGCGATGGTACTGCCAGGAGAGCACCCCATTACTACTGATTTTATAAATATTCAGGCTTAGCCACATTAAGCTGATTTTGGTACTTTACTCTGCTGGTCTGCTGTGAACACTTGAGTGTAAATCAGCTTAATTTGTTCTGTGCCACTCTGCGCAAGCTTTGCAATTCCCCCAAGATATTATCATTGTGTGAATTCGCAGTTAAGTCATCATGAATTTTGTCTCGTTTAACAAATAATTTAAGGTTGTAATGTGGGGTTTTTCACTTCACCGCAGAAGACGGTTTATTTGAATTTGGTCGGGTGTGTTTTAAACCTCTGGATATAAAAAAAGACTTCCCTCATCAGCTGGGAAAATCTCTGCAAATCTGTGATAATTGATTTGGGAAGGAAAGACCCTCAAAATCCTGGCAGATGTGAGTTATGGGTGGTGAAGTATCCAGGACCAGGTTATTGTGGCGAGACAAGCGGAGATATTGTGGTCAAGAAATAGGCTAAACTCTCACGGTGAAGCATAGTGATCCCTGTGGCTGGCTGAAAGAACAATTACAGGAAGATTAAAAATGCTTTGAGAACAAACACGATCATCATTATTACGAGCAAGAAATAGAGATATTTGTTTTTCCACCAAATGCTCTCCGCCACTTTGGATTTTAGACATTTTTGTGGAGTTTAGAATGCCAAGCAGAAGTCTGGGATTCATCTCTGACCCTGCTCTTAAGGTGCTGCTTGAAGCATGCTGTGAGAAGGAAATCTGATTCTTCTTTAAAACAGACCAAAAGGGGTGCGTGTGTGTGTGTTTCCTATTAAGACCTTACCATCAATTACAACTAATGTTGAAACTTTACACGGTAAGTGACAACTTGTTCCTGCTTTGGTACTGAAGAAGGAAAAATGACCAAAATCATTATAAGTCTAGAGTCCATGGAATGAATATTTACTCATAATTTCAAATTAAGTGGATGGGTTTCAGTCTAATTAAAATGCTTGGAGTAAAACACTCAGATTGATGGTCTCACATCAGATGAGACCAAAATAAAACTCCTTGGCTTTCATGAAAAGTTGTGTGGCAGAAAAATAACACTACACATCACAAAATATAAATTCTCTTCAATGAAACATAGTGGTGGCACCATCATGCTGTGGGGATGCCTTACTTTAGCAGAAACAGGGAAGCTAGTCAGACATGAGGACAGCTGTATTAGACTGGAAACTGGTATGGAGATTTATGGATAATTAACATCATAAACATTCTGAGCTACAATGGATCATTTATATCAGGAGTGCCCAAGTCCAGTCCTCAAGAGATGCAACCCAGTAATTTTTAATGCAGCCCTTCTCTAACATACCTGGATCAAATGAACATCTCATTACCAGGCCTTTGCAGAGTTGAGATACAGCTGGTGAGGGAATTCAGGCTTTTTGAGTCAGGTGTGTTGGAGCAGGGATGTATCTAAAAATTACAGGACTTAGATCAAAGGAAATTCATGTTTTGTTTTGTTTGTGTTTTTTTAGTTTAAATGGTTGAAAAAAGACAATTCATTTGAGCCAAAATTTACCAATTTAAGAATATTTTAACTTTCCATAAAAAGAAAAGAAACTCATCCCCTAAAAAAATTCTGAAAGTGTTCATTTCAACTATTGGCATGCTAAATTTGTACCATTCATAAACTGAGGTTGGTGCCACACAAAATTTTTCTAAGGGCAGGAAATGACCTGACTGCACTTTGGACATCCAACACATTAAATACTAATAAAGTACATAGTGAAGTTTGTGGTTGTAACATGACAAAAAAATAATTATTGCAAGTTCCTCTGTGGAAGAATTTCAGTTTAAAAATTTGGAAAATTTGACTCGGATTAATGGGAACAAATCACAAGTAGCAATTAATTGTTGCAGGTTTCTGTTTCTGCTAAAAAGCTATCAAAATATTTATAATGATGGCTATCAAAAGCTCCTCCTTCTGCACCAGCACTGTGATTCAATCTTCCGAAAGCCTATTACCCTCGTTAGCCTCTCCCTGACTATCTTGGGCAAAATTCTTAACGCAGCCAATGACAAGCTGGTCACACAAGTATTATGTTTTATGTTTTCCCCATTGCTGTCTAATGTTTCACATTGAGGTTGGGACCATCAAGCAAACTATAGCTCACAAAAGAATGGGCCCATTGATTCTCTGAGGAATAATTTTAGAGGAGGGAGTATTTAGCACGGGCTCAGCTAGAGAGAGCTATTAGCTGCTTCTCCAGCTCTGTGATCCATGACTGCAGAGGCTCATTTTGTGGAGAGAAAGAGGACCCTCGCTTGGCACTGCATCCTGAGTCCATTCACCCTTCAGTTTGTGAGCTGAAGTCATGTTTTGAGAGAGTGAATGCAGATCTTCTTTATCAAACGTCTCATTTGAATCTCACAATTTACATTTTTAGCTATTTTAAAGCAAAGCAGATCCCACATTTATTGCTGCAGACAAATGTCAATTTTGTGTTTCAAAGAAACGAGTGCATTTTTCCCTGCCAATAAAACAAGACCAACTGAGATTGGGCCGATATTCTTAATTCTAAGGAGAAACCAGAGTGGTCCATCATTACCTCCTCCTCACCCCCCCCTTTTCCCATTTCAGCACCACACCGAGCTAAGATATCAGCTAACACATTATCCTCTTAGCCCTGGAGAATGATAGCCAGTGAGGGCTCCGAGCCAGCAGCAGTCGCACAGGTCAGGGAATAAAACTGGCATTGCAGTTACCGCAACAGTAAATTTAACACAGATCAGATATTGCTCACTTGTTGATCTGTTGAGCTGTTGCACAGTACAAAGGGTTGCTCACGCACTTTTCTCCATTTCACGTAACTTCATACATCAATAGGCACTAAACTTGGAATATAAATCTTAAATAATTGCTTTTATATTTTTAAAAGGTTGTAAATATTTAAAACATTGTCTGATCGGACTATAAATTCAAAATGGACATATGCTGCCAAAATAGCCCTGTTGTAAGGTTACACTAACATGACCATTTATGAAAGAGTAACATTAAACCATTATCCCAATATCACTGACTATCAGGTGACACTATTCTGTCGGTGTTGCCCACCACGACTGGCTTTTTCAAGAACATTTGATTATGTTTCTTGGATCAGGCCACTCTGAATCAACAGAGGAAGCCAAACCCACCAGGTTTTTATGATTAAGTACACAAAGTCTGGAGGGTTTGATTCCAGAATGCTTGCCAAGTCATTTTATGTTACTTTGACAAGCCAAAAACTGAACTGTTCAAATTGCATTATTAGCTGTCAATGAAAAATAAACAAGTCTGTTAGAGTCGAGAGATTATTTGCAAGCAAATCTGTCCTTCTCTCAGCACAGTGCTTTAATCAAAGACATTTTATGTAAAGACTCCTGAATGTGACATGTCAGTGTCTAAAAACACTGCAGTACGCCAATGCCCTAGTTATACTCCAAGATCCACCTGTGCTGCAAATTGCTCAACTTTGCAGCGCTTGTCTAGACACCCAGCACCTGCTGCACATTAGACTGTAATTGTCTCTGCTGTCGGATATTCCTATTTAACAAGACAACATCTGATTACTTCACTTTTTCCCCATCTGATCTTTAGATCATTCGCCACAACCTGTCTTGCAGAGGCAAGCACTTTCAGGTCAGCCTATAACCAACTAACGTTTGTCACAAAGTGTGTGGTTTGGGGCTCCAGGGGAGAACCAGGAAGGTGGCATATCCGCTTCACATTAGTTTTGCCGTTCTGGCAGGGGCATTGTCAACTTGGATGAAATCGAACACCTCCACACTGCTTCAGTGGAAGGTTACAGTGTTTTCTGGAAGCAGTCCACACAGTCCCGGTCTTCGCCAGCCACTTTCTAGACCAGCCGCGCAGTGATGTCATTATTGCCTGTGGCTACAATTCAGAGCAGGGTACAAACTGAAAAGCAATCACAGTTTGAACAGCATGACCATATTTTGATAACCACTACTTTTAAACATTATTGAGGATGGCTCATGTTTGCTTTTGCTCATGTGGTGCAAATGATCTGAAATAAACAGGTAAACACTTGATGGTAATGAGGGCCATCAAGTGTTTATAATAACTGGTGACGAGTCTTTCCATTTCTGTGGAGGAATGTTGGTCAACTCTTCGTAGGCTGTTTTTCAATTCAGTCGTATTGGAGGATTTAAGGTCGGGCCATGGCATCTCTACTAGATTTAAGTTTAGACTTTGACTGAGGGTCTCCAAAACTTTATATTACCATTTTGAAGTGGACCAGTAGGTTTGATTTGGATCACTGTCCTTCTGCATAACCCAAAAGTGTTTAAACACAAAAATGAGAAACTGATGATCGGATATTTTTCTTTCTGGTTAAGAGCTAGAATTCATGCTTCCATCACTTAAGGAAAGTCATTTGCATCACAAAGCAGCTTTAAGTTTAAGAAAACAACATTTGCGACACAATTTTTTAAAATAAAGACCATCTAACCTCTATTACAGAGACGAGGAAGTTCTCCCAGTCTAGAGTAACATCAACCTGGAGCAGTTAACTCCCACAGCTCTAGACAGCTGTGCACCCTTAGCAGGACTCAACTCATTACTAATCGTGGAATGAGGCTCATATGTACTTTTTTCTTAAATGTCATAGGTTACTTTACAGAAAACACAGCTGTTAAATAATTAACTGTATATTTTGGCAGGACTAACTAGAGGTGCAGCCAGACTTTGCAACATCAGCATAATGCTTCAAAGTTGGTACAAGTGACCAAGTGATTATTTTGCCCAGAGTATGTTTCTCTTAATGTGAATTACCCTCTGGAATTTCAGAAAAATACTGAAAAAGCCAACAAACTAAAGAAACAAAAAGTTAACAAATATATAAATAAATATTTTAAAATTTGAGTAAGTTAATATATTCAGGTAATGTGTCAATTTATTTGACTGTCAGAGCTAATAAATAAAAAATTCTCTTTTATTTTCCATGCAGCTTGGATGAAATGTTCCAGTATTGGTATCAGGCCTGATACTGACAACAATCTTGGATCAGATGACAGGCTAAAGGTTGCACATTAAAATGTACAAAGTGTTCGCTATGTACTGCTACACACATATTCTGAAGATATTATTTTCAACAAATGATCTCATTGTTTTAACATAAAACAGAAAAGTAACAGCCATTCCCACTGCTGCTAAACTAAAATAGTGACATAACAGTTCTAAAATGTAGTTCATATTTTGAATTTGGCACCTAGACTTTGGAATAGTATATACAAAAAAAAGACAATCAAGTGAATTATTTGTTAGTGAAAAATATAGTAGCTGCTCGCATTTAACTTTAAAGATAGGGACTGAAACTTTAATGAAAAATGATTCTCAAATAGTTTTAAGACCTTAGTGGTAAAGTAGTGATTTTACTCGATGCAGTTTCTCAGCCAAATGTTGACTAAACAATGATGTGAATATGAAACTACTGTTTAACAAGCACAGTTCCAGAATTGTGTTGCTTTTATTTCTGTATCTTAATTCATTACTCCAGCGATCTTTCCTTCAACATTTCAAAATGAAGTCAAGGAAACATACCTAGGAAAAACGGAGGCAATGTTTTTGAAAATTTGACAGAACCAAGACATATAACTAAAGGTAGGTGGTCTATTCAAATATGAAAACATTATGGATATATTTTTAGCAGGTTTATATATATATATAAGCCAAATCTGTCATTGTTGTACAAGATTGATCAAAACTAATGCTTTCCTAAACACATTTTTTTTTCTTTTGGTAAACCTTAGCTGTTATTTTCCAATCAGTTGCACCTGCCACTTCTGGTAGAAGTTTCCTACAATGGGTTCCAAGATCTGAACTCATGTCTTTTGTCAGCAGCTAAAGGAGAAGTTTGTGACTAAAGTGTGAGGGCATTTACAAGAACACTGGAATCTCTTGAGTCCATAGAGACATAAAGGTCAGGTTGCATTACACAACATGCAAAACGAAACTATAACAAAGTTCCATGGATGAAGGAAACTGAAAAAAAAAAAAAAGCTTAATTTCCCCCCAGGACAAAATAAAAAAGCATTACCGAGTAAAAGCAGCTTATGACCCAAAACACAGTCTTATCTGTGAGAAATTATGCAATTTCTTCAGTTTCCTCGGTGTGTGCAGATGATAACTGACACAATATAGATTTTACATCTGACAAAAGCAACAACATGGAGGCAAAGGTTTAAAAGCATATTCAGCCAAATGAATCAAGCCACTAGACACGTTATGAGGCACATGGTTAAAGCAAGCAGAAAGCTTTTCGTGATCTAGAGGTGAAATATTTACAGCATCAATCACCTGATCTCAATCTGACACAGCTGCAGCCTATTAGACCCCACAGTAAGCGGGGCTGGAGGTAACTGCCTTCTATGCCTTTGGAGAGCAATGCCACACCAGAGCTGCAGCTGTTTGTAGGTCAAATAGAGAACCTTGGCTAGACCTTAAAAGCAAGGGTATTGTGCAAAAGTTATTAAAAAGTATTTTGTACTGAACCCCATAATGTTCAAAAAACTTATTTCATAAACTTCTCAGACAATGTTGTCTGAAAAAGGCCTAAAGTTGTGACTGTTCAGTTTGTAATAAGAAGTAAATCAAGGTAAGGTTTGGGTGTTTAATGTGTACCCATCTTGACATTAGTAGCAGGCAGTATTTTTAATATCAAAGTGGGAGCAAGTACATAAAAAAACTAAGATGATCTGGAATTTAATGGGAGTCATGTCTTAATAGAAAACAAACATTTTTGCTACATTTACTGTTAGGACAGCAACATAAAACTGTTAGTTCTCCAAAAACTCTCACTGGGCCAGTTCAGCTGTTACTAACTCTTTAATAAAGAAAGAAGTAAGTCACTGTCCCAAAAGTTACAGAATTATATTAAGTAATTAGCATAAATGCCTGTGTACATGTAATGTTATTACTAATAGTAAGGTACATCTAATGCATACTGTAGAAGAGGAAAGTAATTCAATTCAATTTTATTTCAGTTTATTTATATAGTGCCAATTTACAAAACAATCCAATTCAATCACACATGTGTTCCAATTGATCTTAGTTATCAAACAATACAGTTCAGTTTAATATTCAAATTGGTAAAATAAATAAATAAATAAATCCTATTCAAATAAATCCAATAGATTGCATCAATTCATTGACTTGAAGCATTCGCTCCCTCCTCCTGGACAAACATGGAGTGACTGTGGGCATTTGTTACACTGTGTCTGACAGTTCTTCATACCAAGCATGCATGTTGCGACAGTTGAGAGAAAAACTCCCCTTTGGCAGAATGGAAACTACAGCAGAACCTGACTCTGTCTCAGCAGCCATCTAGTATGAATACAGAGCAAGCTCACAAAAAATTAACAGAAGCATTGATCTTGAAGTACTTCCCATGTTGGTAAATGGGGAAAAATATTTGAAAAAATTAACTCTTCCAGGTTTGAGACCAGTAATAATCTGTTGAAAGTTGATGGGTTTTTCCTCTTTCTTTTAATCATTTGGTTCGATATAGACAACAACCCAGCCAGTGGCAGCTCCCAGACTATGGCGTGTTGCTCTATCTGCTGTTCAGGGAGGCCTGGGTTGCCTGTGAAGGAACCCCTCGTATCACCCACTGCTCATCAAGAAAGCGAAAGAATGAATGCTTTCACAAATCTCTAGAAGTTCTCAAACACAAAAAATAGCTTCATTTATCTCTAGTCACCTTTCTGCAAGAGTTGCTTGAAGGGCCTGAATACATGTTAGACATATAAATTTGATTAGACGTACTCTGTCATCAGTAAGTTTTGCCTTACTGATGGGGGCACTTATTTATTTATATTAGGAGTAGAGATGACATTTTGAATCTGACAAAGCAGTCACTGTAAAATCAGATTATATAAAAAAAAGAAATCAAATGGCTACAGAGAAGACTTCTTTTACTGTTTTTAGCATTTGAGATATTTCATCTTAGTCTTAAGATTTCTTTGGAGAGCAAAAAAATCTCTCACTCAGCCCTACACTTATCTCCTTAGCATCTGCTGCTCACTCTCGCTCTTTTGCAACCTGAATGGACTGCAGGCCTGCCTCAACATGACATAGAAAACACAGTGTTTTATTGTCTGTGATTTAGCTAAGCTCAGGGTCACCACACTGAAAATGAATGAAAATAACAATGATTCGCTCATTAGTAGGATCCACACTAAAGAGTGTTGTGGTTAGCATGCATCGCCTGATAGCAATTAGATATTTTGAACTCACTGATCAGAAAAGATGCAGCATATTTAATTAATCATAACATTAAGCTAGAATGTGCTAAAAGCTATGAAAATTTGCTTTTCTTTAATTTCATAACTTTGACACAATGCAAACTCTGCAGAATCAACCAAAATAGTTTGGGGCTCTTTGCTAAATCTTAGCCTATAAATATGTGGGTACATATTTATAAGCTGTCATTTGCCCTATGTCTTGAGGACCTAAGTAAGACCTGGGGTCACTGAGAAGTAAAACTGCAAGGTGCACTCATCCACCCCAGCTGGCTGCAGCCAAGGAATGAAACTCGCTCTGACAGCTGCAGCTCTGTGTTGAATAAAGCGAATGTAGAGAAAGGCAGAAGGAAGGAGGCAGTTGCTCAACCTGTCGACAGCTTCTCCAATATTCAATAAGTCAAGGTGCAGAGCCATTCCTGCGAGGCTACAGCAGCTCCGTAAATAGCTGTCTTGCATGATGAGTGTGTTTTTTTTCTTCCATGGTAATCTTGCTCATCTCTCTCAACAAGCCTTCTAGGCTAATTGAAAACAGACGTGAAAAAAAGAAACGACATTCAAGTATCACTGACACAAGGAATGTTTCTTTGTACTGGATGGTTGTGCTTTTACTGTCCTGTTTTAACATGTTTCAAGAAGTTAAGAATCTGTCTTTAGGTCAGCACGTTTCCAAATTCACGCCTTGTTTCATTATTTTTTAAAACTAAATAAAGTTGTGTGCTTCAGGAAGTTCCCCATGTTTACATCACAAAAAGAACAGGTTCCTTGTTGTTGTGACTCAAATAATATAATCTGAATGTCTGTATTTTTAAACCCTAGTCTATTAATTACTTAAAGTGTTAATTATTTTTAAAGCAAGACGTATCTACAGAAGATAATTTTAAAACATTAGAAACCCACATCGCATAATTTAGAATAGTTTAGCACTTTTCAATAAGCCCACCAAAGATTGCTACCACTATTTCCTCCTGAAAAGCAGCATTTCAACTTTCCCACCATCTTCTTTCAATATATCCACCCCACTCCAATTGTGACTTAAGTATTTGTTGGATCCCCGCCAACATGTTAACTCCAGTTAAATCAATGGATTAACAATTTCGCCCAACTCTGCCACACACACACACCCCCACAGTCAACACTGCTAATCTTGGGAAGCTGGCCTAGGCCATCAAATGATCAGATTCACACAAAATAAAGACGACCCCCACTGACTGTAGTTTTTCCTTTTTTTCCTGTTCTCACGAGAGACTCCCATTGAATCAACCAGCCAAACTTGTTGAGATTGCAGTGACAGACCCTCAAGCACCTCTCTGTTAAACGAAACCCCACTAACCCTGCAGGATTCAATTCAGTAGGCAAATTCTGGCAACAAAAACAGTGAGGGTGGGAATCTGGCTAAAGCAAACTATCGTGCATTTGCAGATGGGATTACTATCTCCTTAACATGTGTTCCCACACCAAATTTGTCACTAATACCGTTATGGTAGAAGTGGTGAGTAAATGTGTGAGTTGCTTTTCCATATGCCTTGAAGATTTATTCTGTTTGTGTTACACTTTCTTAGTTTATGGGCACCAGCAGTAGTTTCACTGCCTCCTGTTATTAGGCAGCCCTAGATGTGACCCATGAGCTCAGCGTTACTTTTGAACCCCTGCCACGCTGTCTGGTACAGTCAGCGGGGCAATGTGCAGCTGTGCAAAAACTTTGGGCTGCAGGGTCACTTACACAGACACACAAAACATGTTGTCACACTGTTTGCCATTCCACTTGTCATTCATTCTGACTTCTCCCAGAGCAGCAAGAGCACATTTTCGCAAGAGAGAATGCAGGAGGAAAAGCACTGCCTTTTCCTGTGTTAACATCAGCCTTTCCCATATTTTAAAGTTTTTCCAAGCTGTCAAGAGAACGCATATTTCAAGACCAGTCAGCCATGATCCTTGGTAAAGATGAGTCAAAAAAAAATAAAAAATCTTCGACATTAAAATTATCTTTAAATGGAGGAGCATTTTCTCACACAGCTTTTTTTTTATTATTATTTGTAAAATCTAACATTTAATTTGATTATAAGCATTTTTAATTAATTTTGTTTTGTTTTAGTTTTTCAGAGTATTAGACTACTTTAACTAATTAGTGATCCTTGGCCTCCTACTTCTCATATACACTGAAGATGACTTGCAACAAAAACACATTTCCCTCAATAAAATGTGTTGACTTTCTTTATTCGGGAAATGGTGACAAGAAAATATCTGATGGGATAAATATGTCCATATTTACAGCAAAATCAAATAGTTTTGAGCAAATGTAACTGTAAAAACCAAAGCAGGGGGAGGATCCAAAGAAAGTCTTCTGTGCCATCATGTTCGAGCAAAATATGAAATGCATTTTTTGTTTGAACTCTACTATAGCTAATGTAAAAAATATTCTACATCTTTTTTTCACTCCTTACAATATTTTCTACAGTGAGAGACAAATAAAGTACAATTATTAATTTAATGACATTTAAAACAAGCAGGAGAACAAGTTTTTTTTCTGTAGGTTTTATCCAAACAACATACTGTCAATGTTCTGAAAGATATTTTGAACTAAATTAATAACAAGTCAGGAAGTATTATTAAAACACAAAGGAAACATATTACGGTTAGCCTAGTGCTAAGACAAACTGCAGCGCATGAAAACCACAGGAGCAAAACTTGAGTTCATTGAAAACATGAAAAGTGTTTTACTAATGAATTACCGGTTGGGACTTATTCAAAAATGTTTTGGATTGATAGAGGGGAGAAAAACATTAGGTGTGAAGAAATATTGTTATTGTTTTATGAAGTTCTATTAATTATACACTCAAAGAGATTCAATAGAACTGGAAAACCCTTTAAAAAATATGTGCTTTGGTAAGTTTATATTCTTGACAATATGGTGTCTTTTTTTTGTTTGTTTGTTGTCCTTTTCAATCACTAATATGAATAGTTGTTGCAGTGTGAAATGTTAATCAGAATCACAATAAAAATCATTTTAAAAAAGAACCAAAGTGTTTCATGTTGTGTTCATAGAAAACCTCTCCAAATACTGGTAGTAAAAATAAAACTGTAGCAAAAGCTTACTTTACCATCTTAAGGTCTCTGAATAGGCTTATCCTTTATGCTTGAGAGCAATACCCATCCATCCTTTTTCCTTTCTTTTCATGTCATTCTACATTCTTTGGGTCAGAGGCGCCTGGTCTAGTCGCGGTGCCATGTATCCTGATCACATAAGCATAGGAGATAATCCTCAGGACAGCTGGGGAATCTTTACTGCACAATTGAAGCATGAGCTGGATAGCAGCTTCACAGTCCATCTCTGTAAAACCCCCACACTTTCATCAGCCTGCTATGGTAGCACTCCTCCCTGCAACGCACACACGATTATCACAGCTACAACTGACTTCCACCATGCCAGCACACACACACACACACACACACCACACGCCGTACTATGGCTGCAGGTCAGCACAGCTGCAAAGAGAAACTTCCACCAGTGTACAGCGTTCCCTCATGTACTTTTATAATAGGAACATTTGGAGAAAAACTAGACCCACAACTTCTCCCTGCTGTCAATATTTCATACAAACTTGATGCACGAAACAGGTGGTGTCCTAGTTGAAGGAAATTTCCCAATCTAAGATGGCTTTTCTTCTTTTCAATTCTGTGTTGTATTGAATAATCACTGAGCGATCTTCAAAGAACTTACTGTCAAAATGAATCGATTGACTGAGAAGGACATGCCCGCTGTACATGTCCTCCTGGTGATAAATCAAAACAGTCTCTGGTCTAATATATCTACTATCATAAACTGTTTTCCTAAGAATAGTTTCTGCTAGAAGACTTAGCGCCTCTATCTCCTTAGAGATTCTGATGAACAATAGTGTGTTCGTAAGAATTCAATCAAGGGTTTTTAACGTCTGCTGAGAGGCAATCCAATCCTTCTGGTGAATTTTTTGATAGAGAAAAACATCCAAAACCCAAGCTCCTGTCCCAACACCCTCCACTCCTTACCCAAAAACCCCACTATAGGGTCTCTGGGGCTTTTCCTGATACTCAGCTAAGTTTTACGAAGAAGGAAGCAAATGTCCTAATATTATTTATCTCATCATTAATTGTTTTATTGTTCATTTTTCCAGAAGGAGAACACCAACTCTGGTCCTCTTGGAAATTGTAAAATTTATGACCCATGCAAAATTATTCATTTTAACTGGAGCAGAAAAGCAACATGCTAAAGAAAAGAGCAGTTCCTGAAAAATGAGCTTTGTCTTGCGTGGCTGACATTTTTATGATTTTGAGCAAGTGTTGAAAAGCTCCGAGCCGGCTATCATCATCATCCCAAGCATTCTGGTGAGAGACCTCAGTCATGCTCGATGAGCTTTGTCCCTGTAGTCACTGGGAAAATGTGCAGGGACCTGGATCCTGGAGTGAAAAAACACTGATAGCTTTTACAGCTCATCGTATCATGAGACATATTTGAGATATATTACACGCCAGTGCTCTTCCTGGTGTTTAATGATTTAAACAGCTTGTTCTGTTATTCTTCTGAAGTGTTTATTGAATATTATTTGCCACATCATGTATAAAAAAAATGTGCTCCTCAAACAGCTGCATTACACTTTCCACTCATTCTAACTGAGGAGATTATTCATCAATTTTGGCAACCTCCACAGAACTTCTATGTACCACTTGATATACAGTATATGTACATACAGTTGATTGTTTTCCTTGATGGAATGTTTTTTGATTTTTTATTTTTTTATTTACTTTAGTCCCTGTTTTTAAATGTGCTAAGCTCATGTGCTTTTAAAGCTAGAGCAGTGGTTCCCAAAGTGTGGGGCGCGGCAGTGCCATTGCAGGGCGGGCGCGGGAAGCAGTATGGATGAATAAAAATAAAACAGTTACACAAAAGTGTTTCACTGTAAAGATGGTTTGTAGTGTGTTTTGGATTTTTTTTTTTTTTTTTTTTGCAACCTGAAGTGTGAAATAAACTTCAGTAGAGTTTGAAAACAAAATATGTGTATAGGTTTATGTCTGGTTGAATGAGGTGTGTGCCCAGTTGATTTTTTTTTCTTTTTGGGGGGGATTTTATTGTAATCCATAGGGGGGCCCAGAAAATCTTTGGGAACCACTGAGCTAGAGAAACCGAGCTTGATCAGTGATCTAAAAGACGGATAATCAAGTGATTATGGATATAGGCAAAGAAGGCACACATAGTAGACCTCCAGCAAACCTTCCTAAGAACTTGGAGTTAATCATCATTTCCACCTTCCATGTTTCTAGAGAATAAACATACATGTTTATGTTGGAGACATGCACAAGCAGGAATAAATAAACTGCAGAAAGGGTCAAAGTGTCATGACAGACCACTCAGCTGCAAATTAGAGTATGCATTATCTCTGAGAATATGCTTGTGATTCAGTCAAAAGAGTTTTAATAAAACATGATAGTTTCTTCTTAAATACAAATTTAGCTGTTGCTAAAGACCACTGGTCATTAAGTTAGGCCCATCAGACCTAACTTAATGACCAGTAATACTTAAAGTGAATAACTCATCATCCTGGTATCTGTTAGTGGATAGGATAAATAACACAAGTGAATATTTTTATTTCAAAATTGAAGTTTAGGAGCAGGGATAATGGGCAAAAGTGAGGATTTCAGTGAATTTGACAATGGTCAAAGAAACTCCAAAACAGCAGCTCTTTTTGTGTGTTCCCAGTCTGGCCTTGTCAGAGATTATTAAAACACTTTCAGATATGTTGTGTAGTGGTGTAGAAGAATGAATCCTCTGTGAATGCAATCCAGTTTAAAAGTAACTTCACTGATTTGCATTGTTGTAAGTGAATGCTTCTCTAAGAGGATGACAGTTAGAATGCACATAGTCTAATGGCAGAACACTGGTAACTCAGAATTCAAATTTATATTAAAGGCTGTTGCCGTGCAGAATGCTTTGAGGATTCCAGCCTGTGGAGGGTATAATTTATGAAAGCCTTTTAGTTTCTCCTTCAACAATGGAAAATCCCCAAAGGAAGAACAGCTGACATCAAGAGGGTCTTGCTCCTGGACTTCTAATTTACTAACATGTGTCAAGTATATTCTAGGCTTTTCCACTGATGTTTCAAGCATTAGAATAGATGCAGTCATAACTGTGTTGTGTTTTTCCAATTGAACAAGAAGCTGCCACTCTCAGACTAGGATAACAAATTCTATTTTCTCTTGGATTAATAGGGCTTTGAGGCTTCACAATGAGGCCTCAAGATATTTGCAGGACTGTTGACAGAGAAAACTCTGAAACCTTCTAACCCTTATCTACTGAGGCGAGAGATCGTGTTGAGATATGCCATGTCTGACTACAGTAAAGCCAGAACAAAAATATGTCATTGTCAGATTAATTTGTTTTGGATAAATTAGTTTTACACAGGATTTAAAATCTCTTGTGCTTCAGTAATATACAGAGCACTGTAGTTGTATTTTTGATTTCTTTGTACTAAATCAATAAAACATGTCAAAGCAAAGTTAGTTTGATGCTATGTTATATTGCAAAGGTCCTTAAATCTGTATCAGAATCCTATAAACACCTAGTTTCAACAATGACGTCCTGTTTCATAGCATGAAGCCATTTTGGCTTGGCCAATGCTCTTCCGTAAAAAGGTGGGTCTCAGACAATTTTAACAGCAGCACAGGGATTTGAGATACAGAGCCTTGTAGCCACACCCTGCAGCCCTTGCATCTTGCTACAAACTGTAGCACTGTGGGAAAATCACTGCTGGTATGTTTTGTTTATTTGTTTTCTCATGAAAAAACTTTTAGTGATAGAGACAAAAGTCCATGGCGCATTATGGAAGAGTCAGTTTTTCAGGTGAAGACTAAGTAGTTTACCTACATCTCAAGAAAAATGAGATTTTGACAAAATGTGGAAAATCTTAAGAAATATCAATACTTTTATAAGTCAATGTATTTAAGCAATAGGACACTAGCTGAGAAGGTAGTACATGCTTTGTATGAACTACTGAACTACTTCATATGCTACCAAAGACATCAAATGATGAAAGTACAAAAGTTAAAATTTTAAAAATTCATTTATTATTTCAGATTTTTTTTTTCCGCCTTTGTTATACAAAGATGTTAAATAACTTAAATACATTCTTACCAGTCATTTGCGATCTGTTTATGCCTACAAGCTATACACATGAGGTAGAGGGAAAATAATTTAGAGTTCCCATAAGACAAGAATAGGTGGACATGGACAAAACTCAGTTGGTGTAATAGTTTCACAAAATAAAATACACAGTTAATGTGTGTTATGTATCTGGAAAGCACAGCATAAATCCTATCAAAATGCAAACAAAGTAGGATATAAATCAATTCATACAGATGGGGGCATTTTTTTAACACTGTAGGAAACTATATGGTTGGACAGCTACAATAAAAATTAAAGAGATGCTTAACAAAAAAGGCAATTATGTGATCAGATCTAAATCAATAAAAAAAATCTGGATGACAGTGATCATCTTCAATAACTGCAGGTGCATTGATTTATTTCTTTTTTTTTTTTTAGGATTTATTAGTGCTTGGATATTAATTTTGACTATACATGATACAAGATTTAAAAATATATTGCTTTGTGAAACCTCAACCCCAAAAAGGCACAAACACCCATAAGAGAGAAAAAAAAAGCATTATAAAATCCAGGATATAAAATCAATTTAAACTTTTTATATATTTATATATTTACATTAAACACATGCTCATAATATTTTCAAAAATAATTTATCTCTTAATCTTTTCTACAAAATAAAATTTTATACATGATCCACTGAATACTAAACAGTGCAGAGCTTTGTTTTTGAGAACATAGATGACAGTGAAATCAAAACATGCATCATGCTCCTCTTTTTCCTTGACAGCTTGTAGGTCTATGTACAAATCAAGAACACACAAAAGAATGTGTTCTGTGTGAATTTAGTATATCTGTCATATCCGTTGCAAATCCATTTAATTTAATAGCAGAGAGCCGCACAGCGCTTGGGCCAAAAAAATGTGGAAAAAAAACATAAAACACCACCAGAATCTGTGGGGAGCAGGCATTTATCCTAAGAGTCTCAGCATAGCTATTATGGTCACCATGTAGCGTGCAAAGTTCTGTGTATGTGTTTTGACCAGTCTTTATTTGGAGTGCCATCTCCTATCAAAATGTTTGGAATTTGCCAAGTGATGTTTGCATCCTAAAGCATGAATTTAATGCCAAAGTGAGACTAATGAATTAAATGTACTCTGATTGGCTAACTGTCGTACTAAAAAATTCTCAATTTTGCAGGTTTGAAACAGTGATGATGCTGAACCAAATAATTTGTTTTGTGGGGGTCCCCAAAAGGTTTGTTTCAAATTTTTGTAAGAGCTAAACATGTGCCTCAGTTTTGTCGCTATACCACAGGAGAAGAAACCATTGCTACTTACATTAACAGAAAAAAATTAAATAGAAAAGATCTGCACTTTATTGTATCTATAAATACAGATGTAAAATACTTTAAAGGGAATTGGGCTTCAGTGTGCGAATGTTGCTATAATACAGAAATGGGTCCCTCACTCAGTAGTTAATTCTCACCAGAATAATGTGAAGTTATATAATAACTTTGCACTGTTTGCACTGTTTTCCTAAATATGCAAAACACCAAAAATGATTTTTCTATTCTAGTAAAGGAGCATTCTTTTATTGAAGTAGCATAATCTGACTAAAAAAGCTAATAAATAAGTTTTAACATTCTGACAGTAACTACTGCTCTTTAGTTTTGTTTGCTTTAGTATGAGATTATGCTACTGCAAAACAAGAGGAATGCATTTAATATCTTTTATTTGAAATTTTACTAGGTGTGCTGGTAATATTCAAGGGAGTTGCACATTGATAGTTTTGAGGAATTGTACTTCACTTTTTGTCGAGTTTCACCCTTGTCTCTCTAGCATTAAGCAGCTGGTTAGCATAGCTTATCCTAGCATTCTGTCAGCCTATAAAAACCAGGTGTAAATCTTTCACACAGACATCACAGATGTTATTTTCCTAATTCAGGCTTAAAAAAGCAAGCAAGTAGAATTCTTAAAATGCTGAACTTTTGCTATGAAGTGTCGCTGCAATTTATATTGTAGAGTCCTATTAAGACCCAATGTGTTGACTGAGTCACATATATAGTAAGGAAGAAAGGTGGACTAACTTGTGTATAAATAAATCTTCACTGGCTTCCCACAGACGGCAGTGGTGAAAGTCCAGCTTTATGTGTAGGCATCAGTTTGTGGAACATCACATAGACATCGGCCTTATCAAAAATACATTTATGCCAGCTACAAGGCATAAACATACATATTCACTAGAGCAAATCTGCACACTGTCAGGTTAGATTTCAGTCTCAGTTGCCCCAAACTGTTTAAACTTCTACTGCACACATTGTAATATGGCTCAATCAAATTGTGGCAGCTGAAGAGGAGAGGCAAATATGGAAATGGTAGGGAGTTACATTCCTACAGTTCTCCACAGTTTTCTTTACAACAAAGTATAAAAAGAAAAACCAATTAAAAAAATATGAAGCTGCACAGAGCTCCATAAAGTCTGATCAGAGTCACATGCCACATGTCTGCTGTTTAAATGATAATCTGCTGCAACAACGCAGGCCTGAACCACTGGTATCTCCAATTTGAAATTGTCTGTATGTTTTTCATATTATTTTATCCTCATAGATATAGTGGTTTAAGTTATTCCCTGAACACTGGTTCGCTCAAGGCTAGGAATAGCCTAAACTGATTGGTTTAGTTGTTTTCTGTTAATTCATTTAGAAACAGTTTCATATTACATTACTGAAAATAAAGAAAAGAAAATCCTCCTGGTAAAGGAGTAGTCCCAAAGGATCTATAAATTATCCACAAGACATCAAATACAAGTGTGTTGTTTTCCAAAGGCACTTGCCAAAATGGATTAAAACAAAGAGAGAAAAACAACACAAACAAAATGTTTGTGTTTTTAGTGGTTTGATTTTACATAGTTACATAAGTGGCTTGTATAATATCACTAAATCATAACTGGTTTTATTTACATACATATGCAAACACACAATGTGTGTGAGTGTAAATATGTGAGTGTAAAGTTAATCTTACACCCAGTCTTTTTTTTTCTTTTTTTTTTTTGAAGAGTCTCAGAATATGATTTTAACTGGAATAAAAAACATTATCACTCAAACATTTGCTAGAGTGCAAAGGCACACAAGATGAACACACACATATTTAACATACTCACACACTCTATTGTTCTTTGAGCAAAGCCCATAAGAAATCAGTTTGTGAAGCCATCCGTGTATTTATTCTACAACTGGATTATTAATTTTCTTGGAAAATGTTGTCTATGGATATCTGAAACAGGTAACAAAAAAAAAAGCTTTTTTCCTCAAGGCAATGCTGTGATTAAAAAGCTTGAGATGGTAACCCAGTTGTCTGAATATTTTGCAGGACCCCTGAAGCCCACATTAATCCATCAAAGTGCTTTTTGCTTTTTTTGGTTTGCTTCTCAATTTTCTGCAGAACGTTGTTCCGACAATAGCAGCACAACCTCAGATGAGAACAAACCAACCAGTCTTCTTCATTACAAAGACCTGAATCACAAAGACCAACCATCTTTGACTTGCTCCACTGATTCTGAGGCAACCAGTAGCTGATGCTTTACCCCTTGCAGGTGTAGACTTCTTCTCTCTGCGTGCACTGCTTGCATTCAACGTAGCAGCACCATCGCACCTGACACTGGCAGGGCCCGGTCACCTCCCTACTTTGTGTATTGTGGCCCCTCCCACAACAGATAGCATCACAGTTCTGGTCTTTGTAGCACTTGCGTGCTGCGGTGCCTGCTGAGTATTTGCTGGGTTTACAGAAGCTGGGCGAGTCTTCAATGTGTAGCAGATCCATAGTGCGAGGGATTTGATCGCTCAGACCAGGCAGGGAGTGCTGCTGCTGCTGCTGGTTTCGGCCTGTCGAGATGTCTCCCTCTCCAGTGGCCTCATTGGTAGAGCTGCCGACCTTGACGGAAGTCTCGTAGCGCAGCTTCAGTCGGTTGCCGATCTCATGAAAGGGCAGGAGCTGCCTCCAGCAGGTCTGGACAGTGCAGGAGCCAGAGACACCGTGGCATTTACAAGTAGTCTCTACTCCAGCCTTGATTACCTGAAGCAGAAACAAAAGATCCTTGTTAACGACTATAAAGCATTAAAGGCATAAAAGCAATGTAATTTAACAACCCTTTGTTTAATAAGCAAAACTTGGAGGAGTTGAATTATTTTCTCAATTATTTCAAAAGGGTGAAGCAGAGTTGCTTCAGACTGGATAACTATTATATTCATTGCTTGTTTTCATAAAATGGTCAATTAGAGGAGTTGCTTATAGCTTGTAACACAAAGGAGAGCATTATAATACTGCATCAAGACTTTAATAATGATAATTAGTGTGTGGGAAACTTGATAATGGTGAAAATCTTGGACACAAGTTTTAATTTAACAATTTTACAGGTATTATCATAGGTCAGGGTAAATTATTGCAAACAAAATCCCACAAACAGAATTCATTGCTAAAGTCTTACATGTTTGAACATGTGAACAACACACTTGCCATTTGATGTGTTTTATAAATCTTGGTTAAAACCATGTACATAATATTTGGAGATTATTATCTCCAAATAATGTCTGCTCTTGTCCATTCTTGAGTCTTTATCAATGTATTCTGATTAGATTCATGTGTGCTGTAGTTACTGTGTTAATATTACCAGTGGAAATTATTACTTTAATAAAAAAGAAATTTTAAACTGACATTTATGTCAAATATAACACTTTTGTCAAAATAAAGTTGGATTGGCTTAAGTGGAATTTAATGCTTCTAGATAGTCTCGTTTAAATGTTTCCATGGAGTTTGAACTTTTTCAGTCTTGTCATGTTACAACCACACATTTCTATACATGTTAATGGTGTTTTACATGGTAGACTAACAACCACTGCATGGTTAAAATGACACAAGAATTAAAATTTTTTCATATTAAATCTTAAAAAGTTTAGCTTTCGTATCCATTTGATCCCCTTGCGTTAATACTTAAAGTCAAGATTTTTTTTTTTTTTTTTTTGCAAAACAGATCAACCTCAGTCAGATTGGATGGAAATCATCTGATATATTTTATATTGGATTTAGGTCTGGACTTTGGCACAAAGACATGAAAATTATTTTATCAAAATTATTGAACTGAAATAGTTCTGAGAGCACAGTTTAATGTCATTGTCCCCCTGAAAGGTTAACGTCCACTCCAGTATTTTGCAACCTCAAACAGCTTTTTTCATGAAACTCCCAGTATCTAACTAATTTATTTATTCCATTGTTTCTTAAAGTACAAAAGCTTTTATAAAATAGTTAAATTAATTAGCACATTACTGAAGTTGCTTTCAATTCACCAAGTGCAATAAAGGGCTATTTTCATTTTTTCATAATTAAAAAAATTTATTTTATAATTTTCTTTCACAAGTGTCCTCAAATTACTGTGGCAAGCTGCATGTTGCCAGATATGTCAAGTGAAGAGCCAATGGTTGTCTTGTGAATTGATTCTCCCACCTGAGCTGTAGATTTTTATTATATGAAAACATGTGGAAAAATTCAAGGGGTTTGAGTACTTTGGCAACTTAACGCTTTTAGTACCACAACAAATGATTTTATCTTCTCTTAACTTAGCAGTCAGCCAAAGTTCATTACGATTTTAAAAGCAAGAGGAAAATAAGATCAAAACTCTGCGTCTTAAGTGTGGTTTAGAGAGAATCTTTTTTTTTTTTTCCTTTTCTCCGGCTGTGAAAGAGATCAGGGAACAGGAAGTGCATATTCATCACACCAGCAGGTCAAAAAATTTTGACTGGTCAGCTTTTAAAATGTTTGGTGCAGAGGTTAGCACATTCCAGTTTTCTCCTCAGTGTGGGAATTTATTTGGAGCAAATGTGGTACGACTTATACCTCCTAATGTACAAATTACAGTTCCACTCATTCAAAATATAACAAAAAATAATCACAAAAACTGTGCAAAAGTAAGATCCTATCAAGGAATTGTGTTTGCTAACATTTCCGAACCACACTTCTACAATAACTGATTTTGAAAATGAGTGAAAACAACATGTCCCAGACTCCAACTTTGCTTTGACAAATTACAGTCTTTCTTTATTTTTTATACTGCTATTAAATAGGCTTCCAAGATAAAAGCCCTGTATTTGCTCACCACAAACAATTGGTTGGCAGTGCTAGAGCACAAATGAGGGTTGCTCCCAATCTAAACTGAGGGAAGAAAACAAATATGGACTAACAAGCAGTTTCAGAATTTACCATATTTACACTAGCAGTTACTTTAATCAGTCCAAATTATTTTATTAGCCATGTTTTAAGCTAAACATTTCTGTGAGTTTACCCTCCAAACGTTTCCTTCTCTCTGCAGTTTTTTCGATGGCCCTTAATAATTTAGGTTCTTAGATAAATTTGAATTCCTAAATAGAAAAGCAAAATGTTTTATTGCACTTGGGGCTTACATAGCTGACATATCTGTCCAATGTTATTTATATCTCCAAATAATCTCTGCTCTTGTCCATTCTCGAGTCTTTATAAGTGTATTCTGGTTAGATTCATGTGTGCTGTAGTTACTAACTGTGTTAATATTACCAGTGAAAATTATTACTTTAATAAAAAAGAAAATTTAAATTGACATTTGTGGCAAATATAACACTATAAAATTCCTGAGTAATAAATTTGCTTTCTTTTAAAGCTACTCCCTAGAAGGGATTTTAATGAGTCTCAGATGTTCATAAATAAGAGTTTGCACAAGATTAGAGGAACTATCAAAAATTGATGATGCGAGGGGAAAGATACCCTAATCTTTTTACCTTGAAGAAAAAAGAAAAACAAATAAGAGAACCTACTTTACCTTCATCCCCACATTTGTGTTGTGCGTGTCCACGCGTGCACGCAGGTCCTTGTTGGAGCGTTTGCCCAGAAATTCCTTGACAAATTTATTGGCATATTTCAGGTTGTCTCCACAGCCTCCCCACTGCCAGGCCTTGCGGTTCTCCAGGTCTGGGGCTTCGTCACACGTGCAGCGCTCCATACGTCCTGCACTGCACGCTTTGGCTAAGGCGTGTGTTAGGCCCGCTGAGGAGATGGCATACAAGAAGGCTGTCTCTTTGAATCCTGGGGAAGCATTTTTAAAATAGAAATTATAGAATGTAGTTTTATATATTAATAGTCAGAAAAAAAGACATAGTATTAATTTTTAGAAAGTTTGTGAATTTCTTCATGCATGTGTTTAGAATTCAAGAAGGGTGCAATCATGATCTAGTGACTTTCAAATTCAGAATACAGACTTCTCAAATGGTAAGTTAGGAGTATGAATTAATATTCAATTAATCTCTACTTCATTTTAAACCATTTTGTAATCAGTCTTTTTTTTTTTTTTTTGCAGTGGCATATTAGTATTAAAGGAATAGCCATGAAATGTCACCAAATAAGTGTTCGGATCTTAACATCTGTCATCCCAATGCTATGTAGTTGATGCAATGCAAAATTCTGATAATAACAACAATGTAATCCAGATCACAGTTGGTACTATGTAGATAATGTCCAGATTGGCTGTCAAACCTTTATCTTCAATAATTTGCAACTTATGTGCTGCTCAAACTCCTCCATCTAATGAAGCATTCTACTCAGCTATACAAACAATCAGCAATCCCCCTTTGTATTTTAAGCCAGTGTTTCCCAACTCTGGTACTCAAGGCACACTGCCCTACATGTTTTAGAGGTTTCCCTGCTTGAATGTGCCTGATTCAACTGATTGTAGTTCAACAAACGCCTGTTAATCAGTCATCAATTGAAATCAGCTAGACTGAAGCAAGGAAATGCCTAAAACATGCAGGGCAGTGAGCCTAGAGGACCAGGGTTGGAAAACACTGTTTTAAGCAACCAAAGTGGCAACATTTTCACAATAAAATTTGTAAAGTACTAATGTCAGCAATTAAATTGTGATACCGACAAACAAATTAGCAGTGGATAAAACCCGGTTCAGATTTGAGTTGCTGGGTTAACAAAAATGAAACAAAATAAACTTTTTTGAGAAAACTTTGCTTTTATAAGTTTATTTCACAAATCAAAACTTGTTTAATCAGCCCTGATTTGACTCATCAATTGAAATTTTCACAAACAAAACTGTTAAACTGTGTCAAAGAATCTCTATTCAGTATAGAGTTACCCAGTTCAAGTTTAATCAGTATGACAGATTTAGATTGGCAGCTATTGGTTAGCCACTTATGGTAAGCAACGGTTGTCACTCAGACAAGAAATCTATTTAAGCCGACTCTGTCAACAGAGCAATTCAAGAGTTAGTTACTTTTTTACTTCAAAGTGAGAGTCTCAAACATTGACACTATAAGGTGTCATTTTAAATAATGTACCTTCAGATCCAGGCCTCGTAACTCATACTTATTTCATCAGACAACGCCACATGCTGACAGCAACTAAATTACATTTAAAAAAAGACCTTGTGGCTGCAGATCTCTTTACTCACCTAACACACAAGAGTATTTTATCACGGCATGCTCTTATTTTGATAGAAGAACTAGTCAAGAAACCTCAGAGGATTTCATTTGTAGATGTTGAATGCATTTTTTTTCTTTACTTCTTTTGCAATTGGAACTGCAAAATGTCAGTGTTTTATTTCAAAGGGAACTGACTATAACTGGAGT
Organism: Xiphophorus hellerii; assembly: GCF_003331165.1. NCBI lineage: Eukaryota > Metazoa > Chordata > Actinopteri > Cyprinodontiformes > Poeciliidae > Xiphophorus > Xiphophorus hellerii. The sequence continues at coordinate 18,496,845 of NC_045677.1, read as the reverse complement.
ATCAGTCAGACATGGTGTGAAAATTTGTGCAAGTGCCATTGCACATTATGCTGTTTTGTAAAAGTGCGATCAATAATGAAGACCCACACTAATAGTAGATTCTGACAAAGAGTATTCAGTGAAACCTTACTCTAAATTGCAGAATCAGGACATTGACCAGTTTTCAGACACTTAAATTGTTACAGGGATCTGCCTGTCCATGTAATTACATCTTTAACTTTAAAGATGTTCTGTTCTGTGCTCTCCCCTTGACTGTAAGTAGGAATTTGTATGTAGAGATAAGAAAATAGTATGTTATAATTTGCTCTTACCTCTTTTTAATATGTTGGCGCGATGCCGCCCCTCTAATGTGCAATTCCACCTCTCAAAGCGAAACTGATGCTGGCATTCTAAGGCACTCATAATTATGGCCTCCCTCAAGGTATCCGCCACGCCCGGGTCTCGTCTGCACATCCTGCGCTGCTTCTTTTCCAGTTTGAGACGGTCACAAAGCTTGTAGTGGGCCCTACCCGTACTCTCTTCTGGTAGAGAATTCAGTGGCAGAACAGACAATGGTTCATTACCGGTCAACCTGTAGGAAAAACACAATGTAGAAGGGAAAAGTGAGGGAACGCAGCAGCGACATCAGATAAAGTTGAAAAGCCATACTGCAGAAACAGATCAGGAAGCATAGCTGGGAAACGTAATGCGAAAAGCTTAGTTAATGTTCAGGTAAACTCAACTAGAACAAAGTTAATGTTCAGGGAAATTCATCATTTGTTAGAGACTTAAATAAATCTTGATACAGGATTGTCAGTGTAGGACAGCAGAGGAGGAAATGTTCTGCTTTTCTAATGAAGTTCCAGAAATTGGTCTCATTTGAAGTAATTGAAATACATTATGCTAATTATCTTAGAAATTTGAGAGATTTGATGTTAATCATTCAGTGACACATCCAGAATGTGACAAACATGTCATATACATGCAATATGATATGTCATCCACAGATGTATTGTGCATAACACCACAGGATTTGCATATTTATTGGAGAAGTCTTAGCATTTTAAAATTGACATTCCTCTGGCCCAGAATGTCTTGAATAAGTTTACATTTACATACATCAATGAGTTTTATTGAAAATCTAAATTATCAACCAAGTGAAATTACATTAAGTGGTTTTGCAGTGGCCTACATAAAAAATTTGAGTGTGTGTGCATTTCTATTTAGCTTCCTTTAACCCTCCCACGGTCTTAAGACAATGGGGGGTTTTTACCTTGTGCGTGGTCCCCGCTTTTATTAGGTTTTCAGGAACTGGCGGGCTGATGGGACACCCACTTCCCGATTTCTGACCGTGACATCTGCTGTGCACTTCTAAAGAGTCGCACTAAGACGGTTTGAGGGTTAAACTGATGCACAAAGGAAAATTCAGTGCCACCCATTCCCTTAAGAAATCCACAAAGAGAACTCATATAACATGAGTTTAATCTTAATTTGAAATCGTTTAGTTTCAGGATCATAATTGAACTTATGGGTTTTTCTGGAAAGCTAGTCAGAGTTTATGGGTAGATGAATGGAGATAAATATAGGGCAATCCTGGAGGAAAAAACTGTTAAAAGGGGTTGGTAACTTGAGACAGACAGATGTTTACTTTTCAGCAGGATAGTAACCCGCACATAAAACTTGAGCAACAATTAAATGATTTAGATCACAGTATATTAATCGTGTTTTTGAATGGCCCACTCAAAGTCCTAACCTAAATGGTAATTAGAATGAACTTACATAGCAATTTTCCAGTTATATTGACAGGTCAAAGCACTTTGCACAAGAGCCACGTTCACCCATTCACACTCACAAATCATAGGCAACTTGGGATTAATGCCTTGCCGAAGATTAGAGGAGGAAGACGGAATTGAACCTAAAGCCTTCTGATTGGAAGACGGCTACACTGATGTTGTAACTACTCACTGATTTTGACAGATGTTAAAAAGAAGAATAGCTATTAAATTCAGTCTGCAAAGTTGGTAAAGACATACCCCAAAACGTCAATACAAAATACACAAGTACAATGCAAAAAAAACATGCTACGCTTTTTGGATTTTTATAGGCAAACAGTTTATAAAATCTTGTAAGAATTTTGTTCCACTAAGTGAAAATTCAGAAATTTTTGTTGGTGTATTACATACAATCCAAATAAAATCCACTAACATTTGTGACTCTGAAATGACAAACTGACAAAAACATTTAAGGCGGATGAGTCCTTTTGCAAAGCACTGTCTAACAGGCAAATGTTTAAAATCTCAAAGCAAGGAATGAGAACATGTGGTAAACTTGTATGCCTTTTGTCAGTTTATATAAAGGGAGCCATCTGCACATTTTAATCCACTGCAGCACAGCTGGCAAAACCTATGACCAGTCAACTCAGTTTGTGATAGGAAAAGCAGAGTGTTACTTTTGTAAACACACATGGGGTACATGACCGTCAGCCTGTGACCAGTTTGGTCACATCGCCTTTCACATCTGGCACAGTAGTTGCTCATTATGCGTCTTTTCTGGCCTCCTTCATAGTCAAAGCTGAAACTGAAGAATACACAGATTTAAAGAAAGCCACAGCAGCACAGCTGTGGAGGTGTGTCTTTCTGCAGCTTTATTTTTATTTTTAAAACTACATGTATTTGCGTAGTGACACCACATTCAGTTGATTATTGATACAGATATGAAATATCAAGATGTTATTTTTATCATGGTTAGAAAAAAACAGAGACTGAAATTCCAACTTTAAAAGCATTTAAAAGCAAAGGTTTTATTGATGAAGAGAGCAAAGAGAGAAAAAGTACTTCAGCAATCCAAAGGATTTTTAGTATATTTACTTTTATTTGAAATGATGGCAATAACCTAATCCCTGATCTCTAGGTCATTAAGCAATATGGATAGGCTGATATGTTGACCTAAAATAATTGTTATGGTCCTGTTCAAATATATGAGCATTTAACATCTTACCTCCAGCAGATCACTCTCTTGCTAATTTAATTTAGAATAAATCCATATGAGTTAGTCTTGGATCTAATTGCTAGTACAAGATTAAATTGTACATGTACAATACAAAATAGATGCTATCTTGAAACAACCCCAACCTCAGAGATGTTATAACTATTAATGTGAAATCATTTCATAGACTATTAAACCATCATGCTGTTTGTATTGAGTGGTTGTCTAGAGATTTTTGTGCACAGAAGGTACTGAGATTGGCAGTTGGGCTCTACCGGTGATCTGTGTGTAAAGCACTTAAAGTCAGATTAACTATCTTATAAAAGGGTAAGGCCATGTAAAAAGCAGTTAAATAGTGTTCATTTACAAGACCATAATATGTTTTATTTTCACTATTACATCATGCAATTAAACTGACTGGAAACATTTTACATATTCCATTCTCAGCATGTTACCCACAGGAAGATCACTGATGGCACACCACCTCCTATCTACCTTTCTATTGTAAAAATCACTGGCTTCTTTGTCAATAAATGCCCATTAGGAATCTACAAAAGGTTTAGAGGTTTATGTGAATGCTACAATTTGCACCTTTCAATTTTTGTCTGCAATTGTCGGTTATTTACACAGAAGCAGATTGGTATTTACAATGGAAATGCAGGTAGAGAATGTTGTACCATCGATGATCCCAGCAGATTGCAGTAAGCTTTTATGGCATTTAAAGTGAATAATGCTATTTTATTGAGCTTAATGTTGACTTTGTTTTCTGTTAAGTAGTCCCTCTGACTGGAAATGCTTAAATTGGAAATGTTTCACTGTCAGTAAGTGGGTCATACAAAAAGATAATCAATTATGCATTATTTCCTACTTCCATTTCCTGTGAAAGCATTAGTCAGTTCTGTGTAAATAATTTCCAAATGGAAATGTAAAAATTGTTTAAAGGGTCATAAAACAGAGCTTAGAAAAACACTCTGCTGTTTTGGGGTTTGGGGTTATTTTTATATAGTGGAAATACACTTTGTTCTTGGCTATTAAGGGTAAAATTTTAACTAGTAAGTGTTTGAACAGAACCTCACGTGAAACAAACTTAACTATCCTTTAGAATTTTATAGTGATCTGTAAACTGGTTAAAATATTAAGTAAATAGCCCTCGAGACTCTTCATCCTTGCAAAAAAAATGTTTCTTTGTTTTCACATCTTAAGGCAAACAAATAATCTTCATTTCCTTCTACCAACCCATCTTTTAAAAGTTCTACACACAAAAATCAATCATTATTACAGATGAGTTAATAATGATTAACTCCTCACAGCAAATGGGAATACTGCCACAAACTGTATTAAAATAAAACTATTCTTTCTAAGGTGTCATGCACTTGCCAAGTATCCACGCCAGGCTAGGTAGCAATCCAGACCCAGGACTGGTAAATGGAAATCTGTATTGCTTCCCCTTTAAGCACTGTATTGCTTGTCAGAGAGAAATCTGTCACTGCTCACATTCAGTGCAGCCTGTAACATAAGGTAACAGGAGTTCCTCAGCAAGAGATTTGTTTTATTAAGTCCAATAACTGACTGAACAGGCTGATATGTTTCCCCTTTAGTCCTCAGTGCCACATCGTTGGACTTTAATGGGTCACAGATGCTTCAGTTTGGGATTTGTTTTAACGGTGCTCAGCATGTTCATCAGTTAGAGCAGTCAAGTTTGAGATGAGTCAAAAAGTCTTGCTTAAACATGACATAATTTACTTTTTAAGTGCATTTGCCTTATTTTACATCTCCACTAACCACAATTGATTTAACCTTTTCAAAAGATTATTACTTTGTAGAAAAAACTGAACATGCTATAACATTGCCCCAAAATTGTAAACAAAAATCACATAAAAACAGAAAAGCAAAAACTATCTCCATTCAGCTGAGACTAACTGGTTAATTAGTCAGGCTATGTTGGTCTAAGGTTGGCTAATAAATGCCTGTGCCCTAATAAGAGTGTCGGAGTCGACACTTGTAGTGTCCATATTTTGTGAGTCTTCAAACAATTCTGTACAGTTGAATATGTAACTTAAAGTGAAGAAAAAGTGAATGAGCTTATTTTTAGCCATTTTTAGTGGCAGTGCAAAGTAATAGGTAGAGGAGAGGAGTAACTAGAGTTCTCTCCAGCTTCGCAGATCTTAGTCACTACAGCACTCTCTGACATCTCATTAAATGCGATGGAGATGTTTTTGCAGCTTTGAAACTTTAACCTTTCCAAAGCTTGATGTACTGAAATACTGTAAACTAGCCCACCACTAGCCCCAACATAGATTTTTTAAGGTGATTTGAAGCATCAAATCTGTTAAGTAGTCCCTCTGACTGGACATGCTTAAAATGTCTCACTGTCAGTAAGTGACAGTCAAATATGACTGAACATTTGAGAGTTCCCTCAAACGTTCAGTCACAAACCAGACTTTGACTTATGTCAAAGTTTAAGTGACATAAGTCACTTTTACTTACTTGACATAAGTAAGTAAAATGTCATGTCAAAAGATAAGCTCTCTCTCTCTAAACAATAACTTGTGATTTGTTAAAAGGATAAATTAACATGAAAAGATACAGAATAACACAAAAGAATGTCCAAGTACATAAAATAGTAAGACATCACAGATGAAATAATACATAAACACATAACAAAATATTTTAAATCAATACAACAAAAGCAATTAAATACATATGAAATGATTATAAATTTGTAGTATATACAGGTGGAAAAAAAATTCTAGTATCAGGCAGTAGTCTTGATGAACTACAATATTATTACCTAACCAAAGCAATTTTTTTCTCAAAAATAGCATCTATTGTAACATGTTTTGTTTTTGTAACATGCATTGTAACAAAAACAAAAAAAGACTGACACTGAGAGGATTCAACTGTTGAATTGATTCTTGTTTGAAGCAAAAAAGATGGACTTAGCAAAGCTCAAGGAAGTTAATTAATGGTATGATTTACTACTGTCTACTGTATCTTTTGGATAAAAACATACTTTAGGCAAAATGGCATGAAGGCAAAGAGTCCTGGAAGAGGGAACAGTTGTTAATATCTCTAGAGAAGAAAGTACTGGCCAGCTTCCTCACTTGTGCAAGGTTTCCGCTCTGTGATTGCAGTCGAATAATATCACATACACATACTGGTGCAGTTCCCTCAAATGTTCAGACACAAACCAAACTAAAACACAAAGCTTTACTATACTGTCACAAAGCATTATTAAAAGTAAAGCTTGCATCTTGAGTGAAAATGGAAAACTGCTGAAAATTAAAGATAATATTTTCTCTAGGAGCAGGACCGCAACTCCTGCTGTCACACAAAAAGGTCAGACATTCCATTAAGATGATGTACCGAAAGAGTATCAATCTGTTGTTTTCAATGAGGAAGGAACTCATTCAACTCACTTTGGGAACAACAGAATTGCCAAAAATATTTAGTAGCTGATTCACAAATATCTAATCAGATTTCAGAGAAAAGGGAATCCTTGGTGACTTTACATCCTTTTAATTAACCAGAGATTAAGTCATGAAGTCTCATAGATGAGGGATGAAAAAAAAGGTAAAAACAATCAATGGCTGCTTGAAAACTAATCAGTCATGCAGATAATATGGTTCAAAAGATAAACCATGAGAGAGAGGTAGAAATTACTTTCAAAACTATAACTTGAAACAACATGGTTCTTCCTCAGGAGAGCCTGTCGGTTTTTATCCACTAAGCCCTAATGTGAATATTTCCTAAAGTTCAAATGCTGCCTGTATGACAGTTAACCCAGATTCAAGATTCAATAGATTATTGCTTAAACCAATTGCACAAACAAAATGAAAAAAGTAGGGTAGTCATCTCCCATTTCTCAATCAAGGGAAATGGTCAACATATACCATGTTCTGCATGGAATTTCCACCCCATTTCTCTGTGTGTATTGGCTCTTTCTGGGTATTCCTGCTTACCCCCACATCCAAAAAGTAGCGTGCAACTGGTCACAAGTTTCTATTGGGTCTGCATGTGTGTGTGTGTGCATAGTTCATTTCATTGTAAAAGACTGGTGAACTGTCCAGGTTGTACCTCAACTATGCTCCATTGATCACTGGAGATGGGTACCATGAAAATTAATTCCCTCTCTCGGACGTTGAAACCCCATCAATTGTCATCTCAATAGCCACAGGTTTGCCATTTATACTAAATTAAATACATAGCAAGTGTATATTTGACTAGATCTTATGATGAACAAAGTATTGCTTACCCTAAAATATTCCACTTAGTGTATAGCGTAGCTTGTACTCCTCTACAGACTTAAAAAATATTGTAAGACCTCTATTTTTTTTTTTTTTTTGCCTTGAACACAATATTATAAAGGGCCAAATCACAAAGATGCTAGTAAAAATAGATTTATCTTATATGTGTTGCTCTAAATGGCTGATATTATGGCATACTACCATGAAGACTTGTGTGCAAGTGTTTTTTGTATTGGAGAAAATAAAAATGCTCAAAATGACTAAGAGAATCTGAGCTAATACCCATCTAGTCATCAAATAAAAGATTACTTTAAATTTGCTTGTTGTATTAACTAGCATAGAAGTTTTCTCTTGATTCTTTAGAAAGTTCACATGACCCAGTATATCTGTGTCTTGGTTCATCTTTTTTTCCTGGAAAAAAGATAAACCTACCAGGCCAAAGTAGCCTCTGGCTTTGTGTTCTTGTCTTTTCTTTTGACAAAGAATACATCAGGGGGTTTTTGCCCCCACCCACCTTTTTTTTCTTCCAATGATAAGTTTTATTTTGTCTATTTTGGGGACAAAGTTATAGGGTCATTTCTGTAATGAAGCACATTAATCTTTGATTTTATTTCCCATGGAACATAACTGACTCAGTGCTTCAGTGTTTAGCTGTCTCTTTTTGATATGTAGCCATTGGCAAAGCCATATCTGCCATTGACCACATATATTTTTTTTGTTCTTTCTTAGAAAGTACTTCTTGTCCTCTCAACCCCCAGCTCTTCATGTCTGATGGTCAGATATATGCAGCCTGGTTCAAATGGACTTTTGTTCCTTTTAAAGATCCTTTGACTGTCATCACATGGCTGTTAAGGAAGAGAATAACTTTTTCCAAATAATATTACATAATCAACTGAATTTGTGCTGTATTAAAATTATAATTGATCTGGACTGTACAGAACCGTATATGTCAGCCAGCACAGGATGGCAATTGATATGACTTGAATATGATATTATATCAAATAAATTAGACAGACCCTTTTCACATCCTCCTCACTTTCAGTAGCCAAGCTGTAACAGCACACAACGTCTGGGCAAAAAGAGGGGTTCTGCCCATGAAAGACACTTCCTTCTATGATACATAAAATATTAGATCGAGGCCAAACAAAATTGACCTGACACATTGATTTCTGATGGTTAGAACACAACAAGAGAAATATATCAACACATGTATCAACTTTAGAAAAACCACTAAATATAAATGTCATAATATATGACATGTAGGCACATTAGGAAACATACCTAATTATAGAACAAAGTTGGTTGCATTAGAAGTTCAACAAACAACAAAAACTATTTTTACAGGATGAACATGATGAATTAAAGAATGTGTTTTCATCTCATGCACCATTTTCTGAAGGTGTTTTTGTTTGAGGTGTTGGCACAGCAACAGTGGCTACCCATGGAACATAACACCAACATATAAAACTCATTATAATCCTATGTGAAGTTCTCACTGATGTTTGCTCAGCTTTGCTTTTTCCACTCACACACATGCGTCTCTACACACTTCTCACAGACATTGCTGACATACTCTCACGGTGCACCTCCTCCACTGTCTTTTCACTTAGTAACACAGGAGTTTGTTTAGTCCCTTCTCTCTACCTGTCAGCGCCTCCCATTGCCCCTGACATATTTACTTTATATACATTTTCCATTGCAGCCAGTTCGAAAAACAGCTCATTTCACATAGCGGAGCCTCAAAGTCAGTCCCTCGGGGAAATTATTGACCAGCTCTCTGAATTTCACCATCATCGCTCCCTCTTATGGCTTCACACTACAGTCCTGCAAGTGACCCTTAGCTGGTCCTGCTGCAAATTCTTCATTAGTCATGTAAATAGAACAGAAAGTATACTAAACATTGTAGAAAAATCACTAATATAGTGCAGTTTTCTGCATGTGCATGAAATCCAAAAGTTTGGAGCAATGCAAATTGAAACTTCATGTCTTAAAACAAAGATTTTGTCATTTATACAGAGGACCGCTGAGAAATTCAAATCAGATTATTTGTAAAACTAGATAATTGTTAGGATATTTCAGGAATTTGTCTTGTTTTTTGTAGCTCGCATCCAGTGTCCATTTATGCAGCAGTAATGTTGCCTTCATTTTTTTTCTGCAGTGTGCTTGTATCTATGTGCACATGCATGTGGGCTCCAATGACCTTAAGTCAACACCTATACGAGTCTGTAGTGGCTGTACGCGCCCAGACAGAAAAAGCACAAAAGCCACAATTTCTCCATCAGTCTGAACTTGCAGGTTGTGTGGTCTTATGTCTCCAACATCATAACCAACCCCCTCCCGCTCCTTAAGCTTCCCCCCTACTTTCCAAACTTCCTCTATTCCCACTGGTCAATATCTCTAAACGGATGTCAATCACTCGGCCCAGCTGTTTGCTTAAAACAAAGCGTCCTCTGGACAAAACCACTGCTGTACGAGAACATAACCCACAGAAGACAGTGACAGACACAGACATGTGTCCTGGAATAGTCTAACTGTCATGAAGACAAACTACCCTGCTCACTTGAGGCTAATCTGTGTGCAATAAATACAAGAGATATTAATCATTGAATTATATACTGAGGTCTGTAGAAAGTTTATCTTGTTAGGACAGATATATTTTTTCCTTGCTTTAACTTTTTCTTCCTGCCGTCTCAGCCGTTAAAGTGCCCCCTTTTTTTTGTGGCAAAGTTACATACTTTTCCTCAGAACTCTTGGATGAACTTCAGACCACCCGGTCCAACTCCCATCTGGTATATCACAGCCCAGGCCATGCCAAAGGTAGGAGCAATGTGAGCGTGTGTGGCGTTTTCCCACTGGCCCACTCTATTCTCTGGCTGACAAAGTGCTCCATAGCTTAGACCTAAATAATTGGAGAAACCATGAATCAGTGTCGAATGACTCTCTGGGTCAGGCAGTCTCAAGACTATTGTTCACCTCCATGAAGTTTATGCAAGAATAAATCCTATACTAGCCACTTCTCTCCATGGTGATATTGATCATTTTCCTAATTGTTAAAAAAATAGGAAAAATATACATAAGGCTAGAATTAGATTAGTCCCTGGCTGACATTACTAGATATTGTGATGTGACCTAAGAAGCAGGGGGTCGCACACTGCTGTGACATAATGAAAAAGACTTTCAAAACCTAGTAATGCTGGTATTGGAATTATGAATTTGCTATTGGTTGAGTAATAGCTCCTTCTATCGAAATGTCATGAAATACTTAGGAGCTCTGACTTTCCAGTGTTTGAGGGGAAGTTGATTATCTTCTATGACTTAACAGGATATGACCTAAAGTTATGTCATTTCGTCCTGTCTGATCATTTACACGGACACAAATAAAGTATGTTGGAAAACACCCACACACTGACTGATGGGGTTTGGTTCATGAACATGTCTTCTAAAAATTTTTTTAATTTGAAAATAAGATGCCTAATATTCATAAAGTGCTTTGTGGTGGCCCAATAGTTGGACAACAGAGGCTGGGTTTGGGAATGGGAGTGGGACTATTGAGCATGATAAGAGGTTTAACTGCTATGTGAGAACTCAATGCGGCTAAGGTCAGCAGCTCAGTTGCAGTCACTGTGTGACTGGCACAGATTGGGTGTGCAGCAGTGTCCGCATGACTCCCCTGATCTAGCCCACGGCATGGCACAGAGCAGCCCTGTACCAGCGCACCAACACCCCAAACACCTTCAGGCACACAAACTTGGCTCTGACATGAGCACAGATTGCAGGTGTTTGGTAAGAAAAATACCAAGACTAGAAATATCATGCTTGCTTCAATATTTTCAAAACTGAACAAAATATTACAATTATTGGAATAAATTAAGATCCTGACTTTTTGATTTGACTATAATGTCTTTGCAGTGCAGTCTTTCTATTGTAGTTTAGTTTTGATTACTGGATTTTAACTGAACATCTAACATCTAATTTTGTTATTTCTAAACGAGTAGTTGAATGGTTTGCAAATGACCTCCTAGGTAGCATAAAATTGGGGACATATTACTAGTTGATAAGGAGGGTCCACAAGGTTTAATTTTCAGCCCATAGTTGCTTCTTAAATATATACAGATCAAGCACAGCTTTTTATTTCAGTGATTTAATAGTCAGTGCCTACTGCTTCAAAGGCTTTGGGGGCTCTCCAATACTGTACAAGAACAGCTCTGTTTCCTACAACTTGTTTTAAATGCAGACAAAACATTTTTTTTTTTTTTCACAAATTCAAAGAGCAAGGTTGGCACTGTCTAAGAGAATATAAGAAATGGTCAACAGTTAGTGTATACTTCTAATTATTTTTTATTTTTAATTAAGAAAAGCTTGTCTTTAAAGACCATCTATTCATCAACTCAAGTATTTATTAGGAATGTATTAAAAGGAGCAAGTTCTGATTTGCCTTTAAAGTAAAATGAAAACCAGTTGAGTCAATCCTTCTGTCCATTACCGACTATGGAATTAAACTGCAAATAAATGCATCTTGTTTGCATATTAGAAAGCGTATATCACAGGTCAATCAGCTTGGTATTCTCGTTACTAAACATAAACATTAACATTACATAAACTGATCAAGGACTGGTATTAATTTACATACAAAGCCATTCTGGGTAAAAGTCTTCTGACTGACCTTTAATAATGATGAAAATCAGCAAATCATGAACTTTAATACACAACACAGTTTACATTGGTGTTTCCAAGAGCAAAAACTGAACTGGGAAAGAAGGATTTTTGGATCTATAATCTAAAATAATTAGCTAATTAAATATATTCAACTGATCTATTATGAACTAATTTAGGCTGACCTTCCCATGGTCTTAATAGACAGAGGTCATTTAGACCCCGTGAGCAAGGTGTGCGCGTTTGAGAGTTTTGTTTGACCATCTAACAGGACAGCCCCCACGCTCCCTCTGTTGTACAGTGAAATTTTCCACGCTCCTTCTGAGCATCATGCCAAGACCATATGAGGGTTAAAAGAACTTTATTTAGGTGTTTTGTTCAGCACAGTTTTGGTTTTTTTTTATTTCCCTGGAACCTTGTTTTCTTCTGTATGCAAGTGTCAATTCCAATTCTGTTCAGTCTTTTCTGTAAATAAATTTATATAACTAATTTCAAACAGTTCAGTCACAAACACCAACCCCTGTTTCTGCCCATTTTTAATTTTCAGGGCAGTTTTCTTTGAATTTTCTGTCCCCACACTTATGTATTTTTTGGTCTGCCTATGTTTTCATTTAACACTTTTCCCAATTTTATTTGTACTTGCTCCAAATTTTAGACACACTGACACTGTTGATTCAGCTTGTTGGAGGGGATTTTTCATATTCCCTTCAACAGAAGGATATATAATCCTTTCCATTGTTTCAACTGACAGCTCTCTTGTTAGGGACATATTCTCTGTTTTGTCTTAAAATTTGGTTTAAAAAAAAAAGACAGATTACTAGATGTTTTCTTACTTTTTTCTTATCTTGATGTGAAAATTTGGTCAATTATGTAATTGAATGCATCATGTTTAACAGAACATGAGGCATGTTAAATAATGTTTTGTGTCATTTTAGTGATCAATTGGACTAAGAGAAGAATTTGCATGCTCTGGGAAGGGAATTTCAAGTTCAAAATATGCAATCCTTACTAACCAATAAACTACATTTAGATTCTGTGGAAAGTAATGAACCATGAAACTTTCATCCTTAAATTTTCTTTTGATAAGAGGATGGTAAAAAGGAGCCACCCGCTACAATAGAAACACCATAAGCCATGTTTAATATGAGTATGAACAATTTGTGCTTATTTTGCAGCCATAGAACAAAGGAATCTCGCCAGTCATAGTTAAAAGAATTAAAAGAGCCAAGTCAATGTCAACTATTCAGCTTAGAAAAATCCATGAAACTTTAATACAGATCATCTGTCATACCACTTTAACCTCTGTTTCATGCTTGCAGTCCAAAATGTAATTTGTACTGAAATATAAAATTCATGTCATCAGTTGTGGAAATAACTGATGAGAAATGTGAATCCAATCCAGACTTCTTTTTACTTTAAGGTATATATTTTTTTTATATTTTGGTTTTGTCAATCAAAAAATTTCAATGGTGCTCAAGAAGCCCATGAACGGGTTCCACAAAGTTCAATTCTTGGTTCACTGTTGTGCTAAAGACAAAGCAAATTATTGTTCCACAATATATATAACTCGTCAAATAAATAATCCTGATAAGAAAATATGTAAATAATCAAAAACCCCTAATACCATTTCAGTTTTGCTAATAAATTCACCTTGATCCAGAAAGTCAATAGGGGTTTCTGCAAGGTTTTGTTCTTGGTCCAACACCGTTTTATACATAAATTATTTAAAAATAAATAAATAAATCTATGGCAGAGCATTCCATACTCATTAATTTTCTACAGTCATTTAGCAAGTTTGTAAAATAGTTCCACTGGGTTCAGTTCTTGGTCCAGTTTTTCTGTTTTCATAAATAAACTGGGAGAGAGCAATCTGAACTTCTCTTTTTTTGGTCGATCAATAAACCTTAATGCATGTTACATGTGTATTCAATTACCACAGACTGTAAATGAAAAGACTGAGAAAAACCTCACCTGTGGTTAGATGATGGAAAACACCGGACATAGTGGCCACTCTAACTAGCATCATCTAATCAATGTTTTTAAGTGTGTCTTGAATCTATTAGTTTTCCAGCTGTAAAGGTGATTTGATTTTTATGACCAGTAGGTTTCCTTGACTTCTCTTTTAAACTATCAACTAATACAGCAGGCTTTTGTCGCCAGACTGGAACAGCCATCTTTTTTATAATCAGATATGCATTATAGCTGTGGTCTCTTCTGCATTCCGATGGGACTGGAGCTGTAGGATGTGAGCATGCCAAACACAATTTAAAACCCTGGTCAAACCATGTAATCTTCAAAAATATCCTGTACATCCATGTTATTTTACACTGAAAGTTCCTTAGCAAATCACAACAAAGAACACTGAAGCCTTTATAATAAAGGTGTAGCAACTTTTTGTCATTTACTTTGTTTTATTAGATGTACGGGCCAGCTTGGAGTCATCTATGGCCATATTTCTTCTCAAATCCATCTAGGAAAATGTTCCTGACTGAGGATCCTCCTGTATACTAAGACTTATCATGGGTGTAGCAGAATTTTCCACGTGGATGAACAGCAGGATTCAAAAGAAATTATGGCTTGGCCCAAATCTGAATGTTTTAAAACAGAAGTAAAAAAGGGAGCTTTGCTTTCTTTGCAAGAAAGCATATGATCATTTATCCAAGCATGGAGGTTTGCATAACCTCACTTCCACTGCCAATACATGGGTGTAAAGAGAATCCTATTGACTTGGCTCTCTCTAAAGTGATACCCTTAGAGGTGTGGCTGTAGCCACAGGATATCCTATGAAGTTGGGAAATCCCTCTATCAATGGTACTCCATGCCCTTGCTGCACAGAAGGGCTAATCAGTGTTTAAGGCTTGGTAATGAAATGCTTGCCACCGCTCTCGGCCAGGCAATGGCAACCTGGGCCCACACCAGTTCTGCTGCTTCTAATAAGAGGTAATCACACAGGAGCCCCCTATAAACTACTGCAGGAATGGTGGTTACAGCAAGACGCTTTAAAATAAATTCTAAGATCTGAGTCGTGCCAAAGAGGTTTCTTTAAAAATATGCACCACTTGATCCACAGCAGGATCCAGTAGAAGATCCAAAGATGAGAAACATTACTGACTGAAGTTTGCACAGTGTTTTTCAGAGTATGTCCGTGAAAAGGTTTTACATTTTTGACACATTATAACCAAAATTGTACATGTGTTTTATTTAAATTGTACTTGTCAGACTAACTCAAAGTAGTGCATAATTGTGAAGGGGGTGAAAAAGGATGGGTTTCAAAATAAAATAAAATTCTAAAAGGTTCAGTGACCTTCTGAAAACACCAAACCACTAAATTGCATTCTCTTGTGTGCAGCCTGGTAAAAACCAGCCCATTTTTCTGCACTTTGCTTCATATTCTCTTGAGAAACAATTGCTTGCTGTGTGCATGGATTCTGTTAAAATGTAAATTTAACCCAGTCGCTAATGTTTGTCCATGACTTCTGTAATGCACCAGTTCGACACTATGAAGCTTACCAGAAATCGCCTGCATTGTAAACAACCAACCACAGTGAAGAGAGAAGTGCCGAGTTGAACGAGATGGCTGTTAATGTTGCTGTGGGCCTTGTTTAAGTCATTGAAAATAGAAATGAGGTACAAATGCAAACCTCCCAAGAGATTGCAACTAAAGTGACAGGATGAGAAATGAGATCATCAACAAGAAAATCAACCAAGATTTCCATTGCCACTCTGGAGGAGCTGCAGACACAGAAATAATCTGCCAATACAACTACTACTTATCTTGCACTGTAGAAATCTAGTCTTTATGGAAGAGTTTCAGGAAGTAAGTTATTGTCAAACGAACTTTGGTCAGGGAACACAAATTAAACTTTTGGATCTTGAGAGAAATCACTATGCGCAGTGAAAAACTAACATTGCACATAACCCTTAATGTATCAATCTCAATTTCAGACATGGTGGTGGCAGCATCATGCCATAGTGTTATCTTTATTAACCAGAGACTGGGAAGTTGATCTGTATTGAAAGGTAGATTTATTGACAGAAATATTGATTTAAATGTCAGATTTCCATGTAATCTGACAGAGCTTCAGCTGTTTTGTAAAGAATGACCAAATATGTTAGTCTTAAAGTACAAATATGGAGGAGACATACCCTAAAAATCTTGAAACACTAAATGAACCAAAAGGTGGTACTACAAAGGGATGAAAACACATTCTCCATACAAATAAAAAGTTTTGAGATTTTTATTTGAAAACATGTTAAAAATACCCATCATTTTCTTTCCATTTCACAATTATGCAGTCACCAAAATCTCAATAAATTCAAGATTTTGTTTTAATGTGATTAAAATGTGGAAAGTTCAACAGATAAGTAATTTTGAAAACCAATGTAGAAAAAAAAGAGCAATAAATTGGTACTCGACTCATTTGTTCTGCTATTTTTGTGCCTCTTGCTTCTCACTTTTATTGGCCTACTGCAAAAAAATGGTTTGTCCTAAAGCACAACAATGCAGCGTGAGTAGCAAACTGATAACAGATATGGTAGCAATTTAACATCAACTACTACGCTTGCATCTTTCCGGATGGCGGGGTGTCTAATTGGTAGATTCCAGTTGCATGACTGTGGGCAGGCTTCCTGTATATGTCGCACACGACAAACTAAATTAAACAGAAAAAAAGGGAAAAAAATTCTTGACTCAGTTTGAGGACCCACATTCAGCAGAGTTAACAAGACCACAGAATTACATGCCTTATACAAACACTCAGATTTAAGCCAACAGAGGTACCTCAGGGAGCAGACATGGGTCTAAAATTTAAGAAAATAACTCATCAATGTCATGTAATTTTCAGCTGAAGGAGTTTCTTTAACTTTTCCCATTCAATCTGTAATGATAACTGAGAAGCAGATAGGCACCTGCCACAACAAGCTGAGGGAACACACACAAAAAAAGGGCTTGCATTCTTGTGGCAAAGAATGACAATTTATGTGGGTGCCCGACTACGCCAGGAATCCCACCCCGCCCTCGGGTGAGTGCACTATGGGCAGGAGAGATTGTGTTTATGTTACACTTACGCTCCACCGCACTCTGGAAATTGGGTATGCAACATTGACTATTTTCAGTAAATCAGTACCCAGGAGGCCCTAGGAAGACTCACACTCATGGAATATTTATTTGAACAGGTTTGTGTTTGCGTGCGTCCTCCCAAGTTAAGGCCGCAACATCGCTGGTGTCAGGTTTCTGAGAACCTTGCCACGAGGCAGTCACACTTTGAATCTGAGTCACCTGTTCAGGCAGTTTCTGTATGCTTGGAAGTACTCAATCGTATTATCCTCTGACTGGGCTGTGTAATAATAAATCTGAAACATGATAACACCACATGCCCCCCACATCACAGAGAACAGAGCTAGAAACAAGTGCTAATTGAATGAGTCAACATGCATTGTCATTATGACCATCAGGGAAGTGCAGATGCCACTTTGGCACACCAGTTTTAAAACACATCACCTGCCAACGTCAACAATGGCAACTGTGAGTAAGTCAGGAACAGAAAGCAGAGTTGCATTTGTTTCTTCTAATGTGATACAGATGCAAACTGAACCTAAACACCAAATCAGAGACAGGAAAAGCAACTGATGTTCATTACAGCCATGCTTTTCCTTAGGGGTTTCTCCCATCATAGAGACTTTATTGTAGTTTACAATAATTTGAAATTTGTTATAAACACTATGAGTGGCAATATTTCAATTAAATTTTTATGTTTAAATTTGGATTTAAAGGAATCATGCAAAGCAGAATATCAAATATTTAAAAAGTAGGTTTCCCACTCTGCAAAATTATTTTATGGAAAGACAAAACCCCCACTTCAGCTGGTGAAAATTTCTCACATTAGAGTCTTACAGCCCCTTAGGGGGTAATTTTATGTGGTCTCTTGCAGATTCACCACAGTTCACAGACCACCTAATACCTCTGGATCCTGCACATCCATACCTACCATAAATTTGACTATGCTGGAAACGCCTCAGGTGTCATCACTCTGCAGTCTGTAACCATTTGTCTCTGTATCTGGAGAGCACTAACGACACCCGTGAGGAATTTTTGCTAAGAGAAAACAAAACAAAACAGGCAGGTAGCTCTTGGTTTGTTACAGTGCAAAATCTTTTCAGATTAGTTACAGGTGAAATATGACAATTGGCCAAGTGGACCTCATTTTAATGGCCTTATCAGAACCACAGTTAGTCTGAGGAATAAGTGAACTCAGCTACTGCACAAGTTCCCAAAACCTGCCAAGTCCCCTTCGAAAGAGCTTCTAATTTTTACACATAACTTTATGTTTGGTTAACAAGAGTAGGAATAATTTCACTGGACAGTTTGATTTTTTTTTTTAAGTTTTGATCATGTTTCAAATTTGTGTAGAGTTTGAAATGGACTAATTAATTCTCCTGAGTGTACACTGAAACTACTGTCAGTTAAATTGGTAAAGATAGACAAAGGATGCACAACTTTTTTATAGTTGTAACTAGAGGGATAAATATCTGTCTTTATTTTAGAACATACCATTTCAGTCTAAGGCATGGGTCTTTAACTTAAGTCCTTATGGGCTGGAGTCCCATAAGGACTCTTGATTTTAAATGTGTCCAACACATTTAAAATCAAATGGCTGATTTACCTGCTTTGTACACAGATAAGTTCTCCAGAGTCCAGCTAATGTCCTCATTATTTCACTCAGGTGTGTTGAAGTGGAGGCACATCTAAAGGTTGCAGGATACAGGCCCTCAATGACTGGAGCTGAAGACCCCTGGTCTAAAGTTTTGCACTGTTCACTCTCAAATTGCTGTCATCATGACTAAAGAATAATAAGAAAAAAGTCTTGCTTCCTTGAAAATATACTCTGTCCTCACTTAAAACTATATTTCTACACCGAGTTTGAACACTTCTTGCAAAAGTAATCTCCTTTTCCGTTTGGATTCTTCTCTAACTTAAACGTCCTTGTTCATGATGCAAACCTGCTTGCACCGATTTGTCTTCTCTGATAGTGGTTTCTTTTTGCTTGTGCCAATCAAATGGGTATGACAGTGTGCAACCATGACATCATTCCCTTCTTTAGCGGTGAGTTCATGGTATTCAGAGAGTTCATTCTAAATTATGGCAAAATGTCTGAATTTAACTATACACTGAAATAAGGACTTTTGACTATATAGTTAAACATAGTGCAAACCAAAGGGGGGAAAAAAAACTTTTCCCTGTAGAGGGCTCTCTAGACCTCACCTGACATATGACTGACAACAAATGACAAGTGGAGAAGTGTCTGGTCAGGTTTTAGTTTGGAAAGAAATTTGATGGAGGCATGTTCCTGGCTCGCCAGTGGAATAATGCTGTAAATCACCAAGCTGTTTTGGATCATTAGCGCTATTCAGATTGCATTTCTAAGCCACCTAGGATCAATGTTTCTAAGTAAATAGTAATCGCAAAAAAAAGAAAGAAAGACACTGCTCTAGTTAAACCGTTTGTCTTAAAGTATATTTAAGAAATCTGATGTTGGTTAAGTAACAACTCATCAACTTGTGTTAAATATTCACTGCTCAAAGCAATTAGAGACGAACAGTGTAAAAGGGATGTTAGAGGTGCTGAAGTGTGGGTGTGCTCATTATTCTGTACCATTGTAATTTTTGGTTATTTTATACCACTATTTTCAGGTACAAAGGTAGCTGTCTGCTGTGAGATATTTCATACCAGCCATGCATGAAGATGTATCCACCAGGGGGACATTATGTACCTGCAAACAATCAACAAATGTAATTTATCTTAGTCTGCTGTATGAAAATTTATTTTGATGAATCAAAATAAATAGTGTCCACAAACTTAAGGACACTTAGACCTATTTTGGTTGGTTCAAGGGTCCTTAAGATCTTAGAATTTTTCATGATTTATAAAAATACTTAATTTACAATGAAAAAAAAAAAAAACTGACCAATGGTAATGAAATGATTGCATGTTTTTAAATGCCAAATGAAAGTATAGAAAGGGCAGTATGTAGATAGGGATGGTGGCTGATGGGCATATCTCAAAGTGGCCCCCCAAGTCTTTTTCTGCCCAGGGCTCTATAAAATATTGGGTCTGCTCTGTCTGAAAGTAAACATTAAGATACTGAAACTGTAAAAAAGGAGCATTAATTGCAGTGAAGTAAAAGTTGTGAGTTACACCTTAAACCCAAGACATTCCCTTACCCCCCAAACCCCTCTAAATTAAACATTATTGTAGGTATCACATGAGTCATGAAGGGTTCAGAATTGCAAATTAATACCACAACACGTGTTCCAAATGTTATTTAAATTTGACCGGGGCAGTAGAGAAAAAAGTGGGGGGTCGGGGGGATCTCGCCATAGCTCTGCGATGTTTATGCTGGATGGGGGGAAATTTCTGTGCAAGCTGAGCAGACGATTCGGCCACCGGTTCAGTTCAATCAGATTGCTTTATTGTTACCAGCTGTTGGGTCTGAGGCGCACACAACTCACCTTTCGCTCCGCGCGGCTGCGTCTCGGAGTCGACTCAGGATGTGATTTTACAAACGCTTCAGCAAAACAATCAGCTGACCGCTACCTGCCATTCAGCTGACGCTCAAAGAGTAACTTTACAGTGGGTGCTGGCTCAATTGTCGGGGGAAAGAATGGGGGTGAACTATATCCTCAGCCAACATTACTCCGAGGTTGCGTGTCGACCTTTAATAGACGCTGCTGTGCTGATAGTTGCCCCCTGCTCCCTGAAACTGCAGACAACCTGCTGCAGACACCAGCTGCGAGGCCTCAAAGTGACACTTCTCTGGCCCTTCGTGCTCTTAGAATCGCAACAAATCATTGTCATGCATACAGTGCAATTTCTAAACTGAGCAAACCGTTGTTATCAAAAGGTAAAAATAAATAAATACCTGCTTTGTTATTCAGGAAGCAAAGAAATCAATGAAAGCAGCATCATAGACCTACACTTACTTGCGTGTGCGTGTGTGTGCATCAGCTCTTACCCGAAGTAAGCTGTGGTTGGTCCAGGCAAGCTGAGAAGATGCACTATAACTGTGAACGATAACCATCCCAGGAGTAGGTGTCCATCCAGCATTTTGCTGCGGCTCCAGGGCAGATCATTTCGTTTCTCCTGAGTAGCTGTGTAAAATCCCTTGTTGTAAGCTCAACACTTCTTATACAGAGAGGCGCTGCGCTCCTCCCATGAACAGAGAGAGAGAGGGAAAGAGAGAGAGAGAGAGTGGGGGGAGGAGGCGAGGGGGAGAGAGCGGCATGGCAATACTGCACTGATTCACAATTCCCTCTTAGGTTTCGCTGAGATTATTCATCTCTCGGTTTGACTTAATGTATTATTAGTGCAACAGCTTCCTCTCTGTGGGACTTTTTAAGCTGTGCACAGTTGAGTTTGATGAGTTATGTCAGGCTGAGATTAACTGGACTGTTTGATAAAATGCTTTTAGTCAGTGACAGTTTGTTTCCAGGGAAGTGTAAACCGGTACAAACAGATATAATTCTGTTAAAGCATATAAACTATAGTTTTGTTGTTGTTTTTGGGCAGATACACAGAAAATCAGTGTCGCTTCTTTTATTTTTTTTTGTCTGTGATTTTCCATTTTCCATTTGTTCCATTTTACTAGAATTACTCAAATATTGAACAATGCTTTTCTTCATATCAGATTAAATTAACTTTGGTTAATTTCATATTGATGATGGAGGGTTCAGGAAAAATTTATTTCGTTCAACCTCTCTTCTACTTTGCCTTCTTTGGTCTTCAGTATTCTGCTTTGAGGACTCCAAGGAGCAACTGTATTTATATTGAGCTAATTTTCATACATCAAGTCAAATCAGATGGTTGTATATGATTTTATTTAGAAGTACAAGAGTAAAAGGGGGGCAGGAGAGAGGGTGCATTGCTCTTTTACAAAATCCCAGTAAAATAATTCTGATTTGTTGCTTGTATTGTGACAAACTGTGAAACATCCAAGAGCTTTTGCAAGTGACCATATGCCCCACTGTTGTCAATAAGTTGATTTCATTTCTTCAAAAGTCAGAACATGTTCCAGAAAAGTCTTTAGATTATGTACATCTAAGCACAAGCACAAGAGATTATGCATCAGTTCCCACACAGAATAGAAGGCCAGTTCATAATAAGTTGAATTTTCTCAAGAATAACTGCAGGCATTTTCTCGAGAAATGTGAATGAAATTAAGATTAAAAACCTTTAATCACTTCGCAAAAAAGCACATTGAGCAATATATTGGCAAACTATCAGTTCTCAAGGCAAATATTCTGAACTCCTTGGCAAGTCAGCTCCTGAACAGTATTTACTCTTCCTACGCATTTGATTGCATAAGATTTAGAGATTACCAAAACCTGCATTTATTGTCACAGTCAGAAAACTGTAATATGCAAGTTCTGCCAGCTCATCTAGACTTGTTTGCTATTTAAATTTTGAAAGTAATATTTTAAGTTAGTGTCACATCAGGAAGCAGAACCAAAGCAAGGTTCTGAGGTTCAACATTTCTAAACTATTTACGAAACTGACCGCATTATTTCCAGATAACATATCTTTCTAAAAATAGGGATCTTTTGTCTAAAATAGTTCTTCTTGAGTACTGTGTAAATACATTTCAATTGTGTGGGTGTTAGTTACCATGATTTGTGTTGGTACATACCTTGAGTTTTGCCATGAAACCACAGAGATGTATCTGAACTTGTGTAGAATCCAAGTTTTTTCATCCATCCATCCATCTTCTTCCGCTTATCCGAGGTCGGGTCGCGGGGGTAGCAGCTTCAGAAGGGAGGCCCAGACTTCCCTCTCCCTGGCCACTTCTTCTAGCTCTTCCGGGGGAATCCCGAGGCGTTCCCAGGCCAGCCGAGAGACATAGTCCCTGCAGCGTGTCCTGGGTCTTCCCCGGGGCCTCCTCCCGGTGGGACGTGCCCGGAACACCTCACCAGGGAGGCGTCCAGGAGGCATCCTGACCAGATGCCCGAGCCACCTCAACTGGCTCCTCTTGATGTGAAGGAGCAGCGGCTCTACTCTGAGTCCCTCCCAGATGACTGAGCTTCTCACCCTATCTCTAAGGGAGAGCCCAGCCACCCTACGGAGAAAACCCATTTTGGCCGCTTGTATCCGCGATCTCGTTCTTTCGGTCATGACCCAAAGCTCATGACCATAGATGAGGGTGGGAACGTAGATCGACCAGTAAATCGAGAGCTTCGCTTTATGGCTCAGCTCTCTCTTCACCACGACGGACCGGTACAGCGCCCGCTTGACGGCAGACGCTGCGTCAATCCGCCTGTCGATCTCCCGCTCCCTTCTTCCCCCATTCGTGAACAAGATCCCGAGATACTTGAACTCCTCCACCTGGTGCAGGACACCCCCCTTGACCCGGAGAAGGCACTCTACCCTTTTCCGGCTCAAGACCATGGCCTCAGATTTGGAGGCACTGATCCCCATCCCGGCCGCTTCACACTCGGCTGCGAACCGCTCCAGCGAGAGCTGCAGATCATGACCTGATGAGGCCAGTAGGACCACATCGTCTGCAAGTTTTTTCAGTTACACTGAAATTAAACTTGGTGAGTTTAATCACTTTTTTCAAGGTTAAACCATATGTTGATGATGTTAAACCTTATTTGGGTGGTTCAGCATGGTAAAAGTTTTTCTTAAACTTTTAAATTACAATACATTTATTTAGTCTCATTTTGTTTGTCACTTTGAATTAATTTTCAATTCTTCTTGTGTATGTAAATTTTGTCACAAATTTACACCCACAAAACCACTCTTGGATGTCCACACAACACTTGGAATTTGTGTCCAAGTAGACTGTGAATTGGAAGTTTGTTTGCGGTAATAAGGTTAGGTTGTATGAGGGCTTTATTTGGTAAATACTTGTTTTTGTATTCTCTGCTGGTTCTTATGATTTTCTGCTGAGTTTCCATTTGAATAACTTTATGTCTGCGCAGTTTTGCTCCCATTTATTCACGGCATGTTTAAAGGAATAACAAATCTATTCCTGCCCATGTACATTGCCACTGTCATGCAAAAACTTTGCATATAGATTTCAGTATTTTTTTTTCTATGAATATCAACAAGTCACCGTTCACATTTATCCATGGTTCCCCAAATAAGTATCACGTAAAACATATCAAAAATCCATGTGACTTTGTCCGAACAGAGACAATATGTCATGTTGGTGTCGAGTTTTCTAACCCACATGCAGAAACACTCCAGAGACAGGAAATACAATAGTGTGATTTATTTACAGTGAACTCAAACAAAAGGAATTAGGATCCCAGTTCGTCTGGCAGATCTCAGGGCAACTAGGGGAGGACAGAGATGATTAGTCAGGACCCAGGAAATTTGACGTTTGGTGGAGGTTGAGGATATACCTGTTTGGGGGGGAGTATTGGACCGGGAGAGGACCTTGAGGGTCTAGAGGCTGGTCAGCGGGTTGAGGGTCGAAATCAGAGGCGGCGGCGGCGGAGGACGGACAGGTAAGGCTCAAGGCGGTGAGGATTCCGTCTCGAGGGCGACTGATGACCAGATAGCTCCAGACCAGGGTAGCTGGGAACAGAGAGACAAGAAGGGTCAGAATCTGGGGGACAAATCCTGGTAGAAGTAGCTCAAGGTAAGCCGGTACCATTACAGGCTAACACTCTGGCAGAGAAGTGTCAGCATCCTCCTCCATTTATATGCCTCCAAATGAGTAGATGGAGGACAGGTGTGCAGACGCCGACTCACGCCCTCAGAAGGTCTCCGGCTCCCTCTGGTGGAGAAAAGCTGACAAACCTCAGGATCCCGACAGTACCCCTCCCTCAGCGACCGCCACCCGGTGGTCCAAACGAACAGGAGGGCAGAGACGAACGATAGTCCGAAATCAAGGAAGGATCCAAAATAAAAGAACCCGGAACCCACATCCGGTCCTCCGGGCCGTAGCCCTCCCAGTCGACCAGGTATTGCCAGCCCCGGCCCCGACGACGGGAGTCCACGACCCGGCGAACAGTGTAGGCTGGGTGCCCATCTATCTCACGGGGGGGAGGAGGGGGGTCAGAAGGAGGGCACAGTGGACTGGTCAGGACGGGCTTAACCTGGGAGACGTGGAATGTGGGATGAATCCGGAGAGAGGGAGGCAGATGTAAACGTACAGCAGAAGGACTGACAACCGACTCAATTTTATATGGGCCAATGAAACGGGGAGACAGTTTTCGAGACATGGACTTCAATGGAATGTCTCTGGTGGACAGCCAAACCTGCTGTCCCGGCGAGTAGGTGGGGGCTGGGCGTCGTCTTCGATCCGCGAATCGCCGGTTTAGATCAGATGAACGATTCAGAGCTGCTACTGTGACTTTCCAGATTGAGCGGCAGCGGCGGATGTGATGCTGGACCGAAGTGACCGAAATTTCCTTCTCATCGGCCGGAAACAGTGGAGGTTGGTATCCTAGCGAGACTTCAAAAGGGGACAGACCAGTAGCAGATGAAACGTGAGCATTATGTGCATACTCCACCCAATGCAGAAACTGACTCCAGTCAGAGGGGTTGGAGGAAGTGATGCATCTGAGCGTGGACTCCAGCTCTTGATTCATTCGCTCAGTTTGACCGTTTGACTGGGGGTGGTAACCAGAAGTTAGACAGACCTTCGCTTCTAGGGCAGCACAAAAATGTTTCCATACCTGGGCGGTGAACTGTGGACCTCTGTCAGAAAGTATCTCCTGTGGGATTCCGTGCAGTTTGAAAACGTGCTTCACCAGCAGCTGAGCGGTCTGAAGGGCTGTGGGAAGTTTCCTAAGTGGAATGAGATGACAGGCTTTTGAAAATCGATCAATGACAGTGAGTATGGTGGTCATGCCCTTGGACGCAGGTAACCCCGTCACAAAATCTATAGCGATGTGTGACCATGGGCGTTTGGGAATAGGCAATGGATGAAGCAGACCTGAGGGAGGCTGATGAGATGATTTATTCCGGGCACAAACAGGACAGGCTAGGACAAACTCTTTTATGTCTTTATGAAGTGATGGCCACCAGAACCGACGGGAAATCAGGGCCACAGTTCTACTGACCCCAGGATGAGCTGAAAACTTCGTGGTATGCATCCAATGAATTAATCTAGCCCTCACTGCAGAAGGAACATATGTCCTATTAGGCGGGCCTGTGCCAGGGTCTGGTTCAGAGGTCTGAGCTTGTTTAATTAGATCTGAAGCCTCCCAGGAGACTGTGGCTACAGTACAACTAGCAGGTAAGATGGCAGCTGGTGTCTCAGGTTCATCAGAGGCATGAAGACGGGACAGAGCATCTGGTTTTATGTTCTTCGACCCCGGGCGGTATGAAATGGTCAGATTGAATCGGGAGAAGAATAATGACCAGCGGGACTGACGGGGATTTGATCTTTTGGCGGATTGAATGTAGGAGAGGTTTTTGTGATCTGTCCATACCAAAATGGGATGCTCGGCGCCCTCCAGCCAATGCCGCCATTCCTCCAAAGCCAATTTAATGGCGAGGAGCTCTCTATCACCAACGTCGTAGTTCCGTTCAGCTGGGGTGAGTCTGCGGGAGAAAAACGCACAAGGATGAGTTTTCTGGTCAGATCCAGAACTTTGAGAAAGTACGGCTCCCACCCCTGAGTCAGATGCATCCACCTCCAGGATGAACTGTTTGGAGGGGTCAGGTTGAATGAGGATGGGTGCGCTAGAAAACAGAGTTTTGAGTTTCTTGAATGCCGCTTCAGCCTCAGGTGACCAGTGAAACGTCTTCTTAACTGAAGTTAACGCTGTCAGAGGAAGGGCTGTTTGACTGTAATTTCTGATGAACCTTCGATAGAAATTGGCAAACCCCAGAAACCTTTGGAGTTGTTTCCTGTTTTCTGGAGTGGGCCAGTCCAAAACCGCCTGGATCTTGTCCTCTGATGGTCTCACCTGCCCGCCCTCGAGCACGAATCCCAGAAAGGTAACTGATGAGCAATGAAACTCGCATTTCTCAGCTTTGACGAACAGTTTATTTTCCAAAAGTCGCTGAAGGACTAAGCGAACATGTCTCCGATGTTCAGAGATGGTCCTGGAATATATCAAGATGTCATCAAGGTAGACGAACACAAACACATTTAAAAAATCCCTCAAAACGTCATTAACTAGCGCCTGGAAACAAGCGGGTGCATTAGACAGACCGAAAGGCATGACAAGATACTCAAAATGTCCCAGGGGTGTTTTGAAAGCTGTTTTCCACTCGTCTCCTTCACGGATTCTGAGGAGGTGGTAAGCGTTTCTTAAGTCTAACTTGGTGAAAACTGTGGCATCCTGAACCGGTTCGAAAGCCGAAGCTAATAGAGGCAGCGGGTATTTGTTCTTGATTGTTATTTGATTTAGCCCCCGGTAATCAATACAGGGCCGCAGAGAGCCGTCTTTTTTACTTACAAAGAAAAAACCCGATCCGAGTGGAGACGATGATGGTCGGATGATTCCTGCCGCAAGAGACTCGTTGATATAATTCTCCATGGTCTCCCTCTCCGGTTTGGAGATATTATAAAGCCGACTGTTAGGCAGTGGCGCTCCAGGGAGGAGATCGATGGCGCAGTCATAAGGGCGGTGCGGAGGGAGAGAAAGAGCACTAGATTTACTGAACACTGGAGCCAAATCATGATAATCTGGTGGAATGGCAGCGAGGTCGGGTGGATCAACCTCCTGACGGTTTGCCGGTGACTGACTCGGAGGGGCGGCTGAGCGGAGGCAGGAGCAATGACAGGAAATGGACCAGGACTCCACATGTTTCTTAGACCAGTTGATATGGGGATTGTGGAGTTGAAGCCAATCAAAACCCAGAACTACAGGGGAGCTAGCAGCAGGAAAAACAAAAAATGATATCGTTTCCCTATGATTCCCAGAAATTAAAAGGTCTAGGGGTCTGGTCTGGTGAGTTATGTGAGGTAGTTGTTTACCATCCAATGCCGTAACTCTCAGGGGGTTAGTCAACAGAGTAGTTTCGATATCTAATTGTTTGACCAAATCGGAGCCAATTAGATTTCTCTCACAACCTGAGTCAATCAGGGCTGACAGAGTGAGAGACTGATTATTATTAAACAAAGTTGCTGGTAACAGGAGACGAGGAGAATTTTCTGTTTGAAGATGGTCCGCCAGTCTCCTCATTTCCTCTGGCGGACCCCTGCTTTTAACTTAGTGGGACAGGTGGTCACAAAATGTCCGGGTTCACCACAGTATAAGCAGAGGTTTTCTTTGAACCTCCTTTGCCTTTCTTCTGGCGTGAGTCGGGTGTGACCGATCTGCATTGGCTCGGCTTCAGTGGGAACTGTGGATGAGGAAACGGAATCATTAGATCTTTCAGGTAGCATTGTGACTGGGAAAATGCGGCTCTTGGATTTTGCATTGGATCTGGCCCGCAGCCGGTTATCTAAACGGATAGTCAGTCGTATCAGATCTTCCAAAGTGTTCGGTTCATCTAATGTTGCCAACTCGTCTTTTATAGATTCATTTAGAGAGTGAAAATAGGCGCTCTTAAGCGCCGTTTGCCCCCAGTCTGAAGCAGCCGCTTTAATCCGGAACTCAATAGCGAAATCAGCCACCGTCCGGTTACCTTGCTTGATTTCTAACAAACCACGGGAATCTGCGGTCTTATCTGTATCTTGGTTGAATGCTTGCTTAAACTCCTTTATAAACTTGTCAAAAGTACAACCATAATCCACTGTGGAAGAGTATTTGGCTTCTGCCCACTCCAATGCTTTACCAGACAGATGTGATAGAATAAAAGAAATTTTTCTACCATCCTGAGAGAAGCTCTGAGGAGAGTGATTGAAAATTATGGAGCATTGAAACAAAAAACCTTTGAACTTACTTGCTTCACCTGAGAATCTCTCAGGCAGGGATGGGCGGAAATCAGAAACTGTGGAGTGGACTGTATTCTCTGACCTGGAAGGTGGATTCGGATCCGAGGCGGGAGCCGGATCGGCAGCAGAAGCTGCAGCAGCAGCGGATGCCTGAGAACTGGATCTTTGCAAAAAACCTGCGATCTCTTGCAGAGTGCGGTTCGTCTCGGCTTGGCGTTTACTCAGCTCTTGTAAGGCGGCGTCATGGTTTTGAATGAGAACATGCTGCTGCTCCAAAGCCCTTCGGAGTGACTCTGCGGGGTTAGGTTGTTGGCCAGAGTGTTCTGTCATGTTGGTGTCGAGTTTTCTAACCCACATGCAGAAACACTCCAGAGACAGGAAATACAATAGTGTGATTTATTTACAGTGAACTCAAACAAAAGGAATTAGGATCCCAGTTCGTCTGGCAGATCTCAGGGCAACTAGGGGAGGACAGAGATGATTAGTCAGGACCCAAGAAATTTGACGTTTGGTGGAGGTTGAGGATATACCTGTTCGGGGGGGAGTATTGGACCGGGAGAGGACCTTGAGGGTCTAGAGGCTGGTCAGCGGGTTGAGGGTCGAAATCAGAGGCGGCGGCGGCGGAGGACGGACAGGTAAGGCTCAAGGCGGTGAGGATTCCGTCTCGAGGGCGACTGATGACCAGATAGCTCCAGACCAGGGTAGCTGGGAACAGAGAGACAAGAAGGGTCAGAATCTGGGGGACAAATCCTGGTAGAAGTAGCTCAAGGTAAGCCGGTACCATTACAGGCTAACACTCTGGCAGAGAAGTGTCAGCATCCTCCTCCATTTATATGCCTCCAAATGAGTAGATGGAGGACAGGTGTGCAGACGCCGACTCACGCCCTCAGAAGGTCTCCGGCTCCCTCTGGTGGAGAAAAGCTGACAAACCTCAGGATCCCGACACAATATAAGTATAATGAATAAGTATAATGATTACCCCTAACCTTACATGGCTGCAAATAACAAACAAACAAAAAACAATGCATCAATTACGTTACAGATAGATAGATAGATAGATAGATAGATAGATAGATAGATAGATAGATAGATAGATAGATAGATAGATAGATAGATAGATAGATAGATAGATAGATAGATAGATAGATAGATAGATGTTCATAATTTGTTCAAAAAAATTTCATTGAATGTGTCAAAAAATAGCTATTTCATAATGTATCTGAATTTGTGCCATTTATATGAAGATGGTTGTACATATTTAAATGTACTGCCTTCTTCCAGCTCCACACACGATGATGTCTATAGTTTTTCTAAAGATTAGTGAAATCAAAACAGCTACGCTTTTAGATCCCACAAAGATGCTTTTTGCATGATTTTGCATGTTCAGCTCATGCTCAGCATCCATTTAAAAGCCCATACAGGTGAACACATGAAAGCCCAGGAATGTTGTGTTTTTCACCATTATAAGCTTGTCAGTCATTCCCAAAGGGCAGAAATTCAAAAGCTCCACAGGCCCTCAGTAAGAGTTGTGCTTCTTAATAACACCTGGTGTTAAGGAGATCAGCGGGAGGGTTAGTCAGTACATGACAAGAATGGACACTAATCCCAAGCAATACCCACTGGTCCTGCATGTCTCTGGAGTGGGATAATTGATTCCCACACCCTTCTTAAAACAAGCTCTTCTCAGGCCCAGCAACCTAGAAAACAGAGCTTATTATCATTTGGTGTCAAGGGAGCACAGTTGCAAGGACAGCAGTGGATCGTTTGTAGTGTATGTGGTTGAAATTTGTTAGGTAATAGACACTAATCTCTTTAGGTTGTCAGGGATTTTCCCTCACTGTTTTTGGAGATCTTACCTCTTTTTTTCTCATTTTTCCTGCTTCTCTGACCCCCTGTCAGACTAATATAACTACCAGAGAAACCCACCCATCATTATGAGAGTTGGAAAGTCAGTTATTTTTCAGCGGCAAAAAAGGCCTGAATATTTGCCTCAGATTAATGCCCGATTGCTGCAAGGTTTCTCTGAGCCCAGAGGTTAGCCCATGCTCCAGCCATTGAAGTGAGATGGACTTAACTAAAGAGCAAATATGAGATTTTAGGTGTTTTCTTGGAAATAATAATCACCCTAAATGAAATTCAAAACATTTCAGTGATATGACAGGCTATATAGTTTGACAACTGTAGTATACATGAAATATTCCCTTTGTCGCTACAGATTAGACAAGTAAAAGGATTTGAAAAGATGCAGATTATTATTGCAAGACAGTGTGTATCTTATACAAATTGATTCATCATGTGGATTTCATGAAAATTATGGTATTGTGTTGTAGATCAAACATTTTCATGAGCAAGGAGCAAAGATCAAATTCCGTCTCCTGCTCGTCTCCTCGTGCTCTCTTGTGTTAGCCTTGGTCTGACCTTGTCTTGATATCACTTCCCTGGAGAGGAATGCAAGCCGTACCCGTCCAAACCCAGTTACCACCAAACTCCTCATTCTCACCATCTCTACTCCAGTGAAGGGCGATATGATCTTTTCCATGTACCAGACATAATTTGTGGCTTAGGTTTGGAGGCTGACGGTGCGTCTGCGCCGCTCTGCTGTTTCAGGCGTCGAGGCGCAGCATCCACTGCAGTTCACAGGCTGAAAGAAAAAAAGAGTTACTGGAGAGGAACTGAAGTTGTTGTTTCTGAAACTATACCACAGATCTCCACCTTTGGAGGGTGTCCAAGATGATTACTTATGATATAATACTTGCCTTATTCATACAGCATTTCTAGTGCAAAATCGCCTACAGTGCCTTGCAAAAGTATTGCTAACATTTGCTAACATTTTTTCATGGTACAACCTCACTCATTTTGTTGAATTTTTCTGTGATAATTCAGCAAAATGTACCACATTATTGTGAAATGGAAGATAAGCTTTACAGTTCTTTATATATATAAATCTGCATTTGAATTTAATCTATTGTAGGTAATACTTTGTGGAACCAACTTTTTCTGCCCTACCAGAAACAAATATATTGGGGTATGTTACAACCAGATGTTCACACTGGAAGACTGACGCAGGTCTTCTTCCAGGATTGCCATGTATTTAGCTCCATCCATCTTCTCAATATGTCCTGTTTCTGTGACACTGCTAAAAATGTAGAATGGTGCCATGTTTCACCTGGTTTATCACATTGAAGGTTACTGTTACACATGGAGCTTTGCATGTAAACTAAAAGGTTCAGCTTTGGTCTTATCTGAACAGAATATCTTGGTAATCTACAATTCTTCAGTGGAAAGAGTAGTCATCTTCAAATTGGAAAATTATGGGTTATATTTCAACTTCCTCCTCAGCTATATGTTGCTGGTGACCCAGGCAAGCCACTTAACACCAACCTGTGTACCAATCTCTGTATCAATGGGTGACAGTGTATTGATTTCTAAGTGAGGCTGGATGTAAAGCACTTTCACTCTAGTGTGAAAGTGCTTTCAGTGATTTGTATAACCAGAAAAGTGCGGTATAAGTTTAGTCCATGTACCATGTCTTCTGTGTCCTCTACATGACTTGTGGCAAACTAAGCAGGACTTCTTGCAGCTTTCTTCTTGCCAGTTTTCTAAATAGGCGACAGTTGTGGACCGAATTACTAAAAGCCCCTTCTTGTCAACACATTCTCTCACTTCGAATGTGGTTGAGATTAACATGAGCTGAGTAAAATTGCACATCAATGTTTGAAATTTCTGTTTGTAAAAAATGTTGACAACAATGTATCATTTTTATTCCACTTTATAACAGTTTTCAACTTAATCTGTTTGTTACCTAAAATCTAAAGAAAATATGGCAGTTTGTGACTGCAATGTGAAAAAGTTCAAGGGACATGAGCACTATTTGCATAGCACTGTCAAACACTAACTGAACTTAATCCTAAAATGCATTTGTAGCAGAGATAACCTTTTGTGCGTGCACATTTTCTTGTGAAGTGTTGACACAAATTGTATTCAAGCATGTAGAGACTTGTTGGTTATTAAACCAACCAACCAGGAGCCACATTTAAGTTGTTGCCGCTGCTCTGTAATTGGAATAAATTTAAGTCACAGTAAAATAGGGATTCTGTTTTTTACAAAATGTCTTCTGATTTGTTTTATGAAGAAAGGTACTGAGTGGGTAACATTTTACAAATATCAGCTCACATTTCTTTTGCTTTCTCATACACAATTACATTAATATAAAACCACTGTGGGTTTGGTATTGTCCTGCCACAGCTGCGTGATACAATCCTGTCATGGTTTCTGAACAACCTGTGAAACACCCTGCCTGAGGGCTGTTTGCAGAATTGCACTTTTCTCTTTAGCCTTGAACAAACACAGCCGCTCTTTCGCAGCGTCTTACTGGCGAGAGCATCCACAGTGACACAACACAGTCTCAACAGCACCGTCAGCGGTCTGTGCAGGGAAACCTCAGGTAGATATAAAGTGAACATGTCGTGGTCTCGACCAGCAGGTGCTGTTGATGGAGTGGTATGATCTGCCTTAAGTAGAATTAATGAAACAGGACAGGGTCCGACCGAGCAGCTGCACCCTGCACAGCCACCCTTTTTGTTGATTGTAACCTGGGATGGCCCAGAAGAGACTGTGACTGCAGGAACAAGAGAAGAGCGCAAAAAGAAAGACTTTCTCACTGTTCACCATCGTAAGTAAAACCTGTACTTTAATTTTACATGTGATCTTTTCCCTGAAGCTCAATAACATCAACTCTTACGTTCCAAGAACTAAAAGAAACATCCTGTCCATTTCAAGATAAACCTTTTGAGAGAAAACAGTTACCATAGGATTCAAAGGTGAACATGCTGCTACAACATGGCTGGAGATGTCTTCAATGTTCAGAAAACTAAACTTGTGTTAGTTTTAAATTGTTTTGCCAGTATCTCTTTGTGTGGTCAGGTCCGTCTTATTTTTGTTTTTCTGTTAAAATCTGATAAAACATGGGTTATAATCGGCTTTCTTTAGTCTACAAACATTAAGCTTTCTTGTGAAGAGCTCTAACTGACAAATCTGTTGATTTGCAATTTACTCTCAAGATAATTTAAGATTGTACACATGACGCACTCTGTGCGTGTTTTAGTGGTCAAACCCAACAAATGTGATGTCAGACCTTTCCAGGGAATCAAGATTTGAAATAGTCCACCACAATTTTCGTCCTTATCTGAAACCTTTCAGGCTGTATTACCAAGAGGCCAGATAGGGATGTCGACGCCTGTGGTAATGCCCATCCTGCAGATAAAGTGGACACAGAGGCAGAGTTTTTGCTTCTTTTCCCATGCCTATGGGCTATAGAGGGGAGAGTGATGAGTTGTTTCCAGGTGTGATCTCACAACCGACGGAGGCCAAACTGTCATCAAATGAGAGATTTATTTTATTTTCTCAACGATCTGAAGCTGCAACACAACACATGAGATGGCAGATCAGAAGAGCCCATCCTGATGCAAAAACTCCATTCTGTTCTTGACCTAAGCATTAAACACCATGAATTTTTTATTATTATTTTTGATGTTAAGGCCTAAAAGGATAAATGTCTAATTTGACTAGATATTCAGAGGGATTTTATTTACATTTCCCTCCAGATGTGTTCCTTATTCATTTCTGGCCATAACTGAAAGACTAGATTGTGATCTGTGACTGAAGATTATATTAGAACGTCCTTAATGTATCAGAGAAAGCTGCTAGGAATTCAAACGATAGTCTGCACCTGTTTCCCATTTAGTTGTTTTTTACTTCGAAGCTCAAAAGTGATGATGAGTCTGACTAGAGCTACTACAATGCTGACATCTAGTGGTGCAGTCACATTTACACGCAAGCTTTGCAGAACACAGTTCAGTTTTTCCCTAGAATTTTTTTTCCCCCAACTCATAAACACATTCCGGTGCACAGAGGAGTATTAACAGCTTACTAACACGTTAGGAAATTATTCATGGAGAACCGAGTGAAGTAATGAAAATGTGATTTGTTCAATATTTTTGTACCGCATGATGTTATTGAGGCTGTTTAATGTCAAACAGAGGGCGTCTCACTGAGGGCAGTGGTGCAGTGAAATGACAAGACGTGCTGGTTGGCCACCACTAAATGACATCAGTGTCCCCGTGAGGTCATGTGGCCACACAGAGGAGACTTGATGTTCTCCGTGTTTTCTCAGTGAAGGTGAGCTGAAAGGACGGAATGCAGGGAGCGAGGTGTGAAAGCCAGTTTGTTTTTTTAAATGAATACATTTCTAAAACCTGCTAATTTGGTAACTAAATATGACAAAAAAGGGTGGCGGAAAATCTAACTTCTTATATCCCACAGGAATGTGCAGTAACTACTGCACGAGATTGTTCTTATTCAATTTAATTTGCCCTGGGGGTTGTTTAAATGGAAGAAAATACACTTAGTTGAGGTACTCACTTTCTGATTTGCACCCATCACTATTTCTTGTATACCCTGA
The DNA here is from genome assembly GCF_003331165.1 of Xiphophorus hellerii. Lineage (NCBI taxonomy): Eukaryota > Metazoa > Chordata > Actinopteri > Cyprinodontiformes > Poeciliidae > Xiphophorus > Xiphophorus hellerii. Next base: position 18,461,683 of record NC_045677.1, on the reverse strand, counting down.
TTATGTAGCAGGTTTTTTTTTCACTAACAGTTTCTTGCAAAACTATTTCTATGCCTTCAACTTTTTTTTAGATTTCGTCATGTTAAAACCACAAATGTCAGTGTATTTTATTGAAGTTTCATGTGACAGACCAATACAAAGAAGTGCCTGATTTTAAAATGAAAACCAAGATTGGTAAACACTCCGTCCATCTTCCCATCAATTCTCTGCTGATGGGAGTTCAGGAGTGTAATGGTGATTCACGATGCAACTGCAATGCAAATAATCAACAATCTGCACAACCCAGTGATGTTTGTATGTAAAACATATACCTATTGTTTTTTTTCGTGAAGTAACAGAATCATAAACCAGCAAAAGAGGAAATATTCCAGAATTACAGAAGTTATTTCAAACTAGGAGCCTTAAAAAACTGTTTTGCTATGTGTAGGATTGCCCACCAGATGGCAGTAGCATCCAGACTCACGCCACCTGTTGAGACGTCTGGACATCTGTGGGCCTCATCTCCCAGGCGAATCAATATCAAGATTTTTTTTAATTGAAAACTTCTGTTAAATTAGAGAGTAGTTGAATAGTGGAAATAAGACTTGGTGGAACAAAGATATAATCAACAATTAAAGGAAATGAGTAGCTATAATTTTTTTTTCAGTGCATCAAATAGAATAAACTTGACCAGTTTGCTGACTGTGACAAACATACCGTGAGGGGATCAAACATGCATGAACTGTAAATCTTAAAGAAAAAAAAAAGTACTTACAGTCCAGATACATTTTACAGCGCAGGAAAACTTGGTTTGCTGCTCAGCTGAGAAGTAAAAAATAAGCAGTGAAAATTAAATTACAAAATAATAATTAAGAAAAACAGGTCAATGACAGATAACCACTTATCCGTTCTATAGTAATAAGGCAAATAAATAAATAAATACAACTCCGGATGACTAAGCCTAACTGTGACAATATGACTGCCCAGGTATTGTAAAAAAGTTTGAGCCTTTAACTCTAGATGCGGATCAAGTAAAGTGTAACTATGAGCATGTATACAAACAGATATTTAATCAGTCCTGATATTTCATATTTTTCCAGAGTATTACAAAAATTTTGTAAAACAAGAAAATATATTTCGCTGAAATTCCAAAATAATTCTGGTTCAAACCTTAATTATCCAGAATCCATCAGTTCTGAGAGTTTCCCGACATAAACCTTTAAAAGAATGTTTCGTTTTTCAGTTAACAAATTTCAGATAAACTGTTAAATCTATCATCTATATATGGGAATATTAGTATTACCATTATGTCTTTGCTCAAATAAAAAGTTACCTAAGACGCATTAAAAATACAGGAACAGTAATAAAATATATTTTATTTGATCTATTAAATATGTACATTCCCTTCTGTTGCGTAATAGGACATTTATTTTAATATGAAGAAAAGCACCAGCGCCTACAAAGAGACCGGCCCGCCTATCATTAAATCAGTCATCAGTCTATAAAACGCATGTCTGCACCGATTTAGATTCAACAACTTTTCCGAACATTTCTGTTAATTAAACAGAAAAAATAAGGTAATATAAAAGGAATAATAGTGTGTGACTTTAAACCTTGTCCCGTTTCACATATCAATCATAAAGATGTCAATGCCTCTTGAATAAATGAGAAGGGGGCATTGCGGAAAATCTTGAAAAAGTTCTCAACTTCTCATTTTACATTCAAGACAAACAGGCACAATTAGAGGAGTGGGGCTCCCTAATAATGACTCCCGAGCAATTCACACATATTTATTTCTGCATTTTAGAAGCTTCAAGCCAGGGAGTGAAATCCGGACAGGTTGTTATAGCTACGCAATCCACAGGGGTTCCGATGTCTATTTAAAATCCAGAGGACCCTCCCTCTCTCCTTTAAACAACATTATATATCACACACACTGCATGCTAATGCCAGCAATTCTCAGTGAGCACTAAAACACATCTTAAAATTAGCTCATTCCGGCTGACAAGGCAACAGAAGGAACATATCATCAGAATTTCCCCTTTGGCAATACCTGCTGATTGGGTCCTTAACAAAAAAGCAAACGGCTTTTAACTTTTAATATTTGGCTCCTCAGTTCTGCCATCAGCACTCGCGATAGATTGAAAGACTCTTTTTTTTTTCTTGCGGTTGTTTCAAGATTGAAATAAAAATCCACCAGCTAGTAGTTATTTTCTTTCTTTCTTTCTTTCTTTTTTTTTTTTTTTTTTGCTTCACTCTTCAGTTCAGTTCTGGTGCGCGGATGAGCGCGCATGTTGGCGTTCTGCTGAAGAGGTTTTGCGAAACTTTAAGGATGATATACCTTGGATGTTTCCTGCTGCTGTGTGGGCTTACGCATGTCATAGCAAGCTATCCCATCTGGTGGTAAGCTTTATCTTCATTTTTTTATATACCTTACACAAACGGCGACGTGATTTTTTATTTTTATTTTTTGTTGAAATGCTGAGAAGCGTCTGATGGTCCTCGATCCATGTGCGACAGTTTGAGCGGTTGTAGTTTCAGTTTGTTTTCTGACACCAGCTGGACTCTTACGCACAGTAATGATCCGTCAGCCTCACCTTAAGCAAATTTAAATAGCCCGCAATGAATGCTCTTGTTGACTTTGTTATTCATAATTCGTTTTTAATTCTGTTTATTTATTTTTTATTTGTTGTTGTTGTTGTTTTTTAATCTAACTCATCATGGAAATGTGTTGAAACTAACCAGGTGCGTGTCCAGAAAGTTTTAAAACTGGGGGGGGAAGATGGTGGTTCATTGGCACACTAAAACAAAAACCCAAAACAACATTTTGGGAGTTTTATTATGCTGTCACTATAGATGTGGTGCAGAGCAACTAGTGAGTGAACAACAACTAGCAAATACATACAGTATATAGCCTATATATAAATTAGTTAATAAGTAAACAAATAAATGTTACAACTCGTAGACTTGTCCTCTTGTGTCCTGAAGATATACTCCTATAAAAAAATAATAAATAAAAATTTGCAAATTAAAAACTGTCCTGACAAGTAGGTTTCAGTGTAGGGGCCTGCAAGATATAGCGCTGGCCTTTGCCCACTTTGCCATGCCCACTAAAATAAACATGAGTTGACAAAAATTTACATTTCTATTGACATTTCCAATCAATTCTAATTCTGAAAACATTGTCCTGTATTTGTGTGAGAATTTGATTGTCAGAGAACAACATGGGTTTATGTTTATCCAGTTTTTATTTTGGGGGGTGGGGGTGAAGAGGAGGTCATTAATGTGGCACTGGCAGACATTGAATCCCCTGCTTAAATTTGGGTCTCGATTCAAACGTACAGTACATGAACATGGGTTGTTCCCTACAAAACATGTAATTAACTATTATTTAATCAGGATAAAGTCAATGCTTCTAAAAACAAACTTACACACAGACCTGTGTGTATCAGGTGGCTTCATATAAGGCTCAAGACAGCTGAAGAGAGTTTTTAAGTCCATCTTTTGCTGTTTTTCTTGTCTTTCCTCTTAAAATGATTCCTACTGTAAAACCAATTCTTCTTGCCTCATTTGCACAACTGCAGTGCTTCGTTAGATATAATGTGAAACAAATGGATGGCTTTGAGGAATATTTGTCAACAATAAAACAAGAGATGCACCGATCAATCAATCAATCAATCAGGCAATCAAATTTCTCTTAATTGTCTCTGTTTGGTGATGGGCAAGTCAAATACTGAAAATCTTTTTTTTTTTACCCTATTTATTTAATGCATCAAACTCAATCATTTCCACTAAATTAGGTTTATAAGCATGTTAGCCAACATCATGTTAGAATAGAATAGAATAGAATTTTTCATTGAGATTGATACAAGACATTGCTGTAAAGACACTCTACAATTCTTATGTAGTAAATATAAAGAACGTTTGTAGTTATGTAAAAATAACCATATTTCACATAAATAATAGTAAAATATACCAAGATTTGACACTACATAAATAAAACAGTGTTAATGCTTCTTAGTCCATTTCAAAGATGTTGTCTGTATGTTTATATCATTGGGAGGTCACTTACTTCTCATGTGATCCAATTTCACTGTAGTAGTCTGTAATGTCTTACAGTCAAGGTAATTTTTCAGGATATAGTGATTCACTCATGCAGTTTAAAGTTAAAATAAGTGATTCAGTAGTCTGACATATGACAGACTGAATATTTGACCTGCATTTGAATCACTGCAGGTGAATTTATAAAGCAGGATTGAAACTTCCAGGATGCATCTGTTTAGACTAATTAAGATTTTTTGCTGCAAATAATTTTAGCCATTTATTGATTTTTTTTTTTCTTCACTTCTTTAAATTACTGTTTAACCATTGGTAGTGCTTAAAGCAGTGGTGCTTTCTATTCTGTCTCACCACACTAGCTCAAGAGTGGCATGGACTATAAAATCAAAAAAAAATAAAACCGAAACCTCTGTGAGTTTGGACCAAATCAGAATTTTTAAAAAGAAATAAAAAACAATTTGTGATTTGAAGCATTTATTTACAAAAAAATGAAAAGAGTGGTGGGAAAAGGTTTATGTTTTCTTGTATTTCTGGTGTTTCAAGAGTAAAGGCTTGTCCCAGGCTCCATTTGTGCAAGAACTATTACTCCAGTTGATAATGATGTATAATCAGGTGATTAGGATCTTGGATAAGAAGGTCATCAGGTTCCATCATGCTCAGGAAAAAAAACCTAATACAATAAACTTTGAAAATTTCAAATAATACTTGAATCCTAAACATAGTTTTGAATGCTCACATGACACTTTTAAGGTAACTAAAAAATAATCATCCTTCTCTGTATGAGGAGTCAACATGTGGATATGCTGACAGGTCATGAAAAATAGCAAAGCATTTCCTTGAGAAAGAACAATTACATTATCCTGACCCAATTCTGTAGTTAATGTGATGGTTTTGTGCCTTTATTTTTGACTTATTTTGTTTCACATAGTTGGGTCTTGGTGTATTTGCTTTTTTAGCCCTGTAAAATATTATTTATGTATTATGCAGGTAAAAATCTATCTAGATTTGTGCCATTAACTGGTATGAAGATAAAGCAAGGCTTTAAAAAGTTTCAAAGCAACAAAAAAACTGCCGCATACTGTTTCTGCATGTTTAGAGTCCTTTTATTCAGACGCCAGAGAAAGGGCTGGAGTAATCACTGTTAGAATCAGTGTTAATTTGTTGTTTTCCCTCCCCCACCTGTTGCTGAACACTGCTGATCAGCTGAATTAGAAAATCCTAATTCAAGAGAGAAAAATACAAAGAGTCATAGTGTGGAAATTGAGAAACTGCTGCCACTCACTGTCCTTAAGGTGACCCAGTTCTAAAACTATTAGCATGTTTTAAGTGAAAGTCGCTGATATTATATATTTTTGTCACGAATCTCTGTGAAACCATAAAATTTTAATCAAACTAAGTGTACGGTGAAAATATTCGTCCTAGGGACAGGTTTTGCCATTCAGCTTAAACTGTGTACCATATCCTAAACACCCCACTTCGACATAACATTTTCCACTCTGTTTATTTTTATGCCATCAGGCAATGAGAGCTAATGTCACGTCTGTTAAAATACATCCATCAATCATAGCAGGTTTTGTACAGTAGAACAAAAATAACAAAAGATGTCCAGGTTTCAATAAATCATTTAATATTTGGCGATGCTTTAAAAATGGGTGGACCCTAATCTACTTCCATTAATGGGTCCCCTGGTGTTAAGGCTGATGAGAAACTAATTACACACTCAGCTGGAAGGAAATCCTGACATAACACTGAGCCCATTGGGTGGATAGATGGGAAAAAAGGAGGAAAGCTCAAATCATTCCTATCTTCCAGCATATTTGATTTTGATCAAATTTGTCATCAAATTTTTTTGTAATCATTTCTTTAAATAATTTTTTTAACTCCCTACTTTGAAAGAAAAAACCTTGGAAGGCAGGTTTCCACTCTGTACAGTTGAAATCATGTTGTAAGTGGAAAAATCTGTGTGTAAATTTAGAGTTTGGAGAAAGCAACTGCAAAACCAACACAGAGCCAGGCAAACACATGATCTGATTGGCTGAGTTGCTCCCACCAAAATAAACAAAACTCTGACTTACTGACAAAGGAGCACGTGTAGTAATCTGTAAAACTTTATCTTTCATTTTTTACATTAGCCTCAGCTGAAATAACTCAGTTCCTTTTGACTAACATTTGCTCTCTGTTTGCAAACAAATGTGCAAGATATGTGAAAGCCATGTCTTCAATTTAAGGTAAAGGGGCAGTTATTGCTGGCAGACACTGCAGAATTTTCATGTGGCCTTCAGACATAGCCTTTGTGCCCATAGTAGTATATGGAGTTGCAGATCTGTGCTAAGGCGGGTTCATGTCTGCCTATTCCCGACCTGCCATGACATAGCCTGGCTGCACTCGCCGCCCTCCCACCATCCTTCTCTAGTCCACCCCACCTTAGAAGATAAATACCTGGAGGTGAAAGCTTGCCACACATTCCTTCTCCCAAACATATTCTCTTGATGTCAAAGTCGACTCCAAGGCCCCAGGGCCCACGAGTAAAGTGGTAATTCTGAGGCACCTTGCTTGGGCTTGCTGAAATATGCATTAAACATGCGCTGGTTACACTTAGATTAGAGGGGAAAATCTATTCAGAGTGCAAAGAAATACATCCCATATATGTTTTTCTTTAAGCTAAACAGTTTTCCGTACATTAGCCATGGCTTTTTTTACTCAATACACTGAAAGTCCTGCTCTCTGCTCAACAGCAGCTCCAACAAGATGAATTGACTTTTTTTTCCCTGAGGAATTAGAGAGATTAAAGTAAAGACCACACAATAAATACCAAAAATCCACACAACACACAGAAGAGCAGCAGTTAGCCTTAAGTGGTTGTTGGAGATGGTCTCCAACAACACTGCTCTTTATGCAACAGTTTTCTGCAAAAAGAAAAAAAAATCATAAATCATGTCTACTTGAACATGCCCTGCCTCCTCTCATAAGCCCTTTCCTAACACAGGAAGGGATGGCACCAACTTGTGTTTCTGTCTCTCCACTGAGACAGAAACACATCACATTGAGTCAAGGTGAGTTTGTGTGTAATTGTTTAAGATCCGGCAGAGGCTCATGCACAATGGCCTTTTAAAGCACAGATCGAAGGGTTGTTAGTTCCTTAAATCAAAGTCGATCACATGTTGCATGAAAAAAGCAACTGAGGTGCTGGTAAGTTTTGTGCACAATCATAAAAATGATTATTTGTCACAAGTAGTTTTCTACAATTCTTGTGAGAGGGAACCCAAGTAGTTGGTTTCTACAGGTCTCTGCTGGAAACTATCAGCTGCAGGGTAGACAGATTCACAAAGGCAAAAAAGAGTTCACTCAGCAGGAGCGTCTTGTTTACAGATGCTTGCAGTAGACAAAGGTGATTTTGTCTAGAATAAACATCAACTTGCCATTGCTCACCGACTTACTGTATGTCTCAAAGATTACTACATAGACATGTTCTGTTCATGTCTGTAGAAAGAAGGAAATGTTCTTTTTCAAGAAAGAACATGTGTAAAAAGCCCGTTTGCACAGGCCTTCTGACATGGTTGTTGGAACCAATGAAATGCTTGGATTTACCTGATTTTTATATGGTATTTTTTTTCTTTATCCTTTATTACTCACAATTTCTCAAAAATAGAAAGACAACTTTAAAATGTTTAGGGAAGTTGAACTGAGATTAGTCAAAGACTTCTTGGGAGAAGATCTGGTCGGTATTTCGAAGAAAAATAACTCTGCCTGCAGGGCTGTGTCAGGAACCCGGTAATCTTGTGATCAGTTATTAATCCCTGAACAACACTGAGCAGGTTAGCAGAAAATGAGCAGCTAAATACACCTTCACCTGTGTTGGGGATACATTTGTAGAAGAGAAGCAAATCCATGTCTCTGAGGGGGCAGAGATCTTATTTGACCTGCCTAGGTAAGATCTTATCGAGGTCACCAAGAGCAATGACGCTTGTGAAAGAAAGTGAAAACCTGCCCTATTTAGAAAACAAATCTGAGTTCTGAAAAAGTAAGAAACAAAGATGAAAATATTAAGGCAAACACTTCAAATGAGATTTAGTTCACACTGATTCAAGCTACAACTATATTCACATTTCATAAAACACTCAATCAAGTCAATTTAATCAGGTAAAAACAGAAATCAGATATTTAAAGAGTTTTTCAACAAACAATCCCAATGATCCCCTTTCATTCACTGGACATTCAATGACATTCAGTTTGGTCCGAAGTTATTCATACCCCGGGTGCTAAAATAGTTTTTATTGAACCATCAACTTACTTTCTGATAGAATATGAGACAGGCATCTTTCAAAAGATAACGATGCAATAGGACACCAGTTTTGTTAAAAATAACTGCTATTTAGAATAGATTGTTATTTTGTATTTAGTTTAAAAAATAGTACTACAGTTTTCAAACCCTTTGCATTGTTGACCAGCCTACTGCTTGTCTCCACTGGTATTTGGAGGATTTAGCTGGTGATGACCACCAAGTCGTTGAGTACCATCACCCTAATCTTTAGCCCCCTCTACAGATCCTATACTAGATCCGCATCAGGATTCTCATTGGGCCTCTTTAATATAATTCCAAATTAAAAGATTAATTGAATTCCAATTTTGCCAGGTGTATGCATAATTTTGAGTTCATATGTATTTTTTGATGGCTGTTTAAGGTTGGCCGTCAGTAGTCTTTTACTAGCCCTGAAAACATATTGAAATTAACTTTTTTTTGGAGAGGTCCAGTTCAAGCTTGGTTGGCCCTAAGCTTGAACTGGTTTTGAAACCACATTTAGACAACTCTGGGTGTATTTTTGCCAGACATTCTTTTAACTATGCTCTTTTTTAACACATTGTTCATACAAGTGGCAGCTTCATAATTTCATTGTATGTTTAGCAAAAATTTGCTCAGGGAAAAGTTTGTGCAAAATCCCCCATGGCTACAGGGCTCAATATTGTGTATTGAAAAATTAACAAGAAGAATAAGTGTGTTCTCCAGCAATATTAAAATGTGTAGCAAGGCTAATAAGTTAATGTCTGTAAAAAAGTGTTTTATTATACAGTGGTACACCTTACTTCTCAGTGCTTTAAATGCTGAGTAATAGAAATAAATAGACACTGATAATAAAGATTGAGAGAATTATAAAGGTGTAAAGGCACAGAGATGTAATCAGTGAGCCAAGTTTACACTTGTTTCTTGAAGCATCTTCCTCAAAGAGAAAAACTACGAGTGGGAGGGGGGTCTGCGTTGCTCTTAATACAGTCTCTGAAGTTTCATTGTAGGGTTTACACTCTTATTACCCTAAGCTGACAGCCTGTTAAGTGTGCGGACAGCTAATAACAAGGTGTAGTTTTTCCAAGTTGTCAGCTTAAGGTCTATGAAGACCTCTGGATACGTTGCAGACTTTCATCTTAAACAGAAACAATGCGGTGGCAGGGCTACAATTTCAATACACATGAAGGGCAGGTGTCTTTGGAAAGGGTGGTTGAAGGGATAAAGGATAGAAACCTAATGGTAGCACTTGATATGACAAATAAACACACACAATCAGATAAACTCAGACATAAGATTACACTGCACAAAGAGGAAAATTACCTCCCAGTTCAGTAGTGAGACATCGATTCAGACAAATAGGATAAGAGGATATAATTATGAAAATGCACTGACACTGTGACTTCCTCTCTGCTTGTAGGTCACTAGCAGTAGGCCACCAGTATTCATCAATAGGTACCCAACCTATCCTTTGTGCCAGCATACCAGGTCTGGTGCCAAAGCAGCTGCGCTTCTGCAGGAACTACGTTGAGATCATGCCCAGTGTGGCCGAGGGGGTAAAGATCGGCATCCAAGAGTGCCAGCACCAGTTCAGAGGCCGGCGCTGGAACTGCACAACAGTCAATGACAACTTGGCCATCTTTGGGCCAGTTTTGGACAAAGGTAAACTGTACTGCATGCATATGTGAATTCAGATTCATGGGCTTACATTCACTGAAGTTTCAAGGTCTTATGCATAAGTTAGATGTGTACTTTTAGGCTCATGGTTAGTAATATTGGGTTAAGGTTGTAACTAATGTGTGGTCTAGCGGCACAGTTTACAAAAAAAAAAAAAAAAAACACTTGCAACTATCAACATCGGGATTTGTAGTATTACAAGATGCTTCTTCAAGTCTAGAGTCTGAATCTTTCAGAAATTTTCTTTAAAATATAGTTATGTAGACATGAAGATAGATATAATAACCTTCAGAGAAAGATTTTTTTGTATCTTTGCACAACTTTCACAAGCACAATGACACACATAAATATGAGAAAGCCAGAAAAAGAAAATTTGTCTATGTTGTGTCTGTGTTACCCACAACATAGACAGGCTTCCATTGTCAGTTGATAAAGACAAAAATTTAAATAACTTAATCAAAAACTCAAAGTATCAAGGTATCCATTTTTTTTCTCATGTCTAATTTTGAGTGAGGTTGTAGATGTGGAGTATGCCAAAACATTAATGATGTTCAACTTCAGTGGCTTCAGTTTGTGTTTCAGTGTGTTACACTCTTTGCAAAGTTGATATAAAAGTCTTTAGTTCTCCAAACTACTTTAAAGAAAGGAAAAGAAAAGTGACTTATGGTCTTTCTGAGCTGATTAACTCTTTCATTAACTGTCCTGTTTTCTCTTTGTCTTATATTTGCAGTAGAAAATCTGCATTCCCTGCGTGCATCATTCATTATGTTGATTCAAATCCTTGTTTAAATAGTCTTGAGACAGAACAAGCTCTGAGGGGCCTATATGCATGAAATGATGCACACAATTAGCCCGAAGCAAGTTAGTTCTGTCTTGTCTAGAGTTTTCTTTGGGAGGGGATCTCCTGCAATTGCTGTACTTTCCTTAAAAGACACCAAGGACATGAGATTCTGAACCAAGCTGAATAATGCAGTTTTTATAAAATACATTTTCTCTTCAGAATATGATGACTTGCATGTAATTGTCTATTCAGGAAATGAGACCACATGCTTTAAGGCAGGGGTGTCAAACTCCAGTCCTCAAGGGTCAGTGTCCTGCAGTTTTTAGATGTGCCACAGCTACAAAACACTGGAATGAAATGGCTTAATTACCTCCTTCTTGTGCCGATAAGTTTTCCAGAGCCTTGCTAATGACCTAATTATTCTATTCAGGTGTGGTGCAGCAGAGGCACATTTAAAAGTTGCAGGGCAGTGGCCCTCCAGGACTGGAGTTTGACACCTGTGCTTTAAGGCATTCAGACAAACAAAACAGCAAAGAATAAGTGAAAAGGGTCAAGAAAACATGATGTATTATTAAATACACATGTAAAAATAATCTTTTTTACATTATGGCAATTTTATGGCAATTTTCTGTAGTTTTTTTTTTTTCACAATGAGCTTTACAGGGCATTGCAAAACTAATCATGCCCCTTGAACTTGAACTTACACCCACAAACCTCAATGATTTTAAGTGATACAGCAACACAAACTGGTGCATGGTAGGGGAAGTGGAAGGAAAATAATTCACAGCTTTCAAAATATTGAAAAAAAAAATCTGGGCCCTAAAAAGGCTCAATAAAATGATAAAGAAGTCTGGTGTTGTTATGGGGGCGATTGTGAAACCACTGGAGGTGATGATGCAAAGAGAGATTTTGCATAAAATCAAGAAAGTTATGACCATCCTCTTCACAAAACTGTCTTAGAAAAAGTCCGCTACAAGAGATATTTCCTCCCAGTAGCCATCACCATCTACAATAAATCTTTAAAGAATTTGAAATAATATGAGTTGCAACAAAAGTTCGTTTAATAAAATAAACAGTGTCATGCAGATGTGTTCACCCTCTGGGAAGAGAAATTTTGCAGAACTGCCATTCACTGAAATGAAATCTGAAAGACTTTTGGTGTATATCTCTATCAAGTCTACAGTCTAAAATCTCCCCCACTTTTCTTAAAAAATAGCTGCCACAGATTTTCAATAAAATTGGGCCAATTATAAGTTTTGTTTCGGGTCATGGACCTTTGCCACAGTCTCAAATATTTTGCAGCTACTCGACTCCATAAAGAGGTTCATCAACTCTGACCAGTTTTTCTGCCCCTGCTGAAAAAGAACAATCCCATAGCATGACAGTGCCACCACCATGTATCACTGTGGATGTAATGTGTTCCCTTAGATAACTTTTAGTGCCATTTAACCAAAGCACCGTTTTTAGCATGCTTGCTGTTCTTCCTACATTGCTTGTGGCAATTTTCAAAAATTAAACTTCACAAAAGATTAACTTTAGTGTCTTTGAGCATAGTTTCAGACAGAAATTTTATGACTCAGTTTTTATCCCCATTTCAGAGCTGAACGTTGAAAACAAGTGGTAGTTTTCCATTTAGCAAATTCACACATACAAGAGAAGATGCGAAAACATTTGATAATCATTTTTGACAGCATGTACTTATGTTTGACTTATACTTGGACAATCAGCAATGCAAGATACTTGCTGACATGAAATAATAATTATGGCTTACTAAAATGAAATAAATTCCTGAACAACTCTTTTTTTTCATCTATGCCCAAGGGGATATAGTTTGGTTGTGTTATTGCACAAAGCTTAGTTTCCAGTAAGCAACTATTTCCTTCTTTATTGAAAGTAACCTACACCTCATCTGTTAGTTGATGCTTTGCCTGATGCTACAAATGCTGCTTGACATGTTGTTTTCAATAAACATTTCTAAATTTAAATTCAAATTTGTTTTGTAGCTTCCTAGCTGCACTGGAGGAGTTTGTTCTTTGTCTTCCATGTAGCTTCTTGTGCTTTCTAAAATAGGATTAAAAAATGAGACTGGATGGTGTGCAATGTGGATGAGGGTCGGAGATCTAAACTTGGCAGCTAGTTTGCTGAAGACTGATGCAAATGTGGCCGTTTGGAGGTCACTTAGGGCAATTGCTTTTAATAAACTCTTGAGTCAGTTGATAGAAGAGGCTTGAACTCAAGTAGGTGGCTAACGATAGGGGTTCTCAATCCCAGCCCCATTGTGGTGCAAAATGCCACCACATCATTCCCATTGCCCTCCCCTCCCAACTCTAAATTGCAGGGGTACTGACTGGAAAGAGAAGGCTGCTACTGGGCTTTAGTAAATCATTTTGATTGGATTAAGGTCACCCGGGCCCGTAATAATGTGAGAGGTCAAAGTGGCTGGATTAAGTGCCTTTGTCTGAAGATGAGGAGAGTGGCTCAGGGGCTCACAGGCCTTTGATAGGTTTTAGTCAGAGTGGGCTTCCATTTCATTGGATTTGATTGATGCTGGTGTTTGTCTGTGGAGTGAAGCCATTGTCCCCACTGGTGTCTGTTTGTCTGCAATTCAGACTGTTGTCTTTCAGTTTCCTCTTGGCCTTTCTTTTGTGAGGAAGAGTATGCACCTTATTTACTTCAAAAACTTAGTTACAACCCATGACTGGCAGTGCTGATCTCATCATCATGATGAGCATTTGAGTTAGTTTAACATAGAGAGTCAGGAAGCTTGTATTTAAAGAAAGATTATTTTTGAAGTTGGAGCAAAAAATGATGGAAAACAATTACTTAAACGCAACAAGATCCTACCCAGTGTGAGCAGAGCTTTCTGTTACCACACACTCATATGAATGGAAAGGAAAGCAACTCTTGCCTTCAATAAGACACATTCTTGTTAGAACTCTCTCTCAGACGTGGCCTAAACCTCAAAGATTTTATCCATAGCCACACCCCACATCACAAGGCCTGCCTCCAGGCTATGTCTGCGTCAGCACTCATTAATTTACATTAACTAAAGTGTCAAAACATGCACTGCTGGAATCTGCCTGTGATGAAAGGTAATAGAAAGCTGTGCAGGTGTTCTTGGTCTCTACAACCAATCCCAGAGCTGTTGTGATCTTTCTTGCTATCTGAACAACACCTCCCTGCTGTATGGGCAAATGCACACTTCTGTTTGCAAGTCATATGATGGAATTAGGGAGTGCAACTGTGCCTCAAAATGTGGATAGTAACTACAGTATATCACAGGTGTTGAGACCTATGCAAACAGAAACTGCATCTTACAAAAGTATTTAAGCCCATTAAGCTTCTTCACATAATGTCACCATACAACCAAGAAACTTAGTTGTGTTTTCTTGGGATTTTATATGAAAAGACACAAACTACAACATAAATGCAAAGTGAAAGGAAATGCTTTCTAAATCCATCTGCTGCCAGAATTATGAATACAAAGTCATCAGGGTACAACAACGATAGTCACAGAGCTCTAGAGACTAGAGTCTAGAACACTATTGGTTAGTCTTCTTGTGAAAAAAGTCAAGCTCAGTCAAATTGGATAGAACAGCAAATGTTGCCACAGATTTTCCACACGATTTAGATGCGAAATTTGACTAGAAGATTCTAACTATATACAACAAGTTATAGTATATTCCCTTGTACCTATTGTTGTATCCTAACGCAGAGTAAACCTGTTCCTTCCTCTAACAGATTTCTTCCTTGACTGCTATGCTTTTTGCTCCATCCACCTTCTCTTTCAACTCATCCAGCTTCCCTGCCCCTGCTGTAAAACGTGTTTCCCCCAGCATCATGCTGCCACCATCATTGTGGAAGTAGTATTTTTTTCGTTTTGCCATAGATAATGTTTTGCATGTTAGCTAAAATGTTACATTTTGGTCCCAAGAGAGGAGATAACCTTCTTATCTGTGTGCTGTGTTGGCATGCACAAACTTTATCTCTGCAGTTCCTGCAGAATTACATATACATATACTGTATATATACTGTATATATATATATATATATAGGCACTAGTGGTCTTTGCTAAGCAAAACATGGAGAGAAAACAGGGAGGTTAAAAAGGACAAAACATGCAGCAAATGGCTAAGACCAGGAATAGAACCTAAGACCATCATGTTGAAGACTACAGCTTCTCCATATGGCGTGCACATTCTACCTGCTGTGCAGGCCATACCTTTTCATTTTCAGATGATCCTCAAAGCTTTGACCTTCTCCAGCAGCATATGCTTTACCTGTCTGCTGTGTTCTTGGGGCGTCATGTTCCTGTTTCCTCTCTAGTATTTTCTAACAAACATCTGATGCCTTCACAGACCATTTGGATTCATGATGATATTGTATCACTCACAATATCATCATGATATTTAATTGTTCATTAATTTCTGAATGCACTTAATTGCATGGGATCTTATTTATGGGTGTCAGCGTACAGGGCTCAAAACTGAAATTTACCCCATACTTTTCAGATGCATTATTTGTTAGCAGTTTTGCAAATTATGAATCATGTTTCTTCCACATCAAAATGATGTGGTAGTTTTTGTGGGTCTATCACATTTAATCACAAGAGAAATTAAGTTTGTAGAAAAAGTTCAAGGGGTATGCTATTTTTTTTCTTTTTATCTTGGCATTATTCAAGCCAGGAAGTATAAGGGAAATTAATAAATCCCTCCTAAATTAACCAGGAGGATGTCAGGAGATACGGGTTATGACCTATGACCTGAGGATGAGAAAGTGTAACTATTTAGGATGAGCTAAAAGGTCTTAGCTTTTCACAGAACGTATGTCTCATCAAGCTGGGGGAGGGAAGCGAGCACATCAGTATATCATTAACTCTGGGCAAGAAAGAAAGAAGGGGTGTGGTAAATGGAGTTGATGGGGGGACCTTAGCCCCGCTCCCCGCTGGGTGCTGCTCAGAGCACAATATCTTCTCAACCATGAGATTAAGCAGGAGAAAAAGTGCTTTTCCCCATTCACACGCCCTTTAGATTGTTTTATTAAACCATGTGAATAGGGATTTCCCTGTCTGCCGACAAGCGGGGTCCAGCCAATGCATAGTTCTCTGTTGCTATGACTTAACTTAGTCCCCACTAATCACTAGCCAGGGCAAATTTCATATAAAATATCTGGGTCCATTGTGGGACTAACACAGCGTGACTGTGACAGCACAATAGGGGATTGAACCCCCCAGCAGGTTGTAGGGACCATTTGGCCTGCCGGTATCTGGCAAAGTTTGGTTGAAAAGCATTGTCCAAGAAAAAGTGTCCTTAAATTGGTCGTAAAAGAGAGAGAAGCTGTTGAACTTACATAAGAGAGGACATCTCCCGGCGAAGTAAGCGCTACAACAGGAGGTGCATTTGGCTTCGAGACATACTGCAGCACTAAAAAGGTAGCATGATACCAAATATGACACCTCAAAAAAATATAGCTTGGAGGAGGATGTTTTTTTGTTGTGGTTGTTGTTGTTTTGCTTTAATAGTATGAAGCCCTGGAGCAAAAATAGAGACTCTGCAGTGTTAGGATTTAATTATCACCTCAGAAGCATTTACCAGCATCACATTTTTAATATATTATATTTATATTACTGACATTTTTAGAATCAAACTTATTCATGCTTTTTGTATTTATATTATAATTAAGAAGCTCATAAAAGAGACATGCATGACTCTGGACACATACTATAAACATATTTTTAGACTCTATACTTACAGAGAGATCCTGGGGCAAGTTGTTAACGTCTACACTGTAAAAAAGTACAAAACATCTCTAACTTACAATAAAACACAGGCAGCTGTGTTTGCCAGAATTTTACCATATAAATACGTTATAATTCTGGCAACCACAGCTGCCTGTATTTTACTGTAAATTAGATATGTTTCTTTTTTTTACAGTGTATACATTTTTTAATTTCACTCCAAGTCTATTGGACTTAAATGCGTAAAAATCCACATTTAAAACAGATTTATCCCTGTAAAAGCCTCTAATAAAATGGTTTCCCAACATTTTGGTATAAATTAAGTATTGGAATGTGACTCTATCAGGTGTGCCTGTTCATTAATGATTTGAATTTATATTTCTGATTTAAAACATGTCATTTGTGACTTGTCTAAGATTTGGTGAAAGACAGCTTTCAATCAGTTATATTATTAAATCACATCCTTCTCCTAAGCTGAAAATATTTTAAGCACAAAAATTGTTTGTCAAGTTCAGTTGAGGTTGTTTCACACCAATAAATTTCAAATGTGAAAGATTTAAGCACAGTCTTTTTTTTACTGCCACTGTGATCAAATGTTGGATACGTTGAATTTTGAGGCTATATGTTTGGTGAGAAACTTGTGACCTTCAAAATTTAAATCTCAGTATATGGAGACCTATTCATTCTCCCAACTTTAAACTTTGAAAATTCAATTTATGAGTAGAGCTGGAACACATCACTACATGGCATGCTTGAACTTAAGCAGTGCCAATATACAGCATAAAAACCAAAGTGTCAGAATGGTTGTAGTAGTAAACCTCATTATTTACTGAGGTGGAACTTGTTATAAAAAGCTTTAGCATGACTACTCTAGTCATACCTTTTCCGGTTACTTTCTGGAGAAAAGCTTGGTGGTAAAAAAAAAAATGTAAACAACTTTGAGCCTCAGAAAAGTATTGGTTTGATAGCTTATTATAGTGCCCTTGTTACTCTGTTGGATTAAACGATGTGAGCTACCTCTGCACTTAGTTTTTGCTTAATTCATTTTGAAGTGCTTGTTATTAAAATAAAAACGTTTGTTGATGTTTAGTAACCTTGGATGCATTTCATTGAAGTATGAAATGGCTGGTGGAGGATTCAAGAAGACCATTTTTCTTGCATCACTGTTTTAATGCCCTTTAGTCCTCAAACTGGTTGGAACCTGCTACAAGGGAGGAGCTCCTGGTGCCTTTAGCTACATGTGCCTTCTTTTTTTCTTTTCTTCCTTTCGCTTGTTCTCCCTCTCTTTCTTAAAATACTGCTCTAGCTCTCTCACATACTCAAACATGTCAGCATAAACTGTCTTATATGCCGCTTACTGCTCGATATCCAATTTATTTACACCTTTTGGTTTTCATTCCCTTTTCAAGTTCTACCTCATTTTTATGCACTCTATTTGGCGAATGAATTAGGCACCTGGTCAATAAAGACTCAACTCTATGTCGTACATTGTCCCTTCAGTGCAAGGTTGTTTCCTAACCTCTCAAAAGCTTAATTGAGTCTCTTAATTATAGGTCTGTCAGGCCTGCCTTTTCCTCTCATCTCTGTGGAAGATCCTGATCCCTCTGACTCATCAGTTAGCTATGTCAAACACAGACATGGAGGACTTTCCAGCCTTATTTAGAGACAGCACGATTGATGTCTGGGCTGAACAAAGTCACACAGCAGTATACGGATGACAAACAGATGAATCCGACAACAATAAAGGACTCCTAATATGCAGTTAATTTAATGTTGACATTAGTAGAAACAAAGTGAACCCATGTCTGTGGACAAGGGGGTAAACAATACTGTTAATTATAGCTCATTCCTGAACATAATAACATTAATCAAGAGACCATTTTTAGCTTTTTATTTTGTAGTTTGTGTACAAGAGTTTTTCTTACCCATCCTAAACACATCCTTGAAATTCTCTTTGTAGCTACTCGAGAGTCTGCTTTTGTTCATGCCATCGCCTCAGCGGGGGTTGCCTTTGCTGTGACCCGGGCTTGCGCTGATGGTTCAGCCACCATCTGCGGCTGCGACACACGTCACAAGGGCCCCCCCGGAGAGGGATGGAAGTGGGGTGGCTGCAGTGAGGATGTGGAATTTGGAAGCATGGTGTCCCGTGAGTTTGCAGACGCGAGGGAGAACCGCCCAGATGCACGCTCTGCAATGAATCGCCACAACAATGAGGCAGGAAGAACGGTCAGTTATTCTTTAGATTCTGTGGCATTGTGTTATTGTTCTACTGTCAGGTGTTGTTAACTTTTTATAAAAAAAAAACCTACAGTCCCTCAACGACAACATGTTCCTGAAGTGCAAGTGCCATGGTCTCTCAGGAAGCTGCGAAGTCAAGACATGCTGGTGGTCACAGCCGGACTTTCGAGTCATCGGTGACTACATGAAGGACAAGTACGACAGCGCGTCTGAGATGGTGGTGGAGAAACACAAGGAGTCCCGCGGTTGGGTAGAGACGCTGAGACCCAAGTACAACTACTTCAAACCACCCACAGAGCGTGATTTGGTTTATTATGAAAGCTCACCCAATTTCTGTGATCCCAACCCAGAGACAGGCTCATTTGGCACCCGGGATCGCATCTGCAACCTAACATCCCACGGCATAGACGGCTGTGACCTGCTGTGCTGCGGCAGGGGTCACAACACCAGAACTGAGAAGAGAAAGGAGAAGTGTCACTGTATTTTCCACTGGTGCTGCTACGTCAGCTGTCAAGAGTGTGTGAGAGTCTACGATGTGCACACTTGCAAATAGACTTGTAGAGGTTCTCAAGAATCTGGAATTGTTTCACAGGTTTCTACCTGTGAAACATGTGTCATGTAAACACACACAAATGACTGTGTGTTCTATTTGGGGATGCTACGCAGAGCTAGTCTTTGCCCAAATCAGCTGAAAGTGTTGAACATGTATCCATACTTCATGAACTACCATGCTTGTATAAGTTCATGGTCTATGTTTTAAAAGGTTTTCATGCTGAAGTAGGAACAAAGGACTGCTGACGAATTAACAAACACCATATTGGTGTTTCTCTTTCATGTCAATAGTAGCTATTTCTGTTAAGAATTAAACAGCAATGCCATTGTTACCCTCAATGTTTAATCATCTTTTGATTTTGACAAAAAAAAAAAAAACTTTAAGTTACAAGATGCTCAACAGCATGCATTCCCCTCTTTGGTTTTTTAGATGTACAGTACAGACCAAAAGTTTGGACACACAGTTGTGTCCAAACTTTTGGTCTGTACTGTATGTTTCTGCCTATGGGCGAACTAACATGATCATAGTTTTGTAGTGTTATTGATGTTTAGGTAAGAATGCACTTGCACCTCAGTGAATGTAGCTATTTGCTGTAACATGTTTACACATCCTCACAACCTTAAGCTAATGTGTTAATATCTCTTTTAAATGGCAAACATTATCTGAGAGTAGCCAGAGTAGCTACAGTACATACTGCTGAAACCAGAGCATTTCACCCATTATATGTAGTTTTATGTAGTTTAGGATGCTTTAAGTAAGGTTTTGTGTAACAGCTATAAGGAGTTAATTTCTTACCTGCAGTACATATCTCTTTTTGGCATCTATATTAGTCCAAATCCATATTAGATGCTGCAGAAGGCTAAATCTAATGATCCATCCAAAAGGGGCTATGAAAAAAAGCAAACTTCTACCATCTTAAAACAACTCCAATTTTAAAAATGCTGTTGTGGGTCATGAAATGCTGCGGTTTGCACCTTTAAACCAAGAATGTCCAAAGTTTCATGCAGTGAATATTTGTAGCAAACAACATTCTCTGTAAACCATAAACCCAATCATTGTTCAAAAAATGGCATTGCATATCAAGTGAGTACAATTCATTTGATCAATATTGCACAAATTACCCAAATGCAGCAATCTGTGTTATTGAGTAACCATGTGGCAACAGTTACTTGCATCCAGTTGTCAACCTAGCAGCTATCCTTAATCCTGAGCAAATATTTTGTGACAGTGGAAAATAACAACTTTGTCTTTACAGAACATTTTGAAGCATGTACAGTCTGGTCCATAAAGCTATGACTTTTCAGACTTAAGTTGTTTTAAGATGATAGATGGCAATTATTTGTCTTGCCCCCTCTCACTTTAGCCATTAGCTGATAAACATGATGCAAAAATAATATACTGCAGGAAAGACATTTATTTTAGTTAAATTCCAACCCAAGATATCCAAGATTTCAGAAAAAAGCTATACTTTCACATACATCCAAGGAGAAGAAATATTTATGGGATGATCAGAGATCTATAGCTAAGACTGCAAGGTCAGCTGAGAAATATGAAGCTTTCTCTCCCTGGGTTTGACAATATTAGCGAAGTCTTTGATGTGGAAAAACACTGATATTTGTGAATTGATTCTGTCCTATTATGTAAAGTTCAGATTTAATTGTTGTTTTAATTTTCAATCAATCAGAAGGATACTCTCCTGCCATTTTAGGAAAAAAATAACAATAAAATGTTAATTTACGAGCTATGTAAGCTCTGTTATGCAGTATATTTTACAGTTGTTGGAAAATAATGACCAAAACCTTTGTTTGTAATGATTCTGAGCAATGACTTCCTGTTCCCTACACTAAACAATGAGCAGCATCTCTGAAGCTATCAATACTTCCACATTATAATGCTGCTAAGGTAACATGAGTTCATGTTTGTGTCATGTTTGTTTATTAACTTACATAGAATACATCTTCATCCATGTGTGATTTGTGTATTCTTTGCATGTACTGATTCTTTCTGTGAAAGAAAACTGCTTATTGTAGTTTGGTAAAAATGTGAAAAATGTTTGTTTTTTATCTAAATTCCTGTTTAAAGTAATACAAATTTAACTAAATAGGATGAAATAGAGCTTGTTTTTTTCATTTTCCGACAGTTCAGTGTCATACTAAATATTGTCTTAACAAGGTGGCCAAGATGCAGAAAAACACAATCATATAGGACTGAATTCAAATACTCAATAAAGATACATTTAAAATAAATAAATCAGCAAAGTAGAAGACATATAAGAGAGTGGATCAAGTTCTGGTCATTTTGCCCCTTTATCAATTCATACTTTCGCGAATGGATGTTTTTTGTACTTTCCTGCCTACATGTATCAGTTTTGAAACTTAGAGTAATTTCCCATGATCTTCTTATAGTCTACTGTAAAGAAATTGGGTTTTCTGAAACCAATAAGTGTAGTATAGCAGCAGGAGACCACTTAAAAGTTACACTGGTTTCATCACGTGTCTTAATTTGTAATACTGCATAAATGTTATTTTAATTTTATTAAATTATAAGTACAATTTGTCCATTTCTGTGATTATTGGGCTTCATAATTTCTTTTAAAAATACCTAACTTTTTGAGGTAAACAAACTGTTAAATAATGACACATGGATATGAAATGGAAGTACAAATTGATAAAGGGCTAAATAAATCAGGGAGCCAAGCATTTCACAATTCTGTTTAAAAAAACAAACAGTGTGTCAACACATTTCAGATAACACAACAAAATATTTCTTTAATTTTTTTGATTTGCTAATTTTTTGGCTTGCCTGTTTAGTTATATATTTAGTTCTATTGTCTCATTTCATCAATTGTGTTACCTGTTCTAAATACATTTTGTAAGATGTTGTGTTTAATTTTTATTATTCCTAAAAGTCTATGTTCATTTTTTGTTTGAGTTTTGTTGCATTTTACTGTGTTTCACTTCTCATGACTTTTATAAAGCAGATTAATAGAGGCTATCTCCTTTGATTTAAGAAGAAATGCAGAATAATATTTATTTATCTGGGATGACCTTTGAATACCGAAATGAAAACCGGGACACACAGCTGGGTTGTTACTGTGCCACTGAATTTAGTCTTTCTGCTGTGGTGAAAGGTGTAAAATCTATAGGAAATTATGTTTAACAAAACATGTTTACAGTGTAATACTACTGTTTGTCTCAGGCTTTTGTTCAGCCTGTGACCGAACTGAAAATATTAATAAACTGTTATAATAGGTTTTACTTCTGAATCATTCCTAATCAATTACAGAGCGGCCACCATCAGTGCATGTTCTGAAACTGATCATGACATTGATTACCATACACTTTGTATGTGGGTTACTGCTGTGTGGAGAATGTGGCTCTGTTCTAATTTTTTAAGTCTTAAATCCAAAGTTTTGTACAGACTAGTTCTCGGATTTTATGAATTTATAAGATTTGATGTTTTTTTATAATTATTTATTACATGCCTTGTACATATTAGTGAGTAAAAGTATATATTTGCAGAAATGTGTTTTTGAAGCAGTGTTGTGACTCTGTAGCCTTTTTACCTCATCTTTTTTTCCACTGACAGGTGTTGATCCTGGTGCCTGTAATAGATTTCTAAAAGCTAACTCTGTAACATAAAAAATAAAAAAGACTGAACTCTGTGACTTGTTTCTAAATATTATGTCAATGTGGATAAAGATGACCCCTCTCTTTAGGTTTGTTTTGATTTCAGAAGTTCCTCACTAAAGAATGATTTGTCCTTCAGCAATGAGTGCAAACATAAGTGTTAGCTGATTTTAATACAGGAAATATTTAGTCTGCATTAAGGTCAGACACTGAGAAGAAATGTCTTTGTTATTTGTTTTAGCATGTTGTAGTATAATACAATTTCTTTGCTCCAAAAACTCACAAGACAGAAAGAGATCTTAACGCCCACATTTCTCAAAAATCTCTGTTATTTTCTTCTGTTTAAATTTGTTTGTTGGATAAACAACTCATACAGTGAAGCCACTAAATGGCTACATGGAACTGCTGATGATCCTTTTTCCAAGTAAAGTGCATGAAGGTGACAGGAAATGTGAAAAAGAGACTAGAATTTTGTAGAACAAGAAATCTCTGGCTTATTGTGCTTGGAAGACTGGGCCATTTAACAACTTGGAATCAGCTCCTTACACTTTAACAAAGAGAAGAGCTGTGGGTAGCAACCAGTTACTTCTCTTTTTACATATTTGTTACATTTAGGGTCTTGTAAAGCAGTCAAATTGTTCAGGCTGTAACATTAGTTGCAGCATGTTTACCTTTGGATTGATTTTTGGATGGCCTTCTACCCAAATTCTTTTCATCTTATTGTTCCTCCATGCATCTTTGTTCTACACCATTTGCAATATCCTATGTATTCCCTCTTTTCTTTCTGCTGATGCCAAATGTAAACGTAGGTAGAAAACTGTTGACCTTAGGTAGAGTCTTCACCAGAGATGAAGATTCTCTAGTGAAAAGATGAAGAGAAAAGAGAGATTCTCAGGTAAGGGACTAGAAGAACAATAACTTACTCATCCAAGGAATTGCTCTCCCAGCAAGAGAGATTCTCTTCCCTTGCCAGGAAGAGAATCTCCACCAAATTCATACCATTCAAGAAGATTTAGACTGATTTCCAAGCCACTAAAATCATTGAAATTCCTCTCTTTATATTAACCTCATCAAAAATATATATTATGGTCATCATAGTTATTGTTATTAAAAAATGAGTCAATGGTTAGCCGATGTTGAGATTTTATAAGCAAAAAATACTTTTGAAACAGCGCAGCTAAATCTTCTTGCAGCTGCAGCCAGCAAATCAGCAAAATATGGGAAAAAAAGTCATATAAGTTATAAGAGTTTAGGAAAAGATAGATATTTGTTTAAAAAAAAAGAGAGACCTGATTGAGGTCTAACTGTAAACAGAGCCTACCAGTTCTCCAGCTCAGCCACTGGACCCTTCATAGTCTTTGAGCCCTGCAACGTCACCACCAAAGGCCAGGTCTCACTGCTATCTAACCCCATTATCACACAGAAAGATTGATACACAAAATACCCCTATGAAGTGGAAGTAGCAAAAAACGTGATACCCTTCCACTCTCATTCATGTGGACATATTAGCTTGGCGACCCCCTACATAAATAGTGTTTAAAGTTGTCTGTCAGGGTATATCCTCACGTTCGCATTCCAGCACATTCACAAAAATGCTAAAACATTTACATCCTTCTTCATGCCAGAGACAAGTACAAAACTTTGAAAACTATTGCTGTGGTTCAGGTTTGCTTCAGTGACTGGAAGGGTGACAACAGCTAATTCCACATTGTGACCTTTGACATTTTTTACACCATGTGAATGGGTGCAAACAAGTACAAAACATGAAAAAGATCACAGGACAGACAGAAACTCTGGCCCTGAAGCAACGCAGTATTTTGCTGAAGGAAATGGACCCTTCCCTTTCGGTCAGACCCACCCGCTGCAGCTTTGTCACCCAAGTGAGATGAACCTTGTTAGCAGATAGTTGCCAGAGGAGGCTACGGCGGCTCCACTGGGAGAGGTGGCATCCTGACTGTGAGAACTTTGACGCCATCAGGCTGCAAGTGGCACAGCCCAATAACCATATAAATGGGAGACAATAGCCTTGATTGCAATTAGTTTCTCTATTTTATGTCCTGTGTTTAACCCTTAAATATGTTAGACCTTGCATTTCAATAGAACAATGTTGTCATGGGACTGGCTAGGGATGTATAGATGGTGAAATGATGCAAAGAGGCCCACGCTCCCGAGACAATGCAAATGATTAGAAGTCACACAGTGGTTACAATCTGCTACTGCTTCTCTCAAAATCCTTTTGAAGCTTCTGCAACACAATCCCTGGTATTAGCATATAAGATGATGATTCACATAAGATGGTTGATTTGGCTTTTTTGAAAACAAGTTGAAAGACAGAATTCAATAAAAACAAATACATAATATATTAGGTCAAGGTTTAACAATCCATACCTTACATGAAATGTTTTTATCTAGACTGTAGTCTTAAAGAATGTGATACTCAAAGCTCCTCATTGTAGGTCATACACTCCAAAGGTGACAAGGCTTAACTGATCTACACAGACGAGAGCAGTGTGTGGGCACTTCATTATGTAACTGACTTTGAAGCCAGTCTTTTGATGTCAATGTGCTCTTCTGTCTAACATCAGAACATCCCCCTCCATTTCAAAGCATCTCCTTCAACTCTCTGAAAACACCACTTCGCCCAGATGTAGAACAGAACCACAGCTCAGATGATTGATGACTCCGAAACATTTTTAAATATTGTTAATCTTAAAAATGTTGTAAATCTTGTTATTCCACTGAATACATGAGCTTATTGAGTTACATTGAGCTCTGTGTTACTTGTAAGTGACAATGTTTCTCACCTCTGTGTTCTAAATCAAAACAACCTAATACCTTTTACACCTTGAATAACACTTTAGCTGCTAAACTTAATACACACACACCCACACACACATATATATAGAGATATATCTATATACAGTAGATATATCTATATACTGTATATATATATGAAAACCGGGACACACAGCATTGTGTCCCGGCATATATACACTGCTCAAAAAAATAAAGGGAACACTTAAATAGGTGTTTAACACTTAAAGTGTTCCCTTTATTTTTTTGAGCAGTATATATATATATACTGTATATATATACAGTATATACAGTATATATGCTTGTAGAAGTATAAGATAAGGGTATACATATGTATATGTATATATGAAGAGATGATGAAAAATCTAAAAGGGATTGTAGACTTATACCTCTAAATAAAATTGTGTACAACCAACTGCATAGTGAATTATCACTTTGCATAAAGCCATTGTAGTTCTCCCTTGAATATTTTTCCATTGCGTTAATTCCTAAAAACTGTAACAATGAAACAGCCTTTTCTGCCCACAGTGTGGACTGTGTTGAGCGTATCGCCTGTTGTGAAAAAGGATGATGGGTTATTTATAAGATGGCTGAAAAGAACAGCTGTTATGAGTAAAGATGTGACACCTGTAAAGCCTTTTCCCTTTTGAAGTGCTTGTTTGTATTGTTGGGAGCAACAAAGGAATTTTACCACGTCTGTACTTACAAGAGAGCATTAGCCAAGCTGGGGAGATAACAAAGGAGGAGGGTGATTTGGGAGGCATACTAATGCTCTCCACCCTCTACAGGTGTGTGTCAGCGCGGTGCTAAATGCTCTTACTTTTTGTTTTAAAGTTCAGAGGAACCCCGTGTGTTCAGGTATGCTGCTGTAAGATGCAGTCCCTCAGTGGTGGTGAAGGCAGCAGAAGGGGGGTGGGGGGCGTCTGGAAGGTTTTCAAAGGGTCATCCACCAGATTAATGCGGGTTGGCGTTGGAGAGGGGAGGATGAAGCAGACATGATCACTCATTAGTCACCCTTTCACCTCTCTGTAGCTCCAAGCGGTTCAGCAGGAAGGATAAGAATGCATGCCTCTCCAGTGTCGGTTACTTTTCTTGCTTGTGAAGGTGTAAGGGTCACAATTTAATCTTCATTTGCTCCAGAGTTAATCCTGTTTTTCTTTATCATTACTTTATAACTGTAGTTTTTTATTGCCTGTAGTGACAAGGAAAGCCTCATCGCCTTGAGGGTTGTGGTTATGATTTTATCGCTTTTTTCATATGTTAAACAGCTTTGAGGAATGAAAACATTTAAATAACTTTTAAATAAATGTACATAATTTTGTAGTAGAGTACATTTTATAAGCAGCTATATTCCCACCTGCTGTAGAATATTTGTTTGGCTTCTTCATTAATTATAAATTGAGAATAGTTAGTCCAGGAGTCTAAAAGCCAAAATCTGAGAAGGACCAAGCTCAAACCAGAGTTTTACCACCTGAAAACAACTCCAATTTTAACTGCTGTAACAACTTTCTTAACGCTATTTGTTACATTTTTTTGAAACCAGCATCACATTTACATTGGGTATTTCCTACTGTATTTACAGTAGGAAGTGCAGCACTAGTTATCTTATCATGTAATAAATCATGTTTTAAGTGAACAGTTATTGATAGATTTCTTACGACCGCACATTTCTACTAAGTAGTTGCCTGAAAACATTTTAGATGGTCAGTGCTCAGTTAGTTTCACAAGGAGAAGACAGGTGGCACACCTACCTCTATTTGCTATGTACACTATCACTGGCGTCTATGTAAATAACTACTCAATATAAATGTGACAGATAGTGTAAAGATAAGAAACATGGAGTTCATTAGAGTTGTTTTAAGCCTACAGCAGTCCACTGTGTGGACTATCTAGGGCTATTTTTACTAACATTTGGCTTTAGCCCCGGGACCATCTAACCTGAATTTAAGGTGTTGGGACTTGAACAATAGGTCCAGCGGTTTATCTCCACATAACAGTTTATCAATTACAGGTACTTTTCTAAACACGTTCTTGTATATATCTGTTAGTCAGCTCTTAAAAATATAGCATGGATATAGCTTTCATAAACTCTCAGAAATCACAACGTACAAATTAAAAAATGGAAAAGCTGCCTACGTTAGCTAAAATACATACTTCAAAGTATTGTACTGCCAAAAATGTCATAAAAGAGAATGTGACTAAATGCAAAGTTAATGGTAAGGATTTATATAATGTTATAGGACGTCTTAAAGTCAGATGTTAGCTATCCCCAAGATGGGGTTTGTTTTCTCCTCAGTAGCTTTTCTCTTCTGCAGTAGCAGATCAGCAACATCTATTTTTTACCTTCTCATCACAATCCATTAAGAGATGTTGAGTTTTGCCTTCATTATAATCTGTTTGTCTCAAATGTACTCCGACTTAGAGAATGAAGTTCTGTTTCTGTAACTGTTTTTCTCTGTTTTATCAGCTGTAATGAACAAACTGTGATTAAACTTTAACAGTTGTACTTTCCCAATTGCCACTATGCCACAAACTATGTTAAAAACATGTTATTTTTTAACAAGTATTTTAAAAGATTTAACATGTAATGTTTTGACCTTGCATGACCTTGTATTATTTTTAATACAAAATATAAAACTTGATTTTCTGTTTTATTTTAGCATAATATTTAAGCTTTTTATAGCATTATTTTTTTTTCACTTTAGGTTTTTTATTTTAAGTTAATTGTTATGTTTCTTTACAGTGAAACAGATTGTGATAATATGATTGTTGTTTTAAGTGAGGTAGTATGTTACTACTACTTCAGTGATTCATAAAAAGAACAATAAGAAAGCCAATTTTTTGTAAGAAGTCTTTTGAAACACATCTGCCAGTAAACACAAAGCTTAAGATGCTTCTGTCCACGCTGTGTTGTCACAAAAGTGTTTTGGTATGGTTTAAAAGAATTAAACTTGTGTAAGACCTTCCAGGAACAGTAACCAATACACTGAGCAACAATCTACTTCCTAAATCCACAGGAACACAGTCTAAGTTAATATTCATTTTCCAGAGGCTTTCTTTGCTTTTTGTCATTGACAGTTTAAAAAATTTCTGTATTCAATGCTCATATTTTGTTTTAGTTCTTTGATTTACAGACTCGGCATAATGTCAAAAGGTGTCCACATCATCATGAACATCTCCTGAGTGAGTAATTGAGACCACGTATATCAATTACAAGGTGACTGGTAGGGGAGAGAAGAGGGGTTATCATTAGCAGAGACTGGTGCTGGCCTTTGGTAGTTCCAGTAATTACCTCACAAAGGGTGGTGCTTGCCTTCCCACTGCTTTTCCCACACTGCACTGCAGGCTCAGAATTCCTGTCGGCCCCAGACCTGCAATCTCCTTGGTTTTAGACAGCAAATTACTGACAAGTCCCATTCTTCTCAGCACTGTAATTGCTTTTTAGTGCTGTTTTTATTGAGGCAACCCTAACCCTCTTGTCCTTCCCTCAATAAAGCCGAGTGAGGGAGGGGGCGAGGGGTTAATATAGATGACATTAGTCCCTAATTGGAAGGTCTAGAACCTTCAAGATGTTTCATACATCTCAGGCCATTTTCTAGGATTTTGGAAGATTTTTCTGTATCACATTCTTTCATTTAAAATGTTTAATAAAGTATACATTGACTTCAATATTCCATGAAAGGAGAGAGATTGAGGATTGGGATACTGTGATATAAGTCCCTATATATTAGGCTTACAATTTCTTACTTTCTGGAAATAATTGGTGACCACAGCAACACAAACTGCAAGTGGAGAAAACATCTTGAGATTTATACAGATCCTTAGCATCCTCACATATATTAAACTCTTTTCCTTTTTCTTCATATAGTCACTTTCCTTTTGTTCACTGCAAGGATGAATTCTCAACGTTCCAGAGACGGACAACCAAACAGTTGCTATTTGAAATGAGGGGAGAAAAAGAAGAAAGAATGGAAAATGGCCGAGGGATTAAAGGATCTAACCAAGATAAAGGGATAGGAGGTTCTTGGTGTGATCCAGTTTGGTTGGAAAGATGCAAGAACTTAACAAGGATTTGGGACTTTAGAATGCATTGTGGCATTATGTCCATGTTGTGCAGAATCAACTAAATTGTGTAGTATATTGTGTCTTTTACAGACCTATCCGTCGTTCATCCTGACTTTACAAGCAAGTTAACACAGTCCTTTTAAAAAGCTTTTCAATGAATGTAAGTGGGTGCATTCCCATTGACTTAAAAATTGCACAAATTGGAATTAAAAATTAAATTTGCTCATTAATTAAAAAAAAAAACTCATGTTTTTTTGATAAAACGTTTATCCACTAGGATGATGTGGTTTTTCGGTTGCATTGAAATTAGTGTATTTTGCAAAATTTTAATTTTCACATCACATGAATTCTTTGATCAACAACTGCACAGTAGTAATGGCGGAAAATACAAAGAAGACGACAAAAACTGATGAGAGGATGATGGCGCAGCATGTTTTTAAATAACTTATTGTGTGAACAAACTCATTCACACTTGATTTTAATTGTGTTTCTTATTTAATAGAAACACCACAAGTACAAAAATGTGTTTTGCACATATTTGTAATGGAAATGCAGCTAGTGAATGTTGCATTCTGGATGACTTAAGCAATTTAAAACAACTCTTACTCCAAACTCAGGAACAATCTCTTCTGGAAATGCAGTATTACTATCTACCAATATAGCCTAATATCTCAATGAAGTACATTTTGAAGGATAGTTCAGAATTCCTGAAATGAGTTTCTGTGAAAATATCAACTACCCAGACATGTAAATGTCATAGTACTGTTAGTTTAGATGAGGAATAAAAGTTATTCAGATGAGCCTTTTGTTTTAACTGATTTTAGCAAGATGAAAACTTTTATATCTATAGGAATGTGACTGCATCCGGACTAAGCGCAGCAAAATACCTTGAAGCAACAACTTGCAATTGACTCGGGCAATGACCTTATTCATCTTTGCCCGCGTGTGTCCATCTCACTGTCACTCTAAGCAGGTTTACACCTCTGACCCTGTCAAGAGTGTCAAATAGCTTGTCCGAGGCCTTCAGTGAAGCATGATGACAGGCCCTCTAATGCATTACAGCACAAGTGCCATATCTTCCCCGCCTCAGGGCAGACAGGTGCACAGTTGAATGAGACACACAGGCCAAACATGCAAACAAACACCCTTATGCATACACTTGATCAAAACAAAGACTTGACAAATGAGATATTTGTTATAGGAACTGCATACTAATTAAATGTACATTTATTTTCATAAGAGAAGTGAATAAATAGAAAGTCAAGGGCTTTGAGCTAAATATGTTTAGTTCCAATGCTGCATTGTTTAAACACATTAATTCATTCAGTAGGTTAAAAGTATTTTTGGTGACCAGGACAACTGAGTCATTTTGCCCCCTTGCCAATTTATAGCAACTCTTTCATACGAAATCCTACTTTTATTTTTATTCTCTTTTCACTTCTCACATTTCTTTCAGCTAAATTTAGCTTTTATGCAGACGGGGGGGGTTTGTATTCCTTGATTTTTATGATGTTTAAACCTAAGATATATATTTTTTTCTCTTTCTAATTTATTATTTTTTAATGTTAAATTATTCAAATAAATTATGATAAAATATGTAATTTAGGTGTGTTATATTTTTGTTTGTTTTGAAAAAGAACAAAGAAAGATCTTTCCTGCCAACAGCCATCACAATCTACAATAACTTTTTGAAGAATCTGAATTGCTATGAATTACAACATTTAATTTCTCTTTGGGTTCAATAAAGTATTTTTGTATGCATTGTATCGTCTTGTATTGGAAAAGCTAGGTTTTTCCTGTTTAAGCCAATTGTCCCTCTCATCTTATGAAATATGAAACATTATGACCCCTGTTTAAACTCAAATAACTAGGAACAACCTCCTGCTGTTAGATGTTTTATTAGAGTAATTTAACTACGTTTAATAAAACCGTAGTTATTAAATTTTTCTTACACTTGACTTTCTTCTCCCCATCTACTTGAGCCAGCTCCTCTGGGGATTTCTCGGCTGGCCTGTGAAAGCCAGCCGAGAAATATAGTTTCTACAGCATGTCCTCGGTCTTCCTCTGGGTTTCCTCCTGGTGGGACACGGTACACCTCACCAGGGAGGCCCTCTGGAGTGTTATCAAGTAGAGCCTAAAGTGCACACTAGTTTTCTGGTTTGTGCATTTTTGGCACAAACCAGAGTGCCACTTATCATCTACTGGCACTGTTAATATGTAGTTAATATGTAGTTGTTAACTTGTGCGGATTTTCTGCAAATCATAAAGGTGCTACATCGAAAAAGGACACAATGACCTGGACATGGCAGTGTTCAGTTGCCTCTGAATACTGCCATCTCAAGTGGCCGTTTATAATCACTCTCTCAATGTCTTATATGTCTCGATGTTGCAGAAATAAGTTTAAATTGCGATACAAAGAATTCAGTTTCAACAACAAAAGTAAAAACTCTGAAATCCTGACATGGACATGACTTTTTTCTTAAGGATGCAATATGTTTTAGTGTAGTCTTGTCTCAAAAAGGGCAATAGGTTTGCACTATCTTTGAAGCCTCTTCCATTGGGATATGGATTAAAACAGAGAACATGGGAGGGACAACTCATAAAAACCTGTATGCATAACAAACATGAATCAACTTCAATACAACCCTCTAAAAGAAAGAAGAAAGTCTTTCAAAGAAATACCTTTATCCTCTCTATTGTTTCATCTTGAAATGGCTCACCATCAGAGCCTTGGAGGAAGCCTAAGGTGAGATTCAAGAGTAGCATATGTGGACTCAGATTTTACACCAGTCAAAGTGGTATTCTTAGTTCATTGGCTGTGATGAAATATCCGGTTCAGTGAGGGTCATGAAAGGATGGTGGGAACCTGAAGAGCTGGACCCCGGTAACCTCACGAAGAACCAAGTCATCCTTCAGGAAATCCAGCACTCTGGCATGGATGATTTGTTCAATGTGTGCACTTACACCTTGCCAGTATACCCACATCCTCCAAGCCAGCGATTCCCAGACCTAATACACCGTCCCTCCCTCACCAGAGGGCCCCATGTTCATTCTGAAGAAATACGTCTTTTAGAAGCTTGTCTCAACCATCTGTCACGGATGTCCCAGGAAATCTACCCATCGACACCAATGGCTTGCCTAAATAAAGTGCCAGTTGTGATTGGACAGATGAAAGAATTGCAAATGAAAAGTAATATTTCTGTCAAACTATAGCACAAACTTGGAGCTCAAGCTGAAATTATAGGTCTGTAAAAATTATAATTTGACATACTAGGTGGATTAGACATATTTGATGTTAATGAAGGTGTCTTTGTCAAATTTGATGGTCTCCAATCTCAGTCTTTTATTTCCATGTTATATTTTCGCCTGTAAAACAATTTGACGATGCTCATACAACTAATTCCATTATTCTGTGTTGTCAAAATACTAGGCAACCTTCATGTCGTAACACAAAAGCAAACATTTCTGAACGTATCCAGGGCGGAGTGCAAAATTTTATGTAAATCCCCTTAACGACCTTTTCAGGGCGCCGACAATCACCATACAAAGGTGACTGGCAGGCGACACTGGTGCACATTTATCCTTTTGCCCCAGCCCGTCTTTCTCTACAGCGCCCCCTGCTGTGAGAGGCGTGGGGTAGGGTGCCCAATG
This sequence comes from Xiphophorus hellerii, assembly GCF_003331165.1. Classification (NCBI taxonomy): domain Eukaryota; kingdom Metazoa; phylum Chordata; class Actinopteri; order Cyprinodontiformes; family Poeciliidae; genus Xiphophorus; species Xiphophorus hellerii. The sequence continues at coordinate 18,428,221 of NC_045677.1, read as the reverse complement.
GCACTTGTTGCCAATGGAAGAAGCCAGCATGGACCCTCTCATGGCAGCGATACAGGTCGTTGCAATAATGTTCGGTTTGTTTCCCGCTTCACACCACCTTTGGGATTTGGCCCGCCCGATAATCCAGTACATGAGACGCAGAGGGAGGTATCCCATGCTTGTCCATCCGAGTTCCAGCCTTGTTTAGCCCAAACCCGCTCCTTTGTATGACTCACACAACTGTCTATTGGTTGTCAAAGGGGCCATTTCATAATATGCGTCCATTACCACAATTATTAAGATTACTTAAGACATAAAATACAAACCAAAAATCCGAAATTGGTTGTTCAACTAAATGTAATAATTTATGAAACTACCAGAGAATATGTTACCGATGAATAAAAAACTTGTTCACAGACACACACTCTTTTTCTATGGCACTGTTTGACACAGACGCACACACACCAGCGTTCCCAAGCCCCTGACTGAGTGTTTTTATCCTTGCTAGGCCTTGTCTCAGAGGGGAGTCAGGCCCCTACTGAGACCTTATCCACTTCCTGCTGCAAAGCCTGGTTTGCCCCTTGGCAGCCCTCTTCCATTCAGAAACTTGTTTTAATACCCATTAACCATAAATTATCTTGCTATAAGTAACTAAGAAATAATGAAAATACATTGTGGTTGATGATGTAGGTAAATTTCACATGGGCTGAAATGCACATGAAAGATGATTTTTCTCCCAGAAGAGGGACACTGCCTTGAAAGAACTTCCAAGAGTTTTACTGTAGCCGTCTCCCCTGAGGATGTGCCCCCCAGGTGGGCATAAGAGTTCCAGGAGTGACATTTTACCAGAATAAAGAATAGATTAAAAAAATAAACCAAGAAAAAAGAAAGAATAGGATGAACATGTCATTGTTCTTGCGTTCGTGTATGTGTTGGGGAAAAAGTTGTTAGGCGTGTACCATCACCAGCGGTGCCATCAAAATTAGTTTGTGTGTGTGCTTTCAGAGGGGTGTGTGTGTGATATATACACCCCCCTACTGTCCTATTTCCAGTCGTCTGTCCACACATAACAACTGTCAGTATCCAGCGAGATATGAAGCCGAAAACAAGGATGACGAAGAGCAACGCTCAGTTGGATATTACCGTTGGGTTTGACACGGACTATGGTGGATTTAGCATCACCTTAAGGACCTTTTGTACCTTTTGCATTTTCTATGGTAGGTGCATATGCTATGATGTTGTCCATCCAGTGAACTCAGTGGGTTGTCTTGTAAAACTTTGGTATTTTATTTTTTATTGGGATTCAGCTTATATAATATAAGAATCTTATATTGCAAGACAAGGTTTAAAAGCAAATTTGTTTTCAACTTGCATATATCTTTCTTTTTATGGATTTTAAATTTTTTTTGCTAGGGAATACATATGTGAATTGGCTATGGTCAGCAGCTAAAGATAGAGCATTTAGAAATTAAGACTTGAGAAACAGAAAAATAAATAAGAGATGCATTTGTGTTGTTGCAACCCAGCATGCAGCTGTACTGAACTCTTGCTTTTATATTTAATATGCCAGAGAGATGTTTGCTTATCTGATGTGAATGGAACAGAACATTGCCTATGTGAAACCAGACCACAGTGGAATTTGATAGGAACAGTGTAGCTTTTATACTCTGTACATGAATAAAGATTTAATTTTTGAAGTGATACAGTTTTTTTTTAACCTGAAACTTGTTTGATTATTCTAGCTGTTTCCTAACCCATCTATTTGTTTTCTATTCCCGCTTAACCCATGCTGTCACGGACTTCCAGCAGTTGTGAGGCAAGAGGCAGGGCAAAGTTCTTACAAAATCATGCCCACAGGAAAATTGTCTCATAACTAATGTAGTTCAAAGTGCAGATGCAAGGAGAAAGAGTGGATGTTTTGTCATCTAGACCATAGGAAAGCTGTATAATTACATTTATTTGATAAGACTAAAAAAATCTTTGTTCTCAAAAAAACTGATGAACCAAAATTAGTTGAACCACGAACTGAAACACTGTTGGATGCATCTGTAGGCGAGTAAACTTTTAGGAAGCAGATGAGCGGTTGTGAATTTGTTTGCACTTCATAATGTGAATTTGTAGAAAATGGGACCTTCTAGGAGGTCCCATTTTCTAGAAGGTACAAACTCTCTGTTTGGTTTTCTTCACAAGAAAACCAAACAGAGAGTGGAAATATTATGTGAACATTTTATTCACTTTGGGGAGAAATATAAAGTTGATGGGTCAAACATAGTGGTGTGGATCACTGAAGCATGTGTGCAGATATGTTGTCCATTTGGGAGACTTAAACAAAAAATTATAAGTTGTATGAAATATGTGGGGCTTTTCTGACAGTACCCTTTCATTTGACACCCAATGATGTTAAAGGAGGGTATTTCAGCTTTGAACTGAAGTTAATCTTGTGACAGATTTTAAGAATATAATCTCTGCCTTTATATATCAGACTTTTAATGTAAAAGCCTTTATGCTGGTTTCAACCCATTTCTCCTGTGTTTTTCATGACATCCTAGAAACCAGATGTTGGTGAGATCTCAATCTGCATGTTTTGTCTACACTGCACTGTCTGTTATAAAGTCGTTAGTTGGGTCATAACTTCATCACCTCTCTGGTCTTTTACCATTGCAAATACCAAAATGATCAGAAAAGTCAGGTGAGCTATTGCACCTAGATTTACTGGAAAAGACCATAAGGTCATGCAACAGCTTTATCAAAACCCTAAAATAGTTTTTCATTAGATCTTGATGAACTTGCAACACCTACTGGTCCCTTGTGATTTTTTAAAATTATTTTGTGTCTAGGTTATTTTAGCTGTTTTTTGATTTGTTTGTGGTTTGGGGGTGGGTGGGGTTGTTTTCTGCATGTATAATACAAGGCTATTTAAATAAATTTGACTTGAATCAGAAGTCATTCCTGCTTAAAGGTCACTCTGGGTAAGCCCCTCCTACCACCATATTGCAATTCTTCAGTGTTAGGTGGTCTTCCAGTTTTCCACAGTCACCTTGGTGCATTTCTCAGATCAAAACTGAATTTCTCAGAGATACTTGTTCAATCATCAAGTCATTGTGTCATTTGTGCATATCAAAAAAGCAATTTTCTCATTTCTTTGAACAGGTAGAAAATTATTCTGTACATTCATGCAAGGCAAAAGAAATTAACTTAATCTATGGTGGTCTGCGAAACAGACCTAGAATGATTTAGGTTAAAATGTTTGAGCAAATTGCAATCTAGTTGGAAATATGCAAACCAAAAAGAAAAAAAAACAGGAAAACCAACAAACCCTGCTGAATATGTGACTCTACAAGAAACTAAATTATTGTTGCAATAATTACCATTCACTCATTTAAAAGTACAGCAGGTGCTGAAAGCAATCTTTCAGCTATTCAGCAGTGCAAAACCACAAATTATTGTTGAAGAGTGAGATGGCATTATGCGCCTTCCCTGTGTGGTCCCTCAGCCTTCTCCCCTCCTGCTGCTCTCCTCGGGCCTTCTCCCCTCCTGCTGCCCCCTCTACTGGGGTTAGTGGGCATAGTTGACCCTGGTTAAAATTCAACTTTCTCAACAATATCATGGTTAGTCATGTCCTTAGGGGCCTGGTTGTGCAGGGAAATGATACTCAAGTTGCAAAATTTTAAAAATAGATATCTTAAGTTACCCAAACAAGATTAAGAATCTCTCTCTTGAGGGTGTAAAAATAATTCTGACATTGAAATGTAATGTTGACTTTATTTAATTAAGCAAACATAGGACAGCCATGAGAAATAGTTCAAACTGATGATTTTTAGTGACTGTATTGTGCTGCCTAGTTTTATAAATAGCCATGAAGGAGCTGAAGTGATCCATTTCTGTTGTTATCAAATTGTCAGTTTCTATTGTTTCTTAGCTTGTATATTCAGTTGCTTAGCATCTCAAGAGCTACGTTGTTGCTGTAATAACTTAGTGCAGCAGGTCTGAACCGCAGAGACATCAGTATAACATCCTTACCCTTTTACTATAGATCCATGAAGTGAATAGTGTTTGGTTTGATATTGATTTACTCAAATTGGGGTTTTCCTTTATGTCATAATTTATTGATATTATTTTTTACATTTTCTTCAGCTTAATGAGAAACATCCAACACAATATACACATACATACCACCTGCAAATTGATTTCCAGTGCTAATAACAGAAAATTTGGCATTCTATAGTGGATTTGTGAGATTTCAAAAAACATTATTTCAAATGCTGGAAAAAGCTTTCTATACCTGGCATTTCTTTTGTTGCTCTCCATTTTACTGCTTTACTAATTCATTAATAGACACTGCACAACATGTCTTCATAATCATGGAGAACTCAAAAATAAATGAGTGTTCAATTGGCCCAGATCTGAGAAAAATATGATAATCCTGGATAACTACAGTACAGACCAAAAGTTTGGACACACTTTCTAATTGAATTCAATGAGAAGGTGTGTCCAAACTTTTGGTCTGTACTGTATATCATCATTTAGAAGAATAGAAGAATATCCAGTTGCTTGAAAGCAAAATATAAAGAAATTCTTAGGATAATTTAAAAGGTTTGCATTTCATAGTATATATTATACTACAGGTGATCAAATCATTGAAAGTAGCATAACAACATGCTGTGCATTCTTAAACATGCCACATTTCCACATAAAACACTCTATTACTCATCCTTATTATTGCAGATGGTGCCTTTTGAATGAAACACTTACACCAAGATTGAAAGCATCTTAAGAATGTAAAAGAATGAGTCTTTAGTTTATATCACATCAGTCCAAATAAAAATAGCGCCGGTTCAGAAAAGTATTGTGCTTTTTTTCATTATTAATTTGCCATGATTATGTTGCAGTTTTGGATGCACCCAATGCAAAGCTTGAGAGTTTGTCTAGCTGCTGTGGAAGAATAAATTAATGAATTAAGTAATGATGGAACCATTGTTAATGACATGATGACAAAGTTTAGCAACCATAACATAAAGACTTCCTGCCTAGTATTAAGTAAGAACACTTAGTCTCCATTCTGAAATCTGGAGGTGTCCTGTGGTTTCTGCAACCTTGACATTAGGAAATAATGGCATCATTGTGGATTAGGATCACTTCCTAAAAATGTAATCATGAACAATATGTTTGGTATTCTAGGTCAGGCAATAACTTCATAATATTTTATATGTTGAGTCATTCATAGGCATCTGTTACAGAGGAACCTCAGCTCTACATTTTGGAGCTGACCACAAAAAAGTGAAGTATTATTGCAATATTGGAGAAACAAGTGAGAAATGGGGCCACAAACAATATTTTGAGTGGTGGCATACACTGAATTATTCTGCATCTGCTATCCTCCAATTTTTTAGAGAAAATTTGGAGAGATGTGGCTGGTAGTGCTCCTGGAGCCGCTGTGGGAAATGGAAGGTGTTGAATCTTTTACTAAATATTGAAAAACATATATAACTAAAAATAGTAAGAAGAAGAAAACAAAACCGAAGTTTGACGTTTTTGATAACAATCACATTATTCTTTTAACATCAAGAATTGCTTTAGGCTTTTATTAACTTACACCAGTTTAAACCTTTTGTAATAGGCATCAAGACTTACTTAATTACAATTTAAAGGCTTTTGCAAAGGTCAGGAAGAGGAGACTGGATATGTTAAAGTTAGAACTCTTAAAGAGAAACAGATGAATTGGAAGTTAATAACACATAGGGTTATACTTCTGTAAATGTCTGAAGTCAATTTCCCCTGTTGGTTGACTACTTCATGAATAGGGTGTGCAAAATAGTATATTTTCTAAAAAAAAAAAAAAAAATTCAATTCAATTATAACTCTACAATTACTGTTTGAATAACACTGGCTATTACAAATATGATCTGTGGCATTCTAATTACTTTAATCAATCCATATTGAACTTGCTTAGGAAATAAATAAAATAAAATAAAATAAGGATGTTCACATGACACTTAATGTCTTAATAGGTTCGACCTAAAAAAGCTGACAGTAGAAGATGGATTCCACCGAGATGCACTGCAGAATGGCACATGAAATCAGCTTTACAATATGGATGATCAGATGGTCCCTATGTCCACAAATATAATCTTGCACAAACACAATTTTGGTCAATATTTCTCACTTAAAATAGTACACAAGGTGCCTTGTATGTTTGACAGTAACATTTAAGCCTGAATTTGAATAATAAACCTTAGGTTTAGTTTTTCTGTTTTAGCTTTAGTTCTTGATTTTTTTTTTTTGTTTGTTTGTTTCCATATTTCAAAGGTGCATTTAAATTTGGCAAATAAATCTACACAGTTTCCCTCTAGGAGAAACGTATTCAGATTCAATTTCCTACCTGTAGCAGAAAACCTTTTTCCCTCAACATGTGCGTGCGATTCTCTCTTCGACCACAGGGGGCGATGTCTCCCGGTCTGTGATCGCTGAAGTTTTACAGGAACCTCTGACGTGTCAAATCATCGCCATTTTCCTGTGAAGGAGGAAACGCCTAAAGGGAAGAAAACATATCGAGCGAGTGAGTTGAAACAATTTATAACAAAACTAAATGTTTAACCTTCTGTAAAATCTTACCATAGACTGTAGTTATGTAGGCAGACATGTTTGTACAAGCTAAATAAAACCGCTTCACGTGTTTGCGGTATCAACACATTCAGAAGCAGAGTAACTTACTGCTAGGAGAGCTAGTTTCTCTCGACGATGCTGTTCTTAGCTTCGTATTTTCCCCTCACATATTATATGCTAGGTTGTTGTTAAAATATATAACAGGGTGAATTGTTTAAAATACCATCTAGTTGGCGTGCTGCCTTTGGCGTTATTGTACCGCAGCATGCTATTGTGGATGTTTGTTTCAACTTTTCGCACCGCACCCTGAACAGTCAGCTGTAAAAGCTGCTGCAGCCTCCGTGGCTTCTTGGATGGGAATCCATAAATGGCCCCAAGTGACATAATTCCCACGAAGCAAATACTACTGTAAATGTTTTGGATTGTCAGCTTGCATCCATGTTAAGAATAACCTCGATAAAATGTATTGCATAATTATTATTATTATTATTTTTAATCCTAACTATGTAGGACTATTTAAAGAGCAGTTTAAGCAAAACTTTAGTGGAACCATTCACTATATGTATAGTCTGTACAATAACTTACTCTGAAACAAATTAAGAAATTACTAACACCATTGGTGTATTTTTTTTCAATTTGATGTGTCTGTGGGGATTTATTTACCAAATTTATTAAAGATAAAATTGTTGAATTTGTTCTACAGAAGCTTCCCTACACTATTTGTTTACAGGTCTCATGAAGAAGTAGGATGATCACATACAATGGTGTGAAAGTGTTTTTCCCCTTCCTGGTTTCCTATTTTTTGGCTTGTTTGTCACACTTCAGTATTTCAGAACATTAAACCAATTTAAATATTAGTCAAAGACAACACATGTCAACACAAAGCTCAGTTTTTAAATAAAGGTGTTTTATTATTAAAGGAGGAAAAAATCCAAACCTACATGGCTCTGTGTGAAAACATGATGACCCCCTAACCTAATAACTAGTTCGGGCACTCTTACCAGTAACAACTGCATTCAGTTGTTCTTGATAACTTGTAATGAGTCATTTTCAGTGCCATAGAGGAATTTTTGCCCAACTCATCTTTGCAGAATTATAATTTAGCTACATTGAAGCATTTTTGTTCATGGGTGATCTTTTTAAGGTCATGCTACAGCATACCAATAGAATTTGGATCAGAACTTTGAGTAGGCCTGTGTGGTACACAGCAGAATTCATGATTTCATTTAACACAGCCAGTCTTTCTGGCCCTGAATTAACACAACAGCCCCAGACAATCACACTACCACCAACACATTTTACTCATGGTATGATAATATTCTTTTTTCTGGAATGAAGGTTTGGATAATTTTTTCTCACTCAATATTAAACACTTTTACTTAAAAACTGAATTTTGTGTTTACTCGTATTATCTTTGACTTTATTACTGAAGTGTGACAAACATGCAAAAAAAGAAATCAGGAAGGGCATCAACACGTTTTTCACACCAGAATAATAAATTAAATGAAACAAAATCAAAGCAATATCTTATTGTTTAGATGGCTGGAGATTGTAATTAGGTAAGAATTCATATTCTTATCTTTTCCTGTGTGCAAAGGTTGTTTATCCAAGAGTCTTATAAAAAAGTATACTGTAAATGTTTTATTCCACTAACAACATGAATGAATAAAGTGTTGCAAATTACATTTATTTTGCTTTTATTATCTTGGGTATCTAATAACTGTGTGTGTGGTTTTTTTTATCTTACTAATTTCAATTAGTTTTACTTTTTCACTGAACAGTTTGTTTGGAAACATCTGACTTTGAGATTTCTATGTCTGATAAAAGCACCAATTGGAGATTGGTGTTGCCAATATTGCATTAGAGATATAGATTGCTACATTTACTCTGTTCAGATGGGTGTGGAAAAAGTGTTGCTGTTTTACAGTGAGTGGGTACATAATCACCACAAGAGAAAAATATTTCAGACTTGTCAGCATTCGTAAACACAAAGCAAATTTTAAGAATTTCATTTCAATAAATCAAGATATTTTGTCTACATTATCAAAGCTTCTCATGGTACTAAATGGAGCAGCAATTTGTTGATTCATTGTTCATCAATTGTTTATGCTTGTCCTCAGATTTGGCAGATTTATCACACCGTTTTTGTCCTGAAGTGATTTTTTCTCCCATCACCGGCAGCCATGGGGAATATGTTTGCGGGGCTCTTTAAAATGTTTGGGAAGAAGGAGATGCGGATACTAATGGTCGGCTTGGATGCTGCAGGAAAGACAACTATTTTGTACAAGCTTAAACTTGGAGAGATTGTGACAACCATTCCAACAATAGGTGGGTCAATAGGTGCTAAGCTTGTGCTTAGCACATGGCTGGACAGAAGGCTATTTGAGGTGTGTTTTGTCTGGCTGCTAAAACTTGTTGCTTAAAATGCCTTTTTTTTTTTGTTGCTTTCTTCCTTAGGTTTCAATGTAGAGACAGTAGAGTACAAGAACATCAGTTTCACAGTATGGGATGTTGGTGGTCAAGACAAAATCCGACCACTGTGGCGTCATTATTTTCAGAACACACAGGGTAATTTTTGATCAGTTTTATATTTCATTGTTAGACCAACTGCTTTGGAAAAATCCTCATCACTCTTTTCTGTCTTCTTTTATATATATATATATATATATATATATATATATATATATATATATATATATATATATATATATTTATTTATATTTAGGTCTGATTTTTGTCGTGGATAGCAATGACAGGGAGCGATGTGCTGAGGCTCGGGAAGAGCTCTTGAGGATGTTGGCTGAAGACGAACTGCGCGATGCTGTTCTTTTAGTGTTTGCTAACAAACAAGTAAGTAACGAAAGCCTTAAAAACATATGAATGCCATTTTCTTTGTTAGCCCCCTCTTTTTTTTCTAGGTGCTAGCTTTTAAAATATTTCTCCCTGATTTGCTTGCAGGACCTTCCAAATGCCATGAATGCTGCAGAGTTGACAGACAAGTTGAACCTTCACTCCCTGCGTAACAGAAACTGGTACATCCAGGCAACCTGTGCCACTACTGGAGACGGTCTCTATGAAGGACTTGACTGGCTGTCTAATCAGCTCAAAAACCATTAATGGCTAGAGCATTTAAAAAATACTCTGTTCCACCCAATCCCTCATGTTTTCTCCTTTCTAAATAAAACTGAATCAACCCCATACTGGAAACCATCCCTCTACTCAGCTTTGATCTCCTATACAGAGGCCAGTGGTGGGGTTTTTCTAATCTTGTAAAGCTTTTGTTAGTACACTTTATTTTATGTAAATATAAATAATTTTCGGTAATGGGGATCTTATTGCACTGACTTTTCTTGGCTGTTGGGTGGCTTTAACTTTGACAAAGAAATTAAGAGAAGAAATTTACCAGAATATTTTGGCCCCAGAAACTCAACACAATCAAATGGTCTCAGTTAGGTAATATAAGGACTGATCAGTGGGGAGGGAGAGTGTGATGAAATAAACCGAATTATACTGATGCACTACTTGAAACTGCTGCAGTAACATGTAACAAATCTTGAATTTAAACAGAACACTGACATTAATCGTTTGTACTGACATTGCTCTTGTCTGTGAACACTCACCAGCTTTTTGTAAAAAATTTGATGGAAGTGAACATACTGCAGTGATCGCACACTATCTGTATAATGGTGTTAGGTCGGCACTGGATCGGTTTTGATTTTTCTATTTAGGAGTCTCAGGTTGATCATATGTAGCTTTTTCAGAGCAAGCATGTCTACTGGGTGTTTATATCTTTACCCAGAGGAGAAACTCCTTGCCCTACTGCGTACGTATCCCATTAACTCTATAATCATTTATCTGTGAGTGTACTGTATGAAATATATTGAGCTGTTTGGTGCCATAGTTTAAGGTTTTAGGCAGCTGATCGCATGCTTGATTCTTCTCAGTTTGGGGAATAGCATTTTGAAAGCAATACCAAAATCAGCGGCATCAAAGTGCTACCATCTTTGATGTAAACAAAAAGCCAAACAAATGCCTTTATTTTTCCAAGATTTGTCTTACAAAATGTTGGTGTTTCCTTCTTTTGTTGGTGCATTATGTTCTTCTTGATTTCTAATTGCCTAAATGTTCTGATATTGCAATAAGTCTGTCGATGTTAATGTTTGTCAAGATTTGTGGAGGGTTCGGGGTCACATTGCAATAAAAGTGACCGGCTACAAAATGATTCTGGAGTTTTATTGTACTACACATTCAAAACTGAATTGTAACGCTTTCAACAACTGTCACTTAAATAATTGCATATTCAGTCATTTTTTGTGAAATATGATTCTTAGCTGAACAGTGTTTATTATTTTTATTTAGGAGGTATGAGTTACCCTGATTTCCTTAAAATCCAGAAAACCAACTGTTGTTAAATGGATTCAAGCAATGTATAATTTGATCTTGGCTTAAATACAGCTCTGTGAGTGCCTCAGAGGTTTGTTAGAATAATTTGGGGGTAAAGGCATCAAGAAGACCAAGGAAAATGAAAATGGATAGAAAATGTGAACTCCAAACCTGCTGAGGCATGAACATCCGACTAAACTGAGAGGCCAGGGAAGAAGGGCATCAAGCACTTGGCTTGAGTTGAGAATTGGTAAACAGAACCAGAGTTACAATGGAAAGGTTTAGATCAATATTCATGTTAGAATGGCTCATACAGTCAAAGCACTAACCCAAATCTAATTGAGAATCTATCACAATACATTAACTGGTATTGTGAAATCTTCAGTGTGTGTGAATATTTTTGCAAGACACTTCAACAGATTCATTATGAACTCTTGTAATATTAATCTTAACAGTTAATACTTAAGAAAAAAATGTGGAAAAACCTCAAAATCATCATGAAATGAGGAAGAAATACAATTCCCATAAGTGATGACCCACCCACTGTTGAGGTTAAAGCAGTAATGTGAAGAGCATACCCTGCTTCACTTTGTGTAAGGGTGGCAGTCTAGCATTCTTGCAGGTTGATTAGGCTGCCATGGTTAATGCAGCCAAGCCTATAAAACATGGCAGGAGAGCGTGGTAGTGGTGGAAGGCGTAGTAGTTTGAGCCTCAAGTCCCTCCTAGGGTGGCTTTGTCTGGCCTCTGCTCCCGCTGCTTCATCAGCTTGGTTCGTGTGTGGCAGCAGAACGGTACTCCGTCATAAAAAAAGACCAGTCTGGTATTTGGCACTCTTCTTAATGAACATCTTGCTCTTTTGTGTGTGTGTGTGGTGTGGGTGGGTGTGTGTGTGCGTGCACCCCCCAGGTACCAGCATGCAATAACTCCTCTTTCAAACCCATTCAAGGCAAATGCAAGCACTACACTCTTAAGTGAAGAGCATTCCACTAGTATCTTACAGCATCAAGAAGTATCAGCCGAAGCCATTTCAACTAAAAACCTAAAATTGGTTTATCAATATCCTAATACAATATGCTTTATAATTTATGAAATTAAAACTGTGTCCACATTACAATACTACTGTATGTTTCAATGGGAAGGGAAAAGTGTCAGCTAATGTATGTTAGAAAAAATTATAAAACATAAAAAGATGAACTTTTGCCTCACAGGAATTCTTTGGAAAATCAAAGCCAAAAAGGTTTTGGACAAACAAGCAAAACAAATACAGTTGCGAATTTAATAAACTGTATTGGAAACAAGAAGAGCTCATCACCAAAATTCAATAGAAACACCAAACTCATCTTTCCCACATGAGGAACTGATAGTATGATATAAAGCATAACGTAAGAAGCATCACAGTTTTCCTGCCTGTCCATGATCCAGGAGGTCCCAAAACGCTGCGTGTGCACTATGCATCTCTGGTTTTGGTGGGGGAGCGCGGGACATTAGTCGTCCGAGTCTGTGTCGTGGCGTCTCCTGTGGCTTTGTGTGGCACCAGCGGGGGCCTTCTTGTGGAAGGCAGAGTTACTGCGGGCTGGAGACCCCCCGTCAGAAGAGTCTGTGTCGTGCCTCTGCCGTCGATGACGGGGGCGGGAAGGCTGTCGCTCGGCCTTTGCTCCCTCCCTTGAATGGCTGTCATGGGGTCTGGCTCCACTCTGACTATGGTATGATGGATTATGATGATGGTGGTCCTTTCTGTGTCTGAAAAGTAAAAGGAAACAATCAATGAGTGGGGTGTGGTGGGGTATCCGATAAGATGTAGCACACACCACTGGGGCATCAGCGACTGCATGGTGCTTTATGAGGGACATGCACAAAAAGAAAAAAGTTGCTTTAAAACCTTATATCAGTAGTTGTATTTGCACCTCTCAATCTGTAAGTAAATTGTATTTATATAGCACCTTTCATAGATAAAAATCACAAAGTGCTTCCCAGATAAACTAAAAACTATGATACTCTCCATATGAAGCAAATTCTATTCTCATTCTCACAAATTACTTCCTACAACTCTTGTAAGCATTGTAATCCTAAATATAAGAAAATACCAAAACTGAAAAAATAAATTTGCTAGGAAGCAAAGTGTAGAACAGTGTCCCAGCGCCATCTAGTGGTGATCTACTATTTTGCATCACTGGTGTTAAAATGAAGACAATACAAAGAAATGATGCATTAGAGTAGAAAGCCTTTGATGTCATTGCAATGAATGTATACATGGACATTAGAGTGTTGCCACTGCTACTTTTTAAAAACATAACACAATAAATGCAGGTAGTTCAAAAAAACCAATGGATTTCCTCAAAAAATTGATCCTTAATTCTAACACCCTATGCTCAGCCTTTGTTATTCAGAGAATGAGTTGTTCCACACTTTTTTTCAGTTTTGCCAAATGTTTTTATCAGTCTTAGGATTGCAGAATTTTTAGAAACCTAATTGTTGTTGTCTCTAAGTTGCCATCCTGTAATAGCAAAGGCCAGATCTCTTTCACTTGAAGAAATGCTTAGCCAACGTTCAGAGCAGCAGGTTTCAAATAAAATGGCCACAATTAATGACAAATCCGAGTCCTTTACCGACATTACTCATGTAATATTAATGAAAAAATAACATCTGCTATTACCAATTTTTATCTCTACAAAAAGTAAAGTTGTAAAAAGCAAAATGCAATTTTTTAAGGTCTTATCAGCTCTAGTGGCCTCTATTTGAGAGTGGTCAGACATGAAAGAAAGGAAACATAGTGACCACCATAACTACAAAATGTCCACACATTTCCAAGAACATGAATGAAAATATAAAAGTCAACCAAATCATGCTTCAAAGCAGCTTGCATGCTTCCTTTGTGATTATGATATTGCACACAGTGAAATTGGATGATGTTTCTGATTTGATAAAATGTGTGGATTATTTGAGTACATCACAAACCAGTTTGTGATTGGACATACCTTTTCCTGTTATCATCCGATGATGAGGACTCAGAGGTTGACGAATCTCGTCTTTTCCTTTTCTTCTTTTTTTCCTTCTTCTTCTTTTCCTTTTTGTTCTTTTTTTCTTTCTTTTTCTTTTTGCTCTCATGCAGACTAAAATTAAACAAAAGTGGACCTTCATTATCATGGCCTATTATATCCAGACTACCATTTCATCATGTCTGCTTAATGATATAAAGGGTTAGTAAAATTCGCATTTACCCTTTTTCTGTCTCTTCTGATTTTTCAACGCTCTCAGATGTTTTTGTTGCAGATGTTTCTAGACGACCTTCAGTCTTGTGGTGCTGCACAACAAGAACGGTTACAATTTTGCACTAAGGTGTAGAGATTATAGTAGGAAATAAATCTTAAGTAACCATTAACTGAACCTGTCATTGTTACAAGGATTTCTCATCAGGTAATCTGCATTTAACTAGTTGAAAAGAAAACTGAACTCACTGTAAAAATTGGCAGACCCATTTTAGCAGCTTCTTTCTCTTTTTGGGACAGCAACATCTTCCGTGACCCCACACTTCAAACACAAGCAGAGGAGAAAAACAAGCATTTTGTGTCAGCCAAGGCCATTTTTTTCGGTCGCACTATTTAACCAAAAGGTAATTCAGAGGATCTTTCAGTAAACTGAAGAACCAGAAAAAAACAAATATTACATTTAAGGCCCACAACCATTCGTGACATTTTAAATTGCTTTACACAGTTGGATTGTACGAGAAAACTGAGATATGATTCAATTTGCTGGTGTTGGCCAGGACTCTGGCTGCATGGATTATTTGGATCCTTTGGATAAGCTGCAGTTGCCTTTTTTTCTGCAGATACAATTACAAAAATCTAACTTAGAAAAAATAAAATCAGGAAACATTTTAATATGGCAAAGTCTTCAAAATGGTAGCAAATTAATTTAGTAACATCATCCAGGTTTCCTGCATTGTAGTTTTAGCCTCAATGGGTCTAGTTAAGTGCCCATCTCTATTCTTGTGTTTTTGGAACCCTAAACAATTTAGTGTTTTGTACAATAATTTGGAGAAAATTCTCATTCATTAATAATTGGTGTTATGAACTCATTGTCTGAGTCTGTAGTCATGTGGAGACCAACAAATATAAAGTTGCATATCAGACTGGATATTTTAAATAGATATTATAGTACTCTATAATCTAAGCTCAGGAGATTGTATATATGTTCAATAAATGTGACCCAAGAATGGAGCCTTGTAAAACATCACCAGATCTTTGTTTGCTCAGATTTATAATTGGCAAATCAAACAAAGTTGTTGCATAAGCCATATCATTTGATCATCTCAATGATCATTTCCAAAAATGTTAGCTTAGATATGGGCCTATAATTTGGCTTCTTTAAAAGAAGACTGAGTGTTGATGTGCTCGTCTCAATATTAAATGCATTCATTTTCAAGTCAGGTAAGTGTGGTTACAGTGTTCTAACCTGTAACCTGATTACAATACAAGGACTCACATTCCAACTTGAAATGGAATCATTGCTAATTTTATATGATATGGGTAATCACCTGGAGCTTCCCAAGCCTGATATACGATCCACGCTCCTCTCTTCACCATCAGCCTCTTCCCTTCTACAAACCTCTACAAGATCCTGTGAAATTTGAATTAAATTTAAACCATTTGATCTTAAGCAATAGTGAACAGATTTATTCTGTTCACTAGCAAAAAAAACTTACCTCTTTGGTAAGACCAGTTGGTTGTCTCTTTATAACTTTGTGACCTCTAAATTGAGAATGTAAATGGTTTGTTAAGCATTTGAAGCTCCAAAGTTCTTGTGTTAAATAATGTACATGTGAAGTCATACATACAGCGCAGCCATCAGCGCCTCCTCTTCTGCTGCTTTCACAGCAGCAAGTTCGTCCTCTTTGGATAACGGTTTGCCAGTTTTTTTGTCTTTTGAGTACCAGGTCAGATCTTTACCTTTTTGCCATCTTCCAACCGGTGCCATCAAGGAGTTTCCTAAAAACGAAACAGAGCAAATGGTTGGGGACAGTTTAAATGTTGATGTCAAACAAATTCAGAAGCAAATTTTTCCTCCCAGTTTCTTACATTTTGATTTTATTTCATTACATATCTTAGATTTGCACGACTATGAGCAGTTGGGCAACAAGTAAAACACGTCTCTAGATCAAATGTTAAATGACTCATGCTTTTTAAGTTTGTATTACAACCTAAGCTTTGATTTCCACTGAAAACACACCAGCTGGACTGTTTAGCTTCAATAAAATTATTAATTTCCCAGTAATTTGTGTAAATAGCATACACATACTGACAATGCAAAGACACTCCTCCAGGCTCTGATTGGTTGTTTTTGCAGACGGACCTTAGAGAGGAGGCAGGAGTGTGACTCTTTCCTACAGACTATTTGTCTCATATTATATTGTCACAACAAAGTGACAGTTTTTTAAAAAAGTTACCTACTGCAGCTTTAATTGGTATAGAGTGAAGAGATTTTAGGATGAGGATATTTACTCAAATCTTTTGATTTAGGTAAATATCCTAACTAGCAGCATCTTATATCAATCAAAGAGTATTTATTAACTGTTTGGTAAATGAGGAAAAGGTGTGTTAAAAGACTGAATAAATTTATTTTAGTCAATCAGGTTGTGCTAAGAAGGATCCCAACTTTGGACATATTTCTAAATTAATAAATGTCATGTGTGATATTTACAGATGTAGATCAACAAGTAAAAATACCATCTAAAATCTAATATGATTCAGTAATTCAATTCAAAAAGTGAAACTTGTTTATGTTATAAAACTTCAGAGAAATAGCCCAACTAAAATGCTTCTGAGATTGCTTCTGATTCCTGAGCAACTTAATTTAATGATTGACAGTTGTGGCCTGTTTCCCATATATGTCCATGTATGCTAACTCTTGAACTATTACTGTGGCTTTAATTCACACCTTTTGAATTTCCCCAAAGACAACAGTTCGTTGTTAATTGTGCAGCTGCACCAAACGTCTTTCCTTCCAATTAATTTTCCATTATCATATGTAAATCTTAACAGGCAGCTTCTTTAGGAATAGTCTGTTGTGGCTTACCCTCTTTGTGGAGGGAGTCAATGACTCCTCAACAAGGTGTGACTATGTAGTAGGTCATAACTTAATCTTTCTTTTTTTAAGACCTTATGTAGCTCCTGTAAGTGAGTATCATCAAAAGGAAGAGAAACAAACTATTGTACCATATCAATTTAAGTGTAATCAATGTATACAAGTTTCACATATAGAAATTAATTGCTGAATAAATGAATTTCCCGATGTTGTTCTAATTTACTGAGCTGTACTTGTATGGGTTCCATAAAATTAGGACTGCAATGTGTTTGTTTGTTTTTTACATGCTAAAATGTTTAACCAACACAATTTCGTAAATTGTTATCTTTGTTATCTTATTTGTTTACTACAACATATAGCTTGGCAAACAAGTTGTGCAAGGCTAGCTCGCCTTTTATGTCACATCTGTGCTGCTACGTAGCTCCTCTTGTCTGGCATGCTGACTAGCTGGGCAGCGGTCAGGGCACAGAGAGGCTCTTTCTGCCTAAAGAGGAGGCAATGTGAAAGTGGAAACTAGCTGTAGGGGAATAAAACACGCATTCAAGAGCAAGCAAATCAAGCCGTCCAAATTCCATGTAATGAGGGACTCTACATCAAAAGGTATGAGACAGCCGTATGTGGGGGGCAGCATGTGTTTACAGCCTGCGATTTTTAGCTATCTTCCCTCGTCGTTTGCTCGCTAGCCGTCTGATTAGCGCTGATAAAAAGCTACGCTTCTGAACTTACCCAGATAATTCTCTCTGTGTTTATCGACTTTCACGTCGTCCCAGTTGAACTGGTCCTGACCTCCGCGTAGGCCCCCAGATCTTGACGAGCCAAACATTTTAGGCAGAAAAAGTCCCGAGAGTTGCGAGAGAATCGGTAACACGCCGATAGCGCACGCAGCTAACGCTAGCAACCCGAACCGTGTGATTGGTCGGGCCTTCGGGAATCTTTCATCCGGGGAAGTTGTGCGGTGAGTTTTAACGTCCCACTATCGAAAGAGGGAGCAACATGTTAACTGGTATGGTTTAATTTTAGAAACGTACGCCAATTGAGGCGAATGTTTTTAAATATAGCAAAAGAAGTTGCAGCAGCGCTGCCTTACAACTAGCCTATTTCGAGTAGCTACGGTAACAAGCGCGTCCTTGACGTGTTTATACAGCTATTACGAACTACTTGCAATAATATAAATATATAAGTTCTGTACTGACTTTTTTTCTAAAATGTTCGTGGCTAAAGTAAATTACGAAAAAAAACAACCGTTTCCTGGTTTTACCGCGCGTGGTTTTGACGCTGAACGCTGATGTTTTGGTCCGCAGTGATGACGCAGGCAGCACAGTTTTTATCTAATGGCTCTCACATCGAGAGCTCAGGCCAGTAGAGGAAGAAAATCCTCCGGAAACGGTCTCAGAGGCTTGGAATAATCTAACCCTCGATGTACCTGAGACATTTTACAAGACTGTTTTCAGGTAGGAGGGATACTGTTTATGTTTTGTCGCCTCTTTCCCTCCCGGATGTCTTTTAATGTCTGGGTGTGCCATTCATTCCTGGAGTTTGCTAGTTGACATAGTGTAGCCAGGAAAAGATGGAGCTGAAATGTAGGGAGTTTTCAGTTGATTGGGATACTTTTTATGCAACTTTTTACTTTTTTCATTTGTAATTTATTTGGAGCTGAAGCAGGTACCTAAGGAAGCATTTTAATCAGTAAATACCAACAACCTCATACCTTTCAGTACAAACTGAAAATTTCAGGTTTTAACTTCTCAGTAATTATATTCACGTTAAGGCAGCATGATGGATCTGCAGCTTGTAGTAAGTGGTCAGTCACTTACCACTACTTCCACATTTTATTTAATTAAATCTTTCTAAATCAAGTGGTGCTCATAATTGTTTAAATTTTTTTGTTTTGAATTATGGCAGTTTTAACAAGTAAGAATAATCAATCAGAAATATGCAGTCAAAACATTAAAAATGAGATTTGAATGTGGGTTGTTTTTCTACGCAGATCGTAAATACTCATTACTCTACATGTGGTGATAGCATGATAGCACTGTTTAGCTTCTCTTTGTCTGCATTGTAAGCATTTCTGTATTTTAGTTGTATTTTCTAAAATGTTCTGGAACTTCCTTCTCCTTAGGAAATCATTTAGGCTGTAAAATAGCAAGAATTTTTTTAAACAAAAAAATAACATATTGGCACGTCACTGTTTGTAACGTGCCAAACCGTTTTAAAGACTAAATTTATTTATTCATTTACATTTTAAAGAATATTTAAATGATTACGAAGGAAATGTTTTCATCAAAATCTTTTTAGTTTCAGTTCTTTTGTCCTCTGGCATTTATGGAACTCCTGAGATTTAACTTTATTCAAGGCAAATGCTAGTCACACGAGTGAGAGTGCACGGGTTTAAAATTAGTTATGGCGCTGTCTCCAATAAGTATCAGTTCCTGCTGGTTGTAGTATCATGTGATTTTTGTTTCCCTTCATGCATCTCCTTATCTGTTGCAAAGAATAAAAAAAACAGAGGCTGGTTTAACGTGGTACGTAGTCCTGCCACGCCCTCTTGCTTTCTCCTCTGCTTTCGTTCTGTTTTGTCTCAATCAAACCTTCACAGCTCACTTCACCTCTTCACCTGCTTGACCTCTTGTTCATTAAAAGGTAAGGAGAAGCACTACAGGTGGCTCTCTAATATTTGTTTGAGCAACCTGATGGAAGACATTGGTAGCGGATTAGATGTAGCATCGAAGTGTAGAAACGGTGGGAATATGAGAGTCGAAACAGACTCTTGGCTTGAGAGCTTTTGTCACAAGGAAGTTGTTGTATAATTGAGCTTTGAATGGTTTTAAATGGCTGTTTGTGTGTTATCCAAATCAGCCTTTCTTCTTTCACCTCTTGTATGAAGTTGTTTTTTGATGTCATGTTCAGGTTCAATAGTTTCTTCTTAATGATTTCCCTAGTGACTCTAGGGAAGTCCATAGTGACTTCCCTAGAGTCTGGCTGCTTTGCCTGGCTCAAATCAGGCAACTGTATCTTTTTTTTCCTGAGTTAACCACAGGCCACATTGCTTGGATATTTTTCTCCTCAGCATGACTCTTCTCAAAAACATTTACCCACCAATGCTGGACTGTTAAAGAAAAACATTTTTTTTTATACCTAGAACAATTTTTACTTTTATGAGTAAATCTAATCTAAATCCAGTAAATCCACCTAAACATTCTTTTAAGTAACTCCAGCCCTTTTCTCCTCTTCTGTTTCAGCTATGGCTGGACCCAGGCCTGTGGTGTTTAGTGGTCCGTCCGGGGCAGGAAAAAGCACCCTGCTGAAGAAACTTATCAAGGAACATGAAAATGTGTTTGGCTTCAGTGTCTCTCGTAAGTGTGTCATGCTGTAGCTTGAATAATAAAAAGTCTGCCTTGTGTTTTTGGCCTTTTGTGTTCATGATTTTGATCTGTACTCAAATAAGTGGACAAAAGTTAAAATGTAATTTTTTTTATGGATATATGCACATATATTGTCATGTTTTATTAGGTTTCAGTTTTGTTTTTTGGGTGCTCAATACTTGAGAAAAATATGAATATTCAACAATGTGTTGATAGGCAAAATGTATCAAAATTATCTTATTAATCCTTTTTGCTTGATGCATTATTTTGTCATTTAGAGGTGCAGAAGTTGAAATACAAACACATTCAGTTAACTTTCTTTGTTTTTCAAACCATATAATAATCAACAGATTGTCCAAATGGTATGTAAGTTGGCCAAATGTCCATATACTTACAGCTTTACATCTGAATGGAGACAAGCAAAATGTAGCTTGTGTCAAAATGCAAATTAACTCAACAGAGGGAAGCACTAACCCAATAGCAGTAGACCTGCTGATAAACAGGAAACCTCTGTTCAGTAATGGTAATGCTATGGGTTTAACTAGACTTGGGGATCAGGTTAAGGGTAAGCTATTGTATAAATTTCATACATGCTCCTACTCTTTTACTTTTATGTAATAGATGCTCCCTCAGGGGAGGGAGTTACCCTCTCCCTTGTTACTTTAAATGGAAATTTGTGCATTAACTCTTTATCTTAGGCTAAATATTTTAGGACATGTTTAAATTTAGAACTGAATCCAATGTGTTTTGTCAAAGCAATTCTTGATATATGTAGAACTACTGGAGCAAGCAAAAAAACTCCCCGGTGTCCTTTTGTTGCCAGGAGGATTTTGGTGTCAAGTGGGATGTAATTTTTCCTTTTCTTCTAGTGATCTGCTGGACAACGTATCAAGATGTTGTGTCTTATTATTTGCAGCAAACTTGGTTATGTTTTATTGGTTTTCTTTGTGATTAGGATGTCTTCTACTCTTCCAATTTGCTCTATGAGTGTTATGATTTGTATTAAAAGCTGAATAAATGCATAATATAAAAGAAGAAAAGACATCTGTAAGTACTGAAACTTTTGCAGCTCTGGAGAATCTAACTCTCATATCATTTAATCTCCCAGATACAACAAGAAACCCTCGTCCAGGAGAAGAGAACGGCAGAGGTACAGCATGTGTTTCTGCTTTCACTGTAATAACAGCAGTCCACATGCTTTCTGGTTTTCTATAAGCCCAATCCCTCCTTGTTCTGGTGTTGGATTTTAGATTACCATTATGTTACACGGGAGGCTATGCAGGCCGCCATAAACAACGGCGAGTTCATCGAGAACGCAGAGTTTTCTGGAAACCTGTACGGCACAAGCAAAGCCTCCGTCCAAGCCGTCCAGGCCAAGAATCTCATCTGTATCCTTGACATCGACATGCAGGGCGTGAAGAACATCAAGAAGACAGACCTCAATCCCATGTACATCTCCATCCAGCCGCCATCCATGGAAATTCTGGTGGGCACAATTGGAATTTGCTCAGCCAGATTGGTTCTGTGAGTTTTCCTGCTAATAATCAGTCTTGTTGGGAGTTACAGGAGAAGCGATTAAGGGACAGGAATACCGAGTCGGAGGAGAGCCTTCAGAAGCGTTTACATGCAGCCAAGGTGGACATGGAGTTAAGTAAGGAGTTATCATTTATTTCCAAACCTCTAAAGTAGAGCTCCATAAGTATGTTTAAAATGAAAC
The DNA here is from genome assembly GCF_003331165.1 of Xiphophorus hellerii. Lineage (NCBI taxonomy): Eukaryota > Metazoa > Chordata > Actinopteri > Cyprinodontiformes > Poeciliidae > Xiphophorus > Xiphophorus hellerii. Next base: position 18,406,096 of record NC_045677.1, on the reverse strand, counting down.
ATTCTCTTATGATCTCTCCCATTTAGGTAAAGAACCTGGCATGTTTGATGTCGTTATTGTCAATGACGATTTGGAGGATGCTTATAAGAATTTAAAACAATCTCTTCTTGAGGTGAGCCACTTTTGCAGCTCCTGTATTTGCATCAAAGGAGCTAAAATTAGCTTTACCAGGCAAGCTGCTCAACAGTTGAGAGTAGCTGTGAGGATGGTCAGCTGTATTGTTTCAACTTGTGATGGAGGAGACAGAAGGTGCTGCTGTCGTTTTGGAACCCAATAATTAAATATCAAAGCACATGTGTTTACAAATGTGAAAACGCCTCTGGTGAGGAGGCAGTGGTGTTAATTGGTTTCCACTCATCTGAGCCGCTATGAGGGCATGTAGAAACACGTAGACTCACTGATAACTGCAGAGCAAGCACAGATCATTAACACTGGAGCAGATGAGATGGTTGGCTTGTAGTCTACTAAGAGTATTGTATCTGGAAAGTTAACAGATTTCATCAGGAATTAAAGATTCCAATTAAAATGATTCTTTTGTAAAAGTTCTTAAACTTAAAATGGGCATATCAGTGGAATTTTGCCATGTTTTGTCATGTTATAGTCACAAACCTCAATGTGACTATATCACTTATTTTACAACATATATTTTACTGGGATGTTGTAGATCAGCACAAAGTAGCATGCTTTTTTTTCTATGCCACGTAATGACAAAATGGTTTTCAGATTTTTAGCATGCCTTTGTAGTCACACCCTCTCAGTCAATACTTTCAGGAAGCATATTTCATTTAGGTTCTTGAACTGTTTTGATCAATCAAATTTCTATATTTTGGACTTGTTGTGAAAAGAAGGTAATACTCATAATTATATACATGATGTACAGGATCTGTATTTAATTCAGAATGACCCATTTTAGACGTTTCTATATTAGATCTTAACTGATCTAAGTTTGTCTAAATACAAAAAACTGAAGCTGCTGTGGCAATTTTTCATGATTTTTGGAATGCACAATAATAAAACCCAACCAGGGACTGGTTGACTGAAGCACTTCTAATATTTAAAATATAAAAAACGGACAAAAATCTACAAATGAGCCCGAGGTATGAATTTTGAAATGTAAATACTGCAGTAACAATGCAGGGTTTATGTGTTTGACACATCTGGTAATGGGCTTGATTTTTCTCTCTGTAGGAAATTAACAAAGTCAAGAAAGCCAAGACTTCTTTGTAGAAGACGGCACCTGCCCTGGCACCTCATCCATTCACTCCCCTATAACTCCAGACCTACATTTGACATGTACATTCCCTCAGATGGTGGTCTGTGAAACTCAGACAGCTTAAATAAGGAATCTACGAACATGTATTTAGATGAAGTTAACTTTAGTAAAAAAAAAAAAAATTTTTATTTTTAATGAGCATTTTTAGATTTTTTTTTCTTTATTCTTTGTTTGGAAAAAAAGCTACTCCAATGAATCTTACTTGAAGTCTGACTTGCACAAAACAGGAAGATTCCTGTTGTTACAGAATTCTCTTCAGTCGGGACTGCATGGTGCCTTGTTCGTGGCACATGAATCAGGGAGCAGTGTGACCCATTCCATCAGGTGGACAAACCGATTTTAGGATGTAAAGCCAGTTGATATGACATGCTGGTTGTTGGCACCAAACTGTGCTCACCTGGTAGTGTCATTTAGTGTTGATGAAGTAGAAAAAATCCAGAGTTGTGATATGTGGTGGTTAGGCAGGGTTTAAAATTCAGGAGGTTGTTTACGTTCAGGAGGTATATACAAGTCAGGCATACTTTTGAAACATTACTGTTATTCCAGAGTTGGTAAAGCCATTCATTTTAAAGCTGTTTTGTTGTTGTATATGTTAACAGTTGTATAAGTTTCATTTGGATTCTGTTGTGCTCAAGTAAGTTAAATCCAATCTTGCTTGGAGAAACAAATCGTTTGTCATTGTCACTTTTTTATGTTTTAAGCGGGGAATACAAAGTTGACTATTTTACAAGTGTAATTTTGTAAACTTTTATATTGTGTAACTTGTTCACATTGTAGCTTTATGTGTATAGTGAAATGACATTCATTGGACTTTAAAGCATAAATAAATGGACATTTTAATATATTGTTTTATATATTCCATAAAACAAAAAAGCACAGCAAATCAAATTAAAGGGGCAGTATTATGTAAACCAGGCATTTTGTTGACTGTTGCATTGATTATTTTATGCATGTTTGAGAAATCTTCTAATCTTTTCTGGCAGCCATTCGAGTTTGCAAAACGCTTGATGGGACCGAGTGCTGCCTTTTCCACAAAGCTCCATGGAGCGGTAGTACCTAAGCTGAGTTTCTGCCTCACAGAGCAACCCTCGCCCACGCATCCCCCATTAAGCTCCTTCAGACTAGCAGCAGCAATTAGCAAGCACCTGGTGGAACTGCTCATCTGCTGAACTCATGTAAACTAGTTTTCGGTGCAACACTCCTAAGAATGACGTTAAAGGCTTTATGGAGGAACATTGTGATGACATGCTGAAGGTATTAGTTACTTGATTGTGCTATTTTTATCACAATGTGCCTGAAAAACACATACTGCTGCCCCTTTAAAGGACGTCTATGATGTACTTGTAAACTAGCATCAATATTTTTTCCAGCAACTCTTACAAAGTAAAACTATTAATGGCACTTTGTAAAATCAATTCATCTGACCAAAAGTTATGTATTCCTGATATTGTTCACTATTTGAGCTTATTCTTAATTCCAGCAATAAGTCCTCTGGAATACTAAAATATGTTACATGTTAAAACTTCAATAAAATGTTACAGCTACAAAGTGCATTATTTGCTTAGTCACATAAGTCTAGCTCAAAAACCCATATGTTCAAAAACCTAGTTTAATTTTATTTAAAAACTGAAATCAATATGCATTTCTTAGAGGATTTTAAACATTTATCACAGTTACTTTTGATTATTAAAGCTTACAGCAGATGAAAACCCAGAACTTAATTTATCAGAAACTTTAATTAGACAAATAGAAAAAGCACTTTAAAAAAAAACAACCTGGAAATTAAGGAAGTCATGAGAAAGACTAATGTGACAGTGGTCCATTAACATCCTCTACAAGGAGGGTAAGCCACAAAAAGAAGCCAGCAGTTCAGAGTGTTGTAATTAGGCAAATTAAAAGGTTACAAAAAAGTGTTGTGGAGAAAGGGAATATTGCTGCTGGAGCCGGTGCTCATTGGATCTGGTGTCTCATTTTACTCAGTTCATAAGTGGTTTAATATAAGGAGTATCCCCACTTCACCCCATCTCCTGCATCTCTATGATGATACTTGTCAATGAGACAAAAGTCTCCGCCTTGTGAATCACTTTGTAACTCTTGAATCGCCTTTCCTTCATGTTCCTCTCAAGGTTGCAGTTACCCCTGTTGCTTTTGTACCCATTAAAAACTGATTTTTTGTCCATTTATTTTTCTGTTAATAAGCTTGAGTATAGTTAGCTTCTGTATAAAGTACATTTTTGCTCTTACCCTCTTTCTGGAGTCTTAACAACTGCTGGACAGCTGTCCAGTCAAAAGAGTTCCCAGTGATGTTCAGGTCATAAAATAGTTTTAACAAAAGATTTCTGTATTATAGTTTTCTGAGAAACAGTGTTCTTTATATTCATCAATATTAACAGGAATACATGCTTGAAACAATATTTTGATTGACTTTTTCAACTGAATTAATTTATTTTTCAATGATAATTTATGGAGATACACCTGTGTACGGGAATGATAGAAGAAGCAGGTAATCTGAAGTATTTTCTGTACATTTATTTAACACTTTGTGCTCAACCTCATTATTGTCCACAACTCCACATGAACATTGCAAGCAATTACAATCTGATAGACCTAAAATATCATAACATTCATAGTCCATACCCAATCGATGACACCTAAATATAGAAACAAACACAGCAACGTCTTCCAAGAAAGTAGTGAAGACCTGGAATTTCAGGTCTTTCAACAATGTCACATAAATACAAGCCAGTACTGCTTAACACGTTTGGTTTACAAAGCAAATACATGCAGTCACTCATAAATATCTCACTGACACACAAAAGGACACCCTTGTTAAGCCCTGTGAGTTAGCAGGCAACTGCAAAACATCAAAAGGCCCAAATTTGTCAAAAAAGCTTTGTAAAAAAAAGAAAAGCAGATGACAGAGAATGGACGTATGTTTCAGGTATCAACTACTAAGGCTTAGTCGATGGTACCTGAAAAAAAACAACTAAGTAATCTAAAGCTCACCAAGGAATCATTCATACATCTACACCAAAGTTTGTCTATAATTTAATTGCACACCAGTGATTGAAACTAAACAACAGCAAGCAGTGCAGAAACTCAGTCTTCACTGCTCATTGTAAGTATTTTCAGTTTCAAAGCTCACAGACACTGTGAAACAAAAAGGTTTCTGAAAAGTAAAAAAAACAAACTTGATGATATGACACTAATATGCGTTTAATGACAATCCAGAAATAAAGTCAGAGGTGTTCAAAATGTCACTGCTTGGATGAGTTACTATTGCAGATATAATGATTTTATGACGGCACATCTATGAAAACAAACATCCAACTCATGAACAATAAAATGTTACTTCATATTTCCTTGTCATCTGTCCACTTAATTCATGCTGCATGTCATGCAGCAGTTAAAATTACAGAATGAGACTGAAACTTGCCTATAGAGACACACGTATCCCTACAATTTGCAGTTTCTACATTCCCTAGCCTAAAGAAAACTCTGAATCCCACAAAAACAACTGAGGATCAGACTATTTTCTGACTGGCTGCTTCAAAACGGAATGGTTTGTTAAATGTAGTAGATATTATTTTGTTAGATTATTTTAACCATGCAAGCAGAAATGTATCCATTTAAGACTAAGGATTTGTGTCACCAATTAGAAGATGTTTACTGGCTTTGAAAGGGCTTCTCTTTAATTTGAAGAGTGACAGGCTTTCCAACTGATGTGTAGCCGTAGGTTTGAGTGGACACTTTGGTTTTAAAGCTCTGCTGCCCGCCCTCTACTCTCTGCACCTCGGAGCAGTAGGAGGGCTTCACCTCTAGCTTTGCATGGCTTACTTGGATTGGGACTTGTCTCTCAGTTCGGGGTCGAGCTCCACTTCCTTGCGGAGAGGCAGAGGGGAAAAGATTATTGGAGAGATGCTCCCTGAAGCGGCCAAAGAAGCCGCTTCTCTGCCTTGGAACAATATCAGGCCGCCCCACATTGAGAAGCACTGGCTGTCCCACTTGGGACCCCCCGATCTCCCTCTGAAGGACAGAAATCTCACAGGGTTTCTCATCAGAGACGTGACAGGAGCTGGAGGAGCCGTAGGTTTCGCCTTCTCCTGGGATGTAATCCTCCAAGTCTTCCAGGTTCAAAATACGATCTCCTTGTTTCAGAACCACTGGTTCAGGCTCCTCATTGTCCTCATCCTCTGGTTCAAAGATAACAGTTTGTTGATCATCCTGGTCATCAGCATCTTCAGCAAGTGTTAGGACAGATGAAAGTTCATGTGGTTCTCTTGGAGCAGAGCCTGAGGCGATCTGAGGGTCGTCTTCCTCCCAGGAGATGCTCTGGCTGCTGATGTCTCCCTTCAGATGTTCCTGCACCTGCTCCACCAGCTTGTTGTTTGAGTTGTTAGCATTTAAGTTGTCTAGGGGAGACCTCTTAGGTCTGGAGGGGGTGGCTGCACGATCGGAGCCTGCGGGTGAGATTCCTCTTCTCCTGGGCAGTCTGGGAGACTTATTGACCTTATACTCGATGACCTCCTCCACTTCAACCCACCTGGGCCTGCTCTCCGCTGCCCTGGCTCCAGCCCCCTCGGGCTCAGTAACATAGAGGGTTGGGATGGTGGTCTTTCTCGGGGTGGGCATCCTTCTTGGCCTGGTTGCAGGTGGCTCAGGGGTGGAGGTCTCAGAGCGGTGGGCTCCAGGAACAGTCAAGCCTGGAGATCTGTGTCTCCTCATGCGTGGGTTCTTCACAACAGTGGTAATCGTCTCCTCGCTGGAATAAATGAAGGAATACATGAGCAGAGGTACTGGCGTATTTGCAAAAACACACGAGACTGAAAGGCTTAAATAACCACATCGTAATGTTAAAGATACACACAAGACCTTCTGTAAAATCAAACTCACTGTAGATGCAGTCAATCACTTATAGCACAATATATTACCATCATCTTTTCTATGTTTTCCTATTTTGTAATTAAACAGTATTTCATTTAGATAAAATTAATTGTCCCAAAAACAAGCTTCTATACCTACACACCACTGGTGAAGTCATACAAGACATAAAGTAACTTATCAGAGTTCATTGAGTACATTTGTTTGTGTTTGTTTTTCCAATCAATTTTGTAAAATGATGTAATTTTAATTAAATGCCGTTGCTCCTTCCTTCAAAGGTGCTTTCTTATATTCTATACGGCTGCAGCATAATATTTAAATCATATGTGAGAACTCTCCATGGAAGTAGTTTGTTTGAAAACCTGGAAAAAAATGCAATAGATCTGGAATGGTTCAGATCTTGTAATTGCAATCTGCCTAAATGTCTAATAACATCACCGACCCAAATCCACAGCAGGGAATTCTGTGAAACTCTGCAGTGGATGACCACAATTCACGATCCAGATTTATTTTTGCTAACAGTGTAGCCTTGTTTGATGAACTATAAATTGCTTATAGTGTGTTTAGAAATATAATACAATAATAAAATGGATAATTTTTACAAATTGTCCATTTTAGTACATTCTGTCCATCTTTCCTCTGCTCTTCTGACATTCCTTCTTCCTTCTTCCTCTAATAGGCATCATATAAATAAGACCTAAAAGTTTACTTGAAGTTTTTTATTCAGTCGTAGAAGTCATGCTTAGCAGCAGGTTTCCCAGTTTGAAGGACCCCGCCAGCGGAAAAAGCCCCTCCTTTTATCATCCATATGATAGAATCCTTTAGCACACAGACTTTAAATACTACACAATCTATAGAAAGGCATACACACAGAAATGTGCTCTAAAATCTGGTTCAATCCTAAAAAAAAATACTAGAGTTACATAAAACCTGCAGCTACATTAGAATGCTTGTCCAACAAATTCAAATTTTTTTGACCCCAGATTTGCAAGACAAATTTTCACAGAAAAACAAACACAAACAAATTGTCTGGAGGATGGTTGTGTATCCTGCAGTACTATAGTCCATGTGTGGCTTTTTAACGACTCCATGATTACTCTTGATAACTTCAACCATAATCACATAGAAATGAGCTATGTGTATTTTCACACTCCTGTCAACATTTCTAATGATTATCTAGGTTTTGCAGCTTTTGACAAAAGTTAGAGCAAAACTAACTTTCTGATTTGGCTTGACTGAGAATATGAGCAGCAAAAAGAAATTCCTTATGCATCATGTTAAAGACTCATCAGACTCACATTATAATGGTCTTCTTTGGTAGTTTAGTCTCCTGTTCAGTAACTAAAACAAAAACAGAATAACCAGAATTTTAAAAATACATTTAAATGACAGCAAAAAAAATATTATGCAATAACATGCACATAAAATAATCACATATTAAAAAAGAAATACTAACTCTTGTTGTTAGACTTATGCAGAGCAGTCAAAACACTGAAACTGTTCAACTAAAAGGCAGACAGAAAAGCTCTACCTTCAATGGTGATGGCCTGCTCCCCACTGCGGACCACAGCGGAAGGAACAACTAAATCTGCAGCACACTTGGCACTGCCCAGGCGGTTTGACAGCTGGCAACAGCAGGAAAATATTTTTAGAATCCTAAATATGACTTTCTACTGCTAATTGGTAGCAACTAGCTTCAAATCAATTCTTAGGTGTAAAAATTAAAATAGGATCACAATCAAATCTGCCCTTAGACACCCCCAATGACTAATGCAAACCTAAACAAGAAGTCAATGAAGCTCTAAATCCAGCAAAACCTCCAGACAAAGCACTTAAAAGGATCAGTGACTTATTGTTATTGCAAAAAAAAAATAGTTTTAATAAACTGCAAAATATTCTGCTTGTTATAATAGGTTTTATAATAAACCTAAGAGGGAAAATGTAACTACATTCATTTGAAATACAATTATGCAATTTTCAACTATCCAGAAAAACAAGACAAAAACTAAACATGGGAACAGCAGCGATGTCATCTGATTTTACCTCACACTCATAGTGTCCAAGGTCTCTCTCAGTCAGGTTTTTTATAACCAGAACCAGAACCCCACTACGGACCTCGCTGTAGGTCTGATACTTCTCCTGGTCAGTCAATAGTCGGCCATCTTTAAACCACCTTCAACAAGTACAGAAAGAAAGATAAATATGCTAAATTCAGAAATATCAACACCTTCAATCTTTTTCACATAGTCACATTACAACAACAAACTTCAATGTTTTTTTTGTTATTTTTCCAATATCACTGTGATAAAACAGCACAAAGAAGCACATAAGTGTGAAGTAAAAAGAAAATGATAAATACCGGTATTATTAAAAAAATTTTAAACATAAAAATCTGAAAAGTAACTTCCCGTTACTCTGATGTCCTTAAATCTAGCGCAACCAACCACTGGAAGTCTCCTATTTAGTGTGTAATTTAACATAGAAATACCACTGTTGTGTGGAGACCTCAGATGTGTGTTATTGATTGTTAGTGAATAAACATCATAGTGAACCATGTAAAATTAAAAGCTCAAATATATGCCACAGTTTATAACTGTTCATTGGAAATAGTTGAAACATTTCCTTCTATGTTAGAATTAGTTGAACACTACTTTGGTTGGCCTTTCATTTAAGATTCTAATAAAATACAAGGAAGTTTGTGGTTATAATCTGACTAATTGTGATAAAGTAAAATGATTCAGAGTCCTTTTTAAAAGGAACCAGAATTTTTAAAAGTCAAGAATGAGCAGCATTAGATGTACTTCAGACAGTCCTACCTTATTTTTGGGTTGGGGGCGCTTTGTATCACACAAGTGAACTGAGCATCTTCACCAGCAACAAAGACAGCATTTCTCATTTTATTTACAAAACGAGGAGGCACTGTGTCAAATACACAAAAGGTACATGCGATGTTTAGGTGTTTGTGTCAAAAAATATTCTTCATTTTCTTCCCATTAAGCAGCAAAATCTTCATAGACACTAAGAGCAGTCCACAAAACATTTAAAACACACTATTTTTAGCAGAAAGCAGAGGGCGCCAACTCCCTATTGACTGCACATATACAAAGGGCAGCTATATATTTTTAATCTGGTACTTGTGCAATACAAAATATTAGTGCCCTATCATACTTTGGGAAGGAGGAATAGGGGGTAGAAACATCATTGGTAATATGAAGGAATAGATGATAAAGTCTTCAACTTTGTATTCTCACTCACCTTGAACAGTGACTTTTCCAAGAGTACTTGCATTTCCTGCTGGGCTTGTTGCAAAGCACATGTACTGGCCGGAATCATCTGCAGTCATGTTATCGAGGATCAGCGTGCAGGAGCCATCAGGGTCCTCAATGATGATGTGATGAGGATCTGCCTCTACTGTTCGTCCATCTAAAAACCAAGAGTTTAAATATTAACTGATTAAAAAAAGTCATTGTAAAGATTATTTAATGCGTACTGTGTTTTGTGAAGCCAAGCGAATGAGCACATATTATATTGCAACCGTCTTACCTTTGTACCAGGTAGCTACAGGTTTAGGCACCCCAATAGCTTTGCAGGCAAGTTTAATTGTTTGACCCAACTCTGCTGTGCAGTTTGCCAAAATTTCTACAAAATCAGGTGAACCTGGAAGAATGTTTACATCATAAAAAGTTAACATTTAAAGTAACAGAAAACTAAGAACAAAGTTAAAGAGAATCAAAAAATGCTCTCACTCCATGCAGGCATGCTGTAGCGCTGCTGCAGCTCCCTGAGGTCTCGCAGCCAGGAGTTCTTGATGATGACCGTTCGGGCCTGTAAAGTGTATTTTCTCACAGAGTCCTCCCGTTCGTGCCAGATCTCAAAGGCCCGGTCGTCACCTTCCACCGTTTCGTTCACATCGATGTTATTCAGCTGCACCGAGATGAACAGTACAACAAGAATCATGCTGAGTCTGTGATAAAATATAAAACAAACAGAAAATTATTACTTACCTTCATCATGTTCTTAAAAACATATGCCTGTGTTTCAGTGTTGCTGTCTCTTTTGGGTTTGCAAATGATACAGTAGTTCCTAAAGAGGAAGACATGGCGGTGGTGACCCCTAGAGGATGTTCTAATTCCAGGAGCTCCCTCCCACACTTGGAAAGGTCCCTAGAGCAAGGAAATAATAAGAAGAAATATTTAAAAACAATCAAACACATAAAGCCACCAAAGGCCTGTGTTGCATAGCTACTGATGAAGATATTACCTGTCTGATTGGTTCTCCAAGAACTTCCAGGGTAGCAGGATAGTTCTCGATCAGGGAGACATGGTGGGTGTTATCTGAACGCTGAGGGAGTGCAGACACCATGGCGTACGCCTCTTCCAGGAGGCAGCAGTTCTGGCCGTTTCTTGCCTTGTTTCGGATGAGATCCTGCAGACAGCAGGCAAAGACATTTACAAAGGCTGATTGATAATCAGATATCAAAATGGGAAATGACTTGCACATGAGTCACATACTACATACCCATTTATGATATTAAGAAGGTACTAAACTTAAAGGACTGTCTGTTTGTTGGCTGTTAAAAATGTCACCTTAAGGAAGGCCTTGTACTTCTGAATCCTCTCAAGGGGTTGCTGCAGGTAGGCATTTATGCTTCGAACTGGAGGATCCCCAGGGCCTACAGTCGCCTGCTCTTTCTCAGAGTACTCCTAAAAGAGTAAAGAATTTATGAATTAATATGAAAATTTTTCTGGGAAACAGTTTGGTATTTTTGTGATAGACCAACACAAAATCATATACAATTGTGAAGTGCAAGTAATAAATGTTTTTCAAAATTCCTCACAAATAAAAAACAGAAAATTGTGGCATGAAATTGTACTTGATGCCAGTAAGGTCAATGCTGTGTAGAAGCACCTTTTATTGCAGTTACATTAGTTACATTCTGGGTCAAGTCTACTCTGTATGTCCAGAATAAGAACCAAACATGGAGAAGCATTATTCAGATTTTAAACTCTGAAACAAAAGTTTCTTTAGATCAAGACTTAAAACTCTGATTAGGGATACCTTTAATTAATGATGACAGGAACACATTCATTGCATTGCTTGTTTTTGATGGACTGAGCTCTCCTTCTTTTTTGTTTCTTTTATTATTTCATAAACTAACTCTGCTATTGGCTGGGTTGGATTTCAATAATGGATATCAGAGTAACCCTAACCCTAACCCTAATCTATAAAATAGATTTTTTATTCCTAAAAAAATGACACACCACTTCATAATTGTGTGCTAATATATCCCATACTGTTGATGGTTGTAAAAACGTCTAGGAGATTTGAATATTATTCAAAAGCACTTCATTTATCTAGGATTGCATGTAAATCAAGGTGCCACTTAAAAACAGATACCTTAAAGAAACGATGAATAGTTTTGTCACTGACAGCAGATTCAGCTTGGCTCTGTCCTACAAGATACTGGAGGTAATGTTCAAATCCTTCCTTGTTTTTCAGGAAGCACATTGCTACATCATCATCAGTGTCACAGTCATGCAACTTTGGGAGGAATGTCCTAGAAACAAAATGTGGGAGACGAGGTTCATGAATACAACGCATGTATTTGATGTGGTCCTTTTTATGGTTTAGCAAATATTGCTGGTAATTAAGATGTGGGCTTACTTGCTATGGAAGGACTTGATGTCATCAACGTTTCTGAAGATGGCCTCTTTCTGGCTGCAGATATCAGGTGGAGCATCCGGGCTGTCAGCGTGCTTCATGTGGTGAGAAGTGAAGAATTCCACCTCCTTGATAAACTCGGATTCTCCGTTTATCAGGTCCTGCATCAGCTGGCTGTTTGAATTAAATAACATTTCTTCAGCGTTTCTTTACAGTTTTCACAGTTTTATAGTGACTTTAGATTGTGCTTCATTTACAATAACTTCCGCTTATATTCTCCTTCAGAAACCTCTTCTACACTTGTTTCTGGAAGATCTCCTGCATCCGCTGAGAGCTGGGACAAACATTTATAAATACAAAGTCATCAACAAGCCAAACTGCTGCAGAAAATAACAAGATTAAAAAAAGTCATCCAAACATGTTGATCTGAAGACATACTTTAAGTTTTTTGTCCAAGTAGGCCGGTGACACCCAGCCTTGTCGTGATGGTGTTGTTTTGGTGGGTTTGGTCCGGACCAACCATTTAAGAGGATGAGCTGAGTCCAAGACCTCCACATACTGTCCCTCTTTGAGAGAGATGGAGTCTTTGCTTGCAATGGTGGGATTGTAGTCCGCAGATGCCACATAAATGTCAAACATCTAGGAAAATATGACAAGGCAGATGGTCTCTCATCAGTGATGAAAAGTAATAAAATATGACTTAGTTGCTCAATCTTATTTTTCTATTTTCATTCCAAGTTCAAACTTCTCCCATTACAAATTAATGCTTGCTTTAATCTTCTGCCTATTTGTTCCAGTTGTTAATAGAAATGATCTGTAATGTGTTGCAGAAAAGTCTTTTTTTTTCCTTTCAAGGTTTCAAATCATTTTCAATAAATACTAAAGACAACCTCAAATGCCAAGTCAATAATTATATGCCTTTGTTGTGAAATAGCAAAACCCTGTTTACAGTGGCTACTTGCTCACAGAACAGTCCATTTTGAATGCTATCATTTATACTTCTTGAAGACAAATCAAAATTTGCAAAAGTCAGCTTTGCAAAACCACAGATCAAATATTATTGAAAAATTCTGATTGGTGCATCTCTAATTAGTATTGTTGGTGTCAGATTAGCTGTTGATGTGTATATATCTAATAACTTGTAGTTTTATTCTCAAAATTTAACTTTGTTTGAAGGTGGGTTCCCCCATTACTAATTGTGAAAATTAAATGTTTTTGTAAACTCCTTTAACACAACAAACAAAACAACTCAAATCCAGAGCTTGCACCTCTCCTCTGGCATCTCCATCATCTGACTCTGAGGAGGAATCTGCTATGAGGGAAGGTGGACGAGATCGACCGTGATGGGGAGATGGAGAAGGAGTTTTGGTCTCAGTCATCACTGTCCACACCTGGTACTCGTAGTGAAGCTTGAACGACAAGGTTAAGAAAGATGCTTGAGAAAAAGGGGAAATGTGCACTGCATGCCCTCTCAGTGTTATCTATTGTTTAAAAATTATTACAGTTCTGTAGTAAAACACATTTTGTCGAAGGAGTTGTATTATAAAGTCTTGTCTAAAACAAAATTTGCTGACTTTAACACTTGTACCAGTTCTTAATATTTAGCTTCATAAGTTTAATAAAACTTGCAGTCAGTTCAATTTGACAGTTCTACCAATTACTCATTGTCAGAGTAGACGATGAGTAATTGGTTGTGATGATATCATAGTGATAAGACCCCAGTGATGTTTTAAATAATGACTACTTTGTTTAAGCTGAAATTCTGAAAAAGATCTGCAAGAAACAATTTCTTCTTTTGCCAAACAATGCATTTCTACTGCGTTAGTGGCAACATGCAGATACATACATGCCTGTCAATGAGTTTGTACCCCAGCTGTAAGCTGACAGAGACAATAAATCTTGTTTGAATAGGTGAAAGCATTTAATAAGATTTCAGCTATGAAAGGTAAAAAAAAGAGATAAGAAATCCATGTAGCAGCTGTGCTTTTGTTTGTGAGAAAAAAAACGTCCTTAAATGCATCTAATGATATAGATATTTCTTAAAGAGAAAGAAAATTTATCACATAGTTGTGATGCTGATGCATTTGGTATACATACAGGCAGATTTGGGCCAAGATTTCATCCACTGGAGCACGTCGTGATTCTGTAAGCTGTCTGAATAACAAATTAATTATTGGGTGAACATTTAAATGGGGAAACTGATTAAAATAATGCGTGTTAAGAAAATGGGGTCTGTGTGAAGTTAAGAGAGTTGTTTTATGTATTTAATGAAAAACCAAAGCATGCAGTGAAACAGTAATAAAACACCTTTGTCAGGTTTGGTGTCAGTTCTAAACAAATTTAAAAAATGCATTTTAGTAGCTCATTAATATTACATTAAATTTACACAAAATGTATGGATTGGCAAAGCAAAATGAGTGAAATCCACCAAACCTGACTGGAAGACTAAAGCAATTTGCAAGTAACAGCAGCAGGAGGAGAAACATGCAAACATCAGATGGTGTTTTTCTATACACAGAGAAAACGGGAACATTTTGGAGTTACATGATTTTCCTCCTGAAAAATGTCTCAAGAAAAAAAAAAGCCAATTCTGAATAGGGCAGTAAATATTTTAGGAGTCATAGCACTCTGAAAACATTCCTTCTGGAAGCTTGTTGCATGCATGGTGACAATAAATTAAAAGGCTGGACTTGTGAGAAAACGGCACACAACAATGTCATAATAGTTGTACATGCAAGCTACATCTACCTAAACATTCTGTTTTATTTTGTTGCTTACATTCTACGCTAGCAGGCAGTGAAATTGTACTAGACATCACACAAACTAAAATTAAAAGTGAACATCCAAATACTTTATCAAAACTGCCTGATATCAAATACTTACCTTGTGTGATCTTTGCTGAAACCATTTCGGTGATCTGAGAAGTGAGTTTCATCAGGAATTCCTCTGTGCCAACTTCACCTAAGTAGGGTATTTTACTCTCTAATAGTATGGATAAAAGTACAAGAAAAAAATGACTAAACAAACACCATGAATGCTACAGTATTTTGTATTGCATGACAAAATGTAAAAGCAATCAAGACGTATGGATACTTTTGCTTGACACTTTTTAATATGCAGTAAAAAATGACAAACATTTGATTATTTGCTGCTTGTATTTTATTGTATTTTTACCACTTCCTCTGCCAGCCTCTTCTTGTGGAGGACGAACTGTAATCCCAAGGATCCTAAAAATGAATTCAATTTTACATGTGCATCATATTTGTAGCATGATACAATTAATTTGCATATATATTCAAACTTCAGTATGTCTATTTATCGGCTTACTTACTCTGAAGCTGCAGTATTCTTCTTCAGTTGTGGTGCTGTCAAAAAGGAGAGCAGTATACACTTGTTTATAACTACAAACACTTAGCAGACTTCAGTCAGGTCTGCTTGTTTCTTTTATGCTGTGAAGATACCGCAGCATGATTTTTAAAATCCTTTTATATTCAGATAAAATGAAAAATACAAATTTTTTTCTTACTGTCATCCACCTCAAACTGAGCATTGCAGAGCGACTGCCCTGCTCTATTTGTCGCTATACAGGTGTAGATGCCAGTATACTCTTTGTCTACGTCCATCAGAATGAGGCTGTGCTGGCGACCAGAGCTGGCTATTTTGTATCCTTTAGTATCGGGTTTAATCCACAAGACATCCTCTGATGATTTCTCCTTCAGCCAGGAGACCACGGGAGTAGGAGATCCTAAAAGGGGATAGGTGGAGAACCTGCTAAAATCTGCAAGGAAATTAAAGTGGGGAGGGTGTTTGAAGAAGTTTAAAAGGGGATGTGAACTGACCTTCGACCTTTACAGAGAGAGTGATGCTTGCTCCTTGTTTCACCTTCCTATTGCTGAACCTCTCAATGAAGCGTGGAGGCACCAGCGGCTCCTTAGAATCTTTGTAAAAAATTATTGCAAAGGAAGTTTAGAGATGCTCCTTGTTTAGTCTAATTACCTGTTGCAATTCTATAGTATGAAAAGTAGTTTACCTTTTTTATCCTGTGGCATAATCTCCCCAGGACCTGTACAAAATCCAAATACATGGTTAGATCTTGAGCTCAACGCTGAAGCTCTGTGCCTTACAGAAAATGGTGGATGTGCAGTTTAGGTCTATTTAGGTCTGTGCATACATACTCAGTACTATCAGACGGGCGGATGAATAAGCAGAACCAGCCGCATTGCTGATATAAGCAGAGTACTCCCCCATGTCCTCTCTCTTCACTTCAAGGATCTCCACAGCATGAAGATCTCTCTCTGCTAAAAGCTGAATTCTCTCTGACGGTTGGAGAGGCTGGCTATCTTTGAACCAGTACACCCTCGGTTTAGGAAACCCTAAAAGACAGAAATGCGTAGAAAATATTGCCCTGTTCATCCTCATTGATCTTATGTTAAATTCATCCATTCAGTTCATCTATTCATCCATCATCTTTGGAGAAACGTCTTTTATAAAACTTTGTGTCACTAAATACGTTAAATGAAAAACAGACTTCCCCACTCCACTAAAGAATCCTAAGGTTAAAATTTAAAAAACAAAATTGTTTATTGGCAATTGCAAATTGTAATTTGACAGCTCAAGTTTATTGGTGGGCTCACCTTTTACTTTGAGTTGCAATTTAGCAATAGGTGAACCTGGACTGACATGAACATCATGAAGTTCATGCACAACTTGTGGTAGCTGATCGTCTTCACTTACGGATTCAAATGTTTCAGTTTCCCTACTGGAGGAAAGCATACAGAGCAGTAACAAAAGTTAGCATGTGAACTGAGAGGGTGAATGTCAAATATTCAAATTAATTTATCATAAAACACTTGTACTTACCTGGACACATAACCTTTAGCACTGACATACGATGAGGTCTCAGTGGCATCTGCAGCAGTGTCATAATCTGAGCTGCACGACACTAATAGAGATAATAATATATCTTATTCAACAATGTTTGCTGAAAAGGCATTCATTTTCTTTATTAAAATGTTTGCTTCATTTTCATATTCATTTATTCACTTCTACTTACTGTCAACTCTAAGTTCAGCTTTAGTGGCGGCAATCCCACTGCTGTTTTCCGCTGTGCAGCGATAAACGCCCATGTCAGTGGGCAAGACAGAGGTGATGATGAGCTGGTGGCAGCCCTCTTGGTCCTCATTGATCATGTAATGGTCATTTTCCTCCAACAGCTTGCCATCCTTATACCAGCGAACAGTGGGAGGGGGCTTGCCAATCACAACGCAGTCAAAGCTGACTGGATAGCCATCAGGAACATCCTGACTTTGTAGCTCTGTCAGGAACACTGGAGCAGCTGGGCAACAAGAACAACTGGATCAATAAGAGAAAGAACACTTGACTCCTAGAATGAAAATATACTTGGCATAATTATCAACCTGAAGTATTAATTTTTTTCTACATTTTGTCATTTAACAACCACAAACCTCCATGTTCAAATTTTTATATAAAAAATAAACACCAGGCAGCACATATATCAGATGTGGAAGAGCTTTACATAGTTTTGACTTTTTGTTTCACCTGTAAAAATAGGACTGCTGAAAAATGGTAAATTTGAATGTCAAATTGTTCAGGAAGTGTGAATTCCACAGTCGTAACTGTAATGCTTACCTGGAGCTCCAGTCAATAAAGCAGGAGGCTGTCGATCCTGTGTTGGGGTCTGTGTGCCATCCTGAATGTAGCCCATCTTTCTAATTCGCAGCTCTACTTTGTGAGTCCCTGCTGCTATGATGGCGGTCTCTACAGGTACTCCATGGACTGTGAACATCTCCTGGAATCTTTTAGAGGCAATCTCAGCCTCTGATTGGGAATCAAAGCAAATGTAGATGTAATTTTCATCCTCCCGGTAAGAATGAGGATCCGGGGGACGCAAGTCGCCCTCGTCTGCGCTGATAAATGGTTCCTCCTCAACATCGGGTGGGAGTCGTGTGCGAAGAAGGCGCCTCAGGCGTCTGCTCGCCTGTCTCAGCGACTCATCCATCTCACTACCGGAAGAGCTCTCGGGTTCACTGTCGGCACTGTAACCTATTGTCAGGGGTCGTCGGCCTGATGACTCCCTCACCGTTCCCACTGTCACCTTAGCACTGTGAGACGTCACTCCAAACTTGTTGGTGACCTCACAGGTGTAAACCCCAGTGTCTTTTGTGGTGATAGCAGTAATGACCAGAGCGCAGGTACCATCATTGTAGATATCAATATGATGATGTTTGCCGTCAATCAGCGGTTCACCGTCCTTCAGCCAGCGCACCTTTTCTGGTTTACCTTCTGACACACATTCGAGATGTATGGTGTCATTAGGTTCTTTGGTTTGGTCTTTAAAGACCTCCTTAAAGATGGGACGCATGTCCTTGCGAGCCTTGTAACCCTTAAAGGCAGCTTGAATCTTGATGGCAGCATCTGTCAGCTCAGGCTCCTCCTCTTTTGTGATTTCCATGATACTGGTCTCCTGAGTAGACAGTTGCTTTTCCTCTACTTTTTGAATTATTGTTGTTTTTGATTCAGTCTGCTGCACTGTTTTCTGCTCTACCATTTGGAAATGAGCAAAGAACTTCTCTGCTGTTAGAGTCTCTGCCTCACTGGTTGCTGTTGTTTCAGTCTTGCTGCTCTTTTTCAGGTAAGATACAAGCGAAGAGCCGCCAGTAACAATCTCATCCTCGGAGCTGATGGACTGAACGGATTCTGTCTGTCTCTTGGACACATCGACCTGCTCTTTCTCCGCTGCTGTGATTTCTACTTTTTCTGATGACACAGACTCTTTCTGCTGTTTTTTGCCGCCTTTGCTATTGTCCTCAGGCTGTTCTGAGATGGAGTCCAGAGTGGGCTCTCTGCTCATGCGACGTTTCTTTGCTGATGCGTCCCACAGATCATGGAGTTCCCCTTCCTCAGCAGACTCGGGAGGTAGACTCGGCTGTTCCATTACTTTTGTCTGTTTTACATCTGAAGAAATGACCACAATATGGTTTAAGTTAGAGTACACAGAGCACAACACCACCATGAATGCAACAGTACCTAAAATTATTTGGTTCTGGATAAGCCAAACAGTTCGAATACATTGGCTTTAGGTTGAGACCAGTAAATCAATTCGAACAGTGGAACTCATACATAGAATCATTGTAAACAGAGCAAAAATATTTACAGGGTCTGGTAATTTAAATAGTAATGTCTTATACAGCCAATGAAAACACAAAATTCCGCTTTTGGGTTTGGGTTAAAATATTACATTGAAGAAGTAAAAGTATTTTAGGACACACATGTCAGCCTATTGAAAAGACTGTCCACATGTTTTATAGTATATGAACATAGTACTTGGTCAAGGCTTCTTTTTTGTGAATTTCTGCGTTAATGGAGCGTAAAATGGAGGTCATGACACAATTGTTTTTGTAGTGGTCTTTAGCTGGTATGCATTAAGTGATGCATATCTTGCTCTTGACAATACCCCATAGATTCTCTGTGCAGTTTAGGTCGGTTGGGCTTAATGGCCAATCAAGCATAGTGACACCACGATCATCAATCCAGAAATGGGTATTTGACAGTGTGGCCAGGCGCCAAGCCATGCTGAAAAACAAACCCTACATCTCCATAAAGCTTGACAGCAGAAGTGTCAGGCAGCGCTATAGTTTCCCAGGAGACAGTTGTGCTCACTTTTTACTTGATAAAACATTCAACAAATCCCTGCGAATCACAATATTCTTCAAATCATCACTATCTATATAAACTTCACTCTAGACTTCAAACAACTTTCCTCCTCTTCTTCCAGACTTTCGCATATTGATTTTCAAACGAATTGAAAATTTTCCTTTCATCTGGAAAGAGGACTATCCCCCAGGTTATTGAATTGACTTTGTTACATGGTTCTGTCAAAGCTGCACTTATTCCTGCTGTGTCTGCACCTTTTTTGAAATAATTTTAACTTTCACTTACAGTAATTTCCCATTCATATGCATTGATGCCCATGATTTTGTAGGCCATAATATCACTAAAAAAATTCTGTATTTTCAACATATATATATATATATTTTATTGGTCTGATGTTACAGTCTTATTTCCTGAATTTTGGATCTTCAACAACTATAAGAGATCATTGAAATTAACAGAAATAAATACTTTAAATCTATTACTCTGTGTGTAATGAATCTAAATAAGAATATATCTTTAAAGAGAATTAACCCTCTATGGCATGACTTTTTATTTTTTGGGGGAAAAAATATTTTCCTGCATTCTTTGGGAGCTTGGTGGTCCCTAATTACATGTCAATCATAAAATCGGACTCTGACACCTCCTGGAACCAGATTTGGGTTTGTTGCCTCAGGGTAACATTGGTCTAGAACACCAAGATTTTCTACACTGATTATGAGAAATGAAATACAAATCAAACAAAAACTATATTCATAAAAAAACTTTTTTTTGGACAAAAATATGTCAAAAATCATGCCCCCCAAAAAATAAAATAAAGGAGCAATGTGAGGTACAGATATGTGGTTTGTTGCCTGAGGGCAACGCCATGCCATAGAGGGTTAACATAAACTTTTAGATGATGTACATAGTGAAATGAAATTAATCTTTGACTCATTGAACACAATAACCCTTTGAATCCGATGCTGTGCGCAAAACATAATGGAATCAATAAACCTGGCGTTTCACACCACATCCTTTCTAATAAAAATTTAATTGAGATTCATTCTAAAGACTTTTTTAAGGCATTTTAAAGATGAGTATAATTGAAACATTATTAATAGTTTATTGATACAACAAACATTTAATTGTTAAAATTATCTTATCCTCAATATCTTGTTTGTTATAATGACAGCATCATTACAACATAAATCTTCATGCCATGCAAAACAGTTATTTAGAAGCAATAAGCAAATAGCTATGTCTAATAATTGAGTGTGGAATAATATTTTAGCCAAATGTATTTGTCCACTCACCAAGCTGTACTGTCAGAGGGAGCTCAACAGGCTCTCCAGGTCCAGCTTTGTTAATTGCTGCCACTCTGAACCTGTAACCACTCCCAGGCACCAGTTTTTCCACAACAAATTCTGTGTTGCAAGCAGGTTCAGAATGACATGGAAGCCAGAGGGCGCTGTCTACAAGTCGCATTTCCACTCTGTAGCCAATGATAGGACTCCCTCCATCATGAAGAGGAGTAAACCAGGAGAGAGTGACAGACTCTGTGGTTTTACGGAGGACTTCTGGATCCTCTGGGGGGTCAGGTACAGCTGTTGGAGTGATACACAAAAGGTTGAAAATACACACAAACCCCCCTCCAAAAAAACTACAGATTCATTGCTTCTGTTTATTAAAGTCTTACTGATAATGGTTAGCTTGGCCAAAGAAAGTGCATCCCTAGCTGCAAAAGTAATTTCTTGTTGGGGCATGAGTGGGGCCTGTCTCAGGACAAGGCAATAAGAACTGCCATCAACCCTCATGGCCCAGAGGTCACTGGGTTTGAGTTCAACTCCATTAGCGTACCAGGTCACATCTGCTGCAGGAACAGCCTCAGTAAGCTTAACACAAAACTCAACCCTCTCTCCTACAGCAGCCACTTTGTCCTCCAAACCCTGCATGATCTCCAGTTTCCAGCCTTTAAACAGAAATAAAAACACAAAGTGATGCTGAAAATCTTGGTGATTAAAGCTTACAATGTAGACAGGTTTATTCATGTAAAATTATTCACACAAAGTATATGTATTATTTATGTAAAAATTACAGACTCAATTCCAGAGTTCTAAGTTTTTTTGATTAATTCAGGAAAGACAGAAGGAAAGATGGAATAAACAAAGGAAAGAACGAAGGAACCATAAGTATCGAAGGACAGAGGAAAGACACAATTAGGAAAATAAGTAATGGCACAAGGGAAAAAAAGACCAAATGACATTAATATAGTAAGATAGGAGGGAAAGAAGAAGAAGGACAAAGAATGGATAGATATGCCATTCTATACATTTTGTAAAACACTGAAATTAAATTGCAGACTTTTTCAGCCTGTCTAGAGATCCAGAATTTAAGCAAATTGGAAGCACCTTTGACAGTGAGCTGGGCAGAGGTGGAAGCTGTTCCAGCTTTAAATGTTACTGTGCAACTGTCTTTGTCATGCAGATCTTTCAGGAGCAGCAGATGACGTCGACCATTTTCAAAAGACACAATCTCTGCTTTACGTGATTCCTTCACTGGTTTTCCATCAAGAAGCCAGTGACAGTCTTTGCTCTCAGGGCGAGAAAGGGCACACTCGAACAATGCTTCGCCCCCATCAAATGTTTCCATGTTTTCCAGGCCTTGGACAATGTTAATGGGTTTGGCTAGAGAAGTGGAAAGACAAAAATATAACATTAACAAAAGAAGACGCTTAAAAGATATTTTTAACCAACAATGCTGTAAAATTCAGATACATAAAGCTCTTGTTGAAAAGGGAATACATTTTGTAAAAGCGGCAAAAGATTTGCTTAGGAGTTCGACCAAGACGAGGAGATGTTTTAAAGGCTGTTGCCCTTTCTATGTGGAGGGAAGCTCACCTTCCACATGAAGTGAAGCGACCACAGAGGTACCCTCTGCCTCACAGGAATACATTCCCGTGTCGGCACCGGAAACATGGTTAATGTACAAGCGAGCAACAGTCCAGTCCTGCTCCACTACCACCCTTCGGCCATCAGGCTGCAAAAGCTGCCCATCTTTCCTCCACTGAGCTTTGACTGGCCTGGAGAACTGGCAGATGAACTCAGCCGGTTGGTTTTCAACCACCCAAAGGTCCTCCATATCGTTCACCACCTCAACCATGGGATCTGTGGTCAGGGTGAGGAGTTTTGTGGGGAGTTGAAGGAGGTGATATTGTCAGGACTTAGCCATGAATGATATGACAGGGGCATGCCAAATGATGTAAGGGCTTTGTAATCCCCCAAAACAAGTTCTTATGTTATTATATTTTATAAGATTTTTTGTTTTGCTTTTGTTCCACTAATGCACTTAAGTAAATATGCTGTACATACAGATGGGGATTAAAAAGTCCAACAGTGCTGGCAGCAGATAGGAGAGAAGGGGGTCACAAATAGACAGAGTGCCAATGCTGAACTCATGGGAGTTGCAGGAGAGTTAGAGGTTTTAGTGTTAGGGGCAGTGAAAGGACAGGGTATGTGAATGAGAGCATCTAGCCAGTCTGGATGGGTGGAGCAGCACGTTTTTGCTCTGTTCTCAGCTGAAGTCCAAAATGTAATTCATACATACCACATTAAGAAGAAATTTGCTGGATCTAAACAGCAAACAGATATCGCTCACTGTTTAGAAATGTACAGAGTTTGGGCTGCACTGCTAACTTTATAATAATCACGATTGCCTGTTTTCTGTCTTACTACATCACAACACCATCCCCCCCTGGATTCCAATTATTTATTTTTGCTGTTATCCATCAGAGCATACCAATCAGATTATTACTCTAAAAACTTTTCATCCACTATTTTACAACAAAATTGTTAGCGGTAAAGAGATTCCTTCAAAGAAGAAATAACCTTAGATTAATTAGCAAATAAATAAAGATATCAGTGCAACAAGTAAATTACAGTAACCTTTGTGAATAATATTGACTTCTCATGAGAGGACAGCTAGAGGAAAATATTTCCAATACACTGTTCTTAAACTACCTTAAAGTTCTTAAAGGGGAATTAAAATTAGCTGAACATGAAATTGGCAGCTCAAAGCTTTACAACAACTGAAGATCAAAAATTGGCCATAAAATTCTGAGTATGTCTGGATGAAATATGTTTGACTCAATCAAATCGATTTAGCAGTTTTTTTTAATTAATACTAAGCGTTAAAAAATGTGTAGCACTGGTGGGTGATTAATGAAAATAATGTAGTTGTATTTTGAAAAATCATATTCACA
The DNA here is from genome assembly GCF_003331165.1 of Xiphophorus hellerii. Classification (NCBI taxonomy): domain Eukaryota; kingdom Metazoa; phylum Chordata; class Actinopteri; order Cyprinodontiformes; family Poeciliidae; genus Xiphophorus; species Xiphophorus hellerii. The sequence continues at coordinate 18,382,370 of NC_045677.1, read as the reverse complement.
ATCGTAATTATCAGTTTGCCATTTCAGCAGCCCAAAATACATCACTTATCCAAAACAAAATACAAATGTAAAGCAAAAGTTTATTTGCAATATGGTTTTTCAGGACCTATCAAATAGCTGTGGAAGTACACTGAACAGTATTTTTTACACCTCTGGTGTGGTGCTGCACCCAGTTGTATGTTTTGGTAATATCAAACCATACAGCATGAAACTCAACAGTATAATTAATAGAATGTAAAACAATCTGGCTCATGCATGATTATGTGCAGGATTGCAAAAATATTTTAAAGTTTCTAAAAAAAATCTATAAAAAATAAAGAAAAATGTCACAAAGAAAAGCAAAATTCACTAGCATTTTTCTAATTTACTAATATTTATTCAAATATTTTGAATAAACATTTCCAGTTGATTTTTGTAAAACACTGACAGCAAGTTAAAGTGTGAAGTCCTAAAAGTGCCGCAATGCATACATTTTTAAATAAATATTTAAAAATCAAAATTAAAATTAAAGAAAAAAATATGTATATACATATGAAATATAAATATTTAATATTTTTGTGTCCAAAAGTAGTTTGAAACATACATTAAATAATTAAATGTGAAACAACTTATCCAATGTCACCTCAATATTGATTTATATAAGTCTTAGTCTACTATGTCTGTAGTTGTTTTATAGATAAATAAAGGCATCTACAATAACTTAAATGTCAAAAATGTATTATTATTCATGAGATATATTTATTAAACAAACTAGGAAGCCAAATTTAAAAACTATGTTCAATATTCAGCTATTCACCTATTCAGCACCATAGAGCAAGTTTCATTTTGGAAAAAAGAAATCCATGGATTCAGAGGGTGGTGATGTAAAACGCTTCAAAACTTGTACAAACCAGGGTTGGGATTTGCAACAATAAGTAGCACGATAACAGACTTTCGTGCTAGAGCACTAGCTGCTCTCCCTGCTCAGTGTCAGCTGTATATCTTTCAGAGTGTGACTGTCAAAAACATTGATAGAAAATTACTTATACTAGTCTTTCTCTGCTGCCTGGCACAAAAAAAACAAGGAATGGTACCAGTTCTTGGTCCTGCTATTTAGGGACCATTGATTTAAACTGTTAACGTTGCTAATCATATAGACCCCAACATCCAGTAGTTTTAGCCCACTGACGAAAATGCTGCATTGCAGCATACAACAATGGAATAACTAAATAAGTGCTAAAATAGTAACTTTTAGTCACACAAAATAATATGTTGGAAATTATCCATTTGATTCCAGTTCTAATTGTTGAATGACACATTTAAATAATTGGTTCTTGATTTGGCACTTTTAGAACTCCATACATAAAGAAAGTCAGAAATATTCTTGTTTAAAATTCTACATTACTGAGATCCTTAAACAGAATACCTTTAACTAAGAGCTTGGCTGATGAGGTTAAGTTGCCCGTTTTGAAGGTGACAGTGCCTGAGTCATCTGTAGCCAGGTTCTTAAAGGTGAGTGTGTGGATAAAGCCCTGTTCCACCCCTATATCAATACAGGGGTTGTTCTCCAGCAAGGTGCCATCCAGCCACCACTGCACCTTACCAGGCGCCCTACCAGAAAGCTGGCAGGAGAACGTTGCCCATTCCCCAACAAAGACGTCAGTGGTCTTAAGACCAGTAACAATGAAGACTTCTTTCACTGTTGAGTGAAAAATACACACACATGCATACACTAAGTTTTAAACAAATTCATTATCAAGCATTGCATCAGTTTGACTGACAAAACCAAACAATTCAGCAGACAGACAGTAAACAATCAAGACAGACGTAGAAGGGACAGCATGGAGACTACCTTGCACTGCCAAAGAAGCTGTAGTGAGCTGTTCTCCTGCATCACAGGTATAGTAACCACTGTCTTCAGGTTCCAGGCTATGAATACAGAGCTCTTGAATGCGCCCCTCCTGCTTCATCTCATACTTCTTACCAGGTTGGAGGACAATACCTCCTTTCCTCCACTCAACACGGACACCTGGCTTAGACACCTCACACTGTAGAGTGATATCATCACCCTCTATGGCGTCCTGGCTCTTGAGCTCTTTCTTGAAGAACACTGGGGCACCTAGCGGGTTAATTAAGTATATCATCAATCGGAGAAGTTGACAGAAACTTACAAAAAGATAAAAAATGCTAGAGTAGGTATGTTGTTCAGGCCTATCTTGGTCCAGTTTTCAACTTAGACAGGAAACATTCTTGTTTTACCTTGCACAGTTAAAGTAACTTCACACTGTGCATCTCCAGTATCACAGATGTATATTCCTGAATCCTCTGGGACCAGGTTGTGAATTCGGAGCTGATGCAAAGCACCGTTCTTCTTCAGGTCATACTTTATACCAGCTTGGATTGGCACATTGTTCCTCATCCACGTGAGAGAGGCATTGGAGTCGGAGATGGAGCAACTGAGTGTGACGATTTCTCCCTCTACTGCTGCAGCATTATGAGGTTTCTCTAATATTACCACTGTAAATATAGGAAACATAAAGTTCAATTGCAGTGATATGTCTTTTTTTAGAGTTCTTGTTCTAACTCTGACTTACATAGCATTAGCATTAAGTTATATATTTTCTGTGCTTTGCTGACATTACGTTTTATAAAATGAATAATTATTGTGAGTGGTAATGCTAATGATAATGAAAAGGACTAAAATGAAAAAAATCTGTTTAATTGTTGATGAAGATGTTTCTGGGCAATAAAACGCTAGAGATACAACGTCATCTATTTTACCTTTGGGTTTCTCCTCGACCAGAAGACAAGCCACACTCTTCTCCTCACCAACGACAAAGGCAACATCACCTGACTCATCTGTGGTTACCATCTTCAGAGCCAGTCGGTGAACTCTGCCCTGAACGCTCATTTGATTCAGATCATTATTTTGAAGGAGGTTGTCTCCAAGCCACCATTCCCCATGAGTGACGCCTACATGCTGACAGCTCGACCTCAAAGATGGCGTCCTGACCAGTGGTCACAGTAACATCATGGAGCTCACGGACAATGCGAACATGCTCTGAGAGTGAATGTGAAGTGAAAAGTGAGGTCAAACGGATCTTTCATAGAGCATCACTTTCTAAATGTTAGTTTAGCACTGAGTATACAAGGTCCCTGTTTTACATTTAAATAACCTGAAAGGACCCTCCTGTACATACTAACTCTGTAAAATGGCAGATAATAAGGTGAAGTTGTTACCTTTAATAGTCAGCCTAGCAGTGCATTTCTTGTCTCCTGTGTCACATGTATATTCACCACTATCCTCCTTGACCAGCTTGTGTATCACCAGGCTGTGAGTGGTAGCTCTCTGCTGAATGGTGTACTTCTCTCCCTGAGAGAGGACAGTTGAGCCCTTCCACCAAGTCACCTTACAGTCAGGGCTTGATGTCTCGCAGGACAGTGTGGTCTCTCCTCCCTCTCTGGCCTCTTGGCTTTCCAGCTCCTTTTTAAAGGATATTGGTGGCACTGCCAGAAAGACCAGTTAAAGAAGATGAGCATTATAAGGCTTTTTAAGTTTTAGGAGGTGAATATGGCCTCCATGTAACACACCATGAATACATAAGGTATAGACTGTACCAAAAAGCAACAAACAACATGCATAACACAGAAGATGACATAGCATAACAACACACTAAGACAGAACATGAAAAGAGGTCTCAGAAAACAAAACTTGGTTGTTTAGAAGGGAACCATAAACTGGTGGACCTGGTCTTTGAACAAAATAAAATTAGCTAAAATATAAAGACATAGTCCAAATGCTTTATTTATCATGAGTGTACATCCATCCATTTTCTGTTCACCCTTAATTTTAACAGGTGTTAGTTCAAGAATGTTGTGATGGACACAGGATCATCACACTGTTAACATATAAACCTGTATTTACCCCAGGCTGTTGACCCAGTTCAAAATCAACTGAGTTTCTGAAATTGACCACTTTACATTTCATGGAACACAACTGGTTATCAGAAATGAAAAATCCCTTCTTTTACAGGTTGGTAAATGGAGCATATGTTAGCACTAACAGGATATGACAACACCACTCTTCAGTGCTGAATCTGTTGACAGGAAGCTAAAATTATGTGAAAAAAATAAGTTTCTCAATTTTAATTATCTCAGTCGTGCAACAATGTGGATTAGAACATTCTGGCAAATCTTTAGACATCTGACAGGTGAGGAAAGGTTTCAGGTCACTCAGCAAGAAGCACAGTCAGAGACTTTTCTTAATAATGCTATCCTCACTAAACACGCTGGATGCTAAAAACAGTTTAAAATGTCCACTGCATAATCATTTTGCTTTTGTTAAAAAAAAAAAAAAAAGAAATCCCGTTTAACTGGCGAGCTGTGAAACGCTAACTGCTCCCTCTCACACACTTTTCCAGGTATGCAAGTGGGTCAATAACTGCGGAGATACTAGGAGAATCTATGTGAAAGAGTGAACATTTTAGAAATATGAAAAAGAAGGAGATATTACAGAAAAGGAAATGGCTATCAGGTTGAAGAGCTCTTGTAGTAATTGATCAACAATATCTCTCACAATAATAAAGATGGAGAACATTGGAGAAAGGTCCAAATGATAACGATGAAGGAAACAATGTGGATTAGAACATTCTGTTTTAATTCTTAAAACTATATCTGCCTTTCTTACCTCTGACTGTGAGAGAAGCAGTGGAGGTGTGGTTTCCTACAGTGAAAGTGACTGTTCCAGAGTCGGAGGCTGTGACACCTCTAAGTGTGAGGCTGTGCACCCGGCCCTCAGACCTTATCAGATTCATTTCATTATTTTGCAGAGGGACATCCTGGAGTTTCCACTGTATCTGTGGAGTCTCCTCATGAGAAAGCTGACACTCAAAGTGGACATCTTCCCCCTCATGAACAACACAGCTCTCCAAGAACTTCAAAATCAGAACCTCAGGCAGCTACAGAGACATTGCAACAGCACACAGATATTGAAAAGTTGAAACTGCAGATTGCAATAAACTTTAAAGATTTCCGCTTAGCTGTTATTGAAATCATCAAGTGAAGAAAAACAGCATTCTGGTGTGTCAATGCTTAGGAAGGATGGAGCACCACAAAAAGTGACAAGTGTTCCAGTTCAATGTCAAATTGTGTGAAGAGCTGGAGGAGTTGTTAGGAAATGTGCAAGAATAAAACCTAATTTGCAAAATTAACGTGCATTGAAAAAAGGTCTCAAAAAATAACTTTTCTTAGAGAGGAAATTCCAAACAAGACAACATGATAGGGAATGTAAAAGGTGGTTGTCAGGGTGATGCATAAAAAGAAATCCTACCATTAACATTAAGGGTTGCTGAAGTCTTCTGGAAGCCTGTATCACAGGAGTATTCTCCTGCATCGCTTAGCTGCAGCTTATAGACAACAAGCTGGACCACAGTCCCTTCCTGCTTCAGTTGGTATTTGCTACTGGCTGTCAGCACCTTGTCACCACACCTCCAGACCACACTGGCTCCCAGTTTGGTGATCTCACAGCAAAAGCTAACAGACTCACCTTCCTGTCTTTCCAGGTTTTGTAGCTTAGTTTTGAAAAGGACAGGTTTGGCTGTGGGAAATTCAAGAAATTAAAATTATCAAAGTTAAGAAGAAATAAGAGCACAAGTAAAATTTTTATTTCATCACTCCTTAAAGTCACTATCAGTGCATTGTGAAACTATTCTTTCCCATTTTGTCAACTTAGAACCACAATCTTATGTGTATTTTATTGGTCTATCACATAACCAGTCTGATCCCTGGTCTATCAAATAACAGGATGTTAATACTTTTTCAAGGCTCTAAAGAACATAGAAAAGTAAGCACCAGAGACAACGTGTCACAAAAGTTCGGATCTTGAGCTTAGATCCTGATTGACTCAAATTTTCAGAGACAAAGGAAGAGCCCACTCAAGCTATTTGGATACAAACAGGTTGTAAACATACCCTTCACAGACAGATTTGCAGTGCTTTGATGTTCACCAGTGTCACAAGTGTAACTTCCAGAGTCCTCTGGTTCTACATCATGGATTATTAGAGTAGCCAGGTTCTCTGTTTGTCTAATTTCATATTTTCCACAAGGGCAAAGGCCAAGTTCTCCTTTCCTCCATTCCAAAGAAACACCCAACTTGGAAAGCTCACACTGTAATGTGGCACTCTGGCCTTCTTCCACAGTCTGACATTCCAACTCGCGTTTGAAAAACACCGGGGAGGCTGAAGAACAATAAGAACAATAAGTAGTTATTTGAAAAGTAAAGACAAGAAATGAAGAGGTAAATTGATGGGAGGAGAAATTAATACGGATGTGAAAAGACAGACTTGATGGACGGTAAAGAAGATGGTCTGCACCGTACCATTCACAACAAGAGATGCAGAGCTTAATATGTCTTCTGAGCAGCACGAATAGGTTCCTGTGTCTTGAGGAGTCAAATCAAAGATCTGTAGCTCGTAACGTAATCCAGTTTGTTTCAACTGGTACTTTTCTCCATGACTCAAGACTTCAGGCCCTTTCTTCCACTGTACAGGGACTCCGGGTTTAGAAAGCTCACAGTGCAGAGTAATGCTTGCTCCCTCCTCTGATACACAGCTTTCCAGGTCTTTATTGCATACGACTTGAACAACTGAGGAATCAATGATTTACATAAAATATTGAGTTTGATGTTTTGAAAACACAAGACATATGCTAACAAACCAGTCTTTTTTATTAGGTGTCTTACGAAGATTACATTTTTAGAAAACAACTGTTTTTAAATACAGACATGTACAACCAATACACCTTTGTCCATCAAGCAGACTTAGCCTTCATGGGCTATACCAAATACCCCACAGACAATCCACATAAACAACTAAGTAGAAAACACAATGATGAAAAAGCACTCCACCCACCCATAATTTCATCTCCTCAGGGTCGACATGAGACTGGCAGTACCAGTTTAGACCACTAAGTGTCAGTACTACACATTCTATGTTATTTCAGATGTATGCATTCAAATGAAAGCAACAAAAGTGTGTTTTTTAACATGTCAGAGAAAACAAAATCATACTTTAGGACAAGAGCATTAGATACAAAAAGGAATGTGATGGGGAGTAGGATAAAGTTTTTACATTTTCAAGCAAGTGTTTCAATATTGAAGAAAACAGGTGAGGGGTTCAAGCAGATCAATCAAGATCTAGCAAAAACAAACTGCATTAAGAAAAATAGTTTTCCAGGGCTCTGACTTCACTCATACCTCATTCTAAGTGGTTAGGTTATCCAGCAGGGGGCATTGACTGAGATAACGCTTCCAACAACTAAATGTCTTTCCACTCTTGTTATTAAAATGTTACTATTCATTAACATAGAAAGTACTCCTACATTAGTTCTTCTGGATGTTCTTGTGTACACTGCTCTATCTTCTCAAACCCCCAGTCGATCGTGGCAGATGGCCACCGGTACTGAGGCAGATTCTGCGGGAGGTTTAATGGGGAGTTTTCCTCTCCATTGTCACTACATGCATGAGCAGTATGAGGTATTCTTGTAAAGTCAACAACACACTATCATCATATCCTCATCCAGGAGGAGGGAATGCTCATAAAGTTTCATAAATTTTGTGCTGCACTGCAACACAGAAAGCTTTAAGGCCTACATACAAAAGGCTATCTGTAGCAGAAGACTGACACAGCACATCACTATGTACACACCTTTCACACCGTGAAACATGACATAGACAAAGCCAAGCAGACATGCAGCTCTAATTGTAACAAAACCTAGAACTGTAAAGTAGTGACTCAGTATGTCCCTGCCATCCCAGCATACAAGACATCCCCAAATCGCTCAAAAACAAACTGACATAAACGTAGCACCAAAGTTTGATGTGGAAACATGAGTCAGGAGCTACCTTGTGCCTGGATTTTGGTCTCTTCACTCTGAGCAGCTTGTTTAACAGTCTTCTCACCTAGGACTAAACACAACAATAATCTCACAATCTTACAGAGATGAGTTTACTGAACCAAATACAACACCAGCATGGAGCCAGGAGACCAGACACAGTCAATAACAATGCACAGTTTAATGTTACTAGCTCACAACTCTGCCCTAAACACAGATGTTCTTTTGTTTAATGCAGACTGTAAAGTGTACAAAATCTCTAGGAAAAGGGAAAGCTAATAAATATATGTTAAAATATCATAGGCTCCTCTTTCGAATCTACCAAATTCAAATTTAAATTGGAAAGCAAAATTCATACCAAATTCAAATCACTGCGAAAAGCAGACAGTATTGCCAGCATGCCATGCAGCACTACAAATTGGACATAGAATTGAAACAAAACAGTAAAATACTGATGAAATACAAACACTAAAGAAGAAAACAACACCTTTTCTCTGAGGCTAAATTGAACAACAATTATATGTTTTCCACCTTTGGACAAATTTTAAACATCTTATTTACACCAAAAATATTTTTCAACAAAGACTCTCACAGTATCCAACAGATACGAACAAGCTAGTCATATTACCTTCATGTTCCATATCAAATTCTCTTGAGCTTCTCTGATTTTTCTCTTTCAGTGGTTGTGGTGTAGGGGCTTCACCAGTAGACGGTAGGTTCACAGCTACAATAATTGGGCACAATTGTAATTTTATATAAAAATACACGAGCTGCATGAAGCACTCAAGTCTGGTCATTGGAGAAACACGGCCGATAGATGCAAATACTATTTCATATCAACAGTCAGCCTCCGTGCAAGAAACAAAACAACCTTGAGAGTGCAGAAACCTGTGGATCTATGAGCTGAAAACATGAAATAAATACACGCTAGGTATTTGAAAGTGAGCAATTCAAAAAGCATATGTAGCCTGGAAATGAGACATCATGTGAAACAGCCAAGTTACAAAGCAACACGTTTTAATTTGAACATGTAGAACATTTCTCAAGACAACAAACAAAGGTGAAAATCTTAAGAATGTTACCTTCTATAGTTTCATTTATCTCCTGCTTCTTCTGTTCAATGCTTTTAACTTCACTCACCTTGACTGCAATGCAAGTGCGACAAAAATAGTCACACTATAAGTTCTTTAAACTTTTGCTTTCCAACAAACAACACTTTACTAAAACAAAATAACAGAATGATACAACAGAAACAGCCATACTCTGAGATTGTAAAAAATATTAGCCTGCAAGGCTAAAGTTTAGATGCTTTATCCTCAGTCTGCTTTTATCAGTGATTTGCAAGCACTTAACTCAGGAAGCAGCACAATAACTTCAAATTTAAACTAAAAGAAATTGACTATACAGGAATATACACTTTGTATACATTTAATTTGAGCTTACATCTATTATAGACAGTACAGGCAAGTCAAAAATACAATTTAAAGGAAGACTCAACAACAAAGACACAATTATTCAACTGAACAAAACATACAGCTCAGAATCACCCAACCATATTTTCTTACCTACCTTCAGTTTTTTCTTTGGTCTCCTGAGTTTTGGGTTCTGGTTTAGCAGCAGAAGGAGGCGGAGACAGCTTCACAGCTGAAAGAAAATAATGCAGTCAGTGTGCCGTAACATATCAGATTATTCATATGAGTTCATGAACTAAATACAAAACAACAGAAGGAAACATTCAAAAATGAAAGGCAAACAAAACAACTGAGCAGCTTAATTGCACAGAATACTAAAAAAAAAAACAAAAAAAAAACAAGTGATAAGTTTGGAAATATACCAACAGCAAATAACAGAAAGAAGAAAAATACTTTGTTAATTTGTGGAATTAACTCCAGAATTGTAATGCCATACAAGTGTTGCACAATGTTTTAGTCAAAACAAAATCATACAAATTGTCATAATGGTGAGTTCACCACAGTAAAACACATAATGTCACAAAAAACTCAAGAATTTGACATGTCAGCCACACACAAGAGGAACATAAGGCAAGCACACAAAATTAAACAACACAACCAAACATAAGAGCAACTTAACAAATTAAAAAAGCTACAGAGCAGATTCTAAACACTGACACTATAAATTTCATACAAAAAATCGGTCTATCAATGAAACTTCAGTTCTGCACATGGCAAACAAATACATTTGCTTTGTTAGGTTTCAAATAAATCCTCTTCCTACCCTTGATCTTTAGGTTGGCTGTGGTCTTCTGGTCTCCACACAAACAGCTGTAATCTCCACTGTCTTCTGGCACCAATTTGTTAATAATGAGTTCATTCACAGAGGCCTTCTGCTTTATCTGGTACTTCTCTCCAGACTTCAGAGCCTGTGATCCCTTCTTCCACTCCACAAAAACTCCAGGTTTGGAGAGTTCACAACGCAAAGTAACACTGGCTCCCTCTTCAGCCTCTTGACTCTCCAACTTCTGTTTGAAGGTCACTGGTTGGGCTGCATGGTTATTAGTTGGTATTTTGTGAAATGATATACCACAACAAACAGAACATAAACAGGCATACAGTACAACTCAGCTGAACACCCAGGACTAACATTAACAGTTAACACACTTTGATGACAGACGGGAACTCCAACCAACAACCTTAAACACATATATAAAAGAAAAAGACACTCAAAATAACTAGTTGTAATAAAACTGACAATAAATCCTCCTCCTACCCTTGATTTTGAGGCTGGCTGAGGTCTTCTGGTCTCCACACACACAGCTGTAGTCACCACTGTCTTCTGGCAATAGTTTGCTAATAACAAGTTCATTCGCAGAAGCCTTCTGCTTCATCTGGTACTTCTCTCCAGACTTCAGGACCTGTGATCCCTTCTTCCACTCCACAGGGACTCCAGGTTTGGAGAGCTCACAACGCAAAGTCACACTGGCTCCTTCCTCAGCCTCTTGGCTCTCCAACTTCTGTTTGAAGGTCACCGGTCGGGCTGTGTGGTCATTAGTTATTACACAATCAATGGTATGTCACAGCAAATTTCACATAAACAAGCACAAATCACAAGAAAGCTGAACAACCAGGGCTTACACTGACAGTTTGCCCACATTGATGGCAACTCCAACAAACAACCTTTAACACATATATAAAAGAAAAAGACACTCAAAATAACTAGTTGTAATAAAACTGATAATAAATCCTCCTCCTACCCTTGATCTTGAGGTTGGCTGTGGTCTTCTGGTCTCCACAGACACAGCCGTAGTCTCCACTGTCTTCTTGTACCACTTTGCTAATAATGAGTTCATTCACAGAGGCCTTCTGTTTCATCTGGTACTTCTCTCCAGACTTCAGGACCTGTGTTCCCTTTTTCCACTCCACATGGATTCCAGTTTTAGAGAGCTCACAGCGTAAAGTAACAGCGGTTCCCTCTTCAGCCTCCTGGCTCTCCAACTTCTGTTTGAAGATCGCTGGTTCTGCTGCATGGTTATTAGTTGTTACACAATCAATAGTATGCCACAGCAAATTTTACATAATTTGCTGTGACAAGCACAATTGTCACAGCAAATAAACAAGCACAATTCAAAACAAAGCTGAACAACCATGCCTTAGTCTGACAGTTTGCACACTTTGATGACAGACAAGATCTACAACACACAACATTAAATACATACATAAAAAAAATCAATCGAAAAAGTAATAACAGTTGAAATCAACTGACAATAAATCCTCCTCCTACCCTTGATTTTGAGGCTGGCTGAGGTCTTCTGGTCTCCACACACACAGCTGTAGTCACCACTGTCTTCTGGCAATAGTTTGCTAATAACAAGTTCATTCACAGAAGCCTTCTGCTTCATCTGGTACTTCTCTCCAGACTTCAGGACCTGTGATCCCTTCTTCCACTCCACAGGGACTCCAGGTTTGGAGAGCTCACAACGCAAAGTCACACTGGCTCCTTCCTCAGCCTCTTGGCTCTCCAACTTCTGTTTGAAGGTCACCGGTCGGGCTGTGTGGTCATTAGTTATTACACAATCAATGGTATGTCACAGCAGATTTCACATAAACAAGCACAAATCACAAGAAAGCTGAACAACCAGGGCTTACACTGACAGTTTGCCCACATTGATGGCAACTCCAACAAACAGCCTTAAATACATACATGAAAGAAATACACACTCAAAAAAACCTTGTTGTAATAAACTAACTATGAATCCTCCTCCTACCCTTGATCTTGAGGTTGGCTGTGGTCTTCTGGTCTCCACAGTCACAGCTGTAGTCTGCACTGTCTTCTGGCACCACCTTGCTTATAATGAGTTCATTCACAGAGGCATTCTGCTTCATCTGGTACTTCTCTCCAGACTTCAGGACCTGTGTTCCCTTCTTCCATTGGACGGAGACTCCAGGTTTGGAAAGCTCACAATGTAAAGTAACACTGGCTCCTTCCTCAGCCTCCTGGTTCTCCAACTTCTGTTTGAAGATCACTTTTTGGGCTGCATGGTCATTAGTTGTAACATAGTCAGTGGTATTCTTGCTACAACAAATAGTACACAAAAAAGCACAAAATACACCTATACTGAACAAATAGGTCTAATACGGACTGTTTCACACATCAATTACAGACAAGATCTACAACAAAAACCACAAACACACAAAAACTCGTTGAAAGGAACTCAAAAAATCCTTCTCCTACCCTTGATCTTGAGGTTGGCTGTGGTCTTCTGGTCTCCAGACAAACAGCTGTAATCTCCACTGTCTTCTGGCACCACCTTGCTAATAATTAGTTCATTCACAGAGGCCTTTTGCTTCATCTGGTACTTCTCTCCAGACTTCAGAATCTGTGTTCCTTTCTTCCACTCCACGGAGACACCAGGTCTGGAGAGCTCACAATGCAAAGTAACACTGGCTCCTTCCTCAGCCTCCTGGCTCTCCAACTTTTTCACAAATGTCGATGGCAATGCTGCACAAGTGGGTTTTATATAACAGCAAAATTTGACACAAATAATAAGAAAACTTCAAAGCTTTGGTGTTTTTTGACTACCTCTGATAACGAAGATATGATTTCATACCACCATTTTTAGATTAGCAAAAGTTGTCTGGTCTCCACAGAAACAAGGAGAATCTCCCTCCTCTACATCACTAAATTCACAATTTTAAGTATACAAAGGTTACACCTGAGATATGTTTTTCTCTTGGTATAAAATGTTCTGGTCATTTCCTCCACTGGATATTGGAGGCAGCAGGTTTGAGATTAATTAATGTTTTAGTTGGAGAACAAAATAATAAAACTCAATATAGCTTATGAGTCATCCAATGTGAATTAAGAGGGAATGACATTTATTAAATTTTTTGTTAAGTCAGGTTGGGGTGGAATTGAAAGTGAAGTTTTCAGTTCCTTACATATTTCTAATTTCTCACCTTTCACAGTCACCTTTGCCATGCTTTTAGCAGTGCCCACGTCACATGTGTAGATGTCAGTATCCTTCTCCTCCAGGTGTTTAATGATGAGAGTTAGGACCTTCTCCTTCTGGGACATCTCGTACTGACCTCCAGCCCTGAGCTCTGTGTGGCCTTTCAGCCACGTCACCGCGGATGGAGTTTGTGCCGTTTCGCAACGTAAGGTCACAGAGGTCCGCTCATCTGCTTGGATGTCCTCAAGCACTTTAGTGAATTTATGGATCGGTTCTGGTAAAAGTAAAATTGCTACAGTTTAGAGAGTAACAATCATCCCATTGGTTTGTTATATATTTTTGGGGAACACCAATGTTCAATATATGGCTGGAAAAAGAAAGAAAATTGTCTGATCTCATGTCGGACTATAATGTTTAGCAGCAATGTGTTAAAGTGAATGTACTGAATATTCTTAATAAATTAAATGTAAAACGTGTGTGTGTCTAAAGGTAATGTTATTAACATGTACAAATCTCTATGAGTTCACAGAAAGAAATACTCAGGAAGAAAAAAAGGAGAATCTGAACTTTAAATGTGTAATTATTTTGTTATTTTTATATTACAGTTTGATATTAAACTGCTACTGAAAGTGGTTTATTGTGAATATTTCTTCTTTTGAATATTCAGATAACATATAAGGAGGATAGGTTTTATTTCCAGTTTGGAATAAATAAATAAATAGTAAGTTGGCCAGCTGTGACTACATATGTAAAAAGATAGGTCATAAAGTGTATACATTTCATCCTTACCCTTAATTTCCAGTTTGGCTCTTGTGGTTGCACCTCCAACAACTTCACAGCTGTACTCCCCAGAATCTTCAGCAGACACATTGTGAATGGTCAGCTTCATGAGCTTCTCCTGTTGACTGATCTCATACTTCTTGCTTGTTCTGATGGCTTTACCATCTTTGGCCCACTTTACAGTAAAACTAGCCTGTGTAACCTCACAGGCAAAAACAGCGTCTTCGCCACACACAACAGAAACATTCTGAAGCCCATTTGATAGAGATGAAGCTTTTCCTGTGCCATGGAAACACAATGTTAAGATGACTTATTTTGGTATGTATGCCTCTATTTTAATCACCAATTCTGAATAGCAATTGAACAGAGATGGAGATAAGCTATGTGAGAACTATTCTGATACATTCAAAATTTATGAGTTGACTTACCTTCAACTTTTAGTGTTGCTTTGGAGCTCAGGTCTTTAATGCTGAAGACCACCTCACCAGCATCAGCAGGGGTCACATCCTTTAGGGTCAGAGTGTACTTCCGCCCCTGACTGGAGATCTTAAAGCGACCTCCATTTTTAATGGGTTTGCCGTTAACAGACCACAAGCAGTCATCAATGCTCTCGCGTGACAGAATGCACTCAAAGCTGCATGTGTCTCCTTCATTCACCACAACAGATTTCAGTTTTTTTGTGATACCGATACCAATTTCTAGGATAGGAAAGAAACAGTTTTATTTTTTTTCCCCTTCACTTTAACTCTAAATTGCTTACCTAAAAGGGTACTCACCTCTTACAGTGACCTTTGCCTTTGTGACTTCTGTGCCAAGATCACAACTGTATTCTCCAGCATCTTCCTTGGTCACATCCTTAACAATCAATCCCAAAGACTTGCCCGTGTGAAGGAGCTCATATTTTGGTCCAGCTTTTAACACTTTATCCTCTTTTCTCCATATAGGAGAAACTCTTGGCTTGTTTGCTTCACATGTCAAAGTTATCATGCCTTTCTCCTCTCCTGTGACATCGTCTAGTGACTTGAGGAACACAGCTCTTTTCTCTGCAGGTTAAGAAAGGTGGGAGAAATTAACAGCTACATTTATTTCTATACACTATATGAAGATGAAGTCCAAACACTAGCATCTACGTATATACTGAGTTTATATTACACATAGGTATATTTACCTCTGTGGGCAATTTGTTAAACTGGCATTTATTTAGGAATACTAGAGTAAACTACAAAAATACTTTTGTTGTTCTATCACATAAAATCCCAAGAAAATATATAGACATACTGTTTGTGGTTGCAAGTGACAAAATTTTATAAAGTTCCAAAATACTTTGAGTACTTTTGCAAGGCACTGCAATTATATGTTTTTGAGCAGTAAATTAATTTAGGTAACCAGGAAGTTTGAGGCCAGTTATTAAAAGACAGCGAATGGCATTGCTTACCTTTAACCTTCAGTGTGACAGATTCTTTCACTTTGCGTACTTGAAAGGTGATAGTTCCCCCATCCTGAGGCGCCAAGTTCTTCAGCCTGAGCTTGTGGACCTTACCCTCATGTGTGATGGTGTTCACCTCATTGGTGAACAGGACCTTCTCATTAAGAAGCCACTGTGCATCTTCATCAGTGCAGTTGATCTCACATGTGAACATTGCATCGCTGTCTTCATCAACTTCTGTGTCAGCTAGATGCTTGGTGATCTTTATTTCTCGGACTGAGAAGTTAAAACAAGAAAGTAGTTTTAATATCAATATAAGTTATGTGAGTATGCAGTTTTCCATGAACTATAAATCATACCTTCAACAGTTAGAGTCCCTTTGGTTTCAGCAGGACCTGACTGACAGCGGTACTCCCCACTGTCTTCTTCAGTCAACTTTTGAACAGTAAGTTGAGCCCTTGCAGCATCTTGTCTTATGTTGTATTTATCTGATGCTGCCAGAAGAACCTGACCTTTGAACCACTTCACTTCTTTAGGTGTGGCAGAAAATTTGCAAGCAAGTGCAGCAGAGCTTTTTTCATTTGCCTTTATATCTTTGATATGCTCAGTGATCTCAAGTGGGCGCTCTAAACATACAGAAAAGTATGATAACAACAGTATTAATACAGAAAATATACCCAAAATATACCCAATTGTTGTGTGAGCCTGAAAAAAAGTATTCACCTTTGACTGTAAGCTGAGCAAGAGATTTGCTTTTCCCTGCAGTGAATTGAACTGGTCCAGTCATTGATGCTTTGGTCTTTTTAAAAGTGAGACGATGCATGGTGCCTTCTTTCTCCATCTCAACATCAACACCCTCCTGCACAGGAACTCCATTCAAAGTCCAAATCGGAGGTTTCACTAATTCCATACTGACTTCAACTTCAAAAACAGCTGCAAAGGGTTCCGTCACCTCAACTGAACTGAGTTCCCGAACAATACTGATAGACTGTTCTGTAAGAATCACAAAAACATCAAAGTAAGAAACTGCAAATTGCATCCATTATTCGCAAGGTAACAGATATTTGTAGAATATTTTATTAGTTATATGACCCAATAATGGCCATTTATGTAATTTGACTAGCACAAAAACAATGATCAAAATTTAATTTACTGACATTTGTCCAATAACCACATATCTAAAAAGTCACCTGGCTGTATGTCTCTCTACACACTCAGATATTTTGCTGATCTTTTGAGTAGTAATTTATTCTGGAAACTACTTGAAGTTATTTTTAGACAGTACTGCTTCATCTCATTCTCTTACTATATTTCGCTATCAAACTACCTATTGTTTTCTGTTTATTTAAGATTGGATCAAGGGGCCAACAGGTCCAGGGCATAATCATGACATCCCTCTCTCCGACAGCATACTATGGCTCAAATTGAGGGATTCAATGGTTTTCTCAGGGAAGAAGGTCCACCCCACAAGTTCTGGATTTTTCTCAGGCTATCCTAGCAGTGGGACATGTCTGAAAACCCTAAAAAAGAGATCCCCAAGGGCATTCTGACCAGATCCCCAAACTACTTCCATTAGATTCTTTCACTGCCAAACAGTAGGGGCTCTTCTCCGAACTCTCCTTTTCGTCTCCTAGCCCATTTTTCTATTACAACAAGTCACTGAGATACTTGAGCTCCTGTATTTGCAACAGATATCTGGTCAGGAGGGACCAGTCCACCTTTTCCCAATTTAGAACCATGTCCCTAGAGTTAGACGAGCTGACTCTTATCCGTGCACCTAGTGTTCAGGTGTGAACCACTCCAGTGCCCACTAATGGTCATGAAATGAACATACCACCACAACCTCACCATTCGCAAATGGTAACAAGAAGATCCAGAGGTTCTATGAATACCACAGGATTTACAAGGAAAGGCTCCGCTGGTGGAGCCCAATGTACACTTGGATCAAACTCAAATTTGTGAAGAGATTGATATTACAAGGATTATACAACCACTCATAAGATGCCCTACAGGGAACTACAGGAAGGTCTACTAGTCTGCTGATGCAGAGGGAAAAAAACCCTAATGCTTCTCTTGAAGTAAGGTACGCCGAGCATCCTTAGAGTAAGATTTTCAAAGGAGACTGAGAAGTGTGATCCCTCAATAGGAATATGAGCTGTAAATTCAAAGATCTCACCATTTGTTTTGGTTTCCTTGGTCTGTTCAGGAGCCTGCCTCACCACCTGATCCAATTCATTATCAGGTACAGTAGATATCAGTTAAGATGATCTTCATTTGACCATAAGTACCAAGTCCCAATGTGGAATATCTTGTGCTAAAACATAGTGTTAAAATACCACTTGGATTCAGAACAGCTAAGCAATTTCTTCCAATTAAGCACCTCTAGGTGATTCCATCATCACCCACAACAGCATAAAAATCTCCTAGGAGCACATCCAGGTTTTGTTACGGTATCCTTTCTAGTATCTCTCCAGGGGTGAGGCTCCAGATCAAATGCTGTGTGCAGAGACGTACATTATCCAGATTTTATTGCTCTGCATCACACCAGCTCCAACTTCTTTCCCTCCAATGAAGTGGGATTTTGTGTTCCAACAGTTGCATAACAAAACCATAAATCAGAGGGCTCAGAACTGTAATTTCGATGTCTAATTTAAGACCAGTCCTTACCTGGAACGTCACCTTGATTTCTCTGGTGCTAGGGCCTAGGTGTAGTGGGCTATCTATTGTCTTGTTGACACCAGGGGCCAATGCTTGGCAACCAGTTGCACGTTATTGAGGAGCAAGGTTTGGTAATAATTATCTTATCAAGTTCTTATATCGTTGAATCTTTGATCTATTGACAATGTTTTACTGTCATCATAATGAATCTAGAACTATTAAAAATGTAAATATTTGGGGCAAATCCATTTCTTGTAATAAATGACACTTACACTTAAATCCATGAATACTTTCTGTTGTGATCCAAATCACTTAGACAAATTACATAGATGTTATATGAGTAGCATTTAAAACGTTTCATTTGGTTTACAGGATAAAAAAGTTAATTGATCTCAATAAATTAGTAGGTGAGATTGGTTACAAGAAGAAACAAAATACAAATTGGTAGATGTCTAGGTTTTATCCCATTAGTAGATTATTTCACACTCATAAATAGATCTATGCCTCATTGACTCAGTCTGATGGCTTGTTTTGTGGGTGTATCTATTCATAACAACATTAAGAGTACAAGTATTCTTTGTCATCTTCTGTTTTACCTTCCACAAGCACTTTACAGGATGTCTTGTCATCTGTAGCATCGCAGGTATACATGTCTTCATCACCAGAATCCACGTCATTGATGGTGAGCTTTCGGTACACATCTTCACCTTTGATCTCATACTTTTTGCTGGCTTTGATCTCCATCTTGTTCTTGAACCACTTCACTTTTGCACTGGCACGTGACACTTGGCATTCAAGATGAGCACGGTGCTTATACATCGCTATCTTATCCCTGAGTTTCTTCACAAACTTGACAGGCAGTTCTATAGTAACACGAACATGGCGTGATTGTAGACTAGCAATTGTGTCTCAAAAAAGGCCTATCAGTGCAAAAGGTCTTATTACAGCTCTCGCTAAAGCACATGATAGGAAGGCCATTGCTCAATAAGTCTGCCAAAGCCAGAGAAAGCAGAGGTAGATATTATGGCAATGGAACACAAAAGCAAAGCTATAACATAAAAACGCCAGATAAAATCCACAAATTGATGCAGCTCAATGTAACTTTGACTGTTTCCCACCATTTACATAGAAACTGAATAAATTTTGCATATGCAATGTGATCATTGGCAGCAAAAAGTCAAAATTACTGGGTAATCACACAATTGCCTACATCAAATCAGAAAACTAGTTATGCCAAAATGTCAAGCTAAAATCTTGATGTAAAGAAAAAAAACAAGTTTGATCCTTGATAAAATGTATTTGGGGTGCCATCAGGCCTCAATGAGGAATAAAAACCCAAATGCAATTTGCAATTGGATAGTCGATACTATCAAATTAAAAGCAGTCAGAATGATGCAATGCGTTTCTTATTTTTAGACTAATATACATCTAGTACGTATGTGAAGATTTAATCTTAATATTGTATGTTGCGTAAGATAAGATTATGAAAATAAAATTGCAGTAGTCAGTGTGTAGATTTAGAGGAAGTATCGCTTACAATATGCAGATAGGTATGGCATTCATTCTAACGGTTTTGACCCAATGGATATGATTAATCCAATTGCAAAACTATGAAAGGTTATTGACTTCATGCCATTCTCCATTCAGCATTTGAAAAATTAATAGATATTCAAAAGACAAATGCTTACCTTTCACTTTAAGTTTTGCAGCTGAAGATGCTTTTTCAGCTGTAAATCTAATTTCACCCATGTCTTCAGGAGTTACAGATTTAAACAGCAGTATATAAGTTCTGCCTGGAAGAGGATAAAACATTTTCAAATAAAAGCATAAAAGTTCTAATCATTTCAAGCCTTTTAAAATCCTTACCCTCTTGTCTCATCTTGACATTTTCGCTGGCTTTAATTTTAGCATTTCCTCTGAACCACTGGTACTCCACATCATCATGAGAGATTTCACAGATAAACGAAGCACTCTCCTTCTCCACCGCTTCCACATCTTCTAGCTTCTTAATAATCTTGATGTCTCTGGCTACAGAAACCAAATTAAGAATGTATTTTGTTAGGACAATAAAATACACTTTGATTGGTTTAACCACTTTGACTGGTTTAATAAATTTGCAGGTAATTAATCACCTTGCACAATGAGCTTAGCAGAGGTGTTATCATCAGCTGTGTGACAGATGTAAGTGCCTCCATCTTCAGGCGTGCATTTGTTGATAACTAATGTGCGCTTTCGGCCCAAGGAATGAATAGCAATGTTCTTTGTTGACTTCAGTTCAACATCATCCTGCAGAATTGTTGTTTTCAAAATGTTATTAATATTATTTTTGAATAGTATATTTTTATTTTGCTTATATAGATGAACAAGTAACTTTTCACCTTGAACCATTTAACTTCTGCGTTGTTTCTAGACACTTCACATTCAAATGTTGCCTTTTCCTTCTCAGGAACATTGATGTCCATAATGGGTTTGGAGATCATAGCAAGAGGTTCTGTATGATTAGTACATTTAAGTCAAAAAATGGCAATGTTCAGACAATTCCCCCTTAGAACAAATAATCATCAGAATTTACCTGTGACAATCAGTTTGCTTGAGGTATGGACTCCCTCTGCTTGAAAGGAAATAGTCCCAGAATCCTCTCTCTTCAGATTGGAAAGCGTCAGGATATGCTTTTTTCCCACGGTTGTGATGCGGCAGTTTGCCCCTGACTTTAACTTGGCCCCATCTCTGGTCCATGAGCCTTCAACATCAGCTTGACTCAGCTCTACTTCAAGAGTCACTGTCTCCGTTTCATGAGCTTTTGTTTCTGTAAGAGCTTTTATTACCTGAATCTTCTTCACTGAAGGGGAAAACAGCATTTAGTGATCAACATGCAGTGAGAAAGTGAAAAAAGTTGATGAATAGAAACAGTTTTTGATAAACTTTACTGCATTTGTGTTGTTAGGTCTTTTTGTCAAATGTCTTTGATAAACAAAGTCTCTAAGATATTTGAAGCACAGGCAAAGAGTGAGTCTTGATTTATTTTTCATGATTTTTGGCTTTAACTCTGACATACTAGATATAAACTTCTGGGCAAATTTCTGAATGACTGGTCACACTCACTTTTGGAGTATTTACTACATTTACCATGCCTTAAAATATTATCTTCAGAACTCAACTGCTTCTGAATTGTTGGCGAAAGTTGAATCTAGAGAGTGTTCGTCAAAATGGTTATGACAGCAGGTGTTTCCTTTGAAGCAATCATGGTTGACAAAAGAAGACTGTTTCACGCACCACTCTCTTTAAAATGAACCATCTGCCCTGCTAATTCAGTCAGAATGACAAATGATATGTCCTTTTATAGCACTTTCCCTTGAGTTGATTATAAGATTATTGAAGAATGAGAAGGTGATTTTGTGTAAGGTCAGAAGCACAGTGCACTAGTGTACTACATATAAATCACCACCATAACAGCTGAAACTGTAAAACTAGATTTCTGTCAATCAGAAAAAAAAATTTAGCTAAGCAATCCTCTATATACAAAATAGGGAAAAACATTCTGTTATTGTGGTTCAAGGGTTGTAAGGTATTTTGTATTAGTCTCTCCAAAAACATTATTAGGGATTATTCTTACTCTCAACAGTGAGTTTTGCTTGAGTCTTGTCATCCAGAGTCTCACAGGAGTATATCCCGCGGTCAGAATAAGTTACTCTCTTGAAAATTAGAGCCTGCTTCGCTCCTTCCACTCGGATCTCTATGTTTCCTGCGGGCTGCACAACAACACTGTTCTTCATCCACTTGACTTCATCTGAAGGCTTACTCAGCACTACTTCCAGTTTTACTTCATTCTCTTCTTCCACTGACACATTTTCCAGCTTTTTCTTAAAAGAGACAGGTTCACCTGGGAAAAGCAGATGTGGTGATTTACACATATTTTGTATTTTTTGGAAATTGAAAATTAACAAAAGTAAAAATAACCGCTATTGCAGAAAACATTTCTAAGCTTACGCTGAACTTGAAGAGTTGCTTTGCAGCTTTTGCCTTCTGCATCAACACTAACTTCTCCTGCATCTTTCTGTGTGACTGAGGTGATGGTTAGTGCAAAGCTACCACCTCCATGCTCAGGTTTGTACTTGGGCCCAGCAGTGATGGGCATATTGTTGTGGAACCACCGAACATTGGCATCAGCCGGAGTGACTGCACATTTAAAAATGGCATCCTTTCCCTCCATTGCGGCGACGTTGTTCAGTTTAGTGGTCAACCTCACGGGTCTTGGTGCTGAAAAGAATGAAACCAGTTTTTAAGATGCAATCAGGTGTTTTCACTAACAGGTGTACACTGACTATAAAAACACATTATGACATAAGAAACATAGATTCTACAGTGCCATTTATAAAAATACAAAGTTTGCCAAAAAAAAAAAATAGGTGAAAATGAAATACCTTTCTGTGTATTTAAGTCAATGAAATAACAAGAGGTGCAAGAACGGTACGGACCTGCTGATGCTAGTAAATATTAAGGTCCAAGACTCTGTTCTGGTCTTATTCACAAAAAACAGAACTCTTTAAACACACATTGGATGCTCTTATGTGTTTTATGGTTGACAAATGTCCCTAAAATCCATTCAAGGTTCTCATTTATGGTTCGAATATTTTGGCACAGTTGTAAAGATTGCAAGTGTATATGTAAATTTTCAGATTTAATTACCTTTAGAAGTTACTTTAGCAGAGGTCTTGTCATTTTTACACACACAGCTGTATTCCCCTTCATCTTCTTTAGTGACTGCTGTTACAGTGAGGATCCTTTTAGCTCCATCTGTTCTGACACAGTGCCGGTTTCCAGGTTTAATTTCACGGCCCTGATGTTGCCAGAGAACATCCCCTGAGGCCTGATTTAGCTCACAAATTAGGCTGAGTGTTCCTCCTAACTCCACTGTAGCAGCTTTCAAAGGAACAACAAACTTCAAAGCTGAATCTGAAATGAAAGCATGGGGTAGCAGGGGAAAAGAAAATTAAACATTTGCAGAAGCAGATGTAGAAATAGTTTTATTTAACCTACCTTTAACCTGAACTTTGAATTCCACTTTGTCATCTGGAGTTTGACAGGAGTACGTTCCGCTGTCTTTGGTCTCTGCTGATTTCAGTGTCAAAGTGCGAGAAAGCTCATCTTTTTGTATTTCACACTTGCTGCTCTCTTTTATCTCCACGCCATCTCTGAACCACTTCACATTACCACCTTCTGTGGTCACTTCAGCCGTTAAAACAACTTTTTCACTTGCTTCAACAATAAATGTATCCTTGGTAGGCTTCTTAAACTTCACAGCTATGTCTACAGGACACAATTTTTTAGGTGTTTTGTTGTAGAACATAATCTCTCCAGTTAAAACTTTAAGTTTATTTGTAATATACTGGTACCTGTCAATTGCAGCTTGAATACCAGCTTATCGCTTCCAGCTTCACAGGTATATTCTCCAGCATCTTTCTTCTCCATTCTGTCTATTACCAGCTCACGGGTCTTGCCCTTTGATTCCATGTGGATCCCCTTACTCGAAGTGAGAACCTTTCCATCCTTGAACCATTTCACCTCCATTTTGGAGTCTAAAACTTCACAACTTAGAGTGGCTTTCTGAGAGAGAGCAGCTTTCACTTCTCTCTGAACTGATTCCTTGCTAGAGAAGCCAGTCGTAGTTTCTGAAGAACAAATGAAATATGTGTCATAAACATTTCAGTTCATCTAAAAATGCTTTAACATACATTGCATTTTTCAGCTGTAAACACACAAAGAATCCAGCTGGGGACCAGTACTGGACAACTTTTCAGCTTAGTTGACCTTGACTAGTAGATAGCTGAAAGTCAAAATGTAATCTTTTCTCAATCAGTGAACATAACACACCTAATCTCTGTTACTGAGCAAAGAAGGTTCAGAGTTAAGCATTTTAGAATTAGTGTGTCAAATGAAGTACAAAGATGTGAGAGGCTATATGACAGAAAACTGTATTTTCTATGACATGTCTGCAATTCACATCATTGTGAGTCGACATGTTAGTCAACCCACATATCAACTCACTTTTACTCACTTTTTATAAAAGTCAGAGAGAGTGAAATTTTCAGCATGTAATAAGAAGGCTGAATGACATACAGTCATTACACTGATTAATCCATCTGAACTATCAAGCTCTGTCTGTCGTGGAAAACGCTGCATTTGGAAATGTTGGGAGCCTTTTGAGAACCTCAGAGTTAGAGTAAGGATGTACATTCTGTTGAAAAAATACAAGTAGACAACTTTTTGCAAAGCTAATGTGCTAACCACACTAATTGCTAATGCTAGACTTTATTTTTATACCATTTTTTTCTTTGAAGCAGTAAAGCATTGATTCAGAGTGACTACTCAGAAACAGAGCAGTCACAACACATGATTTGCATTGTGGCCTCTGTTAATAAAGTAAACAATTAAGATCTGTTAATGTGAAAGGCAAAAAAGAGATTATTTTTCAAGTTGTTCTTACAGATCTTTTATTGGATTAATCTTTAAAGACAATTTGTCAAAAATCGGCAATCAGCAAGTCAAAGCTTTATTAAAACCAAAGATCAAAAATCAGCTATAAAAATTTTGAATCAGCACTTCTACTTCAGCCACTGTAAACAAACTTTTTACTTGTTCATATAGAATTTTTACACTTGTCTATGCTGACTCAGTCCATTTTGGAAGTTGCTTACTTTATGTTCTTCTCTGTCTTTTATTTTGAACCTTTCAAAAAAAAACTGCTAACAAAGGGTAAAAGCAATAGAATCTTTCAGAAAAGCAAAGCTGTGAAATAAATCCAGTATAATGGCATATGCCTACAACAGAAAGAAGTATTGTTTTCTTTTCTCCTACCTGCCACATGAATCTTAAAAGCCAGCTTCTCAGTCCCGGCCTCACAGATGTACTCTCCAGCATCCTTCCTCTCTACACTGTCAATCATCAGCTGACGACTCTTGCCCTTTGACTCAGTATGTATGGTTTTGCTGGATTTCAGCAGCTTACCATCCTTGTACCATTTCACCTCTGTCTTTGCATCAGCAACCTCACAGCTCAGAGAGGCTTTCTGCGACAAAGTGGCTTTCACCTCCTTTTGGACAGACTCCTTGTTGAAGAAGACTGACTTAAGCTGGGTCTCTGTAAAAATAGTAATGGAAAACATCTTGAAGCTGCAACTTAGGTGTTTGAAACTTTGGTGTATAAAAAAACACCTTACCTTCAACATGCAACTTAAAGGCCAGCTTTTCAGACCCAGCCTCACAAATATACTCTCCTGCATCTTTTCTTTCCACGCTTTCAATCACCAGTTGGCGAATCTTGCCTTTTGATTCGGTGTGGATTGTTTTGGATGAAGTGAGCGGCTTACCATCTTTGTGCCATTTCACCTCTGTCTTGCTGTCAGCAACCTCACAACTCAGAGTGGCCTTCTGGGAAAGAGTGGCTTTCACTTCTTTCTGCACAGAATCCTTTTTGTAGAAGGCAGACTGGGCCTGCACGTCTGTGTGAAGTAGGAATATATGACTTTGTTATCAATAATCTACTTTTTAGTATCATTTCCTACAGTTTCTGTAAAATATGTTGACCATCTACGTGTCAGTTTAGCTCTGGAACCTACCTTCCACTTGGAGTTTGAAGGAAAGCTTTTCCGCACCAGCCTCACAGATGTACTCTCCAGCATCTTTCTTCTCCAGGCTCTCTATCACAACCTGCCGACTTCTGCCTTTTGACTCTGTATGTACCGTCTTACTAGAAGTGAGCAGCTTGCCATCTTTGTACCATTTAACCTCTGTCTTGGTATCAGACACCTCACAGCTAAGCGTAGCTTTCTGAGACACAGTGGCTTTGACATCCTTCTGGACCGACTCCTTGTTGAAGAAGGCTGACTGGGCCTCTGATTAAACAGTCATGAAAGAAAACATATCAGTAACTTCTCCTTAACAGTTTGATTTATATGTGCCAAACATTTTTACCTGCCACATTGATCTTAAAACTCATCCTTTCAGACCCAGTCTCACAGGTGTATTCTCCTGCATCTTTCTTCTCCACGCTGTCAATCACCAGTTGGCGGCTCTTGCCTTTTGATTCAGTTTGAACCGTTTTGCTGGAAGTCAGGAGTTTGCCATCTTTGTACCATTTCACCTCTGTCTTCATGTCCGCTACCTCACAGCTGAGGGTGGTTTTCTGTGAGAGAGTGGCTTTCACCTCCCTCTGTACTAACTCCTTGTTGCAGAAAGCAGACAGAGCCTCTGAAAGTAAAGCCAATAAAAAGTACAGTATTGGTATGAATAATAAATACAATTTCAAAAGACTAAAAACTCTTTTGAGTTAAAACTGAACAGTTCTTCTTTTTAACATCAACAAGTGATGGCCTTTAGAACATCATTACATGAAACCATTAAGATCTAATTCTGATACAACGTCTGTGTGGAACTAAAATTACTTTAGTTGGAAGGAGGGAAGGAAGGGATTTGAGCTCAGCAAACATCTGGTCTTACATGTCAAAACATCCTGATCAGGACAACTTCAATGATAACCACATTTCAAAGTAACTAGTTCAGCCTTCCTACCTGATACAGTTATCTTGAAGACCAGTTTATCCCCTCCAGCTTCACAGGTATACTCTCCAGCATCAGTCTTCTCGATGTTTTCAATCACCAGCTGACGGGTGCTCCCCTTGGCCTCCAAGCATATTCTCTTACTTGACTCCAGCAACTTTCCATCTTTGTACCATTTCACCTCCATCTTAGTGTCTGACACATCACAGCTAAGTGTTGATTTCTGGCTGAGGACGGCTTTGACATCCCTCTGAACTGACTCTTTATTGGAGAATGCAGCTACTGCTTGGGGTTCTGAGAATAAAACAAAATTATCTCAAATTTAAAGCACCTGCATGTCAACAATTTACATCATGTTACAAGCAGAAATATCTCTTTTACCTTTTATCTTGACATGGAATGTGACTTTATCAGCTGCTGTCTCACAAGAATAATATCCTTCATCATTTTTCTTGGCACTTTTAATGATAAGTTTCCTTTGGGTCCCTTTGGAGATGATAGTTGTTCTTTGGTCCTCACTAATTTCAACTTTATCTTTTTTCCATACAACAACAGCACTTGCAGAAGACACCTCACAGGTCAACTCAAGATCTCCTTTAAGGGATGATGACAATCCCATGGGGCCTCTGGCTTTATTGAGAAATTTGGCAGGCTCATCTAAGCAGAAGTAGAATAAAACAAAATTAATTCCAGTAATTGTAGTCGATAGTTACTAAAACAAAGCTTTTAACCCAGGATGTTATGTGTCCATTAGTGCAACGTTATAGCCATTTTAAAGTTCTAATTCACTTACCTTTCAGTGTCAGTTGAATTGACATCCTATCCTCGGATAAGACACACTCATAAAGACCCACATCTTCCTCTGTAACATTGTGAACCATCAGGATTCTCTTACGATCTCTTATAATGGATTCATACTTCTTCCCCATTTTCACCTCTCGTCCATTCTTCATCCAAGCCACCTGAAGTACCAAACAGTCCAGTTTACCAAAACACATTATCTAATTTTAAGATCCCTAACAGCACTCACAAAAACACTGAATTAGCCTTATCTTCCCCTTAGCACTGATCAGAATCCATACAGGATTCTGTATGGATTCCTGTATGGATATCCATACAGGATATCCTGTATCCTGTATGGATACAGGATTCTATATCAGAATCCATACAGGATTCTGATCAGTATAAAGTCACCACCTCATATAGTGTTCTGTATGCTGGCTAATAGTGTGATGACACATTTTTTCACCTGAGCTTGTTGGTCTCCTAGCACTGCACCTTCAGATTTAGCCTCTTGGCTGCTTCATGTTCTCCTTAGCCAACCTATTGGCTCAGAAGGCCATGCCTTGGTAAGTTTGCAGCTGTGCCTTTCTATTTTCAAATAATGAACTTGAAGTGCACTGAATGACATGTAAAAAACAAGGGCTATTGTTTTCTAACCCAATCCTGCTTTAAGCATCCTGCCTGGCGTGTCCTTGGTCTTCATAAAGCTGTTAGAAGCCTTCACTAAGAAGCTGTATATACAGAGAATTATTGGTAAGCTCTTTTATACTAACTAGTTGATATATTGGTTGCACTGGATTTTATTTTAGGGTATCATCGAACAGGGGGCTGATGACATTTGCACACCAGATCTTTCAAAGTTTTAGTTCTCCAAAATTTCTGTAATTTCACAGTCATGTTCTGCCTTCTGTTGGCTACATGACTAAATCTGAAAAGGTCTGAGGAGGAAGTGCAAGGCTCTGTAAGAGGATACAATACTTTCTTCAACAGGATTTATTTTTTAAATATGAAAACGGCCAAAGTGGTGAAAATAAGATGTTTTGCACACAAACCTGAGTTTCATAGTCTGACACTTCAGCACTCAGTTGAGCCGTCTCTTGGACGCTGCAGGTTACAACCTCTGGATGGTCGGACTTGTTGGTGAACCTGATAGGGGGTGCTATAACACATTTTTGTACTTGAAATGCATGACTGAGTAGAAAACAGAGCTTGAGAAAACATATTACTCTAATAAAAGCTTGGTGCAGAAAGTAATAATTTTTTTTTAAACGACATACCCTTCACAGATAGGATGCAACTGCTCTGAGAACCTCCACCCACAAACTTGATTTCGGTTCCATTCATTTCCATGGTCACGACTCGAATGAGCAATGTGTGAATGTTCTTAGATTTGGTGATAAGATATTCTGATCCACTCCGCAGGAGGCGTCCATTTAGGGACCAGAAGCCTGAACAAACAGCCGACAACTCCACAGAGATGGAGAATTCCTCTCCAGAGACTGCAGAGCTGTTCATCAGGCCCTTCCTGATTTCTGCAGTGGGTTCTGGATAAGAAAGACAAACAAAGTATTTTTAAAAAGCAAAACACAGAAAACAGATGCTTTTCAAAAAATATAAAAGACTTACCAAGGTAGAAGCTGCCAGGTACTTCCAGAAAGGGACTCTGGCCAAAATCATTTGTGGCAGAAATACGGAACTGGTAGCTAGCTTCCTCTGCAAAACTGCTTATGGTGATCTCTGTGGTTGTGAGGATTTCTCCAGCATTGCATCTCTGCCAGGTAGAAGCACCAACCTTCCTCCTCTCCACGATGTATCCTTTAATGGGTACGGGACGGTCACTGTCAGGGGGAGACCAATGAATGGTGATGGACGAGTCAGTCTTGTTCTGTACCACAGCATCAACTGGGGGATCAGGAGGATGCTTCCTGGGAGCTACAGTGGGGAAAACAAAAGTTGAAGATGTTCCTAGGCCTGCAATAAATTTTCATCTTCTCTTTTTTTCTTACATAACTACTGACAAGTATGAGTCCAAGGTTGTATGGGAACCTTTTGCCTACCATTATTTATGATAGTAACACTAATATTTCCCTTACAACATTGTTTATGTAGCATCAATCTGACATTAAGAATAGTATTTACATCTGATAAAAATTTTTTGAAGAAAACACAAAATTAAAACAATAGGATATATTAATTTAATTTATTACAATCTGTTCTACGTACATCCTACAAGTCAATTCACATGAAACTTAGACTAATAGAACTTGAAGTAACATGCTTAAAATGTCATATGATTCATACTTTTTAGCTCTTAGAAAAATGTTGTCTTTTACAACTCAAAAGTATACATTTTTAAACTCTTGAGAGTCCTTGTTTGGTGTGGGGGCCATAATGAACCTTAGTTTACTTATCCTTTTGAGTGCTGTTACCTCCATCATATCTCAATAGCTCACTATGTCTTCAGACATCTATTTATAAATGCATTATTTGTTTCATGTATATGTACATATATAGCGATTTTTTGGCATAGATATTAAAGCCATGACAAATTTGGTTTTAGGTTAGAATGGGGATGGAGGTATTAAAGTACATTGCAGGTAAGGGGCTCTTGGAATAGGTGGAGGTAGAAGTAGGTGCTCACCAAGGCCAACCTTTCAATATTTATTGCAATAACTGTCTCTCACTATGTTACACAATTTACCATGTATAAGAAAAGTCTTTAGAAATTATTTAACTCACCAGTGACAGAGAATCGTGTTGAAGTCTTACAATCTCCAGCCACAAAGGCCACCTCTCCAGAATCATTTGCCTGGCAGTCTTTAATTGTTAATGTGTACTGTCTAAGAACACAGGCAATTGAAGTACGAGAATCTTCCTTCAGTTTCTCGCCATTGCGAGTCCAATAGGCATCTGGACAAGGATGCTCCAGCTCAACACAAAAGATGACGGTGTCACTGACTGGAACGATGGTCCTCCGAGGAAGCTTCTTTGTGATATTACCTGGTACATGGGAGTAAGATTACAGATAATAATATTTTCTGCACAAAGAACAGCAAATATAAGAATTCATCTTAACTTTGTTAACCAGTGTGGTCACAACAGCAGCTGCACTTGAAAATGTTTTTATGAAACAAATGTCTTCAAAATTACACACAAGATGCCTGAAAATCCAAAGAGAACAGTTGCCCTACCCAGGACAGTGAGCTCAGCCACAGTGCGGCTGCCCTCTTTCATCTCGCAGATATAAACCCCATCGTCATTAGTGGTGACATTATGTATGGTAAGGCGACGTAGAGTCCCATCCTCGTCCAAGCGATATTTGGTGTTTTGCTCCAGCCTAGTTTCCTCCATAAACCAGTCGGTCTGAGTGGCGATGAGTGGCACCTCACACATGAGTGTGGCTGAGGTCTTTTCTTGTACCTCCACATCCTGAAGTTTCCTCTTGAATGGCACCTTTGGCTCTGACAAACAGAAAAACAGCAAAATCCGCAAATTTTTAAAATGACATAAAATGTTGTAAACTGCAGTGCAATCATTCTTTAGAAGGTAAGAAATTGCATGTTACGTAAAAGTGAAGGAAATTCCCGATTAAATGCAGTGCACTCCAAAATTATTGTTACTTCTTGCAAAGATGTGTAAAAATGCAACCAAATAAGTTTCAATTGAAGAGGTATAATGTCAGTAAAATTTTAGAAAAATAAAACTTTTAGAAAAGCATAAATCAAAGTATATTTGATTTATACTTTTTAAGATAATCAGATTGTCTGAACCCAGATACTTTTGTGTTCTGGTATGTCTGTGTTTTAGTCTGTTTTACATAATTTTCATCATATATGTTCTTATACTTATTTTATTTAATTGTTTTCTTTTCTTTTCTTTTAATCCTGTATGTTTTTATTTACCTTGCAAGCCACTTTTGTCAGTTATGTTGTTTTCAGACATGCTATAAAGCACAAATTGACATTCACAAAAAGGCTAATATCTTGCAGACACTTTTTAACATGGGAAAGACAGCAGAAAGCCTTACAAATTACAATTTTATTCTAAAGCCCAAATGTACTTATCAAAGTAAATAAGGGCTTCATGAACAAATAACATAAAATAGTACAATTCTTCTGAATAACTGAATATTTTTTTGATAAATATAGGCAACCTTTATTATGACTTTCATGGAAAAGAAATCGTTTGAAAACAGCACACCTCTCCATATATATCCATCGTTCCTCATCATCAGAGTGCATTAAGATTTTGAATCAACACAAACATATAATTTAATGACGTCATCCTCTGAGCCAATTTTCTTCCTGGAGGAAGTGTCTCTTGCAGTGGCCTAGGAAGTGTGAGTTAATCTGAGAAACTGTGAACTACTCATCACCAGTAGGAACTAGATGAAACACAACACCTACTTTCAAAGGGTCAAGATGAATATAACCATACAATTTATGGCCACTGACATTTAGGTAAATCTTAGGGGATAATACATTGATTTAAAATGGTAATTACAGTTATAGGTAGTGTATGGCATATTATAGCCCTTTTTAATGAGAAGCAAATGTGTGGTTATCTGCAGCTGAATGTGCTTATCAACAACTGGGATCTACAATTTTATCTATAATATGTGAACTTTAAGAAAAATCTATTTTTATCATTTTACTGTACATGTAGGTCTATGGTTCCCTAAACCGATGGGATGTGGGCTACCTTTAGTGCCCACATCCCACTAAAGGTAATTAAAGTTACCTTTAGTGCCCACATCCCATCGGTGTGGGCACTAAAGGTATTTTATTACTAAAATACTGAAAATACTAAAATTGTATATTTAAATAAATGTTGAACAAGTGCCAATATCCCTATTCATCTTCTGATGTCCAAACTTGGATATTATATGTATTGGCAGTCAGTAACATGGAATAAAACATTAAAAGAAAAATCTTGGTGTTTAACAGTTTTTGTTAAATTAAAATATTAAGTTGAAAAACAATAATTTTCTTACTCTTTTGGGGTCAAAAACAAATGAGTAGAAATTTCTTGGAATTTAAATTTTGCTGGATTTGTTTTCATATTTAAATATATAAAAATTATAAAAGGCTTGCTTTCTGATGGTCCACCCCTTTATCTCAACTTGTGCCAGCAAACTACCTCATAATATTATTAATTATACTTTGCAGAGGTGAGTGTTTCTCACACCCTGCTCACAATTTAATACAAATACACTATATTTTTCATGATGATAAAAGCAACAACAAAAAATGTCTTGTTTTTGTATTTTTTAGCTCTGGATTTTAATGCAGAAATCCAATTACCAAAACATGCATGAACTGAGATGACACTGGCACAGTTGTTAGTTCTGTTGCCTGGCAGCAAGAAAGTCCTTGGTTCAAGTCACGGCCTGTGCTCTATCTGCATGTTGTTCCTGTGGATGCTCAGGTTCTCACCAGGTACTTTGGTTTCAAAACATGACTTGACTTACTGGGCACTAATTTCCCTTTAAGTATGCATGCATGGCTGATTATAATTTGTGTGTCAGTGTTGGCCTGTGGTAGACTGTTGCACTGTCAAAGGGTATATACCCTGCCTCTCATCAAATGACTATCCTATGAGGATAAGCAGATGTAGACAACTTTTCCATTAATTTTCCCAACTACAATCTTTGGGATTTAACTTTAACACATAAATAGGCCAGATCCTAGAAATACAATGTCAAGGAATATTATTAGGGGTTTTTTTGTTTGTTTTTTTAACTTTGTCTTTTTATGGCATTCCCAAAGAAACAAGACAAGTCAAAGTCCTGCTGTATTACAGCTCTACAAAGCTCGTAAAGGTGATGGTACTTGGAAAGCTTAATATCCATTGAAGTTGTATTTGATACAAAAATGTAGGTAATGGAGCAGCATCTTTTTAAGATGTTGCTGACATAAAGAAGGGGTGGGCCAAGAGTAACCCAGGGGCCAGTGATGAGCCACATTTTTTGTTTTTAATTTATTTTACAGTTAACAGTATCGCACATCCTGTTAATCAAAAGCAAGAGTAATGACACATTTTACTTAGTCATTAAATTTAGCTAAATAAATCATGTCTTCAAAGAACGAGTGTGACTAAATGTAAAAATAGAATAAGACAATTTCCCGGCCAGGAAGCAGGCAAAAATACATTCAAAAAATTTCAACAAAATATCTTTTGCAATCAAATTTTTAAAAATAAAAATGTGGATATCACTGCATTAATGTGCATATAATATGTTTTCAACATCTAAGGTGGCTAAGGTGTATACAAATGTTTTTTGTTTAGTTTTTTTCTCAATGAGTGAACATTTTAAAACCTTACCTTTGACTGTAACCAGTACAGCACTGTAGGTCTGGCCGGCCATATTGGTGGCATTGCATGTATAGAGACCATTATCACTCTGCTTGCAGTACAGGATCTTGAGGATGAAGTTCTCAGCTTGATCCTCATAAATGACGTGCCTGCGACCCTCACTGATGTTAGTTCCGTCCTTCCTCCAGATAATGTGTGGTTTGGGGTGACCCGTCACAAAGCAGCTGAGTTTTGCATGTTTGCCCTCAGTAACAGTGCAAGTGCGGGTGAAAACACCTTTAGGTAGACTGGCCAGCGCAGACGCCCTCAGCTCCTGCTCCAGGCTCAGGGAACTCAGGGCATCGGTCATGTTGGCTTTGGAGAGGGAGCTGTTTTCCTCTGTGCGAAAGATGGAGATGTCCTTCTTCATTTCCTCTTTGCGCTTTTGCATGTGGGAGAGGAGAGAGGTACTCTTGTCTGCAGACATGTAGCGAGCATCCTGAGTATCCACCACAAGAGCTGCAGCAGCCTGGGAGCGGCCCACAGAGTTCTGGGCCCTGCAGATGTACGTGCCGCTGTCCAGGTTGCGCACACCTTGAATCTTTAAGGTGCTGCTTTCGCTGTCGGACATAATTTTGATGCGGTTTGTTTCACCTAGATAGCGCCCGTCCTTCTCCCACTCAAAGGTGGCCTCAGGGTGAGCCACAACCCGGCAGTGGAAAACAACTATCTCCTCCTAAAGCCACTCGTGTGGAAGTGGGCTTCACCATGAAAACTGGGGCCCTCTGAGACATCTCCATTTGGAGGGCCACCTTCAGGGTCACAGCAGCATAAGCTTCCCCGATGTTGTTTTTGGCTCGACACATATACTGACCACTGTCCTCCAGCGTGAGGTCATATATAGGTCAACCGGTAGATGTCTCCATCTTCCACAGTTTTAAAGCGGCCCCCAGACGAAAGCTTGAGCTTGTCCTTTTCCCAGGTGATTACTGGAGTTGGCTTGCCAACAACAGTGCAGCTGAGTGTAGCATCCTTGCCCACACCCACTGTGAAGGCTTTAGGGCGGGTGAGAAACCTGGGGGCTCCTCCAAACAGGTTTTGATCCATTCTTACTTCTGTGATGAATAAAGCAAATAAAGATACATTAATACAGCTACAACAAACAGTAATAAAGGAGTAATCTAAGGACAACTTGATTTAAATGTGACAACTAAATAACGGGGTCAAAGAGTAAATATAGTAACATGGAAAAAATTATTTACAAATACATTTTTCACACAGAACTGATTTTCTTCTACTTCTTGACCCAACCATCACTGCAACTTCCTTGAAAACAAGCAAAGTGTGATGAACACACAAGTAGTGAACAAATGAAAAATATGCAAAAAAAAATAGCTGTCTACAGAAGATGACCAGCAGCTGACAGTAAGAAGTAGAAATATGACTGAAGATCTTTTGCAGCATCTTTCAATTACTTAACTTGCTGAATGTCAATTTCTGATCTTTTGTCAGGAATTGGCTTGTTCGTGTTAAAATTAGTGGTATTAATCAATGATTAACTTAGTGACAGCACTAATTTCAGCACTAATCATTATGCTTAACTTTCTCAGCTTGAAATATAAATATGCACTTTTTAAAAACAAAATAAAATATTTTGTTGTCTCAAACCAAGCATGTCTGAAGATTTTCAGTTTTTCAGGTTTTCATAGCCAGCAAGGTTTCAAAGAAGTCATTTTTGTTTCAAACATAAATGTAGTAATGCTAACTATAAACTTGCTGTGCTTCGATGGCAGCAATTTATTGTTGCAATATGCACATACCATCTTGGTTTATCCAAACTTCCATCGGGGTGTTTTTCAAAGTGAAATTTACTGCTGAGCACAGTTTGACACTCTTCACTCATCTTTTCTCTTACGTTTGCGACTTCACTGAGTGGAGCAGTGTACCGCTCTCATGGGTGCCACCAGGAATCTTGGGCCCCATAACAGGAAATTAAATTGGGCCCTCCCTTCGCAGCTCCTGTTACAATTTCTTGAGTCCATCTGTCCCATCAAAAGCGTCACAATTTTAAAGGCTTGCAACTGCCTTGCTTTCATTGGACTGCAACTGCCAGTCCAATACTGACACTACCACAATATTTACTGCTAGTGAATTTTATATGCAACAATCTGCATACTGCATGCAAATAGGTTGCTTAATTGTTTTTTTAATTATTAGTTTTAGCTCATTGAAATGTCTCTCCCCACCAGCAAGTCACAGGCAACGTGCAAAATATACATGAGGAAATCCAGAGTTCTCAAAAAATGCTATGTTGATGTATTTTGTTCAAGCGGCAGAATATAACTTTAATAAAAAATATGCTTTTTCCACATTTGTTAAAGCTGTCACCATGTCGTGAGTTTGATATGATGCAGATAATCTGTGAAAAGATCAATCTCCTCCACCTCCTCCCTGAGCTGCTACTGCTGTCTAAAGAAATACACTGTTCAGGCCAAAAACAACCAATCAGAACCAGGAGAACAGTCTTAGCCCTGTCAATCAACCTCATTCACTCACTGCTAAGTGTTCACTGGGACAGAGAGGACGGGTTATGCTGTTATCGGGGCTAGAGCTGCTGCTGCCTAACTCATCTGTTGTTAAGTGTGGTAGGAAGTATAGGTACAAGTTAGATATATGAATATGTTGTTAAATTCTTTCCTTCGTTCATTGCTATTGAAATGGAGGCAAACAGTAATCTGTAGCTAAGCTAACTAAGCTAAATGGTTGACAATCTCGCACATTCTACCCACCGCTCTTGGAGAAAAACTGGGCTATAAATTGACACTCTTGTCTTTTTTCTAATCTTTCTTTTTGAAACCCTGACTATATTATTTTTCTTGGCGGCACAGTAACTGCTTCTGTTGTTCTTGTCTTCCACTGTCTGGCGCTGAACACCGTCACCGTCAAGCGCGCTAAGCAGGAACGAACCATTTCATTCAGATCCAGGGGGCTGTTCGGGGCAAATATAAATGTGTGCTTTTTGGTCTGGGAGTGGTAACATTTATTTTTTACTGCTAAAACATTTTTAAAAACACCATATGATTAATTTTGTAATTGACAGGGCCCCCAATTTTTTTTCTATTTCTATTTTTTCTTATCTGTATGATAAGACCAAAAATTGTGGGGCCCCCTGTCGGTCAGGGGCCCTTGGAATTGTCCTAACTTCACCGCTCTGCTGTGCAAAATAATTCCCCGCGGGAGAGAGGCTTTTAGGTCAAAATACGGATAACGTGTTAACATTGACAGTCCTAGTTAAAATACAGTTGCGTTGTGCTAGAATTTTATTACCCTCCATCTACATTTTGCCATGGCCCACCAGACTAGCGGCGGCAACACCTGGTGGAATTGTGCATTTGCTGAGTTTATCATACCAACTACAACACTCCTGCGTACAGTTGTACATGGTATCATTGGAAGAAGGCACTGGAGAAGCACTATGACGTGTTGAAAGGGGAGTGTGGAAAAGGTTGGAGCTTTTTAAAAACAGGTATATTTCAATACATCAGATATGGCTATAATGTTGTAAAGTTATTTTTTAAATATACTACAGCATTTTCATAAAAATGTTATAAAATGGCACTATGTGCCTGAAAAATCATAATACATCCCCTTTCTTGTGATTGTGTTTAGTTGTGCCTCTTTGGTAAAACATTACAAAGTAATTTTTTAAATTTTACTCTTTTTTTTTTTTTACTTTAAAATACAACTGTTACTGGAATCATTAGATTCCAGTAACAGTTCAATTCATTTTATTTTTTTAATGAATTGGCCCTAGCTATATATATATACAGTATATATATATATATATATATATATATATATATATATATATATATATATATATATACAGTATATATATATATATATATATATAAGTAAAGTAAAGGCACTGTGCCCAATACGTTTTCAATGTGGACGATGTTAATTAAGGAAGTAAATTTAAGTTTAGTTATTTATTTTTGGTGTCAATGAGGTGTTTAAAATTAAGTTGGGTACAGTACTGTGATGTAAGAAGCTATTTTTAAGGAAAGTATTTTTTACTTTGTGACTCTCCTGTGGCTCATTCAGCTCAGAGAAATCAAGCAAGACCTTTTAACAGGAAGTTTGTTGCTCTGTTTTATCCTTTGGCATTTTAGTATTTGGTCTTTTCATTTTCCTCTGGGATGAATGAAGTATTTTTGAATTTAATTTAATTGAACCTCAGTCTGTCATGGAACAAGATTGATTTTGAAATATCAGCAGGTGTTGCAAACAGTAATTGTATAAAACAATTAACAAAACTAAACATATGATATGATACATCATTATTCATATTAAAGTCACGGAATAAATTCTTAATCAAAGCCAAATGAAACATCTCACATTTTACAATTTTCTATGTGAACTCTACATTATTATTATTATTATTGTTTTATGCAATGAAAAAAGACATAAAACTAGAATTGAGATTGGTATATTTATAGCTGGCAGCTCCTGTAACATTATACAGTCTCCTGTTCTTCTGCACACATTCATTAAGCCAACCACATAAATCCACGCAGCCTGTTCAATAGTTTAATACCACAACAACAACTGAATTCCCATATAACAAGGTCATACAGAAAAAATAGGTGCCTTTCAAAGGCCTCCATTTGCCAGCTTTGTCACCTCTGTTGCTCGGACCGCCTGTCCCAAAAATAACCTCAGCTGTCAGAGCCCATCTCTGCACATTGCCATTTGTAGAAACGAAGTGCTCTTTGATAAAGCTCCTACTTCGGAAACATGCTTTATTTCTAGAACAGTCCATTTTCTCTCTGCCAGTGAGCACAAAGGTTATAACAATAGACTTAAATAAACAAAGTGAGGTAGACATAAATTTCTAAAACTGGTTCTTAAGTACAAAAAGTGACATAAACAAACAAATACTGGAAGTTGTAGCTAGAGCTAACTTTAATAACACAGTGATAGAAAATTAAATTAGAAGTCTTAAAAGTGACATCACTTTAAACTGATACATTATTTACCTTTGAGTCTTCAACCTCTCAGGTAAATCAGCAGCTGAGTCATGTGACTATTGGCTGTTACTAAAATTTCCAGATTAAGGACCAGCTCCGAGTTTAGTAATCCCACCCAAAAAAGTTTTGGTCTTCTTTGTGCACAAATATCCCTGAAATGATAGTAAATCCAGAAAGATGGAAAGTCCCCCAGTCTCCTGTGGTGGGCGGTTGACTAGACTCCTTTTTCTTTTCTTCTCTGAGAGCTCATGATGCCAAATAGCTGACGTTCCGAGTTTGGCGCAGCCTCCTTTCCAAAATAGATCCTGTCATTTGCAGGGAAGATAGGAGATAGGCCTCTGTTGGACAGGCCGGGTAACGGAGACACGGACACTGGCCTTGTGGCTGGTCACTGCTGCTAGCTACACTCAGTTGAACAAAAATAAATAAATAAAAGACAGAAAATAATGAGGAAGAAACATGCTTTTTACCTTCAGGGAGGAATCTTTATGACCAGA
Source organism: Xiphophorus hellerii (assembly GCF_003331165.1). Classification (NCBI taxonomy): domain Eukaryota; kingdom Metazoa; phylum Chordata; class Actinopteri; order Cyprinodontiformes; family Poeciliidae; genus Xiphophorus; species Xiphophorus hellerii. The sequence continues at coordinate 18,343,068 of NC_045677.1, read as the reverse complement.
TTTAGAAAGCTGTGGGGCCCTAGGCTGGGACCTGTCTTAGTGCCCCACCCATAAGAATTTCTGTTTCGAACCACAGCAGATTGATTTGTAAGGTGTAAATTGTAAACACTTGTTGAGGTTTGGCAAAGGCTATCATTTAAAAAAAAATAAATGTTTGTTACGGTCACCCAGTGCCAGACCTGACCTTTATTGGTTTTGTGGGGGGGGTTGTAACAATGTTACATTATATAATGTTTAAAATGGAAAAGATAATTTAATATTTCATTGTTTAGTTTGTTTTATTCCAGAGGTCTAGCAATATTAAGTAAATAATAATAAAAACAGAATTTCTGACTAAAGATAAAAATATTTGTGTCAAGACATTTCCCATACTATTTCCCATTGTAACAATGTTACATTATATAATGTTTAAAATGGAAAAGATAATTTAATATTTCATTGTTTAGTTTGTTTTATTCCAGAGGTCTAGCAATATTAAGTAAATAATAATAAAAACAGAATTTCTGACTAAAGATAAAAATATTTGTGTCAAGACATTTCCCATACTATGAACCAACTGATTGATTTGATTACCAAATCAGTTTGCATATGGGTTTTGCTCACACTGGGTGGCTATTAAGTGGGACAAGGCTCAACATATGCTTTTTGTATCAGAACTTCTTGCATTGACTAAAAGAACCCAATTAAATAACTAATTTTTGGAATCTTAGCTGGCTCTAGAACGTGTAGGACCAATCTTAGGTTTTACCTTTCAGACGAGGCCATACACATTTAGGCAAAACTGTGATTGTGGCTTCTAGTTATATTGATTCATGTTGACAGTAAATCAAAGCTCTTTTCACTGGTTAATACTAATTAGATACTCAGTACAATTGGTTTATTGTTGTGTTTTGATTCAATGAAGTTAAAAACAAAAAGAAACTTCAGATTTTTATTAGTTTGCACCAGCTTTCCTCTGTTCAGTGTCAAGGGCAAATGATAATAATAAAATCAACAAAAATGTGACATTTTTTGTTGATACAAATGTGTCTTCTATCTCCTGTTTTTAGATACAATACAATATATCTTATAATGAATATTCTAAAAAAAGGGGTCAAGACTAAATCAACATATTAGGTATGCGACTAAGTAAACAATTGACAATGTACAGTGAAGGTGGTAATAGTATTTTCTTATTAACTTGTTATTAATCTGAATGTGTGACTGCCTCCATAGGAGCTGTTATTTTGAGGTACAAATAAAGAAAAAAGGTAGTCTTCAATCATTCCACTAACTTTGCACAATGCTTAGCACTGACTGCATCAAAACAGACACAAATCATGACGCGACCACCACCATGCTTGACAGCTGGTATAGCATTTTCTCAGCCGTCAGCATGATGTTTTGAATCTTGCTTTGAAACCTCAGAATATTCTCCTGGCCATTGTAGCTACACTGCTCCATTGTCACTGACTCCTGTTTTTACAGCCTGATTCTCAGTTGCTGAAAATTTACTGATATAATTGTGTCATTGCATAGAGGTTGTGGCATGTTGTTTTCCCACAGCTACTACTGTGACAGCTGCAACTTAAGCATCTGACCTTTTATTAAAATATGACCTCATACTGACTAAGTGCCCCAATTAATAAATTTTACTGGTTTCTAATCTGTAACATTTTTAACATGACAAAATCACACAAAAATTGTTCCACAAACCTAAGATTGTAGTATTTTAAAATGCTCACAAATAACCTCTCTCCCATCAGAGTAAAAATTAGGTCTCATTTGCCTGGATGATTCATTTTAAATCCCTGATCAAGGATTGATTTATGACTTCCAGTGTGGGACCCTATTCCTTTGCTTCTGTGGTATTTTCTTAGTCTTTGACTGTGGGCTTCCCCCTCCCAGTTCCAATGACTGACAGCAGCAGGCCTCCTGAACCCTCATTTAACCTCTTCGAAACTCTAGCAGACACTAATCCGCTATTGCTGCTTGTCTCTGCCTCATCCTGTTCTGTTCACTGTCTTTGGTTTCCATACCGCAGGAAGAACATAGAGGAGCTGCCAGATCTGATCAATGACTCTATAGCTGTTGAAAGCTTTTAGGTTATTCGCATGTCGTCATGCAGAGGTGTAAAATAGAAAATGATTTATGAGAGCTTGAGTTATCCTATCCTAAATTTGTGACAAGATTTTTTTACCCCAAAATTCCAGCAGCCTGGCATGATATATGGTATATTTTCAGAGCCATTGGTAGATGCTTAACGCTTACTGTTCAACACACCAGGGAATGAAACTACCACACAGTGCCTATTTCTGCATTAAAGTATTTCTTTCTGATGAGTGGAGGAGCAAAAATTAGATGCAATGTATGCCTTCCAGTGTGAACTGCATGGACCTTTATCTGACCTCCCAGTCATTTGAAAGACAAAGGTCATGGATGTATCATGTTCACAGACCCAAACATTCATGTTACCTCCAAAACATTTGCATACCAGGTGAAAGTCGAGGCAAATGTTATTGTAAGAACAGCAGATGGCGCACCTGTCCTCCAGAAGTAAAAGGTGTTGGAGGAAAAAGCAGTTGGCTGTTTATTCATGCATATTTAGAATCCAGGCATGTATCAAGGGAGAAATGCAACAAGATGGCTGTAAAACAATTTATTTAAAATATCCTGCAATAAAATCTTCACAAAATTCTGTAGATCAGCAGAATTGAGATACAAATAATTGGACTTATGTGAAAATGTCAAAAACCTTTTATGAAAAGCCTGAAACGTGCAAATAAGCTTTAGTTTCTTTTTAGTTACTGGAGAAGTCAAAGACTGAGGCCAAGTTTATAATGAGAATGTCACTCTTGACATTGTATTCAGGATATAGTGCACAGAAAATAAAGTGGGAATTTATAGACCTGCAAGGCCCATGCAGTTTCTCCAAGGTACTTCTTGCATAATCCTTTGCTGCACTGCATTAATATTTATCATACACCCCCAGAACCAGATGCAGAGAAAGGTTGTGGGCACCCTTGGAAAAGAAGTGCAAAAAGTAATTGTGGTTGCATATTCTGACTCTGGATTTTTTGAGAAAAACCCACCTTTAATTTGAAAACTTCAATCTGTTCACTGAGAGAAAAGATCCCCTGTCAGAAAGTAACCATTTTTATAAGTACAATTATAAGTATCCCTAACAATACCTCAAAAATAAATATCAAAATATATTTTTAGAAATTATACTTTACTTATTTATGTTAAGCAGACTTTATAAAAACATTCTGTTTATGTGGAGGAAGAATGTGACAGGACACAGCATTCTCTTTCTTTCACTAAGGTGAAGAAAGAATAATAATTATCTAGCCATCACACAGATAACTTCAGCAAAAAGTGGCATGTTGGAGTCAAAAAGTCCTCATGAGAGATTCAGATCTTATCTACATTCCAACTGTTAGCCTGGGAACTGCTGCCAGAGAAAAAACCCCTCTCTTTCACAAATGTACTGTAAACATATAGATATTGCAAAACACTATCTGTAACTGTTCCCAAGTTGGTAGAGACTAAACCTGAGCATTTTAGACAGTTTTAGTGTGAAGCAAATGAGTGGAAAGGCAGTTTATGTTTAATGTTAAGCAGGGTGTTGGATTTTTTCTCTCCAAAATAAAAAAAGAAAGATACATTTATTGCAAGTCTTTTCACAGATCTTCACCAGGGTGTCTACCAATTTCTTCTGATATGTACTGTATATAGTTTTTATAGAAATCTGTATTTATCATATATGCTTTTTGAGATCTGCTTTTCATAAACAGCAACATTTACTCTTTAAAGAAACTTGAATAATAATACATCTAATATCTGTTTGGAGTTGAGAAAGTCCTCTCCCCCTAGTGAATTAAAAATGTTTCATGAAAAGCTTCATTGACACCCTCAGACAAAAGTCCAGGACATGTCTAATTTTAACCAAGGATATTTTCTAGGCTCAATTTAGTAACCACGAATGAACAAAAATCTCAACAGAGAAAATTGAGAGCTTTTGTTTATTTCAAGAACACATTTCAACACACATCACACACACATCAAATGATTAAATACACTCAAAATAGGATTTATCAGTCTCTACTCACAAACAGGGAACATGTATAGTAAAGCTGTGCAGAAAACAAATTATTTTGGCATGTTTCCTTTGTCAGATAACGCCTAATTTACAGAACAAAACCAAACTTTGTAAGAAACAAACAAACAAAAACTATTTGCAAGCATAATATTCATCATCTCTGAATAGCACCTTGTTCCAGTCTCTGCAATATTTTGACTGGTGAGTAGTTGATAAGAAAGGATGGTATGGGGTTTGTCCATTAGGTCAAACAAAAGACAAAGTCCTGCCTCTGTTGGTTATATAAACCCAAACACCATGACAGGAAGCAGCGTCCTGGAGATAGAAAAGACTGACTGACATGAGGGCTAATCGTACGAGCAACACCCACAACTTACTTGATGCTATATCCACATATGAGCTGCTCATCAGAAAATACTGTACATTATGTGTGCTGCTAAGTCTATAAAAGTAGATTTGTTGGTTTAGATGGCATGGCTTTCTAAAAGAGCAAATGCTAATCTGTAACACTAAGGCACTGCTTATGATATAAATGGCCAACAATAAACGGAGATTGTATGAACTCTGTGCACACAAATCAGCTCCAGAGTGTCTTCTACACAAAAGTTACGACATGTGAAAATTACATCTCAAAATTCGCTTTCAATGCAAAACACAAGCAGGTGCATATTTAGAGTGACCTAATTTGGTTGGAGAACGGTATTTTCCTTCTTGTCGGGAAATTACAATACATCTCATGCTGAGGCTTCATGCAAGAACCACCATTGCTTTAACATCATGCAGGTGGCCGTGTTGTTTTATGATACTAATAAAATCTGAATAAATGACTTACCACCTAGTAGGGATGGGGAAATTTTTTTATTGTTAAATTATTTGTCTAAAAACAAATCTTGTTTTTTTCTATATACGTAACATGTATGCTTTTAACTTTTAAATATTTGGGTAACAAAAGTAATACATATTCTTAAAGCCAATACCTGATGTTGCCAGTACAGTCTATATTTTTTTGAGAATACTTTGAAACAGCAATGTTGGAGAGCATCTGTAAACATCATAATAAAAGGTTAAAACCCAGCCCCTTTTGATGACATTTCATATTTATGTAACAACTCCGGGAAGACCAATATTAATAAAAAATTTACCTAACACAGATTTGCAAAGCAAAATGCCCCAATTATTAAAAAAATATTAAAGCTCATCTTATCTGCTTAGTAAATATAGAAAGAAAATCTAATTATTACAATTTATATATGGAATTAAATTCTGAAAGTAGTTTATGCATTTGTGCAGAGATATTGACTGTAGCCTAAATTCATCACTGCCATCGAGGTAATACAGAGAACTGGTTTTTAGATACTTGTTTTAGCATATAAATAAGCAATAAACTGACCTAACAGGCATCACCTGTCTGCTGTGGGATTTTAATTGCAAGAATACTTAATGCTCATTTCATAAGAAAAAACCAAAAGTCCTTAAACATCTGAACTAGTAATACTAAGCAAAATGTGGATTTAGGCCCATTAAACATGGAAAACAGCATGAAATTATGTCAATGAAGTCTGTAGATGTTTTATATTCAGATATTAAAAGTATTGTAGTCAGCTTTTCAATAAATAAATACTTGGCAGCTCTTTAGTAAATTGATCTGGTATTTGTAAAAAAAAAAAAAGACCTATTAAAGGATGAGTTATACACAGTCTATTTACATGTCACAAGGGTAAAAAAAAAAACATATTGAAATGTTGTACTTTTCAGATGGTCAAGTTGTAGCATAGATGTACACGCCATTCTGAAAACCCTTGTGATGCGCAAGTATTTGGAGAATTTGTGCAGAAACAAGCACAGCCGAAGTTATGAGGTTTTTTAACGTCACCATAAAATTGCTTACATCCAATACCACGCAGACTCTACACGTCCAAATGAACTTTGTACAAGTTAATGATAAAACCATGATAAAAAGGATGGAAGACATATGGAATCCCTGATGCCATAGACTCCCTGATATGACACGATGAGGTGTAGAGGTGCGAAAACAGTGGTTATTCATCGGCAGACCCTTCCCACTACATGATGTTTTAAAGGTCTGCACTAAACTCTTCATGAAGGTCATTTAAGGCCACAATGTTCAGCGAAGAAAGAAAATGTAAACACTATAAAAAAGAGAGAAATTATTAGAGAAATATAGTCTTTCACGTTACAGCTCCACAGATCATATTATAGGGTTGAAATTGGATCATGTACCTTATGACAAAGGCACCTTATGAACTGCGTGGTGTGGCCTTTTTTGGAGAAGATCCACTGTTAATCTCCTGATCATCTTCATCCTCTTCTTCTTCCTCTTTCCAGCCACCAAGTTGAGCAGGGGCTGGCATGGAAATGTTGGAACTATGAGAGCTATGAGCATGAAAACCTGAAAAAAAGAACATTAGACGATTAGAGTAGAATTTATATATATATAAAGTGTGGGGAAATTTGTTTTCTATTTTTTTTTTTCAACTGAAATGTATGATTTAATAACTTGAATGAGTTTTACAAAAGATAATCAGAACAAAACCACATTTAAAATTAGAGGAATTATTTAAGAAAACCACAACAAACTTATTCTTTATACTTTTTAAATTAAAAGGTAACCTTAAAATTTAATTTTACTGACACCAAGAGTTAGAACACTTACACAGGAAGGTATTTAAATAGCATTATGACAATTTTTGCTTATATTTGTCAATAATAATAAAAAAACTCCACTGGCTATTGTTTGCAAATGACGTTAAAGCAATAGTGTCTCTCTTCAAAGAGCTCCACTGAATTTAAATGACTAGCTGTGATAATTAGCTCTGGATAATTAGCTTAAATCGCTGTTGGGCTGTCTACTTGTGAAGTCGTGGGTTTGATTCCATCTTCCTATAGCTCTATGTCGATTTGTCCCTAGACAAAACACTTAACTACAAGTTACCTACTGAGCTGAGTGACTATACATGTTTGTGAGCTTGAGTTTAAAAATGTATGAGTATATTTTAAACCCAGGGAAACAAACCAGGTACATATACTTTGAGAATTGTAGTTTCTGTATATAGTGTGCCTGCTATACCGCTAAGCCATGTGATTCCCCCCCCCCCCTTTTAAGTAAATGCTTAAAGTTTTCCTGCCTCTGTAACTGTTTCAACAATGGAAAGTGTTGTTATTACTGCAGCCTGGTATTACTCAGGTATAGTGTGTTCACAAATCAGAAACAAATCAGATTTTTGAGTTTCTGACCGTCCAGCCACCAGTCAATATTAGCTGAAAAATCTGAATAATATTGGTCACCAGCTGATTCCTCAAAAACAGCAGATCACCTGTGTTTGTGTGAAGATCTCTCATTGGCACTGAACTCTGCCAGTGTCCTGAGGTCCTCTGTGGATGGGAGGTCTGCTGATGGAGCTACACAGACAAACACTTGTTATGAGTACAATAAAAATAAAAAAAATAAGCAATGGATCAACATTTAAATCTCATAACTGAAAGCTGGGCTCCTTGAGGGACTGATTTCCATCGTTAATAATTCAACCTGAGCTTTACATTTGAACCTACAACAGAGTAAAAGTTGTGTTCAGAAATTTACCTCATGCATATAAATGGCATGAAGGCTCATCTCTGCTGAGGCAAACTCTGAGTGCAGTGCATTGCTCCGGATGCGAGAGTCGCTGTTAGACATGCTGTAAAAGAGGAGCAGAACTGATGTTGAATTTGTGCTTCTCTGCAACATTAGATCTCAGGTCTTAAAAGTACCTGTTAATGACGGTGCGGTCACTGCGGTACATGGTGGCCTCAGGGTAAACGGAGGAGGGCAAAAGGACATGGGGTCGGCTTCGGCTTGGATGTGCATGATGAGAGGTGGACAAAGAGGCCAGGACACTGGCTGCGGCAGATGCAGCAGAGCTGGGCGGGACGAAACGATGGTCTCGCCCTTGTAGTCCGGATGCAGTGAGGATGGGGTGGGCCAGGACGCTGGCTACAAGACTTTCAGGCTAGAAGTGGCCACATACATGAAAAAGTTTTAAGAACAACCGATTATGTTTTGGATGTTACGTGAATCACATCAAGATCAGGCTTCCTACCCCGGTGCCAGACTCGTTGGAGTGCAGCGAGGTGCACAGAGGGGCCTCTGAGAGCAACAACTGTGTTGAAGGCCCACCCTGTGCATCATGCTGCACCTTCTCCTTTAAGTGGCTGATGAACAGCGAGCTCTCCTGAGGCGGCTGCCAGCGGGGGTTCTTTAAGGTGAAATGCATGAGGGACAACTCAGTCTTGCCGTTCTCAGCCTGTTGATATACAGAAGCCTCCGTCTGGCCATCTGACATCCACTGCAAAAATAGAAGCATGAACAAATAAAGCAAAGGCATTATTATTGTTCTCCTGAATATACTGGTCTCAGTCCTGCCATGTAAGTTTAATAAATCTTACTGTTGGGTTTCCATGCCGCCTAATATCCATCTGAGCAAAGGAGCAGATATCCCCAACTCCAACGACTTCCACAGTGAAGTTCCTAAAGAAGTCGATGATTTCTAGGGATTTGTTTCTCAGGAGGAATATGAGAATGAAGGGAGTAACAATAGGGCTTAGAAGTTCCTCCAAAATGAATACCTAAGGTAAACACAGAGACAGATTAATTCTCCCCAAAAAACGCATCATGGCATCATTTCAGACTGAATAATCCGATGATAAATTGTAGGCAACAAGCAATAAAAACAATCTAGTTCAATTTAGAAGAAGCTAATGTTTTCCTATCTACTAATATGCTGTTCTCCCCTACCGCTTTGTATTGGAACAGCTGTGCCACCTCGTCACGGGTCTCGCTCTTGTTTGCGTTCCCCCTCCAGTGATCTGGCATGTAGTGGATATGAGCCAACACGCACTGCAGAAGCTGCTCCGGACACCAAACCATATGTTCATCCGGGATGAAAGACCTTGTGCAAAACAGGCACAAAAATGGTAAAATAGCTGATCTGAAAAACATTGTTTTTTTTTACACATGTATTCATATTTTTACATTATAAGCAAAATCTTCAGTGTATCATACTGAGATTTTATGTAATAGACCAATACAAAGTAGAGCAGTATTGTGAAAAGGGAGAAAAATGGGACATGGCTTTCTTTTTTACTTTTTTTTAGATTAACATCTAAAAATTCTGGTGTGCATTGTTATTCTGCCCTTATGTCATTCCCTTGCAGAACCATCTTTCATTGTGATTAAATCAGTAAGCATGCCTTTACAAGATATGAACATCCACAAAATAACAATAATAAAAAAATAACCATTTTGTGTAAAAAAGTTCAAGCTCAATCAGATTGAATGGAGTACATCTACGAACAGCAATTCTCAAGTCTTCCTAACTGGATTTAGTTCTAGATGCTTCTAAGAGATTATTACTCTTTGCTATAAACCCATCCATTGTTGTTCTGGGTGCATTTTCCTTCTGGAAGCTGAGTCTCTCTTCTAGATAGAAAAGCATCCCCACACTATGATGCTCCCACCACCATCTTTTCATCTTGGGCATGGAGTGTGGTGTTACCCTTCAGTCCCACAGCACAGAACAGAACTTAGTGGGCTGTTGATATTCTGCTGTATATCCTACAACTCTATCTCTGAGTTATCTTGTCTGTTTCTTTTTCTTAATGTTGTCTTTTGTTTCTTTATTCAAGTAAATTACACAACGGTGGACTCTACCGGCTGCCTGATTAATTTAGTTCATCAGGCAGCTGGTTGAACTGGATTTTATTTGGCGTTCTTAAAGTCAATTGAAATTAAAGCTACCCTTCTCAGATTTTTATTCATAACAGTTTTGCTTTTCACTTCATCATGTCTATCTGTCATTTGAAATCCCAATAAAGTAAACTGGTTTGTGGTTGTAACATGACAAAATATAAAAGGTTTAAGAAGAAAGAATATTTCTGCAAGTCAATATATCAGTTTTATATCTAAATTACCAAATTTTTATGACTAATTACAGTAGACATCTGACCGGTGGCATCAATAGTCTACAAGAGCATTATGTGCATTTAAGTATATTATACAAAATATGTAATTACATCTTCTATTCTGTATAAATGATATAAATACCAAGTGATTTTGAATCTCTTTTACCAAGTTCTATGTCTGGCAGAGATTCTGCACATTTTACATCCATAACTAAAAAGAAATGGCAACAACTTACCTGGTTATAGTGATAACTACACCCAGCACAGTGATAGCGGTCAGAATGTGCTGCACTGTAAGAACGTCCTCATCATAGACAGTCAGTGCAATGAGAACAGCCAGCACCGACCCTGAGAAAAAAGCAACATTCTTGGCGAGAACAGCCAGGAGCGGCGACGTGAAGGAGTTCATGTATTTTGAAGTGGGTTTGTAGCCACGACCCAATCGTCCATGCAGCTCGTGGTTCAGCTCGTTGAAGTGCCGCAGGTATAAACGGCCGTAGAGGGACCAGCGGCGTGCGCCCAAACTTCCAGGCTCCCTGCGGATCACTTCAGTATAACTGAAGAAAGCGTAAAGCACCTGCCACACCAGGATGAAAGGACACAGCAGCAAATTGGCCAAGCCTATCAGCAGGATCACTCTGCTCAGCTTTTGAGCCAGCTCAAGGCGATTTCCACTGCGCTTGTACTTAGGGTGCAGGTTCCATTTGTTCTGAAACAGAGAGCCGGGACCCCAGAAAAGGATGAGCTCAAAGTTGTACTTGAGGCCTTGGGTTAAGAAGACCACATTGCCCAGCAGGGGGAGCTGCAGATGAACTGGCAGCAGCGATTTGTTTATCATGGCCACCATGTAGTTCTTGAAACGCAGGATGCGGTGATATATGTCAAGTTCTGTCAGCTCTTTCTTGTGAATGCACATTTGCTGTTCCCTCTGCAAACTGATGAGCCGATCCTGGACTTCCTGCCACGTAAAGTTGCATAGTTCATCCTGATAAGAAGAAGGAAGGGGGGAAACAAACAAAAAAAACTGATGAGAACAACAACAAATTGCTTGTTTGCTGTATCAAATCTTAATTTAGATCACTAGGTAGAGCATATACCATTTTAATCTTCAGTGCTTTGATGTAAAACTGCCTGATCTCCCAGTAGCTCAAAATGTTGCAGAAGACTTTGATAAGTCGGTAGATCCAGAAGGTGGCAGCCATTATCAGAAGGAATATGATCCAGCTGTTGTCTTGTATCCTAAAAGAAAATAAAAATCCCTTTCTGACTCCCAGGCTTCACATTTTTACATCAAAGATCTGTTTTTACATTAAAATGTAAATCTAGGGACATGTAAAAAATGAGAAGTTATCTGTAAAAAAAAATAAACAAATTGCAAAGAAAAGGATTAAAATGGCAAAAGAAGTGCTAAACACAGAGGCTTACAGTTGCAGGTTGGTGTTGCCTTCACCCTGTATTGGCATCACATCAATACAGGGTGTGTATCTGACCCATACATCACATATCAGAGCTGATCAACACAAAGTTGGCTGATTCCAATCTGAACTATTTGGTGCATGTTGAAAGAAAAAAAACTCTCTTATTTTTACACAATTGCAAGTCATTTTGTCTTACTATGGCTTTAAAAAGACAAATATTATGCAGTTGCAATTTTACTGTTGAATCTTGCTTCCTTCCTCTGGCAACCTCTGCTACTCTTCTACAATTACACGTTTAAGCAAAGTTTCAACCAGTAATGACAGGGCAAAGGCTTTGCATAATCACAGAGGGGGTGACATGTTTCAGGGTTCTACCAAGGCTGTTTTGATTGTCTTTGTGTACCTGTTGCTGACCTCATGTAATGCTTCACTCTACATCAGGTGACAGTTCCACAGATCCAAAGTTAAACTTGTGCTGAAGACTTTGTGCAGAGTGACAAATATCAACAGCAAGAAACTATAGGCACAAAATCTTGACCCTGTTCAATGGATGTCACTTGTGTTACCTAAAATATCCAATACTGAGAAAGCTTGTGGATACTCTTAGGTAGTGCAAGTTACCTTTTATGGTTTTAAAAAGTTACTCTTTCTAAACTGCTAACATTTTCCATCTTACCATCCCCTAAGTTTAAAGTTATTTTATTCAAATGCCAGATAAAAAGATGGAGCAACTGGAGATTTTTATGGTTATGTGGAGCATATAATAGCACAGTGCAATTCCGCCCTCAAATATTCCTGTGCACTGTTGGCAAGCTGACTGAAAAAAAATAAATACAGTTTCCCACATAAATGTAGCTGACAAAAATATTTTCAGCTACGAAACACACAGAAAGTCATCTTATGAAAACAAAACTATGATTACCCATCACTCCTATTAAGGTAAGCATCTCTTTTAAGCACCCAATTGTAAAGCAGTTATTTTGACTAATTAACCAGATAGAAATTTAAAAAGGTGTAGTTTTCTGTGCATTATGCACTTCAAAACTAGTTAGTTTCCATTGTGTGTTGAAATCAAAAGAATAACTGAATAGTTTAGAAAATATTATTATAAGTGGAATAATTGTTATGATATTTAATCTAGCAGCAGGTTACAATACAGAATACACTAACTGTTACTTTTCTGTTTTAGATTAAATAAAATTAGATCACACATTTTTGTTTGAAATTGTTCTGTAATTTCTGGGACACTTGATAATTTGAAATGGTTACTGTAGGCCATCATATCAGGAGTATTTCGTGCCTTCTTTAAGAAAAAATAAATAAACAAACAGATCACATTAGTGATATTGTCAAAACTTTTTGATGCCACATGATGTTGGAAACTTTAATGGAGAGATGAACCGTAATAATGTTCTCAGTTCACGTCTGTTAAAGCTCTTCAAATATGAAATTAGATAGGAGTTATGAAGTAGACAGAGAGACTCTGAACTGTGGGACAAGCTGTTCCTAAATTAGCGTACCGTGCAGCTTGACGTCACTGACTTTGACATAAACAACGTTTGAGCTGGAGTTAGACTGAAGCTCAAACAGATGACGAGTGTCCCATAAGCCATGAAGAAGAAAGAAGGCTAAGTTAAAGCTACATGGAAAAAATGTGGCAGCACAGGTTCCAGGGGTGCTGGTGGTGGGGTGCTCTTTTAACGGAGGGGTAGCAATGTGTCATGTGGTAGTCAGCTTGTCAGTATCTAAGTCAGCCAGTTGCAGCTCACACCAAAGGTATCAGTTACACTGGCTGTTTCTCTCAAGCCGATCTGAACAGTTTACAGCAACATCTTCCTAGAAGAAACCATGACTTATAAGAATGTTCCAACTTGAAGCTGCCAACCTTAAAATAAACAACAAATGTGGGAATGGAGTCCACTCCAGTGAGAAACTGAAGTATTGTAAATAAACATTGGCTTGCTCTGAGTAAAATAGATTTTAACATCAACAAATCTGTCTTTATTTTAAGCATGATATAGCACAAAAAAAGTCATTTAAAAAAACAACACTGCAAATGATAGCAATATTAGTACCAATATTATGTGCGCGTGAATATGTGCGTGAATTGGTGGGTGACTGAATGTAGTGTGAAGTGCTTTGTGGTACTCTGGACTTGATAAAGTCCAGAGTACTTTATCACATATGGTCTAAAGTATAGACCATTTACAAGCCAAAATTCTTTTATAAAAATAAGCTCTCAAATCTCTGCAGTATATATTAAGGAACCTTCACTGCCAAGACTTACAGATAAAAATCTACACCAAGTCCTCTTTATTAAATGACTAATCTCCATAGAGACCAGCAAAATAGCTGCCTGCTCAATATTCTTATCCTGGGAAACTGACCGTATCTTGCAGTCTACAGCCACATCTAGTTCAGCCCCCTAAGAAATAAAGTCACTGCTGTTTAATTGGAACTATATTAGACTGGGCAGCTGCGAAAAGTCTGACAAATGGAATCTCTCTAAAGGCCAGTCTCTAATCCTGCACTCAGCTTGAGAACAAAGCATCTCATCAGACTGGGCAAAATGAGAGAACAGCCACAGGAGATATGACTTAATGTGAATGTGACAAATTAAAGTCATTTTATCTCTGCAAGAAAAACAAAACGAAATGTCTATACCGTTACTGTGATTTATCTGGTGTTTGTTTATCTGTACCTCTGTGTGCACTGCTGGCTTGGTATAATGGCATCCGGAAGTGTCACTTTGTTTCTTTCATAAGGGTTCTGGCCTTGCCCGGTGTGGTTCACTGCTCGATTGGCAAAGAGGACATCATACTCCACACAGTTGACAAGGAATGTAGTGAATGTGACAACAAACAGAAACTGACTGGAAGAAAGAAAAGGAGAATTACATTATTTTTCAGAATTATTAATTGTGTTGAACCACATTTCTAACTTTTACAAGGGCACAACAATGAGTGATCAACTATCAACACTACAGGAGGTAAACATCATGACAAAAATTGTTCTGGATATTATTTTGAAATAGACTGAAATTGACCTAAGTGTCACATTACATTCATACCCCAGGAAAACAAAGATTAATCAAACATTCCCAGACACTCTAATCCATATTGTGAAGTATAAATAAATACATTTTTAAAAATTACATTTACTTTGGCTAAAAATCTAAGGGATGCAAATTAGGGTAGAGCTGGTGATTTTAGATTCAAATTAAACATTGAAAATGTCTACATGTTTGAGAAATGCTGCTGCTGCAACAAAAGATAAATATTTTAAAGCTTTCTACAATGTGGAGGGTGCTGTCTCAAGATAGATGTTGAAATATTAAATAAGGATAAACTTAGCACCTAAAGGGAACCGATTCCTTTGAGAATCATGCATCCTTGCATAAATGAATACAAGACTGATCTTGTTCCCACAAGAGCATGTGACAGTCACTTCTCATCATAAAATCACAGAACGATAACACCACTAAAAGGCTGAAAACAAGTATGCTCTTTTTAATAAAAAGTACGTCACTGTGCCCCAAGCTGCAGCTTGTAAATATAATTAAAATGTTATACTTACATGAGTTCAAAGAATTCTGACAACATCATACAGGCAAAGCCATTTTTTTGATGATAGTGATAAATGTAAAGAGGCTGGTTAAGGAAAACCTGATATAGGTAATTTACAGTAAACATATTAATAAGTTGTCAGATCAAATCATAAAATACAACATAAACATATTTCATAAAAATGTAATAAAAATTCATTTTTCAATTTCATTTTGTTCTTTCTAACAGTTTTATAAATAGCGAAAGGCTCATGAGGTTTTTCCTATCTGATACCAAACTTGATACCACTTTTCCATGGGCTCTGACCTCTAATTCTGAATGAGAATTAGCAATACAGAAGTCCATAGTCCACTTCAACACAGAAAAAATATTATCAACATTTTTTGATAACCCTCTGAAAATGAGGAAATAAAAAGATCATCCATATTAAAGAATATGTCTAACTCAATAAAGTGCAAAGAGCATCAAGTCAGTTAATGCATTTATAGATTTAAGATAGTGGGAAGTCTTAGTTTTGATACATTTAATTAATAGGAAAAAATATCCAAGTTTTCATAATTTAACCCCTTAACTATCACCCTGAAAAAACCCACTGGATAAATGCATGTCATCCAATGGGTTTGTGTGGACACTTGTGTTCTCATGACAGGATTTTTAACTTGCTGATCATCGATTAGGGGTGATTACCAATTGTATAGCAAAAGCTTAAAGGACACAAGCAACGGTCAAAGAAAGGTAAAAATGACAATGTGCAAGTGAGAAATGGCTGTATGAATAGGCTACAGCCAAAAAACGATCACATCCAAACCCACCCAAAATATGGCACAAAAATAAAATAATAAAAACATAACTATAAAGAAATTGAAAAAAATATATTAAAAAATGAACATTTGCCACATACAAAGGAAACAAACAAAACTTGTAATTCTAGACAACAGGGTTTGTGGGTTGATTTGTTTTTTAGTACTCTGGGGGGAGCATGTTACCTTCTCATATTTGTTTCATGTGGCCACTTATTTTGCAATCTGACAGAGGTAAACATTACACAACCCAACACTTCCATTGCAACTACTGATTTACATCAGTTTATGTTAGCAAACCATGCTTTCAAAGGATATTCTTGTAAAGAAATTATCCAAGTTCTTGATATGGTGCCATGAGTCTGTAAAAAAAAAAAAATTGAGACATGAGTCATCCTCAGTGAGGAAACAACTATGACACAGCTGCATCCAGTCATTTTAGAAGACAAAGATAGATAATCGTCATAAGGCTATGTTTTTATGTCCAACCCGTAATAATAGAAATAGCTACGTTTACCTTTTAGACTTTCGGGGACATGGACCAATAAGTCTTCTTCTCCTGGTGGAGAGTCCTCCTCGTAGTCCTCAATTCTCTGATACTCCTGGTATGCTTCAAAGTTAGCCATTGTGCTTCATTCTTTA